>NW_026294740.1:0-2400000 GCF_026119805.1 Tympanuchus pallidicinctus | reverse complement strand
CATGGGATAAATTACCATATAGTCTTGCTGGGCAGGAGTCTAAGGAACGCAAAAGAGGATTTAAAGAACAACGTTTAATAGAAAGTAATATACGTATATTTTATACATATGTTTATGTACACATGTATTTATCAGGACTCCAGCCCTCTCCAAGTGCACCACCACAAGTGTCAGTGGGAATTAACCCAGAAGTGCCATGGAGCACAGGAGGGACTCCAGACCTGACAATTATTTTTGCTGACCATCCCATAACTTCAAGCATTCTTCAGATCCCCCTTGCTTATCTGGGGATCTGGGGACTGTCACCTTATTTGGGATGTACCACAAAAGATTTGGGGTTATTGCATTTCTGCAGAAGGGCCAATAGCTGCTACTTGACAGGGTCAATGGGGTCTAACAGCACACTTGAAATCAAGAGCATTTCTCTTAACACTATCTGCTCCATTTAGGCCCTGTTGAACTAATTCCCACCCTGTCTCACTGCAGCTGCACCCACCCTTGAAGGACTGTTCCATCATGTCCAGCACTTGATGAAAGATGTGCAGAGCCTCACCTGTGGAACATGAGATTCAGGCACTTGGCTTCTGGGGCTGAGCTGCTCTGATCTGCTGGTGTTATCTTGTGTATCCTCTGGTCCTGTACACAGTGGAGGAAATTCAAGTACATGTAGGTACTCTGGTGCGTTCAAAAAACCTTTGATTTAATCCTTAACACAGCAATCATTACCTCCAGCCACATTCTCATGAACATGCTCTCTTTTCTCTGGATGGGAACTTCAGGCATCCAGTGCACAGTCTTCAAGGCTGGTAGCTTATGAGCAAGAATTTCATACATTAAAAATGTACGTAGAATCATACAATCATTAAGGTTGGAAAGCACCTTTAATGTCATCTAATCCAACCATCCAGCTATCACCAGTATTGCCCACTAATCATGTCCCTAAGCATGACACCTTTTTCTTTAAACGTCTCTGGGGATGATGACTCCCCCACCTCCTTGGGCAGCCTGTGCCAATGCAGCATCACTCTTTCTGAGAATCAGTTTTTCCTAACATCCAACCTGTATCTCCCATGCCACAACTTGAGGCCATCACTTCTTGTCCTGAAGATAGGATACAGCCCATCTGTATGGAATCAGAGCAGTGGCTGTGATGCTACTTGGAGCAGTCAGACTGGTTGCCCATAAGTTCTAAGGTACAAGCACAGACAATTCCAGCTGGGAAACCCCAGGCAATAACTCAGTAACACTACTTGTGGGCACTGCTCTGTGCCAGGGGCAAAATCCCCTTGGCAGGAGCATGGGATTTCCTGAGCTGTTCCATTTATTTGTATTGGGAACACAGCTTCTTCAAAGTCAAAGTTATTCGACTGAATCCCCAAATTTGTACTGTTTTTTTTTCCCTTCAACTGATTGTAATTACATTTGCATACATGATATACAGATATAGAGGAATTCAATCAAAATGTAGCTGCCAAGAGGAGAACCAGTGAGTGTATGTTTATCAGAAAATCGTTATTAAAGACCTTCCAGGTTGGCAAACTTCACTTCAGAACGAGAAGCAAGGTTTTTCATTTATCTCATTAAATATTTTCAGTTATTTCAGATGCAAGAGCCAAAAATATAAATCACTGCCAGCTTGCAGAAATATGAGTTGGTAGAATGCTTATTATTGTTATTTATTAGATTGCAAAGAAAGATCTTGGCAGGTTTGTCTTGATGGGTGAGTTACAGGAATACAAGCTCTGTAATGGAAGGGTGGAGGATAAGGCATTCACATTCCAGACAGTGTTCCACTTTCTCCACATCTGATTCAATTTCAGCAGAGGTGGAAGAAAACCTGAACAGATCTCTATAACTGCAGCTGCAAACAGAGGGTGGTGCATCAGATTTCCCGTGAGATTGACTGGGGCAGGAGAGTGGACACCTACTGAAGGTCTCTCTTCAGCTCTCTGCTCATCCCCAGGGCGTAGGAGGGATGCTGGTAAATGAGCCCTTGGTGAGACTAAATCCAATCAAACCATATTTATGTTTGCCAAATCTGTCTCACCGAGGCTAGAACAAGTTGGCTGCACCAGGACTGTATTCAACGAAAAGGACAAGAAAGAAATCCAGCAAAATGAGTAGAACTCTCTATAAGATGGGGAGGTGAATGGGTGAGTTTTGTGTAGATTTCTGTGCAGATGCATCAATTTATTAGAGCTAATTGTGCAGAACTGAGGTCATGTTGGTAGCAGGACAGGTGGACAGATGGGCAGATGGACAGTTGTGCCCATCTGACCACACCAGCAATGGTTCCTTCACCCACCAAATATGATTCATGAATTCAGTTTTTACTCAGTAACAGATAATATTCCAAAACAACGCAGGAATGGAAGAGTCTGGCAGAGGAGTCTGTTAATCAGCTTTGCAAAAGATAATGAAGGTCAATGAGCATAGACACAGTAAGCAAAACAAAAAACGTGCACTGTTGTCCCCAAGCCAGGCTGAAATTAGGATTGTTTTGGTACAGAGGAGCTCACAACAGCCTAAGATATCTGAGCAGCAAGTGTTCTCCTCAGCAGTGGTAAATCTTGCAGTACCAGAGGTTACAGGTACAAGAAGTCCCTAAAAGGTACAAAAGATACATGCTACAAAGGGTAATGTGGCAAATCTCCACGTAGCGGAGTGGCACCTTTCATAGAGTGAGGTCCAGGAGGGAGATGCCTGCCCTCAGTTAAATGAGGGAATCAGATGAGCCAAAAGGCATGGAAATCTTCCATTCTGCACAGTGCTGGAGGGGCTGCTTTGCTTTGTCCCAGGCAGAGCTCTGCAAGAAGTGTAAAGGGATGAAAAACAGCGGGAGAAGCAATCTTGCTTTACTGATCTCAACGGTTAATCTTTAATTAAGCCGTGGACTGTTTTGGTCATTAATGTAATGTAGCAGGAAGGAATGAAGCCTCGTAAAAACTCCATCCTTGCTCAGAGAGATCGTGCTGAACCTCAGGGAAACGTTTGGGAAATAGGTGCATCATGGGAATGCCCTTGGGAAGGGGATTTCTTTGGGGCTGTCCCATTGCACTCCTTGGGGAAGGGCTCCCAAGAGCCAGAGCTGCTCACTGGGTCCAGTTGTGATTGTGCAAATTGGAGGTTGGTTGGGTGCTGGCCAAAAGCTTATTGAATAAGAACGCCCTCAGAGGACTGTGGGGCAGACCCAAAGCTGAATGTAATTACCGGCTTATTTCTAAATTAATATTTTGTTAAGGGATTGGGATAGAATTTGTTTTCCTCCTCCTGCCCTCCACTGATCTGGGTTTGTTCAGCTTTGGAGCGTGCTTCAGGTTTTACTGCTCGTGTCTGAGGTTGTTAAAACCTGTGAAAGTTGGGAGCGTTTAAATTCAGAGAGAAAGGAAGAAAGAAAAAAAAAGAAAGAAAGAAAAAAAGAGGGGGGAGGAAAAACAGCTAGGAATGGGTGAATGTCATATAAATAGCAGTAAAACTGTTAAATCTATTTGCATTTCACACCCAATAATTTCAGACTCCACCTCGAGAGTACTGCTTGAAAGTCAGCACATTTAATTGTCCAGTAAATTTCCTTTCAGACAGCTGCTTCATAAACTGCCATGCAGTGCACGGTGAGAAAAAACAGATAAGTGATTTATCTCAGGAGGGAGACCAAAACAGCCATCTGCGTGCTGCTGGTTCCCCCCTCTGTCTCAGAGCAACCAGCACACGAGCTCCTTGGGTGCAGATTTGCAGTGTGGGTGCTGACCCGGCCCCAGCAGCACCAACATGCAGGGCTGAGATGTCACCTGGCCACATGGTCCCTGCATGGTCCACAGCCCAGTGCCACACCACTGGGTCCAAGAACTGACTGTGTTGGGCAAGGAACATGTGAACTTTTTACATGTGGCCATAAAGTGATGGCTTATAATTCAATTAGAGCTCTGGAAAACCTGATGAGTTATGTCATGACTATTTAGCCTAGCATTGGCTTCTTGGATGTCTAAGGCCATGGTCAAAGTGGAGCAAAAGGATGGAGAAAAAAATTTGGCCATAAATCTTTATGGGATTGTTACAGCAGTGGTGGGACTGTTCAGTGTCCACAAAAATGGACAGAGAAAAACCAGTTTGGTTTGATTTGCAAAGAAACTTCAAATCCACTGCTCTTATCTCCCACTTCAGAACCTTTACAACACATATCCATTGATTTTCATAAAGATCCACTTCTCCTCTCCTCTTTGTTTTCCCTTCTCCATGTCTTGCCATTCTTCTTTGCCATTTCTATCTTTCCTCTTTTAACAGGTCAAAAAAACCATGCATATATACATACATATGGGGTTGGAGCTCCATGATCTTTAAGGTCCCTTCCAACCTAAGCCATTCTATGGACCTATGATACGTATAAAAGAATTCTACACCTGCACCATTATTCTGCTTCTCTCCAGAGGCTGTTGGGTTGAAAGTCAATGTAGTTGTTAAACAAAAAAGAATGGAAGCTCTAATTCTTGAAAAAAAAACATCTTGGGGCTCCTCTGGGTGCCTTTTCCTGCTGCTGAAGATAAGAGTTTGCTGCCACTCCAGCACAGCTGCACACATCTGCAGGCTGCTGGGACTTGGGCAGGTTGCAGGCAGCTTGCTCACAATCTGTGCCTCTGAGCTGCCTCTGCCCCACAGCCAGGGATGCAGCAGCAAAGTGTGCGTGGTGTTAATGCTGGCAAGCTATTTCTTTTAATCAGCTGCTTTAATAATGAGGATATTACTGTTTCCTTATTCATTTTAAAAGGTCCTATGTGATCGTGAATGGCTTTATTTATCAGCTATTGTTTAGATAGGTACAGTAAAGTAACCACCATTCTCGTCTATTGATGCATGTGCTTTATCATGCATTTAATAGTCTTATTTCTCTGTAATGAATGAGTCCTCCAGTGGGAAATAAATTGAAATGCCAGTTTAGGGATCAATCAGTGCACATATGCAGCCTCTATAATGGGAAGTTCATGTTCTGTAGTGAAGGCTTTTTTCTGGAATGGATTGGCTGCGGATTGTGCTGCCGCTCTTGCCTTCAAGGTACAAGTCCAGATGAAATGGATAAACTGGTCCTGGAGAAAAAAGTCAGAACTGAAAGAAAATGTAATAAAAATGTGAATATCCCCAGATGATAAAGATGCTGTTCCCCATTGTCCTGTGCTTGTGAGGCAAAGAAAAGTAACTGAGTGTCCTAAGTGGAGCCTTGTCTGAGGTCAGGGATGAGCAGTTCTGGGAATGGCAGAGCCCTGAGAAGGCCTCTGGAGCCCATGCAAAAGCTCTGTGCTTTGCCTGGAAGTCTGCAGGTCCAGAGCATAATTCCAGAAGAGCAATAGAACCACGAATTTGGGGCTGGCCCTTCAGGATCTGTTGGATGAGGAACAGGGGCGCTTCGCTGCACTTTGGGGCTAATATAATTCCTACATCCCTTCCTGGTTCGCCTGTGGATCTGTGCAGAGTAGAACTGTGGAAACATGGCTGAATTTCCGGGGTGCTTTGAAGGATTCATCCACAGCTCGTTTGAATCCATGAAGTCTCCTCACTGTCTCCATCGACTTCCATAGGAGGTTCAGTGGGAGCAGAGACAAGAAGCTCAGTACCAGCAGGCTGGGCACTTCAGCTTTAGTTTGGGTGCCTTTGCCTTGGCTTTTCTGTAAAGTTGTCATCATGGGGATAGGGTCAGTCCATGTAACAGGAATCATAGAATGACACAACATCCCATGTTGGAAAGGAGCCATAAGGATCATGAAGTCCAACTCCTGACTCTACACAATCATCCAAAACCTCACCTTGGGTTCCTCTGGAGCCAACAGAGAGAAGTGAGGGCAACTCAGCTCTATCCTGAATGTCCCACAGTGTCCTCAGAGAGCTTGAGCCCTTACATGCGATGAGGAACACAGACATTGCTGCAGGTGTCTGCCGAGAATGGGATCTTAATACAAGGCAGGAAAGAATATGTTAAAAGTTAATTTGCCATAAAATAAGTCCAAGCCCCCCCCCCCCCCCCCCCCCTTTTTTTTTTATTTGCTTTTACAAGGGGTTTTTAACCGGTTGGGCTGAAGTGGTTTGCGGCAATAACGGGTCTGTCGCAGGGGTGATGGATGTCCCTTTACTGATGGTAAAACGATATGAATCAGGCTTGTCTGCCAGCGTGATTACCTAATTGTGCCGGGAGGGCTCAGCAAGGCCACTGCAGTTGCTCTGATTACACAGAGCCTGTGGGTTATCCCTCTCCCAAACCTCATCACTCAGCATCCAAGGCTCAGGAGAAATACACTGAGGCAGCTGCCAAGGGCTGAGCGCCGCGTCCCCGGCAGTGGGCGATTCTCCTTCCCACACTGAGCCCATACCCTTGACAAAAGATGGAGCATTAAAACACGGAGCGCCTTGGCGGGGACGGTGGGAGGCGGATGGATGGCGAGAGCTCTTACTGCGGCTTGGGCAATATTGATCTTGTCATTAATAACGTGACAAACCTTAAGTGAAATTCAAGTGTCAGTGCCAAGGCAGGTTATTTCTGTCATAAACGGCACATCAGGCAACTTGAGAACATAGATACTGAGATGGATGGAGGGGAGAGAGGGGGAATGAGACAGTGCTTCTTGGGAGCCTGAGCTGCATGGGTGGGAGAGGGAAGGTTTCACCTCAGGGATGGGGTTCAGTGTAAGTTCAGTGCTTCTCCAGACCAAAGAACTCTAAATGAAACACCCTACAAATTCAGCAGACCCCTGGTTTTCTGGCAAGTAATTGCAGCTCCTCCTGCAAGTCTGTACCTTGCCCTCTCATTCCTTTCCCTCTTCCCATTTTCAATATTTCTCATTTTTATCATCATTATCCTTGACTCCTGAGAGTTATTTTCAAGTATTACAAAACAAAGATATTCTGATGTTGTCGTTGTGTTTTTGTTTTGTTTAGTTTTGACTTTTTCTTTTCCTGGCCCTGAAAAAATTATCTGGTTTCCTTCTCTCTTGAAAAAATAAAGAACATTTCTTTTGAAAGCAATATTTTTTGTTAACATGTTTCTCTACATAGTAGACTGCTCAGTTCCTCTAGTAGTACATAATGGGTTGGGGTTTTTTTGGGGTGAAGAGGGCCTGAAGGTTCTCTAAAAGCAAAACTGTGATTCCTAAATGGAGATGAGACCACGTCCTCCAGGTGCCCGTGCTCATTGGCTCACCAGTGGCATTGCATTTCAAATTCCTCTTTCTCAGCTGTTTATTATTTGCTGGAAGTGTCATTGTCAGCTTATTGTCAGCAATCAGTGCAGTGAGTTATCTGCTCTAGGTGCCCTGTTTCTTAGCACTTCTGCTGATTTTGGACATCTCAAAACACTTCTGCATTAGGTGTAGCCATACCTTCAGCATGGGGACGTGACCTCAGGAATTGAGCATCTCTTCTGCATCTCCCACCAGCCTTGAATTACTCTGCAAAAATATCTCATTGACTTCCTCTGAAAACTAAGCCTTGTTGGTCAAAAGATAAGGGGAGAAGTTGTTGGATACTTTAGAAGACCCAGAGTGGATTTGGTGTCTCAGGATACCTCGGGCTTTGCTGGTTATGTGAAGGAGACTGTTGACTGTTGACTGAAAAACATGTAGGGGTCATTGGGATCCCAAATCTTATATTTAATCTTTTTTCACATTCCACCTTCCTAAAGACCTTTGTTATGCAGCATTTTCTCTCTCTTCTCAAGGTTCTTGGAGGACGTAGGAGACTTCTAACATTTCAGATGCTTTAAAAATGCACCTGGGACCATGCAGATCATAACCTTAAAATTTCCTTCCTGTAGCAAATTTCTTCTATTTTAGCATTCAGTGAAGCTACTCAGCTTACTTTTTTTTTTCCTTTAGGTCTGAATGGGACACAGAAAAATGCAGATATGTGCTCCAGATTAGATGCATATACAATGCAAGCACACTGCAGAGGAAATCCTGGCAGGGTCAGGTTCCCTCCTCAGATTGTATCTTTGCAGTGGGTTGCTCAGCATGGTAACCCAATCTTATTTTACAGTTTCCTCCAAATCAAGGTGATGCTGTTTTCCAAAGCATTAAAAAGCTGCAGCTAATTACATCTTTATGCCATTAAATATCCAGAACGTTGCACATATATTTCAGGAAATGGTATGACCTAATTTACAAACCTATCACCACATGCACAGTGCCCATGAAAGCAATTCCATAAACATTTCTTTGCTGCTTCCAGCTCACTGCCTACATTTTCAGCAGGGTTTGGTGCAAAGATGCTACCACAGAACCATCCTCTGTGCTGCTTTCCTCCAAAAAAATCCCAGTAGTCCAAGACATCTGTTTCCTGGATAATGGGACTCTTTGGAGAGCTCTGAAACCAGCAAACCAGGAGAGATTTGAAATGGAGCTTGGCTGGAATACATCTGCACAGAGAGGAGAAGAGATGGGACAAGACCTCATCAAAACAGTCTGTGCAAGAAATAGGAGAGAAAAAAGTCCTTTGCAACATCCAAGACCTCAACAGCATGTGGTCCAACTACCATCTCTTCTCCCCTCTCTTTGTAACAGGATCTAGCAGAGCTGGATGCAGTTGGTGAGAATTGACCAGAAATGTCTTGAACTCGTTCATTAGCCTGTATATTGTGAACATGGCTTGGAACTGCCAAAGCTGGACAATCTGCCTGATGACCAGAGCCTGAAAGCTGCTTGCGATGGAACAAACGTAGCCAAAAATGTAGCCAATATCCCAGAGAGCACCGAAAAAAGGATGGAATAAGATAGAATGTCTATCACTCAGGTTTGGAATGCATCTTTCAGGGGTATGGCACCATCTCTGGGTTTGTTCTTCCAGATTTCTTGTTGCCTGTGATGGGGAGTTGTGAATCCCTCATACTTCAAGCTCAGTTCTGGGCATTCGGAAGGTCTACAGTCCAGTCACTAACTTCCCTTCCCAATGTCCTTGCTGCCACTCCTGTAGTTTCTCCCAGTGTGGTGGTTGGGATGCTTGCAGGCCTGACGCCCTGTAGATGGGCACCTCATTCATGGGGTGCTTCCAGCAGAAAGCCCAGGAACACTTTGCAAGGTTCCTGGCTGCTGCAGTTTGTGCTTTGCAAGAGATAAGACCACCAGCAATGCCCTTGCTAGAGAGAGAAATGAACAAACTGTCCTGCTGGGCTTTGTTATCACTTCTGTGTTCATCTGGATGTCAGCATCGTCGTGTGCTGGTGTGCTCCTCCGCAGCCTGATAACAAAGGAGCTCTGAGAAACCACATTTGTTACCAAACATGCCAATTCAGACATCAGCTTCGTGCTTTGTGAAAGAAACCAGTAGTTTCTGCCTGCCTCAGACATCTCAGGGGGCTGATTACATTGTGCTCTGATTATTGGTCCCACCAGCCAAATCTTGCGTGTTCCAGTTCTGAGGTGTGTGGCCAGGTGGGATTTAGGCACATGCCCACTGCACCTATTGCCTTGCCATGGGGCAGGTTCAGTGCCTCCTCCTCCTCCTCATAGTGAGGCCGCAGGCTCCAGGTGCTGGGAGATACAATTTGCCACTCACTAGAAGCATGAAGAAAAGTATCCAGATGAACACTGCATTTCCTTTCCCTTTCTTCCTCCCATGCCTTCTCTTTCAGCAATTCACCACCTTAAATACCACTACTACTACTAATAATAATAATAATAATAGTAATATCAGCTGTTCTCTCCAAGCAAAGCTGCTGCTGATTGCCTGACCGTAGCTAACAAAACCCTCCCTACTTTTAATCAACATGAAAACCTCCCTTGTGCTGCCCTACCCACCCACCAGCTCAGCCTCCCACCCATGACAGCCCCTCCACTTTCCCAAACAGGCAACAGATTTCAATTTAGCTTTGAGCGAGGGAAGCTCAATTGGGTTATTAAATTTCACACACTAATTGACACGCCTGCCGTAAAATATAACTTTCACAAACACAATTTATACTAATGACACGGGGGGGGGGGGGGGGGGGGGGAGGGGGATGCTTGCTGCTTCCAGTGCCTCTCCAGTTCCCCTCTCCAACAGCTCCCATGGGAACAGGGCTTAATTGCCCCTCCAGCACAGGGCAATGAGCAGGGTGGGAGGTTAAAGAGAGCTGAACATGGCCCCACTGATGGGATGTTTCCTGCTCCTGCACTGAGGGGTGGGCAGCAATGGGGCACATGGGTTTTGGTGCCCAGCTCCCCAGGCATGCTGCAATGCTGTGTCATAAATCCTTAATGGCAATGGATTAACCTCGGCCGGGTCCCTGGGCACGAGTTAAGCACTGATGTTTTGCAGCCAGGCTTCTTGCAGAGCTGCTGGAGATCTTTGTTTCCTGGTGGCTGACAGGACAGCAGTTTCCAGTCAGTATTTGCTTGGTTTCCCCATCCACCTGTTTTTGGAGGAAAAAACTGCCTTGACCTGATGCTCACTGCAGGTTCCCTCCTGGCCACACTCTGCAGAGATCAGGACACAAGGCTCAGGTCATGTTTTTCCTCCAATTTGCCCTTATGACAGCTCATAGGATGGGAAGTTATAGCAAAGCCATATTCCAGTATGCAACGGTGCTGCAGAGCTGATGTAAGACTGGTGATAGGAGCATCATGGCTGGGCTGTAGTAATGTTTGCATGGAGGGAGAATGGACATCACCATTTCATGTCTTGCATATCCCTATTTTTAGAGGGAAAGATTGAATCTGGCCATAGATCATCCCTTTTGTCCACCCAGGGAAATGCAAAGCTCGGCCCCATCGCCTCGGCCCCTCATTAATGCAGAGCATGGATTTAATCACAGTGATTGTTCAATTCTAGTATTAACAAGGCATAAATCTTCTCATCAAGCACTCTGAGCCTTCAAGAACAGCCCCTGGGGGAGATCAGCAGCTTCCAGCCCAGGCCATCACCCTCCACACATTTCCCATTCCAATTCCTGCAAGTTCTCAGCTGTGCCTATGGAGATGGCTGTGGGCCAGACATCAGAGCTGGCTGTTCCCTCTGAACTCACCTGGAGCTTTTCCTCATACATCACTCTGCTGGAGCTTTTTGAGCTTTCCTAGTGAGGATCCCAATGCTGTTGTTGCTGCCCTGGGTGAGGTCAGGCTGTCTGCACAGCCCCGCTCACGCTCACCTTGCATGTGTTGGTGCATGCTTGCTCCCGGCAGTAGAGCCATTCAAGGAAGATCTTGCACTGTAGCCCTTAAAAGGTGAAAATATTCCAGGCCAATAAATCCCTCCTTCCTTCTGCTCCCACTCTGAACTACTTTCAGAAGGTCTATTCAGGGGTGTGAGTTTATGGCAGTGCTGGTGACTATTCCAGTGAGCAAACATGTGGGCAGTGCTCACCCCCTAACCCACTGTGCACAGGAAGCTGCAAATTGCTTCACAGCAGCTGGGTCCATTTCTGGCCCAAACCTCTTTGATATGGCTCTCAGATAACACTGCTGACTATTTTCCCTGAGCACTCACCCAATGTTTTCTGTTGTGTGGATCCGGTCTGTGAGAGCAAACAAACAGAGAGGGGATTGAAATCAATCCTCGTCCCTTCCTGCGGTGCTGGTGTCAACTCGAAGCACAGCTCAGAAGTGGAGTAATTAATTAGCTAAAATGCAAGGCGAGCTGGCAGGTCTCATTAAGAGGGGGAGTGACCGTGCCCCACACTGCCCGCTCCATTTCCCTGGGGGATGTCCCTGCACGGGGGCTGACCCCAGCTCTGGGGTCACAGCGGTGATGCTCTCCCCCTGCTGCAGCCATGGGGATTTTCCTCCCAACTCCACAGCAGTCGCTTTTTGACTCAAGAGGCTGTCTCCCACGTCATCCCACTTCTATAACTCCATGTGCTTGAATTGCTCCTATAACTTGGCAACTTCGGATCGTATCTCATAGCCATAAGCACTGCAGGGAGACTGGCACTGCTGGGCAAAGGATCAATCCCGGGACAGGGCCGCTTGGCATCTCTTTCTGACAGTGGTTTCTGTGTTGTCTGTGCTCCCCTTGTTCCATGCTTTCCCTTTAAATCACTCTATGTACGGTTGCTCTTCAGGGGATTACTCGCAGAGCTGACAGGCAGACAGGTCTGGCTGTCTGTGCTTAGCACTGGCTATAAATGCTCTTGCTCTATAGCATGTGAGCCCGGGATTAAACGCAGAGAAAGAAACAATTCACTGTGACTTGGTCTGCGAAGTCTTTTGAAAGTTAAGTTATGGCTGTTAAATGTTAACACCGTATAATGCCTGTCTTTATCGTATCTTTGCAATAAAGTGATGACATGGCCCCATTATGAGCTGCTCACACAGAAGCTCCCAAACCTACAGTATTGTGACGGCATTTAATCTCCTTTCCAAGCGCCTGGGACTTTCACACTGGCTTTGTCTGCTGCGTTCCTCCGAGCTCGCACTCAGGCGAAGACGTTTTCCAGAGAAAAGATGAAATTGTCAAGTCCACCCCCAGCTGTGCGAGGCCTGGGAAATCCCACACTCTGCCACAATACGGGTCCTGCCACACTACCTGTCCTTTTCCCATCTCAAGGACGCGCGGCGTTGCTTATCAGCCCGTAAATCAGCAGCAGCAATAAAGCGCTGGCATCCAGAGCAATAGCTTTTTGTCCTAATGTACTACTTTGCGATTGCTCCGCATAGCCAACATATTAATGACACAAATTCATTACAATAAATGAAGATAGCGGCTGGCCGCGGGCCAGAGTCGAATAAGGACAGAAAAAAAAAAGAAAAAAAAGTTGCTTTTGCTCCTGCCAGTTTGGCAAGTTTTGGATGCCAAGTGGGATGTGTGGGATCTGGAGCTTTTGGCAAGGGGAGGGAAGAGTCACAGGATTGTAGAATGGCTTGAGTTGGAAGGGACCTCAAAGATCATAAAGCTCCAAGCCCATGGCAAGGTTGCCAACCGCCAGATCAGGCTGCCCTGGGTATCTCTAGGGATGGAGCAGAAGTGGCAGCTCAGCATAGGATCAGAAGCACTGGGCTATGTGGGAAGGGATAGGAGGCTGCTTGTTGTGACCAGCATCAGAATATGGCTTCCAGGTGAAACTGGAGTCAATGACTTCTTTACCAGAGCAATGGGATGTGTTGTGAGGACATGGCACAGGCTGCCCAGAGAAGTGTGGGTGTCCCACCCTGGAAGTGCCCAAGGCCATGGATGGGCCCTGGGCAGCCTGATCTGATGGGGGGCAGCCAGCCCATGGGACAGAGCATAACCAAATGATCTTTAAGGTCTCTTCCAACCTAAACCATTCTATGATTCTGTGTACAGCAGCTCTCCCTGGTCAGAACTGCTGCCCCACCAAGCCATCCATCGATTCATCCATTGCTGTCTTTGTCTCTCCGCCCATGACTCTGTCCCTCTCCATTTCCCAGTCCAGTTGCAGCTCCATTGTTGAGTGTTGCTCCTCCCACTAGTGGTCTGCTCATCTATGTACTGATAGGGAACACAGGAATTATTGAGCACCTGGGATGCTGGGTTGTGAGAGATTTAAAAATCATTACGTGTTTAGTTTAGCAAAGGAAATGCAGTGCAGTACGTACCAGCCGAATGAAAGGACTCTTAATAGCAAAGGACTGTTTAATTTAGCAACAAGAGCCAATGGCTGCTAATTAAAATTAGAGATATTCAGATGAGAAATAAAGCGTGCATTTTTAAGAGTGAGAAGAATTAACTGCTGGAGCAAGTGATCAGGAAGGATTCTGTTGCTTGCAAACAAAATCTTCCTAATTCTGGAAGCGGAATTACAATCAGCCACATCCTATTAGGTTAAAAGTTGAGTGATGTTGTATGGACGTGCTTTATGACCTATATTCTGCCAGCTCATATGAGAAGGTATAATTGTCTGCACGAGTGTTCTGCAGGCAGACGGATGGGGAGAATCCAGCCTGGGTCCATCTGCGTGCAGAGCATCAGCACCAGTCACATCTTATAACTGTGTAAGTATGACTCTGGTTTGGAAACACATGGCTAGGACTTGGGGCTGCACAAAGCAGCCATGGTTTCTGCTTCTCCATGCTGAGCACGCCTGCCTCTCCTTGAAGGGATGGGATCCCCATGCAGGATTGAAATTCCCTATGCACCATTCAAAGTTCTTCTGCAACTGTGCATTTTAAATAGGACCGTGGATGGAAGTCAAACTCCTCGGCTGTTTTTGTTAGGAAACACCTTTTCTACCACCTCCTTTCTTTTGCCAAAGGGAACATAAATAAAACCGTCCACGCTGAGGGCAGATGTTGAGCTGTTTCCTGGCAGAGCTGTGCTGGGACTGCGCTCCCAAGCACCCATTCATTTCAATCCTGCAAGGGGAGAGAGCAGTTGTAGGAAACAGAAAGTTTCTGTTCAAACCAAGGCAGCAATTGAAGGCCTTCCCCGAACAAAAACTCCTGCATGCATTCATGCTTCAGAGAGTTTGCAACAAATTTAGAGGCGAATTCAGCTCAAATGAAGGTTGATTAAAGCTCCTGGATAATTACTCGTTTAGCTGCAGAGTGTGTGCTCAAGGAGAAGTGTTGCAAAGCTTTCTAAAGCCTGGAAAGCCCAGTGCTGAGCTGGAACTGCCAAGTGAACGGATGTGCCAAGTGGAGCACCCTAATGATATCAGTAACAGTAATTATACAGAGAGGGAAGCAAACACCCCATACAACTGCAAATCTGCCACAGCCTTGTGCAACCATGTCTGTTCCTGTGCCTACGATGGGACCCTGTCTGGAGCTGAATGTACAAGTGGGCTTTTTCTCAGTTCCTGGGCTGAAGTTTTCTCTTCCCTTCTCCCTCTGTAGCCGGGAAGCAGACACAGATCTGCTGCAGGCAATGATCCAGTGATAAGCATCAGCTCAGCATCTGTCCCCAGCTGTTTGGGAAATCAGTACCCAATGTGCAACTCCTCTGCACCCAAAACTTCGGGGGACCCTTCCCACATCCTTCCCCAAGTTAACATGGAAAGAATTTGGCAGGGATGCTGAGAAGTTTGGTTCAAACCAAAGCCTTGTTGGAGGAGACGTGCCCAGGTTGCGTTACGTTCCTGTGTCTGCCATTGTTCAGCACTTTGGCCTCAATGTATGGGATAAAACAACCCAACCTGGCTGCAGCAGCACTCCCAAAAAACCCTATAGAGCACAGTGCAGCCGTCCTACAAGAAGTACTGCCCTGGCAGTGTGGGATCAGAGGGGCGGAGTAATTGTCCCAGCACCATGTCATTACCTACAATTTCCAGGTCATCACAAATAGCACTTAGGGTCATTTCTCTCCTATTAGAGTGGAGCTGGGGATGCAGGGGGCTGAGCCCAGCGTCAGGCCGTGCTGCAGAGTTCAGGGAGGGCTGACTCTATTAGTGTACAAATTGCAGGCTTTGGGAGCTGTCTTCTGAAAGTCCCCTCGACACACCATTTTCCTCAACCCTATATAGGAAGTTAACGTTTTTCATCTAATTGTGACCCAGACAAGTTTGTTTGTATTATCTGAGCTTGTGTGCGGGTTTGCCCACTCCTTAAGTCAATGTTGACATTGCAGCTGAGCTGAGTGCTGCTGCTTCATTCCTTTCTCCTCCCTTCTCCCTCCCTTTGCTCAGCTCAACCTCTCTGTAACCTTTGAGGTTTTTAATGCCATGCCCAATGCACTGGGATATAAATGTTGCTAAAGTAAACAACAGATGAAGTTTCTGGTAATAAAAAAGCTAACCAAAAGTTATTACCTGCTTAGATAATTGGCTCCATTAGGTAATTTAGCTCCATTCATGGCCCATTATTTAAGAATAGCTCCTGATGTAGAGACCAAAGTATCATTTACCTGTGCTACTGAGGGGATGCATTCTTAAAAATGCCTGGCATTAAAGGAGGGAGTGTGTATGCAATGATTTGGAAGTGTAGGGACCAAGAGGAAAGTGATTGTTTTTCCCCCAAAAAGCTGTGGATGGGGCAATATAAACATTACCCATCTTCAGAACTGAAAAATTAGGGTGCATTAATCCTTTCTGGAGAGGTACTCCATACAATGAAGGGGCTGCAGTATGGTCTGCAAAGGGAAAGTAAGCTCCCAGGTGAACACAGCTTTGGCTTTGGCTCATCATTTGAATCATAAAATCATTGAGGTAGCAAAAGACCACTAAGGCCATCCAGTCCAACCATCAGCCCATCCCCACCACGTCCACTGAAGCTTTTGTGTCCATCATGCTCTGCAGAGCAGCCTCACAAAGTGGGTGGATGCTGATTTAATTGGAAAGAGGGAAAGTCCAGCTGTCCTGTGCAGAAAAGCTGCTGCTATCATGGAGCCACGGTGATTGAACTTTGCTAATGACTGTGTTTTGCTTTCCAGGGCTCAGTGGGGGCTTCCATAGGCAGCTCCTGTGCTGCCACCGATCGGATGCTTCCCACAGATGGGGGCTTCCTTCCCTGGTGCAATGAGTGTTTACCCACAGTGCTGATACCAGTTCAGTCTGTTACTGCAGGATCAAAACCAGAGCTGCACAGCCCCCGATAAAAAGGCCAGATGTGCCGCTGTAATTAATGCAATTTGCTCAACACTGCAACAATTAAGTGCAATGCGATAGCTCAGTAATCTTCAGCGTTAGGAAGTGCCATCCCCAAGGCATCCCCAGCTGCTGCAGCTTTCCTTTCTGCTCTGCCTGTTTCACAGATTTAGAAACATAAAGGATTTACTGAGGAGCCAAGACATCAAGTAAAGGGAAGAGAACAAACACAACGGGAGGGTGAGGTGCACCTGAGGTGGTTTGGCACCCAAGGCACAGGCACACCTTCCATCAGCAGCTCCTCCATCATCTGTCTCTGCTCAGGATCCACCCAACCCAAACTTGCTATTGAGACCAAGGCTCGTGGGCCTTTCTGCATTCAGTTCTTTGCTTGGTGACTTTGCTCACTCTCGTGTTCTTGCTCCAAAGCCAAGCTCCCTTTTGCCTCCCTCCCTTCATGGACCACTGTCATCAGGTGGGGTCATCTCAGATCTATTCACAAGCTATGAAGTGAGAGGATGCGTTTATATTCCTCATTACTTCTGTTTGGTTCATACAAGAAACAGAAAAGCTCCAAAGTTTCTCTTTTAGACACAAATCCCTCAGGATTTTGTTGCTTAAAAACTGGAGGAAGTAAAAAAAGAAAGACAGTAATGAGGGAAAAGCGAAGAAGTTTTGTTAAAAGCCTACAGGTTTTCATGGAAAATGAAGTGATGAGAAATGAGAGGTGTTTGATAGATGGGCTAATTTCCCTACCTGACAACCCAGACAGTGTGATACAAAAACCCACCATGTTTGGGTTTGTTGTTTTGTTTTTCATCCCCTCTGTGCATGTGTGTACGCATACCTTCAGGAGGGAAGATGCTGCTTTCACATATTAATGCATGCATGTATCTCTACCATCCATTAACAAAACTATCTGGAAAAAGGGAAAAAGTTTATATACTTATTTTTTTCCCCCAGGATTTGTAAGCTGAAAGCCATTAAAAACATCCCAGAGAAGACAAAAGGGAGCATTGCCCTCTTCCAGCCCACTCAGAGAGGGGAAGGTTCTCGTGAACTTAAATGAGTTTGACAACCTTTAAATATAAACAGCTGATCTGACTGCTGAGAAATTATTTAAAAAGAAAAGAAGAAAAGGAGAAGAAAAAGTTCCTGAGAAGGTCGGCAGTGGAGTTCCAGCCACGTCACCATTTGTAGCACAGTCCAAATGACGAGGGCAAAGGGACATAATTAGGTCTTGGTAAGAGGCATGGGCAGGAGGTAAGATTACATTGTTATGATCCTTTGGATTACTTATACCTAAAAACATGATCCTGTCTCATGTACAAACATAGGAAATGGCTTTAAAGCTTCTGCATTTGTTGCAGCCAAATTCAGGGCATTGTAAATCTGTACTGCAGCTCTGTAACTGTCTAGGAACGAGGGCTTGGGGGTGAGAACACCTCTGAGCACATTCTTCAGTTCTGAGTGGAACACTCAGAGGGCTGAGATTTGTGCTGAATAAACTGATGAATCAAGCTGGATGACAGTTGTCACTCTATTATAAAAATAATACAGGTTCTACGGTCACTCCAGTTCAGAGGGGACCAGTTTGACCATCACTTTCAGGGTTCAAAGGCTAATTTTTTGCCACACATTCACTGGGCACCCATGCTCAGGCTTCAAACATAAAAACAGAAACCATCTGTGGGTGTTTTTTTTTTTTTCTGGAACAAAACACCAACAGAATAGAGGCTAAATGGGTGCCCAAAGCTGCCAATGTTCCTTACTGCGTTATGAGATGTGATGGCTGCAATACGGCCAAAGCCCTGATGTGACCCCATGCCACAGCTCCAGGTGCCATCCAGACTGGAAGGCTGAGCTGCCTCCTGAGAGATGAGCTTTGAAAGGGAAAAACAGGTCAGGTAGACAGGACCAGCTATAGGGTGGATGTTCCCCAGGACAGACATTGTGTTGAAAGGACCTGGCTAGACAGCTTCAGTGCGAGGTTGGTCTTCAGACCAAAGCATCTCTGTACATGCTATGGTAATTGGGTAACTAATGACCTTAAGGTGTGCCAGGAGAGTTTCAAATTGGGTATTAGAAAAGAATTCTTCTTAGAATGAGCGGTGATGTAGTGACACAGCTGCCCACGGATGTGGTGGAGTCACCATCCCTGCAGGTGTCCAAGAACCATGGAGATGTGGCACTAACGGACTTGTTGGGAATGGGTAAACTGTTGGACTGGATGATCTTAGAGGTCTTTTCCAACCTCAGTGATTCTATGATTCTAACCCCATCCCTAACCCTGACCCTAATGATTTTATAAACCAGGGCTAAGCAGAGAAGCTGGGGTGCTACATTGGGCTTGGATTGAAGCACCTCAATCTTCTTCTGTATGTGGCTCTGGAAATAGGGGATAAGTCTAGTCCACTTATAATAAAAGACTCCTTTGGGCCAGAGTGGTGGTTTTACTTTGAAGATAAGAATTTGCACGTGTTGCTGCACAACTCAGAGCAGAACTCCCAGGCTGACTTTGAAAGTCTGAATCTGCAAATCCTTCCCTAGACCACCACAGTAGTTTCAGGGAAATGCTACCTGTCAAATCAGGTAGGAAATTAAAAGAAATTAATATGCTACTCAGCAAGATTAATTAATTAGCTAATGTGAATAGATCACTTAGGAACAGTAAAGCCCTCGATAACTTTTATGTCTGAGGAAATATGGTCTAAAGTGGTTCAATTTCAGCCCAGTAAAACTGACATCTATTAGGGAAGCTGATTTGGAGAGAAAGGTGCAGGAGGGGATCGGTGCCAGCAGCTACCTGGTAATCACGAGGAGGAACAGAAAGGCCCAGCAGGAAGGACTTGGGGTTACAAGACTATAAAACACCCGAGTCCATAAAGTTTCTGAGTTCTGAAGGCATGCCTTAAAAGTTAATATCATGCAATATCAGAGCCATAACAACAAGTCACCTAGAGCCATTTATTATTCATTGAGAGTCACCCTCATGCACATCTACCGAAAGTCCTTTAATGTCTCAGGTCTGTTCCTCTTATCTAAAGGAGATTTACAGGGATATGATTGCATCTTAAGGAAATGCCAATCAATTATTTTAACATTAATTTCTGCCACTCTAATAACTCTCCCAGGGCACAGATGTACCATATTTAATGGTGTAGCTGTTAAGCTGCTAGAGATACCATTTCCCCCTTTATAATTGGACATTGTGTCAGTCGTGCTATCGATAACTGCTGTACAATACAATTATGGTTGTATGCTAAATTGCCATGTATTTCTTGTTATAGCCCCGTGTTATGCCACTAAACATCCTCTGGAAACGTTTTTACATGCTCTCCTGGACAGGACTGGCCTGACATGAAATTCAGCATGTTTCAATTTTAAATAAAGGGAATTAGGTGCTGACATTGCCCCCAAATATGACAGAGGTTGTGTGCTTCATTGTCTTGAGCTCTGAGCCATCAGCCCTTCTCCTCAAAGTGAGTACGTAGCTCTCAATGCTTTTAAATTACCACTGACTGTCTTCTCTTCCTTGTTTAAAACTAATTTTCCTTTTTTCTCTTTCTCTTTCTCTTTTCTCTTTTCTCTTTCTCTTTCTTTCTCTTTCTCTTCTCTTTCTTTTCCTTTTCCTTGTTCTTTTTCCTTTATTTAAGGAGTGTACCATATGCTCTTTCTTTTCCAGAAAGAACAGCTATAGGACCTTCAACCATTTCCTTCAGGTGAGGATTTCAGGGCCTCAAATCCCTTTTATTCACTTTGAACTTTTACTTTTGCTCCATACTGTGTTTTTGAAAGGAAGTATCCCAGGAAAGGACAAGCTGCCTGTAGGCACCACCTCTCCATGAAAGGTACACACCATATAGCTTGTGCCCAAAGAATTTGCCAAGCAGTGCAGAATTAGCAAACAGCACACACACCTGTAGACGCTTGAGTCCAGGGGGTGTGTGGGATTCATTTATAACCTTGCAAAATAAGAGAAAAAATACAAGACTTTTCATCTAGAAAGGAACCAAAGTTGGGTGTTCTTATGTCCTATCTGCACAGCGTGGTGGTGCAGCAAAGGCAGGGAGGTATTGCTGCTCTTCAAGGTTCTTGTCTTCTGCTTCACTCTGTGCTTAGAACAGTAGCAGTAGTAAATCTCCACAGGGACCTTCTGCAGCTCGAGGGCTTGATGTTCAAAGGAGAGATGTGCTCCCTTTCTCAGACTTCATGGCGCTAAAGGCACTGGGCAGAACCCAGTATACCAATTCATTATTTTAAATCTAAAAATGATTAAAAAAAAAAAAAAAAAAAAAAAGGAAAGAAGTATGGGGAATGAGATGCTATTTTTGTCATCAAAATTTGGAATTTCAAATTTGTGTTGCAAATGTTCAAACATGGGAAATATCTTCAACCAGCTCTTATAATAGAAAGAACAGTAAAATCCCTTCGAGCACTAATGCAGATGGTACCTTGTAGCTACTGTGACTGCTCATTTCATCTCCAAAAATGATTTGGAGTTTTCTGCATTTTTCTGGGTATAGTATCTTATAGTTAGAATCCCATTTTAAATGTTGAGCTGGAAGAGCTCCCACAGTGACCATACCAAATATCCTTCCTGGAGAAATAAAAGATGAATTCTTTCTCTGCCGAGCCCCAAGTCTCCATTAAAATGAGAGTATCAACTAAAACATCAAAGCACGTAAATATTCCCAAACCACTGGGACTGAATTTAGATGTCCATGTCCACGGATTTCAGACAAGCAAGGGACTCTCTCGAACTCTTCCAACTTGGTTATGAAAGGTGTTCTACTCCTGAAGAAAATCCTGCTGTGCTCCATGAGCCACTCAAGTAACCCAAGCTACCATGTCACGGTATCATAGAAGCACTGAATGAATTGTGTTGAAAAGGACTTCAAAGATCATATAGTGCCAACCTCTCTGCTGCAGGCAGGGTTGCCTCTCGTGTGGGCTCTTGAGTGGGCCTCAGCTGTGATGGTGTGATGTGAAGCTGCGTTTTTCAGATGGGTTTTCAAATGGAGGACGGTCCACTTCACACTTTTGTACTGAGGAAAACCCCAGTTGTGGTCATGACCAGGTCCTGGATGATTCCACACTGGTCCTAGGTCTTCCTTGTTTGCTGGGTCCAAGCCAGGGTCTACACGGAGCAGTGGAGGAGAATCTGGGAAGAGTTTGTCTCTGGGACAGTGTGAAGAGCATACAGATCCTTCAACTCACCACTACCACTGACAACTAGTCTCTCTGTACTCACAAACAAATGGATGTTTGTGAATGGACAAATGGACAAATTTATTCAGCTTCCTTTCACCATTTCTGCAGGTCTCTCATATTGTCCTAATTTAATGTATTGTACAAACTCTTCCCTGCAGGGAATGTCCTCAGAGCCTTCTCCACATGCCCTCCCTAGGGATGGAGCTCAGCTGGTAGAGCTGAGGCTCTCCCTCCCTTGATGTAATCAAGACACAGCAGCACTCATGCTGACACAGCAAAACCTGAGATGATTATTCACATTTGTGTGATATTATTAACTTATCCCTTTGGCCAGAAATGCTCTGGAGAGCTGTGCAGAGCTGGGGTTTGGTGAATAATCATGGCTGGATTGGAGTCTTAGCAGCCTGTCTGTCAACCCAACACCCAGCTTACTCATTTTTCTATGAACACTGGCTCCTACAAGCCTATCCAACCCATTCTTTCACAATTCCGGGATGAGATGGGCATGCATGGAATCAGCACAGCATGGTAACAACAACCAAGACTCCATGAGCCAAACTCCATTGGCAAGGATGCCCTGGTTCACCCATTGCATCAACCTGAGCCAAGCCATCCTGCACTTGTGCTGGAGTAACTGAGAGCAGAATATGGCCCAGAAAGAGCGGTGCTTGCTCAGCACCAACCTTGGTGTGGGATTTCCCTTTGCTCAGGGAGGCAATCAGACGTAAGAATCAGCAATGAACCTTTTCATTCTTTTAATCAAATTAGTGTCAAAGAAATTGGGTTTTGGGGACCCCCTCCCGGGTTTGCTAACCTTTATCACCTCTCCCTTTGTTTGACACATCAAGGGCACAATTAGGAGACCTGAAGGAACAGAAAATATTAACTATTTATCTTCTCATTTAGTTTTTCCTTTCTTCCTAAGACAGTATCTGGTACAGTCTTTATTTCTTCTTTGTATTTTCCTTTAGCTGAATGTCCTTGGAAGGAATGAACAGAAAGGGTTGGACCTGGCTCTGCTCTTAACCAATGCTGCTCCCCTGCAGTCAACAGTCACAAATCCTGCCCTGTCTCTGCACAACCCTTCAGGCACAGATTACAGCCTGAAGCTCCCTCTGACACTCTCTGACCAGCCTGGCTGCAGTCCAGCAGGAAAAGCCAAGGGATTTTGTTGTGAGAACTTTAGGTCAGCTTTCCCAAGACCATGGGAAAGGGCTGTCCCCTTGGGGCCAACGACAAGAGCTCTCCCAGCAAAAGATGGGGAGAGTTCATTACATAGACTCAGCCTTTGCTTCCTTAATGATCCCAAACACAGTGGGACATCTATGGTCTCCCTTTGGCTTGCCCAGATGCTCAGTCCATATACACTGCTAAGTGCAAGAATGAGAATTTGGGTTACAAGCAGGCAGCATTCCGACCTGGGCCAGGATGTACCAGATGCACAGGGTTCTAAAGCAAATGTCAGCTTTCTGTCCAAAAACGGTTCTGGTTCACAAAATTAGGAACAGATTCCAGTGAATCTGAAGCAGATGGATGGGTTCACAGTAAATTTATGTCTTTGAGCCATTTTACGGAGTGGCACTTCGGGTTTTTTCTCCTTCCAGCTGCACATGGAGGTGGTGGTTGAGCTCTGTTGTGCCAGGTGCCATCAAACAAACACGAAGAGTCAGCTCCTGCTTTGGTGTCTGTGCATCTAAGCTGAGAATTCCAACCCTAGGAAGGCTTAGATTCACATGCAGCAAAATTGACATCTCACACCACCCCATGTCCAGCCTTTGTGTGTTGCTGCCTCTCCCAGCCTCCAGAGAACCAACCAAATTCACCAGCCTTCAAACACAGGCAAGGAGCTGCAGGAACTGGAAACCTTGTTGGAACACATATCAATTTCGGCTGTCATGTCAACAGAAATCTCCTCCAAAACCTAAATGCCCAGCACCTTGTCACCTGCAGATGTGACCCTGCTCATTGAACCATGCGAAAGAAAACATCTCTGGGTTTGGCTCTTGCTCAACTTAGCCAAACTTGTGTGGTGGGGACCCCAGTTTGCTTACATCTGGTGACAAAGTGTGTGAGCATCAGCTATGTGTGGAGAGTGGACCTCATAGCATCCTTCAGCATCACAAAACAGTCACCTAATAAGGATTTTGAACAGCAAAGCTACCACGTCTGTGTCTGTTATTAACATTTAGAAGGTAATCTGCCTACCACCATAAATGCTAACTACTCTGGCATGCCCTTGACAGGTATAATTGTCTGTAGTCCTGTAAAAAGTAATAGCCATCTGGCAGAAAGCACTGATGCTGTGAGAAGAAATAGAAGGTGGGTGCCAGCAAGAGACCAAAGCAAATCTCCCAGCACAGGTTACCTTGGGGCTGTGTGATTGCCTGGCAATCTGCTCGTGTCCCTCCTTTTTCAGCTGCTTTCAAAGTCATGGGAGGAACGTCTTTCAGTTTTAGCCTTGCAGCCAGCACAAACCCTATCTGAATTTATTACAGACAAGAAAGCAGAAATATTTCTGCTTCGCTGGAACTGACAAACATGAAAAAAGAGCTAGCCTGGTGGAGATCAAACTCATGGGCTTCACGAGAAACCTTGCTCAGTTTCTGCAAAAAGTGTATTGCCCTGTTAATAACACACTGTATATCATCTGGCGTTTGCAAGGAATGACCTGCCTGCTCCTTAGCATCTCTGGCTCTCTTCATTATTATAGCCCTTGTAAAAAATGTCACATTAAGTGCAAAGACCAACAGACCTGGAAATAGACCAACAGTTCTGTTATTCACGGAGCACTGTGGGCAGCCAGATGCAGGCTTCTCCTGGGGCACCTAGCACCAACCTCGATACAGAAGAGCTTTCCTTGGGGCAAGAATAGAACCTAGTTCATATTGCTCATCCTTGTTGATGGATCTGCTGAAAAATCTCATGACAAGGGCAGGTGATGGTAAAGCAGTGGCATTTTCCAGCAGGTGCCATGCTGAGACTCATGGGTGCTGATCAGCCAACAGCTGGCAGCAAGCTGCAGCAATGGGCTCAGTGCTGCCTGCATCCATCAGCCCTGCTGCTACCTGCATGGGGAGGATGCAAGGTATGGAAGGAGGGGATTCCCCAGCTAATGCCATTCCCAGGCTCTGACAGAAAGCAGGAGCAAATGCTCCACGTCCAAACTCCGTGAGCCAAGATACCAAAACAATTTCAAACCATCTTCCAGAAGATATTCACCCTTCTGACCGCTTTCTCTGAACTTCATGGAGGTTATGACCAGATTGTCACTGTAGCAGAGGAGGGAAATCCATTCCCAGAGAGTGGAAAGGAAATTTGAGCTTTTGTGTAAACGAAGATCTACACCCATAGGCTGGGCTGACCCGTGTGCTGGCTTTTCTCTTTGCAGCTTTAAAGAAGTGCTTGAGTTCATATGCACCACTGATTGTACATTGGCGTCACTTCAGGTCCAGGTACATTTCCAAGGACAGGGCTCAGTCTCACAGATCTCCCTGTGGTGTTTTAATACTCTCCAGGAAATAAAGGAGTGCAGTCCCTGTGGCAGTGAAGCCTCCTGAGGATGGTTTGACCCCAGTTAACGATAACGACCACCAGGCCAATGCAGAAGAATTTAGGGAGGAAAAGGGCAAGTTCCACTCCTGCTCTCAGAAAAGCTGATCTTGTCTGTAACCTCTGGATGAGAACTGCAGATCCAAGCCATCTGCTGCCAGACAGCTGCAGTTATGCAGAAAAACAGCCTGCAGCTTTCAGACAAAGCCACCCCGGAGGGAGAGCACTGCACCCTACTGCCTGCCCGTGGTGGATGAGAAACCCCACATCTTTCTCAGTGACCCCATTTTTGGTGAACACAGCATAGCCATCGCCACAATACCGCCACAACAGTGGGACATCACCCACAAGCTCTCTTACACAACTATTGCTATTTGATGGGCAGCAGCTCACTGCCAGCAACTGTGATCAGCCTGTCAATGCCATATGATTTAATTTTCTGTTTTTCAGTCCATAGACCAGCTGCTCAGGCCTAAGATTGTCCCATGGAGCAGCAAAACAGCACAAACCCTTTGCAGCCTGCAGCTGAAGGAGGCAGTACTGCTGATCCTAAAACTCTCATAGGAGGATTTTCTCCAAATGTTTCATATTTGGCCCTTTGCTTGCCCTAAACTGCTTTCCCTGACCCCATTTAATAGTTTTCAGGACACTGACACTTGCTTTTCTGATTTTATCTCATTCTTCTCCTGCTTCACATAAATCAGGAGCACTGGTATTAAAGTCTTTTCCCTCCCCAAGTGCTAAAATATGAGTAAAACTGCTACAAGCACTGAGATTTACTCCAAGCATTGGCTTTGTTCCTAACCATCAATGACTGCAAGCACAGGGACTGCTCCTCACTGAAGGGACTGTGTACTGAGTGGGCATGTAGCACCAGACTGGGGCAATGAAGCTCAGCCCACAGTCAGTATTTTGGCAGCTCTGCCTTCCAGAGATTCACCTGCAGCTCCCCGACATGATTTCTCATTACACATGAGCTACATCTGTCTGCCTTGCCTTGCTCCTGTTTCGAGTTTTGCCAAGGTCGCTTGCTGAAAAGGTTTGTTTTAACTGTGCTGCTGTGCTCAGATGGCTTTTGTTGGGCTTCTTTCACTCCTGTCCAGGACTACAGGGCTCTGCCCTCAGTGACAGCGGGCAGGAGCTCCATTTTGCTCTGTCAGATGGAGAGTCAATGAGGAACCACAGCACCAAATGCATAGCATAATTACACTCTTGGAATCAGTGCAACACCACAGCTAATGGGCTCCCATAGCTCAGGAGGAGGAGGCTGCATCGAGTGACTGTGACATGCTGATGGCACTGGGGTGCTCAGCTGTGTGCCCACCCTGCCACTGGGGTCTGCAGCCCAGACCTCGGTGATGGCTCCCATGGCTCCCATTGTCTGGCTGATGACATGTTCCCACTAAATCCCATTTTATGCACTGGTTTCCAGGGAGCTTTGTGAAGTTGGCGCTGATGCTTTCTTCAAGCAGAGCATTGGTGGGCAATGCTGGTGGATCTGCAGCTGAAGCAGCCAACTAAACCGCAATCCATCCACTGCAAAGGCAGTGCAGGGCAGATGTGATGCGCTGGGAAAGGAGAAGGGTGAAACTTGAAACAATCATTCATGCTCATTTTTTGGAGGGGCAAATGAGAGGACGGAGAATGCACGGAGCAGCAGCAGATCAGTTGGATGGGATGATGTGCTGTGTTCGGTGTATCTGCGTACATGTGCTGTGAATAGACTGCGGGGAATGGCCATAGGGCTGAGGGGAGGGGGGGAGGGGGGGGCTGTGGGATGAGCTGGGGTGCAGTGCTCCCTGCCTGGACCCCTCCCACTTCCACCACTTCACTGAATACCAGATTCACACCAATGTGAATAGCAGCTGGGGGGGGAATGCACTCAGGATAGAGAAGCGGGCAACAAAAGCCACACATATTTCCATCAGCCAAAGGCCAGGGCATAATAATAATCGCTTTCCCAGCCCGGAGGAGAAGAACAAGACCAAGGGTTTCTTTTCAGAAGGGCTGAGACAATAGTGACAAAGGGCCACACAAGGTCAGTGACACTTCTGCAACTCATGTCAGCTGAGGAGCTGCTCCGGATCTGTCACCTCCCGGCCGGTCACTGACAGCTGAGCCCACAGGGCACAATCCACCTCTGTCTGCCTGCGCTGCCCTGTGCTCAATGGAGCTGCACAGCAAAGGGGATGGAGCTTGGCTGCATTCAAGCATAGGACTGCTGCACGTCGGGGTCCTGCCGTGATTGTCACATGGCTCTGCCCGGCCCCGAGAGCGTTCCGGCCATCTGAATGGCTGCGAAGGGAGAGGGACCCCGCGGTTGTTGGCTTGCATTGACAACGTCCTCAAAAGTGCCACTTGTTGGCATGCAAATCTTCCTGCCATTCTGTGAGGCCTTTGGAGGCGCAGTGTTTGATAGACGTTTTTAGAGAGCTGTTGAAAAAAATAGAACGAGTGGCAACTCTTAAAGGAAGCCGTGGCTCTTTGCTGTTTGGGGTCTCAGCCAGCAGTGCAGCACAAATCACATTTCCTCTTCAAGTCACCGTCACTGATCTGAGCCGTGGCACCTGCTGCTCCGTTTGCTCCCCAGAATTGAGGTCTGTGTCAATGTGGGATGCCCCTGCTGCTACCTGCCCATGGCAGAGGATGGGAAACCCAGGGAGGATTTCACAGCACAGCCAGACGCCTGCAAGAAGGCCATAGGATGGGAGCAGGCGTGTCTTTCCTCCCCCTTCCATAATGCTGATTGAGGAGGATGGAGTAACCGTAGGTCTGTGCCCAGAATTGTAGGAGCGCAGTGGAAAACCTTATGCATGGCCAATGGTGAGAGCTGGGATGTGCTCTCCAGGTCCCCATGGCCATGCAGCCTAAGGCACTCTGCCCTTGGACAACAGATTGAGCCAGATTTAGAGATCGTAAGGCTGCTTATCACTGGGCCCTTCCTTCTGAAAGCGTCTCCCATGCATTCAGCTCCTTTTTCAAGGAAAGTTGCAATGCTGTTTTGTGAAGTGGCATAACTGTTGGTTGCATCATTTCCCTTCTTCCAGCACTCCTCATTGGCAGAGCCCAATTCCTCCCAGGAAATGATGGTTGTAATTCTTGGACTGCCAGGACCCAGCACAAAAATGTCTCTAGTGCAATAGGGACTGCCTATACCCCATTCTGATGCTGTGCTGCTGCACTGAGAGACAGTGATGAGGGATTAAGAGGACCCATTGTGTCTGGTTGGGATCCACTGCCATTTGCATGCAGGACCAGAGGCGTGGACATGGCCATACACCTGCTGCAGGGCTAGGCTGGGGGAGCACGGGAGTGGGGTGTGCTGGGGAAGTGCTGGCACAGGCAGAGGGAGGGCAGACAAGAGGAAACATGAATTGGGAGGGTTTTCAAAGCCGATGGAGGGCCTGGAAAAGGACAGGCTTTGAATTCTGCATGTTCTTTTAACTCAGCCTCTGATTTGAAGAGGCCCCCGAAAGCCTGGTAAGCCTCATTGAACTTGAAAAGCTACAAGCTTCCTTTCTTCCCCATTTGCTTTGTCTTCTCTTATCTCATTCATGTGAGACATTGCTCCCAGCCTGGTCTGGCTGTAGCAAGAAGCCAGCCTGAGCTCCATGTCAGGAGAACCAACACAGCATAATGCAGCCCTGAGCCCACTGCACAGGGATAGCTGGGGAGGTGCTGGCAGTGGGCAGTTCCAGGTGAAGGTTTATCAGGGTCCTGTCCCCCTCTGCAAGGCTGAGTGGGTAGAGGGGGGCTGTGAAGGTCTGATCTACAAAAACACATACATGCTCTGCTAAAACATGCATGTGCTCTGCTAGAAGATGCATATGCTCTGCTAAAATGTGTGTGTGCTGCGCTAAAGTGTATGTGCTCTGCTAATGTGCATGTGCGTGTGTGTGCCTTTCAGCAGAGTATTTTGGGGATTGGTTCAAGAGTAACAGGATCTACAGCAGGAGCTGCTGTTGCTGTGCTATCAGATGCCTGTTGGCACCTTCTGAAGGATGAAGGCTTGAGGTCACTGCACACCAAGGAGTGTTTTGCAATGCATGCTGTGCGTTGAAGCAACTTTCCAAGATGGAACAAGGAAAGGGCAGGAATCACAGAATCATTAAGGTTGGAAAAGACTACTAACATCAGGCCCAACAGTCAACCCATCCCCATCATGCCCACTAACCATGTCTATAAGTGCCATATATGCACTTTTCATTAAAACCTCCAGGGCTGGTGACTCCCCCACCTCCCTGTGCAGCCTATGCCACTGCATCATCACTCTGAGAATAAATTTGTTCTAATATTCAGCCTGAACTTCCTCCAGTGCAACCTAAAGCCATCACCTCTCACCCTATCACTGTTACCTGTGAGAAGAGACCGACCCCACCTTGCTACAACCTCAGGGGTAAACAGCTCCATAATTTTGACTTTATCTCCTCTTCTTGTGAGACAAAAATCCCAGTGCCCCAAGGACTTATGAAATATTGAGGTTTGGGGTACACCAGCTTGTAGTGTTGGTGGAGGCAGGGCAAACAACATCAGCACTGAGGAGGGTTCATTTCTATCCCCCACCTTTACCCTCAACAAGCTGCAAAACAAACGGGTAAAAGTTACAGCCAGTTGTGCCATTTCTGATGAATATGGCACTAAATGACAGCTTCCTGCAGCGTGCCGAGCGGGGACAGGGTGAGGGCTGGGAGGCTCTTGATAAACAAGTAAAAGCTCAGATATAATGAGAAAACCTTTTGTGACATAAGGACCTCTGCATGTCAAGTAAATTCATTATAGACCAGCTTGAATGGCAATCCGACCGCCTCCAAGTGTCTAATGCAATTATGCTGAGATGGGAGAGATTGTACAGCTGGGCTTCTCTGCTAATAAAAGGGAGCAAAAGTAACAAAAACGGGATGACAAGAAACCAAGGGCTTTCCACCAGGCATGGCAAAGCTGGAGGAGTTCAAGGGTTCAGGAAACCTTCCTGAGTGGTTTGGGAGCTCACCAGACTCATGGCATGGGCAGAGTGCAGTGCTTTGCCTTGGAAAGCCAAAGTTTTTGGGGTCTTCTCTCATACATCCCTTCTTCAGGGATTGCACTGAATGGGACCACAAACCCCCGTCAATTCAAGTGCACTGCTTCTGAAAATTTGGCATGAGTTCCAAAGGTTTCTGCTTGGCTTCTGATGAGTAAACCTTGTCTTCTTTCCCACTTGAAGGGTTGCCTTCCTTCAGCCCACTCTAGCCAACCAGGGACCTCCTGATGGACTTTCCAGCTCAGGTTGATGAGTTGCACCAGGATAATTACACCCACACAACAAGCCAACGCTTCACTTCTGAGTGATGCCCTGGGACACACACGGTGTCCTGCCATTAAGCTTAAAGCTTAAATGACATGAGATCACCTGACAGTGATTTTCGGAACTGGAAATAGGAGTTTCTGCACAGAATTATTAATCTGCCTCTTCCCATGACAAACAATCCCTTATCCCCATGCAGCTCGTGTTACAGTGCTGACATCAGGAGGGCTCTTTGAAGGAAAAGTGCATGGCAAAGGGTATTTCCCAGTAATAGAATAAAGAATCTAAATCATCTTATGGGTGATTCCTTTTAGGACATCCCACGTAGCCATGAAGAGCTAAGGGGAAGGTTCTGGAATTGCATTTTGGAATATTTTGATTTTTTGTTATTTGACTCCAGAAAAAGTAGCCCTAAGTTTTCTGATCGCCCTAAACACGGGATTAGGTGACATTCTGCTCCTACAAAACTTATGGCTGAAATGTAGGCCTTGGTGGAGAAATAATGGAATAAAAATAAAATATTTTATTTCAGCTGTATACGAATTAATTGCGCTTGGCTCCGGAGGGCTGTCTATCTTCATTACTTTAGTTTAGGCTAGATTAGATTAAATCAGCTTAGATTGATGGATGGCGGGAGAAATGGAAAGACATTATATTCCCTTTTTCGGCGTGAGGCACAAAATAATTGAAGTCAGATGAATTTCACAAGAATATAAATCTGAATAAAGTTAGATGACCTCTGTGGTCTCTCTCACCTTGGAACGGTTAGCCACTCACATCGAGACACATGTAATTACTTCTCCACACCATGTACTCCTTTACAATATCCCTGCAGCGTAAAATCATTCGCACTGAAAGATATCCTAATGGATCTCTCTGAAAACTTCAAAGATTTTCAAAATAGCAGCAGTTTGGCAGCAGAAAGCTCTTTGGCTCGGGAGATACCATGGCTTTGCAGACAGTTTTTTGTGGCTGTGCCTAAGTTTCGAGCGATTTGCTAACCCAGAAATACATCTGTCTGCTCCTACGCAGAAGGAAAAGGGATTCTCTGCAGTGAGACAACACCTAGAAGGCAATTCTTTGCTGGATCAAGTAGTTTTCCAGCTCTTCAGAACAAAGCAGTTGACTTGGCTTGGAAACTCGGCCAAGTAAAATCACAGAATTCCATTCAGTTGACTACAATTGGGAGTTTATGAAAGAAAATCCATTCCCCTACCAAAACTAGGCAGTTTAGAAGCAGGAAGCACCAGATGGGACTTCAAAGCTTTGATTATTTTTAGAATTTTTTACACTGTGCAGAGTAGAAAGGTTTCCCTCTGTCCGGTCTCATCTGAACAGCTATCTGAAATCTGAAAGGTGCTGAAAATGTATTCCCAGCCCTGAATTACTCACACGGACTCAGTTGCACAATCCTTCTATCCAGTGTTTAAACTCCTTTACAGCAAATGCACACTGCTCAATAAGAAATGGTGTACTAGTCCAAAGACAGCCTAACCTTGTGTTTTGCCATGCAGGCATGGCTTATCCCATACAGTGCGAGTAGTAAGCGATTTTTTTTATCTAACCCAGCTGCTCCCTTTGTTCACCACTTCCTTGAGTAGGCACAAATTTGTCCCATTTCCAATGTGAGCCAGAGACCCCATGAATATGAGAGCGTAGCTTTTCCTCCCCTTCATCATCCAAATACTGACATTATTTTTCCCCACTTGACCCCTATCCAGAAGAAGAGATGCTGTAACACTCTACACATCACCACGTTTGCTGAAAGGGGTTTCTCCCTGACAGTGAAAGAATGGAGGGAGTCCAGAGATGCTGCGGGAAAGAAGCTGTGGGCATATCCCCTAACTCCATCCATATTTTAAAACAAACATAAACTAATAACTCCACTGCTCCTCAATTCGCACTGACTGTGCACAGATGTCACGCCTTGCACCATCCTGCCAAAGCCAACCCTCATCCACAGGCAGCGTGTCGCTGTGCAGAGCACACAAACAGGGATGGATTACAAGGGGGGCTGACGGACCACCCCGGTCTGGCCAAAAACCACAGCCCAAAAGCCTGCATCCTTATCAGCCGGCACGCACGAGGACGTGTGAGCTCCCAGCGGAGCGTGAGCTTTCCCTCTGAAGGAAATGCCACGCGAGCAGCAGGGCAGCCCAGCGCTACAGACACCCTGTAGCTTTGCAGTCCGTCTCTGCTGCTGACACCACTTGGCTTCTCTCACTTCTCCCACTCATAGCTGTGGCTTAAAAACCTGGGGTCTTGTCTAGACAACACTTCCTTAAGTCTGAGTCACACCGAGCACGGGCTTCTCAAGGCTTGTTCTGTGCCATGTCCCTCTGCCTGACAGGGAATCAAATCCTGCAGGGTTCAGCCCAGCAGACAGAGGGAAAACGCAGAAAATGGACCTCGGTTAAGATGTTATGTCTACAGTCACAGAAGTACCCATCTAGCATATGTACTTGATCTTATCACTCTCGTTTTTGCCACAGCCTCGTTTGAGGCTAATGAATGAGGAGAGGGATTCATTCCTTGGTTTCTGTCAGGGAAGGAGGGAAATACTGAGTCACACAACTCATCACATCACAGCCATAAACCCATGCTTTTCATTGTAATGGGGTTTCTGAGAACTTACACCATTCGGGGGTAAGAAGAAAGAATGAGATGTAGTGGATGATGCATCAGCTAGGGTTTTACTATTATTATTTATTTGCTATTTTATATTTTGTTTTCTTTTGTTTTCCTCAGTGCCCCAAAACAGAATTTCTGTGATGTAATTACATAAGAAAGCATTCCTAGGAGCGTTCCCTGCATTATCCAGGAAAACTACCAACACGGTTCAATTGAGTCTTTTCCATGCTTGGCAGTTCAGGATGAAAACTTCCTGCTCAGGAGCACTGCATCAACACAGAGACCCACATGGAGGAAACCTCCATTGCCCCTGGCATCACCCCTCAGACCTTTTTATCCTTTCTGTGTTGGATTTACCACTCCAGCTGCACATGGAGGCTGAATATACCCCTGATCTATACATTTGACCAAAGCCATGGATGCACAGGTGAGTTTTGAGCAGAAAACTCTATATATTTTTTGAATGAACACTTGAATTTCCAATCCCACACTCTCTAACCAGTCTTTCTGTACTTCCCTTCAAGCACAAACATGTGAGCAATGGAGTTTACTCTCCTTTGGGGATGTGGCAATGCTGCACCAGATCTTCTTGATTACCTCTGTACCAAGAAAGTGAATAGAGTCAGTGGTCCATTATGGTTCTCCCTGCTTCATGGTGTGCATGTGCCCTTGGGCCATAGCCCTGTGTGTTCTGGTAGGAGATGGGATCAGGGAACACCAAGCAGCAGTGCAGATGAGTTGTGTGAAGTGAGCTGAGCTGGGCCAGTGATCTCCAGCACAGAGGATGAGCCTTGTGCCATTTTACTTATGCATATAATTTAGTATAGATGCAACCCTTGAGTCCTGTGTCCATCCTTTGGCCACCTGAACCACACAGTGGTGAGGGAATGTGTTTCCAGGTCAGATTCTTTCTTTCAAAGATGAAGAAGAAAGGAAGAAACTTCTTCCAGCTTCCCTCTATCTTCAGCAGCTAATTTTTAGATCTTTATCACCCCCTGTCCTTCTCTCCCCCAGTCTGAAATGACCCAGTTTCACTCTGTGTCTCTCCTGCTCTCTGCTCCTTTCTGTGGCAATTTTCATCCTTGCTCCAAAGCCCTTTTGAGCAAGCAGGGAACACAAGTTTGAAAAGAAAATGCCTCCTTCTTTTCAAGGAAATAATTTTGCTGGCCCTGCTAATGCTGTTCTCACACTGCTGCGAGCTCCAGGCCCTCCCATTTATTAACACGGCTGCAAAGCTGAAGAAAAACTGGCAAGCAAGAGAAGGGATCTCAGAGAGCCGTCACAGAGCAGAGCAGCAGGCGAGCATCACAGAGCCCAGCACCTCATAAACATGGGAGATGATGGGGAGGAGGGCGGGCAGCCAGCAGCCAGCTCCTGGAACATCTTTCTGGGAGCTGGAAGCCTGAGCACCAACCGTAGCACTGGGTTTGATTTTTCATCCAGGCAAACTTACTTTCTTTCTTTCAAAACACAACACTGTTTTGAATAGGATTACTTTTGCAAGCGATGTATTTGACTCCTGTTTTTTTGGGGTCCAAAGCAGAAAGCCCCAACAGAGGCTTTGCAAAGAATGCTGAGCGTCCAACATCAGCTCCAATGTGAAACATCCCCACCCTGGCAGCTGGGCTCTCTGGTGACTCTGCAAACCCTTTGCTGATGTGCCTATCTCACCTCTACTTATTTCTGGAAGTCCAGCATGTACATAAAACACTGCTTTGTGCATTAATTAAATCTGGTGATGCATACCTTGCCTAATATGAAACCACACAGGAAATGAAAAGTTAAGCTACCCACCAGTGTACGCCCCAACCCCGCATCGCACCGCTACACAGCCAGCACAAACCTCTGCAAAGCTGGAGTGACTCTCACCCTCTTGGCAGGGGTCTCAGCACCTCCTGCCCCCTCCCTAAGTGCTGTTGTGCCAGGGCTGTGTGGTCTGCACGAGGCTCAGTGCTGCCGAGGGGCTTTGGCTGCGTCTGACGGTGTGGTGGCAGATGGCAAATGGGATCTGCTGCACTGGTCACAACTGTCAAATAATGCTTGTTTTCTGCTAAAAAAAAAAAAAAAAAGGCAATGAAATTTAATAGCTGGCTATTTCCAGGTAGGTATAAACACGGAAATACATACAAAGGAGAAAGAAAAAGGTATTCAGGTTGAGGGCATTCAAAGTAGAAATTCATTCCGCCAAAGAAATACAGGTGCATGTCATGCATCTGGTCCATGTGTACAGACCTATACACAGTGAACTAGAAAGACACTGAGGCGCTGAAGCATGTTCAGAGAATGGCAACAGAGCTGTGAGGGGTCTGGAGCACAAATCTTATGGGCAGCAGCTGAGGGAACTGGGATGGGTCAGTCTGTAGAAGAGGAAGCTCAGGGGAGACCTTATCACTCCCTACAGCTCCCTGACAGGAGGTTGTGGTGAGGTGGGGGTTCGCTTCTGCTCCCAGATAATAATCCTAGTGATAGGATGAGCTGATGGCCTCAAGTTGTGCCAGGAGAGGTTCTGGTTGGATATTAGGACAAATTTCTTCTCAGAAAGAGCGGTGATGCAGTGGCATAGGCTGCACAGGAGGTGGGGGAGTCAGTTCCCCTGGAGGTTCTCAAGGGCAAATATGGCACATAGAGACATGGTCAGTGGGTATGGTGGGTATGGATTGAATGTTGGACTTGATGATGTCAGTAGTCTTTTCCATCCTTAATGATTCCATGACTCTGCTTCTGTAACTTAAATAACTAATGACTACTGAGGGCTTGGCATCATCTCCCCATCTCCCCATCACCTTTCCTTTGAAACACCAACAGCAAGGACTCCCCAGCTCAATCCCTGCTAAACAGACAAAGCCCCCATGCCTCAGTACACAGCTGGCCATGCAAGGAGGGGTCTCACAGTCCTAGCTATGCCTCTTCCTTCAAGGAGAGACCTTTGCTTTTCCAAAGGGCATCACATGCCTCTCCTCACCATTCTCTCCTCAACATCAGTGCCGTACCAAGTGTGCAGGGGAAGCTTGGCTTTGCCCTTCGTGTTGGAGTTCTGGTGCTCAGCCACAGATTCCCTCCTCAATATAAGACCAAAATGCAATGCATCTGAAACCATCCAAGAGTGATGGCTGAGATATTCAGCCTCTGGGGAGAGAAATCCTGAATGAGATTCCTGACTTGGGTGCTGCAGTTGGGTTCCTATGAGCAGGAAGGGTCCAGCTGGGTTCCTGCTCCAGCCTTTTTCCATTTGTGCCCTTCCCTCAGCCTATGCCTGGCTGCTTAGTGCTCCTTGTAAGCTCCCAGGGACACAGACCCTCTCCTATCATCTGTTTGCCCAAAGCCCATCACAAATCCCTTAGCTTGGTTGGAGTCTCAACTGTTTAGACCCTATAGGAGTCTCCTATAGGGCAAACATGTTCTTTACTCAGGCAGCTCAAGAAACCCTCATGGAGTTTGGCCATCCATTACCAACATCACACAAAGCCTTATCAAAATCTCACCAGGAAAACAAAACAAAACAAAATTCAGGTGCCAATACAAGCCGTTTCCTATAAGGGAAACAACTGTTTTTAAAGGTATAAGTGAGGCCAGATTTTCTACAGACGCGGGGAAATCCTTCATTCTGTGAGTTGAGATTGTTTTTTCCTTTGTGAGGGGGAGGGGGGCAGAGGAGGCAGGAAATGTAAAAGATTTTGGAAACATGAAATGAATAGGTCAAGACACGTCATTTCGCTGAACCAAAGCAGGAGGCAGCAGCTTGAAATTGAAATTAAATAGACCACCTGCAAGGAAAGGAGAGGAAGGGGAGATGGGGAAGAGGGGAGGGAGGGGCAGTGCTGGCATGAATATAAACCACACATTTTTTTTAAAGCATTGGTGGGTGAATTATTAAAGATGCTGTGCTGCTCGTTTTAGGTTTGGACATCTTGGCAGTTGTGATGGGAAACGTGCCAAGGCCCACGAGCACGGGTTGAATACTTATTTCCAAACTTCTGGCAGGCACCTTTCCTTTGAAACACCAACCCTTGGTTTGGAGGACAAGTGCTCATGCTAAGACCCAAAAAGACATCTTCTCCCATCTCCCCCAGACCTGCGAGGAAATGCTGGACGTGATGGGAGTGTTTAAGCAGGGGGACAAGTGTGTCTTTGAGGAATTCTAGACGCCTCCACTTTGGCCGGCCCAGATTGTCCCTGTAAAACCCATCTTCTTTCCACCCACTCACATAAAGAGCAGGAGCATCCTTTGGGCAGCCCCATGGTGCACCTGCCCTTCTCATCGCCACACCCAGTGTCCCCACATGGGCTCAGAGCTCCTAACAGAACACAGAGCCTCATCCCCGGTGGCCCTGACACTGTCTGTGTGTCTGCCCAGACCGTCCCAACCCCAGTGCTGAGGACTCCACACGCTGCTGTAAATCCTATTTGGGTGAGCACCCCTCCCTCCTCCCCCTCCCCAGCTTGATGAGCATTTTGGAATGGGGGATGAAGCAAAGTAAAGCTCAGCGGAGGGTAAATTCGATCTCTCCCTGTGACAAAGCAAGGGAAAGCACAGACCTTGTCTTGAGAAGGGCGCAGAGGAGAGAGGAGGAAGTCACAAACACACGGGATGGAAAAAATTCGAGCACATGCCAGAATATTTGTAAATAAAATAATAAGCAGTGAAGTGAAATAAGCTGACACGCAAAATGTGCATGTTGATTAAAACAGCCCTGGAGACCATTAAATGACAAAGTCACTGTGTATGCCAACAAAACCCCAACCGTAGCCCTGATGCATATTCATAGCATCCGAACAAGATCCCATCACGGCGCTAACGAGGCACGGTGCTTGGGAACGCGCTCGCAGGAGCCAGGGGAGACTGTTCAGTGCCTGACAAATTTGGGAAGGCTACAAGCGTTGAAATCTGTCTTTGTTACTTAACAAACATGGAAGTAGGGGAATGCCATACCTCTTGTTATGGAAATAGCACACAGCACTGAGGATATATGATAAGTCTAGGAGAGAATTGCAAACATTCAGGACTGATCCCTTTGAAATCTCTGGGAGTTTTGCCATTAATTTCAATGGGGGCTTTAGGGAGGCCTTACAATGGCCACAGTCATTTATCTGCATGCGGGTGTCGATGTGGTACCCGATGCCTTGCGGACACCTGGGAATGGGGTCACCCCTGTGCAGCAAGCCCTCAAGCTGCAGAGAACCAACCCAGCCCTGAGCAACCCCATAAGGGCTTTTAGCCAGGTCTTGAGCCAATGAGCAATTCAGTACTGCGGGATGAAAACCCAAAAGCTACCAAGCAGAGCACAGATGGGTGCAGCCAGGTGCTTTGGTCTAAAGCCTGGTCCTAAGGAGAGGCGTGAGCCCAGGAACTGCAGAACTGATCCATCTGCAGAGCCATGAACGCAGTGGAGGTGCACGTGGAAGAAGCTAAGAAGCTCAAAGCAGAACCTCTGCGAGGTCTTCGCACCTCACCCTGCAGCAACAAGGCTGATGCACCCCAGCAAAGCTCAGCTATTGCTGCTGCAGAGTCAGCGGTGGTAGCTGATGCCTGTCTAAAATCTGCAAGACTGATATCTAATCTACCTGTAGATTGCTTAATTTGCATATGGTGCTGGGTAATTAGGGAAGCCAGTAAATGCAGAATTACACAGATGGATTGAAGGAGTTAGCACTAATAGACTCGCTCTTTTTGGACAGGTTGAGGTTGATATCTCCAACCACAGAGGAAGGCAGCAGAGCAAATAAGGTCACTTTGATGGGAGTTATCTTAATTGTAATTACCACCACTGATCGATGCAACTGTTCGCTGTCAATGTGCTCAGCCAGATCCTTCTCTTTATCTTTATGGCTGACTGAAAGATACCCAGGAAAAGCAAAAAGATCATTGGTGATGGGGGTGGGGAGAGGCATAAATAAAATTTAAAAATTGTCCATAAACCTGCTCTACCACCTTAAGAAGGAGCAAGTGGTCCGAAAGCATGGAGAGAAGGGATTTATTATGCCTGGGTTTTGCACCTCGGGAAGGCAGAGCTCCCGGTGGGGCAGGCAAGAGGATGGAGCACGAGGAGCCCAGCACTCGCAGCAGAAGCTGCTGATGTGAGTGACAGCTTGCTGGTGGGAATAAAATGTTTCTTGTTTGTTCCAGGATGGAGATAACAGAGTCAAGAGGTCAAGTGGTGTGGGAATGCAAAAGCCCTGAGGGTAATGTAGCATGATAAAAATGAGGGATCCTGGGCACGGGCAGTCATTGCCACAATAGGCTGAGTGGCAATTCCGAAAGAGCTCAGATCTTGTCTGTATTTAAATATTGACCGATAATCTCAGCCCATTACCTCCCTGTCCTGGAGGTATGCAGATTGCCTCTGCGACCAAGCCCTGCATGGTGTCCTGAGGGGTAGGTCCTCTGTTTGATGAAGTATTAATTGGGGTGGGGGAAGCCGTGTCCTTTCACATCCATCAATCTTTTTGTCATACGCACAATTAATGGAGCTATTTAGATACCAGGAGTGACCGGCATGCAGGAACTGACCTGAAACCTGCTGAAGCCTGTAGGGTCTTGCATGGCAGCGAGGGGGATGAGCTGCCCCTGGGTGCAGCAGGGAGCACCTCTGCTGTGGATATGTGTACACCCCATATGGAACACCGGCCCCCCAGACAGCACCACTCATTCCCCTGGATTTAGAGGGCATGGCTGTTGACCATTGGACCTGATGATCTCAGTGGTATATTCCAACCTGAATGATTCCATGGCTCTGTGATTTGGGAAGGAGGTTGCAGCTCAGGTGCAATTCATCAGAGGTGAAGGGCAGCTGGGCAGCATTTAGAGAGGGGACAGGGAGAGGAGAAATCATCAGCAGATGTGGAAAACCACAGCAGGGAAGAGGTTATATAAAAATCAAACCTGCAGGGGTTTTTTAATTACGTTTTCTTCTCTCTGGCCCTGCAGCTGTTAGCTTGGCAGGAGGATGAGCTTTGCTGAGGCTGTTCCTTTAGAATTCTCTGGGCACCTCTGCAGGTTTCTGGGTTTCTAGTTCAACGCAGCAGAGAAGATCCCAGTGGGATCAGCTTGCTCATGGGGAGCACACAGCACCCAGGGTTCCCACTCAGCTTTGATTTACAGGCTCACAAAATGCCACAGATGTGCATCAGTATCAATAATTCCCAGTGTCCGTGATTATCTGAGTGGCAGCCTTGGGCTGTGACAAAGAGGGCAAAGAGCTCTGCCTGGGTCTTGCTGGCTCCTTCCCCTTCCACACCTCCCCATGGCACTTCCCAGGCCTCTAAAATAGGCACATTCACTTAGTTGGGAACCAACTTCTCTTTCATCCCAGCACAAAGTCATCAGGAGACGTTCTGAATTAAGGCTACCAGATCCAAGCCAGTGTTATTCCAGCTGGCTGGCAACCTGTGCCACCAGATGCCAAAGCATGATGTGTCAGCAGTGAAAGGATCAGGTGCTCCCTGTGACGTTTAGGGTTTGCTCTATTCACCAGAATGAGAAACACAAGGCTGGATTCAAGGCTGGTGCCTACATAAAGTGTCGCGTGCAGTCAAACATCCGTCCAGCTGTGGCCGTGCTGCCCTCTCTGTAAACTATCATGGCTTCCCTGGCTTATTGTTACCAGATTAACAGCACAGGAATGTTCATCTCTTTAATTCTCGGCAGTATGAAACCATGAGGGAGTGTGGATTAGGCCAGCAAAGCAAACTTGCTTTGTGAACCTTGCTCCAACAGCAGCTTTTTATTAAGAGAAGTGGGAGGTACGCTCAGCTGATTCCCCTGGCCTTTTCTCATTAGAAACCAGGCAGGGCTGGCCACAGAGGAGAGAAATAATAATAATAATAATAAAGGAAAAAAGTCAAGGTGTCAGCCAGGTTGCTATTGCATTTTAAGCAAAAAATGTGAACCAATTTCCTTTCCAGTTTTAAGAGAGAAGGAAACGTAACCTCAGGGTACAGCTGAATTCAGAGCACATCTAGTGCTTCTTCCACCGCCCTGGAGAGCAGGAGCAGCCCTGCTGCCCCAAATCCCTGCTGAGCTCCTCCCGATGCATAACCTTCCATCCTACAGAGCAATTGCAACTGCTTTTAACCTGCAACCACATGGTAAAATGTGGTAAAATTCTCCATCTCTAGAAGTGCCCCTGGAGACCAAAAGCAAGGAGATAAGCCAGAGAGAGAACTGAATGCAAGCTCAGCTCAGACCTGCCCCTACATCATGAGACTCCCACTCCCATAATACTGGCCACCCTTTGTAATTTTGCAGCTTCATGTCACCTAAGCATGCTCTCTTCTTCCAAATCAGAGTGCCACAAGCACTTCCTGCTACAGTGCAATGCTAGCTCAGTATCTCTTGTGACACCCACTACTATGGCATAAGAATGGGCCCCAAAAAGACTTGCATGTGAGCACACATGAGTCAGAAAAGCAAGAGAGAGAATGCAGAGCACACCACGAGGCTGAAAGCTGGTGGGAAAACCAACAGCTGGAGGGCAGGGGACAATGGGAGGGACGAGCAAAGGATGCTCCAGCTTGAGCAGCAAAGGCATTCAAAAGGACCCAAAAATCACATTGTCAAGTCAGGTGATGAAGCCTGGGGAAAAGCAGGCAGCTGCAGCAGTAACAGCCTCAGGTTGCAGCAAAGCCCAGGCTCACTCATGAGTTTTACTGTGAGCTGCTGATCCATGAAAAAATCCACAAGCAAAACGTTACAACCACCTCAGCTGCAGCTGGACTTTCTGCTTTGCTTTTTTTCACCCTGAATCTGCCCAGTGTTCTGCTCCCCACCTGCACCCTCCTGTTTGCATCTTCCCCACCCCATGGTACACAACTGGCACAACAGTGACTTGTGCTCAATGCATGTTTCTGCTGAATCCATACCAGCTCTGGGAGGGATGCTTGACTGAGTGCTGCCCGACTATTAGATCTTAGTGATGCCTCAAAGTAAGGTAAAACTGAATTAAAAATTAAAATCTCTCTGTACAGGAAGAGCTGATCCAGAAGTTAATGGGATAAGCAGTCTTTGCCTCCACATTTTCTGTTAGAATTTGGCTCCAATTGGGAGAGATGGGAAGTGGAATAAGGGGATAAATCTGCATCGTGGAGCTCAAGCAGAGGATGCTCTCACACAGCCCTGATGCTGTGTCCCCCAACACAGGGCAATAGAGAAGGACATGGAGAGCACCTGGGCAGGTGGAGCTGCTCTTTGTCCAGGGCTGCTTTCCTGTTGGCTGTCAGTAATGCTGTGTTTCTGCTGACCCATCTGAGGTGGTATGTCCAGTGTGCTCCAGCTGCAGGTGGCTTTAGCTGTGTGTCAGCAGGTAAATTACTATTCCCAAGAGTTTATGCCAGTTGTTAAGGGGTAAAAAATGAGGACAGGCAAGCATCAGAGCAGAATGCCCTGAGAGGATGCTCAGTTTCCACCTATGGAGATCGTCAAGACCAGAATGGATAAAGCCATCAGTGGTCTGGTCTGACCTCAGAGCTGCCCTCTTTAAGCAAGAGGTTGGATCAGGGACTTCCAAGTTCTCTTCCAATCTCAACAGGATTCACGTGATCCTGTTATCAGCATTTCCCCATGTTGCACAGAACGATGACCCCACCACTGAGAACAGCACCGCCCCCTGCAAAAGGAAGGAACCCGTTAGAGACAGATGGGCATTTCACATTCAGACACTTCAAAGTAAAATGCAAGCCAATTTTTTGAAAGAATGGAAACATTCATGGGGAAAATGCCCAGTGATAACTACCACTGCCCTAGCAAAGAAGTCAGGAGGCAGGTTCAGCTGGGCTGGCAGGTCCCCACAGTGCTGCTGGTTGATGAGGAGCAGCGCTGAGCGCCATGCTCAGGTCTCTCTGCCAATATTGATTTTAACATTCCAGTTGCCCGTGGGCACGAGGAGCGTTGGCAGTTTCCCAGGCGTTGTTTTGATTGTGCAGCAGCAGCAGCTGGGGACAAGCTGGGTCCAACCCAAGCCTCCAGCTCCATCCATTCCCAACGAGGCAGGATGGTGGCTGCTTCCTTGTGCTATCCAGGTTCCCTGGCAAATGCCTTCCACAGCATTCCCATGAAAAATTTAACCCACGGAAATAAACCAACCAGGAAAAAAAAAAAGCACCACCATTATTAACAGGGAGCATCAGGGCTGGGCTTCAATAATTGATGCACCAAAAGCCTATGAAAAAGCCTCCAATGATACATTATTAAAAAACAGCTATTTGTAAGGTGTTGTGAAAACAAATGTAGAACGAGGCAGTGAGAGAGAGCCTGAGTGAAACCATGGAGGAGCAGAAAGGAAAAAGAAAGCGAACAGAGCTTGTGCAGTCTGTCCATCACCTAAAACACATGGCAGGGGAGAGGTGGGTTTGACAAACATCTTATTTGCAAGTTTGTTTGAAAGAATGTTTTGAATCCATCATTCTGGCATACTCAGGTTGAAACTCTTCACTTTTTAAGGCCAGCCCAAGTTTTCAGCTCTAACACCACCTCCACCCTCCGAGGGACATCACGTGGAGCCAGACACAAAGCCCTCATTCAGAGAACTTCCACACCACAGACCAACTAATGAGGGTAAAGGCACAGAGGGATATTTTGTGTTGACAAAATAAGCACTTTCTTCCTTGAAAGTTGGCTGCATCATTTATTTAAGCATAGTCAATATTTAATGGTGTGCTAACATGCACATTAAATGCACTGACGTCCTGAGCTACACGGGGAGCACACGGCTCCAGTGACACCCAGCCCAGCCCACAGTGCTCGGGGTATTGCTCAGGACCGTCCTGAGACACTCCTTATCACAAGGCAAACACTCCCGGCTCAGACACGCTGATGATGGGATCTTATCAGGCTCTCAAGGTGCCGGCTGAGCTGCCAAGAGCCTCCAGGAGATAACTCTGTCCTGCACAGGACAGCCATGATGTCCCAGCACCTCCTCCTGGATGCACAGCCCCACTCCTGGGGCTTCTCCTGTCAAAAACTGGCTTGGAAATGCTGTGTGTTAGGTGGGCTGGCATAGGAGGAGGTGTTTTCTCCCCTGGTTGTTTCCTGCCATGCTGCAGCTGATGCTCCCTGCTCCATGTTTGTTATGTTGTTTCTCCTCCTGTCCCACAGCAATGCACGTTCCATTGGCTCAGCAGGGAAGCAGAGAGTTCAGCCTTCCAGCAGCATGAGGGATGCTCAGACAAAACTCACTGAGTCCAGCAGGGCTGCAGACCCTCTCTCCTCTGCCTGCTGCTAAAAGCCGAAGCAGGGAACTGCTGAGTCTATTTGCAGGACACACACGAGAGGGGATTTCAGGCAGCTTGCATCACTTATTGTGCTGTAAATACAGAGACATGTGCCATTCACTGCCACCTCCTCTGCTCTTTACATAAACTCAAGGATGGCGCCTGGTGTTAGCACTCAGCCAGCAGGTCTGGAAAACACTCGGCCCTTAAGCTGTGCTTCAGAGACCTGGATGGGGACACTTCTCCTCCAGCATCACACCCCTTATCAACATCTCACTGAGGAGCCTGGCCTCCTGAAAAGCTGTTTGGATGCCACACTTACACCAGCAGCTGGAGGGTTCTGAGGGGTTCCTCCATTCCCAGGGGCTAAGCATCAGCACATGAAGGCTCTGGGGCACAGGGATGGATGTGCCCTGGTTACCAGCAACGTCAGAGCTGCTCCAGGTGGAAATTCCTCTCTCCTCTCGTGGCTCAGATCAATGGATGGGTCGAGGTCTGTTGACTTCCACCGCAGCCATCCCACCAGTGACACCTAAATATTTTCCTCCTTCAGGAGACAAAGGGAAGGAGGGCGGCCTGGCTCTTGTCAAGTGCGGGGCTGACAGCTTTACAGCCTCACTGGGGAGAGGAGCTGAAAGAAAGAGCGTTAGATTTAATCTGTGCTGACAGGGGTGGGTGATGGGTTTTTTTATAGTGGAGGAAATGTATCGAACAGGGGAAATTAGACTAGAAGACGATAAGGATCTGGGCCTGACACAGCCAATTAATAGATGTTTACAAATGATAAAAGCTGATAGATCAAAGCAAATGCACTCCTTCTTGCTCTGAGTTGTTTGGAAGCACCTCGCTCAGCAGTGGCTGCCCGGTCCCCAAGCCTGGGACCCAACTCATGTCATGGAAGAGCTACAGGTACTCTTGCAAACACCATTTAAAGTCACCAGGAACCTCCTGAACAGATTCAGAAGCAGTGTTTGGGGAGGAGTTATGACCTTCCTGCTTTGCACGTTTCCCTGAACTTAAACTTCCAACTGAAAAAATGTACAAGGCGTACAAGGGAGGCATCCTGGTGCCCTCCATGGTGACACCTTGGTATCCCGTGGCTGCTCCATAAGGGATCTGGAGGATGGTAGGCAACAAAGAGGTGCTGTGATATTAAGGACAAGGCCATGATGCTCCTCAGGGAGCCCGCATCCATTTCACTCCAACTGAAAGTTCACCCACTCTTTGTGTTCTCAGCTCCAGTGACAATGGGTGGTCCAATTCCTTTCCTTAATGAGTGCACACTGCTTGTAGATCTCTGACTGGTAATCCTCCATGGTCCTTTGGCTGATTTGTTCCTTGTCCTTTTTAACCTGCACTAAGCCTCCCAGAGACAAAATCTGGGTGCAGGTATCAGCATTCCATCCCAGAATGCTTCCCGCAGACCACACTGACAAGGCAGTTCCCATCTCTGTTCCCTGAACCCTATGCAGCCATCCCACACTGCCCAGCAGGCTCTGTGCTCCCAAATAACCCCACAGGCCACTCTCCAAGACATAAAACATGCCCCTGGGAATCACTAGTTTCTTTTCTGAGCCCCCAGGCCCCACTGGACACGTCACAGGAGTATTCAAGGCTAGTGGGGTAACTCCCTGCAATCACAGGGATGGAGCAGCAGCATCAGCCAGGCTTCCTGACCCATGCATGGTAGGGCTGTGGCCTCACCCTCCCTGTAACACAGTTGCACCTCATCACCTGTATTTTCAGATATGCTGAAATCCAGGAAGCACCTAAATCCAATTTTAGGACCAAAAGCAATGGGCTCTGCTTAAAAAAGGCTGAGCACACGCAGCTCCCACTGACTTCAGACAAAAACTGGGTCAGATCCTGAAGTGACTTGCAGAGCAGACCCAGTTTTATCAATCCAGCATGACGCAGGCATCAGATGCCACCTTCTAGCACCCATCTGACAGCTTCCCAGACAGCTGGAAGTCAGGAAAGACAAGCACTGCTGGTTTAGCCCTAAAATACATTCCCTTTGGTGGGGTCCTTAGAAGACTCCTTCAAAAGTACAGCTCTGGGGCCACCTTAGGTAGAGATACCTCAGCTAATCCTGCATCGCCGCCTGTGGCATTTATATGAGAGGCCTTAATGCAGTATCTTCCTACATTGTTTTAATTCGTTATTAAACCAATTACAGGCTTTTGAGTTTTGGGCTTCCTTCCAGATCCTGCAAATCTCCTCTGCAAGGCACATAGTGTGGCAGCACCGGTGCAGAGCACCCATTCATTATGCCAGTTCCAATATAAACATCACCAGGGTCTTATCATGGGAAAATTCTCCCCAACCAAGGGCTGCTCTGTGAGCAGAAGGATGGATGCACCATCCTGGAATGGACAGAGCTCAGAAGCAGGATGTTTCCCCCTGCACACTCTCTATATTTAAGACACCATGGTGCCAAGGCCATGCACTGGGCCTTTTAGCACGTGCCCACTTGAGCACATGAGCTGTGCTCCATCTCACCTTGCGTGGAGACGGGGCGATCCTGCTCAGCCATCTCTGACACGTGATGTCTGTTGGGAGATGTGCCTCTTCCACTGACTGCCAGGGCAACCCAAGCGATTGCACTGCATTAACCTGGATAAGCAGCATGGAAAAAGTGCAGTGCAAACCAATAGCCCAGGCTTACCAATCTAACAGAACTGGTCTGATTTACCTTGCTTCCAAGTGCTAAATTCATGGAAACTATATTTCCCATATGTTCAGGTCATATTTTCAGAGGTGCTTAGTGACTTAACAGCTTATATCTTATAGACTTACACTGAGATTTTGTCTTCGGCATCCAGACCTAACCAAGTGCATGTGTGTAACATCAAACTGAGCTCCTGTCTCCCAGCGAGGACCCAAAGCACTCCGTTGGATCTGGGCCTAAAGAACCAAGTGACTTTGGAAAATCAAACTTTGGCACCTAAGTCACCTAGATGCTGCATTTATATTTAGTCTCGACTAAATCTGTGGCCTGCCCCCAGGTTCTCCTCCAAGTGAGAATCCTCAGCAGCATCAACGTTTATTTTTAAAATCCATTTCTTGGACAAGTCACAAACCCAGAATCCCAAGCATTATAAATACTGTAGCTCCTATAGCACTTTCCATGGAGGAGAGGTGTTAGCCCCAGGACACTGGTTGGGTTCCAACTCAAGCAATTGCATTCAGCCCCTAACACTTCAAATTCCCTCTCCAGTTTCTGTTTCATTACATTGTATTCCTCTTTGCTTTAACTGAGCCCTGCTATTTTATTAATTTTCTTCTACTCATTTACAAATCTTTCCCAGAGGCAGCAGTGGCAGGATTTCCACTGTCTTCCTCCAGCTACGTTTTACTAAAAGAAATACAGCATTTTCCTGTGATTTTTTGATCTGCCCAAGTTGTTCTTTCACACTGGAGATGAGATTGAAACATAATGCAAAAATAATACAAGTTTGGAAGAAGAGATCTTCGGAAAAAGAAGTTTGATGCTCAAGGCTTGCATACCCAGAAGGATACTGAAAAATTCAGCTTCTGCTAAAAGCTGTCTACCGAGGCAGTGGGAGATTTCTCACTTCAGTCTTCCCTAATAAAATAATAAAAACAACAGAATTTGAGATAGGCTTGAAGTATTCCTATAGACAGCACTGTGTTTTCAAAAAGAGACACTTCACATCAGCATAATCAGTTGATTTTGAAACACATGGCAGAATCTAATATGGGTCTCAGCTTTGTTCTCTAAGGGAAATTGCCACGAACATGGCATGGACATCACCCACTGCTGGGACCCAGCAGGGATGGGGTGCAGCCACAGCCAGCCTCCAAGCAGGACCTATCCTATCACACTGCTGAACCCTGCTGTCAGCAACAGGTGCTTGGCTGGGCTAAAGAGAACTCGGATGCTGATCTCATTGCACTGCCTGGGAAATCAGTGGCGTTACTTTCTTCCCAATTAAATAAATCTGTTGCAGGACTCTTGTGTACACATGGCACGGGATGGAGGTCAGGGCTTGGTGCATCTGCTCCAGACTGAAATGGGGAAACCCATACCCAGCAGCCTCCCACTGAATGCCCCGTAAAGGGCTTTGTTAGATGTTCTCCTTACAAAGAGGTGAATGCATGACACACAGCGATCCCTCCCTGCCTCCTTTGAAGAGCAATGACATTCCTGGGATGCTTGAGAGTTGATGGTGTTGAAGGCTTTGAAGTGAAGTACTTGAGCAGTCTATTTTGACTTCCCGGGGTGACTCATGCTCAGCTCCGTATCTAAGATGGCTTTTCAGCTTCCTTTGACTGCTTTCCAAAAGTTACATGTTTGCTCAGCCTGACCACGGACTGTAACTTTTCTGTTCACCATTCATCTTTCCTCCCGAGGGTGGATGAACACCTTTCTAACTCCAAAGGGGTTCAATGGTTCAGACCGTGTTTTTCAAGAAAAGCAATGTCTAAAGGCGTTTTTGTATCAATAGGGAGAATCTTAACCCCTTGACAAGCCCATGCAGCTCCCAGGGAGCTGCCTTGGAAAGCATCAATGCGAGGCACTTAGCTGTGAAGCTGGAGCCAGTCACATGGCAAACTGCATTTAGACAGAAAGCAGCACAAGGGAGGTCCTTACGCTCTTGTTGTGACACATATCATAAGGACATAATCATGCATTAGAAATGAACTCACAAAGTACAGCCAAGAAGAGGATCTGTGGGATTGATTCTCGACCTGCAGGTTGCTTCTTTCACCCAAATACCTGCAAATGCTTGCTCTAGTTTTACATACTCTGCTGTTCGTGCATGATCCCACGTGGCTCTGCAGTTGGACAGTGTCCATCCACTGTGTCCCATCCTCAGTGCAGACGAGTCCCAGCTCTTCCAAGAAGAAATACACACACATTCACAGGGACGCTGGTGTTTCCTGCTGTCATCCCCACACAAAACTTTCCCTGAGACAAGATACTTAAAAATACTTGCGAACACCTCTATTGCCAAATCCGTCAAGCTGTGACAGGAGCTGCTGCAGAATGTAGCAGCTACTCTCAGTAACGCCCTAACTGGCAGCTTTGAAATGTTTAATCGATTGAGAACTTTGCACAAGACTTTAATTTAAATTTCACTGGTAGATGACAATTCCTGCGGGTTACAACAACCTGCCTGCCTGACATTTGACCTGGGAATTAGCAGTTTCCCAAATGTTTTTTGACCTTCGGGGCCTCAGCTTGTTACAAGCACTTGCTCTGGGGAATCAAGTCATCCTGCTGCTGTTAGTGCACATCCTGCAGGGAGGCACAGGAGACACTGCCCAACCCACAGCATTTTGCTACGCCGTGTGGGCAGCCTGAGGGAAGGCTCTCAGCACACCCACAGAATGGCACGATGAGGGTCAGCAGTAACAGCAGGACCTTCAAAGTGACTCAGGTTCATAAGGAACCCTTTTCCCAGCAGTGTTCCTCGGCCAAGGGTCCCACTGCTTCTTCTCACCACCTCCTACTCCTACAGTGGCTCTCCATGCCATTGATGTGCCTGAACCCAGCCTGGCTCTCACTGCCCAGGTCACCTCCATGCCCATGGATGAAGCACAGAAGGCCCCACACGGTCACTCTGTGCCACACCACACAGCCATTGCAGCCACTGCCTGAGAGAACCAGGCCCCTTTGTGCCCTACCATGACCTTCCCATGGGGGTTAATTAATGGCACTGAATAGGGGGAATGCCTGGGAGTGGGCTGTGTGTGTGTGCGTGAGTGCACGTGAGCTGCTTCTGTAGGCTTCTCTCCAGTCTACACAGTCCCAAAGGCAGTAACAGAAGTGAGGATTTCTCAGGACATCCCGTTTATCCCTCTTTCAGCAAAAGGTTTTTTTCCTCCTCTTTTTTTTTTTTTTTTTTTTTTTTTTTTCTGTGACAACATCCCAAAATGCTTGGCTCTTTCCTACGAGAGAAGGTGATTTGTTTCAAACAGGCTGCAGTGCCAGGAGGCATTTTCACTGATCAGAGGTGAGAGCACACCTCATTTCTGAAGATCAGACTGAAATTTATGCCTTTACCTCCTTCCTCTTTTCAAATCCTCTGCATTATATTCTGTTCATTCTGAAGAGAACCACCAGGGACAACGCTATGGAGCAGGGAGCACTTCCCACAGATATCCATTCAAACTCTACCTCACCAAAAAGATGAAAACCGTTAAATATAATGGTCAGGAGTATTTGGACGTCAAGGCTGGGCTGTTCACCTCTATCTTGGCTTAGAACTGCAGGAGAGGAGGCCATGAATATCAGACAAGGACCGAAAGGCAGACTACAAATTTATTTACATAGATCAAATATGCATATAACTGGGTGTCTAAATCAGATATAAGATGCCCCACATCTCTTAATAAGGTGTTTGCATCCCTCTGTGTAACCTCTAGGCAGTCTGTTCAGAGCTGTTGGCTCTGAAGAACTTCCCTTTTACATCTGTTTCAGACAGATCCCTCTGCTCACTCTCACACCTTGTGCTTTGATAACCACCTGCACCGGTCTGTGCTGAAATTGGGACAGGTTTTACGTTGGAATAAATGTGCACAGTTCACCACCCAGGCTCACCTCAATGTTATGAGCAAGGAAAATACTGAGGGGATCTTGGCCAGCTCCACCTTCAAAGAAATTCCTTTTCTCCTGGAGAGAGCAGTGGGCAGCTCCAGGAACATTTGCAAGAACTCCTGGCCACACCGTAGCTCAGAGAGCTCTAAAAAGAGACATACTTTAAAGCTCTGTGAGTTGCATTAAACTCTTACTTCCAATCTTATCATAGAATCATAGAATGGCCTGGGTTGAAAAGGATCACAGTGCTCATTCAGCTCCAACCCCCTGCTGTGTGCAGGTCACCAACCAGCAGCCCAGGCTGCCCAGAGCCACATCCAGCCTGGCCTTGAATGCCTGCAGGGATGGGGCATCCACAGCCTCCTTGGGCAACCTGTTCCAGTGCCTCACCACCCTCTGGGTGAAAAACTTCCTCCTAATATCCAACCTAAACCTCCCCTGTCTCAGTTTAAAACCATTCCCCCTTGTCCTAACACCATCCACCCTCGCAAACAGTCATAGGCTTAGGTTACTTGAAAGGATTTTCTGTCTAAGTGAACACAGATGCATCACTCCTTCCCTAAAACAGGTCCCCTCAGCTCCAGACCCTCACAATATGCCCTCAGCCTTGTCTCTCTGCCCTCCTGATATCTCACTCATCTACTTCAGCAAGCAAGGCTTAGCAAAGAGAACATGCATCCCACAAACAAAAGTCAAGGGAAGGCAGGACCGAGCCTGAATGGCCTTCCCACATTTCCATATTTCCAGATTTTGGGCTCTGTGTAGGGAGCGTGAACCCTCCTCCACGTCCTGCTCCCGTCTGCGTCCCTTTCACGCTGCTGAGATTTGTTGCGGGATGATTCTCAACGAGCATCGCCCCGCAACAAAGCCACCCCCCTTAGATGTGGGCAGATGATATAGAAAATGGGTGGTTCAGGCTGATTTCATGAGGCCTAATAAATCTTCAGTAAATTAAAACTCATCCCCCTTTCCTCCCCTCCCCAGGTCTTTGTCTTGCTAATACACATTAAGCCCTGCCTGGCTACACACTTTGAGGCGTTTCGGAGGTGAGGTCTGTACAAAGCTGCAGATGTGGGAGCTTTAAAGGACCTTTGGCCCCGGTGTTACCCATTAACATCAGCCATGCCAACACAAGAATCTCGCCATGGTTCTCTCCACTCAAAAGGGCTCCCAAGGAACAACTTTGCCTTTTGAGGCGAGGGGGGGAAGAAATAAAAGAACAGAAGGAATGAGCAAGGGAGAATGAGAGGGAGACCTTCCCAAAGAGGTATTCCCTCTAAAGCTAAGGTTTTTTTTCCCTAAATCATTGTCTGAATCTGGTTGCCAGTTAGAGATTGCTTAGGAAATCAGTGCACATCTCTCAAGGCAGGGGATGCACAGCAGCTTGTGCTGATAGATGGTTCATTTCTCTCATTTCCACTCACCACCTCCACTCTGGCCTTCATTGTTTCAGATTTGAAATAAAGACTCTTAAGGCAGTCCCCTGTTCAAAGAGCCACTTTCGTCCTGTGTTCAGGTTTTTATTCCCATTCGGATGTTCTCTGAGTTCTCCACTCCTTTTTAGAAATCATCATCAATCTGGGCTGGAAATGCAGCAACAGGTAAAAAATGTGTCCGTGAATGTAGCAGCCTTCCTGGAGTGCTTCCTTTCACCTTAATGTCTTCCATTACCCATTTACTTGGTTGGTGCCCTATATTACCCATTTGCTTGTTAATGGTCCTCATTAATGCTCACATACCCTGTCCAATACCAAGAAAGCTGCAGTTGGGGAAGTCATGTAATTAATGAAGCCCACTGGAACCTGCCCATTTAAATAAACATTTAAATAACATTTAAATAAATTCTTCAAGGATGTGAACAATTCCATTTCTTTCCAGAGCACTCACCAGCGTGCTTTCAGGTGTGATTTGAACAAGAAGTAACAACTCCTCTCCATAGAGGCTGCACCTTCCATCCCTTCCAGCACTTTGGCTAAAATGTAAAGAGAAACTTTGTGGCCCTGTGTGGGTGCTTTAGAAGTTGTAAGGTGTGATGAATGAGCTCTAAGAAACACAGATCAAGAGGAAGATAGCGGGGATGAAAGGACAGACAGTTAGATCAGACTAGACATCCTGGGATGAAAGGAGAGGTGAATGGATAGCTAGATTAGACAATTACCGTAAGTGGAAGGCAGGAAATCCAAGCTTGGAGGTGTTTATCCTAAACTCCAGATCTGCACCTGTAGAGGCTGCTGCCTTGTTCATTTTTGTTCAGCCTTTTCATAAGCAAATTTTCCAGTGGGATCAGGAGGTGCCCCTGGCATTGGGAGCATGAAAGAGGAACCAAACAAATTGACCAGACAAAATTATGTTTCTCTTTCCCTTCCCTTCCCTTCCCTTCCCTTCCCTTCCCTTCCCTTCCCTTCCCTTCCCTTCCCTTCCCTTCCCTTCCCTTCCCTTCCCTTCCCTTCCCTTCTTTTCCTTTCCCTTTCTGTTCCTTCCTTCCTTCCTTCCTTCCTTCGTTCCTTCCTTCCTTCCTGCCTTCCTGCCTTCCTGCCTTCCTCTCTTTCTGTTTCTTTCTTTCTCTCTCTTTCTGTTGCTTTCTTTCTCAAAGAAAAGTCTAGATTTCCATCTCTTAAATTTTGGGCACAGCATGGGTTCGTTCAGTATTTTATCATGAAGGCTTTGGCCATCCCAGTGAGAAGGGATGGTACACACTGAACAAGCCACAGAATTGTGGGCTCTGGAGGATTATGGTTGAGGTTTCTCTCTCCAGCCTGTTGCTCCACTGTTGCTGGAGGCTAAGGTTGAGAGTTTTTCCTGTCCAATCAGATAAATATAAATGCCTCTCACTCTACTAGCGAGTTAGCATGAAACTGTGCAGTGTCACACTAAATAATAGCAGTGAGAGGAGAGTGTGTTCTACATTAATTTACCAAATCAAATTCCAGCAACATCCAAAACAGTACAGATATTTATCTGGGTCTGCTTGTCTACCCCAAAAGCACAATGAGACTTGTCATGTTTCTATGCTTTCCGAGTGAGACTATGTTACAACAAAGCAATTAGCCCTTGGGATCACATAACTGTTTACATATTCATTTCCTGGTGTCGTGCCCATCATTTCCTATCATATCACAGTGAGGCAGCTGCCTCCCTCTCACACTGTGCGGCCCTCAGCAATTGGGGCTGATAAGCAGCATGGAGCTTAGAAATCAGCTGGAGAGGCTCACCAGGTATTGTGCTGCCTTCCTCTACACGGCAAAGTCGGGGTGACCAGAGGAATGCATCAGCACTGATGTAAAATCTGTCCAGCTCACTTTGGGGGAAGTTCAAAACAGCAACTTCAGCCTTCTTATGTCACTTCATACGTCAGCTTTCCATGCTAAAACTCCAAACAAAAGCTCATTTTGTTTCCTCCCACATGGGGAACAAACAAACTGCATTTTTTCGTATCACAACCTTTGTACAAGTCTTTCATAGCTAATGAAATATGTAATACAGTCTATTTAGTAATTGGGATCCCCATCCCTCTTCGTCTCCATCTACACACCAAGGATTCCTGCATTATATTCCTAGGACATCAATTCATTTTATGCCAAGATCAGTTGCTTCAAACCTCCACAAAAGGCATAATGAAAAGGTATAATGTGCAGCAACAGCACCTTCCTTTGAAGCATTTAAGCCTTGATATATTAAGGCCTGACTGCTTTGGAGTCCTGCACAGTCGATGGAAAGATCCTCTAAGTGTGAACACCTCCTGGAGGTGCCTCTGCTTGTATAAAGGTGCTGCAAACTGTCTGATTCTCAAGTACTCATCATCAGTGCTTCAGTTGCGTGCCAAGTTTAGGTGAAGAAAACCACCTTTCAGAAGGCTGAAATCAGTGTCACGGATACCCCCTGATGCTGAGCACACACCTCAGGGTTTGGCTCTTCAGCTCCAAAGAGGAAAAACAGTCCTGTTGCCAACTGATTGTGGTTTTCGCTTCAATAAATCAAACTGGGTAGGAATGATCCAACTGACATTTTGAAAACATACATGAAAACTCTGTCAGTAAGTAAATGCAAAGTGGACAAATCTGTGTTGCAAATACTGTATGCCTCAATGTGGCTCCAGAGCAGCAATTCTTCTCTCTTCCATAGGAACCTGCCATCGAGACCGACACTGAAAACAAATGTACTCCATCTTCTACCATCTGCTGTGTTGGCTGGCAGAGGTTCCTGCCTTCCCGGCCTCTCCCTGCGGACACCTCACCCTCTGCTGGGAGCAGGATGCTGTCTCTTGGCACAGAAACACACTGAGCTCTTTGAAATGCTTGGCAAAGCCTTGGGCTGCCAGGGGCAAGCTTCAACCTGCTCTACTTGAAGGGAAGCACAGCACTATTATTGACTTCAAAGGCAATGGGACTCAGCCCCAGGGTGGAAATTAGCTCCAACATTAATTGAATTAAGAGAGGGGGATTCCCTTCGAAGAACTGCCACTTCCTGGGCTATGGGATGAGATCTGTATTGTACACAATTACAACAAGACTAAAACACTGGAAAACAGGTGCCCTATTCAGTGGCTGGGCACGCTGCATGCCCAGATTTGGGAGAGAGGAACACCACGTACAGAAACTTGAGGTGGAGCTTGGTCTGCCTGAGCACAGCCCTGCTGAAGGGCAACATGAGGGCAGAGAGAAGCACTGCAGCTCCTGGGGCTGGGAGCAGAGCAGAACCCAGCTCCCCTAAGGCCAAGTGCACGCACAGATGTTTCCAAACCTAAAGAAAAGGAGAAAAAGGGGGAAAAAATGAATTAAGGGTGGTCTACAGAGGTGACTTGGAAACTGCATCTCAGCAAGGTGAGATCTGCTGTATTCAGCCCCCAGGATTGGGAATACAATGAGCCTCAAGGGCTGAAATGTCCCCCATGAGGTATCCCACAGGTCTAAGCTCAGCTTTGTCTCCACATCACTTGGGGCAGGCAGGTTTTTGTTAGGATACATTCCTTATTGAACCCTATTCTTCCAGGATTATGAAGCCCTGATATTTCTGGGACCTCTCCTCATTTTTGTATGTGGTCTCCAGATCTTTGTCCCTTTTTACCCCAATTTATGCACCTCAACACTTGTGCATTGTGTTCCCCCCGCCCAGGTAAAGCAGAACATCCGATTTACTTCCATCTCTGATGCTCAGTCCAAGGTCTAGTTGGGAAAAAATATCTTACAATCAATAAAGTGGATTCCTCTCCACACCATGAGACCTCCCTAAATCCTCAGCTCCCTCTGGAAGGCACAATTCCTACAAGAACTGCCATCCCCCAGACATACCTGTAAACTCTCTTTACATCTCACAGGCAAAACTGCACAGCATTCCCAATGAATCACTCTGTATGAGTGGGATTTTGCCACTTGCTTCTTTCTGCAGCACATCGGTTTCTCACAGTGTTAAAGCCAATCTGCTGAAAGCATCACTTTTCTCTGTCTCTCTAAAACCTGCTTTAATTTCTCCCCTCCCAGAGGAGAAGGGGTTGAGTCATGATTTGTAGCTCAGGGCACGGCTCCGGGCTGCCTTTCCCAGGAACTGTAGCAGTCCATGAGGGGAAGGACTCAGATGCAGATAAAGAGGAATCCACCCACCAGACAGCTCCATATCTGATCTCAGCATAGGCTACTTGCTGAGCAAAGACCAGCAACAGGTCTCAGAGCAGCCAGCTGAATGGAAAAAGGTAAACTTTAATGAGGTCAGTGTGAGGAGTTCAGAAAGGGAAGTAGGTAGTGGCTGGGAAAGCTTCTACAAGTTGTCCTGTTGACCTCAGGACAACTTGATCTAGAGCAGAAAAGCCAACCCAAGTGAACAAGAAATCATTCCACTGATGTTCAGGCACCAATTTTTGATGCTGGTCAGCTGCCATTTATCAAGAGGTAGGTCCAAGACTTGCTTTCCAGAAGCTGGGGATGGCATTCTGGTCAGGTCCCCAGGCGTGTTCATTGCTCCTGGCCTTCACTGTCAACTGGCATCGTTCCTCCAGACTGAGGAAACCACAAATCTACTTGTATATCCATGTTCCCAGGGTTGGATCTGGATCTATGCTACTGCTGCCTTGCCCCTTGCTGGAACTCACTGAGAAAACATTGTTTGATGTTGGCGCAGGCGTAGGCAAAGGGGAAAAAAGGGAATGCTCTTCTGATCAGCAGGTGTGATACAGCCCTGCCATAAGGAACAAGTTCCCTACAACCATTTTTATACACGAGAGAAGGAATGAAGAAAGAAACCTGATGAGGGCATTCACCTGGCCAGGGGACCAGGGAGAGAATAACTCCCCCAAAGTTCTGGGCTTTTAGAGCAGACTTCTGCCATACTTCCTTTTGAGGCAAAATGAAACAGGTGCTTTTCTGTGATAAAAACAGCATCACGGACAAATAGCCATCAGTCAAGGAGGATATGCTCTGAGGATGGCCCAGATACCCAGTTTGGAGAAGAAAAGAACAGTGTTGTGACCCCAGCAAAGGGCAGGACCCCTGCACCAACCACTGCCCTCAAAAGCCCTCACCTGACACCCCTGCCATGCCCTTTCTCTGAGGTCCTTCTGAGATAGGGCTACCAAATTCACATCAACTTTTAATGAAAGGCCACGAGTTCATCCAAATCATTTTCTCTGGCAAACAATGCCAAAACTTGGAGAAAGGAGCACTTCCATTTGCTGCTGTGCTTCTGTACCTCCCATGGCAGTGACCCTACATGTTTCCCTGAGCTCAGTCTGACCAGGGCTGCTCAATTACTCCTGAGAGTATGACAAAAGCTGATCTTTTTGCAGACATGGGATAATATTGGAGTATGCGGGCACCCCCATAATCCCTCCCTTCATCTTTCCTGGGGTGCTGCAGCATGAAGTGGAAGAGTTTGTATGGACAGCCAGCATTCCTCCTCTGAGGACGGCCTTTTAGGCAGCAGAGGTTATAAATAAGTAATGCCAAAATGCAAGCTGGTCCCTTCCTTCTGCCCAGAGCCCTCCCTCCTTCCCAGGCATCCTCTGCCACAGTGAGCGAGACCGGAAGGGAGCAAACTTCCACCTCCCTGCTCATGCAGAAAGAAATCGCTCTCGGCTTCAAGAGCCGGCCTCAGTGAGCTTGATTCCAGCTCTGCACATTGTTCTGGCTGGGGATGGGGAGGGGGAGGCAGAGATGGAGCATTGTTTGCAATTCAAATGCCTGGACCTCAGGAAAAACCAATAAACTTAAGTCACTAGAGAATTTCAACAAGCAGGGCCACTTGCACAAATAGGAAGCCTCCTCCCCATCAGTGGGGGCTGTTGAGGAGCCACTAGACAAGAGAATAACTAAGCACTCATGGGGCTGAGAGCTTTTCACTCAATGAAGTCCAAACCAAACAAATTTCCCCTTTAGGAGATGCCTTTATCCAAACACTGAGCGCACACAGAAAGGGGCTCAGTGCCTCCAGTTGGCTCTTGCTGAATCAGCCCTGGTCTCTGCTCTCCCCTCTTCCTTCACTGGTGCTGGCTTTGGGCTGCTGCAGGTAGGAAAACCCCATGCTTTCTAAAGCCCTGCAGAGGCTGTTGGCAGTGGGGATGATCGAATTCCCTCGCCATAAATCCCCTCTCATGTAGTAAGCATGGTGCAGGGATAAATTGCAGCAGGGCTGGATTTATAGGCGAGGTGGCTCGTACCAGCTTAGTGTTTAATTTTCAGTTCAGCTTCAACTGCCCTTTCTTAGGAGGATTTAAGGATTTCCATAACTCATTGCAGTTTGAGCACCTCATCACAAAGCCCACAGCTCAGCCTCCTCTCTGTTCCCTATGGGAGAGGCTGCCAGTGGCCTGGGCTCTGGTGCAGCAATGCAGCAATGCTGGGATGTACACTGAGAAGGAAATGGGGAGGTGCCCATTATCCTGTTTTGGAGGTCCCTAACCTGATGCTGACCCAACACCAGCAGGTAGACTGAAAGAGGTCTGAAAAAGAGAAGGAATCTCAAAAAATCCTTCTTTTCCTTCAGCTCTGTCCTAGTTGGAACATGAAATTCAGACTCCCCTTATTCTGTTTCCACTTTTTGCCATGTATTGAGAAATGGTCTGCTTTCCCTAGATGAGACTGCTCCATCCTGACTCACTCCCCAGAGTGAGTCCCACCTCTGCCTCATCCCCCAGACTGGTTTTCTCCACCATCACTGTGGCTTACAGAAGGCACACTACCTCTTTTATTTCTTGTGCTGCCCTCTTTTACCATAGCTTCTTCCATGTTTTCTTCAAGGACAAAGTGACATCTAACCTCAAGGGCAGCAAAAAGTTCTTGCTCTTTCTCCAGGATCTTTCTCTGTCAGAAGCAATTCTCACCAGCCACGGAGATCTCTCCCAGTGGCATCAGAATATTCAGTAGATAAGATCACACAAGTTCTTTCCACGCTTTCCTTGGGTCCATAATTTCATGTAGTTTCTTGGGAAGAGCTGGGGGAATCTCCCAGGATCACCCTTTGTGTTGCCTGTCCAGGAGACCAAAGGGAACAAATGCCAGACAAATCCAGAGGCCAGTCCCTTCTTGCTTGTAAAATGCAACTTTTCCCCATTGTTTGGGAAGTTAATTGTTGGTAGGAACTTTGCTGCAAGGACAGCCCATCTCTTGTAAAAAGAACTGCAGAGTTATATGTGTGAGATTGTTACCTCTCAGCAAAAATGGACCAGCAAGTTTCTTACAGAGAATGACAGCAGAAGGAGCAGCCATTGGGTTTTATGCTAATTGTGCCTATTTTAGCTCCATTCAAGACATCAGATGAAAGAGATACTGCTGACTTCCACAATGGCACAATCTAGCTCGAAATAGATTCATAGGAGGAATTCAGTCTATAGTCACGGGGACATTTGGGACACAGATGCACCAACCACTGAGATGCCTACTAATTTTATGTCGAAAGACAAAAAATTATCAGAGTTATTTCAAGAAGGGCATTTAAGGCGATGGTGTTAAACTGCATCCAACTTCCACGCAGGTACTCTTGTCGGGAAGTGGCTCTGAGGCAGTACAGCACACCTCGCTCTGCAAAGAGAGCTAAATCCAACAAAAGCCCTTTAACTCCCAACAAAAAAGCACTTTAGCAGCGCTGAACTTCTCTGTGAGAGAGATATATATATATTCTTCAGATTAACATTTTACATGACTGGCCCTGTGGGCTGCAGAGAAGAGAAGTGCTCTCTCCGTACGACACTTTAGCATCGCGCCAGCTGTGCTTATCGCTACCCACGGCGACTGTTGTGCTTCTGTTCCATTCATTTTGTGGTTCCTGGATCTTATTAATGTAGGTGTGAGCGGGCGGGGGACGACAACTCAGCCCCACTGTTTATGTCTTGCTGGTAGGAAGGAGGGATTGAGGAAAATAAAAGCTAACAATAAAGCGAAGCGTTAGTCAAAAGAATGCTTTTATTGCCACCAGGAGTAATTCGAACCTTTTGTGGTGGTTTTCGAGGCAGAGTTTATGATGGTCAAGTCATACATTGTTGGGTGGATTTAAAAAACAGGCGGGGATATTTTATGACCATTAATAAATGTTTGTAGGCTGCATAAGAATACAGGAGAGGTAATCACACCTCTCGAGCTGATCACCTGCAATGGTCAGGGAGCTGACTTCTACCCCCTGTATGAATAACTGCTAGATTCATTAAGGAAAGAGTTGCTTTTATTCTTTTCATCCTTTCTCTGAAGTTTCGGTGCTCTCTGGCCCAGCACACCAGACCCCAATGAGCCAATTTGCAAATGTTACATAGCTTCACAAAATCACTCCAGGTCAAATCTCCCCTCACACTGAGGCTCCAGATAGGATGTACTTAAACTGTATGGAAATTACCTTGTTGCCCATTTAGGGCCCCTGACCAGATTGCTATAAAACAGGGGCACTGACTCTGAAAGAATTGCTCTTATTCATAGATTTTAGGGCCTTTGTGATTCTTTAGCTTGACCAGGTCAGGAGATCACCCCGTGTTGATGCTGCTTCAAGAGCGACAGTTGGGGCAGAATTAAATCCTCCCATCTGGAGCTACAACAGTGATGGAAAAAAATACACATATATGTACACATACATTGTCCTTTACCCAATGCTGAGGCAGCAGGTCTTCAGAAGTGCTACATCTACTAAAAATATGGACCTTGGATTTGATGTTCTCTTTTCCACCCTCAGTGATTCTATGATCCTTGCCATGGGTTGTCAGCATGTTTGCAGTGCTTGCAAGGAAGTTTGCAGTATTAACATTGCAAAACAGGAATATACCACCTAACCTTTCCTAAGTGCAGGGCACAAATACTGAGTGAATGCCTCTGGTTTCTGAATAACACCATTAAAAAGAGAAGGAGATCAAACCCACTATTTTTTTTTAAATACTAAATGAAACCACTCCTCCTTAACCTCCTTAGCCACTATCCGTGGATGCCATCCACTGTTCTTTCTCTTCTTTCACCAGTTCCTCTGCAATCTTTGATTTCTAATTTACCCAGACTGATAAATGCTTCCCCTCCCACCCCCTCATATTTCACTCTCAGGAACTGCCTGCACTCTTTGTTCCTCCATCTCCAACTTTAACCACAGCAAGCACATTGGTTTTAATGGCTTTTAATGCTTTCAGAAAGCACTCCTGAACGCTCTCCGTTCCTGGCCCTCGTCGTTATTTGCCTAATCTTTCCAGAAAAATGTACGAACACTTACATCCATTTCCAGATCATTGGAGGAAATATTGCACAGCCTATAGCCCCGATCCCTCAGGGCGCCTGCGGAAACGCTCAGTGCTAATGACAGACCTCCCATCCCAGAGCTGTCAGTGCCTCATCAGTCAAAAGCCATGTGGCAAATGGCACGGGTGAGATTCAGCCTGTTTCTTTTCATCTGTATGAAGATCAAGGTGTTGGTCCAACCTGACTGCACATTCCCCTTGGGGAATCACTAGCAACGCCATCTGCAGCAAAAGGGCCCACCCTGAAATAGGGATTTGAATGCAGTGGGATTGCAGGAAGGGGAAACAAGGTGATCTTGGCACAGAGATGGAGCTCCTGTGTCCATCATAGCCATGGGGGGAGCAGCTTCTATCCACCAGCCTGCAAATCAGGCTTCCATTTTCAAAAACAGTGGCAAAACTGTGAAGTAGAAACACCACCAGTCAAGCATTTGGCCAACAGCTAAGAACCAGCATCAGATGAACACCTTGCCCATACTCTGTCTGCTTAATCCTTCTAAAATTGATCACATTTATGCATTTTTGAGCTTGCTAATCAGTGTGCCAGCTGGGTTGAGACAGAGCAATTCTGTTACCCAATCCTATTTCCCTGGCACCTAACTTAGGTTTAGGGACACGTCAGTTGTTTCTTTCCTCCAGCACTACTGCTTTGATTAATGTCAGCAGTGTTGATGTAACTGTGATGGCTTAAGGATGTACTAATTAATTAACCTTGTCTCCTGATTAATTTTGTTCTTGACATCTTGATTTTGTGCTAAATTAATTCTCATTTATTCCCTCCTTCCACCCTCCTCTTTTGTGGATCACCCGTTTCACTTCTTCAGATGAGGTTACCCCTCAGATTAGCTTCCCTCTCTTCCACGATGGAGAGTGCTCAGACTGCAGCCCATTAGGACACACCTCTCTGGAGGGCTTCCCATTTCCACATCCTCTTTCATTAATTCTTTATACAAAAAGACCCTCAGGAAAGATCATACAGGTGCCCCTGTGTTCTGCACTCTCCCTGGGTGCTACCAATGGTCCATCCATTGCAAACTGGGAACCTTTTGTCCGTCTTCTCCTTCCACATTGCAACATTCCCTGCCTTGAAATAAAGACCACCACTCAGGATGGATGGGGCTGTGAGCAGCCTGGACTAGTGGGAGCAGTCCCTGCCTGTAGAAGGGGGATTGGAACTAGATGATCTTAAAGGTCCCTCCCAACCCAAACCATTCTATGATTCTGTGTTACCACAGAACTGCCACCAAACCATCAAATTCAACATGAAGGAAGAGCCAAAATCCTTCTGATTTTACAGCACAGCTCCCTGTTGCACGGCATAAGGGCACTCGAGCCAAAGTATTGAGGGTTAGGCACAGAAGGAGCCTTGCCATCCAGCAGGGGAGGTACCTGAAAGCAATGCTTTCCCAATCAGAGGATCTGATAAGAATTTCTGACCAAGGCACAGGGATTTGGGATTCATTCAGAGTGGAAGTGTTTGGTTAAAATGCAGCTTCAAAGCCCTGCTCAGGGGCTCTCGCTGGATTTTATCGACATTTCTCCTCCTCCTGCCCTGCCCCCAGACGTCTACAAACAAAATAAGTTCATCAGCTGGGGGCCGCTGCCTGGAAACTGGAGCATAGGAAACATACCCCTCAACCCTGCCAGTGACTGGAAATTGCCTCATGTAAACTTAATTATCATGCATTACGAATAACAACACACCCTGGTTATTACAATCACTGTCCATCAGTTCATGATCCACCCAAACTCCAGGGTTGGTGGAGTCCATTCTATGACGCAAATGCAACCAATCAATACAGGCATTTGGTTTGATCAGAAGCTCCTTTTGCTTTTTTATTTATTTATCTATTTATTTATTTCCCAAAGGAAAGGAAAAAAAAAAAACCAACAAAACTTACATTGCACGTCCAGCTCCTCAGCTGGAATGGATCTGCATAACCCCACGCAGGCTGGTGAGGTCCTGCTCATTTACACTGGGCATGTCCAGCTAACGGAAAGGAGGGGAGACACAAATTCCCCATGCTGTCAGAGCAGGAAACTTCTCACAAGTAGGATGGTAAAAGGAGAATTAGGCATAAAACCCACAGAGAAGACAGCAACGAATTTTAGAGCTGTGTACGTACATGCTTAGGAATAAGAAAGAAAAGTCTATACATTTATACCACAAAAGATTTCACTGGACAACATGGTCTAGCAGGAGCTTTAAAGGGGAAAAGCAGTTCACAGACTCGTCTGAATGCATCTCCAGTAGCCGGGTTGTTAAGACATTCAGGGCTGTTAATGTGTACTGTCAGGCCATTGTAACCAAACCTTTAATCCTGGGCCTGTCAGACTTGAAGGAAAACTAAGGGGCTGACAGTACTGCAGCAAATGGATTTTCCTTTTCTGCTCTCATCGCCTCCCCCTCTTCCCTCCATTTAAAGTTAGAATAACATTGAGTCTATTCCTTTCAGGGCTTGCAAAACAACTAGGAAAAAAAAAAAGGGGGGGGGGAGAGAGGAAAAAAAAATAGAAAAAGGAAACTGTAGCCTCCATGGCCAATCTTCCCTTTACAAAGCCCAGTTCCCAAACTGGGAGCGCTGGGAGCAACCCGGCCAGACCCAGGCTGGCTGACTGCTCTTCTTCCCTGGCTCTGGTTATAAAGTTCTCACAATTTATTTTTATTTCCAGACCTCTCTCTGCGAGGAAAGACACAACAGGCTGATAGAAAGCTTTAGGCAGAATTGCAGCGTCTTGCGTTTTGTTTCTGGTCTTTGGGCTTTACCCACATGGGACACAAGTTGATCATATGAGATGGACACAAACATTTTTCCTGTATTGCCACCCAGGTCTACAGCACGCACTCCTCCCTTCCATCCTTACTCCATGAGATCTCAGCTTTTAAAGTATGGTAGGGCCAAGATGTTCAGTAAAGCAGTCCTCAAACATCCCTGCAGCCTTACACATCCGTCTGCCCTTGTTTGCTCTGCTCCAGATGATTATGAAAGGCAAAACTAAGAGGTTCAAGGTGATCGCTTGCAACCTGTTCAAGCCATTGTCTGGACTGGGGTTCTGCTGCTGGATCAGAACCTATTCACCACAAAATAAGGAACAATGAGTTAAGCAGGTTTACAAAAAACATGTGACTGCACTGTTCAAATGTTGCTATCTCTGTACACTAAGGGGAGTCGGGTCAGTGGTGAACAACCAAGAGTGTTGGACATCAAGGTTTGGAAACTGATATGTTTCATCTTTAGATACTAAAATCCTAAAAAATAAAAATAAAAAAGCATCTGTATAAGTAAACCAGGATGTTGCCTAGGGTGCTGCTGAGTGGGTGCAGTTTCTCTGTACATTTATCCTAAATGCCTCATCATCACTGTTCTGTCCATTTTCTCAGGTTTTTCCTCCAGTTCTTTAAAGCATACATAAATCACAGCTAAAACCCAGTCCACCCGTTGAAAATACCTGCAGGAATACTGCTGTGTGGGATGTCATGAGATCTAGGCTTCTCAATCCAGATCAGAGCTCAAAATAAAAGCAAAATGTCAGAATTTCCCATAGGGAAAAAAAAGAAAAAAAAGAAAAAGAGGTTTCACATCCTTAAGTGGTCCCTAAACTTAGGGTTAATTAGAGATCAAATGTTTTCAGGCCAGCATTTAGCACCAGATGAAAAGAAACAGGTAACAGCTTCTTTAGATATGCATCAGGGCCCCTCATTTGTTAGCATCCAACCAAGTGTTCTGTACCAGGGATGGGATAACCAAACTCTGAAGGTCCAAAGGGAAGAAGGAGGCGTTTCTATATGACCCTGGGGCACACAGTCTTTCTGGAAAGATGATTAAACCAGCACTCAGTAATGTATCAGGAAAGGATGGGGTCCTCGCCTACCTCACCCATGTAGGTACAGTTGAAGTCAGCACAAGGCAGGTCAGTGACCACCAGCAGTCCATATCCTGTCCATGGTCCAGGTGGTCCCTATCCTGCAGAGCAGCACTGCCAGGCTCTGTCCCCCATCCAGGACCTCTCGCTGGCTGTGAACTGATCTGAGGAGGCAAAACACAGCGCCAAGAATGTTATTAAATGGAAATGAGCAAAAACAAAAGCAGCAAAATCAATTTGAGAACTCAGTTCACGTCTTCTTTGAAAGAAATGCTCGCAGAATCAGGTTAAGCAAAGCCCCACTGAGCTGCTTATTGATTTCTTAATAAGCCTAAAAAAAAGAGAGAGAGAGAAAAGAACAGATTGCAGACAGAAATGGTTGTGCAGTTTCCTTGTACATGTAGAGAAAAAGTCAGAGAACCTCTGGAGAGCAGCGCAGCAGACAGAAACAAGCTCATTTGAACAGCTCTGTGGCAGCTAAAAGGGGCTCATAATTTAGAGGGGTAGAAAAAAAGGGAAGTTTTGTAGAGCTGTACCTCAGGAACCTGTTCTGTGCTCCTGCTGCTGCAGGAGTAGGGATGCACAAGCCATTTGTGCAATAACGAGCGTGGGTGATTTTGTGTTTAATTATTTGCACTGCAGCAGTGCCATTGTCATTGGACCTTGAAACCCAGTCTGTGCGTAAGCAAACAGCTCTTGCAGTGGCATCTTAGAGGTAAGATCTCCTAAATTAGCCAAAGTCCTTCATGCAACTGCCATGCCCAGGGCTGGATCTCAGCTGCAGGAAAACCCTCTGGTGCAAGGATATCATAGCACCAACAAAAGCATCCTGCCCAGCTGCGAGTTCAGTAGCCTGCAGGGATGCTAACACCTCATCCTCCATGGCACGGGTTAAGGACACATTGCTGATATACAGCCTCAGCCCTGTTGGAGGCAGGCACAGCCCAGGCTGGGTGAACCTCCTGTGATGCTCAGTGTTGGCGCCTCTGAAATGCCAGGTGGCTGAAATGGGACGACCCCAAACCTGGGCCAGATGCGCTCCTGTGAAATAAAAGTGCTTTATGCATGCAGAGGGAATGTGAAATACAAGGCAGTTCCATTGCATTTGAAATAACTCCACATGAGGTATTGCAACTGTGCATTATCCAGGAAAAAAAAAAAAGAAGAAAAAGAAAAAAAGGAAAAATGAAAAAAGGAGAAAGAAAGTGGAGAGAAATCATGCCCTGCTTTAAATAGCTGAATGAGCAAAATGTTTCTGGAGTAAGAAATAGGGCAAAGTGTGTGAAGAAGGGGCCCTCATGCTTCCAAGGCAGTAAGAAAGGCTGAGACTGCTGCATGGGCTCAGGATCCCTGCATAGGGCAGGGGGGACCTAGAAACACCATTTCTGATGATGTAGCTTTATAGAGACAGAGACAGAACAAGGGGACATGGCAGGGCCCTGGTACAGCTTTAAACTAAAGGAGAGAAGATTTAAGTAAGCGTGATATAAAGAGGAAATTCTTTACCCAGAGGTGGTGAGGCCCTGGCACTGCTGTCCAGAGCTGTGGGTGCCCCATCCCTGGCAGTACCCACAAGTAGGCCTGGGGGAGCTGGAGCTGGGCTAGCCCATGGCAGGGCTATGAGGTCCCTTCTATCCCACGCTGTGGTTCTATGCACAGAACAACACCTCAATAACAGAAGAAAAATGTTGCATGGTGCTGCCTCAGAGAGAGACCAAGTTTGAATGGGAAGGGAAAGAAACTGGATGGGAAAATCACAAAAACCTTCCAGATGGCAGATTTCCATCTAAAATTTAAACCTTAAAAAGGAAAAATCTGATAGACTTTGTCCTCACTCTTGCTCCTGTGTTATACATCCACCCTCTGATGATGCAACGCCAGCCTTGTTTGGCTTCATACTTGCTACCGTACTGAATCAGCACCAGTTCCTGCATTTACTTCCAGCATTTGGACATGGCAGGCTCCAAACCACAGTAGTGCAGGGCATTTGCCCAGAGCCAGGGCCATGGGAACATCCAAAACCCCGAGCAGCTCTCAGCACTCGCCTGCCTCCGAACGGCCGGCACCGGGCATGGGGGAAGGGGAGAGAACCTCTGCTTCCTTATTCAGCAGCATGCTTTCTCTCTTTTTCTAATCTATGGTAAAATAGGAGAGCAGAGAGGAGCCTTTCTTCCCAGCAGGGGATGCTACCCGGAGCCAGCTCTGCTGGGATGCTGAGAGCCCGGTGCTTCTCAGGGCGTTTGCAGAAAGAGAAGCAAACTGCGGGCTGAAGGAGAGGCAGGGAGACCAGGCTGAGCATCTTAAGGTTTAAAATGCAAATTCCTCTACTTTCATTTAGGTGGAGGGGTCAAGGTTTGCCTGTTCCTTCCTTTCCCCGCTCCTTCCCCCAGTTTTGTTTCGGGAGGGACTGTGGATGCGACGGGGTCTTTGTGCTGGGCATTCAGCTGAATGAAAAGGCCGAGGAGTCCCAGCGGAGGGAACAAACTTTTGGGGGTCAGCGCGGTCAGCTTAGAATAAATGTGTTGCATTGTTTGTATTAAGGACATGATCTCAGCGGGGCGCCCGGAGCCACTGCATACAACACCAAGGACTATTTATTCAACACTGAAATACGCAGGGCACAGGACTCCTCTCCCAGGGAAAATACGAAGCGCTGCTGCAGACGTGCCTGCCTATTCCTACAGCAAGATTTGCTGGAGGGGACAAATAAAAGTCTTTTTTTTTAAATATGTATCATAAATAAGGACGGGCGCCAAGCTCTCTTGGTAAAGAATAATCACAGACAGAAAGCAGCAGCGGCAGCAGCACGGTAAAGTGCCTTTTTATTGTCGCTTTTCTCCAAAAGATGGACAGTTCGGGTCATTAAAGGCCTAAGATAGAAACAGTTTCTCTTAACGCTGTTTGAAAACAGGCTTTTGTTTCCATGGAAGTGGCACCGGCCTTTCTCGGGCTGCCTCCACTGCAGAAGTGGCTCGCAGTGGCGGGGTGGGAGCGGGGACGGCCCCCGATGAGCCCACGTGAAATCCAAGTGGAAAAGCAGCACAAAGGGGCTGAGGGGCTTGACAGCTCGCTGAGCCCCCCAGGAGGGTTCCACAAATGGGGCCCCCAAGGGAGGCGGCCAGCTGGGGCGGGGAGGCTGTCCTCCCAGTGCCTCAACAACAAAACCCTCATAAAGGGGCTTTGGAGATGGCCCTGGCTGCTAAGTGGTCTCCCCCTCCCCTTGCTTGCTGGTTCGTACAGAGCAGTGTGTGTTCCCTTCCTTCTTTGCAGAGGTGAGAGTGGGACGCTCAGTTCGGTTGCTCAGCGGGGGTTTGCAAAGCGAGATGTAATTGAGTTGCATGGACAGCGGAGCATCCCTTGGGATGATCTTGGCCAACACAGCACCATGAAAAGAAGAAAGGAGGTTCCTCACGCTGTGAGGAGATCACTCCAAAAGGACAAATGTGTGCATGGATGTGCAGTCTGATGTTGAATCTGCCAACACCAAACTGATAACCGGTATCAGCAGTGTCACAGTAGGTTCTGGCTAGAGATATGGGATCTTCGGCTCATTCCACCCTTGTAAACCTGACCTCCAAGAAAAGCCATCACTGCTTAACAGAAGTGTTCTTAAGGTATCAATGGAAGCAGCTACATGTGCCGGAATAAGAGAGCAGCAGCCTTCAGGGAGGAGAGAGCATAGGGAGCTCTCACACAGCTCATTTGTCAGCAAAGGGCTGCACGGAGAGCCCTGTGTTGGCCAACACCTGCCAACGAGCACATGGGAGTGTCCTGGTGAGAGCATGGGGGAACACGACTCCAACCCAAAGGGCCACGTTGAGGTGAAGACCTGAAGTCTGGGATCTGAAAGCTGAAAAAAGCTGTTTCCACCGGTGTCTGCTTAGGGACCTGGGAGCCTGGCAGGGCTCCACTGGCAGCCTCCCAATTGGAACACCTTGATTTGGACTGGAAGCCCCCTTCCCCTTTTTGTCCACCCCATTGCCTTTTGTGCCCAAGTGACACAGACTGATGAGGATTATTCCCTTGCTTCCTCAGGGACAGGGGAGTCCCCGCGCTGCCCTTGTGTGGGGACAATAGAGCCATTAAGCATCTTCCCAAGGGAGGGGAGCGAGTATACCTGGCCCCCGATGTGGGAATGGCCACTGCCCCTGACAGCCATTAGCATCTGAATGAGAGCGATGCCTGCAGAACAACAGGCAATTACCCACTGAAAAGCTTTTAAGTGGCATTAATTGCTGGCCGCAGACTCCGGGCTCTCTCAGAATGAACCGTGTTGACAAACAGAATAAAATAAACTGGATTTCCTGCAGGAAAACTTCTGAGGTTTGTGCTTCAGCTGAGGGCAAGCCAAGCTTTTATCCTCTGTGATCACCCCGTGAGCCACCTAGCGACAGTCACACGTGTCCTTGGGAGCCCAGGCTGGTGCCCGGGGCAGGCTCCTGCCCTAAGCAGCCCCTTTGCCCCAAGGGTCTCTGTCAAGGACCAGGCGTACCTATTGTACCTTACTGCATCGCTCTGAGCCCTGAAACACAAGCTCCTTTCTCTAGCAGGTGGTGTTTTTGTCTCCCACTTCTCTATGGGCATCATAAATTCCCACAGCCAGGGCTTTCCGGTGATGCTCTGGAATATCACATTCCAGTGGCCCTTGATTCCTCATAGGTGAGATGATTTCAAAGCAGAGCTTGCACATGAGCAAGGTACTTCTTAAAAGAGTACTGCAGCACTATTTTTTCCCAGTGTCATGCCAATTCCCAAATCCTTTTGAGATGTGTGCCTGGCTCCTTATTTTACCCGGACAGAAGGGTTGTTCAAACAGCTGGCCTCATTTCTGTGGAGCTGGGTAACACCAGCATCTGTATGAACAGACCCTGAACTGTGATGAACACTGCAGCTCTGCTGACTCAGACGAACCTTGTGGAAACTCCTAGGATGATCTGGCTCTGGAGATACTGGGCCTCTCTGTCCTTTTCCTGCACCCCCTGCAAACACATGGGGAGATTCAGGAGGGGAAAAGGACACCAGCAGCAGCCCACGTTCACGTCTACTGAACAGGATTAGGCACTTTTGTGTGTAATTCTCCTGTTCTAAGGCATAGCACACTGCAAAATCCCACACATTGACCAAGCAGCCTTTGGAAAGGTAGATCCAAAGTGGGACATCCCAGCAGACAGGGAAGGCGGGCAGCCCTTCAGTGAGGAACCACTTCATTAGGAAGGACCACACAAACAGCCAGGTAGCAATAAGGATTCTTTTCCAGAGTTTTAGCTAACAGTATTGCTGGGTGTCTTCAGCAGTAGCCTCCTGACTTTTTAGGCAGGAGATCAGTGATCCTTAGTGCTCACAATAAGGAGAAAGCCGTTATCAACACATTTGAGACAGAACCAACAGCAAACACACATGGTTATGCTCATGACAAACAATTTCCTTTATCAGAAATAGCAAGAAGTAGCAAAATGCCCTCTCAGAAGTGCTATTATTTTCTTTAGTTACAAAATCTTTCTATAATCAAGTCGGCACTCATTTAAGTGAAGAGAAAGATGAAATGTTGCCTGATGTTTTGTTTCAATGCAAACCTGAAATGTGCTCACTGTTCACTATGGCTCAAGACCTTTCAGAGAATTAAAAAAAAAAATAAAAATTGAGGCATTATATGGCTCAGAGTGAAAACCATGTGAAAAACTGTGGCTTCTGCTAATTTAGACCTCCAACTCAGCAAGTGCATGTGGGTGGCCTTTTGAAGTTTGAGCAGCACATCTCCTGCTTGTGCAAAATGGCATCATACTCCCGCAGTCAGTGGCACTGGGCCAGCTAGCACCATCTGAGGACAGGCCCTCCTGCATTTATCCTGGCACAAAACACCAAGAAGAACTCAAAAACCATTAAGGCATCTAAGGAGAAAGCTGTGAAAAAGTCTGTGCAAAGTCCAGTCAACTGAAACTGCAGACCTTGCCTCCAGTGTGTGGAGAAGAATGGGCAGCACAGCCAGAGAGCCAAAATATTGATGTCAGATCCCACAAGTGTGCCCAAGAAACAGAGAATAACAGAATCACAGAACAATAGGCATCGGAAGTGACCTCTGGAGATGAAGTCCAGCCCAGTAACACAGATTCCCAACTGCAGGTTGCACAGGAAAGCATGAGCAAACAGCCTGCTGTGCTGTGAGCATCTGGTACAGAGATGAACCCAGAAAAAGATATTGCCACAGGTTGGTATTGCATGAGAACCAGAAGAGGACAAAAAGTGACTCTCTAAAACAGAACAGAAAAGAAGGAATAATGTGGAGATTGGAAATGTGTGCTATTTTTATTTTCCCAGCTCTATCACCGCCACAAAGGGCAGTCGGTGAACGATGAGGGGTGATAACGATGCAGGCCCAGCCCGGTGCCCAAAGGCACGCAGCCCTGCGCTGTGAGCTCACCGGCCAAGGCGCTGTGACAGCAGCGGAGATGGCTGTGAGCTCACGGAGCCGCCCTGCAGAACCCGGGGCGCGGCAGAGCCCGGCATCACTCGTGCCCGGACTCCGGTCGAGCGCGGCAGCGAGACTCGGAGGCGCGAACGAGAGACTCGGTTTGGGCCGTGCTGCGGGGCTGCCGGCGGCAGCTCCCGGCGCTCAGCCCGCGGCATCGCCAGCGTTCCCCCGGCCCTGCCCGGCTCGGGCGGCCGGGGCCCCGCGGGGTGCGCTCGCGGCAGCGGAGGTGAGCGGTGCGGGGACGCGGCCCCGGGGCGGGCGGCGGGGAGCGGGGCCGGGGCTTCGTGCGGACGGAGCGGGGCGTCGCCGCCGCCGCCGCCCGGGGACGGCGAGTGACCGCGGCCTCTTCTCTTTCGCAGCTCTGACGGCTCCGGCCCGCCGCGGCGCCGCCGAGCGGAGCGGCTTTCCCGGCTCGGCTCTCCCCGGCCCACCGCACGCCCGGGGCCATGGAGCTGCCCTCGGACTGGACCTGCCCCGTCTGTGGGCGGAACCGGGCCGAGGCGGCCTACGTGACGCCCTGCCGGCACCAGCTCTGCTTGGGCTGTGCGCTGCGCTGGGCGAAGCAGCATCGCACCTGCGCCGTGTGCGAGGAGAACATCGAGGCCGTCCGGTACGCGGTGCAGGCGGAGGAGGATTTCCTCGCGTGCCCCATCCCGCAGCCTGCAGGGCGCTCCGAGGACGAGCAGGAGGACGAGCAGGAGGAGGAGCAGGGCTCTGCAGAGCCGCAGCTCGAGGCTCCCGAGCACAGCTTCCCAGCCGAGACCTGGGCGGACTTCTTCCGAGGAGATCCGGGGGACCTCGAGCCGCTGCTCCGGTGGATCCAACAGGAGCTCGAGAGATTAACCCTTGCGCCCTGGTGGGATGTGCTTACAAGACGGAACACCGTCATGGGCTACCTGTGCTTACATGGACTCGACGAGGAAGTCTTGTTCACTGTGCTGCAGCCACTCACAGAAAATTTCACCAGGGCGTTTACGAGAGAGCTCATTGACACCATTACGGCCCTGTACGGCCCAGAGCTCCACCGGCAGCAGGACAGCCAGGCTGCCCTTGAAACAGGAGGGCAGGACGGCCCCGCGTCCACCCCCAGCCCCGCCACCTCCCCGCAGGAGCCTCCTGCCCCCAGCCCGAGCCGCTCCAGCAGCCCTGCAAGCCCCGGCGCCGAGCGGCTCCCCGGCGTCCCTCACGGGGGGCCCGAGCCCCGACCCGCCACCCCCGTGTCCCCGCAGGAGCCGCAGGAGCAGCCGGGGCAGGCGGCGGCAGCGGGCCCCTCCGCCCAGGGCACGGACCAGCAGCCTGGGGGGCCCCGACGCCCCCCGAGGAGGAGGGCCAGCAGCTGCCCTCCGGATTTGCCCCCGTCCCCCAAGAGGCGGCGCTAGGCCGGCACCCACTGCGGTGCTGAGCACGGCTTGCGGCTTGGGAGGCCATCAGTGATCTTGGACTGCTTTTATAGACAATAAATTATTTCAAAAAAATGCAAATGTCTCCATGTTATTGATGGTGAAGTTGGGTTTGCTGTCCCTCCCCACGTCGGTTTCTCCCTCTCCTGATGCTGGGGGAGGACACAGAATCTTAACTTCCATGTTCAGAAACCAGGAGAGAGTGCTCCTGTTTGCAGCTCACACTGAGGTGGGTGCATGGGATTAACGGCAACTTTTTTGCTCATTCGCTGATACCAAACCCCAAACACCAACCTGCGTCTCCTACTGAAAAAAAACTAAAATGAAAGAATCTCCGCAGTCACAGAAACGTAGGGGCAGGAAGGGACATGAGGAAATCCCCCCCGTCCAGACCCCTGCTAAGGCCACCTCGTGAAACACGGTTCACAGGAAAGCACAGCAAGCAGCCTGCCGTGCAGTGTGCAGTGCTGCAGAAAGGAACCCAGGGGGAGGCACCGCCCCCACTTGGTGCTGCTTGTGAACCAGAAGGCTGGCTCAAAAAGAATCCAAGTATCAGAAAGTGTAAACCTGTGGAACGAAGGGATGCCATTCAGAGGGACCTCAACAGACTTGAAAGGCGAGCCCGGGAGAATCTAATGAGGTCCAACGCAGCAAAGTGCCAGCTTTTGCACTAAGCGTATTTCCAGATGGAAAGGAACAGTCCTTGGGAGCAGCCCTGCAGAGAAAGACCTGGGGGTCTGGTGGAGGAAAAACTTAACGTGAGCCATGTGTTAAGCACATGGTGTCCCAGGCTGCATCAGAAGAGGGGTGGCAGCAGGGACAAGGAGGTGATTGTCCCTCTCTACTGTGCCTTGTGAGGCCCCAGCTGGAGTCCAGGCCTGGAGTCCCCAGTACAAGAAAGACAGGGTGCTGTTGGAGGGGGTCCAGAGGAGAGCCACAAAGATGAAGAGGGTGCTGGAGCACCTCCCCTACGAGGACAGGCTGAGGGAGCTGGGCTTGTTCAGCATGGAGAAGAGAAGGCTGCGGGGTGACCTCATTGCAGCCTTCAGTACCTAAAGGGAGCCTACAGACAGGAGGGGAGTCAACTCTTTGAAAGGGTAGATAACAGCAGGACAAGGGGAAATGGTTTTAAGTGGAGGGAGGGAAGATTTAGGTTGGATGTCAGGGGTAAGATCTTCACAGAGAGAGTGGTGAGGAGCTGGAACAGCTGCCCAGAGAGGCTGTGGATGCCCCGTCCTTGGAGGTGCCCAAGGCCAGGCCGGATGGGAAGCTGGGCAGCCTGGTCTGGTGTTAAATGTGGAGGTTGGTGGCCCTGAGTGTGGCAGGGGGTTGGAGCCTGATGATCCTTGAGGCCCCTTCCAACCCAAGCCATTCAATGATTCTGTGATTCCAAACAATTTGCGAAGGAGAGATTCACGTGGAGACATGCAGTTTTTATTTTCCCAGCTCCATCACCACCACAAAGGGCAGTCGGTGAACGATGAGGGGTGATGACGATGCAGGCCCAGCCCGGTGCCCAAAGGCACGCAGCCCTGCGCTGTGAGCTCACCGGCCAAGGCGCTGTGACAGCAGCGGAGATGGCTGTGAGCTCACGGAGCCGCCCTGCAGAACCCGGGGCGCGGCAGAGCCCGGCATCACTCGTGCCCGGACTCCGGTCGAGCGCGGCAGCGAGACTCGGAGGCGCGAACGAGAGACTCGGTTTGGGCCGTGCTGCGGGGCTGCCGGCGGCAGCTCCCGGCGCTCAGCCCGCGGCATCGCCAGCGTTCCCCCGGCCCTGCCCGGCTCGGGCGGCCGGGGCCCCGCGGGGTGCGCTCGCGGCAGCGGAGGTGAGCGGTGCGGGGACGCGGCCCCGGGGCGGGCGGCGGGGAGCGGGGCCGGGGCTTCGTGCGGACGGAGCGGGGCGTCGCCGCCGCCGCCGCCCGGGGACGGCGAGTGACCGCGGCCTCTTCTCTTTCGCAGCTCTGACGGCTCCGGCCCGCCGCGGCGCCGCCGAGCGGAGCGGCTTTCCCGGCTCGGCTCTCCCCGGCCCACCGCACGCCCGGGGCCATGGAGCTGCCCTCGGACTGGACCTGCCCCGTCTGTGGGCGGAACCGGGCCGAGGCGGCCTACGTGACGCCCTGCCGGCACCAGCTCTGCTTGGGCTGTGCGCTGCGCTGGGCGAAGCAGCATCGCACCTGCGCCGTGTGCAAGGAGAACATCGAGGCCGTCCGGTACGCGGTGCAGGCGGAGGAGGATTTCCTCGCGTGCCCCATCCCGCAGCCTGCAGGGCGCTCCGAGGACGAGCAGGAGGACGAGCAGGAGGACGAGCAGGGCTCTGCAGAGCCGCAGCTCGAGGCTCCCGAGCACAGCTTCCCAGCCGAGACCTGGGCGGACTTCTTCCGAGGAGATCCGGGGGACCTCGAGCCGCTGCTCCAGTGGCTCCAGCAGGAGCTCGAAGACATCACCGGAGATGAGTGGTGGACAGTGGCTGCGGCGGGGACTGATATCATGTACCTCCTGTGCGTGTACGGGCTCGACGAGGACGCCCTGATCCTGAACTTGGAGTCGTACCTGGAAGACCTCACAGAGGAGTTCGTGGTAGGGCTCATCGACACCGTTACGGCTCTGTACGGCCCAGAGCTCCGCCGGCAGCAGGACAACCAGGCTGCCCATGAAACAGGAGGGCAGGACGGCCCTGCGTCCACCCCCAGCCCCGCCACCTCCCCGCAGGAGCCTCCTGCCCCCAGCCCGAGCCGCTCCAGCAGCCCTGCAAGCCCCGGCGCCGAGCGGCTCCCCGGCGTCCCTCACGGGGGGCCCGAGCCCCGACCCGCCGCCCCCGTGTCCCCGCAGGAGCCGCAGGAGCAGCCGGGGCAGGCGGCGGCAGCGGGCCCCTCCGCCCAGGGCACGGACCAGCAGCCTGGGGGGCCCCGACGCCCCCCGAGGAGGAGGGCCAGCAGCTGCCCCCCGGATTTGCCCCCGTCCCCCAAGAGGCGGCGCTAGGCCGGCACCCACTGCGGTGCTGAGCACGGCTCGCGGCTTGGGAGGCCAACAATAACCTCAGTCTGTGCTTAAATACAATAAAAATCGAAAAGGAAAGAAATCTCAGTGTTCTTGGTGACCATTGGGTTTGCTGGTTTCTCCCTCATCTGAGCATTTTAGCTAACAGCCAGCTGAACATGAGCCAGCAGTGAGAGAGGCCATAATATCATAGGCATATTTCCACAATCAGAAGGCAGTCATGACGGTATTGAGAAAACAAGCATAGGCTTGAAGATGGATGTCATATTCTTCTAATAATCGTAGAATCATAGAACCATTAGGGTTGGAAAAGACTTCTAGGATCATCCATTTCAGCCATCCACTCACCACCAATATTGCCTACTAATCCACGTCCCTCAGTGCCACATCTCCATCGTTCTGAACACCTCCAGTGTCAGTGACTCCATCGTCTTCCTGGGCAGCTGTGCTAATGCCTGAACGCACTTTCTGTGAATAAACTGTTTCTAATAACCGACCTGAACCTTCCCTGGAGCAACTTGAGGCCATCTCCTCTCATCTATCACAGTTACCCGGGAGCAGAAGCCAACTCGAACCTCACCACAGCATCTTGTCAGGGAGATGTAAGGAGTGATAAGGTCTCCCCTGGGCCTCCTCAAGACTAAGAAATTCCAGTTCCCTCAGCTGATGCCCATCAGACTTATGCTCCAAACCCCTCACAGCCCCATTGCCCTTCTCTGAACATGCTCCAGGGCCTCCATGTCTTTCTTGTAGTGAGGGACCCAACACTGAACACAGCACTCAAGGTACAGCCTAACCAGAGATGAGTGCAGAGGGATGATCACCTCCTGCTCTGCTGGCTGCACCATTGCTGATACAAGCTAGGATGCCACTGGCCTTCTTGGCTACCTGGGTGCACTGCTGGCTCATGTTCAGCTGGCTGTTAGCTAAAATGCTCAGATCCTCTTCCTCCATGCAGCTTCCCAACCACTCTGCTCCAAGCCCATAGCAATGCACTTTGTAACCAAAGTGCAGGACTCAGCTCTTAATAATAATCCAATAATCAGAACTAGGCTAATTGCCTCTCACACTGTCAGCTCCAGGCCACAAATAATTAATGTAACTGCAGAAAAGATGCAATCTTTGTTGTTGTTCTTGTTTCTGTTGTCTCAATAGAATAACGGATCCAGACTCAAAGAGAATATAAAGCTAGTCTGATTTGTTTCTTTCTGAAGTTTTAATCCTTGGTATTTCCTTTGTGTAAGTAATTAGATGACCAGCAGGATGATGGCAGGCAAGGAGTGCCATGTATTACACTATGGAAAAAGAAAAAGTTGGAGCAAGGTGCCTGGGAAATAGAAAGTGGAGTATCAGGATTGCTCAGCAGCACTTGCTGAATAACAGCATGCACATGAAGACCGAAAAACGCTTCGATAACATTTTGTCAGCAACTCTTTTGATACTTCCCATTGCCCACAGTATCACAGACTCATAGATTCCTAGAATGGTTTCAGTTGGAAGAGACCTCAAGGATTGTCAGGTCCCAACTCCTCCTGCCACAAGCAGAGTTGTCAGCCTCCAGACCTGGTACTAGATCAGGTTGCCAACCTGGCCTTGAACACTTCCATACTGAGCTCAGAGTAACAAGGTTTAGCATCAAGGTTTAGCATCAGGCCATAGGAACAACTCCATGTGTTGTGCTGCATTCCGATTTCTGCCTTTTCCTACATCTACTGAGGGCTAAACACATTTCTTTGCCTGCATATAGAACACAAGGAAAATCTAGAATTTGTACCTGTGCAGAGGGAGCATGAATGCCCTCTTGGGAGGGGTGTGTAGAGAGTGTTTGCAGTGTCTGTGGACAGTCGGTATCCGCCTGGTGACCCTTTGCATTCTCTGCTTCCCATGGCAGTGCCAGGAGCTGCACCCAGCTCTACAAACACAGAAATGCTGTAGTAGTCCAGGGAGAGCATCACCCACAGCCTTGATATTCATTGTGAGCCTGGCTTGAACCAAGACAGGCTTGGAGCTGGGGTTCCAACAGTTCTCCTGCCCTCCACTCCACCCAATGCTGATAATGATGCTAAGGGCAGAGACATGACCAAACACCCCTGTCAGGAGGGCATCTGCTCTCTCCCTGCTGACATTCCCCATTCCCCAACATCCTCCTTTCCTGACTATATTAGGGATTGCAACCAAGCCCTGTCTGCTCCTGGACCCTAAGTCTCTACTCTTGTCTGTGGCTGACAAGCAAAGGGACCCTGGGAGCTGCATACCCAGACATTGCACCATAGGCAACACCCAGCTACTAAAGGGTTGAGGACTGATGGCAAATGTACCCTGGAAGGAGATGAAGCACAACCAAGGGGAGATTACAGGTGGGTGACTTGCTAGGTAATACCTTAATTATTAACCCTCTCAAAGGGGATTGAGAATGAACCATGACAACAAGAGCCTCCAGCTTTCAGCAGGTGAACTTCTCCCTCTGCTCCTTGGAAGATGGCATGTGGGCATGTGCGGGGCCAACAGCAGGAGAACAGACCTGCCTGCACACAAACACATCACAGCTGCTAAACCGCCCTGATCCCAGCAGCTGGTCCCGCTTAGCGGGGCAACAGGGGAGCTGCAAGAGGCAGGAAGGCCGAGAGGGAAGTAGTTAAATTGGAATTAATTTGTCACTCCATATTTAACCAACCTCAAAACTATTAAACAAATCTAATAGGAAATATCCCCCAGATTCCAAATACCTCTGTGTTGCCTGCTGGGGACCAGCCATGGTGCATGGCAAACTGGAGCAGGAGAAGGAAGGTTCCCCCCACTGCCCTCCCCAAGCTGTGTTTAATTCAAGCTTTAATCCTGTAAGACAGTTCAAGGAAGAAGCATCCAAGGTATCCTGTATTCAACTTCAGGTGCTGGAATAAGATAAGAGGTGCCCACAACATGGCTTTGGGGTTTCCTGGCTCTTGCTGGAAGGAAGCACAAGGGATGTAGGGCAGCAAGGAGCAGTGATTTCTGCCCTGGAGTCTTTGGTGATTTTTCCACCTCTCAAAAAGAGAAAAATATCCCAGCTTCGCACATTAGTTCAACTACCACCCTCTCCACATCTGCAATGAAGTGGGAATTGGGAAATTTAAGGCTCCAGATGGAGTGGAATTGGATTTTATTGCCAAAAATACACAAAGTCAGCACCTAGAGTATGGGGAGAAGCTAGGAGTAGAAAGCTTGCCCTGCAATATAACAAAAAAAGCAATTTTTCCTTGCATATGGGTGAATCCAAGCCAACTGCTCCGCATGGCTTGAAACACTTTGTGGGAACACATTTCTTATTGTGGGATGCTGTTAGTTATTGCCTCAGGTCTGTGCTCTGCTTTCAAGTGAACAGAAATGCACGATCTTCTTCCCCTGCACAGTTAGGCAGGAAGTATCAAATATTAGAAGGAACTGAGTTCAGCCTAATTACGATAGCTGAATAAATTGGGATGAATTTTGCATAAACATCCTCCTGTTGGAGGATAACCAGCTGGGTATGTCAGACGGGTACCCCTCGGTGCCTCTCCATAGAGGAAAAGCCAGGCAAATTGCTGGCGGGGAGAGCTCACACGAAAGTCACAGCCACTGCTTGTGTTAGCATTCATCTTTGCCCTGATGAAAGCAACATTCCCCGAGTGTTTCCGCGGGTAATTAACGCTTCCTCGGTGTCCTTTCGTTCTCCTATCTGCTTTGGGGAGGGGGCTCTTGGGTTCGTTAGGCAACAATGCGTTTTCGGCTCGCCGTAAGTTCGGAGCGCCGGGGCTCGGCCGGGCTCTGAGTGCCCTCTGCCGGGGAGCGCAGCCCACATCGCCCTTCATTTCCCACATTCTTCGGGCTTTCGGCCCTTCTTCTCACGGGATTCTCCTAGAAAGCATAGATTGGGAAGTGCATGGGGGGGTTCATCCTGCTGGTGCTTTCCCAGCAAGGAGCAGGAGGGCAGAGACCGAACCCTGCAATGCTGCCAGGTGTGTCACTCAGCAAAAAAAACTGGATTTAAAGCCAGAAAGAGAAAACGGGCCAGTGCTGTGAAACTGGAGAGCATTGTCTGCTTGGGGACAAAATGAAAGTAAGAGTGTTCTATTGCCATCTCAAGGGGTCCCAGGTTAAAAGTCTTGGTGCAGGTCATTCCATCTGCACTGGAGCTGAAGCCTTGCAAAGATGGCTTTGATACTTACCCTAGAAACCCAGAGGAAAAGCTTCACACCTGGCTGCTGGCCATTTTATGGTTTTGAGGTGTATTTTTAAAAAGAAATGCCTAAATTTTGAGATATTCAGGCTAACTGGTCACTAGAACCTTCACATATATATATATATATTTTCTATTCTTTTCACAGGGCACAAGAATTGAGTAAAGTCTACACACATATCCTAAAATATTCTGTGATGAAGAGGGCTGCAGTTATTAGGAAACCCAGAGCAAACAGGACAAGTTATTCAAACTAATTATTGCACACCCCTTGTTACTAATTCCCCATGCCCAGACACCCAAACAGGTCAGAGCAAAAATGTTTTTGCAAGAAGTTCACCCACTCCTTCCCTCATCATCAAGTTCTCAGGGCCTGAACCATCTCCCACTGAAATGCATGGGCAAACTCAGAACTTTGAATGGCACGAGATCAATTCTCAGCTCTGCAGGCACAACTCAATTGGAAATGACAAGCCTTCTTCCCCTAGATATTAGTGACGTGTGTCTCTCTGGTTTGGAGCGGACAGGTTTGCTCAGGCTTCAAGGTGGGGGAAGAAGCTTTAATGTTTCCTTCTTTTTTCTTTAACTGCTACAAGGCACAAAGCTGCTATAGATCTATCTGCACACCACCAGGAAAACAGCAGCAGTTGTTTGTTTAGAGGCAACGCCAGTGCACGAGGATCCCTGGAAGGAAAGGGAGCGTCAGTTCAGGAAGCCTCATTTAACCTCCCTCACATCAGCCCCTTCTGATCCTCTCTCCATAAATCCCATCAGGACTCACACCTGCTGAGCACATGGCACACGTTCACGTCTGGCACCTATGTCTCCATCCCAGCACATCCAAACACCCCTCCATCCCAGCACATCCCATCACAACTCCATCCTAGCACAGCCTACCATACCTCCATCCCTGCTGCCTCATCCTTCAGCAAGACCTGCAGAAAACTCTCCTCCTGCTCGAACTGGAAGGAGCTTCAGTGTGACCAGCCACAAGGCTGGGACTGTAATTGGATGCGGTCAGCTCTGACTTTATCCTTTTTATTTGCACACCTTCTAAAGGACAACATCTCATCCCTCTCCATTCCATGGTTGTCCCCTACCCAGGCAATAGAAACTCAAAGGCTGATGGCTGGCCAAGCGAGCTTTTCCCTTCAAAAACCTGCAGCTTGTGGTGAACAGCTGAAAGCTAGCTTTGCACCAAAGGCTGCTTAGTTTTAAACTAAGAGGAACAAAGTAAAACAGACCTTGAAAGCATATTCTTTCAATACAGAAAGGCTCATTCACCCTGCTGCAGTGATGGAGCAGCTTCAGCCTCTTTGGCCCTGAAAGGGCTGGGTGCAAACACATTTTTTACCCAGATAAGATCCTTCTGATTTCTGACTTCTCAAGGAATCTTTTATTCTCATTATATATATGTGTGTGTGTACGTATAAAGGGGGAAGTATGTGAAGAAAGAAAAGGGCTTATTAGGGCTTCAAAATATGTGCCAGTGACTGCCCTAATCCCCTAAGAACCAGTGAGATTTCAGTGTCAGGCATTTCATCCAGAGCCAAAGTTTTTACTTTCCTGTTTGTTTTCCAGTTGAGTGACTCCATATTCTCATATAGGGAACATCAGAGGAATGCATCTGAAGTTACACGGAAGCACCACGTTCATCACAGGCTGATCCCAGCTCCAAATCCCCAGGGCATCGAGGTGAAAGTCCAGCCCAAGTGTGTGCTGATTTGCGTTCAGAGCAGAGATTCCTAAGCTCCCCAAGGGCAGAGAGACTCCATGTGAATACAGCCTTCTTTCTAAGCTATTCTGAGGGGATAAACCTCTTGACTCCGTGAGTTAGTGTCAGATAAGAGGAGGTTTAGAAGTGTCTCCCCAAAGTCTGGGGTTTAGTCAGCAGTGTGATTGCATTAAACAATGTAAGAACTGACATCCTAGAGAAGAATGAATCCATTCCCTTACAATCGTGTTTCCTACAGCGATCTTCAGGATCTACCTGAGCAAAACATAAAAAAACAAAGCAAATTAAGGCAAAGTCTGTGCAGCAGCTGCAGTGGAGAGCTTATACCTGAACCAAACCACTGCATGTCAGCTCTCACACTGACAGCCCTTTAATGTCCATGAATTTGTCCTCTCTCCCTTTTTCACTCCTTCCAGCAGCAGAGCGTCCACCATTTCATTACACAGGGATAAAAAGTTCCTTCCAGTTATTTAAACCTTCTGACTGACAGTTTTCTCACAGGACAGTGTATTGTAGGGAGGCCATAACACTGCCTCACTCACCTTTTCCACACCATTATCTATGCTTCTTGACCCATAGACTCTCGTGTTAAATAGAAATCAGCCTAGCTTCCTTGTCTGGATTTTCTCCATCTCTGCTAATATCCTTTTCCAGAGTGGGAACAGACATGCACAAGGTATCTTTGCCATTTCAGTGCCACAGGCACCTGGCATGAGAAATGGGAAATAGCTGGGGGATGCTGGCATCCAAGTAGCACCTCCCTTTGCCAGCCCTGTTCCATGCCTGGGGCACAGAATTAGAAGGTGCAGAAGAAAGTCCAGCTTGGAGCTCTCCTGCAATTCCCATGGGAGCTGGGAAAGTGCAAAACAAATAATAATAACAATTACTCCAGCTGGAAAGTATTATTTCTCCTGGCTTCTTTTCTGGCTCTGGGAGAGAGCAGCTTGGAATTACATAATCAAAGTATTCATGATTGAAGAAAACAGTTTTCAACAGAGTAATTCCTCTGCAAGTGTTTTGAAGTTACTGTTACTGCTTAATACCTAAAATTAAACAATCTGTGCAATAGAGAGAAATTATTTTTAAGTGAACTGGTTTTGGTAGTGGAAGAAAGGACTCATAAAAAGTAGCTTTTATTTCTGTGAGTTGTTCAAGTTGCCCATAGCAGAAAGGTACTCAAACAGCCCAATGACTGAATCATCACTGAGCTGAGATACAGGTCCTTGAAGGCCCCTGTTCACCAGGAGGAAACATAATTTGATCCAAATGGCTGCAACTGCCCAGATTAGAAAAATCAAGGCTTGATCCTGCTTCTGCTGCACATCTGATAATGCATTTACCTCTGATTTCAAGGAGCAGTAGGACTTATCTTGCTTTCTAAATGAATGTCCAACTGGGACCACAAATGACTCAAAGCTTCTTACATAAAGAAATTAAGACATCTTCTGGGGCAGGGCGTTTCCTGTGTTTGCAGGTGATGGAGATCAGACCTAGCTGGGCTTCAGCCCACGTTATCAGCTTCATGGAGCACCAAAGCCACAGGCTCCTCTTCTAGGCATGAGCAACAGCTGAGCAGTCACAGGCACCTCACCCTGCCCTGGTTGCAGCCCCGTGGATGAATGTACACACACAGCCCCACAAATGCTTTTCTAAGGGCCGTGCTTCTGCTGTGCAGATCCCCTGCAGGGAGGGGAATCCTCCAGGCTGCTCCTGCAGCCAGGATGCTCCATTCCCATCAGAGCCACAAAAGTCTGACAACTCTCCAATATCACCACCTCCATTCTCAGTCTGTGACTCACTGACACTTTTTTTGGGATGATGCTGAGTGAGGTTACAAGGTGCACACATTTGCACCGTGAGCCTCTGATTCATCACACTGAGCTTTGGGCAGCCTTGTGTTATGTGAGAATACACAGATTTAGTTCTCACTGATGGCACAAAGAAAGAGAGAGAAGATGTACTTTGTCCATCAAAGCTTGCCTCAGGCAACATATTTAATGCTGCTCTCCAGAGAGCCTTGCAGACACGAGCAGGCAAACAGCAAACGAAAAGGTCTTCTGCTCTATGGAAAACACAGGAGCTTGGCTGGTAAATATTTAATACAGGAAACTCCCCTTCCTCTCTGCCTTCTCTTCTCTATCTCTGTTCTGCTCTCTGTGGTTGCAAAGGGCAAGAGCTATGGGGTGCCACAGCACTTTCCAGCTCTGGCAGTCTTCACGATGAGCCAAGCCCAACACAACTGGGAACAGTTTGTTGTGGTTCTAAATCTGTGGAGGGTGCCAGTGGAGCAAGAACATGAAGGAACGAGCTCAGGGACATCTGTGCCTTTCCATCTTCTAGATCTGCGTGTCTTCAGTGGGGATTCTGGCTGTAGAGCACAGCAGTGTACTGGAGCCTATTCTTCCCAGCTCACTGCAGGTTGCTAGACAGGCAATAATGCACAACCTGCCTGTGCTAAACTAGATGGAGAGCAGCTGGACCCCACAGCCAGGACTGTAAAATATCTGCTCATTGAAGAGCAAAACCAAGAAGCTGGAGCCATTGGGAACAAACCTGGGGGCAGATTTCCCAAATAAAGAGAAGAATGCCAGTTGTTGGTGAAAGAAGTGATTCATTGAAGTGGTGCTTTCAGCACAGCTTTATTCTGGGGAAAGGAAAAATGAAATAACACACGTTTGGTGGCAGCTGGGAGAGTTGTGCTTCAGTGGAGCAGGAATGAAACATCTGACTTTTGGAGGGACCTTTTCCTAGTAAAAGGGTTTTCAAGCACTGATCAAGTAGGACTTTCAAGGGGACCCAAAGGAATGTATGTATAACTAATCCATATTTATGTACATGTACAAATGTTATTTCAGGGGGTTATGTAGTTTTGATCTACTTCCAAACTGAAAAGAAGGATGCAGCCATTCAGGCACAAATAATTCTCATTACAGCTGTGCTAACTGTGCTTCCCAGCACTCTAGAGAGGAAGCAGCATTTCTGCATGGCGACCATCTGTTCTTCCCACCGTGCCCAAATTTGCAAGGGAGGATCTCAACCAGCGTTTGTCCCATGTCTGTCACCCAATGTCCATCCCAGACTTCCTGGCTGGATCCCAGCACCCTCCAACTCTCCCCAGCCTAAGCAATAGAAGTTCTGCATCACAAAGAGGACAGGGGGGGTTGGAATAAAGGCAGAAGTTGAGGCATTCGTGTATGCCACCAGCATTTGCATGACCCCTGTCCCCCTCATTGCAAGCAAATGAAGAACTGGAGCTTCACTTCTGGAAGCACTGCAGCCCCTCTCACCATGGCCGCAGCAGAGATACTTATTTGTCCCTCATGTGTAGAGGAAAGTCATGTTTTAGGAAAAAGAAAGCAATTTGAAAAATCAAAATAGATTCAAGCTACAAATCGGGCTCTTCACTCAGTTAATAATTAATGTTGCAGTTGGTGGTTTTCAGTGGGGGAAAAGCACTGGGATTTCTTTGCTAAAGATTGACTACGTGAAACGTAGTGCGTCAGGAAGAAAAAAAAAAAAAGGAAAGCTATTTTGCTGAATATTTCAACATCTGGAGCCACTTAGTGGCAGGAAAAAGCAACTTCTTGAGAAGCACTTTTGATCTAGAGCAGTGGTTTTAAACCTTTTTCTATTTACAGACCAATAAAATTTCTCTCTGCTTAACAAATTTAAGCCTACTGACAATCAGCTCTCCCATCACAGTCAGCCCTGAAGATGTTCAAACACGAAAAAGCAGAGCAGAGCTTCCTTTGTCCTACGCAAGCTCACATCTCCTGGACTGCTTCACTTCTCAGGGCAGGCAGTTGGTCACTCCATTACAAGATAATCTGCAGAAATGTGGCCGTGGCATGGTCTTTTTTGTCAGGTGAGACTGTTGTTATCTGTAGGACTGGTAAATGCCAGGCATGTGTTACCCTGATAGAGCTGCTTGGCTTTGCTTGCAGAGCAATCAGCAGCTTTCTGCCTTCAAAGCCTATCGCAGAGCTGCTGCACACAACAGAGCTAATTCAAATGTCATCTCTTCCACCTCCCAGAGTCAGCAGCGCTTGGCTTTGCAGCCACCAAGTTCCACTGGCCCAGGCTGGGCTGCTTAGGTAGAAACACCTTGGGCTCAGGGCAAATCCCGGGGGGCTCTTTTTGCCCCGGCAGAAATCAAGCCAAGCAAGGGAGAAAACTCAACTGGAGAAACAACTCTGCAGGCTGCAGCACCTGCAGGCACAGAACCTAGGCACCATCCTCACCTCCTGATGAGTTTTTCCTCGTGTCACTTCCTCATGGTGCTTGGACCTCTCCCCCACTCCCAACCACAGCTTTGGGTCTGATCTTAATTTCTCTGCTTATAACGTCAATACACTGTTAAGGGGATAGATTGACCTCCTGCATCGTACTTCACTGTGACAGGGTAGGGTGAGTTTGGTTCTAAGTTGTCCTGGGGGAGTGTTTCTTACTTATTTGAGAAACAACGTTGCCTCTAACTAATTAAGGATTTGTTAGCATATCACTGGTATACCTACTCAGAGGTCTTCTAGGGAAACACACGACAAACAACTACTTTGCCCAGCAAGGAGCAGCATAGATCAGGTCTTTGTTTCCACTGTATTTCTTCTCAGTGCATTTGATTAGTCTGGTTAATTGAACATGTAACACAGACCATTATCATGCATCAGCAAAAGAGATTTTATGATTCAAACAAATATGGCCATTATTAGCTGTTTCTGACATAACAAACAGAACGATTAGCTTTGGAGACACAGCACTTAATGGATGGCTTGGATGGCTTTTTGGTAAATTGGCTGTTTAATCAGTTGTTCTTTCTTTAATGTAAAAAGAGCCCTCCTTGAGTAGCTGTCTTTACACATGCAATATGGGACTGCAAGGGGACACAATCCACAGCACTGCTGGAGGGTTTGTGTAATACAAATATTTTTTGTTACTTCAGATTTGTCTGCCACAAGGGGAATCCAACGAGCACACACCCCTTACAGCACTGCAGACCAACTCCAACCACTCCTAGACACATTTAGTAAGAGCCCAATGAAAACTAATTAGCAAATGTACTCAGTGAACGAAGCTAAACCCAGCCAGCTGCAGCACACACCTCTGTTTGTACTGGGCAGCCTTTCAGCACGCTCACCCCTTGCCTCTCCCCTCAAAACTGCTCTAGTTTTCAGTTCAGACAGTGGTGCTTTGTCTGTAGAACATCGTGCTGGTTTTGCGATGCCAATATTATGTGCACTGCCCTGCTAGTACAACAGGGCAAGAACTGACTGTCTATTTCCCCCCTATGCCCGAGGTGTTCACCACATCGTAGTGCCTGCTTGGAGATGGAGGAGGAGCAGAGCATGTTTCTGCTATGCTTGTGTAGGGTGATGGATTGAAGCTCTCTTGCTAGGATGGCACTACTCACCTGGGAAAAAGAACAACCTGCTCAAGAGCCTGGTGCTTTCACTGCTCTATGCACACTGCACAGAAGGGCTTTGATATGACTCTACCAGATATATTGACAACATGAGACAAAAATACTGAGCATCCACCTTGACAGGCACTTAAAGACATTTGTAATTCTTTGTAGTCTTAACTTCATCAGCTCCTTATGATTTGAAAAACGTGGTTGAGAAAACTGAACTTTTCATAGGAAAGAATGAGTTTCAAGATCTTTCTTGCTTAAAACACAGATCCAAGCACTAAGATGGTGCTTCAAATGGTTTTAAAAATAGGAAGTCATGGTTTCATGCAATTTCCAGTTGCAACAGTTTAAAAACTTTCCATTAGAAAGTATTTTGCTTATGTACTAAAATTAATACGTTTATTCCCAGATATTTTGGATTGTAAATGCATTCTTTGGACTTCCCAACCAGTTTCAAGTAATTTTTGTTTAGTGTAAGACATTCTTACAGAAGGGCAGGCCACTTCACTTTGGGTTTGTTTTTGAAGCCAAGTATTTTAGGTATTAAGCAGTAACAGTAACTTGGGTGAAACATGGTGGCTGTGTCCTGGGAAGTTCAGTAATTTTTTTCTTACATCTTTAGCATCTATACACTTGTCTATTTGCACAGCCTGAATACAGGGCTATATTCAGTGGTGCTATTCACATGCACATGAATGGGAAAAACGCATTGCTTAAGCATCTGCTGGGTTGTAGCCACTCAAGTTGAGAGCTGGCCAAATAACCAGCGAATTGGAGTACGCATCTGCACTGAGACCCTGAGTGCTACTGAGATCCAGAAGAGACTGCACATGGATTAAGTTGGAACATAATACAAAGCAGAGGATTATTCTCTGCTTGGTCAATATTTTCACACTTACAACTGACAAAGCTTCAGTCAGTACAGCCAATTTTGCTTTCAAAGTAGCTCAAATTGCTTCATGATATTCAGCAGGCAGTGAGGAACTTCCCACAGAGACAGGTCTCCCAGCAACTGTTCAATTTTTGACCCAACTCTTTCGTGTTTCTGATTGATTCCATGACTGTTATTTACCACGGAGAGGCACACTACGAAGTAACAGCCTCCATCCTTACGTGCCAGAATGTTGATTTGTGAATATTACCCTGTTACCCAAGGTTAGCTGGTCTCAGACAGATTTCAGCTGTTGTATAAAAACTGAGATCTACTAGAGAGTCTAATAACCCTGCGAGTGCTCAATATATCTAAGATGCTGGGCAAGAATGAGTTCCTCTTATCCTGGTAATATTACCGATACATAGTGGATGCTGGCAAGATCTGGGGACACTGGGACATTTCACTTTTAAATGAAAGAATTTGGATTTTATTGGAGTAAAGATAGACAAAACACAGGAAATAAATTGTAACGTGTGACAGAAATAGTTTTTAAGAATAGAATGGATCCAATGCAGGAACAGTTTACAGAGAAACAGGGAACTAAAGGTACTAACCAATCCTGGTATGGAAGCCAGTGTTGTATCTACTCCAAGGACACTGAGACTACATAAGGTCTTAAAAGGAACATTTAAATTGGAGCTTAGGAGGTCCAATTCTGGACACAAATGTGGATTTGATTTGCTAATTCTCATCATCTTCAGGTTTTGTTTTGTTTTCCACCAAGCTGATAGTTCTCAGTACGTGTATAAGAGCTTTTACCGGTTTTCATCAAATCTGTTGGAAATGAAGATGCTCACCGTCTTCAGAAAGATGCTGAACTGTTCACATCATCTCCCAAGTGATGATGTAACAGGTCTCGATTTATTCCACCCAGAGAAAGTCTTTGATGTCTATAGGATGGCCACTAGTTCATCCTGTGATTATTTTCTTGTCAATGGAGAAAAGCACCTCCAGAGTGCCTTTGAGATCCATAATGAGCCCAATTGATCCCTCCTATGTTCCTATCTCCATCCCTCATAGGAAAACTGCAAGACAGTATGCTCCCTGACCTGTCACATTCGTGGCTGATGGTTGCTTCTCATTGCACAATGAGAGAGGAAACCTGAATGCTGAAGTCTTTCTAATCAAGAGTACAAAGAAACACAAGATCCACAAGACTGAAGGAATTCACACTGAGGTTGTGTGCATGAAATGGCATGTAAGATTCCAGATGCTCTGAATGATCTGAAAATGATTCTTTAATATTTAATTAAACTGGCACCCCCAAACATTTCATGAATATGTGCAGGTTTATCACCAGAACAGGTCCCAAACCAATGCTGAGCTTCTTCAGTGAAAGACAACATTTTGACCTCTGGATTACATGGACACAGAATCTGGAACCATGAAGAAAAAGTGCTGTGAACTTCATAAGGCATAAGTGCCTCATCTTCTCTCACCATTCATTACTCCATTGGAGGAATCTCTGAACTTCAAAACTTCTCACCTTTAATTCCCTTCCCCATTTTGCTGCAGAAATCAACTGCTGTTTACTCAACGCTGCCTACAAACACAGACACTTGAACAAAGAGCTCACAAGTTTATGCTCCAGATCTCTGGATTGCACAGCACTTCTGCTATTATCAAGTTTTGCACAAATCCCTAACAGAGACAAAATGCTTGATGCTAAGAAAAGCTGGTTTCAACCTGCAGAACATCCTCTACAAATTATTTTCTGCCCAGCACCATCTCTGCCCTACAACAACACATCTCCAAAGTTTCAGGTCTTTCTCAGATTACACACCCCACTTGGAAAAAAAGTTAATGCAAACAATTAACATAGAAACCCAATTTAACAAATACTTTCATTCATTGCATTGGAGCCCCACATTTGAGCAGGCACTGAGCCATACTTCCTGTCTCCTTCACTCACCCTCCCTCATGCAGACACTCAGTAATTACTCAGTGGAAACTTTTAGGTCACAAATTCACACCCATGCTGTTGGGGAGAGGTTCCCAGACTTGCCTAAATTTTTCACTTTTTTCTTTTTGATGCCTGAGTGGTAGTGAGGAGTGTCAGCTGGAAGCCCTAGAAGCTTCAAACCTCTGTTTTCTCACACAGAACAAACCTGCTCATAGACATAGCCCTGAGTAACACCAGTATTTGAATCCTCAGGTTTCTCCATCTCTCTTCAATCAGCGGAGTCACGTCTAAGGACCAAAGGGTAAATCCCCACCCTTCCTAGGCTGCAGGCTCTCTGCCAACAGGTGCATGCTGTGCCACAATGCAAAATGGAAGTGCCAGTTCCCCTCCATGTTTCCCTCCAGGAGCTATCTTGCCTGCAGCTTGCTAGGGATACAGATGTAAAAGGATGCTCTGGGTGATTATTGCCTTTATGGCCTTTCCTCCAAGTGCAAGGAGGACAGAAATAGCAAGAACACTCTCTGTGACTGAGTTAAGGAGGGCTGTGAGATCCTCTGCAGTGAAAACATGATGTTCCCACCACAATCCGGTCAGAAGGCTCCCTTCTCTTCTCGCGTTTACCTTGGAATCAGGGCTCGGAGTTTCAGCACCACGGCCAGAGGTCGGAGCGGAGCCGCTCTCCTGCGCGAGGTTCCCTTGCAGGCAGCTCAGCCGAACCGCAGCCACGATCTCCAGCAGAGCCCACCCAGCCTTGACCCTTCAGCCGTGGGTGTATGGCAACGAACAGCCAGGTGAGAGGCAGCAGTTCATCCATAACCCACTGACTGTGCTGCAAAACACAGCTAACTCCCCACACAGACGCCAACAGCATCAGCAGAGAAGTGACTATCCATTTTGACCTATTTATTTTTGTAGTTGACTGACAAATGTTAATAAAAAAGGCAGGCCCGGTCACTTTAAACCAAATACAATAAAAAATACCCTTGAAAGAATTTTATGGCCTGCTTCACTCTAGGCCAGAAATATAAAAGGGCAGAAATGACGGAGCTGGATTAGAAATGAGCAAATACAGCTATAGTAAAACAAGATCCATTAAAAAGTAACATCTTGATGGAGGTCAAAAATACATGAATGCTGTGTTGTTTGGATGACTGCCATCCTGAGGATGGGCTGCTGGACAGGCACTGTAAATTATCAGAAGTGCCCGCTTCTACCAACAGAAGCCAACGCTCCCAAAGAGATAGCAAGGCTGTGTTCCTCTCTACCTTGAAATATTTAATATAGTGAAAGGCAGTAACTGGTTTGACTTGACTGGGCAGGGGAAAGGTAAAATAACTCTTCAGAAGATTATAATCCAGTTCCTTCGCAAAAGAAATAAATCTCCATTACTGCCATATACCTATCCTGCAGTTTCCAATTGGCCTCCACGTCAAAGGAACTGCTTTTGTGATGGATCCAGGGCATTTATTATGACAACACAAAGCATAAACACTGTCCAGCATAAAGTGACTTGAGAGCTCTGATTTCAAGATAAATGCAGTAAGAGAAAGGAACATTTCTACACTAGGGGAATGAAGCTAATTTACCAGATTATGGTGGAAGTATGAAGTTTTCACTACAGAGTCTCACACTCATTACCTCAGTCATGAGGAATATTGTTGCTATTCCAATTACCCTGAAACCATCTTCCTTCCCCCAGAAAAATATATGCTTCTTGTACACGTATGAAAGGTCATAAAGGCAATAACCACCTAGAGCATCCTTTCACAATATCTGTCTCATCTCTCTTGGGAAAAGATTTAAAATACAAACAGTGCTGAAGTCCTGCTTGCCAGAGCCCTTAGTGTCCAGTAGAGTATGACTTAGAAAGCTCACCACCCAAAGTGCCTGAGGACACATACCTGCTTACCAGCAAAATATAACTTACACCAGAGAGCTTTCCTGCTCCTCTCTGAAACCACTCTCTGGTGGCACCTGGACTCATCCTCTCCACCCCTCCTGTTGCAGCAATGCAGGAAAGCCTAAACTTGCCCAACCCTGAGCAACTCTGTGAATAGGGCTCCCCAGGCAGAGGCATTCATGGGGAAGCAGCAAGTTAGTCTTAATTCCCTAAGGCTGGTGCTGCTAGGTAGGGTGAGGACCAGGTCTGTCTCCTTGTAGATGGCTTGGAGAAGTTTCCCTTGATGTCTCTATTCTCTGTTTGAGAGTTCCAGCTGAAGAAGAGGGCTCTCTCCTTCTGGAGACCACAGTCTGAGGTCCGAGACACTCTTATATCCTCTGAAGGGATTGTGATGATTTAATCTCAGCAAAAATCTGAAACTCCCAACTTGAAATATCCCTAGTCCAAGACCTGGCTCAGCTGCCTTTAAAAGCAGCTCCCAGACACTGTGGTAACAGAACCTGCTCCCTTTCTCACCAGTCAGGCATGCTACACAAAGCTTTGTGGATTAAGGTCCCCCTGGCACAAGAACCCGTAATTTGTGGATCCCATCCCAGTCTGCATGCATGGCAAGCTTTCAGCTGCCTGGCCCCTCCACGCTGAGGGTTTTGCTGCATAGGCAGGAGTACAGCTTACAGGTTCTGTGGGAACATTGCAGCCACAAACTCTGGTGCCTCTCGAGTTTAGGAGCCCCTAAGGTTAGGCTCCAACTAAAGGGGGTTTTTCAGGATGGTAGCTTTGGATTTAGGTGCCTGAATTCCACCTACAAAATTATTTTTTAATTGGGTCCAGATCCTTAACACCTCTGCAGTCCCAGCCCGTAGCAATAAAAATCCAATTACCCAAGACTGGAAATTTTTTTTGTACACTGAAGCACACATGAACTCTAAAGCCCGTGCTCCACCTATGGACTCAGTGGCACTTAAGTATGTGCTTAAAGCTACAGTTAGGTAGGTGATTTTCTAAAAAAGCTGAATACAGGGATACTCAGGGCACACAACCCTGCATGCTGGCCATCTCTCAAATTCTCCCTCCTGCTGTAACCAAGCTCTAATCTGATTTTCACCCCAGGCAGCCATAAGGTCAGCATCTAGCTCCAAGCACAAGATATCAGTTCATCCAGACTGCTGTGTTTCCCTCTCATGCCAAATGCTATGTTTATTCTGCCCTTCTCCAACAGAAGGCAGAAGATGAAACGCAGGAGATGGGAGAGAAATTGAAAACTGCTAATCTCTCATTTCAGCTTGATAATTTCCTTTGGCCTTTGGGGTATTAAAACAAGACACTTTCAGACTGCATTAAAAAAGGCTTCAAATCTTTGATTGACAACTCTCTTAATAACTTTTTTTCTTTGCAGAAGGCATTACATTCAGTTAATCTTTAAATGAAGTCAATTACCGCTTCTATCTCTAAGATCAAATGCTCCCTTAACCATACGGGGGAGAAAAAGACACTGTTTATACGTATTTCAGTCTGAGTTTGGCAACTGATGATACAAAGCAGAAATAGAGAATGTTGTACTTCATCACCCAAGTTGATATGATGAAAACCTTTGGGCCACCTTTTCTTCACCTACCAGCACTCACATTTACAACACATTTCTTCGTGAAAGACTTCAGAACCCGTAAAGACCAATCAGCCACGTTCATATTGCAAAGGTGCCTCTTTAATTTCAAATGACACAGTCAGGCTGCACCAGCAGACCTCTGTGTGAAAAGGTTTTCCTTACTGCTGCAACAGCCAACAGCCTTGATGCCTGCAGCTAAGCAGATTGCCAGCACTCCGTGTTTTTCTGTCTGCTCTGAGTATGTGACAGGGCTTTGCACCACTCACTTTCACCAAGGCTCCTTGAAGAATTTTTCTAGAGATGATTTTTCTCTTCTAAGAGAGAGCTGATTTAATGAAATTAAGCCCCTTTGCAAGTGTAAATTCACTTTTTGATGGGAAAACAGCAAAGCGTTCTGCTCTGATAAGCTCAAAATGCTTTGCCTGGACTTTGATATCACAAGCAATCAAAGTACACGCAAACAATGAAATCCAATTAAAAACAAAACAAGATTGTATCAAAACTATGTGTTTTGATTACACTGAAATGAGATACCACAACAGTGGCAAAACTCACTAGCAATATTTAGAAACATGGTGATTTGTTTTTTTAAATGAAGAGCTTGATCAAACCAAATTCTATTTTTTTTTCCTTTTGAGTTCAGTCAATAGTACCCTTCCATGTCCAAGAAGCCCCTTGGTCCATGCTGAGGCATCCATGAGAGGATGCTGAGCACCACAGGGCTGCCTAAATCACATTTCAGTGTCTGAATGAGGGCTCTGATCATTGTGCAACTACAGATAAGACACAGCTTGATGACAGTAATCCTGCTCCTATGGGCATACAGAAAACCCTGCTCACTTCTTCCAGTGAACAGGGCGTTACCAAAAGGAAGGCTTTGGGTTTCCCACCTCCAATGGGACGAGATGTCCTGCCACAAATGGAGATCCTGCACCGAGCCAGGGGCTAACAGCTACACCAGTCCCAGCTCTTGGACCAGCTGACACTGATATCCCACTTTCTACACATCAGCCTCCTGCACTTGAAGACTAGCGCTCTAAAATCAGCAAATTACATGAAAGCCTTGCATTCTCAGGCATGAGATGTGTTTCATCCAGTCTGCAGACCTACTAGTCCAGATGAACCTTTCCTGAGACCCTCTACTAGAGAAACCTACAGAGGTTCTCCTTTCAACCAGGGCAACATCACTGTGTGCATTCAGTGAGCTTTGTGCCTGTGCAGTTAATGCAGCAAGGAAAAGGGGGTTCAAGCCAGGTGTGAGCTAACAGAGCCTGCTTTTCTGCATCAAGCAGCCTGCACCTGTTTACCCAAACCAACAAAAAACCCTGTATTTTCGCTCAAACAAATACCATTTATTTAGCAAGAGGGTCTCTTAAGATCTCTTCCCAGTGAACACAAACCTTCTTTGGGATTCCTTCCTTTGGGACAAGTAGGATATTAACCATACTACCCATACTCCCCCCAACCTTGGACGTGCCGAAGGTCAGGCTGCATTGAGCCCTGGGCAGCTTGATCTAATGTGGGACAACCAGCCCGTGGATGGGTGGGTTGCAGGTGGGCAATCTTTATGGTCCCTTCCAATCTAAGCCATTCTGCAGTTCTGTAATACCCTAAGAGCTGTGCAAGAGGATTCCCCCCAAGCAACCCCCAACCTCAGTGTGCAAGGAGCATCCTCTTCACACACTGAAGTGTCCAGGATCCCTTTAAAGATGCACTGGAGCTACCACTCCTCCCAACAGCTACTTGTGATGCGGGACTCCATGGCCAGCACCCCCTGGCTCCCACCTGCACTTGATGACCAGGGCAAGAGGAGGTGATATGCACCTCTATCACTCTGCAATCAGACTCTCCAGGCAGTCCCTCTCCTGGGCTCTGTTTTCCTTTCCAGTAGCAGCCCCTGACTGCGAGCAGGCATGGCAGCACTGTGAGCTGTTCCCATCCCTGCCATCTCAGTGGGTTTGCAGCAGGTGCCCCACTGCCGCCAGGCAGTCTGCAGGCAGCAGCTGTCTGTCCCAATGGATGCCTGGACATCGAGTGCAAGGCCACATGTCACTGGGACAGGCAAATGCCACCACTGCCTCCTCTCTAATCTGAGATAATTCCCTCTTAGAAACATGATCAGGCTTGCACAGACCGGCATCAAGATCCTGGATAGACCAGGTGGAAAAGATTGCTTGGATTTCTCTGTTAAATCATGATGGGGCTTGTTTGCATCCTAACAGCCAGGCCAGCAAGAAAACAAGTGACAAGTCCATGAAATATTCTAATCTCTTCTGTTTTCTCAGCACATCCCTTGAAGGAGCTTGCAAGCACTCAGTGGAACATGTGCTGCCTGCTGAGCACAGACATGGCAAGAGGGGCTCAGCCTTTTCTCAGCTAACTTGCATGAGGATTTTTGCTGACCTCATTACCTCTGTGGTTACTGCTGGGAGTTCTGCAGCAGGTGAGAGGGGGAAGAAGGCAAGCAGCAGGACATACAGCCAACCTTGAATGTCCCTTGTAACTACTGAAAGCTGATGGAAAGTTATCTGTGTATCAGACGTGGAACAGTGTTTGTACATGTGAGACCTTTACTGAATGAGCTCACTGTAGCTCTACAGCCATGGGTTGGAGTTGACATCAAAGCATTGCAATGGTTTTAATAGAGAATGTGCAAAATACCTCCCTTAGTGCAACCACATATCAGGGACTGACACAGAAATCAATAACAAAGCTCTTAATGGGTTATGAAGATGACCACAATGCTGTCTTCAGCCTCAAATTCTGTTAAAGGATGCGAGGGGGAGAACATAAACAGTCATCACTGGGAGAAGCAAAGAATTTACCCTACTTCTGCAAGTGCAAAAACTTTAAAAACAAAGACAAGAACAACAAAAAACCAAACAGCTAATGTACCAGTAACATACACCAGAACTGAGTGAATATTTGCTCTTCAGGAGCAAACCAGCAGTGGTGGAAAAGCTACATAGTTCATCTAAGGTCAAAAACAAGTCTAGTGTGAAGATCATAACCCACCAAGGCTCCCACAGCTGTCCTCCAGCAATGGGGCTGGAAAGTGAGTGCAGGTAAGAGGTTAAGACAAGGAAAAGCCAAGTGCTGTGGCTCATTTGTGAAATCCAGGGCAAGGCAGTATCAGATTGTTTTCAGTCACATTTGCTTGGCAGGCTCCACTCAGCAGATTTCACCCCATGCTCTAAAGATCATTTCTGATCAACGTGAGAACAGCTGCATTCTTACCTGCACTGATGTAGTTCAGTGCTCAGAAACAAGAAACGCTGATGTTGCTTTTGACCCGAAGAATTTTTGTATCTATTAACCTATGTTATTTGATAGTGACTGGAAAGTAGGACCACAGTCACAGAGCAGAACATTACTGACATTTTTTCTGGTGAGATGTCAGTACTCTGAGAATTTCTGATGGAGAAAGTGTAAGGCAGGTGGCATCCCTTCTACACCTTATAATGTTCACCCACAGACAGCGGAAGTCTGTCACTGCAGAAGCAAAGAACCATTGGTTGGGATGTCAGAGAGAGTTCTAGTTCCACGTCTCACTCACCAGGACTAACAGGAGCAGCAGAGCAGCAATAACAGCCTCTTTGAGCCAGATGTAGGGCTCCAACAAAGTCAGGTCTCCAAGGATGGGCAGTCCACTCCTCCACCAGTTTCACCCTGCACTACCCAGTGAGCATTCCTTCCCAAATATCACTCAAATGATGTTCAGAGCATCATTTTTTGGCAACACCTCCTGTCACATCATTTCTCATTACCAAGTGAGGAAGAGCTTGGCTCTGATATCTTTAGTACTGTCTGTCAGAGTATTTGTAGACTGCTAGCAGGTCATCCTTCAGGAGTTGCCAGGAGGCCACTGGTGTGTAAACATGCTCTGGTGGCACATCCTAACTGCCACAAGTCCTGACTCTCCCATTGCTCCCAATGCCTACAAGATAATGAGCTTTCTTGCACATACAAACTGGCTTCCAGGTGGGAGAATTACACTGATAACAGAAAAGTAACAACTGCAGGCAAGCTGTGGATGTGACCCAATGCACAAGATGTCACTTCATGCTGGGCAAATGTCTACAATTATTGAACACCAGATGCAGACACCAGCCCCAGATCACCTCTTGATCCATCTGTATCTTCTTAACACGTACCAATCTTCTCTCTCCCCACTTTTTTCCCTATACCACCTTCTTTTACCATCCCTCTGCATAGCATTTTTTCTTACAACAAGCAGATTTGCTCCATTTATTACATTTTGAGGGAGCAAGAGAGGAGCTCTGTATGGTGCAGGAACCTGAAGGTTGGCAGTAAAAAATAAAATCAGGATGCCATAAAGTTATCAACATCAACAAAGTGAAGAGCTAAAAAAGAAAAAAAGCCAGCAGCAATTTCCAGCCTCCTCTGCTGGTGTTCATTATGCATGCACAGCACAGAAATTTTCAAGAACTTTCTTTCAAATGGACCTGTTTAAATGTATAAAATGTGTAGTGGATTAGGTGATTCTTTAAGCATGCTCCCAACGGGACTGACTTAAGTGGAAACAGCTCTTTAGAGGAACATCCTGAAATTTGTTTTGACTTATCTCCTGAGCTGTCTAGAGATTTAAATCGTCACTCTTAGATGTGGTCTCCTAACTGCGCCTGCAGCTCAAAATAGCATAGGAAATGGGTTTCTAAAAGGCTGTTAAATAACAAAAACGTTGGCAAAAAAAAAAAAAAAAGCAAAAACCAACAATGTTAATTCCTCTATTCCTTTCCAAACTGGGAAAACGTTATTGACCTGCTCAAACTCAATAGAAATCTTCTCACAAGTTGAAAGAACTGGTTGTTTAAGGAGATTACATTACCAAATCGTGTCCTATGGGAGACTCGATCACTCATTGTCTTTTCTGAGAGCAGCTCCTTTTCCAGTACATGCTCATGCCATCCTCTTTGAAAACGCAATAGAATAATTAAGACCATCCAGAAAGTTCTCTTTCCCAGAAAACTGGTCTTCTGGACAGCAACAAATGCCTACTAAAAAAAGGCAGGGTTTTGTTTTAAGTACTTTCTTGAAAAAGTTGAATGCTCCCAGCTAAAAAACAAAACTCATTTTTTCATCCCAAAGATTTCTCTTTTGAAACGCGACTGTGCTGCTTCACGGAAGGAAACGTTTGTGAGTCTGTTATGTTTGAGCTAATCTCTGTAGCCACATCTCATGCCTTAAAATGCATGTTGGTTACGGTGCCTTCCCTCACTGAGAGAACGTGGGAGAAATAGTTCAAACTTCATCTGGTCTACGAAGAAGAAAGGAGCATGAGGCATATAAAGCGTGCTTCCCATGATGACCATACGGAGTCCAGAATGCTACTGGGGACAGTGAAGGCAATAGATTGCCTTAGCACTTGTAGCCTCTGCTGATAAACAGAGTAAGTCTCTCTCTTCAAATACCTGCAGGGTGATTGCAGCAAGAGCAGGGCTGGTCTCTTCTCACTGGTGACAGGATAAAGGGAAACAGACTCAAGCTGCACCAGAGGAGGCTTAGGTTGGATATCAGGAAGAACTTATTTACAGAAAGGGTTGTTAAGCACTGCAATAGGCTGCCCATAGAGGTGGTTGAGTGACCATCCCTGGATGTGTTTAAAAACTGTCTGGACGTGGTGCTCAGGGATGTGAATTAGTGGTGGGTTTTTACAGTTACAGTAGTGTGGTCAGGCCATGGATGGACTTGATGATCTTAAGGGTCTTTTCCAAGCAGAGCAATTCTATGATTTTTTTATTCTACTTTGCAAGCACCAAGGAGGCAGCACAGAATTCAGTGGGGGTGTAATGCTACAACACAATGGGAAGCATAGCAATAATAGCAGGATGGCAAAGTCTTCAGCTGCAGAAAATGAGGACAAGCCCAAATACAACATCCACAGTCATAGAAACAAAGGAAGAGAACTTACTTACCTTCATAAAAGCTCAGGTAAGCAAAGATCTCCAGTGAGCTATGCTTACCTCCACTGCCAACCTTAAATGAGGTCTGGGAAGGGGTGGATCCTGGCTCCAGCCCTTCTGGTCACTCAGATGCATTGCACACACCTGAGCTCCCCTGGGTTGGCCCTGCCTTCCCTCCCCCAGGTGCTCAATCACTCCTTTAAGCCATGACTTAGCATTTCTGCTACAGTGGGTCATTCCCCACCTGTCACACCAAATTAGCCACTGCTCTTTCCTCAGTTTGTCTGCCTTGTCTCCATAGATGTTGGTTTCTCCTGTGCAGGGCAGGGTGGACATCCCTGGATTTGTTTCTTTTGAGGTTCCGCCCATAGACATGAGGAAGTTTTTTCAAGGGATCACCAGCTCAAAGCCCTTTCACACACTTCCACATCTCCTCCCCTTTTCCTGATGCATCCTTCCTTCCATCTCCTGGCTGACTTGTACTTACTTGTGGCCATGAACACAACGAAGGGTCTACAGATCATCTCAGCAATCCAGATTCTGTTACCTGTCTTCAAACAGGGCTGAAGCACATAGGATGGTTTCCAGCTGTGGGTGTTGAAAACAGCATCTGTACAGACAAGCAATTTGGTGTCCTGGGGCAGAGTGGAGCATCTGCACACCTGGTCCTGATGCTGTACCATCAATTTGATGTGCAGCTCTGGGGGATTGATTTTGCACCAGATTTAGTCTGGTGTGCCTGGATAAACATCCTGGCCATGCCTGTGCTGCAGAGCTGGAAAATGAAGTCTTTGCTTTGGACCATTGCACCTCTATCAGCGGCTGGAGAGCATCTGGAGCACACCTGGAGAGAAAACGGGCATTTGCTTCGAACCTGCAGTCCTTCTCTGAACCAAAATGCTCCTAAGGCAAAAGACCAAGCATCCAGCCCAAAGCTGTTGCCAAAGCACCATTCGTAGTCACTGCAAAAAGACAACTTTCTTAGGGTGAGATTAAGAAACTTTGCAATGAAAAAGGTACTTCAATGCTTCAGTAAAGCTGCCTGGAAATTTTTTGAAGATTTGATTAGAAAATGCCAATTAATCTGTTTCATCAAAAAAACAACTTTTCCTGAGAAAGCATCTGTTTTGATGTTGTTTTCTTTTTTTTTTTTTTGCCCTTTTTCTTTAATTTACAAGGGAAAAAAAAGAGACAAGTTATAAGCAAAAAAGGAATCCAGTTTTCTGGTTTTAAATTACTTTGAAACTTAAGCTAATTGGAGTAAAATAAGTCTTTTAAAAATAAGAAACATTCAAAACTGAAGTGAAACATGACCTTTCTGGGGATTTTCATCTTCAGAGGGAGAAGTGCACTTTCTGAGCTCTCATCTGCACTATGGGCAATAAGGAAATAACAGGAGCTATATTCTTAAAAAAAAAACAACAAACAACAAGCTCACTATTCTTAGTAAAATATTAACAAGACGTGGATGCTACTTATTGGCTCTCTGGCATCCCCAAGCCTCTGGAAGGGGAATCTCAGACTCTGGATGAACCGAGCCCAGACTCATGTACCCAGTGGACTCCACTACATCAGACCCACGTAGGACGTTTGCCCTCCCCTTGTAACTCAGTGTCTTTGCAAAGCCTGACTGCTCACATTCCCAGCAATATCCTGGAGCATCTCTGCTTCAATTCAGATGTTCAAACCAAGCAAGCAGATAAATAAACACAAACAGCCCCACCTCGTGCCTCTCCCTCCCCTCGCTCAGCCATCCGCGCCCCCAAATGCTGCTCTACAGAGATAAGCCCTTGGCATTTTCCCTCCCAGCCTCCAATCAGCCATTATCATAAGAAAGTGCAAAGCATCTATCAGCCACGCAGCCCGGTGATTTATGTTCAAAGTTAGGATTATCTATTCTGCTCAAATCCCTTCAAACAGCAAACCGGATAAAAGAGCATCGCGCACCGCAGATAAAAATTGGAATATGGGTTCATGCAACAGAATGACAGGCAGGTTTTTATCTCAGAATGGCTCCAACCACCTCATTTTGTTGGGAGTTGTGCATTATCCTCAGCCAGGGACTCGGGGCTCAACCCCAATGGCATTCGTGCTCTCCTCCCCCATGGGATGCAGCTCACAGGGCTCACAGCCCCGGGGCCACAACCCAGCAATGTGTGGGACCTAAAGCACAGCCCAGGGCTCCCAGGAATGGAGCTGGGTGCTGGGGCTCCCACCAGCCCCTCCCTGCTCCCCGCCAGGCAGCGGTGCTTACATTGGCCCACGGAATGAGCACCCAATCCCATCACTGCACTGCTTCCACCCAACGTCTGAGGTTCTGCTCTGTGCACTAAGAGTGGGGAAAAAAAGTCTGTTGAAGCAATACACAAATAAACACTACCCCGAGCCGGTCAATTTATCAAAAAGAAAAACAAGCTTCCAGCGTCGGCTTTTTCTGGCTACTTCTTTTCCAGCATACCAGAATGCAGGGCTCAGTAATTTATTACCTCCGTCTGACAAATAACTTCTCTATCCTGTAGCCATTACGCTTCATCTCTCTTTATTCTGCTTAATTAGACACTATTATTGCTGGCACAGTAATGAGACTTTTGCAAGCAGGATCACAACGGGCTAAGGTAGAATGCTTTCTTAATACAGTAGAAACCTTTTTGACAAGACAGCCATTCATTACAGCTGCAAAGCAGGGCACAAAGGCACTTTGTTGGGCTTTTAATTGATTGCCACTTCATCTGCCTCCCCCGGACTACCTAGTCTTATCCACAGGAAAAAAGGGTGATGGGAGAAGTCAAGGGAAGATGGGAAGGAATACCTGGGTTAGTGGGCATGCTGGTGGTTGGAGATGGAACTTTAAGTCTTCAAAACATAGGGAATTAGGGGGAAAAACTATTGCTCTCTTATTCTGAATAAGCAGTAGAAGTCCAAGTTTGTTTATATCTTTTTGAATAGTACTTTAAATATTAAAAACATTAATGCTGGTGTTCAGCATTTGAGGTATTCTCAATCAACTTTAGTACCACTTCTGGAGTCGCAATTCAGTCCTGCTGTGAGCACATCCCTGAGAGATTTCCCACATTTCCAGCTTTCCATTCCTGCTCCTTCTCCAGCATCCCATCCACGTGTGTGCAAAGGCACAGCCAGAGCTGCAGCAGAGAAGCTAGGAAACGTGCTGGGAAAACCTCCACGCTCTGGCATTGCTAAAGATGGTGCACATCCACATGGACACCAGCAAGCACACAGGTATTTCAGCAGTATCTGTGCCCCGTGATATTTCCTGGTGAAGCCAATAGATCTGCTACCACACCATGGTGCTCAAGAACGGTGAACGTGTCTGACTTGGATGCTCTTAACATTGCCAACGTGCAAACTGGTGAACCAGGAAGAGATTGATGCATTCAGCTTCCACGATGAGGACTGGAAGAATGGTCTGACTTGAAATTGTAAGAGATGGGGGGAAAAATTAAGTGGGGAGAAAAGAAAAAAAAGCCATGACTCACATTTCTGCCTCTAATTCACGGTGCTGGCAATGTCAGATGAGCTGCAGGAGTGAAGACCAGAGCTGCTCACTGGGATTACTGCAGAAAATCAGAATTTCCAGTTTATGCTATTTTTACATCTCTATGTAATCCATCTCCACCTCACCATATCATAGCTCTCTCAGCAGTTCCTAATAGCTTCCCACTCTTCCAGCCATTACAGCTATCATGTATCATTTCACTCCCTTAGCATTCATTAACACCTATTCAGGCCTCCCTCTGAGCAACACATCCATGCAAAATTGGTGGCATTACCCTGCTGCCAACAGGAGCAGCCCAAGCTTTACTGGGTGAAAAATTCAAGCCAGGCTGGCTTTGCTCCAATGCAATCATCCTAATGCACCTAATCACTGCCTTGATTGCAGAGATTTATTTTCATATATTGGGCCAGCACGGAAAACAAAGCCAGAAGAAGAGGTCCTGCAGCACCGTAAGATCAAATCAACACAAAGCACTCAACGTTGGTTGATCTGATCTTCCAAAAACCTCCAGTGCAGACTCTTCCATCCCCCCACGCAATCCCTTCCTAACAGAAAGCCAGTGTCTCCCTCATTTCTTCACCTAGTTAAAAGTTCAGATGAATGATGCCCCATCACCTCCTCCATGGGTGCATACTCCATCTCTGCGAAACCTCCCGCTGGGATGAGCAGCCGTGGAAGGGGAATCAGGCTGACATCCCAACCCCACCAGCTCTGACATTTCCAGACCTGAGTTTCTGTCTGCAGCCAGGGATTTGGTGCCCACCCACTCGTGGAGCAGAGCCACACAGGGATGGGGAGTGTGGAGAAATAAGTGACAGGGTTTGCTGACAACTGCTTTCCGGGTTCTCAGTGGATTCAAGGCTTCTTAGCACTACTGTGAAACCATAAAATGGCCACTGAACAAGATCATGTCACACTGCCCTGAAGCACTTTTGCACTAGAGGAGGGAAGCAAACCAGTTCACAGATCAAACCCAGAGCAGACAAGATTTTAGCTGTTGAGGTCCTGACAGTTCGCCCTGTGTAAGACAATGCACACAGGCAGGCAGGAGACCAAACCCTCTGGGCTCTTGATCCTTTGCATGAAACAGAGCTTTGAGCTACGTCAGAAAGCTGAATGAATTGTTTTTGCAAAGCTCTCTGGTGCCCTGGCATGAGATGTTCCAGTGGGGCAAAGCTTTACTGCTCATAGAAATGCAAACATCAAAGTCTTCCTCTGCAATGGGTTGAAGTGCTGAACTGAAAGTATTTCCAAAAGATGGTTCGCATCTGGAACCCAGTGTTCCAGCAGTGAGAGGGAGAACATTCCCATGCAAATACACCAGCAAAAGAGGTAAGAGTTCTTCAGAGACACAAGATTGGAGAAATCTCCCTGATCTTCAATCCACAAAGGGCATTTTCAGTAATGGAACTAAAGGAAGCACACCCCATTTCCCTTCCGGAACATCAAACAGCATTTTACTGTTGCCCTACTCCCCATATGCCATTCTCACCAACTCAGTAACTTTCCCTACAGTGCTCTTCTGTTCCTCAACCGTGCATCTGACTCTTTTCTTACAGCAATATATATATATGAATTTATAAATCCCTGAATCTTTATGTTTATGCTCGTAGGGACAGAGCATATCCTCAGTGGGAAGAGGCCCAGAAGGCTTTTATGTGCTCTTTGGTCAGAATTCCTGAAGCATTTTGACCACATTTTAGCTCATCCACGTCTTTCCTTTTTATTGTGCAGCTCTCAGTATATTTAGAAGCAGTTAATCATACATCTGAAATGAGAGATAAGCATTTTACATTTATTGCCACTCTCAGGTGCTGTATCGCTTTTTTATCCCTTTGGCTATTATCTGATGCATTTGATCTTTCTGTTTAATGCCTGCTTCCCCCATTAACTTCTTAGCTTCCGTAGGCTACTGTGCCTAACATAATGGGGAATAGCTTTGATAAAAGCATACATCAGTCAAATTCCCTTACTTCAAGCTTTGACTTGAAAGGGACACTGCTATGGCATTTGCCATAATGTTTAAAGTCCATTCCCTGCCCCATCAATCTGTGTTTGCAATAACCTTTTGAAAGCTCGCAACTCAGATCGTTCCTTTAGCAAAACTTTTCCACCAACTTGCACATGGCTCTGCAAGGAGAAGGCAAACAGAGCATGGCCAGAGCAGGAAGCAGCAACGCAAGCACTCGGGTTTCCCTTCCCAGCCCTGCCCCGCAATGTGCTGAACCAGTCCTTTCAGATCTATATGACTCCATCTCCCCATCCGTAACCTACTGCTGTCACATATCCCTGCAGAGTCGCCAGGAGGGTGGGTTAATTAACAGTCGTAGGATATTCTGAGGAAGAAAAGAACAAAAAAAAAACCCCAAAAATCTGTCTTTTTGTGGCTAATGCAATATGACGACACAGTTTCTTCCAAATGTGTTGGTGTTTGTATAATTAGGACTCAGAGAGGGGGGAAACCACTGGGGGATATTTGCTGTTATTAAGGAATCCCATATGCTGAAGCAGAAGCCAGCAGGCAGGGGCCCACACTCCATGCATTTCTTGCTCTCCTTGCCCAGCAGCCCCCCATCCCCCCTCACCCCCAGCCCAGCAGGCCTTACCTGACAACTTCCATCCCATTTCACTTTAGAGGAAGACACCACAGCTCAGAACACCACCAGCCAAGCAAGAAGTGCAGTGGGCAGAAGTTGAGTCTCCCATGTCCATGTGGAATTACTTTCCCATCAACCCCAATGATGATTTTTTACGATCTTTCTTTTGCCCCCCTTCTTTTTTCTCCCTCTTTTTTTTAAACACGTTCCTCTAATAACTCCTTTTGCTGCTTGAAGTTGGTGTAAGCCTCTTAATATCGTGGAGGCCTCAAGGAGTGGGCTGGAAGCTGCTCCACACGTGTTGCCAGACAACGCAAGGAAATGCAAAGCATTTATCCAGTCTGGCCCTAATATTCCACCCTGAAGTAAAATGCCATTTCCCCAGTAAAACCACAGCCGGGTCTCCTACTGCTGCCAGATGATACAGAGTAGAGGTTGTGTGAAGTTTTTGATGTGTATTAAAAGGAGAAAAGTTTCATATCCACGCCGGTTAGGATTCATCTGGAAGCAACAAAACAGCGCGATGGAGATAAATCTGTCCATCACACAACTCACCCGCAGAATTTATTAAGACTGAAAACCCCTGGGTAACACTTCAACTCCGTATCTATTTCATAAAGCAAAGTGTGTTGTTATTTTCTTTCAGACCTCCTGTAAACCGGACTAAGTAATAAATTCCTGTGTCACATAGGCTTGCCATATCTAATCCGGGGACAGCTGCCCCTTCCCCTGGTGATTTTGCCTCAAATCTGAGCCCACTGAAATTCATTTGGCGACAGGGGGCAGACGGCATGAGAACTTGCCTTGACAGCTAATTATTTCCCAGCACACTGACTTTCAGGGGACAGTATCACTTAGAAACAGGCTTCTTTTTACCTTTTAAATTTGGGCACTTTTGCAGAGCAGAGACCAGCAGAGCTCGGGCTCCCCAGGGGGGTACATATCCCACTTCTTGTTAAAGCCCCAAAGAAGTTGCTACATTAATGACAAGTGACACAAGTCCATAACCTTGGCAGTTCTGCTCCTCTCTTCCCCCCAGTGATGCTGATGCCAACACCCTGTTTCAGACGTGACAGATGAAGCTACAGGAATCAGATGTGGCTGCTCTGGGGAGGTCCCAGACCACTGAACACCCTGCAGACAACCAAGGTTGGGCTGCTTGGGGCTGTGACCACTGATGGAGCTGAGGTGCTCCCTTTCATTGCAGAGAGTTGGACCAGATCACCTTAAAAGATCCCAACTCTAACCATTTTATGATTGTATGCACACCCAGACTGATGTCTGTGCTGGATGGAGCATGGCAAGCTCAAGGATGGCAAGTGGTTCCAGGGTGGATTGCAGCAGGTTTCATTGTGTGGGAAAGGCAAACTTCAGTGGAGGCATGTGGGAAGGCAGCTATTGCTCAATGGGAGAGCACGGAAGCAGAGGTTCTAAGCAAAACTTCAGTCTGAGAAAGCACAATGGAGCAGCATCTTGGAGAGAAGAAACTGTTCTCATTCACAAATATCATCAATTAAAAAAAAAAAAATAAAGGATAACTGGATAACCAGGCTAAGGGATTTCCATCAAAAGGCACCCTTTTCTATTTTGCAGTGTTGCAACCTTTTGTGAAGGTGAGAAGAGTGATGCATTGAGCCATGTTAAGTGACAGCAGCACACAGGAAAGATCGGCTGTGGATGCCCCGTCCATCCCTGGAGGTGCTCAAGGCCAGGCTGGATGGGGCCCTGGGCAGCCTGGTCTGGTATTAAATGTGAAGGTGGTGGCCCTGCATGTGGCAGGGGGGTTGGAGCTTCGTGATCCTCGAGGTCCCTTCCAATCCAAGCCATTCTATGATTATATGATTCTATAATGGAGCTCAGCCACGGCCAGCTGCTGAGCTCCGCCAGGCAGACAGCCCAAAGGGACCCAAGCAGAGCCCTCAGAGGGCTGCATGCAAGAGGTGATACCACAGAGGCACCAGAGGTGCTGCCTGGGAACCGGATCAAAAAACCCAGATGTAATGATTTGCACGGGGCTGCCTGAAGATGCTGACTGCAGGATGTGGAGGAGAGCGAGAGGGATTAGGGCTGGCACCACGCCATCCCCCTCTAATTGCTATGTATAAAATCCTGCACCTGCAGGATGAGGTGATTGATGAACACGCTTCATAAATGGCAGGCAGTCCGATGACTTGCTTACAGCATGGAGTTCTAGCCCTGAAAAATGATAGCGCGTTTCCAAGGGAACCCAGGCTCCTCAAACACTTCTTTGGTTGGATCCTTTTTTTTAAAAAAAAAAATGGAAACTTTCAAATTGAAACAAAACACTGAGCGTTCATTTTAAAAAGTGTCATTTTGGTTTTGTTCTGCAGCTCTGGAGGGACACTGACTTTCCATTCTGTTCTCCTTTAAACTTCTGTTGTTTTTTTCTTCTCTGTCAATGTTTGGAAAACCACAGAGCTTTTCCTCTCTATTTTTTCCATCTTTACTTCTCTCTCATTTTTTTTTTTTTTTCCCAGCAGAAAATACAATTTTAAAGAAGCCAAGAGCAAGAAGTAAATCCTAAACAAAACTTCAAATAAGCGTGAAACCTGTGGTCTGTGGAACCTATAATTAAACTCATCATCTTCTTAAGTATTTAATTCAAGTAAATGGCATCTTCTAAACTGACCTTCCTCATGCTTGCTGCTTTGTTTGGCACTGCATTGAAAGGGGAATGAGGGGACGTGCATGATCTTCTGTAAGGCAGAAATCCTCAGGGTATAGGGCTGTGAAAGCAGTGACGGGTGATTCACCTACAGCCAGGTGAGAAGAGCTGTGCTATGGGGATGGCTGCTAAAACCAGAGCTCCTGGTGGGAGTCTCCCAAATAAACACCTGAATTTCAGCACACAAAGCCCACCTTTGCCCACAAGAACAGTAATAAAACGAGAATATTAAACAATAAATGCCATCACCATGCATGCTAAGAGTTTAGGGCAAAAGGTACCATTCCAAAAAACCAACCAAATGGAAATGAAGCCCAAGGCAGCTTCCAAACCATCACCGTGCTCCATAGACCTTTGTACAGCAGCACTTCAGAACGTATTTCTTCTATAAAAGCCTGTTCTGTAGAAACCACAATCCCCCCTTGTTCCCTGCATCCTCCTGCCTATCTCCCAACACGAGCCGTGGGCCACCTCCAGCCACTGCCTCTCCCATCCCCAATGCATGCCCTGATTCATTGCATCTCTGTCACCACAGAGATGCTGTCATCATCCTGCCGCTGCAGGAAGACATCAGAAAGGCCTCATTGCCATATGCTACCTAATACTTCAGAGCAGATGAATGACTGCAGCTTGGCACGGAGCTTCCTGGTTTGATCAAATTGGCCCCATCTGTCTGTCCCTTATGGAAAGAACGCAGCCTCCAATGAAGTACTTGCTGCGTGCACTCTGATTTTCCCTCTTTATGTTTCTATGGGTGCAACTGTGCAATTAGTGTTACTGTGCTACTTTTATGTTGCAGTACAAAGGCTTCATGCCCACATCTGAGCTTTTACACTGCATTTCTGGTGTCCACACTCTCCCATGGCTCAGTGCAGAAGGGAGCTACCAGGGCAGATGACAACTTGAAGCATCTTAGAGGGAAGTTATCAGAGTTCATTTGGTGCCCAGAAAGGCCACCATGCACACCTCCTTCCAGGTCCCAGCCACACAAAGCAAGGCTGAGATGAGCAGGACATGGACAGAGCAACACTTGTGTGCTAACAGCAGCACCTGGGCATTGCACATGGAGAGCAAGAGGCTCTGAAATAATTCCCTTTTTTCCTCTCTGTTTTTGGGTAGACCTTACTTTTGTTCCACATTTTTAGGCACCGCTCACTTTCCCCTTTTGCAAACAGACTGGCTGAAATGGAAGATTTACTTGGGAATCATTCCTCTTAGTACTGCACAGGCACCGAGCACCACGCACCTCAGACAAGCAGAGCTCCTCTCCCCCTTGTCTGAGGCTGCAAACTTTCCCTGACCTCCTGCCCCCAAGGTTAACACCAGGTTAACTCTGGCAAAGCAATTCAAAGCCCCAGTGGCACCGGTTGGCTGTTCCGGTTTGCATTGCTGTGTGGCTCCAGGGAACACACGCCTGACCGCCCGCCATCCCCCCCCAGGGAATGTGCAGCAATGAGGCTCTTTATTTCCTGCCTGGGAGCACATTGCAGCTCGTGCCTTTAGAAACAGCCCAATAAATTTCTGTTTCTTTCAAGCTCTTATTGCGGACGGGGGAAAAAAAAGAAAAAGAGAAGCTGAGATGATGATAACCTAATCACGGGACTCTTTTACTAAGTGGAATTTCCTCTTAAATAACTGGTTTGAACCCCTGCCAAACAACAAAGATCCCAACATTTCTAATGCCCAGCCAGCATATCATGAAAGCAAATATAACGAATCGCTTGGATTTGGGTTTTGTGTTAAATGAAAACACCGGTTGGTCATTAAACAGAAGGGCCAAGTTGCCGTCTTGTTTGTACTGGTGGAAAAGTGGTGCAGGTCTCCCACAGCTCCCCAGGCATCAAGCTTCATTTGGGGGAAGAAGTGATCCAAAGCCAAAGCACAGAGGAAGCCAGGAAGGTGGAAAGCATGGTGAGGTGAGAGAACATCTCTGCGTGGATCCCATCTCTGTAAGGGACGTGCCCAAGGCGACACGCAGCCTCCAAAAAGTGCATTTCACCTCCTGAATGCCAACGCAGAGCCCTTGGCAGGCAGATGTGAGATCGCATTGCACAGCTACACACAGAGTGCTCTGCTCCGTGCATGGTTGATCTGATACATAACCCCAAAAGAGAAATAGTAAGAGCCGTAGGAAGCCGCTTTCCCCATCAGCTCGGTGCAGCCAGCCCTTGATGCACTCACTTTCATCTCAACCAGAGGGATTTTTCATCTCCCAATTTACGATCCTTCTTTCACAAGGAGAGGTTGGGGCTGGGCAGGGGGGTTGCATGCGATCATTATAACGAGAACAATCAGAGGCGAGCAGTTATTAATCACCCCGTCATATCGCCCATTAAAACAAATTCTTATTAACCACAAGACATATGTTTTTCTCCTGAACTCCAGAGATAATGCCCGAAAGCAGATGGAAGAACTGCACTCACAAATTAAATTTGATGGGGCTTTTAAAAATAAATTAAGTCTGGCAGGCCTCTCCTGTGCTAATTACCCTGCTAAGTAACTTCAGGAACATACCTGTTGCTTGCTACAGGTGTTGCCAAGAGCTCTATTTTCTACTTATTTTTCACTGCTGGGTGCTTCAAAGACAATGAGCTGAATCCTCAGCTGTTGTACAGGAACAGGACTGGGGGAGCAGGCAGAGCCCTGGTGAGCCCCTGCAGCTGATCCCCTGCTTCTGGCCAAATATCTCTGTGCTGTCCTGTAGCTCATGCCCATAGGTTCAGCTCTGATGTATCTGCCAGCTCCAGGTCTCACCCTATCTCTCCATGGAGTAACTCGGGGTGGCTGTTAAGCACTGGTACACTCCTGCCCTACTCAGATGCATCTCCCCGCGCATGGCCTACAACCACAGCAACACAGCTACCTGGAAAATCCACCTGCCTGTGGGATGAAGCAGCTCTCTGCCAAGGGCACTGTGAGCATAGGTTGGGGTTGCTGCACGAAATACATTAGGGAGACATACAGCCTCACCAACTGGCTTACACTAAATGCCTCATTTTTGGCAACTAAATTTAGAAGAAATGAATTGCTTTGTCTGTGTATCATTCCCTAGATGAATGCAGCGAGGGCCCAAATCTAGCCCAAATTATTTCTATATAGATTCAAATCGATATTCTTAGATCGATTTTTCTTTTTCTATAAGAGCATTTTCCCCAGGATATGCCCAGCACAGCTCAGGATGGAAGTACATTTCCACATAGAACAGCAAAGCAAAAGAGCTTTGGAGTATAAATTTAGGAGGTGGACTCAGTGACATACTACAGGGGAAATTTAAAGTCAAGACAAGGAGAAGAAAGTGCCTCAGGAACAGTGAGTGCTATATCAAAGGATTCCTCTGCTCCTTTCATATCCTCTTTTTATCCTCAGCCCTTACTAATCACCACTGTTTCCATTACCTAAGAGGCCCTTTTTGCCTTCAGAAAGCAGAACGCGAATTGCTCAAGTATTTGGAGAGCTATTTATATCTCTCACTGAACTCAGGGCAGGTTTAAATGTGAGGAATCTGCCCCTCCTTTCACCCCAGCACGGCGTACATGCGTTTGCAGACCTAACCTGGAGTAATGACACTTTTAATCAGAGGAGTTATTTGAACGCATTTGTTCGATGTGCCTGGAAGTATTGAAGGTGTGTACACAGGCATTTCTCAAGAGTGCCAAACATAGCTGGGATGAGTGGCTATGGCAATGGATCTCTGCTCTCCCCCATTCCTTGAAGCCTTCGAGATGTTCCCTCTGCTCGCCCCACAGCAGCCACGCACTGAAATGGGTCTGACAGCTTCTCCTCTCTGTTTCTCCTTTCGTAAGAATCGTTTTGAGATGTAGTGGTGTGTCTTCAGTGCACTGGCAGCTGTGCATTGCTGTGAATAGGGAGATTAACTCACCTACATCAAGCCCCATCCACACCACCACAACGGATAGCTGTTGGGATGCTTCAGATGTGGCAGTGCAGCAGGACCTGGTGCCCTCCTGGTGATTCAGTCCCACAGATACCTCCATCTGCTGCAGATCAGCAGCTCTGTCACACGCCAGCATCAACGCATCCTCTCTGGTTTGGTACTTTGCATCCACTGTCTGCTAACAGGGCTGCCTATTGCACCCCCCAGTGCTGAGTGCTGGATGAATAGAGGTTCCCTCAGTTAGCATCAATCTGATCCTCTACCAAGGGTATCCATGAGGACAGAACCACAGAAACACCAAGGTTGGAAAAGATCTACAAAATCATCCAGTCCAACCATCCACCTGTCACCAATGGTTCTCAGTAAATCATATCCCTCAACATAAAATCTAAACAGATAAACAGTGGCAGTCAACGTATTAGAATGCATTTGATTTCATAGCTGGTCTTCTAACCCAGACTGTAAGCCTTGGTATGCTTAACTCAAGGACACCTAGAAGCAGGGGACCTCCAACAGCTCTGCACAAACAGCTCCAGCAAATGTACTCACTGTGTTCCTCTTGTCCCAAAAAGACAGCCCGACCCAGGTGACAGTTCCTCTCATCCTAAAAGGAATCCTAGCAGAAAGGAACCACCACAGAGCTGTAAACTGAGAGCAAATTGCCCCAAATGGATATTGGCAGTCTGAGCACCAGGCTTGATTTATCACTGGAGGACCACTTCAATATCACAACAGAAAGGCACTAATCACTCTCCAAGCACTCTGTGCCTGTTTAACATCAGCCTCCATGTCTTACACAATTCTTGTCTTTTTTTTTTTCCCCATTCTGAATTACAACCCAAAGCCCCAGTCAAGTGCCAGAATAAAACCTGCCTGATTAAAGGGCAAGAAAATTAGCATATGACAGTAGAGATCAAGAAGAGTTTTATTTATTGTACTTATCTAAAACAGGAAGACAACTTAGCACTTGGCAGACATAGTCCCCCCCCTTAAACATTGCCATGTCAAGGCAAAGTGTCTGTTGGCTGGCTTACTGCTGCAATGGACAACGAAGTATGTCCTTGATCTTCTAAAGAGCCCAGAACTTCTCCATACTATGTGAGAAATGCTGGTATCATCTGAACACCACCAGCCACATTATGGGCCCTGTGGGACCTCAGGAGCTGCACTGTCCTGAGAAGGGGGGTGAACCTCTGTTTGCTGTACTCAGCAGTTCCAATACTTCATCAGGAAGCTCTGCTGATTATTCACTGTGGCTGGAATAGCAAAAGCACAGCTCTTTTCTGTGTCTCACATTGAACTGCAGATCTTCAGACCTGCTCTGGATTGCAGGACGTGTGGCAAACGGAAACCAAGGCAGCAGCCAGGCTGCTTCCAGAACAGAAGGATTTTGCAGTGGATACAGATGTCATTTCCCAAAGATGGGTAGCTGGCTCCTATCTTTATTGCATCTCCACATCCTTCTCTTAAGCCAGAACTTGTAGGAAAAACGATATGCACATTTTTCTGCTCTGTTGTTAAAAGAGCAACAGTGTTAGGACTCCATTACTGTCAGTGCAAGAAACAGACATGGGGATTTCTGCAGCCACACTTGAACAGCACTGGAGTATGTCAGGTGCTGTAAAAATTGCTTGTCTCTTCTATCATCACTGTAACCACTGCTCAGCAGCACTATCACTGACCATTGCATCACCAGAAACATGTGCTTGGCGTGTTGCCTCAGAAGTCTGTCTCCAGGAGCTGATAGCAAAGGTTTTCTCTATATTTTGAGGTGTCAGCAGACAGCCAGAGCTGCTGGCAGAAAAACAATCGCAGGTTTTTAACAAGTGGCAGTAGCAGCAGGAGGAGAAAACAGGAGAAACAGTATTATGGAAGTGGGACAGAGCAACTGACTGCAGGTTATTTTTGCATCAAGAGTGTCCAGTCCTTGGGATGATATTACTGGGGAAGGTAGTGCAGCCAAGCAGCACGTGCTGAAAGATGGGTATACCAAACCCACCCAAACCTGAGCCAGGTGCTGCAGAAGCCAACTAGAGATTCGCTTGTGGTTTAACATAACCCAGCTCTAGGTTACATCTGGAGGAACAAACAGGGCATCACTGGGAAATCAATAGTGGGTTGTGGTTCAGTAAGCTGAGGTTTGGACAGAAGGAAGCAAGGGTCCATTCCTTCCCCCCAGCAGCCCCTAACGAGCACCAGCTCAAAGCCACAAGGTGCCCAAAGCAGGAGGTGCTGCACCTCTGCCCAGCAGTGGCTCTGAGCCACTGAGCAACACCAGGGCCCAGAACTCCCATTAAGGGGATGTGGAGTGTGCTGTACCATCAGGACAGAGGTGACCGTTAAGTTTGCAGCTTATAAAACAGTAACTTTGGAAAGATGACAGATTTCTGATGGATTATGGATGAACTGCAGAGATCACTATGCTCCACGCACTGCAGCAATCCCTACGTCTCTCCCTCCCGCAGTCCTCTGTGGGAGTCAAGAAAATATGAAATTTATGCTATTTTTATGAGCTGACCTTGTCACACACACAGCTTTGAACAAGCAGTGTAATGGCATCTATTAGACGCAGTCCAGATCCTCTGTAAACTTATCATGCATTTGATTTACTGCCCACAAATAGAGGTCCACGATGAAATGCAAAGCCAAGGTAAACATGCCCAGGCACAGGTCCTGCTGCCAAGCTTGCACCAAGGCCGGCCTCTGCAAGGTTTGATTAATAGTGGGCAAAGCACCAAGCAAGCCTACTGCAACTGTAACACAAATCCATGTTTCACACCAAAACAAAGCAAACTTTGGAAGCTGGGCCCGAATTTCCTCAGCCAAAACCTTTCCACCAGAATACTTTGGGTGCTCCCCAAGCTCTGCTAGCAGGTATACCTGCTCCTGTCTGGCTGCTTCATCAGGTGGGAGTTCTCTGGGTGTGGTGTGAGATGTCAGACCATCGCCTGTCCTGAAACTGTGCTACCTGGCTCAAAGATTGCTCAGGTGAAATCCTGCCATCCTCAGGACATGGGTGCAGAATGACACGGGGAGGTTTCAAGGACAGAAAGGAGCACTGTGCTCTCACGATCCAACAAACCCAATTCCTGCAGCAGCGTTCTGCCCCACCATGCACTCAAGTGATACTTTAAGCTGGAAGCCAGGCTGATAAAATGGCATTAGGAAAACATTAGAAACGCACCACACAGGAATGTTTTCCTTCTGATTTCACAGCAGAAGGAGCATCAGGCACTATTTCAGGATCCAAATGCTGCCCTAAGCACACCCCAGCAGTGCTGCAACAAGCCAGAGAATCTTAGCAACTGTTATTCAAGTCCGCTTCTTAAGTGTTTGTCATTCGTACCCATTAGCCACATTTCTGCATTTGTAAGCATTAAGAATCTTTTTTCATTCATCTTTTCATCTTTCTGCCTCTAGTCCCTTTAAAGTTTCCAACCGGTGTGATCTTTACTGCCCCATTCTTTGTTCAGATTACAATAATTCGTCATTTGTGTGCAGACAGATTCTTAACTGCTCCTGTGCTAGGAATAACCTTCGCAGCAATATTGGTTCTCTCATCTCCAGGGTCCTGCAAAGCACAAAACTATCAAATAGCAAGGCGTTAAGGATGCAAGGAGTCCCCCATAAGGCAACGCGTTCAGTGTAAGCCCTTTTGCTATGGAAATGGAGCGATCGTACGGTACAATTTCTTAAATTCAGCCTGCATTAGGAGTAAGGCCTTGCTTGAAATAGGTTCATGGCATCGGCCTTGCTTTATCATTTGTAACCTGAATTTCAGTGGCTGGGAAACTATGATGGCTTTTTTGCTATCATTTTATCGACAGTTGGGTGCAATCACTCATCATTTTGCATTCTCTTTCCCACAGCACGGTCATGGATGGAGTCACAAACTTCACGGCCAGGCAGGAGCACGGTTAGGGTGATCTAGCTTTAGTTGCTGTGTAACAGAGGGTAAGGAGAGACCACAACACCAAACCCTATCAAATCTGTGCAGTGATCCCCCAGAGTCCTCCCCAAAAAAACCCCAACAGATGAGGACCTCTGGGCTTAAATTTTATTTTCTGTTTCCCAAGTCTTCAAGAAGTCCTAAGGGATTCAATTGCAGCATCTTAATTCCAACGTTTAGAAGGGCAAAATGAGTGACCTGCAGAACTACAGCACAATTAGCAGTGATGCCAGCACAGTAGAAAAGCACATTAAAAACTACCAGGAACTTACAGGCTAACGTGCAACCAAGTGCAAGCCACTGCAAACCCCGCTTTTGGTGGAGGTGTCAAATCAAGGCTGTCTTTAGTTTTTGGCATGATTATGGGCTCACTGGATAAGCCAGTTCTGCCAAGAGAATGCACCTGTATCTCTCCAAGGCATTCAGTTTTGCATCAGGTGATGGCTTTGTTAAAAATATTCATCCTATGTAATACATGTTACTCTGAATACGTTGCATTACAAACTGCCTCGTCAGCACACCCTACAACCAGCATTCTGCCCTGGGACTTGCTCTTGGGATGAGGATGCTCCCTCCACCTTTTGGAGCTGCAGACATGGAAAACTAATTATTCACAGAGGGGAAGTCCCCCCTTTCCCACTTGCACAGCACTGAAGGCGCTTATCACAGCTCCTATGCCCAGTACAGGTGCAGGTTCTCCTAGGAGGGCAGGGCTGTTCTCCAGCCCCTTCTACAAGAAATTAGCACTGTTGGCACACATGGGGGACACAAGGGGCAGCCTCAGCCCCACAGAGCTCCCCAACCACAGCACAGCTTCCCACCCATTGGGGATCACTGCCCTGGACCCAGGAGAGGAAGACAGAATGCTCAGCTGCACAGCTCCCAAAGGAACCTTGAAGCTCCCACCACTGAAACTCAGAAAGAATAAATGACACAAAAGTCTCTTAGTCTGATAGAGATGGAGCTGATCATGTATGTGTTGTGGGCTGGACCAGATGCCCTCTTGAAAGCTCTTTAAGCTCCACTTAGACAGTTCCTTTGACATGCAAATCTGGGATCCAGCCATTTAAAAAAATAAAAGCTCCTGATTTTATATATGCCAGCAAACAGGAGAGCAAAGAGTTACATGATACAGATGCTGCCCTGCAGATAGCAGATGCCCTCACTTAGGGTTGCAGTAAGTCTGCTACCTGCAGGCACCTGGCCTTGTACACAGCTAACTGAAGACACCACTCTATGAGCCCTAGCTAAGATCAATTTGCTCAATTCTCTTCAATCCACACTAAATTGAACTTCTTCATCTGTCATAGTTTCCTGCACTGTTTGCAGGAAGACATTTCCTGTCTACAACACAGCTCTACATCTGAATGGGGCACACTGCCATTTTCCCAAGACCAGCTGATGGACATGTTATAGCACAGCTAAGAGCTATAATCTCCCTTATTTTGTCCTTCAGCACATGTTGTGCCTTGCTGCCTCGTTACTGGTCCCTTGAGTTCTCCCTTAAACCACACACAACCAGAAAACACCCACAGAGAGCAACAAGCTTCCTTGGGACCTAAATACCATCATTTGCCACTCTAGTTCAGCATGATGCCACAGGTAGGCTCAGCTGGAATTTCTCCCATGTTGGCGGGACATGCCCTGACCCCAGGCTTCTCCTCAGGGAAAACGATAAACTACCTCAGAGGTGCAGCCCCTCTTGCCCTGGCTACCAAAAGTGACAGATGCCAAGGGCAGTGGAGGTGGAATACAGCTGAAAGTATGTCTGCTATGATGCTCGTGGGATCTTGGAGCCAAGACTTGCTGATTTTGGTATCACAGGATGCTCGTTTTTTCCAAAACATCCCAAAACAAGATGGGGAAAAATCTCCTCTCTGGGGTGCGTCTGTTTACTCTCTACTGTCAAGCCCAGAGGAAGATGAATGGCACTTAGAAGCCACTGGTCAGAGAAGGAAGAGGGTCAGAGCACAAAGGCCATCTGTCGCCATGTGAAGTCACCAGCTGAACAAAGCAGGACCGAGCCCTGAGCACCAGGACCATGCTGGGAGCCCCTGGGGAGCTGTAGCCTTCATCAATCAAGCAGGGCAGAGGAGGGAACGCATCAGCATCTGCCACAGTCCCAAGTAAGAGAGTAGCAGGTTCCTGAATACGTGCAAAGCGTCACATCAAAGGGATTTTTCTCAAGTCATAGTCCAAGAGCTATTTCTGCCTGCCACTACTTTGAGATACATGTGTAGGTGCAGCACATTGCGAAAAGCCTTCTGCTGCAAACCCCAGGAGCGGCCGCTAAGCCCTGCTGGGTGCTTCAGCCTTTTGGGAAGCTCACATGAATTACATGACTCAAATCCCAGGCAACGCAGAAGAGATTTTGTGGTATAAATACATTCAGTCGTAGCCATCCCAGGCTTCAGCAGCATTATGTAGGAGGAGGAGGAATGCGGGCAGCCTTGTCCATGCATGCCTGAGGAATTATTTTAAACATGTTCAAGGGATTTAGAGACAGCGTTTATGAAATAGTTGAGGCATGTGGTAAGAACTGTAACAATTAAAATGCTGATGAGTAACAGGTTAAGTCCGTGATGTTAGCTGGAGGCTGGCCAGCACCAGGCTACCAGCAGTGCAGAGATCACCTCCAGGGTACTGATGTCCCACAGTTAACCGAGAGGCTCCTCACCACCAGCAGAAGTAGGAGAAACCCAACTGTTTCCATCAGGTCTTCTCCTACCTTACCTGGAGTTGGCAGCAGGACAGTGACCCACTGTCATCTCCCTGTTTTCCTATGGGCTCCATCCCACCTGCCTTCACTCTTCAGGGAAGCCTAGTTTTCAGCAGACCTGCCAGCAAAGCCTATTGCTATGTGCAGAGCTCTCATGGCAATCCATCAACAGTTTATCAGCCACTCTTTCCAGTGGCAGCACAGCCAGCCTGTTGCACCAGGACAGGTCTGTCCTCATCTCATCCTCAGCACAGAAGGGACATATGCTCAGATAAAGATTGGAGACACATCCTGGAAATGGAGGCACCCCATAAAGACAGGATCCCAAGCAGAAGATGCATATAGGGAACACAAGTCTTACAGGCAGCAGCTGAGGGAAGTGGGATGGGTCAGTCTGGAGAAGAGGAGGCTCAGAGGTGACCTTATTTCTCTCTACAGCTCTCTGACAGGATGTGGCGAGGCAGGTGTTGGTCTCTGCTCCCAGGTAACAGCGATAGGGTGAGAAGTGATGGCCTCAAGTTTCACCAGGGCAGGTCCAGGTTTGGATATTAAGAATAATTTCTTCTCAGAAGGAGTGGTGATGTATTAAACCAGGCTGCCCAGGGAGGTGGTGCAGTCACCGTCCCTGGAGGCGTCCAAGAATGGTGGAGATGTGGTATTTAAGGTCATGTCTTAATGGGCAGTAGTGGTGGTAGGTGGATGGTTGAACTAATTAATCTTGGACATCTTTTCCATCCTTAACGACTCTATGATTCTATCTCACGCATCTCAAATGCTAGTGAGAACCAATCCCCAGCACCAGGCTAGAAACATCAAAAGCCCTGAGCATCTGCTCCTCAGTATCCACAGTTTCTTCTCACAGCTCACTCTTATCACAACACATTGGCCACCAACACACAGCATCTTCAGCACACAGGGTGCAACCATAGCAAGGAGGAAAGCTGCTCACCTCTGCCAGCCAGGGAGCATGCAGCCAACCCTGCAGGACTTCCAGAAGAATCCACTGCTGCCATCCACAGTTTCTCATTTCCAAGGCTTGAGAAGCTTTGACAGTATGTAAATCCCTGATGAAATAAAACATTTCTAATTAATAACCAGTTTGGAAGACCCTCAGGTTTTTCCCTGCTGTAAACAAGCAGCGGGGATGTTTTTCCATGACATCCCATGGTTCCGTTTGTCAGTATAACATGCTAATTTATAACAGGATAAAAATAGATCTACTAGAGAATTCTATTATCCCTACTAACACTTCTTGCATTAGAACTTCCCAGCATCCTTCATTATCGCTGCCCAGACTGAAAATAATGTCTCTAGATCAGTATATTACCCTAACTCCATTTAATGCAGAATTTAATTCACATGCCTTTTTTAATAGCATTTGCCACAACAGTATTCCCATTGACAAATGGAAGCTGACAGCTCACTTTTATACCAATTCAAGCTAAACACTGACTTAAGTTTTAAAATAAAACTTACTGATGTTTAAGGACTATTCGATTGCCTACAAAGCCACTGGGGCATTATGAACCACAGCACTTCTGTAACCAAGAGGAGCTAATTAAAGGACTTAAAAACCATAAGAGAGGAATGAATTTAAAATCTGGTGGTGGTTTTTTTTTCTTTCTGCTGGAGAACTCTCCTTACACAACCTTTCGTTATACGGTGAGCACTAAGCCTATGCAATAACTCCATACCACAATTCCCTGTAAGGAGCTCTCAGCCAGCCAGGTGTTCAGCTTATCAGGAGAGCAGCACCTCCAAACACTCACACGAAGGCAGAAGGACTTCCACACGAAATAACCAGCCAGAAAAACCCTTTAGAGCACACTGCCTCTCATCTCACGTGTTCCTCTTCTCATCTTCAAGCAAGCCTCCACCATGTCCTACCTCCGGAGATGCTCAGCCCTCTGCCAGAGCCACCCACAGGCACTCTGAGCAGCTTTCCCACAGAGCTGCCACAGCACACCTTCCTCCATTCCCCAAGCCCTTCCAACAGCTGCTGCTTCCTCCTTTATCTCCTCCCGGCCCCTGCACCTGGTGGAGCCAAGCAGGTTCTGTGAAAGGGTCTGCAGTCCCTATGATGTGACCAGGAGATGTGTCCTGCCAGGACAAGCCAGGAGTCAATTCCTGAAGCTTCTGAGTGCTTTCTGCTTGGATCCCTCAGGAAGGTGAGAAGTCAGTGCTGCTCCAGGCAGGACGGGCAGCATTATGGAGCTGCTTGCTGTGAAGAATGCATTTTCCATTCTTGTTTTCGCTTGCTTTGCTCTGTGAAGATTTAGCATGCCACATGCAGCCTTGTGAATCTTTCTACCTCTAGCGTAAACGATAGACTTTGGATCTACAGATCCTGGGTTTTTAGCCCCTGTAAGCTGCCAGCTGAATACTGTGGCCAACATATTGCTCCCTCTTCTGAGTGAGGGATGCTGGATTCCACCCAGCTCCATAGGAGGCTGCTCTGGTCTGCAGGAGAACAGGGCCTATCACACAGTGCAGATTCAAAGCGTGGAGGGATGGAAACTCCAGGGGCTGCTATCTGGGGGTTCATTTCAGGCCATCGGTAATCCTTAACGATGCTCCCTGGAGAAGAGGAGCCCATGCATGTAACAAAATGATGGACTGAAATTACATAATCAGCATCTCCCTTCAGTACAAAGGGAAGCAGCCAGCATGTTTCTATGCTACTATTTTTCTCCTTCCAAAGATGGAATTGTAAAGATTGGGACTGCTGTTTTTGAAGCCAGCAGGTCTGCTTAGCAGGGCTTGTTTCAACCTCCTCACTCCCTGATTCCCACATGGCAGAGAGGCATTACAGTCAAAATGAAGTAATCCTTTGATAAAGTGCAGTCATTTATTTGAAAAGTGTAGTCTCACCATTAAAATGCAAATGAAATGAGTGCTAATATATTAACTTGGGATGGGAGTTGAAATGGCTTATGACAAGTGTGCTTTCATGTGGAATATAGTTAAGTGATAACAGTGGGTGTGTAAGAGAAAGTAATATTCAGATGTACATGTTTGTTTATTGAAGATATTAATGAAGGACAGTGCCTAAAGTGTGTTATTACTCTCTCAGCTTGTCTTTCTTTTGTCCCTCCCTGGTTCAAGCCTGCAACTGAGAGGTTCCTCCCAAGGGGAGTTTGATCAAAAGTCATCTTTGATGAATGATCTGAGTCCGCACAACAGCCTACACAAAAGCTGAAATGTATTTAATGATCTCTTTGAAGAGGAGCAGAAGGTCCCCCCAGTGGATATCCCATGTGCAGCTTTTGGCACGAGAGCTTTATAGTGATTCAGAAATAAATGGGAAACCTTGAGCCCTTCCATTCATTTTCCAAGGACATCCCCTGGGAGCGTGCCCAAAATCGGGGTGTCTCTGGGTCTTCTCTCTTCCTTTCTGCCCTCACTGCTGCCCCTTTGCAGGGCAGTGACCTCAGGATCCTCCAAAGCCCTTTTAATCCAATGGAAACCCCTTGAAGCAAAAGCCACTCAGGCAGACAGGAGATGTTCTGTGAATTGCCACTTCCAGACTGGGCTCCTCCAGAGCAGCAGCATGAAAAACAACACAGAAAGCCATTTCCAGAGCAGAATGGCCTCAGTGTAGTTTCTCATCCATATGCAAAGCAATGCTAATCACACGGGATGTTTGCTTCTTAGATTTGCTTATTCTTTGCATTTTCTTGGCAGCTGTCCTCAGAGAGCACACAGCTCCCCAGGCTTTACCCCTCACCCTGAGCACTGCTCTGAGCCTCCCAGTGCAGGGGTGCTTTGCACAGGATGCTCACAGGCAGCTGAACAACTCTGCCAGAAAACACCCACCTGCAGAGACCTACAGCACCGTGTTCTGGCCAAGATGTTCTGACCAGAGGCTGCGACTTGATCTGTCTCTATAAAGTTAAGTGTGCACGCAGGGAAGGTCAGTTCTGGAACACCGATATCGTATGTTATCAGTCTCACTGAGATGCTATCAAGCACTTCTTGTATTTCATCCAAATAAGACTGATGTTATCAGCTTGAACCTCATTATGGTGGAAAATGAAGAGCTGAAACTGTATGGAACTTCTAATGTTTGATGCTTTCTTTCACAAAGGAAAAGGGAACTGATGTTCCTGGAGGACTGGTTTTCTTTGCTAGGTGCTATTCACACTCAGCAGAGGTGGTTTTCAGCTGGGCTGTGAAGGCTGGATTATGCATCCTGCCTCTGTGTAATGCTGAGCATCACATAAAGCAGTCAGGGCTTTGGTGCCATGGACAGATAACCCCTGGGGCTCAGCAGCAGACAGCTGGGAAAGGAAGGCTCCCCTTTCTCCAGGTAGCCCCTGATGGCTCTGTAAAGGCATGGCCACATGGCTTCCATATCCTCCTTCATTGCCCCACATGGCACTTCTCAGGGACACGGTGAGCAGGGCTGGCACACAGACATGCACCCTGTCCTCTTCTCTAAGTGAACTCCGGGTCAGGAGGGGGAGATTTTGCCTCTGACCCCGTTATCTGCAATAGCTGCTTGGTGCTTTGAAATGAAATCCTCTCGCTTCTGCCGTCACCTCCCCTATCAGCTCCATTTATTTACACACAGGTTTGTTATTATAGGGTTGCTCATAAGTGCTCTGGCTTTGTCTCCGTTGCTCAGAAGATTTCTTTCCATCAAAACAGCTTATTAAAGTTCATTCTTTTGTTGTGAGGTCATTGTCTAGACAAAGAATTACAGATTCACCAGATTCACCTAGATACACCTGGTCAGGACAAACCCAGCCAGTCACAGTCAGGTAATGCTATCTTATCACAACCCTCCAATGTGGGTATCTCCAGCTAATCTTCCCCACGTAAAGACACCTCTCCTTTTGTAGTGAAGGCATAACATGAGTTATACATGCTGGATCTGCCTACATTTGGTTGTTTTTATAAAGTTGTCATCAAATTCACCTACATTCTGTGGTTACTTTACTGCTATAAGCCAGGGCAAGACTGCCAAAAATTATTTGCAGTCTTTGATTTGCATCAAGAAATACAACCATACTCCAGCAGCACTGGGGATCATTTGGTTCAATTTTGCAAACATTCACGGGAAGGAAACGGTACTTGTAAGGCTCTTTTTGGAAACGGGAACCATCAGGAGCACTCAGAGGTACACTTACTGGTGGCTCTGCCTTTTCCCAGGGGTGCAGAGTATTTGTAGCCCCCAAACCCAGAGAGTAGAGGGGACCCCTGCTCTACAGGCTGCTCCCAGTGGCCTCATCCATCACCAGCCAGGCTCGGGATGTGCATACCCTGTGCAGTCCTGGCTGCAGAACCCACAGTGGCTGCCCAGCCCTGCAGGCTGCAGCATCTCCTCTATCAGCTTAACTCATTCCTCCCACGCATCACCCCAGCATTGCCCAATGCACAGTGCAATACTGGGGTAAGATCTGCTTTTGTGCCATGTGTGGAATGTACGTGCACTGGAGCAGTTCCTGCTGGTTAGATATTTGCATGTTGTCAGGACAGAGACACATCTGATGCTGCAAAGTGCAATGTATCAAACGCCTCTGCAGAGATGACCAGTATTTGATAATGCAAGCTGTGCCCAAGTTTAGAGATGAGACTGGAAATTCCTTTGGTTTCATACGTCTTCACCGCTGAGGTTCTCAGTGTTGCCTGCAGCCATCCAGGGAGCTGAGGAGCTTTGAACCCTGAGACCTTTGCTGCTGACCAAGCAGATGATGCCAAGTCACCGAACTGCCTGCTGACTCAAATTCACAGTGCACACATCCATTAGAGAGACAGACAGCTGTCTGGAGAACTTCGTCATCTTTGGACAAAAGGTGTTTGAAGCCAGCAGTGTATCTGTTATAACTTCAGAGAGCAAAGATCCCACAGCCCGGGTCAGGGCATCCCCAGCTGGTGATGGAACTTACATTGGTTTCTGCCTGCTTTTGCTTTCCAGCCCTTGCAAGTGCAGGATACCTGATCCATGCCAACCCAAGCTGATTGCCATTTCCATACAGAGCTGCAGAGCTTTCCAAAGTTCAAAACCAATAATTAAAAAAAAACCAGCTCTTTTCTCAGGAAAATCAAACAGGGCCCTTTCCTTTAAATAGTGATGCCAGCAGTAAAACTCCAGCTCCAGTCCTTAGTGCACCACTGCCATCAATGGCACTGCTCACAGCGATCACCAGCAGTGCTGTAGCACTCCTCCAGAGATGGGTTTCATTGCAGTTTGTTGTAGTTTTGACTGCAGTGGAACAATACTGTATACTTTGAATTACTGCTGATTACAGAAAATCAGATATCCCATTTTTTGTGGCTCTGGGCAGCCTGGTCTGGTGATTGGCAACCCTGAACATAGCAGGGGTGTTGAAACTTGGTGATCATTGTGGTCCCTTTCAACCCAGGCCATTCTGTGATTCTATGATTCTATGATTTGGGATGGAGGCACAGTGATACCTGAAGGGCTCACATGAGCAGAGCACGGAGCTCCAGCACGGCAGTGGGGGTCTCTCCTGGTGCAAGACAGAGCAGAGCCTTGCCAGTAAGGAACACTGCCATGCATTGCACAGAATGAGCTCTTCCTATATTCCCCACTTCTCAGAGTGCAATTCTTTCAGGTTTCTCTAAACCAAGACAAAACGTCTGCGACATCCAATATACGCACTTAGCACTGACCCAGTGTTGAAATGCCAGCAGTGCACCTACGGGGTTATAAGCAGTGCTGTCTCTTTATGTGCCACCTCTGAGTCACGTTTTGAGCCAAAACAGCCTGAAAGCTATGTGGGAATTCACTGCCCTCCTCTGCACAGCTTTGGAAACTTCCCCTTGGCTGGGCTTGTCCCGATGGAGCCTGACAGCACCACGCAGTTGTTGCAGCTGCTGGAACACATTCAGAACCCCAGAAATGGGAGCAAGCAAGCCTGGGAGCCCCACAGAGCTGGTCTTCAGTTTCCCATTCAAACCCAAGCATAACACTCACAAAATGCACTTCACCCACTTTACCCCACTCGTCCCATATCAGCATTTACAGGGCCAGATCCTGCATGGTGCCAAGGCTCCAACCCACAGCTCTGCAGGTTCCTGGCCACGCTGGAAGTGGTGCTGAGCCCCCAGGATCAGGCCCTGCCAAAAGACAGAGGGCAGCAGCAGTAGCACGAGCAACAGGGAGACAAAAGTCAATTGTTCGGCAACAATTCGGAGGGAGGGAGCCCTGAAGTCCCTCCAAGGCGCGTGATTTATGGCTCGCAATAATATGTTTTGGAGCACCACAACCCAGAGTGCTGTGCGGCCTGACCTGTAAAAATAAGTCTATTAACCCTAATCAATCTCCCATTATCCACCCTCGTCGGCAATTTAGCCAGCAAAGGAGTCGCCAAGGCCTCTCAACTCAGTCTGAACTAATCCCATTGTCTTTCCTAATCAGAGGCCATGAAAGAGGAGCGGCTTCTCCGCAGTGCAAAATTATCACTCGGTGTTTATGTAATAAAGAAAAATAAAATACGGAAAGAAAAAAATACAAAAAAAGCTGTGGGGGAAGGCTCTCCTCATCTCCCCCTCTTCTCTTTCATCTTTTAATGAGAAAAATGGATTATTGTTTTCATCTGGAATCGACAGGGCTAATTGAAGCCCGGGCTGTGGTCGGAATGGGGCTGGTGGGTATCAGTTCCCAGGGCACAGGCACAGCAGTAGGCAAACAGCCCCGACCAAACTTCCTCTTGTAATTAGTAAGAGCATTTATCTGGATTAAGTGCTCTATTACAGAAGCCAATTATGAAGTTCATCAGGGCTGGATGTGGCTGGGAAGGGGCTGGCTCAGCGCCTCAGCTCCATCCCAGCACCAATGGGGAAGGCAGCTACAGCCCCTGGGGGACAAAAAGACCTGGTGTGTCATTGTATGCCCAGTGGGAATGGGTTCAGCCACAAATGGTGCTTGAACCCAGACCAGGAAAACCAGGAACACAAAGGATCCTTCCGAGGCTTTTTCTTTCCTTACGATCCCTTTCCCCCACCCAAATAAATACATTAATAAATAAGTGAAGTGGAGGTCCTATCAAGCTGCAAATGCCTCAAACAGCAGTAAATCAGGAAACCCTGCAATGTGCCCTGTCGGGGGGCAATAAAAATGCGCTCCGTAGTGAAACATCCACTAAATCAATCCGGTGGCAAATTAATTTTCTTTTTGCTCTTTTACATTAATCAAAGAGGAAAAGACAAAGAGGAAATGTTATCTCGCCAGAACCGAAAACAATCCTCACAAAATTTCCCCCTTTCAGCATGAGTTAGAGCAGGAGGAAACACACCGGGAGATATTTCAGGATTAATGATTACATTTGTGAACAGATCAGCATTTCCTTGCATAATTAAATCTCTCAAACACCTCTCTTGCGAGCACAAAGGTCCGTTGTTACCCCACGGTGTCCCATGGGGTCAGAGGAGCTGTGTGGCAGTGGGAGTTTCTCTCTCAAGGGCACAGAATCCTCATGAGGCTCTGAGCAGAGGGAGGCAGTTCCCCAAACCCTCCACTTTGGCCCCTCCATGGAGCTGGGGAAATGGTTCCCAGATCGAGGATGTTGATGGATGGAATTTATCACTGCTGAGGCCTAGCGTGGATTATTGCACAATGCAAAAGCTGGGGGGAAAGCAGCCAATGCACACAGGTGCCCACGTACAGCAGATGAGCTTTTAAGTAGGAAGGATCCCAGCTAGGATGATGGGGCAATACAGCAAATCTTGGTGTTGCACCCTCTCACAAAAGGGATGGAGCTTGAAGCAAGTCATCTGGGCTCCACAGTGCTTCCAAGGGCCCATTTCTCTGCAGCATCCTCTCCATGGGATCAGGGCACACAGTGACCAGCTGGCGTGAGAAATTGTGCCCATTAACAGAGTTGGGGCACAGGGACTATCCGGGGTGACAGAAGAGATGCATACCTACAAACTACCATCTAGGAATTTCAAGACCAGGTTGGATGGGCAATGTGGCCTAGTACCAGATCTGGAGATTGGTGGCCGTGACTGTGGCAGGGGTGTTGGAACTTTATGATCCTTGGGGTCCCTTCCAACCCAAGCCATTCTATGATTTATGGTTCTGTGATCCTATGATTCTATAATTCTACAATCCTAGAGCTCCCCATACTCCTGGATGCTTGAACACACACCCTTTGCTTTATCCATAAAGGTGGGGAGGTGTGGGTAATCATATCTGCCTATGCCATGCGCTCAGTGTACATCTTGAAAGAGGGGAAAGCACCAATGTGATTTCTAGGAGAGGTGTTGACAGTGCTGTGCGTTAGGGATTGGAGGAATCATTAGATTTATTTAATGAATTAGGATCCTGACGTGCTATTTACAGTATGTCTTTGGAGATAAAGCTGTAACTCATGGCCTGCCATGGGAAATTCGCCACACTGAGGCCTTGAGAAGAAAGCATTCATTTTTTTACGGTGTCTGTTGGGGAGGGAAATTAATGCTAAGAAGGCGGTGATAATTTGCTTCTTTATAGGACTGACTTATCACCCTGTCAGCACAGAGACGAAAACCCTGAGCCACGAACAAATCCACCTTTGCACCTGAAGCTGGCTGGGGCGGCCACAGCAAGCTCCCATCACTTTGTGTCAGCTCTGCCGTTGCAGTAATTAATGCTGAAGGCTGGTGGATTTCACCTTGTCCTTTCAGTCGCTGGCCATGCCTCCATTTGGCATTTCGGTATTCCGGGCTCCTTCTCCGAGCTCATAATTCACATGCAAAGCCTTCCTGAGAACAGAAAGGGATCTGTTCTCCTCCCGACACACACGCACGGCTTCCCGGAGTTAATGCAAGCTTGGCTCATAGACGGGAGCGATGGATGCACCCCACGGACCTTGAGTTGCTGGCAGAAAAATAATTGCAAGAGAAACAGCTGTCTGAAAAGTGGGAGCACTGTGTCTTTGCATCAAATCTGTTACGCCTTATTATAAGGTTGTTTTCCTTAGTGTTATTTCTCCCGCAGTTGCTGGGAGGTGGAGTCCTCACCTGTGCTCTGCCTCTCCTTGCTCCATTTCTTACTGTCACTTCTCCCCACCACATTCACTGATTTTTCTCTGATTGCTCCCAGATGTTGAAGAAAGGTCTTTTGTCCTGCAAGTGCACCGGAGTCTGAGGGATGTGGAGTATGAGATGGGGTGGTAGAGGAGGAGGTGGATGTGGGCCACAATTTTCCTCAAGCTGAGCATCCCCACTGATGGGCTTGTGCATCACCTGAGGGCTTCCGGACTTCTACGCTGGATGTTCAGTTTGGAAAGGTGTACATTTATCTTGAACACAATGGACATACCTCTTTCCTCCAGAAGAAATGCAGTTGCTGTTGGTTCCTCTGAAATTTGTCAAGGCAGCCAGGCAAGGGTGAACCTGCTTCCTGCAGCCCCATCTCCATGCTGTGTCTGACCTGGAGTGCAGATGGGGACAAACCAGGGCCACTGTGTGCCAGGAGGTATGAGCTGGTATCTCATAGTCCTAGAATTATAGAATGGTTTGGGTTGGAAGGGATCCTTAAGATCATCTACTTCCAACCCCCCTGCTATGTGCAGAGACTCCTCCCTTTAGATCAGTAGCCTACAGTTATCCCACCAGACCAGTTGACCAGTTGTGTACAAAATATTCAGAATACAGCTAAAGCAGCCACACACCTCTTCTCAGCATCCTCCCAGGTACATACAGATACAGAGCTACACAGAGGGACAATCAGTGTTGCTCTTCTATAAAGATGTAAGGGACTTTTATAAGGGCATGCAGTGACAGGATGAGGGAAAATGGCTTTGACTAGATATTAGGAAGAAATTCTTTACTATGAGGGTGGTGAAACAGCAGAACAGGTTGGCCAGTGAGGCTGTGGATGCCCCCTGCCTGGAGGTGTTCAAGGCCAGGCTGGATGGGACTGTGAGCAACGTGGTCTAGAGGGAGGTGTCCCTGCCTACAGCAGAGGTTGGAACTAGATGTTGTTAAAGATCCCTTCCAACCCAAACCATCCCATGATGGATGTTTTGTTATCCTATGATAACAAAATACCCAGAGGGTTCCACACAGCAGAAGGACCACGTGGGATGAGGACAAGATGCCCTCACCCCCGTACAGCACACATCCACCATTTCCCATGTCCCACACCACCCTGCCAGCTCAGCTTCTCGCTGCTGCCTGGGATTTCCTTACAGCTCCTGCAGCAGGTATAGCAGCCAGGTCAGTGGTCTGAGTGTTTTGGCTGATGGCAGATTCAGCAGCACAGACATTTTCCTTGCACAGGCAGAGAAGAAAACTCTGAAGTGTTGCTCTGCTTGTTTACCAGGGCTGTGGGAGCTGGGGCATCTCCCTGTTCTCTGCTGTTCCATATGACTACCTGCTCTGACAGATGAGCTCCAGCTCGTTCTAATGCCTGCTGATGACCTGAGATGCACTTTTTTCCCATCCCCTAAATGCTCATTCATCAAAAATGGAAATTGTTCTAATTGGTGCCAGTTGCAGCAGGCCAGGCAGCGTTTAAGAAAAGGGCTGCTTTGATATTTTTGAGTTGTGGGATGCTTCACTTAACACAGCGTAAGCTCAGACATTTCAGGTGGTTTTACAGCAAATCACTACGCAAAAATAAAGGTTTAAATAGTTCATTTTGATGAGTTTATAGGGATGACGTTTTTCTGAGTGTTCAAGGATTTGAATATTAAATGCCCATTTGGAACTGAAGTCCTTTGCAAACCCTTGGAAATTTTTGTAGTAAAACAAAAAAAGCCATCTCCCACTCAACCCTGGTAGCAACAGGCAGGACTTTCAAAATGCCCATTGGAGAAATGGCTGCCCACTGCTCAGAGATGGGGAAACTGCACTTTGTTCATCAATATTTGCAAAAAGCTCTGGTATCCCTAGATTCAGGCAGTTCTGGATGGGTCATGGGTAATTATTTGTACAAGAAGAACCACAGGGACAACGTTGTTTAGCCCTGAAGTCACTGAAAGATGTCAGCAAATTTGGCTGCTGTGGCGGTGCAGAATGAGTGTGAAAGCCAATTACACAGCCTGGATTCTCCATGAGCGCTTCCAGCACTCCCATTTAGCTTTCATTTGTTCTGCAGGAAGCCCAGTGGTAAATCAGAAGCAGGCAGCCTTCAAACACACCTTCAGCCAGCCAGCCAACAGAAAGCTCAGAGCTTCATTTGCAAGGATGCTAACCACGACGTAATTTCTGATGTGCAATCCTTTTCTCCATGCTGTACCTCTCAAAGGGCCTTGCTTTAGTAGGATTAGTGTACAGGAGAGGTACTTCATAGCAAAAACCCCATCTGCATAAACCGGCATTGCCTCGAACACAAGGAACAACCCCCTGTGCCAGTGCTCTGCCCAGCCCTTATTCCTGCAACCAGCTCTCGCTCCGCACGGCCCAGAGGGATTCCCATCTGTCCCAGCAGAAACTTGAGAAAAAAAGGAAGAAGCAGGTCAAGGTCTGGCCATCCTTCAGCTGCACGGCCCATTCATCATCGCTCCCTGCCTGGCTCAGCGTTCCTGCGCTCTATCTGATCGTCTTTCATGCTGCAGGAAATAAAGCAGCTTCCAGAACAAGAAAACGGTGATGGGAGCGGTTATCTGGATGGTGAACGCTGCACCCATCCATCACAAAGATGGGAACAGCTCTGACACCGTGTCACGGGGCTGCTGGCTTCTGGAAGCTGCTCAGCACAGCTGTGGCACCGAGCGCTGCGCGCTCTCAGGGTTTCCATGTGCTTTCTGTGCTCTGTCTGATCACCCATTTCTCTGTAATGCAGGAACACAGCCCTCAAACTTGCATCCTTGCTGAGGGCTTTTGAAAGCGTTTGCAAGTGCTACAAACTGTCGTGACCTTCTGCACAGCCAATACAGATTACAAGACAGGCTTCCAAAGCACTCACTGCATGCAACCTGTGTGATCCCTCTCCAACCTGCATTTCTTCCAATTGATAGCAAAGTTCTTACCCCGATGCTCAGGACTGCCCCTGAAATGCACAGTTCGCTCAGTGTCAATGAAACAGCTCCCATGGAGTGGCAGATTGACTGGAAAATGGTCCAGGTTCAGAGAAACAACAGCCCTGAGCACTGCTGCAACAGAATAATTCATCTCAGAGACATTTTTCCTTGTCAGAGTAAATGTAATTATGTATGTGACATGAAGGGATAGCTCACTGTGTGGAGAAGCCGATCACAGCAGACCTGTGTCACCAAGGACGAGTTTTCCTGTGAAATTTCTGGTGTCTAACGAATCACTGAGTCATTAAGGTTGAAAAAGATTCAAAGATCATCAAGTCCAACCATCTGCATACCTGCCACTAGCCACATCCCTAACTACCACACCTACTTGTTCCTTTAACACCTCTGGGGACAGTGACCCCACCACCCTGGGCAGCCTGTACCAATGCATTTCCACTCTTTCCAGGACGTTCTTCCTAACATCCAGCCTGAAAGCAGAGTTTCTGCTGGTTTTCTCCTAGTAAAGCCATTGCTAGTTTCTCATTCCCCTGCTTGTCTTCGTGTAACAGGAAAATCTTTCCATCTCCAGACATCCAGCCTCCCTGACATACATTACAAGGGAGAATACTATTGTCAGTGGTTTCCAAAACTCTTAACAAAAGAAGAGTGCTTTCCATTTGAAAGCCTTTAGTGCTGCCATGCTCCTTGCAGCTGCTCATCACTCAAAGAGGTGGGGAGAAAAAAGCCAACACAGCAACAAACAGCAGGTGATGGTAGCAGATCAATCTGCCTGCGTTGAAGACATGGGATACAGAACTCTTTTATTTTGCTGTCTTTTTCAATCTAAGACCCAAGATTTGGCTAAGACACAGAAAAAGCTTGGTGGGAAACCAAACAAAAAGGGCTTGTGTCCAACAGGGCAGTTGAGGGCTGCCCAATACTTTGGGCAAGGATCCAGATAGATTTCCAGCAAAGAAGCAAAAATCAGTCAACAGAACACAAATTTTGCAGCACCAAATTCCCCAATTGGCAGCAATTCCCACGCTCACACAACGTTCCTTCTCATTGCTTTTCCCATTCTTTCTTCTACTCCCATCTCCGCAGAGGAAGAAGAATGCCCAGGGAACCCTCACTTGAAGCTGAGAGTTCAGGAGAGAAAATTAGAATCCTAGAATGATAGAATAATGAATCATAAAGGATGGAAAAGACCGCTAAGATCACTGAGTCCAACCTCAGCCCTCCTCCACTGTGCCCACTGCCCACATCCCTCAGTGCCACATCTCCATGGTTTTGAACACCTCCAGGGACAGTGGCCCCACACCTCCCTGGGCAGGCTTTGCAGCAGAGGCGTTCTGCATGTCCTGATGGGCACAGGGGCAGCTCAGCCCTGTGCAAACACCGTAGGAGCTGATGTACCAGTGTCCTACCCCAACAGAGGTAAAAATAATGAATGCAGACAGCCTCTAATGGATATTTCCTGAAATTGCTGGAACTCACAGAAAGCTGGTGAGCATTTAGACAATGGGAATTCCTCAGAAATTGACTCTTTATTCTTACACATCATTAGCTTCTGCAGATTTCGGTGGGGTGGGAATATGGGGTAAAGGATGGGGATGTGGGGTATGGGCTGCGGGGTTTGGGGGGGGGTTATGGGGTATGGGGGGGTGTGGGGTGGGAGTGTGGTGTATGGAGGAATATGAGGGGGAAAGGAAGGGGGGGTATGGGGTGGGGATGAGATTCTTCAGCCCCAGCCTAGGTCACTGCTGGAGCTGGCGTGGCAGTGCCAGCACGGCGCTCAGCTCTCTGTGCAGCAGGTACCCGTGGGGCATGTGTGCAGCTGCCTGGAGGATCAAAGCCCAAGTGAGGAGCTCTGTGTTGCTGAGGCAGCCCTGCAAGCCAATGCTCACCACATGTGTGAACCAAAATGCTTATGACAATAACCTATTGACTGTAACTTGCTTCTCCAAACTTTGAATGCTTCTCTGTTGATTCATTCTGTTCTTGTAGCCTGCCCTCACAGCCTGAGCTCAAAGCCTCTCCTCGGGCTGCATTTTCTTTCAACAAAATCCCACCTACCTCGTTTCATTGTGTTCCTCCCTCCTGCTTTCTCCTGCTTTACAAGTGTCCATTCTTTTTGGGATTAAGGGATTCAGTGGGACATGCTTGCTCAAGATGCAAACCAGGAATCATGAGAATTGCAGCTCTTCTCTGTAACATTAAATTTCATCCTAACACTTGGACATGCTGCCTATAACTTTTTTTTTTTTTTTTTTGCAGGCAGAAATGCTCTCCTGAGGCTCTACCCAGTTTTCTGTGGTTCATGTCTAAGAAAAAAATCACCTGTTGGCCAACAGCTTCAAGAGAGACAAATTACTTCCCTGCACAATGCCACTTCCAGATGGAAGACTGGAAGTACCAACACTGTGCGCTCATTACCAAGCTACAGAAGGGCTGAGCATGTCTGCCCAACTTGACTGGTTTCTGCTTTTAGCACTAAGAGGCCACTCGAAAGGGAATAATCAGTGACACTGATGCCAACAGAAGGCATGAAGAGGTAGCACTGCCCTTCCAAAATATGTGACTTTGTGAGGGTTGTGCCTGGTGTTCCTGGGACTGAGTTGTCCAGCACCTGCAGTGACATTAAGGCTTGATGGGTTGTCTCTAAGCTTCTCCTCCACTGAGCATCATCACCTTCCAGTGGCACTTTAAGGCCTAAACACAGCCCTGCTCTTGTCAACCACGACATCTCATCCTACCACTGAGATGCTGGAGAAGTTCAGAGCCCATGGATTTGTATCTCTTCACTGTTGGGTATCTCCAACAGTCAAGTATCAACAAGTAATTAAAAAAAATAAATCTGGGCCCAACATTCAGATGCTGTGAATTAGTACAAATGGAGCAACATCACACACATTTTATCACCTGGGGATCTTTGCAGATAACTTTAATTAGGAGGGTGGGATTTCATTAGCAGAAGTGAAAGGAATTTACCTTTAAGACTTTCTAGCTTCCAAATCCATCAATATCCTCATGCATACATTGATTTTTAGATATAAATAAAGAGGCCCAAACTTCTGCAATCGGACATCTGATAGATGTTATTTTTCTATTAAATAATGATATCCTTTAGGGAAGGACCCACAGTACAACATTGCCACGTCCAGATCCTTTGGGCTGCAGGGGCAGAGTGAAGATTCAATTAGGGCACCCCTGCAGGTCTGGGAATACTTAACTGCTGATCTGCCACAGACCCCACTAATTGTCTTGTTCGTGCTGAAAAATGCATCTCTTCTGCTCATTAACACAACAGCTGCATCTTTCAGATCCCTAAGGGAAAATGTGCAAGGAGCAAGAGCATCCAAACCAATCGCATTCACCATGGAGCATCCGAGTTGGGCAGCTTCTCCAAGCGCCTGGTCAAAGCCCACTGAAGGAAATGAGGGCTTTCCTGGAGACTCCAAGAGTTTCCAGAGTCCCACATTAGCCTGGTTTGGTATGAAAGGACCAAACAGAGCCCAGGATGCCTACATACACCTGAGGACCTGAAATGCAGCCTGTATGCTTTGGAAGCACAAAGTAACAAAGCTAAACCAACATTACTCCTGCTGAGCAGCAGCCAACAGAGTGATCTGCTAAGGAAAGGCAAAGAGAACGACGATCCTTCAGGAGTAAAAGCTCTGACTTATTGCAGAATGCAGCTAAAAAAACAAGACTATGTATATATGAACATACAGGCTCACATTTAGGGCCGAAAAAACTAGGTCTGATACATTTCAGGAGCAAGCATATTGTGCTTATTATCTCTTCTGCTCCCAGTCTTTTACGTGAGGAGGAAAAAGAAAACAAAAAAAAATACTAAAACACATTCCATTCCATTCAGAACCTTTGTTTCTTAAGCACATTTTTCTATCAAAAGACTTCCATGCACTTTACCAGTGTGTGAATCAGACAGACAACTCTCAGATCACTGCAATAGCTTCCCTAGCACATCCAATCGGTGATGGTTCCACTTCCAAACCCCATGCCTGACTCTGACATTGACAGCTGTCTTCCATGGGGAGGACTGGAAGGCAAACTCATTCCTTCATTAAATTTAGGGATTGATCCTCTTTGGGGGAAGGTGGTGGGAGTTGCTCACATACCCAGATACCCTCACTGCCAGATACTGCTCACTGCCCAGATACCCTCCTTAGCAAAAGGGTGCACGGGATGGGTTTAAAATATATTGCTTTTCCACCCTCTCACAATGCATGGAAAACCAGCGGGCACGTGGAACCTTTCTCTTTATGGCTCTAAACCTCAGGGATCTGCACTTTCTGCTTTGGTGAGCTTGTTGAAAACCCAAAGTCCACCTTCAGCCAAAATCTTGAAAGCCCCCAAGAGCATTGATTTGCATTACTGGCCTTCCAGATTTGCATAAAAACCACTTTACAAGACAGCTCAGAAAGCACCAAACACGAGAAGAGGGCCTTCCTCTCTCCTCTCTTTGCAGCCCAGCCCTGCAAGCCCCAGTTTGTCCTCCTGCCTGGCAATGGGACTCAGCAGCCGTCACATCCCATTTCTGAAAGCATTGCTTATTGCTGCCACCGTGGATTGAAACACGGAGGGAGAAGGAGGAAATTCAAGAGAGGCCAGAAAGTAGAGAATAATTCAGAACATTACGGAGATGAAAAAAATATAATCCAATTGGTTTAAACCCAGATGAGCTGCAAAAGGGAAACATTGAGCGACGAAGCAGCGAGGAAGAGGGAGATGGGAGGAGGGGAAGGTGGGATGTGCTCAGTGTTGGAGGGGATTTAATGGGGTGAGAAGGCAGGAGAAACACATCCCTGCACCGGGCCCTTTAAGAACTGGTGCAGTCGAAATGGAAGAATTAAGAGCGCAGCAGCTGAGGGCTGGAATAAGATTGATTTAAGACTAGATACAATTTAAAGGCAAGGCAGAGGTGGAAGCAGGGGCTGGAATGAAATCAATTTGCACCAAGATGCGATTTAAACTGATGAACTCGGGATGTGAGAACTGAAGCTGGGGGAGGGAAAGGAGGGTGGGGAGGCAGTGGGGGGGCCTGGGGGCTGGTCCTGGAAACTGAAAACACAGATCAGTGCAGCCTGGAAGGGCTGCCTGCCTCCATGGCCTGAATGACCGTTAGTCGAACCTTGTCCTTCTGTATCTAAGCCCCCAGGGCCCAGTGATACTGGTGATGTTTATTCTATGCCAAAGTTTCACCACGCCAAGGGAAGTGCCAAAAAGGACCAAACTCAACCAAAATTTAGTGCTTTCCAGGCACACTGTGTAAAACCCAGTAGTTCAACAGAAGGGTCAGTGATGCTTCGCAGGTTGTTGAGGTGCATGTCCTGAGGGTACAGGGCTGCACTCCTGCTTCAAGGCCGACAGATGCTTTGGAGGAGATGTGGGGCACCCAGACCTGCCTGCACCAGCAAGTCCAACCCCAGAGGTGAGGTCTCTGAACTCCCTGGAGTGCAGATGGGCACAAAGCCTTCACACAAGGGGCAGTTATCTCAGCAAGCCTCAAGGAGAAAGGGCAACATCCAGGATCCCTAGGGGTCTTTGCACTATTTGAATTGAAACATGTTCAGAAATGGCAGCGGATTTGTGAGGGAACATGGGTTTCAGCAGGATTAAGGTCATGGTTACTCTGTGTTAAATGGCACTGCTTGAAAATTTGATTTGGCCTCAAACACCAAGCCAAGAAAGTGCACTGAAATCTGTGCTGGTGCAGAGGTGTGGAAGGAGTCTGACTGGACACAGGCACCGGGTGCAGGGCAGCAGAAGGTGCCCTGGAATGAGGTGGCTGTGCATCCAGCAAATGTGGCAAGGAGAGACCCTGAGGACCTTGTTCTGCACTTCCCCTCAGTGGAAACAAGAGCAAAAAGAACTGATCCTTGTCCTGCTTGCACAGGTGAGCATCAGGAGCAGCCTCACCTTCAGGCCAATGAAGAACAAGACTTAGAAAATACACTGTGCCTCTGCCTTTACCAGGATCTGTGCCAATTGGTTCTTTCTCCTCCTGTTCTCATTTAAGAGAGGTAAGGAGGGACACGTGCTTCCATCCTCATCCCCCCACCAGCGTTTTTCACTTTCATTTATTTATTCAAAAAGCACTGAAAACATTTCCTTACTAATCACCCTTTTATTGGTGGTTTTCTTTGCTTTTCTTTTTTTTTTTTTTCTTTGGCTCCAGGGTGGCAAAAGGGGAGCCGAGCATGACAGAATGATTGCGGCACCTTAGAAGGTCCCTTCAGTAGTGCAGGAAGCAGCGTGGGTGTGCAATGTAGAGGAGATGCCCTATAAATAAAGCCGGGGATCGCCTGGAGGAAGAACAGGGAACAACAAAGGCTGCACAGAACAAAGCGGCTGCGGAACACAACGTGCTAAACCTGAAAATCAGCAGAGAATGGACTGGATGTGAAAAGAAAATACAGACGAAGAAAGCCTAATACCTTAGGGAGGGGAGATGTTTACACGGCAAAGTCTTTTATGGAAACAGAAAAAAATATTTTAAATGAAAGCAGGAGTAATTAGTGGTCCAACGAAATGCTCGCTGGGCAGTCTGGATTTAGTTCAGGAAGAACAGAGGATGTTGGATGTTATTCTTGTCAAGATAGAAATTTATTTCCTTTATGTGCATTTCAACAAGGAATGCTGAGTCTAAATGGATGGGCTGGTGGCAGTGAGGGGGACACAACGGCCAGGGCGTGCACACTCACACGAGCACTGGATCTTATAAACATCATCCTCCAGCTTACTGGAAGTTTGTAGACCTTTGTAATAATCGTAGAGTCATAATGGCTGGAAAAGACCTCCAGGATTAACCCATATACCCACAAACACCATGCCACTGACCACGTCCCTCAGTGCCAGCTCTCTACAGCTCCTGAACTCCAGTGAGGTGACAGCCCCCCTCCCTGGGCAGCTGTGCCAGCACATCACCGCTCCTCCTGAGAAGAAATTCTTCCTAATATCCAACCTGGAAGAGACATTATTTCTTACCTCTATGTTATTCCTTGTGATTTGGGTCTGGTGAACAGCTGGACAGTTTTGGGGTGGTGTGGAGGAACTGTCTCACTGCTGATACGTCCATGGGTTGGAGGCACAGCAAGGCAGCCAGGATGCTCAGAGTGAAGCTCCAGCTGGACTTGGGAGCTAGCACATGAGGAAGAGATAGGCCTATCTCATCTCATACAGGAAAACCCAGGTAACAATGGGCCAGGCCAACTGCAAGGTCCCAGATGGTAAGCTAAGTAAGAAAAACGAAGGAGAAGATCTGAGTGACACAGAAGGGCTACAAGTGTAACATCAGATTTCCCACATCACAGTGAGATTTAAGGGATTCCTTGAGATGCCTCAATACCTAATACTGATACCTAAGGTTGTTTTCTGAGTCAACCGAAAGCCAGCTATTACCACTTCCTCTGCTGATGAACAAGAACAAAGTGGGTACATCCTGTTTGTCTGTGAGAATCAAATTGGTTCTAGTGGAGATTTGGATAGAAGTGAGACAGCATGAGTGCCATTTCATAGAATCATAGAATTATTAAGGTTGGAAAAGGCCACTAAGATCATCTAATCCAACCATCAGCACATCCCCACTATTATTTCCTTGGCTTTCAGTGCCTTGGTTGAGAAAAAGAGCCCCTCACTACCCACACCTCACCTCTCAGGTGTTTAAGGAGGAGGAAAGGTTCCTTAGGGAAGACAAGAAGACAGGCATTTTGGTGGGCTGCTGACGCTGGCCTCTCTCACCCCACTGCTGCACAGCACTGGGTGAAGGATCCCTATAACGTTTCTCCTAGGCTTACTTCCCATCAGCTGCCAGAGGAAAGAGCATAAACTTATTTTAAGAAGATTCAGTGCCCCAGCCTCCTACAGGAAGGCATTTCAGGTCCCAGCAAGCAGAGGGGCAATGAAAGGATGACAGCATCCTCCAGAGAACTCAGCAACCATGCCTGAAACATGCTCACAGGAGCGTGGGTGTGTGGGCACATGTGCACAAATACCCCGTTTGCCATATCCCAGCTCCAGTAAATCTATCACCAACCCACGAAGTCACCGCGCCACTGAGTCTCAGAGTCTAGACTAAACAAAAAACCACGGAGGAGCTCAGCCCCACACAGTTCCCAGAGGATTAGCTGGCTCTGCAGCAGGCAGGCTGGAGCTAAGGCAGATCTACGGAGTGCAGTGCAAACAGCTGGGGTCAGCCAGCACCATGCAGTGTGCCACACAGCTCCCAGCCCACGTGGCCAGAGCACATTCCTTGGGTCAAGGCTTGCTCTGCAGGTGGTGCCATCAACACCCATCCCTACATGGGACTGTGGATTCTCATCCTGTTGCCCATGTTGGAATGGAAGGGAAGGGAAGGGAAGGGAAGGGAAGGGAAGGGAAGGGAAGGGAAGGGAAGGGAAGGGAAGGGAAGGGAAGGGAAGGGAAGGGAAGGGAAGGGAAGGGAAGGGAAGGGAAGGGAAGGGAAGGGAAGGGAAGGGAAGGGAAGGGAAGGGAAGGGAAGGGAAGGGAAGGGAAGGGAAGGGAAGGGAAGGGAAGGGAAGGGAAGGGAAGGGAAGGGAAGGGAAGGGAAGGGAAGGGAAGGGATCACCCTACTGGGTAGCAAATGAGGTTCAGCTCTCTAGCAAGAGAGACTAACAAGCTGGTACCCCTGGGGCTAAGCAACCCCAGTACCATTGGAAAGAGAGCAAGTTCCAATGCTGGGTTGCTCCTGGCCATCTCTGGGTCTCAGGGGAGCACCTGGTGGATTTGGGTTCTTGCCATTAATCATATCTGGAGTTGCCGTATTTCCTCTTTTCAGGACTCCCCTCAAACATCAACTCAGCTCTCCGTGCCTTTTAAACTCACCCTAAAATCATCACTCGTTGGGAGATCAATGACAAATTATAGGTCTGTGTCTAAAGAAACCACTTCTGTCTTCCCAGAAATCCAACACAGCTGCTTACAAATTCCCATTCCTGTGTGAGCATCAGCACTGAGCAGAGGAGTCTCTCTCCCCGGTGTCCCTTTGCTGAGCTTGTGAATGCAATGCAGTTTTCTTGTCCTTTGCCATTAGCTTGATTTTGAACAGGCTGAGAATGAAAGAAAACCAGACGTTTCCAGTACTTTTAAGCCCCATTTAAGTCTGATTAAAGAAGTCTTAAAAAAAAAAAAAAAAAAAAGAGAGAGAGAGAAAAAAAAAAGGTGGGGGAAAGCAATAACTTTTTAAAACTTGTCCTGAATGCAAAGCAAAATGGAGTCCACTGTATGAGTAATTCAGGATTAATTGTAGACTTACGTTAATCACACACTGCTGGTTGGGGGAAAGAACAAGCACTCTTGAAAGAAAACCCCAGTAAAATATTACTTAGCTGATGTGTGTAGTCTCACTGGCCCTTAAGGGAATGCGTGTGGCAGAAATGGCCAATTTATAGCTCATAGTTTGTCCATAAATACGTAGTCCAGAGCTACCTCCCTCTGTAGATACGAGGAAAGGGGGATGTTTGTCTGCAGGATATTATGGCTAACCTCAGACTGTGCTTCAGCAAAGCACAGCATGTAATTAATGCAAAGTCACTGAGATTGAGATGAGGCTTCAGATCACGTGCAGTTTCCCTCTCACCCTGCAAATGCTTGTTTGCCTCTGTGATATGTGAATTCAAGCTTAATATTTTTTTAAAGGAAAATGATTTCAAGATGTCTGAAAGTCCCGCTTCCACCAGCGCGATGATGGGGCAGCTGCACCCCCATCCTGCAGGTCCCAGCTCTGAGGGAATGCACCGAGTTTTGGCCTCCCTTGTCAGCCCTCTCACAGTTGCCCTGGGCAGAAAGGTGAAGTCTGGGAGGATGAAGGGCAGCAGCCAAGCGCAGCAAAACCCACGTGTATTCCCAACTGCTGTCAATGGGTCTGCAGTCCCGGACTGAGGACTTCTGCTCCTGGAAAGCACCATGCATCCATCCTGGCATGGCTCACTGCCTCCTGTCTGCAACTCTTCCCTCCTAACACTGGGATGACATCTAAAGCACTGATCCCAAAGCAATCCCATGTCAGCAGCAGTGCATTTTAGTGGAGCAGTGTGACAGCCAGAGCAGCCTGGGGACAGCCAGCAGGCACAGGACACACATGGTGGGCAGAGGATCCCATCAGACTGCAAATGAAAATCCCAGTGCAACTGACCCGTTTATTTTCAGCCCCGATGTATCTTGACAAATTTGAGCATACTGAAAATACCTCACAGCATGGCATGGATTTCAAACGCACCCATTGCTCCTTTGGGAATGATTTAAATACCTGCTAGAGTGCTGCCGTGTGGCATGGCAGGGTGTAACTGTGTGTAATGAGATGAAATTGGGCAAAGGAAAATTAAAGCCAAGTAACAGGAGCAAATTCCTTGGGAATGAGGTCTCCCATCCCCACTGCAGAGCCAGGCAGGGGTGGCTGAGCTGCAGTGGGTGGTGTTGGGCTGCTGCTTTGTGCCCACATGCAATGGTTCCCACCTCTAAACCGGAGATCTGGAGGGCACAGCTATTTGTCTTGAAGCAGAGCATCCCACAGAGCATCCCACGGCTAACAGGGAAGGCTGGGAGTACTGGGCAGAAGCAGTGGTCTGTCTGAATGGAGGAAGATGGAGAGAAAACAAAGGGATAAAGAGAAAACCCCAAATGATAGCAAACAAGTGACAGGCCTTCGTCCTTCTCTGCTGGTATTTTAGGAGCATCTGACCGAGGAGACACCCACACCACGCAGACCAGGTCTCCATCCACACGCATACCCTTGAGTCCAAACCTTCAGCAACCAACAGCACGGTTCAGATCGCAGATCAAAAGTTGTAAAAGCAACGTGCTGCACTCAGCCATGCATGTACACACACCATATGTGGGACACTTAAGGCCCTGTCATATAAGCCACAGGCTTCTCCTGCACCGACCCCAGCCATGGCTCCACAGCTCCTTTGCTGTTCACTTTAACCCCAAACGAAGAAAAATTTCCTCCTGGTGAGTCAGGGAATCTGATGCAGCAGTTTCATCCTTCCCAGCTTTTCCTGCCAAAGCTCATTTGTGCTCCATGAGGTGTACAGGGGAACAGCCCACACCTGATTTTCATCGGGAGTTGACTCCTGGAGTCCATTTCAACAAATATGGACAGTTTTAGAGGGGGTTTACATCCTGCCAAGGTGACTGGGGGGTGTCCATGGTTGCATCTTATCCAGCACTTCCACAACCCGTGCAGGGATGTTTTGCAGCAGATACCTCGCCTCCATGCCTGGATGGTGTTGGGTGCTTTCAGCACCCTTTCAGTCCCTCTCAAAGCCCAGCCATGTATTTCAGTGCATGTTGTTCCAGTTGTGCTACAGAAAACCTTTGTAAGGCACTGGCCAGCTGCCTAGAAAATGACTGCATGAGAACACTGTGTTTTCTGGCCGTGGAATAATCGGTTACCTGGCTATCTTCGGCTGCTCCACTGCATGTCATTGAAGCACAATTCCTTCATTCATTCACAGCAAACTCCATTAACCACGTATGTGAGCCAAAAGGGTTCTGTGTCTTCAAGATGCCCCATGAGTCTCTCCCTGACACTAGCTAATTATCTCCTCATTAACAACAACATTAGCATTCCATTTGATATATACAAGTTAATTTGTTAATTGCACTTTAATTACAAAGTTATTAAGAGCTCAGAGGCATTCAACAGAAGATTGCAATTAACACAAGCTGCAAAATTGCTCCCAGCAATTTGGAGATGTTATCGGAAACTGATTCTCTGCGTTCAAGTGAAGATGGAAATGATGGAAGATTTATGGGCTGGCATCACAAATTCCCTTTGCTCCCTCTGAAGATGTTCTTGTTTGCACTCTGGGGAGCAGCAGGAGCTGCCAAGTTCAGACACTGCTCATGGGACTGATGGCTCTGGCTCCTGGTGCCAAAAACTCCATCCCTTGCCACGCAGCCAGCAGAGGATGGAGGGAGGAAGTGTCAAAAGAGGCATGCATGGAACTCACGAAGTTTCATGAAATATTTGGCATCTTGCAGGTCAGGTCTGCGCATAGACACAAACCTGCAGGTGCCTTCTGCTGTTGTGGAGAGGTCATACCCCTCTCCAGTGTTGAGTTGTGCCTGCACACTGCATTATCACTGTGCTGCTGAGGATGCTGAGCACCTCCCAGCCATCAGCTCAGCACAGCAGCTCACGTTGCCCCTGCAGTGCTGGGCAAGCCTTAGTTTTGGTTCGGATATTTATGTCCCTGGGTGGACATCCCAGTGACAAGGCTGCACTTGGCCGTGCTCCTGCCCATCCCCATTCAACACTGGCATCTCCCAGCTCCCCTCCAACTCAAAAAGTTTTAATTGACTGAGGCAGAAATGTCAGACTTTTGGAACCCTAACGATTTAAAATAAAATAGCCTGGTGTAACCAGAGATTGTGCACTGGGTTACGGCTGAGGCTCTGTTCCTTTCTAGCATGCTGGGTTTCACAACCAACACCCCAATCTGCTCCACGCCTCCTGGAGAAAACCAGGCAGCAGAGGCTCTCCTGGGCTCAGCCAGATTTCCTGTTCCCTTTTTCTTTCTTTCCACTTATCTGAAGCCCCTTACTGCAGCTTCATTCCCCAGACTATAGCTGTCAGATCTGCTGGCAAAAAAGCACTGCTGAATATGGCCATCATCCACCCAGCCAGGTGGAGCAGAGCCCTGCCACTCCTGCATAGATGGGGATGGAAAAAGGCAGGACACTGACCAGAGTGTGTTCCAAAGGCAGAATTGAATGGCAAACGCAGAGGATTTACAGACGGATATAAGATAAAATTCCACTCTTCCACTCGCCTTACTAATGGTGATTTTCTTAAATGCTTTCAGCCCGTACCTTATGAAAGGCTGTGAGTTATGAAATGCCAGTGGCACTTTATTAAAATGGCCCTGAAGAAGTTTTCTAACGTCTTTGAAAAAAAGAACTTACAGGGAATAATCACCAGCCAAAGGATTAGGGCATCCCAAAGAATGGGGGAAAGAAGAGAATTACATCCCTCCTTGAGAATTCCATAAAATAGTTCAGAAACCATGCAGATACAGAAAGGAATTTATTCCCTATAAATTATATATACGTGGGCTCATTTCTATAGGTCTGCACTGTGCACATTTCAGCTGGCCTCTGCTCCTTTCATCCCAATGTGTTTTTATTGCACTGTTACCTATGGGAATCCATCCCACTTCTGAAATATGACACACATCTCTGGAAGTACTGAATTTTCCCTATTACCCTGGACCTGAGCTTTGCCCAAGGAGGCTGTGGATGCCCCATCCCTGGAGGCATTCAAGGCCAGGCTGGATGTGGCTCTGGGCTCTGGCTCTGGTCTGCTGGTTGGCGACCTGCACACAGCAGGGGGTTGAAAACACACCATCGTTGTGGTCCTTTTCAACCCAGGCCATTCTATGTTTCTATGATTCTATGACTCTGTGACTCCCTGCTGCCTTCAGTGCTCCTCACCCAGGCTCCCTCTGCTTCACCAGCTCGTGGGGCCAGGTAAAACCCCCCAAAATTAGCCCTGCAGCACTGAAAAAAACCTTTCTTCCAGCTTGTCACTCAGCAAGAACAGGAATATAACAAGATACAAGACAATAGACAACTCATGGTGAAACCCTGAACACGAGAAGGTCATCATGTTACTCATAAAGCTGCACTTCTTCCAGCTTTCTGATGCTGAGGAGCTGGTGGGCAAAGAGGAAGGAAAGTGGTTCCCAGAGGGGAGGGCATGGTTGCATTTGTTTTGCATTTTGCTGTGCTAAAGGAATTTCATTCCAGCTAGTTTGTAGCTATCAAAGGTAGAAATAATAATAATAATTACAATTTCTCCTACATTATCACTTTGAAAAAGAGCTAATTCCAGCAGAAAAGTGTCTTTGATATGCTAAGAAGTATTCTCGCACTCATCACATATTTCAGTCCATAGCAGGGGGAATATATTCACAAAACCAAGCTGTTTCAAAGGATCATCCAGATCTCCTTGGACAAACACTCAATGATACTGATAAAAAAAATGGGGGAAAATGCAAGCAAATACAGGCCTGTGTAATACCTGAACCTCTGCTTGGTGAAGATTCATGATCCTCGGGGTCCCTTCCAACCCACTCTATGATTCTATGATTGATTCTATAATTCTATGGCTGGGGGTACTTTGCATCCTTAAGAAAGAAAAGTCAAAAATGTGGGGGAGAAGGGGCACCTTGGGTTGAGAGGTCACCAAATTGTTGGGAGTGGGCTCCTAGGGAGGGGGAATTTGTATCTACAGGGCTGGGGCTCCTCAGCCTGCTCCACACCTGGATGTCTGCAGGGACCCAAAGGTGTTGCTCCCACATCTTCCCTGGAATTCAGCAGTGGGCAAACAGCTGTCAGACACCAGGACTGTCTGCACTGTGCAGCTGGAAGCAATGGCTAGCATTGAATGGGAAGAAGGCTCTGAAGTTAAAAGACAAATCAGCACCCAACTTGAAGCTGGCTGAATTCACCTGCTGTCAGGAGAGATTGAACCACTTGAAACACAAGCTTGGCTGCTTGAGCCTAAGTGTCGTCTTCAGGGCAAAGGCATGGGATTGAGTAAGCCTGAGAGAGGTCAGCATTTCCAGTAACCACAACGTCAAAATCTGTGCCTGCTCCACCAGCTGCAGCAAGCCAGAATCTTCAGGTCAAGGCATTCCTCCAGCAGACTCCTTTGACCCAATGGAAATACTCATCCCAGTCACATCCTATCAAAGCCCAAAGGCTTTCAGGACTTCGACAACTGAAAAATGAAATGTGTTGCCCAACCAAAGGAAAAATGTCAGTGAGACCTATTTATTTTGATGAAGTGGCTAATTGTCTTCTATTTGAATTGCCAAAGAACTGCCTGAAATGCATTCTGTTGCTTGGTAAAACCCAGGAATATTCAGCCTTCACCGTTCAGTCAAAAGCCAAATAATTTTAGGTACAATTGATCAGTATTCTTCTCCCCATAAATTGTCTACATCCCATCTACTTTCCATCTGCTTTCATATTATTTACAAAGCACAGGAGCCCGTGTGGTGCAGACCCTTCCTGCACACTCTGGGGCACTCCAGTAGACAAGTTATGTACAGCAAGGCTCTGTTTGTAGCAGCAGGCAAGAAAAAATGGACCATTTTCAGATGAGCAGTACTGACATGCCACTGGACGTGGATTCCTGCTTTTGCAGGATGCTAAAATCTCCCTCTGCTGCTGCCTGGCTCCATTAAAATCCAATGACCAAGCAGCACATGAAACACCATCAGAATGCAAGAAATAGGGGCTAACTCTGCAAGCACACAGCTGCAGAGCTGACTAAGTGTTGGGAGACCCAAATGGAGCCCCCAGTTGCAAGCAGGGCAATGGGAGCAGACCCTGATGGGAAGTAACTGGGAGCTCAGCCCTGCTCCAGCACAGAGCTGTGCAGGAATGCTGTGGGGAGCCAAGGAATTGTCAGGCTCGCTCCCACTGCAGGTCTGCCAGGAGGTCCATAAAAATGTCATTGTCTCTCAGCTGCTGGTGATTATATTCCCCTTTACTATGACTGCTGGTAATATGTATGTGTGTGTATATAAGGGGGAATATCATTCCTGCGCAGCGCTGGCCTCCCCCTGGCCTTTTTCAAACAATAATAGACTAAATATAAAGAGACAGAAGCAGTTACTGGGCTCTTTAAGCAGTGCCAAGGAAAATGAATAATTAAGAGCATATTACTTGCAATGAATTTATATTGATGCTTTTAAGTTAGGACCCACTCAGATCCTTTATGAAATACATCATTCCCCCTTCATCTTTCATACAGAGTTCATATTCCAACCTAATACTTTATAGCAGCTACTGTTCAGAACTGAGTTAAAAGAAAGGCAGGCTCTGGGTTTCCATTACACGCCAGAAAGGAGCTCGGTGTAAAGGAATGAGGCAGTTAATCTGTTTTGTCTGTATTATACCTGCCTGCAACTTTGCATCTCATCAGGCAGAAAAGATTACTTTGGCATCCGAAAGCTGCTGCAAGCTGCTGGCAGCACGGTGCTGAAGAGAGAAAGGATGGAAGCACCCATCAGCATTACACAGTGTGGGTGCTGGTGGCAAATGTGATGGTGCTGAGGAGCAGCTGGTCCCAGAGGAGGCTATGGGCTCATTTCACATCCCCACTTATTTATTTTTTTAAATTATTCTCTACTTTCTGAAATATTTTGCTATGAATTCTGCAGGTGCAAAATGTAGTGGCTTGTTTATTTATTTAAGGAGAACATCGCTCCCTTTTTCTGGTGCCCACTCACATTATTACTGACAGTCACCCTCCCAGGGACCCACCACAAGACCAAGGTTGCACAGGATGCTGATCCAGCAGCCTGGAAGATGCATTGATGGCCAGGGAACCCCGGGATATGCTGCCTAATGCAGCCTGCTGCCTTTGGGGTCTAACTGCACTAAGTGTTTGGCCAGGTGGGTATTCAGCAGTCAGCTGCCCAGTGTGGGAAGCTCTGTGCTGTGAAACCATGACAGCAAAAGGCTCAGGATGCTCTGTTTGCTGGGCTTATTGAGGAAAAGGCTGAGAGGTGACCTCCTGAGACAGCTGTGACATGAACAGACAACATTACAGCAAGCTTTGGTGGCTGCTAACCAAAGTTAAACAAAACTGTCTGGGAACAAGTGCAAACTCAGCTCTCTCTGTACATGTGTTCAGTCCTGCACCAGCAGGTTCACACAAACACTCTGTGGGATCACAGGCCTGAATCATGCAACAGGTCGGAGTGGAGCAGCATCAGGTTCTATTTTGGCCATTGGCTTTGCTAAGGGAGTTCTTGCAGAAGACATCAGACAAGTCTTATTCCCAGCTTTAGAACCCAGCAGTAATGCCCTCCATTGGTGACCAAGAGTGCAAGACCAATGTTCAGGAGCCAGTGGCAACACAAAGGCACAGCATGCAGCTCTGCCCACTGGGCTCAGGTTGACCAGAGGTGTTTGCTCTACACCTTTGGCTGCTCAGAAAGAAACCGTCTCCCAGCTGGCTGCTTGCCTTCCTGCTGACCCAGGCCCCTGCAGTGTGGAGGAGACTGCAGCAAGCACAAAACAGACCGAAAAGTCCTTTTCATGCAGTCAGCTGAGCAGCAGGTCCTTGCAATTGGTGCACTTCATACTCATTACAGACATCTAAGAGCCATTAATTACACATCGTTTGTGGTGTTTCTCTGGATAACTCCCCTGTGATGCTCTGAGATGTATCATCACAAGAGGAAGCCAGGAGAAGCGGTCAGTACAAACCCACTGCCTTTACCAAATCCAAGACAGCACCTTTCCACTGGATCCAAAGCCCTCCTAGAGCTTTCCTTCAGAAGCCAGCCAAAGAGCTAGCAGAGGGACCCTGCCCCCGAGACATGCACTTCTGAATGTGCGCTGCTTGAGCTGCTAGAACCGACAAAGGAAACCAATTGCATCATCGTTTCAGAAGAGCAATAAAACTCTTCCAAATTGCATTGCTTTTCATTCAAAGGAACATTTGCGGAGCATCATCTGCGGCCACCAGGAATCTCCCACTCACAGCTGCTTTCTGGCGGTGCTGCTGCAGCAGCCAGCAAAGCTTTGTGCTCAATGGGTCTGCACGTCCATCAAGTCTCACGAATCAAAAGTTTCTCATGAATCAGAGCTGAGCTAGGAAATGCACTGAGCCCCTAAATGTTTTGCCTAAAACACCTCCCTTTTGGAAGAGCTGTAGCTGAGGTTTCTTGCTTTCTGCTCTGTCCTTCCTTTCTGTTCAGCTTTGAGAAGTGGCTGAACCACAGCGACGCTCTGCAGGCTCACCCAGCTCAGCACTGTGTGCCATCACCCCAAGGAGGGGAACAGACAGGGATGCCCTGCTCATGCAGGAGAGCAGGATCTCAGCTGGGTTCCATAGCACACCTTAGCTCCCCCCTGTGAGAGCTGCCAACAGAAAAAGCTTCAGCCAAGTCCTCCTGCAGCCCAACCTGCACGGATGCTCTTTGTTCTTCAGGTTCCACAAACATCTGAGGCACCTCCTGTGCCCAGCAAGGTAGTGCAGGCTGCCTCAACCTCCTAGGAAAACAGTGCTTAGTGTGGAGAATTAACCCCAACAGCACCAAGATGGGGAGCTCCCAGACCCCCCCAGCACCAACAGCTCAACAGGAACCACGGGGAAATTAAAGCCATTGCTGCTGATGGAGTCCCACATCCATCACAAGAAAAGCATGAGTGCAAACACCACGCTGCCCTACTCCAACAGTTGCCCTTTTTTTTTCCACTCCCCTCCAAAACAAGCTTGTAATAAATAAGGTCTTAAGCTGCAATCACTCTTTGGAGAAAGGAATTTCCACCGGGTGAGTCTGACACACAGGAGCAGTCTTTGCAGCACTTGATGGCTCTGATCCCAGAGGCGTTAACCACACCATCAGTACCCAGGCAATTTTACATTGCTGTTTGAATATTCCTACAAGTGCCACTCCTGAGTTGATTTAGCACTGCGGCTGTGGCGTCTAATAGCTCTCCAGTGATTAATAACAGTCATTTGTTCAAAGCTAACAGCCCCAGTGTGACAGTAACAGATAAATTAGCAACATTAAAAATATGCTAAAGAAAACATTTATGTACTGGATCAGTGCAGTGTGTGATAGTAATACACATCAGTTGTGCCAATAACTAGCTATTAATGATGAGTGCTATATGGTTAAGCAATTTTTGGCCTGTTCTCTTGTAATTGTTCTGACATGGCTCATATTTAATTTGATGAGATGGGCCAGTTCTTATGGACATTAATGCTGGTTTTTACGTGCTCAGACAAATATTCAGACAGATGGTGGGAGGACCAAGAAGAAGGTATGGCATTGTGTCCCCATCAGTTCCATTTGTCACAGGGGAGCCAACCTGCCAAGTAATATTTGGGCATCAATTACAAGGCTGTTTACCAAATTACATCCCTAGCATTAAACACCGTGAAGAACATTTTAATAATGCAAATTAAAATGCTTCCGCTCAACACAGCCCGAGATGCTGTGCTTCCTTATCAGAACTCAGTGCACCGTGCTTGCATCGCCAGGGACAGACCAGCAGCCAGGACCATGCCCAGGGCCCTAGTCCAGCCCAGAGAAAAGTTATTTTGTCTGTGTTTCAATGGAAGCCTGGTCACATCCTCCAGGCAGCAGAAGAGCAATGTGCATCTTCTGGAGCCTGGGGGATGCATTGCCACAGCCACCTGCAAAGAAACAGTCAACCCAGCTGGGTGAATCCTTGCTTTGTGCTCTTATCATCTGCTCATGGAGCACAGCAGACACTAGAGGAAGACATTGGACTACCACGGTTTGTTCAGCTCTTTAGGCAAGAAGCTGTTCTCCTACCAAAATTACTCATTGCAGCACCATGCCTCTGCAGCACTCTGCACATTTATGGGGATGGATTGGCTTTCATGAGTTTCCACCGCTGACATCCAGATGTGTGCCGTGGGGCAGCACAATCTGCAGTTCTCCCTGTGCATGTAATTCACAGCGTGCAGTAGATGCTGCCACTTGCTTGGTTTTGATGCAAACAGGGTTATGATAAGAAACAATATTCCTGAGCAAACCCTACAAGGCAGGCATTAAACCCGAAACTTGGGACTAAGCAGCAGAAAACCTCACCAACAGGCCAAACCCATCCCCAGAGGTGCACATGCAATCATCAGCCATGTGAGTAACAACTGCAATCTGTAGTTTTGTGCTCTTCATCCTCCAAAGGTCCATTGCGACTGAGACAGTCGGGTAATATTTCTCTCTTCTGTCAGAACACTGTGGGCCACTATGATCAGCACGTCTAATTTCCTCCAAACACTGACACAGCTTCAAAATTCTGTTTGTTTCAACCCTCCCATTTCCTTCCATGGGCCTCTGGTGGCTTTTGCATGGCAGGGACTCAGGCTGGGGTGCACAGCCCCATCCATGTCACTGCTGGCTGAGCAGGGCTGCCTGCTTCCCACCACCAGAGAGATGAGGGACAGCCACCTTCTTCCCAGCAGGATCTCCAGGTCTGACAGTTCCTTGGCTCCAGTAAGTGGGAAAACAAGCATTTCATCTTGCTCCATAGTTTTAAAGTCACGGCTCCCAGTCTCCTCCACCTCCAAAGGAAGTGAAGGGTATCAAGACAATTGAATGAACTGATGAGCAGAAAGACAAAGACCTTCACCTATCGCTTGCTGTTACTGATAGCAAAGCACTTCCTAACCCAAACCCCATTACTCCCACCTGCAGCCCTCTCTCTCCCACCTGCTATCAATAACAGCTCCTCTTTTCAGCTTTGCCCTGCATAACATCTCAGTGCTGTTATCTACAGATGGGACAGCTTGTCAGTGCCAGTTCCAAGGCTACCTCTGCACAGACAGGAAGACATCTCCCAAAACTCACTCCTGAGTTACGCAGTAGAAAATGCATGCCATGAACCCCAGCTTACGGCCCTGGAACAGCAGAGGAATATCAATGAGTCACCTCAGGGGGAATGATTGCATCTGGTTTATAACCTCTCTCCATACGAGCACGAGAATCAAATTTGCAAAGATCTGAGGCAAAAAAAAAAAAAAAAAAAAAAAAAGCAAGGAAGTGCATTTACCTAAGGAGAGAGCATGTGAATAATGGACCAGGCAATGACAGAGTAAATGAACACTTACAAATTACTGAGCTATACAGTATTGGTCTTGAAAACATCGTTGGACCTTTGAATCTAATGGTTCTGCAGCTTTGTTTCCCAGCGAGAGTTTCTGCCTCGACACAATCCAGCATGTAGAGACTTTCCAGCGTGCCAAAAACAAATGCCATCTGCCCAGCACAGCCTCTGCAGCTCCTCTCTGCTCCTCAGCACTGAAGGGCTGTCCTGTGATTCAGCATCTCTGTTGGCTGTCACGCAAAGCTGCCTTTTGCTCCCACATCTCACCCCACCCCAGACTGTTTGCACAGGGAGAAATGTGTCGAGCTGCTTGCTGGGAAGATGCATCCTTGGCAGGGCATCCCTGCAAGTCCTGAGCTGCAGGGCACTTGCACAAAGCATCCCACAAAGCGCCTCTGATGGATTAGCATGGTGCACACGCTCTGTAGTGGCTGAGGACTGTCAGCTGTGGCAGATTCGTGGGAAGGACAGCTGTGATCCAAAGGCTTTGGAGGGGGAGGGGGGGATAGCAGAGCCACAGAACCTTATCCAGATTTAATGGCTGTGAGGCTCTGCACCGAAACTTGGCAGCTTGGCTTTGCTTTGAAGGCATGAGTTATGGTTTGTTCCCAAACAAGCAGGGGCAGACGTACCTCAAGATAGGGACTGTGCCAGAACTCAGCCCTAAACAGCTCCTGGCTGTTGGTGAGCACTGCTTCAGCTGACCGATGCTGTGCAAGCAAGGCAGGTACAGGCTCCAATGGCAAATGTCTTACAGCCCGAGTCCTGCTAAGCATGTATTTCATCTCTGCTATTGACCCAGCCAGAAGCTGTGGTTGGCTGTGCTGCTGTTAGGAAGAGACTTCCACATTTCATTCATTCAAGCCAAATTTCAACCTGGCTAAGAAAACACAGAGCAATCCAGATCGGGTTTATCAATCACTTGGGTTGGCTTTTACATTTCTTGCAGGCAGCGAAATCCTTAATAAATATCAACTGCTGGAGATTTCTGACATTGCTGGTGAAGTTTCCCAGCTTTCTGGTGGAGCAGAAGTTAACCAGAACGCAGTGCACATCCTGGAGCCCCAAGGCTGAGAAATGGAGAGGACCACAGGGAACTGAGCAGCAGCCAAGCAGCACAAACCACCCAGAGACTCATGGTGTGAGGAACAGAGGGGAACAGGAGCAGCTATAAAGGCAGGAAAAGCAGTGCAGGGAACTGTGTGGTGGCATCGGAGGACAATAAAACCCAAAATGTGCCGTTCAGATTCAGGTTAACTCTTCATTGCAAAGGAAGTCAAACTTCTGTCTTCAAGAAAAGTCTGTTCTTTAACCCTGAGATCCTACACAGTGAATTTAAGTCCCTGGGAACAGCTAATGTTGATCACCCAAGCAGCAGCTCCCTGGACCCTAGCACCTATTCAAAGCACAGATCTCTGCACCTGGCCAGAGATGTTTTTATGCCAAGATAAACCAAGCTGGAGCATGCAAGCTAAAAAAGCAAGGAAGCTCCAGGGCACACCTGTAGCATTGCCAAAGCCCAGACATACACGTGGGCAGGAGCTGTGCCCAGAAAACCAGGGCTGGAGGAGGGGCAGCCCCTTGCAACCCGGCACCCAGGCTCTCCCCTCCTCATTCACACACAGGCGTTGCAACACAGCTGATCAGCAAGTGCCCAAATATTTCCTGCAGCAGCAATAGGCAGGAAGTCTGCCTACATTAGTGGTGCAAGCTCACATTGCAGACCTTTGCCCCTTTGGTGTGAACATTGCACGTTCCATGTGAGGTGGTGCAAGACGCTTACTCTTTTCTGGCTTGTTTCAGACCAAGACTCATTTGCAAGGGCCCAACTGTCATCACATTTATTTTTCTTCCTTGTGCTTTTCTTGGCCTGGTCTGTTGGGCAGTGATGGAATGCGGGCTCGAGGGAGCCCAGATGTGCTATGAAATGACGCAGAAGCACCAATATTTTCACGTTGAACGGATGGGTTTTTCTGCAGATCACCAACTCGGTGCGGTCAAGGTTGTTTAAGGGCTCAGGCGAGAAGGAAAGCACTGCTGGAAACAAAGGAGGAAAGAAATGCATGAATGCAACGGTCTGGGGGAGATTACTTGGTTTTAACAGGGCTGATTACGATACACAAGCAGAAATGGAGCTGCTGAAAACCATCTCCCCCAACCTGACTGCTGCTAAATCTCTGCTCTGAGTGCCTCAGGCAGCGCCAGGGGAGAGGAACGCAGCTTGTAGCTCCATTTTAAAGGCATTGCTTCAACAAAAGCCCTCTGAAGGCACTGTGAGGGCAGGGCCTGATCCTGCCACAACAGATTTCTGATCATGGGAATACTCCCACGGAGAGAAGGGATGGGTGCTGCCTGGTATGGAGCCAGAAACAGTATGCTAAGGCACAAAGCAGGCAGCAAGGCTCCCGGGCAGGTCTGGGGCTTAAGTACCCAATGGAGTGCAGATCGTCAGCAGCAGCTTCTCAAACTTTTTAAAGGAGATAAAAATCATTCCCTCTCACAGCAGCGGTGGATTGACAGGAATGAGAGCAGGGTGAACAAGTCCCCAAAAACCCTCAGGGAAACGCCTGGTTCTGGATAGGACCAGCCTGGCTCAGCTCAGATGTGGGGCAGCACAGAGATGCACCCTGCTTTAGCTGGGCTGTGCCACCAGGCAGACACAAGGTGGGAACAGGGTGCACTTACCCAAGTCATTCCCATGCCTCAGATTCCCATTTAAAAAATTAGGACAGCAACACAAATCCGTTTTTAAGAGTAACTGAAAAGCACTGAATCATGTTTTTGCTGTTATTGTTAGTGCAATACTGGCATATGCTGGTTCAAACTGTAGAATGGCTGTGCTGTAATTAAGCAAAGCAAAACCTAGTGACCAAGTGCAGCTTGATCTGCAGCCTGTGTTACATGACATTCCATTCTGGAAGAGGACCAGGTGCTCATGTTATAGCATCCTGCTATCTGCCAGGAGATCCCAGCTGTGTGGGGACCATAGAGCCATCCATTCCTAGCTTCAGCACCCCCAGATTTTAAACCAAGCACCCTCGATGTGATTGCTTTGGACCTGCTTATTACACAAGACATCTGTGTACAAGATCATCTGGTTTTGGTAGTTCTGTGACACTGGGGAACAGAAACCGGGGCCTCCTTCTAGTGCAGTTCCAGAACACATTAACACCAAGATTGGGAAAGCATTCCTAAGTAATAACCATCATTAAATAAAAGAGAGAGAAGTGCAAGCCAAAAACTGACAAAACAGAAGTTGATAAAAAAAATATAATGAATAAAGGAGAACAAACACACTGAACAGACTCAAGACACTGCAGGGCATTTTGCCTGCTTGCAGTAAGTGGGGGGTTCACAAAGTCCTACCTGCCACCAAGGGGAGGTGTGAAACCATCACAGGACACTGAAGGAAGAATTATGCCCTGAGCCAGGAGCTTACAGCAAACCCCCATACTTTCTCATTCATGATGAAACTTTACCAATCCTCCCTGCGCTGAACTTCTATAAGAACAGACACAACTTCACAGATGATCTCTGAAAGAATCTCCCCCTTTCAGATCTTTTTGTTGGTGTTTAAGATTCAGATAAGAAATAAATTCAATGTTTTTGCTAAGAACAAAAAGGTGTTCTGCATTCCCAGCCGTACAGAGGAGATGGGCAGCCCCATGAACAGCAGAATGATGTACTCTATTTTCCTGTGGATACGTGCCTCTCCTTTGATTTACTTTATAACTGAATCAGGGCTGAGATGGCTGTCATCTCTATCTGTGCCCATAACATTCCTCTCTCGGTCCTCCCTCACATCCCCTTGCAGGAGATGCTGGCTGCAGCATGTCAGCCCCCGGGCTCGGCTGGGGAGTCAGCCCAAAGCAATTACAGCAGACGTGAGATGGCCAAAACCTCAGCCAACTTCCCATGCAGGTACACACATTTGTTATTTCGATATTTACCTTCCTGTCAAATTCACTTGAAATCAGCCAGTGCGTTCATGCATGAGAAGGGGAATGAGGACAGGTGTGTCTTTCCACCAGCTGGCTGCCTGGAGTCTCTTTCCTTTGTACAGGGAGAAAAATTTCAGCAAGGTAGCTGCTCACACAAATAAAACACTGACAGTCATAAGGATCCCTGCTGGAACTGCAAACGGTGCTCCCCAGTGCCTTGATGTCAGCAGTGTCTTCAAATTTTGGGTAAAATGCAATTTATTCCTCTTTACCTGAAAACAGCATTTTGTGATGGGACCGTGCACAAGTTCCCTCAGTTCCCTTACTTGAGTAAGAAGCAGCAGTTGGATTCTGCCCTCCCCTGCACACCATTCTTGCATTACCAACCTTGCAGCTCTCCTGCTGTTGGATGTCTTTTTTTCCCCACCAAAACTCCTCTATTTAAATGCATCTGAACAGCCTCACTCCCTGCAGCCCACACCTCCGTGTCTCCTTGCTTTCTAGAGGAGGAGCTAAATTGGGTTTCTGATGGAGATGGCAGTGTGTGTCTCTCTGCTTATTTCTTTTGCTCTACAGAAAACCTGTTGCTTTTGGACAATTCCTATTATATTTCCCATTTTCTAAAAAAAAAAAAAAACAAAAACCAAAAAACAAACAAATGGTAGAAAGGAAGACCTGGGGAACCACAGACCAGGGAGCCTCAACTCTGTGTTGGGAAGTTCATGGAGCAGATCCTCCTGGAAGAGATGCTGAGGGACATGAGAGATGAGGAGGTGATCTGAGACAGCCAGCATGGTTTCACCAAGGGTAGATCATGCCTCACCAATCTGGTGGCCTCCTACAATGGAGTGAGGCATTGGTGGACAGAGGAAGAGCAATCGGTGCTGTCTGCCTGGACTTGTGCAAAATGCTTGATACGGTTTCACTCCACATTCTTATCTCTAAATTGCAGAGAGATTGATTTGAAGAGTTGACTGCTCAGTGGATAAGAAATTTGTCACAGCCAAAGATTCACAGTCAATGGCTCTACGTTCAGGTGGAGGCTGGCAATGACTGGTGTCCCTCAGGGGTTCATCTTGAGACTTCTGCTCTTTGACGTCTTTATCAGTGACATAGACAGTGGTATCGAGTGGCACCTTCAGCAAGTCTGCAGATGACACCAAGCTGAGAGGTGCAGATGATACAGTAGATGGAAGGGATGCCATCCAGAGGAGCCAGAACAGGATTGATAAGTGGTCTAGCGGGTGGCAACCCTGCCCACCCTGCCCACAGCACGGAATTAGAACTAGATGATTGTCCGTGTTCCTTCCAACCCAAGCCATTTTATGGTGATTCAATGATTCCCAGAGCAGAGGCAGTTCCAAAGATCACCTTTTTTCTTAAACACTGAGAAGAGAGTGTGAAGGGCAGACAAAAGAGATTCCCCCTCTGCATCCCTGTGTTCATCAGCACCCAGTCCCTACCCTTAGGGAAGCCAGGCAAGTACACAACCCTACCTTGATCCCTATGTAGGAAGAACCCTAGAAACTGCGTTGCTCCCCATGCTACTGAAAGAGGCAAACAGCTCCTATTTCACTCTCCAGTCAGATCAGGAAGTTGGGCGTGAGGATGGGAAGGACCTTTCCCAAAGGCAGGTTTGATGTCCAGTTATGGCAGCATCCAGACAGCTTTGCCAGCTGCGCTGCTCTCCCACATTTACTCACAGTAACTGATTTTCATTACCAACAGCTTCTTTTTTTCTTTTTTCTCTGCAACTTCTCTTCACTTAACTCTGACTTAATGTTCTAAACCAAAGAAATATCTGTGGGGCTAGCAAAGCTTTCCCTTTGGACTGGTGGCTCGTGGCCAGTTTACCAAAAGGTTATTGAAATCTTGTAATATTCCTCATAAAACTGCAGGGAAGGAAGTGGGAAGGAACTCAAGGAACTCAGGGATACCATTCCTCAAGCATTTTGAGCCAAAATCTTCCCTAAGAATAAAAGAAACTATTGACCATTTGATGGTTCCCTTTCGTAATCAATTCAGAACGAGGCTTTGAATATTCATGTTGTTATTTCTGCTCCCCACATTTCACTTGCTTGAATGGAAATGTATAGAGAGCACTTCTGTATTTATTTGCAGTCCCTTCACAAAGTACCCTCTGAAACCCTACCATTGGGAGGTACCCCAGGGCCACCAAGCTGAAATACCAGGACCAGGCTGGTCCCCCTTGTCCCAACCCGGGACTGACTTATTGTAACCCATTCCTGGCAAGAAAAACAAGGCACCCAAGACTGGTTGTTCCCCTGCTGCTCATCCCAACAGTCCTTTCCATAGTCTCATGCTGAAACACATCCTGAGCGGCCAGTTTCCTTTTAGCATGGCAAGAAGAAACATCATTTTTTAAACCACGCAAACGAGGAACAAGATCTGTGTATAAAATAAACAGACAAGCCATTTTTCACCTATAATTGTTTCTTTGCCACATTAATAAAAACATGGTGTGTGTTATGGTTAATGAATATGTAAATGAGAGATGATTAATAACTCTTTTGGAGAGAAATGAGAAGATTCATTTACCTTCTGCAATTCCTCTGTGCTTCCCATCCCGTTCGATGTCCCTTCTCTCAGTGTTTAAATCAGGTCTCTGTACACAGTGAAATAGAACGAATACTGCCAATATTCCACTTGAGACCATGCCCAAAGTGTTTGTTTTTCCTTCCTCTTGAGGGCATATATTCCCTGCACGGAGTAAATTTCCAGTCACCCAAAAATACTTGGGCTAAACATCCTGCTCTGGACATAAAGGCTTGGGATCCGTGTCCCAGCTGGATAAATAAAACCCCTTGCCAAGGTGTGCTCCCGTGGGGTGTAAGCGTGGGCTGGTTGGAGTCTTTTCTCTGAAAAGCTCCTTTGAGAGGTGCTTTTTTCCAGCCTTTATGAGATCCATGCCTATGGGCAATACTTTTTTTTTTTTTAACAGTATTATGGGATTTTGCTTTTAAGCTGGAAGTTTTCTTTACAAAGCGGAGGGTGAAACATTTCCCTCTCTCTCCCTCCCCATTTTTGCACAAAGCACCTCCTGTCTGTGCTGCCTTTACTGCTGAGCCCCCCCCCCAGCCTTGCTCCATGCTCTGTGGCACTGCCACAGCCACATGCATCCCACCAAAACCCTGAGCCTTCGCCCTGAGAACAGGAATCTCCTGAGAATCTCCCCCCAAGAGCTGTGTTGCATTCATGGGGGCAGCTGCAGCCTCCAAAGCACATCTGCCTCCCTTCCCTGCTCATCATCATTTCATGTAGGAGCTACCTTGGGCTGGAGCCATTCCTGGAGAGTCTCCCACATCCTCCCAGCATCACTTCTTCATCTTCTCTTTCTTAGACAAGAGACCCAGATCCACTGGCCAAAAAAAAAATGAATATTTTCACCCAAACCAGTGTCTCCACCAGTGACACAGAGTGTCTCCACTCTCCTTCATTCTCTCTGCATTTCAGGAGCAGAGTTGCCCTTCTCCAGCTCTTTCCCAAAGACAGGCTGCCCATCTTTGATATGATCCAGCTGCAGACGAAGGCTAAGCATATGGGTATACTAACCCATGCTGCTGTGGGGCTCAGGAATGTGCTGGGAGTGAGGAGAGGGTCCTGAGCTAGATTGTTGTGCTACATGCCCCTGGATGATGCTGTAACTCTGCAGTGCCAAAGCTAAACTTGTTCCAGGAGCACGGGAAGGGAAGGCAGGACAGAGCTCTCCTCTCCTCCTCAGTTGGGGAGCTGAGGGGTTCAGAGATTTGAGCCAGACTTCAGCTGGGGGACCCCAGCTCTGCATTGTGACCAAGCAAAGCACACAGCGCAGCTTCCAGCCTGCAGCAATCTGCCTCTTGCAGGCGAAGTCTCTCCATTAAGTTCCCTTCCCAAATCTTTGTCCTTTGAGTTATTAAGGTTTCACTTCAACTGCTCCCCAGCCTGCGAAACACAGAGTCAGCATGCACTGAGACCAGTGCAGTGCAGTGCAGTGCAATGCAGTGCACCCAGGGTTTGCCTGCAACCTGGGGTAACCAGAGGAAGCAGGGATTGCTTACTACTGAGTATTTGCATCATTTAGCAGTGGATGTTATTGATACTTTTTTTTTTTTTTTAAATATAATACCCCTAGTGATACTGATGCTCTCCTACAACAAATACACCAGTGCTGCTTCTGGAGTCAAAAGAATTTCCTGTTTGTTTCACTACTGTTAAACAGGTGAAACAGAACCAAAGCCAACCTTCGGCAGTGACTTTTTGCACATTATCTGACTTGCTCTGCAGAGTGCTAAGAGTTGGCTGTGCTGCTCAGAGTCTTTAATTTCCCTCTATTTCCTCAGGATAAACAGAGCCTGGCTGCACAGTGTTTCTTAGTACCTTCCACTAATTCCTTTGCGCTGTTTTTATGCTGGGAGCTCAACTATAAGGACAAAAGCACCCTCTCGTGGCTGCAGCTTTGCCTTCAAGAAGTCACGGCTCTGCTCTTGCGGAGTGTTTGGATGGGCTGCTGAACTGGGTGGATGTTTCCTAAGGGCCAGGGATGCTTTATTGATGTAGAATTCAGGGTTTGATTCTGAACTGGTTTAAAAATGAATCCTCCCAGTCTGTATTCATGTCTCCCCCTCTCAGTCCCAGGGCTCTGCCATACAGTGCTCTCCCATTTCTCCCCTTTCACAGCGCTTGTAGTTTCATCACACCAATGCGAACCAGTGCGCTCTTCACCTTCCTTAAATGCGTTACTCCTTGAGAACCTCCGCTTTCCAGAATCACACACAACTCATTTTTAGCTCTCCTAGAAACTGGAAAACAACAACCCAAAGGACACAGCTCCACTCACACGTGAGGCTCCCAAAGACCACAAGGAACCCAGGAAGGGTCAGCTGCTGCACAGTCCTCCCCCTGTGCTCCCTGCTTCCCTGGGTCAGTGCTGGGCCCAGCAACCTGCAGCATCCCAGAGCAAACCCAGGCACTGCCCAAACTCTGGGTGAGCCCAAGCAGAGAGACCCAGCAGCACCGCATGCATCCCATCAACATTGGAATTTGGCTGGAGGCACGTCACTGGAAATGCATTGCTTTTTTTTTTTTTTTTTTTTTTTTCCAGGGAAAAAATAAAGTCATAATTAATCATTTGTTCCAATTTTTTTCACTAGAAGAAAGAATTTTCTTTAAAGTACATGTTGGTTACAGAAAAGCAGCTGCTTGTTTTGTTTTCTGTAATGAAAACCAGAAGATTTTTCCTGAAAAAAAGGTTTGAAAACCAGCTGCTCCGGTCAGTAAAGCAAAAACAAAAGGAAACTGTTGCAACTACTAAAGTAAATGTTGTTTTGTTGTTTTGCTGTGAACTTCCAAGAAAATAAAGAGGGACCCTGATGTGATTGATTGCCACCAGGACTGAGCAGACACAACGGATTTGCTGCAGCACAAACCTCCCCAGACCTCTTGCACTCTAGGTGAGCTCAGTTTCAGCAGGAGCAACGCAGCAGGGTGGGCTAACAGCTCAGGACAACAGCTCTGGACTAGCAGAGAAATTCCTGTGCTTGGGTTCTTGTGAACCACTATTGTACTGTGCAGATGTTGGATCTGAAACCCTGCCGAGCAGCCACCCAGTGCTGAGTGCATGGGAAGTGCCTGCACTGCTGCTGGGTACAGGTGGGATCTCTGGAACCCCCAGCCCAGCTGCACTGGGGGAGATGCAATAGGAAAACACAATCTCCTTGTATTTTCTCCGTTACCCAGACCAGTTTCCATCTCGCCTCCCGTGTAAAAGGTTTTCCAAGCCTGATGAGGCTGAATGGATCGCTTCTATGAACGCATCTCTGCCTTACATGAAGAATTTCAGCCTCTAGGAAAAAAAATTAATAATAAAATGCAATAAATAAATAAATGATGTCTTGCTGGATCTTAGGTTAGATATATTGATTTTTGTGTTTGACAATCAAAGCGCTGTCCTCAAGCCAAACACTTCCTCATTAATGTACCTTCAGTGAATTCCCTTCTCTATCAATCAATCAAGACGTAAATAATTAAAACAACATTTCAGAATAAAATGTTCCGTTTGTAGGAAGGCCTGGGATGTGCGAATTACGAAGCAGGAATTCATGCCTAGTTCTATTAATGGCCCTCGACCTTCGGCCCCACGTCTAGTGGCAATGAAGTGCTCATTAATTCACCGTATTTCATGCACTGTCAACTCATCCCATTTGCATGGAGCTCAGACCCCCGAAAGGTCGCCCTGCAGGGACAGCAGACGCAGGTGGTGATGGCTTGACCACAGCTCTCAGCAGGGCTCAGGGTTGGCTCAGCCCTGAGGTTCCGCTGGCACCAGGCAGAGCTCAGGACCTTCCCCCCTTCACAGCCCAGGGCTTTATTTAACACAAAACCAGCAAAATGGGCTTGGGATCTTCTTGCAGGTTAAGCTGCCATCATCCACCCTATTGCTTAGGCAGGGAAGTTCTGTCTGTACGTGGCATCAGAGTGCCACCACAGGAGATCCAGAGCTTAGACTTCCAGTTCCCACATAGAAACCAGGACGGATTTTTGAAAGACACTGATGGAAACAGGAGATGATATTCCTAGACAGAAATCACAATGGAATTTCAGAGGTCACAGACGGAAATGGGCAGATGAAGCTTCAGCCCCCCGTGGCCTCTCTGCTCCCTCCATCACGTTCTCTAAGCAGAGACCTGACGTCCCACCACTTCCTCAGTTCCTTGGCACGGTCACAGAGGAGCAGAGGCCACCCTGAGGCCAGCACAGCCCCCCAGCAGCAGGTCTCACAGCCTCCAGCCAGCACACGGGGGTCTCACGCAGGGCCACGGCCCTCATCCAAGGGATTCTTCAAAGGCAAGGATGCAAATTCTATTATCCATCCCTCAAGGTTTCCTCTGTTAAAATCAAATCTGGACCCGGAACATGTCTGTGCTCCTGCGCTCTGAGATGAGCTTTAATTAAGAGGTAAAATTATTAAAGCTGCAAGTTATTATAGCCTCAGGACCCCGGCCCAGTGATATGAAGCAGATGGTCCAGGGGCAAGCAAGAGCCCTTTAATAAAGAAGCGTTTGCAATTCATGAGCATTAATTATGTCCACTTCTCTCATTTTAAAATGTTATGCTTGTCATCCCTGGTATTGTGTGGAAAGCAAGCATGATGAATTAGGCAAACCCCTTCTGGTTCAGGACATATTCTTTGTGTGCCGAAAATTAAAAGTATTATCTCCCAGAAGATAGAGCAGTCAGAATATTTAAGGCTCGCTCCCTCCCTCCCTCTGGGTTTCTCCACATCACCTCACAGCCCTGCCCAGGTTTTGGTGCTGCTGGGACCTGGGCACCTCCAGCAGGGCAGCAGGGAGAGGGACAGCCAGCCCCAGGATGGGGACTGAGAGCATGGGGTGCTTCAAACTGCTGCTTACTGGGAAATCACTGCCAGCTTGGGCCAGCTGCTTACCCTCTCACCTCACTCCCTGCCTGCCCCATCTATTGTTTACAAGCCCATAAAGCAAAGGATGAGGGAGAGGATGGATCCTGGCTGAACAGTCCACTCTGCCACCGTCACCAGCGTGCTTGCACTTCAGATTTCCATAGGTGTGAAAAATCTCTAGGGACTCATTGCCAGGGCTGGGCACACCAAGGGGACACCACAGGGGAGAACAGAACAGAGGTGAAGACACCAGCCTGAAACTCAGAAATCAGAGCTTCAGGACTCAACTGAGTGAGAAAACAGCCGCAGGGCTAAAGGGACTGCTGAGGGCTTTCAGTAGAAGGAAGCACCCAGGATACAAATCTAGGCACAACCCTGAGGAACACCAAGTCTGAAGCAAATGCTTTTTCCAATGAGCACCACGTATTAAGCTTTTGTCAGTCTTTCAAAGGGAGAAAATACCAGATCCAAGCTCCTCTTCCCAGAGAACTGCCACGAATGTGTGAATGCTGGTAAATGCAAACATGAGAATGCCCACCCCCCCACCACTCCCCTCTGGGATGCAATGGGTAGGAGAATCTTGTTAACTTGATGGGATGAGACTGAATTGGTGCCAGGTGGGATCTGCTCACCACAGGGATGGATGGGCTGGAGGAACTAGCTGTTTTTGGTGGTAAGAGGTAGGCTTGAGAGCAGGCTGGTCTGGAAGAGATGGCCCAAGCAGGTGTGGGAAGCACAAGGAGGGTTTGGCAAAAGCAGTCAGGATGCTCAGCCAGTCTACCTTCACATGAAGCTCCAAAACATGCTACAAATAAGCGATCGATCTGATGCCTCAATAATCCCTGAAAAGCCAAGTGACAGCATCGCTTTCTTATTCTCATCTTCTTCTTTCTGTCCTCATCTCTTTTGCCCACTCACTTGTAGCTCTCAGTAACCACTTAAGATGTAACAGAGACAACAAATCATGCCTCCTATCGCACCCAGCAACTAGAATTTCCTTTCCATTATTCCAATTCACAGCTACAAATCTTTTCCTTTTATTTTCCTAGGTACAAACTCAGGATTTCCATGCAGAGGAAGTCTGGTACCATGCCTGATGTTACAAGGCTGGTGGGAAAGGGCCATTAACTTGCTGAGACAGACTGCTTGCAGCCCCACAAGGCATCAGATAACCCAGTCTGACCTTACAGCGTGAAGCTGCCCGCCCCCCTGGTAATAGCTTCACCCACTACACAGCCTTGGTTAAAGATGACAGTGTTTACATTCATTGAGATTTATTGGCTCTTCCTTTTGTCTGGAATTAAGGCCCCAGTGAGGGACAATTTGGTTTTACAGGCAGAGGAGCCCAGGACTGGAGGAGGCAGGAGACATCGTGTGTGCAGTTCCCCCAGGGATAGCACCAGGTTTGGGGAGGATGCCAAACCCCACTGGAAAGGGACCTATTCCACATCCCAAAAACATTCCCACACACTGAGCTCATTGTGAAGCATCAATCCGAACGGGCTAGCATTGAATATCAGCCAAAAAGTTGATGTCTTGAAATAAAATTCATCCTGCCTGAGCATCCTTACACATAATGAGCAAGATGTAAATAATTGGGTTCAGCTTCATTCAGCCAGCCCAGTGCAGGTGTTAACAAAAGCCTTTTGGAAAGCACTCCAAGATCACTCAAGGTGCAGGAAACAGATTGCACAGGATCCAGACAAACAGGAAAAAATAGGTGATGTTAAAACTGAAACAGGCTTGTGGCACCATGACACCACCAAAGGCAGGGCAGGTGTCTGCATGACCCAGTGCCAAAATGTCACATTGGCCACCAGGCCCCTGCAGCCTGGCTCAAATGCCAGAAGAACCTGCTGCCCTCTGCATGCTTCCAAGGATCAGAGATTTTGTTTGTTTGCCTGCCAGCTTCGTGGCGTTTTGTTTTTTTGCTTCATGAATTAATTTGGCCATGATTTATTTACAGTCACACAAAATACGCAGTCCCTTCTGAAGTCTATGTCCACGCGAACACTTTCAGGGACCAAAATAATTGCCACAAATGCTACCGGGCAAACATAGCCCTGGAAGAAATGCTCCCAGGACCGTGAATCATCCTCCCCGTGGCTGGGAAATTCAGCCAGGCAGCACCCAACACAGCTCTTTGGTATTAACATCAAATTTCACACTTGTTTCCATTCTTGCTTTCATTAGCCACGTCCTGACACTTCTGCTTGTGCTCTGTCAGAAAAAAGCTCAGCTGGTGCCAACATCAGAGCTCTTTAGAGGCCACTGACACAGCAGAAGTCATCTCAGCACAATGACACTCACCTCAACGGTGTCCCCAAGCGTTGCTCCGATCCTCTTATGGAAAAGGGATAACTGGTCCTGCTGCAGAGGTTTGTAAAGGAGTAAAGGCCAGAGGTTGGCATTCCAGGAAGCACCTAAGGCAGCCTGAACCCTGGCACTAATCTTGCCCAAAGAACCACGAGCTGGAACCTGGCAAAACTCAGACCAGTCTTCACACCCTGCTCTGTTCTGCCAGGGACTCATCTCACACCCAGCCTTCACAGGGCACTGGAAGCACTAGGACAACCAGTACGGCCAGCAGAAACAGAGGGCTCATTCTGCTGCCCATTCAGCAACTCAGAGCCCATCTGGGTCCCAGGACACTCAGTCGGGCCAGGGAATGGCTCAGGACCCCCAGGTGAGATGTAAATTTTAGGAGAAGAACCTGAAGCCAGCCCCAGCACCAGGGCAGCGAGGCATGCAGTGCTCCAGCTGCCCCCCAGTTACCAGGTACACAGCTACCTCCTGGCACTGGCAGGTCATTTACATATGCAACACTTTCCTTGCACGTGTATGCATATAATTGCTCACACAGTTATCTCCTGACACCAGTATCTGTCAAGAGCCTGCATGCATACTGCAACCCTGCCCAGCTTGCTGCTTGAACGGCCTCCTGCTGCTTTCTACATACAACACTGGGCCAAAGGAGGGTTAAATCTTCCCAGCTTTCATTCTCCCCCCACTAAAATAACATGCTTTTTGATTAGGCTAAACGCCAGCATAGTTCATCCCAGTCTGTGGGCAAGTTTGGTCTGTTCCTGGAATCCTGGGTGACCCCCAAAAAGGGGGTTAATTGGAAAGCACAACCTGCAGAGCTCTGACACCTTTAGGGTTAGGAAAGTTCCTCTGCTGCTCCTGAGCTGTAAAGAGGTCGACTGGCAGCTCCATCTTCACCATCACAATGAAGTGCATTGGGTGCTGGGTTGCCCCAGGCTCAGAAAGTCTCTTATTATGAGGAAAGAAAAAAGAAGAGCAAGATTAGATGCTAAACACCAAGAAAATGAGAAGGAAAAATAATTTATCATCTCAGTTTCTTCCCAGGGCTATTAAATACTCTCCATCCCCTTGGCTGGGTGGTAGGAAGCACTGTCCTGTGAGGGCAGATGGCATTGCCTCCAGATTACCCCCAGGTGCTTCACGGTCAATTAGAGGCGAGCTGGGAGTAAGGGAGCAGGGTTAAAGATTACGCAAAGGGCCAGGCTGGTGGCACAGCAGGGAGCTGCTCTGCTCATCTATATTATAGACACTAATTTGGTTTAATTTACTTCAAAGGCTTTCTTGTAGGATGTGGTGTGTGCAGGGTTGGGAGCTATTTTTCTCCAAAGAGGTTTGAAAGGGGCTGGGGCCTTTCTCTCGAAAGCATCCCAGGGAGAATGCTTTGGGTTTGGGATTTTTTTTTTATTTTTTATTTTTTACAAGGGCTGTCTCCAAAGGCAGATAAGAAGGAGCCCTGGGAAATGAAAGCCCCCCCCAAAAAGTATATATAAAAGGAAACACGATCAACAAAGGCTGAAACGAAGCAGCTGAAGCACTTTAAAATAAAGCCTGTCTCCCCCCTGTGCAATAAAACCATCCTGCAAAGAGCTGGTCAAAGATTCCCCAGGAAAAGTCCTTTGGTGAAAGGGAAATATGTTGAATTATCCCTCAGGAAGTGAATAACCCAGGCACAATTCGGGCACTTTTATCCTTTCATCAGCCCAGGGAGAAGTGGCTTTTAATGCTGGGAGGCTTAGCGGGAATGTAAATCCAAGCAAATAGCCATGGGGCTGCAAGGGCTTTGGGCAGCCCCTGCAGGGGGCAACACCGAGGGCTGCAAAACCTCACCAGGAGCAGCCCACAGAGCATCCCACAAGCCATATAATTTCAGCTTGGATCCTACTTGGCTGAAATCAGGATTAGGTCTGCTAACGCTTCTGGGTGCTCCCATGGCACCTCAGGCACCTCCTGGTTTCATTGCATGGGGTTTCAGTGTCTGCATGCACAGCATCAGGTCTCAGCACCCCAAACTGTGGTGGAGGAAGTGCTCCATATCACTGCACAAAGAAGCTGAGCTCAGGACGGCATCGATAATGACATTAAATAATTGCAGGAGGAAAAGTTGACTGAGTGAAAATAGGAAGGCTGCAGGGTCAGCACCAGAGGGCAGAGAGGGGAGGAGAGACTGGAGGGCAGCCTGGAGGGATGGCAGGTCTCTGGGGATGGGAAATGGGATGCAAGAAGTCGTGCTATGCTCTGAAAGCAAGCAGTGACTTCTCCAGCCAAGTTCTGAATGGATCCAAAGCTGCAGCCCTAACCACATCACTGCTCGAGCACCTTGGGCAAAAATCCATCCCCGAGCTGGGGGAGGGTTTGGCTGGGGAAGGCTGCGGTGGCAGCTTTTATTTGAGGCTGAACTGTCTTTGGAAGCATTGCTGCTGTTGTTGCTAAAGCATTCCTTTTAATTGATCTGGTTACAAAGGAGCTACAAAATTTGCTCAAGCTGCTTGTGATCAGTCTCTTCTTGTACAGGTCCTCAGCAGGGCTGAAGGGGGCAGCTTCCCAGCCCTCCCATCCAGAACAGGCCATCAGACATCACTTGTGGCACATACAACCAGTGCAAGAAAGTAATGCCACCCTGAATGGCAGTGAGAGAATTGAAAAGGACGTGGTTCACCTCACTGTCGTGGCTTTATGTTTTTTGCTCTCAGTTTGGTTTTATACGAAATGTCTACAAGACATTTATTACCATCATTTAAAAAACCCAGCGTTACAGGGAGCCGTACTAATTGTGACATTTTATCAGTATTCATTTTACCTCTAGGTTTTTAACGAAGGCAGCAAAACCAACTGTTTTCTGGTGATACAGAATGTCTTGTTTCTTGAAGCCTTTCTGTGGTTGACCACTTCTTCATTAGTTACCTGCAGCACGGCACCTTCCATTTTAACTACCAACACCAGGGATGGATTGGTTCTGTCCCTTCATGACTCAAGGGCATCAGAGGGCACTGAGCTCCAGTATCCACCAGTGCCTTATATTGCTGTGGTTCTGATGTGGAACACTGAAAACCAAAAAACCATGACACTTAGTTCATTAGCCACTTTAGCCAAGATAAATAATAATAATAATAATAATTAAAAGATGATTTGTATCAGTGCTAATCTGCAGTGCCAGGTTCACTTGCCCACACCATTTCCTCAATGCAGATTGTGCAGGATAACTAATTGCACATTGCTAACTAACTTGGACACTTTACCAATTGCCTTGGGTTTGTTTTGAAGCACGTTTCTGCAAGATTCTGGCCACTTGTGGTGCCTGTCTTCTTCACTGGGAGACCACAGCCAAGAGGGTCACCAAGGACCAGAGCATCTTCAGCTGGCTTTGAGCCCTCCCTGCTCAGGGAACCGTGGCTCCGCGGTGCCACCGTCCGGCTTCATCCCTGCATTGCAAAGCCGACGGCTGCTCTGAGGCAGCGTATATTTTTTTATTATTATTCCTACCATAATTTTTTCAATTTACAAGGCAGTCAATGAAAGAGGAAGATGAGATTTGCTCAGCACGTTTTTCAGAAGTATTTACTGCTGAGGGTAGTAGAAAAGCTATTTAAACAATTGCTTTTATGATACAACACACAATAAAGAAACTTCCCCTGTATTTTTTTCACTCCTCTTTGCCACTTCTCCCATATTGCTGCTGTTCTGTTCAGCTAGCTGTTTTATGGGCTACCTTGATTTTAATTGGGCTGTAGCCCCAGAGCGCACTGAAATTTTGGATTCTCATTTAGCTCAAAGGTTGCACACAGCTGATGGAAGAGAAATGCTGGGTCCTGCCTTAATGTCTTTCGTGAGCTGGGAGGGCCTCGTGGGGTGTGTGGAGAGCGTTCAGAGAAGAGATAAGAAGCTGTGAAACTGGAGCACAGGTCTTACGGGGGATGGCAGAGGGAATTGGGATCGTTCAGTCTGGAGAAGAGGAGGCTCCCAGCAGAGCTCATCACCCTCTACAGCTCCCTGACAGGAGGTTGTGGTGAGGTGAGGGTGAGCCTCTGCTCCCAGGTAGCAGCGATAGGATGAGAGCTGGTGGCCTCAAGCTGTGTCAGAAGGGATGAGTCAGGTTGGATCCTAAGAAAAAAAGTACTTCTCCAAAAGAGTGGTGATGCAGTGGCACAGCTGCCCAGAGAAGTGATGGAGTTTCTGTCCCTGGAGGTGTTCCAGAATCATGGAGATGCAGCACTGACATGGGCAGTGGCATGTTGGGTATGGGCTGGGGTTGGGCTTGATGATCTTAGAGCTCTTCTCCACCCTTAATGATTCTATGATTCTGACATAGGCTGGTCTGTTTATCAATAGGGATTAGTACATTAGTTTAGGAAACAATACATTAGTTTGGTGAAAGGAATCTGTGAGTGACAGTTCTAAAACGTCCCATTTCAAATTTAGTGGTTGAGTAGTCTTGTTTTCCTTAATAATCTTGCCCTGGGGACGTAATAGAATACTTTTACCTTTTGTCTCAATGATCTTGCCTCACAAGAAGCACTGCAGTCATAATAGAGCACTTTTATCTTTTGCTTCAAAAGGTGCAAGGATATTTGCCTTGGCTACATGTGGTTTTAAGAAGTTTCTCACTATGGCCTCATGAGCAGTGGAAATTTTCCAAAGTGGATGAAAGTGAGCCAAAGGCCTCAATGATGAAGCTGATGTTGAAAAATGGGTAAGAAGCAGATGGGCTCTCGACCACCCTAGATAATACTGAGCATGCCCAAAGGGATATTAGCATATATTTATGAGTCTTGAAAAGGAATGAATATATATCAATATACTGCATATGTATGTCTTAACTGATCAAATGCAGAATGTGAGCTCTGACAGGGTGTGCTTGCTTGTCAAGTCAGCTGGCATCATGAGGAGTAAAGGACTGCTGTTTTCTAACACCACACTGGAGTTTTCTTCCTGGATTTCTGATGACAATTCTATGTATGGATCATCTGAGGTGAAGGAGGTACCTCCATGTCGGGTACTGGTAGTTCCATGTCCACCATGGAGACAGACACCTGTGCTGGGGATCAGAGAGCGCTCACCAAAAAGTGCTCACCAGCTCAGGCTGGCATTCAGGCTTCTCCATTAAGAGGGGATTATCAATACACGCTTGCATTTCTAAGTTCCAAGGCTCAGCCTGAAAGACAGCCCAGCACAGTTCAGTGTAGGAGAGAGCTCTGCAGCTCCAGCCAGGCAGCAGTGGCAGATCTAGATCCAGACCCAAACCCGGACCCAGATCCAGATCCAGATCCAGACCCAGACCCGGACCCAGACCCGGACCCAGACCCGGACCCAGACTCAGACCCAGATCCAGACCCAGACACAGACCCAGACCCGGACCCAGACCCAGATCCAGACCCAGACACAGATCCAGACCCAGACTCGGACCCAGACCCGGACCCAGATCCAGATCCATACCCAGACCCAGACACATACCCAGACACAGACCCAGACCCTTGGCAGTGCCGCCTGCAGCCGCCGGGTGGCGGCCCCATCCCGCACTGTGTGCCCGCACGGAACCGGCTCCATCTCTCCCCCCTTCCACGCGCCCCGAAGCTCCGGAGAGGCCCGACTGGGCTGAATTAAGGCCAAAAATTTCAAAAGATCCCGCTCGAGACCAGCATTGAGTTCTGCTGCTTTCCTCCCCAACCTGAGGGGCTTTGGTGGGGGTCTTTCTGCCCTTGAACCCTCCCCACATGCACACCGCTCTGCAGCTGTCCTTTCCAGAGGAGATCCAACCCGTGCACTGTTTTCCCTTCCAAAAATCATCAGCCATGTCCCTGACTGCTCCACAGATGAGCTGGGAATGGATGTCTGTGTCCTTGCTGGAAGCACGGTGCCAGGCATGGTGTGACCTGGGACCTGCCCAGGGCTGCATCTCAAGGGGGCCATATGGGCAATCAAGATCTCCTGAGCATCACCAGAGCACCCCAAAATGATCACCCAGGGGAATGGCCTGCGTTGCAAGCCACGGCCAGGGGTCCCTGAGGCCAAGCTGGGCACAGGACTGCCAGGTGAAGCTGAGCAGTGAAGCTGCAGGGCACCTTTTGCTGCTCCCTGGGGACGTGGCTGGGTTTTGAGCCTCAGGACCTTGATGTCAGCAATCAGCCTCAGCACACAGCGCTGCAGGAGCCATTGTGTCTGTGCCAGCAGCGCTTGCTACATCAGCTCAGATATTTAATAGCCAAATGAATGAGCAAGCAGAAGCACCAATGTTCCTGTGCCAGCCATGAAGGTTGCACACGTTGCCTACAATGTGCTGTTTCTCTAGCTTTCATTGCACCTCCAGGCTCTGGGGGTTTCAGTGCACAGGAGTGAAAGGCTTCTGCTGTTTGTGCAGGCTGGTAGAGCCGGCTAGGCCCTTCAGCAGCTGGTGCTGACCTGAGACTCCCTGCTCAGGTGCATTCTGCTGGCTTTGGTGGCCATATCACAGGGACATCTTAGTGCAGAACCAGAAGGATGGTAGGAATCAGCACAGTGCTGAGCTCAGGCCATGGTCTCACCACCCATGCCAACGAATCGTCACTCCTCCAGCACAGCACGTCTGCCTGCCAGGCAGCCCAGCGAGCTCACAGCCCATCTCAGCAGGAGGACTGAGCCCAAAATCTGCCATGTGGCATCACCAAGCCCATTGGTGGGACAGCTGTAGAAGCAGGCCGGTGGAGCACAGCTTGACTGCAACCTGCAAAAATGTCAAAAACAGAAGCAACGGAGTTATTCTGACTTTTATTTCATTGCTTCTTAGTCCACACACAGTCGGTATAAAATCAGAAAAGCAAAGCAAAAAAAAAAAAAAAAAAAAAAAAAAAAAGAAAGAAAGAAAAGAAAAACCCAAATGAAACAAAAACGACGACAGCAACGCAGTGTCTGGAGTCCTCAGGAGGCAGCCTGGGGTCTGCACAGGTGCCCGTTCATTGCCAGACACGTCTCTGACACACAGACAGAGGACAGACATCACGCTCTGGCATTGGGCCAGCGGGGCTCCAGCCAGAGCTGCTTCTGTTCCTCTTGATCATGGGGGGAAAAGGAACCTTGGTTATAAATGCTTTATTAAAAACAATAGTAAGTCGTCTAAGTACAAAAGCAGTTGTAAGCTCATTTATATTACACAGAATTATTTCTCATTTCTAGCTTTGTTGTTTACCTCAAGATTGTTAGCTGAATTTCCAGTGAATAAGGTTAAATTGCTAGCAATATAAGGAATGGTAAATAGATAGCACCATTTCATATATCTGGCATTTGATTTCATAGATATACTGGGTCTGCTTCCTGCTCATCAGCGCTCTACCTCCACACAAAGATCATGTGCATTTCATGATGGGAGTACCCAAGCTTGGGCTGCACCCAGCACACACGGGGAGGGAGCACAGCCCCTGCTTGATTGCGTTCAACCTAAGTGATTTAAAAGCCCAAAATCTCAGTGGGTGTGGTGGCAAGGCAGTGGGATTTGGGCAGTAAGTCATTTAGGCACTTTTGGCAATCCCTTGCTTCAAAACCCTTCGAACCTTTTGGAAGTGCCTCCGCCAACCCTGGCACCCCAGCTGCCAAATCACAGCAGGCAGGAGGAGCAGGGACCAAGCCTCCAGCTGACAGCAGCAGGCGAAACTCCAGTGGAGAAGCACTGCTTTGTGCCAGTGTAAGAGCAGCCAGAGCTGCGGGTCCCAGGGCTCGACTGAGGCTGGGATGGAGAAGGACAGATCAGATCAAAGAGGGTTCTGCATGAGAGAGAAATCACCGCGCTCTTGTTACACTGTTAGGAGTAATAATTCCTTAGGCACTTTCTTTAGGCTTTAAAACATAGCGTATGGTCAACAAAAGCGAACAATACTATGTACATATATGTAAAAAGTGTTATAAATAGGTTTTTTAAACCATAGATACTATATACATCTTCAATGAACAAGTAACCCTTTGAGTGTTTCCTTTTGGGGTCGGTTGGGTTCGGTTTGGTTTTTGGTGGGAGGGTTTAATTCCTTTTTTTTTGGTTTTTTTTTTTTTGGTTTTTTTGTGTTTTTTTGGTTAATTTTCTTTTCCGTTTTCTCGTCTATTTTCCCCCGCCTCCATCTCCTCCATGCATGTCAGCAGTGCCCTGGCTGCACTTCCTGCAGCATCACTCCCGTTTCCGTAGGATGACATAGATGATGCCACTGGCGAGGGCCAGGGGGAAGGCCAGCCATGCCAGGATATAGGCGAAGCCGTAGGAGATGTTTTCCGAGGCTTCGTGCCAGTCCGTGTGCCTCACTGTGAAGATGGCTGCACCACTCATCACGCAGAGCCCTGCGAGGAAGCACACAGGGAATGGGGTGAGTAGCAGCTCCCAGATGGGAACCCACAGCTGGACACGCTGGAGAGGATAACGCCAAACAGCAGCATGGAAAATGGCTTTTTGTGCTGCGTGCTTGCAAACTGGGATGTGGAAGGTGGTAAGGCTGTGGTCCCTGGCTGCAGGTGAGTGGGGATATCATTGCCAGGCTCTGAGCAACAAGGCAGCAGCCCCTGGAGCAAGCAAGGTATGAGTATCCCCAGGGTTAACCCACCCCTTGGGTTGCTGCTCCAGACCAACCTGGACACCCTGAGTGTCCCATTGAAAACCATAACTGTAGCCTAAGCCATCCAACCAGAGCTGCTGCAGACACAAGCCATGTTATCATTTTGGGTTAACATGCTATGCAAGTGCAAGTCCCTGCCATGGCTCTGCACAAGCAGAACGTGCTCCTCTCCTCCCCCGCCCCGCAGACCCTACTCAGCAACACAAAGTTTGCCCCTGCCCCCCATACCCTCAGCTGGCCACAGGCCATCAGCCTCAGTGGGCAGTGTTTTAGCTTTGTTGCAAAAACAACTCATCAGCACTGAGGACTGCCCAGTGCCGACACAAAGCCACCACTATTTCTCCCCAAAAACAAGCTCTTTCAGTCCATCCCAGCAGTTCTAATATACAGTCGGTGGGCTGTTGTCAGCACCACATCCCCTGCACAGATCTCAGGACCACCTACATCGAACCACAGTGATATTTGAGCAGTAATTCCACTTGACACTGCTCCTTTGTTCTGGGAAAGTGCAGAAGTGGGAATACGTTTCATTAACGCGCCACTGGGGCACTTTCCATTCTCTGAGCACGAGAGCAAACTCCCACTGCCCAGCCCATGCAAAGAGAACATAACAATTGTCTGCAAATGCTGGTGGGACTGAGAGCAGGCATGCAGCCACGCCGGTCACCTACAGACTGCAGAACATACAGTGACAATTGTCTGCAGGAGGAATTCAGCAAAATTGGAGGTGATGGCTGCATTTGCGTATCTGCAGCATCTGCATTGAGTTTGGCCTGGCGCATATGCTGAGGAAGTGAAGGCCAGCTGCAGTCAGCTGTTGCATTGATGGATGGCAAATGCAGCACCACTTTGGAGCCTGACTTTAAGAATACGCTCCAGTCTTGCCTTGACACACCAGGAGGGCAAACAATCTCTGAAACTTGTTCTGCAGGGCAGTGCTGGCTGCCCAAGTGATGCTGGGGCTGGGGAGAGGGATGGAGAAGCTGGGCCAAGCCCTGGATTTCCACTGTTGTAAGTTGCTGTAGATGAGTACACCATGATGGATCCACTAGACAGAAGCAGCAAGAGTGGGAGAGCTGTCCAGGAACTTTTGGTGCCTCTTATGGCTGAAATTCCAGCAGGGAAAACCCAGCCAGAGTTCTCATGGACCCAAGCAGTGTGAACAAAGTGCTGGGGATGCATCCTGCTCTGCCCAACACACCCAGCTGACCTTGTGCATCTTTTCTTTCCCCTACCTACCCAGCTCTGCTCAGTTGGAGCAGATCCTTGCCCTCTGCTCCTACTCTTAGGGCACTGCTGGCTTGGCTTTGCCACCTGAGAGCACCCCGCAGTCCCATCCTCATCACTCACCCACTGGTTGAAACCAAGCAGTGCTGCTAGCCAGATGCTTGGCTTTGCCAAGCTGCAACCCCCAGGAAGGAGGCTGCAGCCTCCTGGAAGGCTCCAGAAGTGGCTTTCTCATCCCTTCCCAGGCATAGGAAGTCCTCTGGGTTTTTCCAGCAAACTGTGAGAAGACCACACCAAGCTCAGCTCCTTGACCAGCTCTGTCTGCTCCACCTCCTGCAAGGTGAGCACAGCCTACAGACCTCAAATTCAGCATCACAGCAAGAATGGACACCAGCTCCCACCTCCGTGTGGTTCATCTAAACCTCTGCTTACTGCTCTCCAGTCCAAGGGAAATCTGTGTGGAGATCAACTCTAACTTTTCCTGACCTCTGCACTGGACTGGAGAAAGATTTGACCCAAGGAAGGAGGGAGCAGATCTGCATCCCGATGCTGCTTCCCCTAGGACACCAAGCAGAGCACAGACAGGAGGGTAAGCTCTCAATTTCGCCTCTGCCAATGAGGATGGATCAGCAGTCACTTAGGAGAGAGCAGACTTCTGCTCCCAGTTCGTCTAGACAAGTTCCCAGGCAGATAATTGCTTTATTAATGCCCATTTCCTCTCCTTGTCTCCATGGCTGTAATGTATTTCATCACATCTATCTTCCCAGAGATGAACTGATATGAACTCATTTTTTGCTTTATGGCCAAGCAGAAATTCTTATAATAGAATTCATGTTGTGTTTGCTAAAAGAGGCTAACTCTAAGCTGTTCCTGAACTGCAGTGGCCAGTCCCTTAGAGGATGCTCCATCAGAAGTTCAGTGGGTGAGTTTTTCCCCGATTCAGTAGCAGAACACACATACAGTGGTTTCCAGATGCACCTCTAAAGCTCTCCTAGACAGCAAGTCTCCTCACCAGACAGCTGGGTGTTAGGCTCATACGTTAGCCAGAACCTCCTTGAGCAATTTACTTTTTCTAGCCTGAACACTTGAAAATCCTCTTCACTGGTTTCATACGTGGAAACACAAACAGAGCCAGTGCTTTTGCAGCATCTATATTTGGAGAATTGCAACGTAGTACACGAACTGTGGCTCGTTTCCAGCACTGGCTTCTTAAGAGTTAAAAATAGCAGCTGACAGTTCAAAGGCAGCTGGCTCACCCTGTGTGCTCGAGCAGCTCCTCGCCGAGGGGGAAATCACCAGCCCCTTATGGCAAGTTTATAAATAAGCCTTGGGTCCTCTTTGGCCAAAACAGGATCGTCACTACATCCCCAAAAACCAGCAGCTGCAGTAAATTTGCAATTTGCCCAGCCCAGCGAAGGTGGAACGCAACACTGGCACTGGCAGTGCACACCCCAAGCCATGGAAACCCGACTGCACCTCTCTTGCCCCCCCAGCATCTCCCCAGCTGGAGCAGCAGCCATCCAGGAAGCACAGCCAGAAATTTGGGTGCACAATGTGCCCTGGCAGCTGGACACCAGTGTAGAGGTAGAAGAGCTCTATGGATCCACATTATGCATAGCCTCTTCCCTTCAAGAAGCCAGTTTGACTGCCCACCTGCTTCTGTACTCAAGAAAGCGCTCGCTTTCCCTCTCCTCTGCTTGAAATCCCATCCCCAGTGCATCTCCACACCCAGACCCATTGATCAGCTCCCACTTACCAGCGAGGATTTGGAAGATCCCAGTAAGGTAAAACCGTCCACCTTTAGTGAGTGTGAAGAGCTGACAGAAGAACAGGAAGAGGGACAAGACGCTGAAGATGACGGAGAGGATCATCATTGCTTGGACAGACTGCAACCATTCTGGGGGAAAAACAGACAGAGGCATCAGTGTCAGCAAGTCCCAAGCACAGCATCAGTCCTGTGTCACGGTCCTGCCACCCCACGTGGCTCCTTGGTCCCAGTGATGCTTCAGCATGGCCACACTCAGAGTGAAGTTGCCTGGGGATTTTGGACAACATCTGCTTGGATCAGCATGCTGGAAAAAGAAACGATGGGGCCACACTCTTGCTGAAATGCACTTATGATAGAAGTGCGTTTCAGCTGTACTAGGAACACCAAAGCCACGTGCAGCAATGTGGGAGACAGCGAGCCAGCCACGCTCAGAAGCAGAGTAAACAGAGCGAGTGCAAACCTCCCTGCCCTTGTGTGGCAAACCTGCTGGAAGGAGCCAGCAGCAGCTGCCAAGTGCAGCTCTGTCCCAGAGCCGACCAGTTGAACCAGCCCCTGTGTGAGTCACTGCCCAGCTATTTCCAGGCCTCGTGGGTGTGTAACTCCAGTGTAAAAAAATATATATATAAATAAACAAGCAAAATGCTTCTCTACCCCATGAACTGCCACAGTCAGACAGAAAGAGGCGGTGCTGTTCACTGCCCAGATGCTGACATACATCACTGCCTTTCTTTACAAACGTTGAGCTCATAATGGATATCTGTAGCATACCTGCTCATCTTGAGTGATCTTTAATGATATTACACCAATTCATTCAGCAGGAAAATCAGACCCATGCTCCTGCCACAGTTTGACTCCCACCCGCTACACTGCCCAGGCTGCACTCTGCCAGGAACAGCGTACTACAGCAAAGAGCATTTCTGTAAAAAAGATGGCTGGAACATGGCAAGACTTCCAAAACAGCTACACATTGGCTTAGCAACCTTCAGCATTCAGTGCAGCAAATGAGGCAGTGTACACAGCAGAGGTGAGCACGCTCTCCCCCCATGTCCCCACCGGCAGCACTGGGAGCTGAATTTGCACCAGGGAGTGCAGTGCAGACTCGTGCCAGGATGGCGATGACGACGCACGCCTGAGCCCTTCCAGCAGGCTCCACCAGAGAATAGCAAATCCATGCCCGCAGGGAACATCCTGTGCAATTTAGTAATGTCTGTCTTGTTTGACTTCAGCCCATAAATCCTACCTCTTGTCTCTCCGTTTGGCCTCCTGCTGTTCGTACAATAGAACAAATGCAGTTCCTGCTCACAAAAGCAGACAGAAACCACCCAGCTCAGCCCCTGCTCATGGCAGACAGCCTTTCTCCTTCTCTCCTTCCCATACTCCCCATGCCAAATTACTCCGTAGCATCAATGTGCCTTGCTGAAGAGCTGCTGCATTCCACTTGTTTCAGTGCTGCTGGGTTTATCTCCACATGCAGCAGCTGCTGCAATTCGTTAGGACAGAACTATCAATTCTATCACTTCAGGAAATGCCCGTGCACTTTTCACATGAACGTGCACACCAAACATCCTATGTATTTTATCCATCTTATGCTGGCTTGGCAGGAAAGCCCCTGCCTCATGCTTCCATGGGCACCAGAGGGGATGCTCACATCCAGTCCTAACTCACTGCTCAGACTGGGCAGCCAGCTGCTGACTGCCATCCTATTGCCATGATCCAGATGAACGGCTCCCACACAGGTTCTTCTGTCATTTCAAGGGCCACGGGACCAGGCTAGCAGAGGAGCCCTGTCTGCTCGGAGGTGGATGTCCAACTCAGGTTATTTTAGGCAGAGGCTGTCTAGACAGAAAGCTGAGCTGCCCTTTTAATTACATCCGCCTCCCCAGGCCTCATTTTTGGTTCTGAATGCAAATGATTTTATGGGCTTTGCAAAACCCCTTTGTCAAAGACAGCCATGCCAGGATGCTCAGTTCATTACTCAGAGCTGCAGGTGCGAGCAGCAAGCCCAAGCCTACAGACGTCAGCAGTATTAGCACAGCTAATTGCCTTTAATTCCTTAGAAAGCACTGCTATAACTGCAGCTAGCAGTGCTGCCTCATCACCCTCAAATACTTTCAACTCCTTCGCTATTAGCACTGTGCCCCACCTGGTGGACTGAACTGGGGCAGATTCCCTCGGAGGTCTGGGTGCCACAGGCTGCGCAAGGGGCTGTCAGCACTGGGCACTGCCAGGCTGCTATTTGTGGTTTCCCCAGGCACCACCCGCTTGTTCCTTGTTCCATTTTTCTCCTGTGTCTGTTCAGCTGCTTGTTTATATCTTTGCTCTTCAGGAGGAGGAAGAAAAGGGAGCAGAGTGGAAAGGACAGATAATGCCCTGCCCAGAGCTTCCTGAGAGCGCATCACGGGCAGCCCTACAGCCCTTCAGACAGCCAGGAATTACACAAGAAGCTTTTAAAAAGGAAAGTCTAAAATTTCCCTAAGCTCTGCAAACCCCCATGCGCTCACACCACCACTGACAGCCTAACAGCAGGGAAAAGACTTCACCCTGAGATGCTGAAGAATGCATTTCCCTGAAGGGAAAGATGAAAGAAAGAAAGAGAGAAAGAAAGAGAGAAAGAAAGAGAGAAAGAAAGAGAGAAAGAAAGAAAGAGAGAAAGAAAGAAAGAGAGAAAGAAAGAAGAGAGAAAGAAAGAAAGAAAGAAAGAAAGAAAGAAAGAAAGAAAGAAAGAAAGAAAGAAAGAAAGAAAGAAAGAAAGAAAGAAAAGAAAGAAAGGAAGGAAGGAAGGAAGGAAGGAAGGAAGGAAGGAAGGAAGGAAGGAAGGAAGGAAGGAAGGAAGGAAGGAAGGAAGGAAGGAAGGAAGGAAGGAAGGAAGGAAGGAAGGAAGGAAGGAAGGAAGGAAGGAAGGAAGGAAGGAAGGAAGGAAGGAAGGAAGGAAGGAAGGAAGGAAGGAAGGAAGGAAGGAAGGAAGGAAGGAAGGAAGGAAGGAAGGAAGGAAGGAAGGAAGGAAGGAAGGAAGGAAGGAAAGAAGGAAGAGAGAAAGGAAGAGAAGAAAGGAAGAAAGAAGAAGAGAGAAAGAGAGAAAGAGAGAAAGAGAGAGAAAGAGAGAGAGAGAAAGAGAAGAAAGAAAGAAAAGAAAGAAAAAGGAAGAAAGGAAGAAAGGAAGAAAGGAAGAAGAAGGAAGGAAGGAAGGAAGGAAGGAAGGAAGGAAGGAAGGAAGGAAGGAAGGAAGGAAGGAAGGAAGGAAGGAAGGAAGGAAGGAAGGAAGGAAGGAAGGAAGGAAGGAAGGAAGAAAGAAAGGAAGAAAGAAAGAAAGGAAGGAAGAAAGAAAGGAAGAAAGAAAGAAAGAAAGAAAGAAAGAAAGAAAGAAAGAAAGGAAGAAAGAAAGGAAGAAAGAAAGAAAGAAAGAAAGAAAGAAAGAAAGAAAGAAAGAAAGAAAGAAAGAAAGAAAGAAAGAAAGAAAGAAAGAAAGAAAGAAAGAAAGAAAGAAAGAAAGAAAGAAAGAAAGAAAGAAAGAAAGAAAGAAAGAAAGAAAGAAAGAAAGAAAGAAAGAGTAGAAATTGCAGTTGAAACCCCCAGCAGAACAGCAGCTCGCCCACACCCCATCTCAGCAAATCCCCACGCTCCTTGAAGGAAGGTTTCATACCCAATGAAGGTGCAGAATTGATGGGATGAGACAGGATGGGATGGATAGAAAGGTGCCCCTGGCTGAAAGCAGAAGGTTGTAAAGGATGGGTGTTGGCCAGAGTTGAATGTCAGAGACATGCAGTCCTCTTGGGACCCGTCCAAGGAGAAAGAATAAAGTGCACATGGAAGAGTATTAATCTGAGCAACCAGCTCATGCACTTGATGCAAGGCATGGCTAAATTTAGTGCTGTGCATTAAAACATCTGTGCTGAGACCTGCAGCTTGTCTTGCCTCTTACAAGCTGTACATGTGTCACACCCTTGAAATGCAGCCACTTCTGGGGAAGGAAACAACCACTAAGGAGGTCACTGTAGAGTATAATAGCTCCAAAACTAAAATGAATAATCACATGTATGAGGCAAACCTGCTCCTTCAGTGCTGGGAGCTGACGATCAGCAGGGTCAGGAACGACATGAATATCCATCAGCACGAAGATGCCAGCTGAGGGCTGGCAGCAAAAACTGTGTTGTCCAAAGCAGACCCTCAGGTTTCCAGGTCTGATTAAGACCGTGAACTGACCCCACATCCTTGGCTAGGAGGAGGACAGGATACATCACAAGTGATGGGGTTTGCAATGGTTTTGAGCTCCAAGGAATGGCAGCTCCCTTGGCTCCAGTCCCACCAAGCACAAAGCCGAACCTCCCCAGCCATGCTGCAAGCTGCACCAGCCAGGAGAAGCAGGGTATGCACCCAACAGCCACTTCTTTCCTGTCCTCATGTGTCTGCTTCCTAGAAAGAACTGTGGTGTGAGGGATTGAGGTATTCCTGGAAATTGTCCTCAAAAACAGGGACTTTATAGCTCTCCCAAGGCATTTGCAAGGGGTGCAGATGAGCAAGTGGGAATCACTGAGGCTGCAGGAAGAACTCAGCACTGCAATTGCCTCACAACTCCTTCCAGTCCTCTTCTGCCATTCCTTCAGAAGGAGATGAAACACTCAAAGCACTCCATTCTCCTCTTGACCTCTTTTCCTCTTGTTCATCCTTCCTTTTGGCTTAAAGCTCCATCCAATAAGTCTCCAAGGCTCTATAGCTCTCCAGAACCGTCCATTTCAAACAGGCATTGTCTATTTGGCACCGTATCTCCATTGCTTCGCCCCAGGAACGACCACAGCCATCCTGTCAGGCCATTGAAGCTCACATCCTGGAGGCAAAACCCAGTGCTGCCAAGGCAGCAGCAATCTGCTGGCACCATTGCATCCACCTTCCATCAGGTGCTTGACATCCACTCTAGCTCCAAGCCCCTTGGGGTGACTCTGACCTCCTCCCAGCTTGTGCTTCAGAGCAAGTGGAGGTGGTAAACGTGTCATTTTGAGACCTCCAGAGGGTTTGTGTGCTGCTGAGTTGAAGTCCATGCCCCAGGAACAGGGATGGGCAAACCCACTGAGCAATGTGGACATCCACAGGTCTCAAGTCCCAAAGCTGTTGGGTTAAGGGCCATCCAGCACTGCATGCTGCAGTGGGCTCTGGTTTCACAGCCCTGGTTTCCTCCCACAATGCCATCTTTCTTTTGCTCCTCTTCTAGGGAAGGCCAACTGACCTCACGCAGCCAAGAGCAGGGAAATCAGCACTGCTCCCCCGCCCCTCTGTACCAGATGTGCTTTGTGAGGCAACAACAGAAGCCTGGTTTTAAGCAGAGGAAATCCCTTTCATATCATAGGCAACACATTTATGGCAGAAATCAATACATTGCTGAAAGAAAAGAGCTTCCCATTGATGGGAACATCTCTGCTCTGGGTGACTCACACATGCTTTGCTTGCAGCTGTCACATCAGCAGATGCAGGAGTGCACCACAGGCTCTCCGTCATCACGTGGATTGGCAGGCTGCTCCTCTGCCAATGTTTGGGGTTTTCTTTTCCCATTGAAAAAGCCCCAAACCACCAGCCTGCATTTGACAAAGCCACAGAGCAGCAACACAAGAAACTGGGAGGAGGCAACAGGAGAATCATCCCATGATGTTACAGAAGGATGTCCCTGCTGGTCCCCATCGCTTCCCTGCATGTGACATTCCCAAAAGCAGAGAAAGAGTAGCAGAGAACAGTAAAACAATTTCACCCACGTTAAAAAAAAAACCTTCAGATATAGGGAGAAAAGGTCACTTTGGGGAGGAAAAGGGGGGGAAGGGAAGAATATTGCTGGTGCAAATTGGGGGTGGGATCTGTTAAATAGCACTTGAGCAGCTCGCTCCCGTGCTGCATTGGGATGAAGCAACCGGGGGCTGGAGCGCAGCACAATTCTGGGATTCAGAGCTGAATTCCTGAGATAAGTCTTTTCCAGGAATGCCTGACAGTGCAAACGAAGCAAAGATTGCAACATTTTTTCCATAGTTCTTGGCCTCTTGGAAAGAAAAAAAAAAAAAAGTCATTATCTAACAAAATGGACGCAGCGTGCGGGCGGTGGTGGAGCGGAGCAGGGGGCAGCAGCCCCCACCCACATTCCCACCTCCTTATTCCCATCAGGATATGCACAGAGGAGGAATTTGGGAGGTGGGGGCTCAGCGCAGGGACCCTCCCCAGACATCCCCGTCTGTGTTGAACGCGCCGGCCCAGCCCCGCCTCACCAAACCTATTCCAGCTCTATGCTCAGACCGCTCCTTCCCCAGAAAACAGCAGGAGAAATACCGCGCAGCAGCGGCCACTCTGCTGGCCGCAGGAAAAACAGCTGCGTTCACACACGGAGCGATCTCTGCCAAAGCCCCGAGCGATGGCTCCTCGCTCCTTTGGCACGCAGCGTTAACCGTTGAGCGCCGTCCTTGGCACCGGCACAGGCACCAATTCTTGGGGCTTTCTGCAGCCTGCAAGGCGCACAGCCTGCGCTTTGAGAGGTTGAGACGAGAGAGGTCTGTGGCAGCTGCTATAGGGTAGTTTATATTTTTGAAAGTAAGCAGATTCCTCGTAAAGAGAGCGCGAGGAGCGCAGTGTAACCAAGAGCTGGGGCGGAGAGCTGTAAATGAAGGCCTGAGCACGGTGCAGCTCTGTGCAAAGAGCAGCTCACAGCGGCACCTCGTCAACCAAACCCCAACTGCTCCAACCCGTTTGGCCCATCTTGCCTACAGGCCCTTTAATGATAAGAGCTTTAATGATAAGAGATCACTGGCAAGGACCCAGAAGGTCCCTGAGGGGCACGCAACACAGCCTCCCTCACCCAGGATATTTAGAGGTGGGGGACCCCATCCCAGCCCCATTTTGGAGAAACCCCTTTCACCACTGCCATCTCCCAACACACGTGATCCCACAAACACCCAGAGCAAGCAGTGGAGGTAGCTAGAGCAGAATATCTGGGGAAGGTCTTTATGAACCGGGGTACAAATCCCCACCTTTTCCAAGCAGAAATTCAGCAGTTTTTGAGCAAGTGTGCCCAGCAGTGAAGCAGCCAAGTGCTGGGGAAGGCTGGGGCTCCATTGGGAGCCAGCAGGATCCAGTGGGATTGCTCCCAGCCTGGGCCTGGCTCCAGCTTTCCTTGCTGGCCCTGATACCAGCAGGCGTCAGCAGAGCCCCACGGTGCATTCCTCCCTCCCAGAGCATCAGCCCCCACCCCTGGGTACCAGCAGGCTGCGGGTGGGGTGAACCATAAGCCCCCAAAGCCGCAGCCATCTCCCCTCACTGCCAAACCCTTTTGTATGCCCACCAGGACCACGGTGCATCGGTTGGCTCCTGCACCAGAGCACCCATTGGGCAGTGGCAGTGTGACTGCGCTCCCAGCAACACCAGTGCGGTCCACGGATTGCTGCAATGGTTTCACTGAAGAATCTATTCCCAAGGAAAGTGAAACCAGGCTAACTGAAAACAAACACCACTGACACCAGCCCTGTCTCCTGTGAAAACTAAAGCACGGACTGATCTGTATCACACAGGATGTGCCCACAAACCACCTGCAAAGGCCAATCCCCCTCAATTTTGAGCCCGGGGGCAGTGACAACAGCAACAGCCGGGGAGGCACTCACCATTCGGGGATGATGTCAGGCACTGGAAGATGGCACCGGTCCCAGAGGTGCAGTTCTGCCACAGGTCCGCCGTCTGCCCGCCGTTCACGAGCCATTGCTGCAATGAGATGCAGCCCCGTGAGCAGGAGCCGTGTGCACCCCTTGCCCCAGCCCAACCACGGGTTTTTCTTTAGAAAAAGGTTTGCAGAGCAAGTACTCGTATTTGATTTTTGCTGCTTTGGCCTCAATGGCAGAAAAAAAAAAAAAAGAAAAAAAAAACAAACCCAAAAACAAAAACAGAAGCTCTTTATTCCCTTTAAACACAGGCCAGGTCCCATGGGGGACTCACGCTCCCCTCCCCGCTGCGTCCCGCTGCCTGGCCGGGCAATTTGAATGTTGCCACGTGATTCCTAATGACTCGGAAGGTTTTTGTAAGTTCTTCCACTGCTGCTACTAACAAAAAAGAATTTTAAAAGGAAAGGAAAGAACGTCGTGAAGCAAAATTGCAGCTCCGCAAAACTGCTGTGTTCTAAGCCAGAGTCAAAACTCTTTTTAACCTGACTGGGCTCCGTGCTGAGAAAAATGCTTGGAGACCCATGCAGCACCCAGCTCTCATTATTGTAGTGTTTGCTACGCTCATAGCTGGACATCCTGAGTAGGAGATGCTGTCCCTATGCCATGGCCCTAACAGAGCACATCTGGAGAGCAAAACTGGTGGTGTTGAGGCTATAGTACCCGAGCAGTCCCACTCTGCTCCGTTTTGCTCTGACTGGCTGTACTGGTCCCACAGGCTGAGCCCGTTAGCAGCACGGTTTCGCCCACATGGATGCGGTTTGGGTGATGTGAGCTCAAACACAGCGTGGATGCGCTGAGCACCCCTGGCCGCACCCAGCTTCCACCCATGGGACAAGAAGAAGAAGAGTTTTCAGTGCAACATTCTCAAAATCCCACTGATAGCAAGGCAGTCATCAGGAAATAAACTTTTCCTGCAAAAAGCTGGGCTGGAAAAGGAACCGCAAATAAAACGAACAGCTTCCGTCCTTCCCGATGCCTCGGTGCCGTACTTACGCTGACGACAGTGGAGACGAAGAGGAGCACCAGCACGGTGACGTGGAGCACGATGATCCCCAGCAGCAAGAGCAGCATCCTGGCGGTGGTCTCGGGTACAACTAGACGAGGAGAGGGAGATGCTGCCGAGCATGCGGACGTCTGTGTATGTGTGTGTGTATGTGTGTGTGTGTGTGCGGATCGCAGCCCTGAGGGCAGCAGGAGGCGCTCCGCAGGCGGCAGAGCCCGCCCGTCCCGCCGGGAGCCCCGGCCCGGGGCGGGGATGCTGGGGCACAGCTTCGGGGCTTCTCCCGAGTCCTGCGGCGAGGCAGGCACCAGAGATCCGGTGCTTCGGGGTCCTCCGGCCCTCTTCCTCTCGAGGAGTGTTCCTCGACTTCACCTCCCACAAAAACTCCCGGGGCTCCTACGAGTGCTCTCACCGGGGGCATCCATCGGCCCCCTCCCCTGAGGAGTGCCGGGAGGCTCCCCCAGCCCCCCTCCGCCGGGGGGGCTCCGATTGCTTTGCCGCAGATGGGTGTGGGTGCTTCCCCGCTCCATCTCCCCTCCGAGCTCCCCGGGAGGGCTCTCTCCTTGCCCCTCTCCACCGGGTGGAGAGGTCCCAGCCCACCTCCACATGAGACCACCGGGCAGCCCCCACCGACTCCGCTCCTCCGGGGAAGCATTCCCTCGCCCATCTCCCCCGCGGATCCCCGGGGCGGGGACGCGTCCATCTCCTCACAGAGCTGCCTCGGACCCTTTCCCTCGGAACTGGTCTGCCCCGAATCATCTACCCCGGGTACCCTCAGTGCCCCGAGGTCCCCCCGTGTCCCCGTCCCGGGTCGTGGCTGTACTCACGTCGCGGAGCCGGGAGCGGCGGAGCGGAGCGGGCAGCGCGCAGCGGAGCGGGCGCAGCGCTGTCAAGTTTCCCCTTTAACCGGGGCCACCGCCCAGCTTGCGTCTGCGGGACAGGGAGGGTCCTGCGGCCGCTCCTCCTATAAGTGCGACGGCAGCTCCCGGCAGTCGGCCGGTGTCCCGTTCTCACTGCTCCTTGTCCGCCCCTGCGCGCAGACCAGGGACCCGCACACAGCCCCGGCTTCAGCCGGCATCCCGCGGCGCTCCGCTAAGGGAGGGGCTGGAGATGCGGCGCTCGGAGTGGGGCTCTGCTGTGTGCCCTCACCCCAGTGGGAGCACAGGGATGCGCGGGACAGGACTTGGGTAATGTTGGAAGCTGGCTGTGCCGGAGTCGAGGGGAATTCCATCTCTGGTTTGTACAGCGGGGATGTGTTTGGCAAAGGGACACCTTTGTGACTTGCTGTGCTTTGATGGCCGTTGATTCTGGCTGTCTGGCAGGGAGCCTTGGCCCCTGGAAGCCTCCTCCTGGGGAGCTGGTTACAGGAGAGTATAAGACCTCAGAGAGGAAGGGGTGCTTCACTCAGGTGCTGCAGATCTCCACAGACCCAGAGGGAGCACCACCACCAGCCTCCCCATCACCTTTCCCCTCTGCACACATCAGCTGCAGACTGGTCCTGCCTCGTTGCAGAGGCAGATGAGTTTGACATCCAGCTGCCAAAACTGTAAATCTTGGGAGAAAGAGGGAGAGAAGCGTGCTTGGCTCCTTCCTGCTGGCAAGCAGGCGTGTTCCCTGCAGCACAGGCTTGGCTGTGCTGTGTGTGAGGGGTCCCAACACACACATCAGTCAGAGGGAGTTTGGAGCACTCTGGGGAGGTGCACAGGGGAGATGGGTCAGTGGCCCCAGGCTTCACACCATGCTCCAGCCCCTGCTTTGCCACCACCTGCACAATGCCACCGAGCCGTGCTCCAGCAGTGCCAGCTCACGGCTGTGCGGAGAGAGTTTAGTCTGAGATCTCCACTCCTGTGTGCCTGCAGCTTTCTGGGCATGTGAGAAATAGCTGAAACTCAGCTCTGGCTGGACCAGGCTCTGAGCACCTGCTGGAGTGTGCTGGTGTCCCTGCTCATTGCAGGGAGTTGGACAAGGCGGCCTTTAGTGGTCTCTTCCAACTCAACAATTCTATGGATCAATGAAAGGAGCCACTTGAGAGAAATGAAGCCTGTTTTGGCTGTGAGTTGCAGACCAGAATCCGTGGAGGGAGCCCAAAGAGAAGTGCCCATTGATCCAGTGCCCCCTCATGCTCTTGGAAAGGTGCATCGTCCAAATGGATTGGGGCTCTGCAAAGCCATCACGAAAGATCAGAACATTTTCTATGGGATCATTTAAAAGTGCTAGGATGCTTCAGCTTCTAGAGTATGGTAATAAGATGTTGGGAAGGAAATTGTTTGTCATATAACATTAGGAGGCTCAGATGCAAACTAGGGGCAGTGAGGCTGGGCACAGTGCAAGCCTCAGCAGGCTGCATCCATGGCATCACCAGGACCACACAACACAGGATCTGCCACCTGCCCAGCAAATATGTACACCTCATTCACTGCCTCAGCCAGGTGGATGGGAATCTTTTCCAGTGACACAAAAAGGGCAGACTTTCTCTGGATGTCTTCTCTTGGGTGGAGGTCTCCAATCCCAGGACTTTGCTCCATCATCACAATTTCAGGGAGTGGCTTCCTGCTCCCTGCCCTTCTGATTAAGACCACGAGCAATGGAGGATTCGAAAGGCAAAGGGGAAAGGGCAGAAATCTGCACTGCCCTCAGCAAGCCCTGGGATGAGGAAAGGCATCCTGCTATCAAGCAACTAGATGAATAAGGAGAGCAGTAGGCACAGATGCACACTGACAGGCAAACACAGGCAAGGAGAGTGCCAAGAAATGGTGGTTTTTACTTTTTCTAACAAAGCCATTTCAAGCAAGAAAAAATGTGAGGGAAGACAGGCATTTACATTTAGCAATCTTCTAAAACAGGAGATATAATACATCTTGGAGACGTTTTCTTACTCTTCCTGATGTTTGTTTTCCACCAAACCAAGAGGAATTTGTAAAATATTTCAGTCCTGCCAACTGTGCATTCGTGCCCCAAAACCAATTTTGTCCAACTCTTTTATTCAGCTCCAAGCCAGTTGTCATCACTGATAGAGGCACTGGAGAAATTCCCATTGGCCTCAACGAAACCCAAATTCACTCACTGACTCCAGAAGAAAGAAACACATCCGTGCTCCCCAGCTGGGACTTGCCTGTGTGCCAGAACATACTCAGACACTTTTAGAAGTCGTGATACGTGCTTGTCTGTTGCATGCTGACAACATGCAAAAGGAGCTAGCCCCCTTGAGCTCCTCTTGAGCCTGCAGAGGATATCACTGAATGGTTTGTGCTGGAAGGGACTCAAAGAGCACGTAGTTCCAATAGAGGTCTGAACCAAGCCACCTTTTTGCCGAGGTTATTGAGCTTGACTCCTGTCCCCAGCAGTGCTGGGACTGCTGATCCCTTTTCCCAGGCTGTCCATTGCATTGACTGCCAATGCTTGGAGTGATGCTCCCTGCCCTGCAGTTCCCTGCTGGGACTGGCAGATGCCAAGAGGCTGCACGAGCCCAAGGAATGGCTGGAACGAGATCACATGAAACAAGTCCATTGGGGGCTATTGGATTCAAGGACAGCACTGGCAGCTCAGGAAGTCCTTGACACACGGGTGGCTGGAAGCTGGGAAAGTGGACTGGGAAAGTATTATGGGATGCTTCTGCGCTTCTGTCTGAGCAGTTTCTGTTGGATCTGGCAGAGGCTGAATCTGGGCTTTTGGACTTTGGTCTGAGCCAGCACAGCCATTCCTGTGCTCCTACAATTCCCAAATCTTTAGAAGTTTAGCTCAAATTTTCTTTTTTTTTCTTTCCCCACAATAGGGATGAGCTGTTTTATCATAATGCTGAAGCTGTTTTGGGAATTCTTTCCCTAGAGCATTTCTTCATTCGTTGTGCAATATACTACTAACCACTTTTGGCAAGCTTTCCTCTCACCCTAATTCATCTCAGGCCATTCACTGAGTCTCATTTTCCTAGGCAGCAGAAGCACCCAAGCCTCCTTTCTGAGAATCTTGATAGCCTTGGCCATTCCCTGGGTCTGGGAAGGGCACAAAACTTGGCTTGCATGGAGCAAAGCTCCCTCGGTTTTATTCTTTTATTTTCTTTGCTCCAGACAGTAGACAATTAGTTTACAAACCCATTTCTGTGGGGTTTATCAGGATGATAGGAGAGAGGGTGGGAATATGTCTGTGGGATGCAAAGGAATTTCTACAAATCAAATTCTTCAGCAACTTGGCTGATAAAAGCAAGCAATAAAAGGGTAATAAGCAGCAATAAAAGCAGGCGTGTCGCCCTGCAGATTGAAGGCATTTGCAGAAAGGAAGCATCCAATCAATGCAGAAAGGCAGCAGAGGCAGACAGGAAGGGCAGCATTATCTAAATGTGAATTGTGGAAGCAAATCATTTGATTTTACAAATGTAAAGGCACTGAGACTTTGGATGCAGGAGGGCAGGGCAGTGATTTAACGCAGTTGATGTGCACCAACTGGAGAGACTGCAGCCCCAAAAGCAACTGCTCACAAGGAGGAAAATCCATCCGTGTGTACACAGGGAATGCACAAGGATGTAACTCCATTGGAATTTCACCCAAAAAAATTCACCCTACAGACCCATTCGACAGGAGTTTTGGGGCAGAACTGGCTCCTGGCATGGGATGTGCATAGAGCATGCTGGCTCTGTGCTGTGAGATGGAGCCATCTGGGAGATGTGAGTTGAGAAAAAGTGTCCTCAGCTCCCAAAGGCCTCCTTGCTGAACCAGGAGATTCATGGTTGTGACTCCTGAGGCAGGAGAATGGACTTGAACTGATTTTCTTTTGGGCTTTTTGGTCCCTAATGGGCTGAATTTAGCTCTGCTTAAGTTATCCAAGAGGGATGCCAGTGACTTCCGAAATTTCAGAATAATGGCAGGTGTCTATAGGCACCACCCAGCAGAAGGACCATGGTAAGTTAGGCAGGAAAAGACACAACCTGAAAACAACTGCTATTATCAACTTTCCAACAGATCTTAAAACAACTCCAGAATGCAAAGGTATCATTTAGTTCTACTGGGTCCTTCATCATGATTATAGAATCATAGAGTCATTAGGGTTGGAAAGATCATTAAGATCATCCAGCTGAAGGCAACCTGTGCCAATTCCTCACCAGGGCCATCGTGTAGTTACATCATACCAGTTACATCATATAACGGTTGGATTTTTGCCTTGAAAAAAGTAGAGTAGGACAGAAAGTGCCAAGGAGCATCCCCGCTTCATCACCTCTGAGTCCACCTGAGCCAAATAACCAAACTGCCATGCAGAAAGCAGCACCACCTCTGAACACAAACACTCAGGTCACCTGCAAAGGGCCGAGCACATACAGACACAGCGGGTGCCCACAGACCCCAGCGATGGGCTTTGAAGCTCTCGGGTCATGGTTAGGGCAATGAGGCAGCCCAGCACGAGCACCACCTCTGGTCTTGATTTGTGGCCACTGTTTTATTTCTACTACTTACAATAAAGCCCCAAAGCCACACAGTGCTGTGTGAGCACTGTGCCAAGGCACTTCCCTGGGGTGCTTGTGCTCCAGCGAGGCTGGAAGAAAATCCTTTCCCCTGGCCAAGCTGCCAAACGTGCCGATGAAGAAACTCTTGGCCGGCAAACTTGCTGCTGATGATGTTTGATGATCACTCAGCACTTGGGGGAGATGTGGTTTGTTTCCTGTCCGGCTGACACCAGCTGTGCACAAACCTAGATCCTCTCTCCTGTCTGCCCAGGACGCGTTTCCTTACGGACACAGACAGCATCAGGGCTGGGACTGGAGAGGAACCTTTATTTCTACCTGATCACCTGAGGTTTTTTTTGAAGGAAATGAAGAGCTGAGACTCAATGGTTTTTATGGAGTCAAAGGTGCCACGTGCAGAACTTGGAATTTTGGTGAGCCTATCAACAATCCAAAAGCAAAATCTTAAATTAGGAACCAATTCGTACTCACTAAAATGAAAACTGACACATTTTCCTCAATTAGCTGGTCATAGCTAATCATAGAATGGCCTGGGTTGAAAAGGATCACAATGCTCATCCAGTTCCAACCCCCTGCTGTGTGCAGGTCGCCAACCAGCAGCCCAGGCTGCCCAGAGCCACATCCAGCCTGGCCTTGAATGCCTGCAGGAATGGGGCATCCACAGCCTCCTTGGGCAGCCTGTTCCAGTGCCTCACCACCCTCTGGCTGAAAAACTTCCTTCTTTTAAAATCCCAGTGCTGATATTTTAGACAACAGTTAGATATTTCCAAAAGCAAGAATAAATTATCATTAGAAAACAGCACAAAGCACAACTTTTCCTGTTTATGAAGAGAACATACTGCAGTGCTTCTCAGGATGGTTTGTGCTTCTGATGCACTGTTAAAAATACTGTATGGGTGTCAACACCTGATTGACAGCGTCACTTCCCCCTGTGCTTTTCCACAAACAGACTCAGAAGGAGGAAGACCTGAGTTTGTTTCTCCGAAAATCCGAGAATGAAAGGAGGGGAGAAAAACAATCCAGCAGACCACATAAGACACAAAGCAAACATTTAATTTCTATTCAGGACTTTCATCAGGAAGATTTGTCACGGATTTTTGAGTCATCCTATGAAAGCTGAGAACATCTCCTCGGATGTTCTGGGGCAGCTCCCAGCCTAGACAAAGCCCACCAGCCGTGCAGTGCAGGGGAAGGTCCTGCGCATCCCCATGCACTTCTCCTGGTCGATGAAGAGAGAGTTGGCTTTGACAGCCAGGTCGTGCTCCAGGACAGCCTTGGCCCGCACCAGTGTCTGCAGCGTGTCCTCAGCATCCCTCAGCCGCTGCTGCAGGCTCTGGATGGTCTCATCAAGATCATGGACCTCGTTGACGAGGCTGGGAAACAGCAAGGAACCCCGTCAAGTACAGAAGCGGAAGGATTTCCCCCTTGGTCTGGTTTACTGAGCTCCCAGTTTCTGGCAGCTGTGAATGGAAGCTGAGGGTGGGAGCTCAGTCTCTCCTTGCTGCATTGGAGCAGCTTCTGGGGACACTCTAATCCTGGCTTCTCCTCCTGCGGGTGATACTAACAAGAGGAGAGTGAAGCTGACACCAAGACATTAGGAAGCAGCTGAGGTTTCCCATTTTCTGTTGAAAAAAGGCAAGACCTCTCCATATTCACAAACTTTCCACCCAACAAATTGGCCAGTTTTGGTTTGCTGTTCCATTCACGCCTACTACAGCAGCAAGGTCACCTCCAAGAGTCAGGGAGGCAGTTCCGTTATCTGAGACACATCCCCACTGCTGCCTCTCTGGAAGCTGCTGGTTTTGCCTTTCCTTCCTGCCAAAGCACTCGGTACCATGAGAAGGCTGACGGGTGGAGGAGGAGGCTTGGATGGAAGCCCTGGCCAAGGCTCTTCTGCTGATGAGGCAGATAAGGTCTTGAAGGAATGCCAAGGAGCAGCCCAGCCAACTGCCCCAGCCTGCCAGAGGTCTCCCCTGCTCCTGCAGTTGAGGGGTTTGTGTTTCCCCGTGTCCTCAGGGCGAGTGAAGACAGCCTATAAAGCTACCTGCTGCAAGGGTGCCCTTCTTCCCTTGAAGGGAAGGAGCTCTCAGGGTGATGCTATGGGAGATCAAAGGGTTCATCCTTCCACAATGGGCACATCCAGCCACTGGGAGAGTGTCAGGCATCATTGGGCTGTGGATGCAGAGCTTTCCCAGCACGCCGCTGGGATGCATGCTCAGTGCTTTCCAACATACCAATGCACTCAAGGAAGGGCTATCTAGTAAAAAGGGCCACCATCAGTTTTGTCACCCAGTAGTGCTCTGAGTGCCCACGCAGTGACTGCACTCCTGCTCACCGCAGCTGGGCACTGTCCCGGCACAGCTCCACGTTGGGTCTCCGCGTGCGTTCATCCAGCCGGGTCTGAGCCACTTTCAGTGGAGGCACTTTGTCCCTGATGGCTTTACGGATGCTTTCTATGCTCATCTCGATCTGGAAAATTTCCTGCAGTGTCTGCAATAGAAGCGAGTTCGTAAATTAAAAATTATATTCATCAGTAACAGCATCATGCCCCGTTTTTCAGCCCTGGGCGAGCTCTGCAGGGAGGCTCTCTCTTTGCTGGGAGTCATCATTCAGTTTAGCACCAAAAGGGAAGGGCTGGGGATACCTTGGCCAGGTGTGTCTGGATCTTGCTCTTGGCATCAGCAGTCTCAGCGATGCGGTTGGTGAAGGCGACGTTGACGGCGTTGAACTGGTTCCACATCTCATTGGCAGTCACCACCAGCAGGTTCTCGATGTCCTCCCGCAGCTTGGCTGAGGCTGCCCGCTCGCTCTGGGAGCGCAGGATGTTGTCATCCGTGAACTTGGCCCACGAGTCTGGCACTGAGATGCTGCCGTAGAGAAGAGAGGCAGAGATGGCCACACACTGCCATGGGCACACATGGATCCGACCAGGTTGGCTTAAACACGGCCTTCCTGGCATCCACGCTCTTTGACCACTTGAAAGCAAAACATCTGGACACCATTTATGCAGTACAACTTATCAGATGCTGACACATCCACGGCAACAATTGCGACAATTATGAAGGCTCACACAAACAATGGATTCCCACGGAAAAATCGAGATTCTAATCAGACCTCATATTTACGTGTTAACAGCATTCAAGTGCAGAGTCATTCACAGCTCTACGACAACATGCAGACTGCAGCCAATGCATTTTGCTTATAACTTATCCCAATTTCACACAAAAGCCAACATTACATAACACTGATTCTCTGTCTGTGCGCTCAGGATGGAGTTCACTCCATGCAGCATCCAGAACAAGGTCAACAAAAGCCTCAAATACCACATAAGCTTCACGTAAAACATGCTGATCCTCTACACATTTTGCTCCCTCTGAATTTCAGCATCAATCCGTTGCCACTCATTTGCCTGTTGAAATGTCTGAGCTTCATTTTGAAGAATGACTCAAACACAAGAAAAACTGAATCACTCCATGCCCTCTATGAACCACATGGGTCCGTGTGTGGAGCAGATTTATTCCCCGTGCCCTTTGCTGCTTGCAGCATATCTCTGCTTTCGGTCATCGTCCATTTATTGCAGAGCCAAAGCCGAATTCCTGGCACCCAAGAGCAGCTGAACTCCATCCCAGCACCATGCTCTCTTCTTTTATCTTCAAGGCCATCCGGGCTCCCTGCCAGCACTCTGCAGGCAGGGTGAGCCCCCAGACCTTACGTCAATGTGGAGCGCTCGGGCAAGCACTGACACATCTCCCAAAATATGCATGGACCAAATGGGCTGTGCCGAGGCGCTGAGCTGATCTGTCAGGCTAATCTCTGAACCCTGATATGACATTTAATTAGGCAGAACCCACTGTATTATGCTTTTGCCCCCTTCGTTGTCCCACTGAATGTGCTGCTTGGGGTGGGATGGATGTGCCATGCCATGGCCATCAGGGTGGGGACAGGCAGTGCTGTGCCACCTCTCCCCAGGCACTCACGTGGCATCCACCCGCTCCACGCCGCGGTAGTAGCTGATGCCATCGGAGGTGTTCCGCAGGTGGTGGCACTTGCCGTCGATGCGGTGGGCTGTCTGCTTGTCTGCCAGGTCCCTTTCCACCTCGTGCTGGGCTGCTCTGTTGGACCTGCAGCACAGCGCGGCAGCTGTCAGTGGGACTGTTGGGGAGGCATGCCTTCCCTGGGGATGCTCCCTGGGAGCCTAGGTGATTTTCATAGCTGCAGGGTAGGCAGAGGACAGAGGTCTGCTGTGAGTTCATGTTACAAAGTGACTCATGTTGGATATTAGGAAAAATTTAGTCTCTGGAAGAGTGGTGATGCATTGGCACAGGCTGCACAGGGAGGTGGGGGAGTCACTGTCCCTGGAGGTGTTCAAGAACTGTGGAGATGTAGGAGATGTAGCACTGAGGGATGTGTTGATGGGCAGAGTGGGGGGAGGTTGGGGCTGGACTTGATGACTTTAGAAGGACTTGATGACCATAGAGATCTTTTCCAGCCCTAATGATTTTACGATTCTATGCCTTCAGCCTTATGGTTGGGCTGGGGGCTCCTTACGCAAGCTGGGCTTTGGCTCTGTCCAGGTAGCGCTGCATCCTCTCCTGGCACGATCTGATCACATCCACCTCCTGGACAGGGACAAAGCATGACTCCATCAGTGTCCTCACCCATTGGTCCCAGTCACACGCATCCCCTTGGGCCTCCAATCTGAGTGCAGTGACCCAGAGCAGAGACAGGACCACGCCATGGCCACAGGCACAGCCTGTGCACAGACTTGCACGGAGTGACCAAGCATTTTTTCATCTTGACACCTATGCCAAGTGATGGTTAGTGCCACTGTATGGCAGCAAGGCCAGATCCTGACCTGCTCTGAGTGGTGACCTGGATGAACCACACACCTCCATCCCCAGTTAGGTCCTGACATTTTTGTTCCCTAAATATTTTCTTCCCCAGGAGAAATCCCATACAAACAGGGTAGGAAGACAGAGACTTTGCTTCAGAGTGAATTCCCAGCCATTCCTAAGAATGAGGCTGGAGGAAGACACATATTGACCTCAGCACACCTCCACCATGTTTGTGCAGCCCTAATTACTGTAAGCAGTGATCAGTGCTTCCAAACCACTCATGTTTACACCTTCTCTCTCCCATAACCATCTGAAAATCATGGCCTAAACTTATCCTCACAACACTTGCAATCCAGGCTGCCATTATGAAGATACCAACTCTGAATTTCTTTCCTTAAAATCTCATGACCTTTAAGGCAGTCTGCTTTTTTAGGGCCTGACTCATAAGAAAAAATCTTCTAATTGGGCTTCACAGTCCCAGGGGCTGCCACTTCCTTCCCAGCTTCACAAGGCCCTTGCAGTGATTGCATTTTGCTGTACCCTGGGTTAGAATCCTGTCTTCTGGGCCAGCTCTCATCTTGTTTGCTTTTTATTCATAATTGCAATCAGACTATGTAAAGGCAGGGAGGAGGGCACGTTTTTATGATTTCTATAAAATGCACTGCCTAAGTACACAGAGTGGCAGTCCAACTGCAGTCAAGCAGAGCAAAGCTGAGGGTAGATGTAATATCTTTTCTTAAACTGACTAATGGGTTGGGAAAAGCAAACAAGAAGCTGGGCACACACTGCTGCTTGAAGGGGCCAAGGGCCCTGCTATATGCCAGACAGGGTCTTCAGATAAAAGGGAAAATCTTGCCCCAAAATGTGGTTGTGCTGCTGATGGAAATGCCATCTCCTAGCCTGGGGTTTGAAGCATTTTGTGCCCAAGATCCGGATATGGGACAGGGCTGGAAAACCTGCTTAGGGCAGTTTAGGCAGAAGGAGCTTTAGTCAGACTCACTGTGAAGAGCTGTTTCTCCACGTTGTCATGGACTAGGTCAATGCCCATCCTCTTCTCCCGGTGAAGCAAGCACTCCTGAGCAACCTGTTGGGGACACAGCAAACTGCATGAGTGGGGCTCCCTAGAGGGGTGGCCCCCACTGTAAGTCATACAAGAGAAGAGAAATTACAGGCTAGGACAAAGAAGAAAAATGTGTCCAAGGCAGGGCTTGGCTGGCAATGAGTGGCCAAGCTGCAACGTCAGCAATGAATCCTATGAGGGAGCACGCATGGCCCTGCGTACCCACAGCTGGATATGGGGACCTCTGTCAAGCTGAATGCCGACCTCACCCGATTCTCATAGCAAGACATGGGCTTTCCCATCCCAATGTGAGATTTTGGATGTACAGCTTATAAAAATATTTGGGTTAGCAAATAGTGTTCCGATGCGCTCAGCATGTGCTGATAGGAGCTGTAAGCAGATGGCGAGGGGCTTGTTTATTGCTGACTTAACTAATGGTCTCTTAGTAAAAGCTTTCTAGACGTTACAGAGCTCCAATGAAACTTAATGAGACGTTTGAATGGCTGCAGATGTTCCAGCAGCTCAGGGCTCACCTGCAGAGGGGCTTCTGTCTCTGCTAAGGCTCTTTCCAGTCGCTTCTTCATGTCTGTGAGCGCGTTGGTCTCCCCGATCATCTCATCCAGCTCATGGCAGAGCTCTGACTTCCAGAACTCAATGTCATTGACGCGTTCTCCCAGATTCTTGGTGCTCTCCATTTGGGTTTTCTTCGTCTGCTGGTGCTTGTCCTGGATCAGGCGGGAGGTGTCGACCCTGAGGCTCTCCGAGTTGTGCCGTGAGGTCTCCGACTCCCTATAGTTGGTCAGGTTGGAGCGGTACCAGTCGTCCGGGGTGTAACGGGTGAAGAGGGACGTCCTGTTGGACACGAACGGGAGCATCTTGCTGGGAGTCAGCCCCTGGGAGCCGCTGGAGAAAGGAGCCAACATGGGGTGGTTGGTAGCCGTCCTGTAGTAGGAGCTGGGCAGCCAGGGCAGGCTGAGTGTCTGGGGCAAGGGATAATAGGGGAAACGGTTCTTGTAGCTGGAAGTCATGGTGCTGATGGCAGGCAGGAGGTTGGTGGGGGTCGATCGCACGTGGGCACGGACCGCCGGTAAGGATGAGCCAACGAGCTCCATGGGCACCACAGTTCGGGTCCTGCACAGCAAGGAGGCAGAGGAAAAGCATCTCACTTCTTGCAGCAAGATGTGCAACTTGTAATACAAACAGCCACACACACAGCACCCACACACTGCCCACACAGGCTTCGACTTCTCCAAAGCAAATCCCTTCAGACAGCGTCCCAAGCATTTGTATATACTGGATTTGGCTTTGTTGTTAATATTGAGTGTCAGGACTTGAGAAGGAGAGAGAAACAAATCATGGCACTAAGGAGAATGACAGATACTATGCCTTCATTTTCATTCAGCCTGTCATTCCAATGAAATTGGATTCTCTGCTGTTCCTTTGTTTCTTTTGGCCAGCAGATCTTACAGTGCTCCAGATGTGATTTTCTCTTTAAAAGTTCCATTGCCAGCCCAATATCTGCATCCCTATGGACATACAACTGTACCAACTCCAACCCAGTGTGATCTATGGGCAAGGGGCTACATTCTCATCCCTGCACCTTCACTGGCATGAAATGCTTAAGCAAGGACCTGCAGGTGAGCTGAGCTGTGCAGGACTACACCTAGATTTGAAAAACAAAAAACCACCTATTTCACCCTAAAAGAAGAGCTATCTCCTTTGACTTGCAAAGGAAGAAAGGGGACATTCTTTTGCAATGAACTTGCTTTTATCCTAGAACAAAGCATTGATGCAAGAAGTCATCCGAAGTTGTTCCTCTTGGGCTGCCCTAAGCAGTTTGGTTCTGTAGGCAAGCTGAGAGGCTGCTTGTATTTGAAATCATAACATCTCTAGGAAATAGTTTTTCACTTTTAGTCACCTTTGCAACAAAGAGCACCTCTACAAAGGGCAGTGCCAGCAACAACTCATGGTTTCCTACCCAAAAGCTTAAAAAGAGGAGGATAGGAGACATAGGGACATCAGATCCTGTTCTCCCACCACCTGAGCACGTCCTTTTGAGTACAAGAGATATCATCCATATCGTGAGGGGTTATGAGAAGTATCTGCCCTCTAGCACCCCGCCCCTCTGAGTTAAAGCGTATGCTCACCCTCAGCAGCCTGGGTGGGTGCTCAGGAAGTGCCTGTGAGCTGTGCCTCCCTGCTGTGCTGTCAGACTCAGTGGCAGCAGCACTGGGTGTGCAGGACCCCCAGCACCAGCTGCCCCAGTGGCACAGCACCAGGAGAACGTTGCTATGGGAACTGGGATCCCCACAACTAAATTCTGCCTCGGCAACCTCATGCAGTTGCTATGGCGACCCAGTGATGACACTGGGCAACCCAGTGCTCTGGATGGGCACCGTAATGCCTGCCCGGGGCAACGCACTGTCATCACTGGGCCATTTGGTAACTGGCCAAATAACCATTGGGCAACCCAGTGCTCTGGATGGGCAACCTAATGCCTGCCTTGGGCAACCTACTGTTGTCACTGGGCAGCTGGCAGCTCGGTACTGGACTTGAAACACTTACTACTGGCTCTGGGCTACTTGGTGCTGGCCGTGGGCAGATCAGAACAGCCACTGGACAAGCCAAGTGCCCTTGATGGACACCCCAGTGTCAGCCCTGGGCAATGTAGTAACTTTGCTGGGCAACTTGATCCCACCACTGGGCGACAATTGCTCACAATTTATAACCCAGTGCTGTGTTTGGCATCTTAGTGCCACCCCAGGATTGCCCAGTGTCACTCCCGGGCAACCCAGTGCCCTCATTGGACAACACAATGCCAGTGCTGGTGCTCCTGGGCCAGCCCTGTGTCATGCTTTTTTCAGAGGAATCATTTTCTGCTGCTCCACATCACTGCTTTGACAAACTGTCAGCAAGGTGGATGGTTCACCAAATATTCAGGCTGAAGCTTTTGTCCTTTCTTCTCCTTTTTTTTTTCATTTTCCCACCAATCTCAGCACCAGACAGGAACTATACCAGAATGCTTTATGACTTCTCGTGAGCTGAAAGCTTTGCCAAAGACCTGACGTCATAAATAATTCCATCCAAATGCTTTGTGTATACAAAGTTCAGCACGCTTTGATTTCACTTTAAACACACGTCTTGCTTTAGCCGAGTGAAGAATCATCTTCATCAAACTGAAATAAAAGCTGAGCACAAAAGCTGCTTTTCTACATCTACACCAGATTGAGTAACCCCAAGCAAGGCTCCTTTGGCTCAGCAGGGACACACACAGCTCAGAACAGCCCCACATCCATCCCCACTGCACGCCCTGCAGTGAATCACTGCAGGATGCCATTCGTTTCTGTGGGCCTCTGCACTGCCTCTGGGGCATTTACTGAAAGTGAGCAGTAATAATTAGATGGTGCTGTAATTAGATGGTGAAGCAGGCAGGGCTCTCTTCCTCTCTTCCTAGAGAACAACAAATTGGTGAAAATTACTGAGCCATCGCTGCAGGTTCTCATGGGGCACCCCATGAGTTTTGATGGACATATGAGAGCATCGTTTGTCCCAAAGCTGTGACCATTTTAGCTCAGAACCAAAACAGAAAACAAGGGTGGAAATGTGAGGCTAGTGCTGAGCAGTGGTCCCAGCACAGTACCAACCTGAGTGAGCTGGAATTACAGGGAACACATTTATAATAATAAGAAAGTAGAATGGCTTAGATTGGAAGGGAGCTTGAAGATCTTTGAGCACCAAATCCCTGCTGTGAGCTGGGTTTAGATGCCCAAGTACAAAAACCTACTGCCAAAAGCTGGCAATCTTTCTGCCAGAGTTCTACATTCTGAACGCAAATCAATATAGCACTAGGCTGGGATCAGAAGCCACCCTTCTGAGAATATCCACATCCAGATTTCTTATAGCATCTGTCAGAGGCTACATAGCATTGCCCAATGTTTTGCATTGCTTTGGGTGTTGCTCTCTCTCCTTCCCCGTGTCTGCCTGAAAGAGACCTACTGTGTACGAATACTTTATCAAAGACACATCAATTCATGAAGAATTAAGAAATAAATAGAGCAGGTGTGGTGTGTGCTGTGCTGTCATGCGGAAGGGATGCTCCACCTGGCCCAGGGCTATTTCAGGATCCCAACAGGTTTCAAGATCTGATCTATTTGTGAAAGCAAGGCTGGCTCCTAAGGACAAGCAGCAGCCCACAGCTCCTGCTCTTGCCTCCATCTGTCTGGGAAATAGGAGACACTTCCCAGGATTCTGCTGGGATTCAGCTCCAGTGACAAGTGTGGCTGAGCCACGATGGAGGGCCAAGGGCTCTTGAGATGAGACCTGGAATTCTTTGCTCTCTGCACATGGCTGTTGGGAAATTAGGGTTCTGGTCATTGCCAAACCTCTCACTGCTGTGCCAGAGGTGGGACCTGCAGGAGGGGGGCTGCAGGTTGGACACCTGAAGGATATAGAAGGGAGGCTGAGCAGCTGAGCAGGGAGAAAGACGGCTCTGGACAGCCACTGGAGAACATCTGGGGCTCATTGCCCTTCTTCTACCAGGGAAGCTCGTGTCCTTCTTCCACACATGGAAAAACATCTCTGCTCTCTGCAGGTGGAGGGTGAGCCCCAGTAAGGCAAATGTCCTCCCCTAAATAAGGGGTGATGCCAAATTCAAATTTGTGGCTAACTGCAGCTCCTTTTAGTCACTTCCTTGGTTTCCTTAAACAGCTACAAAAATGTGGTCCCAACAGGACCAGAGTCCTCTCCCTTGGTCTATTTTAAAGTGAGATGAACTCTGCAATAATAGCAAACCTGTTAATGCTGCAGTGCAGGTGACCCTCATAGGGAAGCCTTGAGAAAACATGTGTACGTGCAGACCACGTTCTCACACAGGAGCTATTCATAGAAAAACTGCTAAAAACGTGTGTTGTGAAATCTTTTCTTGCTCTGAGGTGGAAGCACATACCTTGCTGCTTTGACAGAGGCGTGAGCAATAAACCAAATATTTTGCACAAATCAGTGGCAATGATGTGAGAGAATCATTTATCTATGCACTGTGTGTGCACTTTGTCACATTTCAGAAGGGTACCTACATTTTCTGCCAGAGTTCCTGTCTGCTTTTCCACCCTGACTTTCAGCTTAGCAAAGCCCTGACATTCCGGTCAAGAAACTCAAGCTGTACCTCTGCACCAACCACAACTGAACAAGGGCAGGCTGTGTTGAGGGCCCAAAACAAAACCTCAGGTCCTGCCCTGCCTTGCTGATTGTCCTCCAGTTGTCCTGTTGCAAAGGCTGGAGCATCCATGCCCACCTCCTCGTGCCCTCGTCCCATTGGGGTGACCATGTCCCATCTGCAGCCTTGCCCCAGTGCTGTTGGATCAGCCCTCCTGGGAGACAAGTCATTTGTCAAAGGCACAAGAAATGAATGAGTTACATCAGCAAGACACACTCTGTGGAGATCCTAATGCCACTGGGGATGAAGTGACACGTACAACAACAGCTCCTTTCTCCCAGCTTGACCCATGGGGGCATGCTGAGCAGGAGGCATCTCACCTAAGTGTTGCAACATTTTCATGTATGCTTGGTGGGAAGAAAGAGACATCTTCAGAGCCACCATTTGAACTGCCTTGGTGCTTATTAAGGGTTAGAGGTGCAAGGAAGGCGCATTTCTCCCACATCCCCAAAGTGGTACGAGAATCAGACAGCTGGCTGAGGCAGGGAGGATGAACACCACTCTCCCAGATGAACGCCATTTCTATCCTTAGGCCTTCAACAAGGCCAGGCCTGCTGGACGCTAACCTCCAAGTTCTGCTTTCTGAAGGTATCAAGCATAGAAAATTGCCTCTTTTGTGATCTTCACCTCGAGGCTTTTCATAAAGAGAGCAGCCAATCAAGATTAGTAAGTAGACTGGTCAATGAATTATTTAGTTTAACCGTAGCAGCACAAGTGAGCTTCCCAAACAATAACAGTGGCATGAATAAATCATTACAGATCCCTCTCTGAGCTCTTGGGATGAGTCACAACCACTGAACTGCAACTCCTTTCCCGCAAGGTTGGGGTGCAGATAATTCATGTCCTCGCAGCCTTTCCTCTTGTAAAACCTAATAGTTCCATTTACTGGGGATGCTCTCAGCAGTTGCTGTAGGAAATAAAAGGGGAATATTTGCAGGAGGTCACAGGGAGTGACATACCACACAGATTCCCTTCGTGCATCCCGTGCCAATGGGCAGCCCTGGATTTGCCCAGGTTGCATCTCCCAGCACCCCAGGGCTGGTTTGTTTCCAAGAAACCAGGCAGAAACCACTGAGCACCAACCTCACCACGGCTGTGCAACTGATGGAGGGTGAGGAACTGAGAAGAGTTCTCTTTCTCTGCATTTGCCTTGAAGCATCCCACCCATTTACCATGTGCTGTTCATTAAAATCGCCGCCAGCCCCAACATTTCAGCACGATTTAAACACAAACCTAAAATTAAGCCCGAGCATCTGAGATCTGCTGAGTGGAAATAGATGGTTGGTGTGATTAATGCTAGGCACATGCTTTTGTGCTTAGCTGCAGTGAATTATTGGTGGCCTCTCCATGCTCATACACACTCTTCATTTCTGAGCCAGATGTGAAAGCAATTAGCACAATGGGAAGACTATCTTTAAGCCTGCGGGGCTTTTTATAGGTTCGTGTTTATTTTCGGACCTACTTTCTTAAGGTGAACCTTGGCAGGCTGTTCAAGGACTGGCTCATGTCATTGGCTATTGTTTAAAGCTTTTTATTGCTTTGGCAAGGCTTTGGGTTGGAAAGGGGAGGGAGAATTTTTGTATTTCTTTTTCTGTCGTCATATTCAGGCTCCTGTTTAACAGGGAAAGGATCACAGAGTCTCCAGAGCTGATGGGAGCAACCTTGGGTTCTGTCTGCTCAGGAAATGGCGAGAGCTGAAGGCAATCCCACTATGGAAGTGTCCAGGAAGCTCTACTCCTCCAGCAGCAGTACCCAGTGCTGAGGCTGTGTGCAGGCAGCAAAGAAGGGTTCTGCCAACCCACACCGCATCCCCCATCCCATGCACTCTGCCTCACTGGGCTCTGGGTGCATTTGGCTGCAGAGGTGACAAATTCACAGGGGCTGCCTGCCCTTTGCCATCTGCACACTCCACCCTGGGACCTCCCACGGCTGCAGACAGAGCTCAGCAATGCAGACACGAGTTGCTGTTACTTGGATTTTCCACCCACCCTGCAGCCTGTGCCTGAGCAGGGCTGATTTTAGCACTTCCGCAGAGCTCACCTGTAGTGAGTTCTGCTGCAACGAAGCAGTGATTCCACACAGCTGTTATTGTGCAGTATCTCCTGCTAGGTGAAGGGATTGCCTATCTCCAGAGGAAATTTCCTTTTATCAGATTTGGGCACTGAAAGCTCTGATAAGCATTAAGCATGGGTATCTCAAAGCCATTCTGATGTGTGATGTGTGATAGGAGCTGGTCTAGCTGGCTGGTGTTACCCAGTCTAGCTGCTGGGTAAGGGCACCAGTGCAGCCAAACTCCAGCACTGGGCTGGAACTGGAGCTGGAATCTTTAATTCTTAATAGAAACACCGTTTTCTCTGTGGCTTTATTACCTATCTCTGTAGTTTTATTACCTATCTGCTCCTACATGCAGCAAGAGGAGCATTCCCTTGCTGCCTGCCCCACCGCAGACCTTCAGCACCATCATTCAGATTTCATTATGTAAATATTTTGCCTGATGGCTCATCTCACGTTACATGCAATTTTTATCCTTGGGACATCGAGGTCCACTCACAGTGTGCACTATCTGCTGCAGGGCTGAACCGATGGGCTCTAAATCCCAAAGGTTCTTCCTGAACCCTGAGGATGTTTCACCCAATGTGCGTTGGCATAGAACACATAAATGCTTTCTGACTGCGGATGCAGAGCACTAACAGGAACACATCCACCTCCAAGCACTGCTATGGCCAAGCACACAGACACACAGACATTCTCCTGCCAGCCCTGCAAAGTGCTCAGGTTCCACCACAGAACAATGCAAATAGATAAAACCAGATGCAGGATGCCAAAGGAAAAAATGCCCAGAAAATATCTGCAGCACATCATGAAATACACACCAGTGGATTAAGGGATTTAGCAGTCGCCTTGCTCACAGCTCTGCTTTGTGCAGGACTGGCAAGAGAGTACGGTGGGACATGGCACTTCCACATCCTTCTTTTCCCAAGCACACTGTGCAGCTGAGGCTGAAAATAAGGGCAGGAGCACCGCAGGCTGAAACCCTTTGACTGCTCCAATTCCCCCAGTATCTCCTTGCTCCACAAGTGCCAGCAGTGCAGGTAGGAGGCAGCCTGGTTGGACCAAATCTTCCAGGGCTGAAATTTTGGCACCACCTTGACTATCCAGCCTGATTATCCCACCCTCAGCTCCAAAGGGTCTCAGGTTTGCAGCCTGGTGGAGCTCATATCTTTCCACATTATCATTTTTCCCTCTTTCCAGTGCATGCAGTTCAACTCCTGGGGGCCTTCCATGTTACGTGCAAGCCGTCCTTCAGATGTGGGGCTGTGTGGTTTTGCTACACCCATCCTGGGTTTTACTTGAGGAAAGCCCAAAGTACAGAATGAGCGATGGCCAAACCCAGGGAGTTTTGCATGGTGTTGGGCCAACATTTTTCAAACCTGACTGAATGCATAAATCTCCACCGTTGTGACATTGGACTGCAAAAGGAGAGGCTGCTCATTCGCTCATTTGGGCATTTCATGGCAGGGATTGATTCTGCCGACCTGCTCTATGCCTTTAACCTTGGGTGAGCCAGGCTGTGCCCCACAGGGGCTTGTCCATGAACTTGGCCCGGAGATGCAGAGCTCGTGGCTTTTTGGGGTGTGTATGACTTGTGACAACTGCACTCCTTTGCCAGTGTTGAAAGAAAGGAAACGAGGGCGGAAGGACCTGCATGAGCTGTCAGATTTATTGCTTTATTAAGAGTTCTGTGAAAGTATTTCGTGGCTTTAGGAGAAATACTTAAAGCCACAATTGCTGGGGTCATAAGGCTACACCAGGAACCCATTTCCCGCTCCAAGATTGCTTTTTAAACCTCCTATTCGCTTACAAAAGCATGACAAGGTGACCACAAAAGGGGATTGACAAGACCCAAAGTGCTCAGGTGATGCCACCTCACAGCACAAAGTCCTCCCACAGCCCCGAGCCCACCAACGTCACCACGGATGCTGCAGGGCTGGCAGCCTGATGTCAGAGCTAAACCCATCACATAGCAGAGAGCTCTGACCATTTGGGGCCAGTACCTCGCATCTCCCCAGCCCTTTTCCCTCCCCACACATCCTGCCCCAACGCAGCAGGGAAGGGCTATTCTTAGAGCTATCTATTTTGGGACCCGGGCTGGAATGCTGGAATTATGATCTTTCCTTCCTTTGAGGAAAACAAGCCAAGGGATATTCAGAAAGACTCAGTCTGAAGGCCCTACGCTCCAGCTGCTGAGCGAAGCAGATTCAGTTGGTGACACCCAGTGGGGACGTGCTGTGCCCACCCCCAGGCACAGCCCCCCTGGGCTCTGCGTGATATTTCTCCTTGCATGCACCGCTGCTCTGTGTTTATTCATTCCCTCCTTCTTGGCAACATTTTGTATCGGCCTCACTTCAATTTAGTAAGATATTTTCCATCAAAACTTTTTTTTTTTAAAAAAAAGAAAACCACTTTGGGACACAATGATGCCTTTTATGGAGAAGAAAAAAAAAATAAAGCAAAACCTGTTCAGCTAACTCAGGAGGCTGTTATCAGAAACCCAAAGGTGTTTTCTTCCTCTAAATGTTTCTGGGATGGTGCAGATGGTGGGAGAGCACCCACAGCTGCTTTGTGCTGCCCTGGGGTTTCATCTCACAGCCTTGCAGCTCTCGTCCTTCTCAGAACCGTGCTTAGGATGCTGAGAGCAAAGCACACTTTTCTTCTCAAGGCTTCTTCTCAGGCAGCCCTGGGGCTGCATGGTAGATACTCAAAGGTGTCCCAAAAGCTTAAGTGGTTTTCCCAGATGACAGTGCTATAGGATTATAGGGCAAGAGGACTTGTGAAAAACTGCCCCAAACCATGTGTGTTCACCTTGCCTTGTTGGTAAATGCTGGCTGAGCCACCAAACCCTGTGGTCCCGTGGACCTGGATGGAATAATCACCATCAAATCCAATCAGCTGGTGGTGAAGCCGTTGTCTGATGCTGGGCACTCTCCTTGCTCAGTGCCATGGCCTTAAAGCCACCACAAAAAGCCACCCTCTTCCATGCTGGCAATCCCATACCATCCCTTTCTCTTCCATGTGACTCTTCACCATCCCTTTCCTTCCTATATATATCGTGAATTATGTGCTATGTACACATGGAATTATACAAACTATAAAGACAATGTATTACAATTTAAAGCCTATGTTACAGAAAATTAATTTAAGTTACAGAACAGAAATGAAATATTCTCCCTCTGCTGAAGTTTTAATACCATCCAAGCAAAATATTGCAACTTCCTTTTTTGCTGCTGGAAAATGTTGTTGGAGTCAGCACATGCAACTTCAATTAAACTGATTTTTCTTAGGGAAAATTGGAAACACAGAATGGTTGGAGTTGGAAGGGGCCTCCAAAGTCCACCTGGTCCCACCCCCTGCACTGAGCAGGGACACCCACAGCTCCATCAGTGCTCACAGCCCATCCCCTGACCTTGGCTGTCTGCAGGGATTGGGCACCACATCCTCTCTGGTCAACTTGTGCCACTGCTTCACTGCCCTTAATGTAAAAAGCTTCTTCCTTATACCTGATCTAAACCTCCCCTCTTTTAGTTTGAAATTATTTCCCCTTGTCCCATCACAACTGACCCAGCTAAAGAGTCTGTCTATTCTGAGAGCAATTATTCAGGGGTCTGATGTCAAAAGGCTGTGCCCACAGATATGCTGCAAGGACAGGAGCAGAGACTTTGTTTCCCCAGCTTTGTATTCCTGTTCTGAACATTGGCATGATAAGGCTGAAGGAAGGCTCGGAGGATCTCCATCCTCACTCCCTTCTACACAGAGTATGATTGATTAAGTACCAATCCCCTGCCAGGCTCATTGTGCAAATCTTCTGCTTTTCTATCCTTTCCTGCCAGGCTGTGTTTGTCAGGATGAGTTTGAGTGAAGCCAGGCCTCGCTGGTGCTTTCCTGCCATCCATCCAACACATCTGCTCTGCCTCAGCCACTGAGCATCTTCCTCCTCATCCTGCAGCTAAATCTTTATCTTTTGCAGGAGTTATGCACAGGTTTGGTTTCCTGCAGCTTATTCCAGCTGCGGGCAGACATTTCTGTATTAATCCCAGGGAGAAAAGACCCATTCCCTACAGAAGTCAGGGCTGATTTGACACAGTGCTGCAGTGCTGCAGGATGCATCGCACTTGGGTTTGCTCTGCCACCAGCCAGCCAGAAATTGGTCTGCACCCTTCCCCTGCATTTCCCATCCCTGCCTGGCGATGAGCTTAAAAGGAGACATGGTCAGATGTAAGAGGGGCTCAACCCATTCCTGGAAATCTTCCTGAACAGAAAAGGGAGATGGCACACGGCATGGAAAATGTAAACTCTAATGGCCATGCTTCATCAAGATTATAATCAAATAAAAATTTGATGGACGTTGTTAGGCAGCCTCGCCTGCAATAAAAGCTGTCCTCAGGGCCAGAGACAGCTTGTTTGGACGGCTCATAAAGTGCCAAGTACATAAAGACGCACCGTGAGGACTCCGGAGCAGTGCCAGCATCGGTGCCACTTGTGTCTCCTGCACAGTCTGCTGTTCTCTCTCTGCTCTTCAGAAATGACAGTGAGCATTTCCAGCACTGCTCACACTGCACTGCCTCACCCTTGCTTTGGCTCAACTTTATTTAAATGCAGGAACGAACGATCCCATCGCTCCGTCCGTGTCCACCCCTGCTGCCGGGACACTGGTAACAGGGCTGGGGTGAGAGGTTGGCACCCAGAGCCCTGCAGCACGTCTCTGTGCAGGGGATGCTTGCAGTAAAGCAGGGAGCAGCTCTGGGTGCCCTGGGAGCACGGCAGCCCGGCGTCACACAGAGGATGCTCTCAGGCGCCAGCACTGTGCCTGCCCGTTGGACCAGGGCTGATAAGGACCATAATGCCACCTCAGCAGAAAGTGCTGCAGGAATCAAAGAGCAGCTGAGTCACCATCCGCCGAGGAGTTGGGTAAACATGACAGCAGGCATCAGCTGGGGACTTCTTGTTAAGAAATACCAGGCACCAGGGGAGCACTCCTTTTGGCAGCTGCCAAAGGCTTCCAAAGCGAGCTCTGCAGCTGAGCGCTGCCCGGTAGCACCACTCAAGGTTGATCACAGTGAGCAGCTCTCTGTCTGAAAAGGAGAGGGAAAAATTATTTCTCCTTATTTCTCACCAGGGTGAGTTCTCGTCGTGGCCAGAATATGCCATTTAATAGAAAAGCACCAGAAAAGATAAATCAAAGTCCTTTGCCAGTACATCAGGAGTGTGTGCAAAACCCAAACAGAAAACACTGGGAGCGTTCACGCAGGGCTGGCCAAGGCTCAAGCACAGAAGCAGCTTTTGTTCAGCAGCAATTAGTGCATTCCTGCAGAGCCAAGGGCTTTCCTTGTTGCTGCCCCTGCCCAACTGCTCCCACCGGGATGCCTGGACAGGGGGAGTGATGATGTATGGCATCACAAAAACAGGCTGGGGATGCTTGGGATGCTGTCCCACCAGCCAAACAATGCCGGGAATGGGAGGATGTGGTGCCAAAAGTCTGGAGAGCAACCCTGGGGATGAAGCAGCCCCAAGGACAGAGCAAACCACTGGGGATGGACGTGTCTAAGAGCTGGATGGAGATGCCTGTCTCTTTCCAGGAACTATATTGCAAGTCCAGGAGGAGAGAGTGGGTGAAACATGCAGCTCTGTGACTGATAAATCAGAAGTAATTAATCTCTCTGTGCATTAAAGCAGCATCTTCCCATGGGTACAGTGCACAGATTTACCCAGTGAGTGTCCCCATGGCTGGGGGCCCTGATCGTGCTGTGACCCCACACAGTCATTGACCCCCGTGTGCCCAGCAGGACCAGCCTCAGGGGGCTAAAGAGAGATCTTTGCAAAGCACCAAAGAATCCCAAATGGAAATAATGTAGAAATTCACATCAGAGTTGAAAATATTACAAAGTTTGAATTTGTTATGTAATCGGAGAGGCTCTGGTTAAAAAGATGTGCATTTGGCTTCTGTTCATCTGGAGCATTACTGCAAAAAAGTGATTTTTTTCCCTGTGAGGTGCAAACTGTGTGCTGCTCTCCCCTGACCTGCATGTAATCAGACACGCACACACCTCCACCCATCAAAAATGCAGGCCCTGGTTAGGTCTGTGCCACTCTGCAGATCCAAACCAGTGGCACAATTACCACTTTATACAGGGAGAAATTTCTGCTTCCCCAGCAGAAGAAGACATATTTTGCAATGAATGGCATCTCCAAGGTGCAGGGGCAGGGCCAGCAGCTGAAGCCCAGGGAGGAGCCCCCAGCCCCACCCCGATGTCACCTTGACTCACAGCCACATCATCCTGTGTGTGACACATCCCTGTGGTGTGTCATGGGGAAAGAGAAAGCCAGGAGATGTCACAGCAAGTGCAGGGCCCTCGGCGATGCTCAGAGGCACATGCCCTGGCTGTGATTCACGTGGCTCAGAGATGGGCAATGAGCCTCTAAAGGTCTCTGCCACCCGAGGGAGTGGTGGCCCCGAGTTCAGCCAAATGTACGAGGACATCACCTGGGGTGTGCCAGCTCATCCTCAGTGCTGCGCAGGAAGAAACCATCCCAGGCGTTGCCTATCCTACATGAGAAGCCCTCTCCTGCTTGCTCCTTGCAGGCACGGGTGCTGCCCTGAATCCTCACCCACAGGTTGACCAGCTGCATGGGCATATCGCCATACACACTGTTGTTATCTCCAACACCAGAGCTGAACCACCACGCTCACCACCTGGTGAAGGTGATTTCTAAAGGCTTGGGACCTTCTCAGGCTTTGGGACAGCTGGAGGTCTTGTGCAGAACCGCTGCTGGGGTTGGGGCATCACTCACAACAGCATCCCATCAGCCACAGATTGACTTATGGGAGAGAAGGCTGTCTAATCTCATGTATAGGAAACAGAAGAACGATGCTGTCCCTGCAGACACACCTCAGACAGTGGTACAGCATGGGAAATCCAAAGGGGAGACAGAATCCAAGCATGGAGCTATTCAGTCATGTAACAACAGGATTTCCCTGCTTGAAAGTCAGGTGAAAAAAATGAACAGTCCTTACAGAAAGGTTCCAGAGACAGCTCTGTGTTCTGCACCAACTGTCATCAGCAACTTTGTGCTGAGCTCCAAGGCTGTCAGTGAGTAGCAGCCTGGGTCTCGTGGAAGGGAAAAGGTTCCAATGATGGGATGGGCAGGTCTGCCTTGGGCCCTGCCTTGCACCAAACGTTCCAGCTGGAGCACCAGGGCTTGCTGGAATGGTTTTGTGCAACACAGTGAAAACACCTTCAAAAAACCTCCATGTACACACAGGAAGGAAAAAAAAAAAAAAAAGAAAACACAGAGAAAGAAGGGATTCTGAGCATTCATGTGACTTAAACCTTGTATCTGATCAGACCCATTCTGCTGAAACCTCTGACAGAAGAGCGTTAACCAGCTCTGGTTTGTCTCCAGCTAGCACAGTCACTTTGAATGGCTGAATGGAGTTCTCTTATCTCAGCACAAAGGCAGCACGATAACAGCACAGCACAGCAGGGTCAGCAGATGATGGAAACCTCCAAGCTCCACGCCGGCACCTGCATGGGAGGGACATGTCTCATCAGTATTTTATACCCATTCATTCGGGTTTATCAGATCCCTTGGCCCTGAAATACCATCCTGAGGTGTGGGCAGTGTTATAAATGCGTTAGTCATGCAGCATCTCGGGGAGACTCCGGGTGAGACAGACCTCACCAATGGACCTTGGTAACAAGTGCAAGGTGCCCCTGGCACCCCGCCCCTGGTGCAGGGAGGTGGGGAACCTACCCCAAAAAGTGATGAGCTGTGAGATGGGAACTCTGCAGGTCTGTGAAGATGCTGGGGTGTCTCAGTCTGAAGTGCTTGAGGAGAGAGACTCGCAGTGAGGGCAGGTGTCCCCTTCCTCTCCCTTTTCTGCATCTCCCAGCTGGCAGGTCACACAAACGCCAGCAAGCTGGTGCCTTTGCTCATTGTTATTTCAACCAGCCTTCTGTTAAGGTGAAAGATCCAGCCTTTTGGATCGAGCAGCTCATATCTGAGTGTGCATTCAGGAAGGCTGCAGGGCCGGCACCCGCGTGCATCCGCCAAAACAAACGGTTGTATTACCCAACAGCTTCCTCCCCTGAGACCGCCTCATGAAAGAGACAGTCCAAGCCAAGAAGCCTTAGGTGTGAAGCAGCAACCCTACAGTGGAAAGAGCCTGTGAATTAGACTGCAACACATAACGAGAGTATCTTTGGTTGTTTTCTTCTTCCTGTGCATGAGATTAAAATCTCTGCGTGTCGAAATCGGGGGTTCTGGAGGAAAGTGAGGTTTGCTAGGAGGGCAAAAGGAAACAGTGATAAAATAATGAGTTGGAGGGGTCCTCACATGAATGCAGATGGAGTTCTACCCTTGAGGGCTGCCACCAGGACCTGGGTGGCTTCCATCCCACATTGCCACATGGTTGGCACCTCTGCCATCACTCCTACATGCAGCAGCAGTGCTCCAGCCCAAAGCCTCATAGACTTTCTCCAAATATCCATCGTATACAGAGGTGCAGGAGTCCCTGCACCTCTGCTAACCAGTCCTTCACCTTCAGCCCCAGCACTCTGCTCACCAGGAAGGATTGCCCAGCACTGCACATTCCCCATATTGCCATCCTTGCGCAGAAACTCCCCCATATCAAAGCCAGTACCTTGCAGGAGACCTGGTGAGACTAGCTGAGGTCCAGCTGCTATGAGAGCAGTACAGCTCCAGCTGGGAGATGCTTCCATTTCAACTGGATTAAGTGTTGATTCTTCTACAGCTCGTTGTGACATGGGTGGGCAACACCAAAGGGAACTCCTCAGTGAATCGTTGCTCTTGTCCCTAGAAAGCTCCCACCAAGTTCATGCCTGCAATTAATATCTCTCATCCCAGATGCTGAAGTATTCTGGATCTGGTATCTCTTCTGCAGCAAAGCTCAGAGAAAGCACAGGCATCACTGGAGAGGTAGATGTCCTAACACTACAGGATGCCCAGAGCTGGGAGACAGATTGCTGGGAAGCTGCACATACATTTAGCCATGCAAATGGCCTAACATCTCTGTTCTTGCAAAAAGCATCTTAGAATCTTTTAGGGTCCCAAGGATCCTGATTTTATCTCATGTGAAAGACGGTACCTCCCCCTAGCTCCACACCAAGGAACTGGTGCTGTAACATCTCCCAAGACTGTGGCAAATGAAGCTCCCCTGAAGCATTCTTCAGTCTCCACATCCTGCCAGGATATTTTCAGCTGACATTTCAAGATGTTTCGTAAGAAGAAAGAAGGAGGATCTAGATGAAAAGGTTTAGTGGGGTGTAGCAGCACAACAGGCCATTGGGTACCATGAATGAGAAAAGATGAGTAGAAAAGGCAGATCTCAGCCTTGGAGGGTCTGTCCTTCAGATCCTTCCTGCATACTCTTTCCCATGTTCAGCCACATCATAGACAAAAGCAGAGATTTGAAGTGATGGGAGAGAAAAAGCAGATCTCAGAGGAGGTTGTAGTTCTCCAGCAACAGAATGGGCTCAGGAGCACAAGCAACCTATGGAAATCCACAGAGCAGGAGACAGCTGTCCTTTCTGTTAGATTACTGAAAAAGAAATCTTCAAAATTTAAATTGTAGCTGAAAAGCACTGGTGTTTGAATAAAGAAAATTTGAATAAAGAAAATGAATGTCCCATCTTTGGACATGCAAGGCCAGGCTGGACAGGACTCTGATGGAGCTGTGGGTATCCCAGTTCAGTGCAGGGAGTGGGACCAGAAGGCCTTTAAGGGTCCTTTCTGACTCAAATCATTCCATGATTCTATGGAAAAAAGGTTTTTTTCTTCCACTTCCACCCCAAAATTTGCTAAGGGTTGTGTCCACTTTTCCCTTGAGATCAAGAACTGCTCGTTGGTATTCATACACATCTTCTACTCTCTCCATCCTCAGCAAATGTCGTGAAGTTTCTTTGTGCTTTGTCCTTCTCCTCCCCTTTTTTATAGGCTGAAAAAACAAAGATGTTGACTTGAGTGTGGGTGTGCTCCCTCCTGGGGCTCAGGGTTTGCAATGATGATGGTACAGAAGAACATCAGTACTTGTCCTACACTTGACCAATGCAGTGTTGGTACTCTGATGGTGGTCAGAGGGTGCAACCAATGCAAACTACCAGTGCAACCTAAGGCAAATTACAGCCACAAGATATCTCCCATGGCTTCCCAGCATCCTGCCTTTGCTCCAGAGCTCTGGGAAAGAGATTTGCACTGTGCTGAGCCTGGGAAAAGCAGTTATTTTGGAGTAAAATCCTGCACCAAGCTCTACAAGACACACAGTGTTCTGCTTTACCCAGAAGACAATTTCTGCTGTAATCTCCCTCCCCAGCTTGCCCTGTCCCTGCCCGTGATGCACAGATAACCCTGCTGCTGGTTGCTGCTGGGTGTGTGGTTTTTCTCTCTGTGCTGCAGGAGCAGCGAGGGCTCCTGGAAGTGTTGGGGGCTGCAGCCAGGATGTCTGGGGTGAAATGGGCCACCACAGGCCCCCTGAAAGGATCCTGTGTGACAGATGGTGGCAGGGAAATGCACTCTGTGCGACGGGGTGGTGAGGCATGAAGCTGTGACACGGCTGGAAGAGCTGAAGGCAAAGCAGTGCGCACTCCAGGCAGTGGGCAAACAGAGGGACGTGTGCCACCACAGAGGGATCACAGCTGGGTGAAGGAGAAGTGAGAAGATGTCTCAGCACAGCACTGCCATGTTCTGCCAGACCAGGGAGGAACAGGAGGCAACAAGGAGATGAGAGGATGTCAGCGACTCCAAGCCTGGCTTGTTTTCTGGTGTCACAGCTCCAGTGTCTTGAGAAACAGTCCGGGGGAACCAGCTGGGGATCCTGAGCTTGGTTTTCTTCTTAGTTCTTAGGGTTTTTTCTAGTGAAATCTGGGACTTCCGAGTTTTGTCTTTTTCAGACCTTCTTGCTGTCCCTCCCTAAAGGCAGTGTGTGTAATTCACAGCAGTGGGCATAGTGGAGCATGGCTTACACACACCCGGCTTACACCTCCCTCCCTCTGATGGCCTCCTCTGAATCTTGATCTGTATTCAGGTCAGAAGGAGTTCAAGAAAGTGACATTTCCCAAGCTGAGGAGCCCCGGCAAACCTCTTTAATAATTCAGTTCCAGTTTCTTTGTCTTGTTTCCAAGAGATGCCATCAATTCCAAGCCATGGGAACTCACAAGACTCAGCACGGCATCCCACCGTTCTTTGGAAGACACGATACATGTCCCTGTGTTTTCCATTGCTATTTCCACCAACCGACCCCACTCTGCATCTCCCTCTTCCTCACATGCTCTGCTCTACCAGCAGTGCTCCTGCTGTACCCACGGTGGCCAACAACGGCCATCTGGTGGCGGCCACAGGCTCTCAATGGACAGACATGGGAGCCCTGAGGGTCTGCATCACCCCACACAGCTAATCAACAGCACAACCAGCAAACATCAGGAGGGGATGGGAAAGAGAGAGAGGCAGCAGAAGCTGCGCAGAAATGGTGGCAACCCTCCCACGGGGCAGAAACCAGGGCTGCCCATGAATATCTGCAGACGTAGGCAAATCTGGACCAGCAGAGCGTGGCTGGGGAGCACACGCCCAGCAGCACCTCCGAGGGCCTCTGCTTATGCAACGCTGGAAGTTTGCTCTTAGGTGACTCATGCGTCCAGATTTGTCTCGCCTAACGTTTTGCTAAGGAAGGGGAGCAGGAGGGAAGCGTGGGCACGCAGCCCCGCAGCTGCCTGTCCCTACTGCAAACCTGCCCTCCGTGTCGAAAGAAATGGCCCCTCCAGTGAAGGCAGAGCTACTCTGCGGTTTTAAGGTCACGACAGGCTTTTTATAGTTTGCAGCAAAGAAAAAGCTGCGTAATGTGAGAAGGTCGGGGTAATGCACCCGCCCTGCGGTGCTCTCTGTGAATGCTGCACAAACACGGAGCTGCCATCAGCGTGGCCCTGAGCAGCCCCTGCTGCCTTGCAAAGTCCCCGTGCTGAGCACCACTCAGCCTGGCTCAGCACCGAGCCCTGCTGAGCCCTCCTGGCACCCCAGGGCTGTGCACTTGGGCAGCCGAAGTGGGACCGTGTAGGACATGATCCTTCAGCTCAGCACTGTGAAACGCTGTGGAGGAGCTGCTGGCTCCACAGGACTTTACATTGGATTGCAAAGAGCATTTTTGTGCTCGTTAAGTCAATATGTAACTAATTGTTGGGAAAAGCAAAGAATTCAGGCCCCGGATTTTGTTTCCCTTAATACAGGGAAACTTTGGACTTTGGGGAAAAAAGAAAGAAAGAAAAAAAGATATGTACCCAAGTCGATTGGAATTTGCAATTAAAACCATGGAGGCAAACAGCCTCCCATGCACCAGGGCAGCTCCCATGGGGCAGCACCTGTCTGTACCATAGGAGCACTCGCCCGGGCAGCCCTTCCCTCCCAAACCAAAGTGCTCATTCACAAACTGCAAGCAGCACTGCCCCGCTGCCACAGCAACGAGAGCTTCAGGAAGTCTAAAACAGTAACAGGAAAAACAGCCAACGCTGCACGGAGCAGCCCCATGCTGACAGCACCACCCACCAGCACGCCTGCTCCCGTGTTTATAAGCATCATGAAATCCTATATAACCCAACGGGGCTCTTCTGGTTTGTGAAATGTGTGTGTCGTAACAGAGCCTCATTCAAAGATGTTGCTAATGAATTTTCCGTTGAGCAAAAGCGGGGATGCTCTTAGAGACAGTTCCTGAAGCACAGACTGTTTCTGGGCCCAAGTGCTGGGTGCTGAGTTTCTCACCGGCTTCATAGGATTGTCCACGTGGGGCATTCACCCTCCAAGAGTGGTCAGTTTTACCCATGGCAGGGCACCCAAGACCTGTGGACTGCCAAAGACAAGGGAGAAGCTGCTCGATCATGGACACAAGGAGTCCAGACCCATTTATGGAAGGGATTTAGCCAACAACTGAACAGGTTGCCCAAGGAGGTTGTGATTCACTATCCCTGAAGGCACTCAAGCCCAGGCTGGATTTCCCTCTGTGCAGCCTGGTCTGGTGGCTGTCTGGCACATAAGCAGATTGAAATGAGATGATCATTGTGGTCCTTTTCAACCCAGGCCATTCTATGAACAAGTCAGGTTTTAAGATTGAGACACACATTTTCTTTCAGACTGATGCAAAGTGAAAGTCAAAACTCTCAGAGCAACTGTAGAAATCTCCCACAGGGCAAGGCAGGAACAGGGGGAGGACTCTTGGCCAGGACGTGCAGCCCATGCCACCCGCCCCTCTTCCTCTGGAGCTCCCAACCTCCTGAACCCGCAGTATGGATCAAAACCTGCAGCTTGGCAGAAGGCAGCAGGAAAACCAACCCCCATCGTGCAAACCGTGCTTCAGAAGATCGTGTTTCATAGAGCAAACCTCTGGCATTTGGCTGCGTGACCCCATAGCGAATGCCCGGGGTGGGCTGGGTGCTCCGGGAGCTGCATGCAGCAGAGAGAGGCCACGGCCGTGCCCCAGGAGCAGGCAGTTCAGTGGGACTTGCAAATATCTGGTGTCTGGGGAGAGCGAGTGCCTGCCAGCAGATCTCAAGAGGAATATGGCATGCTGGGATTTGTTCCCAGTTCTCAGTCCAAAATATCCCTTAGCATTAATGCTTAAGGCATGCTGCAAGAAAACAGTGATCTGTTGGGACTCAGGGCAGGGAGTGACTTTCTGTGAGTGTTTTCCTGCCAAATTTTAGCCTCGGTACAATCAGAGCTGTGTGCTCTATGGACATTCTGCTTTACTCTGTCTCTTAATGCCCATGGCTCGGTGTTCAATCACCTCCAGCTCTGGTGGACGCTGCATGTAGATGCTTAATGACTGCTTTTTCTAAAGGTCTGAATTCTGTCATGTCTTTGCAATCTTTCCTCGGCTGCAAGTCATCCTCTTGGTTCTCATTAGCAAAAAATGGGACAAAATGAATGGGCAAAAGTTGGGGAAAAGCAGAGAGATGGAGGGTGGAAAGTGCAGGAAGCACCGAAAGCCTTGGAGAACTACCTGCCCTAGCAAAGTCAAGTGCAAAGTACCTTGGTGTAACTCATGGATGACAGCAGGGTGGGGTGATGCATGCAGAGAGCATCCTCTAACACATCTCTTCAGTGGCCTGAGTGGCACATGAGTGAGATATTCGGGTGTCCTGGGTCAGGGAAGGGTCTGGATGCTACTGGGATCCGCAGCAGCATTCCAGCTTTGGCTGGAAGCATGCAGGGGGTTCTCCTCCCCAGGGCAATGCACACAGTGCTCTCCAGGGGACATTTATCCCTCAGAAAAGCCACCAGTCATTAGACACGGGGAAGACAGGGTGACTCTCCTGGAATTTGGGCAATGTTGCCAATTTGCTGTGAAGGGCCACGTGGCACGATGGGAGGGAGAGGAGGAGTTTTCCAGGGTGAAAGTGCTTATTCATCACCAGAGCTCATTTGGAAATATTCCAACTGCTGCTGTTTGAACAAGTGAAACTTCTCCTAAGCCAGTCCCTGTTCTGACATAATTTGTAGGAAGTTTTCTCGTCTCTTCATGGCCCAGTCCTCACTGTCATTGCACTGTTGGGCAGCATTGGCCAAAGGCAAGAGCAGGCTGCACCTCTCATCTTGGTGAACCTGGACTGCACCCTGCAGGACACAAGCTTTGTTCCAGAGCTCCAAAAAACATCCCCAAAGCTGCAGACATTGTATGTTTTGGGAGATAAACAGATATGAGGCACAGAGAGATGTGCTGACTGTTGGAAACCAGCACTTCCTGCACGCATTGACTTAGTGCTTCTTGGGGCATCAAAAAGGAACCTGGCTCTTGTTGGTGCCTCTTAATAGCGCAGTCTGGGCACATTTTGAGATGGTGTTCATTTCTATGTGAAAATTCACAGCCCACCTACTGAGCTGAGCACAGCCTGACCAGGAATCCCCCCACGACCGCCTGCACTGGAGAGCTTCCCAATGAGCTTTGCCTTAAACTATTTTTTCTCCCTTTCTAAAACAGAACTTTAGGTCAAAAATCACATGCTGGACACTGTGAGAGAAAACAGTCCTCCAAACATGCTTTGAAACTTGCTCTGTGGCAGTGAAGCAGTGTTGGAAATGACTCCAGGTGTGTTTCTGACTTTGGGAAGGTTCCTGATTTCCCATCCAGCCCCAAACCAACAGCCCTTCTCTGTTCTGGCCCTGAGCATTCCCCAAGAGACACTGAGCTGCTGCCTCTGCCCACGTCCCAGCAATGACCTCTGCACAGACATGAGCTGAATGCCAACCACCTCTGCCAAGCCCAGGTTTGTTTCTGCCCAGCCACGCTGACACCAGTTGAGGAACCACCAAGGCAGGAACCAACTCAGCTCCTCAACCCACCACTGTCACCACAAAACTTCTTAAATGGGTGGAAATCAGTTCCAAAAGGGGAAAGCATGCCTCTCACCTGCCCTATTGCATCACCATGGGGAAAGTAGAATTTGCATGCTGCAAGCTTCCACCTCTGCATTTCCAGAGGCCATTTGGAGCAGCCTGCACAAGATGGATGCATTCCCCCATGCTAACCTACAATGTGAGAGTGTCAGATAGGTGTGCTGACAGATCCACATGGCCCCTCCACGATCCACAGCAGCACCTTTCCCTGCGCTCATCATTTCAACTAGACATGGGAGCATCCCTGTTTATCCATCAGGGAGTGAATCAGCAAGTCTAGAGCTCTGCTCACTGTGGATTAGCTCTCCATTGGAAAGGATAGCTCTCATTATCATCATTGTACTTTCCATTAATCCCCCTGAAGGAGTCTGGCCAGCAGCCCAGATCAGCTTGGGCGGCCACAGAGAGTTTCTGTTCTCTAAGCATACATTCAGCTCCACCATGCTGAGCTCCCCATGGCCCTGCTAACAGCACCAGCTAATAGCAGACACTGCTTCCAGCTCCGAGACATCAACGGTAATTTAATGTGTGGAGAGAGCCAGAGCATCTTCCAGGAAATGTGCTGCTGGGTCTGGGCTCGGTTAGAAGGAAAACAGAGGAGTGATGCGATGAGTATCACAGTAGATCTGCAGCAACGCAGACCCACAGGGCTCAGTGGTGCAGAGGTGCTGCAGAGGTGCACACAGGTCCTGGTCTATGCGCAGGGCTGGTAGCTCCCAGTGCAGTTCATGCTGTGTTGTGATGAGGTAACCAAGAAGGGCAGGGCTGCAGGTGGAGAGCAGCAGGACATGTTCCCTTTGCCCTCCGGATGGTACCTTCTGATGAGCACCCACATGGCTTGCTACCTGCTGCATTTTGCAAGAAAGACTAGCAGTGTCTTTTTCAAGCACTTAATGCACTCTTGAAGGGCCTGTAGAGTCAAGTAATCTTTGCAGGAAGAACATAAAGGAATAAAGCAGGCATAACAGATGAGGAGCTCCTTTCTGCTCTGCAGCAACAAGCGTAGGATGCGATGGCAGGCAGGCACATGCGTTTTCATAAACTCCTCAGCCTTCTGGCTGCCTTCAGCTGACAATTCCTGTGGGCAGCTGGAATGCCATCCATCTCCTGAGGCTGCAAAAAGGGAACCAGCACGAGGGGAGAAACCTTTTCACAACGGAGGATGTGCAGCCCCATGTGCTCCCAGGAGCTCTGCGTGCAACCCCACCAAGCAGGAGTCCTGCAGGGACTGCCAAGGCTTGCCACAGGTGACCAGTACTTTCTCGAGCAGGCATTGCTTATTGGCAGTGCTATCCTGCCTGAGGAAGGCAGCCTCATGCCAGTACAGCAAAGGTCCTATGAGACAGCATAGCTCACCTTCCCTGGGAGAGCTGACTGGAGAGATCTTTTATCTTATGTATTTAAAAACTGAAAATCTGTGGTCAGAACCAAACCAAAATCAGTTTATGGTTTTCGGATTTCTAACAAGGAACTGTTGGGTCTTTAAGAAAGCACCTACTGTGCACCAAGAAAACTTTAGGAAAACACCTTCTGTTTTCACTTGGCCAGTAAGGAATTTCCATGACGAGGAAAGTGCCTAAATCCTTTGTTCAGCTCTGGCTTTTGCACAGTAAGTTCCCATTGCAGGACCAAAGGGAGGCTCAGGGAAGTCAGTGCTTCCCTCGGAAGACAGCACCCAAAGGCAGCAATCCCTGAACTGCGAGTGTGAGGTGCAGGGATTTGCCCTTAGCTGTGAGCTGGGGAACCTCCAGCAGTGTCTCAGCCTGGCTCCTGCTCTTGCTGTGCTAGCAAGCAGCTCAACTGTATAAGGAAAATTAGGGGACAAGGAGTGAGAGGAAACAGATGAAAGATCGACTTAGGAAGACAGAAATTATGGCATCTGGGTTCTCCTTCCTACAGTCTCCACCGTTGTGATGTGCAAAAGGTCCTGAGCTTCAGTGCAGATGGAAACACAGCAAAAGCGACTGTTTCCTTCCCTTGAGCGGGTCAGTTTTGGGGGTAGAACTGCATTTCCAACCTTGAAACTGATTTAACAGCATTACCAACTTGCACAGAGAGGGCCATGAAGCAAAAAGCAGTGATTCGGCCCTTCAGCACCCAGCAGTGGGTGAGCTGGGGAAAACACGGCAGCCCTCATTAGGCTTCAGAGTTAACAGCAAATTCACAGCTCACACTGCAGATTGCTGCAGGTGAGCCATCCTCAAGCACCCTGGGGTGCCCTGAGCAGATCCACAGGGCAGCACGCAGGCTGAGCACCGCGGCGCGATGGGTGGCGGGTTCACAAAGCTCCTGTGTTTGTGTGCCGAGCTATAAATACTCCTTTTCAAAAAAGGCATAAGTGGAAAAATGTCTAAATGTCTATTTTTGCCTCCTCTGCTTCACCCACTCGAAACATTGACATCATACCAGGCTCCTACTGACACCGAGCCATTGCTGAGCCCCAGAGCGGCACAACTGCACCATGCAGCAGTGCCAGGGGAGGGAGAAAAGCAGTTTTGTAGCCCTGAAGGATGGATGGAGGGGTCCCAAAGCCATACAGCCACCATTCCCCACAGCTCTCTCCTCCTGCTCCTGGATGACACCACGTACACACAATGCTGCTCCTGCAGGAAATCACTCTGTGTTTGGCTTAAGCGAGGCAGTCGGCACCTGGTTTGTTTCTATTCAACGATCTCAGCATCTGGTTTCAATACAGCAGGCGAGCAGCAGCCGCAGCATAATAGAAGTCATTTAGAGCTGCGATCAGCTCTGGGCCCCCACTTGTATATTATCCTAACAGTGTGGGTGCTGCTGGGTCTGTCTACAGCAGCAGGGGGGTCGGTTCCACCCCTCCTCTCCACATTGCCCCATTGCTCCTCCCATCTCAGACCCCCGGTGTTCCCTTGGGCTGCATCCAACGCTGTGCTGCCGGCCTATGATCTCATGTGTGGTCGTCCCCAGAGGACCCCAGGGAAGTGATGGGTGTGGGGCACTGCTGCTGCACCCTTTGTGCAGCCAGTCCCTGCCCACCCAGGTGACATCACTTGTTGGGTTTCAGCATGGCAGACATCACGGCTGGATCGTGCTGCTCACCACCTGCATGCTGCCACCTGCACACTGCAGCCCAGGGCTCTCTGACGCCACGCAGTGGGCTCCAAAATAGCACCCATGGGTTTCATCCAGAGCTAAATAAAGCCCTCAGAGAACTTTTCTAAAGGGGGTGGGCAGAACAAGATGAAATCTAGAATTACCATTCTGAGAAAACACAGCTCTGGAGTGGTCCCACAGCAACAACAGAAAAGCCAGGATTTCCCATAAAGAGAAGTTACTGAAAAACTCACATTAAGAATTGCCCAAGCAGCGCAGTTTCTGTTTTCATTTTCTTCCTTACGAGTGCTTTTCATGACTTGTTTATTCACCTGTTCCCATTTTGCCCTAACTCCTTCACTGATAGAGAGGGAGCACTTCTACCTTTGCTGAAGATACGATGCATTTCCAACTATGGCTTTTGGTAAAACCATTAAGTCCCTCGATGCTTTTCTACATCCAGCCATAGTGCTGCAGGAAGCTCCCTCAGAGCATTTTTCCAGCAGCTTTGACATGCCTGGTACTGAAGCATCAGTTGTGCTGTAGAGATGGAGCTGTTGAAGCATGAATACTGAAAGATCTGGACAGCAACACACAGCACATCTCACATTGCATTTCTGACCTTAGCAATCTCTGTCATCAGAGACAACATCAGCTGTGAGGGAGAAAGGAAAGCAGCTCGTCCACCTGCTGCACACTCAGCTTTGCAGCGGCTTTGCTTTTGATTCATTTGTGCATGAAGGTACCTATATGTGTGTGTATGAAAGCATACTTACATTTGTTAAGTGCAAAGACAAGCCCTCACTGTCAGCAGTCAGCCCTGCTCCCTTCTGTTCTGTGCTCCAAGAAGAGAGTGGGGCACAGATTTGCTCGGTGCATCTTCTGCACAGCAGCCCCACATCTCACTGGGATGCAGACAGGGATGCACAGAAGCCCCCAGGGCTGTTACCCCCATCCCAGCCCCTACCAGAGGCATGCAAAGCTGCAGTGCCAGCAGGGGGATGAGCTGTAGTGGAGCAGAGAACGGGGCTCTGTGTTCCAGGCTGCGTGGGCACACAGGCATCCGCGTCTCCATCCTGACCTGCCCTGCCCTGCCTGGCTGTAGGGCTGAGTTTTCTCCAGACAATTGCAAAATGCAGCATCACCCCCTTCTGTGCTTATCTTTTGTTCCCATCGGGCTTTGAGGGAAAGGCTCCGAAAGCTGAGAGTGCTGTTTTCATTTGTAGTTTAATGCACTCAGGAAACCAGTGGAGATTCTCCTTGTTCTGTTTGTTCCCAGCTACACAGGTCTCATTTCTTCTTGCTGCACGGCGCCACACGCAGAGGAGCCTTTCTGGCAAAGATAACCCTGCAAACACTTGGTGGTGGCAAGCTGCTCTTGGGCACTGCCTTCCCCGCAGAGCCCTCCACACCTTCACAACTGCTGCCTCCACTCGCTATGGATGTCAATGAGGGCCTCCCTGCAGTGGCAGCTCCTGGTGATGCTGTGCTCTGCTCAGTGGCCACGGGACGGGTGGCTGTGTGCCTTCTCCTCCCATCCTGCTCCACGAGCATCTTCACCACCGGGGCTGTGTATGTGGTGTAGGCAGGGTATGTGCGGTGGCACTGGGGCAGGTGGCACTGGAGCAGGTGGCCAGGCAGGCCCACGTTGGCTGAGGGCTGGGTGTGCTCTGGAAGCCAAAAAAAAGAGACATGGTGAGAGCATGGCCACAGATGGGACCTCCTGGCTTCCTCCCTCCTGTGGAAGGTGCATGAGGAAGGGTGCCTCCATGAAGGATGCCTCCAGTGGAGGATGTCCCAGTAGTGAATGATGCCTCTAGTTAGAGGATGCCTCCAATGAAAGGTGCCTCCATTGCCATCAAGGAGATGGAGGCCACACTCGGATCAGCAAGGGCCGTGCTATGGCTGTAGCACTGTCAGAAATGGCTGGGGGATCAGAGCAGGTCTTCCCTGGAAGATTTTTTCACATGGTCTGACAGTGATAGGACAAGGGGAAACAGCTTTCAACTAGAAGAGGGCAGATTTAGGTTAGATGTTAGGAAAAAAAATCTTTACTTAGAGAATGGTGAGACATTAGAAAAAGTTGTCCAAAAAATCTCTGGGTGCCCCATCGTTGGAGGTGTTCAAGATGAGGTTGGATTGGGCAGTGGGCAGCCTAATCTAGCATCATAGAATCGTTTGAGTTGGAAGGAACCTTTAAAAGCCCTTTAGTGGTTGGAAGTTCTGCTCATGGCAGGGTGTTGGAACTGGATGATCTTTGAAGTCCCTTGCAATGCAAGCCTCACTATGGTCCTATGGAGATGCCCAACCAAGGGAAAACACATCACAGAAAATCCCAAGGGAATGAGGAAGGGAGCTATAGATCATGACCAATCATATCATTGGTGTCAATATTTTTACACAGATCTTTCATAAAACCAGCTTGTTCTTCCTCAAATTCCATCAATCATTTAAAAATCTCATCAGCCGAGAGCAGAACTTCCTGCCTGACTCTAACACCTCACCTTGGCCTAGGGCAGCACTCAGTGTGTGTGTAACTGAGTCATCCAGCCATAAACATGAGCGGGCTGAGCACAAGCAGTCATTATGAGATGGACACCAGGAACCCTGCTGACCAGGACTGCCTTGGAGAGCCAGACCTGCCAAGGGACAAACCCTGTGCCGTGGTTCTGCTGTGAGCTCTGAGCAGCAAGCTCAGATACAAAGGACGAACAGAGGTGGTCACTCCACTGTCCTCAGACCATGCGGGGACAAGCGGTGGCTGCGGGTGGTTGTGGTCCTGGTGCAGAGCAAGGCCGCCTTTTTATTTTCTATAACTGGGGCAGATTCTGCCTCCCCCCTCCTGCCAGGGGTCAGTTTTAATAAGCAAGCTGCACCCAATAAAAAAAAGATAAACTTGGGCATGTTTGGGCTCTGACGCTGTGCTGCAATACCCCAGTCCTCATCTGAACAACAGCAGGGTGCTCAGGAATGGGGATGGTAGGGAACAGAGCTGCATGCACTTCCCCAAGCCCTGCCACGCACTGCTGGTACAAATTAAAGCAGCTTGGAGCTCTGAGAAGTGAGAGCATTTAAAGTGAACCGCTTTGGATTATCCTCTGCCAAAACCATAGGGACAGGAAGGGGGGAAAGTGTATTTTTAGTGGTCCTGCCCCAAGCCGCATCCTGCGGCGCTCTGTACGGTGGGGATGAGCCCCACACCCCCAGCCGGGCCCCGAGCAGCCCCACAGGCTCTTATAAATAGGAGAAGCCTGACGTGGCAGCAGGAAAAAGTTTCCATCGCCAAAAAAAAACTAAAATAGTCTCACTGAAATGCTGTTGTTATAATGTTCTGCTGTTCCGTACCTATGCTGCGCACACTCCACAGCTCCACAGCTGGGGAATGCCGTGCCAAACCCAGCCCGGTTCTGAGCTATGGGCTGTTGGAGGGTGGCACGCTCTGTGCTAATATGATGTGTTTGTTCTGATAAGCTAGGATGGTCCGTGTCCCTCCGATGTCCATGGTGATGCAGCTCTCAGAGGTTGTAACCCTTTGCTCCAGGCTCGGAGCGTTTCCAGTGGGGGGCAGCCAGCACAGATCATGGGCTCACAGAAGGAGGTTGGAGAGGTGAAGCCAAAGGAGAGCCTAGAGCTGAACCTCACAGCAAAACGAGATGGGATTGTCCTCAGCCACTGTTGGTTATTTACGACTCGTACTTGGCTACCGGCCTGGGAGAGATTGTGGAACGTGGGGAGAAAAGCTCACAACATCCCTGGAAGCCCTCTGGGAAGAGCAGCTCCTTTGCTTCATAGCGAGACCCACCTGCAGGGCTGTGCTGGCACAGCTGGCTGACCCTGCTGCCAAGGAAGGGTCAGTGTGGGCATCGTAGGCTGGGATTTATCAGAAGCCGAGAAATCCATTGTGAGTTGCTCCAGGGGAAGAGCTCCAGCTCTCCTCTCTGCCCCAGTGCCAGCCCAGCTCCACAGCAGCATGCAGCCAAAGCAGTGAGCTTTCCATCCCACAGGCTTTCCATCACATCCCATCCTGTCTCCAGCTGTGCCCCACCAACCACAAACACATCCAAACTCACCAGCTCCCAGCACCCAACCAGTAGATAGATAGACATAATCTGAACAAAGAAGCAAGGTCATAAAATGACTAAAAAGGCCAATTATGGGACCAAAGGGTCAGGGGCACCAGGCACCTCTCCTGCACCTCCTGCCAGCTGGACGCTTCCCTGTGCTTGTGCCAGCACTCACCCTGGAAGCATTAAACTTTATGCACTTTTGCTGAAAGTCTCAACTCCAGAACAGAAAGCTAAAATATCCCCCACCTGAATGGCTTCCAAAGAGGGCCCCAAAGGATGTAATACCTAGAACAGGACTGGAAAAACACCCTGTGTTAGTTTAACTTTTTCCCCTTGAAGTGTAATTCTCTCCTCATTGGTGGGAGCAAATGTTTTGGAAAAACCCACCCACAAAAGCAGGATTCAATGAGGAATTTTTAAAAATTAATTAATGTTTTTAATCATCCCTATCTAACCAGAGCTGGAGTTCTTTTCGTACCCTCCAAGCTACTGCAGAGGACATTCACTGCAGTGTCCTCCAGAGACTGGGACTGAAGCGATGAGAATCGGGATACATGGCCAATTTTAAACAGGGAACAATCTCTGGGCCCTGGGGGTGCTCAGAGCACACCTTGCCTTCATCAACCAGAGCATCAAACACACGCTAGGTGCTGCTCAGTCCGTCCATTCAGACCCTCAGATACCACCAGCAAGGCACATAAAGCCAACAAGGTTGAGATGTTCAGTGCAATAAGAGCACAGATTTCCTAACTGGAAGGAGGGAGGGCTGCTCTTGTTGAAAGCTGTGCCACAAAGCATCCAACGCTGCTCCACGCTGCAGCTCGTGCAAGAACTGCTGGCAGTGGGACAGCTTTCACACCATTATATTTAGAGGGACCCGCGTGAGCAACAGCCAGAGTTGTGGTGTAAATCAGGCTGTTCTGACAGCACCCGCAGCACGCCATGAAAGCAGACAGGGAAATGAAATTACATGCTGCAAAGGGAATTCTCTGAAATAAAAAGCGGCTATTTTGTGTTTTTTAGAAGCTCGCAGTAATTCATTATTTTTTCCCTTCTCTTCTTTCATTTGCTTCCAAGCCAGCCCCTGCTGACAGGCCCCAGGCTCTGGTTCCCATTCATTTGTCTTTGGCCGTGTGGTTCCCACATTCGGAGCCAGGGTACGGTAACCCCCATCCCCCCATGGTGACCCCCCCCCAGGGTGGGTGGGGAAGGGAGCAGATGCCACAGGGGGGTCACTGTGCACATGGGGACCCATACACAGGTCTCCCTGCAGCAATCAGCGTTGGTGGTAAGGGTCTCACCTGCACAGCATGTGGGGCGGAGGTCACGTTGTCTTTGAAGTATAGCACTAAATGCTTATCTGAATTGGGAAGACGTCAGCAGCTGATTTCCCTAACGGGATGAGAATCTTGTTTTCATCTGACTGTGCTCGGCCTCTGTTGCCAGCAAGTGTTAAACCAAAGCTTACTGTAACTGCAAGGCTTTCCTATTTATCACTACGTGGGATTGGGAAGACATCCCCTTCGTATTAGATTTCCCCTTGGAAGAAGTCACTGATGGACTGGTAAATGCCCAGGACCTGAGCAAACCTCAATCTCTGCAGACTGCTCAGTGCCATCATTTCAATGCTGTGCCTACCCCTTCCACTTTCCTAGGTCCCAGGGTGGGGGACCTCCACCCCTTCAGGAACAGCAACAGACCCCATCAGGCACATTGTCCTGCTGTGTTTTACAGTCCCTTAGCTCAGCCTGCATCACTGGGGGACAGGAATTTCCTGCCTTATGGGTTCCTCGCCAAAGATATTTCGGCTCTCTGTTTAAGCAACGCAGAGAGAAATGAGTTCTACCTCGCCAGACATCAGCTTCAGCCCTCAGCAACTCACTCATCTTCAGCAGGATCTTAATGTGACCCCTCCGTGAGGAGCCAGATGGAGCAGCAGCCGCAGAAAGAACTGCTGGAACCCAAACAAAGCTGATGAAAGGATAAGAGCAACAAAACCACCCTTTATTCATTCATCTGACTTCACTCTTTGAAATTCACCATGAAGTCCTTCCAACCCAAACTCCTCCCTAAGCATCAGAAGGGGGAAGCTGTGCAACTGAGATGGAAAGAGATGATCACAGGCTCTGATAGGTCTGGGGGAGGAAGGAAGCAACAGGATGGGGACTGGAAACACAGGACACCCCAGGAAGACCAAACTGCAGCACAGGAGTTCTGTTTCTCTGTTCTGGGAGCTGGTGAGCACCCAACCATGGCCTCCAATGGGCATTGGGTGCATGGCTGAACCATGGGGCAAATTGATTGTCCAGAAGCAAATAGCAGCAAGCTCTGAAGAACTGTCAGTGGAATATAAGAACCAGAAAGCAGAGTTGCTCCAGCCAGCAGGCACTGCATCCTCCCAGTCTCCTGCCCGTGTTTCCAGCGTGCCCAAGCACACCGAGCTGCGAGCAGCCAGAATGCACAGGCAGGAGAATGCTTGTTGATGTGCAAGCACAAGGAGGCAAATAGTTGACATTAAGGCTTTGGGAACGTTGTGGGATTGGGCTATTTCTTTCAGCCTTTGCACAAAGGGAGCTTTTTTGTCTCACTGCAGAACAGAAACGACATTGAAGGGTCTGTGGAATTTCTGGACATTTTTTCCCCTTGGAGACGCAATGGGCCGTGCTCCACAGTGCAGGACAAAGCGGGACACAGAGAACAAGATGTTCACATGTGGATCCACTGTCCGACTCTCCGATGTTTTCTGTCCCCAGGCTGCCACCATTTGTCCCCAAGAGGCCCTCATGGCAGAGGAGCAGAGCCTTGAGATGCACCGGGTTCACACCTGGCCCTGGACCAGCCCTGAAACAGCCAAGCATACGAGCACTGCAGACACAGCACGTGGAGATCTCCTCCATTTCATCTTGGCAAAGACACAGAGATCTCCCCAGGTTTGCTAAGGATGAGCCTGCTATCTGACCCCCCCACAACCCCAGCAGGATGCTCATCCCAAAGCTGCTCCCACCCTGCACTGGAGAACAGCCTGTCCTCCTCAGGCAGCTGATCTGCTGCTGCACAACTGCCAGGATGGGGAGGAAAGCTGACGTCTGCTCTGTGCAATGCCCAGCAGGACCAGCCCTGACACAGCAGCTCAAGGTTCCCATCAGCACCCTCGCATGGTGCAGCCCGCAGGCAATTCCCCACCTCACCCAACGGGCACCAAGGGGAAAACAGCCCTTCCAAGTGTGCTTGGAGTCACCACGTCTCCCTAAAGAGGCACAGCCCTAAGGTCACTTCAGGACAGGCTTTGCACAAAAGACTGAAGACAAATAGAAAATAAATGCCCTGTTCTCATGCCCTCCATAGCAGCAGCAGCAAGCCCTGGGACAAAGCAGAGATGGACCTTAAAACCTGACTGCCTCCAAAAACCCAACCCAAATGAATGCAAAACCTCTGCCTCTCCAATCAATAAGAGCTCCAGCAGAGTAGCCCTCCCCGCTCCCCAGCACCCAGCCATAAGCCATCGCTTTGGCAGATTTTGTGCTCTGGGGCACTGAGCATTTTCAGGGGGGGGCTTCAGATCTGCAGCCACGAGGAGGGCGGTGACAAGAAATGGGCGCTGCCACTTCCAGGGCTGCAGAAGAGGAAGCAGCGCTGGGAACAATGGGAGCTCTGTGAGCCCCGCGCTTGGGGGGCACGCGGCACAGCAATGGGAGCCACGAGGAGCTGTGGGGCGGTTCAAAAGCCCAACCCGCTCTCCTCTTTGTTCCAGAGGCCCCTGAAAGAAATTCTGGCATCGCCGCTTGGAGTCAGTGCTCAGGCTCCAAACCTCTGGGAAAGCTCCCTGGCTGGCTGGAGTCTCCTTCCTAATTCCCAGTCTGACTTTCCGTAATAAAGACAAGATTGCTCAACTTCCACAGCACTACGAGCACGGCAGAGTTAACCCTTTGCAGCCCTAAGCAATAAGCAAATAACTCCCTTTTCTTGCTTGAGCTTCCATCCTTCCCATGCACTTCCATGCACAACCTACCGAGAAGCTCTTGCAGTGCAAAGGGTTGGAAGCGCCCTGCAGAGACCCGTGGGTGCAGTGCCTGGGTGGGAGCGTGAGTGCTGCATGCAGAGCATCAGCAACGAAAGCCAGGCAAAGCTTTCATCCACAGAAATCCCTCATCCACACAAATCTTGTCTATTTTGAAAAGACAAACACATCACACAGACCAGGAGGCAGAGCAGGAATCTGAAGCTGAGCAGCAGCCCAACAATTGCACTCCATTAAGGAGTGCATGCTCATGGTGGGGAAGGAGTGCAGCCAGAGCCACATCCCCACATCTTTTGCCTCCCCCTGCACCCTGCGTTGCCCCACCTCACACCTCATCTGTGGACCCCAGCACAGCAGGATGGGGTTTTTACACTGCAAGTCTTCAAAACAACTCATTGCAGTTCTGATGTTTGTAAACGCCCTGGCCGTAAGAAGCAAACCCTCTGCAGCCAAGCTGAGCACCTTGAGCAACCTCCAAAGGAGCCCTATGGGCTGTTCTACCCTAGGGACTGAAATAAAAGCCACAACACTCCATGTGTTTGTATAAATAAATGCAATTCAAAGGACCATAAAGTCTGAGCTACACTGTGACTGTGATTTTGCCTGGCAACGTGCTGCCATAGGATGTTGTTGTAGTGCAGCTCCTGTGATGGCTCTTGCAAATCTCCTACCCCTCACAACAACAGAGCAGCTCAGCCAGCCTTGCCGTGAGCTGGATCATGCAAAAAGCAAAGCCAGGCGTGTAGCTTCACCCATCCAAGCATTGCCAGGGAGGTCAGGGAGATGCCGTTCCATGCACAGACCCACATTCATGCTGCAGTCTGCACAGAGGCAGAGTTTTCAGAGCTCTCCAGCACCATGTCATGGCCCAGGCATGGGACACTCCTATGGCAGGTCTGCTGGAAATGCCACCATACATACCAGGGTGTGCAGCTTACAAGCCATGTGGGGTTATGCTTTCTCGTGTTCCTCTGGGTTAATCCCACAGGAATGCTGCAGCTCCCTCCCATGTGCTCTGACTGGCAGTGTCACCCAGCGGTGACAGCATGGGGACAGCGCTGGGACACACGGTGACAAGGAGTGAGGCCACCAGAAGTGCACTCCCTGTGACCATGCTCTATTCCTGGCAGTGCAGCTCCTTGCAGACCATCCCCAAACAATCGGGCTGATATTTGGACAGCAAACACTGGACTTCCTGCTGTCACGGTGCCCCTTTTCTGCAGTCAGTTTGCTGTGGGGATGCTGCAACACACTGACCTCCTTTCCCCTCCCAGGCATCGTGCCACAGCTTCCAGTACCTCCAGGCTTTGGCAAGCACTACAAACCCCAAAGGCGGTGGTTAAAGCACACAGCGAGTGCTGGGTTTGCTGGATTTGGGGTCAGATGAACTCACAGAAGTGAAGGGAGAGGAACCAGGCTGGCAGTGCTGTTCAGGAGGGATAGCAGCTCCCAGGATTACTCAGGAGTCAAAAGTTCATCTTCTTCCCACAGCTCTGCAAAGGCACTGCTCTCAGGTTCAGAGCTTCAGCAGAGGGGAACCCTTCAGCCCAGGACATGTCACAGGGATGGAACAATGTCATGGTTCCAGGTTTGAGCCTGGGTCTGCAGACTGAGTTCAGGACTGTACTGAGGGCTGTGCACATCCCTCTGGAGTGCACTCCCACCAGGAGCAGAGCGCAGCCCTCTGCAGACATCAGACCGGTGATCCCCGTGGATGGGATCCTTGTGGATGCTCCATCCCTGCAGGCATTCAAGGCCAGGCTGGATGTGGCTCTGGGCAGCCTGGTCTGGTGGTTGGTGACCCTGCACATAGCAGGGGGTTGGAACTGGATGAGCATTGTGGTCCTTTTCAACCCAGGCTATGGTTCTGTGATTCTATGATCCCACGTTGCACAGCTCTGCCACGAAACCGAAACAACAGCTGCACAGAAGGGAGAAGAATATTTCATCCCTCCTCACTCTCCAAGACCAGTTCCTGGCTGTGCTCAGGCAACATTGCAGCAAACGCAGCAATGCAGACCATCACCCAGTGGGGGAACCCAGCCCCTGCCTTGCCCAACAGGAGTCAAAGCATGTTACAAAAGTCCTCTTGGAGGAGGCGATGTTAACTGGAGTGATGCTGGGGAGGAGGATGCTTCTCTCTTTCCTGCCCTTCCCTTCCTTTTTTGTCATCTGCAGCCCCAACACCATTCCCACAGTGGCAGTGGGTCACTCAGGGATGCCACGTGCTTTCCCTTTGCTGAGACACACTATAACACAACTGTGCAGGCAGTTGCCATGGATCCTGCCATCAAACAGGGTTGCAGACCTGCAGGTCATTCATCTTCTGGTCCAGGTGTCAGCATACAAATCCATCACCCACAGGAGGGATCCTCCAGTGTCTGTGAAGTCTCCAGCCAATGAGGACTAAGGGTTTCCTGACAGACTGAATCAGCCTCTCCACACCTCCACGCTGCTGTGTGGGGAGGCAAAGCCTCCATCCATACCTTCTCCTCTCTTTCTTTCCTAACCACCCTGGAAGCTGTCTGGGGAAGGCCTGCACTGAGTTCAGACGTATGGTCTCTATATTCTGCTATTCTCTACGACGTGTGGTCTGATTTTTGGGTGGTCCTGTGTCCATCCAGGAGCTGGACTTGATGATCCTTGTGGGTCCCTTCCAACTCTATGAGCTTGCAGAGACCAAGCCCCCCCCCCCCCCCCCCCCCCCCCCCTTTGCTGCAGGACAGCCCACTTCTGCAAGCACTGTTCCTTCCTTCACTTTCAAATCCCCACTTCCAGCTGTGACCAGAAGGAATTTCGCCAAGCAAAAGGTCACCCTCTGTGGTTTCCAATATTTCCCTTCCACAAGGCAACCCCTGGGCCTGCAAGTACGTTGCACCAGCTCATGGCATTGCTGGGCTGGAGGCTCAGAGCAGGCTCAGGGCTGTCTGCTCAGCTTTTGGAATAACTCTGAGCATTGAGACTTCTCAAAGTCTCTTCTGCTTTCCTGCTCTAAGGGCCCACCCTTTCGTCGCTATGCATGGAAAAAGATCCTTGTACCAAAGCATTCCGAGCGGGCACCATCCAATCTCAGCAGCAGTAATGAGATGCAGCAGCTGGAAGTGAGCTGGGAGGAGGAAAGCTTCAGCTCTTAACTATTCTGCTGGAAGAAATTTACTTTTTGGAGAAAAGTCAGCGCCTACTGGAAAGCATCCACTTGGTGTCTGATCAGCCAAGAGAGCAGAGGACGATCTCTCAAAATGGAAAAACGGCACTGTTTGTTTTTTTTTTCTGTCATGAGATTCTCCTTAGCAAAGGAGAACCCCTCCCTGCCCGCCCAGTGGCGCTGCTGCGGGGCGCGTCCCGAGGTGCTCCTGCTGCAGCACGGACCCCCGGCCCCAAATGCAGCCCAACCCCACACGGCTCCCCCTCCGTGCGCTGTTCTGAGCGCAGCGTGCAATGTGACCCCATGCCAAAATAGCGTCTGCTCCGAGCAGGAAGATGCTGTGAGGCCGTGACACGCTGGAAATGCGATGCGGGAATGTTCAGCATCCAGCAGGCAGCCTTGGGGACAGGAATACCGAGCTCGTGCATTAATCCTCCCGTAAAGGGAGCGGTCCCGGCGCGCCCTGCGGAAGCCACGGCCGGGGATGGGATGGGGCCGGCAGCAGGCGGGCCAGCAAAGCCTGGGCACTAAAGGAAGTGCTGTGCGGACGGGTGGCCAAATATAGCTGAGGAAGGGGCCCGAAATGTGTGACGTGTGAGTGAGGAGAAAAGAAGAAAGGGAAGCTGCTCCAGAACTGCGCTGTTTTCCTTCCCAACAGCGCTGCTCGCGTCTCCTCGAGAGACTTTTTGCAGCCTCTTTTTGGCCGTGCACTTCCAATTGTTGCTGTAAATACATATTGCCTCTGTTTGCCTTTGGAATCTCGGGGGGCTGCAGGAAAGAAGGGGACAAACTCTTCATAGGACAAGGGGAAATGGCTTCAAACTACAAGAGCAGAGATTCAGACTGGATATAAGGAGAAGACCCTTACTATTCAAGCTTGTTTGATCAGAGAGGTGGTGGTGCCCCATCCCTGCAGACAGCCCAGGTTAGAGGATGGGCTGTGAGCACTGATGGAGCTGTGGGTGTCCCTGCTCAGTGCAGGGGATGGGACCAGATGGCCTTTAGGGGTCCCTTCCAGCTCCAACCTATGATTCTATGATAGAGTCAGACAGCTCCTGCCACCCCACTGCTGGAGTCAGGGAGCTCAGTGCCCAGCCCATGGGAGCCTTCCTTTGGGTCTGAAGCTCAAATGGATCTGGAGATCAGTCCCAGCTTCCCAGATTCTCCCTGCTTCATAGGGTATACTGGGAAAGACCAAAGGATGCTCCTAAAACCACATTACCTGTGTCATGCCCCATGCCCAGGAGCTCTGGGACAGACAAGGGAGGCTGGGCTCACCCAATCCCATTTTGGAACAACAGACTTGCCACAGATAATAACAGCAAATAGATAAACTTCATATACACAAAGAGATTGGCCACTGCTGCATCCACCATCCACATTACCTCCACAGCTTCATTGGCACATGTTCCACCAAGATGCAACAAAACCTTTGGCAGAAGCACTGTTGAAGGCAAGGCAGAGAAACCCTCATCTGGAAATGTGGACAAAATACCCAGGGTTCAGCCTGCTTCCCACTGAGCTCCAGAACAGCAGTCAGCAGGCCTAAGCACAGCCCCCTCAGCACTGTTTGCATCTCCAGACACGGCTCCTTGCCAACCTCCATCCCACCAACCATCAGCACGGCTCATCCCGGGTCGCAGCCCAACATCTGCTTTCCATGTTCCCGGGCAGTGCTCCAAGTAACGTATGCATCTTGTGTGTCTGCATGCAGCACGAGCCTCAGGCACTGCTCAGCACCACGTGCAGAAGCAGAGCAGAGCTTTCAAGCAATATGCCTCATCCTCTGGGAAAAAGCTGGGCTACAAAATCCAGGCTGAACATGGAGCAGCTGTGGTTCCTGCCCAGAGAACGGGGCTGGGAAACAGCTCAGCATCACCCAGTGCACGTAGCAGGGCTGCAGACTCCTTCAGCAATGCACAGCACTCAGCTTCAAGCATGGAGAATGTTTGAGCTCTCACACACATAGCACCAAAGCCCCGGCAGCACTCACCTGCACGTGAGTTCCTGAAGGTGTTGATGGAAGACGTCTCCATCAGCATCAAGTGGTCAGAAGTGTTCTGCTCCAGAGGCTCCAGGATTTCCTTCAAAATAACACCCGTCACTGAGCACATGGTGAATCTGGGAACAAAACATCCTCAAAAGGCTGCAGGGCTGAAACCTTTTCTCTCATTCTCTCTGAGGAGCAGGCAGGCCAGCAGCTTGCTGTGCTGCCAACAAACATGGGGTTTCTATAGAGATGTCACACTGCAGCCTCACACTGCCCTGAGCACTGAGCCCAAGTATGCATCGATGGCAAAGGGTTTGAACCTGCTCCCATGCATTGGATACAGCACAGAGCTCACCATCCTTTAGCAGCAGTGGGCAGGCTGGATTGCCTTTGCTCAAGCTAAGCCGAGCTTGTTCACCCTGTGCTGGGCACACACAGCCTGGCACAGCCCCAGTGATCCCATGGCACAAGGTGGTTTCCCCCCATTGAGCTCTCTGCAGTCTCAAATACATGACTTTGCTTTGCCATAACAGCAAGCACGTAGAGCACAGGACAGCTTTGCAGCCCTCCAACCTTGGCAGCAGCCCCGGGGCCATCAGCACCGCCCCAGCCACCACTGGCAACACCCTACACTGATGCTCAGTGGCATCCTCTGCCCCCACCCCCCTCCTGGCCGATACTGAGACCCTTCTCCTCCTCGTCCCAGAGAAGCACAGTAGAGGACACAGCACCCTTATTCCCACTCTCCCACCATTGACCCCACAACCTTTCCCCGTGGCCCTGCCCTCACCAGTTCCTGGGCACAGTGGCACAGGGATCAGGCAGGCGCCGGCTGCAACCCCATTGTTTGCACACAATTGTTAGCACCTGGGCAGGGAATTTCTAATCCACATACATACATTTTAGGCAACGTGTGAGACACGTGTGGTTCCATGGCAAATTCTACATCTGCACCATGCACTGAAGAGCCCCCACAGTATTTTGCAATAGCAGCAGTAGGAGCAGGCTGACCTCATGGATATTTTCTGCACTGAGCTTTTGGGAGCTCGTGGTTCCTCCCAGCACTCCCACTTTGTTGCTTGCAACAAATCCCTGGCAAGGAAGGAATGGATGGGAGCAGTGTTGTTCACAGCAAGCTTTGTGCTGGCACCTGCAGCAGGTGGGAGAGCCACCCCATGGGGACCTGCTGCACTGCTCACTGCCCCATTGCTCATAAGGAAGGGATTCAGCCGCCCACAGTTTCTCTGCATTGAGTAATGCATTTGGCAAGGGGCAGGCAAGTTTGGGAAGTGTGTCATTGTTCATCCCGTGCCCTGAGAGCCTGTGGAGGGGGATAACAAAGCCCCACTCCATGCACCCATCCTCTCCCCCCTTCTGCCACTCTATGCACCTTCTGCCCCCATCCTGCTCCCACATTCCCTGAACTGGCCCCTTCCCTGCCACCCTCACCAGGGTCACCTGCAGGAAGGGACCTGTGCCCCCAGCATGATGCCCCTCAGCATCCAAGGATGAAGGCTGGGAGCAGGGTAAGAGAGACGGCGTGGTTTGATGCTCTGATTTAGTGCGGTCACGTCAGGACTGAGGGCTGCAAGCTGCTGCTCACAGACAATGAAGGGGAACACCTGTAGTGGAGGCCGAGGGTGGGAGGGGTGGGAACAGGAAGGCACTGAGAGGGATGCAGAAAAGTGAGGGTGCTCCAAGGCAATGGGGAGGTTAGCCAAGGCCAACAGTTCCACCCAAACAGCCCTGGGAGCAGGGATCAGGGCTGGTCGTCTGGTCCCTCTCATGGGACGGGCAGTGCTTTGCACAAGAAAGTAGAGCATCCTCATCCCTGTCCCCATCCCAAGCCCCATCCTCATCCTCTTCTCTATCCCCATTCGTGTCTGCATCCCCATCCCGTCTCCATCACTGGGTGTGTTCTGCCCCCCACCCATTTCCTGGCCAGCACAGGAAAGGCGGGCGCTGTGCAGCCTCTCTGACTGCCGCTCGCTGTTTTCCCATTACATCGTAAATAAGGAGGATTTCAGAGCACACGTGGTGAGGGCAGAGCCCTCCCAGTGCAGCCACAAGTTTCGGCGCTGAGGTCACTTCTGGTGTCCCAGCCCAGCAGCCCCAGCCCTGCTCGGGGCAGAAGTGGCTGGATGTGTGATGTATTCACGGCCCTGACTGCTTGCAGACGGAGGTGTTTTGGTCAGGGAGAGCTGCAGCACGTGGGATGTGGGCACACCGCCAGCAGCACCACGCTATGGTAAGAGATGGGAGATGGGTGCTGCGTGCCCAGGTTTGGCTGCAAGTGATGCCTGAGCACCTGCAGCACAGTGCACATGGGTAAGGAGCCCTCAGAGGGAACATTTGGGGTTATGGATCCTCCCTCTCCCCGGTGACAGCTCAAGATTTTTATTTTGGGGAGAAGAAAGCATGATGCGGGGCTTGGTGCCCTGACTTGGAGGGTTTGGGAAGCTGGGGGCTGCCAGTTCCCATTTGGCAGCACTTCTGCTGACACACTTACAGGACAGCATATGGGATGAATTAACAAAGCGCAGCAGCACCATGACAGATTTGTATCCATGCTCTCACAAATCCCTCCTGGGCCCCCAAATCACCAACGTTTATTGCAACACTTGCACTGTCCCTCCTGCACCGTGCCTTGCAGACACACAGCGCTTTCACCCAGGATCACAGAACCCCTCACTCGTGCTCCTTCTCTTTTGCCCCTTTCCTGCATGGAACGTGACCGACCCAGCACTGTGTGTTGGCCACACAGCAGGATTGTTACACCACACTGACAGCACACGGCTCGCAGCCACCCCGCACACAGGCACGGCCAGCAGTTGGCTCTGAATCCCAAATGACACAGGAAAAACGGAATGTCTCACCCCGACCCGGGCAGGGCTGTGCAGATGGCTTCGAGACCCGAAGGAGTTCCAAGACATGGGATAATTCCCATGCACATCAGCTCGGCTGCTTCCTCTTGTGCAAGGAGGAGATGTTTGCAGCTGGAAGTCAGAGGTCCACGCTCCAACCGTGAGCTGAGCGGGGACTCAGCCTGTGGGGAAAGCAACGCCAGAGACTGCATGCATGGGACAGCAAATCCTGCACACAGATTGCTTTGCAGTGCAATTGCAAATCCATGACAGCTGTGCAGAGCGTGGCCCCAAAGCTCCTCACCTGGCTGTGCTCAGCACCAAGCAGGTGTCACTGTAAGCAGAAAACCACCTGGTCAGGATTGCAGTAAGCTCTGCCCTGGCTCAAAAGGCTTCCAAAGGTGGCGGCTCAGCATGCTGAGCTCATCCCCTGCAGCTGGAAGCTGTGGTTCCCCGAGGAGTGCTGACAGCCCCAAGCCCAGCCCTGCTTCTGGCTGCAACACACAGAGCAGAACTGTGCTGACCTGGTGAGTATGGGGGTGGATGGCTGTGCTGGATGCACACACCCTGCGCCCAGGTCACATCTGTGCTGCGATGTGGGGCTTGGTGACCCCAGGAGATGCATAATCCACCTTGAAGTCCTTAGCATCCAGCACAGCCACAGCCTGTTCCCAGCCAGAGCCGCTGCTCACGGAGCAGAGGACCCCTCAGATTGCACCCTCCAGTACTCAACATCACATTGCCCCACATAAGCTGTTCAACCCAGAGCACCACCACCACACTGGGCTCCTCTCCGGGGCCTTCAGCTGGCAAACAGCCACACCAGAAACTTTCATTTCCCTAGGAACATGCTTTTACCCAACCAGATTTGCATAGGTCAAGGTGGAGCTGCAGCCGAACTGCTTGCCCCATTCCTGGATCAGCCCTGTCCCTGCATTCTCTCATCATTCATTCCCTGCTTGGGCTTTTCTGCAGAAATATCTGGAGGGTGACTATTCCTTACCAGTGCCCATGTTCATTTGCCAACTTGGATGCAGAGGCAAAATCCTCCATTGGTTGTTTGGACTCTCATTTTCAATTGTCTTTTCCGTGTCAGTACATTCATTTTGAGAGCGTACTTAACATGAAATGATTAATCAAGGAGGGGCTGACCATGAGCACACAAACCTGGCTTAGCAGCAGCACGGACCTGATTGGGGTGGGTGAGATTTATGCTTTAGATGCTTTGAATTTCCAGAGCTCAATAGCACGGCGTGCTTGGCTGCTTTGCAGGGAAGGAGGGCAGGGCTGAGCCACTTCTGGAGGAGCACTTCTGCAAGTGGGTGATTCCAGCAGCCCCTCCTGAAAACTTTCTCTGCTCCTTTATTTTTTCTCTTCAAAGCCAAGCGTGAGAGCTCCCTCTGCTGCCGTAAGGGCTCAGATCAAGTGAACGCACTGTGTGAGACTGAACGGGCTCCAAAGCAGGGTGCTGCTCCTGATGTCCGCTAGAGCTGTCCTTAAACACAGGACCCAAGGGTTTTACCCAGGGAATCATTGGGCAGGTGCTAATTAAAAGGTGGTTTAACGATACCGCTGGGCTGCCCGGTCCTCCAGCATTCTGTACCTCACTGCAAACAGAGAAAACACACCAGGATGCTCCAGGATCCATGCTTTCCTCCTGTTGTGCTGATGCTCTGGCAGTAGCTGGGAGCTGTGGAATTCTGCTATGCCACTTATGGCAACCCAGCGTGGCTGGCAGTGCTCAGTGGCAAAGGCACCACGTCCCACGTGCAATGCCAGCACCCCCCAGGGCTTCTTCACACTGCAATACTTGCAGCTGAGGGACAGATGATAAGCGTGGGGGTTCCATAGGTGAAGAGGAGCTGCAGATGAAGTCACACAGCTCTGCGCAGGAAACGGTGAGTAACAGCCTCACAGCTCGAGCTGCTGAGGGTCTGAAAACACAACAGCAGACAGGAGCAAAGAGAACGTCCTGTGGCAGAAGGGCTGTGACTCATTTACTCCAGAGGTTACTATGGAGCTGTTTACACATTTCTTTGTGATTACAAAAAAATAAAATATCTAAAGACTCACCCAAAATGAACTACGTAGAAAGAGGTGTGAGCAAGAGGAGAACACAAATAGCAATAACTCACAGGACCAGGCAGGCTTCCTGGAGGAGCACAAGGGGTTCAGGTATGAGCCCACTGAGCCACAGAGCCCTGGGCAAACGCTGCCTGTCCTGCTGCAGCCGGGTGGGAGGCAGCAAGGGCAATCCGAGCTGGGTTTGCATTTTTAGAAAGGCTCTGGGAGGAATATGAGGAATAACCAACCAGGAAATCAAACTCCTTCACTGAACAAATTGCTCAGACTCCTGAAAAGCAGAATTCAGAGAGAGAAGAGGCAGCTGGAGAGCATTCTTGGGGCTTTTCCCAAGGGAAGTCCCACCTGGAAAATTATGGATTTTGTGGAATATACAGCAAGCAGCTGGGGGACGAGGTGATCTGGCATTTATAGCCATTAATTGGAGCTTATAAATTAACAGCAAGTGGCAGAATCCAAAACAAGGGATAGGATTAAAGTGAGAGGTTTTGTACCAGGAGAAGGGATTTCTTGGGAACACCTCATTTCTTTACAATTTCCATTCACAGGGAGTGATGCCAGGAACTTCTGGGACAAGTTCGTCACTATTAAACACTAAGATGCAGACACAGCCTTTGAGATCTTGTCCCACCAACTGCCACACTTAAAGGGAGGTAAGCATCAGCATCGTTGAGCACAGCCAGAACCTGATCAGCTGCTGCCCAGGGCAATTCTGGGTGTGAGGGTACGGAGGAACTGGAATCACATCCAAGCGACAGTTTGCTTCCAGCACACAAAGGCAGACAACAAAGGGCCTGCGCCCTCTCTGTGTATAAAAACACTGTTATCAGGAGACCAGAAATAGCATTTCCTTGCTCTCTATCCTTTGTCTGTCTTATCAGGGCAGCAGGAGGCTCTCAACTTGCTGCAGGCTGGTGGGGTGGGAGGGCTGCGTGCAGGAAGGTGGGACGCCAGCTCACAAACGTTCTGCTTGCACAGAACGGCAGGAGGGAAGCGAGAAATTCCTTCCTGCCAGGAGGCCTGGAAGCAGTGCTGGGCCCTGGCCAGCATCCACTCTTCTCACCCGCATCCCTGCTCCCTTTGGTCTCCCCAAAGGTCACTCTCAATTACTCACTGCAGCTTTTTGTTTAGGAAATAGCAGTGGGGATGTCCTGTCCCGTGTGAGCAGCTCTGACCACAGCCTCTGCCAAGCTGCTACAATAGACATCTCCCTGCAGCCCCCTGGGCCCGGCAGGTCTCCAAGAGAACAGTGCAGGAAAAGACAGACAGACTCCAAGCGCCCACTCAGCGCAGTTTCCTCCCACATCACATCCTTTTCACCCTTCCATTGCAGCCCTGGGGCAGGTAGGGTGGCACACGGAACAGGGGACACACCAGGTAGGGCAGAACTGCCAGTACAGCTTCCATGTTTTGAGGATACATCCATCACATTGTGTTAAAGCACTGGGCCACAAAAAGCACAGAAATGCAGCCACTGTTGTGGGGAAGCTACATGCCAAGGACACAGAGTGGCCCTGAATCCCGAATGAAGAGTACTGGACTCCAAGCCCACCTTACAGCTGCACTTGCAGCAGCACATGTGTCTATTTCAGAGCAGAGAGCTTTTTTTTTTCCACTATGATTGTTCTTGGATTCTTTTTGCTTCTGTAAGCCCTGAAAGCTCAGCCACCACCCAGGCAGGGAGGTGTTTGTTAGGAGGGGCTGCGTGACACAGCTAATGCTCTAGAACTCAGCTAATGCTCTAGAACTCAGCTGAGCGTGGATCCCCGAGGCCTGTCTGAAAAAGCACATTCCGAGAATTTCCCTCTTCTGCTTCTACTCCCTCTTCCTCTTCCACAGGAAACTCTGGCAGAAAGCAAACAAATAATCAGACGACTATCACACCCAACTGGAGTAGCGATAAGAAATTTGGTTCCGATCCACACCACAGAGAAATGTGATAAAATGCTGCCCTCTCAGAAGCCAGAAACTGACTGTTTGCCAAGAGACTAAAAATAAGCCACAGAGGGCTGTACTTAAAGGCATGCACTAATAAATGCCTCTGTCCTTGATTAATCACGCTCCGATTTCCAGAAAAGCACTCTCTATTTTCCAGGAACAGTTTGTTGGGAGCTTTGGCAACATCGGAATAAACATGAAGGCTAAAACATGTAACATATCTCAGAACAGCTTCCTGGCAGCTGCAGGTTTGCTGGAGGCATTGCAATCCCTGGGACAGCAAGGGCAAACAGGGACTTGTTCAGCCGGAGCAGGAAGGATCTCCTTTCTCCATGCCACAGGGGCCAGAGGCTGCACTGGTGCGTCCCCCCGTGGCTGCAGCAGCACCTTGGCTTCACGGTTCACTTCAGCTGTTTCATGATGATGTTTCATGACGGAGATCTGACATGATCTCCATCAGTCAGAATGAAATCACCTCTTCCAGGCCAATGGGGAATAGAAGTGCCAGCTGTGTGGTGGCACTGGCGCACACTGCCACCTGCAGAGCACACCCCAGAGCTGGGGACCTTTGCAGAGCACTCAGGGTGTCAGCACACCAGCCGAGTCTCACAGATTGACCTGGCTGTGTGTGACAGCAATCCCAGCACACTTGTGAAGGTGTTCACACAGGCCAAGCTTTCCAGGACTCTTGAGGTGAAAGCAACCGTGACAGAGCTCCTCATTAGCACGTGTTTAACTTAACACGTAACCCACCATAAACAAGAACACTGGATATAAACAGAGCTCAGCCATGAGTCATAGAAGGGACACCCGGTCTGGTTTAAACAAAGCATTATTTTAATCTCAAGATTTTATAAATATATATTTACAAAAGAAAGGTATCGATCCAAAGAGTTAAACAAATGTACAGCTCCCCAAGTATTGCTACGGTCCAGGGAGACATACAATGTTAATGCAATCCCACAATTTACAATACCCATTATTCAAAAAGAAACCACATTCTTAATTTAAAATACCTCTTCAGAAGTTTACAATACCTCCCGCTGTGAAAGCACAACCTGCCTTGAGCAGCACGACGTGACAAGAAGGAGCTGAGCCCTTTCAGCTTTGCACACAGAACACACAATTTCTGCCACTGAGGTGAACACTGCAAGCCAACATTTCACCGTCATACAAATGGGTTTTTTTTCCCCCAGCCCATAGATTCCTAGGGGAACACAGTGTGCTGCACGGATTCAAGACATGCAGATGTCTTGCAAAGTCAGCATGCTGATGCCAGGTCTTCAGGCAACTCCATTAAGATTATGTGAAACGCCTTTTGGTCATGGAACAGTAGAAAGCAGCCTGAACTCAGCCTCAGCTCTTGTTTTAATGGTTACCCCCAAATCCGCTGCATAGGTGAGTAACTGAGTGGAAGGAAGCTCTGCTTGTGTAACCTCCTGTCCTGGTACCCCAGCAGTGACGTTCCCTGCTGCCCTGTGCACCAGCTCACACCAGGTGGCATCATTTTAACAGCTCTGCCCATCACCTGCTCTCACACTCCCTCCACCTCTGAAACTGTGTACAGCTTTCCTTGCAACCTACTTTTAGTCCAGTTGTGCTTCTCGTACAGACACAGGCCTGCAGGAAAAACAGGGGATCTCCATAAACTCAGATTTAATCAAAGTCCTGGTTAAATGTTACTCCAACCTCCAACAACATTTAAGAAAAATAAGTCTGGAGCTGCTCAGCAGTCACTTGCTGCAGTTTCCACTTGACTTCAGAAATCCTCCTACAGCCAACAGCAACACTTCCTTTGGATTTCCTTCACTGCAATAACCTCAGTGCCATTCAAATCACAGAATGAGAGACACAGAGCCAACAGAGAGCTATCTAAACTTCGTAACAGACCTCCAGAAACAAAACACAGCTAAGCCCACAACTGAAAACTACCTGAGGTACCAACTGCTGGAGGAGGTGGGGATGGCTCTTGGAGAACAGAAGGCCCCATGTGAGCATGGTTTTTAGAAGGTTACCTGGCATTTTTCTCTTAACGTATCCAGTGAGTATAAACCTGCATCAGAGCACTACCTAGGATGTCTTCTGATTCAAAGTTCAGGCAATATAATTCTAATTAATCAAATTAAGAAAGGACTTAAACACAAACTGCTAGTGGAAAACTGAATATTAACTGCTAGGAGTGTTAACTGGAAGTCTTGCACAATGTATTTACTTCTTTTAATTCACACCTCATTTAAGCAGCTCCAAAATCTCACGGTCAGACCAACATTCTCTGTGCTTCACCACTTTGAATCCAATCCAGCTTGAGGCTTCTACCATGCTCAGGATGCTGTCTGGTCCTCTTTAGCCACAGTCTGCAACAGGCAAAGAAAAAAAATCAAGTACATCACAGGAGAACTGTGTGACTCACTGCCATGGTTCTGGAGCAACGCTTTCATGTTTTCCCAGAGACTGAGGCTGCTCTGGGCCTTTGATTCGCGCTCAGAAGCTACCAATGAACACAAACCTAACACAGACTGTGCTGCCAATATTTAAGCTTCTTATCACACTGATGGCAATAAGTACAACAGACACCTGGGAATCTGCAGCGGCCAACCCACCATGTGTGCAACAGGGAGCCACAGTTAGGAAACTTGGGACAAGAAGAAGTGAAACGACAGCCTAGAAGTCAAACAGCGCCCATGGTGCCGAATGCTGCAGGGAGCTACAGCAGGCAGAGGAGGCCCTGATGAGAAGAGTTGGTTGGAGGTGAGGAAGAATATAGAAGGCAATGATAGCAATGATTCCAGCTAGGAATACACACAGTGCAGCTGTGCACAGAAGCACAATGACCCATCGTGCCTCCAGATGAGTGTTTCTGGGGCTGGTGCAATCAGAAGGGGAAGTACTGCAATACAAGGAGTAATTTAGCAATGAGTTCTCCGTGAGCAGTAAAATTGATCAGAAATCCTTTCACTCGGTCACCGTTTTCCACTCGTGCTCCTAACAGACCAGCCATATTCCAGTATCTTCTATGGCATTAGTCCATGACACCAGTGAATAACACAAGCTGACACGGAGTTCCATTTGGAGCACAATTAGCATGCTAATCTGTGACTTCACGAGCAGAATTGGGAGGAGGGTGTCAAATTCACTGGAGTCCCACTAAAGAACTCCAAATAACACCTTTTTCAATCTTTCTTCTCATGGTTCAGGTAGGAAGGAAGCTTACAGACAAAAGCAAACACAACTAGAGGGCTTCAAAACCCCAATATCTCACCTGCCGCAAGAACTGCTTTCCAAGGTAGCTGGTTGCCATGCTTGTCAAGTTCTTCCTACTGCCAACTTTGCATCTGATGTATCCATAAAGGTTGGCTCCCTGCAGAACCACTCCCATCATAACTACTGCCTAAGGCACAAGAAAATACTGTCACAGATTTGCATCGCCTTACTGGCAACAAACAAAGTCCATTACTGAGTTGAGGGAGGCAACTCACCAGCCATTTCACTTTGAAAGAAAACAGAGCACTGAAAGCAAATATCACCCAGATGATCGGGCAGGTAATCAGACCTAGCCAGAAAATTCGGGACTCTGACTCTGAGGAGGTTTTCTGCCCTTGTGCTGATACCTAGAAACACAAAGTAAATGGAGATTAACAGATCTCACCATCACTACAAAACAGCCCAGCACCTCCAAGTCTCCTGGCTTTTGTCCCCACACAGCAGTACTGGATGCTTTGGAGACCAGCTTCCATACCTTGTGACAAAAGATGTTTCCATATGGGGGGAAGTAACAACAAATTGTCTGTCTTGGAATATTTGGGGCAAAAAAGCCTCAGTAACTTTGAGAAATGTTACATGTGCTGCATGGTTCAGTTTCCACACACAGAACGGGTAACACCTTCTACCTTAACACCACTGCACAGACAATCAGTGTCACTGAGTGCTGCCAGTACTAAATACTGATGCTTACGGCCATCAAGTCAGGCAATTTCTACACAGATATGACTCACACTGCACTACTGATCTTCTTTATTGAGAAGATCTCAAGCAATCATTCGTTCTTCCTACAAATAGTTAAAAGATCTGAACAGAGGGAGCTCATGGCTCAATTTAATGTGTTACCAGCAGTTTAGATATTTTTTATCCTTTCCCTAGCAGATTATAGCTTTTCCAACAAGCACAGTTCTGAGAAAGAATTCATCTGCAGGGGCACAAATTCATCTGGACAAAGTTTTGGGTTCCAGACTCTGCACCACTGTAGATTTCCAACGTGAGCACAGGCAATGACTTTTACCTCACTCCACACCTGTGCACCAGAAGTGCTCTTAGCCCTGTGCACACAGAGACAACGGGCAGCGATCAAAAGGGTAACTGACAGGACACGAGGTGCCACCAGAAGGCAGATCAGACACACAGCAGCAGGCAGAATGAACACAGGGGAGCAGTAATGCTATGAGCAATGCTGGATTGTTTTGCCTAGTTCCAATGATCTTCTATGGGAGGTAAAAGATACGTCAGCTGTTCTGTGCTCACACCAGAACATTTCAGTGTTCTTGATAAGACCTGGGAACCTTTACAACATTTTATGTGAAAATGAAGGTACACAAACATTTTTCTCAAGTCTTGATCAGGCTTTTAAATAAAGCAAAAAATATAAAAGATGATGTTATCCTTCAGTACCACCATGAAACAAGCGAGCGGTTACAGACCTGCGGCTGGAAGCTCTAAACTCTGCAATTCACCACCACAAACATAACTGGTAATTAACAGGGGGTTGGTAAACCTGAAACATCTAAAGGAAGACTGACCTTTCTAGATTCAAATTTCCAGTGACTTCTACCATCATCATCCACCTGATTCCACCAGCGGAGGCCAACCATCAGCCGCCCTGTGACGTTCTGAAACGGACAGAAAGCAGAGAGGCTTCAATTCGCCACCAGGAGAAACCATTAGCCAAACAGATCCTTGGGAATACTCCACCTCAACGCTGCACCCACAAGAAATTATAGTTTTTCAGCCCCAGATTTTATTGCTGTTAGCTCTTTCAGAAGCTTTCAGTTCTCCAGGCAGCAAATTCCCTTTCTCATATTGGCAGCTGCTGGTTTCACAGCAATCTGCTCTCAGTGGCTGCACAAGTTACAATGCTAGCTGTATTTTAGAAAGAGAGGCATCACACCCTGCAAAGACCTCATATTCCACTGCTCTTGACTCTGCCAGAGCTTGGCTGTTTGGGTTGCTATTTGCAATGTTGCTCATTTGCTTCATGTGGGCAAACAAGACCACGAGGCTCTCATATCCAAACCCATTTTCTGATACACTCAGCACAACAACAAATTGCTGTACTAACATAAATGACGCATACTGGTGACTCAGAAGTGACCTTTCTAAAAATGAAGCCTGTGCTGCCTTAAAAAGAATAAGTCTGCTACAGATCTCCATTTGATTTTCAAAAAGAAAGCAGCTAATCAGCTACACAGTGCTGCTTCCTGCAGTACTTGAGTGCATCTCAGGTGTAGTTTTGTTGGAAAGGCACAAAGAAGGTTCTTTTTTTGTGGAACAAATACCACTTTACTCAATTATTCCTATAGGTTAGACATGATAACAAAAAGCATGAGAGGAACTTACCTTTACGGCCCAAAAGTCACACGACAAGAGAAGGATGATTGTCACCATGCAGGCAATAAAGCTGCTAGTTAAGAGCTCACAGAGCAGATAGACAACTATCGCACTGACTCGGAAGAACAGGTGGAAAAACGATGCCACTGGATGCCTGGAATGAAGGACAGCATGGTCACAGTTCTTTCAGACAGGACTGAAGCAATTTCAGAGAATCAACACTGCAAAGTGATCCTCTCCCACCAAGGATAAGGATCAGCATTATTATATGAAACCAGTATGTTATTATTGCTGAAAATATGGGTTAAAAAAAAGTTAACTGGGAGATTATCCTAAGGAGGAAAGGTTCCACTCACAGACATAACCAACACAATGTGAATCTAGGGATGAAGGAGCCAAGTATTTATTTAACCTCATGTTCAACATAAGACAATTTTTTTGAGGTAAATTTGAAAAGGGTTCTGACAAGAAACAGCAAACTGAGCTCCATCACACAACAGACATGCCTCCTTTCTGACTTGTGTAGTGCCCTGTTCAGAAATGTACAGTAGAGCCAACATCACCACACCAGGATTTCAGACTACCAGCTGTGTGGGAAAACAGAGATCATGGCCTGAACAAATGACTGCTGTGTAGGAAAGGGCTCACGTTAGGTTGGGAATGCAAGTATACCACCTCCAGCTTCTGCTTATAGCTAGAAAAAGCGTATTAGTGAGAAAATGCTCTGTAGCTGTACATTATTCTCCTTGCTTTCTATGAATGATTGCTAATCCTGATATTTGATGCTTTATGGTCTGTGGCTGTTACATATATGGGCACAGCATCAAGGGCTCACAGCAGCCATCTTGCCAGCTTGCTGCTACATGTATGTCCCTGGGAAATCTCAGGGCAGACACGATACTGGTCGGTCACTGCTGGTACTGAGGGCCTGGCAGACACTGATCAGCCTGCTGCTGCCAGTAACATGAGTACCTCCCCAACAAATCAATGAATGTGAGCTCATCTTCACATACTTTCTTTCAGGATTAGCAAACCTTATGCAGAAGTGCTGGTGCTTCTGCCCAACACTGGTGTGACCATAGCAGGACGTGGCAGGCAGCAGGGCAGTGCCACTCACACTAGGAAACAGAGAATGGCAAAGAGATAACAGGCCAGCCCAGACAGCAGCACTTGGCACAGTGAGAGCCACCTGCTACAGAGAGCTCAGAGACAGTAACGTGTACACACATTTAACGTGGGGACACTCAGAAGCACAAAGGCACAGATACATGGATTCCAGCTGAGCTTCTGGAACTACCTCTCTCAGCTAAGCAGAAGTTACTAAAGTTACAATTCTTTCTAACAAAACAAAGATATTAGCTGTTATGTATTTCAACACAATACAGCAGCCAAGAAAATGGGGCCAGGGTCGTTTTGTCGGTGTCCAGAAACAGAAACAACAGGATGGGACAGTCCCTCCTCCTCCAGAACTCATCTATAAACTCTCTCCAGGTCACTGACCTTATTTTTGACTTTTTTGATCTCCTGGATACTTCATCATCGGCATCAAAGAGAGAGACATCCTCAATGTCATCACTGCTGCCCTAACGAGAGGAACAAGCTCAAAGTTACAAGAGAAAGAGAATCGCTTTTCGACTTCAACCCGGGTCACTTCTGATTACACTGAAGTGTTGGGATGGCGCCTAGAGATTTAAACACGAAGCAAACGCTATAAGGAAAAGACACAGGAACCGGATTTTCCTACGACTGCTAATTCAGGCAGCGCCTCCCGTGCTGAACAGAGGCAGGAGGAGCGGCGAGGCCTCCTCGCCTCGATCGTGCTCCCCTCAGCCAGGAGCCAGCTCAGCCTCTGCGCTCCTCCCTGTACACAGTGCTCGCAGCAGCCACCAAGCAGCCACCAAGCACCCACAGAGCGCAACACCCGAGCCTCAGCGAGCCCCACGCAGCCCCACGGCCACACCGAGCTCAGCGCAGCCCCCAGCCCTCACCTGCCGTAGCATGGCCTCACCACCACTTCCGGCTTCACCACCACTTCCGGCCACGCCACGTCACCACCGCGGCCAATCTCGCGAGAGTCGCAGCGCCGCGCCTGCGCACTGGGGCACGGCCCTGACGCCAGAGGGAGGCCGTGGGAGTGGGGCGGGGTCTGTTGAGCGCCCAGCTGTGGCTGCGATGCTGTGTTGTGAGGGCTGGGCATGGCGTCCAGCTGCAGCCCTCCTGCCACAGCCCGGCCTCAAACCTCTCATGCGAGAAAATAATGTTTCCAGCATGCTGGCCCCAATGTCCAGGGTCAGACAACGGACACTGCTCTGTCTTATCAGGAGCTGGACTAGCGGAAAACACGAACGCTTGTTTTACCCCCAGAAATAAAGGAATGCAAAGCCACCCGTTCAGTTTGGTTAAATGCAGCAGTTATTTTTTCTGAGGCAGTGCTACAAGCTTTGGATTTCTCATGCACCCTTCTACCGGCTGATGGAACTGTTCTGCTGTTCTGTTCTGTACTACCAGAAAGTACAGAAAGAAAGGTCTGAGAATAAGATCCCAATGTTTCCCCTGCACCACCATCGCTGTTCCTGTGCAGCACTGATGGCAGCTCCACCACAGCACAGCTGAGGCTGGAAGGATCTCTGGGACCGGCTGCTCCCAGCCCTGCTCCAGCAGGGGCCCAGGACCACAGCCCAGCAGCACTTCTCCATGCTGATCTCCATGAGGTTCCTCCAGCCTGGCCAGGTTCCCCTGGCTGGCAGGCAGCAGGACTCCCATAAGGGACGTGCTCCATTGCTGGGACCATTTTCACAGCCCTCTGGATGTTCTCTAACAGTTGCGTGTCTCTCCTGTACTGAGGATTCCACGTCTGGACACAGTACTCCAGCTAAGGTTTCACAGCACAAAGCAGAGGGGCAGATCCCCTCCCTTGCCCTGCTAGCCATGCTGCTTTGAATGCATCCCAGGATATAGTTGGCTTTCTGGGCTGTGAGGGCATCATTGCTGGTTCATGCCCAGCTTGCCATCCACCAATACCCCCAGGACTTGTTCTGCAGGGCTCTGCTCCATCCTCACATCCTCCAGCCTGTATTGGTAGTGGAGCTTGCCACAACCCAGGTGCAGACCTTACTTGGTTACCCTCCACTTCTGCCTGTTCAGCCAGATTCCTGTACACCTTGCTGTCTATTTATCCAGCCCATACTTCTTTAGCTTATAAACTCTAATCAGTCTATACAAACTCTAACAAGAAGAATTTTTATTCAAACAGTTGAGCCATATCTTTGTTCTATTAGTCTTGAATGTGCTGCGTCTATAATAACGACAGATCTAGCAACTTAGAACCCAGGAGAGGAGTCACTCCATTCACTGCCTTGAGAAAGTGCTGAAAGCACCAATAATATCTCATTGGAACAGCAGAGACACCTTTCATACTAACACAGAAACCACAAAAAGGCTCAGCTGGATACCCAAGGAAGCCGTGACATTAGAGACATCAGATGCTGGTGATTTGTTGGACTAATGGGTTACCTCAGATAAATGTATTATGTCCAAGTTCAGGAGCAAATATCTTCCCCTCCTTAGTAAAAGAGACTGTAGGTAGGCCTTTAGTTTTCCTTAACCAGGCCTTCTTGCGTGCTCTGTGATGATCTTCTACGAGCTTTGCCTGACACTGAGCTACAGCAGTTGCAGCACGTGCCTCCTTTTGCTGTTCTGTCAGAAGTCTGAACCCACTGTCAGCCTGGGAAGGATCTGCAGCATATGGACAAAAGGGTTTTTTTCCTCTGCAAACTGCTTCGTTTTTCATTTGTGGGATCATCACACGTGTTGATTTGATCTGTTCAGAATCTGTACTGTCTGTACCACTGTGCTGAACTCTGTCTTCAGGGAGAGAAGTGCCTTTACCGTGAGCACCATGAACTTTCTTTCCTTGTAGCGAAGCACTGCAAGTCTTGAGACGTACAATGCAGGGAGCAGGAATGGAGGAATTCACAGTGGGCCCATGCAAAGAATTTTTCAGCTTGAGTTGCAACATTTTCCTTTCAAAGGGTACAGAAATCCTTTTCATAGTCAGAGAATCACTGTGAGATCTCGCACGCTGGAACTGGGCTGCCAGATCCTTTTTCTGTTGCAGAGGGGTTGTGTATATTTGTCTTTTTTGTTGCTGTTGCAGCAGACATTCCAATGCTTTCCCGGTTGCTGCAGGATGTTTTGTAGTGGAGCGGACAAAGGACGGCTTGCCACTCTTCTGCAGCATGCTGACAGTCAAGAGGAACTTGTTAGAGGACAGTGAGCCCTTTTTCTCTCCCTGCTGTCTGTCAGGATGTGCAAGTACAGAAGTGCTGTATTCAGATGTGCCATCTGTTCTCAAAAACAAAACAACACCGAGCATAAATGGAGTCAAGAACATTGTCTGAGGTCATTAACTGCATGGAAGTACCCCAGGTAAGACCAGGGACAGGTGCTGTGTTGGTAGGCATATGGACAGTCCAAGTTGATCTATACAACAGGCAACACAGGCAGCAATGTGCTAACGATGCCCATTTCAGTTTGTTCATTCTTAGCCTTGCCAGCAGCGCTGCCAGCATCAGAGAGAATTCTGTCCTGGTGACCTGAGCAGTGATCTTTACCAGAGGAGTTCCATACCAGTCAAATGAATGCCAGATTCTATAAAATACATCATATTCGTGTGGGGGTGGCCTGATATCCAACCCAACTTGGCTTCCCATGTACCCCTTTCTTGTCCTTCAGTTTGTGTATTGGGAAATGGCTTTAAGAGAAGTCATTTCCCAGCAGAAATCTGTGAAAGAGCCAACATCTGAGGACCACTGTGAACTACTTCTACCCAGACCTGCACTTGAGCTTGAAATCACAGGACACATTTTGCATTCTAGCTTTGATGTCTGAAGTGATGTCAAGGCTGACTTGCATGTTTAACAGACACATCAGAATGGATTCATTATTACACCTTTAATTGAGAACTACATTAGGATTTGAGCAAAGACTGTACAACGCTCAGAGCCATGGCCTCACTCTAACACTTCACTTGTCACCTTGCAAAGCAGTGTGATGCCATTTGCACATCACTGCTTGGCTCTTTTTTTTTTTTATTTGTTTTTTTTTTTAAGCTGGTTAACTGATACTTCTGCCTTCTGGAAATATATTTCAGAGAATAATAAGCTTAATTTGCAAAGGCAGAACACAGCACAACAGACTGATTACAGAATCTTGAGTTGGAAGGGACCCACAAGGACCACCTGTACCTAGAGCCAGGGTTGCCCCATCCCAGGCACAACATCCAGCACTTGTTAAACTTTGTGCAGTTGCTGATTGCTCAGGATCTCTCTGCAAGGTCTCTTTGCCCCCAAGGGAGTCAGCAGCTCCTCCTAATTTATTACCATCAGCAAACTGACTTGGTATGCAGTTGAATCCCACCTCTGGATTATTTAAAAACATTGAAGAGAACTGGCCCCAAAATGGAGCCCTGGGGAACCCAACCAGTAAAATGGCCAGCAGCCTGAACACTACTAATGAGGATCACTGCTTATTCCTCACTCAGTTTTTTCAGTCTGCACATATGGGTGGCTCTGGATCTCAGTTACAAACACCCTGAATTTGGGGTAAAAGACTTCTGATGGTTTCAGCACTTCTGAAGCGAGATTTCAGCGTCTGCCCAACTCAAAAATCCAACAGACTCTGAATTTGAATGCTGGGAGAAACTGTAAGTTGAGAGAAATACCACATGGCCAAGGACCATATTTGTGATCTCAGTGCTGTCATTTTCGAACTACAGCTTGCTGTGTCAAGCTGGCTGAGATGATTTCCACATATATTATTTTAAGCATGTTTTTCTTAGCAGCTACTTACTACCTGAAGATATTTCCTACACGTATCTCCTACGTGTGATAAAGCAACCACAGCTTGAATAAGGTTATGGAAAAAAAAAAAAAAAAAAAAGCCAAGATACCAGAGAGCTTGGCTTTATCATTGGACTGGATTGCTTTCCCTATTTGATTGATCTTACACAGCTCCTGTAACCACTGCACCCTCTACAAGGATCCATTTTGCCACTGCAAACCTCTCATCCAGAATTGGCCTGTCTCCTACAGATCATTACTTCTTGTTTAATCCATTCATTTATCTTAGATGCACTCATTCAAGGAGCCAACATCCTACCGTGCTATGACAAGTTCTCACCAGCATCTGCCAGGTTCCTTACAGAAGATGCCTTTGCTGGCTGTCCCAAAGCAAGAGGATGGGGCTGGTTGTTACCAGGAGCAAAAAGCTCTTGCTGCTCTGCCTGGATTTGAGAAGACCTCCTGCTCTCAAGCAAATGCTCCTGTTGCTGGCAAGCTGCAGGTTTTATCAGTTCATTGCACAGAGCTAGAAAGCAGAAGAATACATCATCTCTAAGCTGTGTTGGTGTTAAACTTCCATTTAAAACAAAAATCCTCGTAAATTATGAGATTCGAAGTCTCTGGCCACTGCTTTGCCTCTTATCACAGCTGGATGTTGGAAACAACCCACTCGTGCTTGATTAACAGAAAGCATCACAGGAGCCAAAGGTGGCAGTAAGTGCTGATGTTCAGAGTTAGGTGTGCATATACACCACCCAGATTTTTGCCACTACAATTAAAACAATCAGTTTGCTTCCTGTTGCTGCCCACCTCACGTCCTGCACCAGGCACAGCTGCTTCAAGGAAGTTAGCAATTCATGCTATGAAAACTTCCCTACCTAGCTCATCTGCTTCTGTGCTGTTTGATTGTAGATTTGTGGTACTGTATCAAATAACTGCTGATTTCTCAAAAATCACACCACAGTATGATCATTTAAAAGGTGCCTGCTTATGTGCAATTGCATATCCCAGTGATGGCAAGTTCTGGATGCAGGTGTCCTATGATTTTCTGGGGATTTTAATAATTCAGGCTCTGAATCAGCAGCATGTTTCCATGCACACCAGCTGTCAGGACGTGAATAATATCACTGATGGATTACTCAGCTGGAAAATGACAGAAACTGTCTCAAGCAAGCTGAATTTATATCAGACCTTTCTAAAAAGGTGCAAAGGTTTTCCAAAGCCTGGAAACGACAGACCCATTGAAATGCAGCAGTACGTTCACTCGGCTGCACTTCAAAAAGTGAAGAGCCTGCATATGAAGACAGCAGGTACCTGATGCTATTTCTAACCCACTTCAGCAAACCATGCCAGAGCACTGAAAGGCCATATCTAGTGCTTTGAGGCACTCAGAACATTTTGGCAAGCGGATCAAGCACGAGAAGGCCAGCACCTCGTATCTTCAGGTGACGCATCTGGCTGGCAATGAGGCTCTTGGTTTGCTGGGAGGGAGTCAATGCTGTGTCCAAAGGGCAGCTCTCCTGCTTCTGCTTCCACACCAGCTCTCGCTCAGCTCCTAGCTTGTAGTCCCACGTGACATCCTCAAACTGGAACATCAGCAGGCCGCTGGGTGCATTGATCACCATCCTGGGGGAGGAAAGGGGAGGCTCTTAAAAGCAAGAATATCATTAACGCAGCAGGTACTGCCTAACAGGTTTGCTTCTGTCTAATACAAACCCTGGGGGTAATTAAACACAGCTGAGAAAATGATCACTTCTTCGTGAAAGAAAAAAGCAGTAGCAATTAGTCCCGTCAGTCACGTACCACACTTCTAACTCAGGTCGTCTGCCTGAGCTCTGCGCTGCTCCTCTCATCCCACTTATGGTAAATTCATTGCCACAAAGGATGAAAGTTAAGGAAATAAAATCAAAATGTCCCAACAGTGGACTGAATTTGACCAACGTAATGCCACAAGAAATTGGAGACACCATGTTATCAGGGGCTTTAAACCTCACGTAGGGGGGTGTCCTGGGACTGGCTGGGATGGAGTTAGTTTTCTTCCTAGCAGCTCACCTACATAATGATGCATTTTAGGGTCATGACCAAAAGAGTGTTCACAGCACATTGGTGATTCAGCTCTCACTTATCCAGAAGTTGGGAGCCACCTTTAGAGTTGCAGATATGAAGGAACCTGGAAGCATTTTCCATTGTTGGCTTTTCTACTGAGCCGGGTCAGGGAGCGAGCAAAGGCTTTGTCAGTCCTTGGCTTGTTTCTCCAGCCTCTCAGTAATTTGAATTCAGCTTTACAGTTCAGATTTTATCTTAAATCATACAGAAATGGGAAATTTTAGACTGCTGAAAGAACCAAACAAATCATTTTCAGCCATTGTTAATAAAAAACAATTTGTCAAAGCGGTCCTGAAGCAGCAGAGTCCTTTAAAGCTTATTTGCAAGAGAGAGAGATGGCAGAATACATCATTCCTGAAATTACAACCTAACCTACCTAATTTGGTAGAGTCTGACTGCAGCTGTTGTCACCAACCTGTTTTCGGAAGCACAGAAAGATACAGGATCCCCTCTGCTGCTGCCCACCAGCACTCTCAGGCAGCTCCCAGTCAGGAAGTTAAACACACGGATCTTCCCATCAGCACAACTGCTGACAACTCTGAGATAGAGCAACTCCAGAGACAGAACTTCCCTGAAAACACAACATGCAAACGTTGGTGCAGTCACCTGCCTTCACCAGGAGACAAGATCAACTGCCTCTTGTTTTGCAAGGGATGCAAAGCCCTGCCTCTATCAACAGGCTTAAAAAACACAACAGGAGCAATCAAGATGTTTGGAAGACCTGCAGAAGTTCTTCATAACCAGTCCTGTGAAGATCAACAAAGTGACCATGGCCAACAAGCAAAGCCGACGCTCGTCCTAGAGTAACCACTGTGATTACAGCTGTCTGCACATTTAACATTTTATTTTTGTGTCTAGGAAAGTAAATAGAACAATAAGATGCTGTGGTTCTCATAGTTGTAACAAGCAAGTACCACAAGTTGATCTAATATGCAGCAGGTGGGGTTCAGCATGCAATGCAGCCACCATGAGCACACACAGAGTCAACTCTTGACCAAGTTGCACGACACCCAGTTGAGTGAAGGCTGGGATCCTTCAAATTTTGGACTATGCACTGTCTCTGTCTTCAGTCACTCCTGTTTGTGAGCCAGCAGCTGTGTATTTGTATTCTAGCTTGTCACAGATCTTCACAACTGACAAATGTTGGTTATGACCATGCCCTGCCTAACACTTTTTAGATGGAGGACGGTTGGAAAAGGAGATTTCACATTCCAGCATTGACCATTGTAAGATATTTTGTGTTCCTGTAAGGGAGACTTATTTTTTTTCTTTTTACAGCATGCTTTAGAATACACCTCGAAACACACAGACACTTACTTTGGGTGGCGGAAAGCCGTGAGGCACCTCTTAAGCTCTCCCACCATGCTCCATCCCAAGACGTATCCGTCACTGCTTCCTGAGACAAGGTGCCACCGATCAAAGGACAGGCACCTCACTGGGCCTAGGTGCCCTTCTAGTACCTCAGAGTAAAAGAAACAGGGGAGAAACTGACTGTGGCGGAAGGGGCAATTACAGTCTGAGCCCAGGTGAGATGGGTTATCTTGCTCTCAAGGTGCAACTCAATTTGCAGCTCAATGCCATTCCTCTCAGAAGTCTGGATTCATACTGCTTCTGGACACCTGCAAAGCTAATTAGCAGGCTCTGGCCTCAACCTTTACATTGCAGAGCAGCCGCCCAGCTTCTTATAAACTGCTGCTGCTTCTGAGAACAACAAACTTCCTATTCTGGATGACCCATGACACCTCCAACCCTGGAAGCTGCTAGTCCAGCCCTCCCACGCCCCTCTCAGGTTCTCAATGCTTCCAACTGAGCAGAGATAAACGTACCTACAAAGTTTAAATAACAAAAGGGCTTGAATACAAGGCAATATCCCAGATAAGAACTTAGATATTTGCAAACCAGTTTTTATATTATTCTTTCACCAACAATTCTGCCGTTCCTTTTATCAGTTTGGACTCTCTTTTATTTCTTTGCTTTGCTTTGGTTTTAAAGAGTCTCGGGGGCAGAAACTAGCGATGATAAACTAGTGCAGTAAAGTGGCACAGGATTACCCACCTAAGAAACTTACTTTGAGCAGAGTGCCTGTGCCAGCATGCCAGACTTTCACCAGCCCTCTGTCACACCCACTGACAACATGGGTTCCATCCATTTTAACAGCATAAACAATATTGCTGTGTTTCAGGGTCTTCAGACATACCTCGCTGTCCAAGTTCCACACTGTTAGGATTAAAGAGGAGAAATGCTGACAATTATCTGTCCCTACTGGATGGTTTTGGTTTGTTTGTATGAATTAAAAGGATCTGCCCCTTGTACCTGCAGCTCTGCCTGGAGCCAGGTGTTGACATAAAGAGTGCGACTACAAAGCAAACCTTTTAAATACAAAGCCCTGACCATGGCACATCGTTTCAATGCTTAATCTGCAAGTGAATAACAAGCTGCAAGCTGTACCACTTTCCTGAGATTTGTTCTGGCCCTATAGCCACACAGCCTTTAAAAAAAAACAACAAAATAAGCAACAATAAGAATAAAAATCCACCCTAATACACTTGTCTTCAGACTATCACATGTATCACTCCAGAACTCCCCAGTTCTCTGCCATTCCCTTGGCTGCACAGCTCCTAGCTTTGGCTCTCACCTTTCACCATCCCATCTGTGCCCCCCGACACAAACTTCTTGCTGTGTAAATCCAAGCAGGTGATGGTCCTGCAGTGACCAGTAAAGATCTTCATACAAGCACCACTATATATATTCCAGCATCTATATGGTAAAGGAAATACAGTGGTTAATGATATCATTTATGGATGATTAATTACTTCCTACTTAACAGGCCCAGCTCTTCTCAAATCCACGCTACATTAAGATCAGGAGACATCCCAGTGAGTTAATGAGGGATTCAGAACAATCAAATCAGGCTTAACATTACATTTTTACTTTTTGTCTGCTCTTCCATCCTCAAACTGCCTGGAAATTTGCAGTTGGATTTCAGCTCTGGCACGGCTGTGTCAGATTGACCTTCAGACGGAGAGCTTTACAGATAAGGTTATTTCTTTGCTGGTGGGTACCAAAATGATTTGGGTTGACTTTGTCTTGAGAACACTCAACAAACAATGCTCCTGGGGAGGGGAAGGGCAGGCAGGAGAGCCTGAATCACTCGTCCCTTATTGTTAAATGCTGTTTTTGTGGATGTTGTGCACGCGCCATGCCAGAGCTTTCGAGCTTTTCACCCCTCGGCGTAACACTCCTGAGATTCAGTGGAAAATAAGATGAAGCAGCTGCTCATCTCCACCCCCTTGTGTCAACACACAGGACCTGGGCAGGAGCAGCTGCACCCCAGCAGCAGGCTGCAGGGTTTGCTCAGCACAACAAACCTCCTGCAGCGTCATGGAGGAACTTGGTGCAGAACCTCACTGCTGGCACCTACCACACTCAGCCCTGGTGCTTTAAGGTACAGTGATACACAGCTTGTATGAAAGCATCTTCCGACTTTATCGTTCAGTATTGGGTGAAACTGGAGAACAGAAGCAGTCCTATGGTGGATGTGTTTAATTTATCGGCTTTACTTCATTACTACGGTGAAAGTGACGGTCAGGAGGATTCATAAAGATTGGAGTGGAAGGATTTAAGCTCTAATTTCTTATATTTCCAGGGAGGTGGGACCCAGGGCACAGTCCCAGGGCTGCTCACCTGATGCTGAGATCGCAGCTCGTGCTAAGAAGGAGCCCTTTCTTCTCATCAAGCAGCAGTGCTTTGATGCTTCCAGCATGCCCAGAGAGCAGAGGTGGCACTTCTCTCATTGACAACACATTAAAAATCCTCACTTTTCGATCTGCAGAACCAAGGGCTACCAAGTCTCCCCCAGCATAGTGGATTACTCTGTCTGGGTCTGATCTGGATGAAGAAGAGTGATTGAGATGAGCTTTTGTCAGTTGACAAGCTCTAGCAGTACTCAGTGCTGAGTGATCCTCAAAGAGCAACCTGATGGGCAGCCTGCTGAGGATGTGGATCCTTTGCAGAGCACCACAACCATGGTCCTCATTCTGCATTCCTAGGATCATATCTGGAAGGTAAGCTTTAAAAATGGGAGAGGGCTCCTCCCAGCTCCACATCCCTTGTGATATACCATGGGTCCTAACCCTTGTGTCTTCAAGGGTGATTCCATTTGGTATCTTTATTACAGGGGAAAAAAAAAAGGTTTGATACTGTGAGTTGCTTGTCACTGACACCAAGACCCTTCTCCAGCCATAGATCCACCCACAGAAGGATTGCAAGGAAGGGGACAGGGCTTCAGAAGCCCTGTTTGGCCCTTCAGAGGTAGTGCAGAAAACAGGCAGGTGCAGCCCACGTACCGGTCAGTGAGGACAAGAATACTGTAGGAGCCACAGAATACGTTCCTCTCTTCCAGCTGGATTGTGTCAGTTTGCAGATCATGATAGGCTGCCTGCAGCTTGATTTCCTCCTCCTCCTTGTCTTCCTGGTGGAAAGAAATAGGGAAGCATTACCCAGGAGTGGCAGAAGCACACTGCTATTCCATAGCATTAGCCATATCAGCTTACTCCCTACAGGAACGATAGAGATGGAAAGTGCCAGTAAAGAACAACCAGCATGCAGTAACTCCCTGGTTAGCACAGAAACAAGGCTTCTTCCCTTCTGCCTCACTCAGTGGCAGCCATCTTTATCCATTGGAATGGAGGCCGTGTCCCCCATGATGATGCCCAGCCTTGCCAGTGCTATGGCCTCAAAGCTACTCCTGTGCCTAGGGGGAAACATTAGGACAAAGCAGAACATCCTTCTGGACATGGATGCTGGCTTCCCCCCATGCAAGAAGTGGTCCTTATGAGCTGCTTGCAGTGGTTCAAGCCAGAAGCAGAAGAGCAAAGGAACTCCAAATTCACAGTTCTGTTTCCCAAGACAATGTGTCCTCCCTTCTCCCGGAGATGGAAGAGACACAGAAGGCAAACCCCCTCCAACATACCTTTGTTTTACTTCCAGGGCTGTGGTCTCTCACTTTGGTGACACATCCCTTTTCATTTAACTGTGGAACTGCTACACTGACTATTTTAGCATAGTTGGAAACTGCTCCCTGAGGGCACAACCCCTGGAAGAAACCAACAGAGGCAACACAATCACAGCAGAGCTTGGTCTGTAATAATCAGGGTGAACCTCTCCTCCAAGCTCTGCTGTACTGCATCCCAGCCCCCAGCTCTGGCTTTTCACAATGAAACCTAGCATTTCCATCATCCTATGTGGAGCAAATAAAGTTTGCTGGGCAGAGTTAAAATGACCCCATCACCAGATCTTGATTTTAGAGTGTCCTGATCGACGTTCAGAGTTGCAGGCTCCCTAAACATCGCTAAAAGTTATTCTGTTGTGTTTGAAACTGCATGAACATCCAGCCCAAGTTTGCAGATGGAGGAAGGAATAGGATGAAGCTGGGAGGTGGCCTCCAGAAAGGCACCTCTGTCTCATGGTTTGGGCAACAACATCGGAAAGAATAAAATAAGGGCACAATGATGGCAGAAGTCCAGGCACCATACCTGCAAATACAGGATTTTCTTCTGTACTGCTTTTTGGCACACCTGCTCCTTCTCAACTTCTTTGGCCAGAAAAGCCCAGTATTTACTCACACTGGCACATGTTTTAAGGGATTTGTTATCCAGAAGCCCTGAGGAACAAAGAGGACAGGGCAGAGAACAACATCCATGAGAAGCCACCCGTCACCCTCAGGGGAAACCACCCTTGGAAAATGAGAGACGCCTTACCCAGGATGTACCGGGAGAGATGAACCGGCAGGCAGCGAATGAAGTCCTTGTATGCGACACGAGAAAGTGATGGGAGAGATGTAGGATGGGGAGGGAGGTTCCCATGGGCTGAGGATGCAGTAAACAAAGCGACCTCTGCACCAGGGCCCTCTGGGATGGGGCTGCTGGCAGCTGGGGGACAGAAGCGCACTGCTGGTGTTTGCCCACCTAGAAAACATTGGAAGGGACAGACAGCAACGGGACAGCTGTCAGTGCAGCCAGGGCTGAGCTTGGTGGGAGTGCAGTCCTACAGTTTTCTCCTTGCAAATGGGACGTTTCCCATTTAGCAGCACTGGGGGGGGAAGGGGAAAGCAGGGAGGTGAAGGGAGGGTTTTCTGTCCTGGAAATATCAAAACAGCCTCTTGTTAAGGGATGTTTTCTGAGTGGGGTACTCCTGCTTTAGCCATCAGATTTCCTTCAGTAGAAACAAGTCTTTGTCACGACGCTGCAGCAGAAAAGAGCACGACAGACCTCCCCGCCGTCCCCCAGGTAACGTTAAGGCAAACACAGCCGCTTCCCTTCTCGACAAACCGCAGCCCCGTCCTCCCACCTGCCCGGAGGAGGAGCTCGGTGCCTCCTGACCCCGCTGCTCCCCGGCCCCGCTCAGTGCCGAGGCGCGGATCGAACCCGCAGCCCCGCACCGCCGCCATCCCGGTCCGCCCCGCCCCGCGCTGCCGGGACACCGAGCTGCGCTGCCGGGGAACCGCGACGCGCCGGTCGGTGCTGCGAGCATCGTCCGTGCGGGGTCGGACCCAGCAGGAGGGACGGCAGCTCCGTGCGTGCTGGGCAGAGGCCGGGGCTGTGCTGTGCCCGCTTCTCGTGGGCTGCAGGGCTCTGGCGCTTGGAGGAAAGCAGGGCTTCAGCCCCGCCATGGCGTTGTTTTCCTTTGACGCGGCAAACTCAGCTCCGGACACCTGCATGTGCCCCGCGTGCCTGTCTGTGCCATTAAGTCATAGGTTTCTTGCTCCGCGCAGGCAGGAAGGTACGAGCAACCACCAAAACCACACAGGGACCCCAAAGGACATCCCCACCTCCCTGCAGACAGCCGTGACCGTGTCCTGCTCTGCCATCTGCTTCCAAAAGCAAAATCTGGAGGGAGTTCTCCGTCTGCACCGTGCTGAGCCGCACCTGGGGGTACGTGCCAGGGACAAACGCTGAGTGCAGGACATGGAGGAGTTGAGCCCAGCAGCTGGGCAGCAGGCTGCACTCCTTATCTGCTGCACAGCTCTGAAGCACAGCACAGCCTGGCTGTGACTCAGTCCCTTTGTTGGCTCTGGTGCTCCTGCCCCAGCTGAAAGCATTTTGCTGGAGTTCCACTCCCCATGGTTGCAGCTTGGGGTCTGTGTTCTGCAGCAAGCAGTGTGTTCCTGACATTCATTTACCAGATAATGATAATATACTTCATTCATTTACCTGATTTGACTCTCTGGTATTGCCAGAAATATCAAAAATCAAATCAAGTAAACCAAAGTGAATGTTTTCCTGGCTCAGACTGTTCTGGGATGCTGAAAGCTTTGGGCAGGTGCTTCAACCTGCTGGGGCTCAGGGAGTGCTGGGATGCTGCTCTCTGCCACAGGGTTTGGATGATGCTGTGTGGGGTGGGGGTTTGGATGCAGTGATCCCCATCGGTCCCTACCAGTTTGGGAATGTTCTGTGTTTCTGTGATTCTCTGACCTTCTGGAGTGAGCCAGCAGTCCAAGTTCTACTGTGAAACTTCCTCTACCAGCCCTTCGGAGGCACAGAGGATCACTACATCACCCTGGGGATGCTGTGGTCCCAGAAGTCCATGTCTGCAGCAGGTTCTCCAGGTGGGTTGGCTGGAAGCTGCAGCTCATGGATCACTAATGCAATGTAGGGCATCTTCAGCTGGTCCTCCATGTGGAGCACACAGCTCCGTGTGCATCTCCTCCTGGACCTGGGCTGGGGAACAGCAGGTGCTGAGCTGCTGTGCTTTCTGTGCAGGGCAATGCAGATTTCTCACTGCCCTCCACAGACACCTACAGCAGGGACTAATGGCTGTGCTGGCAGGGTCTCACTGCAGGAGGTGGAGCCTTGAGGGAGGTGGTAGGACTTCTTTCTCATCCACCCAATGGCATGTGGGACATCCCTGCTGTGTGTGCAGCATCCTTGAAGGGCTGAGGGTCTCAAATGGATCCACAACAAAGCTGGAAGCCTGTGCTGATGGCTAACAGGAATTCATGTGGTTCTCAGACAAGAGATGTCGCACATGGAGGGCTTTATTGTGTATTTGGTATTTTGGATATTTGAGGCTCAGAGTGCCCTACACACAGCATGTCCAGCTGCCATCAGGACCTACTGCTCACCCCACAAAGTTTGCACAAGTTTTGGAAGCACTGGCTTCGCTTGCAGGGGTTGGCATTTGGTGGTGGCAGTGTCACTGCCCTGATCCTGCTGCAGGTAGAGGAAGCCAGAGAGCAGTACAGCTTGTGTTCTCTTGCACCACGAGTCACCAGCAGTTACTGATTTACCCCATCCCATCCATCTGCACAGCCCCACGGAATGCCCTGCTCTCCTGGCTCCAGTGCCTGCAGTGGGGACTTTGCTCAGGGAGCTGATGCCATGATCCAGGTTTTGGCACAGGGTGAGCAGCCGCTCAGTGCCTGGCACAGTTTTTCCCACAGCAGCCCAAGAATCACACAAGAACAGCCTTGGGAAAGGGGATTACCATGGACTGCAAAGTTTAAATCCAGTGGGAAACCCTTTTCTGCAGGCAGAGCTCACACTCATTGCATTTTTGCTTCAGCGCTTGGAAGGACTGGGACCTGAAGTGAGCCATCCACTTTTTATGGACCTCAGGCTTTGGTGCTACATCGTTGTAGTGATTTCTGTACAGGGGTTTGGGGAGAGCAGGGATTAGAAGAAAGCCAGCATGCTGCAGGGCTTTGGGATCCCTTAGGGAACCCTGCATGGGACCTTTCTGCCCCAAAACTGAGATAGAAGGAAAGGGTCAGCTAAAAAGCCCCGCAGGCAGACCGATGTGACATCACCACAAAAAAAAAGGACTTGTCATTCAGAACAAACCCAGCAAGGCTGAAGCCCCTCGGGGTCACCTCGCCATCCCCAGCAGCTGCACCTGGTTGGGCTTTGATATCTCCAAGGATGAGGTCTGCACAGACTCCAGGACAATCCGTTTCCTGTGCTGATGCAAAGCCTTGGGACAAAGCAGAGCTTTGGCTTCCCCTGACCTCATGCGTCCCTTTGGCTCTGCGGGCTCTGAGTGAGCTGTCGTGCTGCACTAAGGCAATTAATACCATTCTAATGCAATTTTCCCCTGCCAGCTGCCCACAGCCAGGGCGTGCTGAAGCTGCTCTGCCTGAGGCCTTGGCTGTGCATAGCAGAGCGAGAACAAAATCATCTGCAAAGCACCTTAATGCCTCCCTGCCCCTCTGCGAGCAGCGGGGTGCAGCGTGCAGCCCTGGGTGGGCTTGTGAGCTGTGCTGCCCAGCTGTGGCCAGGCACAATCCAGGTGCTGGGAGCAGAGCAGTGGTAAGTGAGGCTTTGCAGCCTTGGCTGGAAACACAAACACCCTCCTCTGCATTTATGTAATAGGGAAAACATCCTGGGAATGGGGCTCCCAGAGCAGCCCTCTGCCAGAGATTTGGTCCTGGCTCCCGTGTGGCTGCTGGTGGCACGTGAGGTGAGTGGGATTCCTACAGAGGGGCTGCACAAATACCCATAGAGCAATAGCTGCAGTGCCATGTGCTGCGCAGTGAGGAGGGCATCTCCGGCCAGGGCAGCAGATGGCAGGGCCAAGCCCTGGGCACAGCAGAGCCAGGCATGCAGGAAAGGGAGGGATGCTTGCTGCAGGCTGGGAACATGCCCTGCCAGTGCTTGCTCACGGCCACAGGTCTGATGGTTATTTACACTGCACGAAGCAGAAAGCTGAGCACAGTGACCCAGATGTGGCAGAGCAGTGCCATGCAGCAGGCAGAGGCTTTGCAGTTCCAGTGCACTTCAGGATCTGTGGTGTCACAGCACAATGGATGCAGTCAGGCCCGGTCAGGTCTCAATGCTGCATGAGGGTCACACTGCCCAGCTGACACAGTGGGCAGCCTTGCTGCAAGCTTTGCTGCTCCTGCTGCCCACCACCTCTGCTCCCTTCCCACCCTTCTGCTGCAGGACCACAGGGCACTGCTCTCACCACCTCTTTCTCTGCTTCCTGAAACTGAGAACAGAGGTGCATAGAAGCCATTCCAGGGAACTTCTCTGCAGTGTTGCATCTGCCTGTGACATATTTTGGTGGCAAGTTGACTACCCAGGAGCAGATGTGGGTCAGGAGGAGCCTAAGGGTGTGGGCAGTGGGACAGTGCCCTGCTCACATGGGGTTGTTGGCCCACATTTTTTCCCACTGGCATGCCTGGCTCTGATGCTAATGGGCTCTGACCAATCTGGGCCGATGCTCTCTGATCCTGGAGGTGCAGCAGCACGGGCTGGTGAGGCAGGGATGGTAGGGGTGGGCCGGCCATGAGCCTGCAGAGAGAGGGGTGCCCTGTTGCCTTGATGAGCCCCAGAGCCAGCCTGGAGCAGCACTCTGCCCTGCCATGGCCAGTGAGCATCGCCACAGTGCAGCCTCAGCTTTTGGGATATGTCAGAGCAAAAGAAGGAGCCTTGGAGACATCCAGAAGCCCACTCCAGAAGTACACTGGCAGACGGAGTGGCCCAAAGGAGCTTGTTTGGGGTGCACAGTGTGGGGTGCAGCCATCGTACCAGCACGTGGCATGGAATTACACTGGCTTGGGAGGGAATGAAACCATGGGGAAGAATACTACAGATTTTGGCCAAAATTGGCAATGAGGGAGGGGAGAAGGGAGGGACAACAGTTACTTGGCAAACGTGCTCAGCCCTCCACATGCAAATGTCCTCAGATGGCACCTGGCACAGGGGGGGATGGCAGAGTGCACAGTGTGGGACTCCCAGGGCCGGTGCTGCCCGCACTGAGCTGCCAAGATGTGTGTGCTGTCCATTAGCACTGCAGTTCTCAGCTTTTCCCACTGGATGAGCACTGAATTTCCAGGAAATAAAAGGAGCGGGGCTGGCATTGATCACTGCTTAGGAACTGTGTCAGCAGGGGGAAACGCCCAGCTCACCCTGCACCATGCAGGGACAGAACTCCAAGCTGTGGGGCTCCAACAGTGGCAATAGGAGATGTTGAGAGATGCTGGTGGGATGCTGTGAGGATGCTGGGGATTACAGGGAGATAGATCCAGAGAGTCTTAGAAGCATTTGGGTTGCAAAAGGCTTCCAGCATCAAGTCCAACCATTAAGCTAGCACTGCCAAGTGCACCACTAAACCATGTCCCCAGGCACCACATCTGCACACCTTCTAGATCCCTGCAGGGATCCCGAGGACTCAGCTGTGTCCCCGGGCAGTCTGTTCCATCGCTTCACGACCCTCTCCACAAAGAAATGTTAGCTAATGCCCAACCTACACTGATGCAATGTGAGGCCATTCCCTCTTGTCCTGTCGCTCGTTTCTTGGGAGCGGAGACCGACCCCACCTCGCCACAACCTCATGATGTCGTCGTAAGGAGCAATAAGGTGCCCCCCGAGCCTCCTTTTCTCCAGGTTAAGTTTCCGCAGTTCCCTCCGCCGCACGGAGGGAGATGCTGAGCACGGGGAGGTGCTGGCGATGCGGTGGGATGCTGTAGGAACGCCGCAGGGTTCCGCAGGGACACAAGGGGCAGCCTGGCCGGCTGAAATCCCCTCTCCCGGCCGATCCCTCCGGGACTACATTTCCCAGCTCCGCCGCGGCCGGGGCGGTGCGGCGCGGGGCGGGCAGCGCGGAGCGGGGGGCGCGGAGAGCGGCGGCGGGGCCCGCGCAGGCGGAGGGAGGCGCGGGGGCGGCGGGGCCCCTCTCGGCCCGGTTCGGCTCGGCTCGGCCCGGTGCGCGCCGGGCGGGGATGCGGGAGGGGCGCCGGGAGCGGTTCCCCTCTGCCCGCCCGCGGCCGCGTAAGGGGCGCCCGCGCCGCCGCCACCATGAAGAAGCAATTCAATCGCATGCGCCAGCTCGCCAACCAGACCGTGGGCAGGTAGGGACGGGGACGGGCCGTGCGCCCCGCCTGCACCTGCCCTGCACCTCCACCCGCACCCCTTGCTGCATACTCGCACCCCGCCCGCACCCTGCCCGCGCCTTACTTGCACCCTGCCCGCACCCCAGCTCCGGAGCACATCGCACCCCACAGCTCCCCTACCCCAACCTCAGCCCTCCATCACCCTCCGCTGTTCCCCCCGGCATCCCTGCATGCGGCCGCACCCATCCCTCGAGGGCTCCCCCCGGCTGAAGCGCGGGGTTTTTGGGGCCGGCGTGGTGCGGGGTGGCACGCGTTGGGGTGCCTGTGGGGGTGTGTGGGTGCTGTGATGCTCTCCGGGCCGACGGCCAGACCCGCGGCTTTGCAGGCGGTTGTTGTGTAATTCCTGAGATTTTGCAGCGGTGGGGGGTGGTGGTGGAAGGATTTATTGTTTTTTTTTTTCTTTCGCGACTCCAACACGGCACCAGGGCGGGTGGCACCGGCACTGGGGCAGGGCTGTGTGCGGGCACCCCATTACAGGGGGCTGCTCCTTGTGTCCTCTGTGGGGCTGCCACCGTGTTCCCATGGCTGTGCGTATATCCCTCCATCCCTCCGTGCAACCTTCCTTCTATCCCTGCATCCCTCCCTACATCCACTCCTCCATCCCTACATCCATCCCTGCATCCATCATCCCTCTATTCTCCTCCTTCCCGAGATGAGTGATAGGGACGAGCGGCGGCAGCTCTGTGCCTCATCCCACGGCGCTGTGCAGTCACACATCCCCACAGCACGGCCGCAGATGGCCGCAGTTCCCCACCGGCGCCGTGCAGCAGGAGCGCGGGGATGGATGGAGGGGGCTGCGCCGGGCTCGGTCCCTTCAAGAGGAGCAGGGACCGGGCTGGAGGAACACAGCTGCTGCCAGCACCTTGTGTGTCCCACGCGTCAGCCTTCAAAATGGGGTCACCGCCAGCCCCAGAGCCCTCCTGCCTCGCTGCTGGGCTGGGGGCGGGCGCAGCGCTCCGGGTAACGGCCGTTTGGGAGATGCTCGTGGCAGGTGACGCAGGCAGGAGCATGAATTCGCAGCTCGGAGCGTTGCAGGGCGGTTTGTGCTCTGCTCTCCAGGCTGGGGACCGACCAGGGGGAAGCTCTGCTCCGTAGGGCTCACACGCAGCAGCCAGCCTGTCGCCCATGTTTGCAATATTCCCGCTCGTGCACAGGCTTTTCAGCAGGCAAATAAATAAGTAATCCTTTGCCGTGCTCTGCTGCAGCACTGTCTTGTGACCGGCTGGGTCTGTGGGTGTGGGGCTGACATCCCTGCAGTGCTGCCACCCTGGGGATGGGTGCTGGAGGGTCCGTGCTGCAGATGGACGCCATCCCTCAAGTTGCTGTAAGGGGCAGTGGGGATGCTGAGGGCAGTTTGCTCTGTGCCACGAAGATGGGAGGAGTGCTGATCCCACTCCTCCCAGCAAGCCCTGTGGATGTAGTTGCCTTCTCCCCAAGTGAGTGTGAACTAGGGCTGGGGGCAGGGGACAAAAGCTGCCATCCCCAGCCCCGTGCTCCTGCCATGGAGTGTGCCTGGGAGGCAGCTGGGTGCTGTGCCCCTCTTTAAGGACATCGCTGCCATGTCTTGTGCTAGGCTTGCAGCTAATGGTCCGATCCGTCCTGCCACTCCCACACTTGTCCCCGTTATTACTTTACCTAGCCAGCACCTGAGCCGTGCACCTGTATTAAAATCATGTTTTGAACAGTGCTGTAACTCTGGGAAACCCCTTTGGCTCCCCATTCCAGGAAGCAGCAGCACCCAGAGGAGCAGCACTGCCTCTTCCCCACACAGCTGCCCTTTCCTCAGCACCTCGAGCTTTGGATGGGGGCCAAAGGCTGCGCTGCGCCGTTTACTCCTTTTGTTTACCACAATAGAAAAAGGGGAAGGGCAAGGAGAGAGGGCAGAATTGAGGAAGGAAATGGCCACTTGGCACAGCACTGTCCCACTCCGCCATCCTCTCCCGTTGTCCTCTGCTGCCTCCCCTCCTGCTCCACTGCACCTTCCTGGTCTCAAGGCTGGCTCTGTCCCTGCTGCCCCTCACAGCCCTTTTCCCAGCCCTCTTATAAAAACAAGCACACAGGGCTGTGAGAATCCTGGTTTTGTTTAAAGGAGGTGGAGAACCAGAGGTGCTCATCCCTGGGACGAACTTGGTGCCCAGCCTGAAGCATCACCCAGCATGGATGTGGCTGGTCTGTAGGGGATGTAATGCATATCTCCATGGGGTGAAAAGAGGGAAGAGAGATCAGTGAGTGGCTGTGATGCTTGCTGAGTGTTCCTGCTTTATTCCTGTGCTTCCCCATTCCATGTGTGGGGCTGCCAAGGCCATGGGGAGTGGCTGTGATGCTGCTCCTGCACCCGCAGCACCCGCCAGGTTTCCAGAACTGTCTGAGTGCCGATTTCTCTCTGTCAGGAAGGGAACGGGCAGCAGCAGCCTCATGCAAAGTGACACTCCTGGGTGCCTGAAGGCACAGCAGGCAGCTGGGAATGCAGTCGTGGAGGGAGGGAAGCGGGGGGACGTGTCCTCGTTGGGGTTGTTTTGGAATGGCTTTGGGGGGCAGCAAGCTCTGTTCCTGGGCAGAGCCTTTTCCTCAAGCATCGGGATGCCTACGCTTCAAGCTACAGGCTTTAAATAGAGAGGCTTTTTTCTGCATGCAGCCTTGCAAGAAGGAAGGATGGAGGGAGTGAGGACGAGCTGCATCACCAAGGATTTTCTGATGGGGTTTGCAGCAGGGCTCGGCGTGCTGTGTGTTGTGGGGTGCAGCTTACTGTCAACCTGCAGCCCCTCATCCCACTGCCCACCCCAGGCAGACCCTGGGCTCACTGGGCTCGGGGAGCAGAGATGTGGTGGCAGCGGACGCAGGCAGCCAGCCGGGTATTTTTATCCTCCTCAGCCGACAGCGCTGGCGAATGGAGCAATGAAATATTAATGGAGCAGTCTGAATGTTTTGTCCCCAAATTGCACATAAATCACCGTCGCTCCTCCCGGCTCCCCGAACCTGCAGGGATTTGCCAAATCCGTGTGCTGGGGTGGGGGCAGCAGATGCACGCAGGGTCTGGCCCTGGTTCTGCGTGGTCCTGGCAGCAGCTCTGCACGCAGGGCTGTGCCTTAATTAAAGCCTCCTTCTGACTCATTCCCCATCAGCAGAGTCAAGCAGTGCCCTGGGTTACCCGAGCTGCACGCTGAACCGTGCGTGGCAAAACCTCACCCAGGGGTGCCGGCACCCAGGGCTGCAGGTGGAGCTGCTGGAGGCAGGTGTGGAGCTGCTCAACCCTGCCCTCCTTCCTGTCCTTGGGAACCCGTCCTTGGCACTGCAGGCTGTCCGTGGGATGCAATGCAGCCCCCGCGGCTCACAGACCCGTATCCCAGCTGCACGGACTCTGGGGGATGGTTTTCCCATTTGGGGAGAATATTGCAGCAAAATGCTGAATGGGGTTTGAAACTGCCAAAATACGAGGCTGTGCTTCTTGTGTTTGTTGGTTGGTTCATCCCCAGAGCTCACTCTGTGGTGAAGCATAGCTGTATAGTGATGCCCATACATGGGGGCATCGTGGCAGGATCTGGAGCGCTCCTCCACCCCTCCCAGTGCCACAGCAGCAGGGCTCAGCCCCTGGGAAGACGTCTCACCCCTGTTTGGGAGCATGTTGTGATGTGGAAGCCTGGATTCTGCCTGCTGGCGCTGGGATGAGATGCTCAGGGGAATCAGACAGCTCGCTGCAGCTCCTGGCTCAGTGCGCAATTTTGTCTTGGAAGATTATGGCATGTTTATCACTAAATCAAATTAATTTGCTCTATAGGTGTTGATTTCCGGTGGCAACAATTAGTTTTCACAGAAGCCAACGCCAAGCAAATTGTAGCTGCATCCCCCGCTCGTTTGCTTCCAACTCCATGTACTAATTGTCCCCTTTCTCCCAGATGCTCGCAGCGACCCAAGAGTCTGCATGGTGACCGAGGCTGAGAATTGCCTGGATTTGTGCTGAGAAAAACAACTCTGGGGTGGGAGTGTGGAGGGGAAGGGGAGGAGCGTGCTCTGTGCCTGGCGGAAAGATGGGAGAGCACGGAGCTGCTAATCCCCCCTGCCCAGCACAGTGCATAGTCTGGGCCCTGGGGGGGCTGGGGGCATTCCTGGGGCATGGGGTTCATCTGCAAGAAGCAATGCTGCTGCCAGACTGCTTTCCCAATGGGTTCCTTTGGATGTGAGCAAGTTTTTTAGGGCAGCGTTATTGGAGGCACCCCTGGGGGACAGTAAAGCCAGCACGCAGCAGGAAGGAGGCACAGCAGCCCTTCCAAATCCGTGTTCATTATAGGCTGAGGTGCTGGAAACATCACTGGTAGAATGGGATTTTTCCGGCTCAGGGCTGCAATACAATCTGATGTCAGTGGAGTAAGATGATGTGATTTATTTTTTTCCTTATAGTCTTTACGTGTGAAAAAGCAATCTGGAACGGCTCGTTCCGGGCTGATGTGCGTTTTGGAGATGCTGCTTGGTTCTCACACCCCTGGGTGTCATCTCCAGATTCAGGAGCGCTGCCAGTGGGAGCAAACAGAGATGAGATGAATCGATTCTGGGTTTTTCTCGGTGTTCTGGAACAGAAACAGGAACCTTCAGACAGAGGAGGAGGAAAAGGACTCTCAGCCTTCTTTTCTCCCCCTTCTGCACAGCCAGGCTGTTTGCTGGTGGGCTCCCAACCCACACAGAGCCCTGCGGTCAGGCAGGGTGTGGGTGCTGGGCCGGGTGTTACGGGCATGGAGGTTTTCTTGTGCTGCAAGTGCTTGAAAGCAGAACAAGGCCAGATTTTGTTAGCCCATGTGCAGTGTTGTTTTCTGCTTCCTGCACATGCATTACAGCCTAGCACGTGGCGTTTTGTGACGGCTGGGAGAGATCTGCTGGAGCTGGACAGCCCCAGGCAAAGTGCAAACCCACTGCTTGGCTGTCCAGAAAAGGAGAAAGCACATAAAAAGTGTTGCTTTTTTTGGAGCATTTTCTGAATGGTGATGGCTGTTTGCATGGACGTGAGTGAGGAGCAAATTGCTCAGTGCACCTGGGGCTGAAGTGGGCACGGGGCACTGAGGCGGTGGCAGCCATGCTTTGCTCCCAGAGCTGTGAATGGGTGAATGTGCACGATGCTCTCATGTCTCTCTGCTCTTTCCTTCCTCTCCATGGAAGTAGAATAGAGCACCATGTCTGCTCTATCTGCTTTTGTACAGCAGGTACACGATGCTGAATGTGCTCTGCTCCTGGTGCCTGGGGTGGGGAGCACCGTGTGGGTGCTGTGTGAGGGTTTGCCCTCTGTTGCCTTTGGGTTTTTGCTGCTTTCTCTCATATTCAGGATAATTTTGTACAATTTCCATCCCTGCCCAAAAGAACTGAAGGTGATCTGCAGGAGATGAGTAAAATCTGAGCAGCTCTTGCTTTTGTTTTGTTTTGTTTTTTAAATGCAAGGGATCCAAAGCAACCGCCTTCCCCAGTGGCTCATTTCTCACCCTTATGGCTGGGCATAAAAATCTTTGCTTTTCTACACGGCTGCCTTCATCCATCTCCACACCTGGGCACAGGTGTTTGCACAGTGCCTTGAAGGTGCTTAAATAATGCAAGGCATGGATGACCGAAGGGATTTCACTCTGGAAGGCAGTGACAGCTCCCTGAAAGGGTTTGGGAGTCCCAGAGGAGCATCCGGACCCCAGGGGCCGTACCCCCAGCAGCTGAAGAGCTGATCCATTGCTTTCCAAATGCAGGAGATCGCAATGCGTGCATCTAAATCTAATTTTTTAATGGAACCAGATGGGCTCTCTGTGCCTCTTTCAAATAAACTGCCTTAAATTGGACACTGTGACAAGTTTCGTATGCAAGCCAGATTTAGCACCGTTAATTCACATTTCCAGAAAGGCTTTGAACTCAGCGTGCTCACCAACGACCTCACAGACATCCCTGCCCTGCTGGGAGCTGTGCTGCTGCCACAGCCTTTCAGCTTTTTTTCCATTATTCTTCTCTGCACTGGCACAGGTTGCCCAAGGAGGCTGTGGATGCCCCATCCCTGCAGGCATTCGAGGCCAGGCTGGATGTGGCTCTGGGCAGCCTGGGCTGCTGGTTGGCGACCTGCACACAGCAGGGGGTTGGAACTGGATGAGCGCTGTGCTCCTTTGCAACCCAGGCCGTTCTATGATTCTGTCATTCTATGATTCACTTCCACTTTCACGTTCTTCGTTTCCTCATTCTTGCTCTCTGTTTCCACCTTTTCAGTGCTTCACCTCTGCAGCTTGGTCTCTCACTGCTGAGAAAACAGTCTCAGATATTGAAAGGCAAGGAGAGCTGGGCAGTTTGGGTGCTGTTAGGAAGGAGGTCAGAGGATGTGGCTGTGCTGCAGCCTCATGTTAACCAGTGCTGAACATGGAGAGCATAACTGACCTTTGCATTTTAGCTCAGTTCCACACTCTGTCCAAGCGCATCGTGGCACAGATTGGTTTTTAAAGAAGTAATGATTTACCAATGCTGTAAAAAGCCCCTCAGGTTATGAACACGCATTACACCGTGCCATGGTGCAACTGTTCCCTTATCACCCAGCAGTGCAGCATCAGTGCATGCAGGGGCTGCTGGGTCTGCGGGTAAGTTGTGCACATCTGCCTCTCTGCAGCAAAAACAACCCCATCCCCAGGGGAGCTCAGCACTGCACCGGGGCTGGGCACACTGCCCCATCTGGAGCAGAGGGGGACAGTCCCCTCCCCTCAGGACTTCACGCTGTCCCATCACCAACCTCTAATTTTCAACCTTTTCCTGCAGGGCTGAGAAGACAGAGGTGCTGAGCGAAGATCTCCTGCAGGTGAAGTGCTGCTGCCTGGCTCTGAGTGTGGGACGTGGCTGTATCAGCTTTGGGTGCAGTTCTTGGCCGTGGCTGTCCTTGGGGGGGGGGTCACACCTGGGGAGGGAGATGCTGGGGGACAGTGGCACTGTGTGGGTTGGTTGTTCTCCCAGATGATCCTCCGGATGTTGTGCTTCCTGCTTCACTGCTCGTTCCCCCTCCACCCCCCCACCTCGATGCTCCCGGCTTTGTTCTTGGGCAGATCGTGTTCGCTGATGCTCAGTGACTCATCTCACTGAGCTTTGGGATCAACTTCCCAGCTCAGCCAAGGCCGTGGCAAACCGGGCAGCTCTCCGCCCCAGGTGTGGGGAGGTCCACCAGTTTGGATCAAGCAAAGTCCTCCTGGGGAGAGAAGCCCTCAGCCAAACTCCCTTTGGTTGGAAGAGCCCCACAGGACGGGACAGGACGGTGACGGCCACCTCTGTGCCCACAGGTGGAGAAGCGTCTGGAGCTGGTGAAGCAGGTGTCCCACAGCACCCACAAGAAGCTGACGGCGTGCCTGCAAGGCCAGCAGGGCGTGGATGCCGACAAGCGCTCGGTGAGCTCTGCAGGCGGGTGCACGTGTCTGCGCCGTGCCCGAGGCGCGGGCTGCCTGCCGTGCGCGGGGTCTGACGGCACCGCGCTCCCTTTGCAGAAGAAGCTGCCGCTGACGACGCTGGCGCAGTGCCTGACGGAGGGCTCGGCCGTGCTGGGCGATGACTCCCTGCTGGGGTAAGAGGCGCTGGCGTCGCCGTGTCCCCGTGGCACTGCTGTCCCCGGCCCACCCCTGCCCCAGCCGTGCGTGCCTTGCAGGAAGATGCTGCGGCTGTGCGGGGAGGCGGAGGACAAGCTGGCGCAGGAGCTCATCCAATTCGAGCTGCAGGTGGAGAGGGACGTCATCGAGCCGCTCTTCGTGCTGGCTGAGGTGGGCATGGCTGGCTGTCCCCGCTGTGGGCTCTCCTGTCCTCCTTGTGCTGCTCTTTTCTGCTTTCCTGAAGGCAGAGGCGTGTGCGTTTGTATTGCTGAAACGCGTTTCCAAGCAAGGTTGTTGTTTGGAGATTTTTTTTCCTCCTGATGCCAACTCTCTGGGTTTTTTTTCTTTTTAATTTTGCCAAATGCTCTTTTCCCCCCCTCTTTTATGTCTTGTGAAATGCCATGGGCTCCATTCTGATTTCATCTTCCCTCAACTTTATGGAGCTGACACCGGGAGAGGCGAGCAGGGCCAGGCTGAGCTCTGGGGCTTTCGGGCGTTGCAAAGCCCTTGGCACTCACTGTTGGTGCATGACAAGACTTGCTGCTGTGCTGGCACATGCTGGCAGCCTTTTTCTGCCTTCAGCCGGCCTTCCTGGCACAGGAGGCCCCACTGACCAAAGGATGCTTCTTTTAGGGATGGGGTTTTTGCACGTGTCTTAGGATCGAGGGGCTTTGTACACCACAGAGGAGGGGTTGGTTGCACTGCCTTTCTAATGCTGCAGTGATTCCCAGTTTTTTTTTCTCCTCCTCCACCCGTGTGTTGCTGCAGGTGGAAATCCCAAATATCCAGAAGCAGAGGAAGCACTTAGCGAAGCTGGTGCTGGACATGGACTCCTCGAGGACGAGGTGGGAACCGTGGCTGAGCTGGCTGCAGGGCCAGCATCACTCCTTGTGTGGGGCTTCTCCAGTGCTGCCCTGGCCAAGGGCCAGCAGCCTTGGGAGATCACAGCTGTGCTTCTGTGTGCCTTGAAGTCAAGCTCTGCAATGAGCCAATATTTCTGCTCTTCTCCTTCCATGCACGCTGCAGAGGAGATGTTTTTCTGGCCCAAGTCTTTATTTTTAACTCTTCTCTCTGTCTGGCTGAATTGTTGCATGGAAGCACAGAGTTGGTTGCATCTACTGCTGTAGAGCAGTGCTGGAGTGGCAGAGCTCTGCTGGGGCTGTGGGATGTCCTCTAGTGTCACCCCATGTTCTGGGTGATGCTGTGGTGGGGCCTGGGGGCTGCAGATGGGGCTGTTCCTGAGGCAGTTTGCAAACACCTGGAAAACTGCTGAGTTTGCCCATTCCTGCACAAGGAGACAAGTGCAGGGGTGTCTGCAGGGCAGGGGCATCAATGCCCCTTTGCTGCCCCATTACTTCCCTTTCTCATCCCACCTGCCTGAGGCTCCTTCTGGAAATGATTGCTGAATTGAAGCTGGAGATATTTGTGTCTGGGATTAGCGCATGCATTCAGCACAGGCTGAGACCCTCACCATGGTGCTCAGCCCTGGGGACCACTGTGGTCTGGCAGAGGATCCCGAGGCTGCCCTCAAGCTCTGTGTGTCCCCTGTGTCCCACTGACACGGCCCTGTGTCTACAGGTGGCAGCAGTCTGCAAAGTCCTCGGGGCTGTCGAGCAACCTGCAGCCGTCGGGTGCCAAAGCCGATGCTCTCAGGGAGGAGATGGAGGAGGCAGCGAACAGAGTGGAGATTTGCAGGGTACTGCTGGCCAGGGCTTGGGATGGGGTCAGCCCGGGTTGTGACAGAAGCGTGGGGGGGAAGGGTGCAGTGTTGGGGCACTGTGCTTTGGGGAAACCTGCTCCACACGCAGCCAGGGCTGCAGCATTCCCTTGCAGCCCAGTGGGAAGCCTGCAGTGAATCACCCCACTGCCTCTGCTGAACCCATTAACCACCAGAAACCCCTCTCCTTGCTGGTCCCCTGTCCAGAGCAGCCCTGTCACAGCCCTGACCCTCTTCCTGCGCTCACTGAACACTGTAGGGTGTTTGTGCACAGCATGTGCCACCCTCAAAAGTAGGTGCCATCCCAGATCTGGGTGATGCTTGCCAGCTGTGGTTCCTCTGTCACCTGCATCCATGGACCTCAGGAGCCTGAGAGCATCCCCAGGGGTCAGGGAGCTCCTCATTGCTTACACTGAGCTCTGTGGGGACAGATTGCCCCTAACAGGAACACGGCCAGTACTGTAGTGGCCTCAGAAATCTGCTCCATCCCCATGCTGATTGTGTTCCTGCGTGGAGCCAGGAGCTGGGCTTGATCCTTGTGGGTCCCTTCCAACTCAGGATGTTCTGTGGTTCAATGAAGGAGCTGCACAGTGTATTGAGAAGGCACAAGGGCAGGGGTCTTTGCAAACACCAAAGTATTGGAGGATGAAATGCAACACAAGGCAAAGTAAAGTGATGCTGCTGGTTGTGTGGCATCTGGGCACACCTCTGCGCTGCGGATGCAGGGAGGGAGGCTGGGGTCAGTGCTCACGTTGTCACCCACGGGCAGCGATGGCCATCATGGTGCTTGGTGTGAGCTCCTGCCTCCGTGCTCCCACAGGACCAGCTCTCGGCTGACATGTACAGTTTCGTGGCCAAAGAAATAGACTATGCAAACTACTTCCAAACGGTGAGCACTGCGCTGGTCCCCCCATCCCGCTGTGCTCTGCAGCTGCCCTACCCCGTGCCCTTGCCGTGGTGGTGACATTGGGTGCAGTCTGTGCCATCTCTCCGCAGCTGATCGAGGTGCAAGCTGAGTACCACAGGAAGTCACTGGCACTTTTGCAGAGCGTGCTGCCTCAGATCAAGGCCCAGCAGGGTGAGTGCATGCAGGGCTCAAGGCAAGTGGTGAGCTGGGGGTGCAGAGCCCATCACCTCGCCTTGCAGGGTGGCTTTGCAAGGAGGCTGAGGCATCAGCCCGCAGTGTGGCATGATGCAGCCGTGATCCCCCTTGTCCCTGAGCTGGGGGAATGTCCCCATCCCATGGGGTCACCTCACTGTCGCCCCTGCAGCCACCCAGGTCTGGGTGGGGAGTGACCTTTGTGTTCTTCCCTCTTGATCCTATGCATTAGGATCAGGAAATGTGATTGCATTTTGCATGGATTTCACCTTTACAAGACACTTTTGAATTGGCTGGGCTGAAAACTCAGGGTTGTGGTGTTGCAACAACACTTCAGTACTTGCTGAACACCTGAGCTGAAGCCCAGGGCGAGGGTGAGGAGGACGCAGGGTGCGACCTGTCAGCCCTGTGCCCTCACAGAAGCGTGGATGGAGAAGCCATCCTTTGGGAAGCCACTGGAGGAGCACCTGGCTGTCAGCGGGCGTGAGATCGCCTTCCCAGTGGAGGCCTGTGTCACCATGCTGCTGGAGTGCGGCATGCAGGAGGAGGTGGGTGCCGTGGGGACGGCCTGGCTGCATCCCGTGCAGGGGGAGGAGTGGCCAGGGGAGATCTGGGGGTTTTCCCCCGGCGCCGACGCTGTCCCGTGTGCTGTGCCAAGGGCCTGTTCCGTGTGGCTCCCTCTGCCTCCAAGCTGAAGAAGCTGAAGGCTGCCCTGGACTGCTGCGTGGTGGACGTGCAGGAGTACTCAGCTGACCCGCATGCCATTGCAGGTGGGGACTGTGGGGGCTGTTGGCTGGGGGGTGCCTCAGTCCCCAAAGGGTGCTGCTCTGCACCCAGGGGCTGCTTTCAAGCCCAAATCTCACTGGGTGCATGTGCCTCAAGTGACCCCAGTTTCCCTCCCCATGTGGCTGTGCCGAGCAGGAGACGCTTTGCAGGATGGACATGCATGGAGTTTACAGTCTTATCTCTGCTGCTTCTGTGGTGGTGCGGGATGCTCCCTCCATGCAGAGCCCATCCTGCTGCGCTATGTTACCCCGTAGTTTGGTTTAAATGCAAATGAGCTTTTCCCTTCCCTGCTGCGCTGCAAAATGTGGGCTCTGGTTCCTATCAGGGAAGGCACCGAGGGCCTTCATGGGGCTGTGCTGAGCTGGAGGGCATGGGGTGCCCACAGCACAAGGCAGTGCTGGGCATGTGCCTGGCAAAAAGGAGACAGGCTGGGGGAGGTACAAGTGAGAGGGGGAAGCTACGCGGGGAGAGGTGGGGTGAAAATTCAGAGGGTGCTGGATTTCAAGGAGCCTCCATGAAACCTAATGTGCTGCAGGAGCACTCAAGTCGTACCTGCGCGAGCTGCCAGAGCCACTGATGACATTTGAGCTGTACGAGGAGTGGATCCAGGCCTCCAAGTGAGTCCAGAAGGGGAAGTGGTCTTGGGACTGAATTTCAGGAGGGTCCTAACAAGCAGATTTTTGACCCATGGCAGTTCCCCCTGGGGTGAGGGTGCTGAGCACAAGGGCTTTTAGCCCATGTGCAGAGTCTGCTGGCACTCCTGTGCATCCATCTGGGCACTTTCCTTGACTTATTTCTGACCCAGTGGCCAATGTTAGTGTCCAGGGGCTCTTAGTGATGTTCCTTGGGCATGCCATGCCTAAGCAGCAAGGATGGCCTTGGTGTAGATGTATATGTAGATGCTCATCTATACAGTGGCTGGGTAAGGGAATGAGTGCCCTGACATGAAACATAGTGGGTTGGTGTTTCACGGACTTGGGGACACACAGCTCTTCCCCTCCCATAGCATCCCAGAGCAGGAGAAGAGGCTGCAGGCCTTATGGAATGCTTGCGAGAAGCTGCCCAAGGCCAACTACAACAACATCAGGTGAGCGTGGGGTGGTGAGGGGCTGTGCTGGGGCTGCAGAGGGCACGTCCCACCTCACCGTGCCTGCGCTCATCCCTCCAGGTACCTGATCAAATTCCTGGCCAAGTTGACTGAGTATCAGGACATGAACAAAATGACGCCGAGCAACGTGGCCATCGTGCTGGGTCCCAACCTTCTGTGGCCACAGGCAGAAGGGTAGCGTATGGCCATGGGCTTGCGTGATACAAGGGTGCAAAGGGGTGATGGGGGTAAAGCCGTAGCTCTGGGCCATGGGTGTGGGGCCAGAAGGTTTGTTCCTACAATGTGGGAGCAGCTCCTGCACTCCAGGAGGTGCTGCAGAGCAGAAGGTGGTAGAGCCAAGGGATGGGGGGCTGCAGATCTCAGCAGGGAGCGGAGTTGGGGCATGGTGAGATGGCAAGCCATCGAGCTGCTGCCTGCTGTGTTGCAGGAATATTACGGAGATGATGACGACCGTCTCCCTGCAGATTGTGGGCATCATTGAGCCGCTCATCCAGCACGCCGACTGGTTCTTTCCTGGAGGTGGGCTGGGCCCCATGCTGCTTTGGGATGGGGTGGGATGGAATGGGATATGATGGGATGCAGTGAGATGGAATGAGATGGGATGGGAAGGGATGGGATGGGATGCAGTGAAATGGGATGGAGTGAGATGGAATGGGATGGATGGGATGGGATGGGATGGGATGGAATGAGATGGGATGGGATGGGATGGGATGGGATGGAATGAGATGGGATGGGATGACGTGGGATGGGATGGATGGGATGGGATGAGGTGGGATGGGATGGGATGGGATGGATGGGATGAGGTGAGATGGAATGGATGGGATGAGGTGGGATGGGATGGAATGGAATGGAATGGAATGGGATGGGATGGGATGGAATGGAATGGAATGGAATGGAATGGAATGGAATGGAATGGAATGGAATGGAATGGGATGGGATGGGATGGAATGGAATGGAATGGAATGGAATGGAATGGAATGGAATGGAATGGAATGGAATGGAATGGAATGGAATGGAATGGGATGGGATGGATGGGATGAGGTGGGATGGGATGGGATGGAATGGAATGGAATGGGATGGAATGGAATGGAATGGAATGGAATGGAATGGAATGGAATGGAATGGAATGGAATGGAATGGAATAGGGTGGATAGGATACAGTGAGATGGAATGAGGTGAATGGGATGCAGTGGGATGGAATGGGGTGAGATAGCATTGGATGAGCTTCATGTGTCTAGGGTGGGTGAGAGGACCAACGTGATTTATGTGAGCAGTGGGATGCACCCAGCTACTCCATGGCTCCGTTGTGGGCAACCTTGTGGTTTACATAGTGCCAGGAGCACCTCCACCCTGCATCATTGCTGCACCCAGCACCACTGCTGGGGACAAGCGGGCTGATGTCCATCTCTCATTTTCCACGCAGACATTGAATTCAATGTCACCGGCAATTATGGCAGCCCCATGCACGTGAACCACAATGCCAACTACAGCTCCATGCCCTCCCCGGACATGGACCATGCTGACCGCAAGCAGCACGACCAGGCGCGGCGGCCGCTCAGCGTGGCCACGGATAACATGATGCTGGAGTTTTACAAGAAGGATGGGTAGGGCCTGTTTGGGGCTGGGGATGGGGAGCTGGCATTGCTCCCCAGGGTTGGATTCGCTTGCAAGATGGGTGGTTCCAATGGGAGGACCCTGCAGCCCGTGCTGGGGATGCACTCTTCCCCCAGGGATGCTGAGATATGGGAGCACTTGGATAAGATCTAAGGATGCTTGGATGAGACCTGGGCTTTTCGCAGCCCCAAACCTGCTGGGGGTGGGAGCAGGCTGGCCCCTGTGTCACCTCCTGTGCCCTTCTTGTGCTATGGACCCAGTTCTGAAACCTGCACCGAGGCTTCCCCATCTTCATCATATGTTCCTCCTACCACGTCCTGCCAGTGCCCACACTCCGAGCCCCATGTCTTCTTAGCTCCTTTTCCAAGCTCCCCATGTCTGGTTTTAGGTTATTTACCACTAACAACCATCTGTTTCTGTCCATGCAGCCTTAGGAAAATCCAAAGGTACGGTGTTCTCTACGACAGTTCCGGGCGGGTGCTGGGAGGATGCTGGTGCCCCGGTACCAAGGCAAAGGGTGATATGGCTGGTGTCACCAGCCTGTCCTGCAAAGCCATCCCACCCTGTTGCCGTGGGGATTTATTCCCAGCAGCTTCTCAGTGGAAGAAACATTTGCAGGGGCTCAATGGGAGCTGCATTGGGCTGGGACACCGGCGGTGCCTTAGCGCGGTCCTGTCTTGCCGTGCGGATGCTGAGGCTCCATCTCTGTCCCCAGCATGGGTGTCAGGGTGATGGACACCTCGTGGGTGGCACGTAGAGGCACCTCAGGAGCACGCAAGACACCTGCCACCCCCCCGGCCACGCAGCCACCCGCACCGCCCGCCGAGCTGCCTGCCACGCCGCACTCACCCATCCCTGAGCAGGCTCCTGATGTGTCAGCCAGCCCCTCATCTCCTGCCTCCAGCTTTGGCTTCCCTCCCGCAGCCGAGCGGGCAAGGTATGGACCTGTGTCCCTATGTGTCTGCGGCACGCTTGTCCCCGTGGTGTCCCTCTGGTGTCCCCCTTGGGACCAAGCTGAGCTGGGTTTCCCCACGGGGCTCTTGCACTCACAGTGTTGAGCTGTAAGCTGCTGGGCTTGCAGTGATCAGAGCAAAATCCTAAAGGAGCCTAGTGTTCCCTGAGCTCTTTCTTTACCCAGAATCCACGTCCTCCTGTGGTTCACGTAGGTCAAAATGGAAGAAAGCACCTATCTTGTGCCATCCTGCTCCAAAATGGGGAGCCTTCCTCTCCTGCCACCCTGCAGGACTGCTGTGTGGCATGGCAGAGTGCAGGCCAAGCACCCATGGGTTTTGTTAGGGACCCAAGAGCTGTGTTCTGGTACAGGGCAATGCTTGGAGCAGACCCACCCTGGGTACCCCACAGCCTCTCCCTGTAGTGGGGATGCCCATCAGGTTGCCTCCGCTGTGCCGCTGCTGCCTCGCTTCGGTGCCCTTTGTGCCAATCTGCTTCTGCGTTGCTCTCATCCCTTGTAACATGCTGACCCATCCTGGTGCTGCTGCCTTCACCCCATCCCTCCTCCATCCCTGTGCTGGGCTGCTGGTGGCACCTGCAGACCAGGGGGACATGCCAAGGGCTCCATCCCAGCGATGGAGCTCCCACTCCAAAGGGCTCTGCAGCTGTGGGGAAGGGGCTGTCCCCCAGGCTCCCCCTGTTTTGATGTTGGCCTCCCCTCTGAGCAGCCCCATGAGCCCTGCTGGGGCCGTTCCTGCTCCCCTAGTGTTGCTGCCTTGCTGCTGCTCTCAATTCCCCCTCCTGCTGATGCTTCTGCTCAAGTCTCTTTTTATTTTGTTGTTCTATCGTTTTGCTGTTCTGTGATCTTTTTGGACATTTTGCAGCACGCGTGGTGTGCCGCCCGCCTGGCCGGATTGCTGCTACAGCCTCCCCTGCCCTGAGGACAAGCGGGGGCCCCCGGCCCCTGGTCCCCATCCCTGTCCCCTGCCCTGGACACAACCTGCACTGCGCCTCTGGCCAGGTTGCAGCCAGAGCCTTCCTCCCTCCCGCTCCTCCTCTTCTTCCTCCTGCTCCCCCCGTCCACTCACCCCCCACCCTCGCCCCAAGCCTTGCTCCCTGCTGGTCCCCACACCACGCTCTCTTGCCCCATGGCATTGCCCGCTCCCCATCTCTGCCCCACTGCTCCTCCCCAGCCCCCGGCCCCACATGCTGCCCTCTCCCCCCGGGGGCGGCCGCATGCCTGCGGGAGCCGACCTGGCCAGGTAACTACCCCTGCCACCATGGCTGTCCCTTACCCCTGCTGTCTCCAGGGAGATGGCTGCTGGACATGAGTTGGCTTGGCTGCAGCATGGCCTTTGTGCTAAGAAATTGCTTTAAATTGCAATTAAAGCACAGCAGCTCAGTGGGTGCCCTTGAGCATCGTGGCCCCATGGCACGCCGGCTGCGTGCTTTGCACAAGGATGCTGCCAGTGCTGGGCTTTGGGTGCAGGGCTTTGGGAGCAAAGCTTCTCACTGCCATCCCTTGTCCCCACAGCACACTAAAGCCCAAGGAGCCATCCCCCATCTCCACAGCACAGAAGGGCGGTGGGCAGCAGCCCCTGGCCACACCACCATCCCCCGCCGAGCAGAGCCCGCGCGCCCCACGCAAAGGTGGGTACCCATCTGTGTGCCACCCCCCAGTCCCCTGACCGCTGTCCATCCGTCTCTCCATCCTCCTGTCTGTCTGTCTCTCCCGCAGCCTCCAAGAAGCTGGCGCCCATCCCACCCAAGGCGCCCTCCTCAGGGGGCACATCGGAGCCGCCGGCGGGCCAGCCGTCCCCCGGCAGCTTGTCCCCAACCCCGCCAGGCACCCCCGCGCCCTATGGACTCGCTTACCCTCAAGGCTACTGCCTGGCCTCAGGTCAGCTGTCCCCAGCCGCCGCACCTTCCCCGTCTCCTCCTCCTCCTCCTCTTCCTCCCCTGGGCAGCTCTGTAACCAAATCTCGACCCGTCCCCAAGCCGAGGCAGAGGCCCTCGCTGCCGCCGCCGCAGCCCCCCACGGCCAGCGCGTCCGGCTCTAGCCCCCAGCCCACGGAGCCCCCCCTGCTCGACGCCGTGGCCCCCGGGGAGAGCGTGCCCACAGGTAACCCAGCCGCCGCGGGACGCAGCCAGGCTGTGCCGGGAGCTCAGAGCGCTCTTGGGCACCGCCGCTGGCCAGGGACACCGTGGGGACCCTGCGGCACTGCCCAGTCTGCAGGATGGCTGTTTGCGCCCTGGGGTTTGGTGACAGCGTGGCTGGGAAGATGGCAGCATCCGTGGGAAAGTGATGATGTGCCCAGGAAGGTGATGGTCACCTTGGAAAGGTGGCAGAGTCCTTGGGAAGGTGGCAGTGTGTCGAGGAAGGTGATGGTCACCTTGGGAAAGGGACAGTCATCAAGAGTGGGGCAGTGATCTTGGGAAGGTGGCAAAGTCCCTGGCATGGTCACAAGGTTCCTGGGAATTTGGAAATGTACTCAGAAAGGTGGTGGCATCCTTGGGAAGGTGTCAGGGTCCCTGGGAAGGTGACAGTGTGCGTAGAAAGGTGACAGCCACCTTGGGAAGGTCACAAGGTCCTTGGGAAGGAAACAACGTGCCCAGGAAGGTAACAGTGACCTTGGGAAGGTCACAATGTGCACAAGAAAGTGACGGTGACCTTGGGAAGATGGCAGCATCCTTGCACAGTGTCGATGTCTTTGGAAGTTGGCAAGGCCCCTAGGAAGGTGACAGTATGCCCAGGAAGATGGCAATATACTCAGGAAGGTGACAGCAACTTTGGGAAGATGGCAGCATCCTTGGGAAGGTGACAGTGACATTGGGAAGGTGGTAGGGTCCCTGGGAAGGTGACACTGTGCCCAACAGTGTGCTCAGTGAGGCAGCAGTGAGCTTGGAAAAGTGGCAGAGGAAGATGACAGTGTGTCCAGGATGGTGACTGTGACCTTGGGAAGGTGGTGAAGTTTCTGGGAAGGTCATAAGGTCCCTGTGAAGGTGGCAGTGTGCTCAGAGGGGTGGCAGTGTCCTGGGGAAGGTGGCAATGCACAAGGGACAATGACAAGGTTGGTCCTCAAGAAGGTAGCATGGTCCCCTGGAAAGATGGCAGTGTGCCCAATAAGATGGCAGTGTCCTTAGGAGGACAGCAGGGTTCCTGGTAAGATGACAGTGTCCTTGGGAAGGTGACAAGATCCCTGGGAAGGTTACAGTGTGCTCAGGAAGGTGGCACTGCCCCAAGGAAGGTGGCAGTGTGCCCAGGAAAGTGTGCCCTGGAAGGTCCAGGCATTGTCCTCAGGAAGGTGGTAATGTCTCTGGAAAGGTAACAGCATCTTTGGGAAGGTGGCATTTGTCCTCAGGAAGGTTGTGACATCACTGGGAAGGTGGCAGTGTTCCCAGACAAGAAGGCAGTGTCCTCACAAAAGGTGGCCGTGTCCCTGGGAACATGGCAGTGTTCCCAGAAAGATGCCAATGTCCCATAGGCAGGTGGCAATGCCTCCACAAAGGTGACAGTGTCCCCAGGAAGGTGGCAGTGTCCAGGAGGTTGGCAAGGTCCCCAGGACAGCTCTGATGCCACACCCACTGTGTGCCAACCTGGTGGCGCTGGGTTTTGTCCCCCCTGTGCTGTCTGTGCTGCAGAGCCAAGTGTGGGGGGCAGCACGGGGGTCAGCATGAGCGTCCCCATCTCCTAAGCAGTGCTGTCCCCAAGAGCCAGCCCCCATGTGCAACTTCAGCATCACACAGTGATGCCTTGCCCATGGGGACGCTTTGGCAGTGGGGATGCTGTGGGGACACTGTCCTGGTCACACAGCTGGCAGCTGGGCTGGCGGTGGTGCCCTCTGCGTGCAGCCCTGCCTGTGAGGGCAGGCTGAACAGGGGAGCTGTGTGGAGACGGGTTGGGCTTTGGTGGACATCACAGCCCAGCACTGGTGTGTCCCTGGTGTTGTCCTCATTGTGCCCAGCTGTGGGTGCACCCAGACATTGTGTCCAACCATCAGCACACTCACTCACAAGTGCTGCCCCAGCACTGCATCTCAGCACTGCACACAGGCAAGGGTGCATTCTGGCATGGTGCTCTAGCAGTTCACCCCATGGCAGTACATCCTAGCATGGGTGCCATCTCAGCATTGCACCCTGGCTTTCCATCCACACGTCAGTGCACCCAGGCACTGCACTGCATCCAGGCAGAGACCCCTGGGATGTAACCCCAGCATTACACTCCAGTGTTGCACCCAGGCACTGGTGCAATGCCGCACTGGTGCAGCCAGGCACTGCACACAAGCATTGCATCCAAGCACTGATGCAACCCTGGCATTGCACCCCAGCATTTTATTCTTGCATTGGTGCAGCCAGGCGCTGGTGTAACCCCAGCATTGCACCCCAGCATTTCTTGCATTGGTGCAACCATCTTGCATTGGTGCAGCCAGGCACTGGTGTAACCCCAGCATTACACTCCAGCATTGCACCCAGTGCTTCCCCGGCACTGCATTCCCTATTGGCACACTCAGACATTGCATCCCAGCACTGCGTGCAGGCATTGCCTTGAAGCCAGCAGCTACTGGTGGAGCCAGGCAGGAGCAGCAGTTGTCCTTGGGGTGGCTCTCTCCAGGCTCAGCAAAGGCCAGCAACATGCTGCCAGGTGTGGGGACACACAGGTGGGGACAAAAGCCCCACGCTTCCCCTCCGGCCGCAGTGCTGAGCACGCAGCACCCATCACGGCACACAACGACACCTGCCCCCCTCGCCGCGTTCGGCAGCCCCTCACGCCGCTGTCTGTGCCTGCCACAGGTCTGCTGCACTTCGAGCTGCCGTCCATTCACCTGGGGGGCGCGGAGGCCACGCTGCGCCGGGACCCGCTGGACGCCGCGCAGAGAGTGCAGCTGAAGGGCCCTGCAGAGGAGGAGGAGGACTCGGAGAGCACGGCCCTATGACGGCGTCCCCTCCGCCCATCCTTGCGGCCCCCAGCCCCGCACCGGGTGCTGCCGCCCTGTAGTGGGATTCGGTTCGCCTTATCCAGACTTTGCCTTGTGACTCGGTGCCTATGTCCCCCCCCGGCACGTCCTCGTGGTGGCAGCGGGGCTGGAGAGGCACCGGAGCCCCATTCCCTTCTGACGTGGGGCAGCAGCCTGGGGTCTCGTCTCCCCGCTCCGTACCCCCGTGGCTGGGATATGAGGATGGCCCCATAGCAATAAGGCGGGTGTGGGGCACGGCCTCGTCCCCTGTTTGCTGTCGTCGTGGGTTGGTGGCGTGGAGCAGAGGCTTTGGTTGTGCATGCAAAGACAAAGTCACCTTTTATCCTTTTCAGAGAGATGACATATATATATATATCTGGTGGGCATAGATATATATATATTATATATTTGTATATATAGAAATATATATATATATTTGTTTTATTTTGAGCCATTCCATCCGATCTTGGTGTACAAACGGACTATGTCCATGGGAACGCTTCGTGGCCCCGCTCCGCCCCCCTGTGCTGCACTGCCCCGACCCCCCGGCCCCACTGCTTCTGCACCGCCGCGATCTGACCGTCACCCACAGCACGGGGACGGGGGGAGGGGGGGGCAGGAGCAGCTGGAATAAACGTGCACATCGCTGTGGAACTCAGCCCCCAGCCTGCCTTCATTCAACGCCTCCCGCGGCTCCGCACGCGCTTGGGAAGGGGCCGCTCCACGAGGGGGGCTGTGCGGGTTTGGGGACAGAATGTGCCCCTCCAGCTTCAAATGCATCACCCACAGAGGGAAACTGAAGCAGCACAGGGGCTGCTCGGCTCACAGCCGCCCCCAAACCTCAAAGCAGCCACACTGGAAGGTCCCAGAAAAGTCACTAGAAAGCACCAAGAAACCCCCAGCGCCGTCCCCCAGGTGGACGCGGCACACAGCGCGCTCCTTTCATGTCTTTAATAGAAATGGCTGCGGGAGAACCACGCACTGCATAGCCCTGAGTGTGCAAGCAGCCCCGCAGCCCAACCTTCAGCACCAGTAGCTTGTAGAAAACAAACAGCATCTCTGCATAGAACTCTCTGTATAGAATAAATACTCTCTCTCCCAACAGCCCCTCGGCCCTGCAGACCCCCTGCTTGCTCCCAGTAAGGCGTGGGCTGAAAGGCACAGGGCCAAGGGTGCAGACACTCAGCACAGCACAGCCGGGTGCGAAGGGATCCCTGAGTGGGATGCGCCCAGGGCTGGTACCCAGCTGCAGGATGCTCACAGTGCAGGCACGCCCTGATTTTGAGCACTCCATTGCATGATGATCCCAGCACAGGTGGTGATGGATACCCTGATGCAGGATGCTGCTGGCGCAGGGATGCCCTGCTTCCAGATAGCCCAGAGCTCAACGCTCCCATCGCTGGATGCTCCCAGCACTGTGCACCCAGTCCCAGGATGCTGATGATGCAGGAATGCCCTGACTGCATACGGCCCATGGCACGATACTCCCAGTGCTGGGTACCCAGGTGCAGGATGCTCCCGGCACAGGGATGCTTTGTTTGTAGATACCCCCCTGCACAACGCTCTTGGTGCTGGATGCTCCTAGAGACATACATGCAGCTGTGCATTGCTCCAGGCTCTGGGTACCCAGTTGTGGGATGCCCACAGCGTAGAGATGCCCCAACTCCACAGCACAATGCTTTGGGTGCCACCCACTGCCAGCTCAGCCCCACAACCATCCCCTCCCTTCCTCAGAAGCTGGACTCAGGCACAGCCCCGTGCCGCAGGGTTGCCGTGCGCTCCCTGCCCCGTATCCCTGCAGTGCCCCCCGCGCCCCGGCCCAGCGATGCTGAGCGCCGCATGGGGTGAGGGGGCCGTGGGGGGAGGCAGGCTGAGCTCTGTGAGCGCCGGATGGGCCCGTCAGGGCTGTGGGGGTCGTGCTGTGCCCGAGGGGTGCCCTGCTGCCGCACCCGGGGGCGGCCTGTCTCCTGCTCGCCACTCCACGGGGGGCTTTTGGGGCACGAGATCCCAGTGGGGCCGGCGCTGTGGGCCCGGCGTGGTGTTGGGGTGCAGCGGGGGGGCTCTGTGCTCTGTGTGCTGCCTGCAGCATCGCCCAGCACGGCCTTCTGCTCCACACGGGGGCTGCCCCCGCCTACCGGCCCCATGGGGATGTATGGCAGCAGCTGCCCAGGGGCCGCCCGCGGGCGCGAGGTGAAGGACCACCGCAGGGGCGCAGCCCTGGGGGGGGCCCTGCAGCGGGCGGGGGGTGGCAGCTTGACACTGAGGCTGCGGCTCTGCACCACCCGCACCGGCGGCCGGGCTTCGAAGCCACCTGCAAGGAGAGAGCATGAGGGAGGTGGGGGGTGGTTGCACCGGGGCCGCTGCGGGGTTCAGGGTCGAGGGGGGGGGCTCACCTTGCTCCTGTGTGGTGCTAAGGTCCGGGCTGCAGGGTGGGGATGGGCGGGGAGCTGCAGGCTGGGATCCTGCGCTTTGCTGCTTGGTGCCCCCTAGCCGGGCTGCCCAGTGGTTCAATGGGGCCGAGCTGCTGCTGCCTGTGGGGAATGGGAGCTGCACGGGGGGGCACAGTGCCAGGGAGTGGGGCTGGGGGCTGCTGGGGGGTGCAGCAATGCAGGAGCTGCAGTGAGCAGTGTGCATATGCAGGCATGAAAGGGGTGTGCACAGACGCATGCGGATGTGTGCGTTATCTGCACAATGCTGTGCATGCTGATGCACACCAGCATGTGTGTGCTTGGAGCCCTGCTATATGCAAATATGTGCCTGCCTGCTGCACTGCCCATGGATGGCAACGCACAGGTGTCCAGGTGCACGCATGTACCTGCATGCAACTGTGCTGTGAGAGCACACACACATCTTGAGTGCACGAGTGTGCATCCAGCAGTGCTGCGTGCAGGCACATCGTGCTGTGTGTGCACTTGCATTTGGCTGTGCTCTGCACGCACAGTGTGCCTGCTCTGCAGGTGCTGCCAAGGTGGTGATGGAGGGGGTGACACTGCTCACCTCTGGCAGCACTGCTGGCCGACCAGGCAGGGATGGCATTGCGGCGCTGGTAGAAGAGGATGTAGGCGCTGCGGGTGCTCACCTCGTCCTCCCGCACCCCCTCCACCGTGCTGTCATCGTAGCTGTACCAGCGCCCGTCCAGGGAGTTGCAGCAGTACGCTGGGGCAGGGGTGAGGGAGGGGGAGCAGGGAGCAGGGCCCCTCGGGTCTCCCCTCCCCACAGCAGAGATGGAGCCCATCACGCTGCTCTGACGCACTGCACACCCCTTGCAATGCCCCCGGCCCCATGCTCTTCCCCACTGCACCCCTCACGCAACACATTTTTATCCCACTATTCCCCTGCAGCACCCTGTGACCCCACACCCCATGTCTTCACCACGCACCCCAGCTCCACATCCCTCCCCCATTGACTGCTGTCACGCAGCACAACCCTGGCCCCAAGCCATGCCCATGGCACTCTCCTTTCAGCGACCCCCTCTCCCACACCTTATCTCACTGCACACCCCCATACGGCACCCCTAGCCCCACCCCCCATGGCTGTGCCATGCCCCCCGCCCCACAGCACCCCTCGCTCACCGGTGTAGTGCCCGCCCTGCATGCTGCCATGGTGATTGCAGACGGCGTAAAGGTCATACAGAGCATCCGGGGGGCAGCTCCGAGTCGGGCGCAGGGAGTTCTGCCATCTTCCCCCCCCCGGGGCCAGGTGTGGGGCCATGTCCAACCCACGCAAGGGGAAGCGCACCAGCGTGCTCAGCTTGTGGCGACGCTGGGCAACCTGGCGGAAGCGCTTCAGGTGGATGATGAGGATGTCGGGCAGCGTCCAGAGGCGGAGCTGCACTGTGCCCTGCTGCAGGACCCGGCAGTGCGGGCAGCGCCATGCGTCATCCGGTGCCAGCTGGAGGCACATACTGTGAGCATCCCAAAAGGAGTGTCTTGTCCCTCCCCCTCCTCCCCCTGCCCAGCACCGCAGGGTGTGAGGCTTTTTGGGTGCACCCACCTGCTCCTCCTTGGTGTAGAGCTGGAAGCACTCATCCAAAGTGCAGCTGTGCTGCTGGTGTGCCGCCTGCTGCAGCCGCACGCTGTCTGCGTCCTGCACCACCTCCTGCTGCACGCTGCCGAAAAGCCTGCAGGGTGGGAGGTGAGGGAGGGGTCAGGGATGGAGCACGGGGCTGTGGTCCCTCCCAGTGCTGCACTCACCGCTCCTTGGTGCCGATGTCCCAGTCCACTGTCAGCGCGACGTGGGGGGGTCCACCAGCGGGGCTCTGCTGCAGCGCCCTGAGCACCCCAAAGGGAAAGGGAGGTGTGGAGTGGGGCCTCCCCATCCCTGCAGGGCTGTGGGGTGACCCCCCCTCACCTGTCAATGGCCGCGTGGCACAGCGGGTGTGGGTCCTGTGGGGACAGGTAGGCACTGGGGTCCCTGGCCACGTGGATGCGGAACAGCGGCACCGTGCCCTGCAGGACAACACGGTGAGGCGACATAAGGACCCTCAGGTCCCTCAGGGGGAGCGCCCTCAGCCTGGGATGCTAGTGCCAGCAGGGCCGGAGCACTACCCCACACTTCAGTATTCCCATGTGACCTCAGTTCTGCTCTCGTACCCATGGTGGGGACACCCAGAGGGACAGGGATGGGGCTTCAGTGTGTGATTCACTGCGGGCTCCCGTCAGCCCTGCGGATACCTTGGTGGCGATGGCACCCAAGTGGCAGGGATGGGTGACACTGCAGCCACATCCAGTGACTATGGCCAACCAGGGCAACAGGGACGCGGCTCACAGGGACACCATGGCCACGGGTGGGGTCACCACGGCCCCCCGCAAGGACAACCCATGGGGACACCCACCTGCACGGCGCTCCTCATCATGCCGCGCAGCTGGGCCAGCACGTCGCGCTGCAGCTGTGCCCAAGAGGCACCGCGCTCCGCCCACAGCACCAGCGGTGATCCGAACCTGGGGACGTGGGGACGTGGTTGGGGGCATGGGGACACGCAGGGGGGCCGTGTGCAGGGCAGGGCAGGGCGGTACCTGGCGCGGTGCGGACCGGTGCCCGCCACGTGGCACAGCAGCAGCAGCACAGGGCGGGCGCCTGCGGGCAGAGGGTGAGCGCGGTGCGGCCATGCCCGTGGGAACCCCCTAGGGGGAGGGATGGGGACACCGGGGTGACACGGAGGGCGTGGGAAAATTCCCGCCAACGGCTCCGCCAATCGCAGCGCGAGGGGTGAGGTTCCCACCAATCACGGCAAGACAGACACCTGCCTCCCACCAATCGTGGCGTGAGGGACAAGGCTCCTACCAATCACAGCAGAGGAGGAGAAAGGTGCCACCAATTGCAGCAGAGCATGCATCTGCCTCCATCCAATCGCGACAAAACACACCTCCCTCCCACCAATCACAGCAGACGGGGCACAGCTCCCACCCGTCATTGGGAGAGGGGGGCACAGATGCCACCAATCACAGCACAGCACACCTGCCTCCAACCAATCACAGCAGTGGGGCTGGAGCCTCCCACCAATCCCAGCGGGGCAGACACCTGCCTCCCACCAATCCCAGCACAGCACACCTGCCTCCCACCAACAGCATGGGGAAAGGGCTCCCAGCAGTCACCAGTAGGACGCCACCAATGCCACCAGCCCCACACAGTGCCCAGTACCTGCAGGGGCCTCTGGGGGAGCCTGCAGGGCATACAGGGGTGCCTCTTGCCCGGCTGTGCTCAGCTCCTCAGCGTCATCCAGTGAGCGCAGGAAGCCCTGCGGGGACACCTCGGCCAGGATCACCTGTGGCATGTGGCACATGGCTCTGGATGTGGCACAAGACACGCAGTGCAAATACATGGCACATAACACATGGTGCAGTACACAGCGTGGCACATGGCACAGCACGTGGTGCACGGCATGGCACAGGGCACAGTACACAGCACATGACAGCGTGTGGCACAGCTCATGGCACATGGCGCAGCACATGGTGGAGCAGATGGCACAGAACATGGCACGCAGCATGTGGCACAGCGTGGCACGAGGCAAGGCACAGCACAGCAGATGGCACACGGTGCAGGTACACGACACGGCGCACAGCGTAGCACACAGTGCGGTACAAGGCACGCAACATGGCCCAGCACGGCACGTGGCATTGTACAAGGCCCAACAAGGCTCAGCACCAGGCACAGCACAGCACACGGGCTCTGAGTGCCTCCCCGTTACCTGCTGTGGGGGCACATCCCCCTCCCGTGCCACCATCTCACGCAGCTCTGCAGCCGTGCCCAGCAGCGGCACTGCCAGCCCCACGCGCAGCGAGCGCCCGCCCTCACGCTGCAGCACCAGCGTCACATTCAGTGCCCTGGGGACATCATGGTGGGGATGTCATGTGTGCCCCAACTGCGGTGGTGCCAGCATGCATCCCTCCTTGCTGGACACCGCCACCTCCTGCGCTCTGAGTTCTGCCCATATGGCACAAATGGCTCTTTTTGGAGCTGGACGCCCCAAGTGGTGCTGGCCGTCCCCTCGCCATGCACTCACCTGGTCTGGCGCACGGGGATGGGCAGCGAGATGCACAGGAATGGGTCGAAGGTATTGCTCTGCTTCCGGCAGTGTGGGCACGTCAGGGATGATCTGCACGCATGGGCAGGCCGATGGCACACCTCTGAGTACCCATGTGGGGCACGGGGACGCATCCCTGGGGGCTGGGTGGCCACAAGGCACAGCCACATCCCACAGCGCGCGCACGGCACGAGGCACAGCCAGCAGCTGCTCACTGTGAGCCCTGCTGCACAGCCATGCAGGGACGTGGCTCGGTACTGTGTCACCCACAGCAATACTGGGCGCAGCTCAGCCCCCCTCCCAACACCACAGGGCCGCATCCTGCCCACAGCTCACCTGTACTGTGCCTGGAAGTGGCTCTGTACGAAGCTCTCCCCACTGGCACCACTCTGCTCCACACTGCGCTGTGGGGACACAGACCAAACGGGGTGAACCCTACACCAGCATGGCCCTCATGATTCCCACCATCCTCAGGCACTGCTGTGGGCTCCAGTGCCTGAGGGCTCCCCACGGGCTGCATGGCATGGGGAATACACCCAGTCCCACTGTGTTCAGTCTACTGTCCTGTGAAATGGGCGCACTTGGGGCAAAGGTACCCAACACACACCAGCACTGGGATGGGGAATACCAGGAGGTGCTGTCAGAGAAGGACCAGCCTGTTTTGTGGGCAGGAGTTTTTCAGTGTTACAGTGAACAAGCCTGAAAATATTTGGAAGGGACAATGATTCTCCTGGTGCCATCTGCTGGCTCAGGGTCCCGCTGAGCCTGACACCTCCTCGCAGTCTGCTGGGGGCCAGGGCCCATCTGCTGTCTCAGAGGGGGGTCGGGGGAGGGAACTCAATGTACTCGGTGCCTGTGCACCCTGCAAGACCCCAAAGCTCCCCGCATCCCCCAAGGGCTCCTCCTCCTGGAGTGCCCCCAGCAGATCCAACCTGCAGCCCTCCGCACGCAGATCTGTCCTCCCAGGACACGGACTGGACGGAGAAGAGATTCTCTTTCATCTGCCCAGCTGGGCGGGGTGCCGCGGGGGCTGCCCCAGCTCAGCAGGGAAGGACCGGGATGCCCTGCTCCCTCCCCCGGGGACACCCACCTGGTGGGCAGCGCGATGTCCCGGTGCGGGCGAGGCGCTGCCCAGGTCCTCGTGCATGCGGTCCAGCAGCCACAGCAGGAACTCGAGGGCGTCGTGCTGCGCGTTACCGCGGAACTGCGCGCCGTGTTTGGCCACGATGCTCTGCGGGGCGCAGCAAAGCAGCGGGACGGGGATGCTGCGACCGCGTATCGGAGCCGCATCTCCACCGAACGCACCGCCCTGTGCCTCAGTTTCCCCCTCCACGGAGCACAGATTCGCCCTCGGGATTAGCGAAAGATCCCCCAGCTCTCCCAACCCGGTACAACGCGCGGCTCTCCCCGGGAGGATCCCGCACACGCGATGCCACCGCCGCCCGCCCCGCCGTGGAACTGCCCGAGGAGCGCTCCGACCCCACCCGGGTTAACTCGGAGCCCGGAGCGGCCGTACCTGGAACTCGGCGGAGAGCCGCGGGGTGTATTCCAGGCTCCAGAGGGCGCGGACCAGAGCCGCCAGGCGGTGCGTGACCTCGGCGCGGGCCCCGCGGGCTCGGTAGCGTCCGAGCGCCAGGAACTCGGCGAGCGGGGCGGTGTTGCTGAGGCACTGCACCACGGCGTTCATGAAGCACGTGTTGCCGTGGTTCCGCAGCCCCTGCGCGCCGGGCGGTCGCGCCCCGCTCCCCGCCGCTCCGGCCCCGCAGCCCCGCGTCGTCTCCCTTCTCCCCGCGCTCTCGAAGCCGCCCTCGTCGTCCTCGGGCTGCGGCCGCCGCCGCCGGGAGCCCCGATCCCCCCGTCTCCCCGCCAGCCGCGCCCAGGCTCGCAGCAGCCGCCCCGCCAGCCCTCCCAGCCCCCCCAACCCCCGCAGCGTCCGCCGCCGCCCCCCGACCCCGCGCCGCCGCCGCCCGGGGCCGCCCCACGCCGCGCTCATGGCCCCGGGCGGCCCCCGCCCCGATCCGGCACCGCAGCGCCGCGCGTAGCGCCGCGCATGGCTCCGGGCGGCCGCCGGGTGCCCGCTGGGTGCCCCCCGCCGGTGCGGGACCGGTGGTTTTGAGAACGCGGGCGGCTCCTCCCCCGGTCGGGCTGGACCCGGGGAAGGGACGGGGAAAGCGGCGAGGAGGAGAAGGAGGAGGAGGAGGGGGAGGAGCGTGGGGCTCCTGTTGGACCTCAATCGGCCTCAGCCCATCGATCAGTCCGTGCGGGGAGGGCCGTACCTGCGTGATCCCCGCCGCTGTGGGCGTGGATGGGAGGGAAGCACGGAGGGAAAGCGAGGGCAGCGGGAGGGGCGGGCGTCGGGGAAAATTCTTCTCCGAAAGAGTGGCGATGCGTTGGCACAGCTGCCCAGGGAGGGTGCAACTTCCTCCTGACACCTCGCTCACTCTCATCCGTCTAATTAAATTATAGATTGCGCACTAAGTTATTTAGAGCCCGCATTAAAGATGGATGGGCACTGCCTTGTTAGGAACACGCTGGCAGAGCAGCAGCGCTGAGGCAGGTGAGCAAGTGCTGCTGTGCCAGGGAGCACCATGCTGCTCCCTGCTCCATTGGTTCCCAACACGAGAGCTGAGCAGAGAGCTTCGTGTTGCTCCCAAGCTGTGCTTTGCTTGCGGCAGTTTTGCTGTGTTCCAGCAAAACCACACACCTGCAGCACCCCGAGGCACCGAGGGATCTCAGTGAATACTACGAGGTTATTTCAGGTGCTGGCGTGCTGAAAACACACACTGAGGAGCTGTTGTGTTGGGGTGCAGTGAGGCAAGGATGATGATGGGAGCACTTCCATAGGGCTGAAGGCCTGCTGTGCAGAGGGGATGGCAAAATTTGGGGTGGCACGGGGCTGTGATTGCAGCATCCATCCGCCGTTCCCTGCCTTCTGCCCTCCAGGGACAGCACCTTCACTCCGTGTTCACATCACAGGGCTCTGTCACAGCACAGCGCAGCACGATAGCTTGCCCACGCATTGCTGCTTCTCTGCCTTGCTGCTGCTGCTGCTCCTGCCAGGAACGCAGCAGTGCAGGGAAGAGATGTCAGCAGCATATGCAGCGTGTGTGCAAACAGAGCTGCTGGCACTGACACCTCTGGGCTTTGCTGATGTGATGGGAGCAGCTCTGCTTGCCTCTGCCACGCTGCTGGGTAACAACAGTGCACTCTCACTAAGCATCAGAGATATCCTTCACTCACAGGGCCGTCCTTCAACACTAATGATGGGTGTCATGAGTGGAATAGAATTGCTTTGCTGAAGTGAGAGTGACCTGCGGCTCCTGGGAAGCTGGCATGGCAAGGCCCTGCCCTGCTGGGCTCCCCATCTACTGCTGGAGTGGGCTGGGGCTGGCACAGCAGCAACCCAGGCTGCTCCTGGCTGGGCAGAGAGGACGTGGGTTGCTGGGCTGCCTGCCTGGCTCCACACACAGCCCTGTTTTCATTCTCTTACACAAGCACAAATGTTTTGCCTGTCCATCCCACATTCCAGCGGTTTGATCCTGCCTTCCAAGCCACACTGAGCGCTGCTGCAGAGCTTGTAAAACCTGCTGGAGTGTTTACAGCTGCATAGCAACGAGCCTCCAATCCAGAGAAAAAGAGGAAGGAATGACTTAATTCCTTTGCTCCAGACACTGTTAATAAGAGCAGGGATATTTCAAGCAGAAGGAATAAATGTGGAGGTTGGTGGCCCTGCCTGTGGGAGGGGGGTTGGAGATTCACGATCTTGAGGTCCCTTCCAAACCCGGGCCATTCTGTGGTTCTGTGAGCTGCACGGTGTTTGATGGGCAACATGTGCACAGATACCCCCAGAGCCAGAGCAGAGGGGTGTGCTGTGAGCAGCAAACATTTGTTGTGGCGTAGAAAGAATGACGAGCAATCCTACTTTTCTATCCCCCTCTGCATACCAAAACAGCTAAAGAAATCAATCCGGGTATGACAGTACCTAAATGAAATATTAGTTAGCTTAAGTCTCTGTAAGTCTTAACATTAGGAATCCAACATTTTGAACACTTTTCATTTATGACTCGACTCCTGCAGGCCATCAGTGCATGCAAAAGGAAGATTTACTCTATTGGCATCACTTCATAGACCGGCTGCCTGCACTGATCTTCGAGCAAGCTGTACCATCAGAGCTGTCAGTTACAGCACCAGGCATGATACGTGTTTTGTCCCAGCATGAGTATCTGGTATTTCATGCATATTTGGAACCCATTTGGAAAATTAGGGCAGTGACCAGGAATTTGCATGCGTCCAGCTGGCATTGCTGGAAATAGCTGTGCTCTCACTCTTGGAAATCAGGCCTCTGAACAGAGCTTTAAATTGGGCACTGCAAACGAAGAAGCCCCGAAGACCCCAAATTCCTTTGAGAACACTGATTTAAGAGCTTGTCTCGAGAGTTTCATCGTCAAACAGCTGAGCAGGAGCTGAGGGCTTTTTCCTCAATCAGGACAAATTAAAATGAACACAGAAGACTGAATTTACACAACAAGTTATTCATTAAGGAAAGGGACAGAAAGGAATTGGGAGGAGGGAGAGAGCACACCCAAATGAGCGGCCATATGAACAAGAGCAGACCGGGGGGCTGTCAGGGAAGGTGGCAGTAACCAAACAGCAGTGCTGTAACAGCCTGGGGTTGTCAGGAGTGGTGAAAACTTCCACTCCAAACTAAGTGGAAGATGAAATTAGCCTCCCCGCTAAAAACCAGGCCTGTGCGTTCAGTGCTAGAAAGGATATCTGGAAGATCCAGTAAATTCATACCAGAAAGTAGAAAAATAGCATCTCCTCCAATAATAAAAGTGCTTTAAAAACCTCAGCTCTGAGAAGGACGGACTTGCAGGGCTGTTTTAGGAAGCAGCAGCTCCTGCGTTAGGGGCAGGGTACTTCCAGAGCAGGATGGCACCATCGGCACTCACGCTCACGATGTACTTTTTCCCAGGGCAGATCTTGAGTCGGGTGATGTTGCCACTATGGCCCACTCCAATGTGGGTCACCGTCCCCTCGTTGTAGTCCCACATTTTCACCAGGTGGTCGTCACCACCTGCATTGGACACAAAGGGAGAACGGAGGATTACGCAGAGCCCTGCTGTGCTGCTTTTCGTTCCCGGCTGACAGGCAGAGAATACTTGGGCACTCTTTGACTGAGGAAGGATGGGATGTGCTGTCCTAAACATTATAGCAAAGCCTACCTCTGTTCAGCTGAAGCACAGAGGTGGTGGCAATTAGGCCACTCAGGCCCTGCACCAGCAGCCTGCTGTAAGCTCTGAATAGCAATTGCTACCACTGTGGCAGGTCCTCCAAAGGCCCTTCGCCAGCAGTGTCACCAGGCTCCCTAAAGGAACTGGTGCTGGCATAAAGCCTGCTGGCTTAGCTCAGTGTGCACAGTAGCATGGCCCTGTGCTAGCAGTCAGCTCCCAGAAGAGATGTCACCACAGCTGGGAACGTGTGAGCCTGAGGCTGAATGGAACCTGGAGCCACGTGTGCCAGGAAACTAACAGTGCCAGCAGGACACCTGGAAAAAAGCAGTCAGGTGCACTGCAAACACGATGAAAACAAATGAGGAGCCCTGTGCTCCCTTGGGAACATTCGAACCTGTCTTCACCTCTAAATTACATCTTGCAACACTGAACCGTAGTATCTTCCATGTCTGGATCATAGCCTCTTCCAAAGTATTTTTCTGCAACAATTTGTTTTATTCTGTGTTGCAGCTGAATTTTCTTTTATATTTTGTTCTTATTTTACCAAGACTCTTGTTTCATTGCCTTGCTTTTCTTGGTCTTAATACGGCTTCCTCTCTTCTAGTTTCACCCACTCACTCACCTGTGACAAAGTTTGCCCCATCTGATGTGATGTCCATCCCATTGATGGAACCCGATAGCGAGCCTTCCAAATCTCTGATAGCAGAGCCATCATACACTTCCCAGTATCCAATCTAGAGAGAAGACAAGAGACAAGTTCAGCTGTGCATAAACAGCACGAAGATGTCAGCGCTGTCCCACAGACTTCTTCAGAAGTACAGGAGCTTCATCACGAGCCTCTGCTTCCCCAGGAAAGCTTCCCTAGCTGGCACAGCTTGCTCTGATGGCAGCCTGGTGTGATTATGAAATGTCCATAACCAGATGTTGTTCTGCAGTGTAGTTTGGCTTACCCTCCTGTCTGTCCCACTGGTGATCAGCTGGTATTCCTCAGGATGGTAACACACACATTTGAACAATGTGTTGGCCAGAATCATTTGTTTTCTTGTAAAGCGCCTGCAAAACACCCCAAAACAAGAGCAAGCAGTAAGGTCAAAACCCAAACCTTGACTGCCTGAACTCTCTCTACTTGTGCTGTACATCAAGTATCTTTCTACTTGAACGTTAACAGGTTTTAGATGAGTTCAGGGCTTCATGATACCTATCGGGGTCATCAGTTCTGTTCCCCACCATGCTGTCTCACGGGACTTTTGATCTGCTATCACACAAAACAAAGATTTTTATAGATTCCTTGCTAGGTGCTATGCAAAAAAAGTCTCTGTCCCCATCACAGTGCAGAACAAGTAGAGATCTGCAATAGCTTGTCAAGAATCTGAACTGGATCTGATACAGCAGAACAACTCGGGACCAATGCTTGTCTAAACTGCTCTGAAAAGTTTCCGGTGTTGGAAGTTCCACCCTTCCTGACTGATTGTTCTTTCCCATCTTTCCCCATTTTAGTTCTCTATGGCTCTTTTCCCCCTCTTTCTCACCATATGGTGTCCCATATAGGACACAGTGACCCAACACGGACACTTCCAGCACTGTAAGCACCTTGCAATACCAACCCCCCTCCTTACCCGATATCCCAGATGATGCAGGTTCCATCAAGGCTGGCTGTGACACACTCTTTGTCATTCTTCTTAATCTTAATACAAGACACAGCAGAAATGTGCTCCTTCAGAACTGCTTCCAGTTTGTGAGTTTTCTCACCAATTGCCCAGAGCCTCACCTGGAAATCAGCGGCAAACATCAACTCTGTACCATCCAGTTTTGTCTGAGCTCAGGAGAATGCCCACAGCTTCCCCAAACCCTGCATTTCCCTTACAACTTGTATAGCCACAGAATCTCAACAGGCTGCTCTCTGTTTCTCTAGCTCCAAACGAGAGCCCTCCTCACCCACATTTCAGTTCACTCATTTCTCCATTGAGAATAAGCACCTAATCCATGATGCATTTCCAGCTGTGTTTTAAAGACTGAAGAACAGTGCTTCTGAAACTGAGTTTGAAAAGCTACCTGGTACTTGTGGTACATATGTAATGCTAGCAAGTAAATACAAAACAGCTCTTTAAATCTTTCATGTGGAATACATGCCTTGAAAGCATCTCTTTTCCCAGTGGAGGTAAGGGCAGCTATATTTCCTCTTGATCCTTCACACCTTGCATTTGCTGTCCCATAAGTGCCAAACTTCGTGATATCAATTTGCTTTTACATTTCTCTAAGGTCAAATGCTAGTGCAAATTTACTATTGCACGCTGAGATCCAAAGCAGAGAACGTTCACCTTCCATGTTTTCAAGTCTGATGCTAAGTTACCTATGGGATCCAATTGGACACGTCCAATTCCTGCTGCCTAAATGATCAGAGCGTTCAGATACCTCAAGCAACCCCGGCCATCAGAGCTTTCAGATGATTGATTTTGACAGAACCATTAGCATTTCAGAGCACTCCTTTGCCTTTTGAATGAATGCAGCAAATGCCCCCCTGCAGTTCTCATTTCTACTTAACCAACCTTCTAGCTTTAATTCTGTCCCAGCTGTCTTTTTCAATTCAGAGAGCAACTAACCGCAGCCTGTGCCATTCTGTGTGCTCATACAGAATCTAGGTCTTCCATCCCCTGCATCCTCCAGCACTAATCATCCAAGGTACTTCACTGTGCTTTTATTAGTGAAGGGTTGAAGTGGCTCATCATCTCTGATGTCTTTATGCAGTGAGACAAGGCAGTGCTGCTGCTACCACTCTCTATCACTCTGCAGGAGAGCTGAGGCACAAGCTGATTTAGAAAGATGGGGATATTTGCTTGAGATCTGCAAGCCCCACTCTTCAAGATTTCCTGTGCAATCTTCAGCGTGCACACTGCACATGATGAGCAGGGTACAGAAACAAAGCATTAAGAGCAGTTCAATCCATCAGGATGCACTTAAACGTCTGGTTCTGAGAGCACGCCAGACTGCAGGGAGGAAGTCCAAAGCAAAGCAAGAAACTGAACGCGAGCCTTCCAAATCTATTTTAATATATTTTAAAAAATGCTTGTATGATTTAAAATTTAGGAAAAAACAGCGTCTCTTTTACAGATTGCAAAAGGCCACAATGAAAGGCAGCGTGTGGAGCAGACAGAACACGGTGTTATTTTTTAACTGCTGGAATAATATTATTGAAGTGCACAAGTCTGATGCCTTCTGAGTTCTGTGTTGGAATGTTTTCATAACTGTATTGGAAGTCAAGTTATTAGAGCCTTCTATTAACTTTACCACCTCAGTCAGGTAACACCAACCCAAAGCATCAGGGAGCTGCCCATAGACAACACAGCCACAGAAGGTGAATGTTGTGCTGTTAACTGAATTCATACAGGTTGTATCTGACTGGACCAGGGCTTCAGGAGAAACGACAGAAAGCAAATCTGTGCTAGAACACAGTGAAAGCAGGCTTGCAAACAATGACTAATGCAGATAGGCCAAACAGGGGGGAGAGACAAACGAGGAAGGATGAAGAGCATGTTCTGCATTAGAATGATTTTCAAGACTAACATGCCAGAAGAAATCGGGGCATTGTTTCATAGGAAACCCTCTGAGAACAAGAGATTTGCACGTATCAAAGGCTAAAGCTTTCAAACCCGGTCCTCTGCTCAAGTGTGAGTTCAGAATAGCTCCTTTCTAACTGAGCAGTTTCAGACAATTCCCAGGTCCTGTGATGAGGCACAAAGCTGCCCTGGGTTTTCAAAGCAAGAAATTACCTGCCCTTCTCCTCCTCCACTGAGGATCCGCTTACAGTCGTTAGTAGCAGCGATCGCTGTCACCCCCAGGCTGTGGGCATTGTTAATGACATACTTTTCCCGTCCACTCTCTGGCAGGAAGGCACGGATTTTTCCATCGTTCCAAGCTGATGAACAAAAAGAAACAGATCATCCAGGCACAGAGTCTTTCCTCATGCTGTCGTTACTTTCCATTACAAACAAACCCTTTTCTTATTATGTTCCTTTATACTGTGTAGCCTCGCATAAACTATTAAAATTTAATACCTTTTCTTGGTTCTGGCTGAGGGCAAACTGTCAGGTCTCTGGGGAGACCTCATTGCAGCCTTCCAATAATTGAAGGCAGCACATAAGCAGGAGGGGGAACGGCTGTTTACGAGGATGGATGGTGATAGGATAAGGGGGAATGGTTTTAAACTGAGACAGGGGAGGTTTAGGTTGGATATGAGGAGGAAGTTTTCAGCCAGAGGGTGGTGAGGCACTGGAACAGGTTGCCCAAGGAGGCTGTGGATGCCCCATCCCTGCAGGCATTCAAGGCCAGGCTGGATGTGGCTCTGGGCAGCCTGGGCTGCTGGTTGGTGACCTGCACACAGCAGGGGGTTGGGACTGGATCATCATTGTGGTCCTTTTCAACCCAGGCTGTTCTATGACTCTATGATTCAAACTGGTTTGGTAATAGCAGAGGGGCAGCATTGCTACTCTAGAACTGCAGCAGTTCCTGTGTAGACAACTTGCACGTGGCAACAGGCACCAAATTTATGCCAAAGTTGCTCTATGTACATTATAGATTAATCTGCTCCATACATCAGTGTTAACATTTTAGAATTCGGCCTTTTGAATAAGACCCAACAGAAGTTCTGGATTGCTGGAGATCACATCTCAAGCAAGGAACCTCCCCTTCCCCATAATCCTGCAACTACGGTGCCAGGATCTGTGCTCTGTGAGCAACATCCATTGGACCAGCAGCTAGCAAAGAGGCCTGTGGTCACAGCAATCACCTGCGGCAGCTCCCAGCTCATGCCTGTCTTCATTCTCACGTACTGATGACGTTTATTACACTGGATAACGCTTACAGGTTGGACTCACCCATGGGCTGGGAATGCCCGTTACCTGAAATGATGCTCTTGCCATCCCTCATGAACTCTATGGCATAGCAGGTCATGTTGGGGATGACGATTCGGAGGAGCTCCCTGTTCTCTGGGGTGTGCCATACCCGAATGTCATCTTTGGAGCAGGTTGCAAACAAGTCTGAAGTCCCACTGGGGTGGTCAGAGAGAAGAGCTAATGAGAGGAGAGCACGGCTTCTGCATCAGATCTTAACTCATCCCCTAAAGCTCGGCTGCTGCCGATGTTCAGCTGTGATCCATGCAATAGGGGTCACAGTTGTTGAGACTGAAAGACCTTTATCACAAAGATTTCCCCTGGTTTGGCACCTGTGTGCGGTGAATTTCGAATGGAGCAGAAGGAAATCTCCCTGCTTTAGTGAAAGTCGGGATGCTGATTTCCCAGATGGAACCCCTACAAAACTTGAAGTGCTGTAGACAGTAGAGAGAAAATGGGGGTAGAGGTGCTGACTGCCCAGGTTTGACATCGACGACCAACAGCAGCCTCACATTGTAAAGATGTCATTTTTTATCTTGCTTACTGGGTGATTCCTATTTAACATTGCTGAAGGCAATGGGGGAAATGGTAAAAGCCTTTCATAGTATAGTTGGTATGTTTGAATAAAAAAGACCTGCAACATTTCAAAACCTGTGGGGCTGAATTCTTTGAAATGAGCTCTTAAAATAAGTAACAAACAAAAGGAGACATTTGGGCATGGTTTTATGCCACCACCGCTGCTTTCTGCAGGATGAGATTAACTCCAACTGGCATAAGGCAACACATCAGTTATGCACAAAGACGACCAAAGCATGTATCCTCTGGATACGACAGAGAGTGAAATTTAGAGAGCACCGTATGCTTTTGTTCAAAATCACCAGCAAGACAAAGCAGGACAGGGAAAATCGGCCCAGCAAAAGTGCAGCCTCTCTCAGGCCAAGCTTGTGCAGATGCTTTACAAAGCAGAACAGCATCAGCAATTTAGGTGTCCTGAAATACACCAGAACAGGGAAATTAAGCCTGTATTTCATGCTCAGTGACACGCACTGCTCAGGAGCAGCTAACCAATAAGATGTTTAAAACAGGCATGTAAAGACATGGAACCGTAGCCCTCGCATTCATCACTGAAGCCTGCTCATCCAAACACCTCTGTGACACAGATGTGCCAGTTGGGAACATCAGCATCACATTACCCTGAAGCGCCAAGTGATTTACTCATCAGATTAGAAGTGGATTTTTCAGGCCGGTGACAAGGGAGGAGGGCATTTTGCACTTCCCCTGTCTGCTGTGTTACACCTTGACGAGCTCTGATCATCTGTGCTGCGTCAAGAAGCAACGCAGCACCATCCCCAAATCAACATTCTCTTTGGGATCAAGCTGCCGTTCCCTGCTTGGGAAGGAAACAACCAACTGCTGACCTTACTTGCAGCTCCCTTGGCAGCCCAAAGCATCCCAGCCAGTACTCACGAAGGAAACACGATGTCGTGAACAGCCTCACTGTGGCAGGTGGTGATCAGCTCCTCTGTAAAGGCCGTGTAGTTAACCCGGTAGATCTGGCACGTCTTCGTCCCCACAAAGAACTGGTGGCCCTGACCTCTGCGTGTCAGGGAAGTGACACCACCTTGAACTTGAATGGTCCTGGTAAGAAAAAGCAGGGTTTATTTTTGCTCAAGTGCACTTAAATATCCCGCATTGAACAACATCTCTGCTCAGCTTAGAACTCGTGGGGATGGTTACACTTGTACAGAGCTTAGCTGCTTCTGAGCTGTGTGCTGAAGTTGCCTATTCAAACAATGCAGTGACTAGCTGCAGGCCTGATTTTCAAATCACCCACTGAAAAGTGAAGCCTGCAGCTATTTCACATGCAGAAGAAAGCCCTGCGAGCACTCCAGCGCTTTAAGACACTCCTGTGAAATCAGAGAGCACTTTCTCCAGCAAACACTTTCTAAATGGCAAATACTCATCTTCCTCAGGTGGTGTAAGGGAACATGTAAGTAAATCATGGTTTTACTGACTTCAACAGACCTGTCCCACTTTACATCAGTTCAGGATCTGACTCCTAATGCCTACAAGGAGACAACGGTCATTTAAAATGAGCTACAAGTAGGGCAATGTAATGCAGAAGCACCCAGAAATTTCCAGTTTGCTTCAAATTCCTTATGCTGCAAACATAACATTGAGATTAAGAACACCTGTTTTTGTCTGTAGGACTGAAAAAAACCCGAGGCTTATTTGGATTGTGCCATTCCATGGGAAGGACTGGTCCTTATTGCACAGCCACCATCTCTACCCCGCTGATCCCCCACCTGCAGACTCACTTCATCACTTTGTAGTTTGAGCCTTTACAGAGCGCCACAGTCCCTCCTCCAGTGCCAACTATTACATCTCCTGTCTTCAGCAAAAGCAACGCCGTGACTCCCTAAGAGAGAAGGGGATTAAAACACAACTGGATGGAAGCAGTTGCAAACACAGCCATGCTGAATAACTCAGTGGTGCCTTAATGATGCTCCCCATGGCGGTGTCCACATCGCTCACATATGGCTCTATCAGCACTCTCTGACTGACTCAGGCTTAAGAATGGTTCTCTGGAGGGAATGGGAAGAAAAGAGTTATTAATTACAGGCATATATGAACATCTACAGTGGGAGAGTTTAAGGTAAACAGCATCAAAACGAAGCCCTCCATGCAGTCGGGACCACAAAGGAATTTACACATCCTTACCTTGCTCCAGCATGCAATATACACATTTTATATCAGTACCTCCACTTTGCCTTCCACTGGTTCTTTATAGATGAACGACAGAAGGATGAAAACAACAGAAGATGAAACTCAGCCTGAGCACCCTTTGGCAAAGCTGCTCTTAGGATGCACCCCCTGCATTCCAGGCTTCTCTCGGTGTCTGAAGCATCCTCACACACACCACTGATAAAACACACTTGTGGCAGAAAGGCTTTGGAAATCAGGCAGTCCATCAGCACAGGCTTCAGCTATTAGCTGAGTAAACCCACAGGAGGTCAGCCATTAGGAAAAGCAGAAACGCTTTTCCAGCAGCTGAAGTACCACACTACAGTTGGAAGGAAATCAATCCCCAGTCCTGCCACAACGTTTCCAGCCTCACTAAGTCAGCCTGCTGCTGTTTTGCCCCTCCTCAAGTAGTGTTGATCTGCCATACACAGACAACAGATCCATTACTGACCATTTCTGACAGTCGCAAAGTGGCTGCAAAAGGGGTGAGAGCATTTCTCTGGGGTCAGACCTTGTTGTTTTCGCTCAGCAAAACATTCTGGGGAGAGAGGGAGGGGGAAAAAAAAAGGAAAGAAAGCAAGGGAGCCACAAAAACTTGGTCTGAAACCTAAGTTCCATTGCAAAGCCACACATACAGGATGTAATTTCACAGCGTTATGATGTTTGCCTTTGAGTCCGAACTCATAGAGAACACAGGTTGTGACTGGTGGGGTTTCTTCTGGGCAAAGAATCCCAGAGCTTCGTGTTGTCACTGCAAAAAGACGTGGATTCTCAAAGCAGAGCTGACAAGTAAATCAGAATAATGATTCATCTATACTTTAGGAGGGAATCATTGCCATGTACTTGACCTCTGAATTTTGAACATACACAGGAGCCAGCATTTGAAATCTAAGCAGTAGCACCCAGCACTTCTGTTCTCTTCAGCCATTAATCTGGCCCATCCCTGGTGTATTTCAGGATTAAACACTGCAGGGTGTTTAAAAGAATGAAAGCCAGAAAGTGTCCGTTTTCTCTGTGGAAAGGAATGAAGCTCTAAGGAATGTGAGAAAGAAATCAAGACAGAAGAGAACAGACGTGACATTTGAGCTATTTAGAGGTCAATGCTATTAGAAAAGATGCTGCAAAAGCTACAGAGAAAGGCTGCTGAATGTGGAGAAATTACTTTGGCTCTGTTTTCCTAACAAGCAGAAGCAAAGGATGTTTTCTTGCTTCTATTTTTTAATGGAAAGACAAAAAAAAAGACACCAATATGTAGATAGCTGCCTAAAATAGATGAATTCCTTATCCTCCATGGTATCACCAAGGCCTCTCGGTTGTTTCTGCCTGGTGTTCCATCAATCCTGCGCCTGCACTGCAGGTTAGGGACTGAGCAACCTTGGGATCAACCCTGTGTGGATGGCAGGGAACGAAATCCCAGCCAACTGGCATAAAACCAATCCTGATTTATAATTTACACTCACTGCAATCACTTGTGAGCCTGCCTCCAGCAGCAGCAGCCCACTGCTGTCACGGCCATCGCTGGGAGGCACTGGATGCTGTGCTCCCACATCAGTGCCAGGCAGGGAGCCAGGTTTCATGCAAACATTCTTTGCTTAAGCACGAGAACAAAGGGAGTGTTTTTAATTAAAAATACGATCCTCGAGCAGAGCTGTTTCCAAACTCTGCTTTGCAAAATTTCTGACCAGGCATCAGCAGCGTTTTACCAACCCCTGTTATCTCAGGGTCTTTGGATCCGCTGCTCTGCATTATTTTCTGTTGCAGGCTGCTTTACCTACCTGTGCCCTGAGGGTGCAGCTCTAGGGCTGGTGGCAGCCTTGCAAATCACACCTGTGAGTCCATAGTTGACCCGATTACTGCTTTCTGCTTGTTGCTAATTAGGGTTCTTAGAGCCACTTTGAGACTGAGCAGGTATTCTCTTTGGTTCTCGTAATGTGGGAGGGAAGCAGGTATTATCAAGAAAAACAAGGAACACCTGAAAGTGACCGGGATTGGTTGTGAAGCTCTCAAAAACAGTTTGATTTCAGGCTGGGTTTAGGAACTGTGCTTCTTCCTTCTCCTGGCTGCTCTTGGAATCCCCACAAGTACACAGCTCTGGGAGTTGCTCTCGTTATTCATGCAGCTCCCATTAACGATGCAGCCAGAGCTCTGCTTTATAACACTGGCAGTCCTTTTGTAGGGGAAATGCAGAGGGTAACCCAGGTTAAAAATATCGCCATTCATTATTTACCTTTTACAAAAGGCAACCGCAGCTTTGAAGTGTGATGATAAATAAAGATGCCAGCACAAGCACAGCCTGTGTGTTCCCTCCCCGCAGGGATGCTTGCTCTTTGTCCCACTCTGATCTCTCGCAGAGTTCTCAGGTGCTCTGTGAAATCCAGTCCACCTTGTTAAAATATTTTGTTTATTTGCAAAATATCCGACTATTACTGAAAATCCATTTGCAGTCCTGCATCTCACTCTGTATCTGAGTGGTTACCCTACAGCTCCTCAAGCCTGCAGTGGGAATAAATGGTAAAACTGTATTTACAGACGTGACAGCAATGCGCTGAACTCCACTGAGATGTGAAACAAGTTGCTTCAAACGTGCCACTCCTCTTCAAAACAGAAACAAAGACAACTTCAGATCACGTTGAACAGTAAACACGTTCTCAGATCTAAAGGCAACGTTTCTCTAAGATCGACCAAAGTTGTTTTCAATACACACCTCCCCCTCACTGGGCAGCAGCTAACCTCCCTCTTTCAAGGCCTGCTCGTCGTGGGGTTACTCCAGGATGGAGTTTCAGGGCACGCCACTGTCTTGTAGTTCCCTGGTGACGCTGCTGCCAAGGCTTGCAGGGATGCCCACACACATACAGCTTTGGAGGGGGAACTGCAGCAAAGCGACGAGGGTGGCTCCAAAGGAGGGAGGCAGGGAGCTGGGAATTGCTGGTGCTAAGTGCTACATGCCACAGGTAGAGCTGCATCTCATGGAATGCACACAGCTCTGCAGAAAAAGAAGCCATCACTGCTCCTAGGTTTAGCAATACGATGTACCACATTTTGTGAAAACAAGGTTGGGAACACTTCTGCTTTGATAAATGCTGCGTTTTCTACTTGAAAAAATACCTGCACAAATACTCTTCTGATATTGAAGGCTGTGCTACAATTGGAAACTTCTGTCATAAGACATTAGAGCTGATTTGTGTACCAAGAGGGCTTGCTGACAGCACAGTGACAACATTCAGTCTGTGTGCAGGGATGTGCACTGGGTGGGCAGAAAGGGGGATCGTGGTATGCAGCCAGGAAGGGAGAGCTGGAAGTATGAGGGTGGGTCTGAGAGCAGCTGGAGATAAAAGTGCACCAGCACGCACTCACTGATGATACAACACTGCTTTGCACTGGGATCCTGATGAATTTCCCATGATAGACACTGCATTGGTAAGAGTCATGGAAGAGAGCAGAGAGGAAAAGAGCACCTGACAGAAGAGCCTATGAGCAGAAGTGTGCAAACACGCAGCATCATTTTGAGCAACACGATAGAGGAGGATGCTGGATGGAAACCACAAATAGCCCCGCACTGTGAACGTCTTCCTGCCTCTCCCCCTGCCAAAGCACACACACGGTTCTCTCACCTAGCTGCCACTGCCTACCACCAAAGTAAAAAGATGTAAGTTGGGTTATTGCCTGGTAGCTCGGTTCTGATCCCCAGCCAGGGCTGGCTGACAGCTGTGACATCCACTGTGGGATTTTACCTTCTCCCTAGCATCCTGTCAGCCTCTTGCATGTTGAAAGGTCTTGTTTTTCTTCAGCTTTTCACCATTACAAGCAATGCCAGCTGAAGCTAGCGATACTCCAAAGCTCTTCTTCATATGGATGGGGAGAAGGTCTGGCCTCAGCCTCTGCTTTTCAGTAAGAGGCTCTGGGCTGTCCTTCGACTTCCACACTGCACTGCCTCCTGCTAACAACCCCAGCTCGTTGCTTCTTCAGTGATGGTCTCAAAGGTGTGTGTATCTTCTATGAGGGTTTGTTTCAAAGGCTTTTGGCACATTTCCCCCACTCCAGAAGGCAAGGGAGTTCAGAACGCTGTGTGGCTGCAGCCAGGTGCTCCAGGCTGTGCTTGTGATACTACATATAGGACTGAAATCATGCCAGCATTTAAAAAGGGAAGGGATATTCAATACCAAGACCTCTGCCAGGACATGGGAACACTTGCAGATGGATGCAAAACACTGCAGGATGACTGCTGGAGGGCTGTTGCAACAGCAAACCGCACAGATGTATCCACAAGAACTCTAATGTGCATCAGAAATCATAAGTGTGATGAATATTTATCAGGAAAACAAAATACGTACATTCTTGTCACTTAGCATGCACACAGAATTAAACTCCTTACATTCCAACAAAGCAAGTGGGAAAACCAAGTGTGATGACTTCTCCAAGCTTCTGCAATAGATAGACAAACAGTGAGAATATTTAAAGGCCTCATTGGCTGCAAGGAGTCCCAGGGAGGTGGGCATGCACTGGTAATGCAGAAGCACCACGCTGTGACTGGTAACTCTGTAGGTCTGTATGACTGGGTTCATATGTAAGCGTGTTAAAAGCAAAGATCAGAAGGTCTGGATAAACGAGTCCAGAACAGCTTTTTATTTGGGAATTACCGATGATTTTCTCTCAAACTTTTTGTCAGACTCGTGCTTGCCCCAAACAACAAGGCCTGCTTCTTGCTAGGACAATTTCTCCAGCAGTACATTCAGCACTTCCATCTCTATTGCTTCTCTCACTGCTCACTGGTTTTCATGGGTTTTAATAGAATCACAAAATACATTCAACCTTGTGAAAGGGAATATTTCGGGAAAGGGTTTGAATTCTTTCTGTATCATCCCCTCCACCAAAAAGCCACAAACACAGCAACAAATAAAGAGAAATCAAGAGCAAGCGTTCCAGCTGTTGCCCATGGTTTCTCATTACAACTCTGCCAACAAAAGGCCAAAAGCTCCTCCTCCAGAAGACATTCCTGTCTGTGGATCATTACACAGAGATCTGCAAGTCCCAACTGCAGGCAAACAAAGAAACTTTGTTGAAGGAACCTTGAGGTCAGGAGGCTGAGCTCTCAGAACTCAAAAAGCAATAGAGCCGATGCACGCTGCGCAGCCTTTTCATTTTTGCCCCAGCTGTGCATAAGCACTATGATAAACTCTTTAACTGTGTTATCTACAGTGATATTTTCAGTAAGACCTCTGCCTCGTGAGTGGGGAAGCTGAAGCTACTACAGGGATGGGTCACAAGGGGTATAATAATAATAATAATAATGATAATAATAATAAATAATGTAATAACATGAGATGGGAGAGCACAGATAATAGCAATGAACAAGGAAAGAGCACAGATCATGTTTTAGCTGAGAAACCTTAATGTGGTCCAGAAGCACTGAATTCTAGATAGCAGGCTCTGCCAGAGCTCCTTGCGATGCTGAGCAAAGTCACTTAACTAGATTCTTCCAAGCAGAACCCAATTGTGTATTCCACAGGTGCCAACACACACAGACTCTGGGGACTGACTTTCAAAAGTATGGAACACTGAAATCTGCAAATAATTGGAGTCAGTTGGAGCCCAGCCTGTGAGCACAGACAGCCACGTAATGTCAAGTGCTGTGGGAAAAGGGTAAAAGACCAAACCTCTCAAAACTGGAGCCAAAAAGAAGCAGTTTTTTACACTTTAATTTTTCAGTAGCGCCACAGAAATCCCAGCAAAGCCTTGGAGGACCCACTGAACCTAACTATTCAAACAGGGCTGTGATGGTAGCACTCGGTACGGCAAGCCTGGTGCATGTAGGGCGCACTGCTTTAAATGAAGTACTGGTGAATGGTTATCAACAAAGTGATTTAACAAAGTCGTGATGGAGACGAGGCTTCAGAGAGAACCCACAGACCAGCTGGGGTTGGGAGGAACCTCGGGAGCCCTGATCCAGCCCAGCCCTCCCTGCCTACAGCAGGGCCAACAAGAGCACTGGGAGCTGGCACTAAAAGGCTGCAGAGGAAACTCTGCCCTATAAATCCTGACACGAGTCGCTGACACACTGCAACTCTTAGCACATGGATTTCCATCTCTGAGGTCAGTGGGGGTAACTGATACCAAGCCATATCTTTGGGTTTAACAAAAAATGAGACATGCTTCACCTGTGAGTTTTTACTGTATTTTCAGCCAGTTGTGCTGGTAACCGACTGTGAGGCCCTCCTGTAAATAACGCAGCTGCAAAAATGGCCCTGCTGCAGGTGCTGTATTTCAGCTGAATCCATTCTTGACCCACTTAAACCACAGGCAATTCTGCTGCACAGCTACGATCCCAGGACTCCCTGGTTGCACACAGGAAGCACACAGACAGGACAGAGGCTGTTCTTCTCTCCCCTCAGCTTTTCTCTCTTCAGTTTGCCTTTACTCTGGTCCTTGCCCCTCCTCAGCTGTGCTCCCATTCTGTTTGTTTCAGCAGCTCACAGCGCTCCCTTCACCTGAACATCACTGCGTCACACACAGCCACACTGACTCCCATTCCACTCATCCTCTGTGAAGGATGTGAGCTTGTGCACCAGCTTTCTGATGGTTCTCCTGGAGGTTGTCCTAATTTCAGCCACTAATAAGGAGGAGGATAAGGAAAACGATGCAAGTGACAGAGCTTCTACTCACCAACGAAAACTTCTTCTGAGGCCCAAAAGCAGTCATCAGCTTGTTCCTTGTGTTCACTTTCAGGACATCACCAGTCGATGTGCCAACATAAAAGTAATTATCATCATCTGCTATCTAGAAGGAAGAGTGAAAAAAGAGATTGTGGTCCAGATACTGAGGCTCCTGTCCCAAGCCTACCTCTGTGCTGCATCAATAGCTTTATTTCAGCACACTGCCAGGATTTACCCTCAGGGCACACAGCCACTGCTCTCACATCAGCACTCACAAGGATCTGTGTAAAATGTTTTCCAACCAAATACTTTGAAGCAAAAGTTGAATTCTCTTGAGCCCCTGACTAAAGTGCACGCTGCTTCCTTTCTGAAGCATTCAAAAGACTTTTCCCAGGATAAAGAACCTGTGGAAGACCATCTGCCATGAGCCAGCGTGTAGCAGCCACAGTGCCACCATGCAGTCATAATTAGCATTCTTAGCATCACTATAAAAGCTCAGAGCCTGTCTCTACCCTGCAGAGAGCTGCTTAGTTCAGCCAAATCGTTGTGGCTGATGCTCACCTTAAGGCTTGTGATCACCCTTCTCAGTTGCCCTATCTGGCATTCGGCTGGTCGGAGTTTTCTGTTTGGTAGATCCAGCTCCCATACTCGAATGGTCTCACTAAAGGAAAGCACAGAGGAAAACCAAATCCGTGCATGGAATGGATGCCAGAAATATCCCAGCTCAATCATTATTAGGAGAATGAAATGTAACCTTTATGAGGTTACATTATGCTGCAATTTTGATCAGGAGGAAAAAGAACAACACCGGGGAGGCCAGAAGCAATACTTTGTCTTCTCTGCTGTCTCTTATGGTAACTTTTTTTCCAGATAAGCCAAAAATCTTAAAGGCTCAGCAAAAATTCATACTGGAATGATGGGGAAGGCACGTAATAACCTGGATATTAATTCCCCAAAGAGACATGCACGGTGGGAACCCTGCATCTTAGAACAGCAAATGAGCAGCACAAGGCACTTTCAACTATTTTCTAGCACAGTTGGATTGACAACTAAGAACCAACACAGTACTGCTGTCACCCCTGTATTTCAGAGTGTTACAACTGCAAAGACCAACACTTCTAAGTGCAACTGCAGCCAAGGGCATCGAAGCCTTTCCCTGATTTAAAGGGAAATGCGGGACCTGGGCAGGTTTAAAAGTCAGGGTAGATACATGGGGGCTGCCTCAGATCCACGGGAAATGTGACTTCTTGTAACAACTTGTGTTGTTACACACTGCTGTACATTGCCAAGGACAGGAGAAGATCCAACAATTCACAGGATATCATTCTCCTTCCATTAACGGGGCGCTGCCTGGAGCTGTGCATTGACTGCTTTTCTTGTGCAAACACTGGAACTGAATATTTTAAGGACTGCTGAGATTCCCTCTGAGCAAAAATCCCAGTGTAAAGAACAGAAATTAAGCATGCTGGTTGGTGTGTGCTGCTTTGAAAGCATGCTCTAATGTGTAGAACAAGTAAAAATGCTTTGAAGAGACAAGCTGCTGGTTGTCCATCAGCCCACTGAGAAGAAAAACAAAGCAAAACCAGGAGCACCGTGATGTTTAATATTCCTCCTATTTAAGTAAAAGCTCTGAAAAAGGAGACAGGTCTATGGGTTTTTTCTCCTCACAGGGGTTCTTGTAGTAAATCCAGCCTTACACTCCAGCAGTGACAAACATCTCATCCCTGCATGCAGAGCACTGCACGATGGTCACATTGCCCGCGCTCCGGGCCGAGGCAGGGCTCCCACAGACAGCCTCTCTTCTTGGGACATCCCACACAACCACGCTGCAGAAGAAGGAAAGGCTTTAAAATACTTTGCTTTTTAATGCTACTTAAAAGCTTACCAGAAAAAAAACCCAAAACTTTTCTTCCTGCAGTCTATTCCCCAAAGGATAAGCACTAAGGACTGTTTCCCTGCAGTTTGATAAGCACTAAAAGTCACCTTGTAGACAGTTTATCCAAGAAAAGCCTTTGCACAAATACATGGAATCGCAGCTTACATCTCTTGCTAAGGAGGTGGGGATGTGCATCTGGTGGATTCTTCCTCCCAAGCAAGAGTCAAATCATATGGAATATGAATATCAGAATGGTGAGGCCGGGCTCTTTTCAGTGGTGAGTGGAGACAGGACAAGGGGTCACGGCCGGAAAGTGCAGCATAGGAAGTTCTGCACCAATGTGCGCAAGAACTTCTTTACAGTGAGGTGAGGAGCACTGGAACAGGCTGCCCAGGGAGGTGGGGGAGTCTCCTGCTCTGGAGATGTTCAAGACCTGCCTGGATGCCGACCTGTGCGACCTGCTGTAGGGAACCTGCTTTGGCAGGGGGTTGGACTCGATGATCTCTGGAGGTCCCTTCCAACCCCTACAATTCTGTGATTCTGTGAAATATCTTACATAGAATCTAATTTAAAATGGCCTTTTATTCCACTTGCAGTCCTTCAGGACAGTACAACAATGCAGTTGTCAAACCATTTCTGGGTGACAAAGCCAATTTCAGAATTAGCTGCTCCCCTCATCTTTCCCTGCCCTACACACCGGTGTGCCAACCCAGCTTCCCTCACACAGGATGCTCTGAAGAGACGTCAGCAGGGTGCCAGGAGGAGGAGTCCTGAGGAATCCCCTCAGCACGTCCCTCAGCGCCCTGCAACTTGGCAGGAATCATTCCTCAGGAAGGGGAAACCTTTACCTGCCGTCGTCCCGGCCTCCCAGTGACACGAGATAAAGGTCGTTCGGAGAGAATGCCAGTCCTTCAACTTTGCCCTTATGAAGGGACAGCCGGGCAAGCAACTCCTTCTTCTGAAAATCCCACAGAATGATGTCTGCCTGCAGTCCAAAGCAGAAGTCAGAGCCAGAGCATTAGCTGTGAAATGCTGAAGCGCTCTGATAGGAAGGGAGTTTCTCAGAAGCAGCCCAGCAGAAGGTTAGCTGATTTCAGCCCAGTGCACTGCAATGGGGATATGCTTCACATCAGGTGCTGTACCAAGTATTACTCCAATTTCCAGCTTAGAAGCTCTGATTCATTCCAGAATCAAGGTTTACTACATGAAACCTATTTTGGAAGAGTATTTGACTGAGATTTTAAAGCGCTGAAAAAGCAAATAACTGATTCCTTCCCACTGCCTCAGGCTCTTTTTAAATAAGCATTAAAAAATTAAACCATTAACAACTTTAAGTGTGACAGTGTTTACTAATTAACATCTAATGGGATTTAGGCTGCCACGTGTCCACAACACTTTCAATAAAAAGGACCAGGACTAAGAAATCCCTCCATCTGGTTACCCTGATCCTAGGGAGAGCGTTTAATACTGTGCCAAAACATCAAGGCACATCCAACAGCAGAGCAGCCGCAATCCCCCGTTCTTTGCAGCGCCCTCCCACCACACAGCCATCCGTTTTCCATCAAAATTAAAAACAGGTACAAAGTGCTCTTGCCGCTCAGAGAGAACCCCATGTTTCTGGTCGGTGTAATGTGGTTAAAGATCGAGGGTTGCCCACCTTGAAGCCCATGAAGGTGACTTGTCCAGAGGCAACGTAGCTCCCACTGCTTGACACGACGACACAGGAGACGTTGTTGGTGTGGCCATGCAAGAAGGTTTGCTTCTTGCTGGCCAGGTCCTGGATAACCACGGTGCATCCCAGCGGGTAGAGAAGGTGCTTGTTGTCAGGGTGACAGATGAGGCCTGAGGCAATGTGTCCTGCCGGAGGGAAAAAGCACGAGGCTGCCTGTCAGCACCCTGGGACTGCAGGCAGACTTCCTGCTCACGCTTCCCCAAACTCTTAAGACTTCACAACGAGGGCAAAACCAAGAAGCTGCCACCCAGAGCAGCACAATCCCATATGCAATTCGAGGTCGCCCTTTACAGAGGTTGAGCCGTGCTTTCTGCTGCTACCAGGAGATCCACCCGGCCCTCAGGACGGAGCCCTTCATCACAGCACATCCTGTGTGAGCAGCTGCAGGTATGTGAAGGCCATCTCACCAGCTCTGCAGCTGCAAATCTCAGGACGTTGGGCAGCTGCAAAGCCCAATTATTGACCCCACTGCCAAGCCACAGGGCTGCTCTCGGCTGTACTTTGTGCAAGAGGATTTGATTTTATTCTGAAACGAAGCTTCTCTCATTCCAGTAAGCTGGGCAATTAGACATAAATAAGCAGCGAATCCCTCTATTCAGCCTGAGTTTGCTTGCTCTGAAGACTGTATCTCTTCTCCCTGAGCTCCTGCCCCCAGACAGGGACGTGGTGCACAGCTCTGCTCCTGGCCAGGCACCCATACAGCCACAGCCCCTCAACCTACCCCCAACCTGCCCCCCCGTGACCCTCAGGTGTCCCACAGCCCCTCCACCTGCCCCCACGGTGCCTCATTTCCCCCTCCAGCTGCCCCAAGCTGCTCCATACCCCCCCTAGCAACTCCCACAACCCCTCTCTTTCCTCTCCGCAGGTAATGCAGGTACCATTGAAGCCGATGGCCGCCAGCAACTCCAGCCTCCCCGCCTCCTTCTCCTCCGGCGCCGCCGTCGCCATCGCCACCGCTTCACGATGGCGTCGCGGGCGCCATGGCAACGGCCAGCAGGGGGCGCTGTGAGGCGGGGCCGCGGGCGGGGCCTGGGCCGGGACTCAGGGCGGTGCTGGGCTGCAGGGCAGTGCTGGGTTCAAGGCGGTGCTGGGCTCCAGGGCGGTGCTGAGCCCCTAGGAAAGCTCTTCATAGCCCATGAGGAGTCCCCCGAGCCACCAAGCCTCGCTGCTATTTTTTTATTCTCCAAGAATTTTGAGCTTTATGCAGTAATGGAATAAAGCATAGGGAGGAAAGTGGTGCAGCGTCTCTTTAGACATGGCAGGGACTCATCGGGTTACCAGCAAGGTGGCACCAGCAGTCACTGTGATTTACAGCTCTGACCTGACGTACACAGCAGGCAGGGCACTGTAGGGACCTGCAGGCTTCTGCAGCACACCCAGGGCTCCGCAGAGCAGTCCTTGTGTCTGTGTTTGCTTGCCCTTCCCAAGGCAGCGTGCTGGAGCCCGAGGGGAAGGTCAGGCTGGATGGCTGATGGAGGGCTGTGCATTGCCAGGCACACTGCACATCTCTGCGGAAGGGAAACGGCCTTGTGGAAGGAAAGAGGGAGTTCCAAGGGATGTGGAGCTGGACAGAATCTCCAGCAGGTGTCAGACAGCAAGAAACACTGAGGAGTCTGGAGCCAGGTAATCAGGAAATGCTCATTAAGGGTCGTGTATTAACAGCGTACAATTTTACAGCTCTTTGCTGTCATTATGGCAACACGAAAATGGGAAGGCTGCGTGGGCTGCAGAGGTATAAATGCCAGGCAGTGCCTTGCTGCTTTCCAATCAGCAGGTTGGAACAAGAACAAACAAGGAGTCCTTTGCAGCATGATGGATGGGGATCGGTGCCTGGCCCAGGTGAGTCCTGGTAACCTTGGGGGCTGCAGGACCCACACGTGGTTGAAGGGGGCACTTGGGCTTGGGGTGAGAATTGAGGTGTGGAAAGCTCTTATGGTGAACTTTGTATCTTGGTGCTGGATTTTGTTTAGGCTCAAGATTCCCACCCCAGGCTGCCTGTGCTGTGGTGTGGCTGCTTTGCTGGCCACAAACAGACCTGGGAAGCATAGAAAAGAGACCTGCCTCCCCTCTAGCATCCTGAATGGGAGCAGAGCAGGTGGAGCTGTGTCGGAGCTGTGGGAGGAGTCTCCTTCCTGACACTCATGGCCCTCCTCATGCAACCATGGCCGGTGACAGTGGAGGGGAGCACAGCGAGCAGAGGCACACAGAGCTGCTGGCAGGGATCGTAGCAGTCGTGCTGGAGCCATGACTGGTGCCGTGTTGTTCCTGCCTTGGTGAGCAGCACAGTGAGGAGCTGACCCCATGGGACCTAAGTATTTTGGAAGCCCCACACCTCCAGCAGCTGCACCTTGAAGTTCTCCTGGCAGAGCGGAGGGTTGTCAAAGGTCTCGCAGGGTTCCGTGCGTCCCCAGAGCAGGTTGGCATCGAGGGACAGTGCTTGGCCTCCCCCTCCACCTGCAAAAGCACACCAGGCATTGGGATCTGTGGTCACCCTTTGCTGCCCCAGCAGGCATTGGCCAGGTCTTGGGATTGTACCCATCTCTCAGCAGTATTTCTTGTGGCCACACCACAGAGCTGTCACAGACAGCTGGTGCATCTGCTCCAGGGGATCGTGCCTGGCTCTTCTGCAAGCTGTTCCCCACCCGCATCTCCTCTCAGTCATTCAAGACGCAGAGGAAAGGGCCAGGAAGGGCATGGCTGCCACATGTGGCTGGGAGGTTTAGGATGCAGAGCTCCTCCTCAGCTGGGACCTGCTCTGGAGCTCTCAGAAAGGGCATCTGTGCCCTTGTGCAGCCCTTCATTCTCCTGCTGACCTGAGGAAGAGCGGACTGACTTCATCTCCCCTGACTTAGGACCAGAGGGAATGGTTTCAAGCTACAGCAGGGGAGATTCAGGCTGGACATGAGGAAGTATTACTTTTCAGAAAGGGTGGTCAGGCACTGGAATGGATGCTCAGGGAAGTGGTGGAGTCACCGACCCTGGGGGTGTTCAAGGAAAGGCTGGATGTTGTGTTGAGGGACATGGTTTAGTAGGAGCTATTGGTGATAGGTGAACGGTTGGACTGGATGAGCTTTTAGGTCTTTTCCAACCTTGGTGATTCTATGATTCTATGACTTCAGGGGTCTGACTAAGACAGGAGGTCTTTGCCTTATGGACAGCTTGGATTTTAACCTGGAGGGGAAGCTCTTTTCAAAGCAGCTGCGTGCTGACAGAGGTGCCTGCCATTAGGTAATTACCGATAACGATCCCTTCCCGAGAGCCGGACATGAACATGGAGGCTGTTTTGGAAGGCAGGAGGAAATGCCTGATAGCCAGGAACGGGGACAGGCGGCCCTTCCTCTGCGGTGCAGGCACGGTGAGGAGGTTGGGGCTGGCACTGCGGCTGTCTGGGGAGGAGCTGAGCGGAGGAGTGGGAACGGGTGATGGTGAGCGCTGGCGCGAGCGTGGCATGGCTTTGGCCAGCTCTGGCTTCTTGATGAACACCCACTCGTACCTCTCCATCTCCGGGCGCACCTGGAAAGCAGGAGAAAGCCCTTGGGGCATCACTGCATGGCTGCCTGTGGCCTTGACATGCAGCAGGGGAGGGACAGCTCAGGATCCCTCCCTGCAGCACACACTGTCTCACTGTCATCCCTTAAGGAGGCTCTGGGAAAGAGTTTTCCATTTTTTTTCTAACAGAACATCCTAAAGGATGGTGTGCCACCGTGCCTGGAGTTAGAGGAATAAAGTAGCAATGGAAGACAAGCCCATAAGCATAAATTTGACTTACAGTGAACACGAAGCACTCCCCTGTCCCAAAAAAGCCTGATGTCAGCCCATTCTTCTTCCTTTCACTCCAATCAGAGGAGAGGAACGCCCCACACACCTTGGGAGAGAGCACAGGGAGCTGTCAGGGAGCACAGGTGGAAGCCTCCACTGAGGCCAGCTCTTGTGCTCAGCACAGCAAAGGCTCTGCCTCTCCCTGGAACTGTGCACAGGAGAATATGAGCTAAAACATGCAGGAAACAAGATTTTATAAGTCACTTTTCCTTGTCTGCACAAGGCCCTGGGGGCAGCAGTGTTTCTCTCTTCACTGCACTTGAATGCTGGGGGTGGGAGGTCAGGACTTGTTGGCCAATAAATCTCTAGGATGGCTGAGTCATTTACAGAGCTTGCCTCTGCTGTTTGATAGAGAGTGCAAACATAAAATGTGAGTTTATGAGCCACTCTCAAAGTCCCTGGGAAGATGCCTGGCTCAGGTAATTCTGCAGTTATTCCACGACTTTCAAATATTTTAAGAGCTGTCCTTACTTCACTCCATTTCCCATGTGTGGCTGCTCTTGCAGTGAAGGAGGGATTGTTGCATTTAATGCACTGAAAGGAAGTCCTCGCTAAGGCAAAGCATTTGCTGACTTCAGAGAAGCCTGCTTAGCAAAGGCTTCGTGGTTTAGTCTCCAAGTGCAACAACGCCTCTCTCATGGCCTCTCTCCATCTCACAGACTCCTCTTTTACCAGCAGCCCCCCCCCCTTAGCCACTGTCTGAGCTGCCTCTTGGTGCCCCTGCAGCACAGCGATGGAGCCAGCACTGGTGGCAGGGGGCACCTTCCCCTGTCACACAGCACAGCCCACCTCCCTGCTCAAGAAATACTCACCTCCCCCTCCGTTGTTTTTAGGAGCAGCACCGTCGGTTCGTAACCTTCACAGCACGAGTAAAACCTGGGAGTTTTAAAACACAATGAGGCTGCGTTGGTGCAGGGCTGAGCCCAGGGACGCAGCTTGGGCAGCTCCTCTGTTGGTGCCGGCATTGGGGAGCTGGCTTTGGGATTTCTAAGGCATCAGTTTTGCTCAGCAGCACAGGCAATAACTCACATAAATCCAAACATAAAATCCACCCATGTACTCTCAGCACCAGGCTCGGGGGGACACTCCATGGAGCCGTTTCCCAAGCAATTTATTTCCTGCATTTATTCTGGATGTGCTTCTCATCCGCCTGGAGCCCAAGCTCCTGCCTGACACCCACCCTGTGAGCCCCACTGCGCTGTGCTAAGGTGAAACTGCAGGACATGCTGCTGTGTGGCCTTCACTCATCTCCCCTGTGCTGAGGCCCTGCTCATGGTGCGAGCATGGACACTATGCCAAGAATTACAGCAGTCCCAAATAAACCCCATGGAAAACCACGGGCCACTGATGTAGTGGGCAGCGTGCAGCTGCCAGGCAGTCCCTGCACCATCTCCCCATGCAGCAGGGAGCTGTGTGTCATTGACATGACCAGCATGGAGCATTGTGGGGATGTTTCTGCTCTCCCCATGCCCTATGCTCTGCAGCTGTCACCGGGTCCTTGGCACTTCCCTCACTTCTTGCAGATTTGGGCATTGACTATGGCATTTGGACTCTCTTAGCTTGAGTTTGGAGGGTTTGGTGTCTCCCCCGTTGTGGGCGGTACCTGAGCTTGGCCTGCTCTGTGCAGCCTCAGCACGATGTGCCACTGAAGAAGGCACTCCTTGCTCAAAGGGTCTTCAAGGAGCGTCCCCAGGAGACCTCAGATATGTCCCACAGATGTTGCAGTTGCTCCTCTCTATACCAGTAACTCTTACCCAATGTTATGTCTGTCCATCTGACCCATCTTGCCCAGTAGATCACACTCACCTCTGCAGGCTGCACCCATCTTCTGAGGTGGAGAAGAGCAGCAGTGGGGGGAAGAGGGAGAAGCGCTCGGGGATCCAGGACCAGATGATGCGCATCTCCTGAGCTGATACAATGCTGGAGCTGAAGCTCTGCATGTCCACGGCCAGGTGGAAGGACTGCCTGTGAAAGAGAGGAGTGTGTCAGTGCTCAGCTGGTGAACCCATAATGTGCCGTTATGTGCCACAGGGGTGCACGATCCCAGCAGTGTCTGTGCAGCATAACCACAGCCAAGGGACACGCTGGAGCTCCCCTGTGCTCCATGTCCACTAGAGCCCATTTTTGACCCACTTTGCCCCAAGAGCATCATTGGCACTGTGGGCAAACAGGCCGGCTTCCTACCTGCCCTGCACCATGGTGATGCCCCTCTCCATCAGCGCCTTCCTGTTGGCCATTTGCAGCAGCCAGATTTCCTTGCGGGAGAACAGCCGGATGCCAAACGCTCTCTCCAGGAGTTTGTCAACAGTGACGTGCTGGGCAACGTTCTGCACAAAGACCTGCAGTTCTGCCTTGGTGTCGGTCCCCTCCTGCTCGGCAGAGCTCACCGACAGCCGGTACTGCTTCAGCAGGGCCAGGGCGATGCGGTACAGCACCTTCTGCCCCTCCAGCAGGAAGACATCAAACACGCGGATGGCGTAGCTGAAGGGGAGGTCGCGGAAGAGCCACGACAGCCACTCAGAGTACACCTCAAAGACGTTCTCAGACGTGCTGGCTATCAGCTTGTGTGCTGCCGGGCAGTGCTTGTTGGCCAGGTCCCCAAACGTCATGCAGGAGGCCTGATGAGCCAGGAAGGACTGGTCGATGTAGCTGGTGTGGGGGGCATTGCTGGCGATGAGGCGGGAGATGTTCTCGAAGCACTGAGCCTCATCCTCACTGTAGTGCAGCAGCAAAGCAACCAACGAGGGCAGCGCCGGGCTGTAGGTGATGTCAGGGAACAGGTTGCCAACGCAGATGAGGATCTTCTTCAGCGCCGTGACCCCGTCCATGTTGAGGCAGTACGTGGGCAGGGAGCAGCCTGCCAGGAAGTCGGGCAGCGGGTGGGAGCTGGCGCCGTGCTTTCCGAAGAGCCGTGCAGCCACGTCCCCGTACACCAGGGCATCGGGTGTGACGAGGCGGCAGGCGACGCGCTGGCACAGGTGCCGGTAAGCTGCAGCCCTCAGCGCGCGGCTGGCAGCCCAGCAGCCCTCCCTCGCCAGCTTCTTCAGCTCCTTGGGAGGCCGGCTGAGCGTGTCCTCGGGGGGATCTGCCTGCTGCTCCACCTCTGGCATCTGGTCCCAGTCCACGAATGGCCCACCGCCCGCACAGGAGCCGCTGATGTGCCACGTGTCATCCTCCGGTGTGACCACGACGGTGACGGGAGAGGAGCTGAGCACCACTGTGGGACAAAGAGCTTTAATCCCACACGGCACCCCACTAAAAGTGCCGCCCTGGCACAGCCCGGTGAGGTCCCGGAGCACCTCCTCCTATAGCAAAACCCCTCCCTGCTAAGGGAAAGGGCAGAACAGCCCCCATCCCTTGGGGGCTCAGCCCCCAGCAGGTCCCTGTTCCCCATGTCCCCGTGGGCCCAGCCAGGCGGCCCGGCACCGTTGTATGTAAAAGCACTGGCACTGGGAATGGCTGCACTCAGAACAGCGCCGTGAGCAGGGTTTGAGCTCCTCCTAGGGAGAAAGCAGAGGTATTTTCCTTGGTGTTACGGTCGGGCTCAGCCCCACATCCCGCTTGTTTCCATTGGAGTTGTGCCAGGCAGCTAATAGCCAGAAGGATACAGCCAATTAGCACACACCTTAATTCTCCAGTATATCATGTTAGATGTGCTCACTCAGCCAGGAGAGGGCGGAGAGATTCGGATCTCACCTGTGGATTTGTGCAGAGACAAACCTCTCTGCTCTGGACTCAGGGGGGGCACCCAGGGACACCACGGCACAGCCACAGTGCCACATGCAGGGGGCCAAGTCCGAGTCTGCTTGCACCGTGCTGGCTCAGTTCGGCTCCTGCTCAGGCTCAGCCCAGCCAGCACGGCCAGCTCAGCTCTGCAGAGCATCTCATGCTGCTCTGAGCAGCCAGGCTGGGACTCAGGCAGAGCACCAGGCTGAAAACACAGGGGGTCACACAAGAACACTCAGCACAGCCACGCTTACGGCCATAAAAACCAGGCTAAAACAATGGGGATGCAGCAGGGTTATTTGTACCTCTGGGTGCTGCTATGATTCCCAAATTGCCCCTGTACTTGCAGTAGGAGAGAAGCCATAAGTAGCACCACACTCTGAGCCCACCTGGCTGCAGGCACCTGGCTCAGGACATATCAGCAGCCCAGGCTCCATCCCCAGTGTGGTGCTCACCCACCTTGTGCAGTGCTGCTGCCATCGCCGTCCCCAGCGTCCCCATCCAGCTGTGCAGGGAAGGCTCTGGCCGCCCCTTCGGGGGCACAGGGCAGGCTGAGCCCCACCTGCAGCATGCACACGCTGCACACAGCCCCGGTGCTGCTGCCTCGCTGCAGCTGCTGCCCCGCTTTTAATGCACCTTCTGCACACGGGGCACATGTTTGGTGTAAATAGCACGAGGGGTGGAGCAGCTCTGCGCCTCGGTCACCCCTTTGTGCCCAGCGGTGCGCCGAGGCTGGGGAGGGGATGAGATAGGTATCAAAACAGCAACACGGCTGTTGAACTGCGTGGTTTGTTTTTCTTCCCAAGGATAACCTTTATTTCACGTTCACTCCCGGGCAGGGAGAGGGTGAGGGGATAAGGGAGGACCGTCCTTGAGCTGAGAAAGCATAAACATGGTAAATGGTTTGGGAACCGCTTCCTGCTGGATGGTGCGGGTCTCAGGGAGTGAGAAATTGGAGCACGTGAACGGTGAGGGCTGGGAGCCAGCTGCTGAGAGGGGCTGGGGCTGCGAGGACAAAACAATGCCCTTCTGGCAGCACGCCGCTCTTGGCTGGGCAGTGCCACATGCAGCACTGGGGAGCATCAGTGGGTGAAAGCACTGGAGGCATCTGGAGACAAAGCAAAACCAGAGACTCCACTGCATGGTTGGGTTGGAAGGGTCCTCACGGTCCCTACCTCCTCCGTGGGCTGGTTCCCTTCAGCTCAGGTTGTCCAGGGCCCATCCACAGCCTGGGAAACCTCCATGGATGGGGCACCACTGCACTGTCCTGGGTAAAGGGATGGCAAAGCACATTCAAGCATCCCCTGCCAGACCTCCCAGCTCAGCAGCTGCTCTGTGGGGCCTCAAAATACCACAATTCCAGGCGTGTTTCTATACTTCAGCATTTCCATCCTCTCCCATTTGAAACTGTTGCTGCTGATTGATTCTGCCTCAAAGTGCTTTGCAGGATTACAAACTGTGTTGCAGGCATGGGCATAAGAGCTGAGTTTGAGGAGGAGCCCCATTGCAGCTGAAAGGAGCACACGGCGAAGAGGATCCATCATTCAGGCAACACTTAACAGCAGGATTCTTTTAAGCACAGAATCTTCTTCCTTCAGAAATCTCAGGATGTGAGATGGGAGCGAGTTGGGCACCACGCGACATGGCTTTGCTGCTCCACGAGTTTTTAATGGAAAAACAAATTAAATATGTAGTGAGTGTGCTGTGCTGCCTCCGGCTGAGCTGCACAGCTGGGGCATCAATGTTTGATGCAGCTGCCTGCACCCAGACTCTGTCAGCCTGGTGCTGGGTGTCAGGTTGGGATGGGGGGGTCAGGGTGCCCATAGCAGGACCTGCTGGGTCCATGGTTGTGATGCAAGTTGTGTCATACTGGGCTAAATGCAGCAATAATCCCATATAACGAGGCCAATAAAACATCACTATCATGCTGTCACTACTTTTAGGGCACCTGCTCATATCGGCAGTGATATGCACCATAAGATGGTGGCAAATGGGACACTGAGCCCCAGTGCCCATGTGCATTGGAAGAGGGTTGCTGTAAGTTGTGGAGCCATTGGTTTTAGAGCAGGGCCTTCAGGAGCCATCCGCAGCCCAAATATTGACAGTGTCAACAAGGTAGCATCACGGCTTCTCAGCATCACGCCCTGCCTGCTCCTGGGGACATTTCTTCGGAGCAAAATTCAATGATAGCAAATCTCTGCCCACTGGAAGATAGGGAAGAAGCACACGGCCTCACCCCCAGGCCTATGTCACTGCGCACTCCTCCCCATTGCAGTGCCCCAAGGCCTGGGGTCTCACAGCCTGGACACACTGGGATATCCTCACCCCTCCTCTGCCCTGACTGTTCCTCGCTGCTGTCCCCATGCCTGGCATTGGACACCCTGGGGCTGCGTTGCCTTTTGTTCTAAAGCCGTAGTAACACCACTGCAATAGCAATGCCCACGTGCTGCCAACATCCAGCCACAGGGATCCCATGCCACGGGGATGTCGCCCCTGGAAGAGGCAGCCAAGGACAGGGGATGGGGGTTGGTACCACTGCTGTGCACATGGCATTCAGCCCCATTACTGCCAGGGCTGCAAAAGGCCTGTGCTGTGCACCGTGCACCGTGCTGTGCACTTCTGCACCACGTCCCTGTGTACATCCACAGCCTTGCTTTGTGCACGCTGCACCGTGTGCCACACACTCAGCACCTCTAAACTGTGCACCTGCTCACCCTTACACCCCTTCAGCTGTGGACCTCTGTGCCCTATATTGTGCATCTCTGTCCCCATGGATCGTTGTGCATTTACAAGACATCCCACTGCACAACGCAGCACGCAGTTCTGCAACCTGCAGCTCTGCAGTTCTGTGCTGCGTGCCGCGCGCCCTGCACATCTGTACCCCACATCGCACCCGGCCGCTGTGCAGCTCCGCACCGCACACCGTGTACTTATGTACCTTTGCACTTCTGCACTGCGCCCCAAGTGCCGTGCACCACTGTATCTGTGCACGGCGCATCTTACACCACAAAGCGCTCACCGCTTCGTCGCGCACCTCGGCAGCAGAGCGCTGTACGCCTGCACGCACTTTTATCTCCCCGCCCCCTCGCACTGGACGCTCGCGCCTGCGGGGATTGAGCCTCGGCAGCAGCCGTTGTCACGTGACACAGAGGGACCACGGACACTTCCGGGCAGTAGAGGCACTTCCGGGCGGTAGCGGCACTTCCGGTTGGCTGTGATGGCTCCGGACCCCTGGTGAGGGCCGGCTGGGGCGGGGGCTGGGTTGGGCTGGGCTGTGGGGGGCCGGGAGCGGCCTCGGGATTTTGGGCCGAGGCTCCGCGTTCTGTCCGGTGGCGGTTCCAGGCCCCGCCGCGCTGACGCCGTTCCCCGTCCCGTCCCTCAGGCTCTCGCAGTACGACGCCGCCTGCCAGCTGGCCCAGGAGGTGGCCGAGCGGATCCAGGAGCGCAGCCGGCATCGGCGCAACGGGGAGAGCTCGGCCAAGGTACGGCGCGGGGCCCCGCTCGGCCTGGGGGCCCTTCTTTACGGCGCAGCTCTAATAGGACGCGAGATGGCCTCCGTGCTGCCAGCTGTCGTCACAGAGTCGCGTTTTGGAAATGCTTTCTTTGAAGCATTGAAGCGTTGCTTTGAGGAATGCTGTGTGGGCTTTGCGCAACGATCGGTGCTTCTGACGAGGGACTCGAATTTGGCACGAATTGAAAAGAGGCTTTGGGAGCGATCGGGGTGTTTTCTCCAGCTGCAGCGCCTGATGGTGGCGATTGAACTCTGCTTTCAAAAGGAAGGCGTTTCTGTGTTTAAACTGCTGTGTTGGAGCAGTAGGAGGCTGGCAGTAAGTGCTGCTTAATTGTGCTGTGTTTATAGAGGACAAAGTTCTTTGGTTTGAGTCGTTGGGGTCTGCGATGTTCCAGGAAAACAACAACAAAAAAAAGCACACACGAGTTGTATTGGTGCTGCTTGAAGCCTTTCTGGTAGCGCAGCTCCTCCGGGTTCTGTGTTGTGGAAACATTATGCTTATTTCTTCACAACATCATTCCTTCCATGCCCAGTGTTTTCCGATTGCAGTTTCACTTAATCCATTAGCAGTTAAAGGTGAATATTTGACCGTGTTTGGTTCAACTGCAAACAAGTGTCCCACAATGAAGAGTTGTTTTCATAACAGAAATGCATGTTGAGAAATTCACGGCTGAGCAGTGCTGCATTCCATGACAGCTGAGTGCTTCTGCAGCGTGAAAGTGTGTGCAGCATTTGCCTGGCAGGGAGAACGTGACCAAGCTCTTATTTTCATCCTGTTTTGCCATTAGCATGGCTAAAAAAAACTCCGTTGATAATTGCTAAGTAAACTTTGAGCATAAGATTTGAAAAGGGGAAGAGAAACCTGCATGGAATGATTCCAAGGCAGCTCTTACGATCTGTGACCTCTGCTCAATTGAGCTGATCTTAAAACTTCCTATTTTTCTTTCTTTTTTTTTTTTTTCCTTCTCTTAATGGAAGAGGAACCAGGCTGCCCAGAGAGGCTGTGATGCCCCGTCCATCCCTGGAGGTGCTCACTGGCAGGTTGGATGGGGCCCTGGGCAGCCTGGGCTGCTGTGAAATGTGGAGGTTGGTGGCCCTGCGTGTAGAAGGGGGGTTGGAGCTTCATGATCCTTGAGGTCCCTTCCAACCCTGGCCATTCTGTGATTCTGTTTGTAGTTTCTGGCCAGAGTAGCAGCAATCTGTGTGCTGGATGGCATTCTTGGACGCATATACCTTTGTTCCTTTGTTGTGCTCATTAAGTGCAGCATTCTCCGACTGCATATGAGTGCAGGAAATGAAGATGTGAGATGGAAAGATGTTTCATTACCATACTGCAGAGCTAAAGGGCATGCTGCACGTTGAATTTCCTGAAATCTCTCATGCCCCATTGTGGCTTTGGGAATGCTGCATTAGTGCCTGGCTATGTTTGAGTGTGGGTTTTGTAGCTGTCTGGTTGTGCGCTCTCAAATTGCACCAGTGTGGCTGTGCGTTTTGTCTCTGTTTGGAGGTGGTGGAGAGCAGATCCCAGCCAGCTGGAGCCACTGAGTGCTCTGATGGAGTCCAGGCCTTTTGCTTGAACTGCTCCATTGCTATGCTGGTGCCTTTCTCTGTAGGCATTGCCCAAGACAATGCTGGTTTAATTTGGGATGGAGTGGAGGAAAAAGGAGGAGGGTTCCCAGAAATCTCAGCTTGCTCAGAGCAGGGAAAAATGCAAACAGCTTAACTGCATTTCTAGTAGGAACAGATGCACCCGAGCCATGGGCAGGGAGATGGGCAGGTGTCACAGATGGTGCTGAGAGGTGGCACTGGGGGAAGCTGAATGCCTGTGGGATCCTCAAAGTCTGGAAGAACTCAGCGGAGGGAATGTCTGAACCTGTAGTCAGCTTCCCTCCCTCGTGGGAGCTGGGAAAGAAACCCAGTGGCAGCGGGAGCTGGCGCCTTTATTTGTGTTGGAGATCAGAGGAAAGGACTGGAAAATGAGCTGGAAAATATTAAAATGTGCTGAAATACTTTGCCCATATAAAGGAATCTGTTTAGAAAGACTTGAAAGAAAACTCTCCATATTAAACAGCATCGATGCATTAGAACAGTGTTTGTGAAACTAGTTGTACTTATCTCGTGTTGTAAGCATGTAAAATGATTAACTGTGGTGTTCTCTTTGGGGCTTTGAGGTGGGCTGGTTCAGTATAGGATCCTTCCCACCCGTATAGCTGAAAGAAAATGCATTGTTACCTGCATGCAATAGCATTTAATGTGATGCAAATACAGTTCAGACAAAGAATCTCTTTCTTTTCCTGCAGCTCAATGTGATCATCAGGTCGTCACTGCAGAATCTCAAAGAGAAGATTGATCAGCTGAAGGACTCCCTGCTCCGGGCTGTGTCAACGCACCAGATGTATCTGCACAACAGCATCTCATTGCTCTTGCCCTGTTGTAGGAGAGGGTCTGAAAATGTGCTGTAATTGTAAGGAGGCTCTTTTTTTCTTGTTCAATTTTGGGAAGGTTTTTTTTTCACTAGAATTTTGTCAGTTAATGGTGGGTAATATTTTTATTGCAGCTGTATTGTGGAAAGGATTGAGAGCCTGGGCACCTCTGGTGCAGTGGGCACAGGGCTGGCTCAGGTGCTCTGAATCATCACATGCAGCTGCTGATGGCACAGCTCTCTCATGAGCCACGTTCACCCACCTAGCAGAAAACCCCCTCTGCTGTTATTTTCTCTTGGCTGTGGTGTTGGCTGACTTTAGTCCTGGAGGGGTGAAGCCATGTTTGGGCTGTGGGCAGGGAAGTGCCAGCCCCAGCGTGCAGAAAGAGCAAAGCATCTGCAAAACATTGTCAATATGCCTTAAAATATATCTTATGAATCCCAGCCTTCTTTTATAGGAGCGTTGCCCCATGGCCTGGCTTGGATTCGCTCTTCTTGTTGCATGGTGAGGTGTAGGGATTTGGAAGCACGTCCATGCCCCCAGACGTGTGTCTGGTGGTTGAATGGATGGATGTTTAATTTCAAGCTCAGTGTAGAAGAAATCCTTTCACAGCGTGAGGCCTCTGAATGCTGAGTTGTGGCCCTGGGTAAAACTTTCACGTCAAGGGAGTGCTTCAGGGCGAATGAATGCTACTGCTGTGGCAGATAACGTACAGAAACCAGCATGGCTGTTGCACCATCTGTGCAGCAGTGCTTGGAAGACAGGTAGCAGTCCTTTGGAATGTCTCTGAGATGAGTTAAAACAAGTGTGTCACCTGTCAGAACTGCAGAGCTTTGGGCATCTTCTGTTTCAGACTTGCTGAACAAATTGTTTTCCTTCCGTCCCAGTGGCTCTCAGGGTGTCCCATTGATGAACTGCAAATGGAAACAACTGCTTGAAGGAAACTGTTGGTGTTTTGCTGATGACTTAGCGGGGAGCTGCTCAGCTGGGTGGTGCATGAGTCTGAGCTCCTGGCAGATAAGATGTACTGCACCCTGCTGAACCTCAGAGCTCTGCTCTTTTGGAGCCTGCCCAGGTTCAATCACAACAGGATAGGGCAAACCTTTCCCTGAGCACGCTGCTGTGTGCTGCCAGTGTTACAGAGCCCATCTGCTGCAGAGCACTTCTGAGTAGTAACTGACAGGAGAATGATGGTGCAGGTTGAATTTGTAATGCCTATGCTAACTTGGCAGTAAAGAGCCTCTTGGTTTTGCTGATTGCATTCAGAGGATGAGCAGGAGATCACTGCAGTCACTGCGTGAATCTTAGTCTTGGAAATGTATGATTGTTGGAGAAGTGTTCTGAAGGAAAGTAGGTGTCATGAGGGACGTGGCCCATCCTTCTGTTAGGTGCTTTTTCTTACAGCTCCAGTTGCTCTTGTTATTTTCTTGATCAGGATTTATTTTAAGAACGTATAGCAGGTTTGATTTTATACTCAACTTTTAAGACTTTACATGCTTTGAAACGTGCTCCTTAACCAAGTCGATTAGCACCCAGCTGGAGGGAGACAGGAGGCAGAACTTGGTGGATGACCTTCTCACACGACAGAAACAACTTCAGGCATCTTACAAGAACGAGGGCACAGAACCAGATGTGATCAGGTATGATGCTGCTGTCTTCATGAACGGTGTGACTTGTGCTTTGGGGTTGTCTGAAGTTGATGTTAAATGCATCCATGGAATTAATTTACCTGTATCTAAGTGCACTTTGATTCGCTTGGAAATCACGTACTTGATTTTGATGAGAATGTCAATAATGTTTTCCAGAGCGGGGGGAACAAGGGAGTGGAGAGTTGCTTGGAGATGATAGCTGCCCATGATTTGGCAGAGCCAGTCACAGAGCTGGCCTGATGGGTGCCACAGCCTGTGGGCTATGGTGAATTGTTGGAAGGAAAGCTGTCAGGATGGGGCTTAAACTTCTGAATATCAAAGAGCTTGTCTTTGAGTGGGAAGGGCAGTCTGAGTTATTTTCATACCTCATGTGAGCTCCATCGTGGCTGATAGTTGTCGTCCTTAATGTGTTCCTAGAAATAATCCATCCCTGGCCATCTCTGTCTGATCAGGAAGAAAGGGAGAGCTTTCCCTTGAAGAGTGAGATCTGGGCCTCTTGCCCAAGGTAACTGCTGGCATCCTGCACGTCAGCATAGGTGGGAGCCTTGCAGTGCTGTGTGTGCTACAACATGCCATTTTAGGCACAGACTTGATATGTCCTTAGAGCTGTCCATAAGGCATCTTTTAAGGCAGGCTGCAGGCCTGTAAATGGGTATTTGCTGCCCACAGCTTTACTGCTGAGTCCTTGGGAACTGCAGCCTGTGTATAAGAAGCTGCTTGCAGCTACTGTACATCTAAGAGCTTATGCACCTCACTGAAATACCGAGAAATGCTTGCTGAGCAGCATAGCAGGGAGATGCCTGTGGGGTTGTTACAGTTCCATATCCTTTCACGCTTCAATTAGCATCACCTGGCCTCCCTCCTCCTGTTCCTCTTTCTGTCCTATGTTTTCAGTGCCATCCCACTGGTCAGCAGGTGTATCCTGGGTTCAGCCTGCAGCTGTTCTGTGTTCACCTCAGCTGTTCTCTGCCTCCCCATCGGCACAAACTGATTTTTCTCTGAGGCTCCTTTTTTTCCTCTGAAATGTGTTTAATTTGCCAGCTGAATTACTTGCTGGTGGAAGAGGAGGAGAAAAGTGGTGGCAATTAATAATCCTGGTTCCTTAGCTGGTGGCTGGGCTAAGGGCAACCAAATGCAGTTGTCATTTCCTTCTTCCTTTGCAGGCTGCTGAGTGCCAGACCTGCTATCTTGACACAGTGTTAGGGCTCTGGTACATCAGAACTGTGGTGTGTGTCAGGGACAACTTCAGAAGCATCCTTCTGACTCACTGCCTCATGTGCTTTGATCTCTATTAGCCTCAAGCTGGCATTCATGGAAAAAAAAAAATAAAATTAAATGCCTCTATTAAAACGAAACAAAAAAAAAGCCTGGCTTGCCATTGTGCTGACACCATGTGTGTGATGCCTTGTGTGCTGCTGTTTTGGCTAGATTTCAGCTCAGGAGCTGCACTTAGCTCCCTAAGTTTTCCTTTGTGAATTCAGGTCATGTCCTGTCCTTCAGGGCAGTGCAGGACAGAAGCAGAGCTGCAGTCTGCGTTTGCAGCACTTGCTGTATTCCCATCATCAGTTAAACTAGTTGAGCATAGCCTGTAAATGGCAGCACCGTTTCTGAGCATTACTTTTTACAACACGTACTTCTTTGGGAGCTGCTCCTGAAACACAGCTGGGCCCAGAGCCTTGGTTGCTTTTTAGCCCCGTCCTTCTGAAAAAAGCAGAGATGCTATGATGCTGTTCTAGGGTAAAAATTGGGCTGCCAAGATGAGCGCCGTGCCTGACTTAAACTGCAAGGAAGACGTTTCTCTAGCTGTATGCACTCCGGAGCAGGCATAGGAATTGCTCAATTTCCCTGATCTGTTATTTTGTTTCTCTTGCGTGTTGCTGTAGAAGAATGTGTCCGTGCACAGTCAGTAATGGGGTGCAGGGGCTGCCTTCCACACTGTGTTCTGCCCAGCTGAGATGTTACAGTTTGTCAGCTTTGCGTGGCTGACACCTGCTACAGGGGTGAAACTGTAGGCTTCAGCCTCATCCGCTCCTGGTTCTGTGGCCTTGACTTCCCCTGCAGTGTGGCGCCAAGCTGCCTGGTACATCAGTGATGGCTTTAATGTCCAACGCTGAGTCAACCGGAGCCTTAAAATAGCAGCTAGGCACTGCTTTGTAGGGCCTGGTGATGCCAGGAAGCCGGGGCCTGCTCTGACCGGTATGTGAGTGAGCGTGGCTGCCTGAAAACTGGCCTGGAGTGAGAGGAGCCCAACCGTGCTGTGGCAGAGGGCCAAGGCTGGACCTACAGCTGCCCTCGTATGGGGTACTGAGGCTGACAGGAAGAAAGTATCAAAATCCCATGATAATTTCATGCTCCATTAGGAATGATCAGAGAAACCAGTAATTTCCAGCAGAAGATAACATCAGAGACAGTGCTTGTTTTCTTGTGTTGCAAGGCTTAAAGTTTAATAGTTCTCTTTAATGAAAAAGGGACAAAACCCTGCCAACTCCTCGCTGGCTGGTGAACTCACACCCCTTCCATGCTCTCCCTTGCAGCTCTTGCTCTCCAAGGCACAGAGGTGCAGCCACTGCCTGCTTCAACCTTCCTTACTTGGAACTGGCTGCATGCAGGGTGTGCAGAGGAGGTGGGTGCCTTCCTCACCAACCTGCTGTTGGCCAGAAGACAGCGCTGCCTGGTGGGGTTAAGCTGCTGTTTATAGCACTGAGTTGCTCTGAAGCTGTTAGACTTGTGGAGCAACCTGCTGTGGGTTTAGTAGGTTGGAAAGGCCACTCTTCAGTGTGTCTGGAGTCTCAAAGTCAGCTTTACCCGCCGCATTAGAAAAATCAGCACACGTTGTTTGATTAATTTCTAGCAGTGACACTTTTCTCTGCTTTTGTATTGGTTTTCTGTATCTAATCCACCTCTGATGTGACAGCACACATTTTCAGAAGTCTTTTTCTTTCCAGCAGTCATTCCTTTCATTAACCTTCTTGCACCACTGATCACATATTTATTGTCCCCACGGCCTGTAATTGTGAAGGTTTCGCTAGAATTAATCTTCGTTTATATTTGGTCACCATTCACTGAGTTTTACATCCTTTGAAAACTGCTGTAAAGCTATTTCTGATTGTGAAGTACAGTGGCCTTAATGCTCTTGGTATTTATCCTAACTGACAACTTGGGCCGGAACACAGGGCAGGACACTACATTACTTTGGTATAACATTAGTTTACCTTCCGGCGTTGTCGGCCTTAATTAAGATGCAACTGGAATTTTCCAGGGGAAAGATTATGCTGTTTACGTGACTCCGCCTGTTTAGGGTTACTTAAATGTTCTATAATTGGCAATTCCAGTATCTTCTCCCCTCCGTTTGCCTAGGAAAGACATCTGTGCAGGATGTTAAAAGGGAGACTTAAATGAAGCAGAAACTGCTGTGTTGTTCCTCCCGTCTCCCCCAGTAGTCAGCGTGTAGGAGTGGGTGCAGCTCACCCTGCATCAATGCACTGTGTGCACCTTGTGCTGAGTTATCCAGAAAACTTGAGATAGCTGTGAGACATGAAGCACCAGGTGTGATTGCCACGTAGGGAACGTTCAGAAGGGCCTGGGTTCTTTTTTGCAATGTCTGTTAGTACTTTTTTTATTAAAATCCCTTTCTGACAAATGTATGGTACTGAGAACAGTAATAAGAATAATTTTTGGTTGTTTAATTGTCTCTAAAATTATACCAAGATCTCTGATGGCCTCCCAAGCCGCGAGCCGTGCTCAGCACCGCAGTGGGTGCCGGCCTAGCGCCGCCTCTTGGGGGACGGGGGCAAATCCGGGGGGCAGCTGCTGGCCCTCCTCCTCGGGGGGCGTCGGGGCCCCCCAGGCTGCTGGTCCGTGCCCTGGGCGGAGGGGCCCGCTGCCGCCGCCTGCCCCGGCTGCTCCTGCGGCTCCTGCGGGGACACGGGGGCGGCGGGTCGGGGCTCGGGCCCCCCGTGAGGGACGCCGGGGAGCCGCTCGGCGCCGGGGCTTGCAGGGCTGCTGGAGCGGCTCGGGCTGGGGGCAGGAGGCTCCTGCGGGGAGGTGGCGGGGCTGGGGGTGGCCGCGGGGCCGTCCTGCCCTCCTGTTTCACGGGCAGCCTGGTTGTCCTGCTGCCGGCGGAGCTCTGGGCCGTACAGGGCCGTAACGGTGTCGATGAGCAGTACCACGAACTCCTCTGTGAGGTCTTCCAGGTACGACTCCAAGTTCAGGATCAGGGCGTCCTCGTCGAGCCCGTACACGCACAGGAGGTACATGATATCAGTCCCCGCCGCAGCCACTGTCCACCACTCATCTCCGGTGATGTCCTCGAGCTCCTGCTGGAGCCACTGGAGCAGCGGCTCGAGGTCCCCCGGATCTCCTCGGAAGAAGTCCGCCCAGGTCTCGGCTGGGAAGCTGTGCTCGGGAGCCTCGAGCTGCGGCTCTGCAGAGCCCTGCTCCTCCTCCTGCTCGTCCTCCTGCTCGTCCTCGGAGCGCCCTGCAGGCTGCGGGATGGGGCACGCGAGGAAATCCTCCTCCGCCTGCACCGCGTACCGGACGGCCTCGATGTTCTCCTTGCACACGGCGCAGGTGCGATGCTGCTTCGCCCAGCGCAGCGCACAGCCCAAGCAGAGCTGGTGCCGGCAGGGCGTCACGTAGGCCGCCTCGGCCCGGTTCCGCCCACAGACGGGGCAGGTCCAGTCCGAGGGCAGCTCCATGGCCCCGGGCGTGCGGTGGGCCGGGGAGAGCCGAGCCGGGAAAGCCGCTCCGCTCGGCGGCGCCGCGGCGGGCCGGAGCCGTCAGAGCTGCGAAAGAGAAGAGGCCGCGGTCACTCGCCGTCCCCGGGCGACGCCCCGCTCCGTCCGCACGAAGCCCCGGCCCCGCTCCCCGCCGCCCGCCCCGGGGCCGCGTCCCCGCACCGCTCACCTCCGCTGCCGCGAGCGCACCCCGCGGGGCCCCGGCCGCCCGAGCCGGGCAGGGCCGGGGGAACGCTGGCGATGCCGCGGGCTGAGCGCCGGGAGCTGCCGCCGGCAGCCCCGCAGCACGGCCCAAACCGAGTCTCTCGTTCGCGCCTCCGAGTCTCGCTGCCGCGCTCGACCGGAGTCCGGGCACGAGTGATGCCGGGCTCTGCCGCGCCCCGGATTCTGCAGGGCGGCTCCGTGAGCTCACAGCCATCTCCGCTGCTGTCACAGCGCCTTGGCCGGTGAGCTCACAGCGCAGGGCTGCGTGCCTTTGGGCACCGGGCTGGGCCTGCATCGTTATCACCCCTCATCGTTCACCGACTGCCCTTTGTGGCGGCGATAGAGCTGGGAAAATAAAAAGATGACATATTTACCATATTCTCAATAATCCATTTTTCATGAAATATTTATGTTTTCTGATGCTTAGAGAAACCTTATTGTCCTAATCTTGCTCTCATGCAATACCAACTGGTGGCACTGTCTTTGTCTGGGTTCCTTTCTGTACCGTGTGCTCACAGCACAGCAGGCTGTTTGCTCATGCCTTTCTGTGCAACTTGCAGTAGAGAACCTGCTTCCATGGGGCTGCACTGTGAGGTCTCCTGAGGCCCTTTCCAACCCCTACAGTTCCAGAATTCTGTGAAGTCTTAATCCTAACTGGGATTTTACCTAATGGCAAGTAGGCATCAGATGCCTGCCTGACTTTAGTTAATGATCCATCAGGTATTTAATTGTTTTTGTGAATCTTGCTATTGTTTATGGAGGAGTAAATGCCCTTTGGGAAATTAGGATTAAAAATATGTTGTTCAGATGCCGTTAGAACTCCTTCCTGCTGTTGGAGTTATTGTTTGCTGCAGCTGCGGTCTTCTGCCTTCAGAAGTGACGAGTCTTAGTGTGCAGAGATCTATGAATCAGGCTTCTCGAAGAGATGGAAAAAGGAAGTTGTCCACCGAGAGCCCCATGCTTGTGTCCTAGCACCAACTGTAGGGCTCTGTGCTGAAGGGCAGGTCGCATCTTCCTTCTTGGAGAGCATTTTCTAATGAGCTCACTGAGGTCAGGGCCGTGGTTCTGGGGAAGGTGTATGCATTTGGATCTGTTAGGAACAGCAAACAGCAGTAAAGTAAGTCAAAGCCCACAGCTTTATACACATGCCTCGGGTTGTGCCTGCATGCCTCTTATTAGTGCTTAATGTTTGTTATCCTGGGGAGAAGAGTGTCAAAAGGAGGTCAGTGACTGAAGCTGAGCTGCCTGCTTTATGTTTAGCCTCGTAGGTTTGCTCAGACAACCTGAAGTTTCCTGCCCAAGGTTGTTCTATGCCAGCATCGTTACTGTGGGATTTTGGGCATGAGCTGAGTCCTGACCAATTACAGTGATAATTCTCTTTCCTGAGGAGTGCAGGTGGGCTGTGGATACTCAAATGTTACATCTCTCATATTTCTCCCATTTTGGGGCAAGAGACAGCTTTTATATGTTAAAACAATTCCTGTTTCATTTACTAGCACAGAGCTTCCCCACATCCACCGCCCACCTCTGTGAGCAATTAAACCGTAAGTGAGAGAATGCCCTGGTTTTGGCCATCGCCACAGAGGTTGACCTGTGGAGCTAAGCTGAGGTGCTGTGAGCACTTCAAAGGACCTACTGTACAACCGTATCGTTAAGGGGACGTTCGAGTGCTCATGCAACTAATTGTCATATGACCCAGGTTTTGTTCCAAACGCAGTCTTGCTGATCGCTCTCCTAAAGCCGTAAGCCTTGATGTGTGGCCTTGGTCTCAAGTAAGCGTTGGGTGACTAATCTAAGTTACTGGGGAAGTTTTATGAGAATTATCAGGGAAACAATGCCTTCAGAAAGATAAGCCCTCCCTTGTTAGGCAAGGACATAGCTCCCCGATTTTAAACCCCATCATCTTTTATACTTGGGCACATCGCTAAGCCTCGTAATTAGTTAAATCTGCTCCCATAATCAAAAGCTATCCGCACACTCCACTGCTCTGTGATGGTTTGAAAGATTTACGTGATTAACTTGGCGGAGGCCGTGGGTGGCTAATTGGATAAGCTTTAATCTTCACACCGCCAAAGCGAAACGTGGTAAGATCAGAGGAAGGAGGAAGTCGGGCTGTGCTGTGTGGGAAGGCAGTTACCAAACATGTCAAAAAGATTATTGTAACGAGGGGACCTGTTGTCATGACCCAGCCTACAAGAATAGGGCAGATTATCAGGGCAGAGGGGGAACAGTGCAAATTATGTTACATTTGCTTGCCTTGGCTTTTTTAGCAGGCAGAAATAGTGGTGTTCTTCCTGGCAAGCAAGGAGCTTTATGTTCCTTTTGCTTTATACGAGTAGTTTGGTCAGGTGTTGTTAAGCACTGGGTTTTGAGTGCTTGCTAATTGAGCTGCTGTAATGATCTTTGTCTTCAGGTGCATCGTGCTCCTGGTACACTGTGAGCTTGGTGTGAGCCTGGGGAATACAAGAGGGGGTCTCAACCTCCCAAGCAATGAAGAAGTCTTGTTAATGTGTAAAACAGCATTGCAGGGCTTTATTTAATTAAAGCAGATCCACCAGCTTGATGAATACACGGAGATTTTCATGGAGGTGCAAAGAGCTGAACTGTAGAACTGCCCCATCTGCTTCATAGAACGTGCAGTGCTCTGTGCAAGATGCGTCTGATTCAGGGCAGCCCGAAGTTCATGTGGTGGAGAGGAATCCTTCCCAGCACTGCTGGTTCATTGCATGGCCAGGAGATGTCTCCAGCACACCGCAGCTCCTCACCAATCTCAAGTTCAGCCCTTTGCTTCAGTACCTTTGCTCTAAATCCTCCGTTGTCCTTGTTGGAGAACTGCTTGCATTGATTCTATTGCATCATCACCCGAAATATGGGGCTTATGTTAGTGCTGAAGAGCATTTCAGGTTATGTTGGAGTGGAGGGACCTGGAGTCAATTAAAAAATAAAAAATAGATCTTGGCTTCATAAAACACTGTAGGGGGTTTTTGAGAGGTACCAAAAATGCTCCTGGTTCTTATTTGTTTGTGAAAGTTGTTTGGGGAAAAAGAGGGTAAAGATAAAATGGGGATAAAAGATAGAGTTGAAAAAGGCAAGTGGAAATGAGAAACTCCTGCAGCCGAGCTGCAGCTGAAGACCCATCTCCTCAGTGTCTCCGACCCCAGGGCAGATTTGCAGCTTGGGGCCTGAACGTCCTGCAGGCTGTCAGGTCATGCTTATACCAGAAACCAATGAAGAGCTGAAAGGAGGAAACCAGAAATCTGGTATTGAGAGAAGATATTGCAGTGGCATTTCACTTTATAACTGGAATTTATGTTCCCTGGACATTGCAAACTTGCTGCCTGTTGTAAACTGTGCAGTGTCTGCTGTGTGAGCAGCCTCAGGTCATAATTCCTGTCAGAGGAAACCTGTGACTTGATGGCTCTTTCTTGCAAAATGCGTGTGTGGCTGCTGCCACAAACAAGGCATGCAGGAGTGGGGCTGTGTGTTTTGTGTCTTGATCACAGAACAATGCCATGTGTATGTATTTACACAAACCTTTCTTTTTCTTTGTAACAGGTCTGAATGCTCAATATAGCATCAAAAGTGTTTGTTTCATGTGTAGCTTAATTGTTCAATGTGAGGTAATCTTCTCCCCACTTCTCTGCTTTTAGGCAGTGGGATGGACCTTGCAAAATGTTACTGGGGAAAATTGGAATCTTTCTGGCTCATTTCTTCAGCGTTTGCAGAGAACTGTGTGGAACGTGACAAATAAAGACAGGTCCATCTCTGCCAGCCAACCTTGCATGCACAAATTAGAATGAATTTTATGTCTAAAACTTGAAACTTGTTTCCTGAACTTATTTTCAGATCTAGCCTAATGGCAGGAGGTGTCAAACGAGGAGTGACCAACCCGTGGCTCCTGGAGGAGTCTGAGGAAACCAGGGGGCTTGGCTTCGATGACATCAGGCAGCAGCAGCGGAGGATCATAGAAGGTAGAAGAGTCTGTCAGTGTGCTATAGGCATGAGTCCTCATGGGAAAGTCAGTGCAATAACCTGTGCTGAAGCCCTGTTAGCTGGGGCTGTCAGTCCAAGTAGCTGGCGATGACTTCTGTCTGAGCAGGAGCAGAGTTGTGCTTGCAGTATTCCTTGCTGGGAACATCTTCTCAAGGCAGCTTTTCCAAATAATCTCCACGCTGATTGAAACAAGTAATTTTTCCCGTGGCAGGGGAGGAGAAACCACTGAAACAGTTAGCATACCTTATTTGTGACCAGGTAACCTTGCGGGGCTTCCTCACGGTCAGATGCAAGTAATTCAGGGATTGCCTTTTGCCCACGTTTTATTGAAGCTGAGTGTGTCACAAAGTAGAAGAGCTGTGTGTGTTTGGTGCTTGCTGAGGGTGTGCAGGGCCTGCATGTAGCAGAGACAACATGTGCCTTTCTAGAGGAGTGCCTGCAGAGCTGGTGTCCCTCCTTGCAGGCTGCCTTCCATGCGCTCCGTGTCCTCTTGCAGCTTTAAAAATCTATTTGAATTCTTTGGTGCTTGCATCACCTGTTTGCCTTGTATTCATGTTCAAAGTTTCTTGGAAAATGTAAAAAGGCTAATCAGGGATCTGTGTGTGCGCCAGGAATCTCCTGCATTTATGATTGAGGAACAGCTGGAGGTTGAATTCTTGGGTTTTTTTGGGACCATCAGCTCATGTCCCAGCCAGAGCAGACAAATTAATTACCCATCATTCACATTGTTTTAGGAGTACTGTTGCCATAAGGATTCATTTTCCTGTTGTGTTGATGTCCTTTTCTGAGTTTGTTTTAACTCTTCAGGCACAGATTAGATCTTTCTCTTTGCTTCTGCATCTCTTACTGCACACAGTGTGGCACACTGGCAATTTGCCTCACGTAACTTGATGTATTTTTTGGTGCAGAGCAAGACGCCGGCCTTGATGCTCTTTCTTCAATCATATCCCGGCAAAAGCAAATGGGACAGGAAATTGGGAATGAGCTGGACGAGCAGAACGGTAAGAGCAAGATCCACAGGGGCCCATCTCACTCATTTTTGTGTAAGATTGTGTCTGATTTCCTTTAGTCTTCATATGTTCCTTTTCCCCCACAATCAACCAGCCAGCACTGCAGAGGTTTGTACAGCGGCTCTGACAGGTTCTGTCTGCTCAAGAGCTCACTGTTGTGTTTTGTCTTACTGCATAACCCGGGTGTGTGTGAAATGTGTAACACTTGGGATGCTTTTATGAAGGCTGCCTTTGAAAGAAAAGATGGGAAATTGTATGTAGTACAAAACCATTTTGTACTTGGATCTTCTGCACTTTTCAGCGGTTCTGTTCTAATGACCCTTTTTTTAATGGTAATCTTTTATTTGTTGCTGGATTTCATTTGGACATTCCTCCTTTGCTTCTTTAGTTATTAACTAAATGGAAAACCTTGAGCCAGCAATTAAACTAGAAGCGTATTGTTTGCTACAAACGATTGGGATTTTGAAGGTTTCATGAGTTGAATGTAGGATCAAATTAAGTGCAATATTGAAATAGAAGAGCACTTTTTTTTCTTTAAACTGAGCCAGTATCCAAATGGTGGAATTGCTCTCCTGATAAATATGCTTTGTTACGGCCTGAATTGCCTGCCTGACATCAGCTGTCCCTAGGAGAGCAGATCCTCCAGTCTTTCTGACTTCTTCCTTTCTTACAATATGGTAATAGTTCAATTAGAGCCTTGGAGCCCTGCCAGTTGTCTCCCTTGCACAAAGACTTGAGCCATATGGTTTATCTTTGGGTTGTGTTGTACTTAACCACTGAGAAGGTAAACGTCCTTTTACTTGCTAATAAATGATATGCTGAAATCAACTTCTTCCTGGGCTGGTATTTTTCCCTTTATGCCTCTGCATGCTGCTCAGAGTGAGGGGTTCCATTCTAGGAACTGCACAGCATAAATGCTGCTTGGGAGCTCTGTTCTGACTGGTGGGAGATGGGATGTCCTTCTCGTGCTTGCCGTGCATCCGTGCTCTGGAGGGATGAGGAACGACTAGAATGTGTCCTTGTTCATCTTCAGGTCGTTAGGAAATGGTTTGAACAGCTGGGAGAAACTGTGTGAGGTGCTGCTGTCGTGTTGTGATCCTCTGCATCATCTGAGTAAAGACACTTTCAATTAGAAATCTCGGTTTCATGAGTTTCTTCTATTAACAGTTGTTTAAAAAGTCACATTAATTGCTTTTTTTTCCTCTAAATAGAAAACAGGTGGGACTCATGAGTGTGTTTACTAATTCTCTGTGAAACCCTGGTTTCTCATCAGGAAAATATAGAATCTGTGTTCCATTTCCCTCTCTTGGGGGCCAGAGGTTCCCCAAATCCTTATGTTTCTGGGACTGCAGGTTTTGTGTGTTGTGCTGTTGCAGCACTGCGTGACCATACTGAGCTTTTTGTAGCAACAAAGCCTTCAAACATCTCTGAAACTGGGAATGTGTTTGGCCCTCCTTCTTACAAATAGTGCAAATAATGCCAGTTTTGTTTGACGTTCTTCTCTTGCAGATATTTACAAAGCCTGGAGCAAAACTCGTAATGTTTCCCTAGGAGCTCTTTGTGAGCAACAGGCAACTTTTTCTCAAAAGAGGAGCTTTCCCAAGCGAGGATTGCTGTGGCTGAAGGCTGCTGGGGGCACAGCAGAGCTGCCTGTGCTTCTCACTGCCCTGAGATGAAAAGGATGAGACCTGCTGGCCTCGCAGGCACTGTCTGTATGTCAGCAGCACAGGAGAAGGCAGCGGTCCCACTTGTGCAGAGGGAGGCACCGCACTGCTGAGCTTTGACTTCTCTGCTAGCGAGCAAGTTGGACTTCCAGGTTTTCTCTGTCTTCACACAGTTATTATTCATCTTATTTTTCCCTTCTGTGTGGATGCAGGGGATATGGTGGTGTGCTTCATGCTGGAAAAGCTGAAATCCCTCGCAGTACTTTCCAGTGGGCTACTTTCCCTCTACCCACCTTATTTTATGCCCTGTGCTCAATTGTCTGCAGGCTTCTCTGCGGCGCGTTGCCAACATCGTGTTGCTATTACACTGTCAGGCTGACAAGCGTAACTGCCCTGTAATTTCCCCTTGCTCAGTCTCTTTCCTTCTTAGTGGTGAGTGATAATGGCATCGTCTGTCTGGGGGAAGGCAGTGGAAGTTCATCTTCATTAAGCACTGCATCAGTACTTCTTTTAATTCGAGTCAAGTTTCCCAGCAGCAGCCTGACAGCTCTCACCTGCTTTGGCCATTGCCACCTCCTGCAAGCGCTCGGTGCCTTGCTCTGCCTTCGGAGCTCGAGCTTCTGGTACAGCACGGCTGGCTTCAGAAGTAGCTGTCGATGCCTTGCAGTTAGTGCAACCATTCAGAGAGCTGGGTTAGTGCATTTATTTCCCAGGCAGCCGCTCTTTTCCTTCCTTGTTCCGCTGCCATCTGTGACCTCCCATCGTCGGGCACTTCCCCCGTGTGCCAGTGGGTGTTGCTGTACAGCTGCGGATGCTCTGAGCACAGCCAGCATTGGAGGCGCCCGGATTCATTATGCAAAGTTTACTTCTCGAGTCGAGTCGCTACGTGTAAATTCTTTTGTGTTTGTTAAATGACTGCAAAATGATGAAATGCCTCTGCGAGGGGGGCGGGTGCCCGGTGCTGTCTGCTTTCCCCTCGCTTGTGGGCTGGCAAGCGTGGCACAGGGCTGTGCCACACTGAAGGAGAGGCATGGGGGTGGCTGCTCTGCACCATGGGCTCTGGGAAGAGCTGGGCCTCCTCAGGCCCACCAGGGGCTTCCAGGTTTTAATTAGAGACTAATGTCCTTCTGTACTCAGATTTTCCCCAGAGCTCCATCCTGGAGGTTTTATGGCCCTGAGCTGAGCTGTGGGTCCATCCCGACGTCCTGAGCACAGCGTGGTGCACCAATGAGAAGCAGGGTACGGGGCGACATTGTGTTTTTCCAGCCTTGGGAGCCTGGAAGCAACGGGAGAGATGGGGGGGATTAGCAAAAGAATTTTCCCATTGTTAATTCCAATGTTGGCCCCAGAAAACTTTCTGTATTCTTTTCATCTGTTACATGAAAAAAAAAAAAAAGCAGGAAAATAGTGCAAATGTCCTCTGGCCCTGCTGATGAGGCAATCTAATCTAGTGCAATAATTCGGGAAGAATGCTTTCAGAAATTCTGAGTGCTGTTTGTTTTACCCTTATAGAGATGTTGCCTTTCGCTGTGGCACGCTCACATGAGGACATAACTGCTCTCAGCGACGGAGCCTGCAAAATTCATAGTGCTCAACATTATTACCGTGCTTCTTCCCATTTGGTGCAGGCCATTGAGGATGGATCCTTCTGCTTCCTGCCCACTGAAAATTCATCAGAACATAAATACGTTCATAAATGATGAGCTACAAAGGAAAGGCCATCGTTGGTCCTTTTACTGGTCAAGGGGTTGCTGGATGCAGAGCAAATATGCAGTGAAGATAGCTCTTTTTTGAGTAAACTATCTGTCAGAGTGATGTTTTACAACGTGGTTATGTAACATATTTACTTTCTCGTCAGCCAAATTGCAAAAATCAACCCCACATTCAAGCACACGTTGTCTCTTTGATAGTTTGCAGCTCACCTGTGGTGTGCTGGCTAGAACAGGGGCTCAGCTTGGCCCTTCCCTCAGTGCCAGCCCAGGAATCCCAGTGACTTTCTGGCACGTGGAGTTGGTGAGCTGGGCACACTGCAGCCAGCACACCCACAGGCTGCTTTGTGTACACAGAGAAGTGTTCTTGTGCAGTCACAGGAAGCAGCTGAAATACCTTGTGCAGCTGGGACTCAGTGCACGTCTCCAGGATGGTGTTCAAGTCCGTCCCTTCTGGTGCAGCCTGGTTGGTATGCAGACAGTAATGTGCTTCTCCTAAAGATTCTTTTACATGGCTATTGTATAGCCAGCATCAAAAAGGAGCCCTGAAATATGACATAGTTTCACATTTCTGTTTATTAGGTACATTTTGCTATAATACAAACTAATTAGTATTGTGTATAGAATATGTATGAGTTATGAGGCTAAAATCAATGGGGCTGTGGATATATTACCTCATTGTTAGGATTAGCTTGTAAATAAGAAAAGATTGAAGACTGAATGTGAAAGAACGTTCATCTTGTCCGGAGCACAGTCCTCCTGCCCCAGCTGAGATGGGTTTGAAGGTCTGCAGCATTCCTTGAGAAACGCTGAGCACCAGCAGGTTCCAGGTTCTTTAAACACCTCCAAAAAGAAGCATCTGTTCTTAATATTTAGATTTTAAATAACCATCCGTAGCTTGACTGACCTCATGCTATGCAGATAGATTTTTATTTTGCTTCCTGAGCTTATTGTGTGGAGTAGAAATGACTTCAGTTTTATTGGTGAAATGTTCTGTCTTTATTGCACGCTGCTTAGTAGGAGTTAACCCTTCTTAGGGGAAAAATTAACACCTGTGTTAAATGTTATTTTTTGTCATCAGTGATCTAAACGGGGGAATACTCAGTCTCAGTGTGAACACTCAGAAGTCAGGGAGTGCCAAAAGTGAGCTTCGATGGCACTCCTTGCATGTATTTCTAGGCTTAAAGCAGTCACACAGTGTTTTGTGCAGGACTTGATCTCGTCTGGGTTTGGACTGGATTGACATTAACTGTATGTAGAGGCAAAGTTATTTCTAAAGTGTCTTTTTATGGCTTCTTCCTGGGAGCCCTGTGATGCTGCTTAAGTCTCCTTGACCATGCTTTTTCCAAAGCACTTCCCTTCTGTGCTTCCAGGTGTTGTAGGGTCTGTCTGCTGAGCTTTGGGCATTGGAGCTGAACAGAAAGTGCTGTGAGCGCTGCTGGGAAGGAGAAGGCTTGGCGTGTTGCCTCTTTCCAGAGAGGTTCAAAACCTCATTTACTGAGCACCCCGAATAAACCGTAATGATTCATTTTCTTATTTTTCCTTCCGAGCTGGGGTTGATAGTGTTTCATCTCCTGAGGGAGCTGTCAGAATCAGAACACGCTTGTTTTTACCATCAGGAGGGCCATGGCTGGAGGAGGAAGATGCAGAGCTGGAGCAGTGCATGGCCTGCTGGGTGAGGAGGGTAAAACAAAATATTCCGTATCTGTCGAGGAAGTGAGCCCTGCCCTGCTGACTGCTGGAGGATGTATGTAATGAGAACTAGCGGTACGTTGAGTTTATGTTGGATCGAAAACGCGTGTCCACACAAAACGGCATTATTTGTAGCATTTCCCAACCTTTTTAAGTACATCGCTTTGCTGCTTCAGTGTTTCCAGTGTTTGTATATACGTCAAATTTCCTGGTATCTTTAAAAAGAAAACTGGAAAAAAAACAAAACACAAACCAAACCTGGAAAGTGCAGAATGGATCCAGCGCCCAGCGCGGGTCAGCGGCCAGATGAGAACACCTCCGCAGGGCCCTCTGCAGCGCGGGCTGACGGCGCAATTTTGCCGGTGTTGGCTGATGGGGAGCAGCGTGTGAGAGGTGTGAGATGTGCTGCCTGTGGGCTCCGCGGACAGTTGCTGACAGCAGCAGTAAGAATGAGGCGTAAGCATCTGCGTTCCCTTTTGGGCTCTGCTGGGTGGGTTGATGGCGGTCCGACTGCTGGAGCTCTGTGCTGAGCAGTGGCGGGGCGTGAGAGCTGCTGCGGCTCTCTGCAAAGTCCTCGTTAAGAATCCGTCGTGTCAAATGAGTTTGAATTCGTTCTATAAAGGAGCTTCATGAATAGGGGAAAACAACTCAGTGCCATCTTGATGTAAGAATGGTTTTGATTCTGTTTCACAAGACGTTCTTGCGAAACCCGTGGCTGCATGGGTTCGAGTGAGTCATCTCCAATATATATGAAGTTGATCGGATAGTTATGCTCAGAAGTTAAGGACTGCTGATTCATAATTACATTACAAGGCTGAACTGAGTTGGGCTGCTTTGGTCCTTCTAGTTCTCCTCAGCATTTTTGCTGAAAACACAGAGGGTGAAGTGCATGGTGTGCTTACCCAACTCCTGTGTGACATCAGAGACGAGGAAGGCTGCAGTAACACTAGGATTCCTCCCAGTGATCTTGACAAATGAGAGCGAAATTCAGCCTGGCTGCAAGCAAAGGGTCACACTGGTGAGGATTAAGCTGATTCAAGATGAGCAACTAACCCTTAGGAGAAGGGCTTGTGGAGCACAGTCTGTAGGTCACAACTTAAACAGGCTGAACAGTGTAATGCTGTGAAAGGCTCTGACAAACCGCTGTTGTTCAGCCAGTCCTTTATTAAGCTTGGCGTGGAGAAGGGACAGCAGCTTGGCTAGCAGCTCATCAAGGTATGGGGAGCAGGTGGGGCAGCCGGGGGTAGGCAAGGTGTGCCTTAAAGCACACAGGAGTGACCACCAGGAGTGCTGGGATGGCATGGCTGGAAAAAGAGCATGCTGAGAACAGGAATGGAGGATTTGTGCAGAAGGAAATGAGCTGCTGGGGAGGGAGGGCTGGGCAGAAGCAGTGGGGTGAGCTGTGGGCAGAAGGAGCAGGGGTGAGGTGTTATTTCTGTTGGTTGCACTGCTGGGGTGTGTTGGAGCAGGAGGTGGACTGGTCACCTTGTTACTGCCTTCTCTAGCTTTTTCTTTCTTTTCTGCAGCTTGGCTTCCTTCAAACTTCTCATTCTCCTGCTTTTATTGAGCTGATCTTTAATCTCCCCTCCTGAATGTCTTAATCCTCGCTTCTGAAACCACCCTGTCTGCGTCCTTTTCTGTCTCCCTCTAACTTGTGTTAGAGAGCATTGGGGGACTGCAGCTCCTGAGGCCACTGGAGAGCCGTAACGGGGGAAAATAGCATTGTTCTGAAATGGCTGAGATGTTTTGGCTGAAACTTTAATATATTCTTTTTTATGAAATTCATCTGGAAGTGAGCATCCAAGCTTGGAATCTTCAGCCCGAGTCCTTAACATTTTTCATCATTTTAAACAACTGAAAATAGGGCCCTCTCTGGGGAGGCAACAAACGGCCTCAACAGCATTCGTGCGGCTGAGGCAGCGCGTGCTTTGTATCGCTCTCTGTGTACACGTGATAATGGGAGATGCTCCTTTTTCTCTCAGTATCTTTTATAGCTTTCTGCGGCCTCGCAGAACCAGATAAAGCAGCACAGCACAACCTGGATGGGGATGAAAGGAAGCTCGACGCTGACACACACACCGTGAGCCTGTCTGGCCTCTTGGCACGCACCGCCTTTTTCCTTGAATAGTTCAAGCCGTAAAATAACTGCTCAACATTTGTCTTCTCAATTATGTGGATTTTTCCACCGTTAGTCAGCCCCTACCTCACCCATACGCCGTGTGGGGGGAGGCTGCCTTCCTTCAGCTGTCCTCATGGCCATTGGAGTGTTGGGAAAGTGCTGCGGGGGAAAATGAGTGCCGAACTCTTGTGAAACCTCGCCGGATTTCTTGATAAGAATTATGATCTTAACTGTCTCAATTGCAAAGTCTTGTCATTAATTTTGTAGCAGGGCTTAAGGAGAGCTCTAACAGGGATGTAAACCTCAGCTCGTAGCAGAAGAGTTCTTTTCCCCCGTCTGCTCCTCCAGTCGTTTGATTTAAGCTGTTTGAAAAGAAAACAAAACCTCACTGTAATTGTAGATATTTCAACGCTCTGATGATTTTTTTTTCCATGTTAATTTAGCTTTTCCTCTGTTCGGAATCTCAAATTGAGACCGCAGAGGTCTCCTAGCCTGGTTCTCCTAGCCTGCTTTCTGCTCTGTTGCTGCCGTTCATCATGAGAGGCACAGCCCCAGCCCGTATCCAGCGCAGCTCCTGCAGGTGAAATGCTGTACCTGCAGTGGGCAGCAGAAGGTGCAGCTCCTGCCTGCACGCTCTCAGTTTGAAGGAGAGAAAGGCAAGAAGGGAGCTGCCTGCTGCAGAGTGCCTGTGGTGGGAGATCTAGGGGGCTGTTGTGGAAGTTTATAATTCTGCTTATTTTACCCACATAGATTGGTTGTTACCTATTTGGCCCATTTCCTTGGGTGCTGTCCCTCTTGTTTTTGACTGAATCGAGGAAGGATTTAATTGCATGATAGATACTGGGTCCCAGGCTTTCTCTGGCCTGTTCTCCAGGAGCTTATGGTTACAGTGAGTAGGATCTGTCTGGAGCATATTTTGCATCAGCATTTTCAATGGTAGATGGCCGTGTCTGGGCAATATTTTAGTCCTGAACCATTAAGCACCACTTCTTTAAAAACAGACATCCTTTTGAGCCAGATCTTCATTGTGGCAGTGAAAGGCAGCGTGAGAGTTTGTACTTGAAAAGACTCTGGCATTACTGCTTCCTTCGTCCCTTTCCTTTAGAAGGGGTCTGTGGGGAAGCAGTGGTGATCCCTCAGGCCTGCGGTGCTGGGTAACTCGTGTGCCTCAGTGCTGCTGAGGGTAACGCAGTGCTGGGCTTCAGAGGGAGTCATGCTTGGGAGGAACCATATGCTCTTGCATCACGGTGATTTGGTGAGTGGGCTGCTGGATGTTAAATGGCCTCGTAATAGATTTCCCAGAAAACTTTTAGGGTCAAAGTCTGAATGGTTACAACACGGGAGAGAGCAAGAAAACCACGTTTTTGGGCACGTTGTCCTGCTGGAATCCGAAGAGTGCTTTGAAGTTAATTTACTCACCACTGAGTCAGTTTGTGAGTTCTCTCTTTCAGATTGTCCTGCTTTTCTCATTATCTCAAACAGATTCTAGCTCACTCCTGCCTGAACGGAGGACTTCCCTCGCTGTTTCCCTCTGTTCTCCTGGATACAAAACAGAACATACTCCATCTCCAAAGCTTATGCTGGCTGCTTGGCTGAGCTTGCCCCCATTCCTCTCTGGCCAAGGAGCCTCAGGTTTGCTGGTCTGTCTTATGATACGTATGGAATCACTTTGGTGGTCAGCACCTCGCAGAAGCAGAGAATGAAGTGGAACATCTTGTGATGCTCTGAGCACCGTGAGGGGCAGGCAGCAGGCTGGGGCTGGTTGCTGTGCTGCCTGTGTGCGTGCAGACGGAGCTCTATTGTGCTGTGTTTGAATAGGAAGTGGGGCTTTCTGGCTTGGTTAAATACTACTTTGATATTTGTAAAGTCTGCTGCTAGGTGCAGCCTGCAAGTGGCAGTTGGTGATGCTCGAGCATTGAAATCAGCCCCACAGCTGTCTGCTTGTACAATGGGCATAACACAGTCACTGCAATGGGATGACAGCAGAACTGAGCGCGGCGAACAATTGCTTGCTCAGAACTGTGTTTCAGTCAAACATAATTAAAGTTGATGTGACATAAACGTGGCACGGGATGCTTTTAAGCTGATGAAGTTAATATCTGAACGCATCTTGGGATCGCTTAAAAACAGATAAAATAATTGTACTGTAATTATTATTGTGAATAATAAGACGACTTCCTTGCAAGCTCGAGTTTGAGGTGGAATAAGTCATATTAGCATAACCTTTGTGAATTCCTGATGTGTTGAAATTTATCTTGGCCCTGTGCAGCCCAACTCAAATAAGATCAGTGCTGTAAACGTCGTGCTGTTGGGGCCACATACTGGAGAGGCATTTGGCCTTGCTGGCCAAGGATGTGCCTGCTGCCCTGCTAAGGTGCTGCTGGGGCTGGGCTGGAGGGAATCCATCAGGAGCCAGTGTGATTCTCACTGTGCTGCTCAGGGGGCCTGGAGGTGCAAGCAGACAAGGCTCTCCCAACACAGCTATGGCCAGCACTGTAGCACGAGGGAGTAAATCCATACTTCAAAACAGATACCATAATATGAACCGGCTGGCATCGAAGTGGGGGGCATTATCAGCTGTGTCTTTTGGCTGCGTAAGTTGCATTGTTTTGAAATAACTCCAGTATTTGATCTCAACGTTTTGTTGGAGGTTTTCTCATGCAACCAAGTTTTGTTGAAAAATGCTGGTTTGAGTCCAGAGCCTTTAGTCGGAAACATCTGGGCCTGATGTTCGCCAAGTCTGGGAGGAGCTCGGGGGTACCTGCCTGCAACAAGAGAGGGGTTTGGCCCTGGGCAGCCAGGTGCTGGGATCCGGCCCTGAAGCACTCCTCTGGGGGTCCGGCTTGGGACTGGGACCAGCAGGAATGCTGAGAGAAGGGCGATTCAAGCACTGCCCGTGTTCTAAGGGTTGGGTTAGATCTATTTTGGGCAGAGCCCGTGTGGAAGTAAGATAACATTCGGTGTAAACTCCCAGAATGTTTTTTCTGTCTTCCTTTGACCTCTGTGTTTACATTGCCACGCTGAAATGAGAGAGCAGTGACAGCAGACAGCCTCAGAGCCCAGCCTGGGTGCTGGGACTGGTGGAGGGCACACAAACCCTGCTGTGCTGTGACAGCCCAGTGCTCCCCTTGGTAAGAACTGCAGAACAGCAGTGCTGAGGGCTCAGCACAGTGCTCCAAGCAAGCTGTCATCTTAATGTGGATGTTCCCCCTTCTCTTGGTGTCCTGTGTCCCACCTGGGCACCTTCCAGATGTAGCTCTGCTCGTGACTAGCAGTTCTGGTACCTGCTGTTTGTTTGGAACAGGGGCATTTTCCTCATCCCCCTGTCATCCCGTTGCTGTGCATCAGGGTGTGGGTATCATGTTACTGTAATTGGGTTTTCAGCCCAGGTTTGTAGATAATGTGGGTTTTTGCCAAAGAAAATGAGCAGTGTGAATTGAACTCTGAAGTGGCCTTCCGAAACATGGTATTTGAAATGAATAGAAAATCAGATAAGCTGGGAGGAAAGCTTCCTTCTGGTCGAGCTTATGACATAGGCTCGTTTTTATGTAATAGTTCCCGTTATAAATAAGTAGTTTTCCTTGGAAACTATTATTGGGACTGAGCTGCCTCCAAGCACCAGCCCAGGGACAGAGCATGTGGGGCGTTCTGTGCTGAGGACCAGACCTGGAGAGGAGCTGCCCTCGGTGTCTGCGTGTAGCTGGGGTCGGTGTGAGACCACTTGGGTTTTTCCCACTGCTGAATGATGCCTTACTGTTCTTATGGAATTACTGGGCTGCTTCACTGGAGCCCGGTTAGCTTAACTGCAGTCCTTTCTGCTGGTTAAACTGTTGTGACTTCACTTCTTACGCAAAAACTCAATTTGATGCTTTATTACAATAGAAGCTGCAATTGTTTTTCTGATGGGTGATGTGGGTGGTGTGTTTTCAATGGAAGGAAAATGACTTGCATAGCTGGAGACCAGAGGGCTTTTCTAAGGGAGGGTCTGAAGGTTTGTGTGCACCATCAGTGCTTCCTCCTTTTGCTGAAGGGAGAAGCCTTCCTTCAAGCTGGCTGTGCCTATTTTCCAAGCAGAGATCTGATATTCGGTGATGCTGACCATAAAGGAGGGAGAGCCTCTCCTGTCAGTGCTCTGTGTGGCTGAAGTGACTTTTCCTGAAGGCCTTTTGGTTACTCCATGCTCTTCCCGAGCTTTCATTCATTCGGGGCTTTTGTCCAATCCCTCCCCTGCACTTCTGTTCTCAGATTTCTAAAACTCGCTCCCAAAATTGTCTGGTGCTGAACTACAACTGGAGGCTGCAGATACAACCTGATCATTAGTTTTCCATACTGCACCTTGTGTTGCTTCTCTTCAGAGCAGGCCAGGTCATGGCAGGGTGTTTTCTCAGCATCTGAAGCCCAGGGCTGCTGCTGGGAGCTGGGTGAACCTCTTGGGAGCTGCTTTCTGCTGCTGGCAGTGCAGCAGTGACATGGAGCAGCTGGAGGGGATCTCTGTTAGCACGGCATTGCCAACCTGCCAGGCCTGCTGGATGCTACCAACAGCAAGTAGGTTCAGTTACAGCTTTGCTACTGGGCAGGGGCATCGGCAGCTTGAGCTTTTGCATTTTTGGAGTTGTACTGGAAGAGTATTGTTTAGAGAGGCTTTAAGTAGTGAAATGATGTGTATCTTACTGCTTTGTTACAACATAAAGCAAACTTCTTACTTGTTTCTTGTTCCACTTTCTGTGGACTACTCGCAATGGAGTCATTTGTGACATCTCAAACCAAGTTGGCAAGGCTGAGGGATCTCCTTATGATAGGCTTTCAAGCAGGAAAAGCAATATGCCAGTCCATTAGGAACCTCGGTTATCTGCTCTCAACCTGGCAGTGCTAATTCTGTTTGCAGCAGGACTGATGCCACTGCCCAGCCTTGCTGAGAGTTCTTCAGAAGTGGGAGGCAGTGTAAAGAGGCCTTTTAGAAGCTTTGCAGAGAACAGGCTTGCCCTGCATTATTTGCAAGCTTACTGCATGAAGAACTGAGCTGCTCTGCAGGACGTTCAACTCTTTGAAAGTAGGGTAGGTAACAGCAGGACAAGGGGAAATGGTTTTAAGTGGAGGGAGGGAAGATTTCGGTTGGATGTCAGGGGGAAGTTCTTTGCTGTGAGAGTGGTGAGGTGCTGGAACAGCTGCCCAGAGAGGCTGTGGATGCCCCGTCCATCCCTGGAGGTGTTCACTGGCAGGTTGGATGGGGCCCTGGGCAGCCTGGGCTGCTGTGAAATGTGGAGGTTGGTGGCCCTGCTTGTGGCAGGGGGGTTGGAGCTTCGTGATCCTTGAGATCCCTTCCAACCCTGGCCATTCTGTGATTCTGTGACTTAGTGACACTTGACCTGTCCAGAGCAGCGTGTTGGGAAACCTTGTTGGAATGAAGCCGAGGGCAGTTGGTGTGGGGTGCAGGAGCTCTGTGGCCTGGCTTCTCATCCATCTCCAGAACATTTTTCCACGCTGCTCAGCTGTGACAGCCCAACCATTTATCCTCTGAAGTCAGTAGGAAGACTTGAGAACCACTTTCATTTCAGAGTTGCCGGGAGCCTTTGTAAGGAATATGTTTTAAACAAGTCTCCCAGCACAATGCCTAAAGAAGTTTGAAAAGGAAAAACAGTCTTAGCGGGGATTAAATGGAGCAGCTGGGCACTAAAGCAGCAGAGACTGTCTGCCTAAAGTCATCTGGAGGTGGTGACGTCACCGAAACCAAATGCAGCAGAAAAGCCATTCTTCAGTTGTGGTATAAAAACATTTCATAAGCTGACTGGCACTATTGACTTTAGCAAGAGGTTTGTGTTTTTGAAAGGGAGGAAGCTTTCCAATAGCTCTTGCTATTAATTATTATATGAAAACAAGCTGCAGACACTGAGGAGTTGTAGTCCTGCCCATCTGTCCTTGATAACTTGTGGCACTGATTGCTGCTCTGCTGAAGTTCCCATCGGATCCTCAGGTATTTCTGGATGGAAAATGATGACTGCACTCCTTTCCAAGCCCAGGTTTGCACAGGAGTTCCTTGCTCTCACTCAAGCTGTCTCCTTGCAGGCAGTGGCTGGTGAGCACCTCTTCTGCCTGAAGCTGAGCGCTGATGAGCTGCTAATACAGACAGCCTGAAGCTGTTGCAAGCGTTGCTCTGACCGCTGTGTTGTGTCAGTCTCCTTTCATGTTTCACCCCGCAGTGCTGTGGGTGCTCTTGTGCTCCCAAACAAACCCTTTTTTTAGGGCTGGCTAAAGGAGCTGGGAGCTGTGCCTGCTGCTGCATGGTGATTGTTACATGTCGGATGGATGTGGGGAGATAAATGACTGCGGTGCTGGCTGTTGCTGTTCAGACTCAGTCCACTTGTTTAATATGTTTGAGGATTGGAAGCCTCCCTTCTTCTGGATAAGAGGGGGAGGAGCAGGGAGAGAGAAAACCAACAGTTTAATATGTTTCAATGTCCCCGTGTGTCTTTCCCCACATCCTAAACATGAAAAATAACAGTAAGCTTCCCTTTGGCCTTGGGGGAAGGAAAAAGGAGTCTCCAGCTGGAATTCATGAAACTTTATTGAATAAATGAGTGGTGTCATGGTTTTGTGGTGGTCTCTCCAGAGCACAAATGGTGTGCTGAGAGTGAACAGCCGTTTCATGCACACTTAAACTGTCCTGAACCACCACCCTCCCCGATAATTCTTCATCCTTCCACGTGGGAGAGAAGCATAGGATAAAACCATTTAGAGAGGAGAGCTGGAAATCAAAAGGTGTATTTTATCCTCTGTAAAAAGAAGCCACCACTTTTCTTTTGCCTTTTAACATTGCCTGAAATAAACGGTGTATGTTATTGGAGGCGCTTTTTAAGCGTGGGGCCAGCGAGTGGCTCTGGGTCTGGTGACCCTGCAGTCCCGTGTCTGGCAGTGAGCCTGTGTCAGAGGAACACGGAATCATAGAATGGCCTGGGCTGCAAAGAGCCACAGCGTTCATCCAGTTCCAACCCCCTGCTGTGTGCAGGTCACCAACCAGCAGCCCAGGCTGCCCAGAGCCACATCCAGCCTGTCCTTGAATGCCTCCGGGGATGGGGCATCCACAGCCTCCTTGGGCAACCTGTTCCCAAACGTGGTTCATGTGTTTTTCCTCTCCTGTAACTTCTGCTTAAAACAGCTGCCCAGGCATTCAAAGGAATGCGCTGTCTGGACGTGGGAGGAGATGAAGGGGTTCCGTGCTCACCGCAGTGCTGTGCAGCAAAGAAGCCTCCATGGGTTGAGTGCATGCAGCTCGTTTGCATCACCACCTCACCATGCTTACTGCACTGTGTGCCTTGCGTGGCACTGAGCTGAAGCTCCCACATCACTGTAGCACTCGTGTGAGCCTCCAGCACTCCAGCTGTGGCTCAGTTCCTCAGCAATATGACTCCTCGATTCATCTTCCCGCTTCTGAAAGCAGTTCTGGGTGTTTTATTTTTTTTTCCCCCCGAAGTTGACTTGTGACTGTCACTGAATTCTTCTTCCATGAGAAAATGCAGTGAGGTAAATAAGAAAAGGAGTGATGTTGCACATCTGTGTCCATTCTCATTTAAGCTGCTCTGTGTGCCTGCTGAGGGGCTGAGCGCATCTCCGAGCAGCCAACCTGCTCCATCTCCTCCAGCTGTCCCTGCGCTCTTTGCAGTGCTGCCGTAAGTAAGTGGTTTCTCTCATCATTGCCTGTGAGTGCCCTTACCTGCAGGGCTGAAAGGAGAGGGCAGCAGCTGCTCTGGGTGCCTTCCTGCTGCAGCTTTGGTGGTGCTGGGTGAGGGGGAGGCTGCTGCCTTCTCTTGTGCTGGGAAGGGGTTGCTTTCTTGGCATTTGTGAAAACAGTGATGCTGATAATCATGTTTGACATGGGTGTCCAGCCTTTGGGCTGCTTTGAATGAAGGGGAATTGTCTCAAGCCACATCTATGTAGGTCGCTCCAAAAGTAATGCCTCCTGTTTATTTCCACAAAAACAACAACAGATACAAACAGCACAATAGTGCTGTTTGATTGAGCAAGTTCTCCGATACAAAACACTGTTTTTCCACACAGTCACCATCGTTACTATGCATTTTTGCCAACGATGAAGAGGATCCTGCTTGCCATGCTCATGTGGAGAGCAAAAGGGAAATATATGGGCTTGTTTAGCTTGGAGAAGGGAAGGCTCCGGGGAGACCTCATTGTGGCCTTCCAGAAGTTGCAGGGAACATAGAAACAGGAGGGGGAATGGCTGTTTATAAGGGTGGATGGTGATAGGACAAGGGGAATGGTTTTAAACTGAGACAGGGAAGGTTTAGGTTGGATATTAGGAGGAAGTTTTTCACCCAGAGGGTGGTGAGGCACTGGCACAGGTTGCCCAAGGAGGCTGTGGATGCCCCATCCCTGCAGGCATTCAAGGCCAGGCTGGATGTGGCTCTGGGCAGCCTGGGCTGCTGGTTGGTGACCTGCACACAGCAGGGGGTTGAAATGAGATGATCACTGTGGTCCTTTTCAGCCCAGGCCGTTCTGTGATTCTCTGATCTGTGTTTCTGCACTTTGTAACCAAAGACCTTCATAGTGAACAGCTCTGGCTCTCCGGCTTGCAGGTTGCAATCACTTGGAGTCGCATTCTTCCCAGGAGCAATGCATGCTGTGCCATGGCTGTGCACCCAGGGATGCCCTGTGCTTGGACAGAGCCAGCAGAGCAGGCAGGGTGCTGGGGGTCTGCAGGCCCTAACCTGGAAGCAAGGCTGGCGGATCACCACGCACTGCATTCCTCCAGCTACTCCCCATGGGTGCTGAGCACAGTGATTAATACTTCAGCATCTTTGTTCTTTGTTTTCCTTCTAACACGGGAGGAGTTTAAATCACTGCATGAAAGGGCCTGACGTGTCCCCCATTACACAAACACACAGTGCTGCACTCGCTGGAACCCAACGCAGTTTGTTTTTGGGTGAGGTGAGTGGAGAACCCACATGCTATTCTTTGGGAAGGTCCATCTCGATGGCACGGCTGTGACGTGGGCATCACACTGCTGCTGGTGGAGGAATCAGAGCTCTGTGCAGCATGCAGGACACCTCCAGCAGCTGTGTGCCCAAAGAGCAGCTCGCCGTCCGCATCCCAAATCAAACATGCTGTGTGTTGTCACAGGCTTCGCTCAAAGTAAATAGAAGATGTTGGCTTGCCTTTTAAACTCCTGCTGGGTCTTTCTCTTAAAATAATAATTCTCAGGGAAATATTAATTTGTTCCAGCTTCCATGGAGCAAGCCCTTGTCCCCCAAAGCTCGGTGAGGAAAAATACGACTGCGTAGGTGCAGCTTTGCAGAGCTGGAGATATCGGATTGCACAGTAATTTGTGATTCTCAGCAGCAGCATGTGGCTTCAGAGAAACCCAAGCTGTGATATCAAAGGTGCTCTCTGCCATACACGTAGGAAAAGCTTTGTTCGTGGCTGTTATTAAATAGTTGTGGTTGGTGTGGGAGTCTGTGCCTTTTATCCTGGGCTCCATTTTCAGGTCCTTGGTCCCAAAGAGTGAGAGCTGGGCATGGAGGAGCAGCAGGCAGAGCAGGGCAGAGCAGCAGGGTGATGCTGGGTGTGCAGCCTGGCCAAGTGCAGCCCTGTAGGAGGGCTGTGTGCTTCCTGCTCGTGTTTGGCACTGAGCGATCAAGGAGGGAACAAAAAAGACTTGCAGCTGAAGAGCAATGCTGCTTCAATAAGAAGGGGAATAAATTTCAGGCTTTTGCTATTTAAGGTCAGAAGACCTTTTTGTTTGAACTGAGAAATAGGAAATTCCAGAGTAGCTTCCAGGAGGCAGAAATTCTTTGTTTTTTAATGCAGAGCTCAGTTTGCTGAAGAGTTTGTGGGCTGATGGGAAGGGAACAGGGCTGGGCCTGGCAGTGTGCTGGGGTTCTCACCGAGGTCTGTGAGCTGGGAGTAACAAACCCCATTTAGAACAATGTTTTTTACGTGTAATCCATTAACGACGAGAACAGCTCTATCTTCAGTCTGTGGAGTGGCAAAGCCCGAGATTATTTCAAACCTCATCATCTCAAACAAACAAAGTATTGATTTAGATATATATTTAAAAGGCTGCAGGGTTGTGCAGTGCTTAAGGTTGCGTCCGAGGAAGCGAACTTGCAGCCTTGAAGCAATGTGTGCAGCACCCCGAGCGCAGGACGTTGCACACAGTGAGCTTTAACCTACATGGACGTCCACCACGCTGCTAATTTTTTCCTGCTGCTGAATTAATGTCAATGCTGGAATTATAAACAATTCCTCGAGTAAAATTCTGTTTGGTTTGCCTCGTCGTGCAGATTAACAAATCTGATTACCGCGTTTAAATTTAATACCCCCAAAATTCCCTAAATGAATGATTCACTGTGAGGCCATGAGCAGATGTAATTATCTATGAAAACTAATGAATCATGTCGTTAGGATATTTTTCCTTGCAGCTGTCTCCAATTAATACGTCTGTCAATTCTGAGAGTTAAAAACACGGCGGTCCCAGCATAGAGGTGCTGTGTAGCTGTAATCCTTCCGTCTGCTCAGCGGCCACTTGGAGTTACAGGGGATTCTCAGTCACTTTCTTATGTCCTTCCTGGGAAATGAAAAGCAGTGACCAAATGTTTCAGAGCTCATCTTCACACAGTGTTTAGGATGCGGGTCACAGAGCTGTGGCTGCTGTCGCTGCATCCCTTCCCCTCTGGCCCGGGCAGGAAAGCTTTCCAGAAGGATGCTCTGGTGTGAATGTAAAGCTTTTCCATGCTGATTCTGCCTGACGATGTTCTTAGCCAGGATAAGTGCATTCATGTGGGAAGCTTTTGCTGAGCAGCTCTTTTCCTGTGTAAATGAAGCCCACTTTGCTCAGGGTCCTTTGGTACCTACAGGAGTGGATTAGGCAGTTTTTCCACTCTGCAGTTAAGTGGCGGAAGATGTTGAGTCTTTAACAAATGGCTCAGATATCCTGTAAACAGCTGAGTGAAGAGAGTGAAGTAAGTATTAATGGAGACTTCCAACAGCCTGAATAGGAGTGACTCTCTTAGGCTGTGCTGATGAGTACCATGCTGTCCTGCCCCAGCTGCTCTCCTTCCTTGCCTTTCCAGGTGGTGAATCTGCTCTGCCTTGTGTTAATTTCATGTTAATTATTTCACCTGTAAGTAACTCCACTTTTCCCATGATGGGTAACGAAAGTAACAAAAGGCACACATGGCTGTGTGGGAGCTGTGTCAGTGAGCTGGGCTCTGTCAGGGCTCTTGGATGCTGCTGCGTACAGCGAAGCAAGGGTGCGTGGCCGTGGGGATTCAGGGTTTGAATTTAAACACGTTATCCGTGGGGAACTGAGGTCTGCCAAAACCATGTGAGCAAAACAAAGCAGAGCTGATAAACTTAACGAGTGCTTTGCCATGCTGCACAATAACGAGCTTACAGCAGAGGTACCCAGAAGGAGAGGTCTGCAGTTTGGATTTCAGGATTGCGAGTTCATGTGGACCAAAGCCAAAGCTGCAGCATTTCCTTCCTGCCCTGTGGCCCCACGCTTTGGATGTTTGGATGCCTGTGGTGTGCTGTTGGAGTTGGAAGATGACAGACTATTAGATATTAGGAGGAAGTTTTTCACCCAGAGGCTCTGGAACAGGTTGCCCAAGGAGGCTGTGGATGCCCCATCCCTGCAGGCATTCAAGGCCAGGCTGGATGTGGCTCTGGGCAGCCTGGGCTGCTGGTTGGTGACCTGCACACAGCAGGGGGTTGAAATGAGGTGATCACTGTGGTCCTTTGCAACCCAGGCCATTCGATGATTCTATGATGACCTGAGCAGAAGGCGGCGCTGCTTGCCTCGTGCTGCAGCCGGGCAAACCCAAGAGCTGCCTTGCACACCAGTGCCCACTTGCTGCCTGTATCTCTGCAAGGCTGCTTGCTGCTGCAGGGAGCCTGGCTGTGTGCAGTGGTTACCCCTGCTCCAGAAGAACTCACTGGCTCCCCGTACAAATTGCTCTCCTGCTGGGGCTGGAGCCGCTCCACCTCAGGCACACAATAACATTGGCTCTCGGCTGCATTGTGCGCCTGCTAGTGACATATTGATGTGATCTCCTGCGAGGAGAGGTTGCTTCAAATGAGGATTAAGAGGGAAACTGAGCAGATTGCAGGGTATTAGCGGCTTGCTCTCAGTGCTGGGGCAGGAGGAAAAAGACAAAGTTAGGCTTCTGTGATTTCTCTGCAGGCGTGCTGCAGGAAGAATGTTTGCTTTGTGATCCTGCGTGCTGCTGCTGGAGGGATGCAGTGAGGGCAAAGCGCGGGGCAGATGGATGGCACCTCCAGCACGAGCATCTGTCTGCCCTCCAAGCACCTGTAATTGCAATTAGCAGCAATAAAGCAAAAAGCCGGCGGGCAGCGGGAGAGGGGAAAAAGTTCAAGCGAATGCAAGCGATAGGTGGAGAGGTGAATGTGTGCCGTGCGTCCTCTTCCGTGACGCATCGATGGCTGTAAAAATAGCAGAGTTAATTTTCAGTGTCTCGGTGATCAAAGCCAGGCAGCACAGGGTTTTCCTGTGGGTTCGTGGGACTTCCTACAAAAGGCCGGCGTAACGTTTGTTTGTGAAAGTGCAAAGCTACAAGAATTACACAGAGCCAAAGCTTACGAAGGAGCAGCGATTTGTGCTTCTCCCAGTGAGAGTGCGATAGGAGATGTGTGTGCAGCACGACCTCCACAACGATCCTGGCCGCCGTGTTCAGAAAGTGGGATGGTTTGTTGTACCACCTGTATTGCACTGTGTTCTCTCAGCTATTTTAATAGCTAATTAATCTTGATTTGGTTGGATTTAAGAGGTTTTTTTTTTTTCTTCTTCTTCTCTTTTGGCACATATGTGCAACCTATTATATCATAAATCCCACACATTTCAGCAGATGTCATCCTGATTGTTCCCTACAGCACAGCACACTACTAGTAAAACATTCAGGGTCAGGAACTCGGATTCTTTAACCACTGTATTCAGAGAAGCCAATTTATTGTTCTGTCGCAGCAGAAAAGGGTCATTTCTTTTGGACCTATATCATATTGGCAGCTGATCCGGGGAGGTCACATGCTGGAGGTATTGTGGGTGCATTAATATGTCTTAATAAATTAACGACTGCAGCTCACTGATAGCAGCTCAGGGCACGGCTGGGTGTTTGGTGTCTTTATGTTCCTCAAAAAGTGTGAGTTATTTTTGTTCTCCTGGTGTGTGCCATGCAAGTCAGATCTCGAGATTGATAGAGGCGCTTCTGTCTGCTAAAGGGCTTCTGTCTGCTGTGCCTCTGTCAATTCGAGGGTTTCAGGCAGTGTGCTGGGCCGTAGGGATGGACCTTTGTATCCAGTAATCCTGGCTCTGCGAGTGGGGAGGGTGCTGTCTCACTGATATTGGCTGCAAGGGAGCATAATGAAAACATTCTGTTAAGGCAGTGGTTAAACCAACCCATTGTAGAGATTCCAGTTCCCAACATCTCCCAATGGAGAGCAACTTCTGTTTGCTTGCTTGTTGGTTTTCTCATAGTCTGTCAGGTTTTTTAATAGGTTAGGCTTTACAACCAGGAACTGCTGCTGTCAGTCCTGCTGCTGAGCTCCTGGGAAGCTCTGAGTATCCTGGACTGCATACATACAGAGTTTTGCTCAGCAATGCAGCTCCGTGTTGCATTGTGTTTTACAGCATGTCCCTTTGGTAAACAGTGCAGGCTTGTTTATGGTGATGGTTTTGGTGCTGCCATGGCACTGATGTGTTTAAAATTTCCTAAATGTTGCTTTGAAACCACTCCTGTTCGCAAAGGGGGGCCTGAGCAGCACCTCCTGCTACTAACCTGGGCTTTGAGAGGAGGTTCAGGTGATAAAGTAGGCTCATTGCAAATCCCCAAAATTAGAGATGCAGTTTGATGTCACAGCCATGGAGGAAAGGAACTGAGAGCGATGGCTGTGCCCGACCCGGGGAGCTGCAGGAGGAGGTAGGAGCCTGCAGGATGCTGGCACACGGCCGTGCTGTGCAGATGTGGCTGGAGAGGCTGATAAATCCCCGAATGCCGGGTGGCTGATAGCGATGGAACCAATGGGCATCTCAGCCTTTAATTAAAATCAAACAAAACAACCTTCATGATGAAGATTGTCAGCATTTTGCTGGTAATGGAGAGATACTAATGAGCCAGGGCAGGAGATGAGCTTCTGTTGGAAGAAAGTTTCAAGGACTCCAGTGATGATGGTAGCTGGGGAAGAACCTCATGATGTGACCTCTTGTGAACTGTGCACTGCTGCAAACACGAGATTAATGGGATTTAAATGGAACAAGCAGAGGCAGAGCACTGGTTCTCAGCGGGTCCCCAGCAGGAGGCGTGCAACTGTTCTGAGAAGCAGGACATCACTGTTTTTGTTAGAAGTGTGATGAGCATGTGCAGTATTGTGCAGAAATGTAGAAGGTTGACATGGATCCATTGGTCCCGAAAGGGCGTTACTCAGAATTGCAGACCAGTGTTGATGTCCCTGGCCTCAAGAAGACTGCTCTAGGAGCTGGGAGCAACATCCATATCATCTTGAGGATCTGTGCTGGGGGTGGGGGATAATGTGCCACACACTTCTCTCCTGAACAGGACAAGTGCTACGTTCTGAGTGTCCTGGATTCACAGGGCCTGGATCCCACTGATGGATGGCAGAGCTCAGCCAGAGGGACGTGTTGTCTCAGTGGCATCAGTCGGTATAGATGAATTGAAGGACGAAACGCACTAAATGCACTAAAGCATGCCATTAAAAACAAACCAACAAAGAGCTTGCTGACAGAAGAAGAGCTGTAGCAGTTTGGAGATGGCATCAGCGCGTCGCTCTGACTCAGCCCCCAGCACTCACTGCAGGCTGTGCTGCTGCCACGCTGTGGGCTTTGGCACGGTGGGCACACGCAGCCCAGACGTCTCAAGTGAATTTGCTCAGTGTTGCTGCCACGCTGTGGGAACACGCGTTTTTGTGCTTGAGCGCATCAGTGACCAAACACAGCGGGGAAGGAGCTGCGCAGAACAAACCGCTGAATGCCGGCGCTGCAGAAGTGGGTGTTTCGGTGCGCTGCCTTTGTGCGCCCTGCTCTGGGTGCATCCCTGGGGACATTCCTTGCACGCTCCTGGTCCCTGCTTGGTGTAACTACAGTGGTGTGCGTGTGGCGGGTGCTGATGTTATGGGAGCAATCGCTCGCTGTCCTGACATAGTCATCTAAAGATTGAATTTAGGGATGTTTCTTCCCTTGATGTACAGGCTGAAGGTAAAGGTGCGTGGCTTGTGGTCACTAAATAATGCTGTGTCTGCCGTAGCCGAGCACATGCCTTCCCTGTGAGCACTGTGACTGCAAGTGAGATGCTTTGTGCTTCCTTCAGCGCCCTGCGGGAACCAGTTGCTATTGAAGGAGGAATCTGAGTGTGTGTCAGAACTGCTCTGTAAGGAGGGCTGCTGTGGGGCATTCCCCTGCTTAGTGGGAATGGAGTATGCCTGTTATCCCCAAACCAGTAAGCAGAAAATGAATTAGCTCCTGCTGGTGTTAAGCTGTGCTTATTGCCAGGGACGCGTGGCTTGGTTCTCTTCCTCTTAAATCAGTGCAGCCTGGAGAAGCAGTGGCTGGCTGTGTGCGCAGCTCTGTCCCAATGCCCCCCACCCAGGATCCTGGCTCTCCTGCAGAGTCTCATCCTCACGTCCATACATTGAAGTTTCCTTGCTCTGAGGTTCTGGAAGCCCCGTGCATTTCACTGCTGCTCATTGGAGCGCAGCTCACCCTTTCCTCTAACGAATCTCCACAGTGCTCCGTGGGGAGAAATTTAAAAAATAACATGTAAGCTTTAAATAATTTACTGTGAGAGTAATTGGGTTTATGCGGCAGTTCATAAACCTTTAGCTGGTAAAAATCAAAGTACCTTAATCTGAAAAGCAGATGGGGGGTTGTCAGGGTGAAGGCTTGCAAGGTTTTCAAAGACAAATTGTTTAATTCCTTCACCAGCTAGGAAAATAAATAGCTCTGCTGCTCGATTGGAAACAGAAACATCACAGAAATGAGGCGTTCTTTGCTTTCAAGCATTGTTCCTTCGACAACAAAGAAATCAAAAGGAACTTAGGAGGAAGATGTGATCTGGTTTATGAGAAATGAAAGGAGAAAGCTTCTAAACCACGTTTTACAATTCTTCTGGATTTTCAAGTGCTTTTCCTCCCTCCTTTCGCCTGTGCAAGGCGGCTGTGCTGTGTGAGCCAGCGATGCTCGGGGGGTTCGTCGGTCGCTTCCTTCTGTCACAGAGGTGTGAGCCCGGCTGAGCTCTGACTGCACGGCTCTTAGAGCCTCAACACAGCACGTGTGTGCGGCGGGCTGAGAGCTGGGCGCCATGCCCTGCCTGGTAATGAGGGCTGCATTTGTACCCCCGTATCAATGCTGCTCACAGTATGGCCCCATCTCGCCAGCACATCTCTCCCGAGCGGTGGCCTTGCTTCAGTAGGGCCAGTGGGCTGATGAGATCGCCTCTCATCTGTGTATCGTTGTTCAGAAGCGAAAGGGGGAAAAACAACAACGGCACAAAACAACAAAATTCTCTATTTTTTTTTTAATTCTTACTGGACTTCAGAAGCTGGCATTGTAAGCAGTGTGCTCTGCCCTGTGAGAGCGACAGTTTTTGCTCAAAGCCATTACCTCAACCAGTAAGCATCAGAAAATGGCACTGGCATTGGGTTTGGCCTTCATTTAATGCAGGGCTGGGCACACCGGTGAGTGCTCAGCAGGGTCCTGTGGTGCTGGGGTTGTGCTGGCCTTTGGTCTACGTCCCCAGGTGTGTTTGCTGTCCTCCTTCGGCCAAGAAAACGGGGAAAATTGAAGGGAAAATTGTAGGTTGATCATTGTGGAAACTCTGCAGCTGTGAGTGGGTAAGAATGAGGTTCTGAGGACCTCTGAGGCTGTGCATATGGTTAGCTGGGGCTGCGTGCCATGGGAGTCTCCAGGCTTGAAACATACGTTGGTGGCATCCAGCTCTACCAGCATGGCTCAGATATGGCCCGTGTGGCGCTTTGGGCCTGCTCAGGGTTGTTCATCTGCCTCCCTGGCAGCACCCAGTCCCACAGTGCTATGTGGGTTGCATGCTGTCCCTCCAGTCTTCTTGAAACTGTGGCTGCAGTACGGTGAGGAAGTTGCTGGAGGTGGGAACACCCAACTTTAAAGACATTTAAAGCAGCCAAGCCCACAGCTGATGGTGGCAACAGCCTCTGCGAAGCTGTACTGGACTTTGTAAGTGAGGCAAGGACAAGAAAATAAAGAAGCAGTTCCTGTGATGATGTGAAGTTATGCTCAAATCAATAATCTCCTGGTGGTTGGCGAAGCACCCTAAGAAAAGCAGTGTTTTCTGCCTGGCTTGGCCATGCATTTTTTGCATCACACACTGATAGCAGCAGCAGAGCAGCTCAGCACACAACGTGTTTGTGGTGTCTGTTCTCTTCTAGGGTCTAGAGTCGGCACAGTGGTCGGTGTTGGGAAATGGCACCAATGAAGAGTAGGAAAGGGAAGGGAGCTGCTGAGCTGAAGGCTCTGCTCAATGGAGGTTCCTAAATCCTGGGGGTTAATGAGGAGGAGAGTTCTGGTGCTGGGAGGCCAGGAGCTGTGGCAGGTGAGACTTCAGCATTCTGCTGAAGCTCCCAGAGCAGGGCAGGTGCCTGCAGCTTACAGCTGGAGGAGCAGCAGCTGGCTGGGTGATGCAGTGGGCACTCAGGTGTGAGGCTGGGGAATGTGACCAGCATAGGGGTCTGCCAGGGCTGCCCTCCTCCTTCTGCAAGTTTGTCAGGAGCTGCTGAACCAATCTGGAGGTGACAGTTTCCTGGATGGCATCGTTACCAGTGATGAGGTGTGGAGGCACCACTGTGAGTCGGAGTCAAAATGGCAGCCCATGGAGTGGCGACATGGAGAGTCCCCACTGAAGAAAAAGCTCAAGACAGCAGTCAGCAGGTAAAGTGATGTGTGGTGTCTTGTGGGGTAGGAAAGGGGTAATCATAGAACCACGGAATGGCTTGGGTTGGAAAGGACTCCAAGGATCATCAGATTCCAACCCCCCCTGCCACAGGCATGGCCACCAACCTCCAGATCAGGTTCTAGACCTGGCTGCCCAGGGCTCCATCCGAGCCTTCCTGGGGGCCTTCCTTCTGGATTTTGAGGTCTGTGCTAGGAGCGTGCATGCTGCTTGCCACAAGTGGTGAGCAGGCTGTCTGTAGTGCTGGATGGTGCAGGTGCTGTGTTCCCCAGCTTAGGTGGTGAAGGAGCAGTGTTACTCTAATGAAAATATCTGTCACAAAGTGTTGCTGTGTGTCTCGTTTCCGTCTGACAAGAAGCAGGTGAGCAGAAACACTGTGCTGCAGCTGAGTTGGTGATTAGCAACCAGCCTGCTGCCAGGCCGCTCTGCGAGCCGTGAAACCCGATAAGAGCTGGTCCACAGCCCTAAGAACAGGCATTTCCATGCACAATTACTTCAACTAGGTTTTAATCTTATAATAGTGGCTTCTGTTGAAAGGTCCTGCAGATAGGGGCTCAATCTGCTGCATGGATGCGCGGGAGGTGGTGGGACGGCAGCACAGAGGTGCCCACAGCGCTGATAGCAGCAGCGCTCTGACCTCACATTTTCTCCTTAGGCGTGCTTGCTTTAGTTTGGAGCAAAACTTGTGTGTGCTCTTGTTCGTTTAGGAACCAGACAGGAAGGAGGAGGAGGGATCTGCCGAGGTGCTCAGGGTGAGGGTGCAGCAGAGCTCATGGTGCAGGGGTCAGGAAACCAGAGCTGAAGGAACGAAGTAATCTGCAGAGCCCAAAACAAAGCTCCGAATTGTGCAGTTGGTAGGAAGAGAGATTTAATAAAGTGCTTCAATAGAAAGCATAAGAAATAATTGAGTTGGACTGCAGGGTGTTTTGTGAACGGAGTGCTGACACGAGAGTTAACCAGCCGGCCGTGGTCACCCAGCTGTCTGCTGGGGATGGGCTGCTCTGACTGCAGGCTCCTTGGGAGCCCAGCTCAGCTTTTTTCACTCTAAAATGAATAATAAATAAAACAAAACCAACAAAAATGGAATTTGCTTTTTAGCAGCTCATCTACAAATCTGAATAAATAAATGGTGCAGTGTTCAACAAGTGTTACGTTCACACTGCGCTGCGTTAGCTGAGATGCTTCAGTGGTGTGCTGTTATCCTGAGGGCACTGGTGGGACTGATATTTCTGTTTATGTTTTTACCATTCTACAACCTCTTGCCACAGGTGCCATCTGTGCTGCTGAAGTTTTGCTTTCTATTGAGACGTGGCTGTAAGAGTTTCATTCTCTGGAGCTCTTGTTGCTTCCCTTCTGCTTTGTGACAGTTTTCCTATCAGACCCAGGAGAAATGGCAGCTGAGGGACCTTGGCTCTCTTGGAGTTTGAAGGGATGAGGCACTGACTCCTCTAAAGGCCAGCTCTAGGAAGGCTGCAGTTTTCTCAAGACATTTGGTGGTGGCTATAGAGGTCAACCTGCACAATCTACCCATGGAACTGGGGGTATCTCTCTGTGGGCTTTTGTGTTTCATAGAAGAGACAGGTAAGGGCACCTGGCTCTGTTGGGCAGTGAGATTCATTTCTTGTTGTCTTGGGATTCTCTGCATTGTTTGGGCTTTTTTCTGTTTGCTTTCCTGCTGAACTGGGCCCAGGGTTAATGCTGAGTTGCTGTTGCCCTGACAAGTTCTCTTCTTGGAGATTTACAGCTCGGCCGCTTTAATTCGCCAGGCTAATGCTTTGGAATGCAGGTTGACAGTCCAGATGTGAAACCTTTCTCCTTAGAAAGAAAACAAAGGATTAAATGTGTTTTAAGAGGGTTTGAAAAAATAATTTAAGATTGAGGCCCAGAGCCTCACATCTGAAGTCTTAAAATACTGCTGCTAGCAGCCAGGCTCAGCTTCAAGATCTGGGGACTTAAAAGCGTGTCATCTTTGGCCGGGGTGCAGGTAGCATTTTGGTGTTCAGTGCACCTGTGTCTGCATGTGGAAAACGCTTCATAAACTCTGTGAAAGTATCAAATAATCAAATCTTTGCAGAAATAGTGCAGGAAAGGGATGGCTGTGGTGTTGTTTCTGCTCAAATGGTGAATGTAGCTTTGCAGTGATGGGTGGAGAATGGGGAGGGCTCGCTTGGAGCCGAGTACCAATTTCCAATATTAATTGATGAAGGTGCTGATTGTGCTGCCTCTTTCTTTCTGATTTGACAAACTGAGCCCTGCACAGTCTTCAGAGGGGACCTGCAGATGGGCTTATCCTCGTTCCCGGGGTTCTCCTGCTCGCTGGAAGGTCCAGGTGGTGCAAGGCGACTGCAGGGCTGTTCATCAGCATCCACATCCCTATCTCTAAAGCATGAATGAATTGGGAAAGGGTATAATGGTGTGCAAAACATTTTTTTTTAGAGCGAGGCACAATGGCCTCGGCCAGGCCATTGAATCCAATCCTTTGTGCTCAGGAAGATTTGTACAATGCATCTATCAATTAATATCCTTTTGGATTTCGGAATTATTTGGGTTGGAAATGATCCAGCAAGCATTCATTGTCCTTTTAAAGAAAAGATGAAAACATCTTTCACTTTCTCCCAGCCCATATGGAAAGATCAGACCTTAGGAGCCCGTAATACCAGATGTCCGAAAGCAGAGCTCCTCGCCTCCCAAGTCAGAAAGGGCAGATCCTACAGGGCAGGGCTGGCTTGGCTGCAGGAGGAGTATAATGAGGCAGAGAGCAGGGCTCGGCGTTGTGATTTGTTATAACTGGGGCTGCAAAGTGAAACAGCATGTTGGTTTAAACTGGGAGACAGATAACTGGTTGGTGTTCCCTTCTGATCAGGCTTAGGAGGCCCCTGCAGACCCTGGGTTTAGAAATAGTGGAGGCACATCTGTGCTCTGCAGGTATCCATCCTTGTCAGGGAGAGCGCTGCCTCTGCACCGTGCCATGGGGCAGCTGCTGGGCACGAGTGTGCTGAGAAATGGCAATAACAAATAGCAAAAACTCCTTCGGGCTTTTCCCGATCTTTCACACCTTTCCTGGTACCATTACTTTTTCTAAAACAAACAAACGATCGAGATGTAAATTAAGTAATTAGAAATAATGACTTACACCATGCACGCACAGTTATTTTCTTGCACTCGGCTGCAGGAAGGCAGTGTGCTGGCCTGCAAACAGCTGCAAAAGCAGCACAGTAAGCAGCAGTAATCTCTTCGGTTTGATAAACTGTGTATTTGTGCAGCTTGATAAAGTGGAGGCTTAAGGTTTCCTTCCTGCACTGGAGTTCGTCACGCAGGAATTCAGAAGTCGTGCACGGAGGTGAAAGCAGCATTTCGCCACGGTGCTGTGAAGTGTCCTCCAGGCACGCTGCGGAGTGGCACCGAGCCCCCTGCTTTCTGCAGCTTGTGCCAATTAATCACTCGTGGTCCTTGTAACGGATGAACCAGGGGAAGCAGAAGGCCGTGGAGGAGCAGCTGGGTGAGGGCTTCTCTGTGCAGCAGCCTCCCCTGGCTCGGCACAAACCTGTGGGCAGGTGGCCACGCCAAACACGCTGCTCAGTCACAGCCACATCTGCAGGAATCCATGGGAGGCATGGGGAGAGTTGGCTCGGCGCTGGCTGCAAGGAAGGGGGAAGGAAGCAGAGCATGAGCTGGGGCTGCCTGGGACTCAGCGCTGTCAGGTCACCTTATCTGTGGAAGTTGTCCTTCCACCCTCCTTGTTGTTTTAGGCACTTCTGGAAGCAAGCAGAGCTTTTTCCGTGGCTGCAGATGTGGGGTTTTTGAGCTGTCCGTTCCAGAAACGTTTTTCAAGTGTTGGACCTGACTGAGGTGAGAAGGAGCAGGAGGAATGCTGCAGCAGCACTGCAGTGAATATTGTTGCCCTGCAGCTCAGCGGGTTCCTGGTACCTGCACTGAGCCATTAGCTGCTGCGTCCCCATTGCTAATTGCCTCCATTCAGCACTGATTTCAGAGGAGCCCAATGAAGTGTGTCAGCAGGAGATGAGTCCCAGGTGCCTGGACTGACCTGAGCTCCATCAGCTGCTTCCAGTACTGTGGCTATGAAGCACTTGCAAGTTTGCTGGTTCCTCTTGTGATTGATAGACCAATTCTGAAGTGTCTTTCCTCCTTGTTAGTGATCTGAGAGGATAATGCCATGCAGCTGGCCGCAGCATGGTGCCCTTGTGCTGGGTGCTGTGATGCTCGGTTGGCTTGGTCCCAGCACCAATGGCTGCTAAAATGGCAGTTTTGTTTTATAGCATATTTTAGTGTAAAGAAGCAAACAGAGCCTTCCTTCTTCTGGGGGTGAAGATGAGTGGCTGTGCCAAAGCTGTGGTGTGGCCGTGTCCTTCACGCTGGGTGCCGTGAGCTCACTGCCCCGTGCTCAGAAAATGAATGGAATTGGAAGGGAAGGAACCTGCAGTGCTTAACCCCATCCCTAAAGTCAGCATCACATCAACACGTTGAGCGGTATTCCCTTTTGGCTCCTCAAGTTGCACTCCATGTAATAGGTTTTTGGTCTCTAGTACACCACTGGTCATTTTTTCCAGTCTCCCTTAATCTGTTTCAAAATGCAGAGCGCTTCATATCCAGTTGTTAAAGGACTCTCATTTTTGGGACTGTGGCAGCCATGAAGTGTTTCACTCACTTTTAAGCCTTGAAAATTGTGGCAGGTTGGAAGCAGTGCTGGAGTTAACACTTGGGGAATGGCTCAGCTGTGTGTTTTGGACATAGCCTCCTTGAGTTTGTGCAGGGCTAGCTGCCTGCATCCTGCTGGGCACCGCGGCCTGCGAATGGATCCCATTGGAGTAGAGCTATAGAATCACAGACTGGGATGGGTTGAAAAGGACCTCGAAGATCATCTCTTTTCAACCCCCTGCTGTGTGCAGGTCACCAGCCATCAGACCAGGCTGCCCAGAGCCACATGCAGCCTGGCCTTGTGTGCCTGCAGGGATGGGGCATCCACAGCCTCCTTGGGCAACCTGCTCCAGTGCCTCACCACCCTCTGTGTGAAAAACCAATTCCCTGCTTTTCCCCCAGGAATTCTGGCCCCGGCCATTTATAATCGCTGCTCTGAGCTGCGTTAGAGCTGGGGCTGTTTTGCAGGCATGTGTGAGAAATGAGCTTTGGGAAACTCAGGATGCCCCATTGCTGGGGTCGTCCATGTGCATGGGGTGGCTCTTCTTGGGGTTCTCCTGTTGCCCCATTGCTCTGTGGGGTTGCCTCCAGGCAGCACAGCTGAAGGTGGCTGTCATGCAGAAGTCCTGAATGCAGCGTTTTAGAAATTGTGCTTAGGTTTTGGATCAGGGGAAAATAAACAAGAGCAGAGCTGGAATCAGCTTCTGTCCTTACATGCCGTGCTGTGGGCTTCCACAAAACAAACCTGCCACAACAGGAGATGTGTTTTGGTTGGCAGGCTGTTGTTGTATGAATGTGAGCAGCTTTTCCAGCACTGTTGTGCTCTGGGCTTTCCTAGAGATGCCCGATTTATGGCTGTTGTTCGGTCCCTGAGTGGTCTGACTTTCTGCTCAAAGCTAAGTCTGTCAGAAAGCAGTTCCACAGCATTGTCCCTGTGACCTACAACTTTGCTGGAAGTGCTGAGAGTGTGGCCTATACATCTTCACCTCTGTATAGCTGGAGTGCTCAGATTCCAGATGAGAATACAGATCATCCACAGGATCAGGCCATTCCCGTGGAGCAGTGCGTGCTGCAGGGACGGGTGGCAGCATTCAGCAGTGCTGCACTGGGTGACCGTGCTTGTCAGCCTTGCACACGGTGAGTAAAGGGAATGGTGCCTTAGAGAATCACAGAGTCAGTAAGATGGGAAAAGATCTCCAAGATCATCCTGTCCAGCTGTCCTAGCACCACAGTTGCCCACATCTCTCAGAGCCACACATCCGTGCTTCTTGCACGCCCCCGGGGACAGTGACCCCACCACCTCCCTGTGCAGCCTGTGCCAATGCATCACCACTCTTTCCGAGAAGAAATTGTTCTAATATCCAACCTGAACCTCCCCTGGTGCAACTGAAGGCCATACAACTTGCTGGGAAGAAAAGGGAGGAACGGATGACCTGGCTTTGCGTTGAGATGCTTTTGCTGAAGGAGACTTATCTCCTTCCAGATAACTGGCAGAGGATGCTGCAAGAGCTCTATCACATCCACAGAGTTACTGCCTGCCTTATATCACTGCAAGTTCTCAACACATCTGGGCTGAGAACGCTTCCAGTAACATTAAAGTGCACTGTTTTGGTTGGCACACTGACACGGTGGTATATGCCAATTAGTAATGGCTCTTGGAAAGGGGCTCTCGCAAACTCGCCCCAAACTATTCCCCGGAGAAATTATTCAATTAAGTACAACTAAAATTAATGTCCATGGGTTTTGTTCTAATAAAACAAAATAAGCAGCTGGAAAAGGGAAAACTTCTCAGTGTGTGCTTTTAAAATAACTCTCACTAATAACTGTTTGCTGGAATCGGTGCTGCTGTTTGTTTTCTGCGCTGCTCTTTGTGAAAAACCCGGTGAGCACTTCTGCAGCTGATGGCCTGGAGCTGCTCCTGCTCACCGGGGTGCAATTCCAAACCACGGCTGCCTTCGAGAGGATGAGGTGCTGTGTTTGGCATGGCAGTGTCAGGGCTGGACACAGAGACAACTTTCCCCTTCCCTTTCCCTTCCCTTTTCTTTCCCTTCTCTTCCACTTCCCCTCCCTTCCCCTTCTTCTCTCCTTCTCCTCTCCCTTCCCCTTCCTTTTCCCCTTCCTCTTTATTTCCTCTTTCCTTCCCTTTTCCTTCTCTTCCTCTTCTCCTCCCCTTCCCCTCTTCCCCCTGCTTCTTTACAAATCCATCCCTCCTGGGATGAAGAGCCATTCAGAACCCAGCTGGCCCAGACACCATCAAACCCCTGGAAATTAGCAGAGCAGCAGAAAGCTGAAATGTAAATAGGAGCACATTGGTTTGCTCCTTTCAGAGAAGTATTTTATGAAGTTCTGCCAAAGCACAGATGAAATATCATCGGTTGAGCTGGGAAAGGTGGGTAAGGGCTCATCCTGGAAGCAGGCTCCATGGGAAGCAACAGTGTCCAGGAGTAGTGCAGGGCAGAGGTTGGTGTGAGGGCAGTGATGTGGGGTTCCTGGAGCTGAGCAGACCTGGAAAACCAGGTGCTGTCTGCAGAGGTGCAGAGAAATTCCCATTCCTGGTGCTGTGGTTGTCACTGTTTCTCTCCTTTCTGCCTTGACGTTGCAGCTGGCACATTGCACAAAGGTGCTCTGGGTTTCTGATGTGCTTCCATTAGTTGTAATCTTCACTTCATACCGCTGGCATTTTGAACAATGCTTGCTTTGCTATTACCATGTAATTACGGGGTTTGGACATACAGAGGTTGGCGTTCCATATATGATTCATTTCTTTGGTATTTACCTCCTCCTGAAGCACTGAGACCTGATGGAGGGAGAAAGGCTGCTTGGCTGCTGTGCTGAATTCCAGCCTTATTGTAGGGTATTTTTTTGGTTGTTTTTTTTTTTTGCATAGCATAAAATGTTATGGCTTCAGCTCTCTCTGTGTTTTTCTTGAGGCTGACTGCAGTCCTCCAATACTCACAGTGGGATATACCATGGAGATGGGTTACTCATTGATAAATGCTATTGAACAGTCTGTAATTGTGAACCCACCAAAGAAAGCTCTGGGAAGGAGATGTTTGGCCATTCACGCTGCTCCACAAAGCACAGACCCCAGGCCAAGTGTGTTTCCCTGTGGGCTCCTTTGGTGCCTGGCTTTTGGGTTCCCTACAACACAGACAGCGAATGTGACCCAAGGGAGGGGTCACCAAAATCAAATGAAGCTTTTTAGGTTTTTTAGATAAAGCAGAATATCATGGAAAACCATGTGTGAGGGCAGGGAGGAAGGGAGCCTGGTTTTCCCCATGGGAGGAGGTTCCTACTGTGCAGGGCAGGGAAATGCCTGCAGCATTCTGCTGCTCCTGGCTGCAGAGGGAGAGGGCAGAGCTCAGGACATAGGCCCCCAAAAGTCAAAGCTTTCAGAATATATGCCTCCAAAGGTCTAATATTTCAAAATACAGCAACCTACTCTGTCTTATCACTGCTTGCTTTGCTGTTTCCTTTGCTCACAGATGCACTGCTTGGGGCTGCAGCTCCTGGCCGTGAAGGGCAGAACAGCTGTGGCTTTGTCTGGTTGATGGATTCAGGATCCTGGCTCTGGGAGTGCTTTTACTTTGTTGAACAACATCTATTGGTGCAGCCTTAATGTTCATAATCACTTGAGCATAAGCCCTTGGCCCCAGAGCACAGGTACCCATGCTCCACCTGCAGCAGCCATGGGACTCCTGCTGCTCACTGCTGCAGTGCCAGGCTCGTGCCAGAGGTTTTGCCTCCTGCCTTGGGATCCCTGTAGGGCTGTGCCTATGCCTGTGCCAGTGGTTTCAGTGTGGTTTGGAGTGCAGTGTGACAGAAATGTCCTCTGTATGGTCATTGGCAGCCTTTCAGCCCTCAGCCTGCTTCCCTGCTCCCTCGCAGAGGGGAAGCCTCGCTCCTTTGCTTTCCTCACTTTTCTGCCTGGTCAGGTGAATGGGAGCTAATAGAAGAATTTCCATCCCAAAGGTGATTCTTGCAGAGGAGCTGTGGGTCACGCCAAGGAGCAATACTGAGAGCCACCAAAGGTCTTCAGTGCTCTTACGGCTTTCCTAGCTGGGGGTTTGCTCTGGCAGCAGCTCTGCCTACCTAAGAATCCATCACTGCTTCTGCACAGCCTGCATTGCTGTTGCCTTCTGTTGGCTTTGTAGCAGGGAAGAATCCTTTAATCTCCATACGGATGGAGCGTGGCGGGGCAGGGCTGGCTGTGGTGCCAATGCTGTGCCTGGGGCAGGAGCAGCGTGCAGGTGGGTCTGCTCCAGGCACGGTCCCCGCTGAGACCCTTTGGAAATGACAGAAAGCGTTCCTGTGTGCATCTGTGATCATTTAGCTGTGGTTTGTGTGCCAGGATGTTTTCCAAGGAGGGTCTGGTCGGAGCTGGCAAGGGAAAGGCTCTCATTTCCCAGGCGTGCTTATCGTGCTGTCCTTGGCGGCGATGGGAACTTTCGGCACTTCTTTTCACTCGGAGGCAGCCACGGCAGCCCGCCCTGCAGGCAGAGCTGAGCTGGTTTTCCCATTGTGCTGAATCACACGGAACAGATAAAGTTTCCTCAAAATGTTGTTGCCCTGCGGATGTGGGACTTGGGAAAGTTGGGTGGGAGTGAAGGAGGATGAACACCTGAACTGGGAACTGGGCACAGGAGATGCTGCAGCACAGTGGGGCGGGCTGGAGGGCGTTCTTAGGAGGACTGTGCTTAATTCTCTTAACTCTCCAGGAGAGCAAAACATGGTTGAAATTTCCTCTGACTTCAGCACAGTGTGCAGCTGCTGGAGCAGGAGCTGATGCTGCAAAGTTGGTGCTGTATTGTGGTCGCATCCCTTGTAGACATGAGGTCCACAGCTGGAGCTGCCAGCAGGATTTGGAAGCACGAGGGGGATCTCATCAGTGCCATCGCCTTGCTCCTGGCATAGATGTCTGCAAAGTCAGGTTTGAAGGAGCACGGAATAACCTGCTCCAAAAAGACAGATGAGACTCACTAGGACAGCGATCAATAGCAGGGAATGTGCTGGGTGTGTAACCAGAGGAAAGCATTTTGCAATAGCATTCAGTTTGTGGCTGCTGTCCTCCTCTCGATTTTTCACACACACAAAATCATTCCTACCTGCAGATAGAAAACCACCCTTTGGGTTTGTGCTCCCAGGAACAAGCACCATCTGCATCTTGCAACTTGATTTAAGCATCGCAGTCAGCAAGAAGGAAATTTGGTGCCCCAGTGTGGCTTTTTGTATTACAAGTTCGAAAACCCCAGTCAATCAGCCCACCAGGCTCTTGGTCTGAGCCTTTACCCGGTCCTGTTTCTGTGACACAAATAAAGCTGTTAGGTGTGTGAGGTGCGTTGCCTTGAAATTTCCTTTCCCCTTTCTTAGAAATGGATGTGGGGGAAACATTGCTCACTTTCCTTTCTCCTAAGGACCATCTGGGCTGCAGGCAGTGCTGCCATTCCTACTTCCAACCAGTGGAACAGGGTGAGGCTTGCACTGCATCCTCCACTACTCTTGATTGGCATCTCACCGAGTGCTCCCAGAAGTGTCTAGGAAGACAGTGCTTCTCATTGCAGTGACTGCATAGCAGCCAAGTGAGCTCTGAGCACTGAGATGCTGTCTTCCAGGGACTGAGAGTTCAGATTTCCCATCCTCCTGTACTGGATGGCCGGTCTTGCTGTAGCAGGCTGCAGCTTTGTCCCTTCCAGCTGAATCTGAAGCTGCAGTCTCTTGCCTGGCATTGCCCAGCCCTCACATTGTGGTGCTCTGTCGTGCTGGGAAGCCGAAAGGTGCAGCTGCTTTTTCCTGGAGCCTCAGGCCTGAAGGGCTCTGGTTAATGCTGTGTTTCTCTTTCCCCAGAGATCATCGATGACCTCACGAACCTGGTGGAGAACACGGACAGCAAGCTTCGCACTCAGACACGGCACGTGAAGATGGTGGACAGAAAGTCAACGTCCTGTGGTAGGAAATGAGCACAAATCCCATGCTGTTACTAAATGGCAGTGGCACAAGTCATGCTCCGAGGCTGTGTGCTGTGCTTCTCCCAGGGAAGATTTCCTATGAAGGGAGGAAGCCATCTCTCCAACCTCCGTGTGCCTTGAGCCAGTGCTGCAGGCTCTCTGTGTGTCGGTTCTGTTAGCTTCCCTGCGCCATTTCGCTCTGCTGTTGCACAATGTTCTGATGGGACACTGTAGAACTGTGTGTAATTCGTGTGGTCCATGTTAATGAGGTTTAAAACTTGCTAGCTACCAGAAAGAAGAAATAGTCGCAGCAGGGAGTGGTGCTGCAGGGCGTTCCTGGTGGTGTCCTGCAGGAATGTGTCCCAACCCAATGGCACTTGGAGCTGCCAGGCATGAAATCCTCACTAGTGACACTTGGAGTTGCACGCAGGCGAGCAGAGCCTGCCTGTTTCATAGCTACAGCAAGGCAGTGCTTTTCCCATCAGTGAGAGCAGGTTCTGCGTACAGGTTGCAGTGCTGGGGGTGATGGCAGAAGACACACTGGCTTGGCCACAAGCTGGGTGAAGCAGAGCAGTGAGGGCACCAGCCCAGCAGCAGGGAGGTGTCCCTCAGGCACCGAGGGTATATTTGAGGGATTGATTTGCTTCTCCGTCACGTTTAGCTTGTTGTAAGCTTGGCTGGAGCAAATAGAAATCTGTGGTCTCTTCCAGAGGTTAAAGTGAACTCATCAGGGCACTGTCACCGATTTCTCATATTCCAGCTACAGGCAGAGCTGAAGATGTGTCTGCAGAGTTCATGACTGATCGTTTGTTTCAAATCTCTGATGCTGACTCAAGATCGATTTGATTTAAAACTAATTGGACTTGGATGATGCCAAGTGCCCTGTGCAGCCCCTCCATTTCTGCACCTGCACCCACAGTGGGGCAGGAGGCTGTCTGCAGGGAATGGCTTCTGCATGTTGGGTATTTCTCCCCCTTTCTGGGCTCTTAATGCAAATGCAGAGCCCAACAATGCTGCCAGATAATGAGCCTGTCTCTTTAACTCTAAAGGCCATGCGGGCTGTGCTGGGGAATTCAAGAGGAGGAGGAGGAGGAGGAGGGAGAGATGAAGGCTGGGAGGATCCCAGGCTGGATGCCTCGGGGGTGACCTCTCTCACCCTTTCTGCATTGAAAAACATTTTTCTTTAAAGGGTGGTGAGAAATGATGCCTCTTCATGTCTGCTCTGTCTGCTCCAATAGGTCTTCCTGTGTTTGCATAACAATTTGGATATATGTGAGCACTGTGTTGCCTCGAGTAGCTGTTTTACCCTGCCTAATCATGAGTTTCAGAACAGCAATGCTGGAAGATGCAGGCTTTGATGGCATTCTTCCCGCCCCTTTTCCACCCTTAAACCACCAATTTTCAGTGCCAGGTGTATGAAGTCCAGAAAAACTCTCCACATACACAAGAGTATTTGTTGAACAAAGCCAAGCAGCAGGAAGGCAGGCATCTGCCAGGTGGCTTCTCAGAGTGCATTTCTCCACTAACACTGCTTAAATTGATGAAGCCATCAGTAACTTTTGGTTTCTGCGCTGCACAGCAGCAATATGCTCAGTCCTGCTCCCCACATCTGTCCTGACCCACATCTGTGCTGCTCCAGTGTCTTTTCCTGTGTTTCCTCACTTGAAATCTTCACGTCTTTTTCTTTCTTTCCCCGATGAGTGGATGTATTGGAGCAATGGGCTGCGGATCCAAGCACAGCACTCTGGCATGAGCAGTGGAATAATCACCCTTTTATGAGCAGGAATGTAACACATTAATGGGCGTTCTTTGTTAGCAGCCAGTATAATAATAAAATCAAAGTATTGCTGATGAAATCCAATTCCCATCAATATTTCAATGTCTTGCTCTCATGCAAGCACCACTTGAGGCTTTGGGGCAGATTCAGGGATGGGTGTGACATCCTGCAGAGCAGGGAGCACCGACCTGGAGCTGCAGCCCAGCCCCACGCTCCTGGCTGGAGCCTCCAGGTTGTGTCGGATGCCTTGTTGCATTTGCAGCTTATTTGCAGTGACGTTTCTCTGTGAGCTGTTGACAGTCTCACCCTGGGATGCTGCCCATGGAGGCTGCCCAGCATGGGCCCATCTCCCTTGGTGTCCCCGGGCAGCCCCACGCTGGTGGCAGTGGAAGTCCCATTGATGGCAGTGCAAGAATGGCCATGGAATAGTTTATGTGCCTCATTTATGAAATTATTGCTGAAAATCATCAGTCATCTGCAGGCAAATGCTTGCACTCTGCTTGGCATTGTTTTATTTCCTTTCAGCGTCTGCTGGGCATTGAGAAGGGATCTTAGGGCGAACATATTGCTGAGATTTCCGAAACTCATCTGCAGCTTTCACCAAACCATACGCACAAGTCATCCATCAGCTGCTGGGCTGCCTGCTCCAGGCCTGGCTGTGCCATCCGAGCCCTTTTACCAGCGGCCCTTTGGGTTTGTCTGCCTGTCCCCGTGTTCTCCCAGCTCGTGTACCTTTGGGGTTTGTTGTGCAGAACAACGCTCGTTAATCATTTCTCAATAACGTTTTTATTAGAAGCTTCAACCCTCAGGATGTCCTCTGAAGAACTGCATTTAAAAATAAACAAATACAAGTATAATAACAAACAACTGGGAGTGTGATTCAAGTTGAGGTGCTGGGGGAAAAACAAATGTGCCCCAGACAAACCCTGAGCTGAACAGACCTGGTGACGTGGCGCACGGCTTTGTCCCTTCACAGTGCGATCCCCTCAAATCCCTCCGTAGTTTTGTTTTTTCTTGGTAGAGGTGGCCCAGCTGTGATCTCATCCATTCCTGTTCCTAGGAGGAAAAAATGTGTGGAGAGGAAAAGGACCGCCCCGACTGCTGCTGTCAGTGCTCCCAGCCCCGGGCTGCATCCTGTGCAGCACTGAGCCTCCCTTGGCTCCAGCATCATCTCCCACCTGCAGCACGGCACCTCAGCACCACCCATGTCTGTACACAGCACGCAGATTACAGCTCCCATCCGTCTCCTTTTCCCCTGCTCCACCAGATGGCAATGCAATCCAGCCGCCTCCCGCTGCCCCCGTCCCGCAGCCCCTGCAGCACTGTGGCAGCTCCTGGCCCTGAGCTTATCCCCCATCACCCCAGTACCCCAGTGAACTCAGTGTGAGTTCTCAGGAGGTCTCCTAGTTTTAAAGCAGGATACCCAGACTGCACAAGGTTTCTCCTAAAGAACCGTGATTCATGCCTGCCGGGCCTCTCCTGCCGCCCTGCTCTAATTACTGATTTTTGCCATGGGTTTAATTTGCAGTCAGGGCTGTGCAAACAGTCGCTCGGGTTTGTTCCCCTGACATGCACCGTGTGCTCACAGGAACAAGTGCTGTCCTTTTTTTGGAGCATTGCAGTCGGTGCCATGAGGTCAGCCTTTCCTGCCCGCTCCTTTCTGGGATTCCTCCCCCCTGCAGCGGCTCAGAGCCTCCTGGATGGGACAAATCCTTGCCCTGGCAGCTGTATTTTCCTGCTTTATATTTTTCCCCTTCTTTATTTTCTCCCATAAGCACTGATGTGTTGACAAGCTTGTTCTGGGCCGTTACCGCTGCGAGAAAACTTTGCAAAGGAGTGATTTCTTCCTCTGCTCCAGCTCCTTTTTGCTCCACGTGATAACACAGCCTGGGGAAGGGCAGTGCCAGCAGCATGCTGTGTGTGCTGTGGGGGGCATGCTGCTGTGCCCCCTCCTCACCCCACTGTGCCCACAGCTGAGCGGGGCTGACACTGGCAGGAGGTGGAGGTCACAGAGATAGGTGCTTCCTCCAGGTCCACCTGGCCGTGTCTCCTCGTTAGCACTGAGACCCAATTAAGGGTCCTGCTGAGGGGGAGAGTGTGGGGGAGCTGCGTCTCGTTAGACACCAAGGAAACCTCAAAGCAGATGAGCTTAGGGATGTGGCAGCAATGGGGCTCGTTAATTATGTTAATAGGACAGCTTTTGAAACAGGCCTGGCGGTTTTGGTGCTGAACCATTCTGAGACTTCTGTTTGCTGTCTTACCATTTTGTTTTCCCAAAATATGAACGGCCTTTCCCTGCTTCAGTAGCTCGGAGGCCCAAGGGAGCCACCTCCTTGTGCATTCTGTATCATTCATTGAAGCATTTGGCTTAAAACCACTCGCGTTGGGATGTTGAGGTGGATCAGCTGGTCAGAGGTGCTGGATCTGAACACTCATCAACAGCCTTAGAGCAGCACCAGGGGCTGGAGCTGCCTGCTGCCCGCTGCCCTGCTGCCCTGCTGCCCGCTGCCCTGCTGCCCTGCTGCCCAGGTGAGGGGCTCAGCACTGCTGCTGTAACTGCGTTGAGCACTGAAGGACAGGAGGAGCCTTCTGGGTCATAGCATCACTTCAAGATAAATTTCCCAGAACAAGCTCGTTTCTTCCCCCCCATTACTCCTATTGGGAGCTCACAGTGGTCATAAACTTATCCCCAGCCTAAACTTGTCAGGGATACTTCATTTAGTCCTTGTGCAGCCCTTGTTCTGGTGTGCCTTGAATAGTCACTCAGCGTTCACCCCCTGCTTTGTCTGTGGGGCTGGACGAGCATCATTACATTTAAATCTACTAAAATAACCCCTGTTCTGACAAGTCCTTTTTTTGTGCTTCTTCCTACTTGAGTTTTTGCCTCTCTCAGACAAGTCTCCATGCCTGACGTGCCCCAGCAGTGCTCTGGTTGTCTCCCTGCGCCTTTCTCGTTCATAAGAATTTTCCACCTGAGCTCATTATCATTCTGGCTCATGGCAAAACGGAGTGTTTGTCCCACATGAGTGCCTTCCCCTTCCGTCCTGTCAGATTCAGCCTTCTCCATTTGTCTTTGCAGTCACCCATTTTGGACTCCCAGCTCTGCTCTGTACCGATGGCGCTTTCCAGCTTTGTGTCATCAGCGCGTTTCATTAGCACACTTACTTTCTGTGCCAAGGTCATTAATAAAACCATTTAATAAGATCAGCCTCCGGACGGTTCCTCCAGGAGCTCCTGCACTGACCTCCATCCATCCCGATCGCTCTTTCAACGCCGCTTCACCTTTCACCACTTCCTGGCCTTACAGTTCTGCTAATCCCCGTTTCTTTTTCGGTTCCTCATTTCCCACGTGGCTCTGTATCACACCTTGCCAAAGTCTGCGTGGATGGGATCTATCACACTTCCTTTGTCTAGAAAATTCATTATCTTACCAGCCTAACCTGATTAGCTCTGTTTGATCTGATTTCCCTTCAGAACGTTCCCATTGTTTTCTACCCTGTTTACCATTTAGCTTCATGCTCTAATTAGTCTTTCTGCAGTTTGCTCTGGAGCCTTCATCCTGCTGGGGTTAATCAAAGAGGCTCGAAATGCTCACATCACTTTTTCCCTTCTGCCGTGGTGCAGCGGTGCAGATGCGCTCTGCTCCCCACTGCTGGGCAGGCAGCCCTGGTCTGGGTGCAGCAGGAGCTGCTGCCTTCCGTGCTGCTCTGTGCTGGGATGTGTACACAGCAAGGTTTGGAGATGCTGGCTTTGAATGGAGTGACTTGGAGCCCTGTTAGCATCATTCCTCCTGGCTTCACCAGCCGCCCTGGTTCCCTGTGATTCCCATCGCAGCCCACATGCTTGGCTCAACGTGCTGAAAAAACAGCAGTGTCCTCTCAGTGCTCAGACCCCATTTAAACTCCCAAACGATCTGCAGTTTGAGAGCCGATCCCCACATGTAAGGCACCATAAAGATGGGAGAGGAAGCCGCAGAGTGGCACTTCTGGGGCTCATTTGCAGCGCACAAATCAGGCACAGGTTCAGGCCTGAAGCTGGGAGGTGGCAACCAGTTTGAATGTCCCCCCATTGGGAAGCACCTAATGTGCCAGAGAGGGAGAAGAGGGGGGCATGGAGAGGAGAGCCAACAGCAGCAGACATCTTCTTAATTACATTTGCATATGCAGCTGTTCAAACAGCTCCAACTTCATCAGTGCTTGTTCATACCTATCAGGAGATTTAGAGCAGCTGCTGTCAGCCCGCGTAACAATATTGTACCAGGCTGGTGGTGAAATGAGCCCCTGGGCAGGCTGTGTGCCCGGGCTGTCCATCACACCAAAAGGCCTAGCAATTAGTTGTGTTTGAATATGGGGAAAAAAAAAACACACACTAGGAATTGTGTGAAATATCCCAGGGCGACTGCTTTACAGCTAGGTTTCCAAGGCTACATGTTGCAGAATTAAATCATAAATTTGTATTTCTGAAAATGGTGCTGAAATGTGATAATTTGTACAGCTAAACTCGCCTCCTCCTGCCTTTTCCCTCCAAACATGCTCAGCGACTGATGATTGCAGTGCCTGAACTGGGGCTGGAATACAGCACAGTTTTGGGCTGGGGATTTTGTGCTGCAGCGAAGCTAAATTGGGGGGGACCCATATGCTTCACACAGTGCAGCTGTACCCAAAGCACCAGGCAGGGAGCGGGGCTGCATCTGGAGCACAGCACTGCCCGCCCCGGGCACTGGTGGCCACAACAATACAAAGGATGTGGTCAGTGGAGAAATGGGCTTGCGAGGGGCAAAGCACTTATGTTGTCTCTTCAGGGCTTTCTGAGATGCATAGATGCCACCAGAAGTGGGGTTTATAAATCAAGAGGGGCTGTGATCTTACAGCTTTGTTTTGCAGGAGGACAGGCAGTGGTGGGATAGCTGCAGGCTTGGAGCTGCAGAGAGGGGATTGCCCTCCTGAGGGGGTCAGACCTCGGGGTAGTGTCTGCCATGTCGCTTTAAAATTAGGTGAATAAAGGAGAAAATCAGACTGGTTCATGCTGTGTTCATCCCGAAGCGTTCAAATGGCAGAAGTTAAGCTTCCAGAAGGGAGTTAATTAAAGCATGTTGTGCATCTGGGCTGGTTTGGGTGAGCCGTGCACAGGGCTGTGTGCGTGGAGTGGTCAGAGCCCCATTTAGTGCTGTATTCAAGTGCAGCTTTTGCAGATTGCAGTCCATGGCTTTGACATCACTCTGACACGGCTGGAAGGTGGGGCTGCAGCCTAATGGAGCTTCCAAGGAGGTGTGTGTGTAGGTGCTGGGCACCCACCGAGGGCCAGCACCAGCCCAAGGCTGCAGGCATGCTTTGCAGCTGAACATGGTGCTGTTGGGTGTCCCCCTGTCCTGCAGCGATGGGCACAGTGTTCCTGCTGTTCCTGTAACCCTGCTGCAGCTCAGGTTTGCACCGCTTCCTAAGCCCTCATGGTGCCATCAGTGTGGCCATGTCAGTACGGTGTCACTCCTTGCAGCAGGGGCACTTCATCGAGCTGGATGTCCTGCAGACCATGCAGCAGCAGCGTCCTGTGCAGTGCTGGCAGAGTGGAACCCACCTGCACCTAAATGCATCTGAAACTTTTTGCTTTGGGACTGGAAGGAGGAAGGGGTTTGTTTTGCAGCTCGTGCTCTGACTTTGCTGTGTAGTCCCGGTGAGCACTGGGACCGGCAGAGCAGCTGCAGGTGTGAAGCTGTGCGAGCCTGCGGGGGGTCAGTGCCACATGGGTGTCATGTGCAGCATCCCTGACATCCCATAACACGGGAGCTGCTGTTTCGCAGTGATCATCTATCTCAACAAGCACCAAGCATTGCCTTTTTGGCAGGAAAGTGGTGCCGTTTGCTCTGTTTGAGCAGAAACTTCATTTTCCAAGCCACGCTTTCTATAACTGTCTGATTCTTACGAAGCCTGGGAAGCCTAAAACTGGCTGTCATTCACTACAGCAGCCTTTCGCAGGACATGCGAGCAAAATGGCCTTAATTATTTTACCTGGGTCGTTTCCTGGTGATTAAATCCCACTTACCACTCAGCTCCCGGGGATGGGCTGATGAGGAGTGGTGCGGGCTGTCCCTATGAGTGCCCTTTGCTGCTTCTTTGTGCCCTTGGCAGAGGTTGGCTCTGCAAACGCCTCCTCCCCTGATGCTTCCTTTTGTAAGAAGCCTCCAGAAAATGCTTATTTTAACCTGCTTTCTGCATCCACGGATGGACGGTTTTATATGATGCCGACAGTGCCTGCTGTGATTTTTATGGCCCATAGTTTTCTGAGCAAATGGCTTTGCTCACGAGTTGGCCGGGCTGCGGTGACCTTCTCTTGTTCATTAACTGTCTGTTTAAAAATATGCATGTGGTGTTAGTTATAGAGCATTGATTGGGGTTATTCTAGGTGGTGCGGGGAGGTCTGCTCCTTCCCTGCCCTCCTCATTACCAAGCAGAAGCGACCGCTCGGGGCCTGGTTTATTTACCTAATAAACTGCCTCTTGTATCATGTAGGAAATGCTTACATTTTTCAGCCAGGAGATCCTAGTAACAGGCAAACAGAGGTCTAGCAGTCGGGTCTGGAGAAACAACGAAATGAAGGTCAGCTCCTATGGCTGTTATTCTCCTTCCCGGTGGCCATGACAGCAGGGGTGGTTTATTTGAGGATCCCAGACTCGGAGTCATTGCTCGCATTGTTGGTCCCCCGAGCGCGGGAGGCTGTGCCAACAGCTCAGGATATTAATGCATTCTACAGATCAGTGAATGGAGAATTCCTCTGCACTCCTTTCTTTTCCGAAAAAAAATAAAAAAAAAGTCCTCCTCTCTCCCCTTCCCCCTGCACTTTGTTTGCAGAGCTTTGTCTGCTGAGCGTTGCTGGGCATCGCTAATGAGCAGGGAGGCATCGCGCTGCGCTCCGGGTCCCACTCGAGGTGAAGTCCTCACGCCAGGCAGGTGCACAGCCATCCACGTGCAGATGTGCAGGGGCTGAGCAGAGCTCCCTGCTTCTGCATGCACCCTCCTTCCGTTGCAGGGATTGCATTTAGGGATTTGTGATATGTTCTCTGATCTCTCGTGGAAACGTTAATGAGATGAGAAGTGCTGAAGAGCTCTCAGGAGCGCTCAGCACAGCAGCCCCTTTGTTCCCAGGCACATCCAACGCGGCCGGCGGGGCCGGGGCAGGCTGGGCAGCTGGGCTGTGCCTACAAGGAGCTCTCAAAGCTGGGTCTGCCGGCGGTGCACTTGAAGTGCAGGCTGAGGCACCCACCGATGGAAGCGGGATGCTGTTAGGCTGCCTTTCACTTAGGCTTAATTAACGAACAGCAGGCTTTGTCCCCGGGAGGCCCGCTGGGTGTGAATGGACCCGGCTGTGTTGGCAAACTGTGGCTGCAGCAGGGTGCATTGGGTCAGCCCTGTGTGCCCCCAGCCCATGGGGAGCTGCAACTGGAAGCCCAGGAGAGCTGCTGTCCTCAGCCCCGCAGGGAGCAGAGGTTGAGGCACAAAGGGTGATCTCCCGTTCTTTCTGCCCGTGCTGTGGGTGTGTGCACAGGGAGGGATGTGGGTTTGAAATGTTACGGGCTGGTTGGGCAGTGAGCTGCCAGGGGAATGGCTCACGAGGCGGGTGGTTATTACAGCCTTGGAAATCTTCTGAAGGAGCCCAACCGATGCAAAGCTCAAGCCTGTTCAGAGACTGCGGGATGCACCTGATCACAGCATCATGGAATCATGAAGGCTGGAAAAGACCTCTAGGATGACCAAGTCCAACCCCAGCCCACCCCCTCTATGCCCACTGTCCGCGACCCTCAGTGCCACATCCAATCTTTCTTGAACACCTCCAGGGATGATGACTCCACCTCCTCCCTGAGCAGCCCATGCCGGTGCATCACCATTCTTGTTGAGAGCAAATTGTTCCTAATATCCAACCTCGACCTCCCCCGGTGCAACTTGAGGCCATCACCTCTCTATCACTGTTACCTGGGAGCAGAGGCTGACCTGCACCTCACCACAACGTCCTGTCAAGGAGTTTGAGAGAGCCATAACATCTCCCCTGAGCCTCCTCTTCTCCAGACTGACCCATCCCAGTTCTCTCAGCTGCTTCTCATCAGACCTGTGCTCCAGACCCCTCACAGCCCCACTGCCCTTCTCTGGACACGCTCCAGGGCCTCCATGTCTTTCTTGTATTGAGGGCCCAACTGAACACAGCACTCCAGGTGCAGCCTCACCAGAGCTGAGTGCAGAGGGACAGTCCCCTCCTGCTCTGCTGGCTGCACTGCTTCTGATATAAGCAAAGATGTTGTTGGCCTTCTTGGCCACCTGGGCACTCTGCTGGCTCATGGTCGCCTGAGTGTCCACCAGCAGCCTCAGAATCTTTATCTCTGTGCAGCTTTCCAGCCACTCTGCCCCAAGCCTGCAGCAGTGCATGGGGCTGTGACAGAAGTGCAGGATGCAGCACTTGGTCTTGCTGAAGCTCATCCCGTTGGCCTCAGCCCAGCCATCAGCCTGTCCAGATCGCTCTGTAGGGGAGCAGAGTCAGCTCACCTGGAGCAGAACATGCAGAACTGATATGAGCCTGTTCGGGGCTTGGTGCTGGATGCTGTGCAGCCTCAACTGGAGAGCACCCAGTGATACCAACAGCTTGGCAGGTGCTGAGCCGAGGCTTTGCCAGCTGCACTCTGGGGGAGTTTATTGGGCAGAGTAGAGTGTTCACATATCAGTAACTTATAAACTCGTTTTTACTTCCTCAGCTGAGCAATTCCCATGTCATGGCTTGAGATCGGGTGTGATGTAGATAATGGGAAATGGCTGCAGGTGATAACTGCTCCCTACTGCCCTGCTCACCTGCACTCGGGAGCCTGTGGTGCTGCTGTTATTTGGAGTGCTTCATGTTCTCCCTGCCCACAAAACGCCCCACCAGGTGAGTGCTTTGTGCAGCACGACCTCGCAGTACAAAGGTTAGGATTTTAGCGCAGTCCCTTTATACACGGGTTTGTATAACTCTCCCAAATCAGCAAGAGAAGAGCCACCAGGTTCAGAGAGTCTGGAAAGCGTAAGCTCTGCACAACCAGAGGCTCCTGGCTGCATTCATGGGCTGTGTGTAACACGGAGAGGCTTCCAGCTCCTGCAGGGCTGCCTGTTGTATTGCTGCAGCGTTTATAATGTCTGTGGGGATCCCAGCAGACAGCGCTTTGTGTTCAGCTCTGGAGCATTAGCAAGGCAACAGCACTGCTAGAAAGTTTTGGAAAAGCACCTTTTCAGAGCCAAAGTGACTCATTCCCACTCAAGGAGCAGCAAATGTTTTTCTGGCGTTTTCATATTTTTTTGCATTTTATTTATTTCCCTCCTCGATACTGAATTAAAGGCTCAAAAACGAGGGGGAAAAGGGCAACGTTTGGGCTTTCCCCAGTAACGGCAGCAGTGCCAAGTGGCTCGGAGGGGCTGGTTTGGGGCAGGCTGTTGGCCCAGCACTGTAAACACTGACGTTCCCAATGTCCTGAGAAGGAGCGCTCGGTTCCTATTTGTGAATTTGGAGCTTTTGTGCCTCTTTGTGCTTTCTGATTCAGAACGACTTCACTCGGGGGCAGTGTTTTGAGAACATGCTGCGGTGGCGTGGGAGCTGGATCAGTGTTTAATTAAAGTTGATCCCCAGCCCTCGCTGGAGCGCGGGGTTGGGGCGCGCCGTGCGGGGCAGCGGTTCTCAGGCGCGGGGCTGCGTGCTGCCCTGCTCGGCTTCCCACGTCCTTCAGCCTGCTGCCCAAACCAGGCCAGACTTCACACCCAGTGCTCCCTGCCCTTCACGTCGAGGCATTGGAACGCTCTCCTTCGCTCTGACCTGTGGGACTCTTCTTGCCAGGAATTCGGCTCCGTTTGGGGCTGCCTTCCAGGCGCTAAGCATGGCTTGCTCCATCAGCACCACGCTGCCCTGCCGTCCTGCCTGCATCTTGGCAGGGCCAAGCGGTGATTTGCAGAGCAAACAGAGGGAGACCTGCCTCGTGTTACACCCCACTGCCCATGGTTTTTGATATCACCACAACACTGCGTAGATTTGAGCTTTGAAAACTCCAAGGCAGGAGTCGAATCCATCTTTTCTGAAGCCCGGATGTGTTCCTGCAACGCGCTGTGCGGGAGGGATGTGGTGGTTGCTCCTCTGCCCCTCCCTCGTTGCATTTTACAAACCTCATTCTATTTTTCTTTCTTGCCCTGGAACTATTTGACGAATTTGACCTCGATTTGTAAATAGTTTTGGTGTGACTGGAAACGGGTTTTTGTGTGTTGCTTTTTGTTGTTGTTGCTGCCAGTGAATTTATGAAATGCTGAAAGCGTTTCGCCCTGCTTCATTGAGAGCTCCATTTTCTCTTCTGTACATCCCCACCATGGTCATAGTTATTGTTCCATGGGCTGCACACTTTGTTCTTCATCTCTTCCTTTTCACACCTCCTTCCCAGTGTTACTATTTGTAGCTCTGCTGTTTGCTTTGTTTATTACAAATACTTCCATTTGGTGCACAGAATTTTGCTGTGTCCTCTATGCTACCTCCTAACGTGCTGGAATGCTTCATTTGTTTGCCATCACCTGTGGCACTTCACAAGTGCTCATTGCTTTGGTGGTTGAATGCAGTTGTGTAGATGAGTGCAGAGTAAGTTGCTCTCTTGTGTACTTAAGCTGCTTGCATTTGGGCATTCGTAACATATTTGCACACACATCTTAGTGGTTAATGCTCTGGGAGAGAAACCATATCGTGGAATATCTTGGATGTAGTTCAGCCAGCATTGCACAGTGATGAAAAGCTGTTCCTGTGTCGGGATGCCTGGGCCTGCTCCAGCCTGGGCTGCATCCTCCAAGCTGCTGCTGGGATTGTGAAGCAGGCGGAGGATCGCACCGCTGATTGCTTGAAGTGAACGGGGAGCTGGTGAGTCTGGAGTCCTGCAGGAGAGAGGATTGCTCCGTGGGAACTGAGATAAGGAAGGCTGGATTCTCTGATCAGGTCGTCTGAGTGGCTTGCTTCTTTTTGAAAGACCCTTAGTTTTCATTACCGGAGGAACCAAATGCTGGAACTCATCTTCTAAGGGAGCAGCAGTTCAGCAGAACTGATTTTCCTGTGCTATTGCATGAGAAGGTCAAGGGGTGCAGCCGGCACTTTGGTGCTCATCTTTAGTCCTGCAGGTTCTAGCACAAAGCAGAATGCTTCTCATCAGCGCTTGCAGTTGGGTGCATCTGGATGTGAAACGGCATCCCAGCCCCAGCAGCACCCAATGGGGCCACGGGGCCTTTGGTGGCAGCAGCACATGTCTGTAGGTGGGCATGCAGGTATTTTTATGGGTTATGACTGGACAGGTTTTACAATGTACGAGCTCCAGTCGTCTGCTTCCTTGCTTAATTTGGCAAGGTTTGTGTGGGAGGACCGAGCGTGAGGTAAGGGGTAGTTTTGGCTCGGCTCTGCGCAGGGCTGGGTGTGGTGGTGGTCTGGCTCACCTGAGACACAAGTTGGCTGAGATATGGGGAGGACACCCTTCTGAAGCCTTCGTTCAGCATCGGCTGAGAAAAAAATGGGACGTCAGGAAGGCAGGAAACGTGTTACTTCCAGGCAGGCTTCCCATCTCTGTGGGCTCACGTGGCCGGTTCTGCTTTCCCTCCGGGGTTTGTGCTCTTCTGCCAAGGTTCTTGGAAGGTGAGAGCTAAAAAAAAAAAGCGTGTGGTCGTGAGAGATGGAGGCAGGAACTGGTGCAGTGATCGCTGCAAGGAATTGCTCTGCTTTGCTGGCTCCATCCTGCAGCAGCCAGCCTGCCTGGCAGCTGCCTAATAGGTGCAGTGCTGCTGTCCCCACCTGGGCATTACATACCATCCATCAGATGAGACCCCTTCACCACGCTGTCTGCTGGATCCACTTTGCTGACTTTTTTTTCCCATTCTCAGCGCCTCTGCTGAGCTCCCAGGGTAGGCAATAGTCCCTGTGGTGGAGTTTCTGTGGATAGAGGCAGCCTGCACTTCAGCAGTCCTGAACTAACTTCTTGCATAAGAGACTTTCTCTGAGAGCTATTTTTAAAGATGTGGCTTTGGTAAAAATACCCCAGGTGGGAGGGAGAGCTTGCAGCAAACTCTCACCTTCGAGCGCTTGATGGGGTGACGCCCTTTGCTTTATATAGATGGAGAAAATGGGGAATTTGTAATTCTTCAGATAATGGAGGGCTGCTGAATAATGCTGCATAGGAGTCTTTTAAAAAGAAAATGAAGTGTGTTGTAAAGTGAAGTCTGGAACATGTGTGGAACAGCCTCTCCCCAGACTGCTGCTGCAGCCAGTACTCATTGCAAGAAGATGTTAGCAGGGGGCAAATGCTGCCCGTTTGTGCCACCACTGGGGCAATGGGTTTCCCTAAAGTCAGTCCACGTATTCCTGGGAGAGTCCTGAGATGGGGTCACCCATCTACCATGGGGCAAACGGGCCTTCGCTGGGAGCTTGTTCCTGCAGCTCCCTGCCTGTCTCTCATGGGCTGCTCCCCATTGCTGTTGGAACAGCTGGCCTTCTTGCCACAAATCGTATTTTTTTTTCTCTCTTTTGGATTGGGAAAGTTGTGTTAGACCAGATTTATTGAATGCACGTGGCAGATAACTGCTTCTCTCTGTCTCATTTGCGAACAGCCCTCTGTAGGCTCTGGGTCCTGATGCTGGCAGCGCTGCTCACGCACCCACAGAGCGACGGCGGTGCTTCTTTAGCATCAGTGCTGATGGCAGCACTGGTAGCACTGCTGCACAAAGGCTGGGAAGAGAAACAGGCGTCTCACAGCCAAGCTGCTGAACGCAGAGCCGTGAGATTCTTTTTCTCTAAAATCTTCAATATAATCTCCTTTTTTGGGGACGGCTCTATGAAAGTTCATTGGAACTTTGTGAGTATTCACTCAGTGCTGCCAGGGGAAGGTTCTTGATTGCGGTTTATCCAGAATCTGGTAATGAATGTGCACTGTGGGGACCTGGGGATTTGGTGTATGGATTTCCCAGGGTCTAATCATCTCATAAGGCTGCAGAGTGTGACTCCTTCCCCAGTAATCTACTTAACTCCGTAATTTAGTCCTCCTTTCCCTGCAAGGAGAATGAATCTCACAGGTTGTTTGCATGACAAGCAGCTCGGGATTGTCTGAGGCGTGAAGAAGATGCTGGGAGTTAATTGTGGCAGCTTGTGTTAGCGGCTTCCCATGTTTGCAGGCGGGCTGAGCGAGGAGTGGAGCTGGAAAATGGATTTTGCGGGGAGGGCTGTAGCAGCACCATGTGTTTTGTTAGCTGAAATGCTAAATAAAATGTTTTGCCTCGCAAAGGATGTTCTTCCCCATCAAAAGTAATCTCGGGGGAAAGCGATGTTTGGTAGTTGGAGGATTATTGGATTTGCAGATAGAATCTGCTGTTGTAATGTCAGCTACTGACTTATGAGCGAGGCAGCTAGCTGGGAGATGGCTCTTGGCAGTGGACCATGCTGAAAATCTCCTTCAAAGTCCTTAAAACTCCAATGGACGATGCAAAAAGAAAAAGCCACGAACGCCAGCAAGAAAACATTTACAGCATCCAGGCCTCCATACAGAGAGCAAAAAGGGGCATCCTGTCAGCAGCATTCACTCCTAGGTTGTATTAGGATCTCTTAGGTTGTATTAGGATCTCTTAGGTTGTGTTAGGATCACCTTGCACCAAAACATCGCTGTGCTAAGAAATAGAAGGATAAGTGTCCTGTCTTCTCTGTTTTTAATGTGCCTCCCCTAAAGCCAATCACTCTCCTTGGAAAGGACAAGTCGTTAGAGGTGAGTTTGTTTCCCTCCTTTCCCTGGCTGTGAGGTTTGCTTTCATTGCAGACGTCTTCACTGAGCTTTCCCGAAATTCAGAGGAAACTGGAATGGTTTGGAAAAGCTCAGCATCAGCAAATGCTCCAGAGGGACGTTTAGTGGCAACATGATTAATAAGGGACACTGCTGGTAATGCTATCAAAGCAGCACTATTGCAAAAGCATCTGGAGCGTCCCTCTGTGGGGCAGTGGGCTCAGACAAATGACCGCAGCAATTTATGGGCCCCTCTGCAGCACGTGCTTCTTCTCCCACCTCCAAGTGTGAGGGGATCACCGGGCTGAGCGGATCAGTCCTAAGGAGAAGCAGTCATTAGTAAATCAGGGCATTTTTTTGGTCCCTGCTGATGGTTTGGTAACAGGGGCACAGTCCTCACTCAAACCTATTCGTTTTTTTCTGCATCCAGCAGTAGCTTAAGGAGCTCTAAAAGGGAATCATTCTTCAACAGCAACAAATGATGCAGAACATCAGGAGAAAACCGTCTTGCTTTGTGCAGGTGCTCTTGGGTCCTGCTGCCATTCCCCGGTGGGCAGGGCAGGGAGAGGGAGAGCTTACAAACTCCTCATGTTTGGGGAACGAACTGAGATGAAGTGATATTGGGATTTTCCCCCTTCCTTTGTGGTTTTCACAAAATGAAAGACAACCTCGTGTGCTACGCTGGGATAAATTCAAAATATGAAGTGAAGGAAACCAGCCACGCTGACACAGGATTCAGTGCAGCCTTCCAAAACCAAAATAGTTTTATGTCATACCCTAGCATGCAGCAGTCACAGATCTGTGTGTGGGCTTTAAGAAATGCCTTCCTTTCTTTTTTTGGAGGAGGAACTTCATTTAGCATCTAAATGATTTCAAGAATTCAGCGCAGATTGAATTCCTTCCTTCGCTGACATGAAACTTTCACGTTGCTTCCAGACGGTGGTGTTCTATCAGCCCTCTGCTCTTCAGGCTCCATTTACCACAAACTTCTCAAAGCGGTTATACAACTCAGCTTTAATTTCTTATCATGGCTCTGTAGTTGTTGGCTCCTTGGTTTGACAGAGGCTGCTTCACTCAGCCTGTTTCCCTTGGCCCTTTGAGGAGGCTCTTACAGTCGTTAGCAGCTATAAGTGGTGTTAATAAGGAGGCTCTGTGTCAAGGTTTCTACATGCAGGCTGACGCATTTCTGCAGAAACTGGAGCAAAACATTTTCTTTTGGAAAAATTGCTGTTGACTTTAAAATTAATGCAGTCTCATCTACGAATCTTCTCTGAAGATGAAGGAGCCGGGCTGAAAGGCTGAAAGCCGGTGCTCAGTACGTGGCCATTTCCTTCCCCAGGCACAAAAGAAGGTGATGGGGGCAGAGGCAGCACGATGGTGATGGAGAACATCAGAGAGGAGGTGCGGGAGGAGCTGCAGTTCTCGGCTCGCTGCAACCACACCAACATCCCTGGAGATGGATGTGGGGTCTGGGGGGCTTTGGGGCTGCATGAACGACTGCAGGCAGAGATGTAGCAAAGTAAATACGAAACATTGAGTGATTTGATGTTATTTAATGTAATTGAAGATAGAATAACATAATGACATAACAATGAAATGATGGAATAACATAATGATCATAACATAATGAAATCTAATAGAGTCCCAGTTGTCCCAGTCCAAGGTGGTGTTGGTGGACGGCCAAGGTTTGGAGAGGTAGGGCTGGGGCCGGTGCTGGTGCCCCGGGAGCACTGCTGCTGCTGCTCTGTGTGCCGCGGGGCCAGCGAGGAGCCCAGGGCTACAGGTAGCCTGAACTGTTGGCCTTTGGTTGCCTCCTGCTGCACCATGTTGTCCGGCTTCTGCAGATGCTCCCGTCTGTGCCGAGCCCACCCAGCTTCGCCTTGCGCCGCCGTTTCTGCCCGGGAGCATCCTGGCCGTGCGGCAGCTTCCTCTTCTTGGCCGGGCTGCTGCCAGTGCGCTGCTGGTGCCCGCTGGTGGTGCAGGCGGGCGCCGGGTTCTTGGCCGGCTTGGTGCCACCCTGGTGGTGGTTGCCTGGCACATGGCAGGACGTGCAGCCGGGTGGCAGTGCCAGGCGGGTGAGAAGCACCCGGGGCTGTTTCTGCTGCGCCTCCTCCATCAGACGTGCTGTGCTGGGTGAAGGAGGTGCTGGGACATCCAGAGGCATCGGCACGGGCAGCTCTGGTGATGTGCTGCAGGGTGGTAGGAAAGGCAGGCAGGGCAGCGGCCCGGAGGGCTGCCTGCAGCACGATGGATGTGTGCACAACAGGTCGCTGCTGATCCAGGCCTCTGCCTTTGCCTCTCCATTTCGCTCCCTGCTGGCCCAGGGAAAGTCAGGGAGCGCTGTGATGAATGGTGGTGTTTTTCTGCTGCTTGGGATGTCTGGGCTCGGTGGCTGTGTGGCATCAATCCACCGCAGCAGCTCTTCCCTCTCCTGGCTGTCAAGTTCAGGCAGCAGCTCATTGTTAAGTCTTGCCTCTGCTCCAATGTCAGTTCCTTTGGTCCCCCTTGTTTCGGTATCAGCAGGGTCCTGGTTCTGCTGGGGGACCTCCTGAGGACTCGCCACTTCTGAAAAAGCAAGAACATCCCCAGAAGGATGAGGACAGCCTTCCCACAGGCACTCAGTGCAGACACCCCCCCGCCAGCTCTGCAGCCCCCACACTCACCGGTGTTTAGCCATGTGAGCAGGTCATCCATGTCCGGGATGTTGTCCGGGGTCTCTGTGTTGGATGCTGCTTCTGGAAACGGAAGAAAGTCCCCGCAGGGGTAACACCAGCTTTCCCACACCCACTGAGAGCAGACAACCCCCGCCAGCTCTGCTGCCCCAAAACTCACCATTATTCATCCAAGTCAGGAGCTCATCCATGTCTGGCATGTCATCCTGGACATCCTCTGGGACCTCTGTTTTGGGTGCCACTTCTGGAAGAGGAAGAAAACCGCCACGGGGGTAACGCCAGCTTTCCCACACCCGCTTGGTGCAAATGCTCCCCCGCCAGCTCTGCTGCCCCCAGACTCACCGTTGTTCATCCAGGTCAGGGGGTCATTGATGTCAGTGATGTCCTCCTGGATGTCTGGGCTCATTGTCGCTGCTGGAAAAGCAAGAACACCCCCAGTGAGGCAATGCCATCTTTCCCACAGCCACCCGGTGCGGACAGCCTGCCGCCCGCTCTGCAGCCCCCAAACTCACCACCTGATTCCAGCGCTGCGCTGCTGCAGGTGAGCGGAGCCTCGGTTGGACTTGGGCTCACCGGAGGTCCTCGGAGAACAGTTGAGGAGCCGGGGCGGTCGGGGCCCTGCAGCGGGCAGCTGCCTGCGGGCTGCGGGGGCTCCCCATGGAACGCAGCCCCTTGCTGCAGCCCCGTCGGCTTCTGGGGCTGCTGTGTCCCTGCCACCAGAGGATGATCCCGGAGGTGGGCAGGGGCAGTGGGGGCAGGCATACCTGGCTGCATCTCACCAGGTATGTGCATGACCAGGGGCAACTGCTGCCCCCTAGGTGGCAGCTGACCTACAACTGTGGGCATCCCCCCAGGTGGCAGCTGACCAACATTTAGGGGCATCCCCACAGCTGGGAACTGACCCACCATTAAAGGCAGCCCCCCAGCTGGGAGCTGCACTCCCTGTCCCTGGACGTGTGATATCCCAGGCCAGACAGAGGCCTGAGGCACCACGTAGGTGACACTGGGGACAGGGATGGGTTGGAAAGACACCGGCACAGCTGCGATGCCGAAGGTGGGCTGCATTGCAGCAATGGCCGGTGGTGGCACAAACGATCCAGATAACACAGCGTCGGGTGTCAGAAGCACCGTCAGCAACCGTGAAGGAATTCTCTCTGTGGAGAAATGCCCAGATGGGCGCTGGGTGAGATCTGGGGCACTGGCATCCCCTGGAGGGCCGCCGTGCCAGGAGCAGAGGGAGCCTGCTGCCTTACCTGCCAAGGTAGCTCGAGAGTGGCAGTGGGGGGTTCCGTGACCGCTGGGGTCAGCCCCTCTCTGCTGAGCTCACAGTGCGCCTCTCTGACAATGGTCCCATGGTGACACAGGCATTGCTCTGTGCCTGCCCCATCACCAGCACATGCTGCAGCATGGAACAAGTGTGGGGAGCTATGGCCTGTCTCATACTCCTCCTCTTGATGGCTGTAACTTACTTTAATGACTGTGCTGCTCTGTGGCCAGCACCAGCAGCAGGTGGGTGAGCAAAAGTGAGTGGCATGGGGGGCAAGAAGTCAGGCTGTGTCCCTACGGCTAGATGGCAGGCTGCCCTGGGGCTGTCCTTGCATGGGGGACGTGCTGGGCAGGGGAAGGTGGCCAGCACCCAGTTCCCAACACAGGGTCCCCCTCGGCCCCCAGCAAAAGGGAAGAGCCAGGCACGTTTTCCTCCTGTGCTGTGGTTTCACATTCCGGGCTGAAAGGTGTTGGAGATTCTTGGCCTTTTTTCAGCGCTGCATTTGAGATGCTCAGCTCTTGCCCACTGCAGCACTGCCTTTTGGGGATGTCCCTGCCATACCATTCTTCCTGAAGTGGTTTTGATGGCTCAGTGAGTACCTTTCTCAGAGCACAGCCAAGCATATCTGCTGCTTTGGCTTCATCCAGAGGGAGCCAGGAGCATTCGTAGGGGTTTGCCAGCCTTGTATTATCAAAGCTGTGAGCAACTTGCTCCGAGTGGATGTTGACTGTTCTTTGAGCATTGGGTTGCACTGGAAACCAATGGTGCCTTTCCTCTTGAAGGTTTTATGATTTAGGACTTACTGTCTTCTCTTTGGATTGACCAGATCTTGCTGTTCAAGTGCTGGATTCGCCTTGTGTAACCATCTCCTGGTGGACAGATTAATACTTGCGAAGCAGTTTTCATCATCTGCTCTTGATTTATGTTTGCAGCCTGTGCCATCACTCTGAGTTCCGTCTCTTCTGGCTCTTGACTACATCAGACTTTGATGCTGAGGAAGGCTGGTAGCATCCTGCACTTAGCTGGCCTTAATTCTTGAGCCTGGTGGCACTCTGCTGTGACTGGAGAAGCTCCTGGCCTAAGCCGAGAACATCAGTGATAAAAGTGTGGTAGTCGTGTACCTGAAGGTTCCTCTTTGAGGTTCTTCTCCAAGGCCTGTAGCAAATGGAGGCAGACGCAACGAGTGAAGCAGTCGGAAGAACAGTTCAGACTTTAGGTCAACACGGAATGAAAAAGTAAAAAAGAGAGGTGGATGTGTGTAAGCTGTTCAGACATTGCACGCAATCAGTTTTCATCTGCGGCTCTTTAAATAAACGGCAGCCAAATTTGGAACCCGTGTTTGTTCAGATGTCGTGGATGCAGGGGGAATTCTTTCCGAGCCTCACCCCACAAAGCATCATCTTTGCAGGTAGGTTTACATCAAGTGAATGGGCTGGAGCCGAGCTGCACAGTGCAGGTTCGTCAACCACGGCAGCAGCTGTGTGTGATGGGGCATCCTGGTGGGTTCATGTGTAAGGCTGGCACTCATTTCATTCTTGACTCTTTTGTACCCATTTGTAATTTTTATTATTTTTTTTTTAAAGAAAAAAAAAATCCATGCTGCCTTTGAGCTAGAGTTTCTCAGACTTAAGTCTGTGTAAAGATGATTTATGGTGCTACTAGGGGCTCCACTGGAAATGCAGGATCTATTACGAAGTGGGATTGAACAGACCATGCTGAAATGTTTATTGCCTTCTTCAAAATAGAATACATCAGGGTTGATGGTGCCTGTCCAGGAAAGAGAGAGAGTGGTGTAGAGTGGGGCTGCTGGGGTATTTTTAGTATTCCAATAAAAGACAAGGCTTTTAAAGGAAATCACTTATTGCCATTTTGCAATCAAGAATGCAGGAGTGTTCCAGGGACTGCAAGAAATATGCTTCAAGAATGTCGTGCCCATAAGGAACTAATCATTAAATATTCTCTCTTTTCCACCCCCGTTTCTTGCTCTGAGGAAGCCATTGAGAAGCTTTGCAATTTGTATGTAAATCTCAGCCCTTCTGACCACGCAGTTCAGCATCCAAGCGACTTAGGAGCCAGCATCCCATTTTCAGGAGTTCTTACAATTCCTGAGCAAGTAGGGCACTTTTTAAAATAAAAGACACATGGACCAGGCTTCAAGAACACTTAATCTGACCTGAAATGACTTGGTGTGAACAGTATATGATGGTTTTGTGCTATAACTCACCCTCCTTGGTCAGCGCCTTGCTGGTAAAGTTCCTCCCGCAGGTTCAGATAGAGCAGCAAAGCTGCAGTTCTGTTTCTGCAGCTTATTCCTTCCATTGGACTGCCTTGAGCTGTGATTTCTTTATTTTACTTATTTTACTGTTGCCTTCAGGCATAACGCTGCTTGTCGATGCTTTAAACATTTCAGAAGCATTCTGGCACTATAATGCATCCATCTCACCCAGTAACCCCAGCATTTGGTGGAGTGAAAAACAAAGGAGGAGGCAAAAGATAATACCTCCTCAAGTGATTTAAGAGCCTTATGGGGCGATTTACTGATGTGTCTGAGCAGATCTGGGGCTACCTGCTCCCTCTCCCCACGCTCCCATCTCTTTCCTTGTGCTGGCACAGCATCCTGGTGGGCCGGTTCAGGGAGCTATAATGGCAGAAAACTGACCCTACCAAAAACAAAGCCGGGGTGTCAGCGCAGCGGCAGATGGACACAGGCAGATGTCCCTTCTGTGCCAGGCCAGCAGAGCAATCCTTTCATTTTATTTACTTTTTTTCCCATTTGTTTTTACTGGAGGAACAACAGCCCCCCACTGGGATCATCTGTCGTGTCCCTGCATAGCGCTGCCCCAGGTAGCGGCTTGGGGTGGCGGTTCCTTTTGGGATCCATTGGGGGCTGCCAGCTGGGCTGCAGCCCTGTGCCAGTGTGAGGCTGGGGAAGGAGCAAAGGATGGATGGATTTGAGGAGGAGCTGCGACTCTGGGATGTAACCCATCCTGGCCCTGCTGCCTGTGCAGATTGGTAAAGGCTGGGGAAAGATTTTTAGCGAAATGAGGGGAGATTTAGGTTGGATGTGAAGTGGAAATTCTTCACTTACAAAGCAGCGAGACCCTGGCACTGCTGCCTAGAGCTGTGGGTGCCCCATCCCTGAAGGTGCCCGAGGCCATGGATGGGCCCTGGGCAGCCTTAGCTGGGGGAAGGTACTCAGCCCCTTCCAACCCAACACAACCAAGGTCCCTTCCAACCCACCCCAACCCAATGCAACCTAAGTCCCTTCCAACCCAACCCAATGAAAGTCCCTTCCAATCCACCCCAACCCAACCCAACCAAGGTCCCTTCCAACCCAACCCAAACAGCCTTCCAACTCAACTATTTCATGATTCCCTGCTGGTTTTCGCATATGTATGCTGGAAAAGAAGAGTTCAGTGCCACCTGTGTATTGGTTGGACTCACTTGAGTGAGCCTGGTCTAAAGGCAGGGATTTGTAGGGTCTCTCCCAGGCTTGTTTTGTTTCCTTTCTTCTGGGAAGGCTCAGTGCATGCTGCTGGTTTTCAGACTTTCACAAGTCCCGTTCCAAACTGTAACACAGTTGTTCAGAAATGCAGCCCAGTTCTTGACTGATCTTGTTTCTTGGCATTGCTTATGTAAGGGAAAGGATGCTAGAGAGCTTGGAGAAGGGAAAGTTGGAAAGTGTGCGTGCTTATTTAATTTTAAGAAAAAGGAAGAAAAATAAGCTACATGCAAAAAAATCCAGTAACCGTGTCTGCCGATGACCTTTGGGTTTGGAAATAGTTTGATAATAGTGTGAGGACAGGCAAGGAAAGTCTGTGAAGTCACTCGAGCAAGAGCAAAAGGAAAAAAACATGAGCACGTTTCCAGCTTCGTGCATGCTGGGGTCTGGGTGATGTCCTGCGTTGGGCTGGCTGTGTGCAGCCTGTGCTCCCCCTGCACACATCACCAAAAGCATCAGGCAGAGCTCAGTGGAAGCTGCCAGGTTTGACTGGAAGTAAAATAGGCTGTATCAGGGAAAGCACCAGCTAGGGGCTCCTGCGTGGAACGGTGGGCTTAAATTGTTGGTGTTTGCTGGGCATGGTTTGTGAACTTTCAGCTTTTCCCTCTTGCTGGATTTGCGTCCGCTCTTTGTGCGCTGAGGACTGCAGTAAGTGGTTTTATTAGCAAGTCATCAGAAGAGTTTGCAGAAGGCGTCGCTTGGACATGTGTGAGTTGTTTCAGTGCTCTGTGACTCAGTAATGCCGTATCAAATGTACGTGGCACTGCCTGCCCCTCGTAGCCCTGTGTGACAGCTCACAGTTCACCCAGCTCCCTAGGGGGACGCCTTACCACAGTCCTGCTCTTGCTGTGCCCTCGACCTGTCTTCAAACACAAACAAATGCTACACCTCTCTCTGAGCTGCAGTTCTGCACCGTGGAAGGGAAATTGTCTCAGCAGTCCTCAGCTCCACCAGAAACCTTCCTCAGCCGTGCCTGCTTTCGTCTGTGTCTCCCCTTGACACAGGAGGTGGATGAGCTGTATCTTAGGGAGACCTGTAGAGGCATCACCGTGTTTGCATTTTCGTGGCACCTCGAGCTTTGGATTGCAGGCATCAAGGAGTGCCAGAAGCACAGATTCCCTTGGTGCAGAGTGAGCAGTGGCTGTGCTGGAGATGTGAGAAGTGGTGGAAGCCCACTGGTGGGAGGGCTGCACTCAGCTCCTCTGGCCGTGGCAGCTCATTTGAGGTTGGGTTTTTACAAAATACGCATCGCTTTCTTGAAAGAATGTGGGATTTCACTGCAAGTGCTCTTGGAAGTGGTTCAATGTGCTATCTGGCATGTGTTTGTAATTTGAAAAATAGATTAGAAGAGAAGCAAATTGAGGTCTAACAATAATGGGTTAAGGGAAACGCTCATCTCACCTCCTGCCGTTCTGTTGGGCTGTGCATGTGGTTTGGGACCCGAACGCTGGGGATCATTTGATCACTGAAGAACAACAGTTTTGGATTTAAACCCACTTTGCCTCTCTTCTGAAACCAGCTTTGCCATTTGTTTCTGCCCCGCTGTCGTTTGCCCGCAGTGCTGCTGTCGATGCATTGCGACCCGATGGAAGGCTCATGCTAACAGCATCACACTGCAGAGAGAGGAGCACGGCAGCAAAATGCAGCTTGTCATAGCATAGAATAGCAGTCAGTGAGGTTGGAAATGACCCTTAAGATCACCCCAGCCCAGCTCACTGTGCCACATCCCACTGCCACATCCTCCAGTGCCACATCTCCACTGTTCCGGACACCCCAGGCACGGTGATGCCACCACCGCCATGGGCAGCTGTGCCACTGCATCACCACTCTTTGGGAGAAGAACATTTTCCAAATACCCGGCCTGAACCTCCCCTGAAGGGGATGTGGGAACCACCGTGGCCCAGGAGTTCCTGCCTGGAGCAACGCCTGTGCATTTGGTTCTGTTCACACATTTCACCTAACGTTGCATGGGTAACTCTGAGTGCAGGATAACTCCCGAGCTTTTTGTCCTACACAGGAATGACCTAGCTCTGTCTCTCTTCCAAACAAGGAATTAATAATGCAATAGTTGTTGTTTCCAAAGAGCTTAGCTTTCATGAGCAGTGTCTCCTTTTTTCCCTCAGACCCAATGAAACACATGGGCGTTGGAGCCTTTAATAACCCTTCTCGGAGCCTGGTCTTGATTTGTGTGAGCGCTGCCAATGATTTCCATGTCAGAGCTGAGAGGTACGAGTGCAGTGTTGAATTTCTGGGCTGACCAAGGGAGGTCAGAAGCAATAATGCTGGACTCCCCGGTGGACAGGCGTGGGACAGCACACAGCCACGGCGCTTTGCACAGCCCCAGCACAGGTTTGGCTGTCACAGAGCTAATAAAGAGCAGGGCCTCCAGGGAGACGGCTGCAGTGATGCAGGTGTAGGGATCGGGGAGTGTATTTACATACAAGCCGGCTTAATAGCGTGGGATTTGTGCTAAAGTGGTTCTTAATGCAATACAAATTGCATGCCCTGTCTCACTTGAAGGCAGGAGGATGTCAGGGGGAGAGGCTTTATAGCTTTTGGGGGAGAAAGTGGCTTCTTTTAGGGAAGGCGAAGGGCGGCAGGATGGGTGTGCTGGGTGCTGGATGAGCACATCAGGGGCAGGAGTGGGGCTGTGCTGCCCTGACAGGTTGGGGCTGGGAATTGGGCAGCAAATTAACTCACTGAGAAAGTAGATAAAGGTGTTGGCTTTTTTTTTTTTAACACTGTGAGGTTAGAATGTCCATAAAGAAAGCAGCCCAGCCTCTGGTTGCAGCTCCATCCTCTCCCTGCTTCCCTCCCGCCCCATAAAACAGCCATTATGTGTTTATAAGTTAGCGCTCCGTGTCTGGTATAAATGAAGACTTGTTCATAAACTTCTGGAGAGACAGTTCGGTGGGAATAGAGCTTTCTTGGCACAAAACAAGCGGCTTTTTCCAGATAATGTAATGCTATACGAGGCTTTTTAAAGTCCTAGCATGCTATTTATTATTTTTATACTATCTATAAAAGACACCAGTGCTGAGGATGGCACTGCACTGAATTGAGCAGTGGAATCCTCCATGGAAGGAGAAGCTGTCCTTCTGCATGCGCTCGGATTTACTTCTCCTATTTATCAGGCCTATCCACTGCAGCGAGGACTGGAAGAGATTTCCTTGCTCAGCTGTCACAGGCAAACTCACCCTGGCACTTGCTTTCATCAGTTCTCCTAGGGCACTGCAAAATTATTTTGGACCTTCCCCCCAGTGCTTGCCAGTGCCATTGGGCTGCACCCAGAGAGCCCAGCACTGCTGCCCACAGCTGGAGGTGGGCAGTGATGGCCCTGGGCAGCCTGAGCTGGGGGTGCCTCAATAGGGTGCCTTCCAACCCCACCGCTGTCGGGTTCCTTGAGCCCCCATGGAGGGATGGTGCGTTCAGCCTCAGCAGCTGTGGTCCCACGGCTGCAGGACGGTGCTTATAGGAAATCAGTGGGCTGATAGAGGTGGACCTGAGATCCTTTGACACACATTCAGGAGGGAGGTGTCAAAACAAGATGTATTTATGACAGAGTTCCTGCCTGCCTTTTCAAAAGGCACTTGGGTCCCGGCCAGATCCTAAACACGCTCGGATTCCCAGGAGTTACACTGAGCACAGTAATGGATATTTCACGGTAAATACTGCCTTGTCACAAAGCTGGCATGAGCAGCAGTGGGCTGTGAAGGCATCAGCATCAGCCGTGTGCCGAGGAGCAGAAATCAGAGCTGGACTCCGGCCGTTGCTGGCGCTACCACCAAAGGGCACCGGCAGGGAGCTCAGCATACCCACAGCACACACCTCCTGCCCCGGGCTCTGGGTGCCAGCTGATTGCTGCCTCTTGCCATCCCCTCTACCTCCTATGGGAGGAAATCCTCACACACTGCTTCTGGGGCTCTGGGTTTTAATAACCATCTCTTCTGAGAATAAATGCAGAATGTTGCCTTCTGCTGCCGCTGCCCTGCACGCTCTGCAGCTTCCCCCTGCTGCCCATCCGCCTCAGTCTGTGTGTCCCCAACCTTCCCCGCTGCGCAGCGCTGCTGTGTTTACGTGCCCTTGTTGGGAGCTGTCAAGGAATAATTACGCCCCATTAACTCGGTGTCGTTAATAGCTCACACCTACAGAGCGTGTTCCAAGAAACCGATCTCGCTCGTCTCTTAATTGCTGAGGTCCATAAACTCCATCGCATTGAAACCGTGCAAAAGATTTGCACCCTCTAAACTGCCTCCCCCCAGCACAGATCTGCACGCAGAGCGGATGTGTGGTGCTGAGCACTGTGAGCACAGCCTGGGGGGCAAAGCAGATCCGAATTGGGCTGAGCGGAGCAGGAGGAGCAGTGCTGGAAAAACACGTCGGGCCTGGCGCTGAGATGGTTCCTGCACAGAAAACATGACACTATTGACAAAGAGCCGTCTCTAATATCCTTTTCCAGCTTGGAAAGAGGAGTTTATTTTAATACATCCTTTTTTAATTGCCATGAGCTGGACTTGTAAATATTGTAAGTGGTTGAGTAATCGTCATCTGCTCACCGACTGAGAGTGGGGACGTTTTTTTTCCGCTCTTGGAGCCCCAGCGTGTTCCCACAGCTCTGCTGGGAGGGCTGCGGGCAGACACCGACCCAGGTCCCACTGCTGGAGGGCCTGGTGTGGGGCTGTGCGTGCAGCCCGGCCCTCCAAGGCAGCGCTTCTGCCCATCCGTGGGCTCAGGGATGTGGGGCAGTGGCTGCACCGTGGGGCAGATCTCTGCTGTGCACAGCACCGTGTTCATTTCCCAAAGGCAGGATCGGCGCTGGGAGCTCTGCTCACACTCGGCAGAGTTCTCTGGAAGTGGGAGTAGTTTGCGTTGGAAACAATTTCCTGATGCAATTTGGGTTTCCTCCCCAATAATCCTTTCCCCCGGCGGGACGGGACAGAGGGATTCCAGAGCAGCTCTCGCAACGAGCTGAACGTATCCCCTGTAATCGTTGTGAGGCAGATGTCAGAGCAGGAAGATACTCCGCAGGCACAGCTAAAAATTAATTTGAGGGGTCGGTGAGAGAAGAGCAACGTGACTGGGGGCTCACGGAGCTGCGGGAATGGAGATGTGCCTGGGGGGGGCAGCGGGTGCGGGGGGGAGGTGGGGGCTGTCATTGCAAAAGACCGATTGTAAAAGATGAAGGCAGCAAACCTTACGGCCCCGTCTCCTCTCTTCCAGGAATGCTGGTGGTGATTGTGCTGCTGCTCATTGCCATCGCTGTGGTCGCTGTCTGGCCGACGAAGTAGGGGGGGCCCGATGGAGCTGCAGCTGAGCTCCACAGAGAGCCCTGTGCTGCACAGAGCCCTGCTGTGCTTCCCAGGAGCCCCGCAGCGTCAGCATGAAGCCGTGTCCAGCAGGCGCCGTCCCTCCGCTCGGCGCACGGCTGAGGATTCTCTCCCTGCCTGGGTTGGGAGGACGCAGCCGTGCAATGGCTGCACGTCCCAGAGCAGCTCCACCACAAGAGCCACGATGTGCTCCCTGCCTGCCCGCTGCTGCTGGGTACGGGGGGCCCCTGGGTGCACAGTGTGCTTAAAGCACGGCCGCCCTGTTGTGCCGTGCCCTGGGACGTGTGCTGGTATCCCTGCTCCCATCCTGGGGCTGAGATCTGCCTCCTCCTTTTATAATTTTAAACTGAAGGGAAGGATGACTTATTAAAAACGACAGAAAAGCGATACTGAACATTCATTCATGGCCAAAAAAAAAACCCAATTGTTATTTTGTTATCGTTGCCAATTTGATTTCTGACTTGGTAGAGCAAGCAATAACTACAGAATAAAAGCCGGTCTGTTTCTATACGACTTGTCTGCCTGCTGCTGGAGCGCTCGCCAGCACCCCTGGCACACAGCACCCAGGAGCTGACTTTGGGGAGGGGCTCTGCTGCCTCCCAGCTTTACTGGGACTTCTGCTGACATCTGGCATCTCGTTGCTGTGGCCGCGGGGCCCAGGAGCCCATTTGCCGCTTCACACCGCACTGAGAGCTCAGGATGGGGGGGGTGGAGAAAGGAACCCACCGAACCATTTGTCCCCGCAGTAAAGATCTGAGATTTCTGCCCTCCGTGATGTTTTGGAATGAATAAATCAATGGAGGCACCGAGAGCATGGGTCACACGGGCTGACCCCACAGCCGACTGCAGCACCGTTTGCAGCACCGTTTGCTTGGGGTTTTTTTTTCCTCTAGGGCTGAAATCCCCCCCTGCAGGGGTGAGGAGCATCGTGGGGCTCTGCTGAGCCCCATCCCAGCTGCGGGTTGGCACCCAGAGGTGTCCCCATACCCTGGGGGTGATGGGAAGCAGAGCTCCGTGCACACCGTGACGGTTTACAAGAGTTTATTCGATGCGTTTCTGACTTTAGTTCTAGCAGTGGGTGCTGGGCAGTTACAAGCTCCCTAGGGTTCACTTACAGCCAACCTAACGAAACGAACCGAGAGGAAAAAATGAACCGAAAAACGGAACCAAAAAAAAAACACCCCAAAAACCAACAGTAACTCGGCAAAACAATAAGAAAATCCACAACTTTTTTTTTTTTTTTTCCACGTGTCATTAAATATATTCATATATAATAACCATAATATATTAGTATGCATCGTAAAGAAACATTGCCCAAAGCCGTATGCAATGGTCGTAACTAAACAACATTTACAGTTCAAGATATTAACAGAAATAATCAAAACCATAAAAATGAACACAGGTTTGCGACAGCTCCGGGACCGAGGGGAGGCGGCTGCGTGGGGACGGATGCAATGGAGGGGGACGGAGTGGTGGCGGTTTGGGCATTTGTGCTGCTCCTCGGCCCCATCCCAACCTCTGCCACGTCCCCCCTGGTCGTCCCCAGCTCCCAGCGGGGTCCCAGCACTGTGGGACGGTGCCCCAAGGGGCGCTGGGCTCACGGGACGAGCGTGCGATCGATGCGTGGCGGTGACACGGCGCAGCTCTGCCCGTGGGGGTGATGGTTGGGGGTGAAGATCTGCGTCGCTGGGTGGTGGCTGCGGGGTCCCCTGGGGTGATCCTGGGGGTGGGGGGAAGGGCTGCACCCATGGACACCCAGTGCTGGGACGGCCCAAGAGATGAGCACCAGTGGCAGCCGTGGCACCGTTTGCACCAAAGGCACCGAAAGCGTGAATTGTACCAGCGGCACCGGTAGCACCAGCTGCACCAAGGTCACCAAGGACACCAGTTGTACCAGTGACACCAGTGGCACAAACAGCACCAGCTGCATCAAAGTCACCGAGAGGAGCAGTTGTACCAGTGGCACCGGTGACACCAGTCACCAAACGTCACCAAGGTCACCGAGGGCACCAGTTGTACCAGTGGCACCAGCTGCTCCCCTAGTCGTGCTTACAGGGCCATGAATGGGGCTGGAACCCCAGGGGCACCAAGGCCTGGTGCCTGTATGGGAGCTGGCTGGTGGTGGAGCAGAGCTGGGAGCGCTGGGGCTGTGCTGGGAGCTGAGGAAGGCTCTCGGGAGCACAGGGCACGCACTGTGAGCATCCCCACATCCCCTGCGCTCACCTTCGTGCTGTGCAGGGCAGGAAGGGACCTGGGGACGGATTCTTGGTGGCCGCAGTTCCCTTGGACGCGTGGCTGCTGCCTCATGTTGGGCTCTGCGCTGGGGGGATCCAGCTCTGTGCTGGGAGAGGGGATGAGCAGAGCCGGGTTTGGAGGCTGCTTTTCCCCCAGACCCCTTCCTATGGGACTGGGGGTTCTGCAGAGCTCCCTCCCTCTCTTCCTCCCTCCCTCCACGGCGGCTGCTGCCCTGGAGCCCTCTGCTTTGCACCTATTTACATGGCTGCCTCGCTTTATGGTGGTTTATGTCATTACATAAATATTGTCGATTGCTATAAAACAAGGCAAAAACCGCTGGAAAATGTCATAAAATGGATGTTTCCAAGTTTCCTGAAAGGAAAAAGAGCGGGGAGGTTTTGCTTTGCGTAGCGACTGAATGTTTGCTTCCCCCCCAGGTATCACACTGCCCTCGCAGCCCTGGACTGGGGGACCCCAGGAGCCCCTGCTGTGCCATGGAGCTGAGCACGGGGCTGAGCAGTGCCGTGGCACCCGGCCTTCATCTGGAGGCTGTTTGCTGTCCTGGGGCAATTCTTGAGGCAGCCACGGTTGGGTGTTTCCGTGGGGTGGGAGTGCAGTGTGCACCTTGTCCTGCCCTGGCCCCACTGTGAGCACCGCAGCACTGAGGGGCCCAGGATGGCTGTGCCAGCTCCGTACTGGGCTGCTGCTGTAAGCTGGGGTCCAAGTTCTGGGGAGGGCTCCTCCAGCATCGCCGCTGTGCTCCTGGCTGCCTCGGTGTGGGTGCAGCGATGGCAGTTTGGTGATGGTTTGGTGGCAGGGATTGGTTCACTGTTGTCTCAGTATTTATTTGGTGTCGTTTTGGTGCTGGTTCAGAGCTGGTTTGCTGTGGGTTTGATGTCGGGTATCAGTTTGGTGCCAGTTTGCTGTCAGCTCCAAGTCAGTTCTGAGCCACTCCGGTGCCATCGGTGTCGGTTCGGTGCGGGTTGGTGCCCGCAGCAGCGCAGTGCTGTCCTTTCAATGTCAGCTCAGTGCCACCCAGCTGTCCTTTTGGTGCCATCTCGGTGTCCCTGGGTACCCCTGTCTCCCTCCCCCACTGCCGCTCCGCATCCCCTCTCCGCCCGGCGCTTTTATCACCACATCTGCAGTTCCATCGTTGGGTTTCACGTGTTTTTTTTCCCCCCGCTTCATCCCTCGATACAAGACGCCGTGAGCCCCCCATGCCCACCCCCCGCCCGCACCCAGCAGCGCTCAGTCCATCACCGCTCCTCCCTACGCCTTCCTACATTTCCCCTTCTTCTCCCGCTGCTGGAACTTCCGCAGCCGCCGTGCCCACGTGTCCCGCCATTGGATCACCAGGCTGCTCTTGTCCGCGATGATGCCGCTCTGGTCTGGAGAGTCCTCGGTGCTGCCCAGCAGGAGGTACTTCTTCATGGGTTTCACCTTGGGGCACTTGCAGGCGATGTCCTTGGCGTGCACCCACAGGGTCTGATCCCCACGCCGCAGCCGGTTGCTGCCCTGTTTGTAGACGGAGATGATGTTGACGGTGAACTTCCACCAGTCGGCATTTTTTTCCGCTTTCAGGATGTGGATCTGCACAGCTGGAAAAGAAGGAGGGAGAGGAGAAAGGCTGTTACGTGTGAGCTGCAGAGAGGACAGCGAGCTCAGCCTCACCCCCCACCACACTGCACAGCCCTCCATTGCTCACCGCAGCCCCCACCCCGCACTGCGCAGCCCTGCGCCCCACACTGCACACTCCCCGCCCTGAACTGCACACCCCTCCACCTTCCACTGCAGCTCTCCATCCTGCACTGCACACCCCCTATCCTGCACTGCACTCCACGCACCCTGCGCTGCACAGCCCTCCGTCCCACACTGCACACCCCCAACCCTGCGCTGCACAGCCCCGCACAGTGTCAGTGCTTTTCCTGCCGAGCACGGCATGCACATCAGCTGCTTTCATTAAAAAAATAAAGAAAAAAAGGGAGAAGAAGAATTAAACAAACAGCCGAAGCTCTGACCGCGTATTTCCCAGCCTGGTGTGAAGGTAACAAAATGTGAGCATCGGCCAACTTTTAGTTTTTGGAAACAAATCTTTCCAAAAGAGCTCAAACCTTTGACCTGCCCGGCTCCACGCTGACAGCATGGAGAGAGTGAGTGGGAAGGAACTGGGAGGAGCTCGCAGGGCACCCCATGCTGACCCACGGTGTGGGGAGAGCTGCTGGGGATGGCTGTGTGCTGCCTCTGTCCGTGGGGTGGAGGGAGTGAAGCTGAGGCACTGTTGGCATTGCCACAGCTGTGATGAATTCCATATGCAGCCCCATTGCATCCCACATGGAGACCCAGAGCATCCTATGCTCAGCCCCATTGCATCCCATATGCAGCCCCAGTGCATCCCATACTCAACCCCACCGCAGCCCATAAGCATCCCCACTGCATCCCACGCTCAGCCCCACTGCATCTCATGCTCAGCCCCACAGCATCCCATGTCAGCCCCACTGCATCCTGTGCTTGTCCCCACTGTATCCCACACTCAGCCCCACTGCATCCCACACGGAGATCCAATGCATCCCATCTGCAGCCCCCACTGCATCTCATATGCAGCCCCACAGAATCCCATGCTCCACCCCCCAGCTCCCCATGCTCAGCCCCACTGCGTCCCGCACACAGAGGATACAGGGCAGAGCCTTTGGGACCGCACTGATGACACTCTGGGAATGGAAAGCACTGCATCCTCCCCCGCTGGAGCAAAATGTTCATATGGGATTTTTTTTCTTTCTTTCTTTCTTTTTTCCCCTTTTTATTATTATTTTTTTTAAACGCATTTGGCAAAGGCGCTGAGCTTTGCTTCTCCGGCCGCCAGTTTCCTTCTGCCTCAATATTGGGGATTTACAGCCCTTCATCCCGGTGGGGCACGGGGCCATCCAGCCCCACACCTCTGCTGGGGCTCTCCCCACAGCACAGCAGTGGGGGCAGTGGGCACAGCACTATGGGACCCCCCCCCCCCCGTCCCCACCCCCCTCCCGCCCCATCACCGCTGTACTGCAAATATTTGCACTGAACCCATCTTGTGGGAAAGAGCCCAATTTATCCAAAGAAAAACCCACCGCAACAGTACCCAAAGCAGAGAGATAGGGCAATGAATCGGGGCCAACGTCCCCTTTCAGCCCGTGAATGGGGCGGCCAGCTCAAAGGCCCCATTGAGGAGTGTGGGGTGATAGCAGCCAGCGGAGCCCGCGGGAGCAGGAGCTCCGTTCAGCTAATTAGGGCCTTTTAGGACATTCAGTGTAGCGATGCCATGGAGCGATGAGGAAAAGAGTCTCCTAATTGGCATCCCACCGCGGTGTCACTCAGAGGGGCTGCATTATCCCCCGTGCAACTTTGCAGCCCTTTCTTCTCTCCCAGCTCTGTGGGAAGAGCGAGCTGTCCCAGCACCGAGCGCCCCATTGCCGGTCCCACAGCCTCGCTCTTCCCCCATCCCAAAGCATGGCTGTCCCAGAGCATTGCTGATCCCAAAGCATTCCTCATCCCAAAGCACTGCTGACTCTGCAGCATCGCTTGTCCCTTGGCGTTGCCCCCCCACAGCGGCACTCATCCCACAGCATCACCTACCCTGCAGCACTGCTATCCCATCCCACAGCATCACTTCTCCCACAGCCTCTCTTATTCCTCAGCATCACTCCTCCCATAGCATCTCTTCTCCAATAGCATCCCTTATCCCATAACATCACTTATCCCATAGCGTCTCTTGTCCCATAACATCTCTTATTCCATAATATCTTATATCACACAGCATCACTTATCCCACAGCATTACTTCTCCCATAGCATCTCATATCCTGTAGCATCTCATATCCCATAGCATCTCTTATCCCATAGCATCTCTTATCCCACAACATCACTTATTCCACAGCATCTCTTAACCCATAACATCTCCAATCCCATAATCTCTCTTATTCCATAACATCTTATATCCCACAGCATCTCTTACCCATAGCACCTCTTGTCCCATAGCATCTCTTATCCCATAACACCTCATCCCACAGCACTGCCCGCCCTGCAGCACTGTCTGCCCCTCACCCTACAGCACAGCACTGCAGGGTTTGGGATGGCTGCACTCACCGTAGTCCTTCTTGCAGTACTTCTTCATGTTAATCTTCAGCTTCCCCTTGGAGGCTTTGCAATACGAGTCACAGTCTGTGGGGCAGAGGGGGGGCAGGGAAACACCATTAATGAGCTGGAACATGAGGAGAAGCTGTGGGGGGATGTTCCCAGACACCCCTCCGTGGGGCCGGGGGCTGTCAGCAGTTCTGTCTCTCCTAGGGCACAGAGACCCCCCCCACAGTGCCCCACAGCCCCATCCTCACCCCACAGAGCCCCACTGTCACCCCGACCCCGTGGGGTCAGCCCGGCAGTGGGGTTGGGGAAGCAACTGGCGCTCCATGGAGGTGAGCAGAGTCAGAGGTGGGGGCTGCAAAGCTGTATTCCATTCGGTTTTGTAAATGCACTTCATCTTTGGTTGCAGAACTGGAGTTGAGAGTGGGAGGCTGAACGCTGCAGGGAAGCACAGTGCAGGGCTGAACCCTACAGCAATGGGGCTGGATGGGTGTGGGATGGATGTAGGTTGGATATGAGATGGATGTGGGATGCATATGGGATGGATATGGGATGGATGTGGGATGGATGTGGGATGGATGTAGGCTGGATATGGGATGGATGTGGGTTGGATATGGGATGGATATGGGATGGATCTGGGATGGATCTGGGATGGATCTGGGATGGATATTGAAAGGTTGCAGGTTGGAAATGGGATGGGTGTGGGACGCAGGCAGTGGGCTTGGGGCTGCAAATTGCAGCGCTCGCAGTTTCTGAAGGGTAACTCATACTGCACCAATACTGCACCAAAGCCACATGTGAGGAAAGGAAATGAATGGCCCTCAATCCCGACATGACAGAGCAATTACAGCCTCATTCCTTGGCTGGGGCGTGTAACTCAAACTGCAGGTTTGAGGCTTCGAACCCCCATGGGATTTGCGTTTCCAATCCTGATTTATACAGCCGAATCCCCATTGATTCCCCCCAGGTTGGGCCCTAAATGCCGCTGTGGGCTGACAGCCAGCACGGGGATGCCCAAGCTCACAGAGCACCCCCTGCACCACACTCAGCCCCACAGCCCCAGGCAGGATCCCCACCCCACAGCCTCTTCCCGAAGCGCCATGCCTGGGATGCCCCAACCCTCCATACGACCGTGCCATGGGGCCATCAGCCCCACGCGAAGGTCAGCGGGACGCACCGCCATCCAGGGAACTGCCCGAACCTCTCCCTTGGAACAAGGAGTGCGAACAAGCCCGCGGAAACCTCCTTTATTCTGGCTGAGCAAGATTGATTGGAAAACAAATTGGCGCAAATAAAGCATGTAATTAGATTAAAGCCTCTCGCCTGCAGCGCTGGGATGGAAAGCAGGGACGGGCGCTCGGCTGCTTTGGCCGCCCTGTAACGTCCCAACCTGACAGCGGCTCCCCGGCTGAGCGGTGCTGTGTGGGACAGTGACACCATGTCACCATGTCACCACATCATCACTCATCACGTCACCGTGTCACTGTCACCAGGAGGGACAGAGTGGGCTCTCCGCTCCAAGGCAGAGTGGCAACGGGGAACCAGCGCTGTGCTTCAACAAGGGGACGCAGCCAGGAACGCCTCGGGAGTGGGAAGAGGAACTGTTCATTTCACTTCAGAATAGTAATAATAATAATAATAATAATAATAATAATAATAATAATAATAATAATAAAAGCAATGATAATAAATTGATCTGACACTGGACTTGCAGCTCCCACCCTGGAGCTGGTGGACACCCCCTCCTCACTCGGAGTGCTGCAGACCCAGATGGAACCACACGGATCCCATCACCTGGTTCCATTTAAATCCTCTTGCTGAAATCATCCACCTCCGGTAATCAGTCCCACTCCGACCTGGGTTAGGGCAGATCAGACAGCAGTGACTGGCAGCTCTGTAAGCCTTTTTCTCCCATTGGGAAGAAGCAGAACCAGGCAGGGCCCCCAGAAGTTCAATGCTTCCACCCCTGCTCTGGCTCCATGCTTGGTTAGAGGCGTCAGCTGATCCCCTGGCTGGGATGTGGGGCAGCAGGGGATCCCTCTGCGTAATAATAGGTATGGAGGGGACCACTGTATTGCTGGTGCAGAGACAGAGGGAGGAATGGGAGGTGCCAATGGGGCAGCCCTGTGTGACCAACATCCCACCCCACGGCCCCACAGAGCTGCTACACTGGGGCACAGTTGTGGCCACACTGCTTGACGCAGGGAGCGCACAGACAAATAGAGGCAATGTTCAATAGAGGCAATAAGCAGCGCTCGGGTTTTCTGTCCTCTAATGGGGGACTGTTGGTTCTCCTGTCCTCTGACTCGAGAAAAGTCAACCATCCAACACCCCACGTAAAGCTCTTCTACTTGGGGTGACCCCTGAGCGCTGCCAGCTCGGCCACATCACCCCCTGTGCTCCCAGAAGTCCCGCCTGGCTTAGAAAACTCAGACACCGGGGGGCACAGAAGTTACGAACGTCTTTTAAGTCGGTGCAGGAATTCGGTGCACTTTTCACGTTCAGGAAAGAGAAGGTGTGCCTTGAGGAGCTGGGGAGGGGGGCACATACCTGCGGGCTCCTCCGTGCTGCTGGCGGCTGTGGGGGGCGGCGCAGCAGGGATCTCTGCAGGACAAGAGGGGACAGAGGAGGCAGGGTTAGGCCCGGCGCTGAGCAGCTGAGCCCTGCCCAGCCCCCAGCATCGCTCCTGACGGCTTTTGAGCATTTGGGACGTGGCACTTTTGGAGCATCCCTAAGATCGCTGCTGGGGGGCGGTGGTGGAGGGGAGGTGAGCTCACGGCTGCGCTGAAATGCCGCGTCTGTCTTTGTTCAGAACCGCGTGTCCCCAGGGGGTGACGCAAGGGGAATTTGCCCTCTGGTTCACCACAGCCTCGGGCTCTGGCGGAGGGCAGCCCTTTGCTCACAGTGCCAGCACGGCGCTGAGGGAAACCAGCGCTCGGCCTGGGCTCTTGCCACCCCGCTGCGGCACGGGGACGGAAGAGCGATCAAAAACCACCCTAGGACATGACGAAAGGACGGCTGCCCCATAACTGGGCGGTGAGATCCGACGCAGGCTTTTGGCCGACGCGCCCTGCGGCACGAGCTGCACCTGGCACGCGGCACACGGGGGTCAGCAGCAGCCCGGCGCGCTCGGGGTCCCCTCGGTGCACCTACTGATGCAGGGCGCGATGGGCGAGCGGCTCTGCTGGTAGCCCTTGGCGCAGCGGTTGCAGGTGATGCCGGTGACGCCGTCCTTGCACGGGCATTGCCCCGTCGTCTGGTTGCAGGTTTGGCCGGCGGCGCCCACGGGATGGCAATCGCACTCTGCGGGGGGAGCACAAAGGGGGGGGGGGGGTCGTTAGCAGAAAAACCCGCGGGGCTGCAAGGGGAGCGGGGCGGGGGGAGAGAGCGCGAGCAGAGCGGCGGCACAGCGGTGAATGCAAAAGGGAGCAAACGAGGGCAGGGTTGAACCGGGAGAGGGAAAGGGCGCCGGGAGGCCAGGAGGCGGGCAGGGCTTCAGGGAGCGCGGCTGGGGGCTGCGGGACCCTGCGAGCAAATCCCGGGGGTGGGGGTGGAAAGGGACGAGAGATAAAGGAAAATAAAGGTACAAAGAAAGTGAAAAAGGAGAAAGAAAAAGAAGGAAGAAGAAAAATGAGAAAAGGGGGGGGGGGGGGGGGGAAAGAAAAGGGGGGAAAAAAAAGAAGGAAAATGAAAAAAAGGAAAAAAAATGAGAAGAAGGGGGAAAAAAGAAAAAAAAAAGGAAAAAAGGGAAAAAAGAAGGAAAAGGAAAAAAAGAAAAATAAAAAAAGGGAAAAAAGAAAAAAAAGAAAAAAGAAAAAAGGAAAAAAAGAAGGAAATGGAAAAAAGAAAAAAAGAAAAAAGAAAAAAGGAAAAAAAGAAGGAAATGGAAAAAAGAAACAAAAGAAACAAGGAAAAGGAAAAAAAAGGATAAATGAGGGGGGGAAAGGAAAGGAAAGGATGAAAAAGGAAAACAGTAGGAAAAAAAGCAAGGAAAAGAGAAAAATGGAAAATGGAAGAAGAAAGAAGAGAAAAAGGAGGGAAGGAAGGAAGGAAAGGGGGAGAAAAAGAAAAAAAAAAGGAAAAAAAGGAAAAAAATGAGAAAAAAGTCAAAAAGAAAAAAAAGAAAGAAGGAAAGAAGAAAAAAAGAAAGATGAAAGAAAGGGAAAAAATAAAAAATATAAAAAATGAGGAAAAAAGGAAAAAGGAGAAAAAGGAGAAGAAAGGAATAAAGGGGAAAAAAGAGAACAGGGAAACAGGAAAGGGGAAAAAAAGGAAGGAAGAAAAAGAGAGAAGGAAAAAAATGTTCAGAAGGGGAAAAAAGACAAAAAGAGAATTGGGGGAAAGGAGGAAAGAAAATGGGAGAAAATGGTAAAAAGGAAGTAGGAAATTAAAAAAAAAAAAAAGAGGGAAGAAAAAGGAAAAGGAAAACAAGAAAAATGAGGAAAAAAGACAAAGAAAGGGAAAAAATGGGAAAAAAAAGGGAGGAAAAACAGAAAAGAAAGAAAAAAAAGTAAAAGGAATAAAGATGAAAGGGTGAAAACACAGAAGGAGAAAGAAAAAAGGGGAAGAGAAAAATGGGAAAGGAAGGGAAGGGAAGGGAAGGGAAGGGAAGGGAAGGGAAGGGAAGGGAAGGGAAGGGAAGGGAAGGGAAGGGAAGGGAAGGGAAGGGAAGGGAAGGGAAGGGAAGGGAAGGGAAGGGAAGGGAAGGGAAGGGAAGGGAAGGGAAGGGAAGGGAAGGGAAGGGAAGGGAAGGGAAGGGAAGGGAAGGGAAGGGAAGGGAAGGGAAGGGAAGGGAAGGGAAGGGAAGGAAGGGAAGGGAAGGGAAGGGAAGGGAAGGGAAGGGAAGGGAAGGGAAGGGAAGGGAAGGGAAGGGAAGGGAAGGGAAGGGAAGGGAAGGGAAGGGAAGGGAAGGGAAGGGAAGGGAAGGGAAGGGAAGGGAAGGGAAGGGAAGGGAAGGGAAGGGAAGGGAAGGGAAAATAGCACATTGCAGCAGGTGCTGAGCCGTGGTTGGGGACAGCAGGGATAACGGCTGGCTTCCCCCCGGCTCAATGCCTGACTTCTCATAGGACGACACACGGAATCATGGAAAGGCTTGGAAGGGGCCTTACAAATCAAGTGTGTGCAACCTGCCCAGCATGTGGGACCTCCCAGGGTGTGCAGGCTCTGCCCAAAGTGTGAGACCTGCCCGATGCGGCCAGAGGAGTCTTGGGCATGCAGCAGAAAGCCTGAGGGATGCGCGGGTGGGAGGAGCGCTGGAGGGTCCCTGCCAGCTGCAAGCACTCCAGCTCCAGCCGCCTGCGAACATCTGGCTGATTGCAGCCGAGCGCAGAAGAGCCAGGAGATAGCAGGCTGTGCTCGGAGAGGGGCAGAGCCACGGTGAATAGCGCATCAGGACGCTATAGAAATCAGCGTCGGGCCCTCAGCCTGAGTGAAAGGCAGGAGGAGAACCCAGGAGGCGGCAGCGGTGCCAAGAGATGGTGGAGAAGTGCCAAGGCGTGCGCCGTGTCCGGGTCAGACAGGTGCTGCTCCTCCAGGCGGGCACAAAGGGACATTCAGAGCTCTCCAAGAGGAACCTTTTCCAGCGATAAAAGGAAACGCTTCCTTGCACCGCACGTAATTAACTCGTGGAGCTCGTGCTACGAGACACCATGGCAAGGACCCAACAGGATTAGATGGGCCCGTGAATGAGAACATCTGTAGTTACATTAGCTGGGATTAATATCTATACGGATATAGGCGCTCCTCGCCAGCTCCTCTCTGCCTGCAGCTAGGAGATTTCCCCTGTGGGTGTGCTGGTGCAGGACTGGAGGGCTGGGACCTTGCCTGGGGCTGCAGGATGAACCACTGCTCCTCGTGCAGAGCTGCTGAGACAGACCGTCACCCACCAGAGCATCAGCAATATCAGGATTTGGGATTTGGGACTGAGAAAATGGGGGGGAAGTCTTCAGACTGTGCACAAAAGGATGTAAAATGCCCTGGCAAAATGTTGGAACTTGTTGGGATATCTCCGGCCCACCAAAGGCAGACAAGTAGCATGACAAAAATGCAAGCATTTTTCCAGCCCGGAATGCTGCTCAGAGGCACTGCCAGCTGCTAATCTTCCCCACACAGTGTGCTGAAAGGCAAACAGAGGCACAAAGCTCAGGGCTTAGCTCCCCTCAGCTGTGACCGTGGTGATCTGAAAGGACCCCCCTGCTGGAGAATCAGTATCTTCCTGCTTTCCAGGCAGGTCTGTCCTGGGGAAGCTGTCAGAACAATGAAATCCCATTTGAGTGAACAACAGAAGGTGTGATCTCAACTCTTGTCACACTTACTCATGCCATGGGGAAGAGAAAGCCGTGCACCAGATGTGCCTCCAGCCAGCCTGGCTCGGCTCTACCCAGCCTTTTGCTGACCACAAGCAGAGGTTGAAACGTTTCCTCCGTTAACTCTGAACCCTAATGACGGCTTTCAAGATGTGCTGTGCACGGTTTTGCAAGGAGATCGCTGCCTTGCCTGCAGTACTGTGAGCTGTATTTAGTTTGCCAAGGGATCGTGTTCGTGCAGCGTGCTCCTCATCACATTCTCCTGGAGATTTAAAGCCTTTCTCACCGCCAGCACATGAATTCCCTCTTTTATCAGACAAAGACAAATAATCTCCTGGCATTTCAGCGTCTGCCTTCCCGTACTGCTTCTCAGGGCTCTCCCATTTCCTCCTCCTGAGCTGGCACCTGGAGAAGCCAAGGGCTGGTAAGAGCTCCTGTTAAGAGCTGCTGGAATTCCCTCCTTGTCTGTGAGCTCCACTGTTTGAGCACATCATGAAGTGATGGCAGAGAGCTGCTGGGGATGCTGAGACCTGCAGGGGCAGAACATCACCGCCTCCTTCTTCTGGCTTTGTTGGAAAACGTGGTTGTTTTGTTTGATCAAAGACACCCAGGGCCAGGTGTGGGCAGGCAGAGAGGAGCAGGCACAGGACCTCGTGGCTCTGAAATAACGTAGAGCTGAGCCTGCTCCCGTGGGAGAAATTGCTTCTTGCGGAGTTCAAGGGTCACTTACAGGAGAGAGAGCAGATTGGAAACTACTTTCACTGAGGAAAAAAAAGTCAGACTCTCCTCCTGATGCGTTTTTAGCTTGGCCCCTGGGAACTGAGGTTCCTGCAGGTGGATTCTCCCACAAATAAACCTCCAATCAAACCTGGCAGTGGAGCCAAAGCCTCAGAGCTGACCATCTTGCCGTGAGCTCATGGCACAGGCAGCAGGTGAGCACAGAGCTCAGCACAGGGATGCGAGGGCAATGGGACACCCATTGTGGGAGGAGATTGCGGCGATGCACGCTTGGTTCTGGAAGGAAGAGTGAGCCTGTGGAGAAATTAAGCTCTGTGTTGGGCAGATCAGTACTGTGGGAGTTCAGGATTTCTCCAGGGCTGCAATCACTCAGTGACAACCCAGCCCAGATGCAAGAATTTGATTCCGGCCCACCAGCACCAGGGGTTGGCTCATCTCACAGAGCAAAGTGGCACCAGCTGGTCTTCAAGGAGGAAAAAAGTTGAAGAGAAGGAAGCTGGAAAATCACAGACAACTCCCTGGAGGGAATCTGTAGAAAGTCCTGCATTGGACATGGCCTTGTGAAGCCATGGATGGGCTGGGATAGAGATGAGCATCAACAAGAAGCGGTTGGGGGAAAGGAACCACCTCTCTTTGGAAGCACCTCGCCTCCTAAGGTGGACAGCAAGGGCAGATCTCCTGCACTGCTATCTAGCATCCTAACCCTAATCCTAACCATAATCCTAAATCCAACCCCAGCCCTAACACTAATCCTAACTTTAACTCCAACCCCAACCCTGAACGTAACCGTAATCCTAACCCTGCAGCGCTGTGGGAAACCAGTGGAACCCATCAAGCAGAGGGAGTTGCTGTGGACTAGGGAGGAACAGAGCCAGGAGCCACGCACAGGGACCCTCCCAGCCAGCATCTCCGTGTCTTTGAGATGTGCCAGCCATGAGATGTCTAAGCTCTGCCCAGATGTGCATCAGAGACCAAGGTGGCAGGGATGTCCGTAGGACTTGAGGGGTGCTGCTGGCCACCAAAGTCCATCACTGCAGAGATGGACTTGGCATTGACAGAAAGGAAGCAAGGGCTGCTCCTTGTGTCCTACCCTGCGACACAGATGCTGGGACAACAGCGATGGGACACCAGTGATGGGACACCAGTGATGGGACACCACTTGGCAGCAAGCCCATCTTCAGCCTCTGCCCTAACTGGGGTTAGCCCAACACCTCCTGCACCCCAGCATCCCGGGGGGAGGACTCTGCAAGGGCTCATCTCCTCCAGTTTGGCCCCAGTAGATGCTCTCTGAGCTCTAATCTGGTCCCGCAGCTCCCTCTATAGTTGATGGGGAGGGATGGGGCACACGGCCCAGTGTCCCTGCCACCAAGGGCTCTGTTCCCCCTCCTTTAGAAACCAAATCCTGCCTTCCTCCCGGGTGTGCCCATAACGCCTCTCATTTGTCATCATTTCTCTTCAAAAACCATGCACATCCATCCCTGAAAATGTAGGGCTGTTTTATGGCCAGGCTGTAAAACCTCATGGAGTTCTGTTCCAAGAAGATGACATCAGTGCCAATAATCTGTCTGTTACCAGGGCTGGGTTTAATCCCACGAGTTGACAGGGCACCGATCTGCTGTGGGAGGAGCAGGTGGAGGTTGGATAGAGCCAGATGTGGGGTTCCACCATCAGCACCAATGGGAAAAGAAGAGAACACGACAAATGAGAAGCATGGGTTTGGTGCTTTGGGAGCTGTTCATGCTCTTGCAAAAATCACTGAGAAAGGAGGGGAAATTGCACTTGTTATGAGTTTTGGCAAGATGAACATTTGAGATTTGTGGGTTTTTGTTGCTAAGAGGGCAGCACAGAGGGTTTTGCTCCATGCACTTATTCCTGCTCCTGCTGTCTTTGGCTTCATCCCACGTGGTCTGCAGCCTCACACCATGCTCTGCCCATTGCATGGCTCTGCAATGTGGCATCTCTGATCACCTACAACTTGTTTCTGAGCAAGAAGACAAGTGAAAGCACACACACAGGCAAGGAACGCGGCACAGCTGCATCTAGACAGGACGAATGGGGCTGGATGCAGAGCAAACGTCCCCAGCAGATTTTATGGGACGTTGCAGGGAGCTCAGCTGCACGCTTGCAGGGTGGATGACCATGCTGCATGCCCCCCAGCGGGTCCCTGCATCGGGGTAAACGGGGTACACGTGAAACATTCATATTTGTAACAATTATTTCAGAGCAGCCCTTGAATCGGGGACACAAAACGGGGGGAACATAAAACACGGGGACAGAACCAGGGCTCAGCAAAAGCCGGCGTTCAAAGGGATGCCTTCGCTGGAGGAAAGTCCATTTCGCCCGCTTTTGTATAGGATGGAGGATTACACCAACAATACCCCATTGCAACGGGTGTGAAATCGTGCTAATAGCCCGCGAGCCGGGGAGCTGCTCGCACACCGGCATATTGATTGCAGTGCTTTGTATCTGCGAGCGCCAGTGGCCACATTTTGTCACAACCTGTGGGGGGTTTGGAGGAGCGTTTCAATGCGGCAAGCTCAAGTTTCAAGAGCGGTGTGAGAAGGCAGAGAAAAGAGGAAAGAACAATTGTTTGAGGGGATGGATGAGCCCGCGTCTGGGAAGTGTGGGCTTTACGGCATTGCGTTTGCAGGATTTGCTCTTATTTAAAACAGCAGAGCTTGGGCAAAGTGGGGGCTGTGGGCACCCACCCCTGCTGAAGTGCTGTCCCATGCCTTGCGGGGCTCCAGGAACCCCCTGCAGAGCGCCCTGTGGATGGGGAGTTCTGCTCCCACCTCCTGTCCTGGCCAAAGAGGGGACTTCAGAACTCTGTTTGTTGAGCAGAAAAGTAGATTTCCTGTTTTATCATTCTGTCTTCATCTGGAGGAGGGAAGCGGTTGGTGCAGGGCTCGGTGCTGCCCGTCTGGGGGAGTGCTGGTTTTCAGACCCAGCATCCAGTCCCAAATATGGGATCTGCATCTCCTTGATGCACGGGAGTGAGAAAGCAGCTCTTGTAAACTGCAGACGCATCAGCACATCAGCAGACTGTGTCTGAGCTGGCAGGGGACAACCAGCACACTGTGAGGTTGGAACGGGGTGAGTTTTAAGGTCCTTTCCAACCCAAACCATTGTGTGATTTTATGATTCCGTGGTTCTGTGATTCTGTGAGGCTTTTAGTGTCACTGGGAGGCTGGGGAAGCCGGAGGGACAAGGGCATGGAACTGGATGGGGACAAGAAACATCAGTGTGGTGGCTCAGCCGGGTGAGGGGGAGCAGGAGCACGTGGGCGCAGTAGGCAGAGGGGAAGGGGCCATGCCACCCCCCCCTGCCCCACAGAGGTACCTTTGCAGGCCTTGCGGTGGGAGATGGGCTTGCTGAGGTCGCGGTAGAAGCCCTCCTTGCAGTAGTGGCAGTGCCGCCCGGCCGTGTTGTGCCGGCAGTTGAGGCAGACGCCGCCGCTCTTTCTGCCCGACAGCTTGTACAGCTCCATGTTGAAGCGGCAGCGCCGCGCGTGCAGGTTGCAGTTGCAGGCTGTGGGAGCACAGAGCACAGCAGTACGCGGTCACACCACGCAGCACGTCCCCAGTGCCACCCGAGGGTGACAGCTGCCAACCCACACCCATCCCTGGGCACAGTGGGGCTCTGAGGACATCCCACTGCCAATTCCCCCCAACCCGTCTGCCTCAGGTCTTCCATCACCCCCTTCCATCCCATCCCATTGTTCCCACTGCATGAGTCCCAACGCGCACATTTGAGCCCTATGCACCATTTCAAAACCTTCCCCATCCTCTCCTTTCCTGGCGTTCCTTGCCATGCAGCACGCAGCCCTCACCTCTCCATCTCCATCCTACCCACCGCAGCCAACCAGGCACCAAAGCCCTCTGTGATGGAACGAAAAGCACTGTGGCCGACCCACTGGGAGGTGTCCCATGTCCCCCCTGCACACCCCGGTGTCACCACCGCACCGCTTTTACACGGCACTTTGGCAAAAGGCAACGGGAGGACTTCAAAAGCTCGACCCCGGGGCTGTCGCGAGGCCGTCAGGAGGCGGTTGCTGTGCGCTTTGCAGGGTTTTACAGCTTGTTTTCTTTTCCCGTTGCTTTTGTTTGCTCTTTGCCCCTGAACAATGCAGCTGTGCAATGCCAGCCCGCAGCTGGGCCCCCCACGCGGCACGAAGGTGTCACAGCTCTGCGCTTGTCACCTTCCTTTTGAACAGAGACGTCTTAATCCCTCATTCCTTCCTGTTTACCTTATGGTGCTTGCCCAGCACAAAGGCATGCGATATTTGCTTAATTATCAAATTTCAGCCCCGAAATTTACAGTGCAGTTCCGGGTTACTTATTGGGAACAATCCCCAGCTCGCTCCCAGTGCAAAGCTGTTGTGGGGAGCGCAGTCCTACAGCCACATCTGCCCAGCAGGACGTTGAGCCACTCCCCTGCTTCCCCCATGCGACCCCAGTTCCTGCAGGGAGCAAACCAGGGCCCAACCTCACCTCCCACAGACCCTAATGATGCAGAGTGGTGCTAAAACACGATTCCTGATGCCACAGCTCTGAACTGTGGCTTGCATCCCCTTGGATGAGCACCCAGACGAATCTGTACTTGGTCCTAGATGAACAACATGGAGATATTTCATGGAAAAGAGCTCCTTCTTCCCCAAAGCTAGAAGACGTGAATATTCTCTAAACAGCCTGAATGCTCACCTCCTCCAACAAGTTGTGTCGTGTCCAAAGAGCTTTCACACTTTTTGGAAAATATGCACACTGGCTGGATTTGGGGAAGAAGGAACCCTTCTCCGAGCCATTTGTGTTGAAGGAAAGTTGGAGCTGGTTCTCCAGTATTTTGCAAGATGGCACTGGCATGTCCCTTTAAACGACTCAAAGTTGAGCCCACCCGGGGAGCGAGTGAAAATCTTTGCATTTCTTTGGGTTGCTCGATAAACAGAGATGTGTTTGCAAAGCCAGGACACAGAGCTCCCGGGGGTTTCTCAGGGTCTTTGCAAACATTTTGGCTGGTCCAGTGGGCAGAGTTGCATGGGAAGAGCAAGTGGGGTGCGTGGAGCTGCTCCCAGCCCAGGACAGTTTTTATGCTTCCAGGGATGCAAAAATCCTATGTCTGGAAGAGAGAAGAAGCTGGACCTCACAAGAGGCTGTGGGACCATCTCCCCGATACCAGTGAACTGTGACACCAACAGCACAGCCAGCACAGTCAGAGTTCCACCTGAGGCATTTGCTGGGCACCAGTCACTTCCTAACCCCACGCACTAGGATGCTTTCCATCAGCCTTTGCTGGGGATGAGGCTGGGACGAGTCACGGTGAGAGCTGATGACGGGAACACGGGGTGCAGAGCTGGGATGAAGGCACTGGGGAAAGGCGACACTGCAGGGCTCTCCTTGCCGAGGATCCATTGCCCGCTCTGCTAAAGCCTCTTGCCTGCTTTCAGACACCACTGACCTGGCATTTGTTCCCAGCCACTGGGTTTGTTTCCCCACCGCAGTGAGTGATTCTTTGGCAATCCATCTTTTCTTTCTATGAACGACTTTGCCGGCTGCAATAAGGAGTCACCTCCCACTGTCAGCATCGCCCCTGCTCCTCATGCCTCGTGTCTCACCCTGCAGAGGAGGTGATCCACGTCTGGTGGGGAGCAAACACCCAGTGCTGCGAGTTCCCAGTGCAAGGTTTTAGCTCCTGTTACTCAGATGAAACTCAGTGCTCCTGTCTCCCGCTCCCTTCTTTCCCTTCGTTTGCCAATGGTCTCCCCTGCCTTCATTATACACAGATGCACACAGGCCGTCCCTGCGGCTGACCCCCATAAAATGAAACACAGATATTCACAAGACTGAAGGAAGGTGGGCTGGAAAGGAGGAAAGCTGCAGTATGGAGCTGGTCAAAGCTTTGGGTGCTCTATCCCCAGAGGCTCCAAAGGACATAGATGGGCCCTGGGCATCCTGAGTTATGGGGGCAGCAGGCCCATGGCAGGGAGATGGAGCTCTATGATCTTTATAAGGTCCCTTCCAACCTAAGCCATTCAATAACTCTATGATTCTACAAAAACACAACTTAAGGACAAACAGTTCTATCACAGATGGCCAAGGTGTGCAGGATGTTCTCGTTGGGGCAATGGAAGATCTGTGGTTGGAGATGCAGGCTGGCGGTGTCCTTTGTGTTGCCACCATACCCCCATGCCCGTGTCCCCCTGGACGCATTCTTCCCTGTGGTTTTCATTCAGCAATGACAATGTGGCACTTCCAAATCACCCCACCCTTCCAAACTTATATTTTGGCCATTTTCAAGATGAAAATTGCTTTTTAAGCAAACGAAAAACCCAACATTTTGTTTTAATTTTTGTGAACAATAATTTGGGGAGGGGAGGGCGGGAAGGATGGGAGAGGATAGAAGAAGCCAGGGGCTGAAAACAATCTCTAAATTTGACTCAGTTTTATGAACAGTCTCAGTCTCCTCAAAATTATCCTTTTCCCAGATGAGTTTATTTTATTTTATTTTATTTTCACAAAAGAATCTGCTAGTTCAGTCTGAGCCATTATTTCTCTCCTGCAGGAGCAAGCCTCACATACTTCATACAACAAGGGCCATGCTGTCTATGTTTTAAGCCCCTGGAGACCTGCAGGCGTTTGGGGGATCCTTTTTTCGGGTCCATATTTGGTTGAACACTGGCACAGGCTGCCCAGGGAGAAGGGGGGGTCATCTTCTCTGGAGGTGTTTGAGAGCCGTGGAAATGTGGCACAGAGGAACGTGGTCTAATGGGCATGGTGAGGGTGGGTTGGGGATCTTAGGGGTCTTTTCCAACCTGAGTGATTCGATGAGTCGATGGGTAGACGAAGCAGCCACACTTGAATCTAAGAGCAGGCATGACGGGGTTGGAGCACTTGGAGCCAATGGAGTGGGGTGGAATGGGAAGGTCCCTGGTGCCCTGTGGCACCCTATGTGTGTGCTACGCCTGAGCGAGGAGGAGGGTGGGAACTCACTTTGTTAGCTAGGGGCGGCCCAACGAAGGGGAAACCCACGGGATGCTGCGGCCACGAGGGAGACATGAGGTCTGTGCAGGATCCCAGGTTTTCCTGACTGTCAGCCCAAGGAGATGGATAACAGAACCACAAAACACACAGCCACAAACACGGCCGGCAGCTGAAGCTTGCTCACAGCAACACGTCCCAGCCCCACAGCCACACCGATAAGAGCTTTGTTTGCTCTCACATACAAAAATGCCAAACTCACTGTTTGGGCTTAAATATTTGAGACTGGGTGTCTGACTCAGGCTGAATGGTTTTGGAAGAGTTCCTGCTAAAATGATTCAGCTGCTAAGGAGAAGCGAGCGAAAAATACAGCACAGTGCCAACGCTAACAAGTTTGGGGATTTCTTTCCTTAAAGAAAATCTGTTGCCCTTATGGTTGAGGCCAAGGCTTAAAAAGAAAAACATCGCTCCCTGGTAGGGATGGGTCTTGTGCTGTCTCTAGGAAGAACTGCGCAAATTTAGTTGAATTTGTCACTGAAATAGGACTAAGTCCAATTTGAATTTGAATAAGCCATTGAAAAATGGGGGAAACGTTCTGTGTGAAATGGCATAAAGGTTGACAGGGTGCCCGAAGATCTGTCTTGCAGTGGTCAACCCAAGCTCAGGAGCAAGGGCCAGCACCCAGCTCCCAGCTCACACACCGGCTGCCAGTGGGAGCATCAGAACACTTGGCAAAGCCCAGCAACCCTGAAAAACACCCACAATGGCTGTGGTCTCTGGCATGTCCTTTTGGGAGTAAATAGAGACTCCAAAGCTTCTCAAAGCCCAGAAGGAGAAAGACCCATCCCATCAGATCAGCTGCTGAAGGTCGCTTTGCCAGCACTCAGCGTTATCGCCTGCCTGCAGTGCTACAAGGCACAGAGCCCGTTCTGGCAGCACTGGGCGCTGCTGCGACTTGACTGCAGTGCGACCTCATCCCTTCTCATTTCAGGCAAGGAGATTTGTCCATAACTGCTGCACACTGATTCCTTCCAGGCTGACCCGAAGCACCGGCGTCTCAGCAGGTATTTCCTGCTGCTCGTGTTCCCCCTCACAAAGCACCACAAGCAGAGCGAGACGTTACCTCTGGGAGCTGTGCTGCTCGGGTTAGGAGCCAGATCTGCCCAAGCTGTGAGCAGCAGAGGTCTCCCCACTGCACACGTGGCGAGCAGCTGCTGGCAGTGATGCATCCCACTGCTCTGTGTCTTCCTGCCCGAACCCTCAGGGACATCCCCAGTGACCTCCAGTGGCCCCTTCAGAGCAGCGAGGATGGATGGAAACCTGTGGGCCTGCCGTGTGGCACTGACATGTTGAGATGTGTGGCAGCTCCTCACCCGCAGCGTTTTAGCCCAAGACAAAGGCGCTCTTACTCAACACAGGATGCGGATGACAGCGAGCTGAGCCCTGGTGCAGCACACAGTGCACAGAGTGACTGGAGATGGGCTGAAAATCTCCCCTGCTTCTTCCAGCCTGGGGTTGGCTGCTCTTCAACTGAGATGCTCATGAACAAAGCTGCCAGAGATGGAAGCTCGAGCCCCGTAGCCCAGATCCTGAGCTCAACACAGAGCGGGGAGCGATGCTCTCTGGCACCCAGCAGGAGCCCCCTTCTTGCAGCAGAAGCAGGAAGTTTTCTCTTTATGCCAGGTATGATGGAGAAAGGCTGCAGATAAGATCCAGCCTGGAAGGAACTCGACTAACTTATTGTTTTAGAAAGGAAAAGTCAAGAAATGAGGTCTCTATTTCAGTTGGGGAGATGATGCCAGGCTGTCATCAGCCTTTTTTTCATGTAATTGCACCATCCATATCTGGCCTCCTACGGTCATAAATGCTTGGAAATGCATTGTTTGCATCCCATAATTTATCCAGCAGGGAGCCCCGGCCATGGGCTGACCCCAAGGTGCCCCAGCATGGAGCCAGGACCCAGCAAACACAGCACATGGGGCCACCACAGTCACAGCACTGTTCCCACTCCGAGACACTGTTCCACAAGGCTTCCTGCACTCCCAGTGAGGGATTGTGCTGGACACTTAAGGGTTAAAGCCACAGCAGAAACAGATATTGAAAGAATTTGCACATTCAGAGCAAAGTTTACTTGAAATGCAAAAGGCGCAACGATGCAACCAACCCAGCAGAGAGGCGACCGACTGAAGAATCTGTATGAAATCTGCTCAGCCTACAGAGACACAGACAGCCCCAGCTGCACTCCTGCAAACCGCCCTGGGGAGCAGGACACTGGGAACCAACAGCCATGGGCTGACAGTCAAGTGGGGTGATGACAATGGCAGGAGAGAAACAGTGATGCTGGGGGGTGATGGATGCTGAGTGGCTTCACACCCCCTGGAGCTGCAGTGCCATTGGGGCAGCCCCTACCCCTCTGCCTGTGAGATCGGGCTTTTGCTGAGCTGGGGTTGAAGCACCACCAGAATGTGTTGAGGAGTGTGTTGTGTTGTTTTAACCCCAGCTCATTTCCCAATCCCATCTGGAGCTGGGCCAGGGGGATTGTTAAACCAGCGCCGGGCACATCTGCCACTGGAGCTGCAGTCCTGAAGCCTCTGAGTGTGGATGGTGGTCACTTCTGAGCCCAGCACTGTGCCCCTCCGAGGCGACATGGAGCCAGTGGCACTGCACTGTGTCACCGTGCCACTGCAGCTCAGTGCAGCAGCAACCCCCTGCCCACTGCCAACTGGTTCAGCTCAGCAGCAAACGGCCCCAAAAATCTGTGCTCCTAAGTTCCCAATCTCCAACAGGCACAGGGAAGGTGCTGCCATGACACTGCTGTAGGTCCCAGTGTGAACCTAACAGTGCTGTGCCTCAGTTTCCCTTTCAGGTGACAGAACTGGGATGTTCTGGTTGCAGGAAACCCCCCTTTCTTATTCTGCTCCTTTCACTCCATACCCTCTGAGGTGTTAACCTGAGCCCTGCACAAGCCCTGTTCTGTTCTTAATACCCAGTGCAGGTGTGAAGAGCCATGATGCCCCTGTGTGCTCAGCACTATTTGCATCTCTGGGGCTGTGCAAAGCCCTCCTTTGTGGTGCGGCTGAGCCTGGGCAAACAGAGCTGGCTTATCTCAGGGGAGGTTATCAGGGAGCTCAGACAGGAGGAAAACTCCACTCTATGTGCCTGACCTCCCCATCACCGCTATCATTGCTGTGGACATGGATGCTCTTTGAGGAGGTGCTGCTCACTGTGCTCCCAGAACCCAGGTGGGTGCCAGGACCGCCCTGCACCGCTCTGCTGTGTTTGGATTTCCTGGAGATTGGGGCTTTACCAGAAGCAGGCAGGCTTATCCCTCTCATCAGAACTACTGTTAACGGATGGCCATCGGCTGCTACGTGCTGGTGTGCTGGGAGTGAGGTGCTGTCACCTGCTCCTTGTGCAACCCCAGTGCTCCCTGTGCAGCTCCAGTGCTCCTTTTGCAACCATACAGCCTTCATGTGCTCAGCTCTCACACGGGTGCTATGGAAAGGTTGGGATGTGGCATCAGCCACGATACCATGGAGCTCCAGGCCCCCAGCTGACACTTTATCCCCTGCTGTCAGGACGCTGCACGCGAGGCAAGTGTTATCAGACCCCATTAATTAGCTTATCACAGGCAATTAGCTCCACAGCTCAGCCTGCCCCCGGGGAGCAGTCTGCAGACCTGAGTGGTTTCAAACATGCATTCATAGAACTGCAGCATCTTTGGCTTGGAAGGGACTTTAAAGACCATGCCATTCCAATCCCTGCCGTGGGCAGGAATCCCCCCAGCTCCGCTGTCAGTGCCCACCACGGCCTCAGGCAGCCCCAGGGATGGGGCACCCACAGCTCTGTGCCGGGGTCTCACCACCGCTGGGCATAGAGGTTGCTCTCCCTTTTCGTGACTCCTTCCCCACCCACTGCAGCCCTCACCAAGATGTGAGGTTCACATTCAGCCTCTCGGTGGGAGAGCTGCTCCGTGCTTCAGCTGAAGCTCATGAATTTTGCCCAAGTGCTGCAGAGAGAGGATTGCATTTCTCCCAAGGAAGCCGCATTTCCTCTGCTTCCAGCACCCGGCCGGGAGCAGGGCTGCTATGTTTCACTCTGTATTTTGCTCTGGCCCCTGCTTTTGCGTTTTGGCTGCTGCTCGGAGCCAAACCTCTGATCCTGCTGCGGCTCATTTTCAGGCGCGTGTGCCCCAGAAACTTTTTTTCTTTCTTCTTTTTTTTTTTTTTTTTTTTTTTTTTCCTAAATGAATTTTTCATACGGAATTCTTTTGCCTGATGGATGCAGTGAGAAACTATTTCCCAAACAGGAAAGAGAGAGGACCTCCCTCCCCCCCCTCCCCCCTCCTCCTCCCTCTCTCCCGTGGATGTTTTTAATAACAACATCAATTGTCTGCAGAAGACTTATTCCTTTCTGACCTCAGAACAACTCCTGGTTAGCGCATTCCTGCGTGGCTGCACCGCGAGCCGGGATGACTTCACCGAAGCTTCCTATAGCAATGCACAGCGAGGGGGAGATGCTGGCGGTGGGGCCTGGGCTGTGCTGGGGCTGAGGATGCTGCACCAGTGATTTCTGTGATGTTTCCACCCCCTGCTCCCCCAGCCCTGCCTCTCTTCCTCGGGGACAGCCCTGCTGCCCATTGTCCCCAAGACGCTGGAGCTGTTCCTGATGGTGCCAGCTCCGTGGGATGCCAGAGGTTTCGCAGACATGAACACAGCCCAACATCTGCGCCCTGCTCTTGCATTAAGGCCCTTAAGAGCCCAATTTGCACATTCTCAGTGCTTCAGGGCCGCACCGCAGCCATGCTCGCAGGACCCGAACCCAGAGCCTGTGGCATCCCACCTCGGCTGTGGGGCATTTTCCAGCCCATTAGTTGTAGCATCTTGGGACCAGCTGGAGCTGCTCACTGAGTCCTGAGCCGTAAAGAGGAGCTGATTTTCCTGTTAGGTCATTGGAAATACCCATCTGGGCATTTTGGAAATGCAGCGTGTTGGTTTTCTGCTGCAAAAGGGTGCTGGAAAGCCACAGCCACCTCAAAGCAGCAGGAGGAGGGACACTGAGCAGCAAGCAATCCAACCAAATGAGAGTTTGGGAGGATCGGGTAAAGCATTTCTATGGCCTGAACTACTGGCAGACTGGAGGAAGGGAATTGTGCAGGACAGCAGATGCTCTGGCATGAGCAGGGAGACAAGCTGCAGCTCAGCCCACCTCCGGACAGAACAGCTTTTGCAGTTCCAGTTTGGCCAGAGAAGCCTGCGCTCACACCCTCCCCAGGATGGGAACCCCACAGGGCTGGGAGAGCCCCACACTATGCCTACCAACAACCTGTTAGCCCCACAACAAGTCTGAATCCACCAAGAGACCCAGAGACTCATTAGCTCCAACCACAGCGCTGCGAGGCAACATGCACAATCCCTCCCACGGAGGATTTCTGGCCATGGACCACCAGCCCTGGGGAAGACCAGCCACCCACAGGTGACAGCAGCCACCAGCCAGGTGTCACATCCCTCACTCAGCACCGAGCAGCTGCCAGGGACACCATTCCCTCCCGCCTTCCCAAACCAAACCTTGCAGTGTCTGTGGTTTGCCCGCTGCTGCTTTTAAGTGCTTGTTTGCCACGGTTTGCATCTCTGGCACAAAGCTTGCCGCAGCCCTGGAAATAACCCCGGGCTGAAGGCTGATCCCTGTGGCAGGAAATAAACATAATTTTGTAAGCATTAACACGCAGCAGAGCACCGGCAGGAACACGCGGCATTTCCGAGGAGCCCAGATGTTTGCACAGCAAAGGGCTGCTCCCCTCGCGCGGATGTCAGGGAACGCTCAGAGCCTCCAGGGATGTTCCTGCATTAGGAAAAAATGTCTTTGAAAGCCACAGGAACAGAGGCTCCGGCGAGGAAAATGAACCCATGGAGCACCACCTTGCCATAGGGGCTGTGTGAGCGGAGTCACTGGGCACAAAGCCAGCCAAGGAGGGCAACGTGCCACAGGGAGGCCAATGGCATGACACAGGTGAGGCAGAGGTGACTCAGCTCTCAGCCGTGTGGTGGAGTCTGAAGCCCTCTGAGGTCCTTATGGGCTGAGTCTGGCTGGACTGAGGTGGGATGGCTGCTGCTTCCATGCCCTTTTCACCTCAACCTTGAGAACCTCAACTCCCAAGCAAAGAACCAAACAAATCTCCACCAGGACAAACATTATTTCTTCTTCTCAAGCCAAACTCAGACAATCAGCCCACAGCTCTTTCTGATGTCCCCTCCAGAGCTGAAATCTCCTTCACCTTTAGCCAAACACGTTTCCCAGATGGACAAAACCCTTCTTCTCCCTTTGAAAGCAAGCAGAGCAGATTCTTCCCAGCTGCAGTGAGAGGAGTTTATTTATTGCTTTTGTTGACAAATAAACTAAACTGACAGTTGAAATCTGGAGTATTTGCCATAAGAGCAGAACTGGGGCCATCAGCTGGGGACTGGCTGGGTGCAATGGGCACAGTTCTGGGGCTGTGGGCACAGGGGCAGCCCTAAGGCATGCTGCCCACAGCCCCATGCTTTGTTGGGTGGTGGGAAGGATTCCACATTGCTCAGTGCTGGAGGATGAAGGAGCAGAGACAGAGAAAGGTCTGCAGCCACTGTCCATCACCACTCATTTACGACCAGATTCCATTTAGAGGTGATACCCCAAATGGATCATTTCCATTGGGTTTGAGAGGATCTGGGACTTGGTAGCATCAGCCCAGAGAGGTGGTGCTGCTTGCCCTGCTTCCCATCCCATCTGCCCAAGGCAACAGAGCTGTAGGATTCCGGGCATGGTGCACTGAGGATGCACATTCATAGTGAGGCTTCATTGACATCAAACCATGGAGAACAACTTTCATACTCACTGCCACTTGTCTCATATATTTATTTAACAAACCCTAAAGCCTCTTATTTTGGGTAAATACAGTCCTGAATCAATATCAATCAGACCCAAGTGCAGGAAATGCACCTGGAAGGGAAAAGCATGGCTTCCAGAACAGTTGGATGTGAGAATCACACACAGAATCACAGAATCGTAACGGTTGGAAGGGATCCTTGGGGACCATCAAGTCTAACTCTCCTTCTAAAGCCCTGGGATGCTCAGTAGGTCTAGGAGAGAGGGAGCTTCAAATCTGCACCCTGCCACTGCCCTTTGGGTTGTTCTCCATCCACACCAATGACAACAGAAGCAAATGTTTCATTCCTGCATGCCTATCTGGGCTGCACCCTGGCTTTGCTATTGAGGCTGAGCAGTACCAGCTGCAGCCACTGCACCCAACACATCCCCTGCTCTGGGCAAATGTTCAGCCCCAGTCTTGCTCAAATCATTTTTAACCTTCCACCACTTTGGCTTTGGCAGAGCCAAGGACACTCGATGAGTAGCCCACTGGAAGCAGCACTCCCTTCTATTTGCCTCTCCAGGTGGTAATGGGCTGAAAATCGCCTGTAATCCCTCTGAATAAACCATGCAGCCATGGAACGGAATCAAATACCACTGCATTGTGTTCATCTACTTTTAACACAGCTGCTTCCACCACTCAAGATAAAGCAGGATCTCACAGCCAGGAGAAGAGGAAGGAGATGTCCAGCAGATCCCCAGCCCTGGACCGCGGTTCTCACCTGCCCTACCCTCAGCATCCCTGCCCTTCCCTTGCACCCACAGGCTGACTGCAGCTTTGCCTCCCTGACCTGGGGCTGCTCAGTCCAAAACGAACAAGGCCTCACCTGGGAAGAAGCCATGAGCTGTGCTCCACGCGTAGCTCCGTGTCAGTGAAAACAACTGCCCCGTGCCAGGCTAAATACAATTCCCCTTTTCTTACTTATATAACACGGTAACCTTCTTTTAACACTCACTGTATTCCTGGCACAACAAAGCATTACAGAGCCCTTATGTTTCTTGGCCACAATTGCCAGGACCCTCCAAGAAAACCAAAGTTGACTCAGTGCTGGCACGTCTTGCGGCTGCTCATTGATGTGGGGCACTTAGTATGCTAAGTACTGGGTGCTCGCTAGGGGCAGGGTGCACAGGCCTTGTTCTGGTGGCTTTCTGCCTTGTGTCATGCTGAGTTGGGTCCAAGCGGAGAAGTGTCAGCACAGCTCAGGCTGCTCAACATCTCTTTCCTGCTTGGGGTGCCCCTGAGCATATCTTTGACCCAATCTGGGACCTTCACTGGTTCTTCCTTTCTCCAGCCATTGAGATCTTGGTTTGGTCCTTCCTCACGCCAACCACGGGGATCTTTGTTTCTTTCTCCAGGTATAGGGATCTTGGTTTAGTTCTTCTTTTCCCCAGCCTTGGAGATCTTGATTTGGTTCTTTCTTTCTCCAGCTACGGGGATCTTGTTTTGGCTCTTCATATCTCCAGTCATAGGAATCTTGGTTTGGCTCTTCCTTTTTCCAGCCATAGGGATCCTGGTTTCCCGCAGGAAAGGGAAGAGTGAAATTTCAGCTTTAAAACTGAGCCACAATCCCTGGACTGGAGGTCAGTCTTAGCTTGTAAGGAAAGCAGTGGAGAAGGGTTAGGTTGAAGATGGATCTCCCTAACACCAAACACAGGTGATGATGAAGACAGGGAGTGACACAAGGTCCATGAGGATCACTCCACTCCCGTTTGCTGCGGGTCGCAGCCTGCTGAGCCCACAGCCTCCCGGTTCGTCAGGTCAGCGGTTGTTTGGGAAAGGTGCCTCATTAGCTCCGTGTTCTCCAAGAACATCAGAGCCTTGGCAGGGCCGAGCAGCAGGCTGGGGTTAGCAAAACAGCCCGGCGCAGACAGACGCTGGTGCATCCCAGCAGCCCTCGGACGTGCTGTGGGGACGCGTGCTCACGCCAGGGATGTGCATTCCACCTCATCCCAAACCCTTCCGGATGCTGGGAACAGCCCGTGTCCGTGGGAAGACGCGCCGGGAGATGCATCTGGAGAACAAAGCCTCCTCGTCCTGCCCGAGAGACAGCGGCCGCCTGGCTCCTGCCGGCATTTCTCCACTACAAACGCGTGCTGCGGCCAAGAGCAACCTTCCCAACGTCCAACACGGCGCTCCTTCGAGCGGGTGTCCCAGGGGACCAGCCCGGCTGGAAATGTCATTAGCATGTGTCACCTCTGCCTGCTTGGAAGGATTAATCAGAACAAGGAGCTCACTTTTTAATGAGCCTTTTCATGGTGCGTTACCGAGGGAGAAAAAAAATAACCCCCCTCAAGCGAAACAGATTTTCCAATAAAATTTATAGAGCATGAAAAGGGCTTCTGGCGCTGGGGTTCAGAGGTGGCTGGCCTCGCACAAGCAGCACCACCCTCCTCCTCCTTGGAGGGTGAAAACAAAACAAACAAGCTGGGAAATGCAGGGAGCAGATAAGAGGAGGCATGTCCTCAGTGAGCTGCCTTTGTTGGTGAGTGACACAGGGATGGGAAAACCGAGTGCTCTGCTGCATCCCTGAGCCTGCCAGCACTGCTCTGGGACGGCAGCACTGGGACTTCATTGGGCACAGGGCAGGGCCGCGGGCAGTGCTGGCACTCAGGCAGCACCAAGGAACCTCAGCCTCACAAAGTGATGCTTGCCTTGGGGAGCTTGCAGTGTGCCCAGAAAGGGTGCCCAGCATCCCGTATGGGGAAGGAAGGGGGGGTTGGAGCAGCTTTCCATGCCATGTCAAGAGAACAAATTATTCCTGTGCAGCCCACCCTTCCCTCCAGTAGCGAGTAATCCCTGCAACCATGACAGCCACTTCTCTTTGCCCCAGAGAACTGTATAAATCAGAGCGGAACAAAAGTCCTTTGCTGGGAGCTGGGCATGTGCGCTGCGTTTCAAAGGGCAGGCACATTTCTCTATAGATCCGCATTCTCTGGGGACGGCAGCTCTGACAGCAGAGAGATTAAGCAAAACAACCCACTCAACCTACCCTTCTCCAGCATCTCTCCATGGGTGGAACAAACCCATCACAGTCAAACCACAGGGCAGAGCCATAATTCACACTTGTTACTTTGCTCCTCAGTTGTTTAATGGCCTATTTTTCCTACTTAATGTTTTCAAAGTTTTGAGTAATAATTACATAGAATACAGACTCCTTTGGCGTTAGAGCTGGAAAACTTAGAAATAATGAGGAGCAGCAAACCAAATGTACCAATTACTGGAGTCCTCGGGGAACCTGCAGAGCTCGGCGAGCCGCATCCAAGCCTTCAGAGCAGCCATTCAGAGCTCCTTGCGCCTGGCAAGCACGCACGCACGAGCCCTCGCCCACACACCCAGCTCTAAGTCACCCCGGTGACACCGGGCAAACTTATTTCAGCTGCAGTCAGCACAGTTTGCTTTGTTCCCAGCAGTGTGGATCTCCTGCAGGACGGTGCCATTGCTCGGTGGCCAGGGCCAGGTGATGGCAGAGTGAGCACCGATCTCCTCCTGCGCTCTTGTGGAGCAAAACGTTGCAACTGTTCAAAGCACTCGGGGCAGCAAATTTGTTTCTTTCCTGGTTGTTTGCACCAGCGGGGAGCTGGGCTCATGCCAGCTGAACGAGGGGCTGAAAACGAGAGTCATGGGGAGCCGAAGCCCTCCTGTCCCAAGGGCTCTTAGGAACCGGCTGTTGTTCTATCAGCTCCTAATTACACAGCTATTTCCTTGGGCAAATGTTGGCTTCTATGTTGTTCCCCGCGTTTGCTTTGAGGCTTGGGTTTGGTGAGGGTGGGATTGTGACCCCGTCACTGCAGCATCCATGCACCTCCAGTGGTCCCCTGGGCCACATGGAGCCACCCAGCCCCTCCACCACCCTCACAGTCAGTCCATCACAGGGGCTGCAGACAGCTTCCCTCCACCTCACACGAATGTAACCAAAAACCTGGCCTGGAAAGGTCTTCAAGGGAAAAGGAAGTATTAAAGAGCAACGAGCGAGCGACGACCACATGTGAGTATCATTATTCATACAAAGAAGTGCCATCCCCCATATCCGTGCCAAGAAACCTACTGCCATGAAGTTCCTCTGCATAGGAAACAACTAAGGATTGTGCAACTGCGGTTGCTGTCAGATCCCAAGAGCAGAGAGAGGAAGTTACACCACAGCTCTGCCAACCTCCCTGGGCGTCAGACCTACAAGCAGTTGCACGGTATATGTGCTGCAGACAGAAATCACGAGGCTGAGCCCTTCTTTGGAGGATCCTGGGGAAGCGTTTCCATTTTCCGACCGAAATGCAGTAGAAACATTTTTGGATTTATTTCAGATGGAGATGGTTTCATTTGGGGTTTAGAGAGCTGAGCCAAGCCTGAAGTTTGGATTTAAAACAAAAAAACAACAACAACAACAAAAAAAGGGAAATATTTCTGTCCTGTTTTGAATTGCCTTCCATCAGATAATCAAAAACTTCATGCAAAGGGAAGAGTTTCCTCCGAGCGCTCACGTCCAATTTGAATCAGTAAATTAAAAGAAGTTGGATGTTTTCAACCAGCTCCCTTATTAGCTGTGAGGTGTGTTCCTCTGGGCCAGCAGTGGTGAAAAGCCTGCCCTGCTCATCCTGCTGCTGCTCTGCTATGGGCTGTGTGGGGTTTGCTCCTGATGGCTCCAGATCTCCCCAGAATTTGGGTATATACAGAAAGAAACCCGTTCCAAAGAGCACTCAGCCTGCATAATGGGACTAAATAATATTTACTCTTTGCAGCCTCTGAATGAAAAATAATGAAACGAGGCTAAATCTCTGCTTTCTAATTTTTTCCTCTCTTTAAAGCTGGGAAGGTAGGACTCCCGAGCCCTGGGGATTGCCTTTCTTTTCCCTTTTATGATATTTACTAAAGACTTAAAGATGGGAAGAAGCAGAAGCCTACGCAGTGTATGGGCTGAGATGAAAAGGTCCCGGATCCCCAGCGGGATAGGAAGGCTTCCAACAGGAGGCACAAGCTGCTCGCCTTTGTTTCTCAATTCAAACATGGTGACACGCACAAAAGGAGGCGAATAATATCGCTCTCCTCGGCGGCGAGCCCACGCCTCGCTGCTGGCCGTAATAATAATAATTCCAAACAAAATAACCAAAAAAAAAAGGATGCCGATGGGAAAAATGATTTGGGATTAAGAGTTCCTGTGTCCCACCTGCTGGCTTGGGGCATTCATCTGCTGAATAGACCTTCAGCTTCCCCACACCCTGCGTACCCTATGAGAGGATCTGTCCCTTTCCGGGCCACCATTGACAAGCTGTGGGATCAGAATGCCTATGGAAAGAGTCCTGGGGAGAGGATGGTGTGGATGAAAGGGCAACCTGTCAATGACTCCATGTCAGCACTACGGGAAAGGGGAGCTCAGGTTTCCTGCACAGCAGAGGCTGAGGGGACCATCAGCACAAAGAACGCTCAGTGCCACCCCAGGAGCCCCCTGTAATCTGCTATCATAGCCCTCCTTAAGAGGGTTTCCTTTGGCCTGAAGGTGCTGGCTGGACTTTTCTCCCAAGGAACAAGGCTGAGCTGTTGGCCCCTCTGCAATCCCAAGGTGTGCGAACAATGCACAAACACAATGAGAATCAAGTAAGCCCTACATGTCATTAGAGCAGTTCTCTGATCCACTCTCATTCTACCTCATGCTAAAACCAATCTCTTTTTCCCTGCTGCTTCCCCTTGAAGCCATACAAATCTCTGTCATCTCCACATCCAAGACTGAGGAGCCCCACAGCTTGCTCAAAGTGCTGGAAGAATCATCTCCTTTTGTTTGATTTGGACTGAGTTCCTCTCAGCCCCATCTGTCCCCTCCTGCACAAACCCTCTCAGGTCCCCACAGAGTGTTCTGCCCCACAAATGTCCATCCTTCCCCGTGTCCCACTCTCAATGGTTGCAAGGGAGGTGGTTCAAAGGCCATGTGGAAGAAGGGTGCCTTGAGGACAGCAATGCCACGCTTCTCTGCTCCTTCTTATGAGGATGGGATTGTGGCAACAACTGAACTTTCCATCAGTAGATTTGGCTGTTTTACTGTAATAAAAGGGCAGAGGGAGATCACAATGCTGAGTTTTTCTCAAAATCTGTGCAGCTTTCACATCCACAATGAAAGGATCAAGAAATTGCTACTGTGGCCATTCCAGAGAAAGCAAGAAAAACCTCCTTCCCTGAAAAGAGAAACAAGTCCCCCATCTTCACAGCCTCTCCCTGTCCACTATACATGTCAGGCTTTGACAAGCAGAGTCGGGCTACAGAAACTTCCCACTTTTGGCCAGGCTCAAACCATGCTGCAGGGCCACAGCCTCTGGAGGAGCATCATCACCCTCTGGACTGCCTGCAGGAACTGCCCACCTTTGCCAGGTTGGAGGAACACCACCGCCCATCTTGATTGGGTTGGAAGAGCATCACTGCCCATCGTGATTGGGTTGGAGGAGTATCACTACTGACCCTTGTTGGGTTGGAAGAGCATCACTGCCTTGGCCAGGCTGAAGAAGAATCACTGCCCATCCCACCTTTCTTGGCCACCCTTGGAGGCCCTTGACAGGCTTTGAATAAATGTCTTTACTGACCACATGATCCAGTAGGTCAGCAGTGCTGACAAAATGCCATGGTGGTGTGAATAGCAAAAGCTAGAAAGTGATGCTGGAGGAAACAGAGCTCTGACTAAGGATTCCTCAGAAAATAAAACCAGTCTGTTGAGTCTCCCAGCCAGCATGGAAACTGTGGGCCACATGGAGTGCTGTGCCATCTGCGTCTGTGCAGCAGGCACTGCTCAGGCCCAGCACTGTTTAAAGGGGCACAGCAGGAGCAGAAGCCTTCTCCCGAACACAGGAAACCACACCCTGGCATTTTCCACTTGGGGATCTTCCCTGCTCCCTCTGTGATCAATGGGAAGGCTTCAATTAGCTCTGCAGAAGAGACTGCCACCAGCTCTTCCACCAGCCACCAGCTTGGATCAAGCCCTTAGAAGCCCATAAATAAATAATGGGATTTTATATATTTTTGTATCAAAGTTGGTAGGAGCACAGGGATTAGGGGCACCTATAGGAAAAATACATTTCAGAATGAATTTTTGGCTCGCCCTTGATGTTCAGAACGCTCAACCCAGGAAGCTCTTGGGTCCAAGCTTTGGTTTGCTCAGGATATGACCATTATTCTCCCTGGAGAACTGGGAAACAGCTACAGACATGACAGCCTGCTGCTGACCAATGAGCAGTGATGCTGATGGGTTTGTCTCCTCCTGTCCTGCCCACCACTGCTTTCCTCCAACTCCAGCAGAAATTTTCACCACGTCTCACAAGAAAACAAATGCCAACCAAATCGAACCCCACAAAACACAAAACGAAAAGGGAGATTTTTCCTCTTGGAGATCCAAGGGTGGGTGGTAAACTCTCCAGCCGTCTCTAGACATCTTGACGTGGCAGTACCAATGTACTGCTCTTGTGGCAGAAACTGCTGAACCGGCTTTTGAAACACAGAACCGGACGGTGTTCCACTGAACCTCATCCTTTCCACTGTCTGGGGCCTCTTGCAGAGATTCACAAGCTGATAACTGCCAAAATGGACGTGAGGACTGAATCAAAGGGAAGAAACTCCCCCACTACAATACCTACAGCAAACCCACAGCATCTAATAGAGCCACAGCAAAGCTATCAGTCAAGGATATCACATGCCTCAATTTAAAAGCTTTGGACGGAGGAGAATCAACCGAAATACTAAAGACAGTTTGTTACAATTTGCAAAGACTGCTGATCACTGCAGCATATGGGAAAGGAAAGGACACACTGCCCATCCTTGAAGAGGTGCATCAAAAGGCGTTGCCAAAGAAGGCAAGTTGGGACATTGCAGTCACAATCATTCGTCAATTATGTCAGAGCCCAGCTGAAACACGGCTTTCAGTACGAGACTGCGATGAAGTGATAATCCACCCATGCCTATGAGAAAGTTCTGCATTGCATTTATCTCATTGAGAACTGTGACTTTCTGGTAAATCTGCTTAATCTTTTATACTAGGGTTTGAATTTACAAGAAATTTAGCCTGGGTTCCAGCCAGAAAAGGAAGCCCTGGCATCATCTGGGTCCTTATGCTCTGCACAGTTGTGACAAACTCTACAGCATCCCCTCGGAGTGGTAATTTCAATGCCCAAAAGGGTGTTGAATTTGGAGTTGTCTAAGTGGTTTCTGTTCTCCATCTCACATTACTCCCTCCTGCAGAGCTGTGAATTGCTGCGGATTTTATTTTGTTTTGAAAGAGTTCTTGACTTCTGTTCGCTTCAGCACCCAGACGCTTTGCTTGAAGCTTATGGGACGTGGATTCTATGGACTTGTGGCACCAAACTGTGGACCTGCTGAAGCCTGGTCACACTTGGTGGTTGCAATCCCCAACCTGCCCAAATGCAGGCTTGGAAGAGAAACCCAGTCTGCAGCTGGGGCAGGATGGCCTCTCATCGTGCACTCCCTGTTCCTGCTCGCCCAGTGTTTCTCCTCTAATAGGACGCCTGCACTCGAAGTTCTGCACTTCATCTCCTTCATAAAACTGATGCTAGGCAGAATACTTGGCTCAGCTCAAGCATGACCCACAGCCATAAATCTGCACTGCTCCCCCTGCTCACACCCCCACGGAGCTGCTGTCGCTGCCCATTTGGAGTTGAAAAACCAAACATGACATTTCCCAGGTGCAGATGTGTTTGTCTCCCCTCCCTTCCAGACTTCCTTGGCTCCTCTTTCTTTTTGAAGAGGGAGAGATTTAGCAGGCTGGGTGGAAATGGTGAGGCAGCGGCTGGCCAGGCTGAGCCCCAGGAGAGCTCAGAGGAAGCGAGCTGTCCCCATCCTGGTGCCAGGAACACGGGGAGCTCGGGGAAGGATCCCTGGGGCTCCACAGCTGCAGGAAGAGCTCCTAAAGGACAGTGAGGACAGGAGCACTGAAGATCAGCATGATGATCCCACAGTGTAAACAGGGCCAGGGGGACTTCAGAGCCTTCTGACCTTTGTGAGCGGGTAGACAAGGTGCAGCAGATAAAAGGTTTGGGCTCCAGGCCATCCCAACCACTTGTAAGGCCCTAGCCAACACCAGTTAGTTCACAAAAGCAAGTTGAAAATGTCCCAGGTACGTGATCCATAGAAGAAGATCATAGAATTTTAGGATCATAGATTCATAGAACCAAACACAGAATCACAGAATGGCTTGGGTTGGAAGGGACCTCAGGGATCATCCAGTTCCAGCTCCCCTGCTTTTGGCAAGGATGCCGATTTCTACATCAGGCACTTGATCGTGTTGCCCAGAGCCCCATCCAACTGACCTTGAATACCTCCAGGGATGGGGCATCCTCAGCTTCTCTGGGCATTTGGTTCCAGATGTCACTGAACTATTGCTACCACTTATGTGCTGTTAAAACTAATTACAAGAAAACCATTTTTTTGGTGCAGAGAACACAGCTGTGATCTACTACCACGTGGTTTTCCAATACCCAAACACCTCCCAAGGGCTCTGGTGCTTCTCACACTGCAGATGGGATCTGACAGAACCAGGTCCTTTCTGCTGAGCACCACGGCCAGTTGCAGTTATGGATCTCAAGACTGAGATTCATCCCCACTAAATGCAGACATTTTTGCCGATGCCCACTTAGGTTCCCAGCTGCTTGACCATGAAGGGAAGAAGAATTTCCAAGAAGGGCATTCAGAGTATGTGGGGAAAACACATGCTCCTGAGTTACCTCTGGAAGAATCCACTTCTCCTAAAGGGCACATGGCCAAGATACAATTGGGTCATTCAATCTGCAGCAGCACTGAGCATCTACTCCCTCCACGGTCCAGACAAGAGACCTCAGAGCTCCTTCCCAACGCTTGTGTCCACAACTCCACAACCACATCAGCTTACGATAGGGAGCAAGGGTGACAGAAGCCATTCAAGCAAGGGTTGCCTGGAGTTGGTAAACACACATCCTGCAAGCATTCTAGGATCACGTAATAGGAGAACCCCCATCTGCAGGAAGGGGACTGAGGGCTCCTGGGTGAAGGAGCAGCACTGAGCAGCTATGGCATGCCACGACCATACAGCAAACCTTGGCTGGCCATGTGCCCTCCTGACCAACTCATGAGGACAGAAGCGTTCCCCAGCCCTGCTCCTGTGGCATCCCCATCTGATTTTTATAGCTTATTGTCTGCTTCAGATCCAGACAGCCTGTGAGCGCAGTAGAGGTGGGTCTTATTTCTGCAGCTGGGGCCAGAAGCCTCCTCTTCAGATTGCACAGCGATAAGGGGTGGCTGGGGCTCTTTATGACATTGCTTAATGAGCTGATGACATTTTTACGAATGAAGAAAGCCCCAAGACGATTAGACCTGTTGATTCTTCAGCGATGCCAAGACTCTTCCCTGACTAACAAACCCTGCTTGCATTCCTCTCCACAGATGAAATCTTTGCAGCACGTTTCCTCTTCGGGCCCTCCAAAAACTGTCCCTTCCCAGGCAGCTCTCTTTTCTTTTGTTCACCCATCGCACATTGGATGAGACTGGGGTGCCCATGGCCTGGGATGGAGCACAGATCTGGATGTCAGCTGATTTTTCCTTAAGTTCAGGAGAGGGATGCAGGGTGAGGTGTACACAAAGCCATCACTGTGTATGGCTCTGCAAGAGCCAGTCCTGCCTCCTTAAAGGATAAGATGGCTTTGAAAGAGCAAGTTAAGTGTGCCAGGGTATACGGAGACTTTGTGAGGGGCTTTTCTAAAATCCCACACAAGAGGCTGTTAAGGAAACCTGGTAACCAGGGGATAAGAGGCAAATTCCCATCTTAAAACCAGGCTTGGGTGGCAGAGACAAAGGGTTTGAGCCCTGCAGGACTTGGCATGCAGGGTGGTGAACGGTGCCCGGGGCGTCCTCATAATTAAAAATAATAACAGTGAGCACTTTCAAAGCACTCAGTAAACATGATTAACTAATTAGTCAACTCTTTACTAATTAACCAGTCACAGGACCGGTATGGCTCAATATGCTTAATGATCCGGAGAGCGGCTGAATAGCTGGGGGCAACGTCTGTGGAGAGGGAGCTGTGCAGGGGATGGAGGGGTGGATGGGGATGCTGGGATGTGCTTGCAGCATGGCTGGGGCAGGAGGGACAACTCACCATGGGCGCAGCCGTGCCCTGCTCCTCTTCCCCTGCCCTCCCCATGGGAAGGGACTGTCTGTGCTCCTCCTGCCTGGTGACTCCAATATCACCCCAAGCCCTGCAGGTCACCTCCATACCTTCTCCTGCTTGTTAATGTCACCTGCTTGGGGTGACTGTAAGTATTTCCTGGCTTTGCAGGAGTCTCCTGTAGCAGCATCACTGATGCAACCAGAACAGATGGGTACAGCTGTGCCCACAGCTGCTATTACAACACTGAATCACACACGGCCTTCAGCCCAGCCCTAGAAGATTTTGTCTGGATGGATGTTTTCCACCCACTGTCCTCAGTAAGGCAGCAGGGCAGGACCTGGTGGCTGTGCAGGAGGTGATGATGGCACCAGGTGCTCTGTGTGTGGACATGGAGCATCCCACTTCCCTGGAGCTGTCACATCTGGAAAAAGGGTCCCCTCTGCTTTTTCTGAGCTGGCCTCTGAGCCTCGAGAATGAAGTCCCACCAGTGGGTGAGTGGCTCCTTGCTGCACCACCAGCTTGCCACTGGGGTAGCAAAAGGACCCGACAGAAACACTTGGTTCTGCATTACCGAGAGAGAAAGAAAGAAAATTCTCCCATGCAGAACAGTGTTTCGAGGTCAATAGGGAAAACCCTGTGGGCTGAATACCCAATCTAGGGAGGCTGGCAGGGAGGCCTGGGGTCTGGGTGTCTGCGCTGTCACACTTGTAGCCAGGTTACCATGGCTCATCGCAGTGCATCCACACCCCGGGGGGCTGCTCCTCACCCGCATTCAGCTCCTCCAGCATTGAGGAGGACAGTTGATTTGCAGGAGAAAAAACAACCTTTAGTGGTCCTGTCATGTCATCGCCCCGGGGGTCCACAAAGGACCAGGGGGGTGCAGCCCAGGAGGGAGCTGAGCAGATGGCCCTGGGCACGGTGCCCACCCCCCTGCAGGGCTGGGACCAGAGGCACGATGGGTGCTGGATGGTGAGGATGGCTACGGGTGGTGAGGATACAGTTATGGCCGTACTGCCTGATACCCATGGGTCGGCAGCATCACACCATGCCCAGGGCACAGGTACCACAAGGAGGTGAGGGATGCAGGCTTCCTGCATTTTTCTTCCCAAACCAAGGCAGGTACCCAGTGGGGATCCTTGGGCTGCACTTGATTCTCTGTGCTGTGCTGGGGTATTCCCAAAGGCAATGGCTGCTGCAGGGGGAGGGGACCTGGGAGCACACCCCCCTCCTCCCAGGGGAAGGGGACTGAAAGAAAAGCTGCATTTCTTTAGAAAGCAAGGCATGACTATGGGAAGGGTCCCTGTATCCATGCAGCCTCCCAGTCCCCTTTTAGTAATCTCACTTCTGGGCCCGCATTCATTCAGGCTCTGCAGAGGATTAGCTGACCTTTCTTTCAGCGGTTGGTAAGCCGAGGATGTTAAGGCTTCCCAAAAATGAAGCTCTCAGGGCACTGTCTCCCAGGAGGGAGCCCACAGGGCTGCTCAGCCAGACCCCGCACTGTCTCCCTGTTCCCAAAAATGGAGATTTGAGGATGCAGGGTGACACTAAGCAGCACTGTAATAGCGATGGGGTGGCATGGCACACAGGACAAGCTGCTCCTGCACTGTGATGGAACGTTCACTCTGAAACCTAACGACTGGTGCCTTGGCCGGCGCTTTGCAGCAGAAAGGGCTCAAGCTGGGTCTGAGCATGAGGATTTGTGTTAAGCTCCCAAACTCAGACGTGACGGAGTGACACACAAAGTGCTTCCCGCAGAGGGGGAATGTGCACGCGGCGGGGCTGCGCTCCCCCAGCCAAGTGGATCTGAGCATGGAGCGGCTGCTGGCCGTTCACCGAAACCCCGATGGGAGAATAAATGGCGCCATGGGAGAGCAGGGCTTCATCCAAAGCAGTGGAGCTGGAAATCATTTCTCCTCCTCCCGCTTGCTTTCTCTTTCCGTTAAGTTTGAATTGAGACACTGGTGAGGCAAAAATAACTAAACAAACCCGAACGCCGCAGCAGAAAACTCTGAGCCAAATGCAAGCAAAGCCATTGCCGTTCCTCTGCTCTTTCCATCCAGCACAACTCTGTTATTCCACAGAAGCCTCAGTGGGGTCAGGACATGGGATGCCGCTGTGATCCACTTAAATTGCTCGTTTCAATGGGCAGCCGGCTGCTAACGGGACTAATTTTATAGGCACCATAACCCCCCGTGAGAAGCTGCTTTACGACCCTTCACTCCCCCTGACTCAAGCTGGAGCATGGCTGCATCCTCGGTGCAGCACAGAACCTCTGCTTGCACGGCCAGCAGCATCGCTAATTCAGAGAATAAAACTGTCTTATGAGATATAAATTAGGTTATTGCTCGGGATGAGAGCTGCTATGCTCAGCTGCTGTTGGAGAGCATCTGTTGCAATTGCAATAGTGATGGTTCCGGCCCTGCTCAGCACGAGTGACATCCCACGTATTTTGGTGGCTCTTGTAAGTGCTCCATGTCCTGCGTTCACCATGCCCTGCTGCTGGCTGGGACCTACACCCAAGGACACAGCAGGGGACCAGAGCCACTGGGGAGGGAGAGCAGCTCAGGCTGCCCCATTGTGCTGGAGGCTGCAGGTTTGCAGGCTGCGAAGCACACCTCTGGTGCTGGAGAAGCAGTATTAGTGGCCCACAAGAGGAAGCATATAATTAGCCTTCAATGCTGTGTAATTACACGGAAATTACCAAGAGAAATTAATTCCAAAAGGTGAACATATGGGTTGCAGTGGGTTTTACCTCTGGTTGCTGTCACTCATAGCCAAGGGCAGAATCAAAACCAAAAGTGTGACTTCTTAGTGATTTATTGCACCAAAGCTCGGCTGGTGTTGATAGCTGCCCTGTGAGTGGGGATCCTCGTGACCCATGATTCAGCCACAGTGATGCTTAGTGGTATCCAACCCCACCTCTGGGGATACTCCTTACTGCTCCGACCTGCCGCGTCCCAACACGCTGTGTTTGAATGGACACAAGGCAGTGGGACGCAGCTGAGGTGAGCAGGTGCAGGAAGCCAACTGGTAGCACAGGGACCCCGTGGCCCCTCCTTGCCAACACGGGGCCACCGGTGGGAAAGCAGCAGGAGATGGCTGCGTGCCACAGCTGAGCCCCTTGGGAACTCATTGGCATGCCAGCACGGTAGCTGGGCACTGTGCAACACGGTGGGAGCATGTCAATGCCTCTGGGGCTTCTGCATGGCCCAGCTCCTCATGGGGAGCACCCCAGGGAAAGGGGGAACCCCATGCAACGGGTGACATAAAGAGACCTCGGGTCCCAGGGGTGGCAAAAGGATGGATCTCAGCACACGGCACCCCAACGTGTGAATGTGAGTGAATGGGTCCTGCCCACCGCCCAGGACCCAAGCACAAATAGCATCACCCCGGTCAAGGCAAGCCGGCCCGCTTGCTGGCAATGGGTGCATTCATTCCAAATGTACACCCACTTTGTATCCCTTTATATCAGACAACTGCTCCAGGGGGCTGCTGGAATAAAAGAAAAACAAAGTCTGCGTGCCTTCATGCCTCCCCGCTTCCCTTAGCTGAGCTGCTGCTATTGGCGTTGTTGTTATTATTATTGTTATGATTATATGCATTTCGTTCTCTGTTCAGTGATGAATAATTTATGGCTCCGTCTCCGTCCCCTTTCAATGGATTCACTATCCGGGGAGACTCGCTGAATAATTTGGATCATTCGTTTTCAAGTGCGTGGGCTGCCGACAAATTGTTCGCCTTTCATTCCTGGGGACGTCCATTGGTCACCAACGGGGATTTCTTTGGCTGCCCCACACACGTGACGGCCTGTCTGGGGTTTTGTGGCTATGGGGTTTCTTTATTGATTGGGTGGAACGTGCTGAAGTGGAGCCTCGGTGGGGGGAGGCCACACTGCTGCAGGGATGGGTTTGCCAAATCACCACGAGCATTTGGTGGCTTCACGGGGGCTTGGGAAGAGCAAACGCTACGGAGTAGATTAAGCACTGTGTAATGTTTTAAGGGTTCGATTTGATCAAAACTATGATGCAGCAGGGTGCTAAGCTTCCACGGAGCTAAATGGAGTCCTGGAAATAGATGGGTTTTTAACAGACTTGCACTGAGCATGGCTTTGCCTTAAAAAACAAGCGAGCGTCAGGTGCGCTGTTAGCCCTGCTCTGCATGCCAGGGCCATCTGATGGCCTGGTGATACCCGACTGCAGTTCACCACAAGATGCAGCAGGGATCAGCCCAGCTCCTCACCCAGTGCTGGAGCTCAGGGTGGAGCCATCCCCACAGGTACCCATTGGTTGCCCAGTGATCATCCCCCAGACTTGCTGCCAGCACCCACAACTCCACAAATTGGGATGTGTTACGCTTGGCCGTGTGATGAATTGATACCACTCCCCACTCCCTACCCCACAACACGCCCAATAATCTCACCCTCCTGCCCCACACTGCTGCCCTCCCCGATTTATGAGCGGCATGCAAAGGACACACCGGGCTGCTGGGCTGAACCACACGGGAATATCAGCTGAGTTACAAAAACAAACAAACCAAACCCCGCCGGGAGCCCATTTCATTTATCTTCTTTTGTCCAGTTTTGCTTCAGCGTGAAAGTCGCCCTTTCAAGCCCAGTGGTTGTGTTCCAGCCCCGGCAGGCAGCCGATCCAAAGCGCTGCACCGCGAGCTTCCCCGCTGCATGTTTGCACAGTTCAATTCATTTCTAAATATTCAGCGGGTTTCCCTCCCTCCCACCCTCCCAGGACTTTCTGCCCGAGAGCCGAGGGTGTAAAGCACAGGGCCGGGGATCCTGGTGCACAGAGCCTTTGTGTGCAAACACAAGCTGCTGTTTGTATTTGCCTTCACACTGTCAGAGCCCAATTGTGTGCTGCAGTGCTGGCTAGCAGGCTGCCTGCAATATCCGCTCGGCCATCCCCGCTGCCAGAGGGACGCTCCCCCTCCCCGGGATGCTTTGAAGCAAAGTGATTTCATTTCATGAGGCTTTCATTAATCGCCGTACAATCTCCGACATTAAGCAGAACCAACTCCCTATTGCAAAAGGACCGGAGGGCGGGTGGGGAAACATCTGGGCTGGGGGGTCCTGTGTCCCGAGGATGCTCCGCTGCAGCTCAGCACTGCAACCGGAGGTTTATAAAGACACACCATTTCTCCCATCTTCCTATTTCCCCACTATCTTCCTGCAGGAGCGAACTGAGGTGCTGCACTGAGCTGCTGGGCATCAAAAATTCCTTTTTCCCATTGTGCCCATTCCCTGCACCCACTACATCCCGTTTGGACTCTGAGCATCCAGACGGCTGGCATTAAGGGACATTGAATCTCCCCTCACTGCTGCCGTGAAAATCAAGTCATATTTGGTTGAAACAGAGCGGAGATGGTGATGATTCTTGTGGTCACACAGCACACAGCCCTGTAGGGATCAGCTGATGCAGTGACATGAGGAAGGTGATACAAGCTCTGCATCTTTCCATCCCAACCCACGAGCCCAGTGCTCAAATGTGGGGATATAAGGGCAGGGATGGGGCAGAGCAGATGGGCAGCAGCTCAGCTTCTCTGCAACCAGAAAGCACTTTCCATCCCAGCAGTTTCCCACCACAGGTCAGGATGGATTCATGCCACTCCACCCCACAGAGCTCAGCTGCTTGCAGCCTGCCTTGCTGCCCAGCTCTGCTGCTCCTCACACTGCGTTTGCCCTTTTCCAGGTGAAACTGAAGCTCCCACTGCACTGTTGCTGCCTTTGGAGCTGTGTGCAGGATGTGGCAATGGGCTCTTCCCCTGCTCTTCTGCTCACTGCACTCTGGAGTGATGCAGCTCCTAGGGCAGGGGGAAGGTCGCTTTGCGCAGGAAGGGCACAGCCGCACTTTGGGCTCTGTTGGTGCCTTTCAGTGCAGCAGGACTGCCTGTGCCTGCAGAGACCCTGGGTGCTGAGCACCATCCCCAGCACACAGCAATCTCCATATCACCCCATCAGTTCTTAAATTCTGGGCACCAACAGAACAAATCCATAAATCCACAAATCCATGCCCCAGCCAAGCTGCGTGCCTCCCCCATCCCTGCCCCCTTCCAAAGCAGGTGCTCATGCCATCCCAGCTCAGAACCCTTTCCCTCAACAGATATCCCCTACAGCACCACGTTCCCTCCCTGCAGGATGCAGAGTCAAGTGGGTGTGCGGCAGAGCCATACAGCCCCATCCCCAGCAAGCTGCGAGCTGAGCTGCTGCAGGAACAGCCTCACTGCCTCCTTATCAGTCCCCAGGGCATCCTAATCCCCCTATAAATGAAAGCTATTACAGAGAGATCTCATTAAGTGCCTGCTGGTCACCTCCCCGTTAGGGATATCTCTGCGTGTGGTTGGCAGGGACAAGTGTTGTGTGCTCGGGGTGTGTGTCCATCCCTTGTGTGCTTGGGGTGATGTTATTTGGTGCAGTCAGGAAGATGCCAGAGATAGATGGGGTTGAGCCTGGGGGTGGCGAAACTTCCTTGCATGCTCAGAGCTCAACCCTGCAGGCAGAGCCTGTCGGTGCTCACTAGGATGGGTTCAGTGTGCTACCTGGTGGTCCTGGGGACGGTTTGGGGCTATTTCTGCTGTTTGACAGCAATATGGGGTTCACCCTGACTTGTACCTTCCCCACCCTGCAAAGCTGGAGTGAAAACCCACCACAGCCCCAAGCCCAAGGTCAGGGGATGTGCTCTGAGCACTGACAGAGCTGTGGTGTCCCCACTGAGCACAGGGAGTGTGACCAGATGGCCTCTAAGGGTCCCTTCCAACTCCAGCCATCCTGTGATTCTATGACATATTTGCAACACAAACATCCTAAGTACTCAGAGCCCAGCAGGAAGGTGTGAGCCTGGGAGAGCTTTCCTCAGGGCTGTGTGCTTCTCACCCTGCAGGGCTGGGAGCGCGTCCCCCCGGGCGGTCACAGGGAATCTGCACGGCGAGGACGGCGCTGGCTGAATGAGGATGACATGCGTTGGCCCAGAAAGAGAAGGGCAGAGATTAGCCGTGGACAAGCTCAAGGGAAGGCAAGTGTCCAACCCCGAGTGCCAAGCCTGGTTTTGTTTTAGCCTTAACTGCGCTTTTTTGTTTGTTTGTTTGTTGGTGTAAAAACCTTTCTGTTGGAAATCAGTTTAACTTTAAGCTTCCTGAGAAGAAAAGCCTGTGAGAAAGCTCTGCCCATGCCTGGCTTGCTCAGGAGGCTACAATGGAAGTCTCGGCTGCTTATGGGCTCATATTTCTATGGCTACAGCACCCAGTGTGATTCCCCATGCAGAATGACCCACAGGAGCTGGGCACTGGGATGGGAGTGGAGTACAGCCTGTGGAGGCTGTGTTCCAGCTTCTGGGAAGTGCAGGGATGCTGTGCTGCTGCTTCGCACCTTTTCTCCCCTGGCCCCACACACAGCCTTGCTTTGGTCTCGGGACCAGGGGAAAATAAGGCAGAGGAGAACGAGACAAACCTGGATACAAGGAATGCTGAGCACCCGTTGTGTCCTCTGTAGGTTACAGGCGGTTTGGGCACACAGCACTCCAAAACCAGCCTGCGGCTTACTGAGACCAGCAGGGGCTGAGCATGGCCACAGGAGCACCCTGGTGTCCCTAGGGCCATCAGTCAGCACCAGTTGTCTCCTTGTCCCATTGAGTGGCCAGTGGGAACGGGAAGGCCCCGGAGGGTTTGATTTCTCCAGCTGTGGTGAGGATGGAGGGGAGCCCAGGGGCTTCTATAGGTAGCACTGCCCACAGATCTCTCCCTGAGCTGCCACTGAAATGAGAACGGTCCACCCCAGGTCTGCCTGGAGGAAGTTTCCCATTGGGAATGAGGCAGCCCGGTCCCTGGCAATTCCCAGTCCTGGAGATGATGTTTCCCTTCAGCAGGAGGAGAGGCCGGATCACAAACTGCTCTGACACAGACACATCACAGCCTGGGAACCACCATGCACCACAGCACGGAGCAGAGCCTGACACCAGCTCTGTGCGCCGGGTGCCAAATCCCATATCTGAACACACAATATGTTTCCTTTTTCTCACTGCAGCCGCACTCATTATTGCTCAGTGCTCTCCAGGCATAACACAGGGCCAAAATCCGAGATGAGCCCAGCACCTGCAGACCCCATTGACGTCAGAGCCATGTGCAGGTGCTGGTGCATCTCTCCACAAAGCGCTCGGGGCGGCACTGGGAACAGTGATGGGAGGTGGTTCCCAAAGAGCCTTCAGCCTGCACCGGCTGGAAAACGCACTAGTGGCATTTTGTGCAAGTGAAGGGGGGTTTTCTGAAGGGTTTCATGGCAGTTCTCATCTGCATCGTGAGCAGCTCATGAGAAATTGTGGGGTGGTGTTGATTGCATTGCAGGGATTTCCCTAAATCTGGTTGAAGCCTGCGTCCCTGGCTGCACTTCTGTGCATCTGCACCAGCTCACCAGCAACCGAGCTCTGAAGGCATTTCAGCTCAAACCTTTCCCAGCTGCAGGCTCCTCTCACAGGGGACAAAAAGCGTTGGCCACAACCTGGGCTTTGGGCTGAGCACAGCGCAAGGGAGAGGGAGGATGCAGAGCAGAGCTCCCTGCCTGTCAGCGACTGCAGCAGCTCCTCTCCAAGCTGTGTCCTCCCTGGAGCCCGTTAGCTGCCAGGCTCCCGGCCAAAGCCGTGCTGTGAGGCCGAGCTCTTCATGGAGCAGCTATTTGCCAGGTAAAGCTGATGGGAACCCGCCGTAGTGCTGCAGGCAGGGCTCCTTCTGGCCCCGGAGGACATCTCCTTGGGCCAACCCTTGCCCTGCATGGGGCTCTTGTGAGCACTAAGAGGTGATGCACACAAATTCGATCTGGCTGTCGAGAAATGTTCCCGTGGGAAATTTTGACTTCTTGACAGAAACTGCAGTGTGTTTCTGTTTCGGTCCCCCCAAAAAAGGATGAATGGGAAACAAAGGTTCCATTTTGGCAGGGGGAAGGGACTCACAAAAGAAAGCACCCCAATTTTCAAGCAAAGCAGATGCATCCTGCCATTTTTCCCTTCGGTTGGAAACTCAATTTGTCCCCCCACAAAAAAGAGCAAAACCAAAGGGAAAGCTGTAAGCAGCTCTCACTCGATGGGCTGGGGGCAAAGTCAGCAGATTTGGTGAATTCACCTCCTCCCTCAGCACAGGGCTCCTCCAGCCGTGCTCCCTTCATGGGCTGAAGATCCCCCCATTGCAGCCAACAGCATCACCGCCAGCCCCAGTCCCTGCCCGACACCCGAGGGTCAGCAAAGGCTGATTTCCCTCTGGGTTCAGGAGAGAAACCAGGGTGGGCCGATGGTCATGAGCAAATGGGTGGGAACTGAATGGGTTTATTGTGATCTTTATCTAGGAGGATTATTCCAGGCAGTGCGGGCTTGGAAGGATCGTGCAGTTGTTTGGCTGCAGTCGGTGCTGCAGACTGATAGGTACGGTCCCGAGGAATCTGCAGCAGAAATGGACTGTGGAAAATGGCTTCACCGTAGTTTTGCCATTGCAAAACGTTCAGTTCCCAGCAAACCGTGAGGAAAGGGAAGCAAAGTCGGTGATTTTCGTTTGCAAAAGTCTGAACTGTGCGTGGTGTGCAAGGCAGAGCCTGGCAGGACGTCCTATTTAATTGGAAACTGGGAACCAGATTGGAAATAAACTGGAAGTGAGGGAGATGATAGATGCGCAGCGCCGGCACAGTAACTAACAGATGCATTCTGAGGAACATCACAGGGCACGGCAGAGCAGCCCAGGGGTCCAACAGTGATCACGGGGCACTGAATTTCACGGCATGTTTTCTGCAACCAAAGAACCTGCGCTGGGCTGTGAGACGGGAGGTGAGAGCGGTGCGAAACAGCGCAGTTCGCTGCCGGACAGAGGAGAGCAAACCGGAGACAAACCGCGGCTCAGCGCTGCTCGCACAGCCGGGCACCTCCCCCCGCCCTCCCCCCCGGGCGCTGCGAAACGGCCGCTCCCCGGAGCGCCCCGATGCGAGCCGCGGCCCGGAGGGGGAGTGGAGCTGCTGGGGCTGAGCGCCGCCGGGCACCGGGACACGGCCAGGCACATCCATCCCCACCCGATCCCCGCAACCCGCGGTCCCTGCCAGCTTTGGCCGTGCCTCGGTGTTGAAGGCGCCGGCGAAGAAATTACCCTCTCTGCAAGGGACACATCTGATTGTGATTTGGGGAAAAAAAAAAAATAATAATAATAATAAAAAAGTCCAACTAACTCGGCCGCTCGTTTTTGTTATTGTTGGGTTTGGGTTTTTTGTTTTGTTTTTTTTTTTTTGTTTTTTTTTTGTGTGTGTGTGTGTGTGTCTATGGACTTTTTGTTGGAAGACGGAGCCGTGTTCCGGGTAAACAAGGCGGCTGCGGGCGGCGGAATGCCGGGGACGCGGAGGGGAGAACCGAGCCGAGCCGAGCAGAGCCCGGGACGCTGCCCAGAGCCGCCGTGGGTCACCCCGAATTCCAGGCACAAGCAGGGACTGCCATGGTCCCATAATACGAGGAACGAGGGCCGGAGGCTGCGGGGAGCCATCAGTCGGGGATGCAGAGAAACAGCCCCAACTCGCCAGCGCTGCCCAGGGACGCGCCGTCTCCTTTTCAGGGTCAGCCCCGGAGTTCGCTCTCAACCCGAACGGCGCGGATTCCTCTCCCGAAACGGAGCGAACCGGCGCTGCCCGTTGGCCCCAGGGCCCTTCCCGTCCCTCCGCCACCTCCCGCACCTCGGGGCGGCTGCACGGGGCACGGGGCCACGGAAGCTCTGCGGGGCTGCGGGTTCGGCAGAGCAGCCCGGCCACCTTCCTCCCCGACAGCGACAGGAGCCGCTCCCCGCTCCGTCGCGAGCTGCGGCTCCTCGCATACGCGGACCCAGCCGACGCCTCCCCGGGCTGCTTCGCGCGCGAACGGCGTTTTACCGCCGTCCTCCGCCTCCCCTCTCCCTGCCGTGATCCTCTCCGCGTCCCCTGCCCTTCTCCTCCCTCCGCCCGCTGTCCCTTGCTCTGCTCACCACGTGCCGTCAGCCGCTCTAACCCCGGTCCCCCGGTGCCACCGACCCTGCGCTCCCGGGTCCTTCCGTACCCCCCGCCTCGTACTGAGCGGTCCGTCGCTGTCTCTTGTCCCACACTCTGACCCAAATTCCCGTCCCCCGCCGTCCGTTCACGTTCTCCCAAGATCCCCACTCTACACCCCGGTTCCCGCAGTTCCTCACCAGTCCGCTCCCGGCTGCCGCGGCTCCATCCCTGCACTCCCGATCCCCCGCTCCTCGCTCGTGTCCCCGAGCGGCCCCTCGGCGTCCCCTCCTTTGCCCCGCACTTCCGCTGCCCGTGTCCCTGGATGTCCCCACGCCTCCCGCTCCCTCTCCCCAGCGCTTCTCCCTGGATCCTCCCCTCCCTCCCTCTGTCCCGGGAAGCTCCGCGCCCCGTCCCTGACCCCGTCCCCGTCCTCGTCCCCGCGCTCCGGCCGCCACTCACCTACGCACTCGTTGGCCTCTCGGGCGGTCGCCCTCTGCCAGGGCCGGTCGTAGTGGAAGGGTTTGCATCGGTCGCACTCGGGCCCTGCCGTGTTGTGCTTGCAGTCGCACACCAGGTTGTCGTCGCGGTCGCGGACGCAGCGGGACGCGTGCCCGTTGCACTTGCAGCGCCCGCCGACCTGCAGGTCGGACACGGCGTAGAAGTAGGAGTCGCGGGCGAGCTCGGAGTCGTCCTCGTTCTCGTCGCCGAAGGTGTGCAGGCGGCTGAAGGTCACCTTGATGTCGGTGGCCGTCACCCAGTCCTGCAGCACGGGCGAGTTGTCGAAGTCGTGGGCCGTGGGGCGGCCGTCCAGGGTGCTGAAGGCGATGAGGCCGCCGGAGAGGGGCCGCACGTCGGTGTGCGAGTCGGTGCAGATGGCCTCCTGCTCGTTCTGCTTGGTGATGGCGGCGCGGCTCGGCTTGTTGTACATCTTGCGGCACTGCGTGGAGTAGAACTGGAAGGGCACCCACGTCTTGCCGTAGTCCATGGACTTGTAGATGGCCATGGACTCGGGGCGCGGCGAGCAGAACTGCAGGCTCACGTAGGTCACCTCGAACTTCTTGCCGAGGGACAGCGTGAGGGTGACGTTGTGCGGGTACTGCACGTAGCTGTCGGACTGCCAGCACGTCAGGTTGTGCGGGTTGTTGAGGTCGGTGAGGAAGGAGGGCGGGTGGGCGCGCTTGGGGTCGGAGGCGTTGCAGAGGTGGCACGAGCGGACCTGCTCGTCGCCCTTCTCCGTCACCACGCAGTACCTCGACGGCGGCTTCCCGCAGGTGCTGGACACCTTCACCTCCTTGCCGAAGGCCGAATTGACGAAGTCGGGGATGCAGCGGCGGGGCAGCCCGTGCTCGTCGTAGCAGGGGTCGGGCTGCGCCGTCTGCACGGCGAACATGTTCAGCCCGGGGTAGCCGCCTCGCAGCGGCTGTGCCAGCCACGCGGCCGCCAGCAGCAGGGCGAGCGGCCCCTCCGCGCCCCTCCGCGGCATCGTGCGCGGCGCAGCGGGGCTCTGAGCGGGGCGGCTCGGCCGGCGGAGGCGGTGCGCGGTGCGCGGCTCACGGAGCGCGGAGCATCGCCCGCCCCGCGGCCAAACCCCGCGGAGAAAGGGAGAGCGGAGAGGCGACGGCCCCACAAAAGTGCCGCTGGCGGCGGGGCTGGGTCCCGCCTGCCTCCCGCCCCGGCTCTCGCACGGAGAATGACTGGCGGTCCCAGCCCCCGCCGCGTTTGAGGTCATGCTAAAGGAGTGACATTGCGCTCAAGGAACAGAACAACGACATCCACTGGCGGCTCAGCCAGAGACACGCACAGGCGTCGGGGTGTGTGTATGGGGGGGAGGCGGGGGGGGATGGGAGCGCAGCCCGGGGGGCCTCCTCGACTCGGCGGTGATCGGCGCCCCGGGAGAGCGGGCATGGGCCCGGCTTCCCCCTCGCCTCTGGTCCCCCCGCCCCACGGTTCGTCCTGAGCCCCGACGGGGCGGCAGAAGCCCGAGGCTTCGGGAGGGGCACCGGGGCCTTCTGCCCCTCGCGCTCAGCAGGATCCCCTCTTCTCCCCATCCCGAGGACGCACCGGACCTGAGACCCCTCAGCACGGCGGGGGCTGCCCGTGAACGCAGGCTGAGCGCTGCCGAGGATCTCCCCGTGCAGGTGCCCAGAGCCGCTCACAGGGGGACTCGCGGCCCGGCTGTCCCTGCCCAGAATCTGGGAAAGAAAACATTTACCGACCTCCCCAGCCCTACCCTGGGTGCTGGGGGACCTCGACCCCCCCCGCCCCGCGCTCGTAGACTCCACCGCCCCGACGGAGCGGAGCCCCGGGAGCGGCAGAGCATCCTGGAGAGCGGCCGCCCTGCTCGGCCCCCTGCCTCCCGCAGCCGCTTCCCTTCATTAAAAGGGCACTTTTATTTTTCCAACGGAGGTGCCCTTTCTCGGAGCGCTGCCCACGCTGTGTCACTCAAGCGGCCGAGTCCTGGCACGGCGACGCGGCCCCTCCGCTGCCAGTCCCGACGGGGCGGCCCGAGGGGACGGGGCTGCCGGAGCTGCGGTGAACCCCAAGCCGGCCTCCGCCCCCTCCTCTCCGCCCGCCCCTCTCTCCGCTTTGAATTCCTTGCCACCGAGCTGAATAAAAGTGGTTGTTGTAAATTGAATTAGTGCCTGATTAATCTGCTCCCGGGCCTGCTAGCCCAGCGGGGCGTCTTTGGCAATGCAACCGCCTTCCCTGCAGGGCAGCGGGGCTCCGCAGCCTCCCTGCCCCCATCGCTCCCCCCGGCCCCCCCCGGCAGTCCCACTGCTGCTGGGATTTGTTAACTCTTCCTCGGAAAGCAGCCCCTCCACTCCCGACGCCCTCTCTGCTTTGGACCCCCCGAACCCACCCGGGTTTCAGAGCCGTCGGGGCACCTCAGGATGCACTGCCCGGCTGCCCCCTCCCGAGTCGAGGTTCCTCCCCCCCCTCTCCACCACTGCACCCTATCGTGCACCGTGCCCGGAGCTTCTTCTCCAGCCACATCGGGACGCCTTGTGCGGAACTCCTACAACCTTGAGGACCCGGGGGCGGCCTGGGAGCACAGCAGGTGCCCTTCCGACGGCTGTCCGACCCCCACGGCCCGCGGTGCCTTTTAATCCCATTACCGGGCTGTTCATTTAACAATCACCCGGCGCTGCCGAGCAGGAGGGACGGTGCGCCCGGCCGCGAAGCGCCGTCCTGCCCCTCCTTCCGCGTGTATTCAGCGTTTCACAACCGCCGGCGTTTCTAATGGCTCTTGCGGTCATTAACGTGATTTACGGAGGCTTTCCTCTAATTACCTCTCTCTCGAGCTATTAAATGAGGGTAAGCAGAGCGGTGGAGACCGAAGCGCATTCCCCGGGGCCGGTTCCGATGCTGCCGCCCTCTCGGGGCCGGGAGGCCGGGACCGAACCCACCGAGGGATGCTCGGAGCCGTGCCCCAGAACCCAGTTTGGGATCGGTTCTTTCCATCGTTAAGCACCAGAGCGGAGGACACGGAGCTTCGTCAACCGGAGGATGCCTGGGATCGGGACCGGGAGCCCCGACGGGACGGGCAGGGAGAAGTGGCCCTTTCCCCAGGTTTGGCTGGGAGAAACCTGGTGAAAAAGGGAGGCGAAGGATTTTACTTCGGCCAGGAAACGTGACGATTGGAGCCTGTTTTAAAAGTCAAATCGCTTAGCATCCCGGAGCTCGTCCACCTCCTCGGGAACAATGCGCTGCTCCGGGCCCACCTCCCCCTGCCACCGCCCGGCCCTGGGCTGGAGGAAGGATTGGGAGGGGGTGGAAGCCGAGCGGCTCTTCTTCCCCTCCCCAATATCTGGGGCCGTCCCCCCGGCGGGACCGGGAGCGGCTGGAAAGACAGAGAAGACCCGGGTTGAAATAATCAGGAGCGATTTATTCCCCCGGAGTGACAGTTCTTTTGAGCGGTTGCCGAATGGCAGTTTCTGTCTTTCTGAAAGCTTTTCTTCCAGATTCTGTTCAGATTAGGCTGGGGAGATGAATGAGGCCATTATCCAGCCCAGTAGCTATTCTGAAATGCCAAATTAATTACCAAGGGCTAAATCAAGGCCCTGGGGGCTGGAGGGGAGGGGGGTGTGTGTGTGTGTGGGAGGGGGGAGGGGGGAAGGAGAGCGTCGATTTGAGGTGTGAAAATATCTCTGCGATCACTGAAAGCCGGGTGCCGGGACACCTCGCCCTGTGTGACACCGGGAGCGACGCCGGGGGGCTCATCTCTGCCCCACCCCCCCTATTCTGCCCGTTCCCCTTCACCTCTGCGGCTCTCGGAGGTGAGCAGAGCTGGAACTGCCCGACCCATCCGTCCCGTCCCATCCGTCCCAGTCCCGTCCCACTGTGGCTCAGGTGTTCTCACTCCATGCCCTCATAGAGCTGTGCTGATCCGACTGCAGTGCTGGAAGATGGGCTCACTTGGGAATGTGGCAAGAAGGCACTTCCCCATGGCTCTGCCAGCACCGTCTGCTCGTGGCATTCAGCTCTCCCAATGGAAGCTCTTTGGCAGTTATTGTTATTATATTACTCTGATATTTACGCTTCTCTCCCAAGCAAATATCATTTGCACATAAGCCCTCGATCATGTTACAGGTTCTCATCCCATAAGCCACTTTTCTCTTCAGTTCCCAGGAAAGCACACCTTTATCTCCTCTCATTTAGGCAAAAATCACTCGATTTAGGGAACAGTAATGCACACCTTGAGTGCAGGCAGAGCTGGATGTGTGGCTGACACAAAGCCAAGGGCACACGGCCGCCACATCACAGGTCAGCCTGCTGAGCCCCTGAGCAGAGTGCTGGCAGCAGGGAGAGCAGAGCCAGGCAAGGCTTATCCCTAACCTACACAGTCCTTGCGAACGGGGAATAAGCAGCAGAGAGATTTCCCATGGGCTGAGAAGTGGGCTGTAGAAGGAATCAAGCCTTTAATGTAAATTGGCCGTGGCTGGCAGAGCCCACTGAACACTGGGCTATTCAGCATCGCTGTGAACCTCTAATGACCAACTTGGATTTCAATTATACACCCAGAATTGCCACCAAGTGAGATAAGCCCTTGGAATACTATATTTTCTCTTCTAGGGCCGGCAGACTGGAAAGCTCTGTGCGCCATACGTGATTTATTTGGGGCAGAACAGGCTGACACGCAGTAGCTGTACCCTATGGCTGAGCCCAGGGATTGGCAGGTGGGTTTGGTCCCTACAGGGACTGCCACAGTGCAGGCACCAAACGGGCCCATGGGAACAGGGGCACTCCTTGGTGGTAAAACTGCTAAAGCCAGTGGTTGAGCTGTGCACCCCAGCAGATGCAGTGATTTCATTCGGATGGGTGCAGGTGCAGCAGAACCAAAAACAGTGTGATCAGCCATGGCTGCCTTCTGCACACTGAGGTGCTGTCAGGTGGAAAAAGCAACTGGGAGCTCAGTCTGCTGGGAATGCAATACCTGGATCTCAGATATGGATCTGGGACCATGGGTCAGGACCTGGATGCAAGCCCACCCTTGGCAAAGTGCTTTGCAGGCTTTGGACTCGCTGCTTTGTGCTGCTTGGAGCCCTGCAGCACACCAGAGCTTCTCAGTGTTCCCTTAAAATGGCTCACTGGGGTGAAGACAGCTCCTCACCTGTGCTGCAGGATGATCTCTGGTTGCCATGAAGCTGGCAGCAGCTCAGAGTGTGTGTTTGGCTCTGGTGTAAGGATATGGCCCATATAGGGGCCATCCAGGAGACCCCTGAGGCCAAGATTTCCTATGGGACCCAGGCAAGGCCGTGCAGCTGACGCACAGCTCTGGTTGGGGATTTTCCTCCCCGCTGAGTCAGAATAGAGTCGTGAAAAGGAATTTGATCTCCTTAAGCCGATGTCAGGCAGAGATCGGCCCTGGGCAGAGCTCTGGGTGGGAGGGGGCTGTGTGGGGCCGGGCAGGAGGAGCATCGAGCTTCATGGAGCGGGCGGTGGCGACGTGCAGCCCCACGGCTCCCGAGCTGCTGCCTTCACCTCCAGCATTTGTGCTCAGTCTGCAGAGGGAGCTGGCAGCGCCTCACGTGCAGGGCTCGGGGTGACAAGGACAGATCACCCACAGGACAGCAGGACACGGGTTTTTCCCAAGCCTTACCCAGAGCGCTTTGCAGCAGTCGCCCTCTTTTTGGCAGCCATCCTGGCCTAATTATAATTAAGTATGTATTAAGAGGGTTGAAGTGGCCTTCAAGTGGCTATAACCTTTTAATAGGGGAACCTGTGGGAGGGCAGCAGGAGCGCACTACGGCCGGGCAGCGAGGTGCTGGGAAGGGCTGGGAAGGGCTGGGAGCATCCTTCAGAGACACCCGCCTCGCCCCAAGGGGCTGCAGCCCCCAAACCCAGCCATGTTCCCCCTGCCCTAAGGCAGCTCAGGGACTGCATTCCCCAGATGCTCAGCAGGGCAATGCTGCCTGCACCCTGGGCAAAGTTTTCTGGTGTCTGCAGCAGAAAAGGCTGTGACAAGCTTATGGCATCTGCTGGCTGCACTACTCATTCCTGATCCCTGATTCTTGAATATCAGGGGGTGGGAAGAGTTAAAAACGTTTGTTTTTTTTTCCTGACCTATCTATACCTACCATACCCTACCCTACCTACCTACTTTCTCCTTCCCTTCCCTTCCCTTCCCTTCCCTTCCCTTCCCTTCCCTTCCCTTCCCTTCCCTTCCCTTCCCTTCCCTTCCCTTCCCTTCCCTTCCCTTCCCTTCCCTTCCCTTCCCTTCCCTTCCCTTCCCTTCCCTTCCCTTCCCTTCCCTTCCCTTCCCTTCCCTTCCCTTCCCTTCCCTTCCTTCCCTTCCCTTCCCTTCCCTTCCCTTCCCTTCCCTTCCCTTCCCTTCCCTTCCCTTCCCTTCCCTTCCCTTCCCTTCCCTTCCCTTCCCTTCCCTTCCCTTCCCTTCCCTTCCCCTTCCCCTCCCTCCCCCCCTTCCCCTCCCCCTCCCCCTCCCCCTCCCCCTCCCCCTCCCCCTTCTCCTTCCCTTTCCCCTTCCCCTCCCATTTTTCTCTTCCCCTTTCCCTCTTAATTCTCTCTTCTGTTATCATCACATTTAAAGATGTAGATTTGCAAATCCAATCCTACAAATGCCGATGGGACCTGGGAGGATTTTCCAAACACAGGATAGCTTTAAAATAAATGGGAATTAGAGCACCAGAGTGAAACTTATCCCTGAGGGAGGTGGAGTTAAGCAACATTCAAGGATTTATGTAGGGCAGAACAGCCAGGGGTTCTCCTGCCCGCAGGTCTCGTGTTCGCTTGGATCCTCACCCAGGGCTGCCCTGTGTGCCCCTCGCCCTGCCTCTGCCCTGTCCTCCCTGGCATGGCTCAGGAGTTGCTCCTGGTGCTGTGCTGGGTCTCCTGCACATCCCTTGGCACAGCTGTCAGCTACAAAAAGCTCCTGGTGCTGTGTGATCCCTTACAGTGCATTTTTGCAGCCTACAAAAAATGTCGAATAGTGTTTCCTCTGCCAGAAAATAAAACTCAGCTCTTTTGTTCCTTCCCAGTTCGGGCCACCAAAGGCTCACATGGCACCTCCCCACCCTCCAGGCTTGCTTTGCACCTGCCCTGGAACCTGAAAAGGAATCACAGAATCATAGAATCACCAAGGTTGGAAAAGACCTCCAAAATCACCCAATTCAACCATCCACCTCCCACTTCCGTTTCCCACTAAACTGCGTTCCTCACTACAACATCTGAACATTTCTTGAACTCCTCCAGGGATGTTTCCAACTCCCTGGCACACTTTCTGCAACAGGACAGTTGGTAGCAATGCCGTCCCAGCTCAGCACTTCTACCTTTCCCCATCTCCACCCTTAGAAGACATGTTGCCATTCCCTGTGTCTGCCACCATCCCCACCCCGACCCCCATTTCCATCTCTATCCCCATCCTCCTCACCATCCTCATTCCTGTTTCCATCCCCATCCCCATTCCCTGCCCTTCTCTGCTTCCCTGCCCCCTCCAGGAGCTGCTGGATCTGGTGGAGATGAGCAGACTCTGGTGGGTACCTCCAAAAGGTCTGTGAGGTGCTGCTGCTGTCGTGGTTCTCTTTCCCCCAGCATCCTTTCATCCGCATCCCTCCAGAAAACGCTGCCCGTTCCCTGCACGTTCCCATCCGCTCCCAGGTCGGCTCCTTTGCTGGAAGCATCCGTTTTCTGTTGCCGGCAGCAGAATGGCCCCAAACCTTTCCCACCGCAGCAGAGACCTCGGGTGACATCGCGCTGCCTCGCCCCTCGCAGCGCGGCGCGGACCCGTTGTCCCTCTGTCCCCTGCTGCCATCTGCCGGTTCGTCCGTCCTCAAATGTGCGTCCCAAACGTTCTCCTTTAGTGGAAAAGAAATGACAGCAGCATCCAGACACCTGTCCCTGAGGACTGCGCGGGGCTTGGGGGGCCGGGCCGGACGGCGCTGCTGGGAACTCGGTGGTCCCATGAGCCGGTGCAGAGAGCTGCAGCTGTTCTTGCACAACGAGCTCAAGGCTCTGAGCGCCTCTCCTTGCACGAGGGCTCAGGGCGTCCTGCAGCCGAGGGGCTCACCGAGAACCGTGGCTTTCTGGGACACGGAGGATGATGGGGGGCCCGGGGGGGCTGTGCTAAAAGTTCCTACGGACGCACCGCGGCTCTCACAGCAGTTCTCCTCCGCCTCCATCCCGTGAAGCTGCTGTGCATGAAGCTGTTTGCTTTCGGGGGGTGCAGCCCCTCGGTGGGTTTGCTCACCATCCCGGCACGATCGTACCCACGGATGTCGCTCCCCGCCCAAGCTGCAGTTCCTCACCAGGACACGAGGTGGGAGCCTGAGCCCACGGAGCAGCCCTCAGCGCTCCTCGCAGGGCTCTGCCGCTTCCCGGGGCCGCATCTTCCCTCAGGAGGAGATGGAGTAAATCCTGGCTGCAGCTCTTGGAGGAGAGGAGGCAGCAGCTCAGCAGGCACAGCCTGGAGCCGGAGCAGTGAGCAGCTGAGCATCTTTACGCAGCAAAAGGACAAACGTCTCCCATCTGAGCGGACGGGAAGATTGTGCAGACTGACTCTACACTCAGACCCATGCCACAGAAAGTATGTACGGTTCTTTGGGGTCTAATTGTCTCCCCCAGGTTTCCATGGCAGTCCTGAATTTTTCCTCTTTTTCTTTCCCTTTCCCTTTTTCCCTCTCCTCTCCTCTCCTCTCCTCTCCTCTCCTCTCCTCTCCTCTCCTCTCCTCTCCTCTCCTCTCCTCTCCTCTCCTCTCCTCTCCTCTCCTCTCCTCTCCTCTCCTCTCCTCTCCTCTCCTCTCCTCTCCTCTCCTCTCCTCTCCTCTCCTCTCCTCTCCTCTCCTCTCCTCTCCTCTCCTCTCCTCTCCTCTCCTCTCCTCTCCTCTCCTCTCCTCTCCTCTCCTCTCCTCTCCTCTCCATTTTTTCCTTTCTTTTGTAGGAAATGAACACCCCATCCTCTTCCACACCTCTGTCTCACCACTGCAGACCAGTCCCACAAAAGGTCTGGCCCTTCACACTGCAGTGCTCAGCTCAGCTGGAAGCACAAAGCACTGGCACAGTCACAGAAGGCTTCCAGCCAGCCCCCATGCAGCTCTGAGTGCACAGAAGTCAGAGACAAGAGTGAGGTGCTCAGCTTGGTCAGGTCATCTGAGGTCATGTTTTCACCTCTCGTGTGGAAGGCAGAAGGGGAAGGTCTGGGGACAGAGCTGCCACCACCGAAGCCTATGGCCCATTCTCATTTCTCAAGGGCCAGGTTCAGGTGGCATTGAGCAAACTTTCAGTATCCTTTAAATTGCACCAGAGAAATGAAAAACGCATGTCGTGGGAGGAACCGGTGAGAGAAGGCAGGTTCCCTTTTTGGAGGATCCTGCTTCCTCTTCCCTTGGAGGCTGTGCGGGCAGAGGCTGAGAAAGCAGGGCTACAAGCTCCATCATTGCGTGATGTGCAGAGAAGGAAGTAATGAGTGCACTGAGAGCCTCTGCACAGCCTGGGTGCTCGTGGGACGGCAGCATTCACCATCCAGGATGTGGGGAAACCTGTGGTGTGAGCTGCAGGGAGTGCAGCCATAGGAGATGTGAATGTCCTTGGGAGATGCGAACGCGTCCAGTGCTGCCTGTGGTCTGCTGCTGCTGAACCACACCAGGAGATGATGGTATCTGGCATCCTTTGCAGCTCAGTTATCGTGCTTTCGGTCTGTGGCTATGGAATCCATCATGCATACCCAGCAGCTCTTTGGTTGTGAGGACATCTCACCCCATAGCTGGTTTGCTCCCCGTCCTGCCTGCTCCCTGGATGACACCCAGCTGAATCCTGCACTGCTGCACCCCAGGAGATCCCTGGGAGCCCTGCAACACTGAGCTCAGCCATGAGCCCTTCCCACAGCTGTTGATCCACCTGAATGTGCAACACTGTGGTCAGTAGGATTCCCCCAGGTGAGCTCGATCTTTTGACGGCCATCACACAGTGCATAATAACTATCCTTAGATTTGGCCCATCGCCACTGCATTCCAAGAAATCCACGCTGCAATATTTAAAGCAGAACAATGGCCTTCCAGGGATTTATCACACGGATCTGGAAGCACTCTGGGAACTCGGGCTGACTTGGTTTGGGAAGCGATGCCCAACGGGAATGTGTTGGGCTCAGAGGGGTAGGATTGTGGCCAAAATGGATTTCCAAGCACTCCCGTGAGATGGAGGTGAGTGCCATGTTGGGCATTGGCCAGGTGGTGTTCAGCACTGATTTGGAGGATGAGGAATGAGAACAGGAGATGGGGGAAGGAGGTGTGGGTCAGAGAGTTCGTATTCCTGGAAATGAGAAAGGTTTGGTGGAAGCAAACTGGATGCTTGCACACGGAGTGCTTGCAGCCTGCTGCCCCACACGACACATCCCTTTGCATGCATCAGAAACCTGATTTGCTTAGAAACGTTCATCATGGAAATCGCTTTCTAATAGCAAAGCGGTTTTTGCAGCAGATTACTTTGCTGATAAAAGCATCCCATCCCGGTGCTTGCAAACCTCAGATCTCTGTGCCCTGAGCCGCCCCCACTCAGGGTGTGTGTTGGTGTGGGGTTTCCAGCTGAGTTCACTGGAGCTCAGAGAACCCAAAGCTCCAGTTTGTGTGTCGGCAGGGTGCAGCCCCAGCTTCCCCATCCACGGTTTGGTGTCCTGCTGCAGCCACCCAGCACAGGGAGTGTTGGGCAGCACTGGGGAATGGCTGAGCTGCAGGGCTGAGCTGCAGCCTGCAGGTTTCATCCTGCTCGGTGGCAGCACGCTGCTGTTTGTCACCTCATCCCTTTCGCTGCAGCAAGGCACCTCCCTGCGCTGCCCCGCTTCCTTCCGCCCCCCCAGCCCCTTCGTTACCATTTTTGGTGACTTCCTCAGGCTGCTGTGTGCCCCGAGGAGCAAAACAAGCAGAGGGCAGAGTGCACAGGTGGGATCTGGAGGGACAGAACATGTGTGGCTTGGACACCCCAAAGAGTTTGGCCTCTGCTGATGTGTCCTGATTCCTTTGCTTTAGGGATAAACACAAAGGGCTGGGAGTGAAACTGGAAGGTGGGATTGGAGAAGAATGGGTGGGAGAGATCAGATCAGCATCCCAACAGCTGAACCTGGGCTGTTACCCACCATCCTTTCCCCATCCCATCACCGTTCTTTCCAGCAGTGCAGGACACAGCGTCCCTCCCACCCTCCTGCTGCTCTGCTGGGAGCTGCACTGCATGACCAACAACAGACTTTCTCCACCCTGTCATTTTTGCTGAATTTCTCCCAAAACGGGGCCACTCAGCTGGCAAAGGCCGAGATCATGGGGTTTCACCTGGTGCGAGCCTTGGGGCAGCCGTGCGGTGGGTGGCAGCGGGGCTCAGGGCGGGCATGCCACATGACAAGCACTGCAGGTGGTCCCAGGGGTCAGAACCCCAGGGGGATTTTGGCTCTGAGCACGTTTGCTTTTTTTGAAATTCACTGGAATCTCACGGTGAAACCCACAACTATTTCAGTGCCTGAGCGGCTTTCGAGTCTCGGAACGTCGGTAGCAGCGGTCACTCTCTTCTGAAATATGAAAACCCGCAAAGGAACCCAAAGCCGGATTGCTGCTACTGCATGCAGCATCAGCTGGGCTCCATCCAGCCCTGGGAGGCAGATGGACCGCAAGGAAAATGTGGAGAACATTGGCCAAAATTGATATGGCACAGGGCCTTGTGCTGGAGATCTCTTGAGGGCGGCAAGGAAGAACATTTCCAGGTGCCACCAGAGCAGAAAGCAGCAGAGTTGGGTAGAGGGATGGATGGATGGATGGATGGATGGATGGATGGATGGATGGATGGGTGGGTGGGTGGGTGGATGGATGGATGGATGGATGGATGGATGGATGGATGGATGGATGGATAGATGGATGGGTGGGTGGGTGGGTGGATGGGTGGGTGGATGGATGGATGGATGGATGGATGGATGGGTGGATGGATGGATGGATGGATGGATGGATGGATGGATGGATGGATGGATGGATGGATGGGTGGATGGGTGGATGGATGGGTGGATGGATGGGTGGGTGGATGGATGGATGGATGGATGGATGGATGGATGGATGGATGGGTGGATGGATGGATGGATGAATGGATGGATGGATGGGTGGGTGGATGGATGGATGGATGGATGGATGGATGGATGGATGGATGGATGGGTGGATGGATGGATGGATGGATGGATGGATGGATGGATGGATGGGTGGATGGGTGGATGGATGGGTGGATGGATGGGTGGGTGGATGGATGGATGGATGGATGGATGGATGGATGGATGGATGGATGGATGGACGGATGGTTGGATGGATGGATGGATGGATGGATGGATGGATGGATGGATGGATGGATGGGTGGATGGATGGATGGGTGGATGGATGGATGGGTGGATGGATGGATGGATGGATGGATGGATGGATGGGTGGATGGATGGATGGATGGATGGATGGATGGGTGGATGGATGGATGGATGGATGGATGGATGGATGGATGGATGGATGGGTGGATGGGTGGATGGATGGGTGGATGGATGGATGGGTGGGTGGATGGGTGCGTGAATGAGGAGACAGAGCCGTAGTTGGATAGGTGGATGGATGGATGGGTGGATGGATGGATGGGTGGATGGATGGATGGGTGGATGGATGGATGGATGGATGGATGGATGGATGGATGGACGGATGGTTGGATGGATGGATGGATGGATGGATGGATGGATGGATGGATGGATGGATGGGTGGATGGATGGATGGATGGATGGATGGATGGATGGATGGATGGATGGATGGGTGGATGGGTGGATGGATGGGTGGATGGATGGATGGGTGGGTGGATGGGTGCGTGAATGAGGAGACAGAGCCGTAGTTGGATAGGTGGATGGATGGATGGGTTGACAGATGGGGGGTGAAGAGAGAGTGGTGGTTAAGTGGATGGACAGAAAGACGGATGGATGGATGGATGGATGGATGGATGGATGGATGGATGGATGGATGGATAAAGAGACAGAGTGGTGAATAGGTGAAGAGATGTATAGACAGGTTAAAGGAAGAATTACTAGAGAAAGATATGAAGGGAGGGGTAAATGTATGGAATGGAATGGAAAGTGTGGGAAGGACAGATGGAGGGATGGTTGGATGAATTGTTAGATGGATGAAGGGTTGGATGAATGGCAGAGCGGTAGGGGAGAGGGATGTAGGGGTAATTGGACAGAGGGCTGGAGGTGGGTGGATGGATGGATGGATGGATGGATGGATGGATGGATGGATGGATGGATGGATGGAGGAGTAGGTGGGTGGGTGAACGAGTGAATGGATGGAGGGACGGGTGGATGGGGAGGTCCGGAAGGACAAAGCTGTCCTGCTGGAGGAATGAGCGGCCGGGCGGGGCGGAGGTGCAGGCGGGGCGGGTCCGGCCGGGCCACACGTGCAGGGTGCGCCCCGCCTCCGGCCCCTCCCGCCCGCCGAGCCCGCCCCGGTGCTGCCGGTGCCGCCCGGCGGGGAGCGGCGCGGAGCGGAGCCCGACGGGGCGCGGCGAGGATGGGCAGGGGGCCCCGGCGGCTGCCGCCCTCCAGGTGGGGAACACCGGGAAACGGGGCGCTGAAATTCCTCCTCCCCCCCGAGTCCGGGCCGGGGGGCGGTGTAACCGGGAGCAACTTGTAACCGGGGTGCTCTGCATTCCTGCTGCCCCTGGTGGGGCTTCTTATAGCGGGAGCGTCCGTGTAAAACGAGGAGCTGGTGGCGGGTGTGGTGGCCGTGTAATCTTGAGAAGAGCCCCAAATGCTCTGTGGGGGTGATAATCGCGGTGTGATGAGGGGGGACCACGGAGTCGAGGGCTCCGTGATCAGTCGGGAGCGCTGTGCTGGAGGAGCCGCTGGCATCGATCAGCACGGCTCCTTGCAGCCCCCGAGCAGCACGCGGTGCTGGGCTCACCCGGCAGCGCCGATCCCCGCCTCACCCCCCGCATCCCCCGAGATCCCCCATCTGAACCCGCGGCTGGGGACGGGCCGCGCTGCCGTGACTCATTTCAGGCCCGCGTGTTTGTTTGCCGCCCCACGGTGATGCTGTCTGGGGCCCAGGTGTGGGGCCCGGCCCCAGGGGACCCCCCCAGTGCACGCGGCGCCCCGGGAAATCCCGGGGGTTCTCCGGCACCCGGTTGGAGTTTTGGCGGTGCCGCTGCCGGAGGTGGCACTGAGTCACCGCTGCCCGGTGTCACCGCCGCGGAGCTCCCCCCGCACGGTCCCGCTGCTCGGGGCATCGCTGCTCCGCACACCTTCGGCCCCGCAGCCCGGCAGGGCGGAGGTGCGCCCTTGGCAGCGCTGTGCTGTGGCAACAGGATGTGGTTTGGGATGTGACAAGCCCAGCCGCGTGTCATCCCTTCGGCGTCGGTGTCCGCTCACGCATCGGCCGCCGAGATGTCCCCGTGCTGGTGCCCGTGAAGGAGCGTCTTGGTGCGGTGCCCCCGGCGGCTCCGTTCGGTGGGCAGGGCTGCCAGGGAGTCACACGGACACAGCCCGGCCAAATGCTCTGCTCAGCGCTGCAGTACCTACCCGAAAACAAGGTTAGCTGCTTCGGATGGTGCAAGCCCTATAGGAGGAAAGGGCTCGGGCTGACTCAAATCACTAACGAAAGTGGGAGAAAAGAGATTTCAGACCTTTGTTTTCATGTTTATTAAAATCTCACTGCTAGCCCTCTGCACCCGTTAACTTTGCGAATAGCTTATTTTCGGTGCTGGTGCTGTTACTCTCAGTGCAGGGAAAACATGCTCAGGCAGCTGCAGGCTGGTGCTGCTCATCCTGTGTCTGAAAGGGGCGATGGTAAGCAGCTGCAAATTATTTAGTTTCTTGATTTAAAGTAATTTTCTAGATCTTGGTTAGATGCAGAGGTTGCAAACTCCAGGGCTGTGCAGGATGTCAACACTTTGTGTGACTTTTTGTGTCTTTCTGTGTGTGTACATGCTGGGGAGGGCTGTGGTGTTTGGTTGTTTCATGGTCACAGCAAAAAACTTGGATGGCGTTGCAAATGGTTGCTGCAACATGACTGCAAAGTGTTTTGGAGTGTTTCGAGTGTTGCTCAGATTAGAGCTTAAGCCTGGAAAGATGAGACGATAAAGAGAGAGAGCCTTGCAGCAGTGGGTGCATCCCTTGGCTGCAGTGACTGCAGGAGGCTGAAGGATGCTGGCATCCCCTGGAGCGGGGCTGGGTGGTGCCCTGGAGGTTTCTGATGGTGCAGAGCTCAGTTTGCTATGCTGTGAGACGGAGGAGTGCTTCAGCTTTGCACCATGATCCTGGCTGGCAGCAGGGATGCGCTGCTCTGTGCTGCATGGCTGGGGCTCTCCTGCAGCTCTGCAGGTCAGGGCAGAGGAAAGGGGACGGCAAAAGTGCTGTGGGTGTTTTTGCAGGAGGAGCAGCTGTAGTGGCAAGGTGGGTTCGGGACGGGGGCACATCACCAGTGCTGCAGGAGGATGCAGCTGGCCAGACCATCCTCCCCCCTCATAGATCAGGCCACCCCCATTTGGAGAAAAGCAAACCAAAACTGTCACCTTGTGCCTTTTGTTGAACGTGAAAACAAAGATGTGAGTTTTGCACCGAGAAAGAAGAACTGAATCCAGACAAAGTGCTGCTGCAGCCTCTGGGGCTGAAGGATGTGGCACTGATTGCCATCAGAGTGATGCTCCAGTCATGGTGGGGATCAGGCTGTGGCACCTGTACAGTGATGCAGGGACTGCTGCAGTCTTGCTATTCTGCAGCTCACCTGAGGCAGTTTCAGCTTCTCTTTTTTTTTGGGGGGGGGGCGGGGGGGGGGGTGACCACTGAGCTGTTTCGGGTGTGCTGGAGCTGCCAGTTTTTGCGTTATCATTCTGCAAGAGGAAAATGTGCATGAGTTTGCTGGAGGAGAGCTTCTCAGGTGAGTGCCCAGATGAGATGTTTTTGAGTTGTGGGAGGCTCCCGCTGCTTCTAAACTCCTCTCCCATCCCTGCTTTGAGCTTCTGCTGGGCAGTAAGTTAGGGTATGTAAGTTTCCTATGGAAACCGTGTGTCCCCACAGGCATCACATTGCAGCCTGACACATCTTCCCTTGCTGCAGCTTTGCAGCCATGCTCAACCAGGGAGGTGTTTTGGGCTGGAAATGCAGTGGAGGAAAAAGAGATGTGGATGCAATCAGCCTCTCCTCTCCTCTCCTCTCCTCTCCTCTCCTCTCCTCTCCTCTCCTCTCCTCTCCTCTCCTCTCCTCTCCTCTCCTCTCCTCTCCTCTCCTCTCCTCTCCTCTCCTCTCCTCTCCTCTCCTCTCCTCTCCTCTCCTCTCCTCTCCTCTCCTCTCCTCTCCTCTCCTCTCCTCTCCTCTCCTCTCCTCTCCTCTCCTCTCCTCTCCTCTCCCTTTCTGCTTCCTTAAGAGGCTCAGTACTGTGGGACTCTGCTGTGTGGACATCTACCACCACTCCATTGCCAGCCACTTCCTTGCGAGGTCCCAACCCACCACAAATCATCTCTGGAGGTCTCCAGGTGACCTGACAACCCCACCCAGCACTGTGTCTGTCCTGCTCTGTGTACATCTTTGCCCTCCTTGAAGGCACAGCTGGTTGTGGAGCTGCTGATGCCTGCGAGGCTGCGGCCAGGACCTGCACAGCACCCAGGCTGGGAACCTAGGGAGAAGCTACAGCTCCCAGTGCATTTCTCAGCACAGACACCAAAATCCCCCCTAAAACAGCCTTCCCCTCTGTAGGATCGTGCTTTTTGCTGCCAATTAACGCCATGTGAGAATTTGTCTCCCCAGTGACAGGTCTGTACGACTCCTCAGATGCTTTAATTGCAGGGCTTTCAGCAGCCAGAGCGTGATGAAATGGTAATTGTTGTGATTGTGTGCTGTGCAGTAGCTAAAAGACGTGGCTGTTTGGTGAAGCTTAATTAGGAAATAGGGACACTGTTGGGAATGGCTCTGAGATGAGATTTTCCTAATGAAAGCTACTGAATAGGCAGCCTTGTAATGAAGAACAGGCTCATGAGGGGCTCTGCCAATTGCTCTTCTCTAGTGTTAATTTTGTATTTCCTCCCCATTGTTTCTAATACCCTCTTGGAAAAGCTTGAAGATAAAATGCTTTATTTTCTTACGGCTCGTATCCTGTTTGGCAAGCCGTGATTGCAGCGCGTGCATCTGGAATACATGAGTGGACAGGCTGAGCTCCTTCAGACTTCTCCATCTCTGATTTCGAGCTCTGCCATTGAAGAAGAAAAGCAGAAAAGCCACCTCAGCTCATGGCTGGGTGATCTGCTCCCCGCTGTGCTCTGTGCTGCAGGGGATGCCTGGCTGCCTGTGCAGATGTGAAGCAGGAGGAGAAGGCAGCACAGTGCTGCAGGATGCTCTCCTGCCAGGAGCAGCGCAGCGCGGTGTTGTGCTTTCTGCTCACATGTGCTCCCCTCGCAAGTCTGACTGCTGTATTTAGCTGTGCTTCACCTGCCACATCTGAGAGCTCGCCTGGCTTCCAGTGTGCTGCTGGTAAGAAGGAGCCCAGCAGTCAGAGCCTGACCAGCAGCTGCGTGGCTCAGTGCTCCCACCTGCACTGTGCTGTTCCCGGAATGGGGCCAGGCAGCCCCTGGGTGCTGAGCAGGCTCCAGAGCTGCCTCCCAGCTGTGCTGGGCAGTGGAAAGTGCTGCAGATGTTGTTGGCTGACAGATGTGAACGCTCACCCCACGGCGGAGTTAAAAGCGGAATTAGAAAATGCTCTCTCAGTGATGTTTCCTGCGGTGCTGTGATGATCACTGATGTCCTGTTTGGTAGGAAGAGAGCTTGGTTTTCCCTCGAATGCCTCATTTTATTGCCCCAAATTCCCACAGTGCTTGAAGTGAGAGCAGCTCCTGAGATGCTGCTTGTCCTTGTTTGGGGTGGCTTGAAGCAGAAGTGAGCAGCACATGTGATGAGGACGCTTGGGAACGCAGAGCATGCAGGAGTGTTGTCCTGCTGTGGTCACAGTGTCAGCTCTGAGCCCGGTCTTGTGACCTTCCCCACCAGTGCTGCAGCGTCTCTTTTTTTTTGGTTAGAGTTGTTTTGTGCTGTAACATCAGAGCATTTGAAATACCCAGTAGGCAGCCTTAGCATTAAAGCTGTGTCAGTGTTGAAACGCAGTGCTGCATGGGCAGGCTCACTTAGGAAGGACTGTGCTGTCTCAAACTTGCAAAAGAGTTTTTCACCCCTTCCACACGGCCCATTCTTGTTTGGTCTGAAATAAGGATGAAGCGCTTCCCCTTTCAGCTGCTTCCCCCATCGCTCTGTGTCTATTTAAACCTCCTCAGCTCTGAGGCTTCTCTGCAAACCAACAGTCATCCTTTCAGGTGGCATTTCCCTTTTCTCGCTGTTTTTGGCAGCCTCTCCACGTGAAACTTGACAAATGTTTCTTTGTTCTCGGTGCCTTTGTGTTGATAAACTTTGCACATTGGTGCACGTGGGGCTGCGCAAAGAAGCTACGGTGGCACTTGGCTGTGGGTCCTTTGTGTGTGACTGAACGATGCCCTGCCTGGGTTACGCTGCTGCTGCTGCTGTTGCTGCCTTTCCTGGGCATGGATCCTGCTCACCAAAGAGGCTCCTGTTTGATGTTTGCCTCATTGCATTGATCAGCTGGATGGCAAGCAAACATAATCAGCTTGATGTTCTCACCAGACTGCTCTTCAGGTGCAAATTACTCTGGGGTTATTCTGGTCTGAATGCTGAACAGTGCATAATCCTTTATGAACTCAGGCAGAAACAAGAAATGGCTGCAGGAGTCCAAGTCTGTTTTTGCTGGGTATGCAGCTCACCCGGAGCCTGTGGACCTTGTTCATGATGGTCCCTGAGCTGCTGGCTTGCAGTGCTGGATTGGAAAAGACCACAAAGATCATCTAGTCCAACCATCAACCCATCCCCACCAACCACATCCCTCAGTGCCACGTCTCCACGGTGCTTGAACACCTCCAGGGATGGTGACACCCCACCGCCCTGTGCAGCTGTGCCACTGCATCACCACTCTTTCTGAGAATAAATTGTTACTAATATCCGATCTGAACATCCCCTGGTGCAACTTAGTTCCTGCAGACTTGGCTCTTGGTGATGAGTTGGGATGAAGGCATTGCTCATCACAGGAGGAGCCGAGGACTGGAAGGAGCTCAGGTTGTGTCTGCTGCATCCTTTGCTCCTGTGACACATTGGAAGGGTTTGGTGTCTTCTCCAGAGCTGGTTAGGGCTGTACCAACCCTTCTGCCCAAAGCAGCCCCAGGCCCTTGGTGGGCTTTGGGAGTGGGTATCAGTCACCACCTCACTTGCTGTTGGCCTAAGTGTGATGAGGAACAGCCAAAACCATTCTCACCATCATCTGTGTTCTGTGGAGTTGCCATCAGTGGTGCTGGAAGGGAACTGAAGTTTTTGGGCAACCATGCCAGGGACTGAAAATACTTCTGGGTTCCCAGCAGGGCCTCCACAATGGCAGGAAGTAACTTCTAAAGCTTCCTTTGGACACACGGGGCTTTGGGGGAAAGATTTACTTGCTTGTTTATGCTGTAAGTTAATCTATTTAGTGGGCTTGGCATAAGGCTCACATAAAGCCCTCTGGAATGATCACGCTGCCTGTGTGCAGTGCTTTGTCTCTCACTTGCTTTGTTTCACAGCTGGAGTAATCAGGCAGAGGTGGAGCCAATGGAAATCTCACATGTAAACTTGTTTTTCTGAATAGGCTGAAAGGAAATAGTGTGGGCTCTTATTGCCCTTCATCCTGAGAGGATTGGAGGAAAGGCTGTGAGGGGCAGAGGTTGGAGTCTGCACACAAAGGGACCCTTGGGTGGGTGGGCTCTGCGCTCCTCTGCTCAGCTGGGGCACGAGGGTGGTCCATGGCCCCATCAGAGATGACAGATGGTTTTGCAGCATCAAAAAAATGCATGAAAGGGAAGCCCAAGAAATAGTGAAGCAGTGTAGCAGAGCAGGGAGAAGCAAGACGTGTTCCTGTGAGAGAAACGAGAAGTCTTAGGGCGAGTTTGGAGAGGCAGAAGAAAGTGCTGTGTTGGTGGAATGAAGAAGAGCCAGTGGGATTTTCTTTGTTACATCATGGTATCATTGCTTGCACTCGTTTGATGCCATCCTAAATACACTAGTGCACACATGTGTGACTTTCCACTGTAAAAATGTGGTGCTTTCCTGAGGGTCATGTCCAAAGGAGCCCCATGTACCCAGCGGCTGCCCTGGGAAGCCCACGAGTTGAGATCCATGCCCAGAGATGCTCAGTGCTGGGCTCCCTCCCAAGAAGAAGACATAGCTGCATGTCCTTGGGAGATTCTCCCTGCTGAACGTGGAAATACCTGGAGACTTGTCCCCTTTGGCCCACTGACTGACTTTTGGAGGCCTCCCAGAGGTTGTGATCCACTCCCCTGGGCTGAAGTCAGCCTGGGGAACATTGGGAGGAACCACCTGATCTGCCACTTCTCTGCCGAGTTCTCCCTTCCCTGCTGTGCTGACAGCAGAGCCAGTTGGGCTGTGCCAGAGCCCAGTGCTATCTCCAACCTGCCTCTCGCTGGGGCTTCACTTGGCTCTGCCTGTCATCAGCTGTGGTGTTGGGTGAAACTTCAACCTTTGCTCTCTTGATAAAGGCTGATAGGAGCTAAAATTAACTCTTGCATCATGTGGTGAGGGGTTTTCATAATCGATGCCAGGAACAAGCACGTTTCCTCTCTGAAAAGTGAGTATGCCTAACTGGTCTTATCTTACTCAGATCAGATGTGTGTCATTTCTGCTGATTTTTGATGAGAAAAACAGAGGCTTTTCTGACACTGGCTGAGTTTTGTCCAGCCCACGCAGTCCTTTGTGTGGTTATGGATGTGGCTGGGCGTGCTGATGCCTCTGCACCCCTCAAAGACTGACTAGGAGCAGGTCTGGATGCTAGGGAGATGCAGATGCTGCTGGTGGCAGGGCTGCCTTTGGCAGGAGGAGAGGTCAGCGTGGCTCTGCGCTCCTGGCCAGAGAGAACCTCAAGCTACCAAAACCTGCCAGCTTTGGTCTGGTGCTCTGGAAGGTGAGGAAAGTGTTGATGGAGCAAAGAGAGAAGGAAGAACAGAGTAGGGCTGGGATTTCTTTTTTTTTTTTTTTCTTCTCATTTGTTGCTTTTTTTTTTTTAGAAGTTACAATTTGGTGTGAAGATGTACTTCACAATGGTGGAATCCATGAACTTCCCACTGCTGGCCACTCATCCAGCTGAGGGTGGGCAAGGCAGCAGAACAGGAGGGCTGAGGATGGTCCTTGGCTTTGGGGCATGGACCGCTCTGCCACTTCCACTCGGTGCAAGTCTCTGCTCATTCTGCCCTTGATGACATGGATAGCATTGCTAATTCTCTTCCTCTTTCCAGCAGCTGTTTTATGATCATTCATCCCATGTCTTTGCTCCCAGCAGCAATGTGTTTTCTCCCCGTCCTTCAGTTTGAAGCTTGTCTTTCAGCGCGACCTTAGAGATCTCATCACACCTTGCTATTATTCTTGCTCCAAGAATAGGACTTTTACAGTTTCCTTCAGAAATCACTGCAAAAAGTAATAGACTCAAATCAAACCTTATCAGGGGGATACATTCTTCCCTGTGCCTCTTCCCTGCAGCCTGGTACTTGAGCAGCTTAAGAGCATTGTGGCACAGGAGCTAAAAATGAGATATGAAAGGTGCGGGCCATGCTTTGAGCTTGCCAAGGCAATGTCTCACCAATGGTTAAAGCATCTCTGGTTGAAAGGACCTCAGTGAGCAAAAAGAGAAATGTCTTTTTGGAGAAAGAAAGGAGGCACCATCGCAGCTCTTCTCAGTCATGGCTTGGTGGGACTAATTTAGAGATTCTTATTTCTCGCATCGTGGCTTTAAAGGGGCAGCGAGTGGAATTCCCCTGCTGTCTGTTTGTCAAGAGAACACTAGATCCTGTCCTGAGAAGCAGTGACTGCAGAAAAGAGCATTTTAAACACAACTGGTGAGGAAGTCTCAGCTTGCAGGCTGGGCAGTCGGTGGGGAGCACTGCAGACAGCTCTGTGTGGGACACTCACCCTGTGCTGGCTTTGGTTTCCCATCAGCGTTGCTGTTGGGGTCTGATGCTGACCCTGGTCTCCACGCCACCACCATAACATCGACATTGGCATGGCTGACATTGCAGTGAGGAAATCTCTTGCTTGTAGAAAGTCCCAGAATAATTCGTGTCTTCAGCTTGCGTGAGTCTGCAATGCATCACATGCTATTTCTATTTCTCAAGGAAATGCAATTACTCCAAAATGCAGGCTGAATGTGGAAGCAGTAAGCATCTGATTGTCTGAGTCCACGTCCAGCTGCAAAATGCTACAGTCACTCAATTTCTGCTGAATTTATGTCTCTGGGAGGTCCCCTGGCTTCCAAAAACTGCTGCTGGTCTGCTCAAGGTTAAGGAGGGTGGCTGTATTGCCCTGCTGCATTTAGCTACCCATGGGTACCAGCCCACGAGCGGCTGCTGTTCTCGTGTCTCCCATCAGCTCCTGTGAGACCACAGAGGTGGACAAAAGTTCTGCTTTGTTTTCACCCCATGCCTATGTGGATTGGCTGGATTGCAGTTTCCACATTGCTCTTACTGAACATTGCTGGGACTGCTTTTCTCTCGCTTCCTCCCAATGCAGCTCTGACTGCCCAGGGCCAAATTCTGAAAACATCTGGGGGGGTTCCTCAGGGGATCCATGAATCTGATGGTATCCCCTGCAAATGAGGGTGACAGCGGGCCGTGCTTCTTATGTGGAAAATGGCAAAAGCATCGGGACAGGCTGTCCAGAGAGGTACTGGAGCCTCCTTCTCTGGAGATACTTAAATCCTTTCAGATTTTACTTCCTTCTGAAGTGCACAACTTGCTTTGCCAGGGGGACTGGGAGGTCTCCAGGGGTCTCTTTCATCTCCTGTAATTGTGATTCTGTGATTCAAATCAGGACAGCTGCTCATCACTTTGCTTCTGAGATCATCTTTCTCTGAAATAGCTGAGAATTGCCCAGAAGCTGCTGGCAATGCCATCAGCCCTGCCACCTCTGAGGCCATGCAGGTTTGGGTATCTGTGTCTCCATGCAGCTGGAAGCAGCGTGTTCCTCTGCATGCAGCCAGGTGTGGCCTCTGGTAGAGCCTGGCTGCAAACTCAACTCACTTCCAGCTCCAACTCCATACTCAGCAGCCTGCTTTGCCTTGGTATCTCTGCTCTGGCTTAGGAGGATACTTTTATCTGCTCCATAGCATGGAAATGATCTCTTGCTGCAGCTCCCTGGAGCTGGAGGCTTGTCAGTAACACTGTGATGAGAATGAGAAGCTCATTACCAGCAGAAAATGGTGGTTTCACTCTGAAGTCACTAGAATTTTGCTGTGGTTGACTTCTGTACACGTACTAATGCGTATCATCTGTGAATGGCTCCATGAAATTGACCTTATCAAAGCACACACTTTGTTTTCAAAGGTCTCTGCTGTAAAAGCAGACAGCCAAGTGTCATGCTTGTAAGGATTCCTTGGGTCAGTGACTTACTGACCCACGAGCTGCTCCTTCCAGCACTCCTCCCCAGAGGCCTGGAGATCTCAAGTGGACAAAGTTTGCAGAAACGTTGACTTCTGCTTTTGTTTGTTATGAATCAAGTCTGAGGGTGAAAGAAGTGTAAGCTAAGCTGAGTGTATTGCAATGTCCATGTTTCCATTATTGCACTATCTGAGCTTGTTGCAGGCTCTGAAACGTTTGGTCATGCAACTGCTGGGCAAGGAAGGAAGTGTTGTTATTCCTGCTTTGCATGTGGGAAGCAGCTTTGGGGGATAAGAATGGGAGCTGTCTTGCACGAGGATGCCTAGCTGAAAACTGGGGCCTCTAAAGTCACTAAGTCTGCTGGCTGCTTCTGGAGGCGTTCAATCCAGATGGGTGGGATGGGATGGGATGAGCTGACTGCTGTGTTAGGTGCTCTGTCCGTCCATAGCTGTTGGCCTGCTTAGAAATTCACCTCGTTTTTGTATAGGTAAAGTTGCAGGAGATGAATCCTATCTCTGGGTTGGACCCAGAGTGGAGTGGATGTGGATTCTCTAAAGTCTCCAGACCAGTTTGTTGCTCAGTTGCCTTGCTTCGTGCCTTGAATTCCATTGCTTTTTGACTGGCTGACCAGCCTTTAACACCTTGATGTAAGAAACAAGATGCGGACTTCTGTCTGGTATTCCTTGCCTTGAAATGTCATTGGTTGTACAGCAGATTCACAAATGTATTCGTGGTGTAAAGGACTTTCCTCATTCACTGTGTTGGAAAGAGCCTTCATGGGGATGCCAGCAGGGCTGCTGGTGGGCCGTGGTGCTCAGGGAAGAGGGTGAAAACCACTCTAGCAGAAAGGGCATCTAACAGAACAGCTGTGCTTACGAACAAGCACGACACGTTGAACACCAGTTGTCCTGCTCAATCCACTCTGGATGTTTCTGCTGTTTGTTTTGGGCAGATGGGATCCTGTGTGCCCAGAGCCTTTCAAGTCATCCCACCTCGTGTTAGCTCCTTCATATCCTGTTTTCTCAGTAACTCCCAATGAGGTGTAAATTATGGATGTTCTGTTATGACCTTGTGACTGTCAGCCTGTGCCTTGCTGCTAATTAATGCGCTGCAATTCCTTTACCTCTAAAAATATCTGGTTGTGCTTCACTGGTAAGGTTACAGCAATAGGTTTTAAGCAGGCAAAGTGCTAAACACTTTCTGGCTGTACTGTAGGAAGAAGCTTCTTGTAGTGAGGCTTAGCAAGATCCTTATGGGAAGGGAGATGGGAGATGTTGTCCTTTCAAGATGACATTTCTGTTGTTGCCAGGGGAAAGCCAAGTTACTGCAGCTGTAATGAGAACAGTATTTAACTGTTGGAGTGATCCTTGGAGCTGCTGTCCAGATTGAAAGCAAGACCCAAGTCTGTGGCTGGGGTGTGTGATTCCTGACTTTGAAACACGTGCTGGGCAAGAAAATGGAAAGCCAGGAGTGAAGGGATGGAAGGAGGCTTTCTCTCAGTGGGGGCTGCACGAGCCCAACCAAGTCCTGTGTGCTGCAGTTTAGGAGCAGCACTAGAAGTCATTGCTGGGATCTGGGCTGCAGCTTTTGCGCATGGCTCCCTCCCCTCTGCTGAGCCGTGCACCCTGCTTTGCTTTGCACTTGCTTAAATGCGACTGTTAGGTTTCCTGGAACTCTCTGGCCCAAACCAGAGCCCTTTGCACACTGCCAGCCCACAGCACAGTGTTGTGGCTGCCACGTGTGGCCCTCGGATGTGGCAGGAGCATGAAATCATCGTCCCAAATAGGAAATGGTGGCACAACTTCCCCCGGCTCCAGGGCACTTCTCCTTTTGGCAGCAGCGTGAGCGGGAAGGTGAAGTAAGATCTCTGTAGAAAATGCAGAAGTGCAGGTTGCTCTTGGAAACTGTCTCGAAGGGCAAGAACTGAGATCCAGCCAGTGGGGGGAGGATGCTTCTGGGAGCACTCATGGCCTCCACCTCAGGTGGGGAGGAAGGATGTTCAGTGCACAGGGAGAGGCCGGGGGGCACAGCCTCTGCACTGGGGATCTGCTTTCTCCTGGGAGCCCCTATCCTCCTCATGCTGTCTGAGAGGTCTCCTGCTCGTGGCACGTTGGGGTTAATCCCTGTTTCCCGTGCTGCTGCAGCAGGGAAGGGATCACCCACACCTGGGCTGCGTTCATTTGGATGCCATCAGCTGCTGGGGAAGGGCAGAGACTGCTGGGGCCTTGGCTGGAATTTTTTTTTACCTCATTTGGTTACTGAGCCCTGTGCACTCAGCAGTAGGGTGAGAATACCAGTGGGAAAGTATCTTATGCAAAAATACCCTAAGCCAATGCATTTCCAGATTCAAAGATGACTTTCCAAGGTCACAGGGCAGGGCCTGCAGTGGACCCTGAGCCACATCTGCAAAGTCCTTGAGCACAACTCAGCCGTGGCACGAGGCAGCTGATGGAGAGCATGAAACTATAGGGTCAGGATGAGTGCACTGGGGACAGTGGGTGTGTTTAAGGGATGTTATGGCTGAAGATGACTGAGGACAAGGTTCCAACGCCTTGTCACGGGCCCGTATGCAACCAAAGTGTCCCTGTGCAGATGTGGTATTTCTGTAACTTGTGCTTTCCCTACGTGAGTTTTTCAACAGAAGGACTGGCCTGGGTCTAAGATTATGGAACATACCTATATGTGTATACATGTGTATTTACATATATATGTATGTATATAAATACGCTAGATATAGAATGTTCATGGTCTTGGTTAGAAGTGTTTGTCCAGCCCTGCTTGCACGTGCTTGCTGACATTTTCCATCCTGCCGAAGGCCCTCATCTAGTTCTGCTACCAGTGGAGGGCTGAGCTACTTGTAGGGCTGGTCTGTTCTACTCCAAGTTGAAGTGGTTGAGCCCAGAGGCAGTGTTCACACCAAGCTGCTGAGGTGGATGTGGGACTGCAAACAGGCAAAGCAGTCCAAATAAACGCAGCTGTCTGCCGGTGTCCAGCTTGCTGCTGACACCACTGACCCTCTCAGAGGATGTTTTCACTTATGACAACATGAAGGGCGCTGGTCTGTAGCACTGGATGCTGATCTCTTGTATCCCAGTGGGCAGCTTAATCTGCAAAGATATTCTGACCTTGCTGGGGATGCAGCAGTGGTGGGGAGCAACCCTACAAGTTGAGACCACCAGAGATGAAGCAAAGGCTTCCAATGGTGGTGGAAGAAAAGGTTTTGCGTGCACGGGGCTGAGCTCTGTTCCCAAAGGCAGGAGGCAGGTGGGAGAAGGTGCCTGCCTGGAGCTTGGGTCTGTGCTGGGTGAGCTGTGCTGGGGGATGGGCTGCTATGGGAGTGGGGAGCACTTCCAGCCTGGCGGTGTCTGAAGGCTCAAGGTTTCAAAGCCATTTTCTTCCCCAGCTCTAGTTTTAACAGCCTCGCTTGGGAAAAGTGCTTTGAAGCCTTAATTGCAATTATGAATCTTCCTCTGTTCCCAGCTTTCCCCTAATTGGCTTCCTGTGAGAATTTACAAAGCTGGTAAAAACAAAACCCTCTGGTTTGGTGAGGGAGGCAGCACTGTGAGATTGCTGAGCCCAAACACAGCGCGGCTCAGCCGGGACTTTGCGCCGCTGTGCCACGAGCAGAGCACTCACAACAGTGCCATTATACTGATGTAAGCTGATTTACATGCTTGCATTTGGAAAGTGCTAATCTGTTTAAGTATTTCTTTTTTTTTTTTCCTCCTTTTTTTCTCCTTTCACCCCTCTCTAATCTTCTGCGGGCCCTGCCAGGTTCCCAGCTCCTTTGGCTGGAATAGGGCCCCAGCTCAATCCTTTATCTGTCTATTTGGCAGCCCCTGGTGAAGTCGTTAGCGAACGAGTGACACTTTTCTTTTTTTTTTCCCGGCTCATTAATTAGATTTACAGAGCCGAGCGGCTGCTGCAAAAGTCTGGGCAAGGCAGCTCTGTATTTTGTTTCTTAGGAATTTGGGTTTTAAAAACTGCCCAAAGCTTTGCTGGTTCTGGTGCTGGCGTTTGGACGTGCAGCTCCGGTGCGTGTGCTGCTGCTGGGAACACGTCTCCGCTCACACACAGCTCCGTTCCTCCCATCTGCTGCTGCATGAGCTGTTCTCATCCCTTTCCATCGTTTTTTTGCTGCTGGAGGATGGGTGTCTGGGTGCTGCGCTCCTGAGGTGCCCGCGGCAGGATATCTTGGTTAAGGCAAGTGGTTTTGTGGGTTGCAAATAACCTCTGTGACATATCACTGTTTCTTTTTTCATTTAATTATGCATTTCGGTGTGTCCTGCTTTGGCAGCTCTACCTGCCAAGGTCGGAAACGGGATTGGGATGACTAGGTCAGGAGTTAGAAATAAGGGGATGGAAGGAACACAGTGCCATCATATTCCTCTGCCAATGAATCCCAGATGGGGCTGCTGGGGTGTGCTGCAGCAGGGCCTTGCTTCTGCTCAGGAAGGAGGAAACTGAGGCACGGAGAGGTCACTCATGCCATGGCATTGGGCTCTTGGTTTCTATTGGGGGCTTTCGGTTCCTTTTGTAACCACTAGACAGCTCTGTTCTCAGCTCAAGGGGTTCCAGTGGGTGGTGCCCAGCACCGGGCACTCTGTGGTACCACTCCATGCTGCCATCACTTTCATCCCATTTACAAACAGGCAACTGGGATGCTCTGAGGGTTGCGTGACCACACTGCTGCTTAAAGTGAATTCACCACGGTGAATATTTGAGGGCTCTGAAGAAAGAAGGATTCTGGACAGTTGTTGGAAGTCGGAATCAGTGCCAGCTTCATCAGTCAGCACTGAGGGCAGTGCTGGTTGCGCTGCTTCCCTCAGCCCTGGATTCATCTGCTTCAGGGCTGCAGCTCTTGGTACCAGGCTGGCTGCAGGAAAACCCAAGCATGGAGCTCACGTTCTGCTCTCCTCACCTGTCTGCTGGTTCTTCTCAAAGTATTACAGGATTTGCCTCAGCAGATGCAGAATCCCAAAGCCTAGGACAGTGTGGGGCCAGCACGACTTGTGCTCGAGAAAACGATGGCAGCCTTTAGAGGTGGAGAACTGTGTCTGCTTGAAAGGGTTTTGTAGGGGAAGAGCTGAGGGAGGGGGGTCAGAAATAACTGCAAAAAGTCAAAAAAAAAAAAAAAAAAAAAAAAAAAAGCTGTGAGAAAAAGCAATTTGCACTTAACCCACTTGAGAGTTGCCCTCCCAGAAACGTAGTGATGCTTATCTACAGAAAGGTCCCACTGGCGGCAGTTTGCTGTTGGGGCAAATTGCCTGCTAATTCCTGCTGCAGCTAGCCAATTAGTCAGCTCATTACACCTTCCTGACTGGTCTGGCGAGTGGAGCCCATTGCCAAGGGGACAGGAACTTCCCAGGGAGGTGCTGGATCAGATTGCTGTGTCTTCTGATCCCTCTGGTGTCTGGCAGAGGTGAGACATGAGCTCCAACTGTCAGACCCACTTGTTTGGTGCCAATGAAGACAAAAGCAAAAGAGACCTCTTGGGGTTTCCCTGGAGGTCAGAGGGAAAGGAAATGGGTCACTGCCAGGCAGGGAGAGCTGAAGGGGAATCCGAAAGGTCTGCGCTGAGCTGTGAGCCAGCAGAGCAGGGATCTTGCTTTGCTGAGCCTCTGCTCTTTTATTTCTATCAGTAGTATCTATTTCCAAGATAGTATTATTTCACATATCCAAACCATATGTTATTTCCATTTGTTATTATTTTTAAAAATGCCCTTTGAAGCACCTCTCACAACTTGCCTCCAAGTGTCTGCCTGCATGTGTCCTGAGCTGTGAGTGTCATAGATGAAATGGGAAGGGTGGAAGAGCTGGGAAAAGCTAAGGATAAATGTAACAGATGCATTCCATGCAACTCTCAGAGGGTGAAGCACATTGGCTTTAAGGTGGTGGCAGGATCCTGGCGGGGCTCGTGTCCTGCCACCACCTTCCTCTGTTCCACTTTGCCTTCCCCACTGGCTGTGGTTCCCATTGCTGCACGGACAGCAGTACATTTTCCTTCCTTGAAGCAGTTATTTGAGAATAAGGGCAGTAAGTAGCACACAAGGCTAGTGCTGAGGGAATGCAGGGAGTGAATAATTCCCAAACACTGTGATTCTGGGGTGCTGGGTCCAGAGTCTTACTAGAGGTGTGCCCATCGCAGGGCTGGCTGGCTTGGGTGCAGCATCCCAATTTTGGGTGCTCCAGTGGATGGCTGTGGTGACTGGGTCTAGAGGTGGAAATGGAGCAAAAGGTGATGGGAAGGGGCACGTTTGAGATTGGCTCCCATACCAAGAGGGGGCTGAAGGCTGGCTCAGGGTGCAGGGTGGAACTGGAGGATCTGTAGGGTAGAAGCCAAGATGAAAGTCATCAGAATCAGGCAGGGACTGCATGAAAAGATGTTCAATTGAGCCGTTTTGGGGAATCAACCCTGACTTGCTAAAAATACAGCTTTTGGTACCTGGCCTGGCCAGACGTGTTCATGAGCTGCAGCTGGAGCACAGCTTGCTCCCATCCGGGCTTGTGGCTTGGGACTGGCAAGGGTTCACTCCTTCAGTGACTGCTGCTGGTGTCAGGGGTGGCTGGCCTGTCCCATGCCAGGCTGCCCCAAATTGGCTCCAGGCCCTCCTCTGGGTCACCCTGAGGAGGGGAATGCAGCTGACACTGCTCAAGTGCTCAAGGGCATCAGTGCTGGGATGGCAGCATGAAGGAAGCAAGAGTGCTCCGCTTGTGTTGCTGTCCCACATCCTTCAGGAGTATGGTCCTCCCTGAGGGTTGGTGGGCTTTTCTGGCCTGCTGGGAACCAAACCCAAGGAGCATCAAACCCTCAAGCTCTCTCTCCATGAGTCACCTCTTGGACCTCTGTCTGTGTGTCTCGGTGAGAGAAGGAACCCAGGCCATGAGCTCCCAGTGATGTGAGTGAGAGGTTTTTGCTGGCAGCATCCTCCTGGTGAAATCACCACTCCTACCCACCTCCTGCCTGGGACCAGAGCACCCAGCTCCAGCAGTGTCTTTGTAGATGCCATCTGCAATGAGGATTTGGATGGCACTCTGTGGATTGGTTCCCCTGAATTGATGCTGGTGACAAATCCCATCATCACTCAAACTGGTCTCCCAGTATGGGGAGCTGGTGGCTTCATCCCAAGACAGGTGAGTGTCAGCTTTGGGTCTGGGAGGGTGGCATGTACCCAGGGCTGTGCCTTCTCACTGGGGCTCCTGTGTGCCTGGGTTCACTCCTGAATTAATCCCTGCTCCAAATTCAACTTAAACGTTGAAGGGTTAAAGGCCAACTTTAGGGCTGGGGTCTCTGTTCTTTTATTAGATAACAAAACGAACAACACGAAGCATTGAGCTGGTTCCTGCTTCAAAGCAGCGTGTCCATTCAGAGCAGGTATCGCCATTGCAACACAATTTTAGAACAAAGAAAGAAAACAGAGACAAAACTAAAAACAGGAACCAGCAGATAAACAATCCGCCGGTGCTGCTGTGCTGAGCCGAGCTCCTTCCTGCTCTCAGCCATCTGGCAGGTCAGCACGGAGACCTGGGGGGTTCATTGGGCCTGGCTGTCCTGGTTGGCTCTTCCCAGTGGGGAAGCCAGCTGGGAAATGGTTGAAAAGCTTCTCCATTCAACAGAATGAAATAAATCATAATAAATAAAACCAAAGAACCTGCAGCACTGCGCTGTGAGCAGAGCGCCCGGCTCTCCTCTTCCTGGAGCGATGCCACAGGTTCACCACTCTGACCTGGGCGAGATGTTTCTCCTGGCTGTGTTTGTGAGGTTGGCATCTGGCTCCAGCCCTGAGAAGCTGAATGTTGCCAGGGTTTCCATAGAAGGGGTGCTGGTGAGCCATTGAGAGCAGGAGTGTGATCAGAGCTTGGAGCTGCAGCTGCCTGGGGCTGCTGGGATGGGAGAATGGGCACAGCAGCACCTCTGGTAGCAGGTGCCTGTTTGGGTGCTGGTGTCCCTACCCAGTGCTGTGGAAAACTGGTGTCAGACTGGGCCCAGGAGAGCTGTCTCAGTGGGGGTCTCTTAGCAGTGAGAACCGAAATACCTGTGCATGGAGGAGGAAAATGTTTTATTTGGTCTGAAATTACAAGTTTCATCTACTTGTGGCTCGATTTTTACTTTCAGAGTTGCAGTCAGATGAGTGTGAATGCTGTTTCAAAATGATGGGCTGGCAAGTTTCATTCTGAGCCCTTGAGGACCCCTTCCCCCCCACTCCTCCCCTTGTGCACCCTCCATGCAGATGCGTTTTGCTGGGGTTCACTCCGACTCACTGAGGAGCTGGTTCACTCTGAAGCAGTTTATCTGATTACTTTATTCTTTTTGCCAAGTTTCCTGCAGCCTTTTTATTGCTGCTACCATGATTTTGCTTGTTAAACCCGCAGTCCTCTGAAAACTTGACCCTAGGCAGCATTTCCAGCATCACTGGGGCAATGGACTTGGTTCTGTCAATGTCAGTCTGGCTCCCAGTGCTGTGAATCATGGTTGAGGCTCTGTCAGCTCAAAGACAGAAAAGGTGTGCAGTATTAGGGCTGAGCATCTTTATTTTTTCTCGTGGAGCCTTCAACTTTGAGTCTGAAATGAAAAGCAATGGCAGTTTTTTGCCCATCTGGATTTTACTTTCCTGGTGTTCTCAGCTTCTTCACCCCGTGAGCCTTAAGCCCCGGCTGCAAATACGGTAATCTTAGGGATGGAATTTGGGAAATCCCATTAAATAATTCCCCTTGCAGCATCGCGAATGGCTCAGAGGGAGGCATTAGCACAGAGCTGACGTGTTTTAGGCATTCCTCAGCTTCCTCTCGGCTTTTCCTTCTCGTCACCTAAACTGGGCGAGCTTAGCGACGGCCGAGCAGCCACAGCCCCGAGCCCAGTTGTCCCACTTCAGCAGAGGCTCAGAATGCTGCTCCCCAACCAGCAGACAGCAGCCCGTCCCCTGCCCGATCCTCTCAGCGGGCTGCGGCTGTGCAGAGCCGAAATCGAGTCCGCCGCTTCCCACGGCTGCACCGCTTGTGCTTTCTATGCACGGGGACGGGCAGGGCGCTGCGTTTCTTTATTTGGCGTTGCCGCTCGGGGCTACGTGATGCTGAGCGCTGCCGGCTCCGACATCACACACCGCACGTGTGGGAGCTTCGTGGTTCTTCCCCTCCGCCCCTTCTCCCCCTCCCTGCTCTTGCCTGCCGGCAATGCAGCCTCGCAGCTTGCTGCGTTTCCCTGGGAGCAAAGCTTCGCTGCTGCAGAGCTGGAAAACTTGCATGAGCACTAAATCAGCCCTGCCCAGACCTTAATTCCTCCCTGCCCTCGGCTCCCCTGCCCGGCTCTGGGCATGTGATGCATCCTGTCTCCAGGTTTTGGCTGTTTTATGACATCTGGGATGCTTTCTTGATGGGCTTGCTGTTGCAGACAGAAGACTGGATGCAAAACTAGAAGCTGCTTGTGATGGGAAAGTGGCTCTTTGCCTTCCTTCTGCTCCTCCTGGGTGACTTCTTCTCATCTCCTGTGAGGATGATGCTCCAGCCCTTGGCTGCCTTTCTAGTCTGGGGACCCCCCCCCCCCCTTCTGACCAGAGATGTTTCCTTTTGCTGTACACTGATATGCTGTTTTGCCAGCAGAGCAGCAAAAGTGATGGCCGTGCAGCTGCTGGGAGCACTCGAACCATCCTGCAGTTTGCTGCTTAGGGATGCTGTGTCCCAGCTGTGGGTTTATGAGATGCTCCTGACTGTGCCTTGCCACAGAGCCGTTTCCTTTGGCAAATCTGCATCATGAAGTGGTCTGGACTCCTTTCTGTAAAGAAGCCGAAGTGTTCTGCGAACACTTAATGCCTGGGTCTACGGTTTGCCTCATCCAGTCCAGATCTGCTTAGCTACCTGTAGGTGCCCTTTAATATTAAAAGGTCTCTGAAACCACTGTTGCACGTTAGGTGCTTCCCCTGTCTGTGATGGGAGTCTCTCATTCAGCCCCGTTCTCAGGCACAGTGAGAGCAAGGAGCGAGCTCTGTGTCTTAGTAAGCTCTCCAGTTCTCATGACTGCTGGTGGAAATGAGCCTTTGTGGCTCAGCAGGACATCACTGCCCTTCAGAAATGGGCTGTTACCGATGCTGATGGGCTCTCTCAGCACTGTCCTGTTCTTTCCAATGGAGATACATCCCAGTAGCTGGAAACCTCAAAGGTGGAGTTTCTCAGTGATGGATGAATGCTTATTCCTGGCTGTAGTTCTGCACACTCCATGTGTCCATGTTTTCCTGTGTTCCTTGTTTAACACAACAGCAATTTCATCTTTATGTGGTGTTGGTTGTCTCAAAATCTCCCATGATCTTGATGTCTCTATCACAAGTGCACCACTCTGTCTGGACTTTTCTCCTTGGTGTGTATTGCTTCGTGCATCCTACTTCCTCAGCACCAAACCCCTGAGTCTGCATTGCTCCTTGAAGCTGTTTCTGCTCTGGTTCATCCTCTGGTACCCTGATGGCAGCAAGTATTCACAACAATGGCCCCAATTGCATTTGGTCACCCCTCAGTGTGCCTTTCCAGCCCTGAAAAAGAGGGAGGGGGTAGCAGTACATCCTTTTTCCTGTTGTTTTTTTTTTTGCTTGCCTGTTGGTTGTCTTTCACTATGTGTAAGTACAGCAGATAGCATCAGGGGGGCCTTGGTGTGATTCACATTTGTCACCTGCCCTCAGTAATTCAGCTCTTTGCTTCATGGGGACCTTGGTGTGATCGATGTTTGTAGGCTGTCCTGAGTAGTTCAGTTCTGTGCTTCACGGATGAGGAGAGGGGGCAGTTCTATAGGGTGCATTTCTCACAGAATCACAGAATGGAAGGGACCTCAAGGATCATGAATCTCCAACCCCCTGCCACATGCAGGGCCACCAACCTCCACATTTAACACCAGACCAGGCTGCCCAGCTTCCCATCCAGCCTGGCCTTGGACACCTCCAAGGACGGGGCATCCACAGCCTCTCTGGGCAGCTGTTCCAGCTCCTCACCACTCTCTCTGTGAAGATCTTACCCCTGACATCCAACCTAAATCTTCCCTCCCTCGACTTCAAACCATTTCCCCTTGTCCTGCTGTTATCCACCCTTTCAAAGAGTCGACTCCCCTCCTGTCTGTAGGCTCCCTTTATGTACTGAAGGCTGCAATGAGCTCACCCTGCAGCCTTCTCTTCTCCATGCTGAACAAGCCCAGCTCCCTCAGCCTGTCTTCACATGGGAGGTGCTCCAGAACCCTGATCATCTTTGTGGCTCTCCTCTGGACCCTCTCCTCTTCTCAAGTAACCCAAGGCAATTTTGTCAGTCTTTGGGCTCATTCTCAAACCAGTACTTTTACTTGGCAGCAGCAGAGGCGGTGCTCTGGGCAAGCCAACATGTAGTGGGTTTGTGTGTGGGTGGTTTGCAGGGATGTGGGTGCTGTCACCCAAGCAGATCTCACTTGCGTTTGCCCGCTGTGGCCTCATCAGTAGTTGATGTCATTGGTTCTTCTGTGCCAGGTTCAGTAAGGGCTCGCTTTCGGTGTCAGGTTTTGGAAAAGATGCTCCATGTCATATCATCACGGAATGGTTTGAGTTGGAAGGGACCTTAAACCCACCCAGGTCCATCCCTCTGGGCTGGCTGCCTGGTCTTGGGCACTTCCAGGGATGAAGCATCCACAGCTTCCATGGGCAGCCTGTACCACGGCTTCTCTGCCCTTACTTTGCTTCTCTGCTACGGAGGCTCCCTGGAGGTGAGGTTTTGCAGCTGAAGGAGCAAAGGTCAGTCATGATCCCCGCCAAGGCATGAAGTGCTGTTACTTCTTGGGCTAAAAGCAGCTTTTGTGCTTGCTCAGCAGGGCAGGAACCTGTGGGTCTGTAAGGAATTAATGTGGTGCTGGGGTGTTTGCATGGTACGCTGTCCTTTGCAAGCGCCCCAAAAGGATGTTTGTCAAACCAGTTGCCTCCAGGATCTTCTGATATGCTGCCTTTATGCAGCTTGAACAAGCATCTTATCACCTCCATCTTGCTGCTCTTTGATGCACCGGCGCTCGCCTGAGCTGTAAATACATCACGGTTGAAGTTTGAATCTTAAAACTCGCAGGTTCCTCCCCTCTTTGCCCTGATTTCTACAAAGACTTCCTCCAGCTGCTCCTGCTCTCAGCTCTGAGTTTCTATCTTTGGTTCCTCTGCACGGTGTAGAGGTAGCAATAAAATCCTGCAAGCTAAGGATAGTTAAAGCCAAGAGCTCAGAGTAATCTAAGAAAAGCAGATGTTTTTGTTGGTGGAGCAGAAACCACGCATGCACCATCTGCTGCAGTGCAGTGGGGATGCAGCTCCCAGGGCTCCTGTGCTGCTCTGCTCCTGTTGCACCTTCCAGGGAGGCAGCAAGCAAGTATTGCCTGGGGCACATGACCTTGCCCAAGATCCCTGCTGATGCTCTGGTAGGAGGACCTTGCCCTGAAAAATAGCTCTCCTTAGAATCCATTTGCTTTAATTCCCAATTAAGTGCTTTTCCTTCTTTTGCAGCATCAGCCCAAGCTCCTTTTTCCTTTATCCTCATCAGAATCGCTGCTTTTATCCCCAGTGCCCTAAGCCCTGCTGCAGCAGCAAGCCAAGTGCTGAGGTCCCTCTTTGTGCTAACCCATGGGTCAGCAGCTTTGCAAGGTGACCCACATCTGTCCTTCCATCCTTCCACCCGCTGCCACTGCCCGTGGATCTGGGCAGTGTGTTCATGACCTGCTCCCGTGGGTCAAGCACTTGTTTTTCCTTCCTGTTTCCTGCTTGGGATGCTCGGCCAGCGGCCTCAAAGCAATCAGGGCAGGAAAGGGAGTTATCTGGCTGTGAAAGTACCCAGGGGCTTTCTCTGGAGAGCAGGGCTGTGCTTCCCAGTTCAGATTTCCCTGCAGGAAGGTGGAGGACTTCCAGCCACAGGAGATACTGCCAGGATTTGCTGTTCTGGAAGGGGAGATCTCGACTTATTTGATGTCTGCCTGCATTTCTCCTCTTTGGGAAGGTGGCTGGGAGCCAGCAGGATGTTGGCTGCAGTGCTGCCTCTGAGAGCACTAGGGTGGGCAGGCAGGAATCTGCTTGCTTCTGGGGTAGGCAGTGCCTGGTGTACCCACAGAAGATGGTTTAATTCTCTTCACTCCTTCACTTGGGAAGACCAACACTGGATTTGGTCTTTGAGCATCTCCTTCTGTTCCCATCTCATAGTGGTGTCCTGGGCTCCACTACAGTAGAAGGAAACCAGGGAAGTTCTTTGGATGACAGCTAGGGCTTATGTGGACCTCAACACAGAAAGGTGCCCCACCATGCAGAGAAGCAGATGTGTGCCTCCCAAGTCACCTTCTCACCTGCCCTGTCCCCACCACGTGGAGCTGCTGGTGGCCTCTCTCATCTCCTTGACTTTATGCAGAGGGGCAGCAGCACTTGGGCACCAAGGGCCTCAGGTCTCATTTGTTCTAACCCTGAGCTGGAAAGCTGAGAAAAGGAAAGGTTTGAAGGCACCAAAGGCAAGCAGGGTAACCACAGGCTGTGTCAACCGAGTGGAAAACGCGTCTTGGAGCTGGGAGTGCCTGAGGGCTCTCTGTGGCCTCAAGTTCCATAAGCCAGCAGGAGAATCCATAAATAAATGCTTCAAAAATGTCAGGATTTTGGCAAACTTTCTGCCTGAAAGCAGGAGAACAGCAATCAGTGAATCCCCTCTTTGTGCCAAGGGATGAGTGCTTACCTATTCAGCACTGGTTAACAGGAAAAACGTGTTGCTCTGCCCACCTTTTTAACTGTGACACACAGAGGAAGCAAACTCAACTGGAAACCTCTGCATGCATTTGGGTTGCTGGGACAATTTCACAGATGCCCCAGGATCCTTTGCCCTGTGCTTGTGGCATTGCTTAAACTGTTGCTCATTTCTCCAAAACAAAGCCAAGAGGCAAGAATGCTCTGTTCTGAAGGAAACCAGAAAGCTTCAGTGTTGTCACAGCAGTAATGTTGCTGGTGTGATGCAAGGCTGCCAGAGCCAACTGTACTTTTGTTGTGAGGTCCTGTGCCCAGATCCATGCTGTGGTTTCTGGTTCTGCTCTTGGTCTGTGTCAGTTCCTCCTGCCACCTCCATTGGGGCAGTGGTGGAGGAGATGTTTCCATGGGCACTGAGGGGCAGATGCTTGCCTCTGCTAAGCAGCCATATGTATGGACTGCGTGATGGGAGGCAGAGAGGGCTCCAAGTGGATGAGGTCTAGCTGTGCTGCGAAGAATTCCAACCCCTTCTGACTGCTGATGTAGCACGAGGACTTTATGAGGATAAGGAATGTGCCTGGAGAGCTGAAGGTTTGCCTTCTCCTCCCAGCTGTGCCACAACTCGCTGTAGGACAGCAGAAAAGCTACTTGATGTTTCCAAGTATTGACTTCTCTCTCTAAGTGGTGATGACAGCTTTCCCAGTGCTGGGAGGCGGCTTTCACAGTGTGCACTGTTACTACTGGAGAAGAGAAAGCAATCTTGTCTTAGGGACATCCAGGACTTGAAGTCCCATAGTTGTTGTTGGGGTCCAAGCTGTGAGCAAGGGGCAAGAAGGCAGGGAAACCCACTGCTTCTGCAACATGCTGCTCTGCTTAGATGTGAGCCAGGCAGCCATCAGTCTTGGTGATGAGGGTTTTGGGGCCCCCTTGGCGTGCTGCAAACGTGACCACAGCTTCACCCTGCAGTGTCTGTGCCATCCCTTCCAAGCACCTCGCACCAGCCAGCCTGCAGGGAGGGTCAAGATCTAACAGCTCTGCTGCTGGGAGTCTGGCTGGAGGGAGGGAGAGGACAGATTTCTGTTTGTTTTTTGTTTTTTTTTTTAATCAATGCTTACCCACCCTCCCATCGATCTGAACCCTTGACCTTAACCCTGGTTTCTTCCCAGCTCTGTGGGAAGTCCGATTACATCCAGAACTGTCCCTTGCCTTGTGTCATTTTGCCCAGTGTGGGTGGAAAGGAAGGGAGAGTTTGGGGAATAAACAGCAGAAGAGGTTGAAAAGTTCCCTCTTGCTTGTGGTGAACAGGCAGCGCTCTCCCATGAAAGATGCCTCTGTAAGCACCCGTTGGGTTGAATCCTTGTGTGGTCCGTAGCACACCAGGGAAAAGAAAACAAAGGCTCTGTGTTTTCTCTGGTTTAGAACACAACGATAAAATCTTTGTCATCTTTCACCCTTATGTTCCCTGCCTGCTCTGTGCTGAGGCGTTGGGAAGGGGCAGCTGGGCTGGCACAGGGCTCACCTCATCACCCTTCCCCTCCGAGAGCCGAGCTGTGCTTGGAGCAAGCTGACGTGCAGGAGGTGTATTTCTGTGAGCCGGGTGTTGGAACGGTGCTGGTGAGTCACGCCGTGCTCTTAGTCACTGCTTGCACCACAAGCCATGAGTAAGGTGCTGTGCAGCTCCGCTCTCAGTCAGTCCCCAGCACAGCAGCAGGGCGCTTCGCGGGCGTTCCTCACACTGTGGATGTGCAAAACTTTAGAAGATGTAAGAACAAAGCGTGGCAGTGGCAGGTGGGGCAGGAGCACGGGAGCCTTCTCAGGGCAAAGGAGAGATCTCCCATGCAGGTCAGTGCTTCCAGATGGCTTCACTTTCACCTGCTCGGAGCTGAGGGATGGTGAGTGTTGGAACCGGAGCCTCAGCCCTGGGGGGGACGTTATGAGGGATTGATGGCAATTAGGGGCTATTTATTAGCAGCCAGCACTGGGCAGACGGAGGGACTCCTCTGCTGAGATCCCTCAGTTTTTGCTCCTGCTGGTGGGGAAGTGTCTGCTGAGCATCGAGTGTTGACCGAATAGAAGAAATCAAACATTTTGGGGTAGCTTTGGGAAATGTATGACTGTCCTGGCCAGGCTGACAGCAAAGGTCTCATTGACAGATGTCTTTTGTAATATTGGCAAGTTTTATTTCCTTCTCCTGGAATATTTTCATGCTCTTGTGCCACCTGTAACCAAAACGCAAGAGCCTTTCTCTGTGCGCTGGGAGCAGAGAGGTGACTGTCCTGAGGTCTCTGGCGAAGACAGGGCAGGCACTGCAGGGGATGAGGGATTCTCTGCCCTGGGCACCTCTTTGCTCAGAGGTGGAGCAGATCTAAGGAGAGGTTCTGGGCAAATGGCTTTTGATTTCCTGATGTCCCAGTTTTTGGAGTGGGTGGGATAAAATCCTCATGTCCCCAGTCCAGTCTATCTGAGGTCTGGGCTGGCACCTGAGCCGTGGGGAGAGCTGAGACAGCAGCACTTTGTGAAAGGGCACAGCCAGGCACACAGTCCAGAGTTTCACAGTGCCTGTAGATGCTGGGGCTGAGGTCCCATTGGTATTTTCCAGCATTGCCACAGGGCCACACGACATCCTGTCCACATTGGCTGCACAGCAGCAAGGGGACAGTGCTGGAGACACCAAGGATGATCCACGCATAATGCAAGCAGTGGAATCTTGAAGGCTGCCATTGCTTTTCCCCTGCAAGGTGCTGCAACTGTAAGCTCCTGCAATGCTATCTCTGATGGAGGCTAACCCACAAACATGTAAGCAAGACTCCATCTGTGCCACAGGTGGAAGCAATGAGGCAGCAGATGGGTTGAGCTGGGTGCCTCGGTCCTACAGCCTCACGGTTGGTCATGGATGTGTGCAACTCCTTTTCTTTGCCATGATTGGGAAGGACTGGGAGAGGACAACAAAGGGTGAATGTCATTGGCTTTGGGGTTGGAAAAGGTGCCAGGAGGCAGTAACAGCAGGACATTTTACCAGGAGCATCTTGTGCGCACTACAGAAGTGTCACCATGCTCTCAGCTAAGCTCTAACCTTCTTCCTTCTCTTTCCTTAGGAGATGAATTAAAATGCAGCACACCACGTGCACGGAGGACAGGATCTACCATGCACTGGAGAGATGTCTGCACGGGCTTAGCAGAGATGCTGTCTCCAGCAGATGGGCTGGTAGGTGACCTGTTGATCGTGAGCTCCCTGACAGCCTTGATGGGGCAGACCCTTTTGTTTCTGCATGCTTTACCCTCTTGTTGCTGACCTACCTGGACAGGACAGACCTGCTGGTGCTCCTGGGAGGCTGAGCGGCCTTTTGTCCCTTCCAGCATTCAAAGTTAGAGGTGGGATCCAATCCAGTCCATTTTCCTGAGTTTCTCATAGCAGTGGGAGGGTGGACTGAGTGGCTGAGCAAGTCAGGTTAGGTCATACAGAGATGCACCCTGAGCAGAGCAGCCATTTGTTTTGCCAGGTGCCCATGCATGAGCTGCCAAGAGGAGGATTCTTTGCTCACTCCAAGGAAAGGCCCCTTTATGTAATCAGCCAGGAATACCTGCTTTGGAGCACAAAGACCTCAGACCCTCTGGGCGTATCCCTGCTGCATTGTCAGAAGCAACTGTTGAGATATAGATATCGGCTGGCTAATCTGGTTCAGATACCGTGCTGGCCATAAAGATGGGAGCCTCATTTAGAGCACTGGGACAAGATTCAGGGTGGCAAAGGTGAGGGAAGAGCTGCAACAAGCAGGAACTGTTCTTATATATCACATTTTGAATTCTCATCCTCGTACTTGTACTTCCAGGCTGCAATTAAATCACTCCTGTATCCACCTGGGGATGAAAGAAGTGAACATGAGGGATGTCACACCCAGGTTTCTTTATGTCTGTGCAATTCTTCTGCACGCCTCCTCTGCTTTTCCATCATGGGTCAAGGAGGAGCTGCAAACCATCTCCTGTCTGATGCCAGACCCACAGGAGCAACACTGGCTCTGGGGCTGTAGCATCGCTGCAGGGCCTGCTTCATGCAGATATCACCAGCACCAAAGCCCTTTGGGCCTCCACGCATTCTGGGTACCAGTTCCTGAAGTGTGACCTACATTCCTGGTTCCTGGAAGCGTGGCCGTGCCTGTAGGAATGCCTCTGCCTGGGCAGCTCCTTGTGCCACTCACAGCTCACCTCTTCCCATCATTACAGCTCATCATTCCGCACGTCACTCACTAATCCCAGCCCCTCAGTGCTGGTGGCTGCATGATGTAGCCTTTTAAAAACCACTCTGTAATGTTTCCAGCTCATTAGCGAAAATAAGGGCTGTGGGTGGAAGGGATGGGAGCAGCAGTGCTGCCCAGCCTTGGAAGAGCTGCTGCTTCGAGTCAGACCCACTTGCTGTTGTTATAGGAAGTAGTTTGTTACTGCAGTGAGGTGGTGTAGGGAAAACAGAGCGTAGTAGAACATGTCCTATTTGCACAAACAGAGTGGGAATTTTTTCATGTTCTCCTGCCTTTGTTGTGCAACAAACACCAGTTTTATTATGGCCGTCCAGTGTCAGAGCTATGCTGCTATTTATGGCAGGGCTCTGTTCCTCCTATTTTCCTTGAATCTCTGTCTCATTCTTAGCTGGGCAGCATCCTTCTCCTTTTTCATTTTCAACTTCTTATATTACTTTTATTTCCCAGTTTACTTGCACTCCCCTCCTTTTTCCCTGTGCGATGCACCAAAATAAGGTTTTCCATGCTGCAGCTCATTGGGCTGGAGCACTGCTGGGGCTTTGCTCCGTTTTAAATTACTGGAGGTAAAATTTCTGCACAGTAACTTTGCAGGAGGTTGTTCTGGGGAGGATGAATAATCACTTCCGATGTGACGTTTTCACCCGCGTGAGCAACTGAGCTGCTGAGGTTTGTGGAATCAGCAAAGGGCAGAAGTGAGAGTGCTTTGGCATTGCAGATTTACGTCCCAGAGCACATAGTGAGCTCAGGAGCCTAAACTGAGCATCCCTCCTACACTGCAGCATTTATGGGAGGAATCAAGTGGAAAAGTGCTAGCAAACGTGATGTGCGACCTACTGTAGGGAACCTGCTTTGGCAGGGGGGTTGGACTCGAAGATCTCTGGAGGTCCCTTCCAACCCCTACAATTCTGTGATTCTGTGCTTTCCTTCGTGGAGATGCGTTTGGGCACAGTGTGACTGCCTTATTCCTCATTGCTGGGTGTGGTAGTAAACTCCTGGTGTGCCACAGGAAGCAAAACGGTGTATTGCTCACAGGAACAGAGTGTTTGGTGGAGGAGTGCACTGGGTCTGGCTGCTGGGGAAATCAGAGGTGTGAGAAGGGCTGCAGGAGGATTGGGACTGAGGGTCTCGATGGGTGGGGAGATGCTAAGGAAGTTGTAGGGCAGCCTGGTGCCCCAAAGGTCCCAGGGAGAGGTGAATGCTGTGTCTGTGTTGTGGGTTGCTTGGTGCCAGGAAGGATGAAGGTGCTGCTGAGGAAGGATGGAGGTCATTGGAGAGCCAGAGCAGCATCTGATGATACAATAGTGGGGCTCAGATTGGTGTGCTCAGCTCTAATGAGTCATAGAATCATAGAATCATAGAATGGCCTGGGTTGAAAAGGGCAACAAACATCATCTGGTTCCAACCCCCTGCTGTGTGCAGATCACCAACCAGCAGCCCAGGCTGCCCAGAGTCACATCCAGCCTGGCCTTGAATGCCTGCAGGGATGGGGCATCCACAGCCTCCTTGTGCAACCTGTGCCAGTGCCTCACCACCCTCTGGTTGAAAAACTTCCTCCTAAGTGAAGGGAGGCTGAAAGCACTGCTTGAATGCAGTCATCTAAATATCAGAATTGTGTAGTTGGGGTGCTCCAGTTTAATAACAGAACACTGAACTACCACTAGCTCTCAGCCCTACAGGTTGTAACCCTGGAGCTGATCTCACAGCCTGGTGTGGTGTTTTATGGCTGGGATAACTGCCCTCCCCATCCCCTGGTTTGCTGGAAGCACCATGGCTGCACACAGTGCAGGATGTGGTGCGGGTTCCCACCTGTGTGGCTCTGAGCCTGGAAATGGAGCTGCAGCATTCTGCTTTTCTCTCCTTCCAACTGCATCACTTCTGACAGCACCGGGATGCTCGCCCTGAGCACCGTGGGTAAAGGTTCTTCTTTCCCTATCTATCTATCTATCTATCTATCTATCTATCTATCTATCTATCTATCCCCATTTGATGCTCCCCCCTCTATGAGCAGCGCAAGGGAAGCAGCAGCCGCAGCAGCTGAGGTCAGGAAGGAGCTGCAGCAGGAGGAGGCTCACAGTGCTGCTCACAGAGCCTCATCCTTCCGAGGCCGCCCACGGGGCCAGAACTTGACAGCAATTGAAGCCTCCTGGGTCTCTGCTCACAGCACTTCCTATGGGTGGATATTCCTATCTCCCCCCACCAGTGTTTTCACAGGAGATAATGGGGAACAAGGCTCCAGCATCATACAAGGGTGCCCCCAAGCTGCGCCCTCCCTGCAGACCGCCAGCCTCTTTTGTATCTCAGAGCAAGAAATGTGCTACTGGTGAAGCAAGTGCAAGTGCAGGACAGTCTGGTTTGAGCTCTCGGTGTGCACTCAGTGTACATCCTCCCTTTGTCCTTTTGCTGAGCTGTACTGATTCGGATGAGCAGCTGCAAGTAAACTTCTGGATGTGGTTTCCCACCTGGCTGCATCCTGCCCCTGTTCTGCTCATAAACCAGGTGCTGTTCTGCAGTTCTGTTCGGTTCTGTTCATAAAAGTGCCCTGGTGCCACCACAGTGCCCAGCTGTGGCCTGGCTGCCCACAGGGCACCTGCTGAGGGATGGAGGAGACACTTGCAGAGCAGGTGGCTCATGTGCTATTCGTGTCATCTGGGGCTCTCGTTCCTGACCTGTGCTTGTGAAGAGCATCACCTTCAGTGCTCAAAGAGCCTTTTTTTTTTCTTTCTGGATACAAGGTTGAACTCTGCTCCCAGTGCTCAGAAAGGTGATGCTTCTGACCAGGACTTTGCAGAGACAAAAGGGAATTCCCACCCAGCGTCCTGCCCGATGCCTGATGGTGCTCTGCTGCACAGTCTTTGTTTATTGTGTCCAGGATTTCCGAGCTGCTTTTTGTGCTGGAGAATATTTTTAGCAAGGACGCAGCTGTTTTGGTGTGTTTTTGGTTACCGCTTCGTTGCCAAATTGAGGAGCCCAGCCCCTGCAGCTTGTAGCTTCCCAGCACTGTTTGCTTTGCTGTGGGTCATCCCAGTACCTTGCCGTGGCTGTGAGTCTAACAGGAATTCCTCTGCTCAGAGCAACCTTAACTCAGCCTTGCTGCATCCTTTGCTTTAGCTCAGATTTCCTGTAGAACACACAGAAATGGGTCAGAGCCCTCAGCCCTGCGTTGTGTTGGCACGGTGCCTCCCTCCAACCCTGCTCTTGTCTCTGCTGCCTTCCCCTGCTCCCAGCTTGCTGTGCATTCAGCCCAGCACTTCTCCAGGGAAGCATCCTAGTATTTCCCTGCCTGAGACACTGCTGCTTCCTCCTCTGTGCCAGCACTGAGAGGAAGGAAAGGGCTCGTGCCTGGCTCTGCCCTTTGTGTTCACAGCCATGTTCATGCAGGAAGCCTCTTGCTCCTTGGCTGGTGCTGCACTGCTCAGCTCTGCTGGGCTGGGCTCTTTGGGTGCAAAACAGCTTGAATTAACCCCAAACCTCCCTGCTGGAGCTGTGTTTCAGGGCTTTGCTTCTTGCTGAGGTCAGCAAAGCTCCCGTCTGCTCTGACCATATCTCTTGGATGCTGGGTGTTTTCCTGGAGGGTGCTGCTCTTCAGGGCAGCATTGAGTTGTTTGGTCTGCTGGGGTCCTCCAGAGGAGAGCCTTGGTTTTGTGCCATTGCACTGACTTCTCTTAAAGGAAAACTCAGAGCTGAATTACTGTCCATAATGGCTGTGCCCTCGTTGATCAGGTGCCACAACAAAAGGTTGCGCTGGAGAACACTGATCTGTGGAAAATAAAATGTTGCATGGCAGCGAGGGAACTTTGCAATGGGCAACAGCTCCTGCCCTGTTCATTCATCTACAAACATGGCAGGAAGCCAGGAAAACCATGGGCGTCCCAGCACCTGTCTGTGAGGGACAGAGGGAACTACAGCTCCTTCTGCAGTTCTCTTTCAATATCTCGCTATTCTGGATGGGTTTACATGTATTTTATGACTGTTTGGAGGTACTGAGGAGGTGGAATAAATGCTGGGCAGGCTTAGCAGTGATGCTGATGTGTTCACCACCCGCAGCGATGCTGCTGTAAGGTCTGACCATGCAGCTGCAGGGCCTGGGAAGCTGTTCAGGAGGTGAGCATCACCCTTGGCTGCAGAGGGGCTGGGATCTGAGTTTTGCCTTTGGTGCACTGGGCTGCAAGAAGAGTGCTGAGAGGCTTGGTCAAAAGTGATGCTGCTGTGACAAGCGCCGTTTGGAGAGCTTAAATCTGTCCAGAATTAGCGTGTGATTATTTTTTCCCCCATAGCAATATGACCCAGGCATCAAACACCTCCCCCTGACCCCTCCCTGCTGCTCATCCCTCCTGTGAGCACCATTTGGTCATTGTGCTTTGTCTCCCTTGCAGCAGGGCTGTGCCTGAACTGCTGGAGCCTGCAGGAGCTGGTGAGCAGGGATGCTGGCAACTACCTCATCCTGGTGGAGAAAATCCTCGGCAAGGCCAAGGAGGTGAGTGGGGGCTGCTGGCTTTGGGGAGGAGCTTTGCAGGGCAATTCGGGGTTGTGTTCAAACCCCATTGGTGGGCAATGTTGGTCCAGCAGCTCCAAAGTGATGGATGCGGAGATTTTGTTGAGGCTCTGCCCAGCTTCCTGCAGTGCAGGGGATGGAGCTGGGGCAGCTGAAGCATCAGTGAGACTCACTGTATGGGCTGCCATGCCCAACCTGTGTGGGAGAGCTCAGGGCCGCCTGGGGCTGCAGGCAGAGGACTGGGGGGAATGCCATGATGTCGGAGGGATTCTGGGGTTCATGTGATGGGGTAAATGCTGCCTTTTATTTCTGAGGGAAGAAAGGCTGCCTCACTAATATTAACATGATTGCTACTACTGTTTAATCGACGAGTTGTTTTCAGTGGCTGGGATTGCTCTTGTTACAATGACGTTGTATTATGTTGTGCTGTACGTAAATTTTTCTTGCACTTTGTGCCATGCTTGTAAACAAAGGGAGATGGTGTCTGCAAGCCTGCTTTTGAGCACTCCCTACGTCCCTTGAAATAATCCTGCTGAGGTTGGGACAGAAATGCATGCTTTGCACTGGGCTTTGCCATTTGCAATCCCTAAGCAGGGCTGGGCTGCCTGCTTTGGTCCACCTGCATAAAATTTTATGCAACTCTGCAAGGATCGAGAGCATCAGAGGGTCAGGAGCTCGGCTGGATGCAGCTTCTCAAGAGTAAAGGCAGAGTGTGCCACTGCCTGCTGCTTCTGTGGGTGCTTTCGGGGGATTTTCCCACGGAGATGAGCTGTCTCCACCTGTTGGGGAAGGTTGCACGGTGGTGTGGATTGAGAGGGCTCAGATGCACTCACAGGGGAACATCTGGCACCCCCATGCTCACCCTTCTCCCTTTTGCTGTTTCCTACAGGTGCAGGAGAAGTGTGACTACGACCTGGTGATGCCCCTGGCCCTGCTTTTTTACTACGCCATCCTCTATGTAAGTCAGCTGCACACAGCACTCCCCAACCTCCTGTAGCTGCCATCTGCAAGGTCCCACTCTGCTTTGGTCTGCTCCTCTCTGAAAAGATCCCATATGAATCTGCAGGGATCAAGGGCAAGGAACGGCTGCACAAGCTGCAAGAGATGAAAAAAAATGCACTTTGGTGCCTTTAATCTTTGCATTTAAAAATGGGTCAGTCAGAAAGGGAGGCAGTATCTCTCTTCAGAGAAGCCAAATTGTTTTCATTGCACTGTAGAGTTGGGCAAAATGCACAGACAATGCTAATGAAAAGGAGCAGAGCATTCACAGGAAGTATTTTTTTATTATCATTATTATTAGCACAATGCATCATTATCCCGAGGAAATCATTGCTGCCAGGTCTTGCAAAAGCACAGACTTCAATGTGATTCATCTGCATGGATCTATGGCTGTTAAAAGGGAGTTTATATATAGGCTGTGGCATGTGAGTCTGGGGAGGCGCAGGGGAGGAAGCTGTTCTGCAGCTGTGCCCAGTGAGGTGCTTTGGCTCTTCCTTAGAAGAGGATGGGGTGTCATGGGGTGAGCCCTGATCCCATCCGCTCCTCCTCCCATCCCACCCCATAACCCCTGGGCTTTATGCAGAGCTCCAGCACCAGCTCCTTGCTCCCTTTCTCACCACCCCTCCCCATCCCTGCAGGCTCCCCACATCCCACCAGACTCCGAGCTGCTCCTGAAAGCTGCCAGCATCTACCACAGCTTCCTCACCTGGCCCGTGCCCTACTGCGACGTTTTCCGTGAGCTGCTCACTTTCATCAGTGATGAGCTCAAGGCACCAGGTGAGTGCTCCTGCCCTGCCGTGGGCTTTCGTGTGACACTGATGCTACTTCCCTGGGTGAGCAAAGCCCCCAGCGCATGCAGAGTGCGACCAGATTTCTCTGGAGGAGCAAGGCAGGATTTCGGGGATGTGTTTTTGAGGTGCTGCCTTGTGGGCAAAGTAGTGAGAGCATCCGATCTCGGCCCAGGGCTGGTGTGGATTAGCATGGACTGTCACTATTTCCTGGCTGCCTTTCAGTCTGCTGGTCTTTTGCATGGCAAAGCTCATGCCAGCAGCTTCCGCCGAGCCACAGCCTTTGCTCGAGATGCTCTGTGGCATAACGGGGGTGCTAACAGTGGGTCCATTCATCAGCATGAAGGTGGTGGGAGGGTCTGAGCCTGCTGTGGGGTGGAGTTTCCATAAGGCAGAGGAACTCCCCAGCTGTGTCCTTGTAGAAGAGATGCTGCCTTGTGATCCGGCTTTGGGCATGTGGAGTGGCAGCAGCGCCCCAATTAATTAAGGACTCTTTGCTGATATCCTGTTGTTCCCAATGGAGCAGCTCTTCCAATTATTTCTCAAAAGCCCTGTCTCCTAATCTCCCCATCTTTCCATGGCTCACGGAGAGCTGTCATTGCACAGAGCAGATTTCAGCCATCATTTTGTCTTGCACAGGGCCGTGATCTGCTCTGAGCAGGGCTGGGGAAGGCTTGGAAGGGGATGGGGGCTGCAGCTGGGCCTGGTGATACCACCTTGTGTCCTTAATACAGACAGCTGGTTTGGAGATGGAATGTGAAACACAAGGTCTCCATCCATGCAAAGCCCCAAGGGGCACACTGTTAATCTTTTAATGAGACAAAGAAAGATAGGGATGGATGCCCACCATTAAAATCCCCTTTGCAAGTCTCTAAGGAGACCCTGGCCACCCGGAGAGGTGTGTCTGGGCCATCACACAGCTCCTGGCCTCCAGAAGGAGCAGCAGGGCTGATGTGATCACAGGGATGCTTGTCCCAGCTTCTCCTTGGCCATATATTGTTGTGACACCACTTGGGGCCCTGCTGTAAAGACCACTGGAAAAGCCCCAGCACTGGGGATGTTGCTTCCTTCTGCCCTTACCATGCTGCAACAAGTGCCCAGGGCTGCTGAGCTGGGGACTTCGATCCAAGGGCTTTTCCCCTCCTACAAATGGGATTCCCCCACCACTGCATGAAGCAGCTGATGGGAAGTGTTGGTGTGTGGGGGCAGGTGCCACAGAGCAGCCAAGAACAGTGAAAATGTGTCCTGTGCTGAAACACTGGCCGGGACCTCACAGCCTCCGTGACCTGACAAGAGGCTGAAGCAACAGTTTTGATTGAGATGGGGTAAATATTAACTGAGAACAAGCTGCTGTCAATATTTGCCAAGAATGCTATAGCTTTTATCTACAAGCTGGGGCTGATGTCTCTGAAAGAGTGGTGCAAACTGAGGGGGCTGTGGGTACTCCTGCCATGTTGGTGCAACTCTGGGGCTGTCAAGCAGCAGTTGGGGTTGGGATGTGGCTGCCATGGTGCTAAGGGTGCTGGATCTTGTTGATGCCATCTTTTCCAGTATGCCCCTCCTGCTGTTTAGGGTGGGATGGGCTTTGCTTTTGTCTCCAGTCACAAGGACTGCGACTCCAGGTCCAACAGATATCATCCTGATGGCACCATGGGGGCATTCCTGGGGGAGGCACCTTGGGGACATGGGCTGCCCATGCTAGACTCAGTCCTACCAGAGCCATCTTGGGCTCTGTCCCTGCAGGAGGGACAGTGGCTGTGACCTGCTGGCCACAGGGACATCCAGGACTGGAAGGATAAAGCAAGGGGCAGATTCTGCTGAATTATCACTGGTGTAACACACAGCAGCCAGCAGTGGGGCTTCAGGGGCTGGACATGGAGCTGCTTCCCCTTCCCACTTTCTGGTTCCTCTCCCACTGCTCCCTTGCTCCTGGGCTCATTCCCCTTGCACTCGAGTTGTGCTTTGCATCTGTAAGGACTTTTGCTGCTGCTGTTCCTGCTACAGCAGACAGCACCTGGAGCAGGGCGGCCTGTGGTACCCCCATAGCTTATGTCCTCTGCTTTCTCCCCCAGGGATTTCCTTCCAGAGGTTGGTGAGGACGGAGCAGGGGCTGCCTATGAAGAACTACCAGAGCTCCACTGTGTAAGTGCAGGCACTGCTGGCCTTGCTCCAGCATTTCCACTATCCCATGCTACTTCTGCAGCAACAACAGTTGCAGCAATCAGCATCTCAAAAGTAGAGGTGGTGACAGGGGAGAAGAGCTGGATGGCAGAGCTGAGCTGTGGAAAGGGAGGGGGAGAGTGGTTGTAACATTTCCACAACCACAGATGTGTACCTGCAGGCATCCTGGACTGGATATCCCCAAACAGGGAGACAGATCTGAGGGCAAATCTGAGGCAGGGAAGGCAAAGGCTTGAGCCGCCAGGCCAAAGCAGAACAGGAGCAAGCTCACGCCAGTGCAGCAGTGCAGGGCTCGCTGGTTCAGTCAAACCCTGCACCTTACTTGAGGGCTGAACATTTCTTCCTGCCCTGGCACACCTCATTTGTAAGTAGGGAAATGAGCCCAGGCAGTATGTGCCCATCCTGGCTGCAGGGACAGTCCTTTCACAGCTACCCCTGCTCACGATGGGAAGGCTGCCCTGTTGCTTTGGCTCCTATATGCATGCTGCACAGCTTGGGATCTGCACCAGTATCCCACCCAGCTGCACTGATGCTGTTGTGTTGCTTTCCTATTACAGCTGCCCTGCTCTGTGCCAGTGCAAGTGCAAGCACCTGTGGCTTGCAGCGAGTTGGCTGCATTTGCATGAAACCCTGAAAACTTGGCACAAGGCTGTACACAAGCTGAATGTCAGGCTTTTTGAAAGCTTGTGCCCTTTGCCTGAGCTTTCTAGAACCAGTTGCACCTTGGCCCATCCTTAATTCAGAGCTGGTTTTGCTCAGTTATGTGCATCATTCACGTCCATAAATGTAAGCACACGACTACGTGCTCTCCAGGATTTGGGAATTTAAAGCCTGCTGGTGTTCATGTTGTGGTCCAGAGCAAAAAGCCTTCCCAGCTGAAGGATGTGGCTCTTCTCTCCAGCAGCAGCTCCTGGAAAGAAGGCAGCCCTGCTGGTGGCTGAGCAGGAGGAGGCGAGCTATGTGTGCAAGGGATTCCCATGAAGCCTGCCAGCCTCACATACGTTTCCTCCAGACGCCCTCAACAAGGAGGAAAATGTAGCTCATACCTGCACCATCTCCCTGCCAAAGTCCTTCAGAAAACTTAAAGCCTTGCAGCGACTTAAAGCTCAGAAGGAATGCTCAACTCTTTACAAGGGCAGATGATGGCAGGACAAGGGGAAATGGTTTTAAGTTGAAGGAGGGAAGATTTAGGTTGGATTCAGAGGGAAGTTCTTCACTATGAGAGTGGTGAGGTGCTGGAACAGCTGCCCAGAGAGGCTGTGGATGCCTTGTCCATCCCTGGAGGTGTTCAAGGTCAGATTGTATGGGGCAGCCTGGGCTGGTATTAAATGTGGAGGTTGATGGCCCTGCATGTGGCAGGGGTTGGAGATTCACGATCCTTGAGGTCCCTTCCAACCTGGGCCATTCTGTGATGCTGTGTGATTCCGTGAAGCTGTGATGTTCACCTTGCAAAAGAAGGCGTTTTCTGATTTTCTGTTCCCCTCTCCATCATAAATGCTGGGTGTCCAGTTTGGACAACTGGCTGCTAAGCTGGAGCCCTTCTGGGGCTGGTGATATTGCGGATATGCAGAAGAGGTGATGCCAGGGAGGGGCAGGACAGAGGATTCCCACCCACCCTCACCGCCAGCATGGCTCTGGCGCTCCTGCACAGCCGCATCCACAGCTCATGTGAAGGGACGCTGCCATCTAGCGGGAATTTACCCAGTGTTGCACACCAGCAGCGTGCCAGCCTGGCTGCCAGCTCTAACAGCCATCCCGTGTCCCCAGGACGGTGCTGCTGCTGAACCGCTCCGAGGTGCAGAGCGAATTCCTCTCCATCGCAGAGAAGCTGAGCGGCACTGAGCCGCCCCGGCACGCCGCGCTCATCCTGCTGCTGGAGCACCTCTACCAGGTCACCTTCGGCACCCGCTGCGACCTGAGCAGCCTGCGCTGCCTCCTGAAGGTGGGCACGGCCTTTCCCCTCTCTTCTCGGGTCTGGGCTCTGGTGCTGTGCCCCCAGCTGGAGACAGGAAAAGCCCCCCGTTGTGAAACGCAGCAAAAAAAATGTCGTTTGATCCCAGGAACTCTTTGCTCTGGTGTTTATGGGGGGTAAAAACTAGTGGTGAAATCCTGTAGGTGTGTTCAGATGCATTAAGGGACAAGGGAAGGGAGCCAGTCACCCTTTTTCCCTGGGTAACAGTGACAAGGCTCATGGGAATGGCTCAACGCCATCGGGGTGGGCTCAGATTAGGTACGAGAAAAAACTGCTTTATTGAGGTTAGGCACTGGAACAGGCTTGCTAGGGAGGTGGCTGATGCCCCATGCTCGTCTGTATTTGGGAAGTATTGGGATAATGCTCTTAAAGATTACCTTTAACTTCGGGTCAGCCCCAGAGTGGTCTGATAGTTGAAGCCGATGATCTTCTGATGGTGGAACTATTCTTTCTCCTCTCTACTCCTTGCTCCTCTACTCTTATCCCACTCTGTTCTTGCTGTATTTGTATATGATTTGGAGGGTTAGTGGAGGGAAGAGATACAGAGCTTCAGACTCTGTGAGCATCCCTACAGACCTGTGCTCCCCTTGGCTCTGCTCTCCCCAGGCCAAGACATTGGAGGAGCTCTCTGAGATCTACGCCAGTGCTGCTGAAGCTCAGGAGGTCGCAGCTGCCAGCAGTGACCCTGTGCTGGCCCGGGAGCGGCTGCAGAGCGTTCTGCAGGACATTGCTGGGGCAGCTGCGCTTCCTGTCATTGGAGGTGAGAAGTCCCTGCACTCTTCTTGCTTCCTGGGTCCAGTGTCAGCTTGATCCCACCATCAGCCATGGGTTCCCTTGTGCTGTGAGCTATGCTTAGAAGTGTGAAACCCTGTTTTGTGCAAAACTTTAACCTGGCACAATAAGACAGGGACTGGGTTTGTTTTTTTCTTTCTCTATTTCATCGCTGCATGATGAGCCAGATGTTTTTTCTTGTCAAAAAAACAATAATCCATCTCCAGCCTTTGTGGCCAAGATGGGAACGTTCAGTCAGAAAACCAGCTGTGGCAGCAATGTCTACTGCCTGACTCGGTGGCTCTGAGAGTCACATGTGACTTCATGGGTTAATAACAGCATTGTTTCTCTGTGTGATGTGAACTGCCCATATAACCAGCACGGGGTGGGCAGCACCCCATGTCTCTGACCATTTAGATGCCCTGTGTGGGGCTTGCAGCATGGGGAGGATCCCCACAAGCTGACTCCTCTCCTCTCTCCACAGGAGATGCGCAGCCCCGCAGGCTGCAGCCCATCCCCATCCCTACTTCACGCTGCTATGCTTACAGCTGGGACCAGGATAACTTTGGTAAGCAGAGAGGGGTCCTGACCTCTTTGGCTTCCCCATTCCTGGAAGACCTCTTCTGGCCCCATGAAGGTTGAGCATTCGTGGCTTCATGGCTGCAGTGTGCTGAACCTGTTCTCTAGCTTGGGCTTTGTCACCTTCCTGACTGTCCATTTAGGGTTTGATAATCCAAACACCTTGCATCCCTCTTCCCCTCTGATTTAACCCAGATAAGATGCAGGGTGCATTGGGAACTCTGCATGGGAAGGAAGCAAAAACCCAACCACTCTTTGTTTTTAGAGAACCCAAACAGAATGTGATGTCAAACGAGTTTTGTTTTGTCATCATATCAGAGCGCCTTATGGAAACCTAAAAATGCTCGGAAAGAGGTTTTTAGCTCTTTGTTTGAAGCCATGCAGGGTTAGACAGAATGCTGGCCATGCTGCCATAGGGCCGTTGCGTGGGATGGCCATGCACTGCTCGTGTTTCTGATCTCCCTCCCATGCCTTTCAGATGTCCTCAATGATGTCCTCAGCAAGGAGTGCAGCGTTGTTGAGCCTGTGGCCTCAGAGAATGAGGAAGATGAGGAAGAGGAAGAGGAGGACGTGGAAACAGATGGCTGTTCCCCAGAGAGGGACTCGCTGCTGTCCCCCGTCTCCTCCATTTCCAAAGACTCTGTGTACTCAGCGCTGTCAGAAGAGGGACCCAAGCCCTCCCGCGTGTCCCTCTTCAGCAACTCCAAGGACTCCATCTCAGAGCTGACAGTGGTCTCCAAAAAGTCCTTGCGGTCTTTTGTCTCCAGCCTGAAGGACTGCATGGACAGCGGGTACGCAGAGGACAGCGACGAGAGCTCCCTGGACATGATTGGGCGGCCGGAGCTGAAGATGGAGAAGACCCACCACAAATACAGACACACGCTGACCAACAAAATCTACAAACTTTTCAAGAGCAAAAGCCAGCTGGTCCTCAGGAGAGACCTGAAGGACTGTCCAGATATGGGCTCGCTCCCACTGCGCCGTGCTGAGAGCCTGTGCCACCCCCCGGCCAAGCCCCGCATCCCGGCACGCTCCCGGCGCGCTCACTCGTTGCCGCAGCACGGGCTGGGCCAGAGGCTGCAGACCCCGCAGACCCCACAGCTGCCCAGCCTGCCCCGCCGGCCCTTCCTCAGCTATGACGAGGATGCCAAAGTGGCCACCATGCGTGTGGTGGTCTTCGGCTCCGACCGCATCTCAGGGAAAGTAGCCCGAGCCTACAGCAACCTGAGGTGAGCGGGGCAGCGCGGGGACGTGGCTGTGGGACGTGGTGGGGTCCGTGCCTTGAAGGCTTGCTGCTGTGGTCACCGGGGTCCTGGTGTGGGGGACATCCAGCTGCTTTTGTCTGCCAGCGGGGACAGTGACTGCCAGGTGACATTGCCATTAAGTCAGTGTGGCACAGACGAGCCATTTTCTATGTGTGCCTTCCATCGCTGCCTCGCTCTGAGGAGACAGGATCCTCCAGCTACCACTGGAGTCTAATTCTGCACATTGCATCCTGCCTTGCCAGGCTGTACCGAAGGACATTGCTCATCCAGCCCTCTCCCCGCTTCTCCTAGGCTGAAGGAGAGCACCTGCCCTACACTGACAAGGTACTTCAAGCTGCAGTTTTTTTATGTGCCCGTGAAGAGGAGCTGCCCCTTTCCAACGGCCCTGCTGATGCATCCTCCTCCATCCCCAAGCGACCTGCAGCTCCGCGCCTCAGCGCAGGTGGTACGTGTCCTCATCCCACAGCAGGCTGGGCAGCAGCAGCCCTGGGGTCTCTTCCACCAGTCCTAAGCCAGGGCAGAATAGCTGGGGGGGCTCTGGGGTGACCCCCCCGTCTCTGGTTTCAGGAGCCCACCTCAGCTGGGGCGGAGAGCAGCACCAACGACATCTCCCACTACATCGGCATGTTGGACCCATGGTACGAGCGGAACGTTCTGGGGCTGATGAACCTGCCCATGGATGTCCTGTGTCAGGTATGAACGTGTTGGCTGGGAGAGCCCGGTGTCCCCTTCCCTGAGGCGCATTTGCTGAACATCGCGCCTGAAGCTGCCCAACAGGCTGTGCTGTGTGTGGGCATGGGGTGGAAACGGGTGGTTCTGGTGGTCGGGAGGAGGGTTTCCATCCCTGAGGTGGTGGTGCTGGGCTACAGGTCCCACATATCCATCAGGGTTGTGACCCCCCTCCTCACTGCAGTCTACCAAGCCTGAGGCTGAGCCCCAGGAGGACTCCCGGGAGCAGCTGCCCATCCTGGCCGACATGATCCTCTACTACTGCCGCTTTGCCACGCGCCCCGTCCTGCTGCAGCTCTACCAGACTGAGGTAGGCAGAGGAGCTCAGCAGGGGAAAGGGGGTCCTCTGCCTGTATCACCAACATGGGGCCCACCTGGGAGGTGGGTATGGGTATGGCAGAGCTGCTGTGTGCTGATGGGGCTGAGCTTGGTCTCCTTATATTCCCCTGGGGACCTGCGCACGTGGGCCCACAGCGCTTTGGCTGATGCTCTGGCTAAGGGATCAGGGGTCTGCAGGTCCTGGCCCAACCATTCTCAACTGACACGAGCAGTTTTCCTTCCCAATACCTTTCTGCCCTACACAAGAGAGATTCCTGTCAGTGCTGGCAGATCAATCACGTTACTGGAAATCTCTCTGGTGTTCTTTTTCCCAAGCCAAACCCCTCCACATAATCCCTTCTCCATAACCTGCTGTGCGAGAAGGTTCTCCTGCAGTGGAGAAGGTTTGAATGCATTTCTGTGCTCGTGGCTTTGATGGTTCACGTGCCGATGGTCTGTTAAAACAGTCTGAGGTGTAGCTGGAAGAAAGTGCCACCTGAGGCAGTGGTTGAAACGTGTATTTTCAAAGCTGAAATAATTTGCCCATTTCCTGTGGAAAGAAGTGAGAGGGACAGGTTACATCCTCCAGCTCCACGGCCCTGTGAGGTCACCTCATCACCACATCTCCTCTCTCCTCCTGGCAGCTCACCTTCATAGGGGGGGAGAAGATGACCGAAGTCTTCATCCACTCCCTGGAGCTGGGTCACTCGGCGGCCACACGTGCCATCAAGGCGTCAGGTCTGTGACTGTTCCTTCTTCTTTCTCCCCACTTCTGCAAGTGGGTGTCCACACACTGCTGGGCTGGGAGATGTCTGCCAAGAGGGGCTGCAGGGATGCAGGGGGAGGGAGAGGACTTTGGCCTCAGTGTGGGATCCAGGAAGGCTCTGAAGCCAGGCTTCAGGTTCTTGTGTTCCCCTTCAGGAGTGAAGCTGTGACCATACCTTGCTCCTTTTTCTTCTGTTAACTCTCAGAGTGTATGAGCTGTAAAGCAGTTTCAAGCCTGCAGCTCGCAGGACATCTCTTGGCTAACCATTGTACTGCATCCCAGCACCGTGTCATGCTTTTAACCTGCAGCTTTTCTGACATCTCGTCTTGTCCGTTTGAACAGAGCTCACCAAGCACCCCTTTCCCCACAAACTGTCATCGCCCCACTCCCCCAAAGTGCTGACTTGGCCAAGGAGCTGGGTTAGCCATGCATCCTCTTATTGCTTTGTGCCTTCCCCGGAGCACTGCCCCTGCTGCACTGCTCTCAGTTTGCCCTGTAACTTCTGCACTGGATGAATTGCTTTCTGGCAGCTTTTAAGCCACATTTTCCTTTCTGCTCTGCGTCTGCGTTCAGCAAAGCAGGATTTTTTTTCCCTTTTCTGTAGGTACTGAGTGGTGCTGCGTTAGCAGCCCTGAAGATTGGGGAGAAAAGGTCACCAGGTGACATTTGCTCCTTGTTTTGTGCAGGTCCGGGCAGCAAAAGGCTGGGCATAGATGGAGACAGAGAAGCAATCCCACTAACACTACAGATCGCCTACAGCAAGGTGAGCACGTGGGGACTGCAGAGCACAGATGTGTCAGAAATCCACCTCAGTGCTGTCTCAGCTGGGGGCTGGAAGGGACAAGTGCTGAGAGCGTGCTGGTGGAGCCTGAATCCAAGGCCAGCAGAGCCAAAATGAACCTAATGTTCAACTTACTGGCTAATTGGTGGTGGCTTTCCACTCCTGAGAAGCCCAAGATAATAAGGAATGTGCAGCCAGCTCCCATAGCCTTGATGCGTGCTGGGTGCCAGTTTATATCAGTGGGCATTGCTTCCAGGGAGCAATCTCCTGCTGCTCACAGCAGTCCTGTTTTTGTGGTTTCTCTGTAATTACTTGGTGTTACCTCTGATCAATTTATATAATTCCAAGGCCAAACAAATTTTAATGCCTACTCAAAATTTGCCTGTTCAGCTTCAGGGAAACCCAGGTCTGGGTCAGCCCACCACAGGAGATAGAAGTGGGAGGCAGGGTAACAGCCTGAAGGATGGCATCTCACACGCTTCAGTTTGTCCCTGCAGACAGCCATCAGTGGAAGGAGTCAGTGGAACGATGTTGAGAAGGTCTGCACGTCTGTTAACCTCAGCAAAGCCTGCAAGAAGTACGAAGATCTGGGTGGGTACAGCTGGGCTTTGGGACTCGGGGTGGGAGGCAGTGGGAGGGAATGGTGGAGTGAGATGACAGCTCGGCTCCTGTAGGCAGAGCAAAGCAGGGATGTGTGACTGCAGAAAACACCTGGGAGGTGCCTGTTGCTCCCTGGGGCAAGAGATAGGGCAGCCTCTGGCTCTCCTTTGCACCATGCCAGGGTTGAAGGGCATTTGATTTCCCGTTATCCTTTAGCTTCAAGCTAGGGGAGTCTGCTGCACTGGGTTGCCCCTTAGGAAAAGGTTAAACTTCCTAAATAAAGAACTGAGGGAAGAAGTTCTTGTACTGGGTCCTGCCATCACAGTAGCAGTGCCCTGCAGCCAGCCTTCTGCAGGCTCTCACTGCAGCTCCGTTTCCTTCCTGCCCTCACAGATAGCTGCTGCCATGTTGGTTTGTTTCATAATTACCTTTTTTTTTTTTCAGTTCAGGTTGCTGGGAGGGTATGAATAAGGCTTTGAAGCTTTTAAAGGCAGCAAGACTTTTAGTCTGTTAGCTTGCTGATGTAGAAGCAACACCTTCTCATTCTTGCTTGAGCTCTGCTGTTTTGACAAGCAGACACACAGTTCCGAGTAAACTGAGGATTTTTTTGGATCCTCTTTCCTTGTGTGCTTTTTGTCTGGCAGATTTCTGTTTGTGAGCAGAGCAGTCAGGTCAAATAGGTGGTCTACCAACCAGGAGATAGCTCCTATGTGCCCCACGGAGCTCCACCTAAATCTCCATTCCTCCTGTTGGTGCTCCATCTGTTAAGTCCTGCAGACAACCTTGGAAATGCTCCAGCAGGAGTTAGTTGCTCATCTCCTGTGTGCTTTGAGTTGGGTGTTTCTGTGCGAGTTCGGGAGCTTTGCTTTGTGCACTGGCTTTGTTTCAGGGCATGACTTCAGCTCAGTGCTTGGGGAGAAGCTTCTCCTTCGTGAATCTCCTTCCTTCCAAATAAACCTGGTCTCCTGAGGGTCTCCGTGTTTTCACGCTCAGCGGTTTGGCCACAGGATGTCACTGTAATTCCAGACAAGCAGGAGCATCTCCAAGCAGACTGCAGGAAGGGCCAAACTGGGAGAGCTCTTGATGCTGAGGCCATTGCTTTTCTCCTGTTTAGGGGCTCAGATACTTACATGTTCCTTGCTGCTGTGTTTGGAAGATTATCCCTGTCTCTCTCATTGCTTTCCTACCATGCAAGTAGGAAAGCTACAGCTACACTGTATTTCCCTACAAGTGAAGTCTTGCTGGGACCCACTTGCTTTGGGACGTATTGTTGGGCAGGGGTACCAGCTGAATTCCTACCAGGATCCCCAGGTGATAACAGTTCCCTTTTTGTTACAGCCTCAAAGACGGAGTGTCTCAACTTGACCATGACGGAGGTGGTTAAAAGGCAAAACTCCAAATCCAAAAAAAGTTTCAATCAGGTAACTCAAATCATGATGCTTTTACAGTTGGTAACAGGGGCTTCCCAGATGGGAGGGAAGCAGGGCAAGAGGTGGAGTTTGAGATCTGTGGAGCTGTCAGTAACGCCTTGGGGAATCCTGTTTGTGTTGGCCATTGGCCCCAGCTTTGGGGCGCCCTGCTCTCCTTCCCTGCACAGGGTTAATGCACAGAGCCTGTCACATCCCTCACTTGGACTCCTTTTCTATCAGCAGCTCAGCGTGTCCCAGATTAAGGTAGACAAGGTCCAGATTATTGGTGTCCAGTCCTCCTTCGCTGTGTGCTTGGATCAGGACGAGCAGAAGATCCTGCAGAGTGTAACCAGGTAAGATCTGCAACGTGGCACCTGCCTCCCAGGGTGGTGCATCCTCTGTCTAAGGACTTGTCCACAAAGTACAGGTGACCAAGAGGGACAACGTCCTGATCACCATGGTGTACCTGTGCCAGATGCCCAAGCTGGTGTGACATAGCTTCAAGATCTGTAGTGCAGTTGTGTTCACATGGGATGGATGATCATATCCCCAAAGCGTTTTACCTTTTATGAGTACCACAGCCTGGAGGGTGATCTCTAGTCAACTGTTCAGCTTCTTGAAGAGCTCTTCCAGCAAGACCAGTCATAAGTCAAAGAAAAGTCATGCATTCTAAATGGGTACTTGGGGAGCATTAGGTGTATATGAGCAGAGCCTTCAACTTCTTAATCTCACTGGAGTCCTCCATCACCTTTGACATGCCTATTCATCTCCCACTCATGATTTTCATGGGAGAGCCTGGGGTAGAGCATGCAAAAATTGTTTATTTGACTGTTCTTCCATCCATTGTGCCCCCAGGGCAGAAGCTGGCTCCCTGGGACAGGATTTGTAAACTCACTGTGCTTCCATGGGCACAAAGAGATCAAACCAGCTGACCCACTGGAAAAAAGATTTCAGATGTTGTCTCATTTCCTAAAGAAAAGTTTCTTAGTTAACTTGTTTGCTGTGAAACCCAAGGGACTAATGTGAGAGTACAGTGCAGGAAATGTACAAGGAGCTATTTCCATTTCACCAGAACAGCAGAGGTGCATAAATTCTCATTTTCACTAATGGGTGTCAGAAATGGCTCTGTGTGGATCCCTCTGCTCTGGATCCCAGCCTGAGCCAGCTTATAGGACCTGAACCCTAACACTCAAACCCCAGTCCTGTTAAAGACTGCACTGATTCCTGCTTGCAAAGTTTCTGCTGCACACCATGGCTGTGATTCTCAGCCACACACCCGATGTACATCTTGGTTTCTTTTTGCTCCCTCGCAGGTGTGAGATCTCTGTGTGCTACAGACCAAGGGACACTGATCCTCTTGCACTGAGAAGGTCCTCTTTGACTCCCCAGGACCCCTCTGAGTTTCATTCTCTCCTGTGTTTACCCATTTCCACCTTCAGTGGAGCGTTGCCATAGAAGAACCCTGTGCTCTCATTGGACCAGACATGCATCCAACACCAAAATGAAGCTGTCCTGCTGGAGACCAGCCACTTTTGTCCAAGACATCCTGCAGCCTGAAGCCATAGTGTGGTGATTGAACTGCTCCTGATGTGAGCTGAGCCCATCCTTGGGAAATGATGTTAGTGTCAGGCTCCGGTACAGCTCAGGATTCCCTGGGAGGAAAGTGAGATCTCCACCTGGTTGAGCAGGCTGCCAACACCAAACTGAGAGGACAAGGCAAGGACAGCGACGTTTTCCTGCCAGCAAATGGTGCTGTGGCCATACTTAGTGACTGCAAAGCCCATGTGATGCTGGGGAGAATGCATTCTGGAAAGTGAATGTCTTTGGCTGAGTGGTGGCAGGTGGAGCAGATGCATGTGGAGTTGAAAACCACGCAGCCAATGTTCTGATGACATTTCACTTGCAATAAGCCAGTGATGCTGGGGATGGTTCTCTGGGGATAGGCACAAGCTTTCTCAGGGTTTGCTTTAAATTATGAGAGATGGGTGCAGAGAAACAGCACAATGCAGAATGACCCAGCTGGGGCCCAGAAAGAGCCCAGTATGAATTATGGACTGCTCTTTGTGTTCCAGCGAATCCAGTGCAATAGGCCATACCAGGGCATGGGCAGCTCATCACACATGTGTGTTAGCTGTAAATCCAGGACCTGCAGGAGATAACCTTCCACTTCTTGCAGTGTTTCAGAGTTCATCCAGGAGGGAGATGGAGTTGCTGTTCAGCTGGTGTTCTTGCATCCTGCTCACCAGTGCATGAGTGCTAGAGACATCCCAGAGGCTGAATGCTCTATAGGTGCTTGAGATAGAGCATAAACCATGTTCGTGCTCATAGGAGGGAGGGGAGTTCTGGGTAAAGTGCTGGGATTGCCTTGCCTCACCTCAGGGTGTGGCTTTGGTAGAGAAGGACCCAGCACCAATAACACTAGTGATGCTTGCAGACAATGATAGGCTCTGAGATCCCCTCTCCCCTGCAAAGAGAGGTTCCCCCCCACCCCCCTCTTTCTCTCCATGAGGCCTTAGGTACAGAAATTTGCAATAGTTGGGAGCTTTTGGAGGTATTTTGACCCCAGGAACAATAAATGAGGCTAGAAGTGCCTTGCTTGGTTTGACAGCTCTCTGGTTATTTCAAGTTAGCTGGTGGTTGCGCTAACGATGGCTGGCAGAAGAGCATGCTGCCTGTTGCAGGCTAGGAGTATGCCAACACCAAGGATGTGCTCCCTGGGAGGCATCTGGAAGGGACTCCATCCTGCTGGGGCTGCGGGGCTCAGCCACGGTGAGCTCTGCTCCATCTGGGTCCTCCAGCAAATGGGGCCTGGGCAGCCCTTGGCACTGATTGGAGTGAGACTGGGCTCCGTCCCAAGGCCTGTGGGCACAGCTGCTGTGTTCCCCTTGGTGGTGACATTGCAGCATTCTAAGTCCAAGGCCCCGAGGACCGGGATCAGGTTTTAAACAAGTTTTCCCGTTGACTTTTCACATTTCCCAGACAGGTTTGTGTGCGTTGTCTCAAATGGGGCTGAAATTTGACAGCTGTTTTTTTTTTTTTTCTTTAGTTGTTGTTCAATTCATTAAAATAGCACCTTATCCTGTCAAAACAGTGCTATTTGTGATCCCTACATCCGTGGCTAAATATATTCCTGCTGCTGTCGGTGGTGCAAAGCTCTTTGGTCTCAGCTGGCCATACAGAACTACAGGAGAAGAGTTTCCACGCTGGGGAGGAAAAACAAGCACACCCTCTGGGGACTCGTAATCCTGGCTCATTTTTTGACCTCTGATGCTTTCTGGAAATGAAAAGAAGGAAGTGGAAGGTTCCTTCAGGCCGTCCTTGTACATATATGTGCAGCCTTACCAAACCCGTGTCACGTTTGTGCTGATCTGTAAAATAGCGTTTAAAGGACTTTTAAAGTAACTGTAAGATATTAAAGGAGGATTTATTTCGAGTACAGGCATGGTGTTTGTGTCAGTGCTCCCCAGCAGGAGGAAGGCACAGCTTCGTATCTGTGCACAGAGGGCACCCAGTGCTTTGCAGAGCACTGATCTGAGGGCAGGAAAAAGCCCATCAGGTCACCATGGCTGTGAGCTGGGTGCCAGAGGGCACGGAATCGAGACCTGCAGCAGCGGATTGAGCTCAGAAGCAAGATGCAGTGCTGTAACGCCCACATCAGCTTTGTTCTGGATTAAGGAGAGAAGCTTGCAGAGTTTGTATGTGTGAGATCTGTGTGTGTGCCTTTCTCTTCCTGAAGTGCATTCAAGGCTGAGCTGGTAGGGGTGAGGATCAGGGTGCTGTATAGACAAAAAAGCCCTACCCACCCATCTGCCACAGATGGGCTGAGCTGGTGCTAGGCTGGGTGCCGTGGGTCACGTCCCAGGTGCAGGGACTTGCCCATAGGTGTGTGCAGCTCAGCACCTCCGATCCCTTCCTCATGCTCACCGTGCTGTTTGTTGGCAGTGCCACTGCAAAAGCTTCCCCTTGCACCTTCCTGGTAGAAGGCCCAGCCCAGCAGTGCTGTGCCCCCCATTCTGTGTGCGTCCATCGCTGCAGCTCAGGTGTCCTTCAGCCCAGCTGGGCTCCCTGCCCACACTCCTGTGTGACCCTCTGGCACTGCTGATCTCACAGGGGTTCACCAACACGATTCACATCTTTTCAGGAGGAAAAAGGAGAAGCAGAAGTGAGGCGCAGGGCCTGGCACCCTGCCCTGCTTCCTTCCTGGACTGCTGGTTTCCAAAGCGTGGTTCAGCGTAATGCTTTCAAGGAGTTGCAGGTAGAAAAGAGTGGAAGTCTGCTGTGAGTTTTGCTCATTTCTGAAGGGTTTTGGCCAGTGCCGAGGTCTGAGTAGGGCAGGTGACTCCTGCATGCCTCGGGATCACGCTTTGTTCAGGACTGGTGAGAGGGGAGCCAGGAAGCAGAACACCAGGGGAGGCTGGTTCTCACCTGGCAGTGCCTGCTGCTCCGCTGTCCTTATCTCACTTCTGCTAATTAATGATCAATTAAAAGTTCATGAGGCTCCCAGTGCTTGGATGAAGAACAGTTTTCCAATAGGGAAAATTCACTCGAGAAGAGGAACAATGTGCCAACACAAAGATGCGTAAGGATCAGTGTGCTCAGACACAGCCCACGTGTCAGTGCTCGCTGTGGGCACAATTCGCTCCTTGCTGATCCCTCTGCTCCTGGCTTAGGAATTTGGTGGCTCTCAGAAGGGGTCAGACCTGGCCTGGCCGCAACCTGGCAGAGGACACGGCTGTTTTCCTTGCTTGAGATGTGCTCAATATGCTGTGCCTGTGCACTGACTGCAGAGTCTTTCCAGAAGGGCTGTCTGAACCGCAGGCTGAGGCACTGCCCCTGTAGCCAGAAATGTGAGGACAGATCTGTCTGCAGAGCCAGGGCTTGGGCACTGCCTCACTCTGAAAGAGCCTTTTCCTGTACAACAGTGCCTTTCTTTCCCATAGTTGGTTTCTGTGTCGACTTATAACCAACCATGGCCCTAAGCCACCTGAGAACAGGACGCTCTTGTGAGAGGTTCCTCGAAGAAACTGCACAAAGCTCAGCCCATTGGGAGCCTCCCTGCCCAGGAACCCAGCTGAAATGTGATCCCACAGCAGTTTTGCTGCTGTTTTTGGGGCAGTTTTAATGGGGCACAGGGCACTGTTACCAACAGGAAGCAGTGGGGTAGCTCCAGCTGCACCCCTTCTCTAGCGCACGGTCCCCAGGAGGTGATGCAAGAGACGAAGGAAGGGGCAGCACCTCTATGTGCACACCTGCAGCCCATTGTGAGCCCCTGCCCCTACAGCAGAGTGACGCATGGACGTGTGGCCCCTCCAAGATGTGATGTGCTGGGGCCTGGCACAAGCAGTCTGCATACAGCAGGGATTCTTCCTCTGCTTAACTTCACAGCCATCACAGGAGGAAATACGTGCCAATCTTCACTTTGGAGCCAACTTCTGCCCCTCTTAGAGCCATCTGTGCTATATCATGGCTGAAGCCCGTGTGCCTCCAAGACACATCTGCACACAGATGTGCTTGCTATGTTATAAGTGCTGATGTGGGCAGAAGGGTTGCACTGAGCTCCCTGCTGCGGGTTTGGGAACAGCTCCCCGTGTTTTAGGGTAAAAGAGTGGGTGGGTCTGTGTGCAGCACCAGCCTCTGTTACTCAAACAGACGTGCCCAAGTGTATCGCTGAGCACAGCAGTGCAACACGGACACAGTCTGCTTGTCAACACATGGCTGAACCCAGCAGGTAGCTGCATGCTCTTTGTGTCAAGTTTCTATTCCAGCAGACACATGAAAAACAAAAGCAACCCCCGCAGCCGGGCCCTGCACACACGTGCAGCTCTGAATGGGGGTTTCACTCCAACATACACCCAATGTCCTTCCAGGGCTGTGCTCACCCCATGCTCCTCAGGTACTCGCTGCTCTGGGTGGTTGCTGGGCAATTTCAGAGTTCCCCATATTGTGGGGGCTTTATTCCTCCTCTGTGGGAGAAACCCATCTTCCTTCCTTCCCCAGTTCTTCACCCCTGGCTTTAAAAAGGACGAGGGATGGAGCAGCACTTATGGTGGGTAAGGGAACGGCAGTGCCTTCACTTTGATCCCACTGCCAGGAGGGTGCAAACCAACCCATTGCAAGGACCTGCAAACAATGGGGAAATGAGGCATCTCCTGGGAGCAAAGCACATTATACCCATGTTGTTTAGGGAGGGGAAGAAAGGCTGCTGTATAACTGTGGTGCTTCCCATGTTTTCATGAATGAGGTGGGTGATGGAGCAGATGACACCTGAATTGTTTACATAGGTGAGGCTGAGCAGAGGAGGAAAGTGACTGGGTAGGAAAATCACAATTTAAAGGTAGTGTCCTTATTTATCCATAGACTGCAGTGCAGTGGGGGCCAACACGTGGGGCTGAGGGGTGATGAGGATGTGGGGATGCTGGGATGCAGCCTGGCTCTGAGCTGCTGTGGCTGTGCACAGAGCAGGGATGCTTGCCATGCCCAGCTGTGTACTCGTGCTGGATGGGTTCTGGGCCCATCCCTGCCCACGTAAGCAAGCGTGGGGTTAAGCAACAACCTGCCCCTGCTCTGCCCCACCCCATGGGATGGAAACCGGAGCTCGTGCAGCCTGAAAATCCACTGTGGGAGCAGCCCTGCTGCCCTGGCACCCACATTGTTTCTGGGAGCAGAAATGCAAGCCCTTGGCTTACGTGCATGCAGCACTTCAGGTCTGCACAAAAAGCCAGATCTGGAGGTGGTGTCCAGCAGCTGATCTTGGTGCCAGCAGCACACAGTGGCTGCAGCACCCACATCCACCTCCTTGGATGCTGCCTTGGCTGCTCCATCGCTGCCTGTTGGTGTGATTCCAGGTGCAGCAGTTTCTTATCAGCTGTCTGCTCAAGCTGTTTGCTATGATTTTCTAGCCCGTATTATCCTAGAGGTGAGCAGTCATCCCTCCTGCTGTTAGCACATGTACTTTAGCACAAGCCTTTATCCACCCTTGCAAGACACGCTGATGCTGCTCAGACTTGCAAAGCCCATGCCTTATTATCTTGCTTCTTGTTGTGGGCTTTTCACAAAGTCTTGAAGGTAGCTTGGTTTGGACAAACCAAAAAGGCAAACTAAGGCCACAAAACCAGCTGTTCCCTTGGGTTCTCTTTCTCCCCCTGTATCTCCATCCTCTCTGTTAAAGATAGAATAAACCAGAGCCTGACCGGGTTGAGATGTGACATAAAATATTGCTCAGTCTGTGACTTGTTCACTTGCAAATGGGAGGAAAACCATCCTTTGGCTTTAGCCATGGTGGTTCAGATGTGGGCCAGCAGAGCCTTGCCTGCAGGCTGGGTGGTTTGGCAGGAGCAGCACTCAGACTGCATCCTTTTCTTCCTGCAAATACCTCTCCTTCCCTCAGAAACTCGGCCAGCTTGCTGGGTCTGCTGTGACGGCAGCCACGCAATGGCAGAAAATTAAAGCATGGAAGAATGAAGTTATCTGTGAACAGAAACCAGAGCAGGAAGAGAGGTTCTCCAGAGCTCCTCTTTGACTGAAGAAGAGCTTTGTGCTTTGGAGGTGGGAGCAGGGTGATGGTGCAGTGGTGAGCACTGAAGAGCAACGGCTGGGAGGGAGCTGGTCCCAGCACTGTGCTGTGGGCCATTGGGTGTACAAGTCCATACTCACCTTTGCTGGTGTGTTTTCAAAGCATACAGAGCAGTGTGCCACTCCTCAGCAGGAAAGCCCCAGGCTGGGCAGAGCATTTCTGAGTTGGAAAACCCCTCCTGAAGTGGTGCTTCAGGTGAGTGCTTTGTTGTGTTGCTTGGACAGAGATTGTTATGGAAAACACAGGGAACCAACTGCTTCCTCTCCATTACTCGGGTTGCCATGAGCAAATATGACCCCATATGAAATCCTGCTGCTGGCCCCATATGAAACCAGGGACAAAGCTCACAGGCATGGAAGGTTTCCAGAAAAATCCTTGAGTGAAGTGAAATTGGGATCAGAACCCCAGAGGTGGTGGCACCGAGGGGCTCATCCCCTCTGCGGCTTTGGCAGCTGTGTGAGAAACAGCCTCTGCCTGCAGCAGTTCCTGCACACCAGGTGCCTGCTGCAGGATGGATGCAGCATGGCAGCAGGATGTGTGGATGTAAGCTGTCAAATGGCTCTGCCCAAACCTGAGCCACGGCACGCTGGAGAAGTGAATTGTGACGCTGGTGGGGAAAAACCTACTGCAAACAGTAACCCCACGTGCATGTGTCTCTGCTGCCCTGTCCACGCATCCACACCACGGCCAGGTCCTTCATGAATGGGAGCGTGAACGAACCCAGTTGAGGAGAAATGTGGGTATTATTGCTCTGTGTGTGTGGGGCGTGCAGAGCTGAGCCCCCCTTTGGCACCAGCGTGGCAGGGGGCTGTGAGCAGCAGCAGGCAGCTGAGCAGCCGCCTCCGGCCTTTCTCTTCGGGGCAGGAAGGAAGTGGGTTATTTTTACAACTGGGGCCCAGGTGTTTTTTTTTTGCTTGCAAAAAAGAAGGTGGGATGGGATACAGCGCTGGCTGCCATCCCCATGCCCTGTGTCAGCAGTGTGCCCCAAAGCTGCTTGGAGCCTGAAGCGTTCTGCTGCTGGGTGCTGAGCCGGCCCCAGCCGTGCTAATGCAGCTGTACAAAGGCTCAGCTCCGTGTAGCCTCACCTGCAGCCTCCCCCAGCGCGGCCGCATCTCGGCTCAGCCCCGCCGCCGATTCACGGGTGGGGGACAACGTGACACCGCTGAGCAGCAGCAAAGCTCTGCACCAGGCCCGTGTCAGCGCGGTGACGAATTTCCCGTGACCCCCATCCCTGAGGGAGTAGGGGGGTCGGGTGTCCCCACAGCTGGCAGCGGGGGGCTGCGGGGGGCACCGTCCCACGGCGGCGGAGAGCAGACGCGCGTTGTAGATGCACGGAGCAGATGCGCACGGCGGGATGCCAGCGCTGGCATCGCACAAAACTTCGCTCTGGAGCTCGGACAGACTCCTCCTTGTCTCTCGTAGCAACACCGGCTGCTCCCGGCGCGGGGCAGCCCGGGCGGTGCGGTGCGGTGCCGGAGCGGCTCTGCGGGGCAGGGACGGGGCGGAGAGCGGCGGCTGAGCGCGGCACGGCAGCTTTCCATTCGGGGCTTCAGCTTGAAAGAGGAAGTTGTCTCGAAAACAGCTGCCCTCGCCCCGCTGCGTGCGGCCGCATCGCCGGCACTGCGGACCTCAGTGGCAGCTCCGGGTCTCGCCGCTCTGCGCCGGATGAGCCCGCGGGGCACGCAGGTATGGGCCGCGATGGGCATCGCGCACAGAGGGTGGAATTGCGGGAATACGCGGTGCATCCCCGCGTGTAAGATCCTTGGGAAGGGCTGAACGGAGTCGGTGCGGTTTTTTTTACCGGGGGGAGCGAGGGGAGAGGGCACTGGAGGTGCTGGGGCAGAGGGACGTGGGGATGGCCCCCCTGGTGCCCGGTGCTGCTGGGCACCCATTTCTCCACTGCTGCTGCTGTTGGGCTCGCACCCAGCCTGCCCGCCCAAGCGATTGCGTGCTCCCTCATCAACCTGCAGCCGCCCCTTGGGTCATGGCAGTAAATTGCGATGGCTGTGGTGACAGCACGGAGCAGACAGCAGCCCCATCCGGAAAGGAAACTGAAAAGTGGAGCGCTGGGGGTTTGCGTTTCAACAAGAGCCGCCGGGTGCGCTGCTCGTGGGACACGGTGCAGCCCTTCCTTCATCTGCACAGCACCGCCTCCCCCTCTGCCTCTTTGCCAAGTCTGAGCAAGGAAACAATCTCCTCTGGGCTTCCAGGGCTGATGGATCACCTCTGCGCATTACAATTCCTTTTGTGTGTGTGTGTATACTCGGTCCTTGCGTTGCACAGTGGGTGCGTGGCTCTCCCGGCTTTCTCCAGCAGTTCCTCTATGGAAGATCCAAATCCAAGGACAGCATTCAGCCCTCACAGCTGAGCTCGCAGTGGGAGCAAATAGGGGTCACTGCTGTTGTGCTGCCCATGGTGGCATAGGGCATCAAACTGTCGTTTTCCATGGCTTTATGGGAAGCTCTGTTCATGCTGTTGCATTACACAAAATCACTATATTTTTTGCTATATATATACGTATATATTTATCTTTTTTTTCTTGTTATTTTATTTTATTTTATTTTATTTTATTTTATTTTATTTTATTTTACTTTTGCACGTAAGAGCTGCAGGGAAGCACCCGGCCCACCACCAGACACCAGCCTGTCCATCTCACTGCTGGGGAAGCTCCAATTTCAACATTTCTGTTGGAGTGGTTTCCCACACAGAGTCCTGCAATGTGCTCCTCGTGTCTGATGCTGCCCCACTTCAAGGCAACACTCGTGCCCCAGCTCTAGGGTGCTCTGAGCTCCCATTGCTCTCTGGGACGTGGGGTGGGTGCAGCAGCAGCAGCAGTATCAGTCATTGCTGAGTGAGCTCATGGTTGGGATGCGGTGGCAGAGCTCCTCCCCTGCAGCCCAATGTGCCCAGAGCAAGAAGCTCAGATTTGTTCAAGAAATACAGCTCCTCACCTCCAAGTCCTTATGAAGGAGCTGATCCAAGGAGCCCCTTGGCACGGCTGTGTCCCCCTACCCAGACGTGAGGTCTCCTGGGGTTTGTTTCCCTGAGTACTTTCCTCCCCGTTGCTTTCTTGCTTTTGTGAGCCTTGCCGGTGCCAATGGCTGTGCAGAAGGCAGCTGCCGAGTTGGCTGAGTCACGTTGTTCTATTCTGAGGTGCGACATGCCTTGAAGGCAGCGCCGTCCATCAACCACGGTTTGGGCAGGAGCTGCCGGGAGAGCTGTGCTGCGCTGGGTGCTGCACGTGGGGCCCCACTGCAGTTCTTCAGACCCTGCCGGTGCTGCCTGGGGGGAGTTTGCTGCACACTGTGAGAGGTGAACATGCCCCGAGTTCCCACTTGAGCCCCCATTTCTTAGCAAGGGATAAGGGATGTGCAGCCAACACGAGGCTGCTTTCTCCACGCACTGCCTGTGGTTTGCGGGGCTGCACTGCGCACCATTTCCCCTGAGCACTCTGTGTGAGCAATCCTGGCAGAGCTTTTTTCCCTCCGATTGTTTATCCAAAGCTCACTCCGGGAATGGAAAGAGAGACTCTAAATTGAAAAAGCCGATGTGTCCGGAAAACTCGTTTCTTCCCTTAGAAAAAATGCAATGTGACGTTGGTGAGGAAATCTCCAACGAGCCGTTGGTGTCCAGGAAGAGCTCCATTTCCAGGGCAGCCTTAGGGATGGGATCGGGGCCGTTTGGTGCTGATGAACAGATGGATGTGGGCTCTGAGGGGGTTCGGTTGCTGAGCCAGGTCCTTCCTGCCCGCCCTGTGCTGTGGGTCTGCTGGCAGGGACGTGCCGTGCTGGAGCAGCCCAGCAAAGTGCTGCTGGGAAGCACAGCCTGAGCTGGGGACGCGTTTCCTTGGCAGGGAGAGTTTTGGGGAGAGCAGCTGCTTTCCTACAGGGCTGCCTGAAGCCACCAACCTGCCACGAGCTGAGGCTGCAGATGGGGCCAGAAGGGACTGCGCGTGGCTCTGCTGCTTATCCTGGGGGTGTCCCCCCCACCGATCGGAATGGGGACAGGAGTGAGGCTCTCACACAAGGTCTTCAGGTGATTTTTATGTGAGTTTGGCATAGTTTTCATTTTAATTGTGACTCTTGTGCTCAGGGGCTGATCTAAGGGGAGATGAGCCTGAGCTCTGCGTGCATCGCTGTCTGTGGCTTGGGTCCCTGGTGGAATCTGGAGCTGCTGCTGCCCTGCGCAGGGGCTGCTTTGGTCCCACTGTGCCACCCAGGCTGTGCGGCAGGGCTGGAGGTGGGGATCTGGTGCAAAGAGAGCAGCCCAGTGCTGGCAGCTCTGCACTGCTAAAGAGAAGGTTCTGGTGTGCTGTGCTGGTGGATCTTGCTGTAGCATTGCATTGTGACCCTGGCTCCCAGTGCAGCATTTGGGGATTTGGGGATTTTGGGGTCTGTCTGGGCAGTACCAGCATGGGATACCAGGCAGCTGGGTCGGGTTGGGGTCACAGCCCTCAGCTCCTGCAGGGACAACCCTCCTTGGCTCTCAGTGCTGGAAGGACTCAGGGCTGTGGGTAACATCTGACACAGCATCACTGTGCTGCTTTCCTAACTAAGCTGCCTGGAGGCAGCCATGGGGGCAGTGAGGGGGTGGCCAGTTCTTCTTTGCTCTGCACTGGGGACATCTGTTGGTTCCCAATGAGGACATGTGCTCCATGTCCCCCCAGCCCAGCACACACCCCATCTCCCTTGGGATGCTCCATTGCAGAGCAGCTCACTCAGTGCTGCCCACAGTCCTTGCCAGCCCTTCCCTGCTTTGGTTGCTGTGGGGGTGAGGTGGTGGTGGCATGGGCAGAAGCTGGATGATGGTAGCTTTCCCTACCTTGTCTGGCATGCATTGAGTGAAGAGGAATTATATCATAGGTTTCTCTAAAATTAATGCCTCCTCCTGTCTGTCCTTTGCACATGGATGAACTCAGTTCTCCCCCTTTGCTTCACCTGCACTTCCATGTCAGGTGTCTTTGTGAGTGCCCCTCTGCTGCCCTCTGTCACACAGCAACTAAATGTAACAGGATATTGGTGAGAAGGTTCAGGCTCTACTGCCATCCCACCAACATCTGCCTCTGACACTGTGGGCCAACATCACAAAACAGGAGGCGTTACTTTTGGAGCAGCTCTCATGTCGTTGATATCATTGAGAACCCTGCAGTATCGTTGATATGCAGGTAACAAAACATTTCAGTCTTTAATATTTTTCCTAAAACATTAAAAAAAAAAAAAAAGTGGAACAAAAATACAAAACTAGTGGGACATGGGAGCCTGTGTTTATAACCCTGGTTTGAGGGACGATTTTTGGGGCATTCTTGAAATCTGTTCTCAAACTTTACCAAACCTGCTGTGTGTTTTTGCTGTTTCGAGTGCTGTGTTTATCCAATGGGTCAAACACACACCATTATTTGCCATCGCCTGAGAGCGCTGTGCAGTGCTGCCCCATTCCTGTGCAGTACATGGGTTTTTCCTGGCAAGCATCTGTCACCGAGCTGATAAAGAGCTGTAGGAAGCCTCAGGCAGAGCCGTGTAACCAAATACAGGGCTGCAGGAGGCGTGGAGAGACTGCCTTTGGAGCAGGACTAAATATAACGCAGGGAGAGCAAAAGTGTGTGCAGCATGGGCTGCACCTGCCCTGCTCTGTCACCTGTGTCCATGGCAGAGCTGCCAGAGGGGATGGCTGTGCTCAGCAGGTCTGATGGAGTGACTGAGCTTCCCAGGTCTTCCCTCTGGCTCTGGGCTCTCCGCCGTGGTGCTGGGCACTTCTGCTTTGCTCCTCCTATGGGTGCCATCTCAGCTCCCCTCAAGCGTGTTCCGAAGTTTCTGCCAGCTCCTGGTGGCCCTTGAAAAAGAGCAGCAGGTTTTTCAGGGTGCCCATGCATCCCCAAGTCAAGCGCTGCTGGGGACAGCTGAGTCACCCCACTGAGTTCAGTGGGGCTGGAATGGCTCATGTGGGTGGGCATGTCTCCATCCTTCTGCCATAGCACTTCCAACCTCACCCCAGAGCTTAGAAGAGTCATAGATGGGAGCTAAGGGGGGAATCAATACCCCCAGGGCCCCCCAGCCTGTCAGCAAAGCCTCCTGGTGACCTACAGGACTGTCTGAGAAGCGTGTAGGGTGGGCTGCTGGTGCTCTGCTCACACTGCTGCTGATACCCTGCAGGTTTGGAAGAGGAAGATGAGGCTGCAAAGCCTCTTCAGCCGTGATCATATCAGCCTGTTTCTGGGGCAAACCGTGCTTTCACTGCAAAGTTCCTCATTTCTCTTAATGCAGCCAGATGGCTCCCATCTCTGCCTCAGCTCCTGGGAGAGGTGGCTTTGGAGTCGTGCAGGTTTCATCTCTAAAAGCCTCGTAGCTCTTGGAAACTGAAGGGAGGGATGCGACTTTCCTTCTCACCCTTTCTGCTGATTTTTCTCCCTGCAAACGAACTAAAATCCAGCTGATGCCACGGGTATTTTAAGAACTGCAGGGAGGAAGCGGGGCTCGGCAGCTCTGCAGAGAAGTGGGATGAGTGCGGAGAAGCCGCTGGTCTTGCTGAGCTGGCAGACAGCAAAATAACCAGTTACGGGATGAGATGTGTCTCATGGCTGCTGCAGAGAAGGGAAGAGATGCGTGGGGAGGAGGGGGCAGAAGGAGGAGTGGTGTGACTCGGGGAACTGAGCACTTCTGCAGGGCCAGTGTTTGCACCGCGCTGTCGCATTTCCCCTCAGCTCAGCCGTCTCCCCAAGGCCTGGGGCCCAACAGCCCTTCCTTTTCTGGCCCAGGCTTGTGGCCGCTGAGCTGCAAGCTCTCACACGTGCACATAGAGCAGAGCTCGGCACCGCTGCTGCCTGCTGGCTCCTGGCCCATCGCACCCTCCTCCTCCTCACCATGAGCCCATCCTGCGCCCCGCGGTGATGCCGGGAGCTGGGAGGATACAGCGGGAGGTGAGTGAGGCCTGGAGCAAGATAGGGGACGGGGTCTTCCTTGCGGGTCTTCCTTGTGGGTCCCCCTGTACAGTGGGGAGGTGTGGGTTTGGGGTGAGATGGGGTCGGTGACACCGGACTGCAGGGCAAGGTACCAGGAAAGCCCATGGCGTTCTCTCACAGGCTGTGTGCCAGGTGGGGGTCTCCATTTGTGGCTGCTGTGTCTGAGGAAGGCAGGGGGACGTGGCATGGGTGTTTGGGGCAGATCCTGTCCCAGCCTGGCACGGCACTGGGGTCCCCATTAATGGGTGCTGTGGTGCAGCATCAGCCACTGCCCTGACACCAGCATTGGCGTCTCCATGTCTGCAGTTGCACATATCTGCTAAAATGCATTTTCACCCAAATCAATGGCTCTGAGTGCGGCACTGGTGCTTGAGATGTTTCCTGTGGCCCTGCAGGCTTCTGGTGGTGGCCAAGGTTTCCCTCCTACTCAGATGCCAAGCCCAACATGGGTTGGCAGCCTCCTTCCTGGGGTTGTGAACCATGGTACCGTGGTCATCTAACACAGATCAGCCTGGCTTCATTGATGCCACTCAAAAGCTGCCTGGGAGCAGCCTGAATCTGCATGGGTAAGGGACAAAGGACGTGGCTGTTGCAGCTGTAAACCTCATCTGAAGCAGACCAAGTGTGCTGGGTCTGTGGAGGTTGGTGTCTTCATCTTTCTCCATCAGTTGTGTTGGCTTTGTGCGGGCAAATTGGGTTATCTCCCTGCTGCTGTTCCAAAAAAAAGAAAAAAAAAAAAAAGCCTGGGCTCCTGCCTGTGCTGTCTGTGAGGGCTCTACACAGAAGGGGAATTGAGTCCTGGTTGCAGCATGTGTTCCTGCTTCTTCAAAGCCCTCCTTGACAGGTTTGGGTTTGGTCTGGGCTGGTGGAGCGGGCGTGATGCAGGGGCCTGGTGCCACCCTTCTCTTCCCATCTTCAGTCCCTTCCCTCTTTGCCTCTTGGTACTCCTGGGAAGCACAGCAGGAAGAAAATGTCCCCTGTGAAAAAGGAGTGGTCTCTGCCCAGCAGGTCCTTGTGCTGGTTATGGCCAGGATGAGCAGGGACCAGCTGCTGGTGCTGGTGGGGAGCAAGCTGACCCCACACCCTCTCTCTATGTCTTCCAGTGCCTCTTTTCACATAACTTCTGCTTGTTCTGATGGACGCTGGGGATCAGTTTGGGGGCATTTTTGGTAGAATTTTCCTGGGGAGCTGCATCCTTGGAGCACGCAGGGCTGCTTGTCCCACCTCCAGGCTGTGCAGGCAGCAAGGACAACAGCAGAGCAGTGAGCAGGAGAATGAGAAGCACATTTCCGTGGGTCCGGAACCGCTCACCTCAACCCAGGTCCAATTCTAAATCTGGAAAATGAGCACTGCACATTGGGTCCCCTCCCACGCGCGGGCAGGTGGGACGCGGATGTGGGAAGCCACGCCGCCGCTCACAGCCGACACGCGTTTCACTTCAGCGGGCACTGAGGAGCACTGCACGCACCTGGCCCCTCTGGGGGCCTTTTTCCTGCAGGAAATAATGTGCTGAGAGCCACGGTGCCGACCTCTATCATGATGCGTGGCACTCGTCGCAAGGAGGAGTGGGAGCCCCATGGTGGGCATCGATGCAGCCAGGAGCTGCCCAGCAGGATGCTCTGTGTTTGGTGATTACAGATTTAGGATCTCTGTGGAGAACAAATCCTAAATAGAGCAAGGATGTGAGGAAGAGCATGGGCTGATGGCCTGATGGTGCCTGGAGGGATTTGGAGGACTGAGGGTCCCATGGGTGGGGACTGGGTGCTGTGTCACAGGGGAACCTCCCTTTCTTCCTCCCTGCTTTATTTTTCCTCTTTTGTTGGAGAGAGCAATGCTTGATGGAAAGGGGTGCCTGAGATGTTGTACTGAGGGACATGATTTAGTGGGTGATAGGTGGATGGTTGGTCTGGATGACCCTGGAGGCCCTTTTCAACCATGGTGATTCTATGATTCTATGCCATCCAACATTAGGCTTTGGAGCATGGCTTGCTACTGAGCTCTACTGGGTTTTGTTTGTCAGAGGTGCTGGACAGGGGCCTTATGGCAGTTCCACTTGTCTTTTTCATATGTTCCTTGTCTTCTTGGACTTTGCATTTTGGATTCAATTTGGCTTAAACCCAAACATTTCTCCTTAACTCCTGGGGAGGAGAAGGCTCTCAGTGATGACCCGCATGGTGATGCTGATCCTCCTTGCTGTGGGTACCAAGAGCTCCTCTGGATTCAGCTCCAAGCTGAGCCTTTCCCCAACAAACACCAATCTGGCACCTCAGGGCTAAGTGCCAAGTGCCCTCTGCCCTGGGCTCCGTTTCCCTGCCCTGCCTTTGCAGGTACAGCTGACAGCACCCTGTGCTTTTTGCAGGTGAGACCCCGGACCCGAGGCCATGCCCGTGCGCAGTGAGCAGCAGCCGTGCACTCAGCAGCCTTGCAGCCGTGCCCATGCTCTGCTGCAGCCCCAGCCCAGCCATGGAGAGTGCAGGTGGGTGGAGAGCGGATCAGTTACGCATTCTGGCACAATCTGACATTTTATCGACAGGATATTGATGCTGAAATATTTGATCTTGTGTGTAAGCCACTCCTGCTGTTGCTGGTAGGCTGTGAGCATTTATAGATCAAAGTGCCCCTTGTTTGTGTTGGAGCAGTGGTCTCATGCTTTGCTCCCTGTGAAGAAATGGCAGTGTACCATGGCTGCAGGCACTTTGATTTAGAAAGAGAGGACACAGTGTTTATATCAGCTTCAGGAAAAGCTTCCCGTCATCATTACAAATATACACAAATAAAAAAGAATGGGAAGTTTCCTTCTGTCCCTTCCTATGGCTCCTGGCTCCCCTCTCCTGGTCATTGCTCCTTGGGAAGCCCAAGGCTCTGTTCCACCACCCAGCCCCAGCTTTGTCAGCTTTATCCCTTTGCAGAGCCTTGCAAGGAGGTGTGGAACTTGTGGTCCTTGAGCAAAGTGCTTCCATAGCATCACTCAGGCTCTCATTTCCTGTAGGCAGAGAGGAATGCACCACTGCCCTGAGCCATCCCTGATGCTCGGGAAGATGGAGCTGTGGCTAAAGAGGGTGTGGAGGGGATGGGCAAAATTGGGAGCAAAACTGGGAAGGAAGGGCAGAGTTAGGGTTAGGGTCAGGGTTAGAGTTAGGGAATGGGATCCCATCTGATCCCTCACATGGCTTCAACAGCTGCGTCGTGCCAGTGCTGACACACGAGCTCCCTCGTGAGCAGCAGTCCTCACCACAGGAACAAGTCATACCCCAAATCAGCTCTGAGGTTTTCACATTTATTTTTGGCCACGGGAAGGATGCGGCTCACTGCTGACGTGAATGGGGAGCGGGTGGCAGTCAGAGCTCCGTATCTGCCTGGGGGGGCTCGGGGCCCCGGGTGGGCAGCTGTGGGTTGGAGGAGCCTGAAAGAGAGCCCTTGTCACTGGGATGCTCCCATGCCATGGGGGGGGGGGGGGGGGGGCGTAAGAAAGAACAGACTCTGGAGCAGGGACTGTGTGGTAGGACAAGGGGAAATGGTTTCGGACTTAGAGAGATTTAGATTAGATATAAGGAAAACACCCTTAGTGTTCACACTACGGGCAGTGAGGCAATGGCACAGGTTGCCCAGAGAGGATGTGGTGCCCCAACCCTGCAGACAGCCAAGGTCAGGGGATGGGCTGTGAGCACTGATGGAGCTGCGGGTGTCCCTGCTCAGTGCAGGGGGTGGGACCAGGTGGCCTTTAGGGATCCCTTCCAACTCCAACCATTCTGTGATTCTATGGTGGATGGGGATGAGGCTGAATTTCCACAGTGCCCAACTGCAGAAGTGCTTCTGCTCATTCATTGTGCCAAGCATTGCTTTTGGTCCTTTAGCTTCTGTATTTAGTATGTGATTGTTTTTTTCCAATGAGAGAGGCTCTTCAGAGCTCACTCAGAGCAGACCCTCTCTGCTCTACCACGTCCCAGCTTCGCTCTCAGCATGCCTGCGGGGTATGGTTGCCCTATGGCTCTGACTGGCTGCCACTGATGCTCAGCCACATTTGATGCCTTCAGTACCCATCCCAAGGTTTCCCTGCTCCCATCCCTGGGTGCTCAGGCTGTTATGTTCATGTTCATGTCCCCACAGAGGTGGAGTCGGACATCCTGCGCCGTGTTCGCACGCTGCTGCGCGAGCTGGATGGCCACCACCCTGCCTGCCAGAGTGACCGAGGTGAGCCCAGGGGCAGCCCCATCCACATGGAATTTACCAACCGTCCCTGTGGGCCTGCTGCTTTGCCACACATTGCTCAGCTCTTTGCTGGGGAGTCAGCTGCAATCCCTCCATTGCTGTGGTGGGGAATAATGCTCAGCCTGAGTGTTGATTTTACTGTTATTTAGGCCCAGTTAGCATGCCCCATCCCTTGCTGAGGGTCACTGGGTGAAGCAGAGGGTGGAGAAGCAGCACTGAGCTGTAGGAGAGATCCCCGTGGGTGGTGGTTGCAGTGCCCAGATCTCCCCATCCATCAGTTCACTGCTCTGCAGGGCAGCCTCACCTCCCCCACTTCTCACCTCTCAGGGATGCTACGATGGACCCTGCACAAAAAAATTGACCAGAATCCCAGTAACAGCCCCATCCTGGTCCGGATCCTGGTGAAAGAGCTGGAGAGGGTGAGTGCCTCACAGTGCCCTGCAGGTGGGGGGGGTCTCATCTCCGTGAGGCTTCATCCATCCCAAGCAGGACATGCCCCAGTGAAGGAGACTGTATGAACTGGAGCCTCATAGCCAGGGGCAGATGATGTTTGCAGCCCACAGGCAGCAAAACAAAGAGGCTTTCCAACCACCCCCACGCCGCCCTGTGGTTGCAGGTACTGGAGAAGTTTCTCTCCTTGCCACTCATTTCCTCCGCATGGTGTCACACCTTGCCCTGTGTCCTGACCTGGGCGCATTGTGCAGAAACCCACGGATGGATTTTGTGTTTCAGTGCATCTCCTCATTTTCTGAACTCGTGTGAACCTTCAGCACCCTCAGCACCTGCAGCAGGGGTGATGTGGTTGGGCACGGTGTCACCTTTGTGAGCGTGCCTCGTTTCATCCAGTGCCCTCATTAGCAGAGACCCCTCTGCTGTCACCTCCCTCTGTCCCCCTTTGGGGCTGAGGTCAGCCACCCCTTCGTTCCCCCCATTAGAGCTATTATTCCTCTGCTGCTCTTATTCTCAGAGGGCTGTCAGTCCTCCTGGTCTGTAATTCCCTTTGTCTCCCTGAATCTCTCCCTGGAAATCAGCATTATGCTTTTTCAGTCCCCTGACACTGCAGCAGCCCTGAGCACTCAGCACCAACCACCGATAATAACTCAGCAATTTCATGCTTGAGTTTCTCCATGGCTCTGCCCAGGGATTAGCTGGCTTCAGCAATTCAACCTTGCTCATTTTATCGATCATTTCTAAAGCTTTGCTGCCATCGGTTCCATTTAGCTGGGATCCAGCAGCAGCACATCATCTCTGAAAAGAGGTGCTGGGGGGAGACCCTGAGCATCATCACCACCACGGCAAGGCTCTGCCAGCCCTGCTGTGTATTCTTATCTGCTCTGCTGAGCTACACGAGAGTGGGGGAGCATCAGCAGCGTGCAGCACCTTCACACTGCAGCAGCCCCATTTCCATTTGGGTACACCTATATAACACGTTGCCCCTTCCCTCTGGCAGTGAGGATCCGTGAGGTTTTGGGGTGGAAATCAGGTGTATCTGGGGCTGTTCCTGTTGCTGGAGATATGTGGGAGCTCCCAGCTGCCTTTCCACAGTCTGGAACAGGGGAGCATCCCACCTCCCTTACCACTCTGCTCCCACACCCACCAAACACAACATGGGCCCTTCCCAGAGGGTTCCCAGAGGTTTTGTGTTTCTATTTGAGTTTTTGGGTGTTTGGGGGTTTTTTTTGTTTTTTTTTTTTTTGGTGGGGGGAAAGGGGGGAAGGCAATAACAGGTAATAACAAAGCACTCCCCAGTGAGCTCAGATAGAAACTTTTTGCCATCTCCCACTGCAGATACTGTGCCCTTGGTAGTTCACCACTCACCCCTCATGATCTGTAGCCAACAAGGGCAGCCCACCAGGCAGGACCTGTCCTCATCCCCAGGGACACCCTGCCCACTCCAGTGGCCCACAGAGAGCCCCCAGAGCTCCCCCCAACCCCATGAGCATCACCCTGCACCCATGCAGGTCTGTGGCGGCTGCCCCAGCACTGACTGCATCTTTTGGTCCCGCAGGCAGAGCGAGGTGACTACAGGCATTACATCATCCCCCTGCTGCACACGCTGATGTACGCCTTGATCAAGGTAACCTCCCTGGGGCAAGATCCTGGGAAATCAGAAGGCAGGGGAGGGACCACCTATTCCTGTACTGAAATAGCCCAGCCAAGCCCTGCCCTGCCACAGATGGACACACATTTCCCAATGTGATGTCTGAAATAATGACACGTTTGGGAGGGAAGGTCATCCCACTTGGGTCCTTCCCCCTTTTCTTGGTGCTGATGGTGCAGGAAGTCACACTGCTAATGAAGTCCATTTGTCCAAGCACCTTTCCAAAGCTGGTCAAAATGCATCCCGCAGCCTTTGGTGGGTACTGATGGAGGCACCATCACCATCCTGGTGCCCAATCCTGCCCTCCCTCCCAGGGTCTGTCATGGAGAGAGTCCATGTGGGATCACTGCCTGCAGCATCTCATTAGCTGCCCTTTTCTCACCCCAGGCTCCCTGCATCTCCGACGAGCTCTGCAGCAGAGTGTATGATTTCTGCACAAAGCTGCTCACCCTGCCCAGGCCTTTCTGCACCATTGGTTTGGACTATGCTGCCAGGCTGAAGATGGAAAGGATGGCACCAGGTATGATGCTCCCTTGCTCTGCCCCTGAGTTTGGGGGGTTTGCATACGGAGCTGGCCTTTGCCTAAAGCTATGCCTGGGGTTGCTGCGTGAGGCTGGCCCAGCCTTCGGTCTTCAGGATATGTTTGGATGGAAGAGTTCCCCTTTCCTGGTTTTGGGTGGGTATTAGCAGCTGGATGGGACACTTATGTCTTTCCCACCCCAGGGCCAGGTGGGGTGAAGCACATCCCTCCACACTTGGGATGGTGCTCTTCACATCCCCACACTCAGCGCCATCCCTGACGTGGCCCCATGGCCGTGGACAGCAGTCAGCCTTTCCTCCTGCACCAAGCTCTCCTCTGAGCTCATAATCTTCTAAACAAAGGAAGGGAAATACAGGAAATTATCCATGAATAGAAGGAGTTTTCTTTTTCTGTAGCATGGCCTATCTTTGTCTGTGGTTATATTTAACCCGGGGCCAACTCCTGGACCTTATCTCCCCTCTCCCATCAGTGCTGACCCACTTGGAGCCCTTCCCATGATACCAGGTTGTTTTGCCTTATGCTCCAGCCCTTATGCACTGATTTTCTCACTTTTGTTAGGGATGCTCTACCAAAGGATGGTGATTTCCGAACAAAGTCTTAAAAGCGACCCCTACCCCTACCAGGAAAAGTGAGTAGCACCTCTTCAAATGTATCATCACTCTTATTTCTTCCACATCCTTTGAATTTTCTAGTGAAGCTGTCCCTTTCCTGCACCCTGAATTGATGTTGGGTGCACAGACAACTTGGAGGCGAACTCCATGGCAGGGTGTGGGCTGGGGGGATGCAATTTGTTGATTACATGTTGATGTCCCCAACAACTACACCTACGCAGGATTTTCATCTTCGCTGACCCGGAGCTGCTCTCTGAAGCCATCTGCAAGGCTCTGCTCAGCGACACGGAGGCAGCTCGTGTCTCCCAGAGCCCACAGGCGTGTATGTGCTGTGTGATTACCCACACTATGCAGGCAGCCCTGGGCGAGGGCTGTGACCTCAGCGCCTTGAGGATGCGGCTGCAGGTAACCAGCAGCACTCATCTGGCCCCAGTATGCTTTCCTAAAAGTCCCACTGGGCAGTGGGACTGCAATACAGGCTCATCCGTGAGCCCATTTGCACAGGGCCCATTTGCCGTCGTATAACGCTCTGCCCATGGAGCATCTGCTCTTACACCTGGGGGCACTGACAGCACCTCTGTGGCAGGGCATGCCCAGCAGCGAGGTCGAGCACTGGTTCCAGGAGGTGGTGATGGCCGTCGAGTGCACGGGGAGCAAAGTGGCTGCAGACCGTGGGCAGCACATGGAGAGGCTGCAGAGCATCTACAGTGCCATCCTCAGCTCCTCACCACCAGGTGAGCCCCCGCCATGCTGCCCATCCTCACCATTACCCTCCCGCAGCCCATCCATGAATGTTATTTGTTCTGCAAGCTCTCTGCTGTCTGCAGCTAAGCAAGGTCCTTTACTTGCCTGCACCTCAGTTGCCCCATGTCACCTCTCCCTTTCCCAGGTTGTGTACAGACCTTCATTTGTGCAGTTTGTGAGGGCAGGGGACTGTGATTACAGCCTTGGATTTGGTCAGAAGTGATGGGGTGGGAGAACCCCCAGGGCTCAGGACTGTTCTAACTGCTGAAGTAGGGCACCAGTGGGTTTTGTGCACTGCCTGCTCCACGTGCTATGTGCACCCTTGTTCCCGCAGGTGATGCTCCCCTGGAAGGGCTGCAGGGCACCCCACTGCCCAACCCCAACATCAGCTTCCACCTCTGGACAGAAGATGATCAGCTCTGTGAGTGAGGCACCAGGGATGGACGGGGAGGGAAAGACAAGCAGGGCACACCTGTGAGGTGAACACAAAGCACCCGATAAGAGTGGTGCTGAGCTGGGAAATGGGTCTGGAAGGGCAATCTGGAGCTGTTGGTGGCCCTCTGGTTGGCAGCAGGGGCAGGACGAAGGCTCGGCCTGAGTCTGGCTGCATCTCCCTCCCTGAGCTCCTCCTGCCTGCAGGGAAGGAGCTGGTGCTGTTCATCCGCCCGCTGTCGCAGAGCTGCGAGCCCGATCACCTGAGCCAGGACCTGGACAACTTTGAGATCCAGGACATCATTTCAGACTGCGAGTGCTGTGAGAAGACCCGCTTCTCCGTGCTCTCCACTGACAGCGGCATCGAGAGGGATCTGCCACCGACTTCCGAGGAGCCCTTAGCCCCGTGCAGTGCTGACACAGAGCAATCCCGGCTCCATAGGAAAGGTGGCATTAAAAAAAAACCCTCGCCGCTGGAGAGCGTGGCCTTCCTGCAGACCGGCTGCAACGGCCCCGGGGTGAAACCTGCAGCCAAAGTGCAGAGGAGAGTGGGGATCCCCGCTGAGCCCATGGCCCCCTTGTTGAGGCTGCACACTGCCCGCATTGTGCTGCTGGGGGACGACCGCGTCCTGGGGCGCCTGGCCCAAGCCTACCACTCCCTGCGGTGAGCAGCTGCCAGGGGGAGGGAGGTGGAGTGGGGGCTTTTCTTTGTCGCAGCAGCCGTTGTGGTTGGGGATGGGTTGGGATCCAGGATTACCTGGGACAGGATTGGAGCTGGATGTTCTGCACCCGAATCTTGGAATGAATGCTGGAATGGTTTGGGTTGGAAGGGGCCCTCAAACACCATCCAGTCTCACCCTCGTGCTGTAGGCAAGGAAATCTTTCACTAGACCACATTGCCAAAAACCCCATCCAACTCACTGTTGAACACCTCGAGGGACATCCACATCTTCTCTGGACAATCTGTGTCAGTGCTTCACCACGCTTACGTTGAACAACTGCCATCTTCCCCAGCTGCGTGGCCCAAATGGTGCACATGTGGAATTTTTCCATTCTGTGCATAAGACAGATTTAAAAAAATAACAATCAAACCAGGCAAGAATTTTTCCAGTGCACAGGGGAAGGAACCTAATGAGCCCACCTATGGGACATCCCATCGATTTTGGGAATCTGGATTTGGGAATCTAGGGGCATTGCTTTGCTGCTGTGTTGCATTGGGTACGGGAGGCGAGCGGGGAGGGTGTTTGCTTCTGTTGCAGAGCCGCTGTCATCTCCTGGCACTGTTTTCCTGCCCCTTCACCTTTCAGGCATGGCTATATTTATTTTCTTCCCTTTCAAGGAAGCGAGAAACACGACGTGTCTTCCTGACCCCAAGGCTAAACCTGCAGTTCTACTACGTGCCAGTGACTGGGCAGCCGGGCACACTGGCAGCTGCGGTGAGTCTGGTCACTGCTGGAGGAAGAGGGACAGGGGGATCCCAGGGACTGACCCCCATGAGTGCCTCCCTCTGCCTCCTATGAGGTGTGAGCCGTGGCCGTGCCCTGAGCTGTGTTTCTCCACCAGAACCCCTCTGCCACCAGCCCCGAGGAGCTCTGCGAGGTGGCCGCCTACCTGGGCAGAGCCGATCCCTGGTATGAGAGCAACATCAACACGCTGTGCCACATGATCCCCAAGCTGGCCACCATGGTATGAGGAACCATCCCCACCCCCAGCACTGATCCCTTGCCCAAAAACCCGCAGGGGTGAGCTTGTGCCTGCAAAGCCCTTCTGTGCCCCACATGGCGGCTCACACCCTGCAGGCAGCCAGGGTTGGTATTGAGCCCACGAGACCCATTTTCTACGATGGTGGTTTGGTTTTTTTTTTGGCCAAGGGACAGGAAATGGCATATTTCAAGAACACAAATGTAAACGAGGCATTTGCTGTAATACCCCAGCTCTCATTTCCTGGCAGTTTGAGCCAGCACTGACAGCCTGCAAGAAATGTGGGGAGGTGGGGGCAAACCTGCAGCTCTCCCATTGGTTTCGGCCGGTCATGGCAGAGCAGCTGAGCTCCCTGTAGGAAGGCAGCGACTGAGGCTGATCCTCGTTGCGATTTCCTCCTCAGCCTTCCTCTCCAAGCAAGCATCTGGTGACCGATCTCTTCATCACTGATGTGATTGCCTACTACGTCCGTATGGGCGCCCAGCCCGTCTGCTTCCAGGTGTACGCAGTGAAGGTGGGTTCTGTGGATGCTGTGCTGCCCCGTGGCACTGCCACTGCTTGCTCCCTGTTGCTGGCAGTGCTCTGCAAAGCTCCTGGGGTCAGCTGGATTTGGGCAGCTCTGAGCTGGTTCCTGTTCCCCAGCCCTCCCCCTCCTCACCAGACTCCCAGATCAGCGGTTAGGGGTAAGGTTCTGGGTACGGATAGGTCAGTGATCCTGGGAAGGCTATTTTGGGATCTTGAAAGTCAGCAAAGCAAATGCAGACATTACCCCTTCCTCCCTGCTCTGCTGGGCACAGGTTTGCTCAGCAACTCTGGCACCTCCTGCTGCTTTAGGCCACCCCTTCAAGCAGGGGTTCACTGAGTGGCTTCAACAAAACCTTGCAGAGGATTTGCAGGGTTTCCTGAAATGCTATTTTTTTTGTTTCCTGCCAGCTTTTCTCTGAAATGGTAGCAGGGTGAGACCTGGTATTTGATACTGCCACTTCTGTATTCGGTCTTGAAGTATCAGCCCTCCATCTGCACCTCTGGCAGTTTCCCCCTTCAAAACTCAGAGTGGTATCAGTGCACATATCTCCCTTGAAGCTGCCCGCAGCCAACGTGGTGATCTATTGCAGCAAAGGAGCAGCCATTGCATGAGCAAACAGGCACATGGCTTGCAAAGAGATGGAAGAGCTTTGTTAATTATTGGTGGAGCATCACCAAGACTTGAATTTATAACGTGTAGCTTGCAAGCACCTGATCTGCAATGTGAGTTGCTGAGGATTTTGTTTTCCCTCTGAATTTTTCTTGGACTCGTTCCTCCTCCAAGACAGAAGTTAGGAGCGAGTGAAAGAGTGGTGACTCAAATGGGGGAAGAGGAACTGCCTCCAGATGTGGTTTTCATATAGAAGCACTCGGACTGCCCTGCTGTCATACAGAGCACGATGTGGAAGCACAGAGCCTGCTTTGCTGTTTTGGTTAAGATCACACTGTTCCTCTTTGGCTGCAGAGTGCTTTCTTAGAAATGAGGACTGAGCCCCACAAGAGCTGGGTGGAGGGCAAGCTCTCCAGGAGCTTATCTTCATATTTTGCTCAGAGCACTGCATAGATCTGATGTGAGCGGCTGATTCAGGTGTATCAGGGAGAAATGACCAGCCTTGAGTAAAGGCAGCTGGAAGCTGCTCCCCCAGCACCGGGCATCTGCAGGGAGCAGCCGTCTGTGAGCACGCAGTGACACCCAGTGGCGAGGGCCCATGGCTGTGCACTGCGAGGCGTGCCGTGCTCCTGTGCTTCGCAAAGCAAAATCAGCTCTCCCCATCCCATCTGTCCCCCACAGTGAGGTGACAGATTTCCTTTGACGATGTCCCACTGGGGCGCTCAGAGAGCCTTTTGCCGCCGCAGTCCCTCTGTGATGGTACAGATGACTGTTCTCAAAGTTTTCCCTCTCTTTCAGGTTTTCTTCAGCAGCTCAGCTCAGGAGCCAGCTGAGGACGTGTTCCTCACAGAGCTGTGTGCCCAGCTGCAGGACAGCATCCCCTCCAGAGGTGCGTTTGCTCCCCGTGAAACCCCACAGCTGGGGCTACACCAGCCACGGCTCTGCAGTGAGCACAGCCCTCACACCCAGGACCAGGAGCCGCCCTGAATTCCTCTGTCTCCCTCCTTGGCATGTGATGATAGGCAAGAGGGTGTCGCTGGGTCCTGGTCTCAGACAGGTGATGCCCGAGGGCTGATCTGTACCCAGTGTCTGATCCAGTGGATGCTTGCCATTGGGGCTGAGCACAGACCCTACGGCGAGTCCGTCTCACCAAACCTTTTTTTGGTGGCACAGAGCCTCCAGTGTGCCTAGAGTGGCTTGTCCCTTGACTGCTGTCCTCTGCCTTGAGGTGGGTGGGATGAGTGACACCTCCATCCTTCTTGGTCCTTCCCTTGCAGAGGTAAACCCAAACAAGAAGAAGACAACCCTGGATGGCCCTGGAGTAGATCTGACTGTAACATACAGGAAGGTGAGTGGGGCTCTGGGCACCCAACGTGCCCATGTCCACAGGCATAGTGTGAACCTTCCAAAAGCAGTGATCTGCTCTCCTTCTTTCCCTGGAGTTGCACTCCATGAGAGGACAGAGAGGTTCTGATAGACTGCCAGCTATCCCTGGACTTGTGAAAAACTGCCCCAAAGCTCCCCAGAGCCACCCCATGGCTTGGCTGAATGAACAGAGCCTTCCTTCCCTACAGGTCGTGGTGAGTGACAGGGCAAAGGAGGTGTCACTGTCCCTGCGCTCCACAGGTCTCTCCATGAAGGCCATTCCTGCCAATGCGGCTGAAGGTAGGTTTCTCTGCTTGGGAGCAAGCTTTGCTGAGATTCCTGGTGCTCCATAGTGTGGATCTGACCATAGTACTCAGTGCCATTTGTGCCTGGGCTGCCCGAGTCTAACATACTGCTTCCGTTGCAGATCTGGCGTGTCTAAATGTGGACATCACTGAAGTCGTTAGGATCAACAACTTGTCAGGACGATCCTTCTCAGTACGTGGCTGTGGGTGATCCTGACCCTGGGAGGGTTGGACAGTGAATGGAAAGCCCTTAAAACCACAGTGAAGGGGAACTCTCCATGGAAAGGGAAGGCTCTGGGAGTTTCCATGGCTGGGTGTTCCCTGGAAAAGTCTATTTTCTCAAGTCCAACCCCAAATGCTGTCCCTGCTGCTCAACACTGCATCACACACAGTCTCAGGACACTCTGAAGTACTGGTGATTGTGTGATTCAAGGGGCAGAGTGAATAAGGCTTAAGAGAAATAAAGCTTAGTCCTTTAGTTATCAGGGCTCTGCTTGGGTGTGTGTGGAAGAGGATTTGTAGGTTTGGGATCGACCCCATTAGCTCCACACCTCCAGCTGCAGTTCTCTCCAGACCACTTGTGTCAATCCATGTATGGCCCACCAGAGTAGGGGCTGTTATAGCAATGCTTTAACAAAGCATAAACAGGAAACAGGAACTTCAGTGAATCTGAAGCACCTCAGAGAGAAGGATTTTCTCTAGGGCTCCTTTGGTTTCACATGAGAGGCCAGGCAGGGGATGTTCTGACCTGCAGGGATATATCTCCACAGTTTGGGTGTCCATAAGCATTATCGTGCCTTGGTCATTTTGTGTTGCCATGGAGCCTTCAGTCTCTCTGCTGGTGTTTTCAGATAGCCAGTACTCTTTTGGTTATTCTGGCTTTTGGAAACACCAAGGTACTGCAGCCCATGCTGCCCACCGAAGTCCACCAGGAGAGAAGGCCATGCCCCACATCAGACGTCCCAAACCTTCCAGCCTGTGCAAACTTGGCCAATTGACAAAGTCTGCCCTTGCAACCTTAGGCTGCGATCATGGAAAGAGAGACCCTTCCATCTTTAGAGCAGCCAATTTGCATCACTTCTAAAGTTTAAACTGAGTGGGAATGTTGTCACTTTTTCTCCCAACCCAGACTGTGGCAAACAAGTTGAAGACGTGCAACATCAAAATCAGGAGCACGGAGCAGAGGCCCTTCACACTGTGTCTGGACAAGGACAGCAGAAGGACCTACAGGAGTGTGATCAGGTGAGGGTGCTTTCCTGGGAGCAGGGCAGAGTCAAAGAACTGTGGAATCAGAGAAGTGCCTGAGTCAGAAGGGACCCTTAAAGGCCATCTGGTCCAACTTCCCTCAAGTCAATCAGGTGCTCAGAGTCCCATGCAGCCTGACCTTGGGTGTCTGCAGGGACAGGAGGTGGGTTGTGCTCTCCTAGATTTGCATCTTGGGGTGATGGTGTGAAAAAAATGGGTTCTTCTGTTTTAAGTAAGGTGCTGTCATTAGGCAGTAGAAGGACAAGTACGTCCAAAATCTTAGGTCTAAAGGTTCCTGGGATATCTCAAGCACATGAAGGTCGGGGCAGAAGAATCAGTCCTGTGAAAAGTCAGGTATTAATGTGGCTGCAGTGGTGATAGTGACATATGAAGTGCTGGAAGGGAATAGACAGAGTTTGTGGTTCATGTGGAGCACAGGTAAAGTGGGCATTTCTGAGAACTGAAGCAAGCAAGGCTGACGCCACTGCTTTAGTGTTTAAATGCTGGTACACATCAGCTCCCAGCCAAATCCACTCTGAAAGCATAAAAGCAATTGCACGGCTCTGTGTGGCAGCCCCTGCTCTGCAATCAGAGCAAAGAGTTGGGATTTAGTCTGAGATCAGACTCTGGCCCTCAAGGGCAGCTTTGCACGAGTAGTAATCACGTTCTTGTTCCTCCTGCAGCCTGGAAGTGTCTCCTTGCCTAGAGCCCAGCTACTGCCTGCAAAAGTCAAGGACAATGAAATTCAGCCCGCACGAAGCAGAGGATGTGGGACTTGTGAAATACATGCCCAAGTCTCTGCTGCTGCCCATCAACACATTTGCAGGTGTCATCCAATGAAGAAAAGGAGAAAACGCCGATGTGCAAGATGCAGCACCTGGGTCGTGATAGAAGATGTGGAAAAAAGAAAGCACACTAAGAAGCTGCCAACAGTGGCTTTGCAACCGGGTGTTTCTAAAGCCTTCTAAAGCTGCAAAGGCAGAGGTGGGCAGGGCTTGGGAAGGACAGCTGTGCGCCAAGCTGTGGTGGCCACAGCCTGTGCTCCCTGCCAGGGCAGAGCTTTCCTGAACGACTGAGAGATTTGACCTTTTGCACAAGTGGTGAAAAACCTCCAAGCTTTTCATTTCAGGGAAAGGACTGGAGAAAATAGAGCCGAGGTGATGGTGCTTGCTGTGCTTGTGGATCAGAGAGCAGTTGCTAGCACTAATATTTATTGGGTTGGCATCTCCTGGCCTGGTGTGCCTGTGTGTCCAATGCGTGCAGTCAGTGGGACAGCCACTGCTGTTTCAGAGGGGCTATGCAAGAACGATGGGTGGTGTGAAGCAGAGATACGAGAAATCCAGTGCAATATTTGGCAGTGATGTACTCAGGTTGCCCAGGCAGCACAGCCTGGCTTTGTTCTAAGAAGCCTGCAGAACCCCTGGGAGACTCCTCTGTTCCTTCCCCCTGCTGCTGTCAGGGTGTGGGAGCCCTCCCCTGGCTTGCAGATGGGCTCAAACCCATGCAGCTTTATGGAGCAGTGTGTCCAAGGCCCATCTTTGCTGAAGTAATGGAAGAAACACGGTGTGCAACATTGGTTGACTCTCTGAATACGGTCTGTGATGTCTGGGTTGTCTCCAGGGAGTCTTCTGTAAATCACATTGGAGTGGATATGGGATCTCTGGCACCCTCCTATGACACTATCAGCTTTGATTCTCAGCTCTCAGCAGCTCAGGGGTGCTGGCTTGTATCCCCTGCCCCAAGGAGGAATCCTCCAGCCTTGTCAGTGCACACAGCAGATCTTCCTCTGTCACCACAGGGCATCCCTGGAGCACAGATACCCAAGTCTGGAGATGCTGCAGGTTGCCCTGGCTGGTTGGGCCTCGTGAAACCCTCCTGCTGCTGCCCCTCATTGTTGCCTTGGTACAGAAGACAGCTTTGGTTCCTGTTCCAAATTCAGGGTTTATGCACTCTCACTTTGAATGCACCACACAGCCCCAAACTAGCACTGGAATACATTACAGGGGGCAAAGCAACTCTGGAGCTGTTGGTGTGTGATGGGTTATTCAGCAGCATAAAGAGCCTCCAGGACCCAAAAAGCTTTTATTCCCAAACCAGCACCTATAGGTGATAGGGAACAGCATCACAGCACCTCAACGGCCTGGAAGGTCTCAGCAACCATCTTCAGTTCTTCAGTGCAGTTTTTCATCTCTCCTCAAAAACGATGATCAATGCCAGGACAGCACCGAGCGCTTTGACCTTGGAAGGAGCTGAATTTGGAAGGGAGGCTCAGAAATAATTCAAGCAACCTGCTTGTCCCAACATCCTTCCTTTCTGAACTGCTGCATATGGTAACACTGGGCTCGAAGTGGTGAATTTGAGCTCACCTCTGCCTCGCTGGGCTCTTTGCTGGGGGCACGTGGCCCTTGGCACACCAGCCAACAGCTCACAGCAGCTCACAGAGTGGTCTGTGGTGTCCAGGGCTGAATTTGTACAGCTGTAAATGGTGTAGATGGGTTATAAGTTATTTGTACAGGTGACAGAGGATTCATATCAGAAGGTGCAACTCTTTTAATGCCTATATAAATATATATAAATGTAAAGAGGGAAAAAAAAAAGCAGTAGAAATGGATCTTTTTATAAATTTACTTGCTTGTGGCTGGTGTGAGTGGGGTATGAATTGTGGGAACAGAAGGACATGCGGCCCCATAAGTGGAAAACAATTCATAAACTTGTGTTAATGACTAAGCTCTGCTTTGAAAAGTTTTCAGCTCTCATCAGAAGCTGCTGTCACTTGACCAGGTACATGGGAAGGCCTCATTCCTTTGCAGAAGAATTAACTTTAATAGTGTCTCCCTGAAGTTTTACAAGTCAGCTGCAAAACCCAGAGTACTGCTCTAAATGCATGTTTATTATGTAGCATATGAGTGCCATGGTGATCTCCTGCCCTGCTCCCTGCTGTGCTCATAGGAGAGACAAGGAAAAGTGATGCTATTGCAGATGATCTCTGTGTGTATTGATTACAGTTTATCTGCATGTCAGATGCTTTCAGCATAATTAGCTCCCCATTTTCTGGCACAAACCCACTATGCCATGCCACAGCCTGCTGCAAGGACTATAGATAGGCTTGTCCTCGAGCCAAGAATAACTGGAACTTTGTACTGAGAACTGCCTTCTCCCTGGAACTCAAACTCAAGTAGAGAGCAGTTTTAGTGTCAGGAATCTATTCCAGCCTTGTTACCATATCATACCTCAGGAAGTCTAACTGCTCATTAACGGGGTGCATGACAGCAGTCCTGTGCAAGCAGCACACCTGAATCATAGAATCATAGAATCATAGAATCACCAAGGTTGGAAAGACCTTCAAGATCACCCAGTCCAACCGTTCACCTATTCCCAACAGCTCCCACTAAACCATGTCCCTCAACACAACATCCAGCCTTTTCTTGAACACCCCCAGGCTCGGTGACTCCACCTCCCTGGGCATCCATTCCAATGCCTGACCACCCTTTCTGAAAAGTAATACTTCCTCATGTCCAGCCTGAATCTCCCCTGCCGTAGCTTGAAGCCATTCCCCCTGGTCCTATCACTAATGACACGAGAGAAGAGGCCGACCCCCAGCTCACTACAGCCTCCCTTCAGGAAGTTATAGAGAGCAATGAGGTCTCCCCTGAGCCTCCTCTTCTCCAGGCTGAACATTCCCAGCTCCTTCAGCCTCTCCTCATCAGCCCTGTGTTCCAGACCCCTCACCAGCTTTGTTGCCCTCCTTTGAACACGTTCCAGGGCCTCAATATCTTTCTTGCAGTGAGGGGCCCAAAACTGGACACAGCACTCGAGGTGCGGCCTCACCAGTGCTGAATACAGGGCAACAATCACCTCTCTGCTCCTGTTTGCAACACTGTTTCTGATGCAAGCCAGGATGCCATTGGCCTTCCTGGCCACCTGGGCACACTGTCAGCTCATGTTCAGCCGAGCATCAATCAATACCCCCAGGTCCATTTCCTCTACGCAGTCCTCCAGCCACACCACCCCAGGCCTGCAGCGTCGCCTGGGGTTGTTGTGGCCGAAGTGCAGGACCCGGCATTTGGCCTTGTTGAAACTCATCCCATGGGCTTCAGCCCAGCTCTCCAGCCTGTCCAGATCCCTCTGTAGGGCCTCGCTACCCCCAGGCAGATCCACACTTCCAGCCAATTTGGTGTCATCTGCGAATTTACTGAGGGTGCACTCGATGCCCTCATCGAGGTCATCAATAAAGATATTGAAGAGGACAGGCCCCAGCACCGACCCCTGGGGAACACCACTCACAACCGGTCGCCAGCTGGATTTGACTCCATTCACCACCACTCTCTGTGCCCGGCCCTCCAACCAGCTCCTTACCCAGCCAAGAGTGCATCCATCCAAGCCTCTGGCTGCCAGCTTCTGCAGGAGGATGCTGTGGGAGACAGTGTCAAAGGCTTTGCTGAAGTCTAGGTAGACCACATCAACAGCCTTTCCCTCATCCACCAGATGGGTCACTAGATCATAGAAGGAGATCAGGTTGGTCAAACAGGACCTGCCCTTCATGAACCCATGCTGGCTAGGCCTGATCTCCCGGTCACCCTGCACCCTGAGAGCCACGCGAATCCTTATTGGTTTAACTGGTGGTGCTGAGGATGTCCTCTGTGGCTGGTGCTGTTTGGATGTCACATGGATTGATGTACATGTGCTCTGTGACATGGTTCAGTGGTTCCCACTGAATCAGTTCCAGCAGATGAGGCAGCATTCACCAACAAATGCTGAATGTCTCTTTGCTTTTAGTGAAACAGTGCCCAGACCCTGCATGTAAGTCATTGTATGGCCAATGGAACTGGACTGGAATCCACACAGCTCATTGAACCCAATACTTTATCTCACCTTTTATTTTCACTCCTACATTGCAAGGAAACAGCTAAAACAGCTGGTCCCTTCCCTTCCCTTCCCTTCCCTTCCCTTCCCTTCCCTTCCCTTCCCTTCCCTTCCCTTCCCTTCCCTTCCCTTCCCTTCCCTTCCCTTCCCTTCCCTTCCCTTCCCTTCCCTTCCCTTCCCTTCCCTTCCCTTCCCTTCCCTTCCCTTCCCTTCCCTTCCCTTCCCTTCCCTTCCCTTCCCTTCCCTTCCCTTCCCTTCCCTTCCCTTCCCTTCCCTTCCCTTCCCTTCCCTTCCCTTTTTCCTCTTCTATCTGCTGACTTCAGTTGTACATTTCTCTGGGCACAGATACATTTCTTTGTGCATCACTTCTCCACTGCTTTTGCTGTGATAGGAATTACTTTTTTGGCCAGAGGCAATTTTTTTCCCTTGAAATCAGATGTGTTGACACCATAACACTGTGCACGCAGACACAGAGCTGAGTAGGAGCTAACTGTAAAATTAAGCTCTGTTTCACCTTTCGTATTAAGAAACCCCGCCTGGAGAAATTGTGCAACAGAAGAAGTGATCTCATGCCAACCTTATCGGAGCAGAGAAGGACGTTGTTGGCAGTAGGGCTGTGGTTTTGGACCTTTGAAAGCATTTCCAGCTGTAATCAGGTGTGGACTGCAGAGGGGATGATAGCAGTGAGAACAGCAGGCCTGTGCTGATGGGAAAAGGAATTCTGAGACAGGAAACACAATCACACGCTGGAGTCGTGTTAATCGTGGATTGAGAGATGTGAGCTTGAATTTTTGACAAATCCCAAGGAAAAGAAGCTCATGGAATTATTTAATAACTTCCATCTTGTTATTCTGGCCAGACATACATGCCCTTCTGCAGGAATAGACAGTTCAGTGCTCTTTGTGCTTCTCAGTACCTTTCCAGTGTCTGAGTGGATCCATTAAAACTTCTTTACAGTGGATTCGAGGATGTAGAGCATCTTCTGCAAGAGAGGTTTGTACATAACGATAGCATTGGGCAGAGCAGAGCAAGCAGTGTGTGCAATGGGTGTGCAAACAGTTCTGAGTGCGACTCTGCACTGCTAAAGGTGATCCTGTGTGTTTGGGGAGAGCAAAGCAAACGTCTGGAGTGCTTTAAATGCAGAGCACAGCTGATCCAAGCACTCATTCCTTGTGGCCACAGTGAACGAGCATTGGGGTGGTGGAATCATCCCTGGAGGTTTTCAGGGAAAAGGCAGATGTGGCACGTAGGGATATGGCTTAGTGAGCATGGTGGTTGTGTCTTGGTGGGTGGAATAGATGATCTTAGTGGTCTTTTTCAATCTTAATGATTCACAGAATCACAGAATGGCCAGGGTTGGAAGGGACCTCAAGGATCATGAATCTCCAACCCCTGCCACATGCAGGGCCACCAACCTCCACATTTGACACCAGATCAGGCTGCCCAGGGCCCCATCCAGCGTGGCCTTGGACACCTCCAGGGCTGCCCTGGGCTACAGCAGAGTCCCCATCCCTGGAGGTGTTCCAGAGGTGGCACTGATGGATGTGGCCTTGGGTGGGACGTGGCAGGTCAGGCTGATGGTTGGACTCGATTTTTTCCAGCTGAGGTGATGCTGTGATTCTATGATCACTAAGATCCCTGCAAGGTTTTAGACCCATACCCAGCCCCTGCGCTCCCAAAGTGCTGCCAACCATCTTTTCTTTGTCCCGCTTTTGTCGCACGGTTTATTTGTCTGCAGCAAGCCGTGCCCCGCTGAGAGACACAAAGGATGCATTGGGCTGAACGGGACCGTGTTCGTGCTGAAGCTGCTCAAGTCTGTGGCACGGAACTGGAGAGGCAGGGGCTGTGGCTGGGCTGGGGGTGCGCGGCGGCAGAGGACACCCAGCCGAGCTCCGAACCGCCCCGAGAGAGAAAGAGAGAAAGCGGCCGCGGTGCGGGCGAAGGGCGGGGAGCGGAGCGGGGCGGCGGAGAACGGCAGAGGGCGCGGCGGGAGCGGAGCGGGGGGAGCCGGGCTGAGGGGCGGGGAGCCTCGGGAGCCCCGAGCCGCTCCGCTCCGAGCGGTGCGGACGGGGGAGAAGCGAGGCGGCCGCAGCGCTCTGCAGGATGGAGGGGAAGCGGACCCCCCCCCGGTACGGCTCGCTGGAATCCACCCGGTGGCCGCCCGCCAGCACGGCGCCAGGTGAGATCCAAACTTTCCCCCGGTGGCTCCGCTGTTGCCCCCTTCCCAAGCCCCCCAACCTACGTCGGGTCGCGGAGCCTCGCGGTGCGTCTTGGAAGCGAGGGGAGAGAGGATGTGGGAGCCGCTGAGCCCCCCGCTGGGTGGGAGGGCTGCATGGGGGGAGAGAAAAGACGGAAAGAAGCGGATGGAGGGATGGCTGGGGGAAATGAAGTGGTGGAGGGGGGATGGAGCCCTCCGCACGGCTGGTCCAGCCCTGAGAGATGTGGAGGCACCGTGCTGTGGGCATGGCTGTGATGGGCAGCCTGGGGTGCCCGCACGGCCCTTTGCTGCCTTTCCCCACTCTGAGCAGTTCCTCCTGTAGGAAATGTGGTCTGAGCCGGGTGTCATCCGCAGTCGAGCCCCAGGGCTGGGAGGCAGCATCGCAGCCTGGGGGGACCTCCTGCCAGGACATCACTCCGACATCTCCCCGTCCCCTTCTGCTCCCATCTCATTCTGCTCCCCACCAGACCTCTGCGTGCAGCAGGACAGCGGCGAGCAGCCAGAAAGGCAAAAAGGGGAGGCACAGAGCAAACTTCAGCATCCAGCTGGATGCGAGTGTGCGGGTGCTGCTCGGCTCCATGGGGAGCATCCTGAAGTTTTTATCTTCCTCTGTATCTGCCAGCACAGCAGCACTTATCCCTCCATCCTGCCCCTGCATGGCAGGTATCTGGGTGGGGGGCCTGCAGGGATCTGACCTTGTCCTCCAGGTCTGGAGTGCCTGGCTGTGTGCTGAAGATGCTGCAGGAACCAGGGATGTGAGCACCATATCACCTCTGCAAACACTGCCCAGAGCTGGGCAGTGAGCTGCGATTGCTCTCATTATCAAATATGCACCAGTCAACAAGGGTTGGTTTTGATGAGCTGGATGCCCCCTGCTCACACTGCTTTTCCTGGCAGAGAAAACCCGCAGCTGAATTAAAAGCCTCTTGGGACGGAGCCCAGGTGAAGACCTCTGCCCTCCCTCCCCAGAGCACTGCCAATCTATTGCCCATCTTTAATCATGAAAGAAATCACTTGCAACTCAACCCTGCACTGGCTGCTGCTGTGACTCATCCTGGGCTTGTTGCTGGCTGTCTAAATGTTTGCATCAAAGCCATATGGAGTGAGAGTCTCCAGCTATTATACTCCTCATTAACGATACTCTCTTCTCCTGGGCTGTGTGTGACGATCAGAACAGTCCCAAGTTGAAATCAAAGCCTTCTCCTGTTCTTCAGTTTGCCAGGTTGAAGCAGTGGCTGTTGGAGAGCTCTGTGGGCAGTATGGGGCTGATGCCTGTGCCTGGTACCATTGGCGTGTGCATCTGTGGGAGCTGCACACACGTGGGTCATCCTGCATCCCTGAACGGATGCTCAGCACCACAAGGATGGGCCCAGATGTAAGGAGGCACTGAGAGTTGGGTGTTACAGACCTGTTCAGTAAAACCACCTCCAGGAAAGTCTTTGCCCAGCTGTACCATGTGCCCAGGTTTAGTCCCTCCTGAGCTCTGAGTGTTCCCACTTCCCATACCTGCAGTGGATACACAGAGCCCTGGGGACCCCAGGCTGCAAAGGGAAGCTGTGCTTTAGCCCGTGTCTGTAGCTGGGGCTTCAGGAACTTGATATCACCCCACATCTGTCTGGAGGAGGCATCTCCTGGTCTAGTAGGGAAGAGCCATGCAAAACTCAGTTGGTCTTTGCAGAGTAACTTGGATCAGGAGGGAGCTCTGCAGATTTTGAGTCCAACTCCCTGCTGAAAGCAGGCTTAGCAGGTAGATGGAGTTGCTCACAGCCTTGTCCAGAAGGTGTCTTGGACCAACGATGCAGATCCCTGGACTTCTCTGGTAGCCATTCTAGTTTCCTGAAGGGTTCCTGCCTTTTGGTCTCTTGCACAGATTCACTGGTTTCTCATGAGGTTTGGTGGATCGGTTTCATGCAGAAGTGTAGCAGTTTGTCCCTTTCCCTGGGTGTTCACACAGCCTCTGGTGTCTCTGGCCCCGCTTCCAGAGCCCTTGGGCAATCTTGGTGTCAAATACAGCATGAAGGATTGGCTGATGCTGGCCTCACCCTTACCCAAAAGCACAGCAGCAGCTTGGCATTTATGATCCCGAGGATTTTTCCCATTCCTCATTGAATTTAGAAGGTGAGAAGGTGCTTGGGGCAGATTTTAAGGAATCAGTGGGGAGAGTGCACTCCCCCAGAGGTCCACAGGCTTCCTTTTGCAGGAGCTCTCACTTGGAGCTGCCCCTTCTCCTGTTTTAAGCAGCTCTTTGATTAGAGCTCTGTTGACACCTTCCCTCGTGTGTCTGAGGATAAGTCTCACCTTTGGGACACAGAGTGCCACCCCATCACCAATGGGAACCTCCAGCTCGGCTCCTGCAGCCATGGCTGTGCTGTGTGATGCCCACCTGCCCTTGGTTCACAGTACACTCCTAACCTGCAGCCTCTGCTGCTGGAAGTGACCGTGGGCAGAAATCATCCAGCCTCCTCCTCCCTTTGGTACACAGGTGAGGATTTGCCTCTTCCAGATGGGCTGGCTGCTGCTAATGAGGTTCTGGGATGAAAAGGGAGAAGGAGTGATGCTGACACCTGTTCCAAGCCATTGTGCTCACCCACTGGGAAGCAACTGGCTGACGACCTGAGCCAAGTACTTCTGCCACCGACGATCAAAGATGTTCTGGGCTATTCCCTCACCCACCCAGACCAGCAGTGACAGCCTTCCTCCCCCAGACCCACCCCTGTGCTCCAAGATTTGTTCCTGGCTAATGAGAGCTGCAGTGAGCTCGTTTCTTTGTTTACTGGAGAATGTATAAAATAATCAGCCTTGTCATTTCAGCCTGGTTGCAGAAGTGACGCTGAGCAATGCAGCTTTTTCTGACAGATCTACAGCCACACTGAACTACAGCCGAGCCCCAGGGAGCCTACAGGCACACGGCGGCTGTTCCATCTGCAACCTCGCGTGCGTTCTTACCTGCTTGTCCCCGTCAGCTGCAGGGAGATGTGACCAGGACCACCTGCCTGTCTTCAGGTGCATGAAATCCCCTGGGCCACGGGCATCCTGGGGTGGCTGAGCAGGTGGATGCTTGGGACAAGGGAGCTCAGCATCCCTCTCCCCTAGCAACCATTGTCCGGTCCCTTAGCAACAGCAGTCCGGTCCTGCAGAAACTGCATCCTTGGTCCCATAGCAACCACAGTCCAGTCCCCTAGCAACCCCATTCAGGCCAGTAGAAAGCAGGCTAAGGGCAGGGTTTCCAGCACCCGTTTGCAGCAGGGACAAGAGCTGCCAGAAGGCAGCCCATCCCACCCCACTCTGTGCTCAGCTCACATATCCAGTGGTCCATCAGGGTGGGGCTCCTGAGAGCATCCCAACAGCTTAGGGTGGGGAATGTTTAAGGATTCCATGTAAAGGTGTTGGTAGAAAATACCTGCATGGCTGGAAGAGAGGGAGATGTGCTACAATTAATCCTCATGAGTTTCTAAGCCAGAAAGAGTGGAAAGCTATTCCCCAAACCAGTCACACCAACCTAAACTACATATATTTCTGCTATTCAACTTTCTCCACCAGCAGCTTCAGAAACATGCCTCGCTGGGGACAATTTCTCCAGCAGTTCTATGCGATGGGTAGAGAACCACTGTGTGGGGTGTTCTGCCTTGTGCCTTCACAGCAACATCTCCCTGCTCTACAGGGCTGCAGAAACTCTCTGAGCAGAGATGTGCCTTGCGGGGATCCAAAGGAAGCTCAGTTTTCCCCTGATATATGTGATTGTTAGTGTTTCTCATAGCCTGGCTTTGCTGTAGCTGCTGAGCCCCCCACCCCCCACCCTGTGCTGCCTGTACATCACAGGAGAGCTGGATTAGCCACTGTGTGATGAATGCACTGCTGCACATCAGTGATAACAAGCTGGGTGATGTGATGCTGGGAGCTGGGCTGGCAGGAAGGTGGCAGCTGGCCTGGGAGCAGAACCTCAGCTGTCATCCCATAGAGCAGGCTGGGAGCTGTGGGACATCAGACTTTGGCAGAGACAAAGCTGGTGGTGAGAGCAGAGCTCTGCTTCTGGGCTCTCATCCCGCCTATCCCTGAACTTGCCACTAAAAAACAACAGCCTCTTTTTCCTGTGGTTTGCTGGGATGGTTTTGCCTCTGGTCTGGAGAAAATGGCATCCCTTTTTCCTGACTCAGTTTCCCCAGGGGGGTTGCAGAGATGATGCTCAGCACTTCAGGAGATAAGGAAGCTGAACTGCCCTGCCAGGTACCTTGGAGGGGTTCACCCATCCTGCAATGGAACAGGAGCTGCAGTGGGACCTTCACCTCCATGACTCCTTGTTGGTTTTGTGTTATATGGGCCCTGGCATGTCCTGGAGGAGGAGGCAGACACAGGCTTGTGTCTCTGAGGTTGCTCAGCCAAGGGGTCTGATGCAGCAGCAGCACTGAGCAGAGCTGCTCTGGTGCTCAGCTTTGTGTGGAGCACAAATAAAGGCAAAACACATCTGCCAGTAGCTCAGTGCCCCTGTATCTGGTGGTGACTTTCCATGTCAGGCTGTCTCCTCTTGCAGCGGCTGGTGGGTAGCCTGGAAAAGAAGTTGAAGCTGCATGTGTAGCCTGGTGATGCTGTGTGGTGTCTGCTGTACAGCCCTGTTGTCCTCAGCACCTGGTTAACATCTGCTGCTGGCTGACGGGGCTCCTCCTTCCTTTGCAGAGGATGAGATCATTTCCATGGCTGACTCCTCCACCACTATTGATGACATCGAAGGGGAGCTCTTCAAAATCGAGAGGATCAGGGAGATCCTGGTGAGGAGGGAGTCGGAGCTGCGATACATGTGAGTGCTGGGAGCCAACCTGTGCGGATTGGGGGCATGTGTTTGACTGAGCTAAAACGTGCCCATGGTCCTCTCTGAGCACTATGTCTTCTCTGCAGGTTGATGCTCTTGGGCTGGGCATGGGAAGGTACTCGAGGTTTGGGAGCTCACTGCTGCTCCCTGACATGGGCAGCCACAGAACCTGAGTTTATCGTCGAATCATATCACATCATGGGTGGGTTGGAGGAGACCTTATGGCCTCCCAGCCCTTCCTCCCCTTTTGGAGCATCAGTATGGAGGATTTCTGTCCACAGAGTGCCAGAATCAATGTGGCCCTGCCAAAGAGGCAGAAATAAAGCCACTGTAACACAGAGGGATGGTGACAAGAGAAAAGCCAATGTGACGGAGCTGCACAGCTCCTTTGGAGCCAATTGGTGCACACAGTCCTAACACTGGCTTAGCAGACAGGGAGGGAGCTGAGAAAAAGCAAAGGAAAAAGCAAGGCTCATTTGCAGCATGGGATAAACAACACTCTCAGCACTGGGTTCTGAGCCAGAGCCATGGAGACAGGGCTGCCAGCACTGCCCTGGGCTGACCCCAGAAGTGCTGGGCTGGCACAGGGAGCGCACACCACACACCTGGAGCTGAGGCGTTGTTGGGATTGCAGAGGATTTCTGGGAGTCACAAAAGCTGAATTGCTTGAATGTTTTCCATGGCAACTGGCACCTAAATCTCACAGGTGCTGTCAAAACTCACAGCTCGTGGTTCTTCTTACCTCATTGTTTGTTTTCTTCCTTGGCTTGCACTTGGGAATCACCTACAGAAAACACATCCTGGGGTGGGTACAGCTGCAGCATTCATTGCTTGGGTGGGGAACAGCAGGGCTGCACATCAGAGCTTGAGCATCAGACCTGTGGTGTGAAACTATGGGAGTATCAGCTTTGCTGGGCAGGAGGAGCTGGGGCTGCCCTGCTGGGGGCACAGGAACCTTCCGCACACCAGGGCTACAACGGATAGGGCTTGGGGGTTGGAGTGGGGCTTTTGACACAGTGGGGGAAATAAAAGTCATATTTAAGGTCAGGTGGACTGTAGGACTCAGGGAGACGTACACCTCCGTCGTGTGCCACCATACAGGGATGTGAGTCGCCTTGTCAGTCGATAGCAATCAGTGTTTTCTTGTTGAAAATGTCAAACCAACACATTCCAACGTTGCTGAGATGTCCGTGCTTGGAAGATAATGAAACCTGCTGCAACAAGATGTCTCAGGTGGCAGAGACAACCCCAGCTCCAGCAGCAATGACCCGGCTGCTTGCCTTTGCTATCTCCCTGATTGTACTGAAATGACAACTTTCATTATTGCCAATTCATTACTTCTGCCAAGAGGAAAGGCTTCCTCTACTTGGGATGTTCTCCTCCTACAGCAGTATCACACAGGGTTCCTCTTTGTCGCTCTGTTGGTTTCCCTCTCTCTAATTAATATTTCTGGTGCCCCCAGCTCCAGTGTGACTCATCCTGACGGGGTGACTCAGCGAAGGGCTGCGGGATTACTGGAGAAGCAGACAGGGCTCTTAGCAATGCACACCGCACAGGGAGCCAGGGGCACATCTGTGGCAGCAGCTCGTGGATCCAATCGTGTGTTATCTGCAGACACGGAGCGTGAATTAGGGCTTCTGCACTGCTCACAGACGTGGAGCTTGTGAGAAATCTCAGCTGTGTGGTGCCAGGTTGGCTGCTCTGCCATGTGCCTGCAGTGTCGGTGCATTGCTGCACTGGAGGCTTGGATGGCCTTGGGAAGGTCATGCTTCATGTTGGCTTCTTAGTAGAGCTTGGGAGGACCAGTGAAGTCTGTCGGGATGAAGAACAGATCACAGTTCCTTGATTTCAATGATCCAGCAGCCCACACCCCATTTCCATGCTATCCATGCTATCGCCTGGCGCACGTGCCAGGTTTTACTGAGGTGTTGTTGTCATTGATGAGATTTCTGCTTCGCTAACCGCCCTGATTCCATTTGTGTCTCTGCAGGATGGATGACATTCAGCTCTGCAAAGAAATCAGCCGGCTGAAAAAGGAGCTTCAAAAGCTCCTTGCCCTTCCTGGTAAGGCTCTGTAGAGCTGCACCCTGCCATGCGCTCAGCAGAAAGATCTCCATGAAGCCCAGGAAGCTCTTGGCCAGCTCCCACACTGGGGTGCTCCCGGAGATGCTGCTGCTGAAGGCAGCAATGAGAAGCTTGAGCCTAAAGTGCCCTTAGTAGTTCAAAGGGGTGGTCCTGATGGACTGTGACATCAGCAATTTGGAAAAAAGCAGTGTTTGTATGGAGGGTATGTTAACTCTGATGTGCTCTAACCCAGGAGTGCAGACCATTAACTATCCCCATGTAGCTGGTATGTTTGTGCCCAACCTGATGTTTCTGGTGGCATCAGAGTGAAGTGCCTTATTTGCACCAAAATATCACAGCAAATTATTTTCTGGGGATCTTTCCGACAACACAAAGGTTATGAGAAGTTCCTTCTACCCAGACCCCTGCAGCAGCACCTCCCATCAATACAAAGCAGACTTGAAGCTGCAGATCAATGCACAGCTTAGGGAGCTGCTGAGACCCTGCCTGCAGGCTGGCTCCATGCTGTGAATTCTGCTGCATTTTTATTTAGCTGAAGGAAGACAGGAGATTGATCCATCCTGAGCTGGATTGATTTTGGAGCTGGCTGCTGAATTCAGAAATTGTTATTAAATAGTGCTACACAGGCATTTACCATTTCCACCCAAGCTAGCTGTCCATATTTAACACTCCCCAGCGCTAGCTCTGTCATCTTATAGAATCACAGAGTGCTTTGAGCAAGAGAGAACCTGTGAAGATCCTCTAGTCCAATCCCCAAGGATTTTTATGCATTCTGCTTGCTGCTATATACCAGTTTGTATAGAACATGAGTTTGCATGATGTGAGAGTTTCCCAGGGCTTCACTAACTCTCTGCACAAGGAGGTGGTGGTGCCCCATCCCTGCAGACACCCAGGGTCAGGGGATGGGGCTCTGAGCACTGATGGAGCTGTGGGTGTCCCTGTTCAGTGCAGGGGAGTAGGACCAGATGGGCTTTGAAGGTTCCTATATGTGTGACACAAATGGGTCATGGTGCTCAGAGGCAGCCAGGTGGGGTTTCTGGGGCTCTCCATGGGTCAGCACCATGCTGGCACTGCGGCTGGGTGTGCTGGTGTGGGAAACGTGGGTTCAGCACATCTTGGCAAGAAGATGACACCTGAATCTGACTTTTCTGAGCACCTGGGGGTCAGGTGCCCAGTGCAGGGTGGAGACCCATAGGGAAGCAGAGGAGGGATCTCTAAGCAAGGTAGCCTCACTGGTGGGATCTCACCTTGCTTAGGGACCCCTCTGCCTTGTGAAGCTCACAGTTACATCTCACAGTGCTCATCCCCATGGAAATTTCAGGGGCAAAACTCAAAAATCTGAGTTTGATGACACCAGACCTGGGTGGGTTGAGGTGAGATTTTTGCTTATTTAGCAGCCTGTATCTGGATCCTGGAGCCTACTTTGGGTTGGCTTTTACCCCCACTCTCATAGCCACTCCCAGGTGGAGCAGAGCACAGCAAGCTTGGCTTGGCTCAACTTTGCATGGGAGGGATACAGAGGAGCTAAATACACTTCTTGTGCTGCAGAGACTGAGAAGTCCAATGAGGAGAAGCAGAAGGAGGAGGAACTGGTGCAGCAGATCCACAAGCTGGTGGAAACACGGGATTTCCTGGTGGACGATGTGGAGTTTGAGAGGCTCAGGTAGCTGGGAACAAGTTATTCCTTGCAGTGAGGACAGCGCAAGCTTTCCTCAGATCTGTATTACGCTTTGACAGATGTTTCTGGATGCCTCGTTGCTCCTTTTCCATGTGCTAAACAATCTCTTTGTTGCAGGGAGAGAGAAGAAGACAAAGAAATGGCAGAATTCCTGCAAAGTAAGCTCTCCAAAAGCTACCTCCAGAAAGCAAGTAGGTGGTCAATGAGTTATATTCCTTGCACTGAACCTCCCTGGCAGTTTCTTCCCTTCCCTAAGCAGTCTGGTGCCAAGATTTCATCCCTCTGTGTAGAACTAGCTCAGTGTGGGGAGGTGCTGGTGCTGGAAACATCACCAGTCAGTAGAGATGCAATGCTTCCATACATTTCTCAGCCAGCATGTCCTAGGAGATCTGGGATGAGCAGGTGTCACTTTGTGGTTCGTGTACTTCATCAGGCCCTTTCTAATCAGCTCCGTCCATTTCGTCATGCACTGACTGAAGCGACAAGTCGTGCCATCCACTCAGCCTTCCTCTGGGGCAGCAGTGCTGTGCTGAGAGGACCTTTCAGAAGAAGCAGCGGGCTTATGTCCTTGTCTCCAAGAACACACCTGAAGCTTACAGTGCCTCTTTCTGTAGCTCCTATCAGAGAGAAGAAAATGACTTCCAGGGGGCAGCAAACCTCCGCACCGTACATGACCAAAACGGGCCTCACCCTGCTCAAGGAGTGCTGTGGCTTCACCTGCTCCATCATGTAGCTCCTCTGCACGGGACGTGACCATGGTAGTGTGCTGGGCTTTGTGACAAGGACTTCTGGGGGTGCTGAAGCTGCCAAGTGCGGGGAGGGTTGGTTGGCACTGGTATGTGGGACACACAAAAGAAGCAGGGTGTGAGGGACCACCAGGCTGCAGCCCTGCTCTGTGGGTTGGTCACTGCAGAAAAGTGTCAGAGCCCCACTGAGTCCTGAGAGAGGGTTTGGAAGGGGAGCAGTGGTCATTGCTGGGAGGATGCTGAGGACATGCAAGGAAGCACCAAGGGGATCACACACTTGCGACCCATGGTCTCCTGTTTCTTTCCTTTCCTGCCCAGGTCTCCAGCCAGAGTCCACAACCTGCTCTCCTCTGAGAGTTCCAACCTCCCATCAATATTCACGCTTCCCACTGCAGCACTGCTACCGACGAGACTTTCCATGCAGGCTGGTGCAAGCTTGAATGATGGCATGTTTCCTTGGTGCCACATCAATGGCCAAACCTCCATGACATCAACAAACACTGAATTCCACCTTAGCTCAGCTTGGAAGAGATGTGTGCAGCAAACAAGAATATCCAGAGATATTCTTCACCTGGACAGGGCAACTAAACAAGCGTTGGAGCTGATATTTGGGGAGCATCCACCATCCCTGGACATGTAGTCATTGCAGATCTCATCCTTGGCCTTGTACCACCTTGTGAGTCTCTGTGGGCTGATTCCAAAGGATTCTTGGTGGGGAATTGTCTCTGGTCAGGGCTTTGTTGTGCTTGCATTGGTTTTATGGCTCTGGGTAGGGCTGTGGGAGGGAAGGGCCATCCCTAAAGGCAACTGAACGAAGGGCTGATTTCTGTGAAGTTGTCACCTGAGCACAGACGTAGTGTGTTGAATTACAGGCAGATGAGCTGCCTTCCCCAGCTCACTGTTACTGGGTTCAGTTTCAGCTCCAAAGGAAAAGGAAACCAGAGCAAAACAGGAAAGGAGAAAAAAATTAGAAGATCGGGGAAAACGCAATGGGAAATGGAAACCAAACAGGAGATGAGAAACATGGCAGGGATGGTTGGAAAGAGGAGGTGAGGGACACCTGCACTGCCAGGAGGGCATTCAGCCCTGACCACCCGTGCCCACCAGTGCCTCCAGGCTTGGCACCATGACCAGCACGTAATCCCTGTGTGAAAGATCACAGCACCACGAGGTCTCCCAGTGCCTCAGATGCTGGTGTCCCCTCTGAGCATGTCAACATTTTGATCCATGTTTAGATGGCACAACTGGAGCTGCTAACGGCTGTCATGACAGCACAAGGGTTCTTTATAGGATGTGAAGAGCTCTCACATCTCCAAAACCTGCCTGCCCTGTAGGATGGGTGGCTCCACTAGGTGGTATGTGGGGGCCATTTGGTGGCTGCCCAAGAGCTCTGGTTGCCCCATAGCCAAGCTGCTGAGGCCTTCAGATCAGTGCTGCTGCTGTTTGCTGCAGTCCTGAGATGGTGTTCCTGCCTGGGTCACTGTCCTGCATGCCCAGGTCAGTGAGATCACAACCATCAGTCTCTTTTCCTTGCACCTAATGGTACATTCATCCCGATAATACTCAATGCAGATGGGACCCTGCTTTTGGTATCTTCTGAGGTCTCAGTGTGAAGCCTCCTTACGTGTTGTTCTGTTGTTGGTGACCTCCTGCATCCCACAGTACCTGCCTGCTGTTCCCTGTACCCTTTGCTTTGGGGATGTGGAACCCTGGAGGAAGCACTGCAGGTCAGAGTGCTTCCCTCTGCTCTGCCAGCCCTGTGGAGCAGCACGAGGTGCCTCCACACTGCAATAAGGTGCTGTGCCTGTTGCTCCAGAAGACGGACCATCTTCAATAGCATCCAGCCTGGAGCTGGTGGGGCAGATGAGGCTTCTCCTACTCCTTGCTCTTTCATTCCCCGCCCTGTGGTTGGTTGGCTTCATCACTCTGCAGCCACACACATGGTGCAATGTGGGCATTGACTGTGGACAACAGACCTGAAGAACTAGAAAGGCCCTCCCTGTGCTGGCCTTCCCCAGGCCTTCTTTGGAAGGGGGAATAGCAGAGCCACATTGCTGGCTTGGGCTGACAGGGAGCCAAAGGCAAGGAAGAGCTCTTGATTCAGTTTGACCCCCAAATTAATCCCTGCTTCCACCCTATGAGGCCCCAGGACCCAGTGCTGGTAGGGCAGGGAGGATGGCCAGGAAGGAGGTGGGAAGGATCCTGACTCACTTTGCTCTGTTGATGGCTGTGTTTGTAAGGCTGGTCATGGAGAAAGGCTGCAGTCCTGGCCGTATGATCCCAGTTGGCCTGTACTGAACTGACGGCAGAGGTGTGCAGCACACGGGAGCGACACTCCTTCACGTGCATTGATTTCAACCCAAACTAATAAATGTCTGTTGGAAGCTTCATTTGTAAATGTCTTTTCCTGCTTGGAACCTTTGCAGAGGTGTATCAGGTGGTGTCACAGCAGGGTGGTTGGAGCAGAACGTGAACCAAGTCCCCTAAAGCCAGGCTGCATTTGGGATCCCCCAGTGTTGCAGGAGTAGAAACAAAAGGGTGGAGAAGCCTGACCCTTCTCTTTCTGGCTGGTGACCTAACATTTCATTTCTGAATCAGGCTGAAAAATCTTTGGGAAGGCAGGAGACTCCCTTTCTGGTTCATAAACACCTCATGGTGGCCATAACGAGGAGGGGAGAGAGGCAGTTTGGGGGCAGAGAAGCAGGACAGGCTTTGTGCAGATGTGTAGGACCAAGGAGCTCACAGTCACTCACAGACACGATGTGTTTTTACTCCAGTGACTGCTGAGGGGGGACCAGGCAGCTCTGGCAACCACATTCTCTCTTGAATAGAAACTACATATGCAGAAACAATGCTCTAATTTGGGTCTAATGACTCTCATGTCCGCCATCTGGCATCTGGTGATGCTTGGCATGCCAAGTCCTGGGTAAGTGCTAATTATGGGGTTAACAAGCCAGCAATGTTTTCTGAAGTCACTATGGAGGACAGCAGTTGGTGCTAGCATGGGTTGTCCTAGGTCCTCACAGACCACCTAAGATGGGAGAAGCATGTCTCCAGGTGACAGCATCATGGGGTGACCCTCTGTGTCACAGCCTGTCCCATCACTTGAGTGTGCAATGGCACCAGGCACACCTGGCTTCTCTGGACAGTGGAAATGCCACTGTCCCTGGTGGGGTCAGAGCAGGAGGACCTGCATTTCCAGCTCCTCCCACACTGATGGAACAGAGGAAATGTTAACAGAGTTCAGATTAAACCAGTGACAACATTTCAGTGTGACGGGGATTTTCTGTCAACAGCCTGTGGATTTAGTCAATGCTTAAGTCATTTCTGTGCCAAGAGAAAGAAATCTTACAAAAAGAAAACAAAAAAAAAACCAACACAAGACAAAACAAAAAAACAAACACCCTGACACTCAAAATCAAGCAACACAATGCAAACAAACCAGAACCCTGCAATTCTGCAAGCAAAAGACAGGCTATTAAGAGACACACAAACAAACAGTTGGCTGTATGCAGCATCACTGAGCTTAAACCCTGACATCTGATCAGGTAATTTTAGTTTTTGCTTCCATTTCCCGCAGCAGTGTGAGTCACATTGCTTTTGCTTCACCCACCACCACAAGGCAGACGGGGTCGGTAGGCAGCACTGCAGTCATTGTGATGCTCAGGGAAACACCTTGCTCTCACACTTTCCCACCTGGACGCCTCCTGCGTCACCCCCCTGTCCTTACAGTTTGGTTGGCATTAGGCTCAGCTCTGTCCCCCCACCCTGCTCATGCCAAAGCCATCCGGCAGGGCTCTGGGAATAACTCTTTTCCCTTCTGGAGATGCACAGCTGCTGGTTTCTCCTTCCAGTAGCCTGTTTGCAGTGGACAGCCTGACCCTGAGACTCTCCAAGGTCTTTCCATAATTACCTCATGCAGGCTCAGGGCTGCAGCCCCCATTTCCCTGGGCACAACCACCCCGTTCCCATCAGCCCCCAGCAGCTGCCACTGATGTTGAAGATGGTGAGGGGGTGGCCATGGGTGGAAGAAGAGAGGACAGCTGAGTCACCTCTCAGGGTGGGTATAAATGCTCCTGGTCCTTTTGGATGCATCTCTGCAGAGAGGAGATGCAAGGACACAAACACACAACCTCATCTCTGCTGGGATGAGTCATGAGATGACTTTTTCAGCAGCTTTTTCTATCGTCACCAGTGCCTCTACAAGACATTTACCAACCTCTGGTACCCCTGAGGACCTCACCAAGATGTGCTCTCTCCTGCAATTCTCTCTCCCTTCTGCTGCTGCTGTTTGGTCTCACTGGAAAGCAGAGCCCAGGATGCAAGGCAGTGCAAGATAGGAAGATGCGATGGGGGAAGGGCTCTCAGATCCTGGCATGGAGAGCTGCTGCCCAAGGAGTTTCCAGCAAAGACGCATGAGACTCAGCGTGGGAGTTTTGGTCTTTGCCTTGCAGGAAAGCCAGTGCATGGCCTTATAACTGATTCTCATCTTGACCTGCCAGCTGGACTTTCTACCTTGATCTTGGAGTTGCACATAGCCTGGCCATCACTCATGAACCTCAGCCATGAACCTCTCCTTGGTGGCATACCATGGGGCAGCCGCCTCAAGGAGCAGCCCACCCCTGCTCCTCCTTGACAGTCACAATCCCCATTCTACAGAAGGAACATAATGAAATCATTAAAGTGTGGGCACATGGTGGCTGCATAAAGTTGCAACATCTTTTACTTTTCCTTGCCAGCTGGAATGCGGAATGCCACTCACCTCCCACTGCTCTGGTGATCTATTCAGAAGAACACAGGGCCTGTCTTGGCCCACACAGCATTAACACGTCAAGGTTTCAGAAAGAAATGAGCTCTCTTTTCACACACAGTAGCTGAGGAGCAATTACTGCCCTTGCCTCTGCAATTGAGTTTTTCACTGTTGTGTTTCCTTCTGCGCTTGCATCGCACCGAGATGCTGCATAGGGTGATGTTCTGCTGCTGAGACCTGAAATCCAGTGTGAAAGTAGTCCTCTGTTTCTGTATTCATCATGTTAGGACTCACAGTGAACAAGCAAATGCTTGCTGCGATTCATTCAGCTGGTTCATCCTTTACCTGTCAACACTTCTCCTAACAGCAGCAGAGGGATGGGTTTGGGTACGCAGTGAGTGGCTGCGTAGGGAAATCCACATTCCCATAGGCACTGGGTGTGGTGATGCAGGAAAATCTCTGAAGCTCTCTGGAAGGACAGTCCTCCCTCCTTTGTGATGTTCCTGTTGAATACCTCAGCTTAAACTGAGTGGTACGTCCAGGTGTGGACGTGAACCCCTATCTGAGCCTATATCCTGGGATGCTGTACTCTGCAACCAGCATCCCATCTGCCAGAGAAGGCACTGCTTGGATGAAGCTGTGGGATGGTGCTGTTCCAATGGTTCCAACCACCCCAAGAAACAGATCCATCTTAAAACATATTGTTTTTAATAGTGTGAGAAGGTGCGAGTGACAGTGCAGGAGAGAAGGGCAAGAAAGGTATGAAACTTCACTGACATAACCTATAGTAAAGTCTACAGCATCTGTGGGGCTCTCTGTCCTTTTCTCACCCTTCCCACACTGCTGGGCTTTTGCTGGCAGACCAGGTCAAGTTTGGCATCTTCCTCGCAGCCCCATAGGCATAACTGCATGCTAACGGCTCTGTATGCTCTTTCTTTTCACTTCCATTAAGATGTCCATGAGGTCTTGGATAAACTGTTGAATCTAGGGTAGGGAAGAGAGATGGTAGAGCTCAGAGTGCTGGGGAATGTGCCTCACGGTAGGGATGGGAGCAAGAGGCAGGGGGGAACTTATTGGCCCTTTAGGAAGACAAGGGGTCAATGAATCCAGACCTTGGCCATGGGCTGACCCGCACATCCTGTCCTAACCTGCCAGCCTCCCACCCCTTGTCACCCTGCAGCAGGGACCCACACCCAGGTTTTCCTGATGTCTTCTGTCCAAGAGAGGACTCAGGTGAAAACGTTGGTATCTGCTGGGCATCTTGGTTTCCCTGGGCTCTCCCCTCCCTTTGGGCAGCTGAGGGTCATTACTGCTCCTCTTTCTGGGCAGGGAGAAGTGGTCTGGCTTGGCCCTACCACGCTCAGCTGTGTGTAGCTGTCATCCACTGGCACATTCAGGCTTCTTTTCATCTGCTTGCTCACGTGCTGGAAGAGGCCAAGGATGGCCATCTTGATGGTCCCCAGCTCCTGGCTTTTCTTGGCAGCTGTTTTCTGCATGTCAGCCCAGAGACACTCCTGAGAGGAGAGGAGACAGGCAGCATGTGGACATGACCCAGCAAAGATGCTGCCTTAGCACTAGAGACCCTGATTTGGAGAGATTAATTTCCACAGTCGACTGGTTTTCTGAGAAGATCACGTGCTTGCTGGAGGTGGTCCAGCTTGGCATGTTTTCACGTTTCTCATCTCTCCGCTGGCTCCTGCAGCCCTCGCTCTGGTGGGTTTCACCCCATTTGTGACCTCTGGGAACTGGGAATCCTGCTGCCACCCTCCCACTCTCCCGTTCTGCCTGATGGGACTCAACTCATTCCAGGCCTGGGAGGTCTTCCCCTGCCTGCCCCATCTTTCCTCACCCTGGTGAGAACATCCCTTTGAGCCTGATGAGAACGCAGTTGAAGCTGATCCAGGTCACTGTTGTACTGCAGGCTCTCATCTTCATCATGCTGGCTGAGTTCCTTGGCTTTCTGCTTTGCTTCCTTAAGCCCACGTTCTGCTTGCAGCAGGGCCTTGCGCATCCTCACTAACCTCTTGTAGTGCCAAATGATTGCCTGGATCTCTTCAAACTGCAGCACAGTGGGGTTAGTAATCCCAGCCCTCCATCATAATGGTAAGTCTTGCACTGTTCATGAGGTGCAGCACCTGCCCCAGTTGGAATGTCTTCCCTCTATTATGGACTGCCAGCCAAGTTGGGCTGTGAGCAGTGCCTCATCCCTGGTAACTTCTTGTTGTGCTCTTCCCAGAGCTGCCATAAGCAAGGTGAGGCACGGCGCCTCTTCTCCAAGGGGGCAGCGCTCCGATAAAAGCACAAATGCAACTGCCTGTGCTGATCTACCTGGACCTGGGAGGGGGCCACTGGCATCCCAGGAGGAGTGATGCATGGAATAATTCCCAGGCTTCCTTGAAAGGATACAGCCTGGGTTCCCATCTCCAGACAGCATTTTACTCCTCCCACACCATCAGTGTGATATGAAGCAGTGACTCAAAGTGTTCCCCATTCCACTCATCCCTGTGCCTTTTCCCTTTTTAATAGTTTTCCTTTAGTTTTCCCAAGCCTTCCCCTCCTTTTCTGGTTCTCTTCCTTTAACTCTGATTCCCCTGGCTCATCCTGGTTACAGGGAACCTTTTCTCATCCCATCTGAGGCCTCTGGGCTTGACCAAATGCTATGATTTTCCTGGATGTACCTTATCTTCTCCAGGTTTAATGCCCAAGTAAGGCCCTCCCTGAGGCCATGAGCTGCCTTCCACACTCACCTGTGAGACCTTCACCACATCCTCCAGATAGGTTTCAAAGATAGAGTAGTTCTGCACTCTGTCACTGAGTTTCTGGTGCTTAATTTTCAGGGCTTCCAGTGCCTTCTTAGCTCTCAAGAGCTCACTCTCTTTTTGCATCTTCACCTTCCTTTCTTTGCCAGCTTTTTTTAGAGCTTGGATTCGCATCTTATCATTTTCCTGTCAGTGTTTCCCCATCAAGACACACACATATATATGCACACAGGGAAAAGAAAGCAAGAGAAGGAACTGTGTCATGCAGAAGTGATCTTTCCCCTGGAACACATTTCCTTTCTGCGTAATCAGGCCATCTCATTAGCACCAGCACTTTGCTCTTGGAGACAAGCCTCTAGGATGGCACTTTGCTTTTCAATCAGTGGGGACAGTATGAGCCCCTCTGGGGGTTGCCTGGAGCCCTTGGGGTTCACAGTGGGGCAGGATGAGCTGGGTGCTGCACTGGCCCTCCCAGGGCCTTCTGTGTCTGGTACAAAGCTGCGAAGGCAGCTCAGGGCTTAAGGGAGATCCATGCAGAGAGGAGTTCCCTCTGCAGTCCTTCTTCCCAGGGGAGGGGAGGAGTTGGCCGTGCATCTCAGCGTTGTGTCGGATGGGCGGAGGAGGGGCAGCTGTACCTTTAGGGTCCTCTCAGATTTCTTCATGTGAGCCTTCAGCTCGGCCTCCTTGGCCCGGAGCTCCTTCCACTTGCAGGTGATGTCCTGCATCCTCACCCTGAAGGCCTGGAAGCACAGAGGGGACAAGGCTTGGCTGTCCATGCTCACTGCCACCCTCCAAAAAGCCGTGGGCCATCCCAGCCGTGACCAGAGCCCTTCCACCTTTCTCACCTCTTCCTTATCCTCCAGAACCCGTTGCATCTCTTGGGCTTCTTTCTTCTTCTCCTGGAGGCGAATAAATGGAGACAGAGAGTCCTCCTCGGTCAGTTTGAGTTTCCTGCCACAGAAGCATTCAGTGCGGTGACTGGCTGGGCTCAGCACCTTGGCAGGATGCTGGCTTGCTCTGCCCCATCACCCCGCCCAGGACCTGTCTCAGAGCTGGTCCAACAGCACGAGTCTCCCAGAACCGGGGTGGAAAGCTCTACGGAGGGGATCCCATGGAGACAGTGAGGAGGGGTTGCAGGGCTGGGGAAGGGAGGTGCAAGGAGAGGCTGAAGTGGTGGAGGTAAGGAGATGAGTGGGGGAGATAAGGGACGGGAGCTTGCAGGGGTGGAGGAAACAAGCGGATGGAGGGAGTGGAGGAGCTCCCTACTTGAGCAAGAGCAGCAGATTCTGCCTGTATTGCATGCTGAAATAGCCTGAGAGGTCCTCACTGTCCACAGTGGCCATTGCTTCAGCCATTGCGTGGCCCAGAGAGTTCAGGTCTTCCTGGTGCAGCTGCTGCCCTGTTACCCTAGGAGCTGCCCTTCCAGCCCACGGCTCAGCAGTGCAGAGGAGAAATGCTCAGGAAGGGCTGTATTCCTGAGAGCCTCCTGCTTCTACTTTCTTGGGGCATTCTATGCCCTGGTTGTGCCTACTGCTGCTGTTGGTGGTTGGTTGGCATGGAACAGGTTCCAAGGCAGTTAGAAGATGCTCAGGCAGTTGTCTAGAGACCAAAGCGGTGTGATACCCCACATCCTCATGGAAGGGACTGCAGAGTGCATGTGGGCCCTGCCCCCTCTGCAGTCTGTGCTGTGCCCAGCTCCCTGCAGTGCTGGGCTGCCAGAAGGGCTCTGCTGCCCCATGGGCTTGGGACGGTGCCCAGTGATGACACACTGCTCCCAAAGGTCCCCCACTCACAGATAGCACTGACCTCCAGGTCTGCTCCTTCCACAAAACATTTCACCCTCTATGTTTGCCAAGGGCAACCTCTGCCTTCCTCAGCCCTAATGTGCAAGATCCATCTGCAGGCTACTGCATGTGAAATGCCCCTGCTCTGGTGGTGAGACTCTCTGCAGGGAGAAGTCTTCATTTTGGTTACAACTCTGACCTGTATCAGGGAAATTACTTTCAGGCAAACATCACCCTGTGCTCATTATGAACCAGCAAGCCGGGGAAAGGCTGCCAGCTCTGTCTGCTTTAAGCAGCAGGAAGATATATGGTGCAGGTGGGGACCATTAGTTATGCGAGAGATGCTTCATTTAGAAACAAATGACCAAGGCAAAGCCAGGGATGCATTTGGCTTTTATTATGGAGGTTAAAATCAGCCACAGGTGTCTTCCCTGTGGACAGCACTGAGCCATTCCCATATCAACAGGTCAGGCAGACACCAGCTGGGCTTCTGGGGGAATGCAATCATTTTAGGGGAGAGCAGAGCAGCCTGAGGTGGCTGCTGGGTGCTGGGATCAGCAGCTCAGGCAGTTAAAGTTCTTTACCTCTATGAATAATTGGAGGCAGGCATTTCCAAGGGGAAACACTGGCTGGCTTCCCAGTCCCGCTGAGAATTCCCCGCCACACGACACGGCCATACAAATGATAGGCAGGCTGTGGGGAGCAGGCGGTGCCATCAGCTGCCTTCCTGCTCCCAAGGCACGTCTGCCACCAGGGCTGCTCCTCTGCCTTGGCCTCTACAGTATTTCATTGCTCCCTTGGGGCTGCAATGCCCATCCATTGGGCAGTCCATGGAGTTTTTGCTCACCACTCACTGTTGTTTCAGAGGAAGCACGCAGATCCCATTCAGAAGATGCTGGTCCATCCATGCCTGTGGTCCAAGAGCTGTGATGGACAACGCCATGCCCTGTCCTGGTAGGTCCTCTCAAACCTGGAACAGTATCGTAGCTGTGGTGGAAGTGCCCTCAGATGGCTTTTTTTCTTTTTTAATGTCCCTAATCACTGTTTGCTGCTTTTATCCTCTCACCAAGGTTTTATCTTTGACAAATGCTTTCCTCCTCAATAGACTATGCATTAAAAGAGTTTCTTCCTATCATGCTCTCCATAGCAACTGCATCAGCCTGCCATGAATAAATTACCTATGACTTGACATCTCTTATTAGAACGTAGAAAATGCCATATCTGAGTCACAGCAGCCCAGCAGAAAGCTTTTCTGCTCATCCCTCAGGTTCATCCCCCACCTTTCCACTCTTTGAAGGAAGCTACTTCTTTTCCTTTTAAATCCCCTGTACTCCCAAGGTCCCTGGAGCTGAAGGCGGACGGAACGCTGACGCAGCCTTTCCCTTCTGGCCTGCAGAATAACCAGGTATAAAACACTGCTGGTGAATCTCCTGTAGATGTGGGTTTGCCTGGAGCCCTGCGGAGGTCCCAGCGCTGCTCTGTAGGCTGCTCAGCCCGAAGTACCCCCGATTTGCCTAAAAAAACTGGATTTTCCCTGGGATGGTGTGGCCACAGCCCAGGAGAGGGAGCACTTAGGAAACAAGTGTGCAGTCGCTGCGCAGCCCGTCCTGCCTTACCGTCGCCTTAGCAGAACTCCACGAAGCGTTCCTGTGCATGCAGCAGATGTGGGAGGAATCTGCTGATCCATGAGGGGAGGGGATGGGGGGACCCCAAGTCACCACTCCACACTGTGCTCCTCTGCTGCCTGCTCTGCATTGCCCAGCACTGCATTAACCCCAGGAGCTGAGGCTATAGGAGGTGCCCATCAGTGCCTCTTCCACTCTGCAGGGCGGTTCTCCATCTCCAGGGTTCCCCAGCACTGGTTTGTCCCAAGTCCTCTACTGCACCCTGACCTGGAGGTACCTGGGGGCTGCTGCAAGGAGCAGGCAGAGCTGAGAGGTGGTTCCCTGTCTCCCTGTTACCTCTCTGTGTGTTTCTATCTGTTGTTTCTGCCTGCTTTACCCACTTGTGTCCATCTGGGCTTTTGGCTTCCCTGCATGTCACATCCCTGCACTGCCACGTTGGGTTTCTGCACACATCAGGCTATGGTGATTTGCCCAGCTTCTCTCTTGCAGTGTTATCTCTATCCTCATTGAGCAGGTTTGCCAAAATTGCCCCGGAATGAAATTGCATCTGGGTGTGTAGGCTTCACAGGAGGGGGCTGCCCCGCACCTGCTGCCCCTGCTGCTCCTTCCCATCCTGCTGTTCAGCAGAAGGGTGTCTGCAAATGGCAGTGACGCCTGGAGATGGGGAGGATTTGCTTCCAAAGAGCAGCAGCCCAGGTGTTCGGGTGAAGAAGGCAAAAAGGGAATGTGCTTTCCTATTGCAGGAGTCCAATTCAACACAGGTGTCTGGGGAGGCTTCCATTTTAAGACCTCGTCTGCTTTATAGCAGGCAAAGACAGTTTGCTCTTTTGTGCACAGAGAGGTCCTTGAATCAAAAATACGAAGATGACTCGTCACCAGGAGCAAACCATGACTCAGTGCTTGGACATGCCTGCAGCACAGGCTGCACAGACCCTCGAGGTGTTCAGCACAGGGCCGCTGACACTGACCCAATCTCAAAGGTTCTCCTCCCACATTTAGCAGTTTTCCAGTATGTCAGGTTGTTTCAGGGATAACAAACTCCCCATTCCCTTGCATCAGACAAAGCTGTCACTTCTGTCACAGCTGCCAGAAAGGTCTTCCTTCCCTTCCCTTCCCTTCCCTTCCCTTCCCTTCCCTTCCCTTCCCTTCCCTTCCCTTCCCTTCCCTTCCCTTCCCTTCCCTTCCCTTCCCTTCCCTTCCCTTCCCTTCCCTTCCCTTCCCTTCCCTTCCCTTCCCTTCCCTTCCCTTCCCTTCCCTTCCCTTCCCTTCCCTTCCCTTCCCTTCCCTTCCCTTCCCTTCCCTTCCCTTCCCTTCCCTTCCCTTCCCTTCCCTTCCCTTCCCTTCCCTTCCCTTCCCTTCCCTTCCCTTCCCTTCCCTTCCCTTCCCTTCCCTTCCTTTTGTTCCCCATCATAGGTTTGATCACAGCTCTACAGGAGCTGAAACACACAGCAGAGTCACTGCAAAGCTGGAGCTTCTGGGGTTTCTTGGGCAGCTTGCAGCTTTCTGGTAACCAAGAGAAACCCAAAGCCCTTTCCCAAGAGCTCTGTTCTGGCTCAGTTCTTTCCATTGGTGTTGAAAGTCTATCTGGTGGCAGGCAGTTGATGTGTCACCGAGCTCATCAGAAAAGATCTGGGCAGAAATGGGGCTGTGGAGGGATCACTAAACGCCTTCCAGAAGGCAGAGGAGGAGGATCCCGGTGCAGGCAGAGCCCAGGAACAGCCATGGAAGGATGCATGTATCTCTGCTGTGGTCATGACTGCTGCAGAGGAGCAGACCTGAGCTGTGTGACGCACCCCTGGGGATGCTCAGAGCAATGAGGTTGATGGGATGGGTGACATGCAGGGCTGCTGAATCACACCACCTGAACACGGATGTGTAGGGCAGGGTATTTCTGTGAACCACGAGCCTCCGTCGCTGCTCCCAGTGCTGAGGAGGGCACATTTTTGTGTGCTGCATTTTTCTGAGTGCTGACAAAGCAAGCAACACGATCAGTCAGCAAAGCCATTTCCATCGTGTTGCCTCACCCTTGGTTGTAGAGCAATGGTCTGATGCCATCCCAGCACGCCAGACACAGACCCAGGGGATGCAAGGGTGATGTGGGAGCTCCTTGCAGCCTGGAATCCCTCTGGGAAATGGATGCTGGGGGTTTGGTGCCCACCATCAGTCCATGCAGGGCTGTGCAGTTTTGCTGATCCCCAGCAGCCTCCCTGAGCTGTCCCTGCAGCCAGGCCGGCTGGGTTCTGATGGATGTGTTAAGCTGCCATAATCCGTCCGTGATGCAGCAAGGCCCCTCGCCCTCAGCTGCTCATTCCCAGCCCTTCACACCCCCACGCTGGCAGAAGTGTTGGGTAGCCCTGACCTGGAACCATCTGCCTGGAAAACATCGTGGCAGGAAGGACAGAGCAGCTCAGGAGCCTGTTAGCACATGCATGGGAGGAAGCTTGTGTCCAGCACTGGGGCAGTGCTTGGAGAGGGGCAGGAGGTGGCTCACATATTGGTGGCCATGCTGATGCCTCCAGCATGGAGATCTCCCCAAGCGGGGCTGATGTTGGGATCCCCTTAAGCACTTTGGACAAATATAGCAGCTCAGTGCACTGATGCACAGCACACAGCTTCCCTTTTTCCTCGCCACAAGCCCTGCAAAATGAGGACATGAGGCTCATCTGGTGTGAATGGATCATATGAGCATGTAGAAACCATTTAATAATTCACCTTGATTTGGTCTGACATTATTGTAATGATGGGTTCATAGCCCCTTTCTTTATTTCTGGCCAGGTTTGCTGCTCTCTGCCTTGTCCTCTCCCCTGAAACACCCCCAGACCTCACAAAATGAACACTCCCCACACATCTGTCTTTTTTAACCCAGCCACTACTCTTCTGGTCTATTTTCTCTCCTCCCCTCTCATTAGCTATCTGGTCACGTCTGGATGTCTATGAAGCTTAAGCTAAAAAAAGGAACCACCAAACTGTTCTGTATTCCCTGCATCCTCCCCTAGTAGTTCCTCTTCCCCACTGAGGAATGAGCTTAAGCTCTACTTCATCTTCCTCCCTGCAGGTGTTCTTCCTTCTGCCTGCACTGACTCTGCAAGCAGCAGCCTCTGCTCTTCCACTCCCATCCCACTCCCTCATGCCATCCCTCCAGGGTCAGATTTGCTCGTGTGCAATTCTTCTGAGTGCTCAGGCAGCCCTCCTGCCCTCACATTTCAGCTGAAATTCACCCTTTAACTTTTCCTTTCTCAGCCTTTGCTTGAAGCTGAAAACGATGAGTGAAAAGCTCTGACTGAAGAGTGGCACCTTTTTGTTCTCTGCCCAGACCAGCCCATCCATCCAACCTGCCTCCCTCTCCATGCTGTGCAGAGGACACAGGAAAGCTGAGTGCATCCAGCTGCTCACCACAGAGCCAGAAAAATGAGGAGGCAATGCCATCCCCAGGCTCTAGGAAAAATAGCAGAGCATTGGAGAAGCAGGGAGGTGGGCATCCGAGGGCAAACCCAGGGACAGGGGGCGACAGAGGCACTGAGGGCCAGCTGCATGACTGCCTCCTCCACCCCAACCCCAGCATCTCTCACGCACCCTGCTGCAGGGAGCGCAGGCAGAGCTGTGCTGGCCTGCAGGGACAAAGTGCAAAGGGAGGGCAAGATCTCTGGTGTGAAGCAGGGCACAGATGTGACATATGGCTGCAGCTCCTCTGGCCTTCTGGTCCCTTCCCCTCCTCCTCTTCTCCTGAAGTCCCCAGAGCTCACTGTCACCCCCCAGGAACCTTGGCAAAGAGGGACCTGGGCTGCCCCTGGGGTCTGGGGGATGCTATGACGGGGCTGGGACCAACCCCTAAAACAGGGCTGTACTCCCCAGGTACAGTGTCTCTTCTCTCCCCTCCTCTATCTTGGTTTCACACGCTGCAATGGCAGATTAATTCTCCACCCCTTCTTCTCCTTTATCACCCCATCCTTCCCCAAAAAATTGCCCTCAAATGCCCCAGCTCCATGAAAATGAACTGATGGGGGAGGAAGGAGGCAGCCCAATGCGGGGGAGTCAGGAGGATCTCCTTGAGCTGGAGCACAGTGTGAGATCTGTGGGAAGAGCAGCTCTGGGGAGGAATGGGAACCTCTTCCCTTGCAACAGTTCACCCACAGCCCTGGTGGGATGTCTTGCCTGAGGCAGCACAGCAGCCTTCCTGGACTGCCTGTTACACACAGCAGCTCTGAGGACACCACCAGCTCCTGGGGTGGAGATTTGGTTGGCATCCCAATCTGCCATCAGCAGCGCTGGTCCCTGGATGCCTGTCCCTGGGGCAGAGAGGGAAACTGCAAGTTGTGGGCATGTAGCCCCGTCCATTGCTCCAGGGCACAAGCTGATGTTGCAGAGCTGCCCCAGGCTCATTGCTCTGTCCTCTGCTGAGCTCCAGCAGCCTCAGGGCTGGGGTTCCACAGGGCTGTGAGGATGTGGAGCCCTCTCTGGCTGCTGCCTCTATGTTTCAGGTTGCTGCACTCGATAAATAAATCAAGGGCCATGCTGGAAGCCATGGCCAGGCCTCCAGCCAGGGGCTCCCCACAGCTCCCGGCTCCTGCCCTCCTCAGCCATGCTCTGCTGGGATGGACGTGCCTGGGAGGTGCGAGCGCTTGAAATCCTGCCCGAAAACAAAGCATTTCCCATGCTAGGGAGCCAGAAGAGATGACACAGCCAGTGCTGAGCGCCGACCCTCAGCCTGATAGAAAGGGCAAGGCTGGGAGAACCCATCCTGCTCAGCACACCGGTACCCAGCCCGTGCCCAGCACCCCATCCATAGGCACATACTCACAGCCCATCGCTGTGAGCAGCACTAAGGGCACCAGCACTGGAGGTTCTGTGCTGCCTGGAAAAGTCTCAGGGAGCGAAAAGAGGAGCTGTCCTGCGGAGTGCGGCACATCCTGATTCACAGTAAGGAAATGCAAACTATGCACGGGGTAGAAGAGTTCAGAACAAGCCCAAGTCTCCAGCCAGTCGTAAAAGTCTGGCCAAGATGAGGCAAGAGGAGCTCTGTGTGCTCCTCAGCACTGCTCTGGGATGGGCTGAGGCCAAGGGAAGAGCAGGGGCCTGACCCTGCTCTGCAGAGCTCTGGAGGAGCCAGACACAGAAGTGCAGCCAGCATTTCCCTTCCAGCTTTTGCCAGCAGCAGGGCAGATGTGGAGCCCTGGGCTGATACTGTCCAGAAGACGTTTTTCCTTCCAGTCCATGGGGTTGCCGGAGGGGCTATAGGGGACTTATCCCTGGCACAGTCTGATCTTGACAAGAGATCTCGGGAGGAGAAAGAGGTGATACAAAGAAATTAGCAGACCACTGTTTTCAAGCCGAGGAACAGAGTACCAAGGCTCAGCAACCCAGTGGGCAATCCCCCAAGCCCTCTGAATCCTTAAAGCAAGCTGCAAAGCTGGTCAGGAAGGAACTTGCCTGGGAACAAAGTGCAGATGAGCACATTTCGTGTTTCACCCTGCCATTAAATGGAGAAGCAAGACCTGCCTGATGCTGCAGAACAACCCTTGGCCACCCTGGGAGGCTGTGCACACACCAGGGGGTGGGACCTGTGCAAAACACAGAGGCTGAAGGAGAGCACTCCAGCCCATGCTGCCAGGGCCTGTCCTGGAGGTCAGGGGCAGAAGAAGGGCAAGAATTCAAGAGAAGAATGTGTTTGCTGTTTGCTTTTTTGGTAATATGTTCTAGGCTGTGGCTTAAAACTGATTCCAAAGTGCTGAGCCTGTTGTGAGAGCTGGGAGTGACCCACGGATGGAGGCAGGGGAAAAATACTTGTCTCTCTTGGACAGGCAGCTCCATGCTCCTTCTGCTCATCTCTCCAAACTGGGCAGTAAGTTGCTCCAGGGACAGATTGGATCCCAACGCTGCGGGATGTGAGGTCCCAGCAGGTCCCAGCAGCACACCACAAACTGAGCAGCAGCTTCCCCAGCTGGAGCAGAACCCATTCCTACCCAAGGTGCCACTCAGGAGCACATGCTCCTCAGATCACACCTTCAGCAAACTCACACCGATGTTGGGAGGCCATGTGGAGACACAGAACTCACTGCCTGCACTCAGAAGCTGCTGGGCCCAAACACCCATAGAGCCATCACTGCTGGGGCAGGGAGCTTGTTCCGAGGGTCAGTAAGAGCTTAAGGAGCCAGAAAGGTTGTATGTTTCTAAGTGGGGGTGTGTCTATAAGCATGAATAAGTGCTCTGTTTTTTTTGGAAGAGGCCCAGACTGGCAGGAGGACCAGAGCCAGTGCAAGGGTCACTGTGAGTCCTGGGGGGAAAGACAGCTGTGCCTGTATCCTGCAGCCCTGTCTGCTGTGGGTCACCCTCAGAGCTGAAGCCTAAAGAGCTGGGAAGCCTCTGTTTAGGAAGAGAATTGTTCAAAGCACTCGTCTCAACCATGAACACGATGTGCTCCGCTTGGTGACTTTCTTCCAGTAGATGTCCCTTGGCTGTCATGGGATGGAACAGCATCAGTACAACCCCTACCAACCATATCCATGCTGGAGCAACCATGGGCACGTGCATGGCACCCTGTGCCCATCACTGGTGCCTCGTGTGACAGCTGGATGGAGCAGGGCAGCCCTGAGGTTCCCACACCACCCATCCCCTCACTCCCACCCCACAGAAATGTGCCTGGGGAAGGAGCTCTCAGAGCGGCCACTTCCTCAAATGCAGCTCAGGGCTGTGCCCCCGCCTGCCTCGAGCTGCCAAATCTCTTGCAATAAATCAGAGGATTTTCCCAGCTCAGAACTCTCGCTGCCGGACCTCAGCTTGTGCCTTTGTCTCTCCCTCCCTCCTGCTCACTTTGCCTTCACTCTGGAGTTGACCCCCCTTTGTGTTAGGGGTGCACTGGCAGAGCCCTGACCCATCGTGGCGTGTTTGTTTGCACGGCCCCAGGAGGGAAATGAAGGCGGGAGCCAAATCCGTGCCCACCGGCATGGAGAGCTGGCTCTGAGCAGGCTCCAGCAACAGTGGCTAAATTGTCCAGTTTTGGCTTCCGTCCCCTTGAATTTTTCACCTCCCTTGGATTTAAGGCATTTGGGGCATCCTCTGTGTCCAGCGTGGCCTCCTCCTGCCGCAAGGACAGATGGATGGAAAGACAAACAGCAGGGAGGGGTGGGGATCGTAGAGGCTGTCCCACATCTTGGGTGGTAGAAGTGACTTAAGGTGAAGTCCTGAAGGCAAGGGAGCACCTGATCAGGGTTTGCAGCTCTGGGTGCCCATCACAGCCCCACAGCAGTCCTAGGTTCAGTAGCGTCACCCCAGAGGGAAGGAGCCCATAGTGGGGATTTCACCTGGGGCAGGAAGGGACAGGGACAGACCTGCATCTCTGCCCAGGCCCCAGGTGCCCTGCAGAGAGAGAGGAACTGGGATTTGGAGCACAGAATGAAGGGCAAGATTCTCTGAGCTCAACCATGGCTTGAAACACTAAACATCCAACACATCTGTGGCACTGCTGAAGGGTTTCCCTGCTTTCAGTACCTATCCCTGTACCCTCCTGGGTCCAGGCATGGAGCAGTGTGGCAGCCATGTCCATCAGGGACAAACCAGGGTGGTTAGCTGAGACTAACAGTGCTGCACAGGGTGAGACGGCATTCTGAGGATACCAACTCAGTTGTTCAGTCTGCAGGGAGTGAATTTACCTCCACGTTTCCGTGTTGGCAGGATGGGAGTCCATCATGAAAAAGCTCAGGTAGAAATCCTCCCTGGGTTCCATACCCAGAACTTGCCCCAGCATTGCAGTGCATGAGCCACCAGGGGAAATATTTGCTCCTGGCACAGTGAGTTGTAGAAAATGCACAGGTCAGCTCCATGAGGTCATGCCCAGACACTGCCTGCTGCAGGGCTTCATTAGTGGGAGAGGAACCATAGCCATCCCATCCCAGTACATCCCAACCTATCCCTTCCCTTTCCATCTGCATTCAATCACAACCCCTCCCCTCCCATTCCATCCCACTTGATCCCATCCCATCCCCCCTCATCCCAACCCATCCCATCCCATGCCATCCTATCCCATGCCATCCCAAAAGGGCTCTGCTTTGCTGCAGCTCTGTAATTTACATAGAGCCCAAGTGGCAACAGCCCAAGAAAATGAGAGGCCTTGTGAAGAAGACACGTGAGGGGCCCACGTGGTGAGCTGGGTGGAGGAGATGGTGAGAACCTTTAGCAGAGAGGGGAAAATCGATCACAGGCTCCAAAACTGCTTCATACTCCTGGAAAGCTGGCAGGATGGGAAAGGAACAGGCAAAGGGAGAACTCTGAGTTTTTGCTATTAAACTGCAAAGCAAAGCAGAGCAGAGTCAGTGTTTCCACTCCACTTGGAGTCCTGCTCATTTGGCATTGCAAACTGGGATGAAAATAGGATATTTTTGCTGCAAAACTTCTCAAATATTTCCCCTCAGAGGAAATTGGTGATATTGCACTGTTTAAAAGCAAACCTCTCCCAGCACCCTTCCTCAGAGGAGATGGCTTCTGAGTGGCCTGTGCCATGGTCCCATCCCTATGCCCTGCACTACTGTGGTCCCCACAAGGCTCCACATGTTGCTGAGGAAGACTGGAGAGCAGCAAGAGAGGAGGTCGTTGTTCTTGTCCTGAGGCTGGAGAACTGGTTGAGTCTGTTCATGTGACTCATCCCAGAGGAAAGGAGCAGCTCTCAGGAGCCCCATTTAGCACAATCTCTGGGATGCAGGCCTGTCCTCAGTTTCCCAATAGCATTGCTTTGTGCTTGTACAGTCCTCTGGTGTCTGCTGCACCCGGGCTTGCTCAGACAAAGAGAAGAAGTTATCACCCAGCTGTGCCTGCAGGTTGTCCTCAGACAGCAGAGGAGCCAAACCTTGCTGCTGTCTGCTTCCTAACCAGTTTCGAACCAAAAGAGACATCAACACCAGACTCCAGGGGTCCAGCAGGAAGGAAAAATCAGAGACTCAACAGGGGTTGGTAGTGAGCAGATCTGCATCCTCCCATTCTGCTCCCACCTGGGCTCTCCCTGCCTCCCTGCAGAGCAGCACGTCCTGCACAGCCCCATCTCAGCACCGGGCTCAGTTTTGCCCCTGGACCTGGCTGCAGATGGACATCAACCCCACAGGGCTGGGCCCATGAAGACCCACACACGTCCCACATGCTGGAGGTCCGCCACTGCCTCGGGCTGCAGAACCAAGGCCCAGATGCACAGCTTCGTGCTGGGAACCACTTTTAACCAGCGAATGGCTGTTTGCAGATGCAGGGAGACAGGAAACATCTGGATTGTCATGGCTGGCGGGTTCTCCGTAAACACAGGATCCGTTCATTAAACAGCCCATTTCCCTTCCCTGCCTGCGGTGGGTGCTGGCAGCCTTTGCTCAGGTGCGATGAGCCCCAGCCCCAGCTCCCCTCCAGCACTGCGCACCTCCTCCTTGGTCAGGGCTCAGGTCTGGCAGTGCTGGGGCTCAGGGTGCCCCCAATGCCCCAACACTCAGGCCCAGCATTTGGGATCTCAGAAATCATCTTCCAGAGGGGGCAGAGCAAAGCCACCGCACGCATTAAGCACAAGGCTTTGGTCCCACCGCCTGGCATCCTCTGGGCTGGGTTTCTCCATGGCAAATCCCTCTCAGTGCTCCCTGAGGATGCTCCGGATGCCCCCACAGCCCGGGGGAGATGCAGCAGAGGAGTGACTGCCCGGAGTGTGCAATTCACCACCTTTGGACACAAATGGAGGATTCGTGAGGCCACTGAATTAACCTTGAAAAATTCATGTCACAGCTGACTGCAGCAATTAGCTGCTTTTAATGAGCTGCTTCACCCAGGTTGATGCGCGGCGGTCCTGGAGGAAATCAGCATCAGCTGCACGCATCCTGCTGATGGGTGGCTGATAGGAACTGGCAGCCCCTCCTGCCTCCCCACCAGGAATTCCTGCATCTCAGCACTGCACACAGCTTTCCAACCCCAAGCACTGAGATGAGGGCGTTGCTGGAGTGCCGGTGCTTTGTGGGAGAATGGGAAAGGCAGGTGCTGGAAGGACAGAGCAGAACGGCACTTTGTCAGATACAGCTGTGAGAATGAAACAATCTCCAGGGATTCCTTTGAATGTGGTGTAAAACAAATCCTAATAAATCTGATACGAATCTCTTTTAAGTGTAACCTCGCCCAGTGCCTGCCCTCCATTTAGCACTAAGCCTCCTAATTCTCTGTTTCAAAAGTTCTAACCCCATAAAATACCTTCTGTCCAAAAATTCACAGCAGATAAATATTTACTCGCTGACCGCTGGAAGAACACCAGTATTTCCTTTTTCCTGCTCAGTGCATTGAAGCCTATGCTCAGTGCTTGCACTTAGGACAGCGGATACAAAAAGAGCTGCAACCCACCCCAAAGCCTTGCAGCAGATATCTCTGCCTACCAGGACTGCAGAAACAGAAGGGATGTGTGTGAGTTTGTCTGCAGAAGAAAGCTTTACACCACGGAGATCACTGCAGAAGAAGCAGGCAGCAGCCTGTGGGCAAAAGGACCAAGTTTTGGGGGAGCTCCTTTCTAAAGACAGCAGGCTGTCACTTCATAAACTTGGAAGCAGTGGCATCAAATGCAGCATGGGGCAAAGCTGGGTATAACTGAGCCTTGGCATCTGCTGCAGTGGCAGAAGTATTGGAGAGGTGAGAAGAGCCATGCTGGGACGTTGCGGGGTTTTGCTGTGATTCAGCAGTGCTGCAGGAAACAAATCCATGCAACAACCCGAGGTCCAGCAAGCCAGGATCCAAGGTGTTGGTCTTGCAAAAGCTTTCTCATTTCTTGGACAGTGTCATCAGGGAGCGTCCAGGACTCACTCCAAACGCAGAGGATGTTGCAATGCACCCCACATTCAGTCTGTGTGTGCTTTGCAGCAGAGTGTTCTGAACAAGGGCAGATCCTTCCAAGTTTGGCACTGTTTGTTCAGAACCGCTGAGCACCTCCTGGGACCCCATGTCCCATCCCCACATGGACCACCACCATTCCTGCAGTCCCACAGATCTCCAGGGCTTACTAGAATAGAAGGAGTTGGAAGGGACCCCTGAAGGCCACCTGGTCCCATTTCACGCACTGAGCAGGGACACCCCCAGCTCCATCACTGCTCACAGCCCCGTCCTTCCCAGCTTCATGGCTGCCAGGTCTTCTCCTGGTGGCAGCCCAAGCGTGGGTCTCTCTCCTTTCCCAGGTTTTCTTGCAAGAATAAAACATTTTTGATGTTTTAATGTCTCTGTTAAGACCAGTAGGAAGTGGACAGGATATTCCAGCTGATAGGACAGAAAACAGGCAGGCAAAGAGGCAGCAGGACGGCTTCATATCTTCAGCCTCTTGATAAGAGATTTTACAAGTATTCCCAAGGCATTTCTCCCTTGCTCAAGTTCTTTTTCTGAATTATATGTTTTATTGCAAGGAAATAACAGTCTTTTGGGCTTGTTTCTATTTATTTTTTTAAATTTCTATGTTAAAAAATCCAGAATTTTTTCCAATTTAGCTCACCTCCTCTGAAAACATGATTAACAGCAAGTTGACAGAAACAGCCTTTGCTGTGTGATTTGGGGGAGGAAGTATTTAGAAATTGCTCACATTGTCAAAACCAGAATAATTAAACCCAAATGGAAGTGAGACGTATCTGTGGTGAGAAAAGTCATACAGGAATGGGAATAAAGGTGGGCTCTGCTTTCAAGGCCAGGTTTGCAGCCCTGCATGCACCCCAAAGGATCTGTGATGGTGTTGGTGTGTGATTGCCTGCAGCAGATTTGTGCAGTCCCCACATTCCTGGGGTCCCCTCTACCTCCAAGCCCTTGAGGGAAATAGCTGTTCTGTTTTCATACAGTCATAGAATGGTTTAGGCTGGAAGGGACTTAAAGTATTCTGCAAAGCCTGGTGCACTGGTGAGTGAAGAGCAGACATGAATGGCAGTGGGGATTTAGCCCACGAACTCCTGGAGGTGGAGTGTTTTTCCTAGTCAGGGAGTTTAGGATCAGGAAAAGCCAACAAACGCCTTTGGTTTAGGTCCACTACTCCTTTGGGATGGAGCATCTGCCCCTCCTCCAGCTGGCACTGAGTGTCTTTGGCCCCAAACCCTACGTCCTGGGGCATCTGCCAGGGCTTCAGCTCTGCCACACAGCCTGGGGACAGGCCATGCACCGAAGCCTCCTCCGTGGGCTCCTCATTAGCAAGGCACTGCGTGCTCTCATCGGGGCCAGCCCAGCCAGAGGTATGAGGAGCATCCTGCTGGGGTGGGTGCAGCCCTACAGGGTGGGCGTCTGTTGGCAGCAGGATGGAGGGCCTTGCAACACCTCCACCGGTACAACCAAGAGGACAAAAGGTGAATTCCTCCCACCTCAGCATGTTTGTACTGAGCCGGAGACCTGCTGGCTCCATCCCTCCAGAGTGGCTCCCTCCTAAGCAGATTCCTCTTGCTTTGCCCCAGGCTCTCCCACCTACGTTCTGGTTAGAGTAGCCCTCACCTGGGAACATCCTCCAGTATGGATCTCATCTTGGTCTGTCCAGTCCAGGTTCCACTTTCCAGAGTGTGTTTCTACTCTGCTTGTATCACTACAGAGCAGAGATGTGGGGAGTGGGATGGGATGGGATGGGATGGGATGGGATGGGATGGGATAGGATGGGATGGGATGGGATGGGATGGAATGGATGACACAGGAGCAAAGTGGTAAGATCAGCAAGGGGCTCTGGCTGTGGGAGAGGAGAGGAGAGGAGAGGAGAGGAGAGGAGAGGAGAGGAGAGGAGAGGAGAGGAGAGGAGAGGAGAGGAGAGGAGAGGAGAGGAGAGGAGAGGAGAGGAGAGGAGAGGAGAGGAGAGGAGAGGAGAGGAGAGGAGAGGAGAGGAGCCAAGTACTTTTAGGCACTCTGCATGGCCCTGGCTGGGTTATTTATAAGGTCTGAAGTCAGGATCTCTGGATCAAAATGCATTCATTTCTGCTGCATGTGTTAAGGGCTCTAGGGCTCCAGAGCCCTGAGATCAGCTTCCAAATACAGCCCAGACCCTGCAGGCACAAGCCACCCTGCCAGCCCTGCTTGCATCCTACTGTGCCTCAGCTCATACAAGAGAAGCAGGTGTGGGGTGAGGTGAAGCAGAGCACAAACAAGCCCTGATGCCTACTGGTGCTAATCAAAAGCTGATGTTACACAGCCTGGCCAGCAAACATTGCTGGGGATCTGTGGGAAAAATAGGAGCTGCAGCACAACTTCTGCTCCAGCTGCTGCCTTATCTGCTGGAAACGTTATCTCATGCAAACGGAGCTGGAGCTATTTTATTTTCAGCTGAGTAAAAATGTGTCAGTTTTATATTTATATATGAGGCTGCAATCTCATGGGAAGTCAATTTGCTCAACAGCAGAAATTCTGTCATCGCGGACATCAGTCAGTCTGGGAATGGGGATCTCCAGACCTGGGCTTGAAACTGGGGGAACAGCTTACAGTAATAACCATGGGGGGAGGTAAGGGAGTGAGTATATTATGAGTTCCTTCCAAAATGTGAGTACATTTAGGGGGCACTTTATCCCCATGCCACTTTGGACACCAATAGCAAAGTGGGAACCTCCCCAGGGATGCTCTTGGTTGCACATCCCTGGGCACACCCCTGCAGAACAGGGTTCAAGACACAAACACAGACAACCCGTCACTCCTACAGGGTACTGGGGTCAACGTGGTCCCCTACATCCCACCTCCCTGCACAGATGTTCACTGGGCGCAGAGCATCCCATGCTCAGTTCAGCCTACAGAACAAGGAACAGCCTCTGCAATATGGCAACCTGGCCAGATGGATGGGCAGTGTGATGGCTGCCAAGCCACATGGAGACCTTTGTGGCCAGACAGTATAGCCAGTGAAAGACCTATGGGGATGGGAAGAGCATTTCAAGGGTTTTCTCTACCATTTCATCTTTGAAACTTCAAATAGCACAGGCTGTAATGGAAGGGGAAAGGGAAGGGGAAGAAGAAGGAGAAGGAGAAGGAGAAGGAGAAGGAGAAGGAGAAGGAGAAGGAGAAGGAGAAGGAGAAGGAGAAGGAGAAGGAGAAGAAGGAGAAGGAGAAGGAGAAGGAGAAGGAGAAGGAGAAGGAGAAGGAGAAGGAGAAGGAGAAGGAGAAGGAGAAGGAGAAGGAGAAGGAGAAGGAGAAGGAGAAAGGAGAAGGAGAAGGAGAAGGAGAGGAGAAGGAGGAGGAGGAGGAGGAGGAGGAGGAGGAGGAGAGGAGAAGGAGAAGGAGAAGGAGAAGGAGAAGGAGAAGGAGAAGGAGAAGGAGAAGGAGAAGGAGAGGAGAAGGAGAAGGAGAAGGAGAAGGAGAAGGAGAAGGAGAAGGAGAAGGAGAAGGAGAAGGAGAAGGAGAAGGAGAAGGAGAAGGAGGAGGAGGAGAAGGAGAAGGAGAAGGAGAAGGAGAAGGAGAAGGAGAAGGAGGAGGAGGAGGAGAGGAGAAGGAGAAGGAGAAGGAGAAGGAGAAGGAGAAGGAGAAGGAGAAGGAGAAGGAGAAGGAGAAGGAGAAGGAGAAGGAGAAGGAGAAGGAGAAGGAGAAGGAGAAGGAGAAGGAGAAGGAGAAGGAGAAGGAGAAGGAGAAGGAGAAGGAGAAGGAGAAGGAGAAGGAGAAGGAGGGGAAGGGGGACCAGCTCTGTGGTAAAAATGGGAAATCCAGCTTCTCCCCAGACCTGCATCCCCATGCCATAGCTTCCCCCAGCTTAAGCCCCATTTATTTTCCAGCAAGCCACCTCCAAGCACAAGACCTTCTTTACCCAGCAGCCATTCATCCTCAATTGCTCTCTCCATCCTCCTCTTTCCTTTTCATCCATCCCTAAATCCAAAATACTCCCAGATGGGGGTAACCTATCCCACCCTTCCTCAGGGCTCCCAGTCTCAGCCCAATTGGGCCTGAGCTGCTGGGATCAGCTGGTGGATAGGAATGGGATCCCTTCCCTTTGGATGCCTTTGCTGCCTTCCACCACTTCTCTACTTTGCAAATAAATGACATTTCTTTCTTCTTACCCACAGCCTTCCTTTAAGCCTGCAAATGTTACTGGAAGTTTTTCTCCTTCCCTCCCTGCTCTGACCCACAAAGTGAGAATGTATTTACAGCCCTCCCTGCCATTGTGCAGAGCACACGGGCTGGGCTCGGGCACTATCATCTTGCCAGTTCATAATGCAACCAAATCCCTGAGGTTTAATGAATAAATCCAGGATGTTTTCTCAGAGAGACACTCCCACCATTGAAAGTACCCCAAGTGAGTTGGCGGCAGCCTGATTTACAGCCAAAAACACCAAGGCCACGCCAGACGCTGCTTCTTCCCTTGTGTTGGCTTTTTTTTTTTTTTAATTCTATGAGGGAAAACCATTTTGGGGGGTTGGCAAAGAGGGAGATGCTCGTGCAAATAACAGGGCTTGGGTGGACCCAGAAGTTCCAGTTTCACACGGTAAAGGGAGAGATGCAGCAGTGCGATCCCGAGCAGCTCCAAGGCTGACGTAAGAGCAGCCCCAGAGCTGGCTTGCTCACCACATACCTAATTTTCCCATATAAGGCCAAGGAGAGCAATAACTCTCCTGGCAAGCAGATCAATAAAAACAGATGGTGGGCTTACAATTAGAGATTAAGCACATACCAATCCAGAACAAACAGGCCATAAATCATACGTGAAGGAGGGTATTTATAGTTTAGATCGCATTCCTTAATTACTTCAAAATGGCCCAGGAAAAAGAAAAATAATACAAAACTGCTCTTTTCTGCTTTGTTCTCTCGTTGGTTTTGCAAAGCTGCATTCTTGTCTTGGCAGGGGGGAGCGGGGCCGTGGCAGCCGCAGGAGGTGGTGGGAGGAGCACTGTCTGCTGGGGTTGTTCCCATTTGTGGGGGCTGCCGAGGGTCACTGTGATGTGAACAATAGCTTTGCAGATTGCTCTGGCACCAAGAGATGTGCTTTGGTGCCACAGCTCTGCATTTCCTTGGTTTTGTGGGGGGGGGTGTGGAGCAAGAGGTGTGATCCCAACCGCGGCGTAGTCGTGATGGCCGTTGCGCAGGCACTGGCTGACAAGCGTGCCTAATCAGCGTGCGGAGAAGCTTGTTAGCTGCCCACTATCAGAGCCAATCTGTTGACAGGCAGGGCTGGTGTCATAAATCAGGACTTCAGATCCTTCAGGAGGCTGAGACAGGGCTCTGCGTGCTGCCTGTGGGCGGTGGGCGGCAGCTCCGCACGCATTCCCAGACCTGTGGGACGCAGAGGGCTTGGGGACAGGGGTCATCATGGGCCACTGGAGCTGACACTTCTTGCTCACACTGCTGGGTGGGCTCCACCTCGGAGCATCACTGCAGCAGCTTTGTGGGCAGCCATAAAGACAAGGACCAGGATCTTCACCAGCGGTTGATTAATTTACCAGCAATCAGAGAATCACAGGATACCCGGAGCTGGGAGGGACCCGCAGGGATCGTGTTTGAACAGGGTGTCACAGTCTGAAACTGATCCAGGTCTGCAGAGACCCAGCAGAAACCCTCAGCCCGTAGCATCCAGCAGGGGTGGTTGGAGGGCTGGTACCAACCCGACGTCTGGCACGCAGAGGATGCTGTCAGTAGTGCCTTTGTCCCACAGCAGGTAGGGACAGTTTGTACTGGGGCAAACCCACACTGCAGTGGAGAAACCAGATGCCCAGAGCTGTTTTTTGTTCTTTTTTCCTTAACTTCTCCTGCCATTACTCTCATCCCAGTAGCACACAATGTCCCTGAGACCTCACTACATTTGCAGCCCCAGCAGTGAGTCCATTCTTTCCCGGGGAGCAGCAGCTCCTATCTGGCTGCTTTCATCTGCTATTAGATCACTCCAGGAATCCTCCTTCAGCAATTAGGCAGCCTCTTCTTCCCTCCTGGAAAACAAACAAACAAAAAAAAAGAACTGTTTTGTCATTAAATGTGATAAAAATCTCCCCTTCATCTAGATTCAAGGAGAAGCTAATCAAAATATTTGCATAATCCTCACGATACTGCACTCATCAGGGCTTTTGTGGTGTCCTGGTTGCAGCAGGTTGAGCATCGTCCCAGCCCAGAGGAGGAGAAGATGGGATGGGTGCTGCAGATCCTGGAGCCCACAGGCATCTCATCTCCTATTGTCCCCATGGCCAAATCCCCAGGTTCTGTCAAGCAGCCCAAACCTTTGCCCATCCACAGGTGCAGAGCTGGGGAGTTTATTCACTGGGCCATCTTGATGGGCTAAGAGTAAGGGAAAGAAAGGAATTTTGATGTCTGTCATTCTGCAGTTTCTCAGGTGAACTCCAGCCACGCTCTCCCCAGTCCCACGCTGCCCATCCAGCTCTTGCACATCGCTCACTTTGCTGAGCCCATCCTGCTCAGGGCGTTGGGTACCAGCAGCCAGCACCGCCTGGGTGGGTGTTGCAGTGGTGAATCGCAGCATCCCTTGGGTTGGTGCCTGGGTGCTCCTTCCTCATCTGTTCACATGCTGAGATTCGGAGTGATGGAAAGAGGCCAGTGGAAGTCTTGGCCAGTGGAAGTTGACGTTCCCCATGTCCCACTTTGTGAACAGTGCTCGTGTCGCAGACCCACAGCTGTAGCAACTCTGGACGACTGCACAATGCCCAAGGGCAGCCCTGTCACAGGGACCTGCTTACCACCTCTGGGCCACCTGTAGACCAGCAGATGTCTGTCCATCCATCCATAAATCCAACCATCCATTCACTCTGCTTCATCCCGCCATGCCCAACAGCTCTCGGTCCATCCCACCCAAACATATGCGACTTTTGCCAGTCATTTCCAAAGGCTCTCCTGATTTAAATCCCTCTGGTGGCCTCTTCTCTTCTGATGTGCAGAATTTTTCAGTAGTATTCTGCCTCATTCCTCCACAGGAAGGCAGGCTGCTTCCTACAGCCCCTTCCAGGTCGATGCCATTGTCCTTGCTTAGCATGGCTGTGCCCCTGGCAGGGCAGGTGAGCCACGTCTTCCACAATGCTTTCAATTTGCATCCTTAGCAGCTGCAGTGGATCTGTATGAGTCTGTATGAGACACCTGAGAACAAAGACCCACGACAAGGTCATCTTTTTGGTTTGTTTTTCTAGGCAGCATAAATAAATCTGTGCTACTTTGCTCCTGGAGATAATGGCTCTTTTCCTTCATGCACACTATTTTTGGCACAAGCAAGAAGCCTTCATATCTTCCCCTATCTATGGAGCCCACTTTAAAATGTTTCAGCCCTTTATCTTCTCTTTTCCAGCCTGGAAACGATACCATACATCCTTTAAATTTATTTTTGTCTTATGAATCACAAACCTTTAAACAACACCCTGCTGGGTACAAAGAGCCCCTGCTCAACACGAGGGCCACACGGCCATGGCTCCCTGCAGTCCGCATCCAGCAGCAGCTCTGGCACACAGTCCACGTCCTGCTGGAGCCCAGACAAGGCTTTTTGATCCCACAGAGAAGTATTAGCTCAAGCTCTGGACTTTTCTCCTACAGATTTTTGACAAATGCTCTTGAGGTGCACTGGAAACCATTCAGCCTTCTCCTGTTGGCAGCCCGTTTGCAGATGGAAAAGATATTTCTGCCGTCTTGTGGGGGCAGTTTGTCAGCGCAGGTTTCATTAATGTTTAATTCATTAATATCGGCTTCCTGTAAGTAAAGGTGGGAAATATTTGTGCCAGTTTCCTTCTCTGGTGCTCCAGCAGCACACGGCTCTCTCGGTCCAACCACGATAGGTATCAGCGTGCTGGGATCAGTGGCTTGTGGGGACATCTGGAAGTGCTTGGACATCTCCATGTCGCCGTCATTCCTGCTTTAAGTCGGGAGTTTCACAACCAAAGCCTGAATGTGGAGCTGGCAGGGGAATTCTTCCCAAAGGTTGCTCTTCTGCTCCTTACACATGGAGGTTGTAGGGTCCCTGCTTGTCGGTGGGACCTCTGCTCATGGCTCTCCTGCCCCACAGTGTGCTCCTGCTGCTCAGCACTGCGGCAGTGGGGTCTTCTCCCTCCAGTCTGCACTCCTTTGCAGTTTCATGCCCATACCTCCTGAGGAGTGAGATGTGTTTACTCACTTTGGGGCAGTCTGTCTGAAGCCCATGCCTGTTGCACAGCTGTGATCCAAGCCACTGGGATGGGAATGCAACTCCCAGCACCACTCACACTCCAAGGCTCTCTGTATCCCATTTCCTCCTTTGTATCTTGTAATAACCTCTCACTTATTTCCATTGTAGGTTACTTATTCCACTATTTAACAGAGCCTTAGCCCAGTAGTTCTGGCTCAGACCCACGGAAATGTGCTCTTCTGCTACTTTCCACCTCCAAACATCACCCGTATAAAATGAAATGCCCCAAGCCCCACTGTAAATTTCACTGTTCACCCCTGGTGCTGCCTGCCACCCAAATGCCAGTGAGGTCATTGCATCCTACAGGAGAGCTCACTGTGTGTGAGGTCACTCCTGTTTCTCCAAGCCCACCTACCAGAGCCCTGCTAATGCACACAGCACACACATACATGGTGTGCCTCACCTCCCCCAGAATGTCGCCCCTTGAAAGCAGTGGAAATATTCCTCTTACATACGCAGTGCATTGGGGTTGGGTGTGAGTGGAGAGTTGTGTCAGCTGCTTCCATGCAGCTGATTGCTGCACACCTCTCCCCTTCTGTGCAATGTGGGGTGATGCTGGCTCTTCTCTCAGCCCTTTCTGTTGGGTTGGGCACCACGGGGCTCTTCTGCCTCTTTGCACGGCCCTGGCTGTTTCTCTGGCTGGGACAGGACCAATTCAGCCTCTTCCTTTGCAGCTCCTCTCCCTCCAGCCTGCTGTACTGCTGTGAAATCCTTTCTCCCAGCACTATTTTTGCTTACTTTCAGGATGTGTTCACTCTTGTAATACACTCAGCAAAGTATTTTTCAGTTTATATCTACTTGGATGCCCAGACCATACAACTTGCCATGGGAATGAGTCTTTGATGGCAAATCTGCTGTCTGCAGGTGGGCCTTTCAATTCACTGCCTGTATCTGTTTGTGAATTCACCCTCAGTTCTAACCTGGAGACAATACCTGCCTCAGTGCTGTCATGTTCTCCCTGCTACTGACTGCATCCCCAAGGAAGATAGCCCTAAGCTGGAGCCTGTAGGAGAGTAAACTTCCAGGTGCTCAAGGAACTGCTCAGTGAGATCCCCTGGGACACTGTCCTTAAGGGCATGGGCACAGAACAAAGCTGGCAACTCTTTAAGGACATCCTTCTGAGAGCACAACGGCTCCCCATCTCCCAGCAGAAGAAACTGAGCAAGGGAAACAGGAGACAAGCATGGCTGAGCAAGGACCTGCAGCTTAAACTGAGGAAAAAATGAAATGTACAGAAAGTGGCAGCAAGGCTGTGGATCCTGGGAGGAATACAGGGCTGCTTCTCTGTGCTTGTAGAGACAGGCTGAGGAAAGCCAAGGTGCAGATGGAGGTGAACTTGGTGAGTGATATTAAAGATAAAAAGGAGTTCTACAGGTACATAAACAGGAGGAGACAGGACAAAGAGAGCATTCCCTGACTGATCAAAGGTAATGGGAAGCTGTATTCCTCAGACATAAAAAAGCTGAGGTACTCACTAAGTGCTTTGCCAAAGTCATCACAGGTGGTCAGGCTTCCCGTGCCTGCCAGGACCACTGAGCCTCTAGGTGAGGGTGTGCGAAAAGGTTTCCATCCCAGTGCAAGGGTGGAACAAGGCCGAGTCCTCCTGGTGTAACTGAATGCATGTAAATCCATGGGGCGGGATGATATCCATCCTGGGGCTCTGAGAGAGATGGCTGATGTGGCTGCCGAGCCGCTCTCCATCGCATTTGAGCAGTAGCGGCTGTGCGGTGAAGTCCCCGGTGACTGGAGAAAGGGAAACGTTGCTGCCATGGTTAAGAAAGGGTGAGGGCGGTGAGCCTGAGCTCTGTGCCTGGGCAGATGATGGAGCAGATCCTCCTGGAAGCTGTGTTAAGGCACATCCAGCAGCAAGGAGTGATTGGAGACCGCCAGCGTGGCTGCGCCAAGGGCAGATGGTGGCTGAGCGATGTGGCGGCCTTCGATGGTGGAGGGACGGCGTTGGTGGACGGGGCACTGAGATGAGCAGAGGGCTGGAGCAGCTCTGTGTGAGGAAAGGTTGAAACTGGGCCTGTTGAGCTTGGGGAAGAGAAGGCTGCAGGGAGACCTCACTGTGGCCTTCCAGAATTTGAAGGGAGCGTATGAACAGGAGGGAGAACGGCTGTTTGTGAGGGTGGATGGGGATAGGAGGAGGGGAATGGTTTTAAAGTGAGACAGGGGAGGTTTAGGTTGGATATGAGGAGGAAGTTTTCAGCCAGAGGGTGGTGAGGCACTGGCACAGGTTGCCCAAGGAGGCTGTGGATGCCCCATCCCTGCAGGCATTCAAGGCCAGGCTGGATGTGGCTCTGGGCTGGGCTCTGGGGTGGGGGTTGGTGCTGCATAAACAACTGCAGGTCGTTGTAGCAAAGAGGATATGACACATTTAATAATTTAAATAATTTAATGTAATTGAACATAAAATAACATAAAATAACATAACATAATCTGATGGAATCCCACACTGTCGCCGTCCAAGGTGTTGTTGGTGGACAGCCCAGGTTTGGAGGGGTTGGGCTGGGGCCGGTGCCGGTGCCCCTGGAGCACTGCCGCTGCTCTGTGCGAGGGCCGGCGAGGAGCCCGGGGCTACAGGTAGCCTGATTTGTTGGCTGTGTCTCCTGCTGTGGCCGTGTCTCCTGCTGCACCACGTGGGCCGGTTTCTGCCGATGCTCCCGTGTTGGCTGAGCCCACCCAGCTTCGCCTAGCGCGAGCGCTTTTGTTCTGGAGCATCCTGGCTCTGCGGCAGCTTCCTCTTGGTGGCTCGGATGCTGCCAGCGCTCTGCTGGTGCCCGCTGGGGGTGCAGGCAGGGGCTGGGCACTCGGCCGCGTCCTCATCCGTGCCCGGGATGTCGTCCGGGACCTCTTTGGGTGCCAGTTCTGGAAGAGGAAGAAAATCGCCACAGGGTTAAGGCCAGCTTTCCCACAGCAAATGGGTGCAAACGCTCCCCCGCCAGCTCTGCTGCCCCCAAACTCACCGCTGTTCATCCAAGCCAGGAGGTCACCGATGTCGGTGATGTCCTCCGGGATGTCTGCGCTGGTTGTCGCTGCTGGAAAGCAAGAAAATGCGCCGTGAGGCAATGCCATCTTTCCCACAGCCACCCGGTGCGGCCAGCCTGCCGCCCGCCCTGCAGCCCCCAGACTCACCACCTGATTCCAGCGCTGCGATGCTGCAGCTGAGCGGAGCCGCGTTGGGATGGGGGCACACGCCGATGGGTGCTGGCTGCCCCTGGTCCTCCAGCTCCTCGGGCTGCTCTAAGATGGTGGGCAGGGTGCCGGGCACGAGGCGCACCCGCTGCTGCACCGGAGGTCCTTGGAGGACAGTGGAGGGGCCGGGCTGGCTGGCAGCCTGCAGCGGGCAGCTGCCTGCGGGCTGCGGGGGCTGCCCACACTGCTGGGGCTGCATCGTCCCTGCCACCGGGGGATGATCCCAGTAGTGGGCAGGGGCATTGGGGGGAGGCATACCTGGCTTCATGCCCCCGGGTAGGAGCAAGAGCAGGGGTAACTGCTGCCACCCAGGTGGGAGATGTTCCAAAACAGTGAGCAGCCCCTCGGGAGTGAGCTGAACCACAATGGGAGGCACCCCCTGAGGTGGGAGCTGACCCACGGTTGGGGGCTTCCCCCCACGTGGCCGCTTGCCCACAGCTGGGGCCTTCCTCCCACGTGGTTGCTTACCCACAGTTGGGGGCTTCCCCGCAGGTGGGAGCTGACCCACGACTTGGGGCATCACCCCAGCGGGCAGCTGACCCACAACTTGCGGGACCCCCCCAGGTGGGAGCTGCACCACTGTTGTGGGCATCCCCCCAGCGGGCAGCTGACCCACAACTTGGGTTGTCACCCCAGATGGGAGCTGACCCACAACTTGGGATGTCACCCCAGGTGGGAGCTGACCCACCACTTGGGGCAGCACCCCAGATGGGAGCTGACCCACAACTTGGGTTGTCACCCCAGGTGGGAGCTGACCCACCACTTGGGGCATCACCCCAGCGGGCAGCTGACCCACAACTTGGGTTGTCACCCCAGATGGGAGCTGACCCACAACTTGGGATGTCACCCCAGCGGGCAGCTGACCCACAACTTGGGGCAGCACCCCAGCGGGCAGCTGACCCACAACTTGGGGCATCACCCCAGCGGGCAGCTGACCCACAACTTGGGGCATCCCCCCAGCGGGCAGCTGACCCACAACTTGGGGCAGCACCTCAGTGGGCAGCTGACCCACAACTTGGGGCAGCACCTCAGTGGGCAGCTGACCCACAACTTGGGGCAGCACCCCAGCGGGCAGCTGACCCACAACCTGGGGGACCCCCCCAAGTGAGATCTGACCCACAGCTTGGGGCATCACCCCAGGTGGGAGCTGACCCACCACTTGGGTTATGACCCCAGGTGGGAGCTGACCCACAACCTGGGGGACCCCCCCAGCTGGGAGCTGACCCACAGCTTGGGGCATCACCCCAGGTGGCAGCTGAACCACTTGGGAGACCCCCCCAGCTGGGAGCTGCACTCCCACAGCTTGGGGCATCCCCCCAGGTGGGAGCTGCACTCCCTGTGCCTGGACACCTGATGCCCCAGGCCAGACAGAAGCCTGAGGCACCACGTAGGTGACACTGGGGACAGAGAGGGTTTGGGTGGACACTGGCACTGCTCCGCTGCTGTTGGTCTGCATTGCAGCAGTGGCCAGTGGACGCACAATGGATCCAGGGATAATCGCGTCGGGTGTCGGAAGCACCGTCGGCATCCGTGGAGAAATTCTCTCTGTGGAGAAATGCCCAGATGGGCGCTGGGTGAGATCTGGGGCACTGGCATCCCCTGGAGGGCCACCGTGCCAGGAGCAGAGGGAGCCTGCTGCCTTACCTGCCAAGGTAGCTCGAGAGTGGCAGTGGGGGGTTCCGTGACCGCTGGGGTCAGCCCCTCTCCGCTGAGCTCACAGTGCGCCTCTGTGACACGGTCCCGTGGTGACACAGGCATTGCTCTGTGCCTGCCCCGTCACCACCGCTTGCTGTGGCCGCTCAGTGCAGCCTGCCGTTGTTTCAAAGGAGATTATAAAGAGGAGGGAAACCAAGTTTTTGTGTGGTGATGGTGATTGGACAAAGGGGGAATGGTTCTAACGTAAAGGAGGGGAGATTTGAGTTAGCCGTGGCGTGGGATTCCGTCCCAGTGCAAGGGTGGAACAAGGCCGAGTCCTCCTGGTGTAACTGAATGCATGTAAATCCGTGGGGCGGGATGATATCCATCCTGGGGCTCTGAGAGAGATGGCTGATGTGGCTGCCGAGCCGCTCTCCATCGCATTTGAGCAGTAGCGGCTGTGCGGTGAAGTCCCCGGTGACTGGAGAAAGGGAAATGTTGCTGCCATGGTTAAGAAAGGGTGAGGGCGGTGAGCCTGAGCTCTGTGCCTGGGCAGATGATGGAGCAGATCCTCCTGGAAGCTGTGTTAAGGCACATCCAGCAGCAAGGAGTGATTGGAGACCGCCAGCGTGGCTGCGCCAAGGGCAGATGGTGGCTGAGCGATGTGGCGGCCTTCGATGGTGGAGGGACGGCGTTGGTGGATGGGGCACTGAGATGAGCAGAGGGCTGGAGCAGCTCTGTGTGAGGAAAGGTTGAAACTGGGCCTGTTGAGCTTGGGGAAGAGAAGGCTGCAGGGAGACCTCACTGTGGCCTTCCAGAATTTGAAGGGAGCGTATGAACAGGAGGGAGAACGGCTGTTTGTGAGGGTGGATGGGGATAGGAGGAGGGGAATGGTTTTAAAGTGAGACAGGGGAGGTTTAGGTTGGATATGAGGAGGAAGTTTTTCAGCCAGAGGGTGGTGAGGCACTGGCACAGGTTGCCCAAAGAGGCTGTGGATGCCCCATCCCTGGCGGCATTCGAGGCCAGGTTGGATGTGGCTCTGGGCAGCCTGGGCTGCTGGTTGGTGACCTGCACACAGCAGGGGGTTGGAACCAGACGATGTTTGTTGTCCTTTTCAACCCAGGCCACTCGTTCTGGGCACCTCATCTGCTTACTCTGCACTCTTCTTCAGGGGATGGCAATGGCAGGGTGTTACCAGCCCACAGCTGGGCAGCCGGGATGGGGCACTGTCAGCAGTGATGGTAATGTAGACCACCAGTGAGGAGGAGCTGCACTTCTTGTCTTGCTGCAACCGCAGCTGTGCCCCAGTGTGTTGCCCAGTGCCTCTGGGCTCCGTCCTCTCTGCACCTCCCTGCAGGGACTGGTGGCCATGCCTGGGATCCCCCATGGCCTGCTCTCCTGCAGGCTGAGCCACCCCAGCTCTCCCAGAATCCCACCCCAACCATTTACCATCCCTACAATCCCAATGGTGCTGACTGAGGAGGTGAGGGGATTTTGGAGAGGATTTTGGAGGGGAGGGATGGCGCTGCTGGGAGCAGCCCTGGCACATGGCCCTGTGTGCTGCCCTGTCCTGCCCTGCAGGTCGGCACAGGGTAGGATCATGAGCAGGGGTAACTGCTGACCCCCAGGTTGGAGTTGACCCACAACTGTGAGCAGCCCCTCAGGAGTGAGCTGAACCACAGTGGGAGGCACCCCCTGAGGTGGGAGCTGACCCACGGTTGGGGGCTTCCCCCCACGTGGCAGCTGAACCACTTGGGGCATCCCCCCAGGTGGGAGCTGCACTCCCTGTGCCTGGACACCTGGTGCCCCAGGCCAGACAGAAGCCTGAGGCACCACGTAGGTGACACTGGGGACAGAGAGGGTTTGGGTGGACACTGGCACTGCTCCGCTGCTGTTGGTCTGCATTGCAGCAGTGGCCAGTGGACGCACAATGGATCCAGGGAGAATCGCGTCGGGTGTCGGAAGCACCGTCGGCATCCGTGGAGAAATTCTCTCTGTGGAGAAATGCCCACAGCGGTAATGCTGAACCATAAGCACATGCTGTGCCCTTTGCTCTCCCAGTGGGTGCTCAACCCAGCCCATTCTATGATTCTGTGATTCCCACAGACCTGGGGTTGTTGGCCAGGCACAGCCCTGTCAATCTGCAGGGGTCACTCTGGTTTGGGTTTGTTTGCCCATAGCCAGGTCTGGGGATCTGGGTTTCTCATGCCTGCTCTGTGCTGCAGGCCTTGCTGGGTACTTTTCACCTCCTAGCCAAACTGCACGGCAACTCCACAGCACAACCACAGCCAACTGCCCACCAGCACACTGCACTCAGACCCAGCTCCAAGCCCGTTGGCAGAGCAGAGGGTGCCCGTGTCAGGAGCACAGCAGATCAGCAGAACCTCCTCCAGCTGCATCTCTGCCCTGTGGCAGAGGGACTTAGCACAGATGCCTGGCTTGGCAATGAAATCATCCTTCAAGAGGCAAACAGCTGTGCTCCCCCCAGACGTCTGCTGTGGGCTGCCGGACGGGTGTTGAAGGGAAGGTCCTTGTGTGGACGCCAGCAGTGAAGTGAGGAGCCCAGTAAAGCCAAGAGAGCAAGAGAGGCCCAGCTCAAAGGTCAGACTCAGATGCATCACTAAAGCAACCAGGGGTGCTGCTGCTGCTTGTGCAGCTTCTGCTGGCAGGGTTTGGCAGGCAGCAAGCTGCAGTGCAAAGTGGGCTCTGAGAGCTTCACCACCTTCCTTGGTAGCATGACCACGTTGTTGGTATTTTCAGTGTCAAGGGGTCATCCACTGTCAGGAAAGACCTCGTTCTCCTCCCCTGCACTTCCAGATGTTTTGTTTTATGTTTCCCTGATGGTTTCTCGTGCTCAGCACGTTTCTGCAGAAGAGGGTCAGGTTGGAAGCTCTCCTCTTTGCCCGAGCTCAGCCCATCTGTCTTGAAGCTTTCTGTAGTTTTCTGCTGTTTAGCAGCCAGACTTGGGGCAGGAGCACAGCTCAGCTGAGCCTGCTTATTGCCATCTGCCTTGGTGGAAAGGCTTTTTGGGTGCACAGACGCTGGAAACCTTTGCACCTCCTTTTGGCCTTTGGTATAAATTCCTCTGGCAATTGGTCTGCAAAGTTCTCAGCTTGGTTGCCGTGGTTTTACTCTCTCCCACCACAGTGTTCTGCTTCCTGTGAAGAGCTGGGCACGGATGTGGACTGATATGTCCTGCTGGCCGATCTGCTGCTGTTTTGTATGCAGAACGTCTCTTGAAATAGCATTTCTCTTTTGAACCATATTTTCCCCTTGGAGTTTCAGGGAAGTGACTGGTTGCTTTCCTTACTTAGCCAAGTTACTTCTGCCATTGCCATCTTGTTTTGAGATGGCATCTTCCTGAGCAACAGTCCTTGGCTTTTTTTCACTGCTTTCCCAGCCTGCCAGGCTGAATCTGCAGAGCTGGGAGACCGAAGGCAGCTGTGAGCCACCAAAGGCAGATGTTGGTGGCTCCAAGAAGTGCAACAGTGCACTCTGCACTGCCCGCCGCTCCTGGCTGAGCTGACTCTGATCCGCATGCAGCTCAGAGCTCACATGTTTGAATGGCTCGCATACAGAACCAACGCAGTTCACTCTTTGGCTCACCGGTTCAGATGGCTTGTGTTTCTGCAGCTCGTGGTCGGCAGAGCCAGTGGTTTGGGGTCCATCTTTGATGTACATCTGCTTGGCTCCAAGGCCCAGCCGCATGATGCATAAGCACAACTCACTGACGTTGTCCCACAGCATGCCCGAGGTCGGAGCCGTGCTGGCAGTGCCACAGCGATCTCTTCCAGCTGGAAGGCTGGCACGGGCTGGGGGATGGCTCTCTCTGCACTTGGTTGGGCTGATAAGTCTTCTGCCCTCAAGGCAAACATGGCCCAACAGACAGCTCTCTGAAAGCCCCTGTTCCCAGACGCCATTTGTGCCCTGTGCTCTGTAGGCTGTCTGCCACTTGCAGCAGCAGCAAAGCCGGCTTTTGGTCAGATCTCTTCACTTGCAGAGCCTGGCAAGAGCAGGAGCACTGCCAAGAGGCGCTGTTGCTTTTGGTGGCCTTGTTGCCACGGCCAGAACCCTGGTGTGCCTTCATGGCCTTGTTGCTTCTTCCCACCCCCCCTTACTGCCTCAGCTGCTCCTGGCTTTTCTGGCTGGAGTAAGATGTAACTGTGACTACAGGTTGATATCTGCTAGCCCACCTCTAACAGGAGGCTGATGATTTCCTTGGTAAAATCCCTTCACATTTAATTTTACTTACTCTCCAGTCATCCAAACTTTAACTGTAATGTGAAGTCCCAGCTTCCAGTCCATCCTTTTATTGCAGCTGTCTTTCTATGCTTCTGTGCCATATTTTCATTGATAGGAAGAGCATAAGTGCAGCTGTGTTGTAGAACACACAGGTGGTCGATAGGCCACAAGGAGCTTGTGGAGGATGAATGCTTCTGCTGCTGTGCTCTACTATGGATGCTGTCCTGCGTGTAGAGGGAACATTCCAACACTTATTTTTTTGGACACTCCTTTTTTAAAACAACAGCAACAAAGTGGAGTCTCGTCTACAAACTGAATCAAAGGTCTCAGACAACATTAAGAATTACCACCATCTTATCCATTCCACTATAAATTCCTGATGATCTGCAAGTCCTTTGAGGCTTCTTAATCCTGACCTGAGATCGCTCTGAGAGTGTGCCCAGCAAAAGCACAGCCAGTTTGCTTTTCCTTCAGTGAAATATCGAGTTCAGTCCATGCTGTGAATACCACTGAGCCAACACTGTATTCCTCCTGAGTCACCCTTGGGTTACTGCCCCAGAGGCTGCGTTAGAGCAGCCTGAAACAGGTTCCCCACTGACCTCTTCTCCACTCTCCTATTTGATTCTCTCTCTGTACAAACTGGCAAAAAGCAATGGGCTCAAGATAATAAACTCTCCATAAACACAACCACACTGTGTTGACATTTTTCTGTGCTTACTGCGTATGCAGAGAGTAAATGTTGTTTTTTTGGGGGGGCTGCTTAAAGGTGAGTGAGTTTTGCTGATCGTTCCCTGTCTGGTTGACGGATCAAGGAATCCCTGTTGGCACGGTGCTGCTGTCTGCGCACTGGTTTTGTAGCACCGGTTTTGGTGGTTGATCGTAGTTCTGGATTGGGTTTTTTAGGCCGCTCCTTCATGTCTTCTCCATTCTCACACCACCGCACACGACACAGATTTCCTGTTGTTGAGCAGGAATTGCCTTTAATAGTTGAGATTTTTGATGGTACAGGAGCAGCGCTCACCACCTTTGGTCAGTTTGATCAGCTCCTTCAGTAGATTCTTCTGATCATCCCGATCTTCATCAGGTGTTTCTGATAGCACCACGGGTTCATCCCAGTTAATCAGTAGAGACAGTTTCTCCAGCATACTGCTTCTTCTCCATTTTATCTAGTCTTTCTAGATATCTTGACATCTAGTCTTTCTTGGTGGATGAAAAACTTAGCATGAGCCAGCAGTGTGATCTTGCAGCTCAGAAAGCAAATGGTATCCCAGGATCCATGAGAAGAGGGGTGGCAGCTGGCACAAGGTGATCGTCCCCCTCTGCCCTCATGAGGCCCCAGCTGCAGCACGGCGTCCAGGTCTGGGGTCCCCAGTACAGGAAAGACAGGGAGCTGCTGGAGAGGGTCCAGGGGAGGGACACAAAGATGAAGAGGGTGCTGGAGCACCTCCCCTACGAGGACAGGCTGAGGGAGCTGGGCTTGTTCAGCATGGAGAAGAGAAGGCTGCAGGGTGAGCTCATTGCAGCCTTCAGTACATAAAGGGAGCCTACAGACAGGAGGGGAGTCGACTCTTTGAAAGGGTAGATATCAGCAGGACAAGGGGAAATGGTTTGAAGTCGAGGGAGGGAAGATTTAGGTTGGATGTCAGGGGGAAGTTCTTCACAGAGAGAGTGGTGAGGAGCTGGAACAGCTGCCCAGAGAGGCATTGGATGCCCCGTCCATCCCTGGAGGTGTTCACTGGCAGGTTGGATGGGGCCCTGGGCAGGCTGGGCTGGTATTAAATGCGGAGGTTGGCAGCCCTGCATGCAGCAGAGGGGTTGGAGCTTGATGTCCCTTCCAACCCCTGCCATTGAGTCTATGATCCTATGAATTCTTCCTGCACAGCTGGGGTGATGAAGCCAAATCTATCGCTCAGCCCTGGCTCGGAGCTGGGCAGTGGAGCAAGCACGTGTTCCCAGTTAGCAGGCAGAGATCCACCTCCTGCAGGGACTTCCGAGGCCACAGGCAGAACCTGCTTGGTGGAATGCTGAACATACCTCAAACAGGAGGTTGTGGAGGGCTGGGAAGGGGCAGGATAGGGAGGGAGAAGAACTTATGGGAAGTGCTGGGGGAGGATGGCCAGGAAGCTGCTGAGCACAGGGAGATGGATGGGAAAAAGACAAAAGCACAGGCTGAAGAAGCTGTGAGATTTGATCCTCTGCTATTCAGCCATCCCCTGCTGAATGCTCCCCGCTGCCTGTGCCTGGTGCCCTTAAAAGGAAAAAGTACATCCAGGGATGCTCCTTCCCTGTGTGAAAATGGGGCTGCTCACACAGCCTTCGCTCTGCCCTTCCTCCCCTCTGCCAAAGGCCTCCACTCCCAGCGCCCATTCATCCTGTGCTGCCTCTGTTCGAGGAAGAGTTCCAGCTCCTGGAAGACACGAATCTTCCCGATGTATCACAAGCTAACAAGCTTGGACAAAGTGCTCCAGATTTCCCTCCGGGGGGATTCAGCAAAAGCTGTGATTTATCACGTTCTGCATGCAGCACTTCCGCAGGCTGAGTGTCGGCCCCAAACTGTGCTTAAAATGTTCCTCCTGCCTGGTTCCTGACCTGAGTGTGACTCGGTGAGCAGGGTGGGACAGCGAGGATTTTATCCCTTCATTCAGGAGACCTAAAGCCCTTTGTGAATATTCGTCATCTCTCCAAGGCACTGGAACACTGCTGCCACTTTGGAGAAGCATAAAATGAGTCAAGGATGGCAAAGTGACTTTTGTACACTCACATTGGAGCGGTCCCAGGAATGTCTCTACGAATCTGGGGAGACCCAATTCTGAAGCAGGAGATGAGTTTTGAGGATTTTGCCACAATTCCCAAAGTTCCTCCAGTAATGGGATGGTGTCTCCTTTCATCCTTTGCATCCCTGGTGCAGAGCCTGGGCTCTGCCAAGGAGTTTTGCTGATGAGTCTCCAGCACAGATATCCTTTGGTTGAACATATTACAGCTATGGAAGCTGCTGGAGCTCTGCCAGGGCTACCATGAGCAGGAGACGATGTGGATTTGTGGGCACCTGGACAGCATGTTCCCAGTGACACACAGTGATCGGGACCGGTGAGAAAGTCTCATCTATCTCCGGCTGCATAACTGCAGATCTGTGTGTTCTCCCTCAATCCCAGCTCATGTTGGACCTACAGTGTGCAAGCAGATCAGCCAACAGGTTCATCCCACATGAAAGGTGCTGCAGGTAAAACCAGAAAATACAGTTGTCTCGCCAGCAACCAGCAAGGCAACGACCAAACCTGCTGAGCGGGATGGAAACCGGTCAGGTTGCACCACTGAGCTCAGGGAGGCTGGGCTGGGAGCAAGGCAGCGGGAAGCTTTAGAAATCACTTGTCAGCCCACTTCCAGATGTGTGTTTGCATGTCCAAATGTCAGTTCGGAAGGCATAGGAGGAATGTGTGTGACCTCTCCCTGCTCTGTGTCCAGAACTGCCTGCAGCTCCTGTGCACGTGGAGTGCCTTCTGAGAGCTGCTGGAGCGGTGGTTCCTCAGAGGACTGAGGGTGGTGTAGGGGTGAGCTCAGCTCATAGGCCTACAGGATGAGGCCAGAAGGAATCAGAGAGTCATTAAGGCTGGAGAAGACTAAGATCACCAGGGCCAACCCCATCGCATTCCCACCGTGCCACTAGCTCATGTCCCTCAGTGCCACATCTCCACGCTTCTTGAATACCCCAGGGACAGTGATTCCCCACCTCCCTGCGCAGCCTGTCAGTGCAGCAACACGCTTTCCAAGAAGAAATTGTTCCTGATAGTCAACATGAACCTCCCGGGTGCAACTTAAGGCCGTTACCTCTTGTCCCATCGCTAGATCCCTGGGAATCCCCTGCATTCTAGATGGGGACTGGGACGCACACAAGAGTGTTGATGGAGATGGCATCACTTGTAAGGCTTGTCCAAGCTCTTCCCTTTCAGTGGGTGATGGCTCAGCTCCAGTTATTTCTTCCTTCAGCTCCTCTGGGGTGAATTCTGCAATAGGAGCTGTGCCTTTGGAGACATTCAGCCTGAACTGATGGTGGCTCAGAGGTCTGGAGAACTCAGAGATATTCCCAAAAATGGAGGGGATCTGCTGTCCCCTTCTGCAAAAGCTACGGGTCGTTGGCTGGAGCTGGCAGAAGATGAACACGGGACATATGAATGCACAGTTCATGCCACGAGGGCTGGCAGATCTGGGGAGCTCCTCGCCAAAGGACACTGTGGCTGCAGAAAGTTTTCATGGATTCAAGGAATAATGCTGAATAATGCTGAATAAGCATCTGAAAAAAAGAGATCTGTTGAGATTTGCTAAACCAACAAACCACACCAGGCCCAGGAAATGTTGCATGCAGAAAGAATCCAGAGAGTGGGAAAGTGTCTGGGGAACAGACTGCATCTGCTTCTCCTGATGTTACTCCTCCCTGGTCACCTTTATTCTATTGCTGTTTCATTGGATTTTACCTGTGGTTTGAGTGTCAGCTCCTCCAGCTACATGGAACCTTCCTCTTTCCTTCCTGAAGTATCCAGAAAGAGAAAATAATGTGATTATAGGAATTGACGAAGGGAGGAGAAGTCAAATGTTCAAAACTCTTAAACTAGTGGCATGGGGTGGAGGAATACCAAGATAAGCTGCTCCCATGCTGCGTGCCACCCTCAGTGACTGCCTGGAGATGTGATGGCAGAGGAATGAGGATAAGTCCCAGTGTCAGGGGTCTCCTCCAGGGGACAGTCAGCTCCAATGGGGCTACGGGGCGTAGAAGGGTCCTATAGCACAGTGGGACTTCCAGTGGATCAGACTTCCATGAGAAGGTGCAGAGATCTGCCTGAACCTCATCAAGAGCCTCTGCAGGAGGCCAGGCACTGATGGAGGCAGGAGGTGGGCAAACCAGGTATGTGGTCTGAACTAACAGGAGGAAAAAGTCCTCCTGTGTCTTCAATTATATCAGCAAAATCACATCTTGGACCTTCCTTCTCTCAGATAAAGGTGGTGGCAGGGACCTCAGGCAGGGCATTGCAGCTCTGTCTAAATGGGGTTCCAAGCAGGATCTAAAATGTGTTGTATCTAAAATGTGTTGGAGCTTTCATCCCTAATTTATTTTGCTGGTGTGTGACCACAGCTAATGGGAACCTCCCATGCAAGTCACTCCTCTTCCCTTTAACCATTTGGAGGGGCTCCTCAGCAAGCTGCCTCATGACCTGTAATGCATTGCAGCAAAACCCACACATCTGGACACAGTCAGCCCCATGTGGCCAGCAGGGCTGGGAACGGGACCCTCCTGTCCCTGAGCCCTGGGCAGGACAGCATGGGAGGACATGAGATGGCCCTCAGGGTGCTGGGCCAGGGGCAGGATGCACACAGACCTGGGCAGCAGGAGAGTTTGTGTTTCTCCTTGAGAGATAATTTCACTTCGTGGTGCTTTATTTTTTATATAAAAATCTGAAACCTGAAACATTTCCTGTGAAAGGAACCAAAGGAAAAAAATACCATTTTGGGGACAAAACTGCTTCCAGTAGGAAAGCTTTTACTCTGCTTTTGCCTGAAGGAAACTGCAGACACGGTACTGAGGAGGTAGCGTCCCGATGGGGAGCAATGGGGCTGCATCCAGCAGTGTGTGTGTGGGAGGGGGGACGTTTCCCATTCAAAGCAATCTTTTCCAAGCTACTGAGATATCAGGTTTAATAGATTTAATAGAAGCAGGGAGCTGAAATTCTTGAGGCAGCTTTGGCAGTCTAACGAATGTATACGTTCCATGCAGAGTATTAAGGCAGTGTTACAGGGCAGCTCGGATAGCAGCAGTCTGGAGTGAATAATGTTACAAGTTCGTTGCTATTAACCTAAAACCAAGTGTTATAAATCCAGGAAATTTGGAGCTGAGGTTAAGCATCAAGGAATTCCAGGCATGCCAGGAATGCAGAGATTCGGCACACAGCACCTGTGGTGCACCCCGGGGGAGGGACAGGGGGGGATGGGGGGTTACAGCTGAGCAGCCCCAGTGAAAGCAGCTCCATGCAGAGAAACGGGGAGGAAAAACAAATGCATTTGCACAGAGCTCTGTGCATGGCTCTGGGTGGCTGACCTGCCTGCACACGCTCAGCCCACTGCACGTGCAGGCTGTGGTTAGTGCTCAGCACAAATGAGAAGCAGCGAGCCAGTGGACTAAAATGAGGGAAAATGAGTTTTTGTGCCTATGGAGGGGATGTTTGGAATGGGTGGCGGGGCTGGGTGTGCAGAGAGCCAAACCGAGCACGTGGCAGATCCATGGCCTTTCCCAACAGCTTCCCACCAGAGATGCTGCCAGGTGGGCGTTCCTGCAGCAGGGCAAATCTGGCCACAGCAGCTCTGGAAGAGCAGCAACCGGCCCAGTAAAAACCAGCAGGAATTGGGGCAGCCTGGGAGGCTGGCAGGTCACAGGAAGGTCCAGCTTTGCTCTGTGCTTCTGCTGAGCATCACCAAAACACACAGGGACCCTGAGGTGATGCTGGAAGGGCTCCAGTCAGACTGAGGTGCTGGGGCACAGCAGTGTGTGGTGGGGGGCTCTGATGGAGGACACTGCTGCTTCCCACTGTCACTGGTGATTTGCATGCAGCCCTGCACCGTGCAGCACCCTGATTAATGCCCGCTGACAGCTTGCTGTGTGATGCAGCAGCATTAACCCCTGCAGTGCCAGCAGCAGGCAGGCAGGAGTTAATTAGATTGGAATGCGGTTTAATCGCAGGTTTCCTGAGCTGCTCACTGCCTGCTCTTACAAAGCGATGGAAAATGACAAATATTTATCCCCACTGTGGCTGCAGCCCTTTATCTTCCCACATCACCATCAGGCTTTTCCAGCCCGGCGTTCTGCAGGGAGCGTGTAAGCAGATACTATATAAGGGTAAAAGCTGGTTTGGGCAGCTGTCAGCTTTTGCATTCGCTGCATTCCTGGGAGGAGAGGCCTGGGGAGGAGCGGTGGGGCAGGGGCACTCCTGGCATCCAGGTGTTGCTCGGATAATGGGGAGCACGATGCCCTCAGTGGGAACAATAAGGGTTTGTGGGCCCTGATGGGGGATGCAGCCAGTGCCAGGTGCCCCTCTGAGCCCTATAGCTGCTTCCTTTGAGAGCCTGGGCTGGGGCTGGGAGGGGCTCTGTCCCCCAGGGTCACTCTGTTCCCTGCTGATGTACTAATGTCCCTGGTGCAGTCTCTGTGCTTGCTGCTGGGATGTCTCCTCGCCTGCTGCAGGGCTGAGATTCGGCGCTTTCTGTCAGCCTGGAGCTCTGCAGGCCCTCCTGAGCTGTTCCATCCTAAGGCAGTGTTTGCACCATGCAAAGCCACCACTTCTCAGTGGGTGCTATTCAAACACAGAACTGTGAAAGCACTCTCCCTCTCTACTCATTTCCACGTGGTTTTACCCTGAAAAATCTCTTGACTCATCCAAGCTGTCCTGGAGGCATCTGTGGAAGCTGAGCAGAGAACGATGCAAAAAAGTGGTATTTTATTTTCCCCAGGATCAGGTTTAGTTTCCGTTCAGTGATGAGATTTGGTTCTGGAATAACCATGCATATATCAGCTCACAGCACAGTGCCCCATCTGTGGCACCTGTGGGCTCTGCAGCTCTCCCATGACACACGGATACTCACACCAGGAGCTGTGCCCAGCTGGCAGAACACAGCAGGGTTCATCCTCCAGCAGGAGCAACCCTTCCAGCAGTGCCTTCAGCAAAGTCAAAGGAGACCAAGGTTATATCCAGGGTAATTAATAGCCTGCATGTTTGTTTTGCGAACAGCCTTTTCAGACAGTCAGGCCCATCTTAAACAGGTGAGAAAAGGCACAAGTCTGATTAAATATAAAATCATCAAATCATTTGCAAATCGCCTTTATCTTCTTCCTAAGGCTCTGCAAAGCATTGCCACTATGGTGCTTGGCCTTCATCTGCATGTCTGAGCTTGGAGCACTTTCTGAGGAATGCAATTCTGGTTTCTTTGTGGCCTGACACAGGCTGCACCCACAGCAAGGTGGGAAATGGGAATGCTACCTGCATGGGAGCAGGAGGGTGTCATGGGAGTGGGGGAAAGATCACAGGAATGAGGAGATGGGGAGACGATGAGAGGAGTGGGGAGATTATCACAGGGATGGGAGATGGGCATGGGAGAGGGGAGGTGGCTGTGGGAAAGGGGAGATGGGCATGGGAATGGGGAGATGGCAGGCATGGGGCAGTGATCAGAGGAATGGGATGACCGTGGGATGATCACAGGACTGAGGATATGGCTGTGGGAATGGGGAGACAATCAGGGAGCACAGTGACGCTCACAGAAATGAAGCTGTGCTGGGGAGATGGCCACGAGAACGGGGTGATGCTGATGGGAACGGATCATGGCCATGCTGGATGCACTCTGCTTCCTGGGAAGCTGTGCTCTTTCAGCCCCTGCTGCCATTCCATGTTTCCTCAGGACTGGCATTTCAGTCCCTGTGGGAGCCATTTGGTGGTACCCAAGCCCTTCCAGCCCTTCCCTCTGTTTGACTCCCCGTGCTCTATTTTCAGGGCTCACAACCTGCTGTTGTGCCGGGGGGTTGACTGCTCCCACGTCTGCTCATCCTTGCCCCCAGGGAACTCAAAGCAGAGATTGATTTTCCCATCCCCTCTCTCCAGCCCAGGGTTTGGCACAGGAGCCAAATCTTTCCCAGGTCGATGACCACTGATAGCTGAGTATTGGCTTGCTAATTAAACGGGTAGGGTTCAGTCAGTCATTAAATGGGATTGAATTAAATTGAATTAGATCATGGCTGGGGGCTACATCCCAGGGTGAGCCCGGCTGTCAGGGCTCCCTGCACAGCGTACCCAACTGGCACACGTGGGCTGAGATTTGCTGCGATAGGGGTGTGATGGAGGATTGCACCTGGCAGGAGCATCCTCAGGAGCAACCTGAATGCACTGCACTCATCAGTGAGCTTCAGGGGAGGGCTTCTCAGCTGGCCTCAGCCAGCAGCAGGATGCTGGTGTTGGAGAGCCCCAGCTGTCCTGCTCTGAAGCCAAAGATAAAACAGGAGCAGAGGAGGATTATAAAGACCAGCTGTGTTGTACAGACCAGATCTGTGAGTGTGGTATGATAAAACACTGTGATAATGGAAAGAGACCTCCTTTTCCCCTTTTATCTCATCCCTTGCACAATGGTGAACTGGATGATGACAGATATCCTTCATGCCCGAAGGACCAAGAAGTGATGCATCAGCACAAACAGAAAAGACTACGCAGCAAAAGAGGCATCACTCACAGGAATGGGATCCCACTGAACACGGGAGATGCGGGCGGCCGGGATGTGCTCCTCTGGCCCTGATCTGCACTGTTCCATGCTGGTGGCACTGGGATGTGCCTAAACTGGGGATACCTGGAGCCACCATCCCAGCTGGGTTGTTCCCAAGCACAGCTCCAGCCCTGTGGGATGGCAGAGTCAGTACTGAGCCTGGAAGCACCGAGGACTTCGAGCACCTCCCAGCCAGAATTTGGGTCTCCTCGTGGACACCTGGACGCTGGCCCAAGGGCCAGGATTATTTATGTGAAGACCAGAGAAAGGTCAGCGTGCCAGGATGCTCACGTGAGCAGGCAGCAGCACGGCTATAAAAAGCCCCGTGATCACTTTCCAACTGGTGATTCAACAACAAATGCAAAAGTAATATTGAAGCCGCCTGCTGTGCCAACTGCTGGCTGTCGGCAGCAATAAAAATGCCGTAAATCAGCTCCAATTAAAGGCTGTATGGAGCCGGGCAGGAGGCTCTGGCTGAAGCTGGGAAACTCCCCGGCACGCCGAGATCACCGCGGCAAACCTGCACGCCATTACTTGCCGCATGCAATGGGTGATGGATGGTGCTGCAAAGCTGTGGCTTGCTTTGGGTTTTATAGAGTTGGGAGAGTTGGAAGAGCTGGTGTCTGAGCACAAGGTGAGATTTGGGAATGCTTTTCCTTCTGGAGCTGGGATGTACAGTGATGAGTTCAGTTCCCAGTGCAGGTCCTGTCCTGCTCTGCCACTGACTGTGTCCAGCGGTGCCCTGAAGCTGAAAACAGCCTGGCCAAGTGTCCCTGCAGCTCTCAACATCTCACTCTCTCACCATGAGCCCTGTACTGGTGTCCCAGCTTTGCTTCTCCGCTCATGGACACAGCCAAGGCTTTGGATGCCGAGGGCATAGGAGGGCATTGGATATGAGAACTTTTGAATGTGACACATCTCAGAACAATCGCTGGGTTTGCCCAGCTATGAATGGGACATTCACTTCAGATCAAAAAACGCTGTGGCAGCGTGGGGAGAGGGGCGAGCAGGACAGGGAGAGGACCACCAAGCATTAAATAGGATCTACTGCTGGGACAGCCAAGGTGGCTGCTGTGCACGTAGGAACAAATCAGCCGTGCTCACGGAGATGGTGCATGAGGAGCACACTGCCAATGAACCCTACATTTGAAAGAGGGAAATCTTTCACGTCGGGCGAGGAAGATGTGACGAGCTCATCCTGCTGGCATCCAGGCACATAAATCACAGTTGTGCTGGGCGGAGGCTGGTTCTGGGTGAGGCAGAGCCCCACCAGGCAGCGTGCCCTGTACAGGTGCATACACGGGAAAATGCCACTGTTTTGTTCAGTGTTTTTGAAGACTGCAACACCACAGCTTGGCTGGTGGTCTTCTGAGGTCCGTTCCATCTTGAAGTACCCTATGATCCTATGATGCCTCAGAAATGTTTCATTCTGCCTTTTCACTAATGGCTGAATCCTTTCCTCTTAAAAACAGCGCAGCAAATGGGAAGCACTGCTGCAATACGAGCAGGAGGAGGATCTTGTTGGGGAGCTGCCTGCTCCCAGCCAGCCAGCAGTGGCCAGCAGCTCCCTGCCCTGCGGCGCGGTGCTCCGGGGCCAATCTCAGACATGGTGAGCTGTGCTGAGGAGGAAAGATCTGGAGGACACGTTCCTGCTTCCTGGGGAAAGGGAGGCTCAGGTTTCGGGTTTTTTAACAGGTTTGTGAACAAGCCCTCCTTTTCCTCGAGGGAAGAGAAATGCATGCCAAACCCAGTGCGGAGGGTGGAAGGCGAGGTGGTGAAAATCCTGTTCTACCTTCCCAACCTCTGCTCCTTGCCAAAGGGACGGATGGAAGAAAGGGGAAGGAAGAGAGGAAGCGAGGAGCAGGTAAGCACAGGTCCCCACCCGGGTCTCGCTCCCAGCAGGATTGCAACAGGTTGATACGAGCCAATCTCATCCCACATCCTTCACGTCACCTGTTCTGCTCTGAAGGCGCCAGTTGTGCAGAACATCCCATGTGTTGCACAAGCCGTCACACATGGCCTCGTGCTTGTTGGAGGCTCGCTGGGACACAGCAGCCGTCCTTCACTCTGCTGCTTGGGCCTCGCCTCGGTTGCTGCAGAGGTGGCTATTTTTGCTGATCTGACATCAGGTTCGCAGCAGCCTGTCCGACAAACCATTGTGCAATCCCCTTTGTGAGTAAGAAGCAGACTTTCCATTCCTGATTTAGCTAAGTTTTTAAACTCTCCAGGCCTAAAATATATGGTGGGTGAGACAATGAAGCTCATATTTGGTGCTGATCCATGCTGAGAGAACACCTCCTGTTTCGAAACGTTTCCTATTGACATATGCGATTAAAAAAACAGCATGGCCCTAGAGGACAGCACGCCTGGAGAAATAAGTGTAACCTCATCTTACTGTAATTTGTTACATCCTGGAAGGCTTTGAATCTCAAGCACGAAGCACGAGGCTTGAATTTTCAATTCCTTTCAAGCTCCTGCCGTGTACATGTTTACTACAAAGTCGTTCTATTGCAGAATAACTTTTATTTTATTCCTACAAACGCACTTGTCTGGGTTTTGAACCTATGTAACAAAGCTGCCAGATTTTACGCCAGCATTTCTGCCTTTTCCTCACGCCTTCTTTCTGAAGGTGTCAAAACACATCAAGCACGATGTGATCTCACCACTGAGATGGCCGAGGTGAGAACGAAACCTCCTTATTGCGTGGAGACTGAAGGGACGGAAAGAAACTGCATCTGCCCGGAGTTACAGCAAGCCAGGATTCAAATTAGAAACCAAATTCACATGGATTTTATTCCCACGTCCCTTGTCGCCGCCAAGCACGGATCACGTCTGCACATACACAAATCCTGCATTTAAATGTTTAACTTTGGCTCGGTATTGTTCAGTACTTGAAGTTACCAAGGACAGTTTGACCCAGAAAGGTGCTGAGCCGTCCTGCTTAGCAGGGCTGGGGGTCCCTGAGGGAGCCTGGAGCCAGGCTGCAAGTCCTGGAGATGCGCCCAAACGCTGCCGCAGCCAGAAAGCAGGGCAAGGAAGGGGACACAGGGCCCTGCAGGGAGCAGCCATCAGAGGGCACAGGATGAGGGCTGTTGGCTTCCTGGTGGAAGCTGGGAGGGATGTGACACCCAACACACAGCTGCTGCATGTTGGCCACCAGGTTTCTCCTTGCAGAAGTTTGCTCTCCCACCTGCACGGTCTGGCATTAAAAGTGGAACCCCTTGTGGCAAGGGGTTGGAGATTCGTGGTCCTTGAGGTCCCTTCCAACCCAAGCTGCTCAGAGCTGCGGCTGGGCCCTGAGCTGGGGGGCAAACAGCCCACGGAGGCTGCGAGGTCCCTCCCAACTCAAACCATTCTGGGGTTGTGAGATGGAAAATGCTTTCTACCTGCCCTTTCCAGACTTGTGGAGAAGACAACAGCGTCTCTGTGTGTTAAAGACACGCGGTGGGTGTGGGGGGTGCCTCCAAACACCGGTCTGCATATCAATAATGGTGTGATAACAACAAGAACTCCGTGCTACGTCCCTGACACGCACTGTGACACATCTGTGGGATCCCCAAAGGTTTTCCACAGAAATCACTTTCTGAAAGACAAGTCATCACGCAGCATGCCATAGGGCAGAGTTTTCTCCACGATGCTTCTATTTTTTTTCCTTTTAAAAGACGCCACATGCCTAAAAATGGAAGTTCTGTGAGCGCAGCAGCAGGACGCGTGTGCGCTGCGTGCTTCCACCCATCACCGCCGCTCTGTGGGAGCCGAGCGAGGAAGGGATGGGAGCCCACAGAGCTGTGACCCAAACCCGGCACGGAGCCACAGCGCTGTGCCGCTTCGGGAGCACCAGGCTCTGCCGGGAGAGCCCTGGGCTGCCGCAGCGGGTCAACGCCCTCATTTCTCTGCGAGACAGGAGGGATCCCCGCACCTCCAGCGCTGCTCTCCGCGGGGTCGCCGCCCGCCGGGCCCGGGCCCTCCTGAGGGGGAGGCGCGCGCCCGCCCCGCGCTGCGGCACCGCGCGCACCGCCCGCTGCAGCGCCGTGAGCGCGCCGCGCCCCCCGCCGGGCGTGCTGCAGCGCGGGGCGAGGCCCGCCGCGACGGGCGTGGTGAGCGCCCAGTGAGAGGAGAGTTTGGAGCCGAGCGGCCAATGAGAGCCGCGGGGCGGGGCGGAGCGAAGAGGCGAGGTTTGGAGGGTAGCGTGCGGAGGTTGCTATGGCCGTGGCCGAGGAGCGGCCGCGCGGCGGACCAATGGGCGAGAGAGCGGCGGCGGACGGACACGCGAGGGAACCAATGGGAGCGCGGCGTACGGCCGCGGCAGGGGCGGGGCTCGCGGCGGCGGCGAGAGGGGGGCGGAGGGCTCGGTGTGGCGCTAAAGGCGCGCGGCGGGCGGGGGGCGGAGCGGCGCGGTGCTGAGAGCCGGCGGGCGGCGCGAGCTGCGGGGCGCGGCGGTGAGCGGCGCTGCACAGGTGGGGCTGAGGGCCCGGCCGGGGCATCTCCCGCTCCCGGGAGGCGGCCGAGGGAAGGGGGGCCGGCGGCCGGGTTCGGGGCGGCGGGGGCGGCGCCGAGGCGCGGGTCCGGCACACAAAGACCCCTTGTGCCGCGCGGGCCGCCCGCGCCGCGCCGAGGGGAGGTGGCCATTTTCTGCCGCTCCGCCGCCGCGCGGGGCCGGGCCGGGCAACGCCGCCCTTTGTGCTGCGGAGGGGTCCCGGAGCGGCCCGGCCCCGCGCCCTTTTGTTCGAGGCCGGAGCGCTTCTCTCGGTTCCTTCGGGTTTTTTGGTTTTATTTTATCTTTTTTTCTCTCCTGCCGTCGGCAGCGCCGGATCCCTGCGTGGGAACCGCTCTCATTTGGGTATTCCATGTAAATGCCGTCGTTCGCGGCGCGGGGCGAAGCGGGGCGGCCTTTGTTGTGCGCCGCGGGGATGGGAGCGGCGCTGCGGGGCGGTGGGCGCTGCGCTGCGCTTCTTTCGGCCCCGCGCGTTCCCGAGGCCCGGCGCTGCGGCTCCCGTCGGCTCCCGTCCTCCTCTGGCTGCTCGCTGCTTTTTCCTGGCTGAAAGCTGCGGTTATTCCGCACCGGGTCCTGTCGGCGTTTTCCCTTCTCTTGTCTGGAATGCTTTAAATGTTGAGTCATCGCCTCTAGGTTTGAATTAGACGGTCTGTAGTGAGCGCTCTGCTCCCGCACCGCGGGTTCCGTGCCTTGCGTTGAGCTTAGCCGACCTCACGATCCTCCTCGCCTTGCGCGGACCACAAGCGTTGTGCTTCGTGCGCCTTGGGCGCGTTGCGGAGCTGCCGTGCCGTGCTGCGGTGACGAATGCGGTTTGCAAAACCTTCCCTGCTTTCACGGCTCGCGGTGTGCTCCGGTAGTATTCAGCATCTGTAGCGAGAGAGGGAACGGTCAGGCAGATCTGTGCGAGGTGTCTGCCTTGACCTTGATGCTCTTTGGGCAGCTGCAGATAGGACTGCAGAGCCCACGAGCCCTGGATGTAGCAGTGTTGCTGAGTGAGGGTGCCGTGCCCTCCCTCCTAAATAGATGCACTTAGATAAAACGGGCATGCAGAAGCTCCCATCAGCAGTTTTTCATTCACCTTCATCTGTGAAGCTGCTGGAAAATCCAACATCAGTACTGAACTCGCTGCCTTGTGCCTCGAGGTAAACTCGAGAGGCAGGCATTCCTTATTCTTAATGTGGTCACGTCATTTGTTCACAGTTGGCAACAGAAGCGGGCTGTGAAAGTGCAAAGTCTTGGAGCTTTAGGATGACGATGAGCTTGAAGGCTTGTTGGAGCTTCTGAAGTTCTTGTTTGTAGTTGAAAGTCAACTCTTTGTTAAAGTAAATGGCCTGGTGTCGCTCATTCTGCTCTTTACTGTAGTTAGCTGTGTGTTGAATGTTATTTATATATCATGTTTGCTATTCAGTAGAAGTTGTGCTTCCTGGTAAGCTTACGTTAGAATCACCTCTCCTTTTTTTTAACCACCAAATAAATATAGGTGCATGTTGTTCTTATGGTTCCTGCCATTGCTGCAGTGTCTCTCTCTCTGGTGTACAACTGGACTTGGTTTGTGCTGCTTTTTCTGTAGTGGGTCTGGGATGATATGTGAAAGATCACTGACTTCTGGATAGTGATTTAATTATTGAGAGGGGCTCCCAGTTGTATGGCAGTTTCAAGCTATGGAAAGCCTTCACACTATGCCATCACCTGTGGGAAGATGCAGACGTTGGTGGCAGACCATTTAATTGGTGTCACGGCTCCGTTCGTGGGTAAGAGTGCAACGTGTAACGTGCTTCTTGCTTCTCTCCTTTGCAATGCACAGGGTAACTGATAGAGGACACCTTCCCTTCCCACAATGGCACAGAGATCTGGGCAGGAAGATCCCGAGAGATACCTCTTTGTGGACAGGGCTGTCATCTACAACCCTGCCACCCAGGCTGATTGGACTGCCAAGAAGTTGGTGTGGATTCCTTCAGAGCGCCATGGCTTTGAGGCAGCCAGCATCAAGGAGGAAAAGGGGGACGAAGTGTTGGTTGAACTGGCAGAGAATGGAAAGAAAGCGTTAGTCAATAAAGATGACATTCAGAAGATGAATCCCCCCAAGTTCTCAAAGGTGGAAGACATGGCAGAATTAACCTGTTTAAATGAAGCCTCTGTACTGCATAATTTAAAGGACCGGTATTACTCTGGGCTCATCTATGTAAGTACTAATTACTGGGTTCATTACGGTTGCTCGTTCAGCTGAAGTTTATCTGATTGCCATTCCTTTGCTTATTTGAAATGGAGGAAGTGGGTCTTGGCTTTGGTTTTGATAACGTAAATGCTTTGTGTCCTTTGCATTTAGATTAGCCCTGTGTCTTTTTCCATGCTGCATGCAGGTTAGGAGCTCTGTTGTCATAAAACAAATAATAAAAATTTCTCCTATGGAAATAATTCTGCAAGCATCTTTCAAAAATAGAATGCTAAATGGCAGCTCTGGGTGCTTAGCTCATGTGGCTCATTAGAGCACTTGCCTCAGACATGCTTAACTGATACAGTGAATGGTATCAAATGGCTTGTTTGAACTGAGAGATTACAAAACCTAACTTTGCTGAATAACTGCTCTTTAATTGCTCGTATGAATAAACAAGTATCTTGTTTTAACTTGCTGTCTATTAAAAATGGTAATAAGAGGTGAATTAAAAGCTGGGAAGTGCTAGGAATGCAGAATGTCTAATGTCAACTCAGTGGGCCAGGAAAGAATGTGTTCAAGTGCTTAAAATCAATAAGACAAAGCTTTCTTTTTTCAGCGGTTTCGAAGCACTAATTGAAAGATGTGGTTTATTGCCATCTTTCTTTCGAGTCAGGAGTCACAAAGGCACTGGGGCGTTTCTCCGTTGAGCAGCACTGAGTGCTGTCTGTGGCACGCAGCTCAGAGCAGCTCCTTGTCTCTTGGGCTGACTGCACAGCGGCTCGTAGCTTGTGGTGATACTTGGGCTCGACGAGCAGCCCTTCTGTCTCAAGTGACTGGAACATCTGCTTAAACACTTGGCTCACTTTAATAAATGCTTGTTCTAAAGCTTAAATCCATTTTTATGTAGTTCTGCTAGTTAGTTGGCTCGTTTCTCCTGTCTGCCTAGGCCTCAGAGGACCCTTGGTAATGCTTGGATTTAATAGATCTCCTCGTACTTCTGTGTTCACTTCTGTGTGGGTTTTTGCTTTCTGCCATTCCAAGGCCTTCCACCAAGAGACTGAGCTCAGCAAAACATGCTTCTGGAATGCTTCCTCTAAGCTTAAAAGTAAACTAAATGGATAATTAGTAAGGACTGGATTGAGAATTAAAAGTAAACAAGTTGATAAGTCAAATATTCTATGTGTGTATCAGTCATAGTACTAGTTATGGATGTCATTACCTCCTCTCTACCAGTATTCCTTTATAATGAGAGCTGAAAGGTGTAGACCTTACACTGGTGCTTGCTTGGATATTTAAGGGCTCCATACATCAGATGTAACCACAGATCTTTCTGGAGGCTGGCGCTGAGAACCTCTCACTCTTCATACAGGCAAATGTGCTGCTGTGTTACTTTGGATGAATGACAAACCAAAAAGCCCTGTCTTGCTCTTGTCATACACAGGAGTTTGTGGTAGCTTACAGGTAGCTCACCTATTTCTGAGCCTCTCCTGCTTCCCCAAATGGTGCTTTCTGTTTTCATGCTCTAGCTGTGGAGGCGCAGGCTCTGCAACTTGGTTCCTTGGCACTGAGGGACTGCTGTCACATAGGAGGATTACTGCATCCGTGTGTTAGTGGTGACCTCCCCGCCCCCGAGCTGGAAGTTGGTTGGGATCAAGAAGCTAATGGATTTGTTGGCCTTAACTGGAGGTCTGAGCCACAGCAACATTGCTGGAGGATGCTGCTTTTACCAAGAATAGTGTGTGTCTGTGCACCCGGAGTAATTGCTTATTTGAAGTTGAAACTCTGCTCACTTTGTGGAGGGGGGGAGCCACAGTTGGAGGCTGAACATTGGCAGAGAATAGGCCACAAGAATTTCAACAGCAGCTTGAGCTGGTGGGATTTTTAGTGCAGTTCTGCTCTCTCTCAAGGATCCCCGTTTCCTCAGCCTTGCACTTGCATTGCTGCTGCTGCTGACTGCACACCCAGGAGCCGTTGCTATTGCCTGGTAACCTGCTGATGTGCATTTGGCATGAAAAGCCAGAGTTAAGAGCTGATGAAGTGAATTATAGGAAACTGACCTTGGCAGGAATTGGATTGAGGCATGTCTGGATTCCCAGGTGCTTTGATAACAACCAAGCTGATGTTCATTTTAGTGCTGACCTTGAACAGCTGAGATAGCAACGATGAATCTGATGTGCTTTCTATTAATTGCTAGCCAGTAGCATACAGAGTTGCCTTTCTAGGAAGTAGGTGAGACTGTCCACTGGAGTAGAGTCCTTTCAGTCCCTGGAAAGGAAACAAGCTGTTAAGTCTGACTGACAAGTCTAGTAATCTATCATTTACCTCTGCAGAATGAAACTAGTGGAGGAGCAGGGAGAGGTGACTACATCCAGCAGGTGCCGAGTTGCACGAGCTGAGCGCTGCTGCTCGTCTCATTGAGAAGAGTTCCATGCAGTGTTTAAGGAGGGATGGTGGGCAGTTCTGCAACCTGTAGCATCTCTGGTATCTGTCCAGTGGCGTGATCTTGAGTGCTGTATCACTGTGCGGGTGGTGAGCATGAGTGGAGAACTGGAGGCTGGTGGTGTGTGAGAGTGTGTTGTCTGTTCTTGGTCCTGTCTTTATTGCTGCTCTCTTCATGATGACACAGAAGACAAAAAGTAGCAGGGTTTGCATGGGATCTGCTGGGAAGAGTGGTTGGAGTGTGAACTCTGGTGAGCCCAGCCATGTGGAGGAGACAAAATGATTTCATTTCCTCCTCCATCTTGAACATCACCTGTTCTGCTTCTTGCCATAAGGCTTATTTTCAATGTAGCTGAAGAATATTAAGATATCTTTCCTGGAGAAAATGTATTATTTTTGCAGTTTATTCTGAAGCATACTATATTCATACCAAAAATGGGGCAAACCTGTCGTTATGGCTTCTTGTACATGGACTTTTCTCCTTGACCCACTGACAGTTAAGCATGATCCCACGCAGCCTCGAGTTCCACAGATGATCTGTGCTCATGCTGATTTTTATGGTGAAAATCCAAACCTTATGCTTCCCTAGGTATATCCACATTCCTTCTGGTAGGGATATGTCATGTGGATCTCTGATACTCTAGACTGCATGCTCTGCTCTGGAATGGCCAGCCTTAACCCTAGCCTCAGTCTGTAATTAGTAGCCTCTTTCCTTGCTGTAGATCAAGAACTGGAGGCGGTTGGTTGTGAGCGTAGCCAGGGGGATCCACAAGAGCTGAGAGGTTGTTGGGAAGGTTTGGATCAATAGGACTTTGCTCAGACTGGTTGTGTGCCAGTTCTTCGTGTCCTTGTGCCTGATGAACTGCTTTCTCAGTGCCTTCTGGGGATGCTGCTGTAAGGGAGGAGTTTGCCTTTGGGCATGAGCTTTGGGTTTTTAGCTTGAGTGAGGGGACATCTTGATGTTTGCAGTAGTGTTCTACATGCAGGTCTTGCAAAGAGTTCTGGCTACCAGCTGTAGATCAGCATTTCTGTTTAAGTCACATCAGGTAGACGTGATTTCAGAGGGCAGGCTGAGGGGGATCAAATCAAATGGCAAAATAGAGGCATCCATTGGGAAGAATCACTTGTAAGGGCCTGTCAGCTCTGCACGCTGCAGAGTTCTGCAGACCTTTGTGGCCAACTGCAGGCTGTTTGCCTCGTTACTTCATGGGGTTCTGGGTTCCCTCTGAGCCAGCTTCTGGCCTCCCCACCATCCAGCATGGTGTTTGAACGTAGGAATTCACTCTTTGCCTACTGACCCGCTGTGCTGTGAGCTGGGGGGCCGGGAGCTGTGCCACTCGTGACTCAGACAGCTGTGGTGTCAGTTTGCTGCTTCAGAGCAGGGGCTGAAAAGCTGTGGCTTTGGCTGTCAGAGCTGTAGCTGTCACCTTCCGTTGCGTCCCCTGGACACAGGAGGTATTTGAAATGGATGTCCTGGTGGGGAGCGATGGGGCTGCCAGGGGAGATCACCAAGAAGGCAGAATTTAGTCTGGAAGCAAAATGCAGGGGGAAGAGATGCTGCACGTGATAATATGGAGGGGAAAATACAGAGCTGCTTTGATGGGGAGCTGCAAATAATGCTCCAGAGGAGTTTCTGGTGTAGGAGTAAGCATTTTCTCCATCTTCATTTGTGTGCTTCATTCTCAACAAAGCATTAAAGATCACAATTCAGAAAGATTATATATAGGTTATACATAGTCATGTCAGCTGTTTTCAAAATGAGGTTTCTGCAGAACTTACTATCCAATTTGACTCATGGCTGATGTGAAGAAGAGAACTCTTGGCATATATGTGGTTGTGTTTTTTTTTTCTTTTTTTACCATTTTCTTCTGTCTGCACTTTGAAAAAAGGGAGCTTCAGCAGGTGACTAATCATCACACTGCTGAGAGTCCTTCCATTTCAGAGCAAGATCTTTTTCTTGAGCTCTGAATTGAATTTCGTGGCATGCTACACCACTTCAAGGACTGTGCAGAACAGAGCTCAGGACTGTTCCTGGTCACTTGAGGTGTTTCAGTGCTTTGGTAGGCAGCAGTCTGGATTCGGTTCTTGTAATATCTTGAATATTTAAGTCGCTCTGAAGTGTTTTAGTAAATAGAAATGCAACTGACTGCAGAGATCAGGAGTGTAAATACCTCCGTTCTGCTGGGTGGAAGGTAAGATGTCTGCAGTACTGCAGCTTGGGCAGGAATTGGGAAGAGCAAGCTGATGGCTGTGCTGCTGAGGTAGGACTGGATGGAACTTCCCAGCAATATGAAGCTCTGCTTTTTCTCGTAGTTCCTTGGTGGAAAATAGAAGGGAAAAAGAGAGCTTCATGCCCAACTCACTAACACATATTTTGTTAAAGCAAGAAGATTCTAAGTAAATGAACTTGAATGGTGTGGATCCTGCGTGAGTTTGACACACCTGTCTGCTTTTCCAGGAGAGAAGAGAGCTGAGTGTCACATCTGAGTTGCAGGGCTGTATTTGACTGATGCATGTGGACAAATAGCTGAGAAGTTCCTAGAAAGCTGTGTGTGTCTGCTCGAGGGCTCTGTGGAAGTCCTGGTGTTTGAATAACTGAGGGGAGACACTGCAGGCCCTGAAGTATCTGCCTTGTGCAAAGGTTGCCGTTCCTGTGCCTACCAGGATGGAATGAAGGAGCTGCCTGTTTAAACTGTGGCTGGTGTTGATCTGTCACTAAGGCTGACCATCAGTATCTTGTAGGGTTTATAAAAACCATATTCAAAATCCGTTGCCCTGTGTGTTCTGCTCTGTTCCTTGCTCTCCTGAAAGGAGGGGTCGTTGCCTGCAGTTTATGTGGCTTGCTGATATTCCATAAGTCTTGGCAGTAACTGCTTCCTGACCTCGTTTGGTCACAAGGATTGGAGCAGCTGTCTGAGAAATTCTGTTGGTTTTGGCTTCGCCTGGTTCTGCTGTTCCTGTGGAAGAGCAGAGGGATGCTGGGGCACATGGAGGAAGGGTTCAGGTTCAACTCTCAAGTCTGTTGAACTCAAAATATGGATCGCTTTCACCACCCACCACTCAGTTTCATTTTAGCAAAGACTTTTCCAAAAGGGTTGGAAGCTGTGCAACTCCAAGGGCTTCTGGAACTTTCCTGCTAATTACTGCTCTCTGCATATGCTGCTTTCTCCTAGCAGCAAAGAAGAAAACATGCTCGCTATTGTGGTTACAAACACTTCTGTAGATATTTCTTAGAATTGCAAGTATTATCTCCATCATTGGTCTGCAGCCCAATTTTTTTTTTCCCTATATTTTCCATTTTATTTAGCAGAAGAGGGGGCAGAAAATGACAAAGGAGCTACAGTCCCCAGCTCCAGGGCCTGCTGTGCAGAGCAGGTCTCAAGCTGTAACCTGTTTCTTCTTACGCCACTGCTCCTGTGAGGCCAGAGCATAACCTAGAGCAGTCAGTGTAATTATATAAGCTGCTGTATTCTAATTGTTTCAATTTTTGTGCTGGTCCAGTTGGGAGAACTGCAGATCACTTTGTAACACACTGCTAACAACAGACCCTGCAGGAATCTCGAGTCTGTACCTTCACTTCCCATGAAGATGACCCAGTTGTGTGGGCTCTGGTACTTGATAGCACGCAGCAGTGCTTGGGTTCAAACTGATGACTGCTTTGACCTCAAGTTGTTTTTAGATTAATTCAGGTTTGTGGAAGACTCAAACGTGATCAAGTAGACTCTTGGTGTACTAAAATCTCTCATCCCTACACAAGAAGGAATACAAGGTCTGATGTATTCTCTGGTTCCTTTAGCAGTGGTAGCAGCCCACAGCGATGCGGTAGTTTGGGTATGGACTGGTAACACAGTGCCTTTCTTCAGCTGAGTGCTCCATCCAGCAGAGCCTTTTGAACCCAGTGCCTGCAGCAGGCAGCCTGAGGTGGGCTGGGTGCTGCTGTACGGCCCTGCAGAGCCTGCTAGGGGATATTAATACTGCACTGCACTGCTGTGAGCTGGGATCATGTTTTCCCCTGTGAGGCTCGGCATGGTTGGGGCACTTGCACTGTGCTCAGTGGCACTGCTGTCAGTCTGAGTGGGGAGCTCTGAGCGGGGCATAACCTGTGCTGCCAAATTACATTGTTTATTCTCTTTTTAAACAGTCTGAAGCCTGTAAATGTGTGTACTGACAGTGTAGTGCCACTGAGCTCCCTGTCTGCAGCGTCGGCTGCAGAGAACATCTGTAGACAATGCTGTTCTGCAGTTTGGGCAGTGTTTTTGCTTTAATAGCTGTATATGTGTTCCCTTTGTCATCCCCACGGAGATCTTGCCCTTCAGCTGTTTGAGTAGCGGCCAGGGCTGCTGTCCTTGTCCAGCCCAGCTTCTGTCAGGCTGAGACTCCTGCTGCCCTGCTGTGTCTTTCACCCTTGCTGGTGTCTCTGACCTCTGCTTGCTGGATGCCAGTAGGACTGAGTTGTTTTAGCTAGAGTTTGTGCAGACATCTGGGTTAATTCAGGTGCCAGGCTGCCAAGTGCTCTGACTGGGGAGCTTGGGCTGGGGGTGATGGTGATGTGCCAGATGCTGGCTGGGCTGCAGCTGCGCGTGGTGGAGGATGTGTTCCTCTCCAGGCCACAGCTTCTGGCTTCTCAGGGGCTGAGGAGCTCCATCCCATTCTGTACAGTGTGAATTTCAGGTTACCTCAGTGAGTAGGGGAGGCAGGCTGTCTGTGAGAGGCTCACCCAGCTCAGAGGCTTAAGTAAGGTGTGGAGAGTGAAAGGCAGCAGCTGTGCAACCTAAGAAGGTAAAACTGGACAAGGGGACGATGATGTGATGTTGCAGCTTTCCTATATGGAGGATGGGCCACTTGCAAACATGGGATACAGGTCTTGTTTTCTAGGCAAGACACTAGTGGGTTACACTGCAGTTAACAGTAGGGGATGCCTAGAAGCTTATTTCAGCTTAATTATTGATGTAGTAGTGGACTATGTCTATCACTTCCTGCATTTGAGGAGCTGCAGATAAACATTGAGCCTGGGTACTGCAGCAAGGCAAACTGTTCCATTTCTCCCTTTAGAGAACTGACCTGCATCTTGCTGATGTGCTCTGAAACCACTCTTTACAGAGGCCTTTTTCTGGTGTTGCAGCAGGAGGCACCAACCTAGCCATCATAACAGCATTTTCCTTGACAGAAGAACTGCAAGGCTGGACTGTTAAGCTAGGGAGCTGTACAAAGGTTTGGGCATTATTGCCATTGTAAAGGTACACACAGTGATGTTTTCATGTGGCTTTAAGGAAAGACAGCACTGGGGAACCTTTCCTGCTCTGAAGCACTGGTACCAATCAGTGGCAGTGATCCTGTAGTCTGCAAGTTGAAACTTTCTTTTGTGTCTGAAGAGTTCAGATAAAGTGAGAGGTAACTCTTCTGTTACCTGTGTGGCACTGGTAAGCTGCTCTCCAAGAGACAAGTGATGATGCACGATGTCTGACAGATACGTATGCCTGGCTCTTTCTCAGGTTGCTTACTGCTAGGAATGTACCGTAGCTTTCAGATAGGCCTCTGCAAGCAGGCTGAGCTCTGCAGTCTGGGGCTGCATACCAAAATCCAAATTATTAAGTGATATATTACTGGATTAAAGCTTGTAAGCATCTGGGAATATTCAAACGCCACAATTAGTGTCCTGAAGGAGAGTTTGTATACAGCACTGTCAGAGCCCTGCTTTACTGTTTGTCTCTGGAGCCTTGCCTGGAGAGCATGCATTCCAGCAGGCAGCGTTGCTGTTGCTCGATACTGTCTATATCCTGTTCCTGTGCAAAGCAGAAATATGTTTCAAGCAGCTGGCTTAGTTTGCAGCTGATCACACAGTCCTAAGGTGAGTAAGCATCTATACTTCAGTTTTTCAATATACAGACCTAACCCTGTAAGCTGAAACTTGAAGTCTGGTTCCTCATCCAGGACAGTTGCTGTAGCTCTACAGTGCTCAATTCTCATTCTGGTCTGCTGGCAGAGTTTGGGCCCTGGGAAGCAGAGGAGGCTCAGGGCATCACTCTGCCCTGCCTGGGTCTGAAAGCTTTGGGCACCTGCAGCAGCTGCCTGGGGCTGATCATTGAGCAGGGCGTCCATTTGTAAGGCAGGTGTAAATATATGTATTTTCCTCTGGCAGGTCACAAAGGACTTCATCAAAACATTTTAAACAATCTCAACCTATTTATCTTGCCTTCAGGTTACATGTTGTCTCTCCTTTGGGGGACCTTGGTGCCATCTTTCCTCAAATAAATGAATCTCTGTAGCATTGTGGTGTTTTGAAAGAAGTGTGACTTCAAATTCTGCAGGGAAAGGGCAGGAGAGTGAACTGAGTGACAGGTATGCAGGGCAGCAGGACGGCTGGGTTTGTGGTACTGCGTGTGGAAGAGCTCTCTTATGGTGGAGATTTAGTGGTCAGTGATACAAATTTATCCTCCAAATGAATGAACCTCAGCATTGGTGAAAGTGGTGAATAGTTCATTTGCTTATTGGGGTCGTTCCAGATTCTCTGATCCTAGCAATTACTGCACTGGGAGGTGGTCTGGAAAGGCTTCCAGGTTAGGTGTCATCAGTAGAGCTCAGAAACTTGCTAAGTTTGTGTTTATAGGGCGTTAGTTAGACAGCTGCATCCTGGGTAAGGTGTATCACAGAGAGGTGAACCCAGGTCTGTGGAGCTGGATAGCAGAGCAGGGCCCAGGTGGAGCTGGGTGAAGGGTTCCAGAACCACCCTGTATGAATGAGCTGCACTGGATGATGCCTAATAACTCCGTGTGGCTGCAGTGATGGGAGGATGTGCTGGGGCAGAACTGGGAGCTGACCTGGCTGTAGGAATTCTTTTCTCATGACCAGATCTCATCTGCAGTCAGCAGTGAGCTGGTCTTCGTCGTCCAAAGTGACCATAGCAAGCAGCAGCTGTGCTGCATTTCCTTGCTGACTTGAAGCTGGTGGTTGCAGGATGGGTGGATAAATACGTGCCTTACTTCTTGCTATCGCTGCTTGAATGCTGGAATGATAAAGAGATTTATGGTGATCTTTTGATGTCTTCATGCTATTGGTACTGCTTGTAGATGAGTGCGGGTGACCTCATTTGGCTCCTTGGTCAGCTGAACCGTGCTATTAAAATAACCGTCCTGCCTTCCCTCTCCATTATGATCTCACTAGTGGCCATGATGCATTTGGTCAGGCAGCTCATTCTATTACTAACCAATTCTTTTAGGAATTTGTCCTCCAAGAGGCAGTGCCCGCTCGTAAGTCACTGCCAGGGCAGCAGTGCTGGTGGGAGGGTGGTGGTAGGGCTGGAAGGGAGGCCGGAGAGGGACTGCACTCTCACCAAAGGCCCTTTGCTTATGTTGAGTTAATAATAAGTTGTTCTTTGTGCTTGGGTCAACTGACCTGATAACATCTGTTTCCTTTCTTGAGAAATACATACGTTATTCCCAAAGATATTTGGCTAGGTAAGGCACTGCACTTCTTATCATCCAGCATATCAGAACAAAGCAGAGATTCCTTTCCAGTCAGGACATCTGATGTAACACCAAGTTCTTTTCCTTTACTGATAGCTCCTGGCTCAGAGATGGCCTTCTGCCTGTACTTCCAGGATCCTTTGTGCAGAAGGAATAAAGTTCCTCCTCTTCCAAATAAAAATTGTTTTTGAAGTAAAAAATGCTGTAAGATTCTTGTGTTGTCTGCTTAATACTACGTAGGCCCCCAGTGGCTGTCAGTGAAGTCTGGCTAGCAATAGCTACCCCTCTTCTAACAGTCTGTGAAGACAAGGCAGTCTTCCTGACCCACAGAGATGCTTGTTGCCTCTGGCAGAAGACAGTTGCTCTCTCTTGCTAACGTTCCCATGGTACTAAAGATGCTAATGGTGTTAAAATGTGCTTTCAGAACTTGGTATAAAAGAAAATCTTTCCAGTAATCTTAATTTCATAAGGAAACAACACCAGGTGTGGGTTTAGGAAGGGGAGGAGCCATTCTCATGCCTCGGATGCCTCAGTTGAGGGAGATGACACGAGCTTTCTTCTGGCAGTGCACGAAGTTGTCTTTTTGTTACCTTGCCTTTGTTACTCAGGCCCTTGCAGCCAGTCCATGTTTGCATATCCTCCTACTGGCAAAGGGAGGACTGATTATTTTCCATCTCTGTATATTGATATGTGCAACTGCTGATGTTTATGTAGATCACTTACGTGTGATAACTTCTGTAGAGCAGAGGTTGAACTGTTCCAAAGTCATCTTGATACTTAATTCATGTGCAAATGTGGGCCTATGTATCGCTTGCAGTGTACACTCAATTTCAGTAGCAGTAAAAAAGAAACGCCTCAATACGAGTGACTTCAAAGAGCAGTGTAAAAATTGTACTTGAATGTTTTGATATGATGGCAGCTCTGATGATTTCTGTTCAGTATCAGCTCTAAAAGCAGGTGACAGAACGCTGTCTGCAGTGCCTGCTGCCCTGTGCCCAGGATGGGGGAATGGAAGGAGCAGCATCTCCAGGAGGAGATTGCTTTGGGCCTCTGCAGAAGGAAGACATGGCATCGTAGGAAAACAGCAGGATAGCAAGAATAGTGGTTGGGAATAATAGGCTTTTTCCTTATTCAAGTTACATAATAGAATAATGATACATTAGCCTAAATAATAGGGTTTGCTCTTGCACAAAGTCTCTGCTCTCTGTCCTTATCAACCGCTGCCAGTCCCAGCTAAAGAATGTGTGAAGAATGTGATGTCCTCTCTTTGCTTCTTTAAACTCTGGCCTTGCACAAGTGGTGTCTCAGTGCAGTGTACATTTCTGTGTCAGTGCAATAACTCTGGAGATATTTAGTAGTTATTTTTCTCCTCTGTGTTGTGTGATAGGTAAAATCACTGTTCTCTATTGTAAGCTCTTGATTTTTTTTTCCTTTAATTTAACAGTTTTTAGAGGATGATTATAGGGTAAATCAATATTGCAGTTCTTCCAAGTATAAAAATGAAAATACTTTAGCAGGCGTGTTACTGAAGGAGTAGAACATCAAAAGGTGCCCTTAATTCTTTAACTTTATAAGTAGAAAAGAGACTTAAATATCTGTGGGAAGGAGATCAGATGTTCCACTTCAATGTTTATTTACGTTGATTATCTTTAAATGACTTTTAATGCAGGTAATTAAAGAGCTTTGTAACAGAACTATAAACCAGCGGTCTGAGGATAGCATGTACTTAAAGTTCTCCAACAGAAAGGACCTTAATTTTGCTCTAAGAGAAATCCGAAATAGCCTGTGAAAAACGTCTTGCTCCTCGTGTTTCTAATTCAATTCTTTGTTGATTAATGAAACCTCTTTTTCTTTTTTAAGACCTATTCAGGGCTGTTCTGCGTAGTTATAAACCCGTACAAGAACCTCCCGATTTACTCAGAGAACATCATAGAGATGTACAGAGGGAAGAAGCGCCACGAAATGCCACCACACATTTATGCCATATCCGAGTCTGCCTACAGATGCATGCTGCAAGGTAAGGGCGTCAGCATTTCTTACAGTCATTCCGTGAGTCTCAACTCTTCCATGCACTTAAAGCTCCCGAGCTTTGGAAGTTTAGCAATGTGTTTTCCTGCTGTGTTGTAGTTCTTAACGCAATCTCTATTTCCTCTTGTACTCAAAAAAAAAAAAAAAAAGAAAAAAAAAAAGAAAAAAAAAAAAGAAAAAAAAGAATGCTCTCTTACCTAGAGACTTCAGCTTTTAGACCAGAAGTAACTTGGAGCTTGACCCCTCATCGGTGTGTTTGTCTGCCTTACGGCTCAGAAGCAAATGGATGCCAGTAGGAGGTGTGCTGTGCCAGCTGGGGGCACTGGAAGTTGTAATGGAAACACTCCCTTCTAAAAGAAAAAGAGATAAGATTGATGTCAAAAGTTGTAAGTGCCCTGGCATTGAGTGAAGTGAGAATGAGACAGTGCGATGAAAGGGGGAAGCTGAGGTGTAATGGCTTGTTTCTGTGCTCCTTTAAAAATGGTGACATCTTGGCCACTGGAGGTAATGGTCTGAAATGACAGTGAGACGCAGCCAGGTGCTTCACCTTGAAGATCCAGGTTTGTTTTTTACCACCAAACTCACGTGAGGTGCATCTGTAGCAAAGTGAGCAACTTCATGGTGGGCACTTGGAATTTTGGAAAATGAGCATCTGGCAGATAAATGCATTGAAATAAACACCACTGTGTGGTAAGTATGTTGAAAGAACAGCATCAAACTTGTACAACTGCACTGACACAGTGTTGGATGGTGCTGTCTGCACTGGTTCATGGCTTATGCTGGGGATACCTTACTGATCCAGAAACACCAGCTTGCTCTATCTAGAGAAGTGCATGTAGGACAGAGAGAGGCCTGAAAAACGTGCTGTGTTCTGCTGCACGTGTGGCTGGAAGAGAAGCTACAGCCTGTCAGCACAACATGAACCTCTCACAACTCAGATCAGAGTCTTCCTAACTTGGAAGACAAGTGCAGACTTTGGGGTTGTATGCATACACACAGTGTAAGTCCACATCAGTAGTTCTCAAGGCTCAGATGCTCTCTGTGTATCTGTTCCCCAGTACCAATTTGTGTCTCTGGACTTCTTGCTGGATGTACAAATTTTGTCCTGAATTTAGGAAACTAGGTTTAAAAAAAAAAAAAGCTTTCATATGACAGTCTGTGTTTAGTTACAGTTGTTTTCTTTTCATACTGATATATTTCTGTGTTTTTCAGTGCTTACTTGCTTTGTGATTTTGATAGTGTGAATTTTCCTCTCTTAAAAGAATGAGGGTGTGGATTGGAATTAAAATAGCTGGGGGCTGTGCAGCAGGACCAACGTGTTACAGAATGATTTCTTCAAGGTTAACAACGTGTTTCTGGTATCCTTCACCTGTATGGAATTGTTCCCTGGTTATTTTTGCAAGCGATTGCAATCAGGCAGTGAACTTTCTGTTGGTGGTTTGCCTTCACAATTCCTTTGCTAAGGATAAGTAAGAGCTCAGGAATAGGTATTGGCAGTTATACAGCAGGCAAATATTTTACTTTAGCAAATTGTTCTTGCCTAATCGGGTTAGATCAGAAGAGACCTCCAGAGGAAGGGAAAAAGCAGCACAGCTTCTGATTTTTGTAGTGCCCTCAGTGAATTGTTCACAGACATTGCTGTGCTGTAGGAGAAAGGTGGAGTACAGAGCTCTGGAGATATTTGCCTGAACTATGAGGCATGGCTGTTTGTATTGGTGATTTGCCTGGCTTCTCATATTCTTGTGAAGCAGCGATGGGCTGTGATGAGAATGGCTGGTGAGCATTTGTGTGAAGTGGGAGAAGTGGAAGGGAGGGGCTGCTCTGCTGCTGCTCAGTGCTGGGCTTTGGTTGCAGGGCCTCTAGATGGGACCTGCTGAGCAAAGCAGTGCTCGAGGGAGCTCAGTTTGAGCCTACAAATACCTTCAGCTGTTACAATTGCAGTTTATCTAATCTTTCAGTATCAACTAGTACTTACCTTAATAGTAGGAGTCAGTAACAGTATTCAACTTATTTTTTGGTTGCCAGTTTGCAGTACAAAACCAAGTGTGGGATGTGCCTGTCACTTGGTAGGGACAGTTAGGTTTTTCTTCATAGCTGAGGAGTTGATACAGTTCAGTTTCCTTAATCTAATTATTCCTTACATTTTGCTCTAGACTTTTTCATAAACTAATGGAACAGGAAACTTGTACTGGAAGCTTTTGGCTAGTAGGATTAGGTCTAACCAAGAGCTAGCTGTCTTCATTGCAGCACTTCAGGTGAAGTCATGAGTGGTCTCCACTAACACAGCCTTATTTAAGCATAGTCTGACAACGGTGCTTTTTCTCAGCAGTTGCTAATGTGGCTGTAAAACTGTTTCTGTAGCTCCCATCCTGGTTTGTGCATGCAGTTGCTTTGGGAGGTGTAGATAGGATGGCAAAGGGAGAGTGAACTGGGGGTAGAGAGTTGTTATTCCAGTACTACTGCAAATAATTGTTGTGCTACTGTAGTTTCTTTTGATATAGATGACTACCGTGTCCAGAATTTGGCTTCTGGAATTTAATTATTAGGATTCAAAACTGAGATTGAAGCCATAGGAATGCTGTTTCGTTGGGTAATATGACCATAACCTCAGAGAATACCTTAACCATTAATTTAGGCCAATGAAAGCGGGTTGGCTGTGTTTTCCTGGCCCGCTCAGTGGTATTTTGTGCAGTGTAATCATGTTTACTTTTCTCGTAATCATAGCTACTAATTTTCCAGGTGTTGGTGAAATGTGTTTATGCTGATCACCAGGATACTTGGACCTGAGCTGTGTCCAAACAACCAGATTTCTTACAACACAATTCCTGTGTGCTGGTAGTAAAGGGCAACAAGTAAACTGCTACTCGGTAGTTCAGCCCTTTTATGCCATTCATTCAGAGCTCATGATGATGAGAGATCGACTTCACTCTTCTGCTGAGCTGAGGGTTCGTGTGTTGTGTGAGCCTTAATATTAAGCAAAAAGAAAAAAAAATAGGTTGTGAAAGCAGAGGGTTTTTTTGATCAGCAGAAACAGAACTGATGCGTGTGCGTCTGAATAGGTGCTCGTCATCTTAGGCACTGCTGAAGTGCTCCATTTTGTTAAGCTGGTGATGTGCACTGCGTGTTGCACTTCAGCACTCTTACAGCAAGGCTGTGTGTGGGGAGTGCTGCAAACTGCCAGCATAAAGCTGCTGCTGCGCTCATCCCCGTGAAGAATTTCCTGTTTGGGAGAGCTGTCATCGCAGGTCAGCTCTCATCTTGCCCTCCAGTGGGAAGCAGAATGGGCTGGAATTCGGTTTGGAATTTGTTAGTCGAGGAGGACAAAGGGGGAAGGAGGGGAAAGAGCAGGGGAAGCAGAATATGCTCAGAAAGCCCGGTTTCTCGTTTCTGAGAGCAAATAATAATCTGCAGAGAGATGTGACAGCTTACACTAATTCCACACAAGAAAGAAGGAAGTGGAAAAATCATTTTTAGGGCTGTGTTGCAGCTGGCCAGTTCAGTGCTGGTGCAGCTGTGATGTGCTGAGGATTTGAGGCGAGCTTTGCAAGGAAAAGCAGATCTCAGTGATTGCTTGATCTCATAAGCATTGACTTTCTGCAAGCCTTGCAGTAAAGATTGAGCGCAGGCAGCCTGTGAGTGCCAGGCGGGACGCGGCGCGCTCCGACTGCCGCAGCCCAGGTCTCTGTTCCGGAAGCACTCATTACCTGCTGTCCTGACCTCAGAAGGTAATAACCTGCAATTCTGCTTTACATGCTGGATTTCCCCTCTGCCTCCCCTACTAATTAGTTTTCAAAGCATTGTGGTGGGAGGCTAAGTGCTACTTCACAGGTGATTTAGTGGATTTCCCTTGTGCTTTCTCTTCATTTTCTTAATGTGAAGTTGAAGCAGTGAGTTCACATAACCCAGGGGCTCCCGGCTTATTGAAGCTGTTTGGCCCTAGACAGAAATCCTATGCATTCATGCATAGGGCTGGGGTTGGCATGCTTCACTAAGGAATCCTGGGCAGAGCTTTTCAAAGCTGCTGGGCGGTTGACATGGTCATAAGGAATTGGTGTCCTAATCCCTGTGACAACATTGACCTTAATTCTGTTTGGTAATACAATTTGTAAGACTTGCTGTGTTCCTCTGCAACGTACAGGCGATGAGCAGCAGAAATATGGATAGGAGCTAGGATTTTCTTTAGGAAATGAATTCTGACTGCTAATTCCTCTATGACTATCTTTTTTTTTTTCCTTTTTTAACAGAAGAGGCTTGACCTGATTGTGCAGGCAGCACTGACATAACTTTCCTCTGGTGCTTTTCCCATGCGAGGCTCTCCTCTCCTGCTGTACTTTTTGAGGAAGTGTGGCATTGTCTTCTTATGCCTCTTTATTCACTGAATCTGAAGAAAATACATTGTAGGATGTATTGAGGCAGAGTTGGTTTGCTTCTGGTTGCTGAAGACCTGCTTGCCTGCTAATATTACTCTTGTATAATTATGCTTAGTCTCTCCTTTCTATGCCGTTTCCCTGAGGACGTCTTGGTCAGCCCTAAATTAGCACTGGTATTTTCAGACTGCTTTAATCCTGTTCCAGGGGAGCTTTATCAGAAGCTGTGCAATAGGTGAGGGGGGTGCTCGGTGCTGGAGGAGCTGGCACTGCCACTGCTGCTCCCTGCAAAATAGCACACTGACCTACATCTCCAGTTAATTCCCTTTGAAATGCTTCTGGGAAGTGTTTTTATTGTATGAAATAATTTAGAATAAAACGTGGCAATTCTTTTCTGTGTGTTACTGAATATTGAGGTGGCAGGGACAGGTTGCTGTGAGAGTGAAGAGCCTGGCTAGCGTTCTCCATGGTGGGAACAGCACATCAAACCTGTTAAATGTGCAATTAATGTTGTTTTTCACAGTATCTTTTTTGAGTTATCAAAACCTCAGAGTTCTTGAGCTCATCACAAAGTGCTGGATGGCAGGAACTGAACAGAGCTGACTGCTTGGCAGATGTGATGGGAGGGATTTCTGGGCCTCCTTATCATTGCACTGCTTTGTGTTTTCCTTTTATCCAGCCAGGCTGGTGTGGAATGTGAATATTTGTGTGACAATAACATGGAAATGTGATATACGATGATTTTTAATGGCTGGAAAGAGGGATGGAGAATCGTGAAGGAAGAATTGAAGCAGAATAACTGAAATCCATCATGCTGAAACAGTCTTCTGCCTCATTCCTGAATTTGAAGGAAAATGAGAAATGCTTCTGTCAGCTGAACCTGTGGTGCAGTACTTCATTTCTCCTCACCTCTTTGTTCCTTGGTATCAGATCTGCTTCAGCTGAGGCTGTTTTGATGACTTTGTGCCATATTAGCACATCTCTGAATGATGTCAATAGCAATTATTGAATAAAGCTTAATGATGCTCGCTGTTAGAATGAGGTTGTACTGTACCACGTGTTTTTTCTCACCTTTAGTAATGTATGAAGTTCTTCAGTACTGCAGTACTTGGACAACAGTTCTTAACCTTTGTCTTTTTCTGTGTCAAAATGTGTTTGGATCTCTGCTCTAATTGGAGCTCAACCTCAGGTTACAAACTTAATTAGACATAATAGTATTTAGAGTGAACTGCTGTTTTCTTAACTCTCAGTTCCTTAGAAGTGTTACTTGAAGTGGTTGACTGTTAATTTTTTTGGCGTGCCTTCAAGAAGGAGCTTTGGCAACTCTCCCTGCCCCTTCCCCCGAGGCGCCGTGTTGCACAGCCCAGCCTGAGCCTTCTGGTCAGCGCTGCGACCAAGCGATGGGAGCTTGAAGATCTGCAGAGCAGGCTGAGCTCATGGCTGGTTTGTGACTGTGGTGGCAGGCAGACAGGAATTCAAGAGCAAGTGCATCCAACTTATGAAATCATTCGTGAGATGATTCATTTGTACATATTACTCAGCCAGCACCTGCTTCTGGTAAAACTCTATTCCACAGTTTTAGTTTAGATCAAACTTTATTTCAGGGTGGATGTGAAATAAACTATTTTCTGCTTTTTTTTTTTTTTTTCTTATTTGGTTTTATCCTTCAGATGCCACAAATGAAGATATTACTTCCTGCACAGCAAAAGCTTCAATGAATGGTGTTCCTGAGAGCACTTTGCTTACAGCAGCTCTGCTGGTGATGCATGCAGTCATTTTTTTGGTCAGTCATGTCTGCGTTCCTCTGGAGTGCTGAACGAAGAGTCCAGTTGTGCTGGAACTGGCAGCAGTAGCAATTGCAGTAGCTCCTTTTTTATCCACCCTCCTATTTATTAAATGTTCTTGCTGTGTTCTGGCACAGAAACAAGAAGTAGGAGCAACTGCGAGCTCTTAGCTAGCAGAGAGGAATGGTGAGTGTTCTTCTGTTCTTTGTCTCCAGTAAGCCAAGGCTCTCATCACCAACATGACTATCAGTGCATCTCAGTGCAAGCTTTCAGTGCTTCCCTAGCTTCCTAATCAGGAGTGATGGCATCATCTAGTATCCATTCACTTGTCTGCCCTTGGTGCTTCCGGGCATTTGGCCAAATGGAAGCTTCTGGCTTTCCATTCTCAGGGGCACCAGGTTTCTTTTATTCCAAGGCTTTTTCAGAGTGCTGGCAAGACCATCAGCTTATGTGTACAAGGAAACTCAAAAGAAAAGGAAAGTGAGACTGCAAGCACCAGATTTCTGAGCACGGAGAAGGAACCGCTGACCTACTCGCTGTGGCTGCGTGTGGATGTTGGGCACAGTGCTGCCCCAGCACCCAGATGTTAGCTGCTGTCTCTGAGATTCTCTTTCAGATCTGCAGATATGATAGTGGCATGCATGATGTCTGTTCAACGTGTTGGTGGAACCTGTTCCAAAGTATCCAGCTGGCCTACACAGGAGTGTGTGCGTACGTGAGGTGGTGTGGGCATAAAGACTCAGAAAGGTTTTTTAGGGAGAGAGCGTGCCTCTCAAACGCACTGATCTGTGAATGAATCTGAGTGGACAGGAGGTCATCTGATAACAACCCACGTGAGTTTTCAAATGTAATTTTGGTAATTATCATAAGCACAGGCTCTGAAGTAACTGCAGTGTGAGGGAAGGCCCCATGTAGGTATAGATCTGGTTATGTGGCTGATCTTATCCCTTGTTCTCTGCTTTCTGTGGCTTGGCAGGGTCACTGCTGGAGACATAAACCAACCTGTGCTTGCGTTCAGGCCCCTTGCTTGTAGATTTTTTTGCCTGCAAAATGCAAAGTGATTCTAAGATGACACTTGGCTTATGTGGATTTATTTTTTTAGGACAGCGAAAACAGGAGCCCAGGACGAAGGGCTGTACCTCGGCTCACAGCAGAGGCCACACACGAGGTGTACGATAAGGAATATCGTAGTATATGGTAGTGCTGGAGCTCTCACTGCTTTGGCAGGAGCTTGTGGGGTGAAACAGATCTGTAGCAATCTAAATTAATTGTGCAGCAATGGTTAAAAATCAGAGAATAGGATCAAAGTGGAAAACACTTTACTGCCCTGAACTTAAAACTGCTGCCCCAAACTTGACATTTGTACCTTCGGTGCTTTGTGCTGCTCCAGCCTTTCCCTCCTTTGGGAGGAGAGGAAATAAGTCAGGAAAATATTTAAAGAACAGCTGAAGTTATCAAAACTGTGTTCAGCATGGGAATGATAATTGAGGTCAAACAGAACGAGCCTACATCTGAAATGGTACAGGGAGGGGGAATGGTGCTCACATCTCCCACCCATCTCTTCCTATGTGAGAACAAAGGGTCATTAATTGGCAATCACAAGTGACGTGCAGAACAATGAGAAAACATTTCTTAACGGGGCAGCTAAATGGTAGCAGCCATGTCTCAGGATGTAGGGCTGCTGGAGTTCTGTGCTTCTTGAAAAACTGCTGTTGGAGTGTGATGGACCAGAGACAGAACTCCTGTCTTGCTAAGTCAGTGCTTATTTGTGCCCTGCGTGCGGAGGCAGCCATGGCTGGAGCTGTGCTGTGACATGGCAGGGCTCTGCTTGCAGCTGGCTGTTAGGGGCTGCTGGTCCTTGAAATGGGGGGCATCTCCTGAGCTATCCACTCTTGAAACCTCTTACAAGACAGTAACAGTGGCTCTTAAATATTCTCTGAGGACACTGTTTTGTTACAGTGATCAGTGATTCTAAAAGTAACAACTTCATTGCTAGAGAGCAGAGCCGCAGTAAGTCCATGCACTGCATCTGAGACATCAGATATTTTGAGGTGAAGGCCCTCAAAAGATTTGTTATGGATCCTAGAAAACACTCATTAGAGAAGCATCTACAGCTGCAATCCAGCAGCTGCTAAACCATGCACTGAGGTCAGCTCCACTTATCCCAGTTACTGTGCTGGTGTGGGATGTGCCTCTGGGCTGTGTCCTGTCCCCTCTGTGACTGAGGATGAAAACCCAACTGCTCAACTTCCTGTTACAGTCAGAAAGCCCAGCAAAGTCCTCTGCTCTCTTTCCAAACCTGCGGAGTTCAGGCAGAATGGAGTAACTCAGGAAGAGCCCACTTGGTTCATAGCCAGTTCTCTTCAGTGGTTTGTGCCTGCTTAATTGTTTGGGAGGGAGAGGAGCAAAAGTGAATTAGTGAGCCTCAGTGGCAGATATTACTGTCAAAGGACCTCCTTGAGTTATTGTTTCAGTTGACAATGTAATCTTTGTCTAAACAAAATTGTGCTGCAGAGGAAGCAGAGCAACTTAAGCGGGGTTGCTGGAGATTAGAAACCACTGCTATGCTGAGCACTCTGCAGTCCAAATAAACCCTTTTCAGCCTGCGGTTGCCAGCTACCACTAATCTTAGGTTACTGTTAAGCAGTATGCAAATATCGCTGAGAAGTAAGCATAGGGATGGCCCCAGCTGAAGGTTTAGGAGTTGCTCATTTCTGCTGGGAAAGCTCATTGGGAGCCAGGGAGCAGCCTGTGTGTGTGATGTGAAGAGCTGTGAGCAGAACAAGCGAGGCCTGGCAGCTCCGGAACCTGGTGCCTGATGGGCTGGGACCTCTCACTGCTCACTGCTGTGGCTGTGAAGCGGAAACAGGAGCTGCTGGAGGCCAGTGGCTGTGTCCCATCCCTGCTGCCTGCAGCCCTTGTGCACGCTGTGGCCCAGCCCTTGTCCTGCAAGCTGTCCCTGCGCTGCCCTGTGCTGAGGGCCAGCTGTGTGCTGCAATCCTCCTGAGCTGCAGCAGCTGCCCTTTGCACGGGGCTTGCATTTGGCTTCCCATTAGATAGGATAAATGCACATCTGTTTGAATGGATCTGTTCAGGAATGCGTTGTCTCTTAATTTCTCTTCATGTACTTAGCAAATAGGTTTTAACTTCTAAATTAAACATACAGGAGTCTCTCTTAATGGAAATAAGTGAAACTGCTGGAACACTGACTGTGAAAACATTGTTTGAGCTTCTTCAAACTTGGTGAGGACTAGACAAAAAATTCTTTCTGATGCATAATGGAGAAGCTGCCCACGGTCCCACAAAGTGGGCAGGATGCAGTCTGGCAGCTATTTGTTTTCTCCTTTTCTGCTGATTAAGCCCTGGCTAGCAAGTCAAAATAAATGTCACAGTTTTTATTTGGGAATTTGGGTAATTTCAAGCTAACATTGCAAATGCTTAACACTCAACTTCTAAAATGGTCTCAATTCTAGCTTGGTTTGTTTTCCCAGGGCTGGGTGCTGTTAGGTTGCACTGCCTGTGCTGGAGCACTTGTGCAGCAGCCTGAGCTCTGGGGTGAGCGAGTGAGTGATGTGTGGCTGTGAGATGTGCAAGAAGTGCTCACACCCAGCCAGCAGTGGGGTGAGCCCTGCTGGGGTTTGCCTCACCTCTGCCATGCTTCATTTAATGATCAACTCAGTGCATAAGGCAGTTGGTCAGCAAGCAGAACTGAAGCGTGGCAGTTGTGATTTATCTCAAATCTGGCACCTTTTGGAATAAGGTACAGAACCACAGTTTTGTTGATTTTTTTTTTTTTTTTTTGCTGCTTCTGTTGTTTTTTAAAACTTCACCACTTGCAGAAACATCCACACAGTGCCTTTGTCAGTGCTCACCTTCATAGCAAAGAGATCCTCTCTCAGTCCTTTGTGAAAGACTTGGGCACATCTTGAGCCTTGGAGTAAGAGGTAGGAATTGACTTTCTGGACTGCCAAAAGCGGCTTGTGACCACGAGCCTCAGTGCTTACTCCTGTAGACTGTACTCCTGTAGAAGAAATGTAACAGACAGTGCCTCTGTCTTGGTTGTGCCACGTCAGAAACAGTAAACAGACAAGATCGGGAATTAGTAATTGCTTTAGAGATAGCAGTGCTGTTCTGTCTTCACTTGGAAGTGAAGGGTGTTGTGATGGAAGAGGAGTTGTGCTGGAATTCTTTGTGGCCTGGTGTCTGAGGTGGCACAGGGGTGTTCTGTGTTCTGTGGGACAAGTGTGAGCACTGCTGAAAACAAACCAAGCACTGTTATTAATCTTAAAACCACTGGTATCTGGGGGGAGGGGAGGAAAGAGGTGCACCTGAATTTCATCTTTGAGGATAAATTGCAGTGTTACGCATTTCAGGACAAGTGAGAATCTCTGCAAGTTCACCTCGATCTCAGTTTCAAAGCCATTCAACTTGGAGATAAGAACTTACAGCTTGTCACTAAGCTGATGGTGACGAGGCAGGAAGAAAAGGGTAAATGCAGTTTCAAGGTGTATCCCTGCTTCCCTAAAGAGAAGAGATCACTTCCAACTTCCAGTGGCACCTGTGTGTATGTGGAAGAATCCTGTGATTCTCCTGCTTGTCCTAATGACACCTCTCCTTTTTTTAGTTCCTGAGCCCTCCTGGAGTGAGTTATCTCCTGAGGTGTGCTTTGGCTCCTGTGGCACTGGTGGATGGATCTCTTCTGATCCTTTGGCCACGTGGAGGTTCAGGTTCATTAAGGAGTTCGTAATGGCTGCTTAAATTGAGGTGCTGTAACTTTACCTGCCAGCTTCATAGTGTTGGCAAATTACATGCTTTCTGAAACATTCACTTGCATGTTTAATGGGCTGTTGTTGGCAAAGTACTGTATTCCTATGAACTGTGAGGCTGCAGAAAGTACCCTGCCGACCACGACTCAGCTGTGTTGCACAGCTGAAGGTAGAGGTGAAACACAGAGTCTGCAGTGCTGCTGAAGGAATCTCCCAGGAGCAGAAGTGTTGGGGTGTATTTGCTCTGCAGTAAGATAGGTACTCAGCAAAACACTCGTGCCTGTCAGTCTTCCTGTGTTATGCTTTTGGAGATGTTTGTTGCAAGTCACTTCATGATGTAAAGCGTTTGATAGTTTATGGAGTATCCAGGCAACATTTTAGTGATAAACACAAAATATAAAGGCATGCTTCGTCTCTGTAACCAGATCCTTTTCTGTGCTTAGCAGTCCAGTAGGACTTGGTTATTCAAAGGTTACTCAAAGCTTGGAGTTCAAGAATGGCAAGTTATCAGACCACCTGTCTCCTTTACGACCCAATCCTACCAATCCTCAGCAGCAAAATCCCTGTGCATGCAGGGTCCCTCTGATGTAGGCAGTGACCCACTTTCATAAAACCTGTCAGGAATTCAAATTTTAAATCTCTTGGAATTGTCTGATATTTGAGCCTGCTGCTCTGCAGTAGAGGACAAATACCAACAGAGCTTCCAAACCCAACATCCACAACAAACAAGGGAATCAGCCAGGTAACCAAGCTTTTCTTTGTTTATGGACCATGGCACCTGAATTTTAAGTACTATCTAAAATTGAAATCCCTCTGTTTCCCCATCATCACGCTCTGGAGAAATAAATAGGGTGCATTGAAATGGATCATCGTGGCGCTGAGGAGAGATGACACTCGGCGTAGCTGCAATGGAGAGCAGTTCCCCTGTCTGTAGGTTCCTGCAGGCTGAAGGGTGGAAGTGCAGCACTGCATGGCCTTGTCTTTAACAGGACTTGGGAAAAGGTTAAATCTCACGTTTGTCTCCTTTCACCTCTTCTCTGGAGTTAGCCGTCCTGTACTGCACACTTCTGTTCACGTTCTTACCTAAATAAGGATTAAATGCTGAAAGGACGTGTGGAAAGGGTGGAGGGATAGCAAGACAGTCAGTGTTTGTATGAAGGCTGTGACTAAATGTCATCTCAAAGCAGGGAGGGATGCATTAATTCTGGAAGCAGGTAATAGGCCTGTGGAAGTGTTTTGAATGTGTATTTGTTATTATGATAGCTCAAAACCTGGCTTTCTAGTTGGGCAGTTTGCTGTGGCCCGGATGGCTCTGCCTTTCTTGTGAATTGAGTTGGGAAAGGCAGATCTGGGCAGCTGCTGTACTTCAGTGTAGTGAAGGGGAGCAAGGCACTTGCAGAGGGTGGGCATTCATTTGCTCACAAGCTGTGCTCTGTAGTTTGGTTTCTGTCCTTCAGTGCCACTGCTTGTGAATATTTCTAGGAAACTTGAAGACAGATTCTTCCTTTTCTGCTTGATTATCTTCTACCACTTTATGAATGACCATAGTGTGAGCACAGCAGAACTAAGGCATGCTTTTAAGAAAAGCTGCTCTGTTAAAATACAGTAATTCCTTTGTAGGCGGACTCTAGATTGGAGCAGTGGCTTTTCTGAACATCCTGCCTGAACCAATTACCCAACAAATGCGTTTAATGCACATCTGGAACCTTACCCAGAGTTAGCAGGGGTTGGTTAGGGCTGGTGTGTGTAGGGGGGATAATCCTTCTGTAACTTGGAGACAGAAGGGAAGGGAGGAATAAAACATTTCTCTATTCAAACTCTCAAACCATTTGATTTTCTATACATGTGTAGTAAAAAATAGATCCCAATGTTTATATTGATAGATTTTTCAGGAAAATATTGCAAATGTTTGGCAGCCAAGCAACAGCTTTGTTTGAGGAGGTGCCAATTGTTGTCCTCGTACTCAGTGAGATGAGTGAAGTAAGTTTAGGGGTTTTAGGGGAAATAATAGCTTTCAAAGCTGTCGTTCTTGTCCTTGTATTCTGATGTTTCTCCTTAGCTTCAGAGTTTGATCTGTTCAGCACTGGACAAGGTGGTTCCTACCAGGGCTGCAGCCTGCATCAGTCAGGTGTTAAACACAGCACTTGGTTCTTGCCTTGGGAGTGAGAGCCAGCTTCTGGATGGGGGGGAAGAGGAGACCCGATAGTGATACCAGTGCTTCAGTGCCTGATGCCTCCAGACTCTGAATAGTTTGGTGTCTGCAACTGATGTAACCATCAGCTGCTCCCAGAGGGAAAGACTTGCTCTACGTTGCCACATCTGCCTTGTGCTGGCTGCTCTCTTTCCTTTTATAGATATATTTTAGTAGGATAAAATGTCTGCTAGCGCAGCCCCTGATGTGCAGTGCAGACGTGCTTGGGATGGAGGAGCTGGTGGCAGGAGCCCTCTGGCTGGGAGCAGCACAGCACTGAGCACTGAGTGTCCTGGTGGCTCTGGAGAGTGCAGTGCACAGGCTGCTGGTGGGACGGGTGGTTCCATGCCTTCTGTGCACTCATTGCAGCAGTGCTGTGGCACAGGCTGGTCAGGGTGCTGAGCAGCTTGAAAGTGAAGTTCCATTGGTTGGCTCAGCTGCTTGAACTGGCAGGACTTGTATGTTTGGTTGCTGGTCCAAAGTGGAATGGACCGGGGGATGGGAGCAGGGGAAGCAGAGACATTGGCAGCAGCTCAGGCTATCTCCAGCAGTAGGGGAACTTTAGCCCAAGGCTAATGTCAGACTGTGTTGTCTTTGTGCTTCCTAATTCCTCCATTCAGAAGGACGTGTTATTTTGTAGAGATATTGGCAAGCAGGTAATTAAATTTTGTTTTTATTCTTAGGCTCTGTATGATATTGGAACTTGTATTTCTAATTAGAAAAACTGTAGTAAGCTTTCCATGCAGCTTGAATGTTACGACCTTCAGTGCTGTTTGGAGACCTTGAGATATATTTAAATCCAAGCTGCAGCCCTCTGGAGTGATAGATTCCCATGGGACTTCACTGTTTGTTTAATAACAAAGGGTTGGTCTTGTGATGTGGGTCAAACTGAGTCAACAACTTGCTCTCTTCTTCATCCCCTCGTACTGCTTGCTTGTCCCTGTGCCTATATCCGTCTGAATTAAATTGACTTTGTGCTAAATGAGTGCCTTCGATTAGTGAGCTGAGCTGCCTCCACCTGGGAGCAGAGCAGCACCCAGAGCTGCTGGGATGGCAGGAGCTGAGCTGCTGCAGCAGAAGGGGAGGATTTTCCAAAGAAACCAGAAGTTATCTGGCAGGTACTGATAGAAGAAAGTGTTACTGACCCTGTCTCACAGATGCTTCTCCTTGCTAAAATTGTGTGGTAAATCATGTGCTCAGAATGCATTGTGCCTTTGTCCAGAGTATCCATCATTCCAGACTGAAAGCCTATGGAGCAGTGGAAATGCCAAACTTGCTCGTCCTATTGATGAAAGTGAGTGACTTGTATTCCCTGTCTCAGTTGCTATAAAGGTTGGAGGAGCTGATAGCCAAACTCGTTCTGCTTTTTGCTCCTGGAATTTTGCCTGCATACGCCATGGGATTTGTTGCATGAGTTTACTCTTTGCATATTTCTGCAAGTCTCTGTCTCGTGGTGGTGTGAGATGTTATCTCATGAAGGCCTTGCTGGAGAGATGATAGTTTTGGGCCTGTTTTTAAGAATCACAAGACTTAGAAGGAAATTTGTTTTCATAACGTATACAGGTTTCCATGAACAACCACTTCAGCTTTAAAAACAAACAAACAAGAGCAAAGGCTATTAAAATCACTGCAACGGATGGTAGATCTCATTCTCTGTCATAATAATAATCTGTTCTGTGGGCTGAGTGCTGCACTTTGTGTTGAAATTGAATCACAGAAAACAGCACAGCCTGGTGAAAATATTTTCACATGTAAGCACAGTAAAGTGGTGGTGCTTCCATGCCCCAGATGAGTTCCCAGCAGTTCAGTTCTGTCAAAACACGGCCAAACAGACGCTAGACAGTGCTCTACGGGACCAGCTCTTTAGGAAGGGACCAGCTGCTTTGAAATCAAGACCCTAATTAAACTGCTTTATTTGGGGAGGGGAAAGCTAAACCAAACGAACTGCAAATGAATTTTCTTTCTTAGTCCCTTTGCTGTGTCCAGATGGACACAGGAGAATGAATTTGGAGTAACATACTGCAGAGCTTGGCAGCTTCCTTGTGACATGTGCCTGTGCAGGTTCCTGGACACAGAAAATGGAAGAGGTTTTGTGCACTTGCTGAGGTTTCTGGTAAGGTTAAGATACCTGCAGCTGCCTGGACTTTTAGGTAATCTTTACGATGAAAAACTCATTGATACTGCCTAGCTTGTTGTGAGCACGAGCTCTGTGTGGTAAACCCACAGCTAAAACGTGGAATGGTACAAAGCAGGAACCTGTGCTCACTGCTTTCTGCCAAACTGGTTTTGTTTTCAGGGCAAGCGCTACCTGTATTCCTGGCTGGTTAAGAAGTGATAAACTGAAGAGCTGTTCTGCAGAGGAATCTTTTTTGACAAACAGCAGTGACAGCATTGTGGAGAAGTTATTTTGGGGAAAACAAAAAGGGAAAACTGAATTACCTCTTTAGAAAACGTCATTGCTAATACTACAGTCGGGAAATGCTACCTTTGCACTCCACTCAGGATACTAACTTTGCATTCACTCTGCAGTTTCTTCTAAGTGAGGAGCTGACTGGTGCTGTGTTACCTTGGCTGTGCTGGCATGGAGCTGCCAGTGAAGTTCTGCAGTCATGGTGCTGCCTGGAGGCAGGCTGGGTCGGAGCTGCTCCTCTTTCCCTTTGGAGCTGACAGCCTGTCTGACTGCAGGAGCTCTGGGCTCTGTCTCCTGCTGGTACCTGAAAGTTATTTCTGATGGAGCTTGCAAGAGCAGCTGCCCTCTATCAAAGCCAGAAGAACACAGAATTTTATAGACCACACTCTTAACATTTCTGCTGTTCTCCTACTGCTGTTGCCTGCTGCCAGCTTTTATTTCCTGCAGTCACAGCCTTCAGCCTTCCTTCTGGTGCATCTGGACAGGAGCTGCTGCATACCAGGCACGTGTAGGAAGCCAGGTGTCAGCACTCATGTCAGCAATACCACCACTTCTTGAATCCCTTCATTCCCCCTTCTAATAATTTGGCTCGTGTTCCTATTCAGAACTGTTTGAATATTAGTTGCTGTCTGTGCAACAGGTGGGAGAATCACTGGTATCTTTTGTTCTTTCTGAGCACGTAGTTACAGGAGGTTGAAGTGCAAATCCTTGTGTGCTTTAATGTTTTCAGTGAGAACACAAAAGTTGGTGGTGCAGTCCCAGGCCTCTGGTGTAGCTGTAACACTGTGCAGCAGCATCTGCCTGCAGGAGTCCTTGAATCTGTGTCCTTCAAATGTTCTATTCATATACTCATTAAAATAGCAATGTTCTGCTTTCTTTGGCTGCTTTGTCTGTACTGGCCATTGAAGGCAGTTTGGAGCTGCTGTCACAAGGGGCTCTCAGCTCTCCCCCCGCCTCTGTGAGTTGTGCAGCTCTATGCTGAGGTGCATGAATGGACCTGCAGCTCAGTGTGGCCCAGGCTGCTGTCCCAGTCCCCCCTCAGCTGTGTGGTGCTGCTAACGTGAGTACTGGCAAAGCTAGGAGAAGGAGACAGAACACATGCCGAGCACCACAGCCTGCTGTAGCTGCCACAACACTGATCCCAGCCCCTTGCTTTGTCCCCGCAGCAGCTCTGCAGCTTGAGTTTGTGCTGCTGGGCAGTGGGGAGGCTGAGCACGAGCCCTTCCTGAATGTGGGCAGCTTCTGGGGGAAGTGTGGTCACCTGCTGGTCCCGAGTGCTGGCTGAGGCTGTAATTATGTGTCAACACCTGCTGTTTCACAACAGCATCCTGAGCTTGGCTCACCTCATAGGTGAGGTGCCTGGTTTCATGCTGGCTGCAGAGTTAGCAGTACCTTACAGCTCAATGTAAGAATAGTTTCTCTGGACCTGTTTTGAAACTATCTAAAATGGTTTACACACTCAGCAGAAATAGTCACAAACACTGAGGTTGTATACACAAATACAGATCTACTTCAGATCGATCCGGCGCGTGGGGAAGGTGCCTCGCAGCCACTGAGGCTGTGTGCTCCTAGTGTGGGACTGAAACCTGTGTCCTGGAGGGAACTGTGGTGGTTCTCCTGCTGGTTGTTCCCTTCCTGGGCTCCTTCTCAGCTCATGGTCAAGGAGAATGGGTAAGGGTTGGGTCAGTGGGGAGCCCAGCTTGTAGCTTTATGTCCACAGAAGATAAAATGAAGCTTGACGTTGAGTTAGTGTAGAGTGGAAGGTCTCAGTTCTCAGGAGGCAGCTGTGTTCTTTTGGAGTAAGTAATGAACGTCTGAAGGTATAAAAGCAGCAAAACTCTGTTGGAAACTTACAGAAAGAAATGTTGAGCTCACTGAAAAACTTGGGCACAAAGAGGGAGGAGAACATCCTTCACTGCAATGCAATGCTTTACTTTCTGCAGATATACTTGAATGTTTTGATTATAGAACTTTTAATATAGAGTGCATGATGAAATATATTCTGTAAAGACCCTGTAATTATGGAGTACCTCTTGCAGGGTATGACCTGTCTTCAGGCATTCTTTCCAAAGGTCGTAAGCGCAGCAGCGGGTGTCACAGAAGCTGCACTGTATTGTAGAGCTCAGCTGTGTTCAGTATTTCCCTGGCTGTCCTTTTGACAAGTCTTTAGTGAATGAGCTGAATTATGGAAGCACTTTAGGCTTGCATGTTAATTAAAAAGAATAAAAAGCTAAAGGGGAAAGCTTCTGCTTGCTAGAGATGCTGGTGCTATTTCCAAGTAGTTATTTCTGGTCATTAGCATTGTGTACTTGAACTGTTTTCTTTCTTGATTAATACTTTAGTATTTTAAATGCTTTATCCAGTGAATCTCTGAAAAGGTGCACACAGAACAAAAGGAATAAGGTCAGCTTTGTCTGAAAGTGTTTAAGAACATTCATAGTCTGCATTACAGCAAAATCCTGATTTCATGACATCGTAAACTGAATGTCAGATGTGTTGTTTGCTGAGCAGTGTGTGTGAGAACTAAATTATTGAAGGCATCTTACTAAAAATAGTTTGAGATTGTCCTTAAATTGTTAAGCTGAAAAGTTGAATGTCTAAATGTTCATTTAAAACAAACTGTCTTGCAAATTACAGGATAACAGAGGCAAAACTAACCCTGTTCATTCTTGTTTTTGCAGACCGTGAGGACCAATCCATTCTCTGCACGTAAGTGAGCTCTGCTTTTCACTTGGGCACTTCTGGAAGTTTTTGGTGAGAGAGGGGAAGGTCTCAGGTTAACATTGTTGATTAAAGCTCTGGTTGTTACACCTCGATCTTCTGCCTTGACAAGCAGCAGGTAGCTGTTAAAGGCAGGATGAAGTGGTGTTCTGTGTAGGGAGATACTCTTAATAGTTAATTCTCCTTATTGAGAGTTCTTACAGGTGTGTGTGGCACTGAAGAGTTGCAGTTTCAAAAATATCAGTCAAGATGCATGAATTGGAGAGAACGCCCTAAATGTGTGTATCTGTCAGAGAGCCCTGTTACAGCTCTCAGTGTAGTGCCTTGGGAAGCATGAATCAGTGCTGGTCTTGAAACCCTGCTGAGCAGCAGCAGCGCCTTTGACTTGCTTCAAACAAGAGAACTCTGGACAAGCTGATGCTAAGATTTCCTTCTTCGCTTCTGTGTGGGTGCCTGAATTTGCCCCACCAGGAGCAGGTTTCCAGCTCCAGTGTAAGTGTGACGGGGAGCTGGCCATGAAGGCCGGGGTAGCAGAGCAATACAAGTGCTGCACGGTTATGGCACTGCTGAGCTGGTCTGTCCTTGGGCTGCTGCTGAAAGGGGTGATCCAGTCCCACCTCCTTTCACATGCTGTGTTTGTGCTGCCTTTTAAGTTAGCACTGTGTGCTGGTGCTCCATCATAAGGCAGTTTAGGGAGGTAAGCTAGCAGAAAACCACCCTGACCACAGAACGCTGCTTTCCATCTGCTCGCTTCTCTGGCCAGCAGTGCGTGAAGGAGCGATGAACGTGAGGAAGGAAGGCAACAGGGAAATGTCACAGTTGGTAGCAGCCAGCTAGTTTGACTGGTTTGTGTGTTGTGAAACCACACCATGGCTGTGCTGAGCTGCTTGCAATTAGCTGTCTTGGCTATAACTTGGATATACTCCATTATCTGAGTGGAGCAGGGAGGATGTGGTAGCTGCATGCTCCTGCCTTGGCTGGGTGAGCAGTTGGCCATGCGTTGTGCCAGTGCATAGCAGCTGCTTTGAGGCCATAGTTGGTGAGGATGCCTGCTTCCTGAAATAGCTTGACGGTGAGATTGACTGCTGGGAAGGTTCTGTTTAACTGCCTGACTAACTGCTAGGTACAGTTTGTTCACTGACATGAAGTTCAGATCTTCCACCTACCTCCTGTAAAACAACCTTGACTACCAAACGAGAGGATCTGTCTTCAGTCTTGCTGATAAGGCTATGCTCTTTCAAACCATAGATACTATAAATACAAGCTGCACGGGCCTAGGGACACAGAAGCAAATGCAGTTCTGTTGCTAAGGTCAAGGCACAGTCAGCTAATACAGACTTGCCTCGTTCTCTTGTCCCTTCTCTTAGTAGAACTTGTTTTTGTGATAACTATTTTACGTGTGATGTACAAGACAGCCCTCGAAGCACAAATAAGATCCTGGAACAAAAAAAAAAAAAAAGCTTTGTTCTCTGCATGTTTGTGGATGCTTCATGTGGATGCTTCAACATATGCTTGCCCCAGGTGAATTGTTTTGAAGTAGCTTTGTGGCTTTGGGCCTGTGCATGAACTTTGCACTCAATATGGTCAGCCGAGACCACAGCGATTGGAATGACAGTGCTGCAGGATTTACTGAATGTCTGATCTGTTCATTTGTAAATTGAAAAGTCTTCAAAATCTAGTCTTCAATTTTGTTATTGTCTCACCTGTGGAGTTACCATAAGCTTTTGATCCTTCTGAACTGAAAATGCAATTGAATTCTCTTTTGTATCTGCTGCAGTGCGCTCAGCATGGAATATGTGGGGCTTGTGACATGTTCTGTGTCTTGGGTTCCAGGCAATTGGCATGCTGCTTAGTGAACAGCACCAGCAGAAGACAGGATTTCAATGCTGCCCTGGAATGATATTGCAAAATGTAACATTGAAACTGCTAGTGCCGTGATACTACACAAGTGTTGCTACCTGTAATTCAGTGTATTAGATACTAATCAAGGCTGAACTTGGTAGAAGTGTGACAGCATTTGGCAGAAGCTGGGATTCCAGGTTCTGTTGGCTGTCTTGTTGCTTTAACTCGTATTTATTTTTACTTCTTTACTGAAGTACCTACAGAGCAGTATGCAAAAGAAAAATCCTCGTTAAAAGGATCAGTGCCAATGAACATATATTACAGAGAAATATACATTGCTTCATTAACGTGGCCTCGGAGTTACAAAGGGTAAGGTATCAAACCTCCAAAGTGGCCAGATAAAATTCAGTTACATCTTGACTTTTGAGAATGGAGAGACGTGATCTGCTGGTCACTGGGTACAAGTATTCCGTGCTCTTGAGCATCATATTTCCACCACAGCCCAGAAGACTTTGCAATGCTGTCCAACCATTAACACTATTTGGATGCAGACTACAGAAGAACATAGTAGGTGTTACAGACTGCTGTTCAGGTTAACCTTTTTCTTGAAATAATTTGTCTTAGTGCTTTTCTCCAAACTGGACACAGACATAAAAAGCAGCACATCAAAACCGCATATATTCCCTTGCGTGTATCTTGTGAACAAGTAGGTTATAAGGACAGCTGCTGACTACAGCACTGCTCCAGAGGTGGTTCTGCCATGGCCTTCAGGACAGAACTGTATTCTTTCATCAGGTTTGCATTTTAAACTCATTACGTGACAACTGGTCAGGTGGGGTATGAAATGACCTCCAGCAAGACCACGGCAAACTTGTTTGGATAGCTGACCAAAAGGACATCTAATGTGTTTTTCTCAAGTGTGGATTAGTGTCCAGGACTCGTCTCTATTGCGTTACTGCTTCTGCATTGAAAAGACAAACTGGGCATTTTCCTGCCATGCCACTGGTTTTACAGGTCTTTAACTAAGGCAGGTATGAATACAGTAGGAGTGTGTCTTAACCGCACTGGAGGTGGTTTCAGAAACTCCTTTGGCAGTTCATGAAAGGCTTGATGTCTTCTCATCCCAGACATGTCATCTCAGGACCTGATTCATCTGACTGACCCCAATCTTTAGTAAAGTTGAAGATCTTCAGAATAATTTCTCTCTTCCCCCAGGAGTGATTTAAGCTAGCTAGTGAGAAAGGAAAGACGTCTTGCTTTTGCACGTGGATGGGTGGGGAGTTGTAGTGTGCCCGTAGTTCTCCTCCCTCCCATTGCCTTGACCCTAGCTGTCTTTATGTGCATCATGGAGGTAGGTCCCCCGCGTGGCTTGCTGAATGTCTGCCTGGTCAGCATCTTCACCTTTGTCCCTACTTCCAGGTGATGCAGTTTGCTATATTTTTGTTCCCTGTTGTAAGGGTCCAGGTCAGCTCTCAATGCAGCTGGAACGGCACTGTCCCGAGTCTCACTCAGACTGCCAGGACTGATGCCCTTTTCCTCTTGACAATCAGGAGTGCTCTTTTGGAATGTCTTTACTGTAAGTCTGGATCTTTAAGGAATTCCAATCTGTTTCTTCACTGGGGAATCTCTGGAATTGCAGTTATCTTCATGCAGTCAATGAAGTAAATAACTCTGCACATCTAAAGCTGTCGTGAAACTGCAAAGGTGATTACTTAGTGTAATGTCTAACACTCTAGTTAAGTGGCTTCTGTAGCTGTGTTAAGAACTTCTTGATCTTAGACAGTATGTAGACGTTTGAGGACTCGCTCACACTTTGCTGGAGGAGTGACAGTGGCTAACAGTGCAGGGTGGTTCAGCATTTGATAGAGGCTGGTCACATCTGTGTGACAGCACACGTACATGGGCAGTGTTTGTAAAGGCTAGGCTGATGGATGGCTCTCCAGGCATGCCTCTTGCTAGCATCTCACCGTTCTGAAGATAGCAGGGTTACTTGGAGGCTACCTGACTCAACCTAACGATCTGCTGACATTGTGTGAGGACTTTGTGGTCTGTCATCCCCAAAAGATGAGCTTTGCATAAACTGATGGTATGTAATCTCTTCTCAAAGTTGGACTCCACACCAGGAGTGGAAAAACACTGCTGCTTTCTCCGGATGCTTGTGTCAGCAGGACATCGTGTCCTTTGCCTAACATGGAGGCTGGAGAGCATTACTCACATTGCCAACTGGTGTGGTGGTTGTTCAGTTCTCCAATCCAGACTTGCTGACACGGATGAATTTTTGGTCTTGGGGTGGAAGTTTACGCTAAAGTGTAAAACAGTGTGCATTCTCTTTCTCACTGTTACTTCAGTCCACCCTCTTCTTTTCACCCACATGCCCATACTCCATCTTTTAAGGAACCAAATACAAGCAGTGCCAGCAATTTGATGTTTCTTCTGGCTTAGAGGTTCACTGTAGGCCTAGCATCCATAAGAAATCAATTACAGAAAAGTAGTATAACTTCATGCTGTGTGTATGCTGAAACAAGAACTCATACAGTGAGGTAGGATGTGAAATTGTGATGAGAAGCTGTGCAGGCTTTTCTGTCTTGAGAAGCTGCAGCTGCTGGAGTTTTGGGAAGTTTTATTGTTTTTCTTTGGATATTATTCTTTTAATGTTAAATAGAAGAGCTGCCAGGCCGTTGGAGGCTGATGACCAAGATGAAGAAATTTCTTCTGTGGTATATTAGGAATATGAGAAATATTCAAACCTCTCCTGGATTTGTTGTCTTTAACTGCAAGGCAGCTTTTGGAACTTCAAACATGAAAATGTGCCACATTGCACTTTTCTGAATCTAATAGATTCTAAATATGAGAATCTTACCACAAGCCTACGGTATTCTCAAAACTGAGACTAGGCTCGATAAACACTCATTTAGCAGATGCTTGCAGCCATACAAGGATATCTAATCTGAATTGGCTTCAGGAGGAGTGGTGGGGTGTGGAGGGAATAGAGGCTGCTTATTAAAGGACAACAGCAGCAAATACCAAGCATTTTTGTATACAACCTCTGGCCGCAGTCCAGCTTGTAACATTCCCCAGACAACTGGTGTTGAGATGATGAGAAGCATCTAAAGGGGAATGGAGGAGCTGTAAAACAGCCTTGTAAACAGCAAAGCCTGTTAATGCCTCTTCTGTGCTAGTCCAAACTATCACTTACACCTCTTCATTACAGAGAATTAGTAGAGTGATTAAGGCATTCTTGTAATTGCAGGTCTCCACTGTAAATATCTGTTTGTTTATAACTGGCAGAAGATCTACTCGGTTGTGTCTGAGAATAAGTCTCTTTTGTTCTTTGCAGCCATTGTTGTGAGCACAAAGGCCTGTTGTTGGGCCTCTTTCTTGCGCAGTCACTTACGTGTGTGCTCCCATGCTTTGGTGCCTTGGGCCTCTTTGCATGAAGCGAAGCGCCGCTGCCTGCAGGACTTCTGAGCAGCACGGCTTGTGAAATTGCTTGCTGAGGAGAGCTGCTGCTCCTTCTGCCAAGCATTCAGCCGGGAGCACCTTCTGCTTCCACATAGCTGCCCATCCCTGAGCAGAACTGACACACTGAAACTCTTTGGGCAAGAGAAAGGTTTCGATCCAGGCTCCCAGCGTGCTGACCTCTTTGGTTAGTTCTTTGGTATTTTGAATCATGGGGGGATGACTGGTAATGGCATGCGTTAGGCACATTTGATCTGATCACCCAAAATATGTTTCAGACGCTTCACAAATGTTTTTGTTCAGCAGGAACTTGGTGTGTGGGCAGCAAAGCGAGGAGAAACCTCTGAATTTCAAAGCTTTCTTTGTGTGTGTGTGTGTGTGTGTGTGTGTGTGTGTGTGTGTGTGTGTGCACTCCTGTCCTGTGTGACTGGCAGTGCTGCATCTCACAGATGCTGCCTCACACCTGGTCTGCAGGTGGAACAGCTGGAACTTCAGGACGTGATGCTGGTGAGGTCTTGTGCTGCACTGACACAAGGTCACCTTGTGTCAAAGCTGCTGGGCAAGATGAGCGGCTGCTTCAGTTTGATTTTCCTTCAGAACAGTGTTTCCCCTTGGCACAGGTCTTCACAGCTGCAAGTTGTCCTGCTGGTGTAATTGCTGCTGCTATAGGCTCTGCGGGAAGAGCTCACTGCTCTCCTGGAACTCAGATCTCTGCTTCTCTCCTGCATGCTGCCCCCTTGCTTTCTGACTAGCGGCTCATCTCTCACTGTGTTCCTTTGCCTGTCTTCTCAAAGTCAGTCTGTCTAGCAGAAGAAATGCCTTTAACCTAAACCTTGCGTAGTGGAAGTGGCAGCTTTGGGGGGGTGGAAATAGTGCAGCTGGTTGAGAACTCAGTCGTTCATCACTAATTTTTTACCAACCAAATTGTAGCTGAGATGAATTTGCCTGAAGAGTACTTCCCTTCTTGAAAATGACTGCAGGTTTACATCCAGTGAGTTTAAAATCATGCAGAAGCTTTGAAGTGGTCATGCTGCCAGTTTTTACCAATTTTTCCACGCAGGTTCGATGCTTATTCAAAGAAAAAGCTTTGCTGTTTTGTAGTGCTTTATCTCTAGAAACTGTATTAATTTTCCTGTCAGGCTTCTTAACCATATCTGTAATGTCTGCATCAAGGGAGAGCACCTTCAGTTAATTAGTGGCACAGTGTTACTCATCCGACTGGAGGCCATTGCTAAAGATGGTCTGCTTGGATGATTCCACTTGATGTGCTTCTTGGCATGCTCCATAGTCAGAGCTGGGAGTTGAATTCATCTCACAAAACCTTGTTTTTGCTCATAATGGAATCAAGGCAGAATTAAGAGGTGAAGTGGTGACCCTGCTGGAGTCATTAGTGATGCTGCCATTGACTGAAGTAAGGCTAGGAGCTCAGCCAAGGGCTTTCATTGTTTAATTTATGGTAACATATTAATTGAGTTGTATTAAAACAAGGTTTTGAAAAAAGTTAATCTTTAGCTTTGTGATACCACTTACTCCATAAATATTGTACATAGCGTTATTAAAAGTTTACCTTTTTTGGTCAGGTTGGTAGAGGTAGAAGGCTTTAATTTATGTATATAATTTATGTGTTTGACTTTCAGGGAAGGATCTAAAGTATGCAGATGTCCTTATTTCTATAAATGAAGAGGACTTCATCCTAAATCTTCTAATTCTTCTAGAGTGCATGGCAGCAGAGCTATCTAGCTTGGTATCTTGCAGGAAATATTTGGCATATTTGTAAGCTCCCAGGAGAGGAGAAGGAGGATGATAACATCCATCAGTATTGCTTTTGAATGAGAGCTCGTATAAAGACCTCTAAAAATCACTATTAGATTTAAAGGCTTTTTAACAAAAGGAATGTATCACAAGCTTTTGACCTTCCTATGCTGTGCGTATGCCAGAGAAGTGATTAGTGGGCTCCTAAAGCTGCGTGCTGTCCTTCTGAAGGCTGACATCTGGGCTGTGCTTGCTGTGCTATTTTCTTTGCACTAGTGTTTCATCTGGTTCATCTTTTAAAACTTAATACATTGCTTTTGTAGTAGGTTGTTAAGCTCTAGAGTCCCAGCTAACTGTATGTTTCCAAGCTCTGATGACAGTAAGAACAAATGGTATTGCTGCAAAGTGTAATCGTTTGGCTGTGCTTATTTACTTCTGTTACGTGCTGGTATAGTTTATAGTAACACAGCTTCGCCACCACGATCAAGGGGAAGCTAAATAAAGGGGAAGAAATAAAGCAAAAGTGAGAAGTAACCATGGGCATCTGAGGTTTACTTTTTCCTTCCCAATCTTCATGATTATCTGTTACAGTTTTACAGCTTTCTGTGTGACATCTCGCTGGGTAGAAATGGAACTTTCCTTTTTTTTCCCCTTTCTTTTAAATTCAGCAGAACCTCGTGTATTTTCCCTTGTGCCAATCCCAAGGTACTCAGCTTCTGTGCTGGGTATTGATGATTTCTTGGCAGAAAGGGAACCTGGTTACCCATTAGCTAATTCTCAGCGCAGTCTTTGTAACCAGCTCTTCAGATTATACATCCCAAGGTTTTTTGTATTGCATGCATCCAGCACAGCTGGTTTATTCCGTGAGTCCTGAGGGACTTCCCCATGTCTCCTAAATGTTTTTCAGTAGTCCAGTGCCAGCGATTTCTACGTGTTCTTATGGTGTTATTGTGCAGTTATACTCATTTTCTCATGATGAAGGTCTGCAGCAGTGGGGTGGCAGTAAGTGGTGGCTGCCACCACTGCAATCAAGTGCCCTGGGTGACCCCCAGGCTGTGCTGCACATCCCCCTCACGTGGTGCAGTGCTCTCAGCTAACACAGCTCTGCCAGCTCCAACAGGCAGAGTGACCCCAGCGTTCCCACCCAGCTCTTTCACGCTGCTCTTCCAGGCTGGCTTTGCTCAGGCACTGGGCTGCTCCTGGCCTGCTGGTGGAGCAGTGCTCACCTCCTGTCTGCTACCACGAGGTCATCTCTCCCAGCGCAGTTCTGTGTGGCTCCTGTGATGTGAGGGGAATGGAGGGGGGATGGAATCCATTCTCTATGAAAACATGGGGTAATGTTGTCTGCATATGCAAAATTACAGTTTCAGCTGCTGTGTTGTCCCATTTTTGTAGACGTTGGGTGTAACATGAGGTAGGGTGCTTCCGAGTTGCCTACCTGACCTGATTTGGAGGTATCCAATACCAGGAGGACACACTGCCGCAAAACCAACACGTGCAGCTTGGTTAGGAAGGGGTTTATGGAGGCTGCAGAAGGATGCACTTGGATCCCCCTAGGAAAACAAGTTTCCATTTGAAAACCTCAAGTGAGAAACCTGCAGGCAGGCAGCATGTATCCTTGTGGTTCTCAGAGCTGCTTGCTTTCTGGATGCTGGGAATCACCATTCAGTGACAGAAGAACTTCAGCTCTTTCAGTGCAACACCAAGTAACAAAATGCCTTTTAGTTTGCTGTTCTTGACATGTGAGTCCCTGTCGCACTTGACCTGAAATCTCTTTGCAGTGATTAACAGCCAATTGCATCATTAAGGCAGGCCTGGTAGTCTCTGTGAGTGGATTTATTTAAAATAATAACAGTCCATAGCATCATTTGTGTTTGCTGTGCTGTGGGCTTGGCCAAAGCTCTACCTGTACTGTGTAGGCAGTTGAGTTTAGGGTACCCCATATGGAGACCTTCCAGTGCATTCTGTCGTTCTGCTTTCAATCTGTTTTAAGAATAACGGTATGTTAGCTGCCTCTATTGATGGGAGCACCGTACCTCTCTGCACCAGTTCATTTCGTAATGAATGGATGTAGCCCTGTGGCTACAAGTGTGTTTGAAGCCAGCTCGCAGACTGAGAGGAGCCGTGGAGAGTCTGAGTGCTCAAAGTGTGCCTTGCTGTATTTTGAAACATCTGGAGATGTTGAGAGTTTCCGTCAGCTTGGTAATTCTCATCACCAGGTCCTGGAATACGAGATGCACTAAATGTTTAATAGTTTAAATGTATGTATTTGCAGTCTGGAAAAAAATCTGTCTCTGGGCAAAGAACAGGTCTGTTTCTCATTACTTACAGTACCATAGGAATTCAGGCATCTAGTCAGAAGCTTTTAATCAAACAAATGTTACATATTGTATCAACATCCTAATGCTGAGGAGATCTTTAGGATGAAGGAGGTATTTTAAACAAATACTTCGCAGCTCCTTGCAAAACTCCAGGATTTTGGTTGTAGATGGTTACTGAAGTTCTGTTGCGCAGTTTGAGCTGTAAATTGAATGGCTGGGGGTTGTCATTATCAAAGCATTGACAAGCTGTTGAAAAATCAATTTTGAGGAAAATGTTTAAAATGTTTTGCAGAGGCGAATCTGGTGCCGGGAAGACTGAGAACACTAAGAAGGTTATTCAGTACCTTGCTCACGTTGCTTCCTCCCACAAAGGAAGAAAGGACCATAATATTCCTGTAAGTTGGGAAATCTTCTCTTTCTTTATTGTTCTACCAAATTCTATTGAAAATAAAATAATAAAATTAATTAACGATGAGCTGTGATGAAATCCTTGCAACTTTGATCAACCATTTTCTCTTTAGTGGCTGAAACAAACACCTAGCGATGGCATTTCCATTTCGTGTCAGCTGTTTAACTTTCGTGAGATAATAGGCTTTATGCAGGAATTACTATTAGAAACAGTATCAAAACTTTGTGATGCAGTAAATCCCAGTTTCCTAAAGGTATTTCATTAGCATGAACGATGGACTTGTTTCCTATCAGATGCAGTCTTTAATACTAGTATGTGTGAACTGGCTTGCATAATATCATAGAATCACCAATGTTGGGAAGGTCCTCCAAGACTTTCCAGTCCAACCATCCACCCACCACCAATATTTCCCACTAACCCACATCCCTCAGTAAAACATCTGACTGTTTCTTCAACATCTCCAGGGATGGTGCTTCCACCACCTCCTCGGGCAGCCCATTCCAGTGCCTGGCCACTCCTTCAGAGAAGATATTTTTCCTAATATCCAACCTGAACACCCCCTGTTGCCATGCGAAGCTGTTCCCTGTCATCCTATTGCTAGTTACACGTGAATGGGCTCAAATATCCATTACTATGAGCACTTGGAGCACTTTGCAGTGAAGTAATTTAACTTTACTGTCAGGCAGGTGGGTAGCTCTCACCTGTGCTGGTGTGTGCACGCCTTTCCCCAGGAGTACCGCAGGTTGAAAGCTTTCAGGGTGCATTTTCTGGCTTAGCAGCACCTCCTGCTACTTCCCTACTGCATAACACTAAGCTCTAGGATGCTCAGAGCTGTCAGTCTTCCTGTGTCAAGGCTTGAATTTCTGGAGAAACAGATATTGAGTTGGGATGAATTTATGAAGAAAGGAAAGCCAAGGGTTTGAAGGGAGAGAAACAGAAAGAATACTTTGGAGATAGATTTGGAGAAATCTACTTGAAAGTAGGGGGAAACTTGAATCTTCCCTCTACTTGAAAGCAAATGACGTGGCTCTGTAAGTTACTGCTTGTTCAAATTGTTGCTGGTTTATTGCACAGAGCAAATCAGTGTTAGGTATTCTCAGAGCATATCATGCAGTCTGAATGGACTGCAGGTTGTCTCATCTGTCACAGATGGCCTTAAAGGGAAGTCTTTGCGATGGAGCATCAACAGTACTGGACAGGTGTTTGTACATTACTTACTAGGTGGGGGGATGTGTGGGTCTGCAGAAGGCTATTTAGGATGTCTTCCATAAGATGTGGTTTTCTGCATGGGTTCTGGCTTGTGGGAGTTATTGGCTTTCCACTGAATAACCTTGAGCAGAACCTGCACCTTTACTATTTCTGCATGAGTAAAATTGCCCACACCTTTCTGGGGGTAAGGGAATTATGCAGCCTGGATCTGTAGCAGCTATTCTTAAATATGCTGTGATAGCTTAGGCTGCCTCTGTTCAAAAGAGACTTCTGCAAGCCTCCTGCCAGCTGCTCTTTTGAGTGGATCACACTTGTAAGTTAGATGAAGTTGCTCAAGACTGCTGAGCTGTTTTGAAAAGCTCAAGGGATGGGGATTACACAGCCTCTATGGGAGCCCATTCCAGTGCCTGACCACTTGGAGCCTCATTTCTGACTGTGTAAAAGAGATTGGATATTGGCCTCATTTGTGCTGTGTTTCCACTTTGTGCCAGTATAGTTGCTAAAAGAAGCACCCCTTTGTCAGCATAACAATTCCTGTGGCCACTCACTGGCTTGGAAACTGATACAGGCTCAGGCTGTGCTCTTAATGTCAGCCTGGCTTCAGCAGAGATGAATATTTGTATGAATTGAGGGGGTACAGGGAAAGAGGTAAGCTGGGTGCGACGTGTTGGTGAGGGGGAGGGTGAGCTGCTTTCTTTAAGGCAGTGTTGGCAAATGCAGTTTAAAGCACAGTCCAACCAGGAGTTTAATTTCCTCCCCCCATGAGATCGTTTGGGTTGGTGATGTTCATCCCCAGAGTTCCGAAGGTGGCTGTTGTGATTGGCTGCTTGTGAACCATCGTTGGCATGATGGAGACAGGGGAAGCTTTTATTTCTCACATAACATAGTTTTACCCCCCCAAAAAAGGTCCTGAATGAAAGTTGGATGCTTTGACTGTATGCTTCATTTGCTGTTGTGCCTTATTAAGCACCAAGTGAAGTATTTCTGAAACACACAGACTGTGTAACCAAAACAGCTTTGGAAATGAATTTCCCTTTCTGTAACAACTCGTTTTTACTTATTGCAGACAGCACCCAACCTACATAACTAACACCCAGAAGTTTAGAAGTGTCAGAACTGGAGTTGTATACACGGCCCCAGTTTGTTCCTGTTGACATATTCATTGAAAACTGCAGAGGTTCAGTAGTGATCTGCAGTACTGCTCTGTACAACACTTGTGTTCTCGCAGAGGAGATGCTAAATAGTCTTGTTAAATAGACTGTGAGTTAGGGATTTGTTTTTAATCCATCCTCATAAATTACTGACACGCTTATTAGTGAGATATCTGAGTTCTGCATGGCTTTTTTTATGAAGCACTTTGCACGGTGATGAAGGAACAGTTATTTTCCCAGTGCTGTTCCAGGGTTACCTTCAGCCTGACAGACAGACTTGTAAAGATGCTACAGAAACTCAGCTTCCAGTTGGGCGCCTCAGGTCTCACTGCAGTAACACTTCAATTTCTACATCACCAGGTGCGTTCCTCGGGAGCACGTGAGGAGCAGCACACAGGGCTGTGCTGTCACTTGGAGCACAGCGTGGCCGTGTTTGGTATTCAGAACTTGGCTGCGAGGCTTTTGCCTCAGTAGGGCTCTCCTGTGCCCCTGCAGTGGGTTGGGTGAGGTCCGCTGTGAAAGAGAAGCAGTATAACTGTGGAACGTGGCTGAGCTAGATGATACCGAGTCTCTTATTTAGGAGTGGAGTAGGCTTTCTAGAGACACATGAGGGAGGGAGCACTAAAAACATAGGCTGAAGGTGGGGTGGCAGTGAGCCTGGATGGTTCACAGCGAGCTTGGTTGGCTTCACAGAGGGCACACGGGCTGCTGGGTTGGTGTGCAGCAAGGGAGGAAGCTGGAAGGTGTTTGTTGACAGCTGAAAACTTACAGCTTCACATTCAACAGATTTGACCTCTGAAGACTGCGGGAGAGGGGGATGTTGAGAACTTTGCAAGTAGATCTGATTCATGGTTTATTCAGTTGCTGACTGTGCCGTGTGGAGCAGCCTTACAAAGAGTCATGGTGCTTTAACTCAGCTGTCTCAGCCTGGAGGTGACCCACACTGTTATCTCCTGCTGTGCTCAGCTGCCCCTGGGCCATGTGTAGCACCTCCTCTGCTCTCAGTTATTTTTCTGGGTGGTGAGGAGATGTGGAGGCGACGTTTGAAATGAGAAGAAGAAAACAAGGTTGGGTAACTGGACAGAGTAGGGTGGGAAACCAGCGAGAGAGGGATTTGAACAGATTGAGGAAGAAGACATGGACAGAAAGGAGAGTTCTGTTTAGCTTTGTGACTCATCGGTCACCAACGTACTGGGGGTAGGAATAAGAAAAAAGACTGGAACGTGTTAATGCATGTGTTACACAGCTGCTTTACTGCAGTTGTGTAGTGAGCCCTAATTCTAACTCCTGCGTTCTGCTTTGGTTTACAAACACCATGGGTTTAGCTGCTGCAAAATACAGAAATAAAGTAAAATGCATACCCAGCTTTCCAAAGGGATGAAAGAAGTGCTGCTTACTGCCCAGGGATCACTGCTAACTTGCATGTATTGCAGGCTGTGTGGGGTTGGGGAATGCTGCCTATGGGCAGATCTGGACCCTATTTGTGGTCAGGTATTTGTAATCAGCAGATAATGTAATAGCAAGACTGAAAATAAGTAGCCGAGTTCTATTAATGACATCCATCACTACTGACTCTATTTCTACTCATCTGAACCTGAGCTAGGCAGTGCCAGAATGAAAGGAATGCCTGTTTTCTTTCTCAGTAATCAATACAAGACCTCTATTTTCACTAAAATCTAGCTCTCTTGCTGATGCTGCTGTAAGCCTCAGAAATAGCTGTGATTACTTAGTTACTGCATTGGCCTTTGAAGGTGAAATGCAAAGTTGTTTAATTTGTTTCATTAACTTCAGAAGAGATGTAATTGGTTTTGGAGCACAGGACCTTGGGTTGGCTGGCTCAGAGGGAGGCTCCCCTTGATGAGGATTTCCCAGGTGTGCTGTAACTGCCCTAATTGAATGGGAGATGTTAAATGTCTGTTGGTGCTCAGCCCTGTTCCTAGTGAGGGAATGAGACCTGGAGAGAGCAGTGCAGTAAGCAGATAAGCCTCTGAGTTGTGCCTGTCGTTTCCCACTGTTTGAGGTCTGCTGGTCTTAGACTGCAATGTTGAACCTGGTTTTCAAATGCCAGGGTTGTTTTCCAAGCAGGTATGATTGAGCTGTGCTGAATTCACACAGCTTATCTGAATGAGGCGAGGTTCTGGCAGCTGCTTTGAGGAACTCTGTGCAAATCTGTTTTCTTGCACTAGAGCAGTTCTAGAGCTTCAAACTAAGAGGCAATCAGTGGATACCAAGTATCTGACTTCGGTGTGGAGCTCTGTGTCGTACAGTATTTCTCCCCCTCAGGCTCTGTGCCATGAAGCTTAAGTTTGGAAAACTTGCAGGTGGAGTCAAGAATATAATAATGAAACGCGTGCTGCTGCAGGAACTGTGCAGAGTTGAACTGTGGGTTTATTTCCCATTCATAGCCTCTTTCCTGGTAAATCTTGTAGGTATTTCAGTTTAAGATTTCGCTTCTTTTGATGCTTGCTCTTGAGTGAAAGAAACAAACCTGGTCTTGGTTGGAGGCTCTGCATCTGTTAAATATTTGATGTGCAGCCCAGAAATAAAACTTCAGATGTTTTAAGGATTGCTTTCCTTACAGGTTCTGCCATAACCTGCCTTATTCTTTATGGAATAGCGATCATTTCATTCATACAAAACCACCTTACTGGGACTGTAGAAATAGTTGTTTAGCATTATGGGTGTTTATTTGGCAGAACTGTGGAAAGCTGTAAAACAAATCATGCCGTTGCCCTTTTCTCTTGCTGCTCAAGGTCCCTCTGTCATCTTGTATTGTATTTGAAATTAGTTCTTTGCATAAGGATGGGTTTTAGCGTTTTGTGCATGCAATGGCAAGTGAATAACTCCCTTTCTAAAACCGAATAGTTTGTATGAAGTGAGTAGTATATGGTTAAACTAAACCTGCTGACATGAATAATGTGGGATGTGACTTGCAGCTGGAATGCCTGCTTGCTAACATGTGCGTTTGTTTGTTTGCAACGAACAGCCCGAATCACCCAAACCCGTGAAACATCAGGCAAGTGGTTTTCTTTATGCTTTTCAAGTTATGTAGGTGACCTTCATCTCTATTTTCTGTCGATTTCCATTTATCTGCACAAGCTTTCCCCCACGTTCTATACAGCTAATAGTAATTTCAGTAACTATTTAAGTGGCTTTGTTGAGAGCATGGGCTGGTGAAGAGCTTACAGGCTCCAAGGCATTGCAGAGCACTGCTCCTCACACCATGGGTGTCCCTGTCCTGGAGCACCTGGGTAACCTCATCTTGAGCTGAGCTTCTCCAGGGTGCTGTGTGCATGCTGAGTTAGTGTGCCGTAAGGGAGGACAGCAGTTCTTCGTGCTAAATAAAGGATGGGGGTCATTGGAGCTGGCAAAATGCTTCTGGTTAACATATGATTTTCCCTGAATGTTTTTATAGCTGCTCAGGTAACCTGGTCAAAGCTTCAGTTCTTAGGTGTGTAGGGCTTGGTGTATCTGTTTGACTCCAGAAGTGGAGCATCCCCATGGCCCACCAAACTAGGTGGTGTCAGTGCCGTGTACCTGCCCAGCTGAGTTAGCACTCAGTCCCAGCTGCTGTCATCTCGGGCTGGTTGGAGCTGCAGGCTCATGCTGCCCAGCCCTGTCCTGGGCCAGCAGCCACCCCACTCCAGCTCACCTTGCCCGTGCTGTTGCTTCTGAGCATCAAGAGGAGAATAAGATGGAAGCTGGGGGTAAGACTGGGGGAAGAAGAGCTTGTTCCCACATATCATGTGAGATGCATGCTCCAGTCTCTAACCTGAGATGGTAAGTGATGCCTCTTTGTCGTGGGCATGAGCTTTTCAAATAAGGAGAACGCTTTGCAGTGGCTCTGTGTGATACAGACGAGGCCTGGTAACTCAAGAACTGCCATGAGTTAAGTTAGCTGGTTGCATTCTCCCCCCATTTTCTGAAAGCTGACCGTAGTGCATCTCAGCTCCCAGTGGGGAAGGGGAAAGGGGGGAGCTTTGGTTTACTGGAGGCAGCAGGAAGCCACACGGACAGCGGTGGTGCCTTTGCCAGTGTGCGGTAACTCCTTAAAGCCCTGTAACCCAATCGTGTGTCGGAGCCCCGTGGTCTCATTTTCAGAAGTTACAGACATTCTTCATATTTAACCTGATCCTTCCTCCATCTAAACCTCAGACAATTCAAAGTTGTGGGCTTTTTCTTTTTACTCAAGAATTTCCTTGTTCCAGAAATAAAGCACTGAGTTAACTCTCCTTTAGCTTAGACTCAGCGTGCAGTTGAACCGAATTATTTGTTGGCAGACATTTGAAATGTATCGGTGGAAACGTGCTAATCCAGAAGTGTTGATATTGCATAAACCGTAATCATTAACATCTCTGTTTCGATGTCATTTTGAACTACAGAGTGGACCCCTGTTGTATGTGAGTAGCATGTAGCTCCCTGCTCCCCAGTCTTCACAACGACCCAAGCCATTGGGATGCTGGTGTTTCTGAAACTGAGACGACAACCCGTCCTTATCTTAACGTTGTCCTGCATGATGTATTGCATGACTTCACTTTTTCCACGATTTCAATACTGCTTTTTCCAAGTTCTCATTAGATGCCTATGCTGGAGATATGCCTGTAGACCAAACTTAAACTGTTTCCAAAGCACTGAATGCTTCCTTAGAAATGTTTTTGACTCTAAAGCAATCTATCTAGAAATGAAAACCACTGAATCCAATTCAAAATGTTCTACCACCGTTCTTTTCAGCAGCTGTTCTGCACTGTGCATAAGTTTGCACATAGCAATGGCTGTGGAAAGTCCACGTGTGAAGGACAGCAGCAGAGCTGGCCGGGCTGCAGTCACTGCTTCTCACCTCTCTGATGGCACTGCTGAGTGCTTCCTTCAAACCCCCTGAGATAATCATAAAAATGCACTACAAAACTGACTGCGTTGTGCTGGAGAACACCAGTGGGGTGATTTCATGTTGTGTTGCAGGCGTTCCTGTGCACAAGGCTGAATTAGTGCTGTGGTGCACAGAAGCACTTGAAGCATGGTCAAAGCATTCTGGAGTGCAGAGCTTTCAGGCAGCACAGCGATGCTCTGTAGAAAAGCTCAATTCTGAAGTCAGTATGCTTTCTTTTCCAGAATAGATAGAATTTGAAATGTAAGCTGTGACATGCTTGCTGCGTTTAATATACGTAGCGTGGTTTGTTTCAAGCTGTGTGCAGCATGGTAAGCAAGCTTTTCATTTTTATTTGGTGTCTGAACAGGAGCTGCAGTGTGGTTGGGAGAGGGGATGGGAGGAATGGTGTCAGCAAATGCTTTTTCCTGTCTGACACCTCTGTGTAGGAATTGCTTAAGACTATGAACTGCTTACGTCCACACAGCAGCTGTAACAGTGATCTTATTTCCTTCAAACTGCACGTTTTATCGATTTAAAAGTACTCCTAAGGGCTGTGATGTTGTCAGCCCCAGCTGTGGTTCATTGGCACTCTGGCCCAAGTGTGGTCAGGGCTGAGCTGCATGCGTTCAGTTTTTCTCAGTTCCTTTGGAGTCCATAGAATGTGTAGTCCCAAAGGAATATTTGGATGTAACCAAGTTCTGAGCAGGTCCTGTTAGAAAGCAAACAGCCATTTGTTTCCAGAAGGACTTGAAATATAATTGAGTATTAAAAATCAAAGTCTCAGGTGTTAACCTGTAAAATTCCTGTGTGAGAATCTGCCTCGAGGAGCTCTAAAGAGACTGAAGTTTCCATTCCAAAATGCTCAGTGTGGGGCCTGTGTTCATCTACGCTATAAACAATTGGAAAAAGCAGGTTTATGAGCACAAACGTCAGTTTTTGAGACTACATCCCAGAGAGATGCAGCTTCACTCTAATTTTTTAAACTATCTTTTAAAGCAGGAAGACAGTGTCATACTTTCCTGTGTGCATCCGTGCCTCTCGGGCTCGTGGAAGCAGCACAGACTTCTTTTGTTAGCAGAGCTCCTCGTGGGCAGCAATTGTAAAAGCTGTTGTGCAATTTCCTCAAGATAAGTGCTTTGATTTCTACATCCATTGGCTTGAGCTGAAGGAAGCACTTAAAAAAGAAATACTAAAGATGCCGAGCAATTTTGGCAGAATTGGGCAGTTTGAAAATGATCTTTGCATTTGGTGTTACTCAATTCCCACTGTGCCGCTGTGACATACTTGTAGGTGCATTCAGGTCAGAGATGTTACAGTGACATGAGTGTGTGACTGATGGGAAATGAGCACTTCACCGATTTCAAATTCAGTGTGGAAAATGAATGTGCTGTCAAATAGCTAAAGAGAGTGAAAAATCTTTAATTAGTTTTTTTCCTCTCAGGCATTTGAAGTCTGTGCCTAATTTCATCAGCCCTAGATGTGAATTTTTGTTTTCCATCTTCAATGATTTGCAATATCCATGGAGTCCTGTTCAGTCCCCCCTGTGTGTGTATTAAACGAGCACAGAGCACAATCTTCACTGGATGGAAGAGACTGCAGTGAGGGGAGGGCTGATGACCTCCTGAAGATGGTCCCACTGCCACCAGCTGGGTAAAGTGGCTGTCAGGAAGAAGCAGGATGTAGGAAGCTTTCACCACGTGCACGGTGTTCATGTCCATGTGCTGTTCTGTTTGTGTGGCTTTTAGGGGGAGCTGGAGCGTCAGCTTCTTCAGGCAAATCCCATTCTGGAATCCTTCGGGAACGCGAAGACGGTGAAAAACGACAACTCCTCCCGCTTTGTGAGTGATCCCTTTTCTCTTGGAGTCTGTAAATCGCATGACTGCTTGTGGAGAAATTCCTCTTCACAAGTTTAGCTGGTACCGAAAGGTTTCTTTACTCTTTCCTTGGTGGCCTCAGGTTCTGCTGTAATGCCTTCTGAATTGTGCTGGAGTCACTGAGGATGCATCTTTGTTGGCTTTTGACAAAACTTGCTTTACTTTTACCCAGTCTGTAGTGTCCACTGTTGTTGAGCTGCCAATGGTATTCGTAGTGTAACAGATACATCTGTGCCATGGAGCTGAACGGTGACTTGCATGCCCAAATCACTGCTGAATGATGATAGAGTCTGAAGAGATGCAGCACCTCTGGGGTTTGGCTGAGCGTGTTGCCTTCCTGCCAATAGCTGCTGATTGGTTTAGGGAGAATATCCTCAACTTAAGGAAGAACAAGGCACCAAGCTTACGTATAAAAACTGCTCTAAATTTCAATGCCCTTTTGACTGCTTTACTGAAGGGAAGCCAGGAAGATAGCATGACTTACATTTGAAGGCAGAGCACTGCTGTAGCTGGTTGAGTTTGGATGGGTTGGTGCCTTCTGCTTCAATGGTAGGTGGCTTCTTTTCTTGTGTTCCTTTGAAGCCGTTGGTGGAATTTGGGGTGAAAAAGCTGTCTTCTGTTTTCAGGGAAAAGTCGTTTATAGTGCGGCTTTAAAACTGTGTGGGAGGCATTAAATCTTTTCTCTCGCAAGAACTGAACTAAAATTTACAGAATAAATGAAAGATTTTTGGCTGCCTGATCTTTCAGCGGCTGCCTGGATTCATTTGTACAAAATCAGCTCAAGCGATAAGGGCTCTGGGGGGTTGCATGACTGAGTCCTTCTGTGTTAGGAGTCAAGAAGGGAGAGCAGAGTACTACAGAAATTCAACTTTTTGATAACTTTATAGCCACGTTGGTTGCAGTACTGGCTGATACTCATACATGTTATGATAGGATTTATAATATCAACAGGTTTGGCTGCCCAGTAATTCTTTGTTCCGTTGCTTGAATCCATCAAACACTGCACTAACTTAACAAAGATACTTTTCTTCATGGAAGTTGTTAGCATCTGCTCTGTATTACGTTGAAGTCTGCACTGCCATCGTGAACATAATCGCTCAGATGGCTCCAGCTCTCTTTTTATAAAGGAACAAGTTTAATGCACTCCAGATGGTGTCGTCTTTATGTTAAAAAAAAAAAGAGAAAAAAAACCTACTCATAAAATCTTTAGCAACAGGCATTTCAAAATCCGACTTGAAAAATGTGTCCTCCCACAAAGTGGGAACTGCTGTTGTTCAGCGCACACAGGCCTGACAGTCTAAGGCTGTTCTGATAATCCAGATAATACTGAAATGAGGCTCGTGTCAAGGCATTTTCTTCTTCTCTCTCCTTGACAAAATGCAGTGTTCTTCTGTATTTCCCGAAATAAATTCTGGAGGTTGCAGTGGATGGGAAAGTGGTCTTTGTTGGGTTCCTATTCCAGCACTGAACGCTGCTTTCCCCCTTGTGTGGTTTTCAAGAAGCTGTGTACTTCAGTGCTATAACAACAGTGTAAACAGCATTTGGTTGTTAGATACAGTAGTGGTGGTCATCCTACTGATGAGTTAAAGATTTCACAGCAAGATTTGCCTGAGCTACAAGGCATATTAACATCTCACCTCATGGGAGATAAGCTAGAGAAGCGGCCCGTCTCGTGCAGACTTCAATGGGAGCTGAATGTCGAGGCTGAGGGTGTGTGGGTCTCCTCCTCTGTCTGCCTGCATTGCCTCCCAGTTAGTTTCATTCATGGAACTGGGGACTGGCAGCAGAAGTTAAATAACCTCTAAGTGTGAAACGGAGTAAAGCAGTTGCTAATTATGCCAGAAAAAGCTACAGACTAGACATGGTGTAGTGCTTCACGTTTGCTTTCACATGAAACATGGCAAATTGAAGCCGTGTCCTCCTGAGCAGGATTTGTCATCAGTTATGTGTGTGAAGCTGTCCGCTGCCACTGCTGACACAGGTGCTGACACACGTTCCATCTAGCCAACGGGCTGTGTTTCACAAAGTGCCAGTTTCCCCATTGTAACAGTTACAAGCACAGCCTTCTGGACTTGTTACTGCACAAAAAATGAAGTGCTTTAAGTTGAGCCTAGAGTATTCTCAGAAACAGGAATTGTATTGCTGCTCCGTGACAGGATGCTTGAAAACGTGCCCCCTTCTTTACCGCAGCTCTGATTTCCCAACCACGCTGCAGGTTAATCAGCAGGGACAAGCACTGAAGCTAATTCATAGTATTCCAACAGTTTTAAGAGAGCTTTGAGAACTCTGTATTAAAAGCTGTAGAAAGTAAGGCTTCAGCTGGTTTTACGTCTCTTTCGATCCCTGACGTGGCTGGGTGAGCAGCATGCTGAGCCTTGTGTGCAAGTCTCTGACATGACTGGGCTTAACTGGGAAAGTTGAGAAGCTGAAGGTGTTCTGCTAAGTTGTAATTATTTGAATGACCTTGGTAATGTGTGCAGGTGTTGTAATAGTGCAGCGTGGCAATACATTCCAAGAACATCAACTACAGCGAGCCATCACTAGAACACATCTATTCTCCGAGCTTGTAGAGTGGAATTTTTAATGTGGAAATCAGTGGCGTGTTCCCTGAGCTACATAGATCTGCCAAACAGGAATTCTTTAACATACCAATAAACCAATAATAGCAATAATCTGCCAGACCTGAGGTTTGTGAGGATTTGGATGCTGCATATCAGCAGACTTTCAGAAATCTGTCTCTTTTCACAAGAGGTTGGTAGGTGACTCTCTGCAGCTGTCATCCAAAGATGCACTTTAGTGGCTGTTAATAAACTGCCATTGATGCTCGCTGTGCTCCAGAACCTGTTTCTACGTAGGTAAGAGTACAGACATTGGATGTGATGAAAACAGAGATCCTGATGTGGTTGCTGAGTGTTCCCACCGGTTTCTTCACATTTGCAACCAAGGCAATACTTTACAGTTTGTGCTTTTGAAACCTGTAAGTATGGCAACAGTACTTTTAGAAGTGGTCCAGCTCCAAGCCAGAGGCAGTGGGGAACATTTGTGGCTGAGTGACAGGCCAGCCTACTGATGTGGCTTCAAAGTGTTTTAATTTGGTTGGACTCTGATACCTGATGTAAAGCACTCACTCACAGCCTCCTTCTTCCCAAGATCCACTGTGTGTGTGGGAAGTGTGATCTGTATCACAGAATCATTAAGGGTGAAGAAAGATCTCTAAGATCATCACATCCAATTGTAAGCCCATTGCCACCATTCCCAGTAAACTACGTCCCTCAATGCCATACCTGTGTGGTTCCTGAGCACAGCCAGGGATGGTGACTGCACCACCTCCCCGCGCAGCCTGTGCCCAAGCCTGACCACTCTTACAGGAAAAAATGTTTACTGATATCCAGCCTGATCCTCCCCTGGCACAAACTGAGGCCATTCCCTCTCATCCCATCACTCTTACCTGAGAGAAGAGGGCTCCTGCTGCACCACAACCTCCTGTCATGGAGGTGTAAGGGAGCAATAAGGTCACAGCCTTTCCCTCACCCAACAGGCGGATGACCTGGGCACAGCAGGAGGTCGAGTCGCTCAGACAGGAGCTTTGTGAACCCTGTTGGCTGGGCCTGGTCATCCTGAAGATAGAATTGTAGAATCGCTCAGGTTGGAAAAGACCTTGAAGATCATCGAGTCCAACCACGACCTTCCCAAACTACCTAACTAACAGCCCTCCACTAAATCCTGTCCCTGAGCACCACATCCAAATGCTTTTTAAACACATCCAGGGATGCTGACTCAACCACCTCCCTGCGCAGCCCATTGCAGTGCTGAACAACCCTTTCTGTAAAGTTTTTCCTGATATCCAACCTAAACTGGCTCAGCTTGAGGCCATTTCCCCTCGTCCTGTCACCAGTGAGCAGAGACCAGCCCCGCTCTGCTGCAAGCACCTTTCAGACATTGGAAGAGAGCAGTGAGGTCTCCCCTCAGCCTCCTTTTCCCCAGACCGAACAGCCCCAGTTCCTCCAGTCTCTCCCCATAGGCCACAATCTCCAAGCCCTTCACAGCCTTGTTGCCCTTCTCTGGACCTGCTCCAGCACCTCCATGTCCTTTCTGTACTGAGGTGCCCCAAACTGAACACAGCACTCGAGGTGAGGCCTCACCAGTGCTGAGCACAGGGCAGGATGACTTCCCCAGTCCTGCTCACCACAACATTCCTGATCCAAGCCAGGATGCCCTTGGCCTTCTTGGCCACCTGGGCACACTGCTGGCTCATATTCAGCCCACTGTCCATCAGCCCTTTGTGGAGAAAAGATGTACACTGAAAAGAGGAGTCTGTTCTTTCTTTATAACTGCTAGGGAAGAGAGGGCATGAAGAGAGATAGCAAGCACCCTAGTTGTAGAAAAGGAAGAGTTGTGATGGTTGAGGTGGGCAGATAAAGCCTACGTGGGTTACAGCCTGAAGATGTGGGGATGGGTGCATTTAGTATAGCAGTGCTGAGCTTTTATCACTTAGGGACTTGTCAATAGGAGAACTTGAGCCTCTCTCTTAGAAAAGTCTTTCATAAGTCTGCCTTACAGATATACCTAAAATCTTAGTGCTTTAACCTTCAGAAAATGTTCATGTGCACAGAAACGTGTTTTTGAAGTGAGGAGTGCATTGAATGGAGAAGATTTCATTTTGGCTTGTGTGAAATGCCTGTTATTCAATGTGCAAATGCCGTTGTTCTCAAATAGTTGTCACAATCCCAAAGTAAGTACTTAACAAACATATCTTTTCTCTACAGGGCAAGTTCATTAGGATTAACTTTGATGTTACTGGTTATATTGTTGGGGCCAACATTGAGACGTGTATCCTACTTAATGTCATATCAGCATTGGAATGTGAAAGGTTACCTGATTTCTACAGTCATTCCGCCGTGTCCATCTCTTCCTTTGTTTCAAAATAACTGATCAAGTATCAGAGTCAGCATGCTTCCTTATGCTTAGAAACCGGATATCCCAGCGTTTAACGCTCTGAAATCCGCTGGATTTTCTGGCCAGCCTTAAAAGCAGGGTATGTGAAAGTTAAATAAGTTATTTTGAGTGTTCTCACTCTGTGACAGTGGTGGAGGAATACACTGCTAATTAAAAGTGCCCACACTACTGTGCCCAGTGCTCAGTGCCCTCACTGCTGTCTGCCAGGAAGGAGGAGCTCAGCAACAGCCCTGGCACTGCAGGTGTCGTTGTACCAGGTCAGCTTCTGGTGTCCCAGGCCTTCTGGATAGCAGGCAAGGCCAAGTAACACAAGACCTACTAGCAATTAATGCTGAAGCCTAGTTTAGTTTTAGCTTTGAGGCCCGTTTTTATTTGTGACTGCCTAAAAACAAGTGAGAACACTTACACTAAAAGCCTTTCTCAAGTGGTTTTGTTTATGCTAAGGATGTGTATGTAAACTTTTTTAGTCTGTTTAGACTATTCTGGGGGAAATAGCAGCAGGGTGGTCATCAAATTATGAAATCAAAAGCTTTGGTCAACAATACCTTGTGAATGTTATTCATAAACAGCGATACAACTCAGCTTTCATTCTGTGCCTACAAGTTAACTGCTTCATGGGAAGTGCAGTGTGTGTTTGCTGCTCCACAGAATGTGATTTCCCAGTAATGCTGGGGAATGCCTACAGTTAGTTATTCAAAATGCAGTTTAATGCTGAGTGATTTTCTTTCTCAGTTCAGTATTTAGCACAGCAGTGATGGCAGCTGTTGCTTTTATGAAAATGCAGGTAACTGTTTTGCCTGGGGCTTTGTGGGGACAGGAGGACTTTGCTCTTGGGGAGTTGTTTTCATGGCAGGATCTGCCTTTGTGTCAGACATTTCAAGTAGGATATCCCATGTCTGTGTTACAGTTTGGGACATCAAAATGTGAAAGCATTAACACCTTGTGGCAGCTTGTTAGAAGTTACCTGCTGCACATGGTTGAATTTGAAAAGTGTTTAAAGGCGATGGAGAATATCTTATGAAAATGCTGCCTTGTGAAATTGATAAAAGTGCCGAACGCACTTCAGCTGAAGTACTGCAGAGTTCAGCAGCTGCTGGGTTTTTGTTCTTAGAGCAGCACTGCCATCCTCAGAGAGGAATGACTGAAGAAGGATGACCAGCTCCCCTCTCACTTAGGCTCCAGTTGATCCATTACAGTGGTTGTCAGCTGCAGGCAGCAAGGAGATACAGGCACCATCCAAGAAATGAGTTTGCTGCAATTAAAGTGAGCTTCTATCTGAATTTGAAACCCCTCATTGAGCGTTACTGAAAGTTTGTGTTGGGTTTAGTCCTGTCATCACTATGAAAGTCCCTTTTGCTCCTTGTAGAATTACATAGCCTGCTTTGAAAGAGTTCTGTTTGCACAGGATGTTCTTTTCACCAAAAAATGTAGAAGATCCTTGACTAGCTGTGATCAGACCTGCTGGAGAAGTCTCGCGCTGTTCGCCAAGCTAAAGATGAGAGGACATTTCATATCTTCTACCAGCTGCTGGCTGGAGCAGGAGAGCACCTCAAGTGTAAGTGAAGATTCCCACTCTTTGATCCTGTTTCTTCTGTGTCCTGAGTTTGGTTTTTTGTTAACACAGTAGTGTTTGAACTGTTGTTTGGTCTTGAAACTGAGTTTTGAAAGAAGAGCAAAGGAAAAGACCGGGTGGCTTTATTTTGAAATAACCTCTGTGTTCTGTCAAGCGTGCTGTCAAGCCACAAGCAGATGGCTGCTCCAAGGCAAAGTCCGCTTTGGGCAGGGTGGTGGCTTCGGTGTCCGGCCAGGATTCACTGAAGTGAAACTGCAGCACTTCTCAGTGATTAATAATGAATCCTGCTGGCAGTGACAGCCAGACCCATTCCAAGCAGCTCCTTCTAACTGGGGGGAACAGCAGCCATTTTGCCAAAATGCAACGAAACCCCGAGGCTTTCTCCACCCTTTGCTGTACTGTGGTGATCCTCTTTTTCTTTGGTACCTGGGAATTCCTGCTAGGCTGTGAGAAGTGAAGCTGTATGAAAGCACAGACTTCTGAGAATTGATCCATTCCTTCTGTGTAAGAAAAATTTGTATTTGACATTTCTGATGTGTCATCAATACCAAGCTCCACTTCTGCCAGTATGTGTTACTTTTCAATAGAGATGCTTGTTTTGGGATACTTTAAATAGGAATTCATGATTGTGGTAGACCTGAGTAAGGTGATGTTCTTCTTACAGGCATGATGCATTAAAGAGCTAGTGTAGGTTGCTACAGACAGAAGCAAGAATCCCAGAATCTCTGCTTTTAGAACACACTCTGATGTTTAGAGTTTTAGAAAGAACGAATTGCTAAGCTGGTATGATGACATGCAGTCATAGCTGAGGAACTTTATTTTTTTGTAAAGCATGGGTTATTCCTCTAGTGAAAGCAGAGCACAAGTGGGTGTGAATAGCAGTTATTTAGCTTGTTCTTCTCTTCTCCTTCCCCCCAATACAGCTGACTTACTGCTTGAAGGATTTAATAATTACAGATTTTTATCCAATGGCTACATCCCCATTCCTGGGCAACAAGACAAGGATAACTTTCAGGAGACAATGGAAGCAATGCATATCATGGGCTTTTCACACGATGAGATCTTGTGTAAGTTAAACCTCTTGCATTTTTAAAGTGTACTTTTTTCTCTCTTGCACACACTCACTACGTTAGAGTCACCAAATTTAACATTGCTTCAGTATCTTGACAGCCTGCAGCAAGCATTTGCTTAACATAAGTTTACAGCTGAGTTAAAACCATTGCTAATAAGTGTAGTACGAGCTTCATTTCCTTTGTGAACTTGTACTTCAGCTTTGGAAGGAAAGTGTTTTAAGTAAGAGGAAAAAATTGTGAAGCTGAGCCCTTTTCAATAAACTGGTCTGTATGTCTTTGCTCATACAGCAATGCTGAAGGTGGTGTCTTCAGTGCTACAGTTTGGAAATATTTCCTTTAAGAAGGAGAGAAATACTGATCAAGCTTCTATGCCGGAGAACACCGGTGAGTGGATTGCATTTGTTTGGCTTCCATTAACTTGAGCTGGGGTTTTCTTCCTATCATTTGTTAGTGCATATCTCTTGAAAGTACAGAGCAGTCTTCTGAGCTTCCTTGCTGAAGTTTTGTGCCAAAAAGAGGCCATGATAGTGATGGTAATAGCCAAGGGGCAATTAGTAAAATTCTCTTCCATTCTTGTAATACAGACAAATTTAGGTATCCATCAACAGAATTTATGTTGTTTGCATTGCTTTTAAACTTTGGATGAGTATTTCAGTTCTAGTCTTGTTTATTGCTATCTACAAAGACTTCAGCACTGGGAGAAAGTGCGTGCTTAAATGGAGTTGTTTTCTTTGGTTCTGGACAGCAGTTTGCTTGCCAATGATAAGAACCCTTGAGCCAAGCACAACTTCCATAGTGAAATGGGGGAACTTAAGAATGCTTTGTTTCAGAAAATCTGGTTTCTAAAGTGGTATGATAGTGTGACTAGAAATGAATTTCTCTGTTAGTGCCTTCACTGTAACGCAACCAGCATTTTCAGGAATTCTTCCTTCGCTGAGCTGCTGAAATGGTTGTCAGATTTTTAACTTAGTACTTAAGTTTTGGCCTTCTAAAAGTTGTGGAAAGTCAGCTTTGAGAGCTGCCTTCAACGCACCGAGCGGGAAGAAGAATTCACAAGACCTGCTGCACACACACAGCTCAAATTCTCGTCCATCTTGTTCCACAATTGCCCTAATTTGCTGTGCCTGCTTGCTGCTTGTGGAGTCCAAAACTTTTGTCATTCCCCAGCAGTGGCCTTCTGCCCAAAGTGTTCCAGCAGGCAGGTATGGATTACAGCTGGGTAATCATTGACTCGGCATTTGGCTGGCAGTTTGCATTTGGAGTTTTTCAGGGAGAGAAAAAGGTTGGGTGTGGGATTGGTTTTTGGGCTGAGGCAACTCAATGGAGTTGGGTTTTTTTCCCATTAAAAATAAAAGGGATCTACAAAAGAAATAGATGTTTCTTCTTTCCTGACCATCTTCACTTTTGCTTTATTACTATCAATTTTGGACATTATGTCCAATATTGTACTTAAGAATTTTGATACATTTATACTGTTGAACAGTTGTAACACTGGATATAAAATTCTGAATTTAAAAGAGAAGATGCTGAAAAGCTCAGCTCGTAGTTGAAGCCTCTGGCTGTTGTCCTGCGTTTAAGAAGTGCTGTGTTGGTCTACTTGGTGATTCTTACCACGTCTTTTTGAAGGCGCTTTTTGAAACTGATCTTTACCAGCTTGTCATCTGTATTGTCACATCTCGCTGATGGCTTTCCTCAGTGTCCTGCAGAGAACTGATGGTGCTGAGTTTAGGTGTGTCTTGAATAGGCTGGGAAGACAATTGTGTGGGTGGTGAAGCAACCTGTATTTAGGGGAAAAAAAGTGGAAGATTTTACCCGGTGTCATTGATAAAGGTGTTAAATAGTGCTCATCTACTTGTCTTTGGGTTTCCACCTGGGTGTCAAGCAGTTGACTGCAATGCTTTGAGTTCTACCCTCCGGTCTTTTCCTTGTCCACCAAGTGAACCGTGCATCATTTCCATGCCTCTCCACTTCAGGGACAGGGATGCCGTGCAGCACAGCATCAAACACTGCATGAATCCAGGTAGATGGTGTCATATCCCTCATCTACCAGAGCCATAACGCCATTATGGAGCAGATCTCAGACATGATTGCCCTTAATGAAGCGGTGCTGGCTGTCACCAATATGGCTTCCCTTAGGGCATGTCGTACCTGACAAATGTCCGTGCATGCAGCTAAAGTGAAGGCAGTGCTCTGCTTGTGGTGCCACGTGAATTTCACCACAGCTGTGTTTGTTTTAATTTGTAGGGACAGGCAGAATCTTTTAAAGGAAGCGGTGTTTTGAATGCCACCTAAAGAAAAATATAGAGGAAGCTTTTGTATGTTGGTACCAAGATCTACTTTTAATGAGGATTTATAAAAACAGCTCTTCTTATTTCTACAATAAATCAGTGAGGTGCTGAGGGTTTGAAACAACTTCCTGGACAGTGCAGGGCGTCCTGCTGCAGGGCAGCACTTACCAGGCCTAAAAATATCCACAGTGTCAACTTCATTTTTAGAAATCTGGAATCATAAGCACCTAACCTGTTGGAAAGGTGGTGTGGAAAGAGGATTGGTGCGACAAAAATATGCAGCGTTGGTGTGAGTAATGCCTAATGTCAGATAACAAGGCTGACATCAGGAGTTTTTGCTGTCTAACAGTGAGCTGCTCTTTGCTCAGTTCGAAACTTGACTGTGTAACACGTTGTACAGTGTGCTCCATATGGACTGTAACACAAACATGCATAGCTTTATGCTGACACCTGTCTGTACTGGAAAGGTTTGTAAGCGACATTTAATAAGATGGAGTTGACGTGTGGCATCATGCTGTGTTCTGTTTTTTGTTTCTGGAGGTGAAAATGTTTCCACTCAAGACATGAGGATGTGTCTGCAGGCAGTGGTCTGCTGCAATTTCTTGAGCTCTAGCATTTTTCACATTTCCTTGAGGGAAGTCGGTGGGCTCTTTCTGTAATCACTTGTATCAGCTTTTTGAAGTCCTGCACACGTGGGCTCTGCAGTCGGGTAGATCTGTCCCCAAAAGCACTGCATCTCCCCGACAGCTACTTTGGACAGCTGTTCAATTCTTAAGCCAGCTCATCGAATGCCTTTATTCAGCAGCTTGCTTCACCCGTGTTGCTGGCTGCTGTGCAGGATTTAAGTGCTGACATTTGTTACTTTTATACCCAGTCGCACAGAAACTCTGCCATCTGCTGGGAATGAATGTCATGGAATTCACCCGGGCCATTCTGACACCGCGCATCAAGGTCGGCAGAGACTATGTCCAGAAAGCCCAGACCAAAGAACAAGTAAGTTTGGGTACTGAAAATTAAGTGACAGAGTGCCCCATCCTGGTTAGCTTTTAATTCAGAAAGGCGGTATTAAATGTGTACTGCCTCCAAATTTAAATTTAGTTTTCATTAAATGTTCTTACATGGTAGAAATCTGTAGGAGAGTATGAGGAAAATCTTCCTTTTCCTTGGCCTTCTGCTGGTTTCATCATTTCACTTGTTCTTATCAAATGCATAGAGGTCTTTTTATGCAGCAGTTTAAAATGACATCTCAGTAACTCTGCAGAAACCTGCTGCTTGTTTTCATTCCTCAGTGGCATTAACTCCATTAAACTTCTTTTGTTACTCAGCCATCCTTGGTAGCATCCGTGTCTGTGTTCTTTTGATGACTTTTCCAGAGTCAATAAATCTTCCTGTTTGAATTTTCAGGCAGACTTTGCAGTGGAAGCTTTGGCAAAAGCCACCTATGAACGCCTCTTCCGCTGGCTCGTTCACCGCATTAACAAAGCTTTGGACAGGACCAAACGACAGGGAGCATCTTTTATTGGAATTCTGGATATCGCTGGATTTGAGATCTTTGAGGTACTTTACAACTTTAACCAGACTTTCTTTTCCTCTCCACGTTGCTGTGCGTTCAGGCTTAACTGTAGAACCTCTTAATGCGTGCACGTTCCAAGGCTGCAGGAGGGCTTTGTGTTTTGTATTGCAGTGCTCTGATAACCTGAATGATAGTGCCAGGAAGTCACACTCTGGTCTAAACCATTCTTCTATGTGTATGTGATGTTCTTGTATGTGATGGTTCGACAGTTGTTTTTCCTATGACATGCTAGTTTCATGTATGAATAATCCTTTTTCCACTTGTCTCTACAGCACACTTGAATGCTGTGTAGTTTGGGGAATTGCCTCATGAAGTAATTTCCATTTTTACTTCCAAACGTGATAAATATTGACACTGAATTAACATTGCTTCCTAATGCTGTTTTTGCAGTTGAACTCCTTTGAGCAGCTCTGCATCAACTACACCAATGAGAAGCTTCAGCAGTTGTTCAATCACACCATGTTTATCCTGGAGCAAGAGGAGTACCAACGAGAGGGCATAGAGTGGAATTTCATTGACTTTGGACTGGATCTGCAGCCTTGCATTGACTTAATCGAAAGACCTGTGAGTTTGTGCAGTAAAAATGCTCTAAGACAAAGAGATTCAACCTGGGGGTTTGTTGTTTAACGCTTGCAAATTTATGCAGAGGTATTTTGAATAGCAGTTGCAGAAAACAAGTTAATTTGAAGGATGGGTCCAAAGACTAAAATACCATGTATTAGTAAAAGGATTTATCCTGAAAGGATTTTGCCCTGATGTCAGCATAGAGCACCGTGGTATTAAGCTACTATTTTTACACGCTTTCCCTTATACTAACAAAGACTTCAGTCCTGTCACTTTCATGCTAACCCATGGCAGTGCATTGTAGAAGCTTTACTGTGCATTGGTTAAAAGGCCCTGTAAATAGTTCAGCAGTGTTTTAAAGGTGGTGTTACCACAGTGTTTTTATATTCTGGTTGCCCAATATATGGAAGCTTAAGGCTTTAAGCACAAGCTGGATTCAGGAGTGGGCAGGGGTAACAAAGATCACCATTCCTAGAAGGCTTTCTCTCTTTCCACATTACAAGTAAGCCATCAAAATTATTTTGAACTTTTTAATTTGCACCATGATGTTGTGGTTACTGTTCTGTGCATTCAGCTGTGTGTCTCGGGTGCACAAAGTCATCACTGCTAACAATTCTGTGCATCCCGAGGAGAAGAGCTGTGCTCTTTGTTTGGTGCTGTTCAGTTTTTTCTTTGTGTTGGAGTAGAAGGGAAGTCTCGTTTCAGTTACGACAGTTCTGCTCTTGAAATGCAAAACTTTGGAAAGTTTTGTCTCCTTGGAAGGTAAAATATCTTCCACAAAGGCTGGGGAGTGCTTTCAGTATTGCGGATGTTAAGTGAAAATCCTATCCTCAATCCAAGTGCATTGAGTTACAAGAAGTAACTCTTAAAGCAAATGTTGGTGCTGTCCTAATTTTTGACACCTGAAATATTTTATGTCACGCTGTAGGTAAATATGAACACCTCTTCAAACGTGTTAGCTTCATGTTCATTAGATGCTTTAGATATACAAATATTTATGACCAGTTTTTCCATTGCATTCCTGTGTGCATCACTGTGTCTTCCCCGATTCTGTCAAGCATTTCTGCAGCTGTACAGCAGGTGTTGGTTCTTCCCCGCTTCGTTTTAAGAACAAGCAAACCCTCGAGCAGGGTGCAAAGCGAAAGCTAAGCCTGCTGGATCGTTCTGTGTGCTGCTACTGCATATCAGCACAGGGGTTGGTGTGTGGCTGCCCCAGGGGTACTGAGTGCCTTTGGGGGATAATGATCTGCAGTTTTGCCCACATTAAAGCATGACAGTAACTGCTGTAGAAATAATGAGTGTGCTGCTGTGTACACACGTTGCAGAGATGTTTGTGTGGAGCTCTGGAGGTCATCTATTCCAGGCTCTGCTGAAAGCAAGGCTCTGGTCATCGCCAGATCATGTCAGCTGTTTGTGAGCACTTCTCCATGGAATGAATGGATGGAACCAGTCACAATGTCTTCGTGGAACTAGATTCCCTCACAATTTGCTTTAATTTAAATCAAGTGTGAATCAGCTGGACAAGTTTTTATTGCAGCATTCAGTGGGGTGTCTTAAATGCAAAATATTAAGAAAATAAATGTGTATTAAACATGGATGTGAATCCATCTGTATTTCAGGCAAACCCTCCTGGTGTGTTGGCGCTGTTGGATGAAGAATGCTGGTTTCCTAAAGCTACTGACAAAACATTTGTGGAAAAACTGGTCCAAGAGCAAGGAACCCACTCCAAATTCCAAAAGCCAAGACAGCTGAAGGACAAAGCAGATTTCTGCATTATTCACTATGCAGGGAAGGTAAGAGAGTGGTGTTGAGAACTTGGTTAGAAATGTTCATTTGGGGAAACTAATATGAGGTGTAGGTACCTAATTGAAGAAATACTTGTGCAGGAAGGTGGCCTCATTTTATTTCCTTGGGCATATTCAGAAGCACTCTGATGGAACTGTTGTTACCACACAGCAGATAGCAGTGATATATATTAGTATTAAATTAAAATTTCAGTTCCCCTTAATTTTGCTGCCAGTTCTTAAAGGTGAGTTTCCTCAAGGTTAAGAGGAATCTATTCTGAATATCTCTGCAAGTTGATGGAAGTGCTGTAAGGCTGTGCCAGTGCTAACTTCTTCACTTGTGTTCCCTCCATTCAGTGGAAGGCTTTGCGTATCCCTGTTTATAACTTCATCTTTACTGTTGATTCAGTCTTTATATTTCTGCTGGGGGATGGAGACCAGAAGCAGAGTGAACAGGTCCATGGGGTAACCATCCAATTCTTGACAGCATTTTGTGGAACCTCCATGATGATGCTGTCTGTACTGTAAGGCCGTGCTCGTAAGCAGATTCATGATTAGCTAAGCTTAGTCCTGGTACTGTTTGTTTGCTCTGATTTAGAAGAAACTAACTCTGTGAATTGAACTATCCTTTCAAATTAAGTGTTAATAGCTGTTATTATCTGTTTGGTGTCACTGCAGCCGACTGGATAATTACAGTACAAAGTGAAATAAAGAAATTGGATGTGTTGTATCAATATCTAAAATATTAGCTTAGAAACAATCAAATCATCATTTACTGCAGTTCATAGTAAATGAACTGTGAAATGAAATATTACCTTTAGGTAATCAAAATGAAGTAAAACATCTTTGTACCTGACTACAGGGAAGTAATAGATCTGAAGAGGAGTTCAGCTGTGTCACACTGAGTGGGTGTTTCTGTGATACTGACAGTGCATTGCATCAACCTTCTGGGATAGGAGGCATTTCTCAGTTATTAACCAGCATCTGTGTGTCCTTCTGAAATTGTTTGTAAAATATCTTTTCCTGCAAGAAATACAACAATGAAAGGGTTTATGTAGAACTGCTACATCACAGTAAAAATCCTCATTTTTCAGCACATTCTTAGTTGACTCTTGAAACATTTATCTAAAGTAAATGAAAAAGAGAGTGAAGATAATACGCTCTGATTTGTGGCATTTGGCTGCTCTGCAGGTAGACTACAAGGCAGATGAGTGGCTGATGAAGAACATGGACCCACTGAATGACAACGTGGCGACGCTCCTGCACCAGTCTTCTGACAAATTTGTTGCAGAGCTTTGGAAGGATGGTAAGAGATGGTGCTCTGAGCACGACTGGTTAGAGCCTTCTTGCGGACCAGTACCTGTTTCTGTGCCTGTGATCTCCTTACCCTCATCTGTACATTGTAGATACCTACGTTTTCTCTGTTTAGCACCAGAGGTACAGAAGAAGCTGCGTGGCTCATATGGTCTGTGCACATATCCCATTTCTGAGTAGCTGCTTCTCATATTCATTATTTGAAGAGATACTCACTACTTGTCAACCTGTGTCAAATTTTATCTGTAATGTTACATCCAAAACTCTTAATTTGACTTGCTGCTTTGAAGTTCTGTATGTAAACAGCTGTAGTACTACTTGCTATTAGCAAAGTGTCTCATCTTATATGAGCACCAGCACAGTGCAGTGGTGAGTAATACCATGGAAAGCAGCATTTCCTACAATAAAATCCATTAGCAGTCATGCTAGTGCTTAAATATTGCATATTAAAATCAGACACAGTATTTTTCCTGCATAACTGCACATTGCTGTTTAGATCGTTTTATGTGCACTCTAGCTTTAAGTATTTCTTGCTGTTTTCACTGAAATAATCCTAGAAACAGCCAAATAAATACTGAGCAGGGACTCCTCTAGTCACTAACATCACAGTGTATTAATAACAATATGCTTATCACATAATGTCTATAGTTGCTTACTCCAGGAAGAAAATCAAGCTTGTAAGATAAATGATGCTGTAGGTTTCTTCTGGGTTTCCACCTTCTCAGGAATACTGGCTTGGCTCAGCTGCAAAGAGGTGTTACAATGAATACATATAAAGAACTTTTTAGTGGAGGGTCTATTCCTTTCCCTTTGAGTACATACATAAAAACGAGTGTTTGGATCCAAATATTCAAAACCTGCTTCCACAGATGATTGAAATGTGCATGGAATATATTGTGGCCTAACAGCCTTCGTAGCACGATTAAGTCTGCTTGCAATTGATGAACCTGTTCTGTATACTAACTGAAGTGTCTTATGTATCTGCTCTTCTGTCTTTCTGTTTTTGCTGTTTCTCTGCCTTAGAGATTCAGAATATTCAGAGAGCCTGTTTCTATGACAATATTACTGGTCTTCATGATCCACCAGGTGAATGGATGTAAAACCGTAGGCCTACTAAAGGCAGGGCTGTTGTATCTACAGGAAAACCATTCTTGCTCGTAGGCTTGCATGAACTTTTCATTTCATGCTCTATTTAGGTATACCTCCACCAGGCCGATGTTCTGAGTGCATACCTATTCAGTTGCTGCTGCATACATATAGCATCTATATTTTATGCATTGCAGATGAGAAGGTTTGTTGCTTCCTGGTTCTATGTTGAGATGCAGAATTGCTGCTTCAGTAATAATTCTGGTAGCTCCAAGTATTTGAGACAATGCATAAGCTATATGACACTATCAAGCTTCTTTCTGCAGTCCAACATTGACAAAACTCTGAAAAGCTGTGGGACGTAGATTGTGGAGGGGAGGTGAAGGATCTCATAAATAGAGTGCTGCAGTGGTGGTAGTCAATGAGAAGTTTCTTTTAGATTTGATGGAATTGTCCTTTTACTAAAAACTTCGTGAAATGTTTCACTTTGTGGAAGTTGCACTCTTTTTTTTCCCCCCAAAGTATTGAAATCAAACCATTTAACCACTTCTTAAAAAAACAAGAGTATTTAATCAACCTCTTCCTCATCATTCCCTTGTTCCAGTTCCCAGGTTTTGAAGCACGTGAAGTCTGTGCATTCAAGCCTTCCCATTTTTACTCAGAGCCCACTGTTTTCTGTGCACTGCATGCTGTAGGAGGTGATATTTCCTAAGGTAATTACTAGACAGTGTGAGTCGAGAGACCTTCGTCTGTGGGTGATCCCAGTTGTGCTGTTGGATAACTGCTCTTGGCCTGAGCTGAGATGCATCTTTAAGCACTGCTTCTGTGAAGACGAGCAGCCTCAGTGTAGTTGGTTAGAGACACAACAAGAAGCACAGTTAGTCTTCTACAAAATTAAAACAGCCCAGTGTCTCAGAGATGCCAAAGGCTGAGTGGGGTCCTGTTAGGTGCTCCATTCTGATATATTACAAATTAAGCTGATGTGTTCATCTTCTGTAAGGCTGCTTCCAGTAATTTCTCTCCCACTTCTGATGTAGAACTCAGTTCTGCTTGAGAATAACCATTTGGGATGTGATCTTATGAGCAATTTGCCACCTACTTGCTCTTAGCTTTAATAAGCACCTTTGGTTCTTGCATTTCCAACTGCCTGTGGAAGATGTGGGCTCTGCACTACATGAGACTCGCAAGTGGGTATTCAAACTTGTTGCTCTGTATGTTTCAGCCCTTAATTTTCCAGCTTTGTACAGACCTTTGAAAACCAGATGGGTTCAAGTATGAAACAAAATACTGTAAATACTGATTAATATATACAAAACTAATCCTGGTAGCAATTCCCTTTGCTTTGGTTTGAACGGATGTGAAGATAACCCAACAAAAATGTAAAGCCTACATATAGCTGCTTCTTTCTGGCTGGCCAGCTTGTATTTTCTGGAGAACCAACACATCGTGTGTTTCTGCTCAGCATTAAGGACCCCAGCTATTATTAAATGCTAAGCCACCCCCTTCTGCTTCTGAAGCAAACTGTTGAACTGATTGTTGACATGAATGTGGAATCCCATTTTTGTTCATATTTTGGCCGTAAGGTCTTACTGCTGGCAGTCAGATTTGCCTTTTGTGAAAAGGAGCAAACAAGCAAAACACCCAAACAAAAGAAACCAACAGCTGGGAGATCCTCACCCAACACGTTTCAAAATCAAGGAAGAGGAGTCATCTCTACTCTGATACTTCCTGGCAGCTTTGAGGTGCTCTGTGTGCAGTTTTCCTGTGGTCAAAGTGCTCTTTTGGCAAGGGAAATCTTTTCAGGTAGATATAAAAATTGAAAGAATGATTCAGAATTGCTCACTAGTGAAAGTCTGGCAGACAGGTTTTTTTTCCCCCCTCTTGTCACTGGAATAATACTATTTCCATCTCTTCTGTAAGTCATTCCTTTCTCTTCTTTGAGTATTCAGTAATAGTCGTGCTTAACAAGCGTAGTTACCCGACTCTTCATTTTGAGCAGCTATGCCCAGATAACTAATTCCAAATGCTCACCCCAGAGGTACTTCCTGCTGGAAGAATTCTAATAATTTCCAGTTCCTAGGCAACAGTCTCTCTTCTGACTGTGCGGGATGTGTGTTTACTGGTCATGTAGAACTGCAAGTAAAGAGCTGGATGTTTTAGTAGGTTCCTACTAAAGCTACACTACTCTGCTGTATAAGCTTGTGGCTTCTGGTTCCACTGCTTCTGCACAACGTCCCTGGTACATGCTGACTGCCTTGCCTACCGGTGGCATCTCCTGTCATTTGTCCCACAAAGCTTTTGCTGCTGCACTGTTGCTCTTCTCTCTTCGCATCTCTTTATCCTGGCAAATATTAAGGTTCACTTCACTGTTTTCTCTTTGCCTTCCCAGTGGATCGTATCGTGGGTCTGGATCAGGTCACTGGCATAACAGAGACGGCTTTTGGCTCTGCGTACAAGACCAAGAAGGGCATGTTTCGTACTGTTGGGCAGCTGTACAAAGAATCTCTCACCAAGCTGATGGCAACGCTCCGAAACACCAACCCCAACTTTGTTCGCTGCATCATTCCAAATCACGAAAAGAGGGTTTGTGCTCCAGTCCACTCCTTGAATTCTTTCTCTTTGTTAGCGTTGGATTTATTCACGCTGTCCTCATCTTCTCGTTGAAATCAGAAGCCAGGCTTTGAAAAGCTTTCCACACTGACCAAATATGGTTTGGGCGACCTGACCAAGTGGGAGATGTCCCTCCTTGCCCCGTGGCAAGGAAGTTGGAATTAGATGGTCTTTAAAGTCCTTTCCAACCCTATCTCCGTGGTTCTATGAAGAAATCTCTTCTCAGTATTCCCAATACATCCCTTATTTAGATAGTTGGCTGAGAAATTTAAACTGAATAGAAATTAAAGTGTAAAAATCATGTTTGTTTTGTTTATCCAGGCTGGAAAATTAGATCCACACCTTGTTCTAGATCAGCTTCGTTGCAATGGTGTTCTGGAAGGAATAAGGATTTGTCGACAAGGATTTCCAAACAGGATTGTGTTCCAGGAATTTAGGCAGAGGTAAGAATACATACAGTCTGCTGAGGTTTTTATTTTTAAGATGAAGTTCCTTGTTAAACACTTGAAGGGGGGGGAACAACAGAAAAAACAACACAGCTGAAACAAAATCCAAAACAGTTCTTCTGAAGTGGTTTGAACTTAAATGCTACAGGTTTTCTCTAAAGAGAACAGATAAGTGAGAGCCACCTAAGCTGCATGTCTGGAGAGTCTCCTTTGCCACACACTTGTTGACTGTAGCTTTATGGCTTTATAAAAATGTTACTGGTTATTGGTGAATGTAAATATTTGTTAAATTTGCCTTGAAGGTATGAGATCCTTACTCCCAATGCAATTCCAAAAGGCTTTATGGATGGCAAGCAAGCCTGTGAGCGCATGGTAAGTGTTCATGGCTGAGTATTGTTAAAACGTTGAAAAGTTGAAACAAAAGAAATTGTTGTTAATGTAAAAATGATGTACATTCCTGTCCATTTAGATCAGAGCCTTGGAGCTGGACCCCAACTTATACAGAATTGGACAGAGCAAGATCTTTTTCCGAGCTGGTGTCCTGGCACACCTAGAGGAAGAACGAGACCTGAAGATCACAGACATTATCATCTTCTTCCAGGCAGTCTGCAGAGGATACCTGGCCAGAAAGTACGTGTGCTTTTGAGACTGGCTTTTCTTGTGGTCATCTTAAGCCTCTTTGTTAGGGAGCTGGGCTTCAGAGTTTCCATCTGAGGATTTTTCTTAAGAAAGCATGTTGCTTAAAGTATTGCAGTTATGTCCAAGGCAAGTAGGTCACTTTTACCCACTCGTTCTAACAACAGCTCCTTTTCTTAACCTTACCTGTGTGGCACATGTAGCTGTTCACAGTTTAGCTACTGTCTGCAAAAATCTCTCCTCCTGCTCCTTAGGTTCTCAGAAATACTTTGGAAAGCTGTTTTTATTTTTAAATTAAAGAAAGGTTCGTTGTTTAATTCACACTTTATCTTTTTGAGGACAAAGTCTGTTAACAGTAAGAACAAACAGCTTTTATTGTTATTGTTCTGAAAGCAGTGACTCCAGCTCTTTCCTAGCCTTTTTAATATAAGGAATGAATACTCATAAGTCAGATAGTCACCCAAACTCAAAAATAAACCTTTTATGGTCTACAAGTGTTCAACGGTTGGATAACCTTTAAAACAAGCAAGCAGAGCCCTTGACAGATGCTTTATTTAGCTGTATTTAACATTAAATGTTTTGCTTTCTCTGTCTTCAGGGCCTTTGCAAAAAAACAACAGCAACTGAGTGCACTGAAAATCCTGCAGAGGAATTGTGCTGCATATTTAAAGCTTAGGCACTGGCAGTGGTGGAGGGTCTTCACAAAGGTTTGTTACATTCTGTCACTTTCTCTGACTTGAGTAAATAAGTGCATGCAGATTCTCACGTGTTCATTTTGAATCTTTGTAGGTGAAGCCTCTTCTCCAGGTGACTCGGCAGGAAGAGGAACTTCAAGCCAAGGATGAAGAATTAATGAAGGTTAAAGAAAAACAGACAAAAGTGGAAGCAGAACTTGAGGAAATGGAGAGGAAACATCAACAGGTTTGTGCCCCAATCAGCTTCTAGGGTATGGAATTTGTATTGCAGTACCTTCTGGGTGAGGGAGGCATCTGTGATCAAAGCACTGCTCTCATCAGGCAGGTTAACTGTTTTCTTAACACTTGACTAAAAGCTGAAAGCGGGAGATAAAAGGAAAGCATTCCTTCAGGAACAGAGACAGCGTATTGAAAAGAAAAAAAGGTGGTTCTGTTGTCATTTCCTGGTGTTTGGAAAACCTCAGTAGCAGCAGCAGCAGCTTTTCCATCTTCAGATACGTTTTCAGGGTGAGGTACTTCCATCGTGTGCCAGTGCTGCTTAAGGCACAGGGAAACGATTACGGCAGTTGCTGGGCAAAGCTGAAAATGAATTTATGGTAAGACTGATACCAACTTGAAGAGCAGCTGAAGGAGTATGTCAGTGGAGGCAGACCTGTATTTGCCACTGTCATTTGAGGCATGCTATTACTGTGGTGTGGATATCTTGAATGGGGGAATGTTAATTCATGTTTACACAGTGTTTACACAGTTTACACAGTGACTGCAAATACCAGTTCAAACACACTGCTCTGCTGCTCTGCAAGGCCAGTCCTGCAAAACAGGCACTTCCCTCCTCTTTGTGCTGCTGGTAGAACGGGGAAGTGGTGCAAAGTGTGCTGCTGGGGTCTGTGGGGGGTGGGGACACAAAGGAGTGAATATTGCTGTAGTGCTGCTTCTGGAGTTGGTGCCTTCTGGCCTGTGCTAAACCCTGTGCTAGAGATGTTCATTTTTGCATGTGGACCAGGGAGCCTTGAGCTGGAGCAGAACTTGACATTTAGGTAACTCTGTAGTTGCCATATGTGTGTAGTCTCTCATGAAAGACTTCAGAATGTGAAGTTGCTACTGCTCTGCTACTTTTTCCTTAATATTTGCAGCTCCTAGAAGAGAAGAACATCCTTGCAGAGCAGCTGCAGGCTGAGACGGAGCTCTTTGCAGAAGCTGAGGAGATGAGGGCTCGCTTGGCTGCCAAAAAACAAGAGTTGGAAGAAATTCTCCATGACTTGGAATCCAGGGTTGAGGAGGAAGAGGAAAGAAATCAAATATTGCAGAATGAGAAAAAGAAAATGCAGGGCCATATTCAGGTATGCTTCTTGGTAACTGGAAATGGAAAAGAATACAAAGGGGCAGTTAAAAGGGTGGGAATGCTTACTTACCATCTCCACAGTATGGAGGAAGGTAGATCCTTAGCACCACGTGTGGAATGCAGTCAATTTGATTCTTTATTCCTTGTTACTGTCTCTGTAATTCCAGAAGTATGAGAGTGAGGGAAGAAGGAGAAATGTAAAAAATGCAGTGTTGGATTTATTGCATGTCCAGGTGGAGGATTGATGGCAGCAAGCACTTCCTGAGTGAGCAGGAGCCTGCAATGGCTGCTGGCCTGCTTTCTTCTGGAGACTGATGGGATGATACCAGTTTTAAGGGAAATGTTTCTTTTCAACATAAATGTAGTGAAAATCCTTTAGCTTCTATGAAAGAAAGACAGCTTCATCTCCCTTGAGTTGCTTGTTTTCTCTGAAATGTTTGAAGATGAGTTAGAGGTTTCCTTTTGGACATCTGGGGACTTCAAAACCTTTACTGATTGAGGGGTTCCCCAAGAGCTTAACTGTCTTTCAGCAGAGTACTTGGTGGAGAGACAAAGCCCACCTCCCATGGCTCTTGATGCCCTTTAGTAAGTATCCACGGATGAACACAGTACATCACTACTTTTCTGCTGGCATCGAGGTACTTGTGCCAATCTCAAAGCCATTCAGTTGTAGGATTGAGCTCTAGATTCATACAGAAATCAGAAATCAGCTCTGGATTCGTACAGTTTACTGTGTAAACTGGTGTCCTGTGGCATCTTTTCCCCACCACGTGTGCTTTTATACCCTATTTGGATGCAGTATCCTAGGAAGTTGTTGACGTGCAGCCCAACCTATCTTGGTTGTAATTAATAGTGCTGGGTGCCATTTCCCCCTGTGGTGTATTGTTATTGTATGTGAAGAATTAGGTAGGTGAAAGATTGTGGTGGAGTGAGAACACGTTTCCTAGGCAGCATGCTGCAACCAAATCTAAAATACAGAGTATAAAGGATTCCACCTGTGTCACATGACACTTAATTTCTTTACCAGCTTGTTGATAGTGTAGCTGGATCTGACAAAGTGAAAGTATTTTTTTTTTTTAGTTTTATTTGGGGCAACTGTTTGCTTTTTGTTCAAAATAATGTGTTTTTTCCACTAAGTAAAAGAAGAAAAATATTAATGCATAACCTGGAAAATACACACATGCAAATTGCCTCTCTTGCCAGGACCTGGAGGAACAGCTGGATGAGGAGGAGGGAGCTAGGCAGAAGCTGCAGCTTGAAAAAGTGACAGCTGAAGCTAAGATCAAGAAAATGGAAGAAGAAATCCTACTGTTGGAGGACCAAAATTCCAAATTTTTGAAGGTGAGGCTCGTTTGTTGGTAGAGATTCTCCTCAGAAATAAATCAGAAATAAATCGGTGATACCAAGTGACAGCAGCAGCTTCAGATATTTTGAGAGCTCTGTTAGCTTCAGAGTTTGTGCCTGAAGACTTGTGGGGTTGCAACAGGTTGAAGCTGAGACTTAAAGCTGCTTTAGAAGTGGCCTTTAGGAGGGTCACACTTGCCATGTGTTTCTAGTGCTCTCAGTCAGTTTGATGCAGTTTGTCATAGCTACTCTGCAGGTGCTACCATTATTCTCTGTGAACTATACAGATGTTCTGAGACTTAAGTGATAAGCAAAGAAACCAGCCCTCCCAGCCATTAATCCCATGTTCTTGGGAAACAGATGTTCATGCTTCCATTTTATTTCAGTTTATTCCAATTGAGCCTTAATACTGATGGATCAGGCACATGCAGTAACACTTGTACAGAATGCTGTGTGGGATCGCTGTGGATTTTGTGCCTTGAATTGTTTGTGCTGTTCAGACACTCTTTGAGGCACTGAAGTTATTCCCCTCCCACTCACTTCTCTCCTAACTAGGAAAAGAAGCTGATGGAGGACAGAATTGCTGAATGTACTTCTCAGCTGGCTGAAGAAGAAGAAAAGGCCAAAAACTTGGCCAAACTGAAGAACAAACAGGAGATGATGATCACTGATTTGGAAGGTTTGTTCTTTTACATCTGCCTATCAGCAGCTTTGAGGTCGTGCTAGAAAGGAATGGATCACTTACAGCAGTGCACAGATATCTGGTTTGGTCTTCTCAATGTACCCTGACACGTGCATACCTCAATAGCTGTTATTTGTTACCTAAACCTTGCAGGAAATGTTGTGCTCTTGCAAGGCTTGTTGCATCTGGCTCCTCCTTGTTGTTCTTCAGCCCACGTTACAGTTTTAAGAATCCATTTCATTTACAGATGCAGTCAGGAATTCGTGATGTTGCACGAATCCCTTGCTAACAAGGCAAAGCATCTGACTCTTAGGAATTCCTGTGCTTTTCTGTAATAATTTCTTAAAGAACATTTCTGAAGGAATGTTATTTGCCATTTATTTATTCAAAAAGAAAAAAAAAATTGGAAGCCTAAGCAAAAAAAAGCAAATGAATTATTTTGTTTTTCTCAATGTTTTGTATATCTGAAATGGTTCCATTTTTCTGTCCACTTTGTCTGGATTGTTCAACTGTTTCATCACAGATTGAAGCTGCCCTACGTATGCACGTAACCCTGCTTAATTTGACAAGGAAAATAAATGTATGAAAAACCCCTGTGACTGTACATAGCTGTTACACGGTGTGAGTAGAGTGCCAAGCTGAGATTGCAAGGCAGAATTACCCTGTGTCCTAATTTGGAAATAGTTTTGCACCAGCTCCATGGTGGCCTGTCTTGCCACTTTTAAAACTGAGGTGCTTATGGAGGAACACCAGAGCTGCGTGTTCCCTGTGTGGGTGGGTGTTGAGCTGATAGGGATGGAAGGAGATTGATGTCCATTTTCTTTAAAATTCAGCTTCTATGGCAGAGGCCAAGAGTTGGGAATGAGCAAAACTGGAAAATAATTCTGGAATCGTTGTTTGCTTGACTCAGGATCAGTGGTTTTGAAGCTATTGGACAGATGTCTTTGGTTATGGTGCCGTTCTGAGATGGATGGCTGAAAAATGGAAATTAAAGCTGAAGTGTAAGGCACGCGATTTCTTGGCTGGCAAAGCACTATAGAATAGTATTTACTCTTGGCAGTGGTTCAAGAAGCCTTAAAGCTTTCTCTGCCTGGGTCTTGGCGCTGTTGGGCACTAAAATTTAGACCAAAAAAGCAATTGATTTTGCTGTCAGATTTCTTGTGACTTCTCTCTGCCTTGTGGCAGCATTCTGAATAAAGCTCCTCAGAAAAACCATGTGAAAACAGAAGGAAAAATGCCTTTTTTTGTTGTTGTTTTGTAAGAAACTTTTAGAGGGAGAGGATTTTCCAGAGAAACGTACTGATGGTCTGAGTTACCCTGCGAGGCTGTGACAGATCATTCTTGAGCATCATGGCTCTCCTTCCATAAAGAAGATGAGGGCCTGAACCAGGAGCAAGCTTAGAAAGTATGGGAAAGAAATCTATACATAAAGAGGACCCACAAAATATTAACTAAGTCTAACAATTATGTTTATGCTCTTGTGTGTGGAGTTGTGCTAAGTCTGCACTAAGCATCAGTTTGGAAATCTGCTGTGGCTCCAGTGTTACACAGCTGGCTGCTGAGCAGTGCTGGGGCAGCGACTGCCTGCTCTGCCACAGGCAGGGGGCTGAGGTGCATTGGTGGAGCACTGATCAGGGGATGTTTTTCACAAAGAAGTGCCTCAGGGCAGGAGTACCTCAACTAAGGAAGTTTAAAGTTTGCAAAGCCTTGCAGAATATCCATGGGATGTGTTTGAAATATCCATGGGATGTGTTTGAAATATCCATGGGATGTGTTTGAAATATCCATGGGATGTGTTAGTGGCACAGATGCTTTCAAAAAACTGTTTGTCCAAACTTTCTTAAAAAAGTACTTTGCAGTAGATGTTTTGGAGCCTTGCCTCCCCCTTCAGAAGCTGCTGCACACTGTCATTTTTTCCAAACCTTTGCTGATCTTCATTTTTGAATCCTTGTGCATGTGATCATCTGACCTGGCGTTTCAAACTGCTCTTCTGCCAGACCCCATTCCTTACTTTCTGTTAAGGCTGAGTTGTTTCTGCTCCCTTACTTCCATCTTTTTGCTTCCTCCAAGGTAGCTGACTTCCTCTGAACTTTTTCTGCATCATGAAGTTTTGCTTCTTTATTTTCTCTCTCCCAGTCAGCATTCCAGCTAGAAACTAGGTGAAAAATTGACTTAATATTAATTAAACTTCCACCCCTCCTGCCACCCTCTTCCCTTGCCCCCAAACCATTGGAGCATTATTAGATTTAAAAAAAAACCAACAAAACAACTTACAAATCCTTGTCACTTCTATAGAGCGCCTAAAGAAAGAGGAGAAGACACGTCAGGAGTTAGAAAAAGCTAAGAGAAAACTAGATGGTGAAACAACAGACCTACAGGACCAAATAGCTGAGCTGCAAGCCCAGATTGAAGAGCTGAAGATCCAGCTGGCCAAGAAGGAGGAAGAGCTGCAGGCTGCTCTTGCGAGGTCAGAGCACAGTGGGGTTTGGGAGGGATGGTAGAAAGCTGCTTTCCATGACTGCTTTGAGTTAACTGTAATCATACTGGGCTGGGAGCGTTAGCACAGACACCAGAGGGAACCTGGAGACATCAGTGTGCTGTGAGCAGGCATGGCCAAACCAGGATTCAGTGTTTTGTGTGTCCTTGCACTACAAAGGTGCAGCAGTGTACAGGAGTTGGAGCTCTGGAAGCTGTTTGGTCCCCAGAGTTCAGACTCAAGAGGGAAAAACGTTTAATTGTCAGTGAGTCAGAGTGCTTTCCATGGCTGGGTGGGGAACAAATGATCAGGGCTGTGTGGTAGCCTTGCTGTTGGAACAATCTGATGTAGATGAAATGCATTTTTATTTTTTGAGTGGTGTTGCAGAAAGCATTCAGCAGACGGTGCGTTTTTGGGATGGTGTTGAATGAGATCTGCAGAACTGAAACGTTTGGATGTGAACTTGAAAAGTTGGATCGTTCTAACAGTGCATCTTATGGCACTGTGCTTGTCGAGGCATTAAGAAAGCTGCTGCACAGTTTATCTGAAGTTTTACAGTGTGTTTTTTTAAGCCATTGCGTATGTAATTAATGCCAGGCTTATGAGAACAGAGAAAAATGATTGGCTGTTGTGCCTTTGTTTAACAGAGGAGATGAAGAAGCAGTTCAGAAAAACAATGCACTGAAAGTGATAAGAGAATTGCAGGCCCAGATTGCAGAACTGCAGGAGGACCTTGAATCTGAGAAGGCATCACGCAACAAGGCAGAAAAGCAGAAAAGAGACTTAAGTGAAGAGTTGGAGGCTTTGAAAACTGAGCTGGAAGATACCTTGGATACCACTGCAGCACAGCAAGAGCTGAGGTGGGGTCACGTACCTGTGTAATAAAGCACTGATAAAATTAACCTGTCATTCACTGGAGATTAAAATGGTGTTTTGGTTGTTTTTTTTTAATTTCTAACTGATGTTTGCTGTAGGACAAAACGTGAGCAGGAGGTGGCAGAGCTGAAGAAAGCAATTGAAGAGGAAACCAAGAACCATGAAGCACAGATCCAGGAAATCAGGCAGAGGCATGCCACTGCCCTGGAAGAGCTCTCTGAACAACTTGAACAGGCCAAAAGGGTGAGCAGAAATGAATTACAGCAATGCATTGTTCTGTTTCTGGGTTTTGCATAAGAATGTAACTGCTCTGGGACCTTCTGCTCACATCTGCAGAGCTGAATTGCCTTTATTTGTACATGATGACTGTCACAATTGAACCAAATGTGTTTCATGTGAATGTATTGAAGCTCCTGTGAAAAGCCTCGATTGGTCTTGGGAAGAAATACACCTAGAGATCAAATCATGTGGGAGTTATCAGCAGCACACATGCTTATTTGGTGAAAAGCAGTTCACAGCCAGCAGAGTGCTTCCAAATATGGACACTGTAGCATCAGCACTGAGAAATAAGGAGCTCTGAGTGCAGGTGCTGTGAAGTGCTTCCAGCCACTCCAACTCTGCACTTGTACTGGGAACTCCAGTGCCAGGCCCATCTGTGCAGCTCTTGCCTTCGGTGGTAACCACCAGCAGAGCAGGTAGGAGCAGGCACTCCTTTGTTATTACCCAGAGGTAGCATTATTTCTACTGGTGGGTGTTTTGTTCAAGAGCAGAATTATTCCAGTACTGCCAAAAAAGAGCATTTAGCTTTTGTGATGGCAGTGTTGGTCATTCACAAATATATTTGTGGACAGTTTGTGAGCTGTAGCCCTATTTTTATATAGGGAATAACTCACAGGATTCCTTCACTGAAAATAACTGAATGAGAAATGCAGCAGTTAAACTGCTGGAAAATGAGTTTTTTTTCACTGGAAAGTCTTGCATACTCTGCTTCTTGTTTAATAAATGCCAACAGCAGGGCATGAAAAATGAAAAAAATGCCCTGCAATCTTCAACAAGGGTCCTCTGAGAAAATGGTGTCAGTTTTGTTGAGAATGGAACTGACAGAACTAATAGTAAGAATGGGACTTAAAAATAATTGGCAGAAGAGGTGTTTCAAAAGACTTTTTTGACAAATATCAGTGCAGTGGTGGAAAGTGCTTTGCTGTGCACTTGCAGGCTGCTACGCCTACTAAAATCAGGGCAACTTCAGCTGATATCTTTCCTTTTATTTCTGTGAGATGAGCCATGCTGCTCTGTTAATGGGCACATTCCTTCCTACTTACAGAGCCACTCTAACAGTCATTTTACAGCACTGATGTCCCAGATCTTACTGAAGTCACAGAGGAGCCCTGTGGTGCTCACTGATACCTGCAGTGTCGGAAAGTGGATTAACTGGCATTAACTCATATTTGTCTAACATACACAGAATGTTACCTGGCAACATGTTAAGCACTGGACTTGCAGCTTGCTGAGTGCTTGTTTTATCTTTGAACTTGTGAAGTGGATTTGCTGGACTGAGTTACAATTTTTTTGAAGCAGATTTCTTTATTGATACGTGTAACAAAGTGTTGAATTTCTTTCATTTTTTTCTTTCCTAGTTCAAAGCAAATCTTGAAAAAAACAAGCAAGGCCTGGAGTCTGACAACAAGGAGTTGGCCTGTGAAGTGAAGGTGTTGCAGCAGGTCAAGGCAGAGTCTGAGCATAAGAGGAAGAAGCTTGATGCTCAGGTACAAGAACTGACTGCTAAGGTGACAGAAGGCGAAAGGCTGAGGGTGGAGCTGGCGGAGAAAGCCAACAAGCTGCAGGTAAGGCTTTATGGAAGTCCTGGGCTGCTGAAAAATAGGCAAGGAAGTGAAAAACTTCAGATGTCTGCAGGAATAACTGGGCGAAGCATCCTTCAAAGATGCAGCTGGGGCTGCGGGAGTTGGGCTCCTGGGTGCCAGAGGTGGGCAGTGACCTCATCGTGCTGCTGGTGGGGACTTCAGGAGCCTTGAAGTGATGACCTCTGAAAAAAATAGCCCCAAAAGCTCAGGGTTATGTTCTGAGTGTCAGCTGTGTAATAATTAATGGTGCCTTCTGAGTGCGTTCGCATCCCGGAGACCAAATCCTGAAGGAGGCTTTGCCAGCTGCTGGCCTGCAGGTTTGATCTTGGATGGAGGGCTGAGCAGACTGGGCTGTCCTCATGTGGAGGTGAGAGCAAAATGCGCTGAAAGTCACTGGTTGCCTTTTGTGCCCAGAGTTGGGATCTTGGCAGGTAAGGATTGCAAGTCCCATTATTTGGGAAATAGAGAAAATGAGCAAAAAAGGACCAGGGCTGACTTGTGAGGTGAATCAACATAATGCCCTTCAGAATGGGGATGGCCCAGTTCGTTTCAGAGGAAGACTTCATGCATCCTCTTACAGTAGCCCCTAAGAAACACAGTCTGAAGTAACTGGAGTTGGCACCTGACGTTGGTGGCCTTTGCAGAGGTGCCTTAAAGCCAGATGTCATCATGATAATCCTTGAATTCATGCTCCCATACAGTCCCATAATTAAGAATAACACTTGACTATGAGTGCAGAATATTGGCCTGCAGATACTGGAGTGACATGTTCCATTAAATGGCATAGCTGCCATCTTACACCACTGAAGCTCAATACTGGCATCCAGCTTAAGTTTACATTTAGTTTGTGATACCTGCATACTGGGAGCTACTGTTGTCACTGCATACCTGGAATCTGAGGCTGGTTCTGAAGCTCCAGCTCCCAGTGGGATGCAGGATTTGCCATGAGTCAGCTGCATGCTGTTACCTTGAGGCTGCTTGCTTTGCAGAACGAGTTGGATAATGTCTCAAGTCTCCTGGAGGAAGCAGAGAAGAAAGGCATCAAGTTTGCCAAGGATGCAGCTAGTTTGGAATCCCAGCTTCAGGATACACAGGTGTGTGTGCAGCAAAGCCTGAGATCTGCACTTGAGCTTTGTTCCTTACCAAACTGCTGACTGCAGAGCAGAAAACACGTTTTTCATTCGTGGCTTTGAAAGTCCACTGAATAGAATCTGTACTTCCTCTTTGTGTCCAGTGAAATATGACGTGTGAACGACTGCTCAGCTACGTGTGAGGCCAGTTTTTCCTGATCAGAGATGCACTGTTTGATAGACAGTAACCTTTGAGTTTCTGTTCTGTTTTGTAGTCTGTGGGAGATAAGTGTTTAGTCAGGAAGAGCTCTCCCAAGTAGAATGTTGATGTGAATGAGATTCTTGAAGGATATGGAAGGTGCCTCGAGGTGAGGGCTGGTAGCATTTCTTACAGCTTAAGGTCTTAAAACTGCCTGTAGCTGTTGTTTATTTTAAATAAGGTAGGTTTCATGGCATTATCACTCAAATACATTTCTTCAGGTGTAGAAATGCTGACTACCTGAATGATGTTAAGGGGATGAGGAAGGGGGCTGAGGGAAGGTTGCTACACCTTCATTAATTTCTATTACAACAGGTTTTATTACCACATGACAGCTGTTTTTTCAACTGACTTTTAGATTGCTGCAGTACAAGCAAAGCTTCGGTGTGCTGCCACTGCAAGATTTACTGCTGCTTTTTTATTCCTAGGTCATTTCAAATAGGTATTCTATGCTCGTCCTAAAGAGGAAAAGCAAATTCTAAAGATAATTTCTCAGCTCATCCCTTCTAAACAAAGGAAAAATATTATCTATGAACTTCTAGAACACTGTGGCATACATTCCCTTATCAGAAATAAGCTTTAGAGAGGTTTGCCCCAAATGAACGTTTACTGCCTTATTGGAAAACTGAATTTCAGTTGTTTTCATAAGCATGTCACTGAATGAGAATCTTGCAAGAAAAATAATTAAGCCTGAAACTCTTGATAGAGCAATGGAGGATGGCAGTCAAAGTGAGCTTTGAATATCTGTGTGACAGGAACTACTTCAGGAAGAAACCCGCCAGAAACTCAACCTGAGCAGCAGAATTAGGCAGCTAGAAGAGGAGAAGAACAACCTGCAAGAGCAGCAGGAAGAGGAGGAGGAGGCCAGGAAGAACCTGGAGAAACAGATGCTGGCCTTGCAGGCACAGGTGGGCTGTTGCACAGGGTGGGACGTCTGTAAGGTCTGAAAACTGGGGAAAACATCATCTGAAGTCGCCAAGCCAGGCTGTGTGTGGTGTCTGTGGGGCTGTGGGTGCCCTGTCCCTGGAAGGGCTCAGGCTGGGCACAGCCTTCAGCAGCCTGCTCTGGGTGGAAGGTGCTCTGTTCATAGCAGGGAATTGGAACTGGGTGGTCTTCAGGGTCCCTTGCAATTCAGGACAGCCTGTGATCTAACTTGCAGAAATGGTGGATTGCATTTCTGAATGGTGCTTCCTGTGTTGTTCCCCCACTGCAGCAATGATTGGCACAACCAACTGTAATGGGCAGAACATGGCTCTGTTTTGTTTGCTGCTGGCTCACCATTTTTGTGTTACTTTAGCCAGTGATAGCAGCTGTTTGTGGTTTTGTAGTCTGGGCTTGATGCTTTTGTTAAGCACTGTTATCTTCTTCTGATACATTTCAGTTAGCAGAGGCTAAGAAGAAGGTAGATGATGACCTGGGAACAATTGAAGGTTTGGAGGAGAATAAGAAGAAATTACTGAAGGATATGGAGTCCTTAAGCCAACGCCTGGAAGAGAAGGCAATGGCTTATGACAAACTGGAAAAGACAAAGAATCGCCTGCAGCAAGAGCTGGATGACTTGATGGTAGATCTGGATCATCAGCGCCAGATTGTGTCTAACCTGGAGAAAAAGCAGAAGAAATTCGATCAGGTAATCTCATTTCCTGTCATCTTACTGCAGTCTTTAAATGGCGTTTGCTTCAGTAGTTACTGCATTAATGTTAGAGATAGAAGAATCCAGCCAGGGCACGGTGGTTGTTGATGACTCTGATGGGAGCATCGTGCCCCTTTTTTGGGTGGGCACCCCGTGAGCTACGTGTCACCTTTGAGTTCTGTTTCATCACGAAATAAGCTCCTTATGTGTACAAAAGGAAATGATATTGGAACAGAAACTCGACTTAAAAAGCTTTAGTTAAGCTTGAGGGATTACAGTAAGAAAGGACAGGAGGACCAAAAGTCAAATTGAACACATTCGTGTTGACTGATAGCTTGCTTTCCTCATCTCATCCCTGAACAGCTTCAGCTGTTTCCTTAACCAGTGCTCTGACCACGTCCTAAAAGGCCAGAGAGAACTTCTGAAGGCTGGTTAAACCTAAACCATTGACCACTTGAATGACTGTAACACACAGGGCTGTAAGGAGCTGATTATAGAACAAGGAGATTGATTTATCTGTTTGTGTGATTTTGTTGTTCAGATGCTGGCAGAAGAGAAGAACATTTCTGCTAGATATGCAGAGGAGAGAGATCGTGCTGAGGCAGAGGCAAGGGAGAAGGAAACAAAAGCACTGTCTCTGGCTCGGGCTTTGGAAGAAGCCCTGGAAGCAAAGGAAGAATTTGAGAGACAGAACAAACAATTGCGTGCAGATATGGAGGACTTAATGAGTTCTAAAGATGATGTGGGCAAAAATGTAAGTACTTCTCCTCCTTTTATTTTGTTACACTACATGGGGGATAGCACAGTAAAACTCCCTCACTGGAGGGGGACGTTTGACACGACAGAAAGCATTGTGTAACACAAACTACTCGAGGTATGAATGCACAGAGTCTGGAGGTAACATTTCAGGCTTAATCACGTCCTCCAAAGAGACCATGGAGGGCAGAAGTTGCTGGCTAAATGGCTGCTCGAGGTTCAAGAGCTTTGTCTCAGTGTGTTCTCTTTGTCACATTGACTGCACAGCTCCTCCTCCTATAATCTACACAGCTTTTTGTTGCTGTGCAGAGTTAGAAAAGCTTCTCTGCTGTTCTGATTCAGACATCATCACAAAGCAGAGCTGCTGTGTCCGTGCCTTCCTTCACTGTTACTAACACTCTTGTTTAGATAGCTGAGGGTCTGATAAATGCTTGTGGTTTAGGTCCATGAGCTGGAGAAATCCAAGCGAACTTTAGAGCAACAGGTTGAAGAGATGAGAACTCAACTTGAGGAACTGGAAGATGAACTGCAGGCCACAGAAGATGCTAAGCTTCGTTTGGAGGTGAACATGCAAGCTATGAAAGCTCAGTTTGAGAGAGATCTGCAAGCCAGAGATGAGCAGAATGAAGAGAAAAAGAGGATGCTGGTGAAACAAGTATGTCTGGTTTACTGCACTTCATTGCACTTCATAGAGGGAAGGGTGTGAGGCCTGTTGCCAAAGTTTTGGGCTTCCTTAGTAACCTACTACTAGAAAATAAAATCATTTCCTTAAAGACCCCACCCTATAAAAGATCTCTAGCATTGATCTTACTGAATAGCTGAGAATCTCTAATATGTGGGTCTTGTAGAAACAAACAGCCTTGGAAGGCTTCTGAAGTTTTACAATGCAAAAATTGTCATTAACTTGCCTAGGATGGGAGCCATTGATGTTAACATAAGGAGCGAAGTTGGTTTTTATATACAAAAGAAATAACTCATGATCACTAAGTAGCTGAACAGATGAAATGGGAATGCTTCTAACAGTGAGTTATTGTCTGTTTCCTTCTTTGTCAGATCAGAGATCTCTGCTTCCAATTTGTGGATTTGTTTTTTGCCATCTGCCCCTTAGCTTGCATTCTGTAGTCTCTTCCAATCAAGTCCCATTCATTCAGTTGCTCAAAGGCCTTTTGGGTTCTCAGACCATTAGTTGGGACTTGGTGTTGGTTCCACTGCTGGCACAGATCTGCTGAATGCCTTCACCTCACAGGTGCGAGAGCTGGAGGCAGAGCTGGAGGATGAGCGCAAGCAGAGGGCTCTTGCTGTAGCAGCCAAGAAGAAAATGGAGATGGACCTGAAGGACCTGGAGGGTCAGATAGAAGCTGCAAACAAGGCTCGAGATGAAGCCATCAAACAGCTGCGTAAGCTGCAGGTAAGCCCAGCTCGAGCTGTGCTCTGTCCTCTGCTGACAGTCACGTCTGCTGCTTCTCATTAAACACATCTGTAGGCAGGAGGCAGCAGGAGTGTCGAAACTCGACTGCTGGCATGGCAGAGCATCCGGCCTGAACACAGCATCTCTTCTCATCCTTCTGTTGGTACGGAGTTCAGGCTGCCCCCCATGGACTTCTGGCCAGTCGTGGTCTTTTCCTTTGTTTCAACACTTTCCTGAAGGATTTGCTGAATACTGCTTTACAGGGCACATTTTTTAAATTTTATGTCTTTGAATTTGCTGATTTGGGCTCAGCTGTTCCTGATTGCTGCTTCCTCAAGAACATCTTCAGGCATTGTCAGCCAAAAGCGCTTCAGAGAAAAAGAAGGAGTAACTTCCAGTTGCTTTTAAAAAGCTCCAAGTTGCTCATTCTTCTTCTTTGGCAAGAGATCCCAGTCCTTGCACTGAGGATTTATTTCCCATTCCCAGAAAAATATTCAACATTTGGTAGAGTTGAGTTTTGCCAAAGATTTCTCAGTGCCGTGGTCCAAAGCTGCAGAAGTGTGAGATCGTGGCAAGGCCACGTAAGGCACACAGCAAATTAAGGCGCCTTTCTGCCCTGTCCTCTCTGAGCCTTGCCAGTCCAGCAGAACAGAGACAGCTCTGGGCCAGAGTCCAGGCTGTGGGTGAGGAGGGAAGGCTGAAGCAGGCCGTGCTGGTGCCTGACAGCATCGTGCTCCCCTCCAGAAGGACAGGTCAGGTAGAGATCTTGTTGCTGAGCTCTGTGTGCCTTCATGCAAGCACCCAAAATAAGTATTCTCAGGATTGGAGGCATTCCAAAGATGCAAGTCTAATTTAAATGCAGTTTCTCTCCAGCTTTCGTGCTCTTTTAGTATCTTAAGTCAAACTGGTGCAGCTTAATGCACACTGAGGTCTTAGCAGTGTGTGTAAGTAGAAGCTAACATGAGCTTCCAGCCTGTCTGGGTTTGGTACTGCTGCACTGAGGTCAGTTTTACCTTGTGTAACTGAAATACGCTTTTCCAGTCGAAGTACATAGATTTTTTTTCCCCAAATCACTCCAAAAGCCTTATCTTTTCCACGAGTTCCACAACAAATGTAATTGAACAACTCTTTTGAGTTCTTTTCTCAACAAGAAATATATCAAACAAATTAAGGAAAGCCCTATAATAGGGTATTTGTGATGAGGAATGCATGATGGAGACAAGAAAATGAAGTTAAATTGTAAAAATAATTGAAGGTGCATTGAAATGGAATGAAGTCGCTCTGGGGGAAGGAGGCCTTTGCTCTAAAGGGTCAGAAATGCTTCAGAGCTCCTGATAGATCTCGTGGCTCCCTAATGCAGCGTGGCTGTGGGACTTTTCCAACCGCAGGCTCAAATGAAGGACTACCAGCGGGAGCTGGAAGAGGCGCGTGCGTCCAGAGACGAGATCTTTGCTCAGTCCAAGGAGAGCGAAAAGAAACTGAAAGGTCTGGAAGCAGAAATACTTCAGCTCCAGGAGGTGAGAGTGAACTTCACCACGCTTATTTTCCTTGGTAGAGTAAGGAGAAGGTTGGGCAGTAGGAGTGAAAATCTGTCCTACTGTGTTGAACAGAAATGGGAGCCAGCAGAGCTTTCTCTTCCCACCCCATCACCCTGCTTCCTTCAGCAGCTCTCCTATGAGCTCGGGCTTCAGTGGAATCATTCCAGCTGAATCCTTTACTTCTCTGTCTGAGCTGCATGACAGCTTATGAGATACGAGGCCTCACTGAACTTGCAGGGAGGTTCAGGAGTCTCTGCGAGTTGTGGTGCACAGTCAGTACTGACACTGGGGATTGGAAATGCAGAAAGGCCAGGAATCCCACCATCCCACCTCAGTGGACCACTGAAGTCTGACTTTCTGCCACGTAATACAGCTTCAGATGTGAAATTCAGTGCTGTTTATTCTACTGTGCTGAAGCCCCACAGTGTGTTTTCTTTTTTTGCATTGGTGCTCTGTACTCTGGAGGTGTAAGAAACTCAGCTTGCTTAACATAGTGCCTGTTTTACATTGAGCACTGTGATCAGTCCAACGCTATCTGTTTTCTTACTTCTTACAGCTTCAGTGTTTCTGTTGTTTGGGTGTTTTAGAGGCTGTGGATGCCCCATCCCTGCAGGCATTCAAGGCCAGGCTGGATGTGGCTCTGGGCAGCCTGGGCTGCTGGTTGGCGACCTGCACACAGCAGGGGGTTGGAGCTGATGAGAACTGTGCTCCTTTGCAACCCAGGCCATTCTATGGTTCTGTGATTGCAGCAATATTACCTTTCAAGCATCTCCCAGAAGCATCTCCAAGGACAAACTGTTTCCAGGCCTTCCGAGATGCATAACACGTCTCTTCTGAAACCTTTGCAGGAGTTTGCAGCATCTGAACGAGCCCGCCGTCACGCTGAGCAGGAGAGGGACGAGCTGGCTGACGAGATCGCAAACAGCGCTTCAGGAAAGTGAGTCGTCAGGCGCAGCAGCGTCTGAAGGGCTTCAGGCAGCAGCGGCTGCGGTGCTCAAAAGCCTGATGGCAAATTCTGTGTTCATTCGTCTTCGTGAATGCAAAGCGACCGGCTGCGCATCGCACTGAACGTGTGCTGAGCCCAGTGCTTCTCTCCTAGGTCAGCGCTGCTGGATGAGAAGCGCCGGCTGGAGGCTCGCATTGCACAGCTGGAGGAGGAGCTGGAAGAAGAGCAGAGCAACATGGAGCTTCTCAACGAGCGGTTCCGGAAAACCACGCTGCAGGTGAGTTGCTGGCGGTTGCTGTCAGGACAGCTGGAGCTTGGGTCGAGTGGAGGCTGTGAATGGCACCAAATGATCCGTTCCCCTCCTCTGAAAGGTTGACACGCTGAATTCTGAGCTGGCCGGGGAGCGCAGCGCCGCGCAGAAGAGCGAAAATGCACGGCAGCAGCTGGAGAGGCAGAACAAGGAGCTGAAAGCCAAGCTGCAGGAGCTGGAGGGATCGGTGAAGTCAAAGTTCAAGGCAACGATTTCTACTCTAGAGGCCAAGATTGCTCAGCTAGAAGAACAGCTTGAGCAGGAAGCAAAGTAAGGAAAAATCTGTGTGCTGTCAGTAGAGTGTCTGAGACATCCGTGCCTTACGGTACTGTGGGGCTGAGGTGTGAGCTCACAGCTCCTGCACAGCTAGTAGGTTTTCGTATCTAGAAACCTGTTGGAGGGACTGACTTGAATCAGATGCACTGGGGCTGAAAGTTTCAGTGTGTGCTCCTTAACTGAAACTGCTGATGTATTTCTTGAAGTTAACAAGTGATTGTGGTTGGTGGCCCTGCATGTGGCAGGGGGTTGGAGATTCATGATCCTTGAGGTCCCTTCCAACCCTGGCCATTCTGTGATTCTGTGACTGTGTGGACTGGCAGTCCCAGAAACCACAGCTGCTTTAGTAGGAGCTTCTTAAGACCAAACATCTCCTTGAGACACTCGTCTCTATGGGTTAGGCTTTAAAGGGAAGGAGGGCCACAGGGATGCTGAAGGACCTGGAGCTTCTCTCCTGTGAGGAAGGGCTTAAAGCTGTGACTGCAGAGCCTGGAGGAGGATTGGGGACACCCATCTGTGCACACACATCCATCAGAGAGGTGCAGAGAATGGAGCCTGGCTCTTGTCAGTGGTGCCTGGGAACAGGACAGAAGGCAGTGGGCAGGGCTGGAATACAGAGGGTTCCACCTGAGCATCAGGAAGCACTTTTTGACTGGGGGTGACGGAGCACCAGTTGTGGAGAGATTGTGGGGTCTCTTCCTTGGAGGCATTCAAAAGCTGCTGGGTATGGAAAAGCAGCTCTGATGGCCCTGTGGAGCAGATGGCCTACAGGGGTCCCTCCTCACCTCAGACATTCTTTGAAGTAAATCTTGTGCTGTGGACAAGTCGTCTTTCTCCAGACTGCTGCTTTCCATCTCAGTCCTCCAACTTCTTTTTTCCCTGCCTTGTCTTAGGAAGATTGAAAGTGGGCTGTCTTATCCCCACCTTCATTCCTCTTGGGCTTTTGGCTCAGGACCATGACATTGCTTAGCACTGCTCTGTTGAATCTTGCTGTGTAGAAGCACATCGCTGTGCCTCCTTTCAGCCCTCTGACGGTACTTTGCTGCTCAGTGCTCGTACTGCATGCTTCTAAAGCTGGTGCTCACAGCCTCCACGTGGCTTCTGATCCTTTCCAGGGAAAGAGCAGCTGCAAACAAACTGGTGCGACGCACAGAGAAGAAATTAAAAGAAGTCTTCATGCAGGTGGAGGACGAGCGCCGACACGCAGACCAATACAAGGAGCAGGTGGGTGGAGGGGCTTAGTTTGTGCTTGGGAAAGATGGGAAAGAGCCTGCTTTGAGTGGAAGGGCATCGTTAAGAAGCTTTTTAATGAAGACGTGAGGGAATCCCAGTCTCGATAGCTGAACTGGCGGAGTGGTTCCTTGCCTGCTCCCTGTGATAGCTCTGCTGTGATGATGTGTTACGCACATCTCTGAGACCCAGGAGTTGAGGGCTGTTCCCAGGAATCCAGATGGGAGTCTGCACTGAGGCTCCGTCTCCAGCAGGGGTGGTTGGGGCGCTGGAGAACCTCTCTGCCTTTCCACGCTGCAGGGCTGCAGCTGCTGAGTTTGATCCCGACAACTTGATTTTGTGTTTTAGATGGAAAAAGCAAACGCCAGGATGAAGCAGCTGAAGCGTCAGCTGGAGGAGGCTGAGGAGGAAGCCACACGTGCAAATGCTTCCCGACGTAAACTGCAGCGTGAGCTGGACGATGCCACAGAGGCTAACGAGGGCCTGAGCAGGGAGGTCAGCACCCTGAAAAACAGGTTAAGGTACGTGGTGCAGGAGTTGGCAGGGCTTCATCTGGGTGCCCTCTGACCGTGTCTGTAATGCTGCGTCCTTGGGGGCCGCTCAGCTGTGGAGCTGTGGAAGCAGAGCTGTTGCTGTTAGGAGATGGGCTGCACTGGAGTCTGCTGGGAGCTGATGCCTGAGCCTGGTGTGATGGTGCTGAGGCAGCTGCTGGCTGTGAAGATGTTCCTGATGGCTCTTGAGCCAGAGCTCTTCAGAGCGTATATCCTGGGTTGGCTGGGGCCGGTGCCTGAGTCCAGCAGCAGGAGGCGACATGGCTCAGTTATGCTCTTCTAGTGGCAAGCACTGATTGTGTTGCTCCCAGCCGACTCCAGGGGAGCTTTTCACACTTGGATTGCAAAGCTCTGCTCTCAGCATTTGTATCCGGTACGGAGCGGGGCTGGAGGAGGGGAGGCGACAAGAGGAAAGCCAGCGTGGGCTGCTGCAGGGCCAGCAGTGGCAGGAGGGGTGCAGTGCAGCGCTTCCTAAGCAAGCTGCTTTTGAAGAACCCACCCTGCTCAGTGCGTGGTGTGAAATAAGCAGAGCAGCAGAACGTCTGTGGGCGTCCTGTGATGGGAGCAGTGCTTCCAACGCTCCTCCTGGGAACCTGGGGCAGCGTTGTGCCCCTGCAGCTCAGCTGGGAGCCGTCAGGGCAGCGTGAGGACGATGCAAAGGCTGTTCTCTGCTTGATGCTTGCAGGAGGGGCGGCCCCATCACCTTTTCCTCCAGCCGATCCGGCAGGCGCCAGCTGCACATCGAAGGGGCCTCCCTGGAGCTCTCGGACGACGACGCGGAGAGCAAAGGCAGCGACGTGAACGAGGCGCAGCCGAGCCCTGCTGAGTAGAGCCCCGCACACCGTTTGCATGCAGAGACCTTTACACCACAGTGGGCAGAGCGAGGAGGACTTTCCTGACCACCAGGCTGCCTTGTGGCCCTAAATCTGCCTTACAAAATGTCGGCATGCTACAAGGTTACTTACCGTAGGTCAACTATGTCTTAAGGCTCTCCAGCCTCACCATACTGTACCCCGCTTCAGATATAGGTACAACTGCTTTTTTTTTTACATATAGTAACAAAACGGGATCGTCTCTGTTCAGTGCATCTATTTTCCAGACACTCATTGTAAAGCCATTTTATAAAGCATCATGTGAAGGATGAAACTTTCTGTATCGGTTAAAAAAACCCCACGAAACTTCATTCCCAGAGGGTAGGTGGTTGGGACGGCCCCATTGGCATGGCTCAGCATGCTTTGTGCAGACAACATCCTTCCATTTCTTCTGTGCTCGGGCAGCCCTGGCTGCGCTGGGCCCCTCGGATCGTTGAAGACCAAACCGCACCCGCATCTTTTTTTCTCCTAACTGTTGTGATCGGCACACAATCAGGGAGTGAACTGTGAAGAGCCTCGGGAAGCGTTAGAGGGAAGCGTAGGGATGAGTGAGTAGTGTCCATTTTTTAACCCTCAGAACCATTTTGGAGTGTTCTCAGCACCTGCTTCATCCATTAGTGTCATGCAGTACAGGCAAACCGCGTCACCGTTCCTCTCTGTACAGTACTTTGCAGCTGTAGCATCCTGCTCTTCCATGCCCACCAGCTCTGTACATATACACTAAGGCGAGTTCAATGTGAACACCAGTGGAAAACAAGCATCAGCACAGGCGCAGTAATTTATGAACTTCAGGACGGTGCCACGGCCGCGCTGCCAGCGCTGCACAGAGGGTGTTGCCTGCCTGCAGTTAACAAGCCAGTGGATGTGAATCCTTCTTTCGTTGTTGTTGCTGTTGTTTTTTATTTTGAGCAGTATTACAGCGAGTAGTTAGCGTTCTTTTTGTTTAAATAGCTGAAAAACTGACATTACAGAAAGTGCCTTAGACACTACAGTACTAAGACAATGTTACATATATAATTTGCCTATATAACGATGATTTAATGTATTAATTTTGACTGTGCTTCATATCATGTACCTCTCTAGTCCAAGTGGTATTATGGATATTAGTGACGATGAATCAGTGTTAATAGGAACCTTCCTCTGCCACGCGCCCAACAAACAGATACGGATTTCCTTTTTTTGGTTAAAAGCTTTAACATCTGTCGCAAAGGTTGTGTTGTGTGTTTGGGTATTTTTAATCAAACTGGCTGTTGACCACCAGGCATCTGACTGCAAATATCTTGTTTTCTTGTATACCCATATTTCTAGACAATGATTTTTGTAAGACAATAAATTTATTCATTATAGCTGTGGCCGCCTGCTCTGTTTACTTACAGGAAGAGCTATTTCTTGAGGCTGGCATAGACCTTAATAAATGAGAATATGGCTGGAAGCTGACTTCTCCCTTCTTAGTGTTTTGGTTTTCTGTTTTGCTCTCTTCTACCTCAGTACAGCGTGAAGTGTTGGGGGAGGGCTGAGCCTTACAACTTCCATGGAGTGCAGCTCTGGATCACAAAGGGATCTCAATGCCTCCAAACGCCTCCGAGCTCCAGTTCTGTAGCTGTCAGGTCTGACCTCTCCTGGGAGCAGGGAGAGCTGCGCCTGTTGCCTCCGCAGCCAGGACTGGCAGCAGGGGGGGTGGCAGAGCTGGGAGCTCAGTGCTGCAGCTGGGAGCCGTGGGAGCTGCACAGATGGGCCGCAACCAAGCGTGGGCTGTGAGCGTCGCATTGAGCCGGGCTGCTGCTTCTGTCCACGTGGTGCCCTGCTGCCAGCTCCTGCCCTGCTCCTCACGGGCTGCTCTCAGCTGTGCTGCTGCTCCTCCTGCTGCAAAGGAAGAAGCCTCACCGCCTGTGATCTGAGTGCTGCAGAGGTGGTGCTGTGCCCCACGTGTCACAGCCTGTGCTCCCATCTCCCTGTGGTACTGTGGCCACTCAGGCTCTGTGCAAGAGCAGGTTATTGCTGGTAGGGCATTTTCCAACTGACCGCAATGAAGGCAGCCCTGTCCACACGGTGTCCCCTCTCCTCCCGCCCAGCACTTCTCCCCCAGGAAGGAGCTGCCATGGATGCAGGCGCACCTCTGTCCCGACACCAGCTGCCAACGAGGCGTTTCCACGGGCTGCCACTGCAGGGCAGCAGCAGGAAGGCTGTGCTGTGATCCATCCCAGGAGTGGGATGGAGGCCACGAGTACCTGGGGAAGCACAGGGCTCTGCTGCTGGGGGCAGCGCTGGAGCAGGCACAGCTCTGGGGGGGTGCGTGGGGTCCTGGCAGCCCGGCCAGCACTGCCCCTCATTGCCTGCAGTTCGACACCTCCACCAGGAGCCCAAGCAGATTCCTGCCCCACAGCACAGGGAGCAGAGGTGCGCTCAGCCCCGCTGGCTCCGTGCACCAACAGTGTGTGCAGTGCCAAGCTAAGGGGCAGGAGCTGCACAGAAGAGCAGTGCCTCCCACCCTGCCCTCCGGCTCAGCCAAAAACACTGCAGGACAAACACAGCCACCGCTGCCTCTTCTGCAAAATCCACCGATTCCACATTAAAAGAACTTTATTTTGGGAATATTACTCTCAGGTTTTGGTTGTTTTTTTTTTGTTTTGTCTTTAAACCACATTATGCTGTGTGCCCACGGTGTTATGGTACACTGTCCTACTGAAACATGCCATATAGACTTTGAATAAATAAAGCTACAAAGCCCAAGTTAAGTTATGTACAAAGATCTTAGGCAAAGATAATATGTTTACAAACCTATGTACAATAAAACAAATGTAAACAGTCAAATGCAGCAGAGGATGCACAGGAAAAGAGGACCATAGGGGCCCTAAGGGCAAAGGGGGAAACGCTCCCACCTCTGTTATGCTGGGGCCGATGGTTTCTCTCAGCGCTCGTAAATAAACCAATTACAGCTGCAGAGCCAAGGAACACGATGGACCAAACTGGGAAGGTTTGTTTTTTTCCTCAGACCCCCCTGGGGTTCGTTGGTTCACATCAAAATCCACCGACTCTGAGGCACAGCGACAGAGAACTCGCACAAATACATCGCCTGAAAGACCCACAAGGAACACAGTCGCCCAAAACTGTCACAGAAGCCTGCAGGTGACACTGAAATCCCGTCCTATATTACAGAGCTGAACATGGGGCCGAAGGATACAGGGTGCTGGGAGGAGGCAGTTCGTGGGCACTGCAGTCCATGGGCTGAGCGGCTTCCTAAAGAGCTGATGTCTGGCTGGGGGAGCAGAAGTGCCGCAAAGGAGGGCAGAGTGCTGGGATGGTTCAGGCACATGGGAAAAAGCTCGCTGCAGGCCCTGTGCCACGGGAGGAGGCTCCAGCCAAGCTCAGCCCAGAGCTGCTAAGGGCACTGGTGCTAAATGATGTGTGCTGGGCCTTCCTCAGCAAAGCCCCACACCAGCACCAGCTCTACCTCCATCTGCTGGGCTGGGGAAGGGCCTTATGGACACAGCCAGCTGCTCACCTGTCCAGCAGTGATTTCTACGCTGCATTCACTCACACTCCCAGAGCTCACTGCCAGCCTCCACTCCTGCTCCCAGCCTCGCTCAGTGTGTCTGGAGAGGTTTGAGCCCCATGGGGAAGGACAGCAGCTGGTTGGCTCAAACAGCAGGATGTGAGATCAGGCAGGGAGAGGCGTAGCCTTCAAGAAAAGCGGCAAATGTTTTTGTCACACCAAACCTAACTGAGAAAAGAGATGCAGTGACAGGTCGAGCAGCACCTGGCTGAGGTTCTGCATCCCCTGCAACAGAGCACTATGTGTCAGCTTGTGCAACACGTGGTACGGGCCGCAGGGCACACCCACTACAGTTAACTCTATTAACAGGACACGAAAGGCTGCAAGCATGGGCTCTCCTCCAGCAGCACGGGCACTGCTGCAAGCCATGGTGCAGGTCCTGTTCCTGCAGGGCAGGGAGGGGGAGGAAACCAAAGCACTTCTCTTGTTGGGCCGAGAAAAGCGTCCGCGAGTCCAAGCACAGCCTGGCGCCGACTCATACGCTCAGGGGGAGCATGCCAGGTGCTGAGGAAGGTCTGGAGGCTCCCAGTCCCGGGGTCCCTTGATCAAAGCCGTTTACTGCCCTGAGAAGCAACAAGAGACAGGCAGGTCAGTACCAGCCCACCCTGGGGCTGAGCCCAGCTCCTCCATCCCAGACCTCCCTGCCGCACACACACCCAGGGGCAGCGCTGTGCTGACTGCACAGGGGCCACGCAGAGGATGAGGGGCGACGGCCTCAGGGGTGGCACAGCCACAGGCAGCTCAGCTGCCCCCCAGGCCCGTTCCCCAATCCTTCCCTCCTGCCCAGCAGCAGCTGCTCCCAGCCTGCAGGCTCTGGGCAGCCCTCAGGGCACAGCCGGGCAGGGCTGGCTCCCCTCCAGCCCAACTGGAGGCTCAACACAGGCTGATCCCAGCACAGTGGAGGCATCCGTCCGTCCACCTGCACACACTCACACAGCTGCAGTGCAACCGCGCAATGGAGAATGGGCTCAGTGAGAACAGGCAGCACACAGTAAAGCACAGCGGAGCTGGGGCTGTAGAAGGGCTCCGGGGCCTCCAGGCCTCCCCCACCCCTCCCTGCTGAGCCCCCGAACCCACAGCCTCACCCAGCTGCAAACCACAAGCTCACCCCTTCCCACAGCTGCTCTCAGCTGCGAGGCGCACAGCCCAGGGAGCAGCACATGTGTGTGACAGCCTTCCACAGCCTCCACCCTGTTTGGGTTTTGATCTCCTCAATTCAGCTCTGCACACCTAAGCTCGCCATCAGCCCAGCCTTGATGAGGAGGTGCAGTTACCCCTCAACAGCACAGCACACCCACCCGACTGCTGCCCCCGTGCTCCCTGTGCCCAGCAATTACAGCGCTGATCCAGAGGAGCAGGTGAAGAACCTGAATGCCTGCTAGCAAGGTTGGCTTCCCATGGTAATGCTGCTGCAGAGCCCTCCCCACCTCCAGCAGAGCCTGTTGCACTCCACACGGGGCTGTGGGGGGGAAACCTTTGCCTCCTTTCGTGTTAAGGCTGAAATTTCAACTGACTGAGACACGACCTGCAATGTGTTTCAGAGGCAGGTGCCTCCATGCAGCAAAACACTGCTGGAAGAGTCCTGAGAGCAGATGCACTCGGCTATTTCCACGTGAATGAAAGGGCAAGAAGCTGACCTGGTCCCAACATGACTCTGCAAATGACTTATCAGGGAGAGAGCAGCTCTGCCAAGCAGCGCAGGGGAGAACAAAAAAATAAATGGGATTAAAAAGCAGTGGTTTGCTTCCTTTGGGAGAGAAAAGAGACATTCGAGGCAGGAATGGCAGAGTTTCACCTTTAAGGAATTCAACTCCTTTCAGCTCCTGCTCCGAGGCCCATTCAGCAGCACAGGTGCCCTTTTTGCATCCCAGAGAAACATAACCAAGGCCAGAGGCCATGAAGCAGTCAGGCCCTCCTCACAGATGCCACACAGACGTGGCAGAGCCCAGACTGAGCCACAGGCGACACCAACAGCTTCACGAAGCTCGGGACAAAAAGGAGAAGGAGCCATCGCTGAGCGGGGTGCAGCAGGGCAGGGGACACACACTGCACACTGCTGGCCTCACCCCTGGTGCAGAAATGAAGATGAAGCAGCAGCTCTGATTTACAGAGCTCTCTCTATGGTGAGTCAGGGCCGGCGCCTCAGACTGATCCCAAGCCAACAGTCCCTGCTGGAAACATTCCCCCCTGCAGCAGCTCCTGCTGCATGTTTCTGACTGCTGTCCTGACCACGGCACACACTTTGTGCCCATTTCCAGCTGCTCTCTGTCCTGTGATTGCTCCAACTGGATCTTTACTCGTTAATCTGTATTTCAAGCTGTATTTCTTCCTTAGCACAAAGCCTCTGAGGCTCTCTTAACTCTGAGCATCAAACAGAACCTCAACAGAACACTGTCCTGGAGCCCAATAACCCAGCCTGGCCCCCGCTGCACGCACAGCAGGGAAGGGCCATCCCTGCTCCCTCCAAGGCAGGCCAACACCCAGCACAGTGCTGAGGAAGAAATAAGGCAGAGGACACATTGACTTCAGGATTAGCTGGGGTAAGAGCAGCAATGCTTCACCCCATCTCTCTGTCACATCCGACTCCATCAGAAACATGCATATATTTGAAGAGTTATTAAACCAAAAAAGCAAGCAGCACTCAACCTTACGGCTGGAACTGGTCACAGCACCAGAGAAACTTATCTAAAGCAAAGAGAAAGAAAGATTATAGCCTCAGGCCTCAATCATTGCCTATTAGTTTGTAGTGCTACGAGAACTACCTCATGCAGTTAGCATATCCACCAACTCTGCACCTCCAAGCACCGCAGTTAAAATGCATGCAGCTTATCATTGCAAATGAATTCATTTACCCATGACCAAGGTGGGGAATATCACCTTTTCACGCCTAGTGGAGAAAAAGTGAAACAGTTTACGCACACAGTGAAGACATTCTTGGGCATAACCCTGAGTTAAACCACAGGGAAAAGGGTTTGACTGAACCTCACCAGCTGCTGCTCCCTGAGCTCTGCACAAGGATGCTCTGCAGGGCAGACAGGGATCCTAGGTGCAGTGACTGCCACCACAGCTGCTCGCACGGTGGCACTGCCAGCAGCGTGCAAGCAGAGGCACTTCTCACTTTTAAACACAGCCCAGCAGATTCACAGGACTTGCCTCAGAACAAACAGCAACTGCAATGCTCTGATGCTCAAAGAAAAGAAGAGGACTGAGGGAGTTGTGAGCAAGGAGCTCGTGCCCCAAGGAACAAACAGCTCATCTTGGCTCGCTGCAGTCCCAGCTCAGCTGTCGTTGTGCCTCTGCGGCACCCATCAAGGTCAGAGGCATTTTATTCCCCAAGTGGATCGCAGTCCCTAACAGCTAACAACAATTCTAACTGCAAAGGAACAAATTTCCATCACAGAACACCCCTCAGGTGCTGCTCAGTAGACCTGGGGGTGCACACAGAGCCGCCACGTTCCTAAAGGAACCAGTCTGCAGGAAAGTGATCTTATACCAGACTTGGTAGAGCACAAAATAAAAACGAAACCCAACACAGCAGATAATTCCTGACCCTTCCAATTCTTCTGCAAAGCTCACGTGCAAGCCCAGCTGTTCTCCAAACCTCCCTTCAAACGATTCTGAGGTAACTGCTCCTATCCTGGCTTCCACACCTGCTTCAGCTGCCCGCCTAGCTCTGCTCAGCAAGCACAGAGCAGGAGTTTTATGAGACACGGAGGCTCAAACACTTTTAGCAACAAAAAGGCAGAGAAAGGAAAGCAAATGGAACCGTAATGACATGGCTGGATTACCTCTGGCACAATCCCACCACCCAACAACTGGCCGTTCATAAGGCAGCGGCTGCAGACTGGACCGGGTCTAGGAGCGCGGGTGGCTGTTTCAGGCTCCAGCGACAGTTTGGGGCAGGGAAGAGAGAACAGGGGCTGGAGAGAAAGGAGAAGAGGGGAGAAGAAAGGGCAAAACCTCGGCTCAGCCAACCGCTGTGATGCACTCAGGTCTGGTGGCAGGGCTCTGCTCTGCCCTCACGCACAGCGAGGCAGGGTTACGTGTGTGTGCAGCACAGCGCTGCACCCGGCCCTGGGCCACGAGGGAGGCAGAGCGGGGCAGCGGTGAGGTGTGAGCTGTTGATCCCACGGCCTGCAGCACATCTGCGTTCAGAGGGGAGGGAAGGGACTGCATAAGGATCTCTAAGAACGTGCAGGTAAATTGGTCACCTCCATCACTTCCCCAGTCTGTTAGCATCCTTCAAGTTTGCTGAGGAAGTGCGCTATCAAAGGGACACATTTCTAAGCCTTTTCCAGCTACAGCCTGCCCTGAACTGCAGGCAGCCAGCCCAGATAGCAAGAGTGATGACAATCAGAAGGTAATTAGAAGTGACTCCCATCCCACGCAGCGATCAGCTTATTACCATACCACAGTTCACTGTAGCCATGCTGCCTCCCGAGAACACTTCTAATCTCTCCCCAGCACTGCTCTGACAGCCTGCACATGAAATGGAGCCCACGGTGCCACCACCACAGACCCTGGTTAGTCTCCCAGTACGCAGCCAACCTCACAGTCTGCCCCATTTGCACGTGATGCTGACCTTGCTAAGTATGTGAACACTCCCTTTTCCAAAAGCAAGAAACACCAGTAGCTCTGAAAGCTCTTCTTCTTGCCAGTTTCTAAGATGCAACATGCCCTGCTACCCACATAGCAACATGATTCAGCTCCTACAAGGAGGATTCCAGAAACCCAGCCTGTCTGCTTCTGTGTGGCACTCTTTAAGTTGTTTAAAGCTCCCAATAAATGCTGTTTAGAGGATGTGCTGAATATCAGCGTTAAAACTGCTCTGGCTTGAAGTCTAATAGGGAAGACTATTGCCAGCAGAGAGCACAGAGGGTGTTTTGCACAGTGCCATTGAGCACAGGTTTCCCTATTGCTGGGTAACACAGGAGGAGAGCCTGGCTGTGCACCCTGCTCCTCAGGGCTGCTCATGCAACCATGGGGCCCTGAGCTACAAAGGACTGTGGGAAAATCCTCCTGCTGAACCACTTCCCCATACCAGAGAGGAAGCTCCAACTATGAGCAAGTCACAGGGAGGTTTTTCCTGCAAACGCTGCCTCAAACACTATGGCTGACACACAGCAGGACAGCACAGGACAGCTGTCCCTTCTATCAGCAAGGATTACAGTTAGCAACATGTGCTTTTTCACTGATAGCAGGGAGGAGAAGAGCAAAAAGGGAACCACTCTCCAAGGAAGCAGTGCTGCCCACTTACTGCTCTTACTAAGGGAACCTGCAGCTCTGCAGTTCAGACACTCCCCACACACAAGCACTCCAACAACTGTGGCAGCCCCACCACTGCCTGCTTGAGATCCTTGTGAAGGGCACAGTCACTGCACCAGAAGGTTTACGCAGCCACCAAGAGCTGGGGCAGCAGAGGGCAGCGCAGGCAGTGACATCCCACCAGCTGAGACATCAAAAACTTGCTTTTCTCTTTGCTTTACAGTGGAAACAAAGGCCTGCAGTGGAACAAAGTGAAGCAAATTTGCCTGCAGTGGAACGCTGCTCCTCTGTCCCCTGGAGAATCTGGCTGCACAGATTTGTCTTACTGGACAAAAGCTAAAAACAAGCCAAGGAAAACTTCTGTTTCATACAGCATCCTGAAACATCCACCCCCCTCAGTGTACAAACACATGCTGACTTACCCTTTGTCAAAGAAAGAAGTATGCCCTGCATGAGGGAACTTGGTGCCGTTGCTGCTCATCGCGCTGCTGTTAGCGGTCCCTGAAATGTAGGATTTCCGTGATGCCTGGTCCTTTGCAAAATTCCTGCAAGCAGCTAACTTGGATTCTAAGGCCTGTGAAAGGAAAAGAGAGGTAGGGGAGGGAGAAGAGGGATTACTTTTTTTTTTTTTTAAGAGAAAATATTTTGCTGCTCAAGTTCAGGCTTTAGCATGACCAGAAATCAGTACGGTCAGAACCCCACTGTGACCATCTTGGGCAAAAAATGAGCTAAATGGGAACAGAGCTGTTGTTTTCTCCAGTCAGAAGCACGTAATGAGATGCTGATGCAGACTGCCAGGTGCAGTCCTCCTCCTTTAGGGTAAGGACTTTACAAGAAATCAACTCTCATTTAGGTACCTGAAGCACGGAAGTCAGATGCTGGAGGTGGTAACTGAAAGCTCCTGTTCCAGAGTTAGAGTGATGCTGGTGTAAGCTGACCAAAAAGCTCAAGGAGAAAAGCAGAATCCTCCAATTTCAGGAGGCACAGCATATTTGTAAAGTTGCATTTTTCCCCAGGAAAGTATTTTTCTGGTATTTCCTAATCACAGCCTGCAAAACTTCACCAGTTTCTTTATCCTCCCTGCTAAGCTTCAGAAGAGGTGCTACAGACCTCCCATAAGAGGGAAACAAAGGCAGCTAAGCCTATCTCATCTCTACCACATCCAAGCAAGCCTGACAAGTCCTTTTCCTCCTATACAAGGTAGCAGACTTGCCTCATCCACTGACTCCTAGCAGGGAGGGCACCAAAACTGAGCTGTCCATGTAGCTCGCTGTCTCACATGCCAGCAAGAAAGCTGAGGGGAACATCTTGGAGAGAAAGGGAGCCCCAGGCACAGGATGAGGCACCCAATGGGTAAGCCAACCCACAGAAACCCTGCACATCCTATAATTATTACTAAGTAAATGCATCAGCTGGAATTTTGTATCGCTGGCTGTGTGTGTTTAAGAACAGGCTGGGAAAGAAGCACGCTTATTTGGCATTTCCTGTCCTTGCAGAGTAATCACATGGGATGTCATTAAGCTCCCTAAATCCCCTACAGACTCTTACTCACAATGATCCCATTTTAAACATGCCACTCTGGAACCCTGAGCCGTCCTGCTGCCCTTTCAACCCAGGCTTGATGAGCTCACAAGCTCTAAATACAAGCAATGATCTGATTTTTAATGTCAGATTTGGCTAAAACAACCATATTCATGTCAGCTATTTCTGTTCTTAGTGCAAACCACAAGGGACAGAGGAAAGCCAGCCCTGGAGGCTAGACACCAAAGCTGCCATGCTTCCACTCGAAACGCTGCCCAAGGAGGCAAGCAAACAAGCTTCTCACCACTCACAAGTCGTGTCTTCATTCAGCTGGAAAGCCTGGCATCCTAAGCAACACCACAACAGATGTCAAAAGCACTTCTTTCCTGCTCACAGTTGTAATCCCTTTAGAGGCTCGCATTTCACTTCCCAATCAACTACAGATGGGAACACTCGGCTTTCTCCCGATTTATTCTTCCACTTTCTTACCAAAGGGCTATTTTATTTTTTATAAACTATTCATTTAAGTTCTCAGTAGCTTCTGCAGATCTCCTCAGAGCCTCCATCTGCTATCAGCTCCCCTCCCATGAATAACACAATTGTGCAGTGGGTCCTAAGGCTGAGGTTCAGCTGAGTCCTGCTTTCACATGAAACATGAACAAGCATCTGCTAACGCCCAGCCTCCGTGCACCAAGAAAGTCTTTATTCCAAAAACGGATTTCATCTCTAAAAGCTGGCATCAGATCCTTAGCAACTCGCTCCATAAATCAAGATAATTAAAAAACAAGTGTTGTCACATCCCAAACACTAAGTGTGGACAGTTTAAGAGAGACACCTTAGAAACTCCAGCACTAATTCAGCATGAGCCAAGGCCTCTTCATCCCCCATGTGGATGAACTCTCAGGGAAGGCACAGAACTGAGGACAGTTCAGTACGCAGCACTCACCCCAACTTTCCGTAAGAGATCCCCCACGATGTTGAGTGCAGATATTCTAGCTGAAGGAGTAAGAGGGCTTGTACCAAATCCATTTGGTATAGCTGCAAACAAACACACTTCATTATATATGTGCCAGTCCTCCACTATTTAATTTTAAAGAACTCCTGTAAGGAGGTAAATCTTAGATCTGACTGCAGACTCTTTGTACAAACAGTAACACAGGCTGCAGATCACTAGCCACAGAGAAAAAGCTTAATTCCTGCCCACTGCCCTCCTGCCCATTAGATACACACGCAGAGTTCACGCACTCTCCATCTGCATTGCTGCTGCCTGCAATCCATCTAATCCAACCAGAGCTTTCTCTGGAGTCTACTTTGATTTAAAATAAATTGTTTTAATCCTCATGATTGACTTGAGCCTTCCAGATGGAAGAGGACTAGGCTAATATCCCACTGCCTGACAGCACAGCACCCCGCAAGCACACGCTAACAAAGACAGCCCAGCACTGCTACCCACCATTTACCCACCAGGGAACTTCAGCTGAAATATTACCCACTGCATTTCCCTGCAACTCCAAATGTATTCTACTGCAGAGCACGATCCTCACCCCTACAAAGCAGTAGCTAAGCTTCTCCCTTTCTTTCCCAGAGCATTAACTAATTACACTCATTAAATAGGTCTGACACTGCTCCGGTATTTCAGCACACGTTATGTAGGGATCCACACGTATCTGTGTTCACTTTGAGTTTACTAACAAGGGCCTTGTCTGAAGTTATTTTTCGACAAGCAGAACGTACTCCCACCCAATCAGGCACAGTTTCCAGGAATTATACCTTTGGGGGAAGGAAAACTATTTTCAGATCCTTTTCCAACAGGCGTAGCTGGCAAGGAGAGAGATGCCTGGACAGCTGAATCCATCTTCTCACAGTCCAGAGTTGGAGAGCTGGGCGCAGACTTGCGGGTAACTTCCTGCTGCCTTTCCCGTACCGCCAGCTCCTGCCGCAGGTCTGAGCACGCAGACAAAACACACAGCATGTCAGTGGCAGATTTCTCCAGCATTCCACAGAACAGAATTCTTGCAGAGAAAACTCTGCAGTAATCAGTGAGTCACTGTCGCTGCCTCCCTCCAGCAGCAAAGCCCTCCATCTCACATAAGGCAGAGCTCGAAAGGCAGCCACACAGTGCTGGCCCTGAGAGCTGCGCGCACCCAGAGCGCAGCGCCGGTGACCTGGCCTCACATTCCTCCCCGCTTGTAGTTTGAGTTCCATGGAAAGCAGGCTGCAGAAGAACACAGCCACTCACAAATGCCTGCTAACTGCACTCAGCTGGGAGGCCAGAGAAACAGACCGATGACCTGATTTTGTGTTTCTAATTCCCAACGCTGCCCTTCCAGTTTAATCATCTGCAGGACTGCACACTAGCCAGATATTGGGAAGGGGTTGTGTCTGCTGTTTCTTGATTCATCAAGATGAGAACAAGCAGACTAAAGAGGTTCATAGCCCAAATGACAGAGGAAGAGAAGGGAAATTAGGAAACCAGTTTTTTATTCCCACTATCTCTCTGGACTGCTCTGTATCACCACCTTGCTGCCTCCCATTTCCACACAGATTTGCTATAAAGAACATCCAGCACAATTTAGCAATGGATCTGTGAAGTCTCTAGCAGGGCTCAGAGGCAAATCACTAATACATTACATGGTTGGTTTTTTTTGTTTGTGTTTGTTTGCTTTTCAGGCACAGCCTAAAAAGGTCCTTTTTAGGTCCTTGCTTTCACTAAGAAATTGCTTCCAAAGAAATAGTTTGGAAAGAATGCTGAAAAACACTGATGTCTAACCTGCAGTGATGGCATGCTAACGCTGCTCCATCAGAGCGATCATGTTCCCCAACCACTAAAATAGAAATAAAGTTTCCCCCACGTTCTCAACATGAAACCTCTCAGGGAATTCCCAGCTCTTACAGCTCTGAGGATTATCTGAAGCATCCCTGATGCCACGGCTCTAACCACAGTCTTTATTGCCATACCTTAAAGAAGCCAGGCAACTTCCAACAGGTTCAGAAGGTAACAGCAGGCAGCATTTTTAAAGATAATTATTTACCATTTGGCATGCATTTCCCTGTCACTTCCTGTACTTTCCCTGTGCCTTGTGGCACAAAGCCACAGAGAGGAAACTTCTGGAACACAGTTTTCAGCTCTATTAAATCTGTGGAAAGCAGTATTTTTCTACTCAGCTTGGTTAAAAACCCTGAAAGAATCTGACACTAATTTTACCCAACGTGAGGAATTCTTTCCTCTTAGATTCAGTGGACACACAAAGAACAGAGAACATACTGTTTATTAGCAGGTAAATTCCAACGCTTATATTACACATCCAGTTTCAATCTCATTAAGTGAGGCTTTCTATAAACATGAGCTTTGGTTGCTTCATGTCTCTGTTAGTAAGCCAGCAATGTACAAAGACAGAACTAATCAAGCAAGCCATACCTCTGGCTTCATCCTTTAATCTCTGTACAGAAACTAGCAGTGACTCCTTGTCATCCAGTTCACTTTCTAGAAACGCGTTTCTCTCTATCGCCTGGTTCAGCCTTTGCTCAAAGTCTTCCAATGAAACTATTGTTGCCCTAGAAACAAAATCCAGAATATTAGATTGATAGATTAGATTAGATTGATTAGATTAATAGATGAAGCTCAGCTAACTTAAAAGTGTATTCAAATACATAATAGAGGAAAAATGTTAGCAGGACCTACATTCAAGATAGTTACTTGAAAGCTATGAAAATGCTTCTTAGGAAGGACTAGAGCTCCAAAGAAGAGAGTGAGATGAAAAGAACATGATAGCATCTAGCTCTCCAAGATGTGCCAAAGAGCTGGGGCAGAGCCAGCCTGGCACACCGAGCTCCATTTTTCCCAAGTCATTCTCCAAAGTCATGTATTTCGTGTGTCAGCTCTGGAGAAACAGGCAGCAGCTCACAGAAAGAAGGGCACTGGAATGCTTGTCCAGTGATATCAGTGAGACAACTTATGTGTGTCAAAAGTTAGTCATGAGGTTAAGAGTGCTGTGGAAACAAGGCCTCAGCTCTCAGATCTCACTGCCAAATAGCCAGAGGCTCATTCCTGGTCCCACTGAATCAATGGCAAAATTCCCATTCAGCAGAGCGGAAGCACGATCGACTCCAAAAACGGGCGTCTCCTGCAGCAGCCTGCTCATTTTCTGCACTTACACAGACCACATCTGCTCCCCACCGTCATTAAGCTGTTATGCAAGGAAAGAGGAGACTCCTTTGGCGTGTTTAATTTAACAGGGACCAAGTAAAGCACCAGCTTCCTACTTCAAAGGGGCTTTGAGCTACAAGGATCACAAACGTAAGAGTCACTGGGCTGGCAGTATCAAAATTAGAGCACTGGCCTCGCTTGCACAGCTCATTGCTCACAAGAACACAAAGCACCCCGGGTCCCCCCACAAGCTTTTCTTCTGTAACGCAAAACTACCAGCTGATGGAGATGAACTCCAAGGGTAAATTGCACTTTACAAAGAATCAAGTGACTTAGGATTTTTTTTTTTAATTATTTTTTTTTTAATTCTTATTTTTTACGTGTGCGTTTTTGTTCTCCTCCCCCACTCCCCCGTTAAAGGAATAATAAAATGATGAATCTGAATAATAAAATGATGAATCTGAATAATAAAATGATGAATCTGAATAACACAGACAAGCTCCAGCGAATATTTAAGGAAATAAGAGTTTTGCAGCCTTCACCTCTTGGCACGCTCCAAGTCATCGTTGGCCTGCTCCAGCTCCCTGACATACTTATGAAGCTGATCTTTAATGGCCCGGGTCTGGCTCAGGTCATCCTCTAACAACGACACCTGCTTGTAGCTCTGTGCATACTGGTGCTCCAGTTTCTCCTGAAAGAGAGAGGCGTAGAGAGGGAAGTATCAGCAGCATCCACGAAGCAGCACGCTAACTGCGGCCTGCACATCTGGGACTGCAAGGCAAGAACTGTACAGGCAGGGGGAACTCAGAACATCAGCAAGGAACAGAGGATGCGATTACACACGCTGCCCTGTGCACTGACTGCTTGTAACGACACAGCTGGCTGTTCAGCTGCTCTAAAGCCTCACACATCTAGAAAACAAGAGAGAAATCAAACTGCACAGCCTCCCCTTCAGTGCCTCCCTCCCCTTCCAAAGGCCACACTGTCACAAGAACTCATCTGACATCTCCACTGCTGAAAATCAGAGCCACTGCAATCTGTTACTGGACATCTCCAAGTTCACAAACTTATCTTTGAAAGACTGGAAGATGAATTCCAAAACATGCTCTCACCTGCTCTAAGGGTACAGACAGGGGCTTATGGAAAAACTACTGACCTTAAAAGAATAGGTACCAGCCTTACAGACATAACTAGGACTGGATATGTGAACAAGAAATTCTCAAAATATCACTTCTATTGGGTAAGATCCCAACCCTTGCTTTCATAAAATAATCCAAGATCACCCAAACAAGTACTTTTCAGGACCCCAAGAGAGGCAAGAACTCCTTAATGGACAGACACTAACTAAAATTCCCTTTCTGTACACAAACAGATCTTTATGCAGTCCCTGTCCCCACAGATATGGCTATCAAGAAAAAATTAGGAGAATCCCCCCAAAAGATGTCACCAATCACCCACTGTCACATTTCAGTAGGGTGCCAAAAGACCAAGGAGAAATTCTGGGGAAAAAAACAAAAAAACAGTCCAGAAAGAGGACGAAATCATGGTCTGACAAAACAAACTTGTGTTGTCCTCCCTGTTGCTATGTGATGCTGCCTGTGTACACAACAAAGCACCACTTGGCGAAGCCTAAAGATTTCAAACAAACAAGCACAAACTCAATGACAAGTGTTTAATGACGTGAACAAGAAAAAGTCCTTGAGAAATTTCTCTGGTGTGCTGCTGGCCTTATTTGGAGTACATGCCATGCCCAAGAGTAGAGCTTAAGCAGATGATTCCTTTACGTCGTTTAGATCTCCAGTGACCCAGAACAGAGCAGACAGCCTGAAATGACACCCACGACATATCTGAAGGAAGAAGTTACAATGAGACCTACCTTCAATGTTTCCACTTCATATTTCAGCCTTTGGTTATCTGCTTGTAAATCTCTATTCCTCTGCTCAGCCTGCACTAGCTGCGCTTCCAACTCAGCTTCTAGTTCCCTGCTTCCCTCCTGAAATTCAGCCAGTTCTTCACGAGCTTCCTGGAAGCTGGAAGGAGATTTCATCAGCTCAAAAGGCAGCATCTCTCAAGCACAAAGTTCACTGCTCTTCAGAAATAATTAGATGAAAAGGCAACAAGAGTTTTAAAGTGCTTAACCACAGACCTCTGCAGGGAAAATAAAAAATGGGGGAAACAGAGCAATTGCATTGTTTACCTACTAATAGAAATTCACCCCTTTATACCAAATAACTCCATTAAACGCACATGCAAATACAACCTATAGCAAGGCTATTTCCAGGATTCCTGCTAGTCTGTACCCCACTAGACTTCACTCTAGCAGACTTGAGAGAGTCACGACATAAAGCTTTTAACCTGCTTCAGGCAAAAACCAGCACAGAACAATCACTGCATCACTACCTGCAAATAGAAGTGTGCTGGAAAGCATTCAGGTTTGAATCTCAGTGTTGCTAAGTGCTTTGGTAGGAAGCCAGCACCTACCCTCCTTACACCACTGCAAGGTATTAAATGACTTGTAGCAGCAACTCCACATACTTCACTAATTACATTTTCATCTTTACCATATGTAGCAGCTCTTTGCAACCGGCAGAGTTGGCTTTAGGAACCTACATCTCGATTGGCACCAGTGAGACCTTCCTGACAGACTTTCTTCACACAGCTCAAGGATCTCAAATGCCCACACCCTGCCCCCCTACACCCAGAAGACAGACCCAAACAAAAAACAGCTTGCACACTGGGCTCCTTAGGCTGGCTTTGCTTCTACTGCACACCAGTAACACAGAGTGCAAGAAAAGCTTTCTGAAATGTACGAGCTGGAAACCTCCAGTGCTGACTCCCCTCCCCCACAACAAACAAACAAACAAAAATCAACAACCACCCCAAACCACAAGCAGCACTGAAGACAACAAGCTCTCCTGCCACTTTTTGTAACCAAAAAGCCTTCTGCTCCCCTTAAAAGACAGCAGAGGCAAACACAGGCAGGACTAAGAGGTATAACAAACACGCTTCAATATATTGCACCCAGCTACCAAATCAGAAACTTCTCAGACCAAGTGCAAGAAGCCCAGGGGAACAGTAATGATGCCAGGCAAGCCCACAGGCAGTCTTCTTACTGCAAAACATCAAGCTACTACTTAAGACATCACTTTAATTATACAAAGATGCACATTATCATAAAAGGGCTCTTCTCTTGCTCTAACTTGCTCAGTCTTGAGTTCATGGCATGGTAACACAGGGAATGAAATACTTAGCCTCCACAAGGCTGGATTTAAAAGCTGCACCTAAACTGGAAATGCAGAGAGTCATTTTAATACATTTTGGTAAAGTCTCACAGAGAAACAGACTAAGCCACATCCTCAGTCACCAAGAACCAAATCCACTCTGAAAATATACAACAGTACCTTTGTTTGTACTTCAAGGAAAGCTCTTTCCAATAGGCAGTTTCCTCCTTTGGACTTGAGAAGGTCGGAATTTCCTCACTGTCCATGTTCAATATGACCTGTAGGATGCACACGAAAGAAAACAATTTTAGTATGATGAGGCAGGCAGAGCAAACCTCCCCACTGCTGCTGTACTTCAGTGCTGTGCCCTGCAGACTTGAGACTGGCCTGTGAGTGTTAATGATCCCTAACAGCCACCTCTGAGCAAAGACCAGCTGCAACAAGTAACGCCATGCTCTGCAACCTCTGGAAATGCTCACGCAGCCTGAAACAAAACCAGAAATCTGGGCTGTATCCTTTACTGACCACCGAAGCAGCAGTTAATGCCACTGGCACATTTAGGACCACCACTGGTAAGAATTTACAGCTATCACAGTTTCCACTTTGATTTGTAAAAGGCTCTTCCTATAGTGCACACTGCAACACTGTCTGCCATGGCTGCACAGAGAGCTCCCCACACACCAGGCCTCAGACACGGCTGAAGATGACGATGAGAACAAAGCAGTGGTGCTGGACCTGCACACACTGCAGTACCCAGGGATGCACTCAGCCAGGCCCAGCTCCCAGCCCCAGGCAGCACTGTGTCATTTTCAAGCTCCCCTCAACCTTCTTGCTCACAGGCAGCCATATTTTTTTTTTTTCTTTTCTCTCCAAAAAACAAAACTTAAAATTGATCATAAATCTCCAGAAAAGAATAAGCTGAAACTAACCTCTATTGCAGAGCCTTTAAACAGTGTTTGTACCAAGCTCATCGCAGCGGATTAACCACTGCAGCTGACCTACAAGTCCTGACTTTCACATTCTGACAGTCAATAGCCGATGCTGTCCCTCCAGGCCTGAAATTGTCACACTGACATGTCCTGCATCTCAGTGACCCACATGTGAGACACCCAGAAGTGGCACAAAACAACAGCAGAGCTCCCATCAGCAGGCACAGCAGCCCATCCCAGAGGCTGGTGCTTGGCTCACCCAAAGGCAGGGCTGAACTGGCACACTGCTCTGCAGCTGCCACAACGCAGGGCACAGAACCAACCTTACCCACAGGGTGCTCAGTACACCCAAAAAGCCTCAACTCTCTCCCTGTTTACCTAACTCACAGCTGTGCTGCAGCAGCAGTCTGCCATGCACCAGGCCTTCATGCTGCCTGAGCCAACTGACCGTGCCTCCTTTCCTATACAGCCCTGAACTGAGAGAGTAAAACATGGGAGGCACTACCATTCCTCCCAGCACATGTATTTTCAGTCCTGCTGCTCCTCATTAGATGCAAGTTACTTTGGGTGTATGTGCCTCAGTTACTGCACCTGTTACCGAGGCAGTTTAATGACAAGCAGGAACGAATCAAATCCTGTGTCTGCAGTGGATGCAGAGCCCATGAATCACCTCCTGAGCTGCCACTGTCTCACAGCCTGATGCATCAAGGCAGGCAGACATCTGCTGTGGCTCAGGCCAGCTCCTGAATTGCTATGCAGATCTGTGGGTTGAGGAAGAGGTGAGGTTACTGCTGCGTGTGTCCATAACATCAGTCCCACACCAATCACACTGAAACCACTTCAGAAGTCTTCAGTCTCGTGGCTCTCAGCTGGCACTCTCGGGTCAGCCAGAAGCACATTTTCCCCTCATTAAACGAAGCATATCATTGAACAGGGTCAGCTCCCACAGCTGTGCCTAAAGGTAAACAACCAGGGAACCACCCACCGCTGAATTCAGAGAAAAGTCAGTACGAGGAAGTACCTTACATCATTTCCTAGAAGCAGCACGATAACGTGCGCCTGGGTCCACGACTCCTTCCTGTCTGCTTGCACAAGGCACACCCTTGTACCAACGCCCCAGGAGCCCTGCAAGCAGCAGCAATCACTCTTCCTCCAAAGCAGCCCCCAGGTCTCCTCGTGGGACGGAGCCGACCTGCCACAGCCAGTCCCCAGCCTCGTCCATCTCGCTACGCAGCAACAGCTCTCAGCTCCCCACACTCCATGCTTTCCATCGCACCCAATGCTGCCAGCACTGGGTTTTGATCTGCCAACTGCACTACAGAAACACCCCCATCAGAAGCTCGTGCCAACATGCTAGCTAAGCATTTGTGCAAACAAACTTTTATCATTTATCCCCCACGCCTGGAGGACAAGAGAAAGAGGAGAGCACACTCACACTATACACAGTGGCTCTGAGCCGTAAGACTGCTTTAAGAGACACAGGCAGCTCCCAACCTGCACCTCTCCCTTCTGCCAGCCTTTGCCCATTCCCCCCACTCACGGTACAGAAAACCAGACCTATCCAAACGCCCAGCAAAAAGCAGCTCCGCGGCGTTAACAGAACCTAACACACAACTCCAACATCTGACAGTGGGACGGCGGTGCCCACGGGATGCCAGCAGTCGGACACAAAGCACTGCGCTGTAGCGCATTGCCTCGGGCATTGTGTGAGAGCTGAGCCCAGCACAAGCCCTTCCCATTCAGGAGCTCCTCTGCATACGTGGCACTTGCAGAATCAGGCCTTTGACAGACAACACTGGGGCTTTCAGGAACAGACAAGACAATGCAGCAGCGTCTTCCAGGGAAAAGGAGAGCAGGCTCATGCCGATGCCCACTCGGAATTCATTACAACACAGCTCAGCATTCACGCAGCACCCTGGGAAAACTCAGTTACACGGGCAGAACTCCAGATCCAAGCAGCTCTACAACAAGAGCTATGTTCAGAATGCGACGGCTCCTTTCAAGCCCCCATTACACAGGGACAGAGAGACTCCGCACTTAGAAGTGGAACACACTGCGATTCCTCTGAAAAACTGGAGCTTGTGGGTTACAAACTTCACTGAATCGTGTTTTGGTGTTCTTATTTGCTTACTTATCTGGTTGTACACAACACCCTAATCTGGCTTCCCACTCCCCAAAGCATCCTGGCACATGGGTCACTCAGTATTTTCCAGATACTGAAAGACTTGAAGTCAGAATCCAACACACAGCAGAAGTGACTAAGCTAACAGGTAAGCAGCACTCCCCTCGAGTGCTTCAACAAACCTTGCACCCGAGGCCAAACTGTTATTTTCATGGAGCCACCTCTCAGCTGAACCATTAAAACACAAGCAGAAAGCGTAACAGAGAACCTTAAAAAAAGCTCCCCTGGCTCCCCATGTGACTGGAGGCTGGGTGATGGCTTGGATCAAATGTCCCACCAGAACACTAAGCCTGAAACACAACACGATGCTTAGAAGCTCAGACTCCCAGCCAGCCCTCCCACAGCTCAGAACCCACCCTGCTCCATTCCCAAAAGCCAGCTCCACTGGCTGACACATCAGGAGCTACAGAAGCACCTCCAAACCCACTGCATCCAAAGCGATCCTGAGCGCTGCTCACACGCAGCTGCGACTGCCCAATACTTTCAGGAAGCAAAGGTGGAGAACTAAGAGGCCAAGCACTGTTACTCAAATGTGACAAGTCACAGTGCTGGCACTGCCACAGCCGCAGTGTTTTGCTGACCACCGGAGGTAACACAAAGGTCAGCTGACCTTTGGAATTAACCAAACTGCCTGCAATGGGACTGGGTAAAGAGACCCTGCCAAAGTCACATCTGCCCTTCAGTTCTCAATGTAACGACTGATGCTGGCTGTCACAGTCCCCTAAATAGGGAAGTGCCACGTCATAGCTGCAGTCCTCCCTGTGCCCCAGGCCGCTGCCATCATCCTGAGCTGTGATGCAGAGCAGGATCAGTGCCAGCACAAGGCTGTCCAAACCCACAGTATTTGCTTCTGCCCGTTTTACACCCTTTCACAGACACAAAAGCCTAAAGAAAACCCTTTTCTACCATTCCGCACCTCCCCAACCCACAAGACCTGACAGGTAACCCCCAAGCCAAAGCATGGTTGTGAATTTGAGCACATTTGTGTTGTCTTTCACTTACTAGCAAAGGGAAAGCAAACAATCAAAAGCAAACAAACAATCAGAAGCCACGGATTAGATTTCTCCAATCAACTCGCTCTTGTTTTTCTCATCCTGAAATAGGAGCCAGAGGCATTTTCATGCGCGTTTTGGAAGGCTGCCTGCTTCCATCGCTGCTTCGGAAAGTGAACCTCTGTCTTTTCCTGCAATACTATTTTTGAACTGAATGTTCCCTGGTGAACCACAACAAATGCCTCCTTGCCTCTTGCAACAGCAGCCTATGAGCTTCCAGGAAAAAAATAGTCTTAGAGCACGCAGCATCAGCACTATCCATAATAATTAATCCTGCTCCTCCCGTGAGCACAGCACAGCAGGCAGAAGGTAAGCAAACCCTACCTGCAGGAACTCTGTGCCAGGTTCAGGCTAAAAGCCCTTAAAACAACCCAAGAGCAAACAGCTCAGCCTTATCTCAACAGTCTCCTGCAGAATCTGCTTACTAACCTCATACAGCAGGTATGCTTTGTACCATGTGGCCTAGACTTGCATGCCTAGCAAATAAGGTATCTGACGGGGGGCAAAACCCAACCAACCACACGCACAGCCCGACTAGCAAAGGCATCAGAATTCAGCACTAAAATCATTTATTTCTTTCACAAACAACACAATCAGATCTCTATTTGTTCCTAGGCAACGCCACCAAAGCATCCTCGAAACGAAGACCTGAAGAGGTTGGCACAAGGACCAGCACCTGCAGAGATGGAGGGGAGGTCCCTGCCCATGGGCACGTGCCAGGATCCAGGGCCACCTGCAAAGCCCCACGTGCTGTGCCCACCCCAGCTATCACCCCAAATCCTTGCTACCTTTCTCTTAAAGCCCTGCAACACTGCAGCACGACCTGCCCGGGAGCAATGACTTCATCTGAGAGCTTATGACAAGCATAGCAAAGAGCCTGTGACAAAAGACAGCACGCAGGTCCCTGGAGCCTCCACATTTCTCAGCAATTAATACCATTCCAATGAAAAAATTCCTCGGGAAGGCTGTGGCCAGAGGGCTATGATGCTTCTGGACGCTGCAAATGACAAGTGACTTAGAAAGAAAAGCACTTAATGCAGATTTCTCCTCAGATCCGTGAACTGCCTTTAAATCACCTCAAATTGAGTAGTACCAGGGAGGGGAAAACCTTTTGTAACACCCACCACTCATGAGTCACAGGGCAGCCAGGCCTTAGGGCACTTCAGCACACGGATCACAAGATGAAAGTTCACTCTAATAGACCAAGGGAGTAAGAAGCACTTTGTTTCCATGCTTTTGGCAGTCCCATCCCAGGCACCCCTCTGGTGACAACTCTCCTTGTGGCACCAACGTCACAGCCACCAGCAGCCTTGATTCTCTTCTCTCTTTTTTCTTTACCCTCTCCCCCCCTTTTCCCACAGTTGAGGATTATCTCATGCCTACAGCCCCCATGTGCTCACAGAAAGCAGGGCTTTACCCCAAAAGGAGAGGAGGAATTGAGTGACATATTCCTCTCAATAAATACCTTCACCTCTCAAAAACGTGCAGAACAACTTTGCACAGAGAGGTGAGCATATGGGATCTGTTCTGCAGCTTGACCACAGCCCAGCCAGGCTGAGGTGTGTGAGGACAGAGGAGCTCTTCCAAGGCAGACCCAAGATTAATAATTTAAAGAACAAACCAAAACAGTCAACTACACCACTTAACCCACACCTCTCACAGTTAGCTGGCACTACCAGCCAGTGTGTCTGTGCACTGTCTGATGCATCAAGTTTAAATACAAACAAATAAATATAACAGCTTCCTATATTTCTTACTACTACAGATGCTAATGCATTTCTAAGCAAAAATTGACTTTGGCAAGGCCACCTACCATCCACGAGATCCTGGAATTTTTTTTAATGCAAAATGAAATTGGCTTAAATATCCAAGGACCATTTCCACTCCATTTCACTCAGTTAACTACAGAATCACAGAATTGCCATGGTTGGGGAAGGGACCTCAAGGATCGTGAATCTCCAACCCCCTGCCACACGCAGGGCCACCAACCTCCACATTTCATATGAGACCAGGCTGCCAGGGCCCCATCCAACCTGCCAGTGAGCACCTCCAGGGATGGACGGGGCATCCACAGCCTCTCTGGGCAGCTGTTCCAGCTCCTCACCACTCTCTGTGAAGAACTTCCCCCTGACATCCAACCTAAATCTTCCCTCCCTCCACTTAAAACCATTTCCCCTTGTCCTGCTGTTATCCACCCTTTCAAAGAGTCGACTCCCCTCCTGTCTGTAGGCTCCCTTTATGTACTGAAGGCTGCAATGAGCTCACCCCGCAGCCTTCTCTTCTCCATGCTGAACAAGCCCAGCTCCCTCAGCCTATCCTTGTAGGGGAGGTGCTCCAGAACCCTCTTCATCTTCGTGGCTCTCCTCTGGACCCCCTCCAACAGCTCCCTGTCTTTCTTGTCCTGAGGACCCCAGGCCTGGACACAGTACTGCAGCTGGGGCCTCACGAGGCATAGTAGAGAGGGACAATCACCTCCCTGTCCCTGCTGGCCCACTTCCTTGGGCACAAAACAAAAAAATCCCTCTCTGCACTCCTCACTGAGTCAAGCGAGTTTTGAGTTTCAGAAAGAGCAGAGCAGCCCTGAGTCACCAAGCAGGGGTGGAGAACAATGAGCTGCGTGGGTGAGGAGAGCCATCCTCGTCAGCAGGAGATCTTAATGGGAAGTCACTCAGCTGCAAGTCCAGCTCCAGGAGCTGTGCCTCATGTCAGTGTGCTCATCCCTCACGTCACGTCTGCTGCAATTGGGGTCAAACTCATCAAACTGGCAGGGCCTGCTGGGATGGGGCACGGCAGCACAGAGCCCTGCTGAGCACAGGGGGAGATGGGCAGAACCTGCAGTGTGGAATACCGGGCACAGACAGACCCGGCAGCAGCAAACAGCATCTCTGCCAGAGCAGCAAACCAAGCCGCGGCTGTGAGAGCGAAGAAAGGTGACAGCACGCCCCGTGCAACCAGCGTCATTAAGGGCGGGCGTTAATTGGCACCGCCTGAAGCCCCCATCCGCCAGTCACGTACCTGCCAGCACTGCAGGCCGTGCCAGCTCTCAGCACTGCGAACCCTAGGGCTGAAAAGAACGGAACGGAGGAACACGAGCTGCGTCTGCGGCCGGCAGGGAAAGCGACCAGCGGCACTGGGAGGGACGAGACCGCCGAGACGCCCGCGGGGCAGCGATTCCCGTAGGGGCCCAACGCCGCCCTCCCCCCCGTCGCCCGCCCCAGCCCCGCGCACAGCCGCCGGGCGGCCCGCAGCCCTCAGCCCCGCTCCCCCCGCCCGAGCCCCGCAGCCCGACCTTCTCCGCGCCCGCCCTCCCGCCCGCCTCGTGCCGCCCCGCGGCCTCCTGCAGACGGACAGACGGACGGACGGCGCCGACCGCGCGCCGTTACCTCAGGAGCCCGGGGTGGGGGGGGAGGGGGGGGCAGCGGCTCGCATAGGGCGGTGGCCGCACGAGCAGAGCCAAGCCGGGCCGCCAACAGACAGGCAGGCGCATCCGCCAATGAGAGGCGGAGGGGCCGTGCAGCCGACCAATAGAATGCGCTACGGGGCGGGAGCTGCCCCGTTGTCACTTTGCAGCCAATAGGTGGAAGAAGCCGGGGCCGCAGCCCCTCAATGCCCATTGCCCATCGCTTATCGCCTATCGCTCAATGTCCATTACCCAGCGGACCGGCTGCTGACCGCCACGGCCCCCCTTGTCCCCGGTACCCGCCGCGGCCGCTGCTCACCGGAGCGCATCCCCTGTCACTGCCGCAGCATCGCCCGCCGCCGGCGGAAGTGCTTCATCCGGGCACCACGGTGGGCGGGGCGATGTCGTGACGTCACGTGGGGCGGGTCTAAGGGCGGGATGAAGCGTGGCCGCGCCCCCCGTGCCGCTTCTGTGCGTGGTGTCGGAGCCGGGATGTGCGCTGCTCCCACCGGCGCGGATCTGCTGCGTTTCCTGGTTTTCCTATTGCTAGACTCGGAAGTGGCCGTGGGCAGGGCAGGGACGTGCCGACCTCTTCCGGTCTCTGAGGCCGCGAACCGGGGCCGCCCACCTGTGGCGGGCTTGGAGCAGCGGCACATCCCGAGATGCCCACGCGGTCCCGTGGGGTTCAGCCCTGGGCTCTGTCGCGGTGTTCTTCACGGACGCCGAGTGTGACCCACGTGTCCCAGCGGGCCGCCCGCCTCCCTTCCTGCCATTGTCCCCGTCAGACAAGGAAGTGGGCCAGCAGGGACAGGGAGGTGATTGTCCCACTCCACTGTGCCTTGTGAGGCCCCAGCTGCAGTACTGTGTCCAGGCCTGGGGTCCCCAGGACAAGAAAGACAGGGAGCTGTTGGAGGGGGTCCAGAGGAGAGCCATGAAGAGGGTTCTGGAGCACCTCCCCTACGAGGACAGGCTGAGGGAGCTGGGCTTGTTCAGCATGGAGAAGAGAAGGCTGCGGGGTGAGCTCATTGCAGCCTTCAGTACCTAAAGGGAGCCTACAGACAGGAGGGGAGTCGACTCTTTGAAAGGGTAGATAACAGCAGGACAAAGGGAAATGGTTTTAAGTGGAGGGAGGGAAGATTTAGGTTGGATGTCAGGGGGAAGTTCTTAACAGAGAGTGGTGAGGAGCTGGAACAGCTGCCCAGAGAGAATGTGGATGCCCCGTCCATCCCTGGAGGTGTTCACTGGCAGGTTGGATGGGGCCCTGGCAGCCTGGTCTCATATGAAATGTGGAGGTTGGTGGCCCTGCATGCGGCAGGGGGGTTGGAGCTTCATGATCCTTGAGATCCCTTCCAACCCTGATCATTCTGTGATTCTGTCCCGCTTCCCGTCCCAGTGCCTCAGGCTCTGTCAGCTGTCTGCTGGGACTCAGGCAGAGCCCTCACCAGGTACCCCCAGGCCTCCATAGGGTCAGACTGACCTGCCCCACTACCAATTTCCGCTGCCTCACATCAACCCCAGCTTCAGCTCCATCTGCATTCTCTGCCCTCTGCAATTAGCTGGGCAGTCTGTCATTGGTGATGTGGTGTTGGAGGCCCTCGTGCCTCCCTTACTGGAGGCCATTGCTGCTGGCAGTGTGGCAGCACTTGGAGCCGTCTGGGTCCCTTTGTGGGACATGTCCTGCATAAGCATGAGGTCATCGAGTCCACCTCGCTGTGGCACAACCATCCCCATGGTCCCTCTGCTGCCGTATCCCATCAGGCAAGCAGAGATTCATAGACCCACTGCATGCTTGGGTTGGAAGGGACCTCACAACCCCCTGGCCCACTCAGCTCAGGCTGCCCAGATCCAACCCATGGCCTTGGGTACATCAAGGATGGGCACAGCTCTGGCCAGCAGTGCCAGGATCTCACCGCCACTGAGTAAGGAACTTGCAAATCACATCTGACCTAAATTTTCCCCTTTAAAGCCATTCCCTCTTGTCACTATCTGCCCATGTAAAATGTCATTCTCTCTCTTCTTTATCAGCTCTTTTAAGTACTGGAAGGCCACAATGAGGTTTCCCTGGAGCCTTCCCTCCTCCATATTGAACATCCCCAGCTCCCTCAGCCTGTCTGTGTAGGAGAAGCTCCAGCCCTCCTGGAGGCTGAGCCCAGTCCCCATTTGTGCTTGTGCAAATTTCCTGTACCAACCTGCACCTGGGTGATGCAGGTGCTGCCTGTGGTGCCTCCCATCCAACTCCTGCCTTTGCTTGGATGCTGGATCCTCTTGGCTCTCTGAAACCCCTTTTGAAGGCAGAGGGAGATGGAAGCATATAACTGCCAGCCCTGTTCTGCCACAAGCAGGGAGCAGCCAGAGGCTTTGGGCAGATCGAGTGCCCATCACAGAGCCCTTGAGCCAGGTGTGTGCCCACCATTGTGTCCTGCGGCAAGTTTGGTGCCCGCCGTTCCTGTCTGGATCTGCTTGCATACCTATCACTCTCTGCAGCAGATTGGGTGTCCACCATGGTGCTCTTGCACAGGTTGTGTGCTCACCACTCAACTCTGGAGCAGGTTGCATGCCCACTGTGATTCTGTGGTGCAGATTGGGTGCCCACCATTGAGCTCTGGTGCAGGTTGCATGCCCATCCTTGTTCTTTCAGTCAGGCTGCATGGCTGTGATGCTTTGGAGCAGAATGGGTGCTTACTCCTCAGCTTTGGAGCAGGTTGGGTACCTGACCTTATGTTCTGGAGGAGGTTTCTTGCCCATCATTCTGCTCTGGAGCAGAGTGCCCATCTGGAGAAGATTGGGCGTCTACCAGCACACTGAGCGGGTTGGGAGCCCTCCTTGTGGAGGAGGTTGGCTGCCCATCATGGAGCTCTGGAGCAAACTGGTGCCCATCTTTTCTCCCTGTGCTGATAGAGCCATGTAGAAATACCACACTGTCTGATCACGGTCCTTCACCCTCTCGGTGCAGCTCTCTCAATGCATCAAACCCTCTTTACAACACTCGTCCCGGTGGGGCTGTGCATCCACCAACAAAGCAGCAGCGGCAGGGCTGTGTTTCCCAAGACATCTGACGTGCCTGCCTGGTTAACACCAATTTTTAAGTCAATGTTTGCTTTGAGGTGGTTCCCGGCTGCACCCCATTGTACGCTGGAGCCGTTCCCAGGCGCTCGCCCAGGGGCCGGGCATTGCGGCCGCACAAAGGAGCAGTCATTTAGCATTAGCGGCCGCACAAAGCAGCCGTGGCCGCCGCCAGATTTGTGTTTCGCCAGCAAAAAGCCCCTCAGCTGAAAGGCTGCGGAGAGAAAAGAGAGACGTGATGTGCTGCAGCAAAGGGGGGCTCTCACGGGGGGGAGGAGGCAGCCGGGGCTGTCCCACGGTCCGGGGATGTCCTGTGGGAGGTCATTGTGGCATGGGATGAGTGGGGTGGGATGGGAGCTCGTGGGGGCTGTGTCACTGCTCAGGGGGACCCAGAGGTGGGTGCAGTCCCCAGTGGTGCAGTGCAAGGGGGGAGGGAGGGGTGAGAACCCCCTGGGAGTTGTTTGTGGGCTGGGAAGGGTTTGATGCAGGCTGGGTTCCCATCATTTATCCTAAGAGCAGGCTGGGTGCTCATCCTTGTGCTCTGGGCTTGGTTGGGTGCCACCCATTCTCCAGGGGTAGCTGGGCACAGCGCATCTTTTGCCACGCATTTCCTTCCTTCCTTCTCTGAGAGGGGAGAAGTACCCCTGGGACACAGCAGGGATTCTCCCCTTTGTCTTCGCCCTGGAGGAGAGCCTGGGACCAAGTAGCTCTCCACTTCTCTGCTTTTTCCAGACAGCAGCACCCAGGCAGAGGAGCTGAGGGGGCAGATCTGAGGGCAGCTCAGCCATAGCAGGGACACATCCCCAGTGGGACACGTGGGGTTGTCAGCATCCCCCCTGTTTCTTCTTGGTGCCACAAACATTGATCCTGTTCTCCTTTTCCTTAAGCAGCCAAAGCAGCCTGGGGTGGCTGGGTTCTGCAGACCCTTAAGGTAATGGAGGCTTTGGGAAAAGGGAAAGCCAGGATGAGGTGCCTGCCCTGCTCTGTGCCGGGTGGCACTAGAGAGACCTGCTTGTGGAGCTGAGAATATTTACCCATGACCTGAGATCCATCAGTTCATTGCACCCAGACTGTGCTCCCCCCCCCTCATTCCAAACGCTGCCCTAACAGCAGCAGTGTTTCATTCTTGCAACTCAGTGAGGTGAATTGTGGTTGTTTGAAGCCATCACCAAATGGATTTGGGCACCAGGCTGGCAAGGGGTGGCTCTCATGGGGGATGGAGTGGAGCATCAGATCTGGGGCTGTGGGCTGGCACTGGTGGAAATGCATGGACTGGGAGGGATGGTTTTAGGAAGGGAATGGGTCTGGGTCTGGGAAGGGAATGAGGGGATATACTGGGAAGGATGGGGCTGGGAGAGGTACAGGGAGAGATAGGGTTGGGAGGGATGTAGGGTGGGATGGGTTGGGACTGGGAAGGATGTATGGAAGAGTGGAGCTGGGAGGCTGCAAGACTGTGGGTGTGTGAAGGACATCATGAAGGTGGTATTGAAGGTGTGTGGAGATGCTGTGGTCTAGGAGGGCTTTAGAAGATGGGGTCCCCGGGTGATAGAAGTGGGAGATCCATGGCCCTGGGTGGATTTGGGGCCAGGTAAAGGTCTGAAGCTAACAGGGATTTTCTTGCAGCACAAAGGCAATGAAGCCTCTGTTGTGCTCAGTGACTGAGCCACGTAATCAATCCTCCCTTTATCCAACACCTCCCTGCCTCAAGCTGGTTGTATACATCCACACAGAGTCTTCTTTTCAATAAAAGTTGCTATTTTTACTAATTTCAGTGCTGCCTTCAGTGCCTAGGCAATATTTACCAAATTGTTGTGTTTGACAGACTGCCAGCAATTCCTGAAAGAAGGTGCACCTCTGTATGCCTTCTGAAAGCACAGCCTGAACGAACACCATCGTATGTTAGAGTTCAGTTTTCCTTTTATTGAGTCTTTTCTTCCTGTCCTGCTGCAAGATGTGTGCTGCAGATTCACCGGGAGGCTGTTCTGATTCCTGTTGAGCTGCCCCTCAGCTGGGGCTTGGAGGAAAATCTCAACCTGCCACACAACCAGGCAGCCAAAACCTCATGCAGTAACTCCTTTTGGTGCAGGACCACAAGCCCTGGCAGCTTTTCCAGCTCACGTTGCAGTGTCCCCAGCACCTTGTCCCCTCCCTGAGCCCTCCAAGGACACCCGCTACTCCCTCTGCTGGCAGCCAGCATGCACGGGATGAGGGTACCAACCCCGTCCGCATCCTAAACTCCTCCAGTGGTGCCATTTAATCCCAGACCACAGCAGCGAGGGGAAAATTCATCTTTGCTGGCCGCTATGATTTGATAGGCTCAACATGTTTCTCCCGACCCCAGCCCCATTCTGAGGAAGGATCTGCTCATCCTTGCACTTGCAGAACCCCAAACCCTTGTGCCCTGGAGGCAGCTGCCAGCCTGCCTCAATAGAGGCCTTCTTCTCCCCCAGCATCTGCCTGCTCTCTCCAAAGCCTCATTGTTTCTCCATTGCTCACATGATGTAGATTAGCACCATGGCAGCACCCCCTCCCCGGAACCATCTCAGGATGGGATGTGTGTCTGTGTACAGTACCAGTGATGAAACTCATCCTATTTGCTGCTGGATTTGAGGCATAGCTTGTATCTGTGGAAGCCGAGGGCTGAATCCAGCCATGAGGTGGGAGCTGGCACAGCCTTGCCCTACAACCACAGGATTGGGGCTGTTTTATGTTTAGGGACTGAAGGCAGGGTCTGTGCTGCCGTGGCATTGCTCGCTGTCTTCAGCAGTCGGTATGAACTTAATATCTTCATCAGTGAAGGGATAGAATGTACTCTCAACAAGTTTGCTGATGGCATGAAGCTGGAAGGAGCAGCCTGAATGCTGTCCTGTGTAATGTGCTCTAGAGAACCTGCTTTAGGGGTGGTTGGATCTCCAGGGGTCCCTTCCAGCCCCTATGGTTCTATGACTCCCTGATTGCATTGGGTTGCCCCAGCCCTGCTTGTGGCACTACTCCTGTGGTGGAGGGAATCTCTGGGCAAATAAGCCTTGAAGGAGCCCTTGGATACCACCCAGGTAAAAACCATAGGGCTGTGCAGCTCCATAGGAGTTGAGTGTTGAACTCTTTCTTTACTATAAGAGTAGTGAGGTGCTGGAACAGCTGCCCAGAGAGGCTGTGGATGCCCCGTCCCTACAGGTGTCCAAGGCCAGGTTGGATGGGGCCCTGAGCAGCCTGATCTGGTATCAAATGTGGAGGTTGGTGACCCTGCATGTGGCAGGGGTTGGAAATTCATGGTCCTTGAGGTCCCTTCCAACCCAGGCCATTCTGTGATTCTGTGATTCTGGGTGGAACAGAAGCCCAATATTTGGTGTCAGAATAAGGTCCTGAGAGACAGCACCAGGCTCAGAGGCATTTCTGAGCAGCAGACAGGCAGCCCTGAGCTGTGTGCCCAAGTACTGCAGGTCCCTGAGCAAAGCAGGCAGGATCTGCTCAGCACATCCCCACCGTGGTGGAAAAACAGCAACCAGCGAGGGTCTGGGAGATATTCCAGCCTCCATCCCTTGGAGCTCTCACATCGAAATACCAGACCCTCGGCATCTGCAGGAGGATGGCTCACATCCCTTCTATCCCCCCCCATGGGCAGCCTCCCTGTGGCGACAGCACCTTCCAGACCATGGCAGCTCTGGGAATGAAGGCTCTGCGGTCGTTCAGTGCACCATGGGCACTTTGTTTCTTTTGGGCACTCAAAGCCCATCCGAGAGCACCACCTCCTGGGCAAGGCAAAAAGCACGGAGCAGACGGACGGTATGGAGTTACCCAGAAGGAAAATAACACCGATTTCCCGTTCTGAAGTCATACAAAACAAACATGGGAGGAGACGGGCAAACCTGGGGCCGCCCAGGCTCCCTCGGGGATTGCGTGCCCTCCAGCTTGTGCATCTTTTCCAGACATGGGATTTTATTTAAACAAAAAAAAAAAAACAAAACCATGGAGCATCCCTGGCAAAGTCACTGAGCTCCGCTGAACATCTTCTCAGGGATGAGGTTAAACAGATTTATTTTTCCCCTCTTACCTTTACCTCCTTCTCACCAATGCCAGCTACTCAAGGTTTCCAAACTGGAAAGAGGTAGAAAGGGAACGGCATGAGCAGAAGTGCCTGTAAGCCCTTGGATCTGCAGGTGAGGAGCTGAATATGAGCCACAAACCTTCTCACAGTAAAAAGTTGAGTAAAACCTCCAACATTGGCTGCCAAGCATAGATAAGGGCACCATGATCCCTTCTTCTGCCTTTGAGAGCTTCTCCAACTGAAGGGTTCTCCTGGCTGATGGCTGAACTCCCTGTATAGGGAGGGGACCCAGGGCTGTGCTCTCCCCCAGGGCTGGAGCCACTGACCCTGAGCAGAGCAGGTCTCAGCTGTAAGCATGGGAGAGGAGCTCCCATTTCTACCTCCTCCACCTCCTCACTTGGAGAAGGACCTGGCTCTGCCCCTGAACCTGGTCTCACCTTTCTGGTACTGTCAGACTCGACTGCCACCCGGGAGAGATGCAGCCACGTATGGAATTGGGGCAAAGGCACCAGGAAAAGTCATGCATGGGAAAGAGCAAAACTGATGACACCAGAACCCCTTTGATTTTAGCATGGGCAGAGCAGAGCTGCAGAGGGAAGCAGACTTGTTTTCTCAGTGCCTATGTATAGAACAGTGAGCTCATAGTTTCCGACAATGGAGAGCATCCAAACTATGGGAAACAGGAATTTCCACCCCGCCCGGTGCCAGCTGAGAGCTGAAGGTGGGGAGATGCCCAGTGCCCCAGACCTGCCTGTGCTGGCCCAGGTAACTTCTCCAGCACTGAGGACCTGGGGAAGCGATCAGTCACAAATGGGAATGTGCACCCAAAGGTGATGGTAAGACCTCAGCCCTGGGTCAGCCCAGAGAGTTCTCAACTTCAATTTATGCTCGCACCATGAAAAACAGGATAGTGAGAGGAGTGGATGTGGAGCAGAGGAGCAGCTCCGGATCTCCTTATGGTGGGATTTCATGGCATAAGAGGTATGAAGGGTACCAACCCCACACGAGGTGCTCTCTGCATTTTGGCAGCTGCCCCACAGCATGGGATGGCCTGGTAAGTTTGCACCCACCCTTTTTCATTCAGAAACCAACCCTGTGATGTAACTGCTGCACCCACGGGTGGCGATACCACTGCCCACGCCTGCCAGGGCTCGAAACCACCACTGCTGCCCGTGCGGTGACTGTGGGGACCCATCTGTTTTATGCTGGGTGCCAGAGGTGCCTTAACACTCTTGCTGTCTCTTCTTACCCCATAGATCCTGGAGATCCCTGGGAATCTTCTTGAGGCTGGAGGAGCACAGGACCAGGAGTGGTTCTATAGAGCATCTCTGCACCATGTGAGATCCCCACTTAATTCCAAGTTTCTCCTAAACTATGATGGAGATGCAGGCCTCCCAGGACACAGGAGTTCCTTGGAACTCTTTTGATTACCTTGAGGACACCAGCTGGGCTGAGGATGCTGAAAGGATCCAATGTGGTGACAGGAACCATCCACTTGCAAACAGCTTTTGAAAGGCTCTGGAAGTTAAGAGAAGAATGGCAGCACCCTGAGACAAGGGGTAATGCCACAGAGAGCCTCCTCTGTGCAGGATTCCAACCCACAAGTGGACAAGTGGAGGGGTTCCATCTGCCCACAAGCTGCAGCAGCAGATGGTGCTGGAAGCCTGCAGGCAGGCAGGAGGCGACAGTGACCAGAGCTGTGCTGTCTGGGTTTGTCCACAGCCATGCTGCTCTTTGGACTGACCATCCAGCAGTGTGGGGCTGGGTGACACAGAGGGGAGCGAGCACAGAGATGAGACCAGTGTGGGGATGGGGAACAGAGATGTGTGGTTGTGCACAGAGCTGAGCCTGTCCCTGCCACGGGGCCCTGCTGTGTTTGGGGGCCTGCAGCCTGTTGTTTGATCCTGGGAACTCATTACAGGGAGGCCAGCAGGCAGCACTGTGCCACCTCTCCCTGCCCTCTGACGCCTTATGCCGGCTCCACACCCACTCCCTGGCAGGGTTCAGGCTTTAAAACTTGAACGGGTTCCTCCGCATTCACAGCCCGGGTGCTGCCCTGTCCCCGCTCCTGCCTTTACGCAACGCGCTTGCATGAAACGCGCAGCCACCACCTTGCTGTTATATAGGCACCCCATTCCCAGCCTGGACGGTGCTCAGCGCTGGGGACAGCGGTGGATTGGATAGAGAGGACCCTGCCCTGGGGTCCTGCAGAAGGTAGGGGTCTCTGGGGTGTGGAATGAGGGGCTCCTCTGGTTCTGTAGGGAGCATCAGATCACTAAACCAGAGCGGGAGTTGGGTCCCTCTTCTTGTAAGCGATGGCTCCTCGTGTTGGTGCGGCCATCGCAATGCAGGGGATGGCTACTGGGCTGCCATGCCCACTTGTCCAGCAGCAAAACCTCTAGAAACAGCTGTGAGGATATCAAGGGTGACTGATGGCATGCAAAAAGGGGTGCAGATTGGATTTGAAAACACAGCATTGTCTGGAGAAACTGCCTTCTTCATAGAACTCCAGCTGCTGATCTACTCTTGGAACTGAGCATCCCTCCTCCTTTCTCCTTCTCCTTCTCCTTCTCCTTCTCCTTCTCCTTCTCCTTCTCCTTCTCCTTCTCCTTCTCCTTCTCCTTCTCCTTCTCCTTCTCCTTCTCCTTCTCCTTCTCCTTCTCCTTCTCCTTCTCCTTCTCCTTCTTCTCTTCCACCTCCCTCTCCTCTCTTTCTCCCTTCTCTCTTCCTGAATGCTCCCTACCCTAAGAAGTGCTTCAGACCAAGCTGATTCAAGACTCTGAGTCCATGGTGTCCCCATTGTCCCTGCACCCCTCTATGCCCCAGGTTGGCGCAGGGGACACACCAGGCAGCAGGGCAGTGTTGTGACTAACAGGCACACACTGCACTCCAGCAGTGACCCGGCCATTGGGCTGGGACATCCCACACTAACCACTGCAACTGGGACTCCTATAACACCCCGTATCCCTGCTCACAGCTGGGAAGCACACGTGGTCTGCAGAGCAGGGATGGCTGAGATCTCACCCAGCAAGGAAGGGGCCCCGGCCGAGTGCCCCGTCTGCTACGAGAAGTTCCACCCCCTGGAGCACACACATCGCCAGCTCAGCTGCGGGCACGCCTTCTGCCACGACTGCCTGGTGAAGTGCCTGCTCTCCTCCAAGCTGGACGGCCACATCCAGAGCAGCATCATCTGCCCCGTCTGCCGCTACGTCACCTTCCTCAGCAAGAAGAAGGCGCTGTGGCCGTCCAGCCCGCGGACTCTGGAAGTGCCCCTGTCGCCATCCTCCTTATCGCAGCTGACCAAACTGGAGAGCAGCAACGCCCTGGTGGTGCCCAGCCACTTTGTGATGCCGGTGCAGAGCTTGGAGCGGTGCAGCCCCACGGGCGCACAGGGAGAGCCGGCACGTGGAGCCCATATCTTTGTCATCAGCAGGTATGGGATGCCACTGGTGGACACGGACTGCTCCTCCCTGCAGAGAGAAAGCCAGGCGGAGACACGGAGCACCATGTCCTCCAGCTCGGCCCTGGGGCTGCAGTGCTGCCAGTCGCCCATCGCTCTGGCCGTGCTGCTCATCCTCACTGTGGCCCTGCTGGCGGCCGTGCTCCCTTGGCTGCTGCTGGTCAAGAGGGACTCACCGTGAGGAAGGCAGCGACTGTGATGATGGAGGATTGGCACTGATGCTGGGGCTGGCACCTTCCTGGAGAAAGCCCAGATGCAGTTCCAGGGGAAGTTTTCCCATCTGGCCAGGTTCCTGAAGATCTCTGGGTGACATGCTAGAGGTGTTGCCTCATTTGTTTGAAATGTGGCTGCCTGGGTCCTGTTAGAGGGTTCCTTCTGTGTTTTAGTGGTATGGTGGGGCTGGAAGGACCCAACTCACAGCCCCCCCCTCCCTCAGCCCTGCTTTCAGGTCCCCCAGAGCTGTCCATGCTCCTGCTTTCACCGTGTCTCTCCTGCCCTGAGCACCAGGGACAGGCAGAGGGCAGGGAGTGAAGGCATCAGGGCTGCATCGGGGGTGGCTTTGGGAATTCCATCCTGTCCCCACACCAGGGGGAGGTGTGGGCATCTGAGAGGTGTACACAAGATTTGGGTCCCTCTCTGTGCCCATTCCAAAAGAAGTCACAGTCGCAGTGACTGTGGTGCTTAGGAGTGCACCTTGAGGACCTCAGTGCTTTCACAGATCCCTGACCCACGGAGCAGGAGCAGGATGTCCCTTGCTGTCACTGGCAGGAGGGTGGCACATAGCTCCTAAAGTGAGAATCCCACTTGCTGAGCATTAGGGGTCTGCAGTGCTCTGGGATCACCCAGAACATTTCAAGAGGACAAATAAAAACTGCCCAGTGTTAGAAAGCTCAGCAGAAAGATCCTATTTCAGCCCTATGGCCATCTGTGAGCAAATGCAGGGCATCACTCATCCACCTGTTTCCATACCTGTGTACCGGGTGCGATGACACTGACCCCTGCACTGGGAGACTGCTGGGGAAAAGTGCCTGAGACACTGCACTGGAATGGAAATCCTATTTCATAAGAAATAATTACCTGACAATGATGCGTCCCTGCCTCCTCATTTAATAATTGCCCGTGTTATTACTCTGGATATTGAGGAGGTACTGGAGGGTGCCAGGGAGCCAACCCCTGGCATATAGGGCTGCTGAAGGGCAGGCAGGGCTGGAGCCCACTTTTGGCTGCTGCTGCTGGAGGCCAGGAGCCACTTGGCAACGGACTTCAGCATCTCCAGGTCGAGAGGGACATCTTGGGGGGTGGAAGAGGAGGCCAAGTCTGGGGGTGCCATCAGCAGGGAGAGGCAATGCCACGGACATTGGGTGGGGCCAGGGGGCATCGCTGTGGGTTTGCCACAGGGTGGCACTGCTTGGCCGGAGCTGGCTGCCAGGGCTGGCACGGGGACAAAACCAGGCTTGGGGGGTGGCAACCTGGGTCCCCAAGAGGGAGAGTTACAGAGCGCCCCCGGGAAAGCTGGCTGTAAGCAGCTGCCAACAAGGCAGGGTCTGCACCTCAAGCTGCACCCATGCTCTCCTGCTGCTCAGGGCCAGCTGATGTCCCTGTCCCCACATCCTCTCCAGAGCCACCAACCTCTGTTAGGGTCTGTGTGCATCTGGGATAGATATTCTCAGCCCTTCCTGTGCTGATGGAGAAGCTGCCAGCATCTTATTTTCTTGCTGTTAATGTCATTAAGAAGCCAGTCCTTCCTGCGCCTTCCCCTGCTGCTAATCCCTACGGAGGAGGTTTGCAGCTCCAAGAAAGCCAAGCCCCCAGGTGCTGCACAGCTTCCCCCAGCAGGACCAGGACCAGGAGCATTACAGGGTGCTGAGGCCACTTGCAGCTCAGTGCTGAGTACTTCAGTGATTTGATTCATCGTGGTGACCACAACACTGAGCCTACAGCTCACAGGCAATTGGGCCTTCTCTGCTGATATCCCACATCACCTGTGGTGGAGACACACATGCAGCCCTGTTTGGTCCTTCTGATGTCACCATCTGTCTGTGGACACAGTCAGTCACTTATGGCCACAATCTCTGGACAACATCTCACAGAGTTACTGTAGGCTGTAGGCTCCTGCTTGCAATCCATGCTGGAAGCTGCTGCGACTTCTGGAGATGCCCTGGGTGCCCTGGCTCCATCCCAAACCCTTCTCCTTTTCTTTTTCTATTGCATGGGAAGGTCAGGATGTCCCATCCCTTATCCCCTGGTGACGCTGGAGATCTGCTCCCCTGCCACAGGGATGACCCCAGAGCATGGGCTTTTTTTCACAAGCAACCACAGGTTGCCCAAGGCAGGAGCCCATGAGGGCAATTACTTTCTGAGTGTGTTGAGGACGGGGCTAATGACTTTCCTGCAGGTAAGGATGGCCAGCCTGCGTGCACACAAAATTAAAGGTCAGCTAATGGCCTCGGGGTAGCAAAAAGATCAGAGACATCTTCCAGGCAACTCTGGAGGTGGAGACATACCCCTGGTGGGCAGGGGCTCTGCAGAAATGTGAGAGGAGAATGAAGAACTTAAACAATAGGGCAAGATGCTGGGAGAACTGTTGCTGGGATGGGAATGCTCTGCAAACATATGGCAAGAAAAAAAGTCCCACTTGGGCTGGGAGAGGGTAAAGAGTGGCCCTGACAGTGTTTTCCTTTGCAAGTATGTTCATGTGCTCTGAAGTCCAGCAGGCAGCTGTCTGGGTGCAAGGCGAACCTGGCTGTGTTTGACCTATTGGTGCGTGGCTTTCTGTACATGCTTTCATGTCCATGTATTTTATTTCCAGCAGCTACCAATACATGTGTGTGCCTGAGCTAAAAGCTTCCAAAGAGACGTTTGAACTAAAATCAAGTGGCTCACCAGACTTGGGGCTGGGGCATCAGTCATTCCCAGCGAGCTGCAGTACTGTGCACGCACCAGGGACTGCCCGTGGGGTAAAGCAAATTGAAAGACCCCACAGCAATTGGGTCCAGCAGGCTGCACGATCCTGATGCAGCACCCAACCCTTGTGCTGCAGGCACTTCCAGGCACTGGCACTGACCAGGCAGGCACTCAGGGGCTTGTGCTGAGTGCCAGCTGCTGAGATGAAAGCAGGGATGTCTCTGCCAGCTCAGTGACTTTATAAAGGCCTGGAGAAAACTCAACCACCTGGCCTGGGAGCCTGCTGAGGGAGGACTCAGGTACAGGGGACATCTGCCCATGCAGGTGCTTCTGAAGATGCTTCTGAGGGTGCTCCTTCCCTCTGAAGAAAGTGGGGGTACAGATCCTATCCAACAGTGTGCCTTCTGCCTTCCTGTAAAAAAACCTTTCTGCACTTCTCTAACTGCTATAGGACCACCAGCACAGGCACTACGAGGTTTAGTATTGTCTTTGTAGGAGGAGCCAAAACCACCCCAGTTTTGATCCTTCTCTCCCAAATAGGTATGAGTATTCAATGGGCAAAGAATAGTTGGGTGGCGATGGGGAAGGATGGGCACTAAATGGATGGATGGAGCTTCAGCATGAGAACAGGGCACTAAATGGAGGCGTGAGGATAAAAGGCTGTGGGGGATGAATGAGCACATGGACAGGTGTTTGCATTTCTCTCTGTTGGATGGACAATAGAAAAACTGGGCATGGGAATGACACACAGGACCCTATAAGATCACCTCTAAGCCTTGCCATAACACTGTGGTCCTCATGAACCCCCTCTGCAGTTAGATGGCACCTTGAGCTGTGCACACACTAGGGCTTTCCTTTCCTACCCAGCTTGTGGGATGTCCACGTGGAAAAGAGTGGCTGAAAATCCCAGGAGGCCGTGTCCAGAGCTGTAAAGGGGCAACCAGAATAGCCAGCAGGCTGGCAGGCACTCCTGATGCATTTAAGATGCTCTGCTGCACAGTGTCCAACCACTGACTTTGTCACTCCTGACTCATCTCTCACTGATGACTCCATCCATCACCCACGGCACGATGACTTTGCAGGTGGAGATGTTGTGCAGGCAATCAGCACAGCACGATGCTGGCTGGCCTACAGGGGTGCTGTTGGTCCCAGTGCCCCTCCATGTCAAATTCTTCCCTTTCTCTGTTTAGAATTGCTGGCTTAGTAACCCCCATCAGTGTGTGATGGAGAACACAGCTGCCCTTCCTACATTAGCATTACCTTTGCCTGGTGGCAGCAGGTCTATGAACTCTGGGTAATGGCTGCATAATGCATCATTAGCAGGAGAAGGTGGCACTTTTATTGCTCGGAGATGGGAGAGGTGGGAATTGTGCAGGGCCCAGGAGTGCTTACTGGCCAGGCATGCCAGAAGGCTCCATTAGGATTCAGCCTCTGAGAGCCCCAGTTCCATCAGCTGAAATCTCCGCATCAATAATTAAGAGGAAAGCTCCTCTGAGCTTCCTTCTCTCCCTGCACCCAATCCACAAAGGATGGGGTGGAACTGGCCTGGGCTGTCCAATTGGTGTGGGATGTAGGCATGGTGACAGTGACCCAGCTGGATGTCCCCATGCCTGGATCTCTTCAGATAAGATCTTTCTGCCTCCATCTCTGGCACAGGGCAGCCACTTTTTCACACTGTCCACCTGTGGTGGCACACGGGGCACAGCCCTAGGCAGAACTCCCCTTCTGAAGCCTTGCATAAGAGTGGGGTTTTCCAGAGTTGGAATGGGTCTGGGGGTTGGAAGTGCACGAAGGGCTCAGCTGGTGTCCTGCTGGCACCTGAATGCCCATGGTGGGACCAGATGCTCCTTCCCTGGTCTGATTGCTTCTCCCATGAAGATCACAGACAGCTATTTTTTCATTTAAAAAAAAAAAAAAAAACCTGCTACAAAAAGAACCAAAAACCTTGAATAGCTTCAGAAACTCCGCGCTGATGGACCTGCATGAGAATTTTCTAAGAAAACCTTTTCAGCAGGCTTTGTGTTCAACGATGTGCCACTCTGCAACAGTATATAGAGCTGGGAAACACCCTTTCTTTGTCCTGGGAGTGACTTCTCTGCTGCTTTGTGCTGCCCATGGTCACTGTGCATGGGCAGATCTTGGCACATGTGTGCAGGAGCCCTTGCAGGTCCTCTGGGCAGCTGGGCTGATACCCACCCCGGGGTGTCAGAATGTATGCATGAGGGGTTTGTGCAGAAAGCCACAAGCCCCAGGGAGCACAGGGTTGTCAGCATCACACAGGGGATGCTATCACCTGGAGATGCTCTTTATCTTCTTGTCCAACCGCTGAGCAAGACTCGCTGGTTGCTGGTCCCAGCCACTTCTCACCCCTATTGCTAATGATTGAAGGCTTTCCAGTGAGCACAATTAGCTCCTGGCTAGCACTCCTGGATCCATTTGAAACCCAGCCAGGGCTCAGGCAGACATTAATGGAGCTCTGGTCATTAGTGGAGGCTGGGAAGTGAAGTGGCGCTGCAGGGGTGGCAAGAGGATGATGTCTTCCACCAACAGAACACTGCAAAACCACTGGAGTGAGGCTGCCACAGTCTTAGGATCTGGGGAATTGCTTTCCTACCTATGGATGGGGTGGTGCAGAAGCCTGTATTTCTGTGGCTTTCAAAAGTGCTAAACTTCAATCATCTTGATCTGTGGTGATTGGAGGTGCTTCCTGGGATCCCTGCAGACATTGCAGGTCAGAGGAGGGCTCAAGATCAGAGCCTAACCTTAACATGGGTCAGAAATGTCAGCCCCATAGCTGGGTGAGGTTGGTGAGGACAATTTCCCGTCAAGTTTGGAAGTTCTCCAAGGATGGAGATTCCCTCAGCTCCCTGCAATTCCTGTTCTGGTCTATGATCACTCTCACTGTGATTTTCTTTTTTTTTTTTTTTTAATTAAAACAAAAAAAAACAAACTTCTGTCCCACTGGATTTTTCCTCAGGCCCATTGCCTCATCTTTTTTTGTTGCACACCTCCAGAAAGAGCAGGTCTCCATCTTCTCTCCATTAGCAAGTCCTGCTGCATCCCCAAAACTAGGTTATTTCTGGCTGCCCTCTGCTTCCCAGAGAAATCCAGGTCAGACACTAAAGACCTGAGCTGCCCCAGTGGCTCTGCAGCTCAAATCCCCATGTCAGCCCAACCACAGCAGTGGTGTCCCCATGGCCAAGCTCCACAGCAAAGCCTTGATTCATCTCAGCACAGCAGAATATCAGCAGACACCAGCAACCCATGGCAGCAGCAGTGGGTGAAGACAGCAAAACAAGCCTGCAAGTGGCAGTGCAGTGAGTGTGCAATGGGGTGGCGTCAGGGTGGTGTCAGTGCTGCTAGGTGTGCAGAGCTGCTGCTTCCCCCGCCATTCATCCATCCATTGCGGGGCAGCTGTAGCAGTTAGTGTTGTTGAGGCTTAAATCCCAGTTGAAGCCCTGCTCAGAGTGATGCCAGCGCTCAGTGTTACTGTCCTGGGGTTATGGACAGTACTGACAATTGCTGTTTCTGAAATGGCCACTGGTTTCGTGCGGATTTCTAGGAATCACGGAAGTCCTCTTAACCTGAGTTCCTTTGGTTTAATGACCTGTGGAGTGCCCTCTCCCACCACTAAATGTGAGTGCAGAAAGGACAACAATGGCTGAATTTAGTTTTATTTAAAAAAAAAAAAAAAAGGCTTGCAAAGGAGGAGGTCCCCCCATGTTTCAGAGAAGGGTTAATGCCACTGCTGTTTGCTATTGGTGCCCTGCCCCTGTGAATTATCCTACATGTTCTACCATGTTGTCCATCTGTCATTCTCCCATATGTAATAGCCACATGTGGACAGAATTACCACAGCCATAAATCCCTCTTCACCCCTCACCATCAACAGTCAGTAAATAAATGCCTTTGAAAGGGAGAGCAGCAACTTTTTAACAAAGGAAAAAGAACCAACACAATGAAATAAAACCAGAAAGGTGACACCAAAACAGTTCCTCCAGAACAGAGCAATGCACAACAGCCTTGCAAGGACCCTGCTGCGTTTTGCAATCCCAGGGTACAGTTTGATGGGTCTGATGCCATCCCTTGGTACAAGGATTCCTTGTTCCATGTTCTGGGACACTGAGGTAGTTCCAGATACATTTGAAATGTGAGTTATCTTGATGCTTTGAGGCTGTGGTGGTCAGGTGCATGCAGGGCCACCAACCTCCATGTTGCTTCCCAGGCAGTGCTGAAGGTGGCATCCCCATCTCTGCCCTCCTTCTGCAGGTCTTGTTCTTTGCATGCTGCCCTTGGACCTGTTAACTTGGCATGAAATGGCGGATGGAGGTGGACAGAGCGCATGCTGTGCCAAAAAGACATCTCCATCGCAAGGCTAGGGAGGTCTTTTTGTAATGGTGAGGAATCCATCCTGCACTGGGGCAGGGCAGCTGCACACAGCCTGTGTGGCAGGTCACAGCTCAACCAACAGCCAAGTCCTGATGCCAGTGCCATCCTGTCCACCAGCATCCAGAGAGAAGGAGCAATGGCAGCACCCACCTTCATCTCTGAGACAGGAGCTCTGGGATGGGAAACCACAATGGAGTGAAGCTGGATAAAGTTTTAAATGACTGGAAACTGATGCCTGCAATGGAAAGTGTGGAACAACCTATCTGGTAGGTGTTAGATGTGGTTCCACACCACAAATGTCTTCATGGTAAGCTGAACACTGTGTTGGGAATGCGGGAGGACGAAGGCATGGATCTCTTCATCCCCTCTCACCTAAGATTTGCACTTGGAGTTAGCAGGGAGGCTTGTTTCTGCACTGAGCCTCCAGTTTGGCAGCTGAAACACTGCATCTTTTCCTATCTGTCCTCAGCTTCAGTAGTTCTTTGAACTTAGACCTTCTGAGTCCATCAGTAAGCGCCATTAGAAAATGCCTGAGATCGTGGTGAGATCAGGTAAAACGTACCTAAGACCTCCATCCAGCCACCTTTTGTTAGGAAATCCCCTGTCCTGCCCCGTTTTGTTGTCTCCCTCTCCCATTGAGTGCATTAAAGCACATGTGAGGTCCCAGGCTGCATGTCCTGCTGGTGCCACGTGCTGTGAGCCCTGCTCAGCCTCTTCACACCCTCAGTGGAGCTGGAAGAATTGGTCTGCGCTGATGCCTGGATCCTGCAAGCACAGGACAGTTTGCAGTGGTTCTGCTGCTGCCAGGCAGCTCCTGCTGGGCTCTCTGAGATCATGACAGTGGTAGGAGGGCACTCAGAGGGGACACGAAGGCATTGTTCAAAGGGTGCCTGCAGTACTCGTGCCCAGGGCGGCAGTGACGTGCTCAGCAGGTCAATACAGTGCATCTTGCTCTGTGTGCTTGGTGGCAGGTTTGCAATGGAAGGCCTTTTGTTGAAGAGCGGCATCATGGAGTCCTTGTTTGGTGCTGTTCCTCTCCATCTGCTTGCTCCCTACATTCACAGTCTGATCCACTTCAGTCCCTTATAAACAGACAATGGAAAGAGATTTGAATACCTTAACAAATTCTGCTGATGTCTAAGAGACTTGAGATCTCCTCAATATGGACATATAAAATCAAAACTCTGGGACTCAGTTGATCCCCGGATGAGACACAGAAGCACCAGCAGGGGTGACAAAGAGGATGTGCCCAGGCTCACAAGCACAGCCACTCCACTTTGAGCTGGGCACTGTGAGGCTCAGGATCAGTCTGGGCAAGGGAACAAGTAGAGCTGCTAATATTTTGTCACAGGAGGACTTCTTGATGATCTAGCCACACCACCAAAACTGGGGGCTGATGTACCCCCCCAATGCCAGCAAGGTGCAGAGAAGGGCATTGAAGGCTATTATAAGAGGAGCCAAGGCTACTGGGAGCCATGGAGGATGACACCTGGGATGCACCTCTGCAGCATGTTGGAGTTAAAGTATCAGGCAGAGAGAGATGCAGTGAATTCTTTGCGGCAAGGAGCAGCCCAGATCAGGAGAAGGGACAGGAGGAGACAGGGACCTTGCACCCATTCCCTCTGGGTGTTGTCCTCGAGGTGTGCCCAGGCAAGGGACAGACATTGAGTGGTGACAAAGCCCTCGGCCAGGCTTTGTGAGCTGGATTGAACAGGCTGAGCACTAGCAATTAAAAATCCCAGAGCAAATAAAGGAGGGTGTTGTTAGCTGCTGCCCTTCCTTGTGTATTGCTGCAGTATCCAACTAGTACTTTTTACAGGCTCTTATCTGGAGGCGCATCAAGGAAATTCCTGGAGGAGGCAGTCTGAGGGGCAGAGGGGTGGAAAACCCAGAAACCTGATGGTTCGGGGAAAGCTGAAGGGCCGAAAGCGAGGCACCCCATCAGGTGCACTGTGACACAGGCTGCGTTTCGGCTGTCACCGCCCTCAGGATGAGAAATGCAAAAAAAGTTAGTAGATAAAGGGAATATTTTCCTTACTAATTGTGAAAGGCTTTATCAAAAAGTCACACAAGGAAGTATGTCCTGAATGGCTGATGGTTGGAGATCCCATCACTGGCAAACCTCCTGTGCTACATGCCTAGGGCTGGTGAGATGGCAGAGCTGAGGAGAGGTGAGCCCAGTCCCAGCGCTGGCAGTCTGGCACGTGCCCATAGGGATATCACTCCCATCTCTGCCTCTCCTTATCTCCTGTGTTGTTATAAAACCATTAGGTCCTTGGGGCAAGGGTTGTCTCTGGGGCATCCTGCTGTCATCATCACTGTTTAGTTGCCTGGCACACAGCTCTGAGCTGCCACTAATTAACTGGAGCAAATGGGCCCCAGCTGTCATGCCAGCAAGCTGATGGGGAGGAACACCCCCTTGGGACACAGGAAATCCCAGAACCACAGCATGGTTTGGTTGGAATGGACCTTACAGGTCAATCAGCCCCATCCCTGCTCTGGGGTGGTTGCCCCTCACCAGATCAGGCGGCCCAGGGCTAACTCATGGCCTTGGGCACCTCCAAGGCACCACCCAATCTCTATGCCTGCTGGGCTGTGCCAAGCCACCAGGCACAGCCTGGACCAGCCTGAGATTAAGGGAACGTAATCTCAAATCTGGTGTTCCAACGTGGCACTTTGGACTCAGTTTCTGTGTGCTCAGCGTTTGTCACTGGGCTGTGCGTTGTTCCTCGTGACACAGCCTTTATTTGGCTTTTTGCAGTTCCCTGTTAGTTTGCTGGAAATATGCCCCCCCACTGGAAAAACCCTCCCAACCTGGGCAGTCTTGAAACTGTGACACATGCAAAGAGCTGAGCTCAGCTTGGAGTACATCAGGTTTTGCTCCTCGCATCCCTGTTTGCTGCAGCCACATTGTTCACACCAGAAGTCTTGGAGCTAAGCGACAGCCCAGCTCTGAGTTGTTCCTACTGGCACTTTGTTTATCCAGGCTGCAGTTATCATTACCTGACTCTCTACCACCAGGAGCTGTTGCATGGCAGTCCCCAATTCTCAGCATCATCTGATGGGAAGACAAGAGTAGGTGCAAACCCCACTTCCAATTTCCACCTAAACCCCCTCTCCGGCCTCACCCTCCCAGGCTTATCTCATCCAACCCACATCCTCGTCCATCATTAATCCACCCCACAGCATTTGTAAATCTGGTGTTCCTCCTGCAGCACGGCTATCTCTAGCAGGTCCAGTTCCCCCAAACCAGCAAAGCACCCCTGTGTGTGACACCCGTGGTACCTTTCCCTGGTGTCCATGTGGGCAGACGAGGCTCGGGGAACCTCAGTCTTTGTGGATGCTCTTCACCAACGGAACGATGCTCTGCAGCTTCCCAGCTGGCGAGATAGCTCCTCCAAATGTAAGTTCTTCCCATTTCAGCGCTGAGGGTCAATTAAAACCCAGCTCCCTATAGGGGATCTCGATGTTGAACGTGTACCAGAAGACCCAGAAGAGAAGACTGAAGGCAAGCAGCAGCGCTCCCGAGTAAATAAAGAAGTCCCAGTAGCTGAGAGAAGCGATCAGCCCCACGAGGAGCAGGACCAGCCCCAGCACGTCGCACAGCAGGGCCAGCAGCAGCACCCCACCACAGCGCCCAGCCAATGCACGCAGGGCCATGCTGCAGCCCCAGCGGCAGCATCCCTCCCCGCCTGTGGCAGGAGGAAGTACAAATGTCACAACACACCTTGCAGAACAATCGGGAGGCAGCACGACACCGCTTTAACCATTTCATGGCCCCGCCGTCGCTGCCTCTGCTTCTTCCACAGCAGGGCACGGGGCTTCCCTTTCTTTATTAGGAAACTGAGACACAGGATTTTTTCTGGAGTGTCAAAATGCACCTCCCTTGCAACCCCTCCCAAAAGCAGGTCTTGCTGGAAAGCCAGAAATCACACAGCCCGTGCCATCGCCCATCCCTAGAATGGGAACTGTCAGGTCAGTGGTGAATCACTACAGAAGGTGGGACTTCCCAGAGCTTGTCCATGAGCAGTTGGTGGGATGCCGGGCTGATGCTCTCTGCTCCCCAGTTGCCGTGTGATGCTGGGGACATCCTTCCTCACCAATCAGCACATGATGGCAAAAAGAGCAATCTGGGGGTGATGGAAGCCTCTGGGAGCCTTTGGCCAGAGGTGGCCTCTGTGGGCTGACAGCCACCTGCTGTGGTATCTGCATGCTGAGCTGCACCGCCTCGGAGCAAGTGCAAGGCTGGCACTGGGGACAGAGTGATGGCTGATGGCTGGAGTTGGGCACCATGTTTGCTGCATGGGTGCTAAAAGCCACTGGGCTCCTGCCTGCCACACCTACGTGCATCACAGAGCACGTCCCCATCAGCCTCTCCCTCCTTACCCAGGCTGCTGCATGTAGGTACTGTAGGCAGCATTGTGCTAATGGCAGTGTGAGCTGCTCCATCCCAAAGTCACAGCTCTGCAGGCAGAAAATTTTTTCCTCCCCACATCTCAGAACAATGAAGGCTTTTGAATATGCAAATGAATAACTGATCTCTTCTTTGTGCATTCTGCTCTTCCAAGGCCTTGGGGAGGAGCTGCTGTTTGTCATCCCAGGATCTGTCAGCAGTGGGCTGGAGCACAGCAGCTTGCAGGACCTGGCCACCCCCTAACAGGAATCCTTTTCTGTGGTCTTCTTTCAATGGACTACAGTGACAGTGGAGATGGATGGAGGAGGATTGTGGCTCTTAACTCCTTTGTTCCACTGCATTTGCATGAACACGCTGGAGGGCTAGTGTTGATGCTGCTGGAGATACCCTGGTCACAGTTTTACTGATGAGACTGAGCCCTGTTACTTTCTGAAGACTGGGATTTTTGCTTTGTCTTCCTTTCCCACAGAAACATCCAGCTCCCCTTTCATTTGCCTACATCTATCTATTCATTTTTCATCCAAGGTCATTTCCTTCTGTTCCCTGGATTTCAAAGAGCCCTTCCATATTCTATTAAGCAGTTTTCATCATCCCTCTTAATGCACCAAGACTTCTCTGCCCCTTCTAGCCTGACTTTCTCCAGTCTCTGATGCCCACAGACATCAGCCAGGTGGGACATCATGCATTGCATCCTCCAAAGCAAACAGCTCAGGTGGAGGTGGGACTGATGTAAGGAGTTGGAGTCAGCCCTGGCCTGCCCAGCCCAGCCCCATGCATTGAAAAGCTGTGCCACCTCGATCCCATCAGGCTGCGTTTCATGGAAGTTAGAGCAAGAAACCAAGCTGGCAATGGCAGCTCCCTGTTTTCCCCCAGGTTTGATGTTGCATGGCACTTGGTTGGATGCTTGAAGCCCATCTGGGATTTGCCCTGTGGGAAATGTTGTCATCCGGGTGCAGCTCCGTGGTGCTGAGCTCTACCAGTGCGTGAGAGCAGCGATCTGCCTGCGATAGCACTCACGGAAACGCGACACACGAAATAAAATCACTCCCCCAGGCTGGGAAGGAACCCAGAGGTTTCCAGAAGTTCATTCACCTCCAATTATCAGCTAAGAAAACTGCAGACATCTGCATTTCATTCCCCAACATACAGAAAAACAAATAAATAAAACCAAGCAGAGAGCACTGCCTACCTCTTCTGCCTTTTTCTAGCCCAGTTCTGCTGCAGTTGGAAGGATGATGTTAGCAGAGCACGCTCCCGGAGGTGGCCCTGTACAGGTTTGCAGAAGTATGCAGCAAGAGTGAACCAGTTCTCCAAAGGGAACAATGAGTGCACGTCCCTCAGTTACACATGAGCTGGGCGCAGCTGGAACGTGAGCAGATGAATGGAAGCACTCTGACAAAATCTTGGGCTAGCAGGTGTCAGTCAATATTTATTTAACTGCAAAGTCGGGAGGCAAATCCTTAAAACAGGGCACGGAGTGGCTGCTTTCCCCAGGGCAAAGCCCTGTAGTGGGTTCAGCAGGTGAGAGCTGGCTCAGACCTGAACCTGCACTGAGAGCAGCTGCAGGGACGGTTTCCAGACTCAAGTTCTCATGTCTCACCCTGCTTCCTACTTTTACAGCCTTGGGGGGCTGACCGTGGTTTTTCTGTCTGCACCCAGCAGGGACTTTCCGAGCTCTCTTCACCTCTGCAAACATTTGTCCTTCCCATACCTGTGCTCAGCTTTATAGCAAAGGAAATGAAAGCACTTTCTAATAAAATATTTCCTTGCACCCAGAAGGCAGGCACTGGCTGGGCTGCAGTCAAACCCAGGCGAAACCTCCAAGGACTTTGCCCAGCATCAGTGACACTGGCCAATTCTGCACAGGAGGTGAGAGGAGAGGAACAGAAGAGGGGAAAACCTTCTGGCACAAGCCAAGCTCTTTTCCATGGGCACGGAGAGCACAGACTGCTCCATGGACCACAAAAGCATGCACCCACAGCCCTGGCTTCTGCTGACTGAGTCTCTCCATCCCAGTTTCTTCAGGAAATAGTTTTCTATTGCCACTTCCCACCTGCTTGCAGGGCAGAGCTGCACGGTGTCCCCCACAGACCCTCGGGGCCTTCTGTGGAGCACTGTTACCTATGGGATGGGATGGGGCGAGGATGGAGGAGCTGAATTTCTCCATCAGCCTCTGCGGAGCCCTGCAGTCCAGCACAGCCACAGCACTGCCTGCCCCGGGGGAGCACGAAGCCCCGCCCATTCACACAGCAGACCACGCCCACAACCACAAGCCCCTCCCATTCCTCAGAGCCACGCCCATTCCATTGACCCCGCCCCCTTCAAAGGCCCCTCCTCTCCTGGCTCTGTGCCCCACGTGCCTGACCACAGCTCATGGTGAGCCGTGCCCACGGGGTGTTTGCTGTCGTTCAGGCTGAGTTATGGAAAATCAGATAAAAAGAGGAGAAATCCCAACTGCTGCTGCTGCTGGGGGCACACACGTGATAGGGCTGCACGGCATGGAATCCTCTGCTGCACTGAGCCAATGCCTGGACTGATGGGCTCTGCCATGTGTGGGTGAAATTTAGTTTGTGTTCACGCTGCTGAGGACTGAAATAGGAAAGATTGGGGGTTTTTATGGGGGATTTTCTGGGAGGTGACAGCTCAACCCAGTAGGATGCTGCCCTGTGGGGTGCTAAGAGGGGAGCACATTGGGGAGCGTCCCACCAGCTCCAGGCTCACAGCGCTGGGGTCACCCAGACGCACTGGGGAACATTTCCCCTCCAAACTGTTCTGCAGACGTAGTGAATTTCATGATGGGTTTCCTGTTATTTTTATAGAGCATGGAAGCAGATCACATTGGACCTAGCTTTAATGAGAGTTGGTCAGGACTGCTGTTGTTGCCTGATCCATTTCCAGATCCATTTTCTTCACAACATGTGTCTGTTCTTTATTCTGATCTGAAGCATCCCAGCGGGATTCAAACAGGCTGCACGGGGAGAAGAGATGAGCACAGAGAGCAGCAAAGCTGTGCCTTGTGCATACATGGGAACAGCCCAAAGGCACCAGAACTGTGTGTGCAAACCTAGGGTGCCTCAGCTGTGTGCTGCCCCAGCAGTGACAGGAGGAGGTGCCCTGGGGATGGCTGTCTAACACGGTGCTGGATGCCCCCTTGTTTTTATCATCCCTTTAGGGATCTGCTGTCCTAACCCTGCTTTGAACCCAGAGGCAACTCCCATCCCTGCAGCCTCCCAAGGCAGCGTGACACAGAGGTTCTCTGATCCCATAGCACAGCACAGAGACAAGATTTCTCTCCTCAGAGGCCCTGTGATGTTGGCTGGGCTGTGTCAGGGCATGCACTTGGTGTCAGCTTCCATTGAAGCCTTTGTGAACATTTCCCAGTGCTGGGACTGATTTGCACTGCACACATAAATGCAGATCCCACCCAGCCTCTGGGTATCACTCAGGCATTGATCACTCATACAGTGGAGTGTTCCCACCCTCCTGCTGGGCTTCTGTCTGCACCTTCACCTTCAGCCTGATAATCCAGCTCTGCCTTCAATTACTATTTACCTCTCTGACCCCTGCAGCTCAGACAAGCAGACCCAAGCTCTGCTGACCCCTGCCTGGGCTGTTGCCCTAATCTTCATCTGTGCAGTCTTCATCCCCTGCTGACCCCTTCTTGTGCCACCTTCGCATGCAGGGTCCTGGGTGGGTCCCTGGGCAGATCCCAGCGCAGAGCCCCAGGCCAACCCATGGCCTCAGCCCTCCTGGTCTGCCTCCTGTCACACCCCAGGGACAGCCAGCTCCCCTCCTGCAGCAGGCACGAAGCACAACAGCAGCAAGGTGAAACCCTTGAGATATTTCTGCTTTAATTAAATCAAATATTCTTGTTACAAATAACCAGCATGGAATCCTGTTACATTTCTGATCTCAGTGACTCCTTATCCCATTGATATTTCACCAGTTGTCTCCTTGGTTACAAGATGTGCAGTACAGGACCCCACTCTGTGTCCCCGTCCCTCATAATGCTCTGTGATTTCTTCCATGACAGCCCTGCTGCTCACCTGCTTTTCTGGCTGCAGTTCATCCTTGGGCAGAAGCTTGGGGTGAGCCTGTGCCCACTGCAGCTGAATCAATAGAGAACTAGCGTGGTGCCAAGCCAGCACCGAAAATAACAGCAGAGCACAGCTCAGAGGGATGAATGACTGAGGAGCAGGAGGAGGTTTGCTGGGTCTGCTGCCAGACCACGCACCTCCAACACTCCGTTCACCAACTGGCACCAGCGGGGGGCACGTGTGCACTGCATGGGAACACAACTCGGGGCAGAGCCAAGCTGGGTCAGCAGGATGTGTTCCTCGAGCACGTGCATCTCGTGCTAGCTGCAGCCCAGAAGCTGCCTCTGCTGCTCCCCATCATACAGGGGAGCCAACATACTGCCAACCTTACTCCCATCCCAGGGGGAGCATCATGAGTCTTTGAGCTGTGGGCTCTTTGGGCCATATCTGCAGACCAATCTCTGCTTTCAGTGGGTCTTCTGGTGTTATCCGGAGCTCCCAGCATGTCTGTGGTGGCAGTTCCTGAGGGATGTGGCATCCAAATCAACAGGAAGTTGTTCTGTGCTGATGTCCACTGTCCAAATGCAGAGCAGGGTGTTGCAGAGCTGCTGTACACCTTTACCAACCTGTCTTCATTCCCAGGAATGTCCCACTGCTTTAAGGGAGTGATCCATGGGAGGGGGTGGAAATGCTGCGTGGAGGTGCAGGTGGGGTCTCCTCTCCTGTGCCCCTTTTCTGCCTCTGATCAGCATCAAACCGTGTCCTGCCCAGCCCTGGAGCTGGGTTCTCACCTGCATGGGGCTCCAGGCACTCAGCCACAGCTCGCTGGGCTGAGGTCTTCCCAGGTGGGATGCTGTAGGAGGTGAGCTGGATCTGAAAAGTCAGAGTCCCACTCAGAATTAGAGGCAGAATATCATGCACCCAATTATGTTAACCCAGGTTTTGTTGTCCAGACAGAGTGGTTTTTTAGACTGGGAATTTTCATTTCAGGCGAAGCTGTGTGAGTGCTGCACCCTGAGCACAGAGTGAGCTCCGGCCCACAGCCATTCTGCTCAGCTGCCATAGCAGATCTGCGCTGAGGAATTCCCAGCCATGGGCCCCATGTCCGATCTTCCCAAGCTTTGGTGACATGTGTTGCCCATCCTGGTGGTCTCTGCTGTGAAGGGATCTGGGACCACTCTGTCCTGCTGCCCCTCTCTGTAACTCTGGAGATGCCTCCTTGGACATCCCATTTTCCAGACGTGAAGTCCAGTGCTCACAGCAGCTTTACCCACACCGTGGTAGGTTGGCTCTTCTCCACTGCTGTGCCCTACAAAAGCTGCTGACGGAGGCTGCCAGAAGCTCTGCTTTCCCCTTCATGTGTTGGTTTGGCCATTGCATGGCACATGTGGGGTTGGCCATTGCACAGCATGTGTTGGGTTGGCCATTGCATGGTGAGGTGATGCGGGGCACTGGGTTCACCATCAAGTCCTGATCTCTTTTTTTCTGAGATTCCCTGGGCAAAATATGAAGTTCACTTTCATGCTGGGGATGGTACAGCATGTTCTGTCTTATAGGGAAGGGACTGGGATGAATTCCTCTAGGAGAGTACACGAGAACGCTTCTTTTTATGGCTAACATGACGAGTGGGGTGGGGGCCTTCCTGGGAGGTGCTCAGCGGTTGAAGAAGAAGGACCTGAGGCTCTGCAGGAAGTGTGACTTCTGCCTCTGCTTCTGCTTCTTGCGGATGATGGGGATCCAGACGAGGCCACAGACAAGGAGCATCAGTCCCATGGACAGGAACGCAGGGCCGCACATTTTGTACACATTCTTGTTCTTGATTTCAAAGCACGACAAGGTGGTAATGACTGTTCCGAAGAGGAAGATGGCAGCTCCGACGGACATGACGATGATGGGCTTGTGGTAGATGTCCCACTTGCTCCTGGAGGTATTGGTCCAGACAGACTCGCTGCGGGAGCTGATGCACAGCGTGCTGGCCGTGTTGCTGGTCAGCAGCTCCTTGGACGGGGGGGACTTCAGGCTCCCATTAGGGCTCTGGGGGGGATTTTCCATGACAGCGGGATCTGAGGAGGAGACCTAGGGTGGACAGAAGAAAAAGAGCAGAGGACTGGTGCTGGAGGATGGACTGAGTGCTGTCCATCTAGTCATCAATGAGTGCATGCCCTAGGCCAAGTTAAAGATTGGAGAAAGCTTGGTGCTGTGCTGCAGGGAGAGAAGAGCACCACACCTATATGAGCAGCACATTTAAGGACAGGCGACTGGATCCTGCAGGGAGGAGGGCTGCCTGCCTGTTGTGGGACTCCCACTGCCCACCCCACCCCTAACCTTAACACCTGCCCTGGGGCAGGTCCCTTCCTTAGAGCTTCTTTACCCAGAGGTGATGAGGTCCTGGGACTGCTGCCCAGAGCTGTGGATGCCCCATCTCTGGAGGTGCCCAAGGCCATGGGTGGCCCCTGGGCAGCCTGAACTGGCTTGGGGGAAGGGGAAACAGCCCACAGCAGGGGTGGGTCTGGGAAGGCTGCAGGAGGAATCTCAGCTCATGCCAAAAGCTGTGCTGTGCTTTGCAGTGCTGGGGTCAGCCCTGTGGCTCTCTCAGGAGCCCTGCCCCTGCATTAGATTTTCACCTACTTGAGGAGGAAATGCATTTTCCCAGAAACAGCATGACTTTAGCATGGGGAAATCATTATGATAAATGGGAAATGCAGTGCATTATGTTAACCACCATTTCATCGGAGCAGGGGAAAGCAGGACGTGGAGCTGGCAGGGAGGCCCGCAGGGTCCAGCGTGCTGCAGGGCTGGGCATGCTGAGCTCAGCTCTAAGCACGGTGCAGGCTGTGAGCCCGATGCTCATCCAGGGCAGTTCATCCAAAACCCTGCCCAGGCCCTCAGGCACAGCAGTCTGTGCTCCCAGGAACACGTGCACCATGAGTGGTATTGCACTGGGTTTGCAGGTTTGCACCCTGCTTTGCTATGGTGAGGTGCAGAGGAGATGAGTCCAGAGCCTGGTGCCTCCAGCCTATTTTTTGCTGCTGCTGCTTTATGCTAAGGCTTGCACCACGTCAATGCAGGCACGAGCAGCCACAAAACTGCTCCAGAGCTGAGGTCCTAATGATCCGTACCTGGGCCATTACAGCAGGTAATCCCTAGCTGGGCTGTGCTGGGCCCTGTGCCCACCCCAGGGTGCTGACACCTCCCTCATTCCCTTCACCCATGTTCCTTTCCCAGGTTTGTGGTTTATTCTGATGTAATTTTTTTCTGTTTACTCCCACTACTGAAACACTCAAGCACTGCTGCAGAAATGCAGACCTGGTGGCACTGACATATTTTGTGCCATTTCAGATTTGCAAAAATTGGACCAACAAACAAAAAATAAAAGCAGAGCTCAGTGCTTGTATCCCTTCCATCTGCAGCTCTCCCCTACTCTGTCAAACCAGGAGAGGTGGGGCAGAGCAGGGCACTCATCCTGCCATCCTGATCTGCTATGGCCTCTGGTGACTCTCCTCTCCCAAGATTTCCTCCTTCACAGTCATGGCATTTCTTGTCTTTCTCTTATTCTAGCATCCATTGTGGAGAGTTTTTATGTTCAAGCCACTGTATGATTTTAATTCACTCAGCCCTGTTGTGCTGCCCAGGTCCTTGCCTGCAGCCCCAGCACTGTTCCCAGCTCCCAGCTCCCTACTCATCGATGCCCTGCTTACCATTGGGATACACTGAGCCCTGCAGAGCGCCTTCCTCTCCACTTTGCAGAGATATAATGGTGGGCTCCTGCAGAAACCTTGCTCTTCCCTCCAGGCTTGCATTTGCACTAGTCGGGATTTGTTTTTCCCTTTTATTTTCTGGCATAACCATTCCTCTCACCACAATTTTCAGATGCTGATCATTTTTATAACACCTTGCATGAGGTGCTGTGTAGTTCCCTTCTGTTTGCTCAAGAAAGGTTTCACTCTCTACACGTGGCCAGGAGTTTGGTTGCAAGCTCTGCATGTGTCTGCAGCTCTTGGGAGAGCTAATGTGATTTCAGCTCCTGCTCTGCCCATACTCCATCCCTAATTCATCCCAGATGTGCTCACATTGGAAGATGCGTGATGCTCGTACTGAGCAGCCCAGCAGGATAATGCTATCAGGTTTCTCCCACATTTTGAATAATTATTGTTGTAAGGAGAGCATCCGCAGATGACCATTTGCTGCCTTGCAAATGCCTCCAGAGCACATCTCAGATATCATGGCTGGCTACTGCTGCCCCAGCTCCTGCAAGCACTGCTCATACCGGGGTCTTTCTCCATCCCTGACAGAAGGAGGAGTGATGCTTTCTCCCTTTTTGCTCTCCCAGTGCTTTGCACACTGATGTTTGAGAATCCCATTTGCTGAGGACCCCAATAAATCTGGCTACAAGTGATTTAATTTTCCTGCCCATCTCTGTGTTCACACAGGGGCAGCTCTCTGCTCTGTCTGCTCTGTCTTTTGCCACAGAGGCCAAAAATCCTTGTGACACCTCTGAGTCTGAGAGCAGCAGATGAGCAGCCAGGACCTGGGGTGCCACAGCCAGCCTGCAGATATGGACTGAGCCCCTTGGAAGACCCAGGGACATGCTAAGGCTGGATCTAGTCCCACAAGTCCCCAGCCTGTCCATCTCCTTTTCCCATGGGGAAACAGCTCTGATTCTTCAGGAGCTTCTTACACATTGCTCTTATCTCAATACCTAACTGCTGCCTCTGTTCTCTCCGAGAACAGCAGAGCATCCCCAGCCCAGCCAAGGACATTTTTGGGGCATGGCTTTTCCTGATGTCCTGGGGTGCCTCAGTCTGACTCTTGGCTCTGCCCTCTCTACAGGACCCCCCACTCTTTGCTGGGACGAGGGACCAGATGCTCCAGAGAGTCCATGTGGGATGGTGGGGTGGTTGGGGAAGGAGGCTGCGTGGACAGGTACATGCAAGCTCTTAGCAGAAACTTGTCAAGATGCCATGCCTCAGCCAAATTTAATTCAGCATCTATCAATCAGGTTCAAAAGTAATCAAGAGAGCAGTGCATATCAGTGAGCCAGCATCCCCAGGGCCCTCTCAAAATGAGGATGGCAGTGCGAGATCCCCATGGCCGGGGGGCTGAGGAGCACCCAGCAGAGGGGCAGGTGGGGGTCACACAGGGGACCTGGGGGGACCGAGCGCCAACTCACCATGCTGAGCTCTGCTTCTGTCTGGCTGCACCGAGCATCCCCCGACGCACAGAAAAAGCAGCAGGGAGCTCAGGGTGCTCCACTTCCCATAGGTCAGCACAGAGAGGGACAGATCCCGTTGGGCTCAGCAGGCTCTGCTCTGGGAGGAGATGGAGGTGTGTACAGCCCCATCCTCCCACCTGCCCTTCCCGTACCTCACCATGGCTGGTGCTGGCCCTGTGGACAGGCTGGCTCTGCTCTGAGAACAGGGCTGGGGAAACGAGGCTTGGTGGCAGGGGATCGTACACCTCCTCCAAGCCCCACCACATCCGGGATGTAAGCCAAGCTGGAGCCAGTGTCCATTTGCTGGTGTGGTGGAGCCGGGTTGGGCCCAACCTCCTGCATCCCTTGGGAGCAGCTTCTCAGCATCGCCTGGAGTTTGGCTGGCCCCACCGATGTGCTCAGAGCCTTGATGAGCAAAGAGCACTCCTGAACCCCTTTTTGGGCTCAGCAAAAGGATGACCCCCACCCTTATTACGCTGCATCTGCCACCCCAGAACCAAACCCATGGAAATCCATCCTACTTACATGGGGGGGGGGGGCGGACGATGGCTGCCCACCACCAACGGTGGCACAGATGGAACGGCTGCAGCAGGGCACCCTGCCCTCCTCACCCAGGCTCGCCTTCAGCCCTGCAGCCCTCTGAATGTTGTCTACTGGGCTCTGTTGAGTCTAATGAACGGTGGAGCATATCCCAGCTCTGATGAGCTCACCAGCCCATCAGGATATTGGTTAACTCTTTGTTTCCCCGCCTTGGGCTCTGACTTATAGGCAGCTTGCCTGCAGGGTTTGCTAAGAGGCCGCAGCTTGGAGGCAGTCCAGTGGCAGGAGCAGGGTGGGATGGTTGCTGGAGCAGGGCTGCTGGGGATGCTGCCCCAGGCTTTGAGCACCAGCAAGTCCCTATAGCTGCTCTGGGTTGTGGCTGCCTTGCTTCCAATCAGGGGATGGTAACCAGTGTCTGCAAAACACTTGGAGGCTCCTTGCTGAGACATTTGATAGATGCAAGACATAAGCAGTTAGCTATTAATTAACATCCTGAACCCATTACTAGGAGAGGGAGAGAAGATGAATCCACGGATATACTGTAAAACCTTCTTACATCACTGTGAATCCACCTGCTGCAGGGAAAGGATCCAGCCTGACACAGGCATTGCTGGTGGCCAGGAGCCCTGATGGGGCTGTGGCCATCCCTCTGGGCTTTGGTTTGTTGCTGTAGTGGTACTCAGTGCTGCACCAGGGACACAGGCAGGGAGCAGAGTGGGGTGTAACGGGTCAAGAAAATGTCACAGGGATTGACAGATCTTGTGTGGGCTGTGGGATGGGTGCAGAGCATCCCAGGGCAGTGCATGGGGCTGGAAGGAGAGGAGGAGGGCTCAGAAGGGCTGTGGGTGGATGCAGCTCAGTGGGGCATAGGCAATTCAGGAAGGAAAATCAAGGAGTGTCTGGAAAAGTGAGGTCCCTCAGCTTGGCTCTGTGCAGACCTTTGGCCAGACGTGTTGGGTTTGGACCTCATCAGCAAGGGACAGTGGGCTCACAGACCAGGGCAAAGGTGAGATGAGCTCAGCATCCTTGTCCGTCAGGACTGTCCACATCTCTTGATGGGAGGTGTGTGCGTGTTAGCTGAGCACGAGGGCCAAGCCCTGGGGGATGAGATGATTCCACTGCTCTTTAATCTGAGAGCCAGCATCCAGAGTAGCCTGGTGTTTTGGGAGCATTATATGTTGAAAACACTCTTTAGAACCGGGAGGGATTTGGATTTCCTAGTCCAGATTCAAGAGAGTAGATTATTTGTCTTAAAGAAGCAGTTAGGGGAAAAGAAAAAAAAAAGGAAAAAAAAAGAAAACAAAAAGAAAAACGAGATGGGAAATCTTCATGTTAGCCCCTCTGCTGAGATTAATTCCCCTCTCTGCTCCTGCACCAGCTCCAGGCTGACCAGAACAGGTCCTTCCCCCTGGGAGCATCCAGCCTTGTGCTTCAGCCTTCTCCCATCATGTGCCCCATTTCATTTCAGCTCCCCCACATTCACCCCACACTCTGCAGGACCTCTGGTTCCTGCACCGACCCATGGTGACGGGGCAGGCGGGGGCACAGTGCCAGGCTCCGGGGAAGGGTCACAATCAGAAGTACTTTGGGAACACGGGGCCCCTTTTTGTCAAAGTAATTTGGCCAGGACACTGAGGCTGAGAGAGGATGTGCCTCCAGGTACGTCTGTGTGATGGGGAACATCTCAGTAAGTCATCTGGGAATGAAGTGAGAACCCTCGCTGCTTTGTCCCTCATGAAGATGCTGGGGGAGAAAACCAGCCCGGGGTGGGACCCCAGGAAGGACCCCTCCCATAGGAGCCCATCCAATCCAGGTCCCATCTCACAGCCCCACACTCCGAGCGGGTTGACCTGGCCGTCACTCAATTCTCCGTCCGTGGGCTCCTGCTGCCACCTCGTGGGGCTGAGGGACGGAGGGACTCCGTGCGGCCTTCCAGCTGGAAGGGAAAATAATAATAATGAATAAACATATATATGAGAAAAGGAGACTGAGAGGGGACCTAATCCAGGTCTATAAATATCTGAGGTGTGGGGGGCAGAATGGCGAGGCCGGACTGTTTTCAGTGGTGAGTGGAGACAGGACAAGGGGAAACGGACAGAAACTGCAGCATAGGAAGTTCTGCACAAATATGCGCAAGAACTTCTTTACAGTGAGGTGAGGAGCACTGGAACAGGCTGCCCAGGGAGGTGGGGGAGTCTCCTGCTCTGGAGATGTTCAAGACCTGCCTGGATGCCGACCTGTGCGACCTGCTGTAGGGAACCTGCTTTGGCAGGGGGTTGGACTCGATGATCTCTGGAGGTCCCTTCCAACCCCTACAATTCTGTGATTCTGTGATTCTGTGATATGTGTGTAGATATATACATATATCTATCCAAAACAAGCAGTGCCCGGCAGACCACACAATGACCAATACCAGCCAGTCCCTGAGCAGCAGCAGCAGCTCCCTCCTCCCCACCCTGACACGTACTGTTCAGCATGACATGACATGCCATTCAATACCCTTTTGGCCGGTTTGGCTCAGCTGTTCTGGCTTTTCCCCCTCACAACAACTTGTGCATCCCCAGCTCCTGGCTGGCAGGGCGGCACAAGGAGCTGTAAAGTCCTTGGCTTAGTGTAAGCACTGCTCAGCAACAGTTCAAGCAGTGGTGTGTTATCAATGTTGTTTTTTACTCCTACATTTAAAACACAGCATCATACCAGCTAAAATTAACTCTCTGTGGCTCTCTCTCTCTGTGTAGCCCTGTGGGGTGATGTCACCTTGGGTGCACTGTGTTCCCTGTTTGACTTCTCCTTGGTGAAAGAGGAATGAGGATTTCATTCAACCGTCAGTGCCTTCGGGTGATGAGATGTGGTCACCAAACCACGCAGTGACAGCAAATAAAAGCATGGGGCCCAACTCAACTCCTGGTCAGGACAGGTCCCATTGACCCCCAGCCATTGTATTCCAAATGAACATGTGCTTGGGTCAGGGCTGGCATACTGAGCCTATTGACCTGTTCCTGGCTGGGATGGAGACAATGTGCAGCCACAAGTGGTATGTTCAGATAGACCCAAGCAGTTAGGCAACTTCAGAGGTATTCAAGGCTAGGTTGGATGGGGCCCTGGGCAGCCTAGTATGAAATGTGGAGGTTGGTGGCCCTACATGTGGCAGGGGGGTTGGAGATTCATGATCCTTGAGGTCCTTTCCAACCTTGGCCATTCTGTGATTCTGTGATTGTGGTCACCTGCATTGCTCTGGGTTGGTGTGCTCAGCAGAACAATGGTAGATGGTAGGATAGGATAGGATAGGATAGGATAGGATAGGATAGGGTAGGATAGGATAGGATAGGATAGGATAGGATAGGATAGGATAGGATAGGATAGGATAGGGTAGGGTAGGGTAGGGTAGGGTAGGGTAGGGCAGGACAGGACAGGACAGGACAGGACAGGACAGGACAGGATAGGATAGGATAGGATAGGATAGGATAGGATAGGATAGGATAGGATAGGATAGGGTGGGACAGGATGGGATAGGATACAGGACTGATGAAGCAGGAGATATCTAGCACTCCAGCAGTTAAGAACACACAGCAGAATCTCCTGTGTCTTGGAGGTGGCTGTGGACATGATGGCACAAAGCCCCTTGTATAACCTGACTGGGCAGCTCTGCTTTGCTGCACAGAGGCTATTCCAGCCCTTTCCATCTCATGGTTTGATTTTCATCCTCTAGCTGGTGTGTGCTGGTGGCCAGGTCATCCCTTTTGCTCTACTGCTGGTGTTGCTGCTTGATGGAGAACTCTGCATCAGCTCCTTGTGCCCTGAGAGGCTACATCCATTATAGCCACAGTGTGCCATGAGGATGGAGGGTCTCCCACAGCTCTCCTCTGACCTTTCCCATGTCAGTTTGAACTCTCTGAAAGGCAGGTATGTCCTGGGCTCTTGAGGCCTCCATGGCACTAACTCATGGCCTAGAAAGTGGGCAAGAACATTCATTTCAGCAGAGAACGAGATAGGTCTCATGTCTGCCCCTCTCTCCAGCCAGGTCCCTGCTGGATAGCTTCTGTCTTTTTCCATCTCACTTCAAACAGTCTTCATGCACCTTACTTAAACATCAGCAGCAAGGCTCCATGGTCTCTGCTCCAGCTGGTGGTTTCCCAGGAGATCCTGTTGTCTGCACCAGAGTGAGGGAGTAGGAAAAGTCCCTTTCCGCCACTTCCTAAAGGAAGGCTGCATGGTTCTGCCATGCCCATGGAATGAACCTGCTTAGTGCTCTGTGCTTGGGGAGCTCTCTTACATTTCCTCCAATTTCCTGCCCTACATCCATGATCCTTTCTCACTCAAAGTCCACCTGCAGCCAGGGTAAACATGGAGTTGGTGTTTGAAGTCCACGATGAAAGTCCTTTCCAATTTTAGTGGAGTCAAGGGAAGCAAATAGGGAATTAAACAGATCCCTTCATCTTCAATAGCACCAGGGTGAGATGGGGATGACAGGAGTCCAAACCTTCTGTCCTAGCCTCAGGAACGTGAGTAGCATAAGAAGATCCATCCACAACACACCCTTCCCCAAAATCAGTGTCTACCCCTAGGCAATGCTCCTGGGCTCCAGCAAGCCCACCCTGGGGTCTGCAAGACTCACAGAGACAGGTAGAAGGGATTTGTGACCTGGGCTATGCACAATGCAGCTCAATTTCCCAACTTTGCCACAAATAAAGTGAGAAATCTCTTTATTTGGTTTAAATAAATAAAGCCAATGCTCTTTCTCCATGGCAGAGAGCAGAGACCTGCACAGGAGGTGCCTGGACAGGGAACGGGAAAGGGAAAGGGAAAGGGAAAGGGAAAGGGAAAGGGAAAGGGAAAGGGAAAGGGAAAGGGAAAGGGAAATGGAAAGGGAAGCTGTTCTGCTTCCTGAATGTCCATTGCCCTCAGTTCCACTGGGGGTGAAACCTCTCTGCCCATACCTCTGCCCTTGATGTGATGTCATTTTCCCATGTGCAGCTCATGGAGGAAGGGCTGCTACAGGGTATGGCCAGGCCAAGAAAACATCACACGTCTGGGGAACAGGAGGAAGCTTTTCTGGATCCTCTAGCAGTAGATGGTGCTGTTACCCTACCAGGATGCTGTGATTGCATCCTTGTGCAGAAGCAAATGAATTCCAAACTGGCATCTCAGGAGTGCTGTGTTCAGTACAGGACTCTGGCAGGAAAATCTGCCCTCCCCGAGAGCCTTTTTCAGACCCTCTTCCCCACTCCCCAGCAGTATAGCTGTCACAGCCTGTGATGCTGCAGACAGGTTTCACTTCTACAAGGCTCTGCTTTCCAGGCTGAGATTCATACTATGTAAGCATTCCTATTCCCATGATTTCCAGGACACAGCATCCCTGTCCCCAGTATTTGCCTTGTGACAAATGGAGCTTGCATGGCCCAACAGGGGGTGACAAGTTAGCCCTGAGCATAGCAACATCCAGCTGCACATTGCCTCCCTCCCCTGGGATGCAGCTGAAACCCAACCTCTAGCAGTGGCACATACAGCAGCTGTGAAATGTGTGCTGAGCGGAGGGCATTGTTTTCCTTGCCACAGAGTCAACTAAAAAATTGGTTCTGTGATAATAAAGGGACATTTTTTCCATAAGCACTTGCCTCATGGGGACCAGGAGAGCCAGCACTGTGGTGCTCTGGGAGATGTTTCAGCTCCTCACCAATGACACAAGCAGAAGGGCTGCGGATGCTCGTGGTGAACTGTCAGCACCTTCAGCCTTTCCTCACCACATGTCAATGCTGAGAGTCCCAGAAAGGCACAAGTGCCATGCATGGAGACAAGAAGAGCTGGAAAATGGGTTCTTCATTCAGCATTTTTTGCCACTGAAATCTCCTACAAAAGAGCAATGTGAGCCTGAGTCTACTTCCTTGCTGCTTTCCCTGCTGCCAGCATCCTGCTGCAGCTCCAACCCATACCACAGCCTCTGCATTAATAAGGATCAGCTTTTCCAGAATGGAAAATACCGGGGTTGAAGGGATTTGGATGCAAACAATGGCCATGCAGCACACTGAGACCTCAGCTTGCTGAAGCCACAACCCTCTGTTGCAGCATGGTGGAGGTGCTCAGAGATGCTCAGGTCTTCATCCCTGAACTGGCTGCAGGGACTTGGTCAGGGTGGAGAGGTGTCCATATGTCCATGCCATGGGGATTCTTGGTTTTGCTCTGGGCAGATCTCAGCACCCCTGATCACACCAACTGCCCAGGCTCCTGCCCCAGTCCCAGCCCACCGTGGGCTGTTCCTCCACATGGTGTGAGTGAGCATCACCTCACGCTGCTGTATGGCTGGATGCCACATTTTCCAGGTTCAGCATCTCAGATTCTCATCCCTTGCATCCCTTACCAGCTGACACGGAAATGTTCTTTATGTTTGAATTACTATGGGGGATAGATAACAACTCCATAATTATGTTTGCACCTTTGAAATCTTATATTTCTCTTGCAGCTTGAATATTTATGCAATCACAGAGCTTAGTGTGTCCCAGTTCTCCGTGTTATTTATTTATTTATGCTCAACAAGGCCTGCAGTTGTTAAATCACAATGTTTTCAATAAAAAAAAAAAAAAAAAAAGGGAAGAAGAAAAAAAACCATACTCCAAGCCCAGAAATGTTTTTCCTCATCTCCTCCTCAGCTTACCTCGAATCCTTTCTATCAAGAAGCCCTGGGGAGCTGTTACCATCCAATTAATTCCGTGTCTTACACATGTGTATCATTTGTTTCTCTAAAAGAGAAGGCAGCTTGGCCAAAATGGAAGCTGGGAACTTCTTGCTGAGCATCCCACCTCCCATAGGTGACCTCTGTGCACTAGCAGATTCCAGCAGCACTACTTACAGCCGTGGAGATGGGTCTCAGATGTTGGGCTGCAGAGGAGCTGGATGTGATAATTACTGCCATGATCCACATCACCAGGGTGACAGCATGAACGTGGCAAGATGATAGACTGGTGGGAACACAGACAGAACTCAAACACTTGACAGGAGGATGTGAGTTTTCCTTGATGCTGTGGGATGTGGATCCCACAAGAAGAGGAGCAGGGATGTGCTCTGGGGGCCCTTGCAGGTGTTGGTGGATGCTCAGTGGGAGTGATCAAGGAGAGTCAAAGCTGGAGGATCATCAGCATGTGGGCTATAAGGCAGAGGAAGAGAGGGATGGACTCACTTGGGCTTTCTGCTCCTGCTCCAGCACATGCAGCTCTATCCAGGGCTAAGGAGGTCTCTCTCCGTGGCGTGGAGTTGGTCACAGCTGCCTTTTGGCAGTAAAGAAACTTCAGCCATGGTGCTGAGGTGTTTCTGCAGCTTCCCAGATAGGCATGTCCTTTAGGAATCCCACCCATTCAGGCCCTGATGCAGCAGGCTGACGTGGTCTCACTTTCTGGCCAGGACTTCTCTCACTGCTCACCTGTCACCACTGTCCATGCAGCAACCAGACAGGAAAACAGGGCATTACTGTTTGGAATGGTTTCTGTATGGAATTACTTGGTATGTGGATTAGGGATTAAAGCAAATTTATAAGACAATTATCCAGTTCAATTAGGCAGGGATGCTAACACGTATCTACCCATTTTACCCTAGGCTTGCTCCTAGCTGCTAAGTGGGCTGCAGGAGGATGTGGCTCCTTTAAAATGTGTCATGTATTTATCTTTTTAATCACTTTTTTTAAACATACGTGGTTTATTGCTTTATTGATTGAACAGAACTTTGAATAATCGATATGGCATTAAAAATTCACTGGGAATGACAGAACTGCAATTAAGTGGAGTGTGCGGAGAGAGCGCTAACCCATCTCATTAATTAATGAGGTCACTTTTCCGAGTGTTTCACAGGAGCCTTTGGGAAGAAGATGGCAATTTATTGTAGTCCCTGGAGATGTTTTTCTTCCTGCAGAGTGAGCTCAGGCTTTGTGCTGATGACCTTCGCATGTCCTCCTGCAGCTTCTTTGTGCCATGCAGGACTGGGCTGGGAGAGAGCACAACCTGCCAGGTGCCAGGAGCTTTGGGGGCTGTTCCTCACTCACTGCATCCTTTCACAAGGCCTTTGCAGATGGAAACTGAGGCAGAAGCTCATCTGAAGGCGTCTTGAGCCACCTGAGCATTACATTTATAAATGAAAACTTCTCCAGTCTCTGCATGCACACTACAATGTGTGCATTGTTCAGGTAGGAAGAAAACTGCTGGTAGCTCACAGGAAGGTTTCCAGAGTATGAACATCTCAGATATTCAGTGTTTGTTTGTCCAGATACCGCTATCTCAGCATCATTATTCATCCTTCCTTTATATACAAAGCTTTAGTCCCCTCCTCCTAACAATGAGCCAAAGCTCTTTTAGGCTTTCTCACTGAATGGCTTGTGATAAAAGAGATCCGTTGGGAATAACACAAAGTTCAGAAGTCTCCATAAGAAATATTGAGCAATACTTACAGCAGACAACTTTGCTGAGGTATTCGTGGCACGGAAATAGGCTGATTACAAGGAGACAAAGCAGCAGCATCTGATGAGTCATGGGGACAAAGCGGTTTCAGCTGGGCCAGGCTGAAATGAAGTGTCTGGGTCAAGTTGGGCACACATCTGCCTCATGGTGGGGCTGTTCTCAAGGGTTGGGGGCTGGAGGACGGGGCTCAAATAGTGCCGAAGTACAGTCCCTACAGAGACTGCATCTTGGGGAAAAATATAAGAAAACTCTTGATAACCTCAAATACAGCGAGGTTTCACTGAATAGCAGTCATACAATCAGCAGGGCTGGAAAAGATGGCCAAGATCATTTAGCCCAACCACCCACCTACCACCAGAGTGTTTCATGCAGTCCCAACCCTGCATTCCCCTGCATGCCCTGGGTGCTCTGAGTGCATCGGGATGGAGACCCAGGAGACCTGAAGTCCTCCTGCACTCAGACATCTGGGAACGCTGTGGGGACACATCATCCACGGTCAACAGCAGCCAAAAGCTGTTTTTGTTTGTATAATAGAGGAGCAAGCAGAAAAAGATGCCCCCCCATCCTCCAGGAAACCTCAGTTCATCACACATGACCTGGATGGGACCATTTTGTGCATGACGCAGACTTCTGTCTGAACTCAGAGACCTACTTTATGCCAAGCTTTTGCACAGGACAAAAGCATCCCCACGAGTGGTGTGCCCTTCTTAACCCGTCACCTCATTTAGCTTCAGCAAACACAGAGCCTGGCAAATCCTGGTACATCTGTGCCTGCAGCTGCTGCCCAAATGCCCTGCAGCCCCTGCACGAGGCTTCAGGAGCTTTGTTGGAGGAGCCAGACCTGCTGTGCACTGCCCAGTGCTGCCCTGCTCGCTGCCAGCTGCAGAAGACCCAGCCCAGGTCCTACCTCAGACATCTCTGCAGGCATTTGGGACTGTACAGTTTGTGGGCTATGGCTTGTAGGACTTGCTGATGTCAGAACAGCTGTAACTGATGTTCCTCTGATGTATTCCTCACCCCAGGTAGTGAGACTGATGTAACCAGGCCAATGTCTACTGTTTTGGCAGACTGACATAATTAAAACAAGGGAGCTGCTGTGGGTTGGCACGTTTTTAAATGGGAGGGGCCAGTGAGAACCTAAGCAGCAAGAAGGAAAATATGTATGTAAATATTTTACTTCTTAAAATTCTTCCTGAAAGGTTTCCAAATCCCTGCAATTTATTGATGGCCATCAGAGGATTAACTAAACGCAATGGAGATTTTTGCATATATATTGTGCAGACACACACTTCTTCCATTTGAGTGACAGGCTGGGTGATAAATAGCATGTATTAAATCCACAGTGGTAGTGAAGAATCAATCCATCTCCTTTGGGAAATTAGCTGTGTCAAGGAAGCCAGCACCGAGGGAAAGGCGAGCAGCAAGAGTGCTGGGGATGGACAGGGGCTGCTGCTGCATCCATCTGTGGAGAAGCTGGGTCATGGCCAGGAGAAGAGCTGCCAGGAGCAAAGTGAGAGCTGGTTCTGCCACTGTTAGCTGAGGAGCTTTGTAGTGAAAGCTGCAGAGATGCATAAAGATGAGGATGTTCCAAAAGTAACGCCTCCTGTTTCATTCTGTTGACCCACAGGGTCAGAGGGGGATGTTGGTGGGATGGCAGTAGAGGTTGAACCTTCCCACCAATATCCTGTTACATTTTGTTGTCGTGTGACAGATGGCAGCAGAGGGGTGGCAAAATGGCAGCAGTGACGAAATGCTGTGGAAGTGCATAAGAAGCAAAGGAGTGGAATTGTATGCCTCCGTGTGGAAAAAATGGCATCCACTGACATTCATTGATGCTTGCTGAATGCTTATGAAAACAAAACAGTGGATGTGAGCACAGTGAGGCACTGGATGCTGCACTTCAGCATCCAGTGATGACAGGGGGTCACATCTACTGGATCAAATTGTTATGTGCATGACATGCAGCCCTTGTTCACCACTGGCAAAAAACACAAAGCTAGTGGCGGTTATTATGTTGAAAAGTAGTGTTTTGTCGCTAAGAAAACTCACTATCAAGCAGTGTTATTGAGCTCTTTGTTATAGTTTCCATGGACAGAAATGGGAGGCATCACTTTTGGAGCAACCTACAGACTTGACCACTGCTGGGACTGCTGGTTCCATCCCATCTATCGCAAAGCTGGGCAGCCTAGTGGGATATATCTCACCTCACCTGAGTGGTGGGAGCTATTTGCTGGTTGAGGCATCAAACGTGGGAGCCTCCATGTGATTTGTGGCTCAGTGCATTTGTTGGATTCAGGTGAGAAATTCCTTTGACTGTAAATGATTCTGCTCTATTGGGAGCTGCACTGTTCTCCAGGTTCCTTTCTTCCAGGTTCCTTTGCTCAGCAAGCAGTGACCTTTCATAAAAAGTACTATGAAATCGCATGAACTGTCTTCCAGGTCTTGGTTCTGCCATGTAAATCACTGTTTCATCACTTCAGATTTCCACTTCTCCTTGCTTATTCCCCATGTTTCTACCATGCAGCAATGAGAACCACATGGAAACCAAAATTAGGTCAGTAGGACAAATTAATTCTCTCTGTCCTTTGTGCTAAGACTTTATGACAAGTGGCTAATCATCTTTGATTCCTCTGGAACTCCTGGTAATAACATTAGCCACGATCAACTCATTTAGCTCATCTGAGGACTTAATATCTAATTCAACAGCACTTGAGAAAAAGCACCTGTGTTCAAGGAGTGGTAACCCGTTTTTATATGCTTGCACTTAAAAACAAACAAACAAACAAACAAAAAAACAGCTTGCAATGACCTTCTGGAAATATTTCGTCAGTTGTAAGAATCTATTTGACTTTGGTCATCAGGTTTTTGCCCCTGAGTCTCTGCAGATGAGTAATGGCAACCCCTGCTTTCCAGTAACAGGCAAAGAACCTTTCTTGCTACCCTTGACAAGTGTAGCTGGGTTCAGCCAACCTCTTCCTCCTTGCTCATCATATGTGGAGCAGATTGAGGCTGGGTGTCTGCCCATCACTGCCATCTACCCAATCTCTCAAAGGCTTCAAAGCCTTGAGCTTCTCCCCTTGCTCCACCACTGACACCTCCCCCAGGCTGTGTGCTGCAGAGGGATTGCACTGTCACAGCGCTGATTTCCACTGAGTCCAGGAAGGAGCACAAGGGCTGTGACCTGCAGTCTGCGCCAGGCACCCAGTGATGGAGGATAACACTAAGCCTCTTTGAGCTCCAAATGACTCCATTGTATCTGGGTGACATAAAGTGCCATGAATGTGTCTGTGGTCCCTCGCTTGCCTGGGATGCTATTTTCCCTGTTTGCATTTTTAATTGTTGCAGCAGTTGTGGCATTTTGAAATTAAGTGAGGAGATCTGTGTGATTGGAATGTGCTGGGAGGACACCTGACATCCCCCAGCACCGTGGGGAGTGGCAACGAGAGGATCATGTGGAGGTGCAGAGTCACAGCAGTGATAGGGATTTCCTCAAGAACGGTGTTCATAGCGATATCTTTCACAATTGAGACATCAATTAAGTTCTCGAAAATTAGATAAAAATATTGAGTGGCAAATTAACTGGAAAATTTCCAACCAGTGTAATTCCTTGGCCTTGCGATGGGTGGGCTAATTATCCCTCGTTAAGTGGAGCTGAAGTCAATCACAGTATCTCGTCGTTATTTCAGCTTTGCAAAGGGGAGGAAAATTTATTGTCTTCTAAATGTTTCTGTCTTCTGTACTTCAGATGGGAAGGTCAGGCTCCCACACTCTGACCACATAGAATCAGAGAATCAAGTAACAGAATTGCTTGGATTGGAAAAGACCTTAAAGACCATCGAGTCCAACCACAACCTAACCATCCTACCCTAACCCTAACAGCACTCCACTAAATCATGTCCCTGAGCACTACATCCAATAACACCCTCTCTCCCCACCACCCAGCACTGCACTGCCTTAGGAGCTCTGCACCCTTTCCACGTGGGACAGAAAAAGGAACAAGGTCCCATCTTACAGATGGGAAGACCAGGAGAAATGGAGTGAGTGGCCAAACTCCTAAATGTCCATGAGTTGCAATGAGGTCTGCATCCACATCTCTCCTGTAGCCCCTGGCTTCTGCCCTTTACAGTAGTCCTTGGAGCTCATAGCCTTGCATAGGATAGGCACGGTCTGGATGCTTTCAGTCACCAAATCAATCCTTCTTTGCAGGGAGGACACCAAGTGAGCCATGGATTGAATATTATCCAAGAAAACTGCAGCACCCCTAGGTTGGATCTGTAGGCTCATCGCACATCTCCACCTGCCAGTGAAACAGGGAACCCATGTTAATCAGCACTCAGCTTTCAGTAATTACATTATTTATTGCAATATGAAAACAGAATAATAATGATAATGACAAAAAGGAATTATCCTGGCCAGAATGTGGCTGTTAATTTTGCTGCATCAGGTTGGACGGGATCACTTTGTGGAGCGTTTTCCTTGGAATGGTTCTGCTTTGTCTAAACTCACTGATTAAAAGCTGGCTATTGCCCCTGCTAAACCGAAGTCCCAAGGTCAACAGCAAACAGCCCTCTATGAGGAGTGCAGTAATGCAGGGCCCGAGGTCAACAGATGAATAAACACACCTTTCTCTTATAATAAATCTCTTTTACACGTGTGCTCTGAATGCAGCCACCTTTGCTTGGCTCCAATCTGCAATTTATATGCCAGTGGTGGACACTGGCCACTGCTGGACAATCGATATACCCAGACAAGACTTGAAATCAGCAGGATCCAGAAGTTAACAGAGATGAAGGCTGGAATTTATTTGGAAGGTGAACTGCCAGATGGTTATCTGCAAACCAAAGCCACGTGGAAGAGCTCTGGGGCACAAGCCCCACATTGTCTTGTCTGGAGCTGCTCCAGCTCCCGTCCCATTCACCTTTTCCATTTTCCTTCTTGTTCCCCAAAACAAATATGCATAGATCTCAAGCTCTCCCTGATTATCCTGAGGTTGCAGCACCTTTCCTTTGAGTCTGTGTGAGTTACTGAGTTAGGAAAAAAAGGCATTTGTGTCTGGAGGGAGGAAGGCTGGGGATCATAAACCTTTCCATGCTCTTTCAGGCAGAGATACAGTGGCCCATAGCTGTGGTTTCCACCTGAGGTATTCTCCAAGCTGTAATGAGATCCTCTCCCTCTGAGCAGAAGACATTCAAAACAAGCAAACAAATCTTAGATAACTTGAAGGTGGCATTTCCAGTGCTGTCACCACTGGTGATTTTAATTGCACGTTCGAAGATGCTGGGATTTTCTTTCAGTCCTGGGATCATGTGAGCAGGCTATGCTTCATTTTTAAGAAGTGAGGGTGGAAAATGTAATCTGTGAGTGCTCTGAAAGCAGAGCAGCCACCCAGAGTGGGCTTGAAGGACTTTCTCCATGTACATAATTTTGGAGACTGTGGAATCCTCATAGTTTTCTGTGTATTATTTCCAGATGTCCATGTGCTTAGGTTAAAGTTTTCAGACACTTATTTCAGATTTTGATTATAGACATTATTATTATTATTCCAGCATTCCATTTTTTACCCCAGCTAAATGATTGGAGGAAAACAGGGGCTGGAAAGAATCATTGCACGTCATGGTCTAGCTTTTTTTTTGTGAAAAGCACAGCATACAGCTGCTGGTTTTTCATCGCAGGCTGAATTGGTTCATTTGAGAGATTAAATCTCATTTTTATCATGGTGGGTTTTTTTTTGTTTTGCTTTGTTTTGTTTTGTTTTGCAGCTGGGGACAGGGTTTGCTTCCCTATACACCCATCAGGGATGACAGGATGTCTGGGCTCCAGCCTTGACCCACAGGAGAGGAGTGCTATCCCCATGGCTTTGTTGTTTCAGCTTGGCATGCTTGGATCTCTTCTGAACTTCTCCTCAACATCATGGATTGCCATGGCTCTCCATTTACACAAAACCTTCTGTTGTACAATCCAACAACAGCTAACCTTGATGCTGGAGAGCCTGTCAGCTACCAAAGGCCATATAGCTATCACATGCTAAAAACCTTCCAAGTTCACTTCTCTTTTATCCTCCTTTGCTCTCCCACTTCATGACATGCGGTGAAATCATTGTTTAATTGTGAGGATCTGCATAACTTGCTATCAACCTTCAAACCACGAAACTTTAACTTCTACATCAAAAGAAATCACATCATATATGAACAGTAGAGGCCCCTTGCTTGCAGAGAGTGAACTGCAGGCAGCCCTCATTGAGAAATTGAGTCTTGCGCTTACTTTAGAATCATAGAATCGTAGGATTGGAGAATGATTTGGGTTGGAAGGGACCTTAGAGATCACCCAGTTCCCTTCCCCTGCTGTGGGCTGTCTGCACCCATCAGCTCAGGCCACACAGGGTTGGTGCAAACTGCTGGCTCATGTCCAGCTTTTCATCCATCAGCACTTCCAAGCCCTTCACTGCAGGGCTGTCTCTCAGGGATTTCTTCTCCCAGTCTGTACACGTACCTAGGATTGCCCTGACACAATAGCATCCTTCACTTGGCCTTGTTGAACTTCATTAGGTTCCCATGTGCCCTTACTTCAAGCTTGTCCAGGTCCCTTAGGAGGGCATTACTTCCCCTTGTTGTATCAGCAGCATCACTCAGCCTAGCATCATCAGCGAATTTGCTGAGAGTAAACTTGATCCCACTGTCTGTGTTATTGATAAAGATGTTGAGGATCACCAGTCCCAAGACTGACCTCCAGGAGACATCACTTATCACCAAGAGATGATCTGGATGAACCTGTACAGATAGTCATAGTGGGGAGATTTTTGTTCATGCCACAGGATTTGCGGTGAATGTGGCAGGGCTGGAGTACAGCCTATTTAGTCTTAAACTGCAACATTCTTCTGTGTACCAGGCTCTCAACCAGGCCACAGCCCGTGCTGTGGATGCTTGTTGTAATATGGAGGCCTCATGTGGGACTGGAAATACACTTGGGATTTCCTACTGCAGCACTTCATACTTCATAGGTGATGTTTGCAGGGATATTTTCACACTTGCAGGGGAACAGATCTCTTCTGGGGAGATCAGTAGACCAGAACAGTCCAATTTAGCTCGGATGTCTGCTGTGGACAGGAACCAGCAAGACAGAACTCTGACCATGGGGCAGCAGTTGCAGATATGAAGAAGCAGTGGGGCCAAGCTAACTCTCCTTTCCCAGAGACCAATAGATACCTCGAGCCCTGAGGAGGAATGAGGTCCACTGCGCTGTGTTTTGCTTTGCTGAACAGTTTAGCAAAGATGGCTTGATTGCTCAAAGCTTGGTATTAGCCCGTGCAGCCATGCAAAACAGAGGAATGGTCATGGTGGGGAGATCTGTAGCAAAGCCCTGTGTTTCTGCGGGGGTTATGAGGCACAACAAGCTCTTCTTGCCTTCCCAGCTATGCATGCAGAGAGCAGAGCTCCTTCAGTTAAACAAAACCAAATTCATTTTAGCCCAACTGCCATTTGGGGGCAGTTAATGAATCATTCTTCAAACCAAATGAATTTTACATTCCCACATGGTAAACAGGAGCACACATTATCCTTGCAGTGATGAGTCCTAGACAGACCACAACGAAATTGATTTTTCTTGAATCGAGCTTTGCTTGCAGTAAGAAAAGTTATGGTACATAGATCTTGTGAGTGGCAAAGTGGGAGCTGACATTAGGCTCCTCTATTTGCAATACCTCACTGGTATCACAAAGCCAAGTGAGAAGCAGGTTGGAGGAATTTGGCAGAGATTTGACAAGACAGATGGACCTCTGGGAGAGCACAGCAGGGTCACTGGATAAGGACCAATGTTATGAATGTTACCGGCTCTCTAAGAAAACAATTTTCCTTCCTCTTCCCAGATCTGACGATCTGTGGCTCACGATGCATCCTTCCCCCAACACCCTCAGCCTTTACCTCTAATCCAGGTAACTATCCCCATGCAATGAGAAGAGGTAAAAGGGTACTGCTAAAATCTGGGCCAGGACTTCAGTTCCAGCCATACCAGCAATTTCACAATTTTTCTGTAACAGCATTAATCACAGAAGGGGTAATATGTAGTCCAAAGCAAAGCACTGACCTGGGTTTTGAAATGTGTGCTCTGAAAACATGAGCCATGTGACCTCCCTACATCCTGATAATCCTGGCTCAACAAAAGGCATCAAAATCTATTTTATTCCATAGCAGAAGCAAAGAAATTTTGAATTGACATCCTTTGAAAATGCAGGAATGGTAATAAAACTATAATCAACACGTAAGAAATGAAAGGAAAATATTTTCCTAAACTTAAAGTATGCAAAGATGCACTGCTAACTTTGAAAAACTAGCAGGTGTGATGCATTTCAGTTATTGTCAATTCAATTGGATTTTCATTGGTCAAGCTATTACATCTTGGAGAAAATTTGCACCTGGATTTCACACATATTTCTGAGAAGCTGTGCATCTCCCAAGCAAAGTTGTTCAGGTTCTTAAAATCCTTTTCAGGAAGAATATTGCAGCACATGCAGCTTGCTCTGGTCAGTCTAGCTGTAACTAGTGGGGACACGGGCATTTTATGCCCTGTACTGATGTGAAAGGTCATCTCTGAAATGCAGGCATTACCCACCATCAACGTTTGGGTTTCTCATGCCTACCAGCCTGAGCTCAGTGTGGAGGTTGTTGATGACAGGGTTAATACAGGGTTAATACATCCTGATGGCTGCAGCCCAATTATTTCTAAAATGCAGATCTGCTGCCCCAGATTGATCCGTGCTGCCTGCACAGTGAGTGCCTGCTATTTGAACACGGTGGGATAGAAGCAGTGGGAAAACTGCTGGGCTATTACTGGATTTCTCTCTCTATCCTGAGCAGCAGCAGGGAAGGGAAGGGGACAGGTCATTTTAAAGAGGTGGGGAATCCCTTGTTCTGGAAAGTAAATCTGAGAAGGGAAATCAAACAGCAGTTCTCCTCTTGGGAGAATAAAAAGGGCCTGCAAACAGCCTGCAGAGAAGGGACAGCAGCAGAGCCATCCTTTGGACAGGCAAAGCTCCACTAAGAGATATCTCAGCCCTGACAGGATGACGATCGCCGCTGGTCTGGACCTGCATCGCCCAAATCCAAGCTGGGAGCCATGCTGGGTGCTGCTAGGCCTGCTCTGAAGGCCCCTCTGCAGGCACGCCGTTCAGGGAGCTCAGCCCCAGCCACCTTACCTCCTTACCAGCCTACGGCATTCTGTGCTGCTGTGACTCTGTGAAATGTTTCCATGGCTGTTTCTCAGAAACGTTTCCTGGCTTTCAGTTTCCTACCATGCTGTCAGCACGGTGTAATTGCTTGCAAAGTTGGCTCCTCATCCACAAGCCTTTCTTGGCTAGCAACAAGTTGCTCGTAGGGCTGAGCAGCTGAGAGCTCTCATGCACTCCTGTGAACTCAGCAGGACACGCTAAGAAACAGCCCAGAGCCTTGAGAATAGAAAGGGGTGATGGTTTTAATAAAACGCAGGTCACCTGTTTCAGATGGAACAGAAAGGCCCCCTAGGGATTAATTGTATGCAAACCACAAAAGAATGGCCATTAATTTTCTCCCAGCTCGTAACATACAATTTTCCACTAATATAAAAGCTTTAATAGGACTACCCATAACCTTTATGCGTTCGGTATTAGTCCTGGAAATTACAATTATCTTGTGCTCGCCACAGAATATGTAATCCCATCAATAGGAAAAATGTCATCTTATGAAAAGGTCCACAGCCAAAAGCAATCATTACTTTTCCGTGCAGCCTGCTCGGCTGTGGTTAATACAGAGCTATGATCACCTTGGGTGCAGGTTAGGGCTCGGAGAGTGGACTTTTATTGCCCTCCCAGTGCATTACTGCTGCACGGGGGCTGGACGTTGTGCATTGCTCCGTGCTGTGTGGGCTGTGGCTCTCGCCCCCAGGCTGTGATTCAGAACAGGCATTTGGACAGCATTGATGCTGCATCTTCTGCATCTTGAAAGCTGATCTCGAAACTGATAGAAGCTGCAGGTTTTTAACACCTCCTGCCCAGCTTTGCCAGGAAGCCCTCAGAGCAGCATGCTGCCCTCTCACCGTCTCACTAGGTGGAGATCTTTGCTCGCCCACTGCATCCCGCTCCTGTTTTTCAGTTTGCTGCTGAGATCCACCGAGAAATTCAGCTGATGAATTTTCAGATGCTCTTTCAGATCTTTAATTTTCCTCTGGGATACACAGCTCCCTTTGCCGGGGACATAGAGGCTGACAGGAAATAGTCCTTTTGTGGTTCCACTTTTAGAACATTCTGTATCGGATTGTTATCTTTTACTGGCTGCAGAGAATGAAAACACTTGAAAGAAGGTTTGCCTAACACACTAATGAAAAGGAAACAAGAGCAAAAACGATGAGCACGAACAGCTCTCTGTTACCAGCGCTCTGCAGCACAGAGAACTCGGCCCCAGCACCTCTGCCATACAAGTGCTTCAGATAATGCTCAGCTATGGAGAGCAAAACCTCAGTATGGGCCATCTTAATATGAGCTGTTCCGGAGTTTTATCACATAATCTTGAATGGAAATTTTGCTACTAAAAAAATAGCTTGCTTAAGCTAGCCCTGAGCAAGCAAAGTGGTAGAGAAGGATGGGAAGCTCATATTGGCAGGGCCAGCAGGATTAAGTATTGCTCTGTTCCAAATTTCTAGCTAGCGATAGCAAAGAAAAACGAGATCCCATGGGTGGAAGGTCAGTGTTTCTGAACAATAACTCTCCACTGCAGCCAATAACTAATTAGGAGGCTTGCTGAACCAAAAGTGTTGTCAAAAGATGAATATTAAATAGCCAAAATGTGGATGCATACAGATGGATGCCTTAAGTTTGATAATAAAACTTATAGTAGAACAAAATGATAAGTGATAGAAAGATAAAAAGGATCAGGCAGACACACAGGGCTGATTTCTAGACTCTTGTTTAGGGATTACTCAAAAAACAAACAAAAAAAAAAACAAAAAACAAACAAAAAAAAAAGGATGAAAAATGAGGATTCAATGAAAAAGAACATTTTCATTTTTTGCCACAAGGGAGCATTGGGAAGTGTCTAGATCTTAACTGGAAAACAAAGATATTCTGCTGGAAAGTGGTACTTTGTCAGAAATGTTTTAGAAACATTTAAGTGCAGGGGCAAATCTGTTCAACTCAGATTTCAGAGTGCTGAAAACTCTGCAAGCTGTTCTTTCAAAGGAAGACCAAACAACGTCCTGAAGAAGGATATTTTTCTCATGAGTGTTAGCAAAATGCTTTAGAATGGATCATTACAGCCTGCTTTCACTGAGCAATGCGCGTGATGAGTTTCTGTTTTGTCTCTTCATCCTTGCCTGAAGTATCTGTACAAAGGCTGGGTCTGTTTTTCACTGAATAAAGCTGAAATATCAGTAGATGAGAAAGGAAAATAATAGCAGAGCTGTGAGTGGGGGCTGCAGGAAACTTGGCAGGTTCCTTTTAGGGCTGTAGGGAGCTGAGATGTTTGGTCCTCCCCTGGGGGGGGGAGGGGGATGCAGAAACACTGCAAGGCAGGAATGTGGAGGTGAGGAGAAGGAGAAGGGAAGAACGGTGTTAGAGCAGAGGAAATAATGCGCAGGGGCTGGAGGAGCGTGGTGAGGCTGCTTGTTGGATCTCAGGATGGCAAACCTTGCTTGGAGCATATCTCAGCATTGCAGAGTGGGTACATTTCAAAGAAAACGACATTTGAGAAGATCTTTGTTCGAGAATCACTGCAAGCTCCAAAAAGTTTGTCTTTTCCCTTTTATTTCCCTCCCCCCCCCCTTTTTTTTTAACCTTTTTGCCTTCACTTTCCTTTTCTTTCTCTCTTTCACACTTTTCCTTCCTCCCTCCCTTCCTTTCTCTCCTGGAATCAGCTGTGATGCTTGCATTGAAATACTCGGATGAGGCAGACATATCTGTGCTCTTTGCAATCACTTCTGTCAGAAAGACAGATGTATGTGTGCAAATGAGGACAGAGAAATTACTTTGACTCTTTGCCACAGATTTGCTAAGGAACTGAGACCCGAAGGCTCCTCCTTCTGGAAATACAGGGTGGGCTACGGGTGAAAGGGTGATTTTCAGAGCACAGAGGAAAAGAGAGAAATGCAGCGACTCATTATGGGGATCAAACCAGCCCGCTCAGTTTCCTTGTGCTGGGTTTGATGCATGTAGCTAAAGGTGGGGAAGAGATCAGGCTCTCCAGAAATAACACCTCCACCTACGCTGAGTGCCTGGGGTGCCGTGTGGCCTCTGGGGTGAGACTGTGCTCCTTCTGGGGCTCATTCCTCCCAAGTGCCTTAATCAAAGGAAACCTCTATGTGGCCAGATTTGCTCCCCGCAGGTGCACATCTTTTTCCAGGGACTGCAGGGGGAGCCTTGACATCAAGATTAGGCTGGACGACTAATGTTCAGAGAACCAAAATGGATAAAAGAAATGACCACTTTTGCTGTGAATCTCGAATCAAGCTTGAGATGGGGGACTTTTAAATGCTGTCCAGGAGTGCAGTGCAGTCACTAACCTGAGCTGGCACATGGACACTTGTAGGAGAGCTTCTACTGAGACAAGCTGGTGAAGGCTTTTAGTTTGCTCTGAACACAAACTCATAGCTGCCTCAGAATACCTCTGATTAAGCTCAACACAAATCGTCAAAGCCAAGGAACAAATCTGAGCAATAGGCCACCTCATACTCAGCTTCAAACAGCTGACAGCCAGAGAGCTCATGTAGGAGGAATATCTGATGAGAGAAAAAAAGAGAGAGCAGTGACCCATTTCTGGGGTTACTAATTTCTAAGCATAGCCTGTCGTCTTGGTATCAGACGCCTTGTGCTGATCCTTGATGGCAGTGTTTCTTTTGTGCTCCAGCACTCTGTCTCTCTGTTTCTGGCTGGACCAATGAAGACCATATCCTAACTGATAAGAACCTGGACAGAAGCTCCAAGTAGGAGCAAGACCCAGATTGAGTTTAAGATCCCAGCTTGTTTCCACAGGAGAAATGATTAGGGGAACGTAGATGTGGTGTACAGAGATAGGCTGTGAGAACAGAACCTGTTCTGTCTTGGGAAAAGAAGGGTAAAGGGAGAGAGAGATTTTAATGCTGTCTTCAGCTGCACTGGGGAGATGTGGAGAAGACAGACTCGGGCACTTGGAGGTAGATGGAGATTGGCTAAGAGGCAAGAGAAAACAGCTGCAAAGACAGCGAACAGTGATTGAATATTCAGAATAATATTACAGTTATGTGAGTGATCAAACACTGGGACAGGACCTGGTAAGCTGTGGGATTTTCATTCGTAAAGATATGCAAAACTCAACCATGCAAAGCCATGAGCAACCTGCTCTAATTGAGAAATCTGCTCAATCTACATAAACTTCTGTTTTGGCAATTCTCATCTTGCAATCACTTAGCAGAAAGTAAACACGAGAAGGAACAAGAGAAGGGATGTACGTGTGGATGCAGAGCTGTTTGTCAGTCAGGCTGGGGCATCCCATCCTTCAGACACTCCACAAGGATGCCATTCAAAGCAGCTACATGTAGTGAAATGTGCAGAAAAGAAGATGCACCTGACACACCAACGTGAGTCTTTGAATGACTTGTTGTCACAGACTTGTCGATGCAAGGCAGGGTGAGCAGTGCCTCTTCGGGGCAATCTATTTTAACTGAGAATGATTTGGGGTGAAAAACAGCGGTTAATTGTTATGTATGAGTTAGAGTCAATAAGCAACTGCACTTTTCTGCACCATCAGAAATTCCAGGTGAAAACACACACTGCTCTCTGAGCTCCTGAAAATGCAGCAAACCCCAGGATCCAATGAAGGTCTTTTCCATGCTCTCAGTTGACTTCAACATGGGCTATAGTGAAGTGGAAGAGGTTTCAGTGCTGCTCCCACAGCAGGACAGAATGGCTGCTGCCCAGTATCCTACAGACTATCCCTTACAGAGCCAATCCGTTACAGACTTTTCTCCTCAAAACCAGTAGGCTGCATTCATGTAGTGGAACAGGTCCTAAAGTCCTACTCCAGTGCCTCTAGCAAAGCTCTGCAGAAACTCCCAGTGGAAAGCTTTGCTCTGCCTTCACCCTTAAAATATTTCCTCTTCTTATGTCCCGTTTGCTGGGGCCAGGCTCTTGGACAGAGATCTCTCCATTGCGCTGCATGCAGACAGCTCTCGGAGTGCTGTCTGTCTGCACACAGGTTCCTGCTCCCTTAAAAAATGGGATTTGTGTTATGCACTGGGCTGAGAGGCAGCTGGAGTCTTGCACTAGGACTTGCAGGGGTGGCTCCAAGCACAGTGAATGTTCAGATATAGGCTGATGCCTGGCAAGGCAGAAGCGGTGCAGCGAGGAGGCACGTCCTTTGCCTGTAAGGGGACACTGCAGATCCCTCAGGATTTGTTATCTTGTATTTGCTCAGTGACAGCAGTGTTACCATGACACATTCGCAGCACAAAATGCCTGTGCAAACAATCCACTGTCATCCTTTCACCACAGCTGAGCACCGAATGCTCCAGTCATGCATCTGGTGCATCTACACAGGACATTTTCCCAGTTTACTTCCTGGCCTTCCCCAAAGCCCAGTTCTCTGCAGCTGAGTTGGAAATGCTTCTCCAGTGTGCTTTGCATGTGCACTTCTCAGCAGAACAGATCCTCAACTCCCTGCTTCCAGTGATGGGATCCACTGGTTTGCCCAGCCCAGGTGCCAGAACAGGAGAGACCCGACGTCTGAGGAACCAGCATGACTCAGACCTGAAGAATGGACATGTACAGTTCCAAAGATGGTGGAGCTTATCTCTATGAGCTGACAGGCTTGAGGTCTCAGCCCTCTTTTATGTTATTTGCTTGTGCTTTGTTTGTGTTGTGGCTGCATTAATAATTATTCTGCCACAAGTTCCCAGTGTCACCACGGAGGTGTTGCTCATCCCCCTCCAGCTGTGTTCAGCTGATGCTGGAGGGAGCGGGATGTTCCCACCTTCCATCATCAGCTTGTGGCTCTGTAGGGTGCTGTGATGCCAGCTTGGGATGAGGAGATGTGATCCCCTTCCCTGTGTCATCTGGGGCCCACATCTCCATAGTTCCTCTGCCCTTGCAGTCATCTCTGTACTGGAGCACAGGAACAGCACTAGAGTGACGGCTGAAATGCACTTTCCTGTCCTTGAACACCATGATGGGGTGACAAAGATCCTGTCTGAATGAGAGCATCAGCTTCCCCCAAGGGCAAAGAGTGCAGGGAGGCAGCGATCCTCATTCAGAAGGTAGAAATGCAGCCCTGGGGTGGAGCACTGTTTGTCCAGACAGCCCCATCAGCAGGACCTGTCCCAGTCAAGAACCCACCATTCTGAGTTTCAGCAAGCAGCCAAGCGCAGTGACTTGCCACAACCCTGCAGAACCTGCAGGAGCAGTGGGCAGGGGGTTGCCTAATAGTGAGGCCCACTGCTTTAAATTGCTTGCTGCTGCCAACAATCCCTGTCATTGAGGAGTAACCTGATGTCTTCAGATGCTGAGTTTCCTGCCAGGATTAATTTTCTAGTTGGCAAAGAAGGCCAATGACAGAAGATTTTGCCAGGAACAACAGAGAGCAATACCTGGGGTGGTCCATCTATTATTCAAGTGAGCACTAATGTCACAGGTGGTGAAGAAAGCAATTAGGCTTTAAACACTCAAGAATGGAGAGTGACATCTTACCAACAAGACTGGGAACAGGCAGAGAGGCTCTTGCATGGCCACAATGACTTCATCTTTCTTCCCAGCCATGCAGCAAAACAGAACAGTTAGTGCAAGCTCTCTTGTGTGATTGGGATTTGGAAACTTCTGTGGATGTAGAAATTTCCAGTTATGCACAAGATCGGGTTTAAAAGGACTTTTATTCCATGCAGAATCCCTCTGCTTCCTAATGCTTCATAAGAAAGCTGCTGCTGCTGTCACACTTCCATGCAGCTGAAGGTCTCTGAACACACACAGCTCCACTGAGGTTTTTCCCTGCTGGAGAGGAGTGGATCAGGGCTGGATATTGTGCAGGAGTGGAGAGATCAAACCTCAGAGAGCAGCAGTGGGATGCTGACATTGCAGGCAGTGGTCCTTCACAAGAGCACATGTGGTTCTTTCCTTCTACTGTAAGCATATGCAGACCAGCTCTGTGCCGTGTACCTGAGCACATCCTTGGGATAGATGCAGGGGATGCTGCAGTGGGTTGCATCTCTATTCCCAGACATCAGCCCTGTAGGGACTAGCTCGATGCCTAACAGAGGAGAGACTTTCCTTCCTGATGTGGAAAGAGTGGGGCCTGACTTCAGGGTCCCACTGGAGCTCATCTTTGCTGGGAGCTATGTAGAAATGTTCAGGGTATAAAGCAACATGCAACCAGGTAATGATTAGCTGTGTGTTCCTCATGCAAAGCTTGGTGTAAATCCAAATCCAGGACTCGGTGAAGCCTATGACTCAGATATTGAGTTCACTGGGATCATTTTGCCTTTTTTTTTATTGTCCAGGTAGATATCAGCTCCTGGCCAAGGACAAAACATGAAGCTTCTTTGGATAACATCAGAGCATTAACTTGAGGTGGAAAACAATGTAAATATGAGTTAGGAGTATGTCTTGCACCTCTACGCCCAGTTGTCTACAGGGCTGTGTTAGCAAGAGGGTAGCAAGCAGATCGAGGGACCTGATAATTCACTTGTAAGACTACATCTGAAGTGCTTTGTCCAATCTGGGGGCTGGAGCTCATCATGGCTTTATTGAGACACAAGGACAGGCTGAGAGAGCTGAATTTGACTGGTGTCAGGAAGAAAAGGCTGAGGGAGATGTTACTGCTGTTGCCAATCCTGTAGTGGAGGCTATAGAGAAGATGGAGCTTGGCTCTTGATAGATGTCCATTGTAAAAATATAAGAGGAAACACCAACAGCAAAGAGGAGTCATTAAATATAAGGAAAAGCAATTTTTTCAAAATTTCCAGGACATGCAGCCCTGGAGCAAGGTATGGTGAGGGTGTTATGTCCATCCTTCTGTACTTGAAACTTGACGTGATGAAGCCTTGAGCAACCTGTTCTGATTTTGGAGGTATCCCTTGCCTCTGCAGGGCTTGGACTGAATGCATCTAGCAGTCTACCATGATATGAATTATTCTATTAATTTGTGATTTTCAGGCTGTCCAGGAGAAACTGATCCCAGCAGGGGTGAATTTGCTCAGCCACTAATAGGAGAGAAACTGCTTTCTTGGTGTACTATTCTAGCTTTACACGCTTAATCTGCATCTTTGCTGCAGGAGATGGGAAAATAACTGATTCATTCATAGAGGAAATTCAATTAGGCAGCAGACCCAGCCTCATGAATATTTAAAGGGCTGGAGATGTGCTGTGAAGGGCATTGGTTGGCCAGCTGTGCAGAAAATCCCTGGTAAGTCTTTACTACAACTTTACAAGGCAAGGAGCAACTCAGCCCAGGAATTAGACTTGATTTCCCCCAGGAAAGGAGGCAGAGCCTGTGACCTACTGTGGGCTGGAGTGGGAAGAGGAAGGGATCCCAGGATGGGCCATAACCTCAGCATCACCATGGGTGTTAAAGCAGGACTTCCAGCAGGAAAACCTCTCTGATGTGGCCCTTGTGCTGTGTAGGTTTAGCGGTCAGGTGGGAGCCCACATTTGAAGACAGAGTGGAGGCTGAGCTCCCAAGAGGTTCCCATGAGCAGTTTTATTCAGTTACTTCATCAAAAATTACCACACTGCTGGGCTGACTTACAGGTCAGAACGGTCTGTTGAATAACAGAAAGCAGCCAGTGAAGCATCACTTTGTGCCTCTAGGGCCTAGGCACTTGAGATACAGATAAAGAAGAGGGCTGTACCACAGTGTTCAAATGATCTTTACAGTGGCTTTTTCTTTTCCCCTTCCCCACGCCCTGTCCATAGCAATTTTTAGACCTTTCTCACTTGGAACTTCTGAGGAGGCCTGCTCAACAGTCACAGTTGGTAACGCTTGTATGAGTTCTTGTTGCTGATGATATTGAGTTGGTTTTGTTCGTGATTGTCCTGAGGGAACTACCTGTCCTCATAGCTATGCCCACACTGCTCCATATCCATATGAGATGATGATATCATCTGCATGCTTTCTCTGAAAGGCTCCTGCAGATCAGAGGACAGGGCCGGTACGCGGTGATTCCTTCACAGAGCATCTTCCCAACCTCCTGAATCAGAGTTCAAGGTTTGTTCAGCTGTCTGGATTTGTCCCAGGAGAGCTGCATCTCTTGCGCAGATGAGCTTTGCTCTCTGTTAGGGAGTGAGGAAGCTCTTATCATTTTGGAAGAGCATAATCCTCACCCCAGCATTCAGTATGAGATTTGGAGCTTCGCATGACGAAGTTCAAATTAGCTCTCATGTTCCTACCCAAGAACTGCCATGGTGCATGAAGTCCTGCCTGCGTTTCTCATACAGATTCGCTCATAGAGCTATCAGACAAGGTCTAGCATTTGAGATGAATCCCTTGGGTGGAAGATGTGGAATAATACCATCATTACTGCGTATCTGATTTTGAAGTTAAAATCAAGCGCTCCAGTGCATTGGAGAATATCACTATACTGGCCTTCAAAGAACCATCTGCAGGGTTAATCCTTCTCCAGCTGAAATCTAGGATGAACAGACAAACATTGTCCTTAGCTGGAGCAGGGAATATCCAGGAAATGAAAGAAATGCAGCAGTTTTTCCTGGTGTGCAGCTGCTGTGGCAGTGAAAGACAGAAAAATATGAAGGACAGGCTTCTGTAACGTATGAGCACTGTCAACAAAAGGAATGTCATGTCAGCCTTGGATGAACATACTCAAATCAACGATGGACATTGGATTGACTCAGCTGGTGTCAGGATGTCCTATTAGGAGATGGATTACTTCACTGGGAGAATTTCTCAGTCCATTTGTATGAAGGATTCACTTCTAAATTCAGGAGGAAATTCAGAGCAGAATTGCTTTAAAATTTATAACCAAGCACCTGTATCTCTTTTGTTTCTCTGGTGAAGCAAGAGGCAGGAAGGTGAAATATTCCCAGAGCACGGCTGGACCTCACACCATTGCTCAGACCCTCCACACTCTGCAACCTTCCTACATCTGGGAACGGTAATTCTCATCTCTTTCTATCCCTGGCACTTGCTCTGGTTGAGTCAATATAATGCAGGGCTAGATCATCATTCTGTTATGAGCTTGGCGTCCTGACAACTATGCCAAGATCATAGGCTTTGTAAACTGTAGGTACCTTTTCTCTAGGATAGCTTTCCTGTCCTGAAACATACCCTTGGAGCAGAAAAGGTAATAATCAGGCTGGGGAGGAATATTGGGAATTCCAACCTACCTGAGACCCTCTGGAATTTCATATGTGCTCTTTCTTCTACTCCAAGCCTGCAGGTCACCAAATTTGCTTTTCCAATCTTCCATCAGTATAAATCATCACTGATACACTAAAGGCAACTGACTGAGCTCATATGGCATTTAGTCATCTAAAGGAATGGCACCAGTGGCCTTTGAGAGCTGGGTTTGGAGTAGCCCTGAAGATACCTGCAGCCACATTGCTGTATGTGTGCACAGTGAGCAAAGCCCTGGCAACACGTAGAGCTGCTGAAGCCTCCTTCCTGCCTTACCTCTCCTACTACCTGCAACAGGATTCTCTGCCTGTGGTACTTTGATAACCTTAGAGCCCAGAGAATACCCAATAGCCACAAAATGGAGTGATGGCAGTCAGTAAGGTTTTCACCTGAAAAGGGAGAGACCTTGATTCATGTCCTTGTCAGAGTCTAGCTTTGAGGTCTGGAGCAGTTGCATTCTCCTGTCATCCCTTTTCATGAGGATAATTAGTGGTTATTGGGTCAGAGGGAAGGTCCTCAACGTGCTGACTACAGCTTGAGAGTAATTGGGGAGGAGAGGCAGGGCACACCTGTGCTTTTGACCTTGCCCAGTGAATGCAGCATGTTTGAGTGGAACTACTCCAGGAGAGCAGCCAACACTCTTGTTCCACTGAGCTTCTCTTCCAGCAGTAAATCCTATCCCATTCATTCACAGTCCTTATTTATCAGCTCTTAAGTCAGCACAGCCTGGTGTGAGTTCAGCAGGACCTTGCCTTCTGGACATATCCTGTTTTCCTGACATTTCACATGGCAAATGCCAGGCTGGACTGTCATGGCATTGGGGAATTTATGGTGGGAATCCAGTTCCAGCAAATGCTGAGCACTGTCCCCCACCATTTCTACCTCTTTGATTTGATGTATTAGTCTAAATTCTGATTTGTTTGACCTCACAAGCCAAGTTTCTAGCTGCCTTCAAGATGATCTTTTCATTCAGCTCAGCCTTGCCTTGTAGGCTGCTCCATGGAGGCAGCAGGGGGTGGCAGGGCTGTGCTAACCCACACATACAGGGGATGAGGTCCCTGCACATCCCTGCAGCTCCCATCGTGTTGCCTTTGCTTTGTGACTCCTGTCCTGCACCAGGTACGTTCTGGGGTTCTGTTCCCATCTGACAGAAAGAAACTAGAGTTGACCTGTGGCAGATCAGAGCACAGAGTTTCATTGCTGTGAAGTTATTTACCTGTCGTGGTGGAGAGACATCCGGGGTGTGCCAGAAGACAAGCAAAAGGTATGGCATGGAGGTTGTATTGGCCGTGGGCCCCTCTGCCTGGATTCTCTCGCTTATACCTTTCTTATCCAAAGGGGCTGTTGGTAGAGTGCAGAAAGCAAGTGCAGACAGCAGATACGTAAGTAAGAAAATATAGTAACAACAAAGCCAGGAGCACTGATGGCAATTAATGTATGTTAGAAGATATGAACTGAAGATAACTGTCAAGCTGATGCACCTGGGAAAATCGGTGGCTGGCACAACAAAGGAATAACAAAGCACACATTTTGAAGTGTATCGTGAAATAAACCTGTTCTGAATTTGTGAAGAAGTGGGGTGAATAGTACATGAGGATGATGAACTATTTTCCAGTAGCTTGACAACAAAAGATGATGTTAAACAGTATTTGTCATCGGTGAAATCAGCTCAGAAAACAGTGCTCGGGAGTCTTGAAAGAGGTGACTCCCTTGTCCAAGGGTATGAACTACAAACAGGCCTGGAAATGATAGGGACACGGTCAGAAGAACGCTAATGCCAAAATTGCAGCACAGTAAATGCCTGTAGGCTTGAGAGATTGACCCCCATAGAAACACTATAAAGCTGAGATGAGGTTCTGCCAAGAAAGAAAAGGAATGTATTTAATAGCAGTCAACAACCTTGAGGAAAGTAGGTCTCATCTAACTAACCTGATTTCTTCTTCTATTTTTTTATATGATACACGAGTTTCATTGGTAATGATATCTACAGAGATGTGGTATAGATGTTTCATGCACTGAGATGGAAAATCAGCTGCTCCCAGAATGAGAAGATCTGAAGCCAAGAGGGTGAGGTATCCAGCATCCTCTGAGGGATGATGCTGAGGAAGGAGTCTCACCACAAGGAAATATTTTTCATGGAGATTCCAAAGTAGACTGGATTTTTGTTGAAGGACTTTTTTTCAAGCTTTTTGAGTGAAGATATAGCTGTAAGAGTTAACAGGATACACAAGGATGCAGAGCTCTGGTTCTCATTCCAGCTTGGCCACGTGATTTGTTAAAACACTGAACAAATAATTTCAATTTGTCGTGCTTAAGTTTTGCTGGCTGTACACCTGGAATATGCCTGAATAAGAAAGGGCAAGATTCATGTCCCTACATTCCTGGCCTGGGATATGGTATGTAGGCTCATCCACTTTCATTCCTGGTGGCTGACAGTGCATCCCAGTCCAACTAGCAGCAGGGATGTTCAACCCCCTTTTCCATGAACTAGAACTGCTGGGAAGTAGTGGCACACGTGGCTGCTCTACCAGGAATTGTTTAGTTTGTCCTGGAAAATCAGGACCCTGCCCTTGTCCTGAGAAACAACAGGCAGCAGTGGCAGCCCTGTGATTTCCCAAGACTCCCTTAAAACAGAGTTCAGATCATCCTTGGTCACATTCCTTAGCTGCTGGTCTTCAGAAAAGACTCTCACACTAAGATCTTGGATTTACGTGAAGTGTATCCCATGTACCACTTTCTTTTCCTGTTCCTTTTGCTGAAGGCACTGAAGATGTCACTTACAGTAGTGCCCTGCTTTAGGATCTGGGCTAGGACTCCATTACCTGGGAATGAGAGCTGACTTGTCAAGAAGCAAGTGGCTTTTCTGCGTGTCCTTTGACACTGTCACTCTCAGAAGGTTGTAGAAGTGACCTTTTATCATAGACTATTTTCTTCCCTAATTGTTCATGGCACACCATACCTCTGTATTTGCCATCAGTGTTTATGTGATCTGACAGATTCATTACAAACATATGATATTTTAGTAGGTTATCAGACCCAGTTCCAAGAATGCTGTCCCATAATCCAGTTATCACAGATATACCAAACTGGACTCTACAAACCTCTCACAGGTCTTCTTTCCAACCCAGATGTTAGACCATATCACCCTGGGCTTGATGCACAAGGCTTCAGTCCAACCTTTGTCAGAACATGTATTGTCACAACAACCCAGGGCTGTCTGCTGCCTGTCACTGCCAAGCACAGCATCAGCTGTCCCACAGCTATTACACGTACAGAGTGATACACTTAGCAGTCGTATTCCCTACTAACACTGCTTCTCATGGTTTGGAACAGCAATACAGAACCATTCTGTCACTCATCTTGGTATAACCAACAACTTGATCTAACCACAAGAACTGAAGACTTTTGGAGCCTGTTTACCTGCTTAATATCACAATTTACAGTTACTTACGCCATCCTTTTCTAGCTTGTTTGTAAGCAATATCAAAACCTGTTTTGCATTTCCTTTGTAGTATTTGTCTCCTTCCCAAGATTTCAACTTCTCCTTTATCATGATAATATTTTCCTTCAGTTCTGCTTTCTCTTCATCTCCCTGTTTTCCTTCTTATTTTGAGAGGTTGCGTCCCTAGCAGTGTAATTTCTGTCTCAGAGACCTAGGGCAACATTCATCCAACAGATTTAGATGTCTTCAATGCAAATATTTACTTCTGAGCTAGTCCAGATTCCCTTTATAGTTGACAGAAGCTCCAGATATTTTAATGTACCTTCATCTCATCCTCCGGCAGGTGTCTGTGAGAGGGCAGATGAATCATGCTCCAGAAGTGTCTCTTCTCTCCTGGGGCTGTCAGGGGAGGTGAGGAAGACGAGCTAAGATGTTTTCTACAGCGAGGAGCCATGAGTCCTACTCTGTGCTCAAGATACACTTGCAGCCCTGAAACAAGTATTCTGCTTCCCAAAACAACCACGAAATTATCATCATTTACCTCCCAGTCAGCTCATAGACTCACACAATGATTTTCTTGTTGTCTTGTTGAATTTTAGAGCTCTTAGCCCAGCTGGGCTTCCACACTGCTGGTTTTTGCACTTTCAGTTGCAGCAGAAAGCCTTACATCATTGGCAAAAGTTGAAATAAAACATAAAGGTTTAAATCTGTTCAACACGATGATCTGATCACTGGATTGATGAAAGGTTCATGCATATAATTTTGTACTTTTATCCTTTGTACTTTTTCTGCTTTAGTATTTTTCATCCTCCAGCCTTTTGTAGAACAATTGCTTTATTTTTTTTGCAGGTCCAAAAGCTGGCACAGCGTGTACTGCTTCTCTTGTTCTTTTTTTTCTAATTCTACAATACATACAGTCCTGCCTTCAGCTTCTCACAGGCTCCTCTAATTGTTTGTTAATATCCCGTCCTTGGGATACGCTCTTTCAGTTTTCCTCTGCACACTCCTCGTGTGTTGCTAACTCAAAACTGCAGCTTCATCACCCTTCCCTTCCAAATTCCGCAGCACAATCTGACACTGTCTTTCAACCAGCAAACTCCATTTTGTTAAACTGCAGTGAGAATCTCTGCAGTGAGAAACTTGTCTGGAGTTCAATCCCATACCGATCCCCAAAATCAGAACACCAGCAAACAGGGACTCACTGTAGAGTTTCCTCTTTACAATCTTTCTACTTACTCATACAACACTTTTAGCTTTTTAGATTTATTTTTCCAGTATTATTCAATCTCCATGAAAAGACAAACTCTTATCTGATTACCTTCCAGTTACCCAACAAGCTCCAGGAGAGCATTAGCTGTACTTAGGCCCTCAGCTTCTCCACCGTGCTCTTCTCTCACCATCCTTCCCTCTACTGCACTTCAGGATGAGCTTTTCTACTTTCATCTCCTTTCCAGACTACATTGAGGTCTGAGGTGCCAAGAAAACTGAGTAAAACTAGAGCATGAGGAATTTGTAAGGGAAGGAGAAACTCCTCGTGAATTGAGGATGCTCTGCCAGGACAAATCTTCACTGACATCAGGAGGTGGTGGAGTCACCAACCCTGGAATATTCAGATGTTGTGTTGAGGGACACAGTTTAGTAAGAACTGTTGCTGATAGGCAGACAGTTGGACTGGATGATCTTGAAGGCCTTTTCCAACCTTGGTGACCCTATGATTCTATGGTAGCACGCTTTGATATGGAACAGAGTGCCTACATATCACAGAGGGGCAGCGGCCTCTACACAGAAAAGAAAATCATTTGGCAATGAGAATTGCGGGTTGTTGTCTTCAAGAATTAAATCAGCAACACAGAACCTTTTATTTCCCCCTTAAATTCTGCTCAGTAATGGCTAGAACGTGTTAATAAAATTCCCATTCTGCACAGTCTTATGTTTCTTACTGCTACCAAGAGTGAAACATTTTCTTTATATATGTTTATTTAAGCAGCAATGCAGCTTAATGTCTATTTATCAGAATGCTTAATTTGTAGATTTTATCCACATTAAATAATGCATCTCTAATTAATCTTCTGCGTTAAGCTCACTTGAATAGAAATTGAAATTCAGTTCACCTCTTTTAAGTTAGTATTGTAGGATTGTCTTTGAATTAAGGCGATACGTGCAAAATCCTGACTGAACTCAGTCTGTGTTTAAAATGGATTTGCCAAACAATTGCTGTAATGTTTGTGGTGATGTGGTGAAACAGTTTAGCCTTACCATGTTCTCCAGAGCTTGAGAACTATAAGTCATCCTCAGACTCCTACCTTATTTTGGAGAGAAACTACATTTCTTTCTTGGTAACCACGTTATAAGCTTTGCCTGCTCTGAGCAACGTTTTGAAGACTCATAATTCAGCCTTCCCTGGGTCATACTCCTTTCTGCTCTCACTGTGGAGTTGCTCCTGCTGACTCCTCAGGTCCCTGGCTGTAAGGACTTTTAAATCTTGTGGGTTTTTTTTCTTTTTTTTTTTTTTTTTTCCATGTAATTTTTCATCCAACATGCAAAGAGAGCGGGGCTCATTCACCCAAATTCAGCACATGAAAAGTTGGAGAAAACGTGCAAAACTGTCCAGGCATTGCCTGTAGTCACGGGGGTGGGCAGACTCCTCTAGGGGTGGTGCGTCCATCTTCCAGCAGGTATTTGGGGCAAGACAGAGGACAAAGGTCTCCCAGAGCAGGCGAATGTGTCCTGCTGCTGCTCTGGGGCCGCAGGAACTTGGCACAAAGGACGTGCTGAAATGCAAAGGACTCAGCTCCACATGACAGACCCTGCAAGAGTTCTGCTGTAGAAAGTGTCTCTGCTTGCAGGAGACAGGAGGAAATGAAGTACCTGGCTCAGAATTATTGAGCTCTGTAAGCAGACTTTCATTTGCGCGAAAATCCCAATGCTTTCGTCTAAACCCACTCAAAAAGGTCTGTAGATTTTGTCTTAAGAGGATTTATTGCCTGGTAGCACCTCGCACCCTTCGCTTTTTGCATTCGCTGAGATTTCAAAGGACAGAAATGTTTTGAAGGAGATACCACGTAATTCTGTTGGATAATTTTGGTGCTAATTAGATGTTAATGTCTTTCCCTCAGTGTGACAACCTATGTTATTTATGAAATGAGAAACCTCTTCAAAGAGGTTAATTTGGGAATATTTTGCAATGAAGATGAATGTTTGTATAATAAAATCAGTGTATCTGTGTCCTGAGAGATACTTAATATATTGAGTTTACCAAGGTCACTTAATGCTGCAATTGCTTTCTAAAATAAAGAGCAACATAAGTGTAAGCATTAGTTATATTAATTGGGGAATTACTTAGTTATCTGACAGCACTTAAGCAATTTTCTTACCAAACTCAGAAAGACCAGAGCAACCTCTGCAACAATAATTAAGATGAGACAATGCCTCCTCTAACAATAATTTACAACCTAGACTTTCTGTAAGAATTAATTATGCTCACAGCCCTGCTGCACTGCTCAGTCGGTGGCTAGAGCAAGGACGGGGCACACAGACGGGGCCTGAGGCACTGCTTGGAGGTGGCAGCTGTGAGTGTGCAAGGAGGGGATGGGCTAGCTAAGGAGGCAGGGCAATCTCCATCCCTGACTGTTTTCCAGATCCTTCTACAGGTATCCACAGCTGACCTAAGGCTCAGCTACCTAAGGCTCAGGACCTAATGTGTCCTTCTTGATGGCTGTGCTGCTTGAAAGGGGATGCTGGACTGGAGAACCTCCAGCAGTCCCTGCACATCAACACTTCCATGTTTCTATAATCCTTACATAAGCATTGAAATCAACTATTTAACATTGGAACCTCCTTTCCATGTTTAAAAGCCTCACCGCAATCCTCAACACTTCTTGTAAACCAGTGGCAGTATGGCCTGAAAATACGGGGCAAATCTTCACACTTTGAGAGATGGAGGAAAAGATTTCTTCTTTTCAACACCCAGCTGCACCAAGGCACAGGAGGATGAAGCTTGCACATCCCCACAGTGATGGAGGCAGGGGCAGAAACCAGGATTCCTGCCTTCCTTTGGAGATGAGACCCAGCCAGCAAAAGAAGCAGGATCCAGGAGGCCTTTTTTTCCAGCAGTGCCCTTTAACTTGTCTTTTGTTCACCAGATTTCACATCACAGTGAATTTATTGCTGTTCAACTGCTGTTCTATGAAATCACTACAAACACGTCCCATGTCAGACCTCTGCTTGAAAGTCGTGGTGGCTGTGAACTTTGGCTCTGCACCTTCCATCTTTATGTGTTTGTAAAGCCCTGCAGAGCTCCTAAGAAGGCAGGGAGCAGCCTGTAACCAAGGCAAGGCCAGTCCTTGCTGCGGGACAGCAGTGTCCCCTCCCAGGAGATGCTGGGTGAAGAGCATAATGGGGTAGGCACTCTAATGAGAATGTTCTCTAATAAGGAGGCAGTTTGTGGTGTCTGATAAGAACTCCTTTACAACGGAGCATAATCTACTGTAACACTTTATTATGCCTAATGCAATGGGAGTGTAAACAGGGCTGACGAGAATTAAAATCAATTGCATTCTCTTCTCAATAGCAATATCAGTTTGTCGGTAATTACTAGTTTGTTGTCTTCATTGTGAATCCAAACAATTCCAAGGTTGTTAATGCTCCGAGAGAGAAAATGAAATTACATATTCAATTTATTCTATGCAGAAACAAATTACCAAGAAGAAAAGAGGGGATTTATTTGCATTCTTACGGTGGAGTTGGTGACATCCCCTAAGATGGAGCTGCCTCCCTGCTGTGTCCCCAAGGAATCCATGGTCCCTGCACTGGGCTCCTTTTTGGATGAGGGCACCAGGAGCTGTGCTGCTGCCAGACCTTTGGCAGCTGCTGTGCTGGACCCACAGCCCTTTCCCCTACTCTACAGGGAAGAGAGGACATCTGGAGGTCCCTCAGTGTCTGTGCGAGCAAATTGGACTTTGCTGAAGCCATGGCATAATGTCCAGAGAGAAGAGATGGGACTTTGACCCAGCTGTGCTTTGTGATGCCCTGAGCAACCCAAACCCTTTTGCTACTCCATTGGTGCCATGCCTTCAGAAGAGCTGCCTGATTTTCCATGGGCATAAATTTGTGGGGACACAAGAACAAGGCACAGCATTTCTGCAAAAAAGTCTGTGAATTAGTTTGAGCTCTTTACTGCAGGAAATAGTATCTTTACTCAGTTAATTTTTACAATGCTTAAATTTATCTTCCTGCAAATCTGACTTAAATATTAATGATGTTTTGCATTTCTAGTGCCTTTCATCTGGTGATCTTAAATTTTCTGGAAGAAAAAGTGGTGGAGGGGGGAAATTTTTTACCATCTTACAGATGCTAAAATGAACAAATCATTAAAAGGATCTGCTTTCACTCAAAGACACGGAGGCTGCATTTCACCCTCTTGGTAGCAAGGTCCAGCCTCAGCGAGCTTGTCCTACGGTCTGATGAGCAATGCAGAACAGGACATCTCAGCTGAGGAGGGAACAGCTCTTTAATGGCACCTCCTGTAATTAAATATGGATGTTATTTGAGCTGGGATGTAATTGAGTAAGACACCCAGAGAAAAAGTGTCTCTTCCAGAGAGAAGGTCATTTGTTTGGTGGGCAGGAGAAGAAAGTTGGTCTGCAACGAGGCTCAGAACAGCCTTGAACCTGCCAGCATACAGAGCAGTGATGGAGAGGAATATGGGACATATCTTCCTATGGGAAGGGGACAAGGTATTAATATGCCATACAGCTGGTGGAAGGAGCTGAACATTCGCATTCGTGGGGCAGAGGGACAGGGAGAATTGTTCTTAGAGGCAGTGCCAGGGAAGGAACCCATCCACCACCTACAAAGGGGATGGGAAGAAGGCGAGCCCAAGCTTTTGGGACATCTGGGTGGTCGTGGTTGCTTTCTGGTTTCTCTCAGGGTGCAATGACTTGATGTGGCTGATGCTCCTTGGACAAGAATGGAGCCTTGCCAGGTGCTCGCATTGATTCAGACAAGGGACCAGAGAGACTCCAGCAAGCAGCACAGCCCTGAAATTCAAGTAACTGCTAAAGCAGAGCAGCTGCAATGCATTGAGTTTGTTCCAGGCCCGGGGAAAATGACAAAAAGAGAACATTTGCCAGAAAAGAATGCAGAACTAAGTGGGGAAAATGCATTTTAATGAAATGCAAATATGTTTCCCAGCATCTATGAGGGAATTAAAAGCATAAATAAATAAATGAAAACTGGGAGCAAGCATTTGGCACCGGGCTTGAAAGTCTACTTAAAGGAACCCTCCCAGCCCGTGCTGCCTGGCACATCCCTGCCTCTCCTCCTGCCTTGCACCCCACAGGCCATCAGGGAAAGGAGCGACCGCTGCTGCTGCCTCTGCAGGCTGACAATCTGCTGCCAGCACTGCACCTCTGGGGACTCTTTCTCTTCCAGCTGTGCTTAGACAACTCCACTGTTTAACTTCACAGTCTCTGGACAGGAGGCCTGCTGTCCCCATTGCTGCTGTCCTCAGCAGTGCTGTCCCCATTGCTGTCCCCACCTTCTGCTCCCTGCTCCGCTTGCCCACGGCCAGGCTGCCTGGGCTGGGAGCATGGTGGGGACCAGTGGAAGGAATAATCCTGCCGTGCAGCCCAGCATAGCTCCTGTGCAGATGTTTTGCCTTTTCCTCCCTGATTCAGCACTGCTGCAAACCCTGCAAAGTGCCTACCTGGAACTCTGGGCCCAAATAACTTTGCAAGTGTTATTTTCCGGAGCAATATTATTCTCATTTAAGGCTACCTTGTGTGCATAGAAATCTCTCATAATGATTTCCCCATCAGCTGTTTCTTTTCAAGACCTTTTTCTCCTTCCTAGAAGTGCGTGACACGCTAAGGAAATTATGTAAAGCTCCTGCTCTCCGTGGCTATGAATAGTGGTTTCTATTCTGTGTTGGTTTATATTTGGGTTTTATAATCACACTCATATTTTAAGTTTAACCAAGGCAAAATTTCTCTAACAAGGGCAGCAAACAAAGAATAGGAGTTGAAGCTGAGCAAACGAGCACAGAAGTGTATCCTTCACTTTCGTAATGCTTTCCTGCTACAAATTATTCCCCACGCGTTCCATTTAGGCAACGTATACAAATGATTTGTAGGAGTTATTCACCCTCGAAGCATAATAACACAGCAGGGCCGTGTCGCTCGTAGCTCCGTTCCTGCTCCTTTCAGAGCAGCCACGCGTTTTTGTGCGGAACTCTTTCCCATTTGTTCTTTATTAAAAAGAAAATTAGCATGAAACCCAGCTCTCCGCTTAACGGTCTCCAAAGCTGCTTAGCAAATACTTTTGTTAAACCAATACAAATCTCTGCTGTAATTCCGCTCTCCTAAACAGAAGAGGTGCACAGAGTAAATTTAAATGTTGACCGTGACTGGGGAGAAAACCAGGTAGCTGTGCTTGGAGCCCGTGTGTGATTAGTGTGACACGAGGCACGGCTCCGCGAGCTGATGGCAGCGGGTGGGAAGCAAGGGCTGAGACTGGAAACCAGCATCCTCCAGAGCATGGCCTTTCATTTGGCTTATGGGCATTTTCTCTGCGGGCAGAAGACCTTTTGCAGTGCTTGGGAAGGGATTTGGCAGGTCTGTTGCAGAAATGATCATCCTCCAGCAAATCAGCTGGTGTACGGCTTAAGATCATTTGCAGATGCTGATTAGTCTGCGCTTCGAGTCATTGGATTGTGTGCCACCAGAAAACAGTTCTACCTACAGCCCATGTTTCCTACCATCCAAAGCTTGTAAAGCTGGAAGGAAGTGTCCACTTCAAAATCTTTGGATGGCTTTTTTAACTGGGAATTTCATTTCTATAAGGAACAGGTAAGAACAAATTAATGGAAAACTCGGTGTTTCCCTCCTCCCCTCCTCCCCTTCTGTGATCAGAAAACATAAACTAAGAACTTTGTCTTTTTCTTGGCTAAAATTTGAAGCCAAACGTGATTTAGGTGTGCTTTTTTTCTGATGGTTTTGGTCAGAAAGAAACAACAGCTTGTCTCTTGTCTTCATGACAAGCGAAATTTTCACCTGGACTTTGGGATAACAGCCATTCTAACAGTACTTTCACAAAGATACATCTCTCAGGCCTTAATTCTGCATGCTAATGCTGACGGCAGACAAAGCCCTTCAGAGCAGCAAACCTGTCTCCCACGTGTTCACTTGGATTTCCTGCTGTTGCATGGTCAGATAAATCGCTTTATAAGTCAGTGCCCAGTCATGTTGTCTGTCTCCCTGTTGCTTTGACACAAAATACAGAGTGGATCTTAGAAAACCAATCTTGGAAGATAAGATGTAGCTACTCCTCATTCCTCCTCCCTGATGTAAGCACAACCCCTGCCCTGAGATGAGACCTTGGAGGTCAAGTGCTGTCCCACACTGCTCTGCCCCTGCCATCCCTCAGACTCGAGATGCTGACCTTGCTTCTGCTGAGTGTCAAGGTGTGAAGTGTTAATAGATACAGGGATTAAACCCAAATGGATGTAGAGTGGGAATGTGGGAGCCCATGGGGGAACACCAAGGGCCAAGGTAAGAGCCAAGGGCTGATACAAGGGAAGATACTCAGGAACAACCTTTTCCTTGGTGATGCACAGAACTCATGTCTATAGGCAAACAGAAAACGAGAAAAAGCAACCAGTGGAGCCGGTCCAGAGCCATGGTGTGAATGAGAGACATGTCCCTTGAGGGACACACGAACCAGTGAGTGCCTGGTGCATTGCCACCCACAAAATCACTGCTCTGCTCTATGAGAAAAGTGGTCTTCCTGATCCACAGCTCATCCCAGCTTCTTTTTTTTGACAGAAACCAGCCCTAGGGGTAGATTTTGACATGCAAGAAAGTTGGAATGAGCTTCCACATGAATATACAGCGGTGAGAGGCAGGGTGATCTTAGAGGTCTTTTCCAACCTTGGTGATTTTATGATTCTGTGAGGGAGACAAATGAAGAGTCAGAATCAGGTTATGTCCTGCCAGTACAAGAGGAAATGAGCAACCTCACCTGCTGCTAGCAGCCCTGCAGCTGTCCCTGTGCCCTGGGACCAGATGTGTTGGGGTCCAACATGTGGAAAAACAGTGGAGCAAGGGATCCCTGTTGTTCAAGAACCACAGAGCACATTTTGTCAGAAGGTATGTCATAACTCAGCAGAGAAAACAAACCAGCAGTTGCTGTAATGATGTCTTAATTACACGAGTGTCACCAATCCCCATCAAAGGTACCTAATCAGAGGAGAATGCTGAATACATGTTTTTAGATGCCTCATTATGTGGCTTGCATAGAGTTCAATGCACTTTAATGAACGGGTTTATTAGAACAAGGCAGCACATGCTGCAGTCCCAAGTCTGCCTATGGCACTGAGCAAGAGATGGGGACAGCTGGACGCTGGGTAGCCCCAAACTGTGCAACATCTGTTATCCAGATCCTCATGTGGTGACCTCAGCTCAGCTAATGCAGATGTGACAGGAGCATGGAAGGAGACAGATGTGGGGACAGCAGACGGTAGATTTATTCCTTTCCCTTTTGAACAGAAACTCTTCCAGGTGGTTCTTTCTGTATGAATACACATGGCACCTCATGGGTGAAACCACCATGTCCCTCCGACAGCAGACAGGGGAGTTCCTAGCAATGGCTGCTATCAGAGAGTGAACAATATCAACACTGAACACATTTCTGCTCGTTATTTCCATGCTTTTTGTATTGCAGCAGATGGATCTTCATTAAGGTAAATACAAGGTTTAGGACTGATTTGCTTTTTGTTAAAATCACTCTTCCAGCAACCCTGGATTTTTATTGAGGTTTACAGGAAAATGACCAAGAAATGTAAAGGCCAAACCAAGATGTCTTCAACCAGACAGCAGGAATGTATTTTCTGCGCTTGAGAGGCCATGCAAGGAGAAAGCATATCCCAAGCAGCTCTGAGTTAGGTTATCTTGGCAATGAAGGTAAATCACAGCTGGATGGGTTACTCTTACATGCCCATGAACCTCCCCAGAAATCCCATTCTCTAGGCTCATTCTCAGAATGAGTGAGTGACCACAGGACTCCAGGGTTTAGTTGGAGGCTGTGTGCTGAGGGTGCACAGCCAATGGCCAGGGAGCACAAGACTTTTTGGGAATTTCATCACAACCCAGAAAATATTCATGGAAAGTCCCAGCTAAGAGGGGCTGAGCAGAAGGAGGAGCTTCTGTCTGCCATGTGCAATATTCCTTAATTCTCCCGGACACTTTGAAATGGTTTGATGTCTCCTGACAGGAGGTGGCTATGCCAGGAGCAGCTGGAGACATAGCTGCAGAGACACCTGGAGGAACAAGAGCAGCTCAGGAAGAGGATGATACCCAAGTTCGGACATAAGTCTGTTTGGATCCTTCTCGTCCAGGCCAGATGGTTTAAAAATCCTTCCCTGGCACCTGACAGAAAATAATTCCAATACCAGGAAATCTCCTCATGAGTGGACAAGGAGTAGGGGAATGCCAGTGTGACTCAGAGTGACAGTGAAGTGACAGCCACAGTCCTGCTAAGTCAACTTCTCCTGGAAACATGCTCAGCATTACCATTTAAAGGAGCAGAGGGTGAGCTGATGCACTGCACCGCGTAGTCAGTGAAAAGAAAGCTGAGATGGCAAGACAGCAAATATTCTCCTTGCATCCTGGAGAAAAAGATCAACCCATAAAGGCAACAAATGCTCCAGGCGTTCTCTCTCCAAAAGCCACCCAGCCCCGCTCTCTGGACTGCAGAGCAGGGCAGCTCTTGTCCTTCAGCAAGAGATGGGGTTGGCTGCTCCCTGGAGGAGCGCGTTTATGCAGCTGCTGTCACACTAATTGCAGATCAGCCCAGTCGTGTGGCCTCCTGGTGGGTTTTCAATCTCCTTACTGAGTCGCTGAAGGTTTTGTTTCCCTTCAGAATTGTCTGGCAGCCCTGTTATTTTGTGCTCTGTGTGTATCACTCCTTGTAAGCTGATACTGCTTCATGTTGAGTTAGAGGCTGATAAATTATCACATGTGGATGGCTGATTTGGAGCCTCTCTTTGTTTCCCTCTGCCCCCTCTCCCCCTTGTTTTTTCCCCTTCTCTTATTTTAATGCCCCATCTTGCACCGTTCCAGCTTTCCTTCCCAAAGCCCAGTTTTGTCTCTGGAAACACCTGCTGAGGTGAAAAGGAAAGGGAGTGTGTGAGGATGATTTACAGGTGACATACCACTCTGACGACAGAGAAAATGACAGAGCAGATGCTTCTCTATAATAAACCTTGTCCTGGAGTTGGGAAGTCCTCACGCTGAAGGACTTCTCAGGTCCCACTTGCAACACAAACATGTTCAAGCCCATTTCTTCTTTGCTCAGAAGAAACCTTCTGCCCTGTCTGCCACGGTAGATGCAGATCTGCTTCTGCTCAGACGTGCAGTCAAGGGGAGCCAAACCCAAACAGAAATGCAGTCGGGCAATGAGTGGAAAATAAAGGAAATGGAAGACAGCAGAGGCTTCCTGTTTGCAGTTCTTGCTGTTTTCATCTCTGTTCTCTGCACAGGACCAGAAGAGATAGGCTGTATCCCCTATGCATTCCATCTGCTTTCCCTTTATGCGAGCTTATGTGTGCACCTCTTCCTTTGTGCCACACTTCTGTCAGGGCATGATGGCAAAACCTCACAGACCATGAAAAACAATCATTTGAGATCACCTTATTAGACACTTACTGTCCATTCAGATCAGAGCTGTCTGCCATGTACCCGTGTGACATGGGATAGGGAAGCTTAGTGGGGAGCTCTTGGCCATCAACCAGCCTCATCTAAGGAGAATTCTTCCAGGGATCTTCTCATGGATTTAATAGATATTTTCATATTATCTGATAAAGCTTTTCCACCAAATGGATGGTGGAAGCAAGAAATTGTTATTCCTCTGGCTGCATTGCAAAGTCGAGATCTTATCAAGCTCAGCATCTGTTTGTACCTGTGGGGAATCTCCCTATTTTCTATCCCTGCTTCAGATTCAGCTTTTCGTCAACTCCAGTATTTAAATCTCCTAATCCTTTCCATACTGATGGGTCTTGAGTCATGTGTAAACTCAGACACTGCCCCCATGATTTAGCTGCTTCTTTACATTCTCTTTTCGTTCTTATTAACTGTCTCCATGTTTTATTGGCTCATTCAACCCCAACTCAGTAAGGAATAAAAGCCTTAGAACAGGGTGCAGCCTGAATCCTTCTGGATCTCATACTTTTGCCTGCTTTGTTTTGATCCCACTGCATGAATGGATCAAAAGGGAACAAGTTTAATCATGGAAGATGACAGCAACAACACTGAAAGTGCTGGGAATGTTACCTCAGAGTCTCAACCTCGTTCAGGAAGCTGTAAACATCCCTTTCAACTCCTAAAATAATGCAGGTGCCTGCCACCTCGCTGTCCTCTTTGATCTTCACCAGCAGCCGCAGCCCTGAGGGGTGGTGATGGCTGTGCCTCGGCGGAGCAGCAGAGGAGAGCACGAGGAAGATGGGAGCTGGTGTGAACTGCGGGCTGCCCTGACCCCTGCACTGCCCTGAGCCACAGCTGCATGGCTGAGCATCGTCCCTGCACCCTCCAGGGACCTGGCAGGGCTAGCGGTGACTTCTGCTTGTCCCCCTCCAGATACAGTACATGGGGATAGAGGAGGCCCAGACCCCAGCTGCTTGCAGACAGGCAGCAGTGCAAATATATGAGCTTGGAGCAGTCCACAGAAAGCCTTCAACAAGCCTCAAGCCTTTGCTCCCTGAAGCAAAACAGGCAGTGAATGAATTTTTACAAGCTCATAAACTACCACAGCAGCAGTGGAAGGTGCTGCCTGTAGTGAGAATGGATATTAACCATCGGCTGTTCAGCTACAGGTGGAAATCTCTTTCAGCTGTACCCTGACAATGAAAGCCATCATCGATCAAAGGGGAAACTATCTCTGGGCATATGAAAGCTTGGGTGCCTCAGCCCTGCTACCCACCCTTGCAGATCCCAGCTGCAGTGTGTGAAGAGTGAGCAGGCAGCACTGCACACTTCTCTGGAGACAAACCTCTATTTTTTGCTAAAAGGGAACAATTCTCATCCCCACCAAGCAGGATTCATCCGTGTCTGCCTCCAGGTGAGACATTTGTGAGCTCATTAGCAAAGCCCTGAGGTCTAGCTAATAAGCACTGCTTGCTGTTCCAGCATGGGAAATCAGGCTGCCTCGCTAGGCAGATGCTTTTATTAAATCAAGCTGTGACCTTCGGGACTCTTCAACAGACACCGGCTTCCACTCTCAGCTCGCAGCAGAAGTGGGCGTCTGCTAATTGCTGTCCCCTTGGGTCCTCACACCAAGGGTTATCATTTTTTCCTCCACTTAGGAGAAGTTAGAGGGGGGCTGAGCTGCAAAATCCATGCCCAGCATGCCGAACAAGAAAATGTCTTTGCTCGCAGGTATTTCTGACAAAGCTATCAGCTTGCAGCAGTGTCAGTGATTGGAGTCATGCTCAGCAGGGGGGTCAGGGCATGCTCCAGCTCATGAGAGTCCTTGTCTTGGATGAAACCCTCCATGGCACGTGGGGCATGACTTTTCTTCTGATATAACATCAGTGGCTGAGGAAGAACTCTGCTGGTGCTTGAGTGTTGCACACAGATGGGTCAAGTGGGTTTGTATGGGGTGGCATACAGAGAACAGGAGAGCACTGAGAGCAGATGCCCAGGGATCAGGGCAGGAAATGGGGTGTTCTGTGAGCCCCAGGGAGCGGAGCACTGAGGAGGGAAACACTGACATGATTAAGAGATGCACCCCTCTGAATCCATCCAGCGTCTGGATTTATTTTCTGGCTGGCTTGATTGAAAACGGTAAACCTTCACACCACAGCCCACTGCCAGCTTTGTCTTTTAGAGAGTTGCTGCTGATGCATCCTGGCTGCCGGGTGAGAGATGGTGTCACTTCCAATTGCTTCAGCCATTCACCAACAAATGACATTAGGCACACGGTTGCTTTCCTCTAAGCATCCTACAATTCAGCAATAAAAGCCTGGCTTAGGCTGCAGAGACCCAGCTTTGCTCCTCCCCTTGCTGCTGAGCTTAGCAGGTCTCTTCGTGGCTCAGTTTCCCCACTACAGGTCGTGAAGCCCCAGTGCTGCACATGGGCAGAGGCTTACTGTTCTGCAACTCTGCCAGGGAAAACCAGTGTTTCTCTTTCATGAAGTCTGGGTTCTCACGTTTTTTTTGTGAGAAAACTTCTTTTTCTTCAAGAGAAGGCTTTTTACATTTTAAACATCAAAGAAAGCTTCTTTTCCCCCCACATTTTGCCATTTTTTCCCCCTTATTTTCTAATTTTCTGCAGAACATTGTCAGCATAGGGTGGCTGGCACATCTGGTCAGTTTCAAAGCTCCTTTGTCACTCTGCCACTACACAACAGCGAGGATTTGGAAAAGGAAAATGGGGGAAAAACAGGGAACGACTTCCCGCTGGCAGAGTAAATGGATGAGGAAGATACACGTGATACAGATGATACAGAATGAAAAATAAACCTAACAACCCTGTTCATTTTACACAAGTTCCGTATTGAAAAAATACAGCCTCAGGGATGGTGCTCTCCATCAGGACAAGGCGCTCTGCAGCTCATGAAGCTTCCTTTGCAGCTGGGTTCATTCTGTACCTTTGGAAGAAGCAAAACGATTTATTTGAGAAAGCTTCTTGGCCTGATGCCTTGGTTTACAAATTGTGTCTGTATGTGCAAATGGCATCCTCTATAACAAGAAATAACTCCAACTGCACTGACAGAGCTTTTCATGTTCTTTTTACTTACATTTCCTCTCTACCTATAACTTCCTGGAACAACTACTTTTGAGGCTGAAACCTTGTTTCGAGGAAAAGAGGAAAAGAGTGCATTCATGAAACAAGCACTGGATCCACAGATGTGGATGCAGTGGTCAGTGTGCACCACTGCACACCAAGAAACCTCAGTCACATCAGTGAGACTTTCCTAATGCTGCATTTTTAATGCCTACCTTAAACCATCACTTTCTCACTCACCAAATCACCATCATAATTTTTAAGGGCATCTGATTTGGTGCATAAGTGACCTTTAGAAAGGAGCCTGCAACATGCATTCCCCTCCAAGCTGATGAGTTTATTTCCAGTTCATGCCGTACCCTAAGAGTCTTCTGGTGGAAAACGTCAACTCTAAAAAAGATAAAAATATTCATCTGTAGGTTGCAAAATGCATTGAGGAAAACCACGTTCAGCAACCTGCTGAAGACATTGTGCCTCTTTTGGCACTATGCTGACTTGCCAACTGTCTTTCCTTTTGTAATTGCATGCAGTACAGGCTTATTTATCTGCAGCAACAACCCCTCCTGGAAGGCAAAGCTTCTGATGAGCTCAGACCTGCTACAAAACCCCACTGGTGAGCCTCAACAGCCATTCCTTGCAGGAGCAGGCTTGTTTCTGGTCCATTCAGTGGCGCACCAACCCCATCCCAGCTCTTCCCTGCTGGCAGCTGGCTGGCATTGCTGGCGCTTTATGAAAGTCTTTCTAGGAGCTGCTGTCTGTAACAGTGGCTGCACCAGCTGCTTCCCCATTCTCCTCCTGATTTACCAGGAGCTGTGTTTGGCAGCATCTGTCACTGCAGATATCCACTGCTGTAGTTAATGCTAAGTCTCTACAATTAGCTAGCGCTCCGTAAATGCCCTCACAATGTGTTCATGGCCACTGGAAAAGGCTCGTTTCTGTTTTTTTGGCAGATCTTCCTTTCCCATTAAGTAACCAAAGCGCAGGTGGCACCATGTGGCAGGAGAGTGTTTAATAAAGGGCAAGGTCTGCAGTTCTGTGCGTCCTGTGACTCATTTCATGTCTATTTACAATCTCACATTCAACTGGGTGCTTTACAGCACCTTCCCCAGGAGCAATCTTCATCACACTGATGCTTTTTTCATTGCTTCTCTTCTAGCATATTCCAGAACACAGAACACAGGCTTTTTTTTTAGCATTCCCTTCAAGTCAGCAGCCCATCTTTGCTCTCAATCTCTTTTGTTTTTCCTGTTTTTGGCACCTAGCACATTTTTTATTGCCAGATGCACACTGAAGTTCCCCTCTGTTCAGTGCTCAATAGCAGAATGCACAGGACAGTCTGCTGGTGGACTGCTCTGCTCTCTTAAGCAAATTCTCCCATCCCACAAAGTGTGGAGCTGAGAGATCCACCCAGCACTGCTTTTATGTGGGACAGCCCTTACCAGAGAGCCTGTCTCAGACAGGGACATTCTGCAGGGCAGAATGGTCTTCCTACAGTCAGAAACACAGAATCATAGAATGGCCTGTGTTGGAAGGGACCTCAAAAACCATCTAGTTCCAACCCTTGTGCCATGAGCATGGTTGCCCATCACTAGATCAGACTGCCCAGAAATCCATCAAGCCTGGCCTTGAACGCCTCCAGGGATGGGGCATCCACAACATGACTGCTTCTCTGGGCAGCCTGTTCCAGAGCCTCACCATATTCTGAGTAAAGAATTGCTTCCTAAGATCCAACCTAAACCTCCCTTCTTTCAGTTTATATCTATTTCCCTTTGTCCTATCACTATCTACCCATGTATCCCTACTGAAAGTAAGCTCCTTTCAAGTACTGAAAGGTTGAAATAAGGTTTCCAGGAGTTTTCCCTTCTCCAAGGCAAACAATCCCAACTCCCTCAACCTTTCATCATAGGAGAGATGCTTCAGCCCTCTCATCATAGCAGAGATGCTTCAGCCCTCTCAGCATCCCTATGGCCTCTCCTGATCTCACTCCAACAGGTCAGCATCCTTGTGTAGGGGGCTCCAGGCCTGGAGACAGTACTCCAGATGTGGCCTCACAAGGGCAGAGTAGAAAGGAACAATCACTTCCCTTTTCCTTACTAGCCACCTTTCTTTTGATGCAACCTGGCATACCACTGGCTTTCTGGGCTGCAAGAGCACACTGCTGGCTCATGTCCAGCTTTTCATCCATCAGTACCCCAAGCCCTCAACAGGGCTGCTCTTTAAGGGTTAATCTCCCAGTTTGTACACATATCTAGCATTGTCCTGACACAAGTGCAACACTCTATGCTTGGTCTTATTGAACCTCATTAGGTACTTGTGGAGCCACTTTTCAAGCATGTCCACATTCAGCTTCATGAAGTGTTCTTGGACTTGCTCTGCTCTTACACTGGGAGGGATTTTGCTCTCCTGATCCCCAGCTGGAAGTTCAGGGATATAAGAGACTTGGGAAGCCTGACTGGCAGCAAAGACTTAGGCAAAGAACTCATTAAGTACCACAGCCTTCTCCACATCTGAGGAAGCCAGTTTCCTGTTTCCATTTATCAGAAGGGATGGAGGTCTTCATCCTACCAACACCACACTCCACTGAATGCAACAACTGCTGTGAGTGGGCATTTATCCTCCATGACACTGCTACCCCCAGGGCTTTTACAAGGAGTAAAAGAGAGAGCCTTAGGGATTCATCTGTCGCCACAGTGTCCTTCCAAGGGTGACAGGGTGCATGGATGATCCTCCCTGTGATTTGTCCTCTCATGTTTAGCTCAAGCCAGATGCCACCATCCAGCAAAATAACAAACATAACAACAAACAAACCTGTGATCTTGCTGTCATCTCAGGTTGCTTCTCCAGAGGAGCCCCATTTGCAGTGAAACATCCACCCAGCACCTAACGAATGGGCTGCAAGAAATGAGAGCTGTAACTCGGAAATGAGAGCACCTGCTTGACAGTAGCAGATCATGCTCCTTTTGCAATGGATTCTCTTATATTTTATTTTTAAATTAAAACAATGCTTAACCTTTATAAATTGTGATTTAGGCTTATAAGAAAATAGACTCAGGAATAAGTAGCTTGCTCCAGCGTGAAATTGAATAAATCTGAGTTGAATCACAGAGTGTTACTTACAGAATAACAGTAAATGATGTGTGTGGTTTATTGTTAAACAAGAGCAGAGCTCTGGAAATGAGGTTAAAAGGAAAGCCGTCAAGGGTGTATTTTGCAGCTGTTTCCCAGGCAAAAAAAGAAAACGCTGTTAAAGAGGAATTAGGATGGGAGCATTTATCAGTTATTGTATGGAAACAAGTCCTAGCAAGGCAAAACCAGCAATACCAAGAAGGTGAGGGAAGCAAGGGGCACGGTCGAAGAATAAAAATTGAAGAATAAAAATAAACCAGCAGAGCCAGAAAAACTAGAGTAATTCCAGCTTCTTCCAGTATTTGCCAGGTTTATGATAGATGGGATGTGTCCATCTTTCCTGTTGCTGCAGGTCCCCATGGGGAGCATATTTTCTGAAGCACTGAGCACTGGACACAGCTGGCACAACGTGCCTTTGATTGCAGCCCCTTTAGTGCAACTGGGCTGCTGAACCCACCCCTCACCCTGTCAGCTCTGTGCTGGGTGGGCACTGAGAAGGTCTGCTATTCTCTCCAGCAGCCGACCTGCTGGTTCTTGGCAGTGCCTGGCCAATAATTGGCTCTGAGGTTTTTGAGAAGAATAGCATTTAGGTTCTGAGCAGATACAAGGATCTTCTAGTTTTCCAACATTATTTTACATTATTTCTCCCATCTGAGTAAGAGCTGAATGTCAGCCCTGCCTGACTGGGCTGAAGGAAAACCCTTCTTTCATGGCAGAGTTTGGGATGCAATATAACTGCTGCAAACCAACAGCTAACATCTATGGGAAGTAGAACCCTACAGTTAGTGCCCTCAAGGTACAGGGACAAGCCACACAGAGAGACATGAATGCATCTCCTCATAACAAAGACCGTGAACAGTCATAGCTCCCGGCAGGGGAGAGCGGTGTATCCCTGCAAACCGCATAGGCAGGGAGATGAGAAGACACACGTGGGGAATCAGGGGATTGGAGGGGCAGGAAGGGACCTGAGGAAATCCCCCCCCGTCCAGACCCCTGCTAAGGCCACCTCGTGAAACGCGGTATGCAGGAAAGCACAGCAAGCAGCCTGCCGTGCAGTGTGCAGTGCTGCAGAAAGGAACCCAGGCGGAGGCACCGCCCCCACTTGGTGCTGCTTGTGAACCAGAAGGCTGGCTCAAAAAGAATCCAAGTATCAGAAAGTGTAAACCTGTGGAACGAAGGGATGCCATTCAGAGGGACCTCAACAGACTTGAAAGGCGAGCCCGGGAGAATCTAATGAGGTTCAACGCAGCAAAGTGCCAGCTTTTGCACTAAGCGTATTTCCAGATGGAAAGGAACAGTCCTTGGGAGCAGCCCTGCAGAGAAAGACCTGGGGGTCTGGTGGAGGAAAAACTTAACGTGAGCCACGTGTTAAGCACATGGTGTCCCAGGCTGCATCAGAAGAGGGGTGGCAGCAGGGACAAGGAGGTGATTGTCCCTCTCTACTGTGCCTTGTGAGGCCCCAGCTGGAGTCCAGGCCTGGAGTCCCCAGTACAAGAAAGACAGGGAGCTGTTGGAGGGGGTCCAGAGGAGAGCCACGAAGATGAAGAGGGTGCTGGAGCACCTCCCCTACGAGGACAGGCTGAGGGAGCTGGGCTTGTTCAGCATGGAGAAGAGAAGGCTGCAGGGTGAGCTCATTGCAGCCTTCAGTACCTAAAGGGAGCCTACAGACAGGAGGGGAGTCGACTCTTTGAAAGGGTGGATAACAGCAGGACAAGGGGAAATGGTTTTAAGTGGAGGGAGGGAAGATTGAGGTTGGATGTCAGGGGGAAGTTCTTCACAGAGAGAGTGGTGAGGAGCTGGAACAGCTGCCCAGAGAGGCTGTGGATGCCCCGTCCTTGGAGGTGCCCAAGGCCAGGCTGGATGGGAAGCTGGGCAGCCTGGTCTGGTGTTAAATGTGGAGGTTGGTGGCCCTGAGTGTGGCAGGGGGTTGGAGCTTGATGATCCTTGCTTGAGGCCCTTTCCAACCCAAGCCATTCAATGATTCTGTGATTCCAAACAATTTGCGAAGGAGAGATTCACGTGGAGACGTGCAGTTTTTATTTTCCCAGCTCTATCGCCGCCACAAAGGGCAGTCGGTGAACGATGAGGGGTGATAACGATGCAGGCCCAGCCCGGTGCCCAAAGGCACGCAGCCCTGCGCTGTGAGCTCACCGGCCAAGGCGCTGTGACAGCAGCGGAGATGGCTGTGAGCTCACGGAGCCGCCCTGCAGAACCCGGGGCGCGGCAGAGCCCGGCATCACTCGTGCCCGGACTCCGGTCGAGCGCGGCAGCGAGACTCGGAGGCGCGAACGAGAGACTCGGTTTGGGCCGTGCTGCGGGGCTGCCGGCGGCAGCTCCCGGCGCTCAGCCCGCGGCATCGCCAGCGTTCCCCCGGCCCTGCCCGGCTCGGGCGGCCGGGGCCCCGCGGGGTGCGCTCGCGGCAGCGGAGGTGAGCGGTGCGGGGACGCGGCCCCGGGGCGGGCGGCGGGGAGCGGGGCCGGGGCTTCGTGCGGACGGAGCGGGGCGTCGCCCGGGGACGGCGAGTGACCGCGGCCTCTTCTCTTTCGCAGCTCTGACGGCTCCGGCCCGCCGCGGCGCCGCCGAGGGGAGCGGCTTTCCCGGCTCGGCTCTCCCCGGCCCACCGCACGCCCGGGGCCATGGAGCTGCCCTCGGACTGGACCTGCCCCGTCTGTGGGCGGAACCGGGCCGAGGCGGCCTACGTGACGCCCTGCCGGCACCAGCTCTGCTTGGGCTGTGCGCTGCGCTGGGCGAAGCAGCATCGCACCTGCGCCGTGTGCGAGGAGAACATCGAGGCCGTCCGGTACGCGGTGCAGGCGGAGGAGGATTTCCTCGCGTGCCCCATCCCGCAGCCTGCAGGGCGCTCCGAGGACGAGCAGGAGGACGAGCAGGAGGAGGAGCAGGGCTCTGCAGAGCCGCAGCTCGAGGCTCCCGAGCACAGCTTCCCAGCCGAGACCTGGGCGGACTTCTTCCGAGGAGATCCGGGGGACCTCGAGCCGCTGCTCCGGTGGATCCAACAGGAGCTCGAGGACATCATCGGAGAGGAGTGGTGGACAGTGGCTGCGGCGCGGGCTGATATCATGCACCTGCTGTGCCTGTTCGGGCTCAGCGAGGACACCCTGAGCCTGAACTTGGAGTCGTACCTGCAACACCACACAAGTCGTGTGTTCGTGGCGGGGCTCATTGACACCGTTACGGCCCTGTACGGCCCAGAGCTCCGCCGGCAGCAGGACAACCAGGCTGCCCGTGAAACAGGAGGGCAGGACGGCCCCGCGGCCACCCCCAGCCCCGCCACCTCCCCGCAGGAGCCTCCTGCCCCCAGCCCGAGCCGCTCCACCAGCCCTGCAAGCCCCGGCGCCGAGCGGCTCCCCGGCGTCCCTCACGGGGGGCCCGAGCCCCGACCCGCCGCCCCCGTGTCCCCGCAGGAGCCGCAGGAGCAGCCGGGGCAGGCGGCGGCAGCGGGCCCCTCCGCCCAGGGCACGGACCAGCAGCCTGGGGGGCCCCGACGCCCCCCGAGGAGGAGGGCCAGCAGCTGCCCCCCGGATTTGCCCCCGTCCCCCAAGAGGCGGCGCTAGGCCGGCACCCACTGCGGTGCTGAGCACGGCTCGCGGCTTGGGAGGCCATCAGTGATCTTGGACTGCTTTTATAGACAATAAATTATTTCAAAAAAATGCAAATGTCTCCATGTTATTGATGGTGAAGTTGGGTTTGCTGTCCCTCCCCACGTCGGTTTCTCCCTCTCCTGATGCTGGGGAGGACACAGAATCTTAACTTCCATGTTCAGAAACCAGGAGAGAGTGCTCCTGTTTGCAGCTCACGCTGAGGTGGGTGAATGGGATTAACGGCAACTTTTTGCTCATTCGCTGATACCAAACCCCAAACACCAACCTGCGTCTCCTACTGAAAAAAAACTAAAATGAAAGAATCTCCGCAGTCACAGAAACGTAGGGGCAGGAAGGGACCTGAGGAAATCCCCCCCGTCCAGACCCCTGCTAAGGCCACCTCGTGAAACGCGGTATGCAGGAAAGCACAGCAAGCAGCCTGCCGTGCAGTGTGCAGTGCTGCAGAAAGGAACCCAGGCGGAGGCACCGCCCCCACTTGGTGCTGCTTGTGAACCAGAAGGCTGGCTCAAAAAGAATCCAAGTATCAGAAAGTGTAAACCTGTGGAACGAAGGGGTGCCATTCAGAGGGACCTCAACAGACTTGAAAGGCGAGCCCAGGAGAATCTAATGAGGTTCAACGCAGCAAAGTGCCAGCTTTTGCACTAAGCGTATTTCCAGATGGAAAGGAACAGTCCTTGGGAGCAGCCCTGCAGAGAAAGACCTGAAAGCAGCCTGCCGTGCAAGACGGTGAGTGCATGCTGCAGTCTGGTCTCACAGTGAGGTGGTTGAATAGGATCTGTAGGAGGCTATCAGTAGTCACGGAGCCTTTTTGTTAGAGGCAATTGTGTCCCGCAATACACGACCACCATCCCAAGCAGTGAGTGGGAGCCTTGTGCACCCCACCGAGCTCCTTGCCAAGTCTTTTTCAGGTGAACGGTTCCACCAAGCTGCGGATGAAGCTGGGAGTGCGGCAGCCAAACCCCCATGTGCAAAGAAGCCGGTTTCGTGCTGCCCGGTTCCCCTGCGGCGCAGCAGCACGGCGCGGTGCGGCCGTTTGAGCCGTTCGAGCGGCCGTTGCTCAGCCCGGCGCAGCTACTGGCTGATCCCCCGCCCAGCCCCCTGCTGAAGGCAGATCGTCGAGTGTGAGCCAGCTGCGTGCTGTGCCGTGAGCGTTTGGTTCAGAAAGGAAGCCTGACATAGGCGTTACCACCACTTGGTATTGCTTGTGAATCAGATCAAGTCGAAAAGCGTCAGTCAGAACGTGTAAACCGTTCATGGAAAATGGGTTATTATCGGAGATAGTAAATGTGCAATTTTTATTCTCTCAAATCTGAAATGCAAGAATCTCCCTATCACAGAATCCCAGAACTGTAGGGCTCAGCCACAAGACTTGGAGGCACAAACCAGACTTTGTTTGGGCCGTGCTGTGGGGCTGCCGGCAGCAGTTCCTGGTGCTCAGCACACAGCATCGCCAGCGTTCCCCCAGCCCTGCCTGGCTCAGATCTCCTGAGAGATCAGTTTGTTTCTACACCCTGAACCCAAGCACTCATGATAGTGGTGTAAAACAAACATGTGCCCCAGAAGGCAGAAGATCACTCTTGTCTTCTTGTGATAATAATCTGATCGCAAGGACCAGGCTGATTTCCTCTCATAATGTCTACTCTGGGCCTCCAGAAAGTAAATTCAAGAAAATATGCATCTTTGTTGTTTTTGTTCCTGTTTAAAAAAAAAATAATAAAATAATGAATGCAGATCTATGGGGATTATAAATGTAGTCTGATTTCTGAATCTTTCTGAAGTTTCTTGAAAGAAACTTCAGTTTCTTCCTGAAGTCCTTGGTACTTCCTGGCTAGATAATAAGATGACCTGCAGGATGATGGCTGTTGCATTGCCTCCTACGGTACTGACCTAAAACCAGGCCAGGACCAAATGACTGCACGCACACACCAATATGATGAACAGCAAAATGGCCTTTATTACACGTGAACTCCAGCTTATATAACCTATGTGCTTCGTCTATGCCCCTAAGGGCACGTGCCACACATCAATCATAGAGCAGGGAGAGGGCCTGTCGCGTCACATCCTGTGGGGGGGTCTCGCAGTTGCTGACAACATCTCCCCCTCTCCAAGCTCAAGAAAGTCTACTACAACTCAAGAGGACCCTACCCGCGTACGCCCCGAAATCCCCGCATTGCGCCTATCCATGCTGTTGTCCTCTCGGTTAAGCCTTGCCCCGTTACATCCCGATTCGCAGAATAATCCTACCCTAATAACTCTATAACCTATCAACCTAATTACAACCTATTAACTTAATAATCCTCTGTGAGTAGAGCCCATTAGGAGAAACTCCTAATATCCAACCTAAACCTCTTCTGGTATAACTTCTGGCCGTTTCCTCGGGTCCTTCACGTGGGCGATGTAGTGCCCTGAGTATGCACTCACACCTCGGTGTATGAGAACAGCACTCAGTTCATATACATAAACACCATTTTTTTGTTCCATAAAAGGCTCCATGTCGAGCAGCTCAGAGAAGCCAATGTAGGTGTTCAGCTTTTTCTTATGGCCAGTTTGTCTGTCAAACATGAAACGCATCAGCTGCGGGTTGAGTGTGCAGGGAAGACTTAGCAGCCTGATCTTCCTTGTGGCATTCTGCTTACTCTGACAAGTTTCGCAAAAATAACGATTGTCACAGAATCACAGAATCACAGAACTGTAGGGGTTGGAAGGGACCTCCAGAGATCATCGAGTCCAACCCCCTGCCAAAGCAGGTTCCCTACAGCAGGTCGCACAGGTCGGCATCCAGGCAGGTCTTGAACATCTCCAGAGAAGGAGACTCCCCCACCTCCCTGGGCAGCCTGTTCCAGTGCTCCTCACCTCACTGTAAAGAAGTTCCTTCGCACATTGGTGCAGAACTTCCTATGCTGCAGTTTCCAGCCGTTTCCCCTTGTCCTGTCTCCACTCACCACTGAAAACAGTCTGGCCTCGCCATTCTGCCCCCCACACCTCAGATATTTATAGACCTGGATCAGGTCCCCTCTCAGTCTCCTTTTCTCAAGGCTGAACAGACCCAGTTCACTCAGCCTTTCCTCATAGCAGAGATGCTCCAGGCCCTTCACCATCTTTGTGGCCCTCCGCTGGACTCTTTCCAAGAGATCCTTGTCTTTTTTGTACTGGGGTGCCCAGAACTGGACGCAGTGCTCCAGATGAGGTCTTACCAGGGCAGAGCAGAGGGGGAGGATCACCTCCCTCGACCTGCTGGCCACACTCTTTTTAATGCACTCCAGGATGCCATTGGCCTTTTTGGCCACAAGGGCAAACTGCTGGCTCATGGCCAACCTGTCATCCACCAGGACACCCAGGTCCCTTTCCGCAGGGCTCCCCTACAGCAGCTCATCCCCCAACCTGTACTGGTGCATGGAATTATTCCTCCCCAGATGCAAGACTCTACACTTGCTTTTGTTAAACCTCATCTGGTTTTTTTCTGCCCAGCTCTCCAGCCTGTCCAGGTCTTGCTGAATGGCAGCACGGCCTTCAGGCGTGTCAGCCAATCCTCCCAACTTCGTATCATCAGCAAACTTGCTGAGGGTGGCCATTATCCCCTCATCAAGGTCATTGATGAAGATGTTGAACAAGACTGGACCCAGCACAGACCCCTGAGGAACACCGCTGCTTACAAGCCTCCAACCGGACTCTGCACCACCAACAACAACCCTCTGTGCTCTGCCAGTCAGCCAGTTCTTAACCCACCTCACTGTCCACTCATCTATCCCACACTTCCTCAGCTTTGTTATAAGGATGGCGTGGGGGACAGTTTCAAATGCCTTGCTGAAATCAAGGTAGACTACATCAACTGCTCTCCCCCTATCCACCCAGCCAGAGACAACATCATAAAAGGCTACCAGGTTGGTCAAGCACGACCTCCCCCTTGTGAACCCGTGTTGACTACTCCTGATAACCTCCTCTTCTTCCAGTTGTCTGGAGATGACATCCAATAAAAGCTGTTCCATCACCTTTCCAGGGACAGAGGTGAGGCTGACTGGCCTATAATTGCCTGGATCTTCCTTCTTGCCCTTTTTGAAGACCGCAGTGACACTGGCTCTCCTCCAGTCTTCAGGCACCTCCCCCGTCCTCCAAGACTTCTCAAAGATGACAGAAAGCGGTTCAGCAATCCTACCAGCTCCCTCAGCACCCGTGGATGCATCCCATCGGGTCCCATGGATTTGTGAACATTGGTGTTGCCTAGGTGCTCTTGGACCACCTCTTCCCTGACAGAAGGGAGGTCTTCCATTCCCCAGATCCTCTCACTGACCTCCAGGGTCTCAGATTCCCGAGGGGGAGCTTTTTCACTGAAAACAGAAGCAAAGAAGGCATTCAGTATCTCCGCCTTCTCAGCATCCCCCGTTACCAGAACACCTCCATCACTTAGCAGGGGAGCCACATTCTCCCTAGTCTTCCTTTTACTGTTAATGTACTTGAAAAAACCTTTTTTATTATCCTTTATCCCCTTTGCCAGATTTAATTCTAGGCAGGCTTTAGCCTTCCTTGTCGCATCCCTGCAGACCCTGACAACATTCCTGTATTCTTCCCAAGTGCTCAGACCCTTTTTCCACATTTCATGGGCCTTCTTCTTTCCTTTGAGTTTGTGCACGAGCTCCTTGCTCATCCACACAGGTCTCCTGCCACCCTTTCCCGATTTCTTCCTCACAGGGACGCACCGATCCTGAGCTTGGAAGAAGAGCTGCTTAAATGCCAACCAGCTCTCACAGGCCCCCTTGCCTTCGAACACCCTAGCCCATGAGACAGCTCCAAGTAGGCCCCGGAAGAGATCGAAGTTGGCTCGCCTAAAGTCCAGGATAGCAATCCTACTTTTTGCTTTACTTCTTCCACTCAGGATCTTGAACTCCACCATCTCGTGGTCACTACAACCCAAGCTGCCCCCGACCTTTACTTCCCTGACAAGCCCTTCTCTATTAGTGAGAATAAGGTCCAGCAGTACCCCTCTCCTCGTCGAACCTACACCCAGGAGGGGAGTAAACTCTTCAGAAGGGCTGACAACAGCAGGACGAGGGGAAATGGATCCAAGTTGAAGGAGGAAAGATTTAGGTTGGATGTTAGGGGGAAGTTCTTCACAAGGAGAGTGGTTAGGCCCTGGAACGGGCTGCCCAGGGAGGTTGTGGATGCCCCATCCTTGGATGTGTTCAAGGCCAGGTTGGACGGGGTCCTGGGCAACCTGATCTGAATGTGGATGTTTGGTGGCCCTGCTAGGCAGGGGGGTTGGAACTACATGATCCTTGAGGTCCCTTCCAACCCAGGTGATTCTGTGATTCTGTGATTCTGTGATTCCTCAACCACCTGCATCAGGAAGTTGTCTTCAACAGATTGCAGGAACCGTCTGGACCGCGCATGCCTGGCCACATTGCTTTTCCAGCAAATATCTGGATAACTGAAGTCCCCCATAAGCACCAGCGCCTGGGATCGTGACGCTGCTTCCAACTGTTTGTGGAAGGCCTCATCAACCTCCTCCTCCTGATCAGGGGGCCTGTAGCACACACCCACAACTTTGTCAGCCATACCAGCCCACCCCTTGATTCTCACCCACAAGCTCTCCACTGCTACACCACTCTCCCCCAGGTGGAGTTCAATACATTCAAGCTCCTCTCTTACATAAAGAGCAACTCCACCACCCCGCCTCACCAGCCGATCTTTCCTAAAAAGCACACAGCCCTCCATGACAACATTCCAGTCATGCCAGCTGTCCCACCACGTCTCTGTGATCGCAATGAGATCGTAGCCATGTGACCGCATGCAGATCTCCAACTCTTCCTGTTTATTTCCCATACTGCGCGCATTAGTATATAGACACTTCAGGGAGGCAGCATTCCCCTGCCACACTCCATCCCTTTGAACTCCACCCTCATCACCCATCAAGTTCACTTTTGAACTTTGAACTACCTGAGCCTCAGCAGTCCTCATTTTGTCCCCTTCCCCCTTCTTACCTAGTTTAAAGACCTTTCAATGAGGCCTGCCAGCTCCTGGGCTAGGATCCTTTTACCCCTTGTAGACAGTTGAGCTCCATCTGCAGCCGTCATGCCAGGAGCTGAGTAAGTTGCCCCATGGTCAAAAAAACCAAAGTTTTTCTGCCTGCACCATCCTCTAAGCCATTTATTGATGAGGAGGGCTTTTTTGATCCTCTCAGAGTCCTTCCCCGCCACTGAAGGGATAGAAGAGAAGACCACTTGCATTCCTGCACCATCCAGTACCCTCCCCAGACCCTTGAAGTCATTTTTGATTGCCCTTAGGCTTCTCTTGGCAGTATCATCACTGCCAACCTGAACTACCAATAAGGGGTAGTAGTCGGACGGGCGAATAAGCCCAGGCAGCTTTCTAGAGATGTCCCTGACCCGTGCCCCAGGAAGGCAGCACACTTCCCTCCCCTTCTAATTTTTCTTCCTTGAGAAACTCTGTGATGCAGTCTGTCAGCTGCTTGTGCCCTTGGATGTTAAACTCCAGCTCGTAAAACTTAGACACGAGTTTGGATTCCCTGCCACACCGGTTGCAGACTGTGACATAGACATACTCCCCACAAAACTGTTTCTGAACAATGTTTCAAACGTCTGGATTTTTTTGTTTGGATAAAGTATCTTCCAGCAGTGACATGAACAGCTTGGAAAATTCTTGGGCATCCTGCTTGGCCTGTATCCAAGCCCAGCGCTTTGACAAACCCAGAGGGATCGATGTATTGCCTTCTGCTGTTCTGCAGCAAGGCAAACAAGTACTGAAGATGCTCACAAATGGTCTGAGGCACATAGTCTTTGTCTTTGGGGATGCTCTCTCTGACTGTGTGCTCATTGCTGGAACACAAGTAGAGGGCTTGCCGGAGCTCCAGATTAAGAAACCACATCTGCAAGAAAGTGTTCACGTAGCACGTGGCGCCGAGGTTTGTTAAGCCCACAAATGCATTCTTCTTGCGGCGCTCGCAGTTGGGATCATCGATGTTGTGGAAGCTGTTCTCATCAATCTCGCCCAGCCAGACGTGCTCCCCGATGCCCACCAGGCAGTTGGGGTTCCCCCGGCAGTTCCTCGTGCAGGACCAGCACCAGGACCATCCGTCACCAATGGAAGGGACAGAGCCCTTCGTTTGGGAACTTGGGGGGGGAAGGTGGGGACAGCAAGGGGGGAAAGCGCTCCGGGGAGCGCGGGGGGCAACGGAGGGAGCTGGGGGAGAACCACAGGAGGTCCAGGAGTGGAGGAGCGCCGCTGCCACACAGCCCCGGGGGGAGGCGGAGAGCGGGGACCGCGGAAGGAGGCGGGGGAAGGAAGCGAGGCCCGGGGCCGGGAGCTCGGGCCGGAGCCGCCCGTACCGGCAGGCGCCGCGCTGGCAGGGCTCCAGCCTGACGCGGTAGGCCGCTTCGACGTGCTCCTGCGTCACCGCCTCGGGCGGCACCGTCTCGGTCCAGCGCCAGGCCGCCTTCTCCAACTGCAGCCGCGGCGCCATCGCCGCCCCCGGCCCGACCCGGCCCCTCGCATAGGACGCGTAACTTTTCCTTGAGGTGGCGATTGGCAAGTTCTACAATTGCTTGTCCCTGAGAGTTGCCAGGGATTCCTCTGGAATGAGATATCTGCCAAGCTATTAGCCATTCCTGGGTCGATTTTGAGATGAAGCAAGACCCGTTATCTGTTTTTATCTGACTGGGCAACCCTATTGCGGCTGTTGCAGTGGCCCAATGACTCTGTGCTGCAGTCGAATTGCACTTTGTATGTTGAGTAACTGATATAGAAGAAGCTGTATCTACAGTAACGGCAAGCCATGGACGAGGGGCCATATGGGGTTCCCATGTGAAGTCTGTCTGCCAGATCTGTAATGGCTTTAAGCCACGGGGGTTAACACCAATAGTTGGGGCAGAATTGCAATATGGACATGCCTGAACTACATTACGAGCTGTTGGCAAGGGAATAGAACAGGTCCGTGCCAAAGCCTTGGCACCTATATGAAGAGATGCATGAAGATCATGCGCAGTTCTGACAGTGAAGCATGACGTGCCTGCGACCTTGTCACCAACTGCATTACCCATTGTAAAGAACCCTGGAACCTCTGAATGACTGCGGACATGTAGTATAGCCACTGGAGCCGAGCGAGAGGCCAACGCTTCTTCTAACAGTCCGGCTGCTGTAGTACTCGGATGTCCCTCTTGACCCATGCGTGCAAGCAGCTTAGCTGCAAAAGCAGAGTCGGTAACTACATTGCATGGGATTTCTTGCCATAGACGAAGTGCTATTGTTACAGCCATAACTTCCAATATTTGTGCGCTAACTGTCCTGTCACAAAAAATAGCCGAGCTCCACTTACTGTCTGAGTTTTTTTACCCTTGTCCGGTAGATGAGGAGGCATCTGTGAACAAGGTAGGCCCTTCGAGAGGGGAAGTTTGAACATGGCATCGGAGGGAAACATGGAGGGGTTTTGCTAGCTCAAAGATAGGCAGAGAGTCAGTATATTCAATTGCACCTCCATATCCCTGTAGAGCTGTAAGAAGGATATCTGGAAGTGGTTGTGTATCACGAAATGAGCTCTGTAGATATATTGCATCAGGTTTTTTTGCAAAGGCTCGCAGTGGCAGCAATCGAGATTTCTTAAGCAACATTGCTAGAATCTCAAGCCAGGAAGTATTAGGCTCGTGTGGGCTGTACGGAAAACATCCACCATAGAGGTCGGGGCTTAGCATCAAGGGAATGACCTATCACTGCAGTTGCACCCGCCTCACATCTCGTTACTGCTACCTCGAGAGCCCGATCAGGGTCCCATCTCGTTAGGAATGCTTTCATACAATTCTGTAGGATTTCATGCCATGCGGCAGTCATTTCTGGAGTAAGTTTCCTAGGCTCCCTCGGGTTTGATCCCTTAAGCTGATCATGAAAGGGTTTCATAAGCCGAGGTGGGATTCCCAAAGCCCCTCAAATCCACTGGATTGCCCCTACTAACTTCTGCACATCCCACAGGGTGGTAATATGGGGCCGAATATCAAGGCCAATTGGTCGTACCATCTCAGGGCCAAACTTATACCCGAGATGTTCAATTCCTGGTCCCCTCTGAGTTTTTTGCTCGGAGATAGCAAAACCGGCCGCAGTCAAGGCTTCTGTTACTCGATCTTCTAACATATACAAGCCTAAATAACAAGGGGCTGCAAGCAAAAGATCATCCATATAGTGTGCAATTGTATACTGAGGGAAGTCCCTTCTAACTGCCTCCAGGATCCTTCCCACCACCAACTGGCAAATTGTGGGGGAACACATCATTCCCTAGGGGAGGACACACCATTGAAACCTCTCTGCTGGTCCCTCGTTGTTAATCATTGGGATTGTAAAAGCAAATGCCTCTCTATCTTGTTCTGCTAGAGGAATAGAGAAGAAACAGTCTTTTAAATCAATAACCACCATCGGCCACCCTCGTGGGATGGCTGACAAGATAGGACCTCCTTGTTGAACTGAGCCAAAAGGGACGAGCTGAGTATTAACGGCACGCAGGTCATGCAACAGGCGAAAGGCGCCTGAACGTTTCTTAATGACAAAAATCGGAGTATTCCACTGGCTAAGTGAGGGTTCAGTATGTCCTAACTGGAGTTCTCTAGTAACTAGTTGTCTAAGCGCTGTAAGCTTTTTATCTGAAAGGGGCCACTGATCCACCCAAACGGGATGAACCTCCCGTTTCCAGCTCAAGGAAATGGCATAAGCAACAGCTAATCGATAGACAGTGGCCCTTACCATAAATTTGTGATACGTACTCCCAGTTTTGTCAAAAAGTTTCTGCCCAAAAGTGTTCCTGGGACATCAGCTATAAGCGGGGGGCGGGGGGGTCTCGCAGTTGCTGACAACAGATGGCAGGCAAGGAATGCCATCCCATGACTTAGTTCTGGAATCTTGTGTCTCAGCTTTGATTCCTGGAAAAGTAATTAAGCAGAGTAGCCCCTTGAAAATGCATGGAGGTAATAGTCTGCCTTGATTGTCAGTAACAAATCATATCAAAGCCATCTAATTTCCCTCTGTGAGAGGGTAGCTGATCTTGTGGACAGCACAAGAGCAGTAGGTATCTGATGCTGCAGCACTTTCAATTCTCTGATCATGAAGAGTGCTGAAGAAATACATGAATTTGCCACATGGTGATACAGAACTGGACAGACAACCAGGCTTAGAGAGCAGCTGCCAACAGCAGTTCTTTGAGCCCGATTCAGCCCGAATGTAAGGCTTGTCTTCACCATTCCCATTCATGAGCTGTAACGTAGGACAGAAGATGCTCATTTTCCTTGTGTTTGAAAATGACTGAGGTGACAAAGGACAGAAAAGGAGCTTAAGTGATCTTGTGACTGAGAAAACAATGAAACAAACAAACAAACAAACAAAACTACCATGGAATTTAATAAGGATAATGCAAAACAATCCTTTCAGATGGGATCTAATTGGGAATAGAAGCAGGGAGCATACCTCGTGTGTCATATTGCTGTCACTCTGCTGCAGAGGGTGTGTGCCATCCTGCCTGTGTGCCAGGCTCAGAACACCTGAAGCTGTCTGACATTCCTCCAGTGTCCCTGCCAGGAAAGGATGCGGTGGGGGGATTATGGCAGGGTGGGATGCTGCACAATGTGACAGCTGCAGAAACCCAAAAGAACCCTGAGATTAACCCCAAGGATCATCATAATCTTAAAAACGTAGGGTGATTCAGTGAATTGGGGTTGCTCAGCTTTGGCACAGATAAGATCATTCTACATATGGACCTCCTGGTGAGTTAGAAGTGTTTGTCTAATGGTACAACCAGCATAGTACCAGATAAATTGCATGGTGAGGGCCTAAGCTTGTGACTGGCACCTTCAAGAAGTAGCTAGACAATAGCTAGAGCTGATTTATTTTGGGAAAGTATGGAAAAGGTTATTAAGTTCTGCAGGAACCTTTACAACCTTGTGGGTCTGTTCCTTAGTATGAAGTATAACGGTGCTGGAGCTGGCACGGCGCCTGTCCCAGCGTGGAGTGAAAAAAGCTGGAGAGCAGGCAGGGCACATCCCAGGCCATTGCTCATCTCCTGCTTGGTCACTGGAACCCTGCAAATCCCTGGGGTTGTGTCAAGTCCCCCAACCACGCGCATTAAAAACTAACCATACTTCCAGATCAGGCTGAGTTCAGTGCATGGTCTGTGTTAAGGCACTAAGAAAGACATTGCTCTTCAGCATCTGCTACTGCTTCCAGCTTCCTCCCTTCTTGGTTCTAAGGAGGAAGACACAGGAATAGCCTTTGGCAGTTTTCAGTGTCTTTTGCACTCTGCAAACACCGAGTGCCCTCAAACCCCATTCACTTCTGTGCTATCTCCTCTATAGCAGAGAATGGGGACAAATCCTCAGATCCTGCCAGAGCAGCGCAGCTCCATAGTGAATGATCTGAGCCTGTTGTCCCAAGGTGCCCAGGAGCAGGAGGGTAGATGGGTTAACTCTAACAGCTACTTTTGAAGGGCCGAGTGCCCACGATCCGCTGGGGAGGTTTTACAGAGCTCATCCCTTATTCATCCCTTCCCAGCTGCAGCTCTTAGAGGAGAAAGTGATAATGCTCATGGTATTTTTCACTCCTTCCACGACAGTCAAGGCTGGACATCTGCTGTGCAGAGTCATCTCTGAGCTATTTGCAATTATTTCACCATGTTGGGCACTGACCTGTGAAACCTGCCATGCAGTGAAAGCTTGGGCCACATGCTGCTTTAAAAAAATGTGACTGCAAACACTGCTTTCCCATCCATCCCCACTTGTGCCTCATGTGTCATTCACACTGTATGTACCTGCTGAGATGCTACCAGTGGGTCTATTTAAAATTTGTGTGAATCTTGCTTTCTTGTCCTGCAATGAACATGTTCCTTCATATCAGCTTTACTGTTGTAAGTGGCCTCCAGGTAATTGTGCTCTTTTAGCCCTTGGTTATACTTGTTTCCACTTTCCCTGCTCACATCACTGCCTTTAGGTAAAAACTGTGCTGCAGGCAATGATGTAAGCATGGAAATTGCTGGCTTTACAGCTTGGCTACTCTGAAATACAGCTGGTAGCTTTCTTCAGGGGAAGATAATCTTATTACCATATCCCCTCATAACTATGAACAAACCTTGTGCTGAATCTTCCCCAAAAATTGCTCTCCTGAGTTTTAGTGAAATGTAACAAAAATATATCCTAGGCAGTGAGAGATCAATTGGAAAATACTCCACAGATACCTTTAGGCCCAGGAGACAAATTTAGGTAGAGCTGCCTGCCTGATCTGTAGAAATGGTGGTGCCCAGAGTGCAGAGCAGCTCATCTCCATGTTTATGCTGTCTTCAAGATTTCATGTCAAAGCTGGATGAGGTCAAGAGGGAAAAAGCTGTTATCTTGCTTATTTTCATTTGAATCAGTTAAGACTGTTTTTCCATGACAGCATCATCTGAAACTTCTCATATTTGAGTGACACCACCTTCAAGCAACTTGAGCTTTGATTCACAGACTATGTCCAGTGGGAAGATTTGTCAGTACTCCAGGTGCCTGTAAGGACTGACATTTCACTAAATCAGCAGGACCAAGGCATCAATGTGGTGGTAACACCTGCTGCAAAAGGCTCCTGGTTGCAATACAGCTTCCATAGCTCCAGTCTGTATTGTTCTCAGCAAAGTAAAGCCTTCAGACCACATGATATTTAGCATTGCTCATGATGCTGTCTTCATTGCTGCTGAGCTAATTCAAGCAGGGAGGTTGTTTGGAGTTAATTGTTTGCTGTTTGCAAACTAGTCAATGAGTGTTTAATTAGTTTCCTTTATTTAGACATGATCATGTAAATTAAAGGGATGGTCATTGAAAAGCTGCCTACAGCTAAGGACTCAGTAATTCATTCACCATTACTACTTCCTCTCATGATTTCTTTTTAACTGCATACATCATTTGTCTTTGTTTGGATTTGAGGCTCAGAGAAAGTTCTTCCAACTGATCTCCGCTTCTGTTCATCCACAACATCCGTAGCAACAGTGATGAAGTGCCCAAATTTGCTGAAGTCTTGACTCACTACTGCTCTCCAATGAGGTGCAAGAAGCAAAAAAATTCTCATGGACTGTCTAGCAATTCAAGTAATCTCCACTGAGCAACCAGCCTTTGAGAGCTGCAGCTAGGTGTGCTGGATGCCAGTGTGTTCAAGCATTTGGCATCAGCCAAATCTATGGGCTTTCTAACAGTGACAAGTTCAGGTGAAAGGGGTCACTGCTTTCACTGAAAATCTCCACAAAGTTCATACTGATTTTTTCTACTTCCCAAACAAATCCTACTCCTGATCAAGACAGAACATCCTCAGGGAGATCTATGTGTGCTCAGGGACATCCACATCCCTTTTGACGTCATGATAAGATACTGTCACCTTCACCTTTTACGCTTCCAGAAATTGTGCAAGCATGAAACAAGCACTTGGTAATGACTAAAATGCCCTAACACTGTCTGCTCTCACCATGCTCCAGCCCCTACAAGCCAATGACTGTCTCTCCTGACTGACGTAGCCGACTTCAAAGCCATTAGAAGTCCTCTTTACAGAAGCATGATCTAGTACAGGCAGGAGTATAGGTGAAGACAAATGCCAGTGTTTGCTGAAGCTGTTCCTAGAGTATTTATTTTTTTAAGGACTAGAGAGAATTATTACCAAGTGGGGCTGCTTGGGAAGTCAGCACTGTCAGTGCTCAGCTATCAGTCATGGGTGGATGGAGAGTGAGAAGGGTCAGGAGGGCCCTGGGTGTGCATTGCTCAACACCAGCTGAACATTGGTGCACTGTTAATGCTGTCTGGGATGAAGCCAGGACATGAGGAGGATGTGGTGCAGTACTCAGTCAGGTTATAGCAGATCATTTTATGCATTTTGATGCCTTGGCAAAACAGTCTTGTGAACAGTGAAAAATTTGCAGCCCTTCTTTCTGTTTCATTGCGGGAATTTGAGAATAGGTTTCAAGATTACAAAAAAAATCATCAATTATTTGATAAATTTGCAACTTCATTTTCAGTCAGTATAAATACATAACCTGCGAATTTTCAAATGAAATGTATAGAGTTCCAATCAGATATTCAACTCAAAAATCTGACCACGTCTCTTTTCCAGGCTGTTATAAGCCCCTCTTACCAGAGGAATACCTCTTGCTTCACAGTCACACCTTATTTGTGTTATTTCTTTTTGGCAGCACGTACATTTGTGAACAAATATTTTCAAGAATGAAGAACAGGAAGAGTAAAATTTCATCAAAATCTCAGATGAACTGCTTGAGAGCTCAGTAAGAGTTGCAGCCACTTTCATCAAACTGAACTGATGCATTAGTTTCACAAAGTCAAATATCCCACTAGTTCTATGTTTTTGTTGCTCTTTTTAATGTTCAAATAAAAATGTTTTCTTATTAAAATACATTTAGGTACTTACATACATAAGCTATATTATACACTTTATATGTGACCCAAGATGATTCCTCTTCACTCAGTGTGGCCCAGGCAAGCTAGGTTGGACCCCTGCCTTAGAGAACTGATGGGTTCCTGACCCTTGTTGAATAGGACATGTCTTTTGGGAATGGAAAGACAGCTTCTGCACTGTGTATGTGAAGAGAATAGGACTGAAAGGGACCTGCATGATCCACATGTCTGACCTCCTGTGCAGCCAAAGCAAAGGACTGTCCTGCTTCAGGGCTGAAGGGGATGTGCCCTGATATTGATGTCACTGTAACATGCTGAAGTCGCATGAAATCTTCACTCAGGTGAACGATAGAAGATGTTTATTGCTGTATTCCCTCTTAGCAAGGGACAGAGGTCATGAGTGGAACAGAGAGCGAATCGACATTTCAGGGAGTGAAAATGGTGCAGCTGGGCAGCCTCCAGGCTGTGGCTGTGTCAAAGGCAGTGTTTGATTGACTGTGCAGCTTGTAACAGCAGCTGGGAGAGAGGCTCAGAAAGCCAAAGCTCAGCAAAACAAGATGTACATTTAGGATTCCAGATGGACCCCGGCCTGTATGAAAATGTATGGATGACAAACCCCTGTTCAGCTGCAGATCCAACCAAAGAAACATTGGTGTCCAGAGCCCTCCAAGATTCTCCAGGATATCCTGCTGATTCTGCAGCTATCTTTCCAGAAAGTCACCTGAACACGTTGTGTTGGATCTGCCCTGGGTAGATGCCTTGCTCACCCCATGATTCTTGAAACAGGCCTGCACTTCTGTGTTGATGAACACATCACAGAGAATCAGTCCCAAATTCTGAGTGAAGCAGATGTCTTGCTTGAAATCACTTGCTGATCAAAGTAGTTCTTCTGTATGTATCTACCTCTGTGCCCTCTTACCATCGCTGTTCCTCAGAGCTGCTCAAGGCCTCCCTTCCTCCCTTTTTCATTACACACTGAGCTTCTTGGAAACTGCTGAGTGGTGTGAGGAGGAAGCTGAAATCAGAGCACGTCCTTTTCAGTGGCTACCATGACCTGATCATTTAACCTCTCTGTGCTTTGGGTCCTTTCAGGGAGGCTGGAGATAAAGAAATGCAAGACTTCCCTATTCTTGAACTGCTGTTCATATTCTTGAACTGCTATGAAATCCTTGCAGAACCTTGCCAGCAGCTGTTGGAAAACTGCTCATCCATTTGGCTAATGGAGGTATTTACCTTAGCTCTGTGCAAGTCTTTTGTTTGTTGACCTTGTTGGAGATATCCAAGCAATGTTTGTCAGGACGGTATTTCTGATAACAGCAGATTTTATTCGCGATTGCAATGGCGGCGTCCCGCAAGCAGGAGCGCCTATGGACACAACGTGACAGCCTTTAGACCCTGTTTTCTCCCCCTTCTTTCCCCCTCCCTCCTCCCCTGTTTCCCCACTGGCTGGGTACTCCAGGTTCACAATCTTACAGAAGGTTTTCATTTGCTATTTACTTGTTAATTTATTTGTTATCTGGTGTCAGTCAGCAGCCGTCCTGTTGTTTCCAAGGTGTCTCGGTGCTCTCCTTGTATTGATATGGTCATTTTCTGTTAAACAAAGAGCACTGGGGGGATGATGCCAGCTCTTCCGATGTCTCTTCAGGCACTTCCTCGGGCAGGCCATCACTGTTCTCCGGTTTGCTCTCGTGCAGGATGTTCTTTCAGTGTATATGACAAAATGTACATCTATACACACATATATATATAATATATATAGTGTGCGTTCCTGGGAAGGTTCATCTAGAGGATAAGTGATGTCAACTTATCAGAGATCTTCCCAAGTTAAGCAGAAGGACTCCCAAAAAGAACTATGAGAGCGGAGATCATGAAATAAAAATGATATTATCCAATTCTAATGCAGAAACAGCATTTGATTCCCACAGCCTTACTGGTAATAACAGCCAGAAGTATTTCAGCTGCAGCTCTTGCGTATCTCTCTTCCTTTAATGAGAGCAAACGCTTGATCACCTTTGCAGTTCATTCCCACCACAAGTAACTGATGAACCTGCTGGTCAGAGGCTTGTAGGAACATTTGGATGGAAATGACAGCTAAAAACTGTGAACTCATTTGGGAGCTAATTTACTTTCGCTGATGTTGCAGCAAAACCCCGCCTCTCAGTGGCAGAGGCGTCATTTCTCTTCTATCGGACTGTGAGTGCGCTCTCGTGTGTCTGAGAAACATAAATACGATATAAAACTCTCTCTGGAGCCCACATTTTTTGGGACGCTGGCATTTTATAAATGAACAGTGTGTGCATGCACAGCTCACAGTAAAACATTACATTCTGCATTGCAGCCTGGCCCAAAGACAGGGTCTTGGTAGTGAAATTCAAACAGATGGGAAACAGAAGAGTCAAGCAGATAGCTTTGCAGAAGTCTGAATGAACAACCTCATGGGTCTTCAGAAATAAGGAAGGCGAATTGTCTGCAAGATGTGCAAGATAGGATTATTTGCATTTCAATGTCTTCTGTGAAACATTACCATTTTAGTAGTTAGTGTTTCTCCAAAGGACAGCTCCGTTTGAATGAGCCATTGCTGCCATATCCACCTAAGCTACCGCTGTTGCAGCTGAACTATTTACTTGGTCTTATGTCCTAGGGCATTTCTAGGTGAACACCCCTTTGATTTGATGTAGGATTTGATCTACATACATAAATTCAGAAATAGTCATAAATAGTCCCAGAAAGGTGATGGGCTTTCTTCCCATGAATGGGCAGTGCACAACTGGATCAATTCAGCCTGGCCTTGCAGCCTGGAGGCTCAGGTGACCTGTGTCAGGAGCAGAGCATCGTCCCCATCCAGCTGAGCACAGCTGCACCACTGTGCAGTGTGACTGCATGTGACCCTGTCAAACATGGCACATTCAGCTTAGACCAGGAGACTCATTACCAAAACAGGATCCTAAATAATAGCTTTCTACTCCAACGATCATCAATATTTAGGGATTCACCCATGTCTGCTAAGTAATATCCCTGTAAACTGACCTTGACGGATCTCATTGAGTCAGTGCAATAGAGCATAAACAGAGTAGTACACCATGTGCTAGTGTAAAGCTTTGTTAAATATGATACAAACATTTAATTAAAGTAAGCCAGAAAGGCAGTCCTGGTGAGGTAATGTAACACATTGCATGTGTTTTTGCTGATGCCTGATCCAGGCTCCCAGACATGTTTTCGGAACAGATCAGGTCACCCTGTGAAGATGCTAGCCCCATGCATGACGCCTAGGTATCAGAAGACACCTACAGGTGGATGTCTTGACACAGGTGCCCTGATCTAGACCTGAATCCTACTGTGCATGCTGATGTCAGATGGCCATAAATAGGTGTATTGAACCCCTCGATGTCTGCTGGCTTCAAATTATAACATCCCATCCCATTATTGTATTTGTGGGATTGGTGCTGATATGCATCCTTACCGTACCCCTGGATTTCCAGAAAAAGAGCATCCAGACCAACCATTTGTAGCAAATTGTATTCAGGATGAGTTTAGCCCCTTGCTAGTCATTTGCAATGCTAATCTTGCTGGAATGCATACACTAATAATGAGGAGTTAATGAGCTGTCTAAACTTGCTTAGGTCCCTTTCAAGGATGAAGTTTGCAGTAATAACAAAGGCTGAAGTGGTTCACAGGGTTAGAGGCAGTGATCGCTTGCCAAATCATGTCTTTTCTCATTGAGAAATCAGCAATAGTATGGGCAAATGAATCTTCAGAAAACTCCTGGCTCTCACTCCTCAGTTTCTTAGAACCCGATTGGAAGGCAGCAGTGTGCCTTGCTTTGATTTTCTTACCCTTCCTTCCAATTGTCTTGCCTGGAGAATTTGTTGTTTGTTGGTTTGTCAGGAAAAGATGCAGATGAGGCAGTTCTGTTTGCTTCATTGTTTGCACAGCTCAGTACTGAGTGTTTCGACACAGATGCCACAAGGCTTTCCCTTGATTCAGTTCTCTTGTATTTGAATAATCCTGACTTGGGACGGTCAGCATCTCGTGGAGCTCTCTAATTCTTATATGGTAAGGATCAATCAGTACACAAAAACCTTATCAGTCCTCTGGTAATCAGATGCTAGAAACCAATTTGTCCACCACTACTGTAGAGAATAAACACAACAAATGGACATAATGAATGCTGTCATGTGAAAGAGTATGCTCACACCATGCTCCTCATCTTCTCCCACTCAAATATGGTCATATCTTGGGAACCCTTTTCAAGGAATCTCTGTGTTGGTCATTTTACTACCCCACTGATTTGGGAGTGAGTTTCTAAACAGGACAAAATCTGTGTCCTACCAGCAATTAGCAGGCATTGTCTGCTCAAACATACCAAGAGACTCCACTAAAAAAAACCCAACAAAACAAACAGAAAAACCCACAGCAATCAAAAACTGAGTTATCAGCAGTAAATCATGATGTTGCAGAGAGAAAGAAGCTCTGTTTGATGATGAACAAAATCAAGTTAGGTGACAGGAGGGAAGACAAACCAGAAAGAGCCTGTATGCACTGTATGCACTGTGACCAATGCCAGCTGCCAGATGAGCTGCACATTGCACCTCTGATTGGGTCCTGTGGGTGTCTGAGATGAAGTTGGGGCATCTCCAGGATATGTCACACTGGGATATTTTGGCTGAGAGATTTCAGGGGACTCAGCATGCCCCAGGTAGGATTTGTGGCTGATGCGGTGTGACTTGAGAATCACAGTCATTTAGAGGGAGCTAAAAGAGCAGCCGCTGACTGTTTGCTTGTCACGATAGCATATTGATTTACTGTGCCAATAACTCAGCAAGTATTATAGGAGACACGTGAGAAAGTATTCCTCTTTTTTGAAAAAAAAGGAAGAGGCAAGAGAGCTTCTGTCTCCCAGTCGTAAACTTTAACTGTTCTTTGCTGTCACATGCCTACTTAAGAAGTTATTAATCCCATTAAATACTGAATAAAGACAGTATCTGCCAAAGGATATGAGCCGCTAATAAACTGTAATAACTAATTACAGTCACCCATTTATTTTCACTTCACTTTAAATTAAGTGTCTGGGCTACTTAATTGTGTACAGCAACTCCCTCCCTGCGCTGAGCAAATGTAGCAGACAGAGCTCAGGTCTGATGCTGGGAGCACAGGGCGCTGGGAGCCTCCAGCACTAATTGCCTGGAGAGGCTTCACCGAATTAATTGCAAATGGTTGTTTAAAGTCCTTGAAATTTCCTTCCTCTCTGTTCTGAGCAGCCATGGAAAACAAGATTTGGAAGTGTGAAGGAGGCTACAGAGCAGCTTTGAGAAACACACACAGGGGGATTGCTTGGTTTTAAGAAGGCCCTGCTGGCGTCAACAGATGGGCCTGAGGTGCTCCTGGTTTGTCAGGATGATTCAGAGCTCCCAGAAGATGCTGTCAGCCCCTGGGAGTCTTCCTCTCCCTCATGGCTGAAGTTGTACCAAAGCAGCTTTGGGCATCAGCTGCTTACAGTTTAGGGAAGAGGACAGCCCTGCTAAATGCTGCCCACCAGCCTTTTTTCAGGGTTATTTACAGAAACCAGCCTGTTAATTGCCACTGGACGTGTGAAGGGAAGATTTGCTCTTGCTGCCCTCAGCTGATACATTTGCCCTATGGCTCCCTTGACCCAGAAGAGCCACTGTGGCTCAGGCTGAGCTATGCTGTAGGCAGATTTGTACCTCATCTGGTTCCTAAATGATCTCATCTTGCCATTGGGGCTTCATGGAGTGATTCTGGAGCTGTTCTTGTCACTCCAAACTTGTCTGTTTGCCACCAGTTCCTCTGACAAATTTGCCTTGGTGCTGGCAAAGTGCTTGGTGCACTTCTTGGTGCTCTTCCTCTGAATCTCCTTCCGTCTGTAGATGTCTCTGTTCATGGCAGGGAATTGGACTAGATGGCCTTTAAGGGTCCCTTTCAATTCAGATGGTTCAATGGTTCTATGAATCAACCCTTCCATATCCTTACCTTCTGCTAGCACAATCAGATGAAGCTGTTTCTTCAGGAGTGTTATGGTAGCACCTTGGACAAAATCCCAGTTCCTAGGGAAGCAAACATTTTTCTTGTATGGATTTTTCATTTACAGAGATTACATCTCCCAGCTAAACTGCAGTACCACATAAAATAGGACTGTTTCTAAATACATCTGTCTATGCAGTAAGGCAGCTGCTCCCTGGAATCACTGGCAGCACCCACTGCATTGCCACAAGGTCCTGAAACTCCCCAAGACCCTGCAGCCTTTGGAGAGTGAGGATACGAGTTGAATGTCCTGTTAGTGATGGAGAGGCTTCCCTGAGCTCATGGGATGGAGAGCTAGGTGGGTGACATTGCTGTTATGACACATATGAAGAATCTGAGGAATGATGAAGACAGAGTTTACCCTGGCAGAGATTGCATTTCTCCTCAATTGCTCTTTTCCCATGTTGAGTGTGGCACCGTGAGAACAGCACAGCATCAAAGGTGGAGATCATCAGGCCTCAGTGAGCAGAAAGCCTTTCTGCTTCCTTGTCACCTTGCAATCACCCTGAACTCATGGAAAAAAGTTAGGGTGAAGATAAAGTGTATTGAAGAAGTTCAAATATAGGTAACCCAGTTACAGTATGATAGCAGAGCTCTGGGAAGCCTCGTCCTCCATCAGGCAGCATTCAAGCAGTCAGAACATTTAACCAATATCACCCTGGGGGATCTGGCTTTTATGCAAGAACTCTTCATCCTAAAATTTCCTGCAGAAAAAAAAAATAGAAAGAGAAAAGAAAAAAAAAGATGATAGAGTCTAGGAACTTGTATAATCTTCATACACAGCTGCTGTTAGTGTTCCTGTTTGAGATAAAGCCTTCTTCCTTCCCTCCCCATGGATTTCTGTGAATGATTCAGCCTGGAGTTCATTCCTCAAGGTGCTCAGAGCTCCTGAGCATGGAACATGGGGGAAATATGAATATCGTGGGGGGTGAGGCATGTCCCCCATGCTGCAGATGTCTGTGGTGTGGGTATGTCTGAGCACACTGCTTTTGACTCCCATGGATTCACAAGAGTTGTGGACATTTCTAGGGTGTGATTAAATCGAAGGCACCAAAGGCTATTGGTTTGCATGTCCAGCTCTGCACCATGACTAAGTTCTAGCCTTGAGTTCTGTAGATGGTGCTTTGACAAGGGCACTGCTCATGGACATCAGAACACAGACACGAAAGCTGTATTTCTGGGATTGATAGCACATTTGGCATGCATTACCTTTAATGTGGGTTTTGAGGCATACCATGACAACATTACTCATCAAGATCAAGTGTGCTCCTTCCCCACAATATAACTTACGTCACAAAGCATTAGCTTGCTACAAGTCCTAAATCATGGGCTATTTTTAAATGGAGAAAATAGAAAAGAGCACGAGTTCTGGCAAGATAAATGTAAAATCATAATAAGGCAGGCCAAGAAATATTTCTAAGAACAACTTTCTAACGGTGTAAAAACCACTAATAAATCCTTTGAAACACGTCATCAGCAGGAGGACTGCCAGGGAGGCTACAAGGCCAGTGGATGAGTGAGGCATGAAAAGAGCAGCCCAAGGAAGATAAGGTGAGAACAGAAAAGCTAAATGAATTCTTCATATTGATGTTTGCTGTGAGGGAGCTTAGGGAAATTATATCAGTGGAACTTTTCTTTATGGGATGTGAACTGGAGGAACTGTCTCAAATTAATGAATAGAATAGTTACCAATCCCCCTTGGGGTTTGCAAGTGGCAGGCTTCTGGATGAATATGATAAAAAGTAAAGGCATCTGCATAGCTTATATCAGAGGATGTGATGCTTCACAGGGCCACTAGCGCTCTTTAAAGGAGCAAAGGAGCACGCGGAGCAGGGCGACTTGGTTGATATGGTGTACATGGATTATCCAAAAACTTTTAACAAGATCAAGCAGAACTAGGCATTGAGCTAGGAAAATAAGCAGAACAGCAAGAAGGATTTTGAAAAGTAGCCCGTGATCTCCATAAGGGGAAAGATAAAACTGAAAGAAAGTCTTTCACCAGGAAAAGCAATGTCCTGGGAGGTACAGCAACACTGCTCTAGACTGGAAGTGGCATGAGAGTGATGAATAGGGCACAGTCCGTGTGTTTCTCATAACCAAAACCCAAGAAGGAATCACTGGTAACATGCACCAGCCAGATTAAACTAAGAATAAGGAGATTATGCTTTCATTCAACTTAAACTCCAGAATGCTTTACTGTCAGGTGCTGTGGGCATCAAAATTGTGCTGGAATAAATGAAGAAATTTAAAAAAAATAGAAGTTAAACAGCAATTTATATTCTCTCACTCAAAATCTCCCTAGGCTATGGACTGAAAGCAGTGCATAGAGAAAGAATTGTCCTGCATTTAAGGAGCATTCTGATTCTTTCTAGACATGGGATGCAAGATTAGATGGACCCATCTTCCAACCCAAAGCAGACTTCTCTCCTTGTCTTGCTCCACACCACTGATGGCTGAGTTGATGAATGTCAGCTGATCTTGAAGGATCCACAGTCTTGGAAACCAGTCCTTAACGCTGCTTTTTCGAGATAAGTTTGCAGAATGTTCTTCTTAAGAGTGTGAGATTAATTCAGATTGCTGGAAAACTGAAGACTTTTTTTTTCACTAAGTCAAAACAACAACAGCTGGTAATTATTATGAAATCCACCCCAGATATCTTCTTTGTGATCATCATCTTCATAGTTGGTGTACCTGGAGAGCAATGGAGACCTTCAGAGCTCTGTGTCCCACATGCTGCCCACCATCTTAATTTTGTGTAGATACATGATGCCCTGAATTTCTTCTGTAACAATCCCTTTGATCTCACAGAAGTTGTTGCTGCTCCAATCTGAGCAGCTGATCCAAATTTTATGTGATGAGAATCATAGAATGAATCATAGAATCATAGAACGGCCTGGGTTGAAAAGGACCACAATGATCATCCAGCTCCAACCCCCTGCTGTGTGCAGGTCACCAACCAGCAGCCCAGGCTGCCCAGAGCCACATCCAGCCTGGCCTTGAATGCCTGCAGGGATGGGGCATCCACAGCCTCCTTGGGCAACCTGTGCCAGTGCCTCACCACCCTCTGGATGAAAAACTTCCTCCTAATAGCCAACTTAAACCTCCCTTCTCATAATTTAAAACCATTCTCCCTTGTCCTATCACTGTCCATCCTTCTAAACAGCCGAGATCTGTGTAGAAAGATGTACCTGCAGTATTCCCTGTCTCTGGCACAGTATGGTAAGGAAATTCACAAGTGCCTCCTGCTGCTTCCTGCAGCAGATCAGAATCCTCTGGCGAAATCTGAATGTTGTGGGTAGGAGTGAAGTTTAGCATAAGAACTCAGCTAATTACATGTGGACGTAGGGTATGTGCCAAAGAAAACTGGGACTTCTGATTCAGTTCTTGATTCCTATGAGGAGAGAAAATCAGTATTTTGGTCAGGTGCCCCTGTTTTAGTACAACTGAAACAAACCTCAGTTCAAGCCCCTTTTCCATCAGCTTTAAAGTACAATCCACAGACAGGTGTCTGTGGAAATAAACAGCAGAATGATGAAAGCTAAAATGCAGCACGACTCCTGGTGGGTAGATGCTATGATGTGAGTACTTGCATTCACTTTACCTACATTAGTGAAAAGAAATGCTATGCTACAGTGATTGCAGAATCATTCTATACTGCGCTCATTAATTCATTAAGAGGTCAAGATGATTTGCCTTGGTGGCATTCAAGGCCAGGTCGGATGGGATCTGGGGCAGCCTGATACAGCAACTGTCAACTCTTTCCATGGCAGGGGGTTTAAAAGAAGAAAGGAAGACTGTCTGGAAAAGAAGGCCCTGCTGAAGTGGCAATTCCCACTCTGCCAGGTGGGGTTGAGCACCTTCACCTGGGCTGGTGATCACCAGTGGATCACTGGCTCCTTCAAAGAGAAATTTTAGCAGAAGCTGGTGTGAGGGAGGGAGAGCATCGGGCCCAAGCATAAAAGCTTGCACGTGGCCAGATTTAACTTTTTGTGGATGTTGAATTGCTTGCTGCTTGGGAAGGAGCCAGGTTTTTATTGAGAGATAAAGTAGTTCAAATCTGTCAATAATTTACTGTCACTTGATTAAGGGTTTCTTAACGAATTAACACTTGATAGTACGTGAGGTGCAGGGTTTTTCATGGGAAGAGGCTGATGCAGTGACATTGGCCATTAAGTCTGCCTGCCCAAAGAGGATCCCCTCGTGTCCAGCTCAGCTTTAACAACACTGTGGGAACTATTTCCCAAACCCCATTAAGTTGCTGTTGGCATGAACCCTTTGTGCCTTCCTGAGCCAGGCAATGGGTTTGCTAAGTCAGAGCTGTAGATAGAGACAACAGGGGTAGCTTTGGTGTCCCTTTGGCTTGTTTCCTTCCATCTCTTTCTAAACCTGCAATGTGGCAATGGTCTTGAGTTACACCAAGGGAGGTTCAGGTGGGATATTAGGAAAAATTTCTTCTCAGAAAGAGTGGTGATGCACTGGCACAGGCTGCGCAGGGAGGTGATGGAGTAACTGTCCCTGGAGGTGTTCAAGGAACAGGGAGATGTGGCACTTAAGGATGTGGTCAGTGGCCATGGTGGGGATGGGTTGATGGCTGGACTTGACATGTCTTTTCCAACCTTAATGATTCTGTGATTCTGTGATCTTTAGTGTCCCCTCCAACCTAAGCCATTCTATGATTTTGTGAGTTGTTTCTTTGTTTTGCTTTTGGCAGCCACCACAGATTTTCTGCAAGGACCCAAGCTTTACTTTCCATTGCATGAAGTACCTACATCTTCAGGATCTTAAGCGTGTCCTGAACTTGTCTCTTACAATCTTCAGCTAATGGCCCCAAGCTTCTTTACTGTAGACAAGGAAATCTGTTCTTGCCTGTTTTCTCTGGGTAGATCGGGGATTTTGAGCCACCTGCTGCAGCTGACACTTTTACAGCTACTTGAATGTTAGAGGCATTGAAGACATTCTGCACCTTTCATCTTAATTGCTCCTTGAACATCTTCTAGTTATGGCTTAGCCTTTCTGATTGTTATGTGATTCCATACTTCAGTAAGAGCTCTTTCCTATGCCACAGTGGGCAGCACAGAGCTCACCATTTTACCTGTGAAGTTTGCACTACTTTTCCTCAAGCAGAATCCTCTGCAGCGATTCACACAGAATTTTAGAACTGCAGAATGGTTTGAATTGGAAGAGACCCTTAAAGTCCATCTGGTTCAACTCCCTGCACTGAACAGGGACACCCACAGCTCCATCAGCGCTCAGAGCCACGTCCTGCCTGACCTGGAATGTCTCCAGAGATGGGACTCCCACCAACTTGTTCCAGTGCCACATCATCCTTCATTGACTGGTTTTCAAGTCCTTCTTTAATTCTTTCTGTTCAGTCTTTGTTCATTGCACTAAAAAAAAAAAAAGAAAAGGATATTGTCATCAGCAAATATTACTTTTTTTTTTTTTTTGAGTTATATAGAAATATGTTAAAACTTGGATGGATAAGGAACCAAGCCCAGATTTCATGAAACTTATGGGGAAATCAGCACTCTGTGCCTAGAAGCAGGGCTGTCTGGGGAAATTTTTTATCTCCTATATCCATTGCCAGGAAGGCCCTACTAAGTCAAAATGAAGAAGTCTCTGTAGTGGTGCGATAATAAACAGATTCAGTGATATGTGGGGTAAATATGATCCTGGTTCAGATGTGAATCTTATGCAGGAGATAGCAATGTCCTCTACCTTTTCCAATCCTTCAGACCATATCCTGGCTGCTCTGACAGCCTTTGTTTGGCTGTGTTTGATAAAAACCATTTCACATTCAAAAACTTAATTTGATGTATTTCATGTGTGTAAAAGTGGAACACTTCATTAAAATCAATCTCTGGTACAGAGGGTTTGAAACAAACAGTGGGTGGGATGTTACAGGAATCAATTACTCTCCTTTGTCAGTGAGGGCAGAGCAGGGAGCGGTGGGTTTGCTCAGCGACGGTGAGGATTCACAATACGGATTATGAAAGCCCCTCCAGCTGGCTCCTCCATGAAACAAGCTGTCAGCAGAGGTTTTAGTGACAAGGGAAGCTCAAAAAGTGGAGCTGATTGAAAACCGGGAGGTTTTCCCAGGGGAAATCTCTAAGTGAGACAAAATTGTCAAATGCTCTGCATTTAAGTTTCCAGGCAACAGCTGGAAACCAAACCAGCATTTTCATTTTGGAGCAGGGTGTACTTTAACTGTGTTTTCAAACTGAGAAGTTCAGTTTTTGTATTGCCTGCTGCATGTTTCCCATAAAAGCCACAGAAACAACTGGGAAAGCAATTTATAGAAACAAAAACTTTATGAGGTGTTCCCAGTGACTTTTCTCCATTGCTGTGTTCCAGGTGTACTTTCTCTGTGCAAGAAGGGCTTTCTGCACATCATCACAGTCATAGAAAGTAGAGGCATCCCCTCCCTGTTTCCAGTTAAAAAAAGCAAAATGGAAGATCTGGAGAAAAAGACAAAAATCATGAAATGAAAAACAAATGCTTGGTTTCTCCCCATCAACATTTTCAAATTAGAATACATAGAATGGAAATTTTCATTAGTCGCGGTGTCTGGAGAAATTGTTTGTAATAAATCCTCCAAACTGGGAAAACAAAACCCATAAACAACCAGAAGCCATTTCACACCAATAAAATCCCATCTGTACAAAGAGCTGGGCCTATGAAAGCAAAGGAATGCCCAGCAGGGCATAGCTTTGAAAATAAATACCAACCTCATCATGAATTGCTGCTACTGTCAAACCCTTGAAGTGTGGGCACCCCACTCTGTTCCCAGTGCCAAGGAGGAAGTCCAGGCTGCAGCAGCTGTGTTTGTTGGTGAATCGAGTGGCCCAGAGAGACCTGCTGAGCCTGGAGCTGAACAAAGGCAGCAGGAGACCATGGCTGATCTATTAAAGTGCTGTCGTACCATTTGCCCCAGCCTTGTTTCACCTTCATGCCACCTTCAGTGCCTTGCAGACACATTTTGGCAGCTATGCTCTCCCTCTTTCAGCTCTTCACATCCTTTTCCCTATTCTGGTCTTCCTGCTGCTTTGGTTTCCCCTACTAAGCCATCCTGTCCAGCATGCTCCCCCCTTTCGCACTGAACACATCAGCTCCCACAGGTCAGTCTCCTTTCTTCTCCCTTTTCCCGACACATTCCTCTGCAGCTGATGCCTGTATGCTGAATGCCAGCCCTTCCTCCCACCCTTCACCTCCTCCCCATGAGTTGTGCATGTAGCAAACAGCAGATTTTTCTCCCCCTGCAGTGTGTGGGGGCTCACTGGTTCTGTATGCTTTTTGCTGGTGATAGTACCAAGGCATGTGAGCACATCTTCCTCTCACGCCTCACTTGCTGGACACACATTGACCACAGCAGGGTGTCCTGGGTCAGCAGCCACATCCTTGGGACATTTACTCTTTTAAGTGAAGAGGTTTTTGTCTTCCACAGAGGGGGTTCTGATGTTTTCATTTCGGACTAAGTATTCAGCTCTAATAGCTGCAGAAAAATTACTAACTCTGAGCTTGACAGTATCACCCTGGGACTGTAATTATGATGTTCAGAAACAAAGCGGTAGGCAGCACAAACTGCTGTGATACTGTGCTTTGCTTTTCCCTGTCAGGACTGCTGCTGCTGTAGCTCAGCTAGTGCTAACTGGGCCATGCTGGGGAAAATCCACACTGTGCCGAGGGCCTGTGGGAACCTCACAAAGCACAGTCAGGGACATTTCCAGTAAAGCAGGATATGTAATCCAGAGACCCTGCAGTCCTTTGCACAAAAGACATGGATGCAGTTGTCTTAGGACCTTTCCTCCATCTGGAGGGGACATAGCTGGATCTGCTTTCTTTGCAACTGCAGAGTTCACCATGGTCCTGGGATCATAAGCTCTACTTGCCCTGTGGGAAGAGTCATTCTTGCAAGGGCTGTGTGGGATTTAGTGGAGACTGTCCTGAAAACCAGATAATGAATTCCTGTAGCAGCTGTAGGCTGGGCTCTCCCCAAGATGAAACCAGTGGGATTTGGGATCCCGGTCACCTTCTGTGGATGTGAAATTTTGTCATTTCTGAATCATTCAGGTTGGAAGGACCTCTTGAGATCATCAAGTAAATCCTTCCCCACTCCTCTGCTACAGCAGAGCCAGCTCCAGCAGGACGCCCAGGGCTGTGTCCAGTTGGGTTTTGATTATATACACAGGCAGAGTCTCCACCATCACTCTGGGAAACCTTTTCTAGTGTTCAACCATCCTGACAGTAAAACAGAATTCATGTTGAATTGATGTGTGTTGTGCCCATTATCTCCTGCTCTGTCAGTGGGCGCTGCTGAGAAGAGTCAGGGTACCACTGCTCACTCCATCCAGCATTCATGTACATTGAAAATATGCCCCTAAAAGTTCTCTTCTCCAAGATGAGCAGTCCCAGCTCTCTAGCCTCTCTTTATGTGAAAGATGCTCTAGTCCTTTGATCATCTCTGTGACCCTGGGCCATATTCAAAAGAAATCATCTCACCCAAACTGCTGAGCTCTTTTCTGAACTCAAAATAAATAGGAAAAGAGGGTCAGAACAAAGCCCTGAGTAGAATACTCAGGGAAAAACAGATACCATCTCACATTTCAGTCATCTTTCCTTGGTCAGTTCACTAGGTCACTGGTGCAGGACATTATGCTGTGATTTTCTCTCTAGGCTCTGGCTGAGGATCTACTTGTTCTCAAGCAAGGAAACATATAACTGCATGCTTGTCAGTCCTTTTCTTTTAATACCTTTCTGTAGCGTGGCTGGAGATTTGATATCCTACTGATCTGCAAATAATAGCTCATTATCATTCCCCAAGCTCTGAAAAAAGCTTTAGTGAAACTCAAACATTATAAGTTGGGGGAAAAGTCTGCTCATCTACCAAATGTGAAAGCAATCTCCTTATTGCTCAGGTTATCCCACTTCTCTTCTTCAGGTTCTCAGTGTCTGGAGCTGCTTGTCATTGCAGGTCTCTTTTTCTTGTAGCAATAACTCCCCACCACATGTTCCCCCATTGGTTCTTCTTTCAAGCTGTACTTGCTAACCATAAAGGTACATTTCTGGAGAGGAAATGATGATTCTTCTCTCTATGGATTTGGAAAGATTTGTTTACCAAGTGAAAGACAAATCCAGGGAATGAGGTGGGAACCCAGAGCTCCCTTTCCTTTGTGTCTGAATGTCAGCTCCACATAGCGATCTGAAAATGCTTCTCCTTGCTTTCTCTTTCTGTACTTCAATCCTTTCCTTCAGATCTTCCAGCATGGTTATGCCCATCTGTGCCACCCCACAGCTCAGTGGGTCCAAGGAGGGCACCTGCTTACCTGGTGCTGTGGTACCCAATGGGTGGTTAGACTGAAGGTGAGTGATGATGGAAACCCTCCTGCCTTTGCTTTGGTTGGAGCAAGACTGCTCCCATCACAAGGGGATCTGTCTGAGGTTGGAAGACCTGAGGCTGCAGCACAACTATAGCCTTTCCGAAAGCTTAATTCTCTGAGTGGAAAATGCAACAGCCTCCAACGTGGAAAACATTTGGGCCAATCTCAGAAAGGTTCCTTCCTACAACAGTACATAGCTTTATATGGCCTGGTGCTACTTCATGTCCCTGACATGAGTCCACATTTCTTCTCTCATCTAAGAAGAATTGCACCAACACCTCTCTGCTCAGCCCTCTTGGAGTCATTTGTTGAGTACGAAACCAAAATGTCAGAATCCTGGAAGTCATTAATTTGATTCTAGTTCTGAATTAGTTTGACACTGCAGGTAGCTGGTTCTCTCTCTCCTGATGCAGAACCTCGTTCTGACTGCCCTTCTGCTTGATGAGGATAAGCAGCACCTCATGTCCTCCTGGGCCTCTGCCTGGACCATCAGAAGGGGATGTCCAAGCACGAGCAGAGGAGTTTTGTATCAGTGTGGGAAAACAGAAGGAGCAGATAAACAAAGCAAACTGTGTTTGCGTGCTTGCTGCGAGGAGAGCATGTTTCCTTCAAGGCCCTGAGCAGGCTCCCAGCAGGGCCCACAACTGAGATTATCTTCAGTTTTGTTTTCACTTTATCTTCAAGATTATCTTTTTTTTTTTTCCCTCTAAGATTTATTTTGGAAAAGAGCCGTACGCCCCAGTGGTTCCAATGGAGGGACTGGTCACACTGTGAGGTCCCCTCTGGGCCCATGTTCCTTTTTCCTCTTAGTGTATAATGCTCTGCATGGTGTTAATGAGCCCCCATTTAACTGAGCGATTTGTATTTCTTAATTAATCAATGGTGTCACATCTCCCTCCTCTATGGTCATTTGAATAGTGCTCTTTTTTTGTAATACTGCTTGTCCTGCAGTCAGTGCAAATGGCATAAGATCTCCCAGCATTTGTTCTTCCACCTCAGGTCCCTAAATTTGCTCATGAGATGAAAACAAACATTCAAAATGCCACAAAACAGGTTATATTCCCAAATCTCTGCTCCCCACACTGCTTCCCAGCTGTTCCACTTCCTTCTCTCACTTCAAGCCGTTCCCAGTCTCTCCTCAGACAACGATAGTGTTGGCCCTGATGGCAGGAGGTAGCTCAGCCCTCATGGATTGAGCTGCCAGACCAAATAAAGATGAACTTTGCCTTCAAACAACAGGCAAAGCCCTTCATCTTCATTTCTGCATAACTCCTTGGTTTAATCACATTTCACTTCCACAGATGGAGTTGATAGCTCTCTCAAACAGTGTAAAACAAAATAAGACCAGCAATAGAAATAACTGGTCTAATCTTGTTCCTGCCGGCAGTGCTGGCAAAGAGATAATTTTGTTGTTGTTCCTTGTGATAGATGCTCTGATCTTACAGTGATGGCTGACTCTGGGATCTGTGCATCTAGAGATGCAAATTGGCTGACAAGAGCACAAGTAGCAACAGCCCTTAACCCCGTCCTGCTCCAGCCACCACGATTCCCATTATCCTCAGGGAGATGGGATGTGGCAAGAGGCAACGCTGCCCTCACCTGCTCCTATCTGAGGGGTTTCTGGGGGCAGAACTGGGGCTGAGCTTGCAGTGGTTGTAGTGTTCGGACATGGGCTGCACTCACAGTACACTCACATCATCTTTGATGCCCGCACAGCAGACGTGGAAAGGATTTAAAGCAAAACTCCCTCTGTGCACATTCATCACGGCTTACTCGTAAATTCCATAGAAGCATAGAACCATAGACTCATTAAGGTTGGAAGAGATCTCTAAGATCACCCAGTCCAACCATCCACATACCACCTCCACTGCCCATGTAACCACATCCTTAGTACATCCACCCTTTCCTTGAACACTTCTGGGGGTTCTGACTCCCTGGGCAGCCTGTGCCAGTGCCCCACCACTCTTACTGAGATGAAATTCTTCCTAATCACCCTTGGTGTGACTTGATGCCGTCACCTCTAATTTATTACCTGGAAGAAGATGCCAACCCCCACTTCATTACAACCTCCTGTCAAGAGAAGAAATTTGTAGAAAGCAAGAAGTTCTTCTCCCTTATGATAAGGCCTCCTTTGTTTCAGACTAAAATTCCAGTTTCCTCACCCATCCCTCATAAGAATTATGTTCGAGACCCTTCCCTAGCTTGGAAGTCATGGAGAAACAACCAAAAATGTTTAAATTTGGTGGAAATGCATCAGCTTCTGTTAATTTACCTGAAGCAAGTAAAGTAGAGAAAGGCAACAGCCACCAGGAGCAGGTGACCCCACAGAGCAGGCTGGTGTGAGAACAAGTTGGGGGGTATTCCTACAGCCAAGCAGCAGGACTGGGTCACACTGGTCCCCAAACCTCCCAGTGGGCATTTTCCATCCTCCCCCCCTGATTCCCTGGGAGAACAGATGCTGAAAAGTTGTGTGAACAAATCAATGAGGTTTGGAAAAGGAGATATCAAATCCTGTGTAGTGTGGATCATATCAAGCATTGAGGCTTGAGGTATAAAAAAATGGTAAAACATTCCTTTGTCCTGAATAAAGGGGATTTCTGTTTGAAGGTCTGCTCTGTGAGAAAATCTATGAAAAACGATCACTTTCAGGTAGAAATGACATCGTTTTTTGGTGAGCAGTGCAAAGAGACACAAACATTTAACCAAGCACTGGGAATCTGTGAAAGAGGGGAATTGAGACCCTAGAAGGGGCTGATATCAAATGCTCACCATCAGAAGAAGATGAACACACCAAACACATAAAAATATGGACATGTGTGTGTTTACAGAATGTAAACAGTTATATAAATATTTATATATTTGTTTTAAATAGCCTCAACCTCATGGTAAATGCAGACATTTCAAGAGGAAATGTGCTCGTGATAGACAGGGTGAGAGGCAACACCGCCTGGTATTTCAACCAGCACACTGTAAAAGACCAAAATATGTGCACTTGCAAAAAACTTGTTTTCTTCCTTTCCAGTTTCCATTCCCCGTGTGCATTACACCAGAGGTAATTTTTTCCCTGGGGTTTTTCTAATGGCCATCCTCATGGCCTGCTTTTGTCACCCGGCCCAGCGGCATCACCAAAGCAGGCTCCATAGATGCACCCACTGATGGACTTAATTCTGCCATATAAAAAGGTCGCAGCAGGCATGGGAATGCTATTCTTTTCTGTGACAGAGAGAACAATGCCTGTTTCAGAATCATAGCATTGCATAGTGTTCAGAAAAATAAATACAGGGTTTTCTGCCAGGTTCACCTGAGGCTGCTAAGCTCCAGTTGAAGCCAAGCGTCTTCTCCCAGCCATGCATATGCAGCAGTGCTGGAGCCAAAGGTCCTTCCTGTCTGTGAACAAGTTCTCTCCAAAGGCTCAGAGCATTGCTCCACTTCTGCTAAACCTCTGCCCTGCTGGCAGAGAAAGCTCTAGCCAGGAGAAATGGCTGGAATAGCTGCTGGGAGAAACTTGTGTGACCTCGCTGAGAAACAACAGAATGACTCTGCTTGCTCCAGCATCCCTTGCCCTGCTCCCTTCCAGCCAGGGTGAGCATTTTCTGCTCCCTACCAGAAACTCTGCTCACTTGTGAGCTTGTGTGCCTACATTACAGCACTGTTATTGCTGCTGTCTTTTGAGTGTGACAGCCCATGGAGATGTGTAACAATCAGCCTATGGCTGGAAGCTCACCTGGGCTCAAGGCAAAGTCTGTTTTGTGTAGGGCTGTGCCCCATATGAGTCTGTCCCACTGCCACTGCTGGTCAAAGTAGCTTTGCTCCTCCTTGATGAGAGCAAAAGGAACTGTAGAAACTGAGCTTTGATGGGAGAAGTTCAGTTCTTAGACAGCAGCAGTAGGGAGCAGAACTCAGGATGACTTCCAAGGAAATGAACTTGCTCAGAGGTATTTCAAAGAATCTGATCACTATTCAACGTAATATTAAGCAAAACAGCTTTAGGATTGGAACAACTGTGCCTTGACAAGCAACGCTTATTGCAGTGAGTCAAAGTAATGCACTTGAGATAAAATGTGTTTGCCTCATGGCAGCAGGTAGTGAACTTCTGGGGAACGGAGTGATTCATAGCCTTGCATCCACTTGAGGATGATAAAAATCTTCAGTGTAACAAAGCCCTCCTTAGAAGTTAGTCTGTCTTTAATCGCCATCCCTGGCAAAAACGCTCAGTGAGAAATACAGCCACCTTTTTAGCTGAAAATGTTATGGGCCTTTAAATAGGAATGAAGATGAATAAGGCAAGGCTGCTGGCTTTATTGAGCTTATTTGCTGTATTTAGAAACAAAAATCCTGAGCCGTGGAAAATCGGTAAATATCTCACACTCCTCACAGCACAGAGGAATCAGGATGCCAGCTCACTTTGCATCTGAAGAGCTGCAGCTGAGCTTCCCCAGAGCCTGGCAGACCCTTCCCAACCAGCAGGCTCCTCAAGGACAACCTTTGCCCTCCGGCCGTGTGTTATGGCCATCTGGGCAAGCTGTCCTTATCGACAAGAAGGGCAAAAGAGAAAGCAGAAGCTCACAGCTGGGAGCATCTTGGTGATACGCCAGGGAAAATGTCACAGAGCAGGATCTCTCCTGGAGAACTGGGCAGGGCTGGGGGCATCAGACAGGGCTTGAGGCAGGGACTGTGTCAGCACTGCATGGCTTGGAGCATCGCAGTGGGCAGGGGGACCACAAGGCTCCTTTCTTGCAGTGAGGATGGGAAAACTCAAACTGTCAGACTGATGTTAGTGTGCCCAAGTGCCAGGATCAGAGTGCTCATCTAGGGGCAGCAGTGATGAGCTTGTGGGCTGATGTCCCTGGCAAAGCCAGTGGCCCTGGATGGGTGGGAGAAAACAGGCACATACCCAGATTCTTATTTGTCCCTGTTAAAAGCAGCTTCAATCCAGAATCTGAGAAACAGTGTGAGCAGGAAGCTGAGTCCATCTTATCTGATGCTCTCAGTGAGGTTCATTGCCATGGCTCCATACTACTCCATTCTACACAGCCTTAGGGGCATTGCAAGCCGGGGATGCTGACACCCCAGGTATCTTTGATGCTGATAGCTCTCGCACTTCATCATCTTTGCCTCCTTTCCATTTGCATCATTCCCTTTAACGTCTCCTCCGTGCCTTCAGCCAGGTGTGCATTTATGCAAGACAGCTGCGTGCTGGCAGCAGACTGTGCAGCCCATTCCCATGCACGGAATTGCTGATTTAGAAGACCTGTATGCTCCCTGTGCCAGCACAAAGCAGATCCTCAGGGTCCCACAGCCCTTCTCACATTACCTCACTCCCACAGTGCAGGGGAGCTCAACATCAGTGACCCACAGTGCTGCTGGCACAGGGGAAGGAATAGTTGAATAGTTACATAGAGAAGCTTGAGGACATGTTGTTCCAATACACTGGGACTGAACACACTAATCAAGCGAGTGTTGAGTGCTAATTAAACCAGGAACTATGCAAATGCTTATAATATAAGCTCCTACTTCCTCTTTCTAACTGAGCAGCCTGGAAATTTGCAGAGAGCCAAAAAAAAAAAAAAAAAAAAAAGAGGATCCCAGAATGCTTAAATCACACTCTCGAGTGCATGGTGGGTATGCCATTGGACTCTAAGGGACATTTACAACTTCCATAACTTCAGTACATCAGTTAGATCAGGAAAACCTGTGCCCAGAGTGAGAAATGCTGTTCTTAAGCCTGTGCAATAGGGATAGTCTTAGAAATGTGATGTGCCTCTTTTTTTCTCAGGCTTTGGGATGCTCTGCTCTATTACCTCTAAAGGTCTTCTCAGGCCACACAGCTAGGGAGAGGGAATTTTAGCTATTGTGATACAGAAAGGCAGCCTGACCTTGGGAAAGAGATCCAGGGGTGAAGGAGTGAAGAGGAGAGCCCACATCTGGTACTCCAACCCCAAAACTCCAGAAGGAAGGAGAGCAGCGTTCTAGAGCTCCAGTGGCCCATGGAACGAATGCCAAATGCACTAGGGTGGCTCATATTCAGACATTTTTCCTGACTCTTTTTAATTTTCAATTTCATGACAAATTCATATGGGTTGTAGCCACTGTTTGTAGCTTGGAAGCAAAGCAAGAACAAGAATTACACAGCACAGGCTGAAGTTTCCCTGCTGCCTGCTGCTGGAGGCACGTGGCTGTGGCTGCCAGGAATGTCTTTGCTACAGACAGAGACAGTGGGAGAAATTGCCATTTCCCATAGGCTCAGTTTGTAGAAAAGCCCTCCTTCCCCTTTTCCTTCCCAGCTTCTCCTCAAAAGACAATGTAGACTTTGAAAATGATGAAGACAATGCAATGTGTTGCTCAATTATCCTGTATCCCATTGGTACAACTCTAGCCATGAGTGCAGAGTGCACAGCCTCCCGTGTCCCATAGATTAACACAGTGTGCATTGCATTTGCTGGGAAGAAGATTAGGGAATTGAGGGAGATGGAGGAGCCAGCTTTTATTTAATCTAATGGATGTTCTGTCTGATTTCCTGCAGGCTCTTTTGATTTTCAGTAAGCGGGCAATAGAGATGAGCTGTTTTTTTAAAGGCTTGTCGACACAACCCCTGATAAATAAAGATGAGCTGCAACAAGCAAGTATTCTCTGTGAAACAAAGCAGATGATACCCTAGGATCATTTGGCCAGAGGCACAGAGCAGGGAGGGTTTGACAGGGAAGAATTAACATGCAGAGCTGGAATCTAATATTTCCAACCATAATAAGCAACAGGAAGACTGTGAAGAGCTGTAGAAAAACAACTTGAAATGCAAACCCAGCGAGGATGTGAGCATGCCAGGATACATCTGTTCTACGTCTCTGAGTGATATGGCACTGTTTGGTGGCTTCCTTCTCCCAAGCCAGAAGCTGTAGGGAGCAAAGCAGCAGGACATCAGGAGAAAACACTGAATATAAACTCTCGTCTTCCCTAGGAGGGGCCAGTGTTGGGCATTTCCCACTCTCTGAAGTGCCTGTGTCCAGGATACCCTGCTCCCAGAACCGGCTTCTGTTCCTTCTGCCCCCCTGCAGTGGTGCAGTGTCCTCATGGATGCTGGCAGACCATTCATAGAAGGGGGCAGATTACTTTACAAGCTCACTGGCCATGTGAGAGGGGTCTGAACGTTCCATATTGGCCCAATATCCACGTGACATCTGTTGGAAGAGGAGTTAGAAAAGCTACACCAAGACTTTACCAACCCTTCCAAATCACACACACATCCTGTAGGCAACATCTCAGTCTCATTACTCCTCCTGTGCCAGGCCTTTGCATGACATCCACCATGGATGTGATCATCCTCTCTGTCTCTAGAAAATCTCTCTTGCTGGGTTCCTGTCTTTCCTATTAATGAGATCAGCATTCACTGACACATTCCATTGCCCTGTGACTGTGTGACTCTCCATCACTAGCTGACTTAGGCCTCTTGCCCCATCCACACATGGGAGACTCCTCATTAAAGCACAGTTACTGGTGTGACTTGTACCTGTCTGTGCTGGCAGGGCTCTGACAAGGATTTCATACGACATGACAGGTTTCAGAACAAGGAGCTCTCCCAGTCACTCCTATCTGTCCCATGTCTCCTGCCATTGCTCCTCATTGTTATCCCCATCAGTGCTGAAGACCTGTAAAGCTGTACCTGCGTTCTCCTGAGCATCTCCCCCTGCAGCATCAGCTCATGGTGCTCTCACACTGACAGGCAGGCCATGATGCTTCCCAGCAGAAGCTTTCTGTAGTGCTGAATAAACCTGTGGATTTTGGGGAGGGCAAATAAACCACGTGAAACCTGGAAAAGTCTGGGGAAAATAACAACTTCAGGATTCTGTCCTAGGGGCGAGAGGTGGGGACAGGGATGGCTGTAGGAAGCCCCAGGCTCCTCTGGTTCCTGCCAGGTCCATGTGTGCGGTGTGCGAGGGCCCACCCAGCCGACCCAGTTTGGCAAGGGAGCCCAGCAGATTTTGCCGCAGCTCTTGAAAATGTTCCTGTCCCTTCAGTGTCCCTGCGGCACGGGGTGGGCTGGACATCACTGCTGCTGACACTTCAGCCTGGCACTCAGTGCAAACTTGCGTCCATCAGCAGCTTCATCAAGTAGGTTGAGGTGAATCGGGGTCACTGCGACATCGATGTTTCTCTCCTTCCTTCCATTCACTATGCTCCAGTCAGCACTGACTTATGGCAGGGCAGAGGGGCAGATACCTGGCCCTGTAACAGCCTTTAATATGCAGCATGGAGGGATATAGGGACATCTACATTTAAGGCACTGTGATAAGGTAGGCAGATAAGGAGCATCTAGAGCCAGACAGGAGGGTAAATGGGCAGGGCAGGAAGAAAATGAAACTATGAAGTGCATATGGGTGCAGACCGAGCTAGATAACGGCAAGGCAGATAAATATCTCATGTGTTGAACACCTGACACAAGAGTCTGATTATAACCCCAGCTTGTTACACACATCTCTTCATTCCCCACAGGAATTCAGTCTTCCCACTGAATGTCCTTCTGTCCACTGCAAGACATAAATGAATGGCAATCACAGTTGCCCAGGGAGGTTGTGAGTGTGCCATCCCTGGATGGGGCAGGCTGGACGGGGCCCTGGGCAGCCTGAACTGCGGGGTGGCAGCCCTTGGCAGGAGGCTGGAATAAGGTGATCTTTAAGGTCCCCTCCAAGCCAGGCCATTCTGTGATGATTCCTTTCAACTGGTCTCAGTCCCTCTCTTGCAGGAAGCGTGCTGAGGTGGGAACCCACAAGCAATGGGTCAGCTGTGGATGCAATCAGTTTAGCATTATGCATTGTGCTTTGTTCTACTGAGGCTGCTTTTAAACTTCTTCTAAGGGTCAAGGGAGCAATTTTTGATTTATGAAATAATATTTCTTTCCGTTTCTAAAGTAAATATTTGGTGTCTGCTAAAGTTGACTCTAATTCATATCTTGCTGCAGGGTAGGTTCTGTAATAATGTCACTGCACTTGTGATAACAGACAATAGCTTTGTTATAAACTATGGGAATTCAAGTACCAACCAGCATTACAGCAAAGATCCTCAAAGGAGAAGGACAGGGAAAATGACTACTGTTTATTACTGCTGAACATTAGCAGCAGCTAGGTTAGGTCACCTCAAGACTTCTGTGCCTGATGCTTTCTAACTGCTCGTAACTTTTCAAAGCTTTGCAATTTTCTGCTTGTCATCATTTTTTCTTTATGTTTCCTCCTAGCTGATTCAACCAATTTTTTATCAGAGAGAATTTCTTATGAAAAAACATAACTTTTCCAGCCATTCTGATAAAATGTAGTGGATTGGCATCGCTGGCCAGCAGAGCGCTGCTGTACCCCACTGCTGAAAGGAATCATCTACCTACTTCTTGGAGACCCTTCCACCTTCATCATCTCTCTCCTGGATCAACACCACAGGACTGGTCATTTCTTCTCTTCTGCTGCTCTTTGCAAAGCATCCACTTGCCAAAGTGGGCACGCAACTGCATGAAGTATGCCAGAGCTTTGGGAAAACAGCATGTTAGTGTTTTCTTTGGGAGTAGGATCTATATTGTCAAAGATTGCATTCTGAAAGCAAGCACTTATAGACAGGAGAAGAAACGTTCTAACAGAATCAAGTTTGCTTCTAGATTAAGAAAATGTTCAGGATTACCTTGGGGGAGTCTGTCACTTCCCTCCTTGCTAAAGGAGATGAATACGTCTGACTCAGGTAGGCAAAGGAGTGAAGAGTAAGGGCGAGAGATGGAAGGAAAACTGCAATAGCAGAGTGCACTGTCACCTGGAGGTAGGATGTCGGGGTAAACTTGGTCAGTGAGCTGAGTTTCTGCTATGCTATCTGTTGGCTCTGATAATAGTTAAGTGCTTCACTTTTGATTTTCTTTGTTTGATAAGTAAGAATGAACAAGCCTTTAGTTTGAGCTACTTGTTCATATATCCCATGCTCAGCTTTCACACAGCAGTTAAGATGGGCAGGCTTAGGGAGCAATAAGGGTTGACAGACACGAATGACACCTGTCCTAATTTTCTTTATGATTGCTGGTATGATGCCTGATTTTGGATTTAGGAGTAAAACAATGTTGCCAACACACCCAAGTTTAAGTTGTTGATCAGTGCTTACATCGATTCAAGGACATCTCAGCTTCTTGCACTGCCCTGCCAGCGAGGAGCTGGGATGGGGTTGAAACAGGACAGCGAATACAAACACGACAAAGGGATACTGCATACCATGTGGTGCCATACTGGGCAGTAAATCTGGGGAAATTGGCCAGGGGGATCTGTTACTGCTGTGCAGTACCCACTGTTTGGTCTCCATAAACGTTCAGCAAGTGTCAGTGAATGTCAGTAGGTGAATTTTTTCTAAATGGAGGAATTCAATTCCACATCATGCTTCATACACACTTCTGTGTTGGATACCATTGTGTCAGAGTGTCCCTCTGCTGCCATCTGTCACAGGACAGCAAAAACTAATGGAATATTGGTGGAAAGGCTCAGCCTCTACTGCCACACTACCATCGGCCTCTGATGCCATGGGCCAACATCATTAAATAGGAGGCATTACTTTTGGAGCAGCTGTCATACCAATACTATTGCCATTACTGTCATTATCATTTTCCATCCCTTTTCTCTCCTATTAAGCTGTCTCAGCCCATGAACTTTACCTTTTCCCCATTCTCCTCTGTGGGGACGACTAAGCAAACTGCTGTGTGGTGCTGAGCTGCTGCTGGGTGAAGCTGCAATAGTCCCTGTGATGCCCAGCGTGGTGCAAAGGGCTGAGATCTGACCAGAGAGTGTTAAAACAAAATCTGTTAGGAGCATTACATTAGTTTAATAGTTGCTGTTCATAATGCTGATTTATTCATTCACTTACTTGCTTTCAGGGTTGTTTTTCCTAATCCCTTTCTTCTTTATCATCTCTGGGGGCTGGCCTCCATACATTTGTTTATGGATTTTCCACTTGGCTTTTCCTGTATTAGAATTATACTTCCCTCGTTAATGCTGTTTTTCATCAGGTTGATGCCAAAGAACTTCAAGGCATTGTGTGATCACTGCCATGGCTGCTGCTGAGGCCAGAAGAACCAACTGTGAGCCCAATTGGAAATGCACCATTCTTCTGACTTTCTGAAGCCTTCATCTTATCTTTCATGTCTAGACTCAGCCCAGAGGCACATGCTTCGTCTGTATGACTAAATGCTGAATTGCATGGCCTTTTTGTGAGGTATGGGCATCTGAGAAAGCATTCTGCTTTTCCATTTCTCAAAAACACGCTGTAAAGCTTTTATGCTGCAGTTGCTTATGTATCAGGAAGATGCCCTGGGGCAGACGCTTCCAGCCTGTAGTCACTCATCTTCAGGAAGAGCTCACATGGTAATGTTTTGCCATGTTGAAAGTGACAGACTTCGGCTAGTTTGAAAGATGCATGTAAATAGCTGGAAATGAAAGCAGACCAACGCCATACGAACATCTGATCCAAATGTTAATCGTGACTGAAGTAATTAGTGTATACTGTCCCACTCTGGTGATAAATATCCTTGTGCAGTTCAAGGGGATCTCATCGATGCTCATCAATATCTAATGGACAGGAGTCAAGTGGGCTGCCATAGGGAACCTCCTTTGAGGGGGTTGCACTGGGGATTTTCAGAGGTCCCTTCCAGCCCCTATGATTGTGTGATTCTGTAAAACTCACAACTTGCTTACCCATGCTAAGGATTTGAAGGATTCGAATGCTGTTGCCTCTTTCAAAAAACAGAAAAGCTGCTCACGAGGCTTTGCTGGTGGCTCCTACTCATTGCACAGTTCTCAGAACAGTTTTATTCATTTCAGTAGGCAGTGGTTTCTGTGGGAGCAATAGCATCAGTATTGAACTCCTTCAGACCACAACCAGCGTCCATATGGCACAGCTGGATTTGTGAAGTGTCTTCAGCAAAGGGGGAGCTGGGTAGGCTGTGGGGCTGGGTGCTTCCTCTGAAGAATGTTTCTTGCTTTGGAGAATTAAAATGAAGGGTAAAGAGACAATATGAGCAAAGGAAATCCAAAGAGGAGAACCTTTTGAAAATGTGGCTCTGGCTGGAGGGAATACAGGCATCCATGGCCTCAGCCTACATCTCTGAGCAGCAGTTTGCTTTTGGGTTTCAAGACCTGTGCATGTAAGCTGGAAATGATGTAAAAGAAAAGGACTGTACACAGCAGCACTTTGTTCTCTGTGCTGAGCTGCTTCACCCAACAGGACTGCACCTTTTAACCTCTGCTTTTTGGTATAGTATACAAATCTTCCCCTGCCAATGGCTACGGCTGTACACTGAGAAATGCCAGCAGGAGCAGGGATATTTGCCAGTGCTACTGATGCCTAAATTAAAAGGAATAGCAGGAGGCATTCATTCTGGAATTGCTTATTTTGTCAGATTGTTTTGCAATGACTGTACTATGCACATAGTTATTAATAGTCTAATGACATCTCCACCTTCTGCTTCTCTCTCTTTGCAATAGCAGAGAATTGAATGCCAAAGCTTTAACTTTCCTGAGAGGTAATTGCATACTTGCATAGGACTTTGGCTGGATTTATGTTACACACAGTTCTTTCGCTCTGGAAGGTGACAAAATGTTTTTTTTTGTAAGCCAGGCTGTAGATAAATTGTCCCCCTACTGACCCACACAACATCTGCGCTCTGAGCAGTCACTGTAGTACTAAACCATCACCTTCTGCCTTTGACAGTCCTCAGGCATCCTCTCCCTAGTCCCCATGTTTCTCCCACCTTGGACCTGAGAAACAGTGTCAGGAAGCAAAGTGTGATGGAGGATGGGCATGCAGGATGTGCTCTGAGGATGAAGGATCACAGCTGAGGACTTGAAGCCATTTACAGAAGTTTCACCTTAGTTTCAGTCGTAATGTTTCTTGCATGCAAGCACTTCTTCTGCAGCAGCATCCCTTACATTATTGCATGTGAGTTCAAGAGGTTGGTCACAATCAGAACTCACAGACGTGGTTTTCCTCATACAGGGAAATTTTTCTATCCTATCTCTGTCAAATTCAAGTTGGGTGCTGGTAGGAGGGGTAGGCTGTGGTTGGCCAATGATATCTGGGGTCAGTCATATACCCTACATGTCTTTGTGCCTCTTAGAGAAGTGAGTGGAGAGGGAAGTCCTATTCTGTGAAAGAAGTAGTAAGAAGTGAGTTCAGTGGTAGAATGCTGTGTTCTGCTGAATTAATCAGCTCTGTCGGCTGTTGTTTTATTCCCCAGGCCTTGTGTCATTGCTTGTATCTCGTCCCACACACTGTGGCAGATGTTGCATCTCAGTGAAGCTGGTGGGTGCCTCTCGGCTCTTCCTCCTCACTGCACACATGGGCATACTTGGAGCAGGACAGGACTGCATGCGCAGCTGATCTCAGCTTATTTCCGTGGAAACTGGAGGAGATCTTGACTTTGAAAGAAGCAGAAAGAAGGCTGACGTGGATAAAGCATCCCCAGGATCCCAATTAAATGCACTATGGACAGTGGAAACAAGAGCAGCCTCTAATCCAGTGCCACCTGTCTGCAGTGCCATGGTGTCTGTCTGGCCAAGTGCTGTTTGGTATTGCTCAGGCAGACCACTGTGGGCAGCCAATCACAGTGCATGGCAGGGATGTGGCACTGCTTCTACTGACTTTGATAAGGTCTTTCCCAGCGCATAAATCGCTTTTCACCAAGCAATTAATCTTTCCTTATGGTTTAATGCAGGGCATGGGAGTCCATGCTTCTTTACTCAACAGGAAATACTAGCTTGGCTCTTTTATCCATGTGTTCAACTTGGCCTTGTATGCCCAGGTCTGCCTGATGTTGCAGTGGTCAAGGCTAAGATTGCATTTACTTTTTCTGGCAAGACTTGGCCAGATAATTAACTGGGAATTTTAGGGGTTTGGAAGAAATCAACAGGTCTCTTTTGCATGGAAATTACGTTCCCTTGAAAATATAACCCATTGAAAACAGCACATTAAGTCTTAATTTCTTGTGTCGGAGCACTGATGCTAGATGAAACCTGGAGAATTTTATTTATTGCTCATTGTCTGTCATGTACTTTCATCACATCGTGATAAACTTTGGATGTAGACTGGGAACAACACTTTCTGTCCACTCAAGATTCCTAAAAAATGATTATCAGAATTCAAAGATGGCAAAAAATAACCAAATAGCAAATCCCAGTTTTGTTGCCTTCTTGAACTGTTGAATATGTTCCAAAGAACAAAAGAGAAGCTATTTGTAAACAACGGAGTCTCTAGCAGGGAGAGGTCCTCAGCCATCACACACGTCAGGTTCAAAGCCAATATTCTCTGCACAAATGTGTCCTGAGTCAGAAATGAGAGAAGCTCCAGTTTTCTTTGCATTTACACCAGGGCAATGCACTGTCTTTGACTTTACACTGGAGATCAGGGTCTTCCTCCATGCTGGAAGACCTTCAGTGGGGCACTGGCACACTTGGGGGATTTCTAGGTCTGCATTTCCCTGCAGAGTCCTTACAGAACAATCAGAAGTGGGTGAGCACACTGCAGTGCAGAGCAGGTTACTTATTTTATTGCAGATCATGGGTGAACATAACCAGTCCTGCCTTCCTTTGGTAGCAGCGGGAGCAGTCTGAAGCCAGCAGACCTGGAATTAAGGCAATCCACATCCAGGACTTGGTGACCCCAGACCCTGACAAAGATATACACCCCCATGCTGGCAGGCAGAACAGGTTCTTCTCTGCCCTTCTCCACACTGCAAGTTGTTGGAGCAGCCTGTACTTACACCCAGGGCTGGTCCCCCAGAGACTTCATCCCTTTCAAGAGACAGTGCTTGCAAGTTGTCTCTGTGCCTCCTTTTGATGTTGTTCTTTCAAATAATACGATGGTTGTGGCCAGAGGGTTGAGACTGACCTGGATCCATCCAGAGGAGAAACTGCTGAGTGAGCCCCAAATGGAAATGGTTTGAAATCTCCCCAGCCTCCCCTTCCTCTCTGAGTTCAGCCTCCTCCTTGCCGTAGGGTCTCACAGCACAGGTCTTTCCTGCTGCTCTTAGCCTTTTCTTTCTTCTTTTTCTCTTGGAAACAGCAGCCTTTGCACTGCCTTGTTCCGTCTGAGGCTTGTCTTGATCAGCAAAGTTAGAAATAACTCTGCTGAGGTCCCTGGGGACTCACCAGGCTCATGGAACTATTGAGAGTTCTCCTGGGCAGAGCCCAGTTTTCTGAAGGATGAGAAATACCCCTACTCTGTACACACCAGAACAGGCCTTTACATCAAATGGGGGAAGATGGTGGACAGTGTTTTCAGACAGGAAACCCAGTGGATGCTCCTGCTGTGCAGAAAGCAGTGGGGTCCTTCACACAAGCACTTCCATGGCATGTTCAGAGTAGGGGTGTTGCTGCTGTCATCTGTTCTATGCTACAGGTTCCTGTGCTATGCATGGCTGCAGTTGCAGAATGGTTGAGGCTGGACCTGAGAACTGGATGAGATGGCTGTGTCCAGCCAGGTTTTCAGAATCTCTCAGGATCAGTGCAATTTAAAGTATAACTAGGAAGAAGCAGACCCAGTGGAACATATAACAGAAAAAGTAGGTCATTATTCTCCCCCAGAATGTTTTGACAGGAGAGAACTGTGAGCTAATGTTACACTGAAACTGAATCTTTGTGTTTTGCATCAACCCATCTTGCTTAAAATGCAACTAGGATGGATTGGCTAGAAACTGCTAAAAAAGCATCTATCCGGAGGCTGGTGAGAGAATAAAATAAATATTTCCCAGGTTACACATCAAAGTGTCATTGAAAAAACTGTGCTGGAAGTGACCTCCTGCTGCTGCCTTGTGCCAGGACTTGGCCTGGCCATGGATCTGTGCTGCAGAGCAGGCAGCATCCCAGCACACCCACTGGTCTCCAGGAGGCTGTGGGTACAACAGCCACTGCTGAGCCAGGAGCTGTTCTCTTTGGGCTGGGCAGGGACAGGGAGCCTGCAGAAAGCTCCTCTGCAAAGGAGTTTCCATTATTAGTACAGGTCCAGTACCACCTCCACTGAATGCATTTCTTCCATGTCCCTCTGATTGCAGTGCAGTGGTCCAGCATGTCCCCAATAACCCTGATCCTATTACCTAACCCTAACCATAACCTGTGGCCCTGGAAGAGGTGGAAGTAGCAGTTTGGTTGGACCACCTTTCTTTTCTCATCCAAAACGTTTCCAGAGCAGAGGCTCCAGAGGACTTTGGAGAGCCCTTGGGAAGCTCCAGCCTGGGAAGAAGGGTAGAGTGGAGACGTGGGTGTACAGCAGTCAGACAGTGCTGCAGGTAGGACCCTGCAGGTAGGACCCAATAAAGCACTGCAACCAGGGAGAACCTCAGCATCGCCTTGCTTGAATTCATCTTCTATGGTCTGCATTACCTCCATGCACCAGAACAGGGTGATTTATCTTCCTCTCCCATTTGCAGAGCCAATGTTCCCTCTACTCCCAGGGTCAGGCTACTCAGCCACGACTACAACTACATTTCGACAGAGATCTGAGGAGACAAATAGCAGCAGAGACAGAGCAGCTGAGAGGCCAGCTTGAGGCTCCATTCCCTGGGCAGCCATCTATGTAGGAACACCAAGGCAATGACTTCCAGCACTGATTACAAGCTTTGAAAAGCGATCAGGCATTTTACCTGTCAGGACCACAGGCTCTGACTTCCCAGTCTCATTGACCATAGTTCCCACTGAGTGGCAGCACTGACAGAGTCACCAAACAGAAGCCAAGGGCACAGGTTTTCCCAGCCATACTGGAAACTCATGGTATTATTTCCCAAGGACAAGTGCAGAAGACAGCCAGGATTCCATGGAAGCCAGACAGTAGGCAGGGATCTGCTGCATGAGACCTCAAGTCCCTACCTTGAAATGTCTGCATTCAAAAATTCCATAGCACCAAGGTGAATCTTTCAATAGCGCTGGTGCCCTGATTCTCTTAATGAGTATGCTGAGGTCAGAGTCATGTGTCTGTGTCTGGAATGAGCTTTTGAAGCCCTGGGCAATCTGATCTGTGCGTGATCTAGCAGCTGGGAGTTGGAACTCGATGATTCTTGAGGACCCTTCCAACCCAAATTATTCTATGATTCTAAGATTCTATGAACATCATTCACATTTAGTTGAGTTCTGCAAATCTATGGGCTGGGAGAGGTTCATGGTGTGACAGCAGCAACAATCCCAAAGCTGTTCTTTGACCATCTGCTCTTTGACTCGGCAGCGTCTTTGCACTGAGATAAAGCTGTGGTCAAGTAGGACACACTGCCTCAACAGAAGTCTTATTTGTCTCCTCTGCACGGCCAACACAAAACCAAACTTCAAACTGTCCCTCCTGCTCCAAGAGCCAGAAATGTCTGCTTCCTGCCTATGGGAACTGCAGTGATGCTCAGGCACCTCTTCCTTCCAGCAGCTGCAGGCTTTAAGCATCGTCCTGAAAACCATGGGGCTTGTGATAAAAGCTTTGTTTCAGATCGTATCATGTACCAGCAAGAGCTCTGCTTCCAGGCCGCTGTCACAGTGGCAGTCGGGGGGGATTATCAGCAGCAAGCGCTGGCGTTCGCTTCCTTGGAGAAGGACATTATTGTAATGAGAAAATAAGAGATTTCAGCCCAGCTGAGCTCTCGGTCTGTATTACCTCAGGCAGAGAAGAATGTCTTTAATATCATCAGTAGAATATGAGTCATCAGGGCTCTTCGTGTCTTTTTTTTTTTTTTTTTTGGAAAAAAAAATCTGCTTTGTATTTTATCAGGAGGAGAGAAATAGGTTGAAAGGTAATTGGATCCTGTTGCTTCCTAAACAGCTAAATATTTACATATAGGCTGGGCTATTAATCATGGCCCCATATGGCAGGAAAGCTTGCCATAGCACTCTGGGGAAAAGTGCTGTGCGCAAGTGTGTGTGTCTCACAAATGTCTCCCTGACAGCTTCACTTTCATCACAATCAGCTGTGACACCATAATTACAGATTTGGGTAGGTTTTCAGCCTCCAAGTGATGGATTGTTTGATATACACAATTTAGAAGATAGATGTTCCTATTTAAATTAACTACTTAGCAAGAGAACTGGCTACACAAAATGGAAGCAGTACGTGACCATGCCAGCACCCAGGAGAAGCCCCACGCCTGCATTGCCAGCCCTCTCTCCTCCCAGGGCTTTGGGCAGGTGTGATGACGCACCCGTAAGAGCTGTGCTGCACATTCAGCCTCTCTGCAGCTTTCTGATGACCACCCTATTTCTTCAGCTGAACACTTGACCCTGCTGCTCACGGGCACTTCCAGATGATGGCTCACTGAAAACATTCATCTTCAGTAACCAACAGTAGTGATCTTGTCTGCTGTAGCTGTTACTGGACACTGATCTATTGCTTGCAACCTGTGGCAGCTCTGATTTCTGCTAGCTGCAGCCTGAGCTGCCCTTGCCCCAGTGGCAGTAAATCCCAGGAAGGGACAGGGTGAATGCCATCTCCTTCTGTTTGTTCTGTATTTACCAGCTGCCAGTTTCATAGAACAATTGCACTTAAGCTTTAGTTCCCCTGTGTCAGGGCTGACCATTTTTATGTCCTCTTTTGTAGATCCTAGTAACTCATCTTTGCTTGTCCTGCTTTTTCTCCATGCTGTTCTGTATTAAAAGCTCTCTTTTGCTTAGGATATGGGGATCTGAAGGGAGATGGGACAAGACAGGAATGGTCCTTGGTGCAGGAGGGCCGGTGGGATGGATCTCCACCCTGGATGGACGATGTTCAGCTCAGGATTGGCAGGCAGACCAGTGGGGATGCTTGTGCACACACACTCTATGCATGCCGAGTTTGCATGTTGGACCATGAAGACCAACCTGCCTGTTGGGTAACTAAGAAATGAGATTGACATAAATGTCAGAAAGAGGAGATCTTCACTGCCCTCTGCTCTGCTGTCTGGAAGGCCTCAAAATTGTATTTTGATTGTATTTTTATCTGCTGTGTGTCCTTCCGTCTCTGCAGCACTTCTCTACCAAAGCAGACAGAAATCCTTGACTTGAAACAGCATCACATTTCCTACACAGTGCCACATGACAAGTCAGGTTCTTCTCCAGAGGGCTGTCATCAATGGGACAAGCCATTAACCTCCTTCTTGTGCCCTCTTGCTCTCTTTGAGTCCTTTCTTACGGACTTCCTTTCAGATCTGTGCATGTTGTGTTGCTTCCACACAGGGGTCTCCCTGAGTGAGGAAGGAAGAATCCCATCATTACAAAGCAGCTGTGATTTCTGCTCCTCCAGGAAACTTGTGCAGCCCAAGCAGTGCCTCTGTGACCATGGAAGGAGCCAAGCTGAGATCCAGCTTCCACCTTTCCAAGAACACAATGCAACCTCAATGAATGGAAGGGCTCCAGCAATTTGTGTTGCACTACATTTTAATCCAGTGCTTGAATTAATATCTTTGCAGGCAGGGAAACGCTGACATGAAATAAAGGCTCTTTTACTTCAGCACGCTCTCTCCAGGATTAATTAAAGATGGACGCTTTCAGCATTTTCCATCAGCAAATCTCTTCCTTAAGTGTTTTAATTTTATTGATGAAGTGTAAAGACTTCTGAAATTTACTTTGCCGGACGTTTCATATGAAATAAAATTAGCAGCCAGTATATATATTCTGAGTGAACCATTCAGAGAACCTTTCCCAAAGGGCAAATAGAAGGGTAAGAGGGATGCATTAAACCTTCTTTGCTCGTAATGCTTGCTTGGAAGTTGAATGGTAAATTTTAATTAAGCTGGATAGAGAGGAGAAATTACTGTCAGAAGCTAATGAAAACTTCTATTTTCTGTAGCAGAGTGGGCAGTGCAGCCAGCAGGTGTGGCTGGAGGTGGAAGTGCTCTGCTGCAGCTGGGGGTGCAGGGGAGCTCACCTCCTCCCACACTGTGCATGAGCAGCTGGGGAACACCTCCAACCCCTCTGAGTGCAGCAGGGCCTATGTCAGGCCAGCAAGCTGTTTGCTGTGCTGCTGGTTGCCCAGCCTGTGCTGAAGAGGCTGAAATCAAAGTCTCAGGCATGAGAGGTCTCCCTCCTGCAGTGAGAAGAGCACAGCAGTGCTGAGGTTGTTGGCTCACCTCCTTGCACCAGCAGCCCCATTTCACTCCTCCACACGCTGTTCTGAGCCCCTGCTACTTTTAGCAACGAGGTTTCGTCCTTCCTGAGCCCTGTCCTACCAGTCTTATCCTTTTGCACAGCAGAGCATTGCACATTGGGTCACATTTTTGAGGTACATCGGTTCACATCTCTTCAGTACCATATGCTTTTTCCAGTCCTTCGTTTCTATGTTGCTAATTCCAGAGTCTTCAGTGAAGCTGCTTTGGATTTACACCATCTTAGAGGAGAGGAAAACAATGACACTGAAGTCCAAAGTCAGTTAATGATTGCTTTCACAGCTCTTGCAGCATTGCTGCTGTGATTAGATGCTGAAGCTGCCTCTGGTTGAGGGCAGAAACAGGAACTTTTTATTTAAAGCTCCTTGGAGGTCTCAAAATGCAGTCAGAGATTAGCAGGGTTGTCAGGGTTTCACACTCCATAAATGCCAGATACACCCAGAAATATCGTCTCAGTGATATCAGACTTTTGCAACTGCAAAGATCAATTTGAGAACTTGAATACATATTATCCATGAAAGGCATGTATGCATGCAGATGTTGGTGTAAAACAGCATTTTTACCTTTATGCATTAATCTAATGTAAGAAGGATTATTAACCATATCTGCAAAGAGAAAAAACTACTTGCAAGGCAAATAGACATTGCTTGGCTGAAATTTGCAATGGGCTTTGAGCTCAATTTATTTTCTGGCCAACAGAAGTTGGCTTGTTTTCTGTACTCCAGGTGAGACAGAAACAAAAACACTTTTTTTTTCTTCTTTTTTTTCCTTTCTAGAAACCTCAAGGCAAATATGATTTGATGTTGGTGATATTTGCTTTTGACAGAGCTAATCCTTTGGTAGCCTTTTACTTGTCTCTTTTAGATGGCATAGTCAAAAATAGTTAAAAGCATGGTTTGTGATGTATTCTGTGCTGCTTTTCCAGATGTATCTCAGAGAGAGATTTGGAAAAAATATATTTCCTCAGAAGTTTTTCAGCACTGTCTCCCCACTCAGCACCCTGAGCAGGTGCAGGACTTGTACTCATGCTGCTCCATACAGGATGCTTGTGTCCAGTGTGGAAAGGCAAGGGTTAAGGGTAGGGATAGGGATACAGTTAAGGATAAAGATATGGATAGGGATATGGTTAAGGATAGGGATAGGATTAGGGTTAGAGTTAAGGCTGGGATAAGGACAGGGATAGGGATAGAGATGGGGATAGGGATAGGAGTGGGGATAGGGATAGGGATGGGGATGGGGATGGGGACAGGGACAGGGATAGGAATAGGGATGGGGATAGGGATAGGGATGGGGACGGGGATGGGGATGGGGATAGGATAGTGCTGACTCATCAGAAGCTGCCAGCTGCTTTTCTTGTGCATTGTTTTTGGAAGGTTGTTTATGGGAAGGCTGCTTATGTTTGGGTTGAAGCAACGGAGGAATGTTTTCAAAAGCACCTTGCTTTATTGCTTGCTGGACATATTATACCCAGCATCATGGCTTTAACTTGGAAACAGGCCATTATGTTTTATGGCAATAGGAAAAGAAAGCTGAGATATAAAATTTATTGCCATGAGATAATGAAGTGCAGGGACAAACGTTCTGTGTAACAGTTCTCTCTGCAGTGTGCAGCTCCTGCTTGATGGTTGTCCTGCCCACCTCTGTGCAGTTTGTTTGTATGATAAAGAAGCCCTGAGCCTCCCTGGTAATATACCAGCATTTTCATTTAATCAAAGCAATTTAATCCACTATAGAATGAAGCAAAGGCTGGCAGGGAAGAAATTGATCCATGGAGAACAGCAATGTCATGAAGAGGGAAAGCTTATCCAACCTCAGGGGAAATATAGGTGGTTGCTTATTCTTATATTGCCAGCTAAAAGGCTCTGCAGAGGCTGGCTTGGACAGGCAGCACTTCTCTCTGTACCTGGAAGGTGTCTGCAGCATCCAAAGTGGGAACAGGAGCAGTGCATGTGATGGAGATGCATGACAAGGGCCTGGAAGAGACCTTGGGAAGGCAAAGAGCTTGCGGAAGATGAGCCAGGCACTGACAGTGCTGCCCTGTGGCTTTAATGAAGCTTCCAGCCTCCCTGCAAGGCCATGGAGACATCTTGCTGGGTTCCATCCCTACCGGGGCTGCTGAAGGAGGTGGCTGGAGAAGTCTGTCGCCTTGTGCAGGAGCCAACCTCGACCTCAGTGAGTGAAGGAGATGGAAGCCCAGCAGCTCAGGTGGCCTTGTTCCCTCCTCGTCCCCTTCTCTTCCCTTTCCTGGACAGACATGAAGAAAATTCATTGTGTCTAATTCAGCCTTTGTATTTGAATTAAAGTCCTGGTGATGTCTAGGATGAATGTGGGGAGGAGAGAGATTCCACACATTTATTAGCGTGGGTGAGCACATATCCATCTCTTTGCAAAAAAATAAACCCACAAAGGAGCAAAGGATTGACCTCTCCAAGGGCAGCAGGAGGTAATTATGTATTTCCAACAGATCTAGCAGCATCTGCTTTGAATAGGAATCTTGATTTCCTATGTACATTGCCCCCAGCTGTCTTTGTAGAGAGCTGTGTTTTACTTGTATTTACTTTGTATTGGTTTATTTTACTGGGTTTTTTTTTTCTGTCCAGTGCTTTGGAGTTGCAGACAGTTAACAAGCATTCACGTGAAACTGATCCTTATCTTTCCTCCACCTGAGCCCAGCACCCCCCGGAAATTTAATTCCCAGCGGATTCCCCCTGGCACAGCCAAGGCTCTGCAAGCCGAGTGCATTTCCCTCTTGCCAAGGACGCTTGTCCAGCAGCATTGCTGAAGGAAGCACTGCAGGCACGCGGCCAGGGATGCAGCACAGCCGATGACCCCGGCAGTGGTTTGCCTTTCTCAGGAATGGCAGGGCTTGCATCACAGCATCTTTTTTTCTCATTGCGGCTGCATGGAGATGAGCTGAGATTTTCCGTAATGGTTTACAAGCTTTTTTAATTCATTTTTCAGTGAAGGCATCTTGAGAAACCTTTCCTTATATTACTACATTTTAAAGCCATTTCAGAGCTCCTGTAAGTATTTTAGAGGCATAGCTCCCCTTAACTTTGAAAGAAATGAATATTTTCACTTAACAGAAAGCCAGACTGTAGTCTGTAGGCCTGAGGGCCACAATGATAGTTGGAGTCTGGAGCATCTCCCTTATTGGGTAAGGCTGAGAGCCTGGGGCTGCCCAGCTTGGAGAAGGGAAAGCTGAGAGGGGATCTTATCAATGCTTATCAAGATCTAATGTGTGGAAGAAAAGTGAATGGGGTCAGCTCTTTTTGGTGGTCTCCAGCATTCACAGCCCCTTCACCCTCTCTCCTCACCCAGGGTAATTGTTCTCCTACAAAGCACTCAAAAGCTGGTAAGTGTTCTGTGTTCCTCTGACTAACAGCTCATCTCTTGTTAGTTTAACTCAAACTGTTGCACTTACTAGAGTGAACAAAGATCTCAAATCAGAGTTCTTGGAGAATATGTGCTGCCCAGCTCGCTGCTTGGAAATGGAAGTGGATGTATCTTCCCAGCCCCTCACTGTTGCCAAACAGAATAATCAAATCAGAAGGCTGGAAAAGACCACTAAGATCATCCAGTCCAACTGTTCACCTACCACCAATATTTCACACTAAACCACTGTCCCTCAGTACAACATGTAAACATTTCTTGAACATCTCTAGGGACGGTGACTCCACCACCTCCCTGGACAGCCCATTCCAGTGCCTGACCACTCTCTTGGAGAAGTATTTCCTAATATCCAACCTGATTCTCCAAGGAGCCACATTCCCACACCCAGGCATATGATCACTCCACTTATTCATCCCAGCCCACAGACTCATGTTGTGCCTGACCAGCCATGGGTACAGGAGGTCACCACAACACTTAAGCCTTTGAACAGCCTCTCAACAAGGGAAGGAGTTAACTGGAACTTAGTACAGAGAGCATTCCCCATGGCTGGGGACAGGTTGCCATCAGTACAGAGGGGACCAGACCAGACCAGGCCTACCTCCTGCAGACTGGGAGTTAGAAGTCAGTGGAAAATAATATGCAGCTGTATGCGAGCAGTAATGAGCTGCAAACTGGGCAGTTCAAGTCACTTCAAAACACAAATTTGACTCCATCTCTGCAGCAGAGACAATAAACATCACCCCAGTTCACTGAGGGCGTCCTTTCATTGAGGGCCCACTCTCAAAGGGAAAGAGCTTCTGTGCACTCTTTCTACCATTCCTCTCTTGAATCATTTTCAAAGTTTTGCAGTAGCCCAATGAAAGTCCAGAGATAAGTCTGATGGCAAAGTAGCCCTTTGGAAAGCAACACATTTTGTCTGTTTCCAAGGGAGCGGATTTGCTCTTTGATCTGGTGGCTCCGAGGGGAAGGGCCTCTCACATCTTGTTAAATGCTTTATTCACACACATGTAATTAAGATATCCCATATCTACAACTCGGCATGCCTTTAATTAGAGACATTTCAACATTAGAAGCACTGACAGAAACAGATAATAGTGTTGCCTCTGCACACTGCCAGGAGACGAAACCGGCCATCGGAAAAGACAATTTCCCCATGAATTAACTGCACGCCCTGCCTTGCCATTTGCTCCTCTGTCCCCCATGAGGCTGATGGAAAGGAAGCAAAATGGGATCCCTGCTGTCCAGAAGTTCCTGCCAAGTTCACAGAACGACGGAACATCTGTGAACACATGGGAGGAACAAAGACACGCACAGTCAGACACCCGTTTAATGCAGCTGCTGGTAGAATGGGCAAAAGACCCCAGCTGAGGACATTCAGGGACCTGTCTAACTTCTGAGAAGGCTTGGCATAGAACAGAGGAAAGGCAGGCTTTGTCCTGAACCACTCCTCATTCCCAGCCCCAGGACCAAGCCTGGTTTGTGCAGTGCAGGAGGAGAGAAAATTATTTGTTTTCTCATTCCATTTTGATCCCCTTGGGACTCAGTGGCACCCAAATCTCTGATTTTGGAACATGGGCTAAGATGCTCATGGGAGGAGGATAAGGCCAAGAATACTACACCAGCTCCTGCTTATGGACTCATCCATCTCATCCTCTTAATCTCTCATGTTGCTCCGGATGCCTTCCCTGTATTTCCCCCATCACCAGCTGTTGACAGAAGCCCCAAGAGCTGACGGAAGTCGTTCAAGCCTAGAGCAAAACGAGGTATTCAAGTGACACTGATCATTGGTGACCAAAGGATGGATGACACAAGAGGAAAGTGTAACTGCCCAAACCTGCTTCTCATGCCATGGTGCAGTGAAATCAAATGCACAGCTCCATCTAACCTGACCCGTAACGTCAGGGCGCTTCAAAGCTTCCCAGAGGCTCTCACTGAAATTTTAGGATACATATCTACTTGTAGCCAGAGTTCATCACACTGTTCTGCGTGAAATGATCTGGGTCCTCTGTCAGAAAGAGTAACAAAGCAGAGAAAATTAATCTAAGACAGAGAGATATCGTGGAAGACAGGAAGGTGAAACAAATTTAAAGCCAAGAGTGAGGCAGACCATGACAACCAGTGTCTTGGATCTAGAAAATAAAAAAGAGCAAGCAAGAGTAGGATAGAGTCAGTGATACCTATTTATTTGGTCCCAGCAACATTTCTATAAGATTTCCTGTTCAAACAGTGTCCTGAAGAGGAAAGGAACATCTGAAAGGAAAATCAGGAGGGACATTCTGGATGGTTTCAGAAGTGTCACAGGAAGCACTTAGATCTGGAAAACTCTGCTTAGAGAGAGATGGGAGGAGCACTTTGGAAGGATTTTGATTTTGGAGGATTTTGATTTTGGAAGCTCACTGGTCTCAGTCTAACAGTGAACAAAGGGAGCGATTTCCAGCAGCTGTGGGCACAGATGTTATTTCAGAAGCCGAAGGCCAGCTGAGAAGCATAGCCAGCATGGCCACTAACCATGAGCTCTCTATGCAATTCTGTGCCATATCCTTTGCAAGTTGATGACTGAAGATAGAACTTTCCTCAAAATCCATGCATTTATCAACCATTTTCCAGTGTCTTACTGAAAACTCTCCCATACTTCCAATATAGGCTGTGACTTTGGTGAAGAAATCTCAGGAAAAAGTTTCCTAATCTGTCTTACCAAAGCTCAGCATGGAAATAATGCTGTGATGGTCCTTTCTCCACCAACACATCTAGGTTAATTCTTTCCATTCTGCTTTATTTCACAAGAGTTACTTTGGTGCTGCAGGACTGTGATCCTAGAGGATTACAGAGGCATATGAAGTAAGCACAGGGCACCAATGTTATCTGTGGGCTACACGCATTTCAAGTTAAGTGAAGCACTGTGCATTTCTCATAGCCGAGGACTGATATAGCAGAAAAATACTAAACTGAGCAATAAAGAAAGCTGCCACTTGAGAAATCTCATCTTCTTTTTCAACCCTAATTTATGTTTACATAATGCATGATTCACAGCTCAAGAGGTTATTTTTGTGTAAAAGGAAAGTGTGGACAGATCTGTTTCGTTTGTTGCCTTCTCGGAGTCTTGCTTCACAAGAGTTGGACTCATCTTACCCGACATCTGACATCAGCTCTGTTGATACCATCATCTGCTCTGGTCATCCAGACTCCCTTTCAGCCAGCTGAGAAAACACAGCACTTCTGCTTTGCTGCTTAATGCCTCTGGTTTGCTGAAGAATGAGGTGAGCTGCTTCCTGAGAGCATTCCAATAAATGACTACAGGGGGGGCTCAAAGATTTAAATGGGAAGCTGTGACTTAAAACACATCCAGAACAAAAAGAGGTGGTAGATTTACCTGGACAAAGGAATTCCTTGTGGGCTACACGTAGAGCAAGTATCAGTAGTTCTGCTGACAAAGACATTAAGCAGTCATAGTCAAAAATTGAGGAAATTAATATCAATTGATGGCATAGTTATAAACGAATGAAGAAGTAAATAAAAAGTTTTCATGAGCTTTAACTCAGCAGAAGGAGAAGTATAGTATATTTTGATTTTGGGCTTATTACAAGGAACAAATTGGTTTGACAAATGGTGATAAATTTCCCCAAAGACCATACTTTAATTAATTTTAAATCATAAACCAATTAACATACTTAGCACTAAACATCCATACAATTAATTTTACTAAGCACCCATACAATTAACTTTTTACTCACTGATGATACATAGCATTTGAGGAAGGGAAAAGACAAGACCAATTTCTCATAGATAAGGAGAGAGCTGATTGACTATGACACAAGACTTACAGCCCAGAAGTTGCTGAATGCCCTTTCAGGTGCAAAAATCAGGTCTCTTTTAAAAGCAGAATCAGTGGCACCAGTGTGAAGTGTCCAAATATTTCAGTTTTAAGAGAGGCAAGAGGATCAATTCTCCTCCAGTCCCCTCAGGTCGCAGTCCTTGGATCCAGACCAGGTCTAGACTCTTCCAGGAAGATGTTCTTGCCAATGAGTTGAGTCATGCACAGCAGAGGCAATACAGCCTTCCTTCCGTGCTTGTTTTTGAGCTTTTGATGATTGGACTCAGTGGTCTTTCCAACCTTAATGATTCTATAATTCTATGATTTCTTTTCCTGAAGACCTCACAAAGAAGGAAGATGAGATGGACAGGCTGATATATCCATCAAAGAGGGCAAACAATTAGGCTGGAAAGCATCTTTTTGTGATGAAAATACTGGTTTAACTTTGTCATTTTAATCAAAATACCAATTTGAGGAGAATGCTCCGAATCAATACTACAAAATGAAACATTTTTTCAGAAATGACATTCAGAACAACATTGCCTTTGATGAGAAAAGAAAAAACAATATTGCATTTCTCTTTTGCTAAATAAAGCATATTCTCAAGGAACATTTCTTTGCCAAGCGCTTTCACATGTCTTCTCATTCCATGGTGATAAAAGCATTTAGACAATAAACTTCCCATCTGCTCCAATATTTCCAATATGAGCTGCCCAGGGAGGTGGTGGAGTCACCGACCCTGGAGGTGTTCAAGGCACGTTTGGATTTTGTGTTGAGGGACATGGTTTAGTGAGAACTGTTGGTGATGGGGGGAGGTTGGACTGGGTGATCTTGTAGGTCTCTTCCAACCTTGGTGATTCTGTGATTCTGTGGTTCTCTATGTTCTCCAATGTTGAGTTATGAGCCCAGCTCTGCCCTCACATGAATCTCACATCATTCCCATATTGAATAAAGCATCATGGAAGGCTTAGGGGTGCTATAGGTTTCCGTGGGAAGGTTTTGAAAATCATTGTAATCTTCTTCTCACCCATGGAACCCTCATGGAAATGGACTGCTGGCTGCTTCTGCCCAGCAGATGGTTACTGAGATCTCTGATATCTCCAGCAAATTCACACCAGGTTCAGAGTTTGGAAAACTCAATTTCCCTCTGCAAATGCATCCCATACCATCACAGAAAGACAGCTCTGTTCTGGCTGTGTGAACGTGTTGTCCCTTCTACCTCAGCACGCTTTTGCTGGCTGCCTGCTGCTTCTGCTTTCACGAGGAGATAATTCTGTTTCCTTGTTTTCCTCAAAACTTCAGGGCTAGAAAAGAATGTCAGACTGCTTAAAATATGCTCTGTTTTCAAAGCAGAACTTCCATTCTGCAGCCAAATAACACTCTGAATGGTGCAACTAAACACGAGAGGCTCTGTTCTCCCTGGAGATCAAAGTTACACCAGCTCAGCTGTGCTGTTAGCATTGCTGCAGGGCTGGCTGGAGAATTATTTTGCTGGAAAGCTTTTTACCCAGGATTTGTTCCCAAATGTCTCAGTACACAAAGTTTTCTGTGAGCTGATGAACTCTCCCTGAACAGGAAGGTGAAGAAAAAAGCACCCATGCAAGAGGATTCTTCTCTTTGGGTGTCACCTCGTGGGAGGTTTCAGCTGACCTTCCCAGGAGCCCCCACGAGTAATACACATGCATCTTTCTTTTCCTTCCTTTGATGGACTGTTTTCTATTTTCTTATTGTTTAGCCTGATCAAGGAGCATTGGAAGATGCTTGAAGCAACAGCTTGTGTCTGCCAGATCAACAGGAAACCAGTCAAAAAGAGGATGGAGCTTTGGGGGATGTTCTTCACTGACATCAGGGAGGAAGGGCATCATCTGCCTTATTGGAGCTGTTCATAGAGGGGGGAGGACTAAAGACAAAAGCTGGGAGGGGGAAGGAAAAGGAGAAAAAAAAAAAAAAAAAAGGAAGATCAAATAAGCTTTAAAAAAGTAGATGTGTGTGATCTTGGATGCCTTTTGACAATATACTATTGCTCATCATTATTGCAAGACAGCATTAACATTGGTTCAGGACTTCAACTAAGTATTTCAGGACTGCAGTATACTTCTGCTTTTGTGTACAGCAAGAAATGGTGAATTTCTGGATTTATAATAATGGCTTGGAGAATGGTGAAATGGTCCCTGAGTTGCAGTTTACCTACAGTTCCTACTCTGAGCTCATAAGCCTAACCCCATCTAAGCGCAGCCTTCATTTTGTGAACGCACCAATTCACTTTGTGCTCTGGACTCAGCTCCAAAATTGCTATGAGCAATTTTAATGGGACTTCTTAGGTGTTTGGAGCAAGCTGTAAGACAGTGAACACAAAAGAGAACATAAACAAGAATTTCTGTTTGCAGAGCAAAATAAATGGGAGCTTTTCAGATAGTCCTGGTAACAGAAGCTGTGTCCTGTGTGTTCACGGGGTGCAGCACAGCTCCAGATCCCTGAGACAAAGCTGTTGCTGTGCAGAAGCCTCACACAGAGTCTGACCTGGCATGTTCCAAGTCTCCTGCATGGAGATACGTCACTGCCAAAAGGTGGAAATCTCCAGGTGTGGGACTGTGTGCCCACATTGTCCTTAGCTACAGAAGACACAGCGCATTGATTCAGATGGCAGTGGATGGTTGTGCAGATGGGATGGTGGCCAGATGGGAAAGGTGGGCAGGGAGAGCAATGGTAATGCTATATTTGTGCCTGGGTATTGGTGCCATTGGCCACGAGGTCCCCAGGAGGAGTGACAGTGGACAAGCCACTCTACCCCACATCACTTCTCCACCCATGAGCATCCTTCCTACTGGTCATCCATCCATCCATCCATACTCTGCCTGGGCTCCTCTCCCATGGTCTCAGCCCATCACTTTGCTGCAAACCACTACAGAAGTGTCCTTAGAGCCTTGTCTACAGGTTAAAGGATTGGGTTCTTTTGTAGGACAGCATGCAGGCATCCAACCTCACCTCATCCAGCCCTGGGCATCACAGAAGGCATTCTTTAAGGGAAGCCTTTGAGCTCTCCTCTGACTGCACTGAGGGACTGGGGCAAATAACTCCGAGATGCCAGGAGGCAGCAGGGATGAATCCTGCTCTGCTGCTCTGCCGTTTGTGGCTTCTCACTGTTACTGTTTGTTTCTGCAGGAATTGCCTCACTTACTCTAAATAATTTAAAATTTTGTACACAAAAACTAATCAAGAACCCAAATTATCATCTTTTTAAGCGCAGGAAGATATGCAGAATCAGCCTGAAATCATTTCGAAAATAATAAAGGCAGATTCAGTGAGAGACCAAAAAGCGAAGCTGTACAGCAGTACAGCTGTGAGCTGGTCTAGGTTTATCTCAGCCAGTGAAAAGCAGACAAAAGGTGCTGGTCTATCCAGCATTTCGTTTTTTAAACAAACTTCTTGGTTGCATGCAGATTTGGGAAAAGAATGAATATTCTGCTTCAGCAGCTGAAGCGAAGAATTAGAGAAAAAAATGGCACGTGTCACACCGAAACAAAATTGGTGCTGTTGCTTTTTAAGCAGGACTTGAAAAAAGGCTATTTTTAGTCAACTCAGATTTACCATTGACATGGAATGAAATGTTCGTCCTCTCTGCAGAGCCCAGCCCTCCCACCGGATCCTTTCCCTTCGGTGGGAGGTCAGCGTCCAGAACATTTCTTGATGCTTTGAAATGCAGTTCTCCTCCACGAATTTCAGCTTTCTGAGGTGGTGTTTGTTGACGCAAAGTCTGAATGTGATTTTAGAGGTCTTGGGTCGCTGCAACCCCGGTCCCCAAATGCCACCACCTCCGCGCTCAGGCAGGATCAGCACAATGCAAGCCTTTCCCAGCTTGGCTTTTATTTAACGAGGATGGAGCCTACTGCTGCCATGTGACTGTTCTCAGATAAAGGTCCCATCCTGCTGTGAGGAGCAGAGCTGGGTTGCTGCAACCAGGCAGAGCACGGGCACAACCCCATCTCAGCGCTGTGCGAACAGACAAGGGAGGGAGGTGGAAACCAATGGAGTTATCTCTGACGTGCCAATGGCCTGAACTGCGCATCCCTCCACCGTAATCACAGCAATTATACATGACAATCATTAATAATTGCATTTCACTTCAACCAATTTCAACTCAAATATAGCCTTTGTGCCAGGTTTCAGTTAATTCTTCCTATATGTGCGCCTCAGGCATTTGCAATATTCTTGTGTGAAGATCAATCAGGACAAATGACAGGATGACATGCTACATTTCTTGGGGGAGCCAATTTTTAATTAATTGTTATTCATAAACTAATTATTGGATTTACAAATGAGTTCTCAAAAAAAAAAAAAATTAATTTAGCCTTTGGAAGCTGCACGTCAGCCATTTGCAGAAGGAAATGAGCCTGCTTTTCTTTGTAAGAGTGTGAATCCGTGTCTCAAGATGCAAAATGTTTTTTCCCCCAAGCTCTGTGGCGTTGGTCAAGGTCACCCACCACCCTCCCAGTGCTGGCTCTTGTCCTGCCTCACACTTGCCTTAAAAGCAGTTTTGAGAGACCATTTCCTTACAGATCCAAACAGAGAGGTGAGTGGATGTCTACCAGAGTGCGCTCAGGAGCATCTCCAGGAGAAAGCTGGCCTGCGATCCCTGCAAAAAGGTGGAGGAAAATGTACATTTGTTTGAGCTTTGATTTCTTTTCATTGCTGCACACACAGGCAGCACAGAGCAGCCAAATCTCCTCTCCCTCTGAGCAGAGTCTCCTTATAGATGTGCTCACAGCATTCTCCAGGCAGCTTCTGCCTCGCATCCCTGTGTACCAGTAAGGTGCAAGTGTTTGAGCAAGAGCACGAAAACAAACACTGAGCTTCCACTCCCTGCACAGAGCAGCATACGGGGATGAATGGTCACCAGCTCCTATTTCTCATCCTTGCTGGAAGGATTTGATTTACGTGGCCCTGAAGATGAATGCTCCTCTGTAGAGAACAAGGTGGGAGAGTGCTGTCAAGCAGCAGGAGTGGCTTTGAAGCATGAAGGAGCTGTGCTCCACCTCTATCAGTTCTGCCACCCTCACGCCTGGACCTCCCCTGCCCCCTGCAGAAGTGGGAGCTCTGCCTGCGAGCTGCTCCAGCTGCTGCACAGAGACACGTTTCCCTTGAAGGCTGTGCAGGAGCTCCTGCCTTCTTCCCAGGTTGTCACAAAAAGTCAGTGGCCGGGGGGAGACACAGAGAGACATCTGCACAGCTCCCAGGCCAAGGGCAGAGCGTAGGGCCAGCAGCCACATGGCACAGCTTGGCTGTTCCTCCTTCTCCCTTCAGGAGAGCTCTGAGAAGTGCTGCTCACCATCTGCAGCAGCTCAGCTCCCTGGCCTGTTCCCAGGAGTGGTGATGGGGTTCAAGGGCAGCTTGGTGGTGTTCCATCCATCATGGTCTGGAACTGCAGACCCCAAGGTTTTCAATATTGGGTCTTACAAGGAGCAAGGTATCACCGCAGTCCTTTGGGAGAGCTCAGCTGCAGCAGGCTGTGGCAGGGGAGGATGATGCCTGTGGCAGCAGAAGTGGTGGGATAGCAGGGGCTGCATGGAGGAGAACACTGAGCAGACTGTTATTCCAAAGAAATAACCTCCTGTAGGAGGGAAGTGCTGTCTCTGTGGTGCACTACACATTGTGCCTATAATGAGGAGATTCAGGTGAAAATCAAAGCATTATTTGGATGGGGAAATTGATCAACATAAACTGAGGTCAGCCACCCTGGAGAGCAGAACTGATCTCCTTACTAATGAGGGTGGTTGTGCAGGAGCTGTGGTCTCACTCTTTAATCTGCTCTTGGTGCAAGAGCATTGCCTCACCGTAATAATGTTTGCTGCTCCATTTTGAGTGCAGGATTAGTGCAAACTGAGGTGAATCTGAAGTCCGGGATGCTGCTTCCACCACTGCAGATTGCCTGTGTTGCAGCAGCTCCCTTAGGATGTTCGTAAATAAGTGCAAATGTGGGATCCAAGATCTCTCACAGAGAGCAAAAGGAAATTTGGGAGCAGAAAGAGACATCCATGTTGTTTCCCAGGGACAGGCCATGTCGACCTTTCATCAGAAAAGTGCTTGTCTGCCCACAGGCACCAGGCTTAGCTGTGAGCCTGCTCCTCACAGCCGTCTGGGTCTTCTCATCCCATCATTCCAAACTTCAGCCCTCTGTTGTTATAGTGGTGTAAAAAAAAACCACATGCACAGACAGGGGCCAGGAACAGAAAGAAAGAAAGAGCCACATCCTCTCTCTAAATAGGATGTCCTGGTTGTTGTTGTTATTATTATTATTATTATTATTATTATTATTAATTTTCATCTGGGCTTTGGGTGCCAAGTGAAACCTCATGTGGGCAGAATGCTGCCCCAGTGCATCTCTTGTATGCTTTTCTGCTGAGCAGTCTGCATGCAGTGAAAGGCATTAATTGTTTTCAACCACGTATGATGTTTGTGTTGCTCTTGCCAGAGGTGTTAGTCAATTTTATTAAATACTGTCAGTGTCTGGCTGTGTGCTAATGCAGAGATGGCTCTGACCTGTGGTTTGTAACCGAGGGTTCAAAGGTGTGACTGTGCCTGAAAGCCTGAAAAAAAGGAGAATTTTTGAATGCTGTTATCTCATGGCCATGTCACCTTTTACTCCAGTGCTATATTTGAAAATACAAATGTGCCAGTATGGACAATCTGAAGAGAGTTTCAAAGTCCTTGCAGATGAAAATCGAGTTATGATGTCAGAGGTTCCATTATAAGGAAAGCTGTGGTTCAAGCTGAAATCAAACATTGCTACGAGTGCTCCTAAAATGAATGAAAAATGCTCTTCTGAAGTTTGCAAAAGCAGCAAACAGCTGTGAGCACTGGAAACCTCTGTTTGTCAGCTATCACAAGCACTTCATGGATGGAGTGGGAGAGCGTTTTTTAATCAGATCCATCCCTCAGGTGCTCAGAGGAGGGAAATGCTGATTTTGGTGCATAGCATGAATGTCTGTTGCATCACCTGAGAGCTGATGGTGGGAAGGATCCTGAGACCAGGCACGTGTCTCTAATGCTACAGGAGTGAGCTGCAGCATCTCATTGGAAAATCCATGAGTATTTTTGCTTCTCATAATATGATTCCTCTATGAACAAGGCTCCATATCCAACAGACACGTGGTTTAATTTCAGCCTCAACGTCTTGCACCTTAAGTAAAATAAAAGTGTTTTTTTTTCCCCGTGGTAAACTTTCTGAATTTTCTGAGGTGGAAAAGAAAGCAGCTGAACAGGAATGAGCATGACAGCAAAATTCACAGAACCTCCAAGGACATCCAGCAGGCTGCCCATCACCAGCTCTGCCCACATGTTATCACACTCATTCCTCACCTTGACGCTCTCCTACCTCTTATCCATCAGAGGTTGTTTCCCACACAAATCCTGTCTCCTTGCAAGGTCAGAACCAGCATTTTTTTTTTTTTCATTTTTTGCATGTTTCATTGTTTCCAAGCTTCCTCTACAAACAGCTCACCATAAGGAGAAATACTCAGCTGTGCTTTTTGCATCCTTACCATCTATCCCTGTACCTCTCTTTCCATGGGTCTTCAGCTGGCAGTGCCTGCCTGACCCATAGAAGGTAAGCTGTCCAAATCCAGACAAAACTGTTTAGTTTATAAAGATCTGTGTCTCTGCGTCTCTGCAGGACACGCTCTTTTTGTCTTGATCTCTAAGGACATGATTTCCAACATCTGATCTCTTAGACAACTGGATCACATGCACCTGAACTGTTTGAGGCTATAAGGGACCTCTGGGACAGTTCTTGATCATAAAAAACCTTCTTTATTTCCCTATTTCCTTGGATTGGTTTTTCTGGTGACAGCTGCTTCCAAGTGCCTCCTTGCTCAACCTCTGAGTGATTTGTCCCCAAATTTTCTCCCCCCAAAAGACACGTTTCTCAATGTTTACTTCTCCACCAAATCTCTGCATCTCCAACACTCACCCTTTCAGTGGAAGCTAAGAATAGAGGAGGTAGCACCTAACCCCATTAATATTTGTAGTGCCCTTCAGGAGCTCCAGCACACAGAAAATCTCAAATAGCCCAGAAGCCATGGTAGCACATGCCAGGCATCGCACTTAGTGTTTGCTGGCTTCATCTCTGCTCTTTCTGATGAAAAAGGGGTGTTGGGGAGACATTCCCTGGTTTTCTGATGCTTTTCCAAATATCTGCAACACACTCAATCATTCCTGAAGCCTTTGGGGTTAAAGTCAAACTCAGACCCCACGCTGGAACTCGTACAGCTCTGTTGGTTCTTAGGCTTTATAACTGTGATTAGATTTAGACACTGAGATTGTATCGATTTTGGCTGTTAGCAGAGTTGTCATTAGGTTAAAAGTGGCTTGAGCAATAGAGGGGGGCAGAGGTGGCTGCTGTCTCCCAGCACAGCTCAAGTAACTGAATTTTGGAGAAGGGCATTAGCTGCCTACAAAAGGCTGGGCTGCACTGCACCAGCCTGGTTTCACAGAGAGGTACTGGTGCTGAATGCACAGATAACAAGTTGCTCCTCTCTGGTGTGGGAAACGCTTTGCTGCAGGCTGGGTGGTGATTGCCCTGGCACAGTCCTCTCCATCACACAGCTGGTGCAGGGCAGGTGGGTGAGAGGCAGGACAGAGGTACCACCATGTTCTACATCCTTCCAAGGGTGAGGGCTTTGCTTAGGCACAGACAAAGCAACCTGTCATCTTCATTCTGCCTTGAAGACCTTAGAACCAGACATTCTGGACGAGGCACCAAGACAAGAGTTACTTCTGGTAGCTCAGAGGATGTAAATGACTTCCCTTCTTCTTCAACAAAGTCAAAGGATAAGCAGCAGCAGCAGGAAAGGAAAACAGAAACAAACAAGCAAACACAATAAAAAAAACTCATCACAACTAACCTTGCACTTTTTATTCTTCCCTACAATGGTGATTTATAGCCAGATTTCAAAACAAAACCATGACTCTGGAAAAAGTTGGAGTGAAAGTATTTTCCTTTAACTTGGCTTGTTTCTTCTCTCTCATTTTTTTTCCCCCAGCTGTAACTATTTACTGATTCAAAAAAGTTCTGAAACTGCATTTTTTAAGAACATAACTATTTGTCAGAAGGAAGAAAAGATCAGAAAATCACCCAGCTGTCTGTCTCACAATCTTTTATACGCTCCTATTTGATCTTGTCCAGTCTTCACAAGTTTTTTTCTTACCAAGTATCGTATGGTTAATATCACACAGGGTATCTGTGGTCATGTTCCTAATTCATCTCTTCACCCATGGGTCATAAATTTTGCTTCCCAGGTTCTGGGGACCGTTTTGAAGCAGCAGTGCAGGAGACAACCAGAGTCATCCCACTGTGCAAGTTTTCCCCCACCCAATGGAACAACATTTTCTGTACTTCTGAAACCTACCATCGATTCTCACCCTTTCCTCATGCACCTTTTGTGAAATCTGCCCCTAAAAATTCATTTCTGCCTCTACAGCTTTGAGGAGACTTGTGATGAATGCTGAAATATTCTGGTCCTTTGTAACCTACTGCTGCTCTTCAGTGGAGAAATCACTGATAAGCAGAAAGAAGGGCAGGAGGGAAGCAATCTTGCATTCTGGTGGTGCCTTTCAGGCATTACGGAATGGCATTGTTGTCCCCTGCTGCATAATGCCATCCCAGCATTTATTTTACATACCTAATCTGAATATCACCAGCACCAATGGAACAAATCCTCTGATACTATTCTGTTCGGTTGTTCTAGAAACCCAAGAAAGCTGCAATGCTAGGTAGGGTACAGGGCCTGGGATGATGACAATGTGGTGTGAAGGTCTCTCCTTTTGCTGTGAGCAGCTCTGCTCCAAAAGGACAGACAGACCTGAAATCTCACTGTGATGTTTTTTATAGGCACCTGTCTCAGTGTCACCACTGTGGTTAGGAAGGTACGCACAGAAGCATAAGGAGTCAGAACACATTGCAGATGAAAGTGAGCAGAATTGCAAAAGATGGATGGAAATGCTTATGCAAATGAAGATCTTGGCCTTGTCAGGAAACTCACCACAGCACTCATTTATTACTTTCTTAAGACAGCAGATGGCAAACTGCTAATGAATGTGAAACAAACAGAGATGCTAGAGAAGAACAGAAGAAGGGAAGAAGAGCTGGATTTAGAAGCAGAGTTGTGCAGCCTCTCAGGTAAACCCACTGTGAAAGAAAGGCTCCAGGGAGACCTCATTGCAGCCCTTCTATACACAGATACAGCCTACAGAAAAGCTGAGACTCTTCATTAGGGAGTGCAGAGACAGGACAAAGGGTAATGGCCTTAATATAAAAGGTGGGAGATTAGAATAAACATTAAGGAGAAATTCTTCACCATCAGTGTGGTGTGGCAAAGGAATAGGCTTCCTAGAGAAGATGTGAATGTCCCATCTCTGGAGGTGTTCAAGGCCTGAGTGGATGGAGCCTCAAGTCTGGTCTAAGCGGGAGCTGTGCCTATCCAAAGCACAGGGGTTGTAACTGTATAGTTTTAAGAACCTTTTCAACCCAAACTGTTCTATGATGCTACGATCCCATGTTGCTGACACTGAGAAAGAAACCTTAGCCAGGAGGGATCAGGTATGGCAGCTCGGGAGCTGGTGTAGTACAGAGATAACAGTGCTGAGCTGGTTCGTGTGCTCTCTGGTCCACTGTGCACAATGAAAAATAAAAAGCAATTCCATAACCACTCATTGAGTTACTGAGGAAGATAGAGAGGCAAACAGGATGAGAATTAGGTCTTTCATGCACTGTAATAAGCTGATCTGAAATCTCATTGCTGGAGTTGACACTTATTACTGGAAAACTCAGCTTGTTTTTTGCCATCACGGAGCCTTCTCTCATAATTTCCTCAGATTTCCTCCTGTCAGGTCACTTCAGTATTTCTTTGAAATAAAGACAGCCTCGTAAATAAAGGATAGCCAAGATGCTTCTCAGGGAGATAAGACAAACCCCGTCAGGAGAAGAAATGAGGTTTTGGTGCAGACTCAACAAGAAGCACGTCTTTTGTAGCAATCACTAACTAAGTGTAATTAACTTCCTGATGAGGTGCAGGATCTCAGGAACTGATTGGAGTTATAGGCTAATAATTATTCATGAGAAATTAAAAGACACTAGTTACGGGAACTGAATGTATTAATTTTTTTTTACGAAGCTCACTGGAGGAATCACTTCCACGAGCCAAGGCTGCAGATGAATTCCCACACTGCTGCTGTGCAGGACTGTGGTGGGGAGTGGAAGGGAAACATCCACCCTATTTTCTCCCTGAATGAGGTCCACAGCCTCGAGGAACTCTCCAGGGAAAATGATGCAGCTCACCAAGGTCAGAATCATCCTCTGAATATTCTGCTCAATGGGAGGGATCCCACAGAAGTTAAGAGGTGAATGCCAGGAGTGTTTAAGGGTTCTCCATGCTCTTCAGAGCCTGCTCTATCCCAAAGCCGTGTTGACTACCTACAAGCACAGGGAGTTGATGGGAGTTGAGGTGGGGAGGTACTCCTTCCCCTCTCTGAGAAACTCCATCAGAATGCCACTGTGCACAGAGGTTGGGAACAATGAGTGGAGCCAACAGCAAGCTCAACTTTAGTGGGATCATTAGACGCATACTCTGCAGACACACAGCAGCTCGGGAAAGCTGTTCCCAGCAATGCTGTCTGTCTCCAGCGAATGCAGATGATCAACACTTGCTCTGCTTTCCAGACAAGCAGCCTTAAGGGTACACATGCTGAAGTGCTGCATCAGTGACTTGCTTTATCTGAACCATGCGCCATGTGCCACACTTAGCGAGCAATGCTGGCTCAGAGCTTGCAGCCACCTTGGCACATGCAAGGCTCACAGGAGGCAGCAGCAGCACTGCTCTAGCCAAAACCTTCAGCACCGGTTGCTTTTGGTCCAGAACCAGTAAGTCTGGACTGCCACTAAACTGGGAAATTATTGCCCTGGCACTAGGAGAGATTTTTGGTTTACTCACATCTCTTGATTTTAGAGGATTACAGTATCGTTGGGAATTCCCTACACTTGTCCTTAATTACAACATAGCAAATTAAAGGCTAATCATCATCAGCATGCCAAATTCTCCAGGACTCCTACAGTTCTGAACAGATCCAGGCACATCTGAACTGTCTGTACTTGTTCCTTGCACAAGGGTCTGCCTGATGGTTATTCAGCTGTTGCCAGTGAAACCCAGGCCAACGACAGCCTTTTGGGCAGGAGTCTAGCAGAAGCCCAGGTGAGAGCAGGGGCTGCATTCCCTGGCAGCTTTGAGGTACCTGCTGCACATAGCCCCATATCATTGTCAGTTCCAGCAGCTCCTGCTGTTCACCTGAAGTGTCAGATGTAAAAGGAAAACATTTGTTTGGAAGGTATTGACCTAAAAAAGCTGTCAGGGTATTGCTGGTACTCATGCCACTCACCCAGGGAAATGGGCCAGTGGAGAAGAAATTGCCAGTAGACAACAGATCAGAGCTGAGTCTCTTGGGGATAAGGTGGTCGGGTAGGCAACTGTCGGAAGGAACCCTTACAGGCCAACTCACCTGCAACAAACAGGGACACCCACAGCTCCACCAGGTGCTGGTAGAGCAGTCCAGTCTGATGTCTCCAAAGATGGGTCACCCAGCACCTCTCTGGGCAACCTGTGCCAGTCCCTCACCACTCCTACAGTAAAGAACTTCTTCCTTATATCCAGTCCAGGTGTTTTTCCACTGGTGAGAACCTGCCTTGATGCTCTGTGTGAAACACATGCACTCCTTAGTGCTCACAGGACAGGCTTTTAGTCATGCCCAGTAGAAATGAGTCAGTCCCACTGGTGCAACCTGCTTTTGGGTGTACAGAATTTGCTCTGTGATAGCTGGCTCCATTCAGATTCCCAGAAAACACTATGGGGTATCTGTTTGCTGCAGTATCTCCTGTCCTGCCAGTGATAACAGTGGTGCTTGCAACACTCATGCCGCTTGCTGTGTGTGGTATTCCCTCCTCTATCCCTTTGAGTGCAGGTAAGGATGTTTAATTCATACCCCAAAACCTATCTGGCTACCTGAAGTTCAGGTAAGCACACACAGAAAGGCTGAGTCCACGTGGGAAATAATAGTAAATAGAAGATACATAATATATAAATTTTATATATATCTATCTGTATAGTATTATCTTTCTCAATTTCCAAGGCAGAAGGTGAATGGAGATGTGGTGACACAGTATATAAAGTAAAAGTAGTTATTTTTGCCAGATTGCTCGATATAGAAATACTAATAAAAAAACGAACAAGCAGGAAATTCAATTCCAGTCTCATCATATTCTACAGAGATGTATTGAACCGGCATTTCTATAAATTGAAAAATATTTCCGTCACCTGAAAAGTAAATCTATGTAACAAGAACAAAGTGTTGGAAATGTGAAATTTATGAAAAACGGAATGAAAAAAGAGAAGAAACTGGTGTGCTCTTTCATCTTACCCGAATCATATCGGAGAGCACGGTGTGCACGTCCCTCAGAGCCAGGCAGCTATTACAGCAGGATCAGTTACGAGCAGAGTATGCAACTGCCAAGGCTGTTGGCGGAGTTAAGGTAAAACCTACTTGGAACAATTTATTTAAAACCCAACAAATGCTTTTAGCCCAGGTAGGAGTGTCAAGCAGTTCCTTATTTGCAGGACACAGGACCGAAGGCTCTATGGCAGATGTGCACATTCCTGACATTCCTTGTCAACCAGCTCCCAGTGGGCTGAGTGAAAGGTGCTCAGACAGCAAGGACAGGAGATGCCTTTTAGCGTGACCCAGACATCTTTCCAGGGATGCAGACGTGACACTGGAGGTTAGAGGAGACCCATATTTCTATGAGAGAACTGCAAAGGCACCTGAATCTCATGCTTGTCCCATCTTTAGTTCTGGGCAAGCTTTGGCTGTGCGTGGGACTGCAAAGTCAGAGAATGATGCCCTTATCAGTGACCTTTATGCTCCACAACCTCCATCATCGTGTTGATGTCTCTGACACGAGAAGTCTTTGCACCACACGATGTTTTTTCTGAGCACTCAACTTCCATTTTCTTGGCAGCTATCAGCCTCTGGGCATAGAAATCTCATATCTTGCTGGGAATTAGAGGCAGAGTGAGTTCCTTCAGCTGTCCCTGTGGTTTGCAGCTAAGTGTTCCAAATACCATGAGTTCATCCACCAGTCCATTTGCAGGCAGGGTGCTTGTCCAAGTCCTCCACTCTCCCTTTCAATCTCTCCCTTGCACATTAGCCCTTGTCATGTCTTCAGTTTCTACTTCATGGATGATTTGGATTCACTGTCAGAAGCTTTCAAGGCAGAAGACAGATTCTTATCCACCATTCATTTTCTCTGCTAGCACTAGCTATGCGTCCCCAGTATGTGTTTGCCCTTGGAGAGATCATTCTAATAATAGATTCATAGAATCATAAAATGTCCCAAATTGGAAGGGATCCAGAAAGTCCAACTCCTTCATCAAGCCCAACTTGTAAGGGCTTTAACATTCCCACTGGAGTCCTTCACTGAGCGTCCAATCCCTTTCTGAAGGAACTGCCACATCCCGCTGGAGAAGACAGATCAAGAGGTGTGTTACAGATAAAGTTTCACTCGCTACTCCCATGCATCCCCTTTTTTGGGTTTCTGGATGGTTCTGAACACGCCCAGATCTGTTCATTTCTTATATCCACTGAATTCCATTACTTCAGTGAGGTTATTTTGGTGTCTCAGAAATGAGAGTATAGTTGGGTCTATCACAGACATTCCCTGTGTCATGATTGACTCAGACATAAAATGGTAGAAAACTCGAGAGACTGCCTGTGCAACCCAAGCACAGAATGGTTGCACTGAATGGACTTTCAGATTTCTATAGGGGTTTCTCAGCACCTTTGTGTATCAATCTTCTTCCAGAACTTCTGGCACCACACAACTTTAGTTAATGAATGAAACAAATGGATTTTTTTTTGCCCAGCTTGACCTGCTTCGATCTTGACCTTGAAAACCAACTGTGAATTAGTGGCTGACGTACAATGAAACTAGAGGAATCCCATACTTAGTTTCGTATAATCCTATTTGGATTCTGTTTCCATTTCCTTCTGCTTAATCCTGACATATCAACTGAAACAACCGTGCAAACTGCTTGGCACAAGGGAAAAATTTAATGTCCTGCCCAGTCATTAAGGTGAGGCTAGGAGATGAAACTTCACAGCTAAATTAAATCTGATCTTTATGGTAGAAACAAACAAGATCTAATGAGAACCTCAGAAGTCTTGTCACACAGTCCTGTCCCTTGGATTTGTGTTGACAAAGGCTGCTGATGCCAGTGTCAGAAACCTGAGAAAAGTCATTCAGACGTGAGCACAGCATCTAAACAAAATTGTCTTTCTCCTTCACAAACTAATTCCTTTAAGGCTTATGCATGAAATATAAAGTTAAATTTGAGTTAACAGGGCATTATGGGAGTAGCAACAAGGGGACCGGTCCTTTGCAAAGAATACATAAACCAGGTCACTGATTGGATTCTGCCCAGGGGTCTCCACATGTTCTTTTAATTTCTGTCCAGAATCAATTCTTTTGGAGAGGAGAGATGCCTTTCCAAAATTCACTATTAATTAACAGATATATCCCAAAGCATTTTCTATGGTGCCACAAGTTTTAAATCAATGTAGCATCAAGGACTGCAGCATTCATCCTGGGTCTTTTAGGTAACGGATAAAAGCAGCATAAAGGATTACCTATTTTTCTAACTCCTTTTAAATATTTGGGTAGGTTAAGGACATGGTCTGGATATACTTTAACTATTAATTTCATGACTCTTCACCTCATGTATTCCAGGAAACATTACTAGTGCCATCTGACCCGATGTAATTTTGGGTGGCAGTCCTCAGAAGAATCCATGAGCACTTGTTAGGAGATAACCATAACTTTGCTGGAAGAATTAGGAGTGTGACCCTTCTTTGGCAAGATCTCATTGCCCTTTTTTGGGATAGGGGTTATGAATTCTCCTCCAGAGCGTCCTAATTCTGGTGCTTACCTTTGGGCTCTGAGTCATCCTGTTGTGCCAAGGGGCTTGGGTGGGGCATGGAGACCTTTGCAAGAGGATCACCTGGGTCAGTTCTGTGCCTGAACCTCCTGCTTTAATCTCCATTTGAACATCAGCCTGGATAGCATCATCTTAGTGCTGACTCCTCTTGCACTGCATTCATCCAAAAAATCTGGCCTAAGGCATGGGAAAGGATATATTTGTCCTTCCCTTTCTCCTGAAGAGCAGCTCCAGGTAGGTTTTTGTTGGTTTCTTTTTGGTTGGTTGGTTTGGTTGGTTGTTTCTTTATTCTTTGTTTCCCACTTCAACCAACTCAGAGAAACATTAGAAACATTAAATCCAGATCTAATTGTGTCTTTAGCAGCTTCTAAAAGGGAGCTTTTCAGAACTGTTTCATTCTTCCTGAATGCTTCCACTGTAAGGGCTGGATCCACATAGGGAAAAGCATCAGGGAATACTGAGTGCAGAATACGGCTCTTTGCTCCAAAATAGATTTTCTAGTTGATTTCAATACCCAGAACAAACAACACCCTCAACTTCTGCTAACACCCTTGCCCAGATTTGCACATGCATTTACTGGTAGCTGTTGCTTCTTGATTGGTCAGGGTCCATGGATCTTGCAGCCTTTCAGTAGCCCCCAGTGTTGACCATCTGCCTTAGACTCATTGGGACTGGCAGGTTTGCTGACCAGCAGGTCTGACAACATGCCCCTCAGCTCTGCTGTCAGTAGTATCTGGTGCTTGCAGAACCTCTTGCACAAAGGAGCCCCATTTCATGACACTCTCTCCAAGCTGGAGCTTAAATCCCGCACCAGACTTTTCCTGCAGGATTGATCTCTGTTTGTCCTTGCAGAGATCACATTCTTCCCAGAAACATTTTGTCTTCTTTAACAATCTTGCTATCAGCAGCAACGCATTCCATTCTGGGGGACTGGATAAAACCGCCCTTAAAGCAGGTGATAAATCAGTAGGATGGGATAGGGCAAAGGAAGGAATAAAAGTAATTGGACAATCATAAGGCTGGAAGTGAGAGAGGCAGATTTCCCAGAGGAGCTAGCCAAGAGTAATACATGTGTAGGCTTACAAAAGAGCTCCTGTAAATGGAAATAACAGATGTGGTGGCGAATATAGCCTTTGTCAGTGCAGTATAATTGGAATGTTCAATGGCTTCATGAAAATACGTTGACTCCTAATTGCTATTGCTCCTGCGTTCCTCAGCTAGCACAAAGCTCTAGACCTTCAAGGAGATCACAAAGGGGCTGAAAGTTTCCTGGCTTGCAGGCAGCTGCTTTTTTCAGCTCCTCTGGCAAACTGTACAAGTGGCAGCTTGGACCAGCCCCAGCAAGTCCACTTGGCAACTGCTCCCTATTTTGTTGGGGGTGGGGGGGAAACAGGAGATGACACAGGCTCCAGCAAAATGAGCAGAGAGGATGACTGTTAATTCTTCCTGTGTGTCAAGCTGGTAGTTCCTGAGGCTCTTCCTATAGTGTGAAATGGTCTCGCTCACCCAATAGTCTGTGTCTCCGTGGGCTTCTTCAGTCAGCAGGGACTGACAATTTCCCTCCTGTATCACCTCCTTTGCTCCTGCAGCAGCTCCAAACGTGTCTTGCAGCCACTCATTGTCAACACAGGTGTGATTCACAGAGAGCTGCTGGCACGTGCCTCGAGATCAATCAGGCCAAAGATCTTGTTATTCCTTAGCTCAGCTCTGAAAGTGATGTTCCAAAACAAGAGGTTTCACACCAAGTACCTCAGAGTTAACCTCAATCTGTGGCTCACGGTTTCAACCAAATGCTGGTTTGTAGCCAGAGAATCTCATCAAGATCATAACCTCTCAGCTGGGCTCGGGCTGAAAGCTGCTGATGTGGAAGGCTGTGTGACACTTACATTCCCTCACCCTGTGCCACCAACCATGCTGACATCTCATGGCTAGGTCCATGTCACAGGGCTTCCCATTCCAACCCTTACACCTCAAGGCTGAGCGATTTGGTGCCTTTTTATCCTGTAGGCTGCCCTGAAACCCCAGCTCCTGAAGCACCATCTCAATCCTTTCAATTTACACACACTTTATGGACTTTGATCCCTGTTCTCTCTTTTTCTTCCTTGATCTTCCCTTATTTCCAGCAGATGCTTTAAGACCCTTACAACAGAGAACTTTCCAAGGAGACCTTTCATTTCCCAGTATCTGTGTATCTCTATCTACTTCAGCCGTCTGTTTTTCTGCCTTCATCTCTGGGCTGTCCTCTGCCGCCCTTCACACTCGCTGTTTTCTGCAGACATCGGTGACACTCATTATTTCTTGCTGCAAAAAATATGAAAGTTGAAAAAGTTCTTTCAAGCTGCACAGGCTGGGCTGCCTTTCCATTAATCTGAGGGGGGAAAAAAGCAGCAATCACTTGCAGCCTCTCCTCTCTGAGCAGTTTGAAAGGGACAGGACTCCTCTGTGATGTTGGCAATACCGTGCAGCTGTGAGGCGAAACACAGCTATCGATAGTGGGGGGTTTGTAGAGGTGCAAGCTGCAAACAAAAATGATCTCACTTTAATGAATTACCTTAAACTCCTTAAACTTCATGAGCTCTAATCAGCTCTAATGAGTTATTTCTCCTTCTCAGAATGAGAGTTACAGATTTTGTTTCAGCTCCTGGTTCATTGCATAAGCAAAATAAAATATGTGAGTTTATAGGGATGTGCAATAAAGGTCTCCTTTTCAATAGCAGAAGTTCTGGTTTCCAGAGCACTAATCCCACCAGGACACTGAGGTCCCATTGGGAGACCACTTTAGGAAGGGCTCTCTCTGTCCACACCCTTCTCCCTGCTGCTCAAGGTCATTGATGGGGTAGTGGCAGAGGATGCTGCTGAAGATGTGATCACAAAGTCCTGTGCTGGGGGTACCAGCATGTGCTAGCTGCTTTGGAGCATGCTCAGTGACTGCTTCTACAGCCAAAAGCCCCTGTGCTGATGCTGTGATGACTTGATACGAAAGGGCTTTCATCAGCACCCTTATTGTGGCCTAAGCCATATGGGCTGCCAGGCTGAGACTCTTCCCCACAGAAATGTACATTCAGAGTTAACATTTGTGCCAAGTCTTAGCAGGACTACATCTTCTTTTCAGCCTTGAAAGCATAGAGATAAATTAGACGTATCCTGGATTCAGCATCCCGTGAATGTCTAGCTGGAAGAGATTTACTGAGTCTTTAAGGCTCTCCATAAGCCTTTTCTCTTATAACGGCTTTCACGATCCAAAGTATTTGCCAGGCATGCTGTGCATAACCCCCTCCCCACACCCACACACAGACTGGCATTTCATTTCAAGCTATGCTAATCCATAGCTCTTCCTGCACTCATGCAGTTTCAGTTATATTTTATTTATTATAGGATTTCACTTCAAAATTTAACCTTTTAATATCTTACAAGATGTCTCCTTGACAGGGTAATGCCACACAGACATGGCTGCCTACATGCTCAACAGAAATACTCTTGCAAACATAGAATTATTAAGGTTGGAAAAGACCTCCAAGATCATCAAGTTCAGCCATCATCCCATCACCACCATGCCGACGCACAGAATCACTGAGGCTGGAAAATACCTCCAAGACCATCAAGTCCAACCATCAACCCACCACCAGCACAGCCATCAAACATCACATTGGTTTCTATTTCTTGTAATCTTCAGTCAGAACACTGAGATATGCCTGGTGGCTTCTTCTTTTTGTTCTTATTGATTGCTGCCTAGAAGCCATCCAATAACCACTGAGCTTCTCACTCACCTTGGTGTCCAAAGGAAATCAGACTTGCAGCTCATAGACAATGAATATGAGCATCTGTCTACCAGGAGGACCTCTGTACCTGGTGCTCAGTGGCTGCTATATTCATATGGCTATGAATTCTTCTCCATGCAGGAGCTGGGGATCTCTGTCACTGCTGCTTTTCTTGGTAGAGTGGCTCCATCTCAACCTCCAGAAAATCCTTTATTTTCAGTAGAAGAGCTGATTTTGCCCAAAACTGCACCAGGGCTTGACCGTAACCAACTTCTTGGAACAGAGAGAGATGAATCTATAGAGTCATGACAGAGAGACCAGACATGGGGCACCCCAGGAACTGCCAAGGCTTCATGTGGTACTCAGCCTGCACCCTTCTGAGAATTGCAATGCATCCCTCAAGTCTTCATGGCAGGTCATCATGTTCTCTATATACAAGGCAAAGGGCTTTCTTTCAGAGCTCCTGAAAGCTCTTTATGTGTGCTTCTCATCCTCAGCTCAAGCCTCAGAGGGGTTAATGCCCCACTTCAATTCAGGAAGACACTTTCTATATGCTTTTGCAATTGGATTCATTCCTCTAACACTATCAGGTCTCCGTGGCACCTGCATCATTTATAATATTCCTGCCAGCCTCCGGGGTGGAGGAGATACTGAGGATCTGAAAGGTTATCCCACCCTCCCACTCAGCCCCTGTAAAAAATTCTGAGAGCCCTTGAAATTTAGTGCCATGTTTTGCTCTTGAATGACTCTCCAGTGTCAAGGTAGGGCATGTGTGCTTACAGAAATGGCTTTGGTCTCACTGCTCCCAGTCCTCTGTAAAGCTGTCTGGAGGTTCCTATAGGTACAGTTTTTCTTCTCAAACATTTTAAACCAGAATGATATTTAGCAAAGCCAAAGCTTAGGGAACTTCCTCACATCTCTCCAGCATACCTTTCTCTTCTGATTTGGTGGAGCTTCTTGGTGTGCTTCCGTGGGCTAAAAGCCAATGGCAACAGCCCATCATGGAGAGCTTGTGTCTGCATCCAGACTAAGAAGCAAACTCAGGGCAGGGCAGCCCATACTGTCTGATCAGTGAATGTCTCATGGCACAGCCCTGAGCTCTGTTAGCCAGGAATGGCTCAGATGTTACATGGACCAGGGAGCATTTCCATCCAGTTTTTTTTAATTCCACTGTTTGTTTTTGTTGTTGTTGTTGTTGTTATTTTAAATGGAGCTCAGCAGTACAACTACTAGTCATCTTTCACCAAAGTCAGGATTGGAAACAATCCTTGGAGTGATTAATCTCCAAAACACTCATGCCATGAAAGTAACAGCTCTGAAATGTGCAGTAGCTCGTCATTAGTGGTCCCCCAGTAGTGTGCACAGGGACCTAGGAAATCCATTGTTACAAATAGACAGGGACAACACGTTTCAGCATGAGACCATCTTAGTTCCTAAAAGGTGGGAATTCAACAGTGCAATGCAGAACAAAGTCAGCAGGGATGTTGTTTCATAGCTGTGTGCAATACGTTGCTGCTGAAGGAGTAATAGTCGAACGTTTAGGCATTGTAATAGTCAAATTATATGCAAAAGCATACATAGTCATTACTCATTAATTAATTTAAATAATTGACTACTTCAGAAGTATGTATGATCTGTCTCTTCTGCAGCTGTTTCATTTGGCTGATCTATTGTTCTGTGGGCACACATTAGGAATGTTTGTGAAATGCACACAATATTTAGTCTGTGAGTGTTGCATAAGTAAATACGCTTTTTATCCGAGTACTCCAGAAGCAATTAATTAACACCATAGCCTGAAAGAAGAGAGCTGTTCATAAATCATTGTCACAAAAAAAAGCACCCAACAACACCCTTGGTTTCACTGCTGGGACAGAAGTTTTATTTGCATGGCCATAGATGAGCCTAAAGCACGGGAAGCTCAATGAACCCAGACAGCACTCATTGGAAGGGAGAGGTGACGAGCCATGCCCCCAGGCTGGTAATGTCACAGGGATATGTGAGACACAAACACGCTGTGTCTCACTTCACTCAGGGCTTCCCACCTCCAGATGGCTCCTGCATTGAGCACACAGTGTTATTTTCTGTACAGATGGAGCTAGAGAGCAGCGTTGTTACTGCAATAACAATGGTGACAATCAAAGTTTGTTTTCCTTTTCTTTTCATTGACCTTTGTCTGGTGGGAGGGACAGCCAATGCCAACAGCTTTCCAGCAGATGCAATTTCACATCCATCATGGAATTTGGGGTTATGCCTTGCCAAGCTCCACCACGAGAGCTTGTTCACCTCCCTTGGAAACACATTTTCAGCCAGGCCCTCATTGTGATGCAAAAAAATTCAGAAGAGTTTCTACCTTCCCATAGGATTCTCTCTCCTTCTTGCTTTTCTGTGACTTCACACGATTTATTGCTGATCACCATCAAAAATACTTAAACATCCTTGTTTTCTCCCTGAATTGATCAGAAATGGTTTTAGCCTGTCTATTGGCAAGAGTCACTTCTGGGCTGGCAGAACCCACACAAGGGAGGTGGGACTTTGCAGCATGGATGTCTTTCCCTACCTTAACTTCCCTACCTTAACACAGGTTTATACTGTGTGTTAGAAACTTCTTTCACCTTTTTTTTTTTTTTGTGACAAAATGAAGACTTTCAGTCATTGGCAATTTCTCTTCTCCTGACCCACGTGGAGTATTTTCAGAGGAGTGACACCAACATGGAGGAAAATTAAATTATTGTAACTAAGATTGCCATGTTACGGTTCTGTTTTTCTCACTTCCCTTTTATCATCATGACTACTATGGTTTTCATTCTGGCATTGCAGGTGGAGGCTAGAGGATAGCTTGGATGTGCTTTATGGTTATGGCTACTTGGTAATATCAGAGCCCTTCTTATCTGCAGAAAGAATCTGTTTATTGTATACCCAATAACACTCAGGACAAGTCTTCCAAACATCCTGGGCAGAGACAACGAGCAAGGAAATGATCATAGCTGTCGTGCACTTTGTACTGAGGAGAGGTTACCAGTTGTGGTTATTGAAACCATAAGAATGGAAGAATGTATTTTCCAAGTGAATAGCAACCTCCAAAAAAGGAAAGTGCAGTTTCTGAGGAGACTCAAAGTGTATTTTAAAATCAGATTTGGGAATTCAGCCATCTGTCCAAATATTGAAATTCATCAGCCATTTCAAGTGGGCGTTCGTCAAGCAGAAACATCCGAAGGAGCTCCCACGCCTGCTGTGTTACTGGGTTTGGGATACAGCCAAACACCATTGACACAGTTTTCTTGCTCTTGCGTCTTAACTTTTTTTTTTGGCTGCAAATCATCTTTGAGTGTGAGCAAAATATAGCTGCCAGTTTGGCAAAATTGCCCGTGGTGTGAAACGACGGCAGGTGCTAGCAGGGTTTGCCATGTGTGGATGGAGAGAGAAGGAGGAAATCCTCCCAGATGACGTGGAGTCATTGCTCCCTTACGCATCGCTCCAAAGGAGGAACTCAGAGGTGTCCTGCTCTGCTCCGCACTGCACTGTGGTGCTTTCTTTCAGCCCTTCACTAGCAAAGCATTTTTTCCCCATTCTGTAATTATTGCCACTCATGTGACGGACCGGGGAAGCTTCTTTTGCAGAGCTATGGTAAAGAAGTGTAGGAGTTTCTGCAGGCAAGTAAGGCAGGAATTGGTATCTGCATATCAAACATCATGCAATTAGTAGGAATGTGTGTTATTACTCTGAACAAATAGCTGCCACGTCAGCTGCCACCTGTGGCTTTTGAATTGCATCTCTTGCATCCAAGAGAGAGAACTCTGCATCTAGGTTTAATTCCTGCAGGTTAATTTGTGTGGATAAACTCAGCCTCGCCATGAAAACCGTGTCTCTAACCATGACCAGGGATGTCCTGCTGTACTGAAACATCATGCTGCTCTTAGCTTCCCAACTTCTTGGCTGCAATTGGTCTGAAGACTGATAGATCCTGGTGGATCTCTCATCTCTCCACAGATAAATCCACACAAAGAGAAATTTGTCTTTGCTCATGAACTCAAAATAAAGGTGTTCTGGTTTTGGTTTGTTTTTTTTTTTTTTTCTTTTCTTTTTGTCCCTCTGAGGATCTGGGAAGTTTATAACACATTAAATCTCTCTGCAATCTCATAAATGTAAATGACAATGTTATAAAGAGTCAAAAGGTGCAGAGAAATCAAAATAATTAAATCTAGGACATCAAATGCACAATGAGTTCCTTCGTCTCACACTCAGATTAGGAAGCCATCCTATGCTGCATTTGCTCTGATGGAGAACTAGGGATGAGAATAATGATATGCCCTCCAAGGCAGCTTTGTGCAGTACCAAACACCCAGAGGAACAGCATAGTTTGAAGGTTTGGGTAAAGTCTGACTGGGGCACGCTTAGCAAATGAGCTTCTAGTTTCACAGCTATGGGGAACATCTGGCAACAGCAGGATTGGCCAAATGATTTTGTCTACTGATTTAATCAACATCTACAACCTCTCTGTATACCAATACTTCTCCCCTGTGTCTTCTCTCTTTCTAATACGGAAAATCTTCAGTGCCCTGAAACAGGTCACTCAGGGAGGGCATGGAGCATCCTCAGAGTGTTTGGTATCTGCTTGACCAAGGTGATCTGATCTTGGAGGCTGTCCTGCTCTGCAAGAGGACTGGAGTGTTCCAGGGGTCCCTTTCCAAATGCTCTTCTACAGTTCTGTCAGAGCAACCCAGAAAACTACACAACCACATTTTCTTATCCATGCACACTTTGAGAGCAGGAGTTAAAGCAGCTGGAGATGTGCTGCCTGTAGCATCACACCTTTCCATTGAGATAGACCCTATGAGGTGCTGCGCACTTCCACTGCTCTGAATCAGTGAGCTGGAGCACATTGGAGGCATCCATAGCCTGACTCTGCCCTCTCTGTTTCTTGCTCTTATGTAAAGCATTATTGAGTTCTTTTTCTTTGTCCACTCTGGAATCCTGCACAGCACTGGAGCAGAAAGCCAGACATACCTCTGGCTCTTAGCACAAGGCAGGATCAGAGCTTCCCATGGCAAACATGGAGAAACATTCACAAAGCAGAAAACAGACAGAAAACATTTTCTTCGTTCCCCGTTCTCCTGGCAAGTCTCAGTTCTCTCCACCAGCAGCTGTTTACAGGAACAAGGCTCCAGGTGCAACCACCAGCCTGGCTCCAGCTGAAAATCACAAAGGATCTTGCTTTTGGAAATGAGCCTTTTATCAGAGCCAAACTGAAGGTGGAGTCACCCAGTGCGTGCAGGTGAGAGCCCCTGCCCAGTAGAAGTCAGCTTTTCCTCAGCAGCCCGACCTGCCCCTCTCCTGCTCCCCCAAAGCAGAGCAGCTGCTGAGCCTTCTGGGACTTCTCAAGGTGCACCATGAGATAGTGCAAAACCTGACCCGGCTGACTGGATCTCTGCTGGCACACCGTCAGACAAACCAGCCTTCCTCTGATGATTTGGTGAACTTCTGAAGGCCAATTGATCAATACTATGCCAGCGAGGGTGGAGGAAGCACACGCAGTGTTAAGCATTTAGGGTGGAAGACCTGGACTGCTTCACGAATGTTTGTGAAATGAAATCTTGGCATTGAGCTGCATTTCGTACTCAGAAGTATTTATTTCATGGGACAATTTATAGAATAAATTGCTAGGATGCTTACCCATCTTATTACAACCCAAAACACCTTGGGATGCTTTGGCTAATCGTGATCAAATACCACCAAGCTGTCTTATAGCATTAAAGAAAATATTTGATTGCCAGAAATCCATTACTGAGTAGACATCTGTGCACTGAACTCAAACCGTGAGAGTATTGTTCACTGCTTTTTTTTTTTTTTAATTGCCAAAGATGGTTCTTTGTAATATGTCTTCTCACACTACTGTACAAACACAAGATTTGCATTGGCTTATGAAGTCCTAAGCCTTTGATACAGTGCATTAATTAAAAATGTTTCATTCACAAGAGAGGAAGGAGAAAGTTTTACATGAATTTCCACAGAGCTTTCTGCAATTTCAGGAAGAGATGCAGGGCTCTGCATAGTGTGATCTGGGGAATCTATAGGCACTGTGAGCCCACTGCAGTGCTGCCTGTGATGGGCAGGGAAGCACCAACACAACAGCTTTAAGGGGCATGGTTTAATGGGGAAATACTGGTGGTAGGAGCATGGTGGAGCTGGATGATCTTGGAGGTGTTTTCCAACCTTGGTGATTCTGTGATTATCTGCTAAGCAGTGCTACACATAGCAGGCTGATTCTGTGCTCCAATGGCATGAAAAGCTTAAAAAGTCTGGTTTCGAACACAAAATAATTGTGCCTGTTGCCCATTGACATCTCATAGCGGAGATGCTCCCCTGGTTTTGGGAGAAGCCCTGGTCTGTTCTCTGTTCCTCTTTGGAGCGACAGATTTCCCTACAGTTTGGTGAAGGATTAAATAATCTGCCCTTTGTCATGGTGATGGACTGTCAAATCCGGGACTCAGAACAGGAACTGCAATCTAACAAAATCTCTACTTGAATGCATCCGAGCAGAGGCTCAGAGGAGTTTCTGGAGAAAAGATTGTTCTTTTTCCCCTTTTGGGAACCTTGGTTGGAAATGCAAGTCTCCATTTGTATGAGCCTCAAAGGGAGTCTGTTTCTTGCGGTACCAGCCTGAAGTAGTGCAGAGGGGAGCTAAGGGGTCCTACCAGGAAAGAAAAGGATACTGGAAAATGAAGATAATGATGAGTCCAAGGAGGTGTGTTCTCAGCAGAAGGCTGCTCCAGTAATACCTGACTGCGTGAACACCAGGGCCAGGGGAAGAAATTCAGGAATGTTCAGGAAGAAGTCAGCTTCCAGGCTCTGTTGTCACATCTGATTAAATCCTTTGTTCCCAGCAGCCCAGAATTAAATCTGCAATCAGCAGGACTTGGGAGTCTGCCACTGAAAGGACAGTTCACCTGCTCCAAAATCTAGAGATTAGATCTTCCTGAGACAGCATCTGCAATCCCTGTGGTTGTCTCTGTAAGCCAACAACCCCAAAACTGTTTTACATCTAAAAAGGGGGAAATAAAAGTTTGTTTAAAAGCACCATGGTCCTATGAAAACCTAAGATGTCAACATGGTCAGGAATAAACGCAGAGCTGAAGGCTCAAGTTAGGTCCCAAGTGTCTCTCTCTTCTTGCTAAACCAAGACATCATACTCGATCTTCTGCCTGAGCAAAGGGACAGAAGAGGCCCAGCAGTCACAGGCTGAACCATGTGAGTAGAGGGAAAGAGAGAGGCTGCTGTTAGTGTAGGTAACCCACAGGATTCCATGCAACAATTTATAACGATCCATTTTGTGATGGGTGCTTCTGCAAATAACCTTGACTCCACAGAGTCTCATTTATTCTCGAAAATATAGTTCTTGTTACTTATTCCACGCTATTTCCCTCTTAAGAGATCCCCTCACCTGGTACATCACATGTCCAGTTTCTCAGCAGGAATTACCAGCACAGGAAACCCACCACACCAGCCTCCCCTGTTGAACAGGGCACAGTGAAGGTGGGCAGTGGGTGGGAGAAGGATGGACCCCACGTCAGAGGAACCTTTTCCTACCACACCTTCCCTCTTCAGACCTCTCTTGGAACAGCTTCTCCAGCTCTTGCTCTGGCCATGTCTTTAAAGAGAGCTGGATTAGCATGTTGCAGGCTGCTGAGTTGTAGCAAAGACTGGAAATTCAAAGAAAGCCAAAGATAGAGAACGTGGGGATGAGAGCAGCACTGCCAACCACTCCTGCACCCATTGCTGCGCTGGAGCCTCCCATGGCCTCACCACAGGCTTCATGGAGGGGAGACAGCCAGCATTAACCCCTGCAGAGGCAGGGACACGTACACTGAGCCCACAGCCCTGGATGAAGGACCTCACATAAGGCAGATGCCATCCTGAGAACCCTCCTGAGCCTTGCAGACGCTGTGTGCTGTTAGGTAACCTCAAATGCTCAGTTTCCTGCCCCTGGCAGCAGCGAGCAGGCTGTCAGTTGTGCTCAACACCACCAATGTTAAGCAGGGTGGGGGTCGGGGTGAGCTGCTCACCAGCCCTGAACAGATCCAGCGAGCAAATACGTTAATTTAAAAAATAATGCAAGCAGTGTGCAGTGATTTGTGGAGCTCATTAATGCTGGAAAACAGCTTTGACATCTGCACATTGTTCAGCCGAGCCTTCACCATTCAGGGCTTTTGGATGTTCCCAGAGAGCCCATGCAGCAGCAGCAGCGTCCCTGCCTTGTTGTAAAAACCCTGCAACTTCCTCCTGCAATTCTGACAAATGCCTCTAAATACAGTCGTTAATAGCATGTCCTTGTGAGGCAGTGTGAAGTTGTATTTGATGTTCCTGAGCAGCTTGGAGAGTAATTACCTTTAACACAATGGGTCTGACTCAGGTTTTGTGATGAAAATATAGTTTCAGTGACAGAAATATTTGTTTAATTACTCCATATGCACATAGGTGATGCTATTCATGTTTGTCTGAGCCTACATCACTAGCAATTAGCATCTGCTGCTGAAATCCTCAACAATAGCTATTTTGTGATCATAAAAGGGACAAACTCCCTCCCTCTTCACAAACAACTGTGTGTTTTGCTTCTTGCTGATAGCAACTGGGATACTGAATTCTTGTAAATATCTGAGTAGGTCATGTCAAGAGCACAAGCTATTGTCTGTGTGGAGGAGAGCTTATTACAGGTTTATATTTATCCATCTAAAAGCAGATCCTCATTAGGCTACAGACATCATAGCATCCTGCCATCAGCTGCTAGTACAATCTGTGCAGTTTAATTAGACAAGTCCTGAGGAAGAAACAAAAAATGCTGAAGGAAAGTGCCCAAATCACTAGATTTCAGCTTGTGGCCCAGCTGAAATCCTGAACTTGAGTCTCTGCTGTTCTCATGTTCTCGTGCACCATCCTCTCACTTCCCAAAGGCAATGGTGCAAGCCAAGTACCATTGGGAAGTCCTCCATGGGGAAGACACTGATCACAGAAGGTGACTATAGATACAATTTTCTGTCTGTGTCTCATTTAGAGGTGCCTTAATTCTATAGGAGGAAAGGTCCCACTATCTTTTCATAGAACAAACCACTCCAAAATATTTCAGTTGAACAGCCACAGCTCATTGCACCTCGTGGTTTGCAGTCAATAGGAAACACTTTCAGACTCTCAGGGCAGAAAGGACTGCTTTACCTTGTCACCATGATCAAATCCCTTATTCCAAATCTGACCTGGGATTAATTTACCATTTTGGCTAAATATTTTCTGGGATCTGCGCTTTGAATATAGGAGGCACAGGCCATTCTATGCGGTCAGATCCATCACTGGGTGGGTCACAACACTCCAGCAGCCTTGTGAGTCCTGTGATGCCCGGAGTCTTTGCTTTAGTGCAAAATGATTGCATCTTGGGAATTGCAATGTAATTAAACTGCCAACTTCAGAGGAGAGAATGGGAGCCACCAGCAAAAGTATCCCTTTAGCAATCTCTCACTCCAGGCAAGCACTACTTAATCTGGACTGAGTCATGTCAAAGCTCTCCAAATCCCTCCCCCTCCAAAGAAAGGGAAACATTATATGATTTTAACAAGAGAAAACCAAAGTGCACTGCAGCCTATGGAAACATTTTCTTCCAGCACTGTTGTGGGGACTGCAGTCTCCCCAGAGTTACTGCTGGGGTCAACACAAGGCCAGTTCCATTTGTGATAGATCTTAATGATGGCACATGATGTGTTAATGGATGGCACAGAGATGCTGTAGGGATGAGAAAAGTGTCAAGCACTGGAATAAGAGACAGAGAAAACCTGTTACAGTGACTGAAAATGAGCAAAGGGTGCTGCTGAGTGAAACCCCTAATTTGTCATAACCTTATTTCCAGAATTTCATCACTGGGAGCTGTCAAACTTCCCCTACACAGTTTCAAGCGAGGCTTGCTTGTACAGAATATTGTTGATAGAGAAGAGGGTAGCTCTCCTGTGTATCTTCACTTCTGTCACTGTGTGAAGGAAAATCTCACACTGCAAGAGGAAAACAGAGTAAATGATATGTGAGAAAATGCATTTCCACACGAGGATTATTTCCCTGCAAATAAGATCTTGCTAAGCATCATGGGCCCTGCAGAACATGTCAGCCTGTGCCTTTGGAGATGCTAGTAATTTCTTGCATAACAGGGAGAGCTTTTGCCTTCCACTGATGAGGGCCTGAGTGCATTTGGCAAAGGCTGGTCTTTGATGGCCTTGAGGCCTCTACAGCACACAAACTGACAGATCTAAAGTCACAACATGGTAGAGAACAGACTGAGAAGCTGTATGCAGCATGTGCAGCACGCGTGTGCCATGGGACATTCTCATCCAGCATCCATCCATGAAAATCAAAACAGCCCTACCCAAATCTCCCTGTCCAGGAAGGCTGGATTTTTGTCCCAGGGTTTTGAGCCACCTTTTGTTACCTTTTTGATGCATTTTATTTCCCACAGGTGATGATCACTATGTGCTACCTCTGGAGTTACAGTTCTGGTGACACTCACACCTACCTTTACTCTTCCAACCATCCCAGCTCTCACCTCACTCTCATTGAGCTGCTCATCAAGTGCCCAATCCTACAAACAGAGACTTGTGTTTCTGCAGAGCACCATTGCACTCTCACACATTGGACTGGGCTTTTCCAAGGAGCACCTCTGGGGGCTTCTCCTGCTGTGCTCTCGGTCACCATCCCCTGAACCAATATGAGAACCAGAGACAGTTTTCTGACTCTAGTGATGGATTCTTTACTCTGTGGTTATAGTTTGACTTTCCATGCTAAACATGCACAAAATTGAGTAGAAACATTCATGCTGTTGGAAGAACTGAATTTGCACTTGTTGCTGTTTTCTGCTCAGAGTTTTGTTTCTGTGATCACATCCAGAAATTACTCATCCCAAACCAAGACAGGCATGTTAGGCTGGGTGAAGGGATCTTTCTGTTGCAGAGAGAAGAGCTACATTATTTTAGTACAAGCCATCTCCTTTGTATGAATCTATGCTTATGGTAAAAAACCGTGGTGCTTTAGCAAGAGAAGGCCTTCAGTATGGGTCTTCTACATCAAGAAGGAAGTTTTGTGTGCTGTGTAGGATGAGGATGGAGGCAGCCACTATCTGAAAAGCTTTGGAGCACCAACAACTGAGCGTGATGCCAATGGGAGGAAGAGTTGGTCCGAACTGTGCACATGGTGAGACATAGGGACATGCCACGGGGCTGTGCCATGTGGGCAGAGTCCTGCTACCCACTCTGCTGAGCTGTTGAATGGTTCCACTTCCAGCTTCAGTCAGTCTTTGCTGAAACTGTTTTGGCATTGTCTCCTGACAGTTGGTTTCATGTTTGCTGCCACTCACGGCAACCAAAATCCCCTCTGTCAGAAAGCTTCTGCTCTGTGTACTCATAGCACTACCAGAGATGGTGAGACCAAAGATGTTCCCCCAGCATCACATCTGGGCAACTGCCCTGGAGACCCTTTGTAGGCAATGGGGAGAAACAGCTTCCCAGGGAGCAACTGCCTGCATGGAAGAAATCACACCCTAGGAGGGTGATTTGTCTTTACTGACTTTAAAGTCCACTTCAAGAGGGGTTAATGCTGAATTTTATTTCTGCCTTCAAACAATATTCATTTTTAGACTAACTCATTTCCTGTTGCCAGGCTCTGTAGTGTGGGTTCTGTCTCTTTGTTCAAAAATGCAGGAGAATTGGCAGCTGTCTGCTCAGCACTGAGGGTTGGGATGCTTCATCTGTGCAAGGTGCAGGTCTTGAGGTCTCTGTGAACAGACTTGACCACAGGCTGTGTGAACTTTACTACTAGTCCAAAGCACACGTGCAAAGAAAACAAGCTCTGCCTAAACCAGAACACAAAGAAAAAAAAAAGCTGTGGCAGAGAGGGCTTAACAAAACACTTCTTTCTGATAGGCTCTATCCACCAGCTGTGTCCACATTCAAATTCTCAGTGTTACATGCATTCCTGGACATCCTTCAACCACTTGAATATTTGCAATAAACAGATTGCTGCTTCATTCACTGATGAAACAGGTTTGCTTTCTAATGACTGAGTCCCTCTTCCAGAAGGTGAAAGTTCTGCAGAGCTCAGCTTATCCATCCAAGTAGGTGCAAAAAGAAGACCAGTGCTTCTTGCTTGGGCTTTAGTTATTGGAAAGACACAGAAAGGTGAGGGGCACATGTATGGGCAAATCATTGGTCAAAGCATAAAAATTTTGGAAGAAGAAACAGAAGGTACATTGCTTATGGACAGGCTGCTCTGTGAACTCTGAGCAAGAGTAATAATAACAATTAATAACACAATGCTTGAATTATTGATAGTAGTAATTCATAATTGAATAACTGATTTCTAAGCACTATTATGGGGACCCTTGTCACATTAACTCAAAGTATTTTGCAAGCCTCAATGAATTAATGTCAGGATTATTTTTTTCACAGCCAAAACTAAAATGAAACAGAATCTCTTCAGACAACTCCATCTCTGTATAAACCCCATGCACATTTCCCTTAGAGAGATCTGTCATGAAAACCACCAGGGTATGGTGATGGCTCCTCAGATCTCCCATCAGCATGAGGCTTCCATGCACACGTGTGGACTGGTGGCACTGGTGGTACTGGAGGTGGGCCCTGCTGGGGTGGTTGGGACAAGATGGGAGTAACAGGTGAATGTGGTGCAGAATAATGGCCTTAAATAAAACCTGTCTTCTGGACTCTTTCCTTTTCTCATGGACCAGGAAATAGCCTTTAATTTCACCAACCTGTGAATTTCTCTTTTCAATAATTATTTTATTTTCAATACAAATGCTTTTTGACTCAAGTGGAGAAGGAGAATCTGCCACATCAATGGACATTCTGGCTACTTACAAGATTGTAGTAGGTCAAGCCCCACCCTCTTCATCTAAGATTAAATGATGAAACTTCCCATTCAATGCAATCAGTTCAAATTTTCGCTCTCTTTCAGACCTCTGCTCTTTCCCCATTCCTGTTGGTGTCCTTTTGGATTAAGGCTGCAGAAAATCTCCTAGGCAGTGCCTTTCTCATACCGTGCCAGTTATAATCATTTTCAGATTCTCCATAAATAATGCCTCGGCTCCAAAGCATCTCAAAGTGTCTTTCTGCCATCTGTAGCAACTTGCTGTTCCTATCAGCCATGCAGTGGTTTTATCATTCTTCCTCCACAAGGCTTTGACTGCTTCTTTTGTGATTTCCAAGGATTAGAATATAAATAAGAATATTTATTTTCCAACCACAGATAGGCTTGTTTTGAGTAGTAAAAATCATACAGATGGGCAGTGGCTGTTAAAACCATTCTATTTTCTTTCTGTATATCAGAAGGTTCCCATTCACCTTGAGCTCTGACACTCCAGAACGCACTGCTCTTTAGAATTAAGCTCACGTTACCAGCAAAGAATCAGAAGGCTAAAGAAAAGATTTCCAATTGTTGATGGAAGCACACTTCATTTCTTCACCTCTGAACTTTAGAAAGTATTGCAGATAATTCTCACTGTAGCACACATATTTATATTGCCCTTGGTCAGTCCCTATTGCTCCACAGAGATCTCGGGAAGGATTTCCTCCATTACCTTCCCAGGTACCAAGGTGAGGTCGAAAGACCTGTAGTTCCCTAGGTCCTTCTGGAAGATGCATGTGATGCCTGGCTGAACAACACAGTTCCTGTCATTCCTAATCATTGGCACCACTTGTGTACATGCTGATGTGAGCATGGACAGGGCATCTTTTGAAATCAGTCTGCATCCAATTCAGAGGCATGAAATGAGGTTGGGAAATGCTGCAAATTGTATTTGATTAGCAAGAAAGAACAATGACTTTAGAAATATTTTTCCCACTATCTCCAACTCTATTCTTCTGCTTCCATTTTGACTCGTTGCAAAACATGGAATTAATTGGTTGCTAGAACAACAGACATTTGGCCAGCTGCTGATTATCACTGCTGTGTCTTTTGGGCAGCAGAAAGGGGAACTGGTGGATCTGCACTGCTGCTTGGGCTGAAGGCAGCCTCAGGATTAAATCAGAGTTACAACACAAACTCTCTTGGAGTCCAACCTCACCTTGAAATATGTGCTCTTCAAAGTGCAGTGCAACTTTGCGTCTCTATCCATCAGTCTGGAACTTCCAGGAAGTCTCCAGATCTGACTGGGAAGATAAAACTGAGAAAGGCTGCTAGGAAGGGACCTTGGCCTGAAACAGGACAATTGCATGGATCAGGTCACTCTGGATTTATCTGAAACTTTAAAACCTCCACAATCAGACCTTACAGCCTCTTTGCATGACCTCTTGCAGTGCTGCTCGACACTCCTGATATTCCTGATCTGAATTTTCCTAGTCTGAATCTCCTCAGCTGTAAGTGGCTTCTGTCCTTTTTCATGCAGTAGGAAGTTTGATTTAATTGCAGGCTGCCACAGAGATGGAAGACCCCATCTTCAACACCATTGCACCTAGGAGCCTTTGGCAGTCTATACATGGGCTTCAATCACAAGGCATAGGCTATTCCCCTGAGATGCCTCAGAGAGAAGAGCTCCATGCATGCAAACCTGGCCAGCCCTCCAGAGCAGTAGATTATTATTTAACTTCTACTTGGGATCCCTTTGGCACTACACTGACTCAAAGCAAGGTGTGGTTATCATCAAATCAGTGATTCAGTGTTGAAGTCATAGAATCATAGAATGCCTTGGGTTGAAAGGGACCTTAAAAATCATATAGTTCCAACCCCCTGTCATGGGCACATTGATCTCCTCCAGCTCTGGCTGCCCAGGGCCCATCCATGGCCTTGAGCACCTTCAGAGATGGGCCACCCCCAGTTCTATGGGCAGTTGTGCCATGGCCTCACTGCTCTGACATCAAACCTAAATCTCCCACCTTTTTATTTTAAAACCATACCCCTTGTCCTTGCCCACTCCATGCACAAACATCCATCCATCCTGTTTGTCTGCTCTTGTTACTCCCTGCATTTCCACAGCCTTTGTAGACACTATAAAAAGAAAGAAAGAAAGAAAGAAAGCAGCAGAGACAGCTGCTCAGTGTAATCCAGGAGATCAACAGCAAAGCAAATACTTGAACCCCAGTCATGGCGCTCATCATTTTCACCTTAATAGACTGGTAAAACCAAGGTGAACTGGCCTTCCCACAAGTTAGACTGATCCTTCAGTCCCACATCACAGCTGCCTGCCCTGTGCTCACATAGAAAACACTTAATTCTCTGGGCTAGATTAGCTTCTGCCTTCCACTCTCTTCCTTTCATCTTTAGGTTCACTGACCTGGTTAACATCTTGTCTGCTTTTCCTGGCAAGCAGAAAACTTGTGGATTACTCTAGTGCAAAACATACCTGCTCAGCAGAGCTGTTCTGGAAAGCATCTGACTTCAAAGAGCTCCTTGGTATGGAGCTCCTTCAGATCTACAGGATGGATGTTAAATCACATTGTTACATTCAAAACATTAAATATTGAGAAATGAGTTTATTGTTAGCAAATCTGATGTCTTAATAATATATAATAGACCAAACTATCCAGTGTTTACAGAAAAGTCTCCCAGGTGAAACAATGAACTTGTTTTGCAAAATCTCCCTAGCATCTACCCTTGTTCTCTGCAGTTACGCTCACCCTCCCTGTGACCTTCAAGGTCCTCAAAGGAACCCTAGGGGAGATGATGACAAGAATCCTCCAAGACAAGCACGATGCTCATCTTGAGCTTTTCTTCTTCTTCATTCTTGGCCTTCTTGAGCCTATTTACACCCAATTGCAGATCGTTCTAGAGTCCCTCCTGCTGTTAGCAAGGCCATCTACCAGGGAGCATGGCTGATGGAGTGGCACATCTGGTCCCACACTGATTGTACTCAGTGAAGTTCATCAGTAACTTTGGCCGGCTAAAAGCTGGGCTTTCCCAGGACCAAATGGTGATCTAGGTTTGCCCTGCAGGCTGTGGAAAGTATTGCAGTCATAGAGTGCTCAGAAGCCCAGGTTTTCCTTGATGTTGGCAAATCCAATTTCACATGCAGTGAGCAGGACAAACAGCCCATCTTTGTGGGTGCCTCTTAGTGACAGGACACACACAGGTATCATCAGATCAGATCAGGTGTATGGTCCCCCTAGCAGTATCTTGTGCAACCTGCATGGGCTGCCAGCAGAGGCTTTCTGCTCCCTCCAAAATAGACATTTCTTACACTTTTTCTGCCATGCTTCCAAATGCAGTCCGATCCACAAAACAAAATCTCTGAAAGGCACAGCTGGAGGAGGATTTGCACTAAGCTTTTTCCCCCATGCCCAATTCCTACTTTACTCATGCATTGCTCCTGGTCAGAACACTGTTTTCTCATTTATGAAGTAACTCAGTGCAGAGTTTATGTGAATGCTTTCCTTGCTGCAGGTGCTCAACAGTCTGCTGTTAGAGGAGAACATCCCTTGTTCAAAACTAAAACCACTTTTGTTGGATGCTGATCACGAAGCATGTTTATGTATCTAGAGAGGACAGCCTTAAAGCACATAGGGGCTTTCTTGCTGCAAGGAAGTAGTGAATAATGCATCCCTCAAAAACCTCCTTTGAAAGTGCTTGGTGAGTGTTCCCATCAGAAATCCCATCTTCCAGTCTTCCTGTTAAACAGACAGAAGAAATGATGCTTTGAGGTGTCTCTGACCCAGCATCTACCACAGAGTGGCTTAAGCTCATGGACAACACAGAAACAGTACGGAAATATAATTAGCAGCAACAAACATCACTAACAGTGTGCTGGAGTGAGATTCTTTTCTGCAGAAGGTAAGGAGGAGCTTGGGATGCTCAGATCCTGCACCCATGCAGCCCTGCATCTGCAGTGTGAACTTTACAGGAGCTTCTGCTGTTTTGTACATAACGCCATGGTCTAAGGGAGATAACAGGTCATGTAATGAGGACCAGAATTCACATTTAAGCCAAGCTTTGATGCAAATCTGGCTTTTGCCTCTATTTACAGCTGATAAATGGGATTTACATGCTGTTATATCTGTGGGACCAGATAATGTGGGACCAGATAATAGGTCACTTGCTTTAGTGCTATGGCAAGTGCAGGTAAAATCTGAAGAAAGAAAGTAATAATCTCTCTGAAAAGGAGTTATAAAGTTAAGAACACTTTTAAGCCTCTGTTCTTGAATGCCTGTGTCCCTCGTAATCTTCATGCTCATAAGATGTGTTATTGCCAAAACTAAACAAGAGTGCACAAGTTAATACCATAAACACACACAGGGCACACACTAAAGGATCCATGATTTCCTTCAGCTGCCAGAGAGCATTCAGTAAGGAAACACAAAGCCAGTCATTATCTGGAAGCTCCAGGTAACACAGGTGTGTGTTGCTCCCTGGAGCATCTCACCCTGGGGTCCATCTTGGTGGCCACAAAAAGGAGACAAGGGTGAATGATGAGATGCAAAGGCTGGAAGTTTCCAGAGAAGTAATGAGGCTTGGATACGTGGTGTTTCCAGTACAACATCCCAAGCAGTTGTGTTAGCACTGACAAGGAGCAGTGATGGCAGGGATGAAGATGTCACTGCTGTACTATTAAGCAATGGCCATAGTGAATAAGGGGCAGGAATCAAAGCCATGTGTGCCTGCTTGCAGGCAGGTTTCTCATGCACATTTGATTCCTGTTGGTGTCACAGCCCAGGAAAAATGAGTATTTGCATTCCAGGGGCAGAGACAGGGAACAAACTGCCAGATCCTGCTCTTCTAGACAGGAGGTTGATTTAGGAGACCAAGCTGGACCCCCATGTCTCCTAGATTATGCAACCAGAACTAATTACAACTCTTTGCCAAGGAAAAAGAAAGGGAAAGACATCCAGACTGGGAATTGGAGCAGCTCTGTCTTGGAAGACAAAGCTAAGAAGTCTGTGTGGATATAGGCTGTAGGTCATTACCTGAAACTCTGACCACTGGTGACTAAAGGTCGTTTGCATCCCACTGACATTCAGGAATTCATTTGATGCTCCCTCAGGAAGTGGTTTGATTTCTCTTGCAGATGGATCTTCATGGTGCAGGGAGCTTCCATTGCCTTCAGGTAACCTCCTGTGTGCAGCCCACAAGGTCTTCCCACTGTTTTGCCTTGCTACACCTCTGTGCACAGTCCAGGTTTCCCTCCCATACACTGTGCTTGTTTTCTAACACTGGAGAACAGATGAAGTCCCCTTTGGAAGCTTCTGGCCTTCTGGCATTTTGTTTTTCTAAATAACCATGGTATTTCTGCAATCTGTCTGAAAGCAATTAGTAAACAGGAAAGAAAAGGGAAAACCATCAAATAAATTAATCAAAAAAGAAAAAAAAAGTAGTTGATGTAAGTAATTACTGTGAGAAGTCAGGTCTGCTTCAGCTGGGTGTATTTTTTGAGATGTGCTGGCCTGCTGTGACACAGCCATTTGTAGATCTGCATCTGCATGTCTTGGGGGACTTTGCATTGGTTCCAGGGAGAAGGAATGAGCTGCTCTGAATTCTTCCAGAGCTGTAACCTGCTACAGAGCTTTATCTATTATCAGGGAGAGTAGAAGTGAAAGCACTGAATGACATCTCTAATGGGTCCTGTTGTTAGTGTCTCATTTCTGGCTTCGAGAAAGGCAATTGGATTCTGGAGTCTCTTGGAGTGATGGATAAATGACAAGCAATTTCATGAGCTAGAACTGAATTGATGTGAAAGCAAGAAGCTAATTGGATTATATACTTGTCAGGAGTCTTTTTTTTCCTGTGCTGTCAGAGATACGGGTTGCTTTGCACAGAGGCAAGTCAGAGCTGCACAGTGACCAGCACTCCTCTCCCAGTGAGAACAGGACCAGTGGTGACAGCACCTCATATGCCCTCAGGTCTCAATTCCCCAACTTTAGCAGTGCTCCTCCAGATCACCACAAAAAGAAGAAAAGCAGTGGGTTAACAGGTCTTCCAAACAAATCTGCCCTCATTTTTGTCAAGTACCTGCGTGTTCCAATCTGTGTGGTGCTCCCACCATTTGGGGCAGTGCAAGAAGAGCAATATTCCTCAAAGTCATACGCTGCGGGAGAATGAGAAGCTGCTGATAAAGACATTGAGAACAAACGTAATGAAAACTCTTCCACCCTAAGGACATTAAGAGGAGGGAGAGTGGCAGCCCAGGGAGTTTGTGCAGTTTCCCTCCTTAGAGGATTTGAGGATGAGAGCAGGAGAAGTGCTGAGCAAACTGTGCTGTTCTTAGAGCAGACATTGCTCTGAAGATGATATCAGCCTATAGATCTCCCACCATCCCTTTCCTCCGAATTACCTGATGATGCCACAGCTTAGGAACTGGATCTGTCTTCAGAGTGACCAATACAATCTTCTCTGATCTTTTAATGCAGAAGCTATTTATGTGAAACGAATATTCCAAAATATCCAAAATGATTTAAATTCATGGCACTGTTCCATGCCACGAGGAAGCTTTGGGACAAGAAGTCCATGAAAATTCTGCTATTGAGTCAACCTTGTCCCTACACTTAGAAAACAGTTGACTCTTAGCAGAGTCACATTGCATTTATGCACATGGGTAGGGGATTTTGGCACCAGCCTGGTTATCACTGACTACCCCATGATATTTAAGAGGAACGTGCTTGGCATCAGCTTTGTCTGTAACTGATGTCATCCCATTTTGTCGGAGACATGAAATACAGTCTTTGCTGTTTACTTCAAAATGCAAGATAAAATGATCCCTAAATGAGATGGAGAGTTGGCACCCTGTCCTAGGTAGATTTGGCCAGAGGGTGTCTTATGCATTGCCACAGTCATCTCCTGTGGCAGACTTAGAGGAAGCCTGACCATCTCTCAGCACTGTTCCTCACCCAGGGTGGTGGATGACAGATCCCTGAAGGCACAGCGAGCAAGGACCTGATGGGAATTATGCTCTAGATGTCTTTGGAGCCTGGCCTGTTAGAGTTGTTTCTCTGCTAGGAAAGGAAGATAGGAAATATACAGTCAGTGCATAGGAGAGGGTACAGTCCTTGTTTATCTGGATTGTGGCCTGGCGTGTCCCAGGGAAGAGTGCATCGTGTAACAGCAGCTGCCAGAGGATGGCAGCAGAACCGGCATAGTGAAGGAGAAGCTCCGAGTCTTCTGAAGTCCACAAAGCTCCTCTGTGCAGCTACTGACTACGAGAGGCTGATCAGCCCTGCAAGCCCTCCTGGCCCCAGAACACTGCAGGACTCTGGTGTTCAGGGTGCTGCAGTTTGGGGCTGGAGAGGACGCAATCCCCTGTGTCCCAGGAAGCAGGAGGTCACTGCCTGGAGAGAGGTCACACTGACAGCAGCCTCACAGCTGCTTTGTGTCCCAGGTGATACATCAGGACACAGCAGGAGACAAGTCCCTCCTGGAGATGCTCCTATCAGTAGGATATCTCTGCCCAGCAGTAAGTTGGTGCCTCTCCTATCTTCTCTACTGTGACTGACGTGCACAACACTCAGGCCGTGGGTACACAAAGGCCTACACAATATGACAGTTATGGTGCATTCAGCAAGAGGAAGGTCAAATGAAACCCTTGGTGAAGATATCCAGCCAGGCTGGATGCAGGTGCAGCCAATAATTCCCATGCTCCAAAGTCTGGTGAGGTGGAAGCTGAAGCCCAGAAGAAAGGTACCCAGCACAGCAGTGTTTGTGTATTGACTCAAACATAAGGTGATTGCTGCCATGGAGCTCAGAGGCCAGAGACATGAAGAGATCTTGGTGGCCAGAGGGCATTTGGGTCCATCCAGGTGTTAAATCTGCTGAATCAGATCTTTATTCTTTGTCTGCGTGCTTGGAGGAGCCTTCAGAGAAGGGATTGGGCCAATGTCAGAAGGAGAAAAGAGAGCTCCATCAGTGCGAGGGTCGTTACTGATTGAAGGAATTGATTCTGACTTTTTAGATGTTTATTTTTCCCTGTTGTCATCAATTTTAATTACATTCTCTTTATGGATTTCTCGTCAGGTGGTTCTGTCATTTGGGTTTCAGGATGCTTTGTAATCTCTGATATTTAATCATTTCTGTTCACAGGCATTTTTCCCTTTAAGACTGCCTTCACAATGGGCTGTGCTGTTCAGAAAACTACAAGTTTATTAAACAAACAGGGATCTCAGGGGACAAAAGAAACACTGCAGCTGCTGGCTATCATGTTCAGAGTATACATTTCCTATTGCGGCTCATTGGAAATGCAGCATGGGCTGAAACTCATCACTATCATTTGAGGAATACAATATGCAGCAGAGCAATTGAAGCCACCAGTGCTGACAGGCTCAGCAAAAAGGGAGCACTGAATTCCTCGAGGCTCTGGAGCTCTCCTCACAGGTTTGATTTCCAGCTCTGCACTGGGACACCAGCAAGCAATTTCCCAGTTCTCTGGACTCTGCTAGAGGACAAAACCAATGGACTTTGATGGTGGTTCCATCATCATGTCTGGAAGACTCCTGGGTCTAGAAATCAGTTCAACTCATCCCCAAAACAATGCCATGCTTATAAAGCACAGAAATGCTCGGAGGACTTCCATCACTGGTTCCCTTGTTTTGGAGGTGGAGGGAGACTCTGAGCTCTGCTAATGCGACTTTTTCTGCACTGTCTGGAGTATTAAATTGCCAGTCCTGACCCTGCTTGCTTGCTTTTTTTTTTTTTTTTTTTCAGTCCCATTACGGTGAAATCAGATTGCACAGTTTCATTTTAAATCCATTCCTGACCCAGCAGCTCAGCACAACCATTGATTACACCAGTGCTTTTTTATTTTTTGCTTTTTTTTTTTTTCCAAATAGGATGAAAACCTTTTCTATTCATAAAACATATGGGCTTTGTTTGGCTTTGTTTAACAAAGCTTAAATTTGAAGCTGCAGACTACCCAGTGCCTTCCCACAGCATACGCAGGCTGCACGTGTCCCTTGCTGGCAACTCATTCAGATCAGACATTGTTTGCCAAGAGATTATTCATCCAATATGCCCATTATTCACAGCATAATTTTCCTATTATTCATCAAATTCTGCCAGCCAAATTCCCAAACCTAGCAATACTTTCTGCTCTTCAGCATCAGAGTGAACTAGTCCATCTCCATGCATCACCCGAAGCGTCTCAGTCACTGATAGCTCCACCAAGGCCACCGGAGACCTTCCTTGCAGGTTCAAGAGGGCAAAGTCCATTGAAACAGCCCCATCCTTTGCCATTTGCTCACATCCTCACCCCAGTAGTGGCAGAGTGGTGCTGCTGATGACCACAAGCTCAGAAATGCCATATGATGCCCCATTGTTCCCATCATTGAGACCCAGTTCAGGTGTGGCCCAGTGCTGCAGAAGGGATCCTTCTTGTTGGGACCCTCAGTACATGGTGAGGAGAGCTGAGAGCTCTTCACCGCTTGACTTGGACAAACTGTGTTACATCCCAGATGCTTCCTGTCATTTCTTTCATAAGATATTAGCTAGTATTAAACCTAACCCGATTTCCTACATTAAAGCAGTTGCTGGCAGAGGTTATTTTATTAACACTTTATTTTTACATCTTAATTCTCAGATTTATTTCTTGATTCATTTAGGAGCACAATTGTCATGCAGCTAATGAAATAAGTAATATTTTCTCATTCCAAGAAATCTCATTAAGCTAATTAGCATGCTCCACCGGCAGGCGAGTTTGATTATACTCTTTTAAATGTGTATGTTATTTATTTCTTTGCTCTCTAGGCCCTGCCTTCTCCCTCCCCATCTGAAACTAAAGAAGGGCTGAGGCAATGATCTGTGTCACCCCCGAAGAAGTGCCACCAGTGCCTGGCACAGGCTGGCCAATGTTCACCTAGGGCAGGGGAACCTCCTGCATCAGCAGGTGAGCATCTCTGCTTCTGTAATAAGGCACTGCTGGAGCCCATCTCAGAAGCTCCCCTGTTAAACATGAGAGACAGAAGGGACGCAGTTCAGTGTCACTTCTTCAGCTCCATGCCATCTTTCTTGCACACACTGTTGGTGCTGTAGCAGTCTGTGCTTGGGGTGAGGTGCTCACTCCTTGGGGGTTCTGTAATGTGAGGACAGCTGGTCCAGTGCCATTTCTGATAGAATGAACTGCTTGTGCCTGTCCTTCCTTGTGGGTCCAGGCAGAAACCAGGACCAGATGAAGTGCAAGCATGTTGTTAAACCATGCAAAACTCTGTCTAGACATCCTCATTTCTGTTTGATTGTAATTCAACCAAGATCAGCTACTGATAGACTGACACTAAATCAAACAAAAAAAAACCCTGGATGCTGCTTCCTCCACCTATAAATTGAAGTCAGTGAATCAATCATGACAGTCACTCATGGAGAGCTCAGAACGTCCTGGAATTTCATTCCAAGCTTCAGGGTCCTCCAAGGACCAATTTGCAAAAGGGGTTGCAGGAGCTGGACAGCATTTTGATTCATTTATTCCAGCAAGATGCAACTGTGTCAAATGCATGAGAAAAACTGATAGGTGCCACAAGCACTATGTTACCCAAGCTGTGGTTTGACCAGTCAAATTCAGAGGTTAGAACTAGTGCTAACAAAAAGAACCAAACAGACCGGGTAGACTGGGGTTCACACCTGTGTGTGGCATAGGGAGGTGCAGAAATGGCTCTGTGTTTGGAGCAGAACTGGATGCCAAGCCATAAATGTGCTATGAAACAGACAGACCCAAAGCAGAGGAGCTGTGTGGAAACAGTTCTTTTGGCTTTGGAACCAACCACTCAATTCCCATTGGGTAACCTAAGAGTTTGGCATTCAGTACCACAGCCAGGACACGGGCAAGGCCTCGAGCAATCCAAGCACTGTTCTCATCATAGAATCACAGAATCTTTTGAGTTGGAATGGACTCCAAAGGCCATCTGGTCCAACTTCCCTGCAACGAGCAGGGACACTTACAGCTCCATCAGGTGCTCAGAGTGCTGTCCAGACTGACCTTGAATGTCTCCAAATCCTTTACATTTCTACCCTGAGAGCTTCCTTAAGGTCTTTTACACCCCGCATTGGGACAGATTACAGCTTCAGTTCCTTTCCTAAGGCAATCTGAAATGTCCTGTTTTTCGATAAACCTGATCAGGACATCCTGAACAGCAGCAGACCAGGATATTCTTTCTGCATCCTCTGGTTTTCACCATCTCGGTGCCCTTCTGACTAGAACATCCTTTTACAGTGCTTTAAGTTGTGGGATTGCAGCAGTTTTGCCATTCCTGGAGTTGCAAAATTTCCTTCTTGGAAATGATCAGCCCCTTGGCCTCACATCAGTTCATATAACATTGTTTAATGGGAGCTAATTACCAGTTTCTGCTGTGTTCTGCCCATCATCCTGACTGCAGCTTCTGGATATATGTCACATGGACCCTTTGGTCCCTTACAGCACAGACCACGGCATGTTCAAGGGGAGGAGATGTTTCTAGAAGCCCAGTCCACCAGAGGAGGTGAAGATTTGATAGAGAGCAGCTCCTGCCAGGCGGCAACCAGCAGAGAAATGCTGTTTGACAGGATTCTGAGCTGGTTTGATACTAACCAGCCCCATGTGAATAAAGAATTGAAACAATCTGACATAGGTCAAATACTCTATTCCCAGCCCAAGGGAAAATTGAATGTCTTTTAAGAAAAAAAAATGAAAATAGCTATTGGAAAAGGGGGAATGGCATCTCCCAAAGGAAAAATAATTGACAACATTCCTGAATGTGTCCTGCAAGAGGCTCAGTAGAGTCCAGCCAGGGAAATGGAACGTAGCTCCAAAGTCACAGGAAGGGCAAGCTCCCACCTGTGGGCAGCAGCATCCAGCTCTGCTCTGCTAAGTGCTTTGCTGCTGGCCATTTCCATTGGAAGCCTTGCCAGCACCCACTGCTGGATCTTGCATAAAAGAGCATAATGGCCTTTGTGCTTTCTTATCAGGAGAAAAATAAGTGATAACATAAAGAGCATTCCATCATTTGTCAAAGAGAATGCAGGTTCCCCATCAAACCCTCTGATGGATATGCTGGAGGAGCAGTGGATGAGTGTCCCTTCATTTCATGCTAGGAAGAAATGATGCTTGCCAAGTGGCTTCATAATTAACTTGTTTCTCCGTGCAGGTGGTGAATGCACTGTGCAGCTCACTCATGAGGCCAGATGGAAACCACATGTGTTTTGCTCCCAAGCAGAACACATTCCTCCCTTTGGGTTTCATTAAAAGGTGAGTGATGTTCTTGTAGGAGATCAGTGTGGAGAGTAATGAGGCCCCAAGGAACACATTTCCTGCAGGGCATTTTTTTTTAAGCTGAAGCTTAAGGTTTTCCATTTATCATGATTCTAAAAAGAGCTCTTGATTCCTGGTGATTTGCTCTAACAGGGGTGGTGGTATTGAAGCACAGATACCTGTACAAGGTGATTCAAAGGCAGAGGATTGCTTCAGCAGATATAACCACAAAAGGGCACTGGAGGGGGCTTCTAAGGGATATATTAATGTTTGCACTTACAAAACTGCATGTCATCTGCTACAAAACATAACAGAAGGACTGTGTCCTAAGAGAAGCACATCTATTCCTTACTGATCAGCAAGGAGAGGTGTTTTGTAAACACATGCTCTCTATCTAGAGACAGGACATCCATCCTCCAGTTACCTTCAGATGCATTAAGCTCTGCTGTGACAATATAAGGAAGGATGGGTTCTTGCGTGCTCAAGAATAAGACACAGCAGTGAGGCTAAATCACATGCAAGGAGTCAAAGATAGATTTACCATTCCATTATAAGATATATATTTGCACTTTCTCTCTTGAACATGCCACTATTATCAGTCCTTGCAGAGCTGTTACACCACTGCCTGTGCTTGGGAAGACCAAAGCCAGAATGAATGATTTCCTTTCAGTCCCTGGTTGCTCACACTTTAGGAACCAACCACTGATGTTTAAGCACAGATTCTTTAGAACAAATTTACTGCTTTGCTCTGCCCAGGACAGCAAGTTTAGGTTGGCTGCCACAATGAAAAAAATAAAAATTGTGGAATTACAAAGTCATTTTAGTTGGAAAAGACTTTTAAGATCATCAACCTGACCTAACAAGTCCCTTCTCTAAATTATGTTCCTTAGTGCCATGGCCATGTGTCTCTCGAATACATCCCAGGATAGGAACTGCCTCCTGGACAGCCCTTTTTAAATGCTTGGCACCACCCTCTCCATGAAAAATGTTCCTGATATCCCATCTAAACTTCTCCTAGTGCAACTTGAGAACATTTCCTTATACACTGAGTCCCCACACTCGGTTTCACCAATGCTTTCACCAGCAATAATTTGATCTGCAAGGCCCACGCTTCTGATGGCTCTTGGTAAAGACAAGACACTAAAAGTAAGTCAGGGTGCTGGAGGAAGGATCTGCCAATATTCCTGTTTCCAGATTGAAATAGAAGATGGAGTAGAATGCAAAGTAAAAGTAATAAGAAGAAACAAAAGTTTTCAGCTTGGATTGAGATCTGAGATCAGTATTTCTAGGAGAGTTCACGGAAAGGTGGCCCTCCAAATGCAAGGCTCATCCATCAGTCCTGCTGTGGAGACGTTCAGGATTAGTATAAGACCAACATGTAAAAGCTTAGCCAAAATTCTCCTTGTCCATTTTAATAATCAAGGAAAAGATGAGACAGGTCTGACTGAAGGTGATAGGATGGTTGGAGCACGTGTGATTGTCAGTCCAGCATGGCATTTGATATGAGTCCTCCAGACAGAGGAGCAAGTTCTGTAACACTGGAGAGATTAGACCCTGGTTTGTGATATAGAAAGAGCACGGGCAGCCTGTGTCCCACTGAGTCACTAATGCTGAGCCAACCTGGGCAGGGCAGCTGAAGAAGACATTGGTCACAGTAGGTGCCTTGCATGTCCTGGTCAGGAGGATATGCATACAGAACAGTGTGTTATTTTTTACATAAGGTCTTGTATAAATCAACGATCTTTTGCCAACAAAGCTCCTTTTCTGCTATTTATAAATGTGTTATTATACTGGAGCTATAGAGAGGGCAGCAGTAATGAGGGAGTGTGCCTGTTTTCTGACACAGGGCACTGAGATGCTTCCTGTTACAAACCTGACCACAGTGAGTCCTTATAAGGCTGAGGTGGAAGCTCTGTTTACTCTGGTACACACTCCATCATCATCTGTCATTAATTAATCTAGCGTTTCTGCAAAGTGTTAGCGATCCTTGCCCTGCCAAAATGCATTTCTCCCTCAGCTACTCTTTAGCCAGTGTAAGCAGAATCATATTGGCATGGTGATTAAGGATTATGAAGAGGAGACATTATCATCTCTGAATAATTTAATGAATGCACACTTAACATGAATTGTAGCTGTAAAATCAGACTGGCTGCATGTCAGGAAAGAATTCTTTGTTAACACATTTATGGCTTCTTTACTGCTTTCTGATAGCTCCAGGTAGGGCTATCGTAAAGGCTTAAGAATATTATCATAATTCACCACCAAAAAGTGTCATTAATGCAGATTTAGTGACACTCCTCCTGTGCTGCTCTGCCTGTTCAGGCACAGACTGCAAACAGAAGCAATGGACCCCAGCCCCCTCCTCTCACACCTCCCTGCTCCTGGGACAGAGATGCAGCTGGAGCTGCAGGTAGAGCTGTAGCTCTGTGAAGCATTCATTTTATGATTCATTGATCAAACAGAGACCAACTGCACTCACTAATAAATAATTATTCCTAGCCCAGCCAAAGCAAGACAAATCCAAACTTTTTTTCTACTGTGTAAGAGATGGAAAAAAACAGGAAAAGAGGAATCTCTGTGGCTTAGCTAATATTTTTTTGTCTCCTCTGGCTATGAAATAATGCATTTAGGTTTTGATTTTAAAATCTCAGAACAAAGTCTGTTTTACAGAGTGGTTTGGCTCAAAATCCTAATGGTCTCTTGTTGCTGGGAGCATTTGTAGGTGGTGCAGTCCAGTATGATCTGGAGAGAGGCACTGGGATGTACACAAATGATATGGAGCATACAGAGGTCCTGTGCCTTGTGCAGAGTGAAATACTGGGCTAGATTCTATTGCCAGTAAACAGTCTCAAAGAGCATGTGTTTCTTTCAAAGGATGTGTCCCCTTTGAACATCAGAACTGCTAAGAACAAGTTCTTGAAATCCAGCTCAGGTTGCATCTGTACAAGCCTCAAAGAACTCTCAAATGTTGCAGCATGCTGTGTGTCCTGGCATATTGGTCATCTCTTCTAATTCCTCAGTTCCAATGCTCACCAGCACACAGGAATCTCTTCCTGACACTCCACGTGGTGTAATGTGGTATAAAAGGAAATGAGAGCTCAGATTCCCAGCAGGAATGCATCCTTATTTAGCTGTCTTCATAATGTTTGCTCCCAAAGCTAAATTCATACATCTGACAATTCCACCAGCCCCTCTTCCCTGTCCTCCCCTGCTTTACAGACAACCTATACAGCCGACTTTACTGCCAGTTTTCCCACACTGCTGATTTATTTTTCATTTTGTTCTGCCTATTTCTATTTTTGTATGCTCTAACAACTGTTTTCCTCTTGTCCACCTCTTCAAAGCAAAACCCCCAATGCAAAGCTCATCTCCTTCAAAGCCTTCTCCCCATGGATGGCCACAGATGGTGTCTGACAACGAACAACAGCTTTCCTCCATCCATATTACCTGTGTGAATCCCTGAAGGTGACTGGGAAAATCAGGAGCTGCTGCCAGCAGGCACTTCCCATGCATAATAAAGCACAGGAGACTTTTTTCTGTAAGCATCATCACAGAGTCCTCAGCACTGCTTGTGTGCAGCGGGCAGGAAAGCTGGCAGCTTGGAGGCTCTGGAAATGTTTGTCTTGATTATCAATGTGGGCAGACACATGGGGCTTTTAGCAATAGGATGCTATCTGTCACATGGATCAACTTAAGGCAAATAAAGACTTAAGAAGATAAGAGTTAAAAGCTCTTCCCTTCTTACGTGCTTCCTTGGAATGTCTGCCTGCTTGCACTGCAATTAGAGCCACACCAGTTGGCTTTGGGATGTGATTTTTCCATTTGGGCTGTCAGTGTCCTGGTTATTCTCTGTGGCCCCTGCTCGCTCTGGTGTCACTCCATGGAAGATGACAGTGGCACCTTGTCCAGCTGGCACGCAGGGCTGGGAGCACATCCACTGCCAGCTCACACAGAGGTGTCACTGCTCACACAGAAAAATGAATGAACTCATGAGGAAAATTAGCAATTACCCCATGATGTCTTCCTTATGTCTCTGCTTCAGATTTCTCTCCGTGTGACACATGGCTTGCTAGGTTCATCAGGAATAAGAGGCTGTCGTAGTGCTCCAGCCAGCCACTGCAGCAACTCAAATACACAGCGGCACCAGCTCTGTGAAAATCCTGCCTGGACCCCAGAGAAAGCAGCAGTGGACACAACAGCATCAGGTTCGTACAACTCGCCAAGAGCTGGATTTGTTTCTTACCTGACAACTCCATTTATTAACGTCTCTTTTCAGGGAAGGCTGCAGCAGGTTGCTCTGTGATGAGCATGAGCTAAAGGACAGGTCTGCAGTGACTGCAGTACAGTATATGCAGGAGTTTCGTCGTGGTGTGAAGGCCTACGGCATTCAAGCTATGCTGCTGCAGCCCAAAAGAAATGTACTGGAGGAGAATCTCATGAGAGGAAACCCCCAGGCAAAATGACAGCAGGATTGGATAGCCCAGCGAAAGAGCTGCATGCATTCATTTGGTTATCAGTATCTTTACTGTGGCCTATGTAAGGAGTACTTTCCTGAAAACCTTGATATAACGATTGATAAATGTAAGAGCTTCATGTAATTCTTTGTTTTATCAGAGAAATCAACCAGGACTGATTCCAGCCAAAGCCTCTCCTGTCAAGGGCAGTCCAAACCTTGAGAACCTCCCAATCCTCACTGCACTGAGCAATAATCACATTTATGAAGGTCTTTTTCCATGGCTACACTAGAAATACTCAAAAGCCTATAAGATATACATAGTACAGACCACAGAAATGAACTCTTCTGGGAACTTAGGGAGGTTTGCATGTAGGATCAGCAGATGATCCTAAGACAGGGTCAAATGGAAACATGGTTTCGTATTTTGCAGACATTTAAGGAACCTGAGTCCATAATTTTTATTTGGATTTCTTCCAAGTATTTACTGGAACAAGAAAACCTTTAGAGATTCTTCCATCACTAATAGGTTTTCAACTGAATTGACATGAACTCAAGGAGCAAAGATACTGTATTCATAAAATTTAATAGCCCTTGTAATTAAAAATACAGAAAATATGCTTTTTTAAAAAAAGAAAAGAGGATAAGATCGCCCCTATAAATAAAGGTGTTGCTGTAAATCGTTAGCCTGAATCAAGGGCTGATGCCCAGCAGTTCAGCTGCACTGCCTTAACATTCTGAGCACTCACTTAACACTCTGCCCTCAGGTGCCCCACAGAGCAGCTGCAGAACCTCAGTAATGGCCAGAGAGATGCAGACTAAAGCCAGCTCCGTCCTCTGCAGCCAGCAGCCCTCAGGGCATCGCTGTCAGCCTGCATTTCTGAAGCATGCTTTAATGAATTTAGTATTTAGCATTTAGTGCAGCCACTTGACACCCAGACTTTCATATCCCCAGCTAACAGGGAAGGAGCTCAGGACATCTATGCTACGACTGTACTGCTCCGCCTACCACATAAATTTTGTGAGAAGGGAATTTTTATCTAGTAAATGTTGTCATTACAACTTATTATTATCATCCATCAATATCTTTCCTCCATAAATAACCTTCACAAACTTCTCCCTTCCATTCTTCAGAGCCTGAGAAGTTATGCAACTTCTGTGAGCCTCTGACAGGTAATTATACAGTGCCTTCATATTTATTGCAATAGGAAAGAAACAATCAGATCTGTCGTTCTTGAGGCTTTTGTACAGAATGTAGCTCCAGAGAGAGCCAATTCCTTAAAGCTGCTGTAGTGTGGAGCGGCTGTGCCATTCCCTTCAGTGCTGATCATGGAGCTCCCATCTCCCTTTGCAGAGGGGTGGAGGTAGAACCTTGGTACCAAGGCATATCCACCTGAATGAGTGTATTTGTGTCTCTTTCCAGCAGCCCCATCTCCACAGTGGATAGAAAGGCTTCAGCCACTTCCTTTCTTCCTTGAAGCATGTAACAATGCTAAGTTTAAGAAGCAGGGACACACAGTTCTCTTGTTCTGTTGCCATCAGCAGAGCAGAGGCATTCACGGCTGTGGCAGCAAGTGTCCATCACAGACTCACCATTGTGTCAAAGTGAAATGTTTGTGGCAACATCCCCATTCCAGTGACATTTGATAGGAACAGACTTTCTGATTTCATTGCAACACTGATGAAATACTCGTTCTTAATGATTTCTTTGGGTTGTCTTTTTATTTATTTATTTATTTTGAGCCTTTCTGCTTAAATATGAGTTATCAATATATTCTCTGCCCTAACACTGTTGAAAGAAAACATTTATGTCTTGATAGAGGAAGAAATTTTAATTACAACTGGTGGAAACATTTAACAAAACACATTTCCACAAAACCATACTGCCAGCCTGCTCTGTGGGAACATATTGGCTTGAGCATAGTTTTGGCAGAGGGTTTCTGAGTTTCAAGGTTCCCTTAGTGAAGAAACTCAGACTGAAACCCCTTCACTTCCCCTTCGCAGATGAATATTCAAGCAAATGCCATCAGCATGAAAATGCTGAAAGGTTTGGAGGTATTTTGTTTTTGTTTCCCCTTCATTACAATGTAAACAAAAATTTTGAAGCACAGAACACAATACCCATGTTCTATTGGTAAATTTTCTGTTATTGAAACATGGCAATTTGGCCGGTTCACTTTGGTGCAATCTTTTCTTTTAAAAGCCAGAAGACAAGAGAAGCAATGTAAGGGCACTGGTGAGCTGCCCATGATGCATAGGCATCCTATGAGAATGGAAAGCTTTCAGGGCCAATGCCCTGGTTGGAGAGTCCCAGCCATTCCCAGTTTTGCATGATCTGGTGCTGGCCCAGGGAAAGCTACTTCAATCTGCAAGGCTGAGAAAGGATGCAATGAAATGGGTTTAGACAGATCCCCAAAGGCTCTTCAAAGCTGAGCAAGCAACCAAGCCCTTATATTCCATTTAGACAACTTACAAAATGGAAAAAGACCAATGTGCACAGAGGAGGAAGGTCTGCACTTGGCTCAGTAGGAATTACGTAAAGGTTGATGGCTGCAAGCCAAGCTTACCTGTGAACCTTCACATGTGTGGCTGCCATCCCAGGCTGAGGGCAGTCGTGCACTTCTCAGAGCCCATGGAGGGGCAGTGGGAAGTGGGAAGAGGCAAAGGAAGCAGTGAAATCTGTCTGACTGTACCCCCGAAGCAGGATATGGAACTGAATGAGCACAGTAGGGGACCAGCAGAAACTAGATAGAGAAGAAACATCTCTTGTCTTCAATTTCTGGTTCCGTTTCTGATTAAAAATATTCCTCTTAGAAACTATTCCCGAGCAGTGATGGCAGTATTTTTGAGTTTTTTAGTATTTTTCAGTATCTTTGTAGGAGCAAAAGAGCCAGCAAAGTCCACCGCAGTGTAAACACTGTATTTCAAAGAGGAAAGCTACATAGAAACAAGGAAATTTGTTTAGAGGAAACTAAAAGGAACAGCTTAAGGACAAAAATATGCAGAATGAAATATAGCAGATTGAAAAGTGCTTAAAGACACTGGGTGAAAGGCCCAGAGGAAAAATATATCACTTACCATGTACACCAAAAACTGCAATATGGACAAAGAGCGTTGAAGTTTTCAAAAGCCAGGAAATAGTAGGGCTCTTGCAAGAGCCAAGAATAGCCTTTGAGGAACAACTTGCTAAAGGCATTATAAACTGCTAATAAATCCCTTTTAAATTCATAAAGAACTGAAAGCCAGCCAGGAAATGTAGCACCAATAGCAGACCCAAGTATTAACGCATCAAGGAAGAGAAAGGAACAGCAGAAAAACTAAATGAAGGTGCTTAGAGATGTGCTCATCCATCTTCATGGTGGATGAAGAAGAGGAGCTTTTTTGGACTTTTGGATCGGTAGAAGAGGCTTTGAACAATTCAGTAAGATAAACGGCGATAGATCAGGAGAAACGGGAACAATTTGCCCAGCAAACTGCTGAATTACTAACCAGGGAGTGGAGCATCCTGCAAAAAGTTTCCTTGGTACAAGAAGCAAAGTCAGTCATAAATGCTCTATCATCTCTTTGAAAATGATACGTCTCAGATGTGGGAAGCTGCAGATCAGTATGTTTGATCTCCACAGAGCAGAATTAGCAAAGAAGTGATAAACATGATATGATGAAAAAGAGCTTCATTGCAGAGAAATCCACCGGAGGATTTGGGAGGAATCAATGAATAATCGAACAAGAACAGGGATTTTCGAGAAACTTTTAACAAGCTGCTTCACTGAAGCATTGGGATAAGAAGGAAATCCCTTGCATGAACTAAGAACTCATTAAAAGGGGAAGCAGCGGGCCGGAAAAAATGAAAGGCAGTCCCAGGGCTCTGTGCAGTGACTTGTACTCTTCAGCATATTCATAACTGATTTGGAGAAGGGACTGCATAATAAGGGACCATAGCCTGCAGATATTTCATTATTCATGGGAGTAGAAAGGAAAATTGTCTAAAAGCAGTTGTAGAAGGACCTCATTGTAGTGAATGACTGTGCAGTAAGGTAGCATGTGAAGCTCAAGCAGTTGCACAGAAGGACGTGCAAAGGGGGAAAAGAAAAGTGGTGGGCTTTGAACCCATCACCAAGAACAGACAGCTGGGAGTCAAACACCTCAGAGAGCTACTGTGGGCCAAAAAAAATACTGAATGTGAATAATTATCCAGAAAGAGAGAAAGAAGCAGAAAATACTGACCTGTTTCTACGTATATCGAGAGTGCTCCCCATTCTGGTGTACACTTCTGACTGCCTGGCCACAAAAAGGCATGGCAGAAGTGGAAATTGTTCAGAACAAGGATGAGCAGAAGGGATCCACATTGGTAGTTTAAGTCAAAGCGACTAAAATCTTCACAGTCATGGAATCATAGAATGACTTGTGTTGGAAGGGACTCAAAGATCATCTGGTTCCAACCCCCTGCCGTGGGTAGGGTTGCTATAAATGTATGGGCAGAGATTACACAAAGTGAGAAGGCATATGGAAAGGAAAGACTCATTGAGCATTTCTCAGCAAGAAGGTGTACTGGGGGAAGGTGGTTTCTGTTTGTTTTTAGTTTCTCACTGTTCTGGTCTGTTAGTAACAGGCTGATAGTTCATCACATTGATCCTCCCTATGCTGACTCTGTTTTGCCTGTGGTGATAACTGGTGAGTGATCTGCCTGCCCTTATCTCAAGCCTTGAGCCCTTCTCCATCGTATTTTCTCCCCGTTTCTTTGAGAAGGGGCAATGTGAGAGAGGTGTGGTGGAGCTGAGCTGCCCATCAGGGTGAAACCAGCACAGATTCATGGGAGGAAAAGGTTTCAGGAACTTAATCACAAAGATCAGCTACTGAAGTTTCTGAACCCCAGTTCACTGGAACTGGAACATAGGAAAGAAGCATGGCTGGCTACTTTCTTTGTTTTTCCACTTCTCAGTAATATTATCTATCCAACGGGTTTGGTATAGGAAGGATTTCTTTCTGATTCACTGCAGCCAGTCCTATCTTCAGAGAGCAAGGCACAGGTGTGAGATGATCCTCGAGGTTCTGTGCTGCCCTGCAGCAAGGTCCTGTGTACATCCTCTGCAGCACTGACCCTAAGTCTAGCTACCAACAGGGGATTCAGGCAGTAGGGCTGTGCCCTACCTGCATCCACCCAAACTCCATACCAAACCATTACTATATGCCCACTGTGTTGCCATTCATGTGCCAGCTACATGACGTCTGAAGTTGAAACGTCCCTTGTTCTCCTTGGTGTTGCTTTTTGTTTAAGTGTAGTTCCAATACAACGATCCTAGCATGAAACACAGCTGCTGTCTGGGCTGACTGTGCATGTGTGTGCATGGAAAAACAGAAGATCTGATAGAATAAGGCCAGAGCATCTGTGACTTAGTGCAGAGTAGATCTGATTCAGCAGGGCTAATCTTAAATTTAGTGGGCGCTGGAGCCAGCTCAATACTCCATCTATTTATCTGGGAAGGTTCTCTTCTTAATAGGTCATTTGCCCATTTTAGCAAGAAAAGCATCAAATTTATGCTGTGGTGTGCTGTTTCTTCTGGGTGACCGCCACACTGTAGTGAGAATCTCAGTAAATCACTTTTCCATTTCATTGGGCAAGGCAGCTTTTCGGATATGATAATCACTTTGTTCCTCCCACACAGCACGTTTAGAGGGCTGGGAAGAGCTCTGGGGGACACACAGCAATGTAACCTTGAGGCAGGCTGTGGAGTCAATGCCTAGCACTCTGCTTGCTGAGCATGATGACGTTCACATCATGCTCTCACCTAAGAAGAGACAAAAATCCCACGCTGGGCATTGTATGGAGCAGGACCTGGACGTGTGACAGTAGCAAAAAGCAGGGTGAGATGTGGAAGCTGGAAGCCAAGTCCTAACAGAGCTTAGAAACAAGTTCTAGAGAAGCTACTTTACCAGCCAGTCATGGAATAGGCAGGCAATAAATCACGGATTATTTGAAATTCCTTTAATACAAGATGTTAAAAGCTCTAACCTTCATGAAGAAGTGACTCTTAAGGCTTTCTGGTCACTTGTGAAGGTCAGATGAGATAACACAACCTGCCATCACTGTTCCTGTGCTATGGAGTTGTCTGTATGTTCAGGAGTCTGTGAGCAGAGCAGGTACAGAGCTGTCTTACTCAGTGAGAATCATCCTTTCTGCTGTTCTGCAGTTCACATGCTGACTGCATGAGGTTTTTTGTTTTCATTTGCTAACCTGTCGTTCTACAAACCCAAATGGATGCACACTTGGATATCTCTTTTTATTTCAGTCTTTGTTGCTCCGTGGGCCTGTGACTTCCAGACCCATTCTCCATGCCTGAGCCAGTCTGACTGCTGCTTTATTCTTGACCCTCCATAACCCAACTGCAGGACTCTCTCGTTGAGACCACTAACAGCTCGTCACACTCCCAGCTCCATGGGTGGCTCCACGCATTGCAAACAACAGCAAGCAGAATAGGAAAAGCAAGAAGCCAAGCTGATATCCTAATAAGCTTCAAATGGAAGGGCCACAGAGTCACGATAATGGGCAGAGGGCTGGAGTGCAATCCTCTCCATATTCGCAGGGTCATTCTTCCAGTTGGCACCACACCAACAGGAGAAAACCATTCCCTCTTCAGTGCCTCTGTTTTCAAATAACAACTAAGAATGCAGGAACAGGACCACTGCATCACAGCCAAGTAGTAAAGCACTGAGTAACTGAATTCACCTGCTGGCCATCAGAGCCACAGCCTGGGAATGTGGGGCTGGACCTCCACTTTTTGTCTGCCAAGGAGCAAGGGAGCACTGCTGTGGATCTGAACCACTAATAACTACACTTTGTGCGGCTCTTTCTTACAGAAGTTCTGCATTAGCTCCCAGGGCAGTTCTCTGGCATGAAGTAATGAGATGTTTGCATATGGAAATGGGGGCAAAGGAGCAGAAAGGGCATTTCCTCTCTCTGGAGCAGCAGTGGTGCTGACTGTACTGTTCTCATCTATATCTGGCACTTACTGTTCAGGAGGGAAGATGAAAACACAGAAAGAGTGCCTACAGAGCCATAACAGGATGTGACTGCTGGACAAAAAGTGCTGGAGTGATGTGAAGCACTCAGTCTGACTTGCTTTTAGAAAACAGACTGAAAGTTGTCTTAATGAAGGATAAAGTTACCTTACGGAGAGAAAACTCTGAGTGCTAATGGAATTTTTGGTCTTGAAAGGCAAAGCCTAAATACATGTCTGGAAGCTAAAGCTAGCAAATTCAAACTGAAAGCCAGGCACATGGCCTCACAGCAAGAGGGACAAGATAAGGAACAAACCACGGATGGAGTAAGATATTCTTTTTGCTGGTATCTTCAAATCCTGATGGACCTTCATCTGGTTAGATATTCCCAGGGCTGCAGAGTCCCTTTGGTCCAATCTCTGAGTGCTACCCCGAAGGATTTCCCATGCTGAGTGTTCTGTTGTGTTAATGAGGATTTTGGCACTAGACTGGTGGGAAGACAGGATATCCACATGATGACAGCCCTGTGCTGGGATCCAGGACTGCTGAATGGTAGCTCTGACTCCCGTTGATGACCAGTGCCCCTGCAGTACAGTTTTATGTCCAGCTCCAGTCCTCAGGCTTACTCTGTAGTCAAAGGGACAGATTTACCCCGATCTTTGATATATTTTTATATATCTCACATTTCCTCCTTTAAGAGTTTCTACGTTCTACTGGTTGGTGTTGGACCTGAAACACTTCTCTGTTTAGGCAGAAGTTCACAGTAACACCCATCCACGTGTCTTCTCTGTCTCTTTGGGTGCAGCCTCTGTGAAAGCCCAACCCTGCTTGCTTTGCAAATGCACTTCAGCTCTTCTCACTGCCACCTTCCATGCTCCCTCTTTCCTCTGAGCAGACCTCCTTTCTCCAGGACTCTCACTTCCTATGTGTTATCCAGGCCAGGGACTGATGGAGTCCAGGCTGGCTGCCAACACTCCTAGATGTGGGAGCTGCTGATCCAGTGGCCTCCAGGCTAAAAAGGTGGGTGAAATCCACAAGAATGATCTTGAGAGTGAAGTCTGAACAAGCCAGGAATGTTGGTAAGAAGATGAAAGTCTCCTGCACAGGAAGGCAGAAGGTCTTTTTGGCTTTCCTTGGAAGAAGACAGGCAGAAAGGCAGTTCCAGGCTGAATGTGAAGGCACTATCTTGTGGTGAGGTCAGGCTGTGTGGTAGTTATGTGCCTGTCACCAGAGACCTGCAGGTCAGGCTAGACAAGCATCTGTCAGGGGTAGCCCTGAGAGGCTGGTCTCATCCTACCCTTCTGACCTGCAGAACTTTCAAACTGGCAATTAGCAATCACCATCAGCCAGCCCCTGCACAGAGCAGTACATCTGATGGCAGCTGTCACCAGCCATAGCATTGAAGAAAATAATACAAAACATTAAAAAAAAAAAAAAGGCAGAGCTTTCAGGGGAAGCTCCTGGACCCCATTAAACATCAGCAGCAGTGGGGGTGGAGGGAGATGTGTCCTTCAGCACAAAAATTAGAAGCTTCCTAAAATGCTTTCATGTGCCAAACATTTTGTTCAGACAAACCCATGGGTGCTGCTGCCGGGGACTCTCAGCTCGCTTTGGGTGGTTGAGTCAGCAGAGGTGAACCAGGTCGTAACATCATGACCCAGTGCCAGCAAAGTGCATCATGAAAACTTCATTATCAGTGAGCTTGTGCCAACTGCAAGGCCTCTCCCAGCCTGCTGCAATACAGCTGTCTCTGAGCTGAGTGCAGGGGATGGGCAGAGCCCAGCATGCAGCTCTCATCTCCAAGAGGCAGAATGCTGGGGTCAGGTCAGTGCCTGGCTGCCTACTTCTGCTCTGCCAGGAGTCCTTTGTAAGTCCATGCACAGGATTTTACCTGTCCCAGGCAGTTTGTGCCCTATGGGATAAGAGTTAAAGCACAGTGAGATGATGCCATTCTAGTGCATCATTGGATAGCCCTGGACAGTGATCCTCCTCTCACCTGCTGTTCTGACCATGGCCCAGAACTGGCACTCAGTTACTGACTGGGCAGTGCAACTGTTCTATCTAGCCCTTGAATATCTCAGCAAGCAAAGGATCCTGCACATCTGCTCTGAAACTGGCAGGCACATGGCACATGTTACATGGCTCTCCTCTCTGCCTGAAAAGACAGGATTCAGAGGAAGGTCTCTCCTCGGGGACACTCTGCTGTCTTGGAGCCCCCAGTGCAGGGCTGAGACCTTGTAGGTACTCTTTGGTCTGCTGCACTGAATTTGAAAGAAATCTGCAAGACAGATTCCCAGTCATTCCCATGTAGAAGGCAGTTTTAGACTATAGGAATCCAGAGGACAAGAGGGAAAGACAAGCTAGGAGACAACTGTGCTTCAGATCCTCCTTTCTGCAGGACTGCAGGCCCATCACCAGACCCAGCCAGATCTTTACCCTCCTTTGGGATTCTGCAGCTCTGAAGCAGCCAGAGAGCACTCAGTGCCTGGGCTGCAAAAGGTTAAGAGAAAACTGGGGCTCTATCACTCTACATATAAACCACAGGGGAGTTCTTTGTCCTCCACCCTCTGCTCTTTTTGCCTCAAACTTGCTTATTTTTCCATTGCTGGCCAGTAGAAATTAAGCACCACTGTACAGAAAAGTCTGAACTTCTACAGCAAGTGCTGACCAACCTGCTGTGTGCTTTGAGACTGACAGTACAGACTGTCTGTGCTTTTGTGCTGGAGTGTCCTGGAAAGGCTGTACCTAAGTCCGTTTGCATCTCTGTCTCCAGTCCTTCCACAGCATCCATCTTTACCTCCTAAAGCACTCTCCCACAAGGTTTTTGTCAGCTCAGGATGGAGTTGAAAACATAACAAGAAGGAGCATGCATGACACAGTCAGAGTGCAGTTTTCTGCAGCCCCAGTGAGGCTCAGGGCTGGGACGAGAAAAGACTTCGGGCTCTGTCCAAGGCAGAAATGTGTTTTGATGTAACCATGAAAATATGGTGTTTCTTGTATTGGATGTTTTTGTTTGGATTTGGTACTGACATCCTGCACTGCTCTGTCTTTGTCTGTCGGTGTCCTGGTCAATACCTTCTGGGTCTTGTTCACAGCAACACAGTTATAGACATTTATCCCCTAAAGAGCTATTAGAAACTGATTTTTCTTTCCTTCTGGATCTGCATTAACAGCCCTACACCAGCCTATAGGAACAACTACATCAAGCCTTGCATGAGACCATCTATTCTAGCACGGCATCCTGCTATTCACTCTTCATTGCAAAGGTGGCACTAGGTGCTCATTTTCTTGCTATCCTCTTCTAGCTCAACACAGACTGAATTTTATTTCCCCCCCTTATTTTACCCAGTAAGAAAGTCAGGAGCAGTTTTCAGTTGTGCTTGTTAGGGATGGGAAGCCATCCTTTCATCCTCCAGCAAGACCATGTGTGTTAATGATTCCCTAGCTAGTTCAAGGCACGTTCTGCATAATGAAATCAAGTTGCTGGGATGCTCTGCATACACATGCTCATACAATTTCATTAGCTTTTGGGCATAAAATGACAACATGCCCTCAAAAATACAAAACTCAGAACCTTAAAAACATGAGAATCCTTCAGTTGCACATTACAAAATACGTTTGAATCATGCTTTCTTGCTAGGAGATGCTCTGCATCCTATATTCCATGACTTCTGACCCTTGAGATCTTTCTGGGACCACGAACAAATCGTAGAATCAGAGAAGCATTTGAGTTGGAAGGGACCCTTAAAGGTCATGGAGTGCAACTCCCCTGAAATGAACAGCTCGACTGGGATGCTCAGAGCCCATCCAGCCTGACGCTGAGTGTCTCCAAGTATGAGGCTTTTGCTCTGGGCAACTTTTTCCAGTGTCTCAACACTCTTACTGTAAAAAAACCTTCTGTTTGTATCCCTTATAAATCTCTTTTAGTTTTAAACTACTCCCCTTTGCCCTATCACACCAGACTCTACTAAAAAGTCTGCCCCTTTCTCTCTTACATCCTTTTAGATACTGATAGGCTGCTCTCAGGTCTTTTCCAGGCTGAAATGCTCTCAGCCTGTCCTCATAGGTGAGGTGCTCCCCTATGAAGATAAGGATGAACTGTGATGTCAAGAACTCCAGCAAGTTTGTACTGCACCTTTGCATTGATAGACATCACTCATGGTATCACCTGCATCTCCTGGGACCTTCATTTAAGCTTGCCTGTGGCTCATGCCTGCACTGTGTTGATGGATGCCCCACTAATCCCCAGCCTGCCTCAAGGCTGACTCTGGGTCTGCCTTATCACCAGGGGCTTGTCCAGGTCTCTTGACTGGCCCTGATCCCTGTCCCAGCTGGTCACCTATTTTGGACACTACAGGATTGCCATACAAGGACACAGTCCTGCCTGCTTGCTGTCCTGATAGCAGCCCTTCCCCAGAGGAACCCACTCTGTGCACAGATGGCACAGAGGAGGCAGAGGAGCTCTGTGCTTACACCCAGCTGGCAGGGCGGGAGGAGGGGAGGATGCAGATTTTCCACAGCTTTGCCCCAGATTGCAGCTCACCCCAACTCAGGCAGCTGCAAAGGAGACTGGGCAGAAATGCGCCCCCTCCCATCTGCTTGGATGTCACAGTTGGGGGAGGCTCTTGCAGATGGGCTCTGTGCTGTGCAGTCCTCTGCACAGCTTTCTCATGGGAAAGCCTACTGCGTGCCGAAGGAGGCAGAGGGACCTGGGGAGAAATGGGTTATTGCCATGATGTGAAAAGCTGGAAAGACCCTTGCCAGGCTGCAGGCCAACACAGCGCTCAGCCCGCTCCTGCCTGTATGTGAGAGGGGATTTTGTAGGCATCTTTGACTCTTCTAATGCAACTTACACTGTGCATAATAACAAATAGCACAAAGGGACTGAGGTAAACTTTCACCTGGTTACAGTATTTATGGCCATTATTTACGGCAGCTCTGCACAGCCACAAGGAGACAGCGTGTGTGACAGATGCACAGTGCTTTCTGCTGTGCTTTGTCAATAGTAAACTGACTTTTGAACTATGTGTTTTTCCTGCAGGAGGCTGAGTGATTCATATTTGTTTCAGCCCATGTTAACCTTCAGTGGCCTCTGCACAGACTGCACGCAGGAGGCTGCAGCTGGCAATCATGTCCTTTTCCTGCAGCAAAGCTGTGGTTAATTAGTCCAGAGCTACCTCCCTGCCCTACTTTGGAAGTGACATTTACTCCTCGAGTCTCTTTGGCTGCTGATCTTTAGCTCTAATTAATTTCCACGCCACTCACAATGACCTGAGCTCTGTGCAGTGGTTGCTGCCTGCCATTGCTGGGGGAGCCTTCGCCACCCACTGTGCCCTTCCTGGGTGGTAAAGGCACAGCCATCCTCTTGCCCTTCCCATAATAGATGCGCTGTTAATTGGCCTGGCTCCCTTTGTCACTTCCAGAAGATTTTTTCTTCCTCGTCTGCAAAGCTTTAAGCAATAGGAAATGTTAATGGGCAAGTGATGAAGCAATGGGAGTTTCCTCCAGGATGCTGCTTAGACACCAACTGCTGCTGACTAATAGAGTCAGGCACTGCCCTTCCAGTGCAGGGCACTTGCTGACACTTCCCAATCTGCCAGAGAGATGCTGAACGCTCATCATTCATGAATGCTTTTAATTGCTGAAGATATCAGATCAAGGCACTAATGACCATGTTGTTTCTGCACATCTCAGGGCAGCTCTGATTTGGGAGAACTGAGAGGCTGGCAAGAAAAATCCCCTGTAGTAGAGGATGTACCCTGGAGAGAATCCCAGACCTTCAAAAGCGAATGCCAGTGATTCATCCAGCGGCGTGTGCTGCTTGGCTTTAAAGCTCTCCACAGTGTTTGGTGCTGTTATCATGTCCCGAAGATAAAAAGCGGGGAAATCAAATCTCCAGCAAAGGGAAATGAATGGTCCTCCTCCAGAAGAACCTGAGCTGCCTGCATCAAAGCCATCAGCACTTATTTTACTGGCTTTGAATGTACCTCTGCCGCTCACACTTGGTCCTCGATTCAGCTGCCTTCAGCAGGTGTGCTGCTTTACATCTTATTGATGCCCAATGGTATTTTATGGGGAAGGAGAGGGAATCTCCCACAGATTTTGAGCAGTGGATGAACCAAAGGCTCCGCTCAATCACCCATAAAGCAGAAGGGAAGTGTGCAGGGAATGCTGACACAGATCTCTGGGGCTGCCATGTTCCACTGCACTGAATGCATTGTGTTTAATTAACAGCTATGCTTTTGTTTCTGTGGGCTGCGTCTTTAAATCTTCACCATCTCTCTGAGACACTCCTGGATGAGACAGGGATCTCTTGGAAAGAGTCCAGCGGAGGGCCACGAAGATGGTGAGGGGCCTGGAGCATCTCTGCTATGAGGAAAGGCTGAGTGAACTGGGTCTGTTCAGCCTTGAGAAAAGAAGACCGAGAGGGGACCTGATCCAGGTCTATAAATATCTGAGGTGGGGGGGGCAGAATGGCGAGGCCAGACTGTTTTCAGTGGTGAGTGGAGACAGGACAAGGGGAAACGGACAGAAACTGCAGCATAGGAAGTTCTGCACCAATGTGCGAAGGAACTTCTTTACAGTGAGGTGAGGAGCACTGGAACAGGCTGCCCAGGGAGGTGGTGGAGTCTCCTTCTCTGGAGATGTTCAAGACCTGCCTGGATGCCGACCTGTGCAAGCTGGTGTAGGGAACCTGCTTTGGCAGGGGGTTGGACTCGATGAGCTCTGGAGGTCCCTTCCAACCCCTACAATTCTGTGATTCTGTGATTTCCAGCTGTTTTGAGCCACAGAAATGAGGAGGTGCAGGTCCTGCACAAGGAGATAGGCTCTGACTGGAGGGAGTTCTGGCTGCCTCTTCCTGCTGGCTGTGTGAGCCTTCATTCATAGCCCTGCTGAACTTGTGTGCAACCAACTCAGAAACCCCCTGAATGGCAGAGGAATGCACAGGTAGCAAAGGAGCAGGGCTCATCTCCTGCAGCACAACCTGGCAGAGCTCCAGCAGGTCGTGGTTTTGGTGTCAGCATCCCAAATTCATGATTTCACTACCTTAAAGGCTCAGGGAAGGGTTCTGCATGGAGGAGATTCCCCGTCTTCCTGCAGGCTTCATATGGTGACATGTCTGTGAAGCAGCCACCCAGCCCCATGGTCTCAGCTCTACCTGTGTCCCCTCAGGGCCTTGAATCTTAGCAGCTTCCAGATAAAAATGGACAATTGTTCAGGGAAGATTTTTTTCTCTACCTCTAGGGTTTCAGAATACTTGAAATCACTCGGATATGGAGGTCAGGTTTGTCAAACAACTGGGACAATGAAAAAAAATATATATTTTATTATTTTTTGCCAAAGGCTGTATGTTTCTCTTCTTGAAATGTTCCTAAATCAATTTTCTAAAGTTGATTAAAAAATCCAACTGGAAAACTTCAAGAACTGTTTCTGAGATTTCAGAATACAAATGGTCTGCAATTTGGGCATGGGGATAGGAGATTAATTTTCTACAGCCAGAAGAATGAAACCCAGCACTTAAAGCTGTACTGCCAACTAAATCCCATCCTACCCTCTGCATTCCCTCCTGGAGCTGCATCTTGCAGTACAGACCTGGGTCACAGGATGAGCAGCAGGAGGATGAGCAGCAAAACCTCCCCCATGGAAAAACCCTCCACACAAAGGGATGTGGTGCAGTTGATACAACAGAAGGAAGGGATGCCATCCAGAGGGATCAGGACAGGCTTCAGAAGTGGGCCCACGTGAACCTAATGAGGTTCAACGAGGCCAAGTGTTGCAGTCGGGTCAGGGCAATCCTAGACATGACTACAAACTGGGAGAACTTGAGAGCGGCCCTGCAGAGAAGGTTCTGGTGGATGAAAAGCTGTACCTGAGTCAGTATTGTGTGCTTGTGGCCCAGAAGACCAATGGTATCCTGGGCTGCATCAACAGAGGGCTGGCAGTGGGCAGGGAGGGGATTGTTCCTCTCTGCCCTGCTTTCGTGAGGCCGCATCTGGCCATCAGCAGAGAGACGTGGAGCTGTTGGAGCTGGTCTGGAGGAGGATCACTAAATGTTCAAAGGGCTGGAGCAGCTCTGCTGTAGAAAAATGTTGAGGGAACTCAGAGTGTTCAGCCTGGAGGAGAGAAGGCTCCAGGGAGACCTAACTGCAGCCGTCCAGTACTTGAAGGAAGCTTATAAAGAAGCTATGGGTGCCCCAACCCTGGAGCTGCCCAAGGCCAGGCTGGATGGGGCTCTGGGCAGCCTGAGCTGGAGGGCGCAACCAGCCCACGACAAGGGTCGGAATGAGAGAAGTTCAAAGATCCTTTCCAACTCAATCCATGCTGAGATTCTATGATTCTACGAAAGGTGGCATCTCCTCTCCTCACTTCTCTTTCACCATCTCCAGCCTTTGCAGCAAACCAGCTCCCTCCAGCCAGCACCAGATCTGTCACTGCAGGTACCAGCATGAAGCAGGGCTGGAGCAGGGCCAGGCTGCCCGCTAGCAGTGAGTTGGAGCTCCCTGAGCTTTGTGTGGGTTTCTCCCAGCACACGCTCCTGCAGCGAGGAGCAGACAGGAAGGCTCCTTTGTGCTGACTCCCGCACCGCCAAGCCAGCCTGCAGTCATTCTTTTTACTGCTGATGCTGCTTCCTATGGAAACAATTTAGTGCTAATAAGCTCCATTTACAATAGTAAGAAATGGTTCGGTGGAATAATTGTCACTAAATACCATTCAAGGCTTTGTTGCTTTTCCTGCATGTTGCTAATTATTCCGCATCTGAAATAGCACCCAGAGAAACCACTGAATGCCAGTGAATAGGGTTCTCAGCACTGAAAGAGGCTGAGGCAGGGTATGATTAGAAATATCAAGGCCCTAATCCACCAGACAATGCCTTCCTTACTGTATGTGTTTCTGCAAAATCATAGCCTTTGCAAAAGCTGGGGGAATGCAATGTCCTCCACTGAACCTCAGGGCCCAGCAAGCTCCTGTCCAAAGGAGCTGTGCTGCAGGATGGAAAAATGGGGACAAAGCAGCAGTAGGAGCAAGGAGGTTGGGCCTTTCTGAGGGTCTCACAGGACCACTAAGATCACCTAGTCCAACTGTCCACCAGTATTGCCCACTGTCGATGTCCCTAAGTACTACATCCACCCCCTGAATACCTCCAGGGACTGTGACTCCACCACCTCCCTGTGCAGCCTGTGCCAATGCATCACCACTCTTTCTGAGAAGTTCTTCCTAACACCCAACCTGAACCACCTGGTGCAACTTGAAGCCGTTCCCTCCTGTCCTGTCATGTTAAGGCTGGTGTTCCACTTTGTTTAATGCATTTATCAGTAGGCCACAGTCAATATGTGTGTCATGTGTGTAAATGAATCCACAATCTCTACTGTGCTGACAAAGGCAGCTGTGCTGTCATCATGGGGCTCTGAAACCTAGGTGACTCCTGTTTATCCTTTCAGTGGCGCCAGACTTAAAAAGCAGCAAAGGAAGTATTAGGAAATACTGTGCTAAAATAACGTCCATCTCCATGGTTTGGCACTTGGCCATCACTGGCATCAAGTCCTGGTTAGGTGCTGGTTTTAGGGCAAGACACTGGGAGATGAGGGAAAGGGAGAAGCCCCAGTGTTGAACACAAAGGCAGCATTTACGGGTTTAGCTGTCTGCACTCATGGGTAGCTCACTGATAGCTATTTGAGAAACTTTATCAGCTTTGGACCTCTTCAGGAAAAAAACTGGCTCAACTGAAACCTCATCAGGGCCTCCTCCTCCTCGTGGGACCTGTTCTACACCTCGGTTCTCATAGGATCACAGCATGGTTGGCTTGGAACGGACCACAAAGCCCATCCAGTTCCAACCCCTGCTGTGAACTGGTTGCCCCCCACCTGATCATGTTGCCCAGGGCCCCATCCAGACTGAGTTTTCACTGGGCTGCATTACACACCAGCAGAACAGTCCCTCCATATCGGCCATCTGCAATAAAGTCTTCTCCACCAGTGAAATCACTGCATGGCAGCCTGAGCACCTCTGGTACCAGTCCAGGACTGACATGCACTGGGTGAGAGCCCCAATCAATCAGAGGGGACCATCACAGGCTGTCAGATCATAATCAACACCCTGCAAGCTGGGGAGCTCTGCAGAGCTAAAACACACCCCAGTGGTGAAATGTCCCTCATGGGCTGCTCCCTTCTTGAACCAGACAAACTTGAGCTCTGGAAATTGAAACCTGAGCCTTCTTCATCCCACGCATGGTCAAGTTTATCTCATCCGACCCTCAGGCACAGTTGATTTGTGCAGACTTTAAGGTTTAATTCTCAGTAGGCTGTCAAAGGTATTTGCCATTTGACTTGCAGGCTCTTATCAGCGTAAGGAGCTGGGACTGGCTCCAGCATGCACTTACTGGTGAGGAAACAGACAACAGACAACTTCTCTTCGAAGTTGTATCCATGTATCACTATGGTAACTTCATAATTGACATTTCTGGGGTATTAAAGAGCCTGAAAGTCATAAACTTAATGAAAGTATGTTTTTATTGCACTTCAGCTTCATCTCTGATTAAATCAAATTTGCATAATGGAAAGTTATTACATTTCCATGTTTCTAATTTCCCTTTTTTTTTTCCCCTCTCCTTTTCACTCCTTTTGCTAAGGATGCGTAAGGCTTTGTTTATGGTGGAGGCTGCTGAAGGAGGCCGTGCTTTTTTATCTGAGAAATGTTTTTAATAATTTGTGTCAGAGGAGCCCGGGAAGCGAACCCCTGAGAGCGGGTTATGCTGTGGTTCTTTGAAACATCTCTCTTTCTTCCTTGTAATGAGAGAACTGCAGTGCCCGTACCTTATTAAGTGGTTGTTGCAAGAGAGAGGTGCTGGAAGCACTGTGAAAGGTAATTTATCAAGGAGAGATGAAGCGTTCCGCTCTTCCCCAGCCTTGCCCTCATGCCACCTTTGCCAAGCATTTTAAGCAGCGTGTATGTTTTTATTTTCAATAAACAAAAGCTCTGTTAGTGATAACGTGTTCCTTGCAGGACTGAGTGACGGCTGTTCCTAAACACCAGTTAATCAGAACAGCCCTGGAAGCTTTGCTCTCCTTGTGTTCTCCGGCACTGGGCAGCAAACAGCTCTCCATGCAGAAAAGACACTGCAGGGTCCCGGTGTCACGGGGCTGGGCTCAGTGAGGGTCTTGCTTCTGCTTTGTTCACCAGTGGTATCACAATGGCTTTACCTCGCTACTGCAAGTCTTAAGGTGGGCTCAGGCAGGCTGTGAGAGTTTGAGGGCAAATGTAGTCTCTCCAAGTGAAGTTGCAGAGTTTAGGTTCATCCTGGGCTGGCAGTCATTGCTCATCCTTCATGGCTGTTTCAACAGGATGAGATGGAGGGCAGCCATCCAAGGTGTTCGTGTGAAATCAGATCTCCACCATGAAACCCCTGATCCTCCAGCTGCTTTCTTCCCAAATGATATCTCATGATGTTCAACAGGTCACCCTCTGAGCAAGACGGAACATCTTCAAGCAACCTGAGCTGCTCTGCTCTATAGGAAGGCACTGGAGGGGAAAAAGAGATCTCATCTGCAAGAACAGAAAGATCTGCTAATGATCCAGCACTGCCCGATGTGACAAGCAACAGATCTCTGGCCCATCACCTGAGGATCAGACATCCTGCTACCTACCAGCACACTCCCAGTAATCACAGAATCAGAGAATGGCTTGGGTTGGAAGGGACCTCAAGGACAATCAGTTCTAATCCTCCTGCCACAAGAAGGGTTGCCAGCTGCAAGATCATGTACTATATCAAGTTGCCCAGAGCCCCATCCAAACTGGCCATGAACACCTTCAGGGATGGGGCATCCACAGCCTACCTCTCTGGGCAGGCCGTTCCAGAACTTCACCACTCTCTCAGTGAAAATCTTCCCCTGACATCTAATCTAAATCTCCCTCCTTTAGTTTAAAACCATGTTCCCTTGTCCCATCACTACCTACCTATGTAAGAAATTGATTTTCTACTTGTTTATTATCTCCTTTTAAATACTGGAAGGCCATAATGAAGTCTCCCTGCAACCTTCTCTTATGTCTTACCACATATTTTATGTTTTATTACATTTTTTTTATATTGACAGTATCAATCTGAATTGAGCCCACAGTTCTCCATTGTGCCTCGGGAGGACACAAGAAGTGGCAGAAGAGACTTTTAATCCCTTGGAACCTTCAATTATAGTCATGTTTTCCTTCCCAACCCTGAGCTGTTGCTTCAAAGGCAAGAAGAAATGCCTGGAATAGGTGAGATTGAAGGGAGAATTAACATAGCTATTGGCCAAACAGATGCAGCTCCCTCATTCTCACTTGTGTATTATGCCACAGAAGAGTCCTGTTTCAGGGTTGCTCTGAAGGGCTGTGAGTCTTCAAGATTCATAGAACCATAGGATGTATTGGATTGGAAGGGCCCTTAAAACCCACCCAGCCCCAACCCATGCCATGGGCTGGCTGCCCCCCATCAGCTCAGGCTGCCCAGGGCCCATCCTTGGGCACCTCCAGGGTTGGGGCACCTCAGCTTCTCTGAGCAGCAGTCCCAGTGTCTCTCCACCCTCTTGAGTAAAGAATTTCCTCCTACTATGTAATATCTAAAACTTGGAACACATCATTCAGGACTCCACCTCTTGTCCTGTTGAGCCCAAGCTTGCCATGCAGCACAGAGCACAGTCAGTGCCTTCCCTCTAACATCTCCACTGTGGCACAACTTCTCTCAGGTTTTTCTGTAGAAAACTTCACCTCTAGAGAATTCAACTGGGCCATTTGCTCTAGGGTTAAATGCAATTACAGGTCAAATGCCTAGGAGGTAGCAAGAAAAGCACGTCCACAGATGTCCAAGTCAATGAGTTGCACCCAATCAGGGCCACTTGGCCCCAAGTGATGCCCAAGCCTAAGTAGGTAAGCTGGGGTCCTGAGCTCTGACACTTGGCCTGGCAAATGCTGGCATTGCTTGTAGAGCCCAGTGCTTTCTGACAGGTCTTTATTTGCTGTCACCATAGGTGAGGCCCTTTTAATGACCTCTTAGAGATAACTTCACTTCCATGAAGAGGAAAACTGCAGAAGATCCCCTGGGTATCCCAGAGTTTGTCAGTGCTGCTGTTTCATTAACCCAGGGCACATTGATTTCTGCATACACAAATGTATTTGGACTTTGTGCAGGCATCAAGCTTCCAGGAGCTCAGAGAGCATTGCTGTCCAGGATGGAGCAAGCCATGCATTCATCACATCTGTCTCAACTTCTCTGTCTGTGCAGCTCTGTGTCTTTCCAAGCACACCTGGCTGTTATGGGATGGCCTGACACATTAATGCTGCCTCAGTGATGTTTGATCCCTTTCTCAAGCACAACAGGCTGACAGGTACGAAATCCAGGAGATGCACGAGCACCATGTTTTAGCAGAAGGAAGACTCATAAGAGGTTCATCTTGACCACTGTCTTGGAAGGTGGCCCTTGGCCAACCCATGGACTCCTTTGGCCCTGGACCCCACATAGATCTCCACACAGGTGAAAGTCACAGGTTATCCTCCCAAGAAGGCCCTATATATGTTGAGATCTTCTGGAAATTCCAGGCCAAATGCCTGGAATTTCTGTGCTTTGGATAGCAGTGTACTGACTCTGGGTAGCCTGGCATTAGATGCATTCCCCTGCAGCCCTTCATGGGCATAGCGCATGCAGAATGCAGCACAGCCTTGATAAGGGCGTGGTGGGAATAGCAGATGAGACCTGCCTGCTGGCATCCCTTTTCCTGACCATTAACAGCCTCATTTCTCCCTCAACGAGGCAGCACCTGGAGCACAGAGGCACTCTCTCTCAGAGGGACCGTGCGCTTGATCCCAGCCTTGCCCCAGCTTAATGAGGAGCATTTACTGAAGCAGCAGTAAATGATGTGCTGTGGGGTCACGGTGTGGGGAAGGCTGCCACTTGCTCACAGCAGAGCATGACAGCACTTGCCTTGGTCATAAAAATGAAAATCAATAAAACTGGAGCAGTGAAAAACCAAGGCTCATGCTTGACAGAGCAGGGCAAATCAGACATTGGGCTGACACCATGGGGGGAGAAGGCAGCTTTACTGGGCAGAAGTTAATGATCCAATTGAGCCCCACAGAGGACAAGGGCTGGGGCTATTGTTCCCTTGCTGGTGTCTGCAGCCTAGGGAAGGATAGCACTGGAGAGAGCAGCAGCACCAGTAAGGAAACATTCTGAACACAACCAAGCAACAAACACAGCCTGGGTTCCTGCTCTCAGTATGAAGAGATGAGAGCCTTTGTCCCGTGGCAGGGAGGACAGGTCCTTTGGAAAGAGTTTGAGCAGAGCCCAGTACCAAGAGCATCCAGCAAACAGCACTGCATCTGGCTCTGGGGCAGGAGAAGGGATGAGAGCTGCTTGAGCCATTTCTCAGCCAGTCCTAGCAAGGGGCTGGGCTGTGCTCATTGTTGCTGAATCTAAAATGAAAAGTGCATGAAAGTGATATTTCTTCATCCATTGTGATCTGCTAATGGTCAGAGAGATCTATCACTTATAACTGAAAATACAAACAGTAATTGCCCTGCATGTCCCAGTCCATTTCTAACGCTGCTAGGCAGATGAGCTCAATTTCTTAAAAAGGCATTTTTAATAACAATGATAAGAGTCAGAAACTGTCCATCACAAAGCTGGTGCAACTTCTGTAAGTGATATTGCTCAGGTGGAGGACTGAGGTGAGGGTCAACACTTTTTGTTGAAGTCTGTGTTGCCATGTGGTTCTATCCAGGATGCTTTGACCTCCAATGGGGACATGGAGCAAATGTGCAGCTGGAACCAAGGAATGTGATGTTGCTGACACAGCACCTTGCAAATGCCACAGTCTTAGAAGCAGCACATGGCAGGTTCAAGCTTCAGCGATTTGAACCCTAGCAGAAGCGTGACATGAAAATACAAGGTCAGGAGGAGGATTCAGATACCAAAACAGGTGCAGCTGAGATGCCTGTGCAGCTGAGATGCCATGCAGTGTTCCTTTTGGTACCCTGCTGCCATGCCAGGAAAATGTGGGCCTCCTGCAGGCCTCCCTTCATATATGACATCACTGTGGAAAGACCCTTGCACACCCTGGGTATCTCAGTGCCAGACACTGGTCTGGGTGACTGAATTCAGCCCTATGTGTCATATTTTGGTTTCTTCCTGCCACACCTGAGTGGTGTTACAAGTTCAGCATCTCCCACAGAGCCTCTCAGTAACATGCACCATGGGAAGAAGTGACCAAACCAGAAATGTCAAATTTGAAGGCATTCCATTTCTTGTAATTCCAAACCCATTCCTGGAGCCCATGCAAAGCTCAGCATCACCAGACCCATTGTGCTAAAGCACTTTTGTGCCAGTGACCTGGAAATCACCCCTTGCACTAATAAAAGAGAGCTGTGCTTATATTTCCTCATCTCACAGATCAGTTCCCAGAAGTTTCTTTCTACTCCGTCTGGCTGTCAGGGTGCTTACACAGCCAGGATCCAGCACTTGCAGTGAACCTGCCTCTCTAGTGCTGCTTTTGTCTATGATGGTAATTTGGACATGAGTATGCCTGGGTATCATAGACTCTGCTTTGATTCTCATCCTGTGGCCATAGAGGAGTCAGGCAGCCCAGTTCTTCTTAAGAATCAATTGAATTCTTCCATCTATCTTTAGATATTGCCTATGGGTAAGAAAAGGAGAGTTATCTCCCGTCTAGATATTAAAAAGAATCCGGTAAAAGGACCCCTGATACTTAACTGCAAGCATATCAGCAGCCCATGAGAGGGAAATGGTGGAAGGTAGAGGTCCATAGAGGAAGAGTTGTACAAATAGTAGACATAGAACACAAAGATATACCAACAGTCTGGGGGTGATGGCAGTTTGGGTAATGCACTGACAACTCGGGGCGCCAGAGAATGATCACAATCCAGAATAAGCCTTTTAGGGGCAGTCATCTCTTCATATCTGAAGAAACAAGGGCTGGTATGTTGCCCTCCGTGAGCGATCTGGTGTACCATAAAATAGCTTAGCTGTTCTCCTGTGACCTCAAGGAAGGTTTGTGGTGTTTGTGTGAAGAATGATGACACGTTGGACTAGACTGTCTGTGCTGGGCATGGTTCTGTGACAGCCCCTGACCGTGCATGCTCTGTTGTCAGCTAGGAATTGCCCCTTTTCGGTGTCCCCAGCGTGGGTGTTTGTGCACAGACACAGCAGACAATATGAGAAGGAACCAAAAGACTTGTCTGTTCTTTACCCCCACTAACATTGCTCACAGTTCCCATTTTCAGTCATTTCCCATCCCCAACACTGTTTGCCCATGGTTTTCACCTATGCATTCTTCAGATCATCAACCAAGTGGCTTGCCACCACTTGGACCCAAGGTGCCTGTGTCTCCGGGCTCTGGGCTAGACACAGGCAACGCTGGCTGCACTGCTGAGCTGCAGATCCCCTGACCCAGTGTGAGTTTTGCTCCCTTTCCTCAGAAGTCAGAATCAGAACAGGCTGTGGGTGATGGTAGAACCTGCCACCGTTTCTCATGCTGTGAGCATCTTCTCCATGCTGGGAGCACCGACAGGCCTGTAGGCTGCAAGGGAAACACCTACATATCACTTTGGGTTTACTTAATTAAAAGGTTATACGTTGTTAATAGATGTTGAAGGATTTTCAATGTGAAGCATTTCCACAGGGTTTCAGTGACTCAGAGTTGGATCTGTGTCCCTCTTCCTTCCTTCCAGAGCCTTGAGAAGTGATCCCATAACTCATCCTTCACAACATCAACTGTGTCTCCTCTGCTGCGACATCGGCAGCTCGTTGGGAAGGACCCTGGTCTATGTAGGAGCCTGCACATGGGAGAGAAGGTGCTGCTGGCTAGATGGGCCCAGGACCTCAGTGCAACAAGCCTGATCTCAGCTGTTTGAGACACAAATATAGGCAGGAAGTTGTGCTCAAAGCAAGAGAAGGCTGTGAAGTTGGGCCTCTGGGGATGAAGGAGTCCTGTGCTCCAGGCAGTTTCCCTCACTTGCTTTTCATGAAGAGAAGCAGACAGAACATCTGTCACATTTGTGGTCCACCAGGACTGAGGCAATGCATGAAACTGGTCTAATTTTGCTGGGAATGCATTTGGCTCTGCTTGGCTGCGTGGGGTGGGACTCAGTCACCCACACACAATGATGCCCACAGCGCTCTGACGAATCCATGCAGGGTAAACAGCTGTGACACAACAGTGGAGGAAGATCAATGAACCACAATAGGCCACAAAGATGATCAGGGTTCTGGAGCACCTCCCCTACGAGGACAGGCTGAGGGAGCTGGGCTTGTTCAGCATGGAGAAGAGAAGGCTGCGGGGTGAGCTCATTGCAGCCTTCAGTACCTAAAGGGAGCCTACAGACAGGAGGGGAGTCAACTCTTTGAAGAAGTAGATAACAGCAGGACAAGGGAAAATGGTTTTAAGTTGAGGGAGGGAAGATCGAGGTTGGATGTCAGGGGGAAGTTCTTAACAGAGAGAGTGGTGAGGAGCTGGAACAGCTGCCCAGAGAGGCTGTGGATGCCCCGTCCTTGGAGGTGTCCAAGGCCAGGCTGGATGGGGAGCTGGGCAGCCTGGTCTGGTGTTAAATGTGGAGGTTGGTGGCCCTGCGTGTGGCAGGGCGTTGGAGCTTGATGATCCTTGAGGCCCCTTCCAACCCAAGCCATTCAATGAGTCTGTGATTCCAAACAATTTGCGAAGGAGAGATTCACGTGGAGACGTGCAGTTTTTATTTTCCCAGCTCTATCGCCGCCACAAAGGGCAGTCGGTGAACGATGAGGGGTGATAACGATGCAGGCCCAGCCCGGTGCCCAAAGGCACGCAGCCCTGCGCTGTGAGCTCACCGGCCAAGGCGCTGTGACAGCAGCGGAGATGGCTGTGAGCTCACGGAGCCTCTCTGCAGAACCCGGGGCGCGGCAGAGCCCGGCATCACTCGTGCCCGGACTCCGGTCGAGCGCGGCAGCGAGACTCGGAGGCGCGAACGAGAGACTCGGTTTGGGCCGTGCTGCGGGGCTGCCGGCGGCAGCTCCCGGCGCTCAGCCCGCGGCATCGCCAGCGTTCCCCCGGCCCTGCCCGGCTCGGGCGGCCGGGGCCCCGCGGGGTGCGCTCGCGGCAGCGGAGGTGAGCGGTGCGGGGACGCGGCCCCGGGGCGGGCGGCGGGGAGCGGGGCCGGGGCTTCGTGCGGACGGAGCGGGGCGTCGCCCGGGGACGGCGAGTGACCGCGGCCTCTTCTCTTTCGCAGCTCTGACGGCTCCGGCCCGCCGCGGCGCCGCCGAGCGGAGCGGCTTTCCCGGCTCGGCTCTCCCCGGCCCACCGCACGCCCGGGGCCATGGAGCTGCCCTCGGACTGGACCTGCCCCGTCTGTGGGCGGAACCGGGCCGAGGCGGCCTACGTGACGCCCTGCCGGCACCAGCTCTGCTTGGGCTGTGCGCTGCGCTGGGCGAAGCAGCATCGCACCTGCGCCGTGTGCAAGGAGAACATCGAGGCCGTCCGGTACGCGGTGCAGGCGGAGGAGGATTTCCTCGCGTGCCCCATCCCGCAGCCTGCAGGGCGCTCCGAGGACGAGCAGGAGGACGAGCAGGAGGAGGAGCAGGGCTCTGCAGAGCCGCAGCTCGAGGCTCCCGAGCACAGCTTCCCAGCCGAGACCTGGGCGGACTTCTTCCGAGGAGATCCGGGGGACCTCGAGCCGCTGCTCCAGTGGCTCCAGCAGGAGCTCGAGGACATCATCGGAGAGGAGTGGTGGACAGTGGCTGCGGCGCGGGCTGATATCATGCACCTGCTGTGCCTGTTCGGGCTCAGCGAGGACACCCTGAGCCTGAACTTGGAGTCGTACCTGCAACACCACACAAGTCGTGTGTTCGTGGCGGGGCTCATCGACACCGTTACGGCCCTGTACGGCCCAGAGCTCCGCCGGCAGCAGGACAACCAGGCTGCCCGTGAAACAGGAGGGCAGGACGGCCCCGCGGCCACCCCCAGCCCCGCCACCTCCCCGCAGGAGCCTCCTGCCCCCAGCCCGAGCCGCTCCAGCAGCCCTGCAAGCCCCGGCGCCGAGCGGCTCCCCGGCGTCCCTCACGGGGGGCCCGAGCCCCGACCCGCCGCCCCCGTGTCCCCGCAGGAGCCGCAGGAGCAGCCGGGGCAGGCGGCGGCAGCGGGCCCCTCCGCCCAGGGCACGGACCAGCAGCCTGGGGGGCCCCGACGCCCCCCGAGGAGGAGGGCCAGCAGCTGCCCCCCGGATTTGCCCCCGTCCCCCAAGAGGCGGCGCTAGGCCGGCACTCACTGCGGTGCTGAGCACGGCTCGCGGCTTGGGAGGCCATCAGTGATCTTGGACTGCTTTTATAGACAATAAATTATTTCAAAAAAATGCAAATGTCTCCATGTTATTGATGGTGAAGTTGTGTTTGCTGTCTCTCCCCACGTCGGTTTCTCCCTCTCCTGATGCTGGGGGAGGACACAGAATCTTAACTTCCATGTTCAGAAACCAGGAGAGAGTGCTCCTGTTTGCAGCTCACACTGAGGTGGGTGAATGGGATTAACGGCAACTTTTTGCTCATTCGCTGATACCAAGCTCCAAACACCAACCTGCGTCTCCTACTGAAAAAAAACTAAAATGAAAGAATCTCCACAGTCACAGAAACGTAGGGGCAGGAAGGGACCTGAGGAAATCCCCCCCGTCCAGACCCCTGCTAAGGCCACCTCGTGAAACGCGGTAGGCAGGAAAGCACAGCAAGCAGCCTGCCGTGCAGTGTGCAGTGCTGCAGAAAGGAACCCAGGCGGAGGCACCGCCCCCACTTGGTGCTGCTTGTGAACCAGAAGGCTGGCTCAAAAAGAATCCAAGTGTCAGAAAGTGTAAACCTGTGGAACGAAGGGGTGCCATTCAGAGGGACCTCAACAGACTTGAAAGGCGAGCCCGGGAGAATCTAATGAGGTCCAATGCAGCAAAGTGCCAGCTTTTGCACTAAGCGTATTTCCAGATGGAAAGGAACAGTCCTTGGGAGCAGCCCTGCAGAGAAAGACCTGGGGGTCTGGTGGAGGAAAAACTTAACGTGAGCCACGTGTTAAGCACATGGTGTCCCAGGCTGCATCAGAAGAGGGGTGGCAGCAGGGACAAGGAGGTGATTGTCCCTCTCTACTGTGCCTTGTGAGGCCCCAGCTGGAGTCCAGGCCTGGAGTCCCCAGTAGAAGAAAGACAGGGTGCTGTTGGAGGGGGTCCAGAGGAGAGCCACGAAGATGAAGAGGGTGCTGGAGCACCTCCCCTACGAGGACAGGCTGAGGGAGCTGGGCTTGTTCAGCATGGAGAAGAGAAGGCTGCAGGGTGAGCTCATTGCAGCCTTCAGTACATAAAGGGAGCCTACAGACAGGAGGGGAGTCAACTCTTTGAAAGGGTAGATAACAGCAGGACAAGGGAAAATGGTTTTAAGTTGAGGGAAGGAAGATTGAGGTTGGATGTCAGGGGGAAGTTTTTCACAGAGGGAGTGGTGAGGAGCTGGAACAGCTGCCCAGAGAGGCTGTGGATGCCCCGTCCTTGGAGGTGTTCAAAGCCAGGCCGGATGGGGAGCTGGGCAGCCTGGTCTGGTGTTAAATGTGGAGGTTGGTGGCCCTGCCTGTGGCAGGGGGTTGGAGATCTTGATCCTTAAGGTCCCTTCCAACCCTGGCCATTCTGCAATTCTGTGATTCTGTGATTCTGTGAATGTCTTTCTCAAAGGGTGATGGGAGGATTGTTGCTATTCTTGCATGCAATGACAATGGGCACTTCTGTTTGGTTAAAATATGACACATACACACAAGAAAAGCTGGGAACGTGGGGTGAGCCCCTGTTAGGATACGTTGTGTGTGAGCAGCCACTGCCAGGAACAGTGCAGCTGCAGGAATTTGCACTAAAACCTTGCTGTTACCGGCAGAAGCTCTTTGAAACCCAGATTCCATCTGTGAATTTGATGTGATCCTTTAAGAGTTAACCAAAACAGTGACTACTGTCTTTTAAATAAAAGTGCCTTTAATCAAGTTTTTTTTTCCCCCCTAGGTACATGTTAATGTGTTTTCATATAGTTTTCTCATTTTTTATGTTTTGGGAGTATTTGGAATATGAGGTTTTAAAATGTTCCAGCAAGCAGAAATCCAATATTGACTGGAGGGTGGATTACCAGGGCTGAGATTCCTCTGCGTGCCCCAAAGACTGTGCAAACATCACCGATGTAAGGGAGCAGATGGCAGCAGTGCTCAGATGCAGGTGCACATTGCAAAGACTCATGAGAGGCAATCAGGGCATTTTTTTAAGAGGATCTGATGAGAATTCACTGTCCCCAGACCCTGCATGCTGCATTATCTCTACAAACTTTTATCAAATTGATGCCAACCCACAGCACCACGTGGGAACAGGTCAGTCAGTTCTGTGGGCTCCTGCCTGGGGTAAAAGCAGCTGGATTCTTCCCAAAGCTGCCCCAAGACCCACACTGAGTGGTGCTGAGAGCACAGCATTAGGTCTCTCAATAGCTGACACCTCAACCTTGGTCTTTCAAGCCACTTGTGTTCCCTCCTGCATGTTTCAGAGACGTGATTATAACGGTCAGTATTTACATGACTGCACAGCTGTGTGGATTCTCAGGATGGTGGGATGTCACATCCATAGCCATACGATGTACTCATGCTTCATATACATACGTACATGTATACAGAAGATGTGTCACAGTTCAGGTTGGTCAATAACTTCAGGCTGAAGCTATCTTGTCTCAGTCAGTGTCCCTGAGCAGCAGACTGTGGGCACAGCCCCAAGAAGCCCACCTTTATCCCAGTGGCTCGATGTCCTCATCTCCCAAGGAGTGCTCTATCTGCAGTGCTTTGAGATCGAGGATTTGGATGCACTTTCCTACAACATGCAGTGCAAAGCTGCCTCCAGCTGCTGTAATGTCAGCATTCTGCATTTCTCTGTGAGCATCTTCCATAGCTCACTGATGGGACAAACCCACAGCAGCAGCTATGGGCAAAAGAACAATGCGAAAAGGCACGTTATGTGGCTCTTCATGGGGGCATTTCTCAAAGCCAGCAGCCACTTTCCAGACTGGGGAGGTGTTTGTCTATGAGGGTGCAGTGGGCAGGCAGGGCTGTCCAAAGCAGACAAGGAAACCCTCACTGTGTGGGACCAGTGCCCAGTGGCAGCCACTCTCTCCCTGGTACCCTGCTGAGTCTGGAGTGAGTCCAAGGCACCCGGACCTCACTGGCATCAGGAGATGCAAGCAGGGAGTGTGTGAAGCTCCAAGATAGGAGTGATGGAGAGAGACCAAACACCAGGGAGCTCCAGCAGGAAGAGAAGCAGTAATCCCTTGGCTGCTTGACAGGGATGTGTCAGTCTTGCAGCAAGCAACGTTTCCAGCCTGCAGCGCAGGATAGGATTGTCCTGGAGAATCAGGTTTCCAACAGAAAATTCCCATTTCTCTGCCTTTTGGCTACAACACACAGCACCCCATCACACCCCGTGCTGAGGACAAGCTTTTGCTTCCACCAGCACTACCCAGAGAGCAGAGTTGGGTGGTGGAGCAGACATTTGTGTATCCAGAGAGGAGCCTCATGAGTTCACTGCAGCATAGGAAGTACAGGAAGACACTGGAATTGGGGTTGAACACCCTCAAAATGTCTTAAAAAAACATTCTGGGAAGTAGATCCAGCCACCTCTGCCTGCTTTGGAGACTGATGGGACTTGTTAGCATCAGATTCTTCCCGGTGCAGGAAAGGAAAGTCCTTAAGACATCAGAGCTGTTTGCATGAGGGACAACATTCTCTGCTCAGCTTCATCACTGCAAGCACCACGGGAGCTGGGCACTGAGGTGTGCCAGCACCATGGGAAAAGTTGGTATCATAGCAGCAGCGGCCTCCCAGATATTCAAGGGCATCCTGCTCCCAAGTGTTTGTATACACACGGCTTTCATCACAGCTTTTGTTTCAGGAGCTTTAAGAGCATATTTGAGTGTGGCTCAGTTTCCCTGCTTGTTTCTGGAGGGCTGTGATCCTGGTGCTGTGGGATGCAGTCTGATCAAGAGCAATGGGTGGAAATCATGACAGTGGCTGCACATGGGGATGCTCCAGCTCCCAATGTGGACAACAGTAGTGGCTGGCCATACCTAGCACCAAGGCATGCGTGCATCCTGAACCACGCGGCGCCATGCTGAGCCACGCAGCACCATGCTGAGCAGTGCTGTACCATGCTGTGCCATGCAGCACCATGTGGTCCCACGCTGTGCCATTCTGTGCCATGTCAAAAGGCACCGTGCTGTGCCGTGCAGCACCGTGCCGTGCCGAGCAGTGCCGCGCTGTGCCATGCGTTAGCAAGCCGTTCAATGCAGAACCACGCCGTGCCGTACCGTGCCGGCTCCGCGCCGCCCGGCGGTCCATCCCTGCCCTCTAGCGGTTCCTCCTCCCGCTGCTCCGGGCGCTGCCATTCCGCCAGAGCGTTTCAACCCGTGGACCCATCTGTGGGTCGTGCCTTACGGTGATATCTTGGGTTGTCCGGTTCCCCCGGGCTTTACGGTGGACAAAACGCGCAGAGGAGAAGAGAGGATCCACTGCCGCTATCACGCACGGAGCAGAGCTGCTACCTGACTCCAGCTGCTCTGAGATTTGTGGCCACGTCATCATTTTTTTTTTTTTTTTTCATATCAAAACAGGAAATTGGACAAATGGACAGCAGCAATGGATGGGTGCTGCTGCTGAGAATGACAGCAAAAGCCTTAGGCCAGGTATGCCCCTGACAGACGGGACTGGAAGAGGAGCTCGGGGAGATAATGGCTGAGCCCTGTTTTCAACGAGAGCATATCTCAGCAATTCAGGTCGCAGTTTCCCCCCTCAAATCTGTTTGCTGAATGAGATGGGAATGGGGCAGGACAATGAGTTTCATTCAGGAACAAGTGTTTCCTGAGCTGAATATGTTCTGCAGATAACTGCTGTGCTGCCAGCATCTGTGTGTGCCACAAAGCCCGGCTGGGAGCGGGCTGGAAATGAAAGTAACACGAAATGTATCGGAGCTGTATGCAGTCTTCCTGTAAGGAGAGGCACTTTCAGAGAGAAATGATTCTGGTATGTTAAAATATACAGTGAAATCAAAGGGGAGCCAGAAGGAGGTACAAAATAGATTGTAGGGATATGGAGGAACAGCTGGAGTACATTAAGTTAGGTAATTGGAGCAGGATAAGGTAGGTGAGCAGCAAAGCTGGAAGGAGCTATTCTTAGTACATGCATTTACCCATCAACAAATGCAATCCTCTTTCTGGCTTGTGGGTGGCCACTGTGCAGTTTGCCATTGGGCTGGGCCTGCTCTGCTCCAGGACTGGTGGAGACACTGGGAGGGGAACACAGACAGTGACTGGGAAGGTCCTTGGGTGCTCTGCGGGGGATGCAAGGAAAAGCACAGCTCTCCTGTGCCATGCAGGAGGTAACAGCCCCGTTATGGGGTGCTGTGGCCTAGAGGATGTGTTTAGCCTTGTTTGGACCAAAAGCTGTCAGGGTCTTGAACCAAATTCAGCAGCTTCAGTCCTGCAAGCAGAGGCACTGCCTCAGCTGGGACAACCATTCAGACCAGCTAAGCCTCCTCCATTTGATATAAAATGTCAATTGCTATAAATCGTTGGAATGAAATAGCATGCTGCAGCCTCTTCTTATCCCTCAACAGTAGAAGAAAATCCCAGCAAACAATTTAGAGTAAATACCGTCATTAAACACTTTAAGTGAAGCAGTTAGGATTACAACACATCTGTAAACAGGGGAACAAACACACTGATATAATCTCATACCAGAACAAAGCAAATGCCAAGGGGACAAATCCCTGCGCGCAGCCAAGGGAGCTCTCTAATAAATAGCTGATAAGTAAATAATAATAGGAAGGACTAATTCATAAATGTCAAGGCCTTGAAACTGCACAGGGTTTCCACTGATGTTGTGAGCAGAGAGAGCACAGGGAGCTGCTGGGGACAGAACCCAAAGAGCCACATGTGGGCACTGGGATGGATGGAAGCCTCCATGCATCACCCAGCAGCTGCCTTGTCCTCACCTTCCTCACTGTCCCAAATCCACCTGGGCTGGATGTGATGGTCAAAGTCCCCACGCCCATCTCAGAATGGCTTCTGGGTGGTTCATCCTCAGCATAACGTCACCTGGTCACGAGGTGGTGCAGCTCCAGTAGAGGTGAATCATCATAGCCTTGGACTTGACCAGCAGCAACATGTGCTCACCAGATCTCTGCAGCCTCCAGTGAGACCAATCCAGTAAGGTCTTGCTGCAAGGAGAGTGAGAGACATCTATCGGAGGGGGGGGAAGAGGGCTCTGTCACTCATTGCCTGCCCAAGGACCCGGGGTCATGGGGCACCTCTTTCATACTTGGTTCTCTTGCCCACTCACCCAAGCTTGTCTCTGATCCTCTCTGGACCAAACAGGAAACTCTGGGACTGGAAACTCTAAATACAAAGGGGAAGATGGGCAGGAACATATGTGCATGTGTGTGTGCATCCCCAAACACCCCCTCCATGCATCCCTTGCCTCCCTCCTCCAGCCCCACATGGCAGCAGCAGAGCTGGGACAGCTGCTGGCAAGCTGCTGCGAGCAAATGAACTTCATAAATCAATTTACTGCCTCTCCTGTTCCCCGGAGAACACCCTGCAAAATGAATGTACCTCCTTAAAATGTAAAGAAATAAATAAATGAAGGCAGCCTGGTGTGAGGCTGAGCCTCAGGGAGGAAGGATGGAGGAGAAAAGATATCTTGGGACTTGGAAGCAGAACTTTAAATGTTTTGAGATTGTTGTTTGTTTCTCTGTTTTGCTGGGGGGGGAAATAGGCTAAAGAGACCATCATTGTCCTGGAGTCAACAGAACAGAACTACCTGTTGTTGTGCACCATGTGAAATCTGGCTGGTTAACTTCTGTGTGGGGAGGGAGGTTCCTGCTTGCTTTTCTGACAAGAATCATATTGCCAGCATTTTGTCTCTGCAAGTCAGCCCTCAACTGATCACTCCATCAAAAGATTACTCCAATAGCTGTGGGGCTGAATAATATTTACTGCTAGTCCTGTTCTGCTTGTAAGTGCAAGGAGTGGGCAATGCCTATCAGCACCTCTCTGGCCCCCCTCACCCCGAGTAAAGTTTTGCTATTTTTCCAGAAAAAGGATTTGTCAGAAGAGGTTGCAGCTTTATTCCTGCAACTGATGGACTGGAAAGAAAAGGCCAAGCATCCAGATGACTTACCTGTGACACGGGGCTTGTCAGGCCTGGCACAAAGAGCTCCAAATCCCGAGCAGCACTGGCAATGATTCATCTCAGAATATCATGTCTAATGGTTTGTCCTCCGTGGCCTCTTGTTGGATCTCATTAAAAAGAACTAACAGCCAATGGGAATTTTCATCCAAAGAACTTCATTAAGGTGATGTTAGGGTTGTGAGCACCTAGAAATTATTTGCTGTCTGCAGGTCTGGCTTTCAATTAACAAAGAATGAGAGCACAGATGCAGGAAGCTCCCAGAGCTTTTGGGTGAATCTGAGCCAAGCTGGGGCTCTCCATTCTGCCATGGCTTTGTCTGACAGCCTCTTAACTCCACCTGCATTCCTCGTAGCAGTGGTTCTCCACCAACACCATGTCCAAGACACGTTTCTATTTGGATTCTGACATACTCATTTTTTCCCCTGCCAGCTTTTCAATGCAGAGCAAACCTATAGAAATTTCAGCACAAAGCACCCTTTTTTCCCCTAACAGATAAAATGGTTGGTGCTGGTTGGCTGAATCACAACAAAGGTGTGAAGACTTCTACGTGCTGCTGCTTGCAGCTTGCTCATGAGAAAACTAACTCTCCATCCCTGCTGGGCAAGGGCCTGTCTCTTGGGGTGGCTTTAGGTTGATACTTCCCGCAGGCTCTGTGCCAAGCTCTGCACAGACTGACATTTAGTCTGTCCCTTTGACTACCCTTGACTACCATTTTCCATTAATTTTGACAACCAGCAAAGTTTTGCAGCTGAAAAGAGTCAACAAAGCTCCTCCACCTTCAACTCCAGCTGCCATCCTTTGCATTTCTGGCCCTCCTCACCTCCTCTGACAGGTGGGTATCTCTGGGACTGCAATGCCAGATGGGGATAAACAAAGCTCCCATCGATCCCCAACTCCCACCTCCTCCCACTTTGTTTAGGAAACATCAAAAAACCTTGGGAAGCTTCTGAGGCTGCCAGGCACTCAGATCTTCCCCTCAGACAAAAATAAATAAATAAATAAAAATGGGGGGTGTCGGAGGGGGGTGGTTCTTTCTTTGTTGTTGCTAAAAAACAGGAGGTCTGGGAGGACATTTTGACCCTTTTTCTGAGAAACCAAGTCTCAGAAAATGCTTCTGAAACCCTACAAAGGAGAGCAGAGTTTTATTTTTGTGATTTCATACTCCAGTTTCATCAGTTCCATCAAAAAAGGGGTGTTAGAGCCTAGCCAGACTTCAGACCAGGTGATTACAATTCAACCAACCTAAAATTCTACCCCAGTGTCACTTAAATGTTTTATGTTTTTGTCTTTTGCTACCTATGCTCACTGAATCAAAAGTGTCCCAAGCAGTGTGGACTCTTCATCATTTTGCTCTCCTTCCAAGCTGGGCAAAGAAATGATCTCTACTGATCCCATGCGATGCTACACCTGGAGGTCCTTGGATAGAAAGCTGCTGCAGAAGCACAATGGATCATGGTGAGATGAAGGCTGTAGAGCTGTAACCCACCCACGTTTTCACCAAGACAAAATCCAGCCCCTTTCCCCCCTGATGCACAGGGCATGTTCTCTGTAAGCAGGGCAAAAATCCTTGGTGTGGATTTTGTTTTCACGTTCTGTGATGATGAGAGGAGATCCAGAACATGATCAGCTGAATCCCCGATGGAGTCTCCCCATTACACTACCTGTACATCACAGCAGGCCAGTGGTGCACTGTGGGAAGGAGCCTTTTCTCCCCAGTGCTTTTCTGTAGTCTCAGAGTCTCTGACTGAGGGTGTTGATAACTTATAAAAATAAACAGCCTTGAAGAGACAGGCAAGCTACCGGCTACCATGTGGCTTCCAGCCACTCCACTCCCACTCTGCCATATGTCACACAGGGACCTGAAAGCAGCATCTCCATGCTGTCGGGGAGAGGCACCACCAGCAGCAAGGCCTGTGGGCTCTCTCCTTGCATGCAGCTGCTGAGAGAGTACACTGGGCTGCTGCAGGCATGCGGACCTCAGGCTGGATCTTCATTCCCTCTGTGAGGATGTCCTGGGACCTGCTGAGCATCATAAGGGCAGGGACCTGAAGCTGCTGCTTCTCAGTCTCTCCTCCAGTAACTGCCCCCTCCTGTCTCTGAGATGCTGTTCTCATGGGGCCATGCGCTGGTAGAAGCAAGGTGGGGATCAAGCATGGTCAGCACACAGGAAGAACAGGGGAGCAAAAACATCTCTGCCTTGTTGCCTGTGCCTTATGAAACTCCTGCACAGAGGCCCACTGAGTCTCCCCTCTGCTTTTCAGCTCCCACTCTGCTCCCCTCCCTGCCATCCTCCATCTTGCCTGCACACTCAGAGGATGGCAGGAGCCTCCTTAGGCTGGGCATTGTGTTGAGGAGTGTTCCATGCCCACGACAGGATAAAAAGACCATTTTTTTATGCAGCCTATTAAGAAAAGCTATTTTGCTGCTGTACCCCATCAGTGCTGCTTTATATTAAGTGCTTTGCTGACTTGCATCTGCTGTAGTAAATTCAAGATCTTCTTGATCTCTACTTGCAATGTCCTGTATGTGTTTGCAAGAGCCGCCCTTCATGCTTCCTCTGTTGCTCTGTTGATCCTCCTTTTGCCTCCCTGGATGCCCCCTGCTCCTGAGCGGGGCGATGCTGTTTGATGGAGACAGCTGCTCTTGTCTGTTTGTCTCCTTGCTTTATGGTGTGTGTGAGCCAGGAGCAGGCAGGTCACAGGTTTGCAGATTTGCACATGATTTGTGTCAGCGCAGGGGTCAGTGGCGTTCAGATGGCATCTCCTCTTTCTTCCCTTGCCAAGATCAGGAGCAGCATCGCTGAGCATTGCCCTGCATCTCCTCCTGCTCCTGTGGGTGAGCTCTGGGGCCTGGTGCTCCTCCTAGGGAGTACAATTCTTCCTTCAATCTGGTATGACTCTGCATTTGCCTCTATGCTGTTGCCCATAGGTTTGGGTCTCCTTGCCCTTGCCATTACCTTTAGGCAGTAGCTCACCCCATGCTGTATGTGTGGCAGCCCTGAGTCCTGCACTCTTGCTGTAATACCTAACTTTGTTCCACGAAGATTCACCCGGTGTAAACACAGGAGTTCTGCTCTGCATCCTTAGCAGAACCACTGGGGGCTTGAAGCACCAGATGCCAGACTGCAGATTCCCCTGAGCTTCACATCTGGGATATAACCAAAAGCTATTTCCCAGGAGAAAAAATACCGCAGGGACCTTCTGTTTGGATGCAACCCCCCCACCTTTTGCTGCAAGCCTCAGAAATTCGGTCAAGCCCTGTGCTACTTCTCAGCGTGGAGCACAGAGGAAGACAGGCAGAGCCTGCACCAGCTCCTCCCTGCCCATCTGCAGGGAAGGGAACCAGGCCTTGCCTTTCCACATGCATGCAGGCTCCTGACTGGGGATATTTCAGTGCTGAAAAGTGAATTGAAAAAGTTCTGTCTTTTCTGTAATTGCATCAATGAGAAGGGGAAAAAAAAAAAAAAAAAAAGTAAATAAGAATTTTAATAAAAGCGTAACGGTAACCAGATCTAATCTCTAACCTTTTGAAATATAAAGAGGCTGCTTTATCTTCGAGGCAGCGCAATCTTTCCGCAGCCGCGATGGGAATTTGTGGGAGTTAAATTAACTGAGGCAGTGCTCCCCTCTTGCTCGTTGAATGTAAGCGAAACATATTGAGGATTATTGCAAAGGAAGAATTAATAAAAACTGAGTGGGGAAGTTCCAAAGTCCAAGCAGGTTTGCTCACAGCTCCCCACGCACAGGCGCACTGCATGGGGGGAGCAGCCTGCTTCAAGTCTGCTTCCACTGGGAAAGGGGGAGAAGCAGCGGGAGGATACAAACTGTGGGCTCTGCACTCCGAACACGCAGCTGCTGGAGTGACTGATCCAAAGCCTGGGGCTTTCGGCCCTCTAGCCCTGGAAATGTCTCCATTGTATGTTATGCCTGCCTGCAGTCATGCAGAGTGAGTGCAGGTTGACCCCAACCTGCTGCAGCTGGGGGCTGGGCAGAGGAGAGCAGTGTAAGACCCTCTGCAATGAATACTGAGCATGGAGCCAAGCAGGGCATGGATGCTCCTGTCATTGGAGAGGCATGACCAGTTCCACCCATCTGCAGTCTGACAGCACAGCTATGACTCCAAATTCCCCCTCCTTCATGTCCAGGACTCTGCTGTGCTCTTGGCCATGCAGTTCATGAATCCTTCACCTTTCCACACAGCTTCCAGTTTCCATCACTTGCCATCAGGTTTATCTCTCCAGTCCCTCTCTTCTCATGCCATACTGGCTGGGTGGCTGTTGAGGACAGTGCAGATTATGCTGTTGGCAGTGGGGCAGCCATGCCCGATGCTCTTTACGTTTGTTCAGCACATCATTGCTGTGCAGCCGCTTTCGAGTCAGACACAGTTTGGCAAAAAATGCCCTTGAAGCATGTGGGTGTTCCCAGGAATACCTCCACAGCATCCTGCCACCACACAGCCATGATTTGTGCCCATTTCCACAGCACACACCCTGCAAAACATGCAGGGAGAGAAAGGGAATTTCCAATAAAAAGCCCATGCTGCACTCACCCACACACAACAACACAAATGCAGCTTTCCTTTCATTCCACAGCAGCAGAGCACTCCTGGCATCAGCCTGTGGCTGCACATCCAACAGAAGTGGCAGCAGCATAAAGATTTAAGGCAGAGGTTCCCATCTAGCCCCGGGGATGTAGTGGTAGAGGCACTGCCTGAGCAGCTGTGCTCTGTGACTTGACATTGCTCACCTGCAGGGTGATGGTTATCCAGCCCTGCCATGCAAGCAGCGTTCCCATCCCTCTGTCTTTTCTGAATTTTGCAAGCCTGGGGCTTGGCTTTCTTTGGTCTTGCTCACAGCCTTAGAAAACATCCTCAACTCAGAGTGCTTCAGGCTCTCTTCATTATCAGCCACTTGCTTGGCCTATGGATAACCAGGGAGAATGGACTCATGTCTGAGGATTTCAGAAAAGGTATAAAATTCATCTGTGTAGAGAAACAGAGGGACTTACAGAGACAAGGATAGGATGTATCACACTGCCTGAAGGCACTGCCACGCCTGATGCCTGATGCACAGATCTCCCCTACAGACAGCCTGGCTGCAAAGAGGGGGATTGACCACCCAACGGGCTGTTCTCCTGAGCTACAGCTACCTTCTTTAAAGACAGCAATGAGAAGACCTGCCAAGGAAGGTATATTATTTCATATGAAATGATCTCCATATGAAAGCTGGGTCACATCACACCACCAGCAGTGTGGGAGCAGAGGAAACCCCTTCAGGACAGTTTTATGCCCCCCATCCTCCCCAGCACACCTGGAGGAAGCTCTGGGGAGAACTCAGAGGCTCACCAAAGCTCTGCTCTGTGCTGTGAATCAGGCAGCAGGAATGGCTTCTGGTCACAGCAAGGGGACAGGCAAGCTTCCAGCACAAGGCCTGTGCTGCAGCTGTGCACCGGTCAGATTTGGGGCCAGTATTCCTGCCCCGTCTCTTCCTGTGGTCTCTGACTCAGCCACAGGGCTCAGCAGGATGGGAACAAGCCCCAGCAGTCACCATCCGTGTTACACCCACTGGAATGACCTCAGGCTTTATTTTTCCCAGCACCTGAGTTTCTCCTTAAAGAGCTACTGCAGATCTGCTTCACAGCCTCCCCATCTCTGTGTTCTGACTGCAAAGCAATCCTGATAGGCTAGGCATCAATTACAGGAATTCCATTGTTTTGGCAAGCTGCAGACTCCATTTTAGCACCTAGTCCCAAAATACCCATGGCCTGGTCTACTTCTTCTGAACAACTGCTCTGTTTTTTAACCTATCTTATACCATCCCATTTCTTAGCTGTACCATCTTACGCTACACCCACCACTGTAGCTTCTGTGCATCCTCTATCATCTGTCAAACAGGATTCCTTACTGACCAGAAGTGATAGAAAGTCTGAACCGTGACCTCTGCAACTGAGAAACCGAAATGAACAGAGAAAGCAATGGCAATCCTACCCTAGAGGAGGTGCACAGTAGTTGTGCATGCGACCTTCCTTCTGATCAGGCTGAACTCTCTCTGTGAACCTCATGTGTAATTTGTTGGGAGTGGAAGGCCTTCAGGATTACAACTAAATAATGGATTTTTCTTCTGACAGCAGCTGGGAGTACCCTGCCCACAGCTCTCCTGAGATGCTGCCAGCCCAAGGCAGCATCTGTCTGGGTTGTTCTCAGGTTTAAGGATGGAGCTGAAGGCTTCCTGCAAATCTGAGACCAGACAGGTGGGATAGGTGGCGAGGAACTGGTGCTCTATGAGGACACGAGGTCTGAGAGAACACAGACAAACCCTCCACTTGGAAGTGCACCTTTCTGCAGCACTTCAGCCTCTGGATTTTACTATTAAATGAATACATCCAGATAAAACTCTCATAGCTGAAGATCCACCCTTAGAGGTGATGCTTGGAGAAAAGAAAGATGCCTGTTCACATCATCTTGAGGCTCTTCTGACCCTGTACTGTCATTCAGTATCCTGGGAAGTATGGAGACAGGGCTTTCAGAGTTTTAAAGCCAGAACAGCATCCAGGAGGGGAAGCTGCCTGAGATCTATGATCACCAACACCGGGGTTAATAATTCTCATTTTGAGTTATCATCTGCATCTGACCCATGGCTGGGAAATGACCGTGTAAGGTCTGCCATGTGTTGAGTCTGGTTCCTTCCATCTGCTTCTCTGCAGACTTGGACAGTTTCTGACAGTTTCTCCTGGCTCGGACTGGTTGGTGATGAAGGTTACTGAGCACGAGTGGAAGAACAGCTGCCAGCTCCAGTGGGACAATCTGATCCGTTGGATGTTCACAGAGCTGCTGGGAGGAGCAGGAGGAATCTGCTCTCGTGTTAGTGAGCTGTGCAGGCATTATCACTGTTCCATACAGGACACAGAGCATTTCTGGAGCAATCTAGGGGTCTGGTTGGTCAGCTCTGTGCCAGAGCTTCTTCCATGGGAATGCACCCAGCTGGCTTCTGTTCACGTCAGGACCTTGGGGTTTGCAGAAGTGCAGCCCTAGGAGCATTTTCTGAAGCCTTCCCTGTAAGTAAACCTGGATGATTAATGATGAATCAATCATTTGCTAAGAGGTTTTACCTCTGCTTACAGGCAGCCCATGTGGACTTTCCAAGTGAGTGCAGTGACAAGCTGCTGAGCCAAAGCTCTGGTGCTGGGACCTCAGGATGCACAGGGTCTGGAGAACTGCGTGCACATCTGCCAATGGCTTTGGCAGTCACTGCTCCCTCACCCCTCACTGAGACAGAAAACTCAGTGTGAGCGCTGGGAATGCTCTGCAGACAGACACAGACATCACTGTGTGTGGCATCACAGCCTGCGGCGCTCGCTGCCACAGTGGTTGGGTGGATGGACGGCAAGAAGGCCGTGTCATTTCTCGTGTCATTAGTGATAGGAGCAGAGGGAATGGCTTCAAGCTACAGCAGGGGAGATTCAGGCTGGACATGAGGAAGTATTACTTTTCAGAAAGGGTGGTCAGGCATTGGAATGGATGCCCAGGGAGGTGGTGGAGTCACCGAGCCTGGGGGTGTTCAAGGAAAGGCAGGATGTTGTGTTGAGGGACATGGTTTAGTGGAAGCTATTGGGAATAGGTGAACAGTTGGACTGGATGATCTTGAAGGTCTTTCCAACCTTGGTGATTCTATGATTCTATGATTCTATGATTCTAAGAAGGCGAGAGAAGCAAGATGTTCCCATGGGCAAAGGCAGCCAACGTTCCTCAAACTGCAGAAAACCATATAAAGCACAGGCTCCAGGGAATAAAACAGCCACTACAGGTTGATGGATTGCCCCCTTTCTGAGCTAGTTTGTCCCTGCTTCAGGATGCTGCAGAAGGAATGTATCTCACCTGGCACTGCCAATGTTGTGCCTGTGAGCCAACATCTGCTTTTGTTCCCCACACTTTTCCCTGACTGGTTTCTGTTCACTATCTGTTCTGCAGCTGAAACTGAGCAGCTTTCCAATTAAAACAGACCTAAGATCCACTCCCTATCTCACTACAGTCATAAAGCAAGCCTATACTGAGTCAAGCAAGGAAAAAAAAAGCTTCATAGAAATAATCCCCCAAACTCCTGTTACTGGCTTTTTGTAGCTACATTAATTTTAGAAGAAAAAATTAGGTTCAAAGTGCCGAGCCCATTTTAATAAAGATTCACGGTCACAACTGAATCCCCTGGTGGGGAAGAATCAGCTTTTGAGCACATCAGACTCATTACAAACTCCTCACAAAGTCACCAGAGTCCAACAAGTGGTGGCAGAGAAAAGAGGCGAAAGGTGAGCAGATCTGGGTACCGTTTAACAGAAGGCACTGAAACTGCACTTCCCCTCACTGCCAGCAGCCGCCGGATTTCCAGGAGAGAGATGAAAGCACCCAGCACAGCAGATAAACAAGGCAGCAGCTCTGAACCGTGCACGCCGATCAAAACAACCCGGGAGGATGGGATGTGAGATAAAAGCGCTGGAGATTTCGTAGTGACTTCTAGGTGGGAAGGCAGTCCTGCTCTGCTGCGAGCATCTCAGCTGCTGTCCCCCGCTTCTGCAGCAGCAATGCAGCTGCAAGCGCAGAAAAGTTCCAGAAATCAGATATAGCTCCTCAGGGACTGTTTCCTTCCTTCTGCAACACCTTTAGCTCTTTCCATCCCAATATTTTGGCTAAGGGAGAGGCAACGGGGTTATGAAGGAGATCTGTGGAGGCTTTGTTCTTCTTTAGCATGCTCATGGATAAATGGAGCAGGAGGAGGGAGAGGTGTCTGGGTATCTCATTGCCTCCATACAGTCTAAGCAGTACCACCCCAGCAAGTGGAGCCCAAATCTAAGCCAGTGCTGGAGTTCTGTCCAGGTGCACTAAAAAGGTAATTTTCTGACCCAAAATATTCTGTAGGGCAGAATACTTACTGCTCAGTGCTCTTCTCCAGGGGATGTTGTTTCACAAGACAATTTCTATGTCACTGTAACACTTGGCATAAGGACAGAGGAGTGTCAATAGAGTTTATGTCTCGAGAAGATAAGATCTCAACAAGTTCCTGACTGCCTCAGGCAGGGAGCTTTGCCCAAGAGTGTGAGGATGCTGGGTTTCCCCTGCAGCAGCAATTCTCCTCCCTAGAGGAGTTGCCCAAGGAGGCTGTGGATGCCCCATCCCTGCAGGCATTCAAGGCCAGGCTGGATGTGGCTCTAGGCAGCCTGGTCTGCTGGTTGGCGACCTGCACGTAGCAGGGGGTTGGAACTGGATGAGCACTGTGGTCCTTTTCAACCCAGGCCATTCTGTGATTCTATGATTCTAAAGCAATGCCTCTCTGCAGTCTTCAGTTCCTGCCCAAGAGAGCAGAAAGATATCAGATGTGGGGAAGATTTGAGCATCCTGGCCTTGCTTCCTCCATGGAGGATGAGGAGGAAGGAATATGCTTTGCAGTCTTTCCAATAAAGTTTTGTGAGACAACTAAAGCATCATCTCCAGAGGGAGGGATGTGAGCTGGGCTCATGGGAGGCAGAGTTCAGGAGGGTGGATGCGTTAAACCAGCTCAACCAGCTGCCAGCTCACCACTGAGACCTGGTCATGTCCCTGCACTCCTGGAGCTATTGGAGTGGATTGAGGAGGTGGCAGGGGGTTGGGAACTTGATGATCTTTGAGGTCCCTTCCAACCCAAACCATTCTATGCTTCCCCAATCATCCTCAGCACTGGAGTAGATGTAGATGGCAGAGCTGAAGTTTGCCTTGCCAACCTCATCACCCATGGGCTCTCCTTAGAGTGACACAAAGCGTGTTCAACCGTGAGCTGTGGGCACTTAAACCTATGTAGTCTCAGGCAATGATTCACTGTTGAGAGGTCCAGGGGAGGAGATTTTGGGGGTGGTATCCCTTCCCACTGCACTGCTCCCTCTCTCCCTGTTCCACCTTTCACTCCCCATGTCCATGACAACTGCTTGCCTACAGCCACAGGGTGTTATCATGGAATCACAGCACAGCTTAGGTTGGAGGGGATCTTAAAGACCATCGAGTTCCAGCCTCCATGCTGTGGGCAGGGTTGCCATCCACCAGATCAGGCTTTCCAGGGCCCATCCAACCTGGCTCAGCATGTGGCTGCAAAAATAGTTACTGGTTCAGCTTACCTTGATCATCCTGGGGTTTCTGCAGCCCACAGCTGGCTTTACCATCTTCTCTACCCCTCTAGTATTTCAGATTCGAGAGATGATTTCTGTAAGACAAAAACCTGGGCCTCCACAGCTTTATAACTTGTTCGATACATCTCTGCCTAAAAGCAGCACAGAGCTTTCTGGTGTATACAAGAGCTGAAGACGCAGAGAGAGAAAAAATGGCCTGTTCTCCTTCCTCCCCATGGCACCAACAACTGGGGCTGCCTGATGACTTAGCTGCCCTTTACAAGTATTTATAGCACAGAAAGTTGCTCCAGTAAAATCTCAAATCCTAGATACATAACCATATCTTTATTCACCTGTGTGTTTCCTTTTTGATACACATCATCCTCCTCTTCCTAGGAAGCTCGGTAAACTGACAGTCATATGCATGTTGTTCTTTAGTTTCTATACCAGGAGAATGACATCCATGTATTGCAATAACACTGAGGCTCCCTGTGAAGTCTCCTTCTTTCATATCTACAATTTCTTAGTTAATTGGCTTCTTCCCATCCAATCTTCTGCATTCTCCCCCCCAGAGGTGAACATCACCTGACTTGCCACCTGCAGAAATATTCAGAAGAAAGCATCCTTCAGACCTAGTACCATTGACTACCTATGCTGCTCCTCTAGAGCTGTTAGCAAGTACAAGGATTTGTTACTACCAGCTGTATTTCCTGTGGGATCTGATTCATTGCTCTTAGATACTTTTCTAACCTGTAACCCTTCCCATTTGGTTTCTTGACTGGCAACACAGCAGTATTATTTTTAGTTTACTAACAAGCCAAATTTTCTTAGAGAGTCTGCCTAACCTCTAGTTTGATTGTATGTTGCTTCTGCCTTGCTGCTTCAGCTCCAGGTTTCAAGATTATCTTTAGTGGCAAAGCTCACTTTGAGCATCCTGGGACTTCATCTAAACTCAGTATTTTCTCCGCCTGGCTTCTCCGAAACCTCTCTGTATGTCCATGATAAATCATCTCTTTCTGTGCTCGGCTGTCCCAAACTTGGACTAACTTCACTGTTTTTCTCTGCCTGCGTGCTGCTCCTCGCTGCGATTCCTCTCTGTCCTCTGTGTGTCCTTACAGCTGGCAGTGCCTTTTATGTCTTCGGGAAATGTTTATAAAGGCTTTCCTTCAGTTTGCAGTGGGACATGGGGGAAGCACCGGGACTTTGGACACCTGCCCAGCACTGCGTTGTATTGGGACCACTGTCCTGGGACAGAACTTCTGGAGGAGGTAATGGAGCTCTGCTCCTTGGTTGCCCAGCTCATAAACCTTGGCATCTCACACCTGATTGCACAGTCTCACACCAAACCTGCCTGCATTTATAGGTCACTCACACCATCCACACGGACCATACATCCCACTGTCGGGGAACATAACCAGCATACATCCACAGGGTCCTTAAAACCGATACACACCTACAAGGTCTTCATAGCCCCCCAAATCCACAGGGACCACCATAAGCCCCGCACACACTTACAGAGGCTGTAACTTCACACACGACCTCACGTGCAGTGCATACACACAGTGACTGCACAGCCCGCACAGCTACAGCCACCATACCCCCTCCCCACTGTCCCCCGACTCCTGGTCTGTACAGCCAGCTCTCCCAATGGGACCGCATCCCCCGTAAGGATCACACCCCACGCCTAGGGGCACCACGCATCACTGTAGGGACCAAACCCTCGCACAGCTCGATAGGGACGGCGGCCCCACGCTCCACATCCCGCACGCACCGGCGGGGACCACGCCCCCCGCGCTCCGCTATAGGGCCCTACGGGCTCCAGCCCGCGCAGCCCTTCGGGGCCGGCCGGACAGGCGGGACGGGGAGGCGGCGGCGGGCGGGGCTCGCTGCCCCAGACGGGCCGGGGGGCTCCGGGGTACCACGGCCCGGGCCGACCCGGCGGCGGAGCGGCGCCCCGCGTGCGGTGACGCCGGCCCCGAGTGATGTAAGGAGCGGGTCGGCGACGGGGGGCGGGCCTTACCGGAGCGCCCGGCGCGGCGCGGCTTTGCTCGGCGCCCGCCCCTGCTCCGCGCCCGGCTCCGCGCCGCTCCGCCCCCGCCTCCGCGAGGAGCGCGGGCAGCCCGCCTGCTCCGCGGCCGCGCTGCAGTCCCGCTCCGGCATGGTAAGGCCGTGGGTGGGGGACGGGAGGCGGGGGCGGGCCGGGGTGCCCGGGGCGCCGCGCTCTGACCCTCTCCCCGTCTCTCGCAGCCCCTCGCCGGAGGAGCGCCGGCCGGCACGGGACTCCGCCGCCTCGACCCGCACTCCGCCGGGCTCCGCCGCTCGCCGGCATGAAGCGCCCGGCGCCGGGCGGCCGCCGCTGAGGATCCCCGCGGCACGGGACCCGCGCCCCATGGGGCAGCACCGCGGCCGCTGAGCTCCGCGTCGCCGCCCGCCGCCCCCCACCCCGCGCCGGCCGCCCCGCGGCCCCCGCCTCGCCCCGCTATGGGGCCGCGGCACCTGCTGCTGCCGCTGCTCCTGCTCTCCTTGCAGCTCCTGGCCCTGCTGCCGGCCGCGCAGGCGGCCGGGCCCCCCCGCGCCAAGGGCAACCGGACCCAGGTGGCGGCGGCTCCGCGGCGGACCCCCAAGCCGGGCAAGGAGCTCCTGAACCAGACGCTGGCGGGCCCGGGGGCGGCCGCCCCCACGGCGCTGCCCGGGCGAGGGAAGGGCGCGGGGGGCGGCAAGACGCCCTCCGGAGGCGGAGGCGGCGGCGGGAGCTCGGCACCGGCGCACGAGACGTGCTGGGGGTACTACGACGTGAGCGGGCAGTGGGACAAGGAGTTCGAGTGCAACAACAGCCTTACGGGCTTCCGCTACTGCTGCGGCACCTGCTTCTACCGCTTCTGCTGCAACAAGCGCGCCGAGAAGCTCAACCAGAGCCTGTGCCGCAACTACAAGAGCCCCGAGTGGGCCCACCCCACCACAGCCAGCGGCGCGCTGCCCGCCGACGGCAGCAACGGCGCCGACGGGGACGCCAACAAGTACGACCCAGACAAGGACAGCACCAACGCCACCGTCTACATCTCGTGCGGGGCCATCGCCTTTGTGCTCATCGCCGGTGTCTTTGCTAAGGTGGCCTACGACAAGGCGCGGCGCCCGCCGCGGGAGATGAACATACACAGGTGCGATCCTCCCCCTTTGGTCTAGGGACACCCTGCTGTCTGAAGTTCCCCCGTTGCTCTGATCGCCTGATGAGCTTTCCCTTTGCGTTTCTGTCCAAGGGTTCCCCCAGCGCACTTCCCATCCCAAGAGTCCTCCTTTCAGCCAGCCATCCAAGGGCCCGTCAAAGAGTTTCCTCTTTGCACAACCTGTCCAAACATTTCCCTTTTCAACTGGCTGCCCAGATGTTCCCCTTTTTGCACCATCTGTCCAGGGGTTCCCCCGCTGCACTCCTGTTCAGGGGGCTGCCATGTGAACTACCCATCTAAGGTTTTGCTTTAAGTGTCTGGATGAGTTTCCTCTTTGCAGCACCCTTCCAGGCATTTCTTCTTTACACTGGCTACGAGCTTCTCTTTTGCACCAAGAGTCCAAATGATCTTCCACCGCACAACCACTTTGAGAGATCCTCCCCTTGAACCACTCACCCAAAGGTTTTCACCTTTGCGTCCAAGAATTCCATTCTTGCAGCACCCATCAAACGATTTTAAATTTCACCACTCATCCAAAGGTTCCCCCCTTGCTCCAGGGACGACACTGTCTCTTGTAACACCCCCTTTCTGCTCCCCGGCCCGGTGCCCAGCTCAGCCCTTCTTCCCCTTCCCTGCGCTGCACCCCGCGCATGGGGCAGGTGAGGCCGTGCTTTCAGCACCACGGTGGCGGACAGCTCCGGGCTCTGCGCAGCGCCGACCCCCAGGAATCGCAGCCGGCCTGGGGCGACCGCAGGAGCAGCCAGAAGTTTAAAAAGTGCTTTGTGTCCTGCAGGCAGGTGTCCTTGCCTTATAATCCTGAGGGGTATTAGAGAAAGCAGTGTTGGTTTCCTTTCCTTTCCTTTTTTTTTTTTTTTCTCTCTCTCTTTTCCCTTCTAAATCCAGATAACTGAAGCTCGTAGTCCTTGCTGGCTGCGTGCTAGGGAGGCAGTTTGAAATCCTTGTCTCAGTGGTTTTACACATTGCTGTTTTAACGAGAAAGCACTTCTGATGTGTCAAAGGGAATCCTGTTTAAAAGCAAAAGCTCAGGCTTCCATAATGCTCCTCCTTTTGGATAAATGCTTGTACACTCTCAGATCATGTTTATATTTGGTGGAAAAGTCCCTTCAAATTATGTGTGCTGGGAATGGAAGAGGTTCCCATTCTGAACATAGAAATTAGCAAGGAGCTTCTTTATAAGAACAGCTGTGAGCACATGAGTGGGAGAAGCTCTTACATCTTCCAGATACTTCACAGAAGTTATTTTAATGAAGAAATTTTAATCAATACCAGTAAAACCCTAGACAGCATTTTTGAAGTTGAACTTCAAATGCGGTCGACCGAGTCTGGGGGGGAAGAGTTTTATCTTTTTACACAGGAAAAAAGGTGAATGACGCAGTTTTTATTTATTTGGGATGATGTGCTTTATTTAGACTCCTTCCTACATAAGACTACACGCACAGAAGTGCTGGCTGGTGTAAACTGCCATTTCTTCAATGAGGCCAAGAAGTAATGCTGCTTTACGGTTGCTGAGGGTCGGTCCCACGCATTCCATTGCAAAGCCCATCTCTGCAAGAAAATAACTGTGAGGTGTTAGCAATATTGTGGTATCTCTTAGGTCACCTGTGTCTGTCCAGTGGAGAGTCCTGGAAGCAGCTTAGTCAGGAAATAGGCTCTTTGTAACATTTCCCAAACTAAGGGCTGGTTCCCAACAGCCCAGCTCGTTTGGCTTCAAGGCAGCTGAATTTGGAAAGCTGACTTGGCTGTCCATGTGTTACTTTTGCTGTAGCTCCGGAGCGTTACAGTGCTGGATCCTACGCCCTTTGAAATCAGAGACAGTGTTGCCAGACTTGTCTGAATTATTCCTGATGTTTTCATTTCTTTGATGCTTGCTTTTCTTTATTTAGATAAGTTCTGGTGAAATGATTCACCTGTGTGTAGAAGTATGAATGGCAGATTGAGTGCTTGGAAAGCTTGACTTTCGGTGCATTTTAAGGGATTGATTGACTTCTATAATATGGTAGCTGGTAAAAGATTATACCTTTCAGAGCTCTGTTACCTGAACTTGATCAACACTGCACGATGGTTTAAATATTATGAAGTGCATCTCCAGCAGACAGGATCTGCATCTGTCTGAGGAATTGTGCTATCTGCGCTCTAAGCAGAATGTAAATATGTGGAGTGGGGTGGTTTGTCTTTGTTTGCCTCAGAGAACTGCTGCTGAGTAACAGGGAGGGAGCAGGATGTAGTCAGATATTTATATCTATTTGAAGCGGTGTCAATGGGAGTTAAGTGTAACATCAGAAAAATTCACTGTAGTAATGGCACGTGTGCTAAATCTCCGCGTGCACCTCGCCAAAAGCTGCGGAGAAAGAGCACCAGTTCCAACACTGCTGTCCTCGAAACAAGCCATCGTGAGTGGTATCCTGCACCCAGGGAGCACCGAGCCATCTCCCTGCACGTCAGTGTGAGCAAGATCCTGCTTTAGAACGTATGCCCTCATCAGCGGTCTGTTAGCAGCACTGCGTGTAGATGCTGTTGCTCTGCTACCTTCTCATCCAGCTCTTACAGAAAATCCTTATTAACTCGGTTAGAAGCAACGTTTTGATGGAGGGCGGGCTCGTTTTCTGCCTTTTCATAGAAAGGAGGGTTTACAAATTCACAGGAGAGCTGTCACTCTCATGTGAAATGAAAGGCTGACTGTGCTCTGCGATATGCGTGTGCATTTCAGAGCTGAAAATGGGGGCTTGTTTTCAAGCATCACCACACACCTTTCAAGCAGAAGCACTGCTGTGATGCTGGGCTGAGCAGAGCCAGTAGCTGGTGCTTGGGTTCGTTTACGAGAGCAGTAAGTGGAAGTGCTTTGAAAAACAGGAGCTCTAATATTCATATTCTACAAAAAGCACTTGTAATATTTTATACCCAGCTGATTTTGTAATGATTAGAAGATCTTTCAGCCCGGCCAAACGTGGATGCTTCTTGCTTGGATCTTGGTGTGGAGTTACGCAGGCAGAACTGATGCATGCTGGGCTCCAGGTAGAGATGGGCTGATTTCTGAGAGTCACACCTAGCAGCGTTTCGCCCGTGCTTTCATCTGATTGCTTTTGTGATTTCATTTCAGTTTGTTTTCATCAGTTTGCTCAAGCGTTTCTTAAGTGAGCTGAGTGTTTGCTTTATTCTCAGCACAAAAAGGAGTTAGAGAATCTTTGGCAGCAAAGGAGGGATAACAGCTATTTGTTTTCAAAGCTGGTTATGTTCTTCAGCAGCGAGGAGGGGTGACCCGGAATATTTTCCACCGGTGCTCACGACCCTAAATCCCCGTGCCACAGTCCATAAATAATTCACTGCTCGTAGTATCACTCCGTGACCCCTGTTTAGCTCTCAGCAGCGGGAACCATCGCGCTCACTGCTCAGTTAGGGATGCACAAATTAGAAAGCTGCTTATAGTTTGCAGCTCGGGTTGGAAATGCTGCCTCTCGCTTGCTGCACGGGCAGCCGGAGCCTTTGCTCATCACCATGGAGAGGTGGTGGCATGGGCGGCCCCGGGGCAGCGGTGGGAGCCCAGCTGTTCTCACCAAGCTGTGAGAAGCAGCGCCGGGATTTTTCCCAGCAGATGAGCCGTGTGCTCTGCTAAAAGGCTCCGTCCAAGCACGGCGTGTGTGCCGATGAATGTTTTGGCTGCTGGGAGGGAGGAGGGACACAGGTGCCTTCTGCTTGGGTGCCCCGCTGCCGGGGAGGCTTTGTGCTGTGAAGAGGGATGGTGTTTGTGCTCTTCTTCAGTCCCTGCCCGCGCATCCTCTGCTCTGTGAATAACAACAGGGAGGTCTTTATTAATGAACATCCTTTTCCCAAGTAGGGCCCCGGTGAAACTGATCCGTTCCTTACCATTCTCTGAATTTCCACAGGAACTGGAGGCAGCGGAGCTGTTTGCCCACAGCTGCGTGCACTGCTCTGCACCGTGCTGGCTTAAAGCACGGGAGTTTCCCCTTCCTTCAGGCTGCACTCAGCACATCTCCTGCACCCCATGGCTGCTGGGGGGCTCACAGGAGGGCAGCTGGTTTCAGCTCTCTGTACCGAGGCGTGGGTCACCACCACCCACCCCCTGATGTGGTTATGTGAGCCATGATCCCAGCCGGCTCATTCAGCTCTTCTCTCTGCTGCTGTGCATTGCTTGGGCCAAACAGTCCAACTTTATAACTCTCCAGCACACACCTGGCCATGGGATCCATGCAGAAAATTTTCTTTCTCAGGTTTCACCATCGTTTTCTTTCTCTTTCTGCTGTTTTTTTTTATACTCTGCTTATTTTTACTCCACTCTGTCTCATTCACCCAACACTCGCATGCCTTTCAGCTGCTCCTTGCCCTGCTTCCTATCACGATCCCTGGTGGCTTCTGAGTGTTGTGTTGCCTCAGATCATTTGCCCATGAGTTGGTTCTTCTGCCTCCCACCAACACAGCTCCAGACTCCCAGTCCAGGAGAGCCCTGAGCCCTGTCCTGCTTTGCTTGATGAATCTCCCACTCCCAGCTGGCCCAGCTATAGCAGGGTGTGTGTCTGTGTGCATACACCAGGACAAATCTGCTTCAATTCCACATCCTGGGCTCAGTCTGAAGCTCTGATCCCAGTTTGGTTTTTGGGGTTTTTGCTGTGCTTCCCACTCAATCTGTTTTGTGCAACCTCTGCCTTTGGTAACAGCACAGATTCTGGCTGCTCCTCAGTTTTCTCCTTTCTTTTTGAACTTCTCCCAGTAAAAGGCAGCACACACAAACTGCTCTCCCTCCACTAAATCCTTTCAGTGTCTCCGCTTGCACACATTTGATATTTTTCTGCTTTCTAATTAACTTGCTCTTTTAGCAACCCTCCATCACAAAGGTGTCAAGGGATTCCAGCCCAGCTCTGAACTTCTGTTTTCTTTTCGCCTCATATCCTTAACTACCAGTTGATCTCTGTGCCTTTGGAGATCAGAAGCTTTTTAAAACTTCTGTTTCACATAAGAAGATCTGAACCTTATCAGGAAAACAAGATCGTGGTGTTTTTATGCCTGCCTTTGCCCCTACTCACATGGGCAATCTGTGTTTCCTTAGATCTGGGTGCTCTGTATTGTGCAGAGGTCTCAAACGTCTCATTACCCGGGCAGATAAGCCTAGAACTCTTTCACAACAAATAATTTGTTGTAGTTTAGCCCTTGCCAGATCTCCTTTGTTGCAACAGTAGGGCTCTTTGGAGAAAGTAGATTTTGCATCAGTTAGTGTAAAGCACTGTAATTATACCTGCAGCATAGGCTTTGGTGCAAAAGATACCTTGTGCATGAGTCTGCTTCTGTGTGCAGCTCACCCACGTGCTTTACAAAGTAATTCGTATCCACCAACTGCTCTCGCTGGCTTTGTGCACTGAGGCACACGAGCACAAAGCCATGCACTGCACGCTGGAAAGCTGCACCAGCCGAGCTCCGAGCGCAACCCCTGCGGCTTTTCACGCTTCTGAAGGATCTGCTTTTCCTAATTCTTCCTCTTTCCCCAACCAGGACGAAGTCTCGTTGCCTCCCCGGTCCTCCCGTGCTCTCCACACTCCCTGCCCCGCTCCCCCTGCGCGCTGCCAGGGCTCCGGCGTACAGCAGGTGGCAGCCGGAGCGCTGCCGGCGCGCTGGGTGCGGTGCAGGGGGCTCCGATGGGCTGCTGCCCTGGGCTGAGCCCGTCCCTGCTGGCCTGTCGCCTTGTTACCCTTCTGGTGCCCCATCCCTGGAAGTGCCCGAGGCCATGGATGGGCCGCGGGCAGCCTGAGCTGACAGCCAGCACGCAGCACAGGGTGCGGAAGGCTTTAAGGTCCCTTCCAAGCCAACCATGCTGTGGTTCTGCTCAGGGTAATTTTGCTGGCAAGCATCACTTGAGAAGCTTTAGCTTTTACTTTTTGAGGAGGAAATCATTGCGTGGAAATCTCCTTCTCTTTGGATGCGATGTGCTGCTTTCCAAAGATATTCATGTTTCCCACTGTTCAGTGATTTTAGCAAGTTCCTTTCCCACGTCACAGCAAGAATTAGAGACTTAATCAGTGTGTATATGAAGTATGTAAACTGCTTGAGTCTGAGCCTGAGCACTGCTGGCAATTTGTAGAACCATAGAAGCTCAGAATGGCTCAGGTTGGAGGAGACCTTTGAGATCATGTAGTTCTTGCCATGGGCAGGGTTGCCACCCACTGGACCATACTGCCCATCCAACCTGGCCTTGAATGCCTCCAGCAATGGGGCACCCATAACCTCTCTGGGCAACCAATTCCAGTGCCTCAGCACCCTCTGAGTAAAACATTTCTTCCTGAAAGAAGACTGTCCTCTATTGTCTTTGATATAAAGAACCTGTCCCAAAGATAAGAACTTGGTTTTCCTGAGGTTGATTCCACTGCACCTTAATGTGTTGAGCTCATAGTGCAATTTGTTTTCTTGTTTTGGTACAACTCCTATAATGCCACGTCTGCTTCAGCTGAAATGTGAGTTCCACATACATACATCCATACCTATAGGATAGTTATGCCACCTGTGTGCTTGTTTTATTTATCTTCACTAGGAATGGTGGTTTAGGAACATTTCCAGCCTCATTCTGTAGCAGTCTTGGCTAAGGATCCCTCAGTATGCCCATAGTTTTCAGTGAAATCTGTTCTTAAAGCTGCACTAAATTCCAGGAGCTTCATAGGTAATTCTTTCTTTGATGACATCTGACCTTTCCTTGTAGCATTTATTTTCAAGAAAGAAAATTTCCTCAGTTTTGCTGGCTGTGGGAACACAATTGCTTCATGCTTAGAAGGGTGTCCTCACGCTTAGTCCCTTTTCCTTTTTAGCTCCATGTGTGCAGTCACCCATTCCCATGCACACACACACACACGTGCATCCTCAGGCACCCCGTGTGTCCCCCAGGTTACTGCAGCGACCATTTCCAGAGCTGCTCCTCCCCAGAAACCCAGCTCTGAAGTTGCAGACGTTTCCATTTCTCACTGCAGGATCGTTACCTCTTTTGGTGTTGGGTGCCTCCAGCTGCTGCCCAGCCCCTGCACCTTCAGAACAGCGTCTGCTGTGGGAGAATCACATCCAGCCCCATTCAGCCCCATTCAGCTTCTGGTGCTGAGAGCAGAGCTCTCCTGTCCCTTGGGGTGAGCTGGTTCACTGCTGGATAAATCACCTCTCACGGCCGAACTGCCTTTCTGTCTGGTTAGTAAGAGGGCATAGGGGAGTCTTTAACCTCACTCTTTTTTTTTAAGGACTTGTAGTGAAATCCTGGCCGTGCTGAAGTCAGTTGGAGTTGTGCCACAGGCTCCATCAGTGCTATGCTATTAGCAGGCTTTTAGCTCAGGCAGACGCTGCTCTTTTGATTGTGCTCTGCCAGATCCATTTGGTCATTCTTTTTCTATTCTTCCCCAAACTCACAGGGACTTTGGAACAGGCCTTTCTGTTTTCTAACACTCTCCTCCTTACCCCACACACGAGGAAGTCAGATCCCCACGAGCTGGGACTCTCAGAAGGTACTACTGCAATGAATTTGTGTGTTCTCTCTCCCTGTTTGATTTCATGCAGACATCCTGCCTTTTGGAGTGCCAGCTCTGTCTGGTGCCTTCCAGAGCTCATTGCAGTGGCAAATGCCAGTGTATGTGGCAAACTCACTTCTTAAAATACGCATTCCTCGCTATTTCAGCTTTTTACTTCTCCCTGACTACCCAGGATCTGTTTAGTTTTATTTTTTATTTTTTTATTTTTTTTATCTCTACCCTGAAAGGAGAGGGTTATACATGGACTGGAGACATCCCATTAAAAACAGTCCTTCCCCTTTGCCCATATGGTCTTTGCCAGCCCTGGGATGCTGATGTTCTGTATTACTATAGATATATCCTATGGAAAGCTGTCAGGCACACAGGGATAGCAGGGATATGCTTATCTGAGTGCAGCATCCTTGGCTGGTGGAGAGGGCACTGGGCTGGTGCTGTGGTTCGTGGTGATCCCAGCCACATCTCAAGCTGAGAGACCACGATGGGATCAGTGTACAGGATCCTGAAGGATCAGTTTCCTGATGAGAATTCTCTCTGCTGTGTTTTGAGCCCATTTCTTTGTGGTATCATGGGGCTGTGCCCTATGGGAGAGCTTGGTTTGGCTGCACAGCCTTCTCAGAATAGCTGAAGGCAGAGGCAGTTCTGGGGATCTGTAGTCAAATCCATAGCCATGCGGGCTGCCTGCAGTGATGGCCCATTGGGTTTTGAATATCACTGTGGATGGACACCAACAAGTAGGAAACCTGTCTCAGTCTTCTGTCACCCTAAGTGCAAAACATTGTTTTCCTGTGCATAAATAGAATGTCCTGTGTTGAAATTTGTGCCCGTTACCTCTTGTCCTGTCGCTGGTCACCACTGTGCTCCCTTCAGGCATCGGTGCACACTGAGGAAATCCTGCAGAGCTCCAGGTCGCTCAGCCTCTCCTCCATACACAGTGCTTTAAGCTCCAAATCACTGCTGTGACCCTTCACTCACAGGGAGCCCAGCACTGCATGCAGCCCACAGGGAGCTCTGATCAGCACTGAGCAGAGAGGAAGGCTCACATCCATTATCCTGCAGAACCTTTACTGGTTATTTACTGCCTTACTGAATAGAGGCTCCTCCAATCCCTCCCCCATGTTGAGACCAAGATTGAAGCCCAGCTGATCATGCCCTACCTGTCCTTCATTGTGGTTTGTTCCTCTGTGTTTCCCCATTTTATCCTCTGCCCACTTTCTCGTTGTTCTGTTCTGGTTTTCGTCGCCCCTTGCTGTTTCCTCTCTCCCACCTTGCATCACCCTTGAGTCGTCTCCTTACCAAATTCTGTTGGTTGCATCTTTTGGCACCAGAGTCCCATCTAACACCCAGCCTTGCCACTCTCCTGCTTCCATCTCATTCGTCCCATTGTATTTACAACAAGCCTTTTTCTTCTCCTCTTCTAAAATGGTCACAACTACTTCTTCACCCCGTTTTCGTCCCACTGCGATCCTTTCCAAGGAGCTCGCTTAGGCTACTCCTTGGAGTTAGGTGACACATTCCCTGCCACCATACCCACTACCTGGGACACCCTGTCATCATCATAGCTCTGCTCCCACACTGCCAATCCACCCCGATGTCAGTATGCCTGCTTTGGCTTTACCTGGAAAGAAGCGTTGCTGCTCTCACTTAAATGACGTGAATGGAAATGCTGTCAGAAATGCTTATCTGGGGATGTGATGGTGCAGCTACGCAGCTCTGGCTGCTCCCTCTGCTGCCACAGGTAGCACGTCCTGGTGAGTGAGGTTTGTTTTCCTGAGATAAGAGCTGTGTCATCACAGAGCGACGTCTGGATTGCTTTGGCGGGGTGCAGGTGTGTAGGATGCTGTGACATCAGTGAGACTAATTGCACCTGAATGGCTGCACATGCAAGACCCAAATATTTCAAGGGAGTGTTAACCCTGCTTGAAGCTTTTTCAGAGGGTGATTAGAGTCGCTGCATCTGGAAGGCTTAATTTGACCACAGCTTTCCTCAGTGAGGTGTGATGGACCTTCCACCGGCGTGGGGATCAGCCCTCTGTGCTGAATGGAAATAAACTGGATCACACACAGCGGTGTGACCGAGTTGTCAAGGAACTGACCAGCTTGATCCAAGTTTAACTTTTCCTCCACCTGTTCTGCTGCTTCTGAGCAGGACATTTTTTTCTCCACAGACATTAAAGAAGAGGACAAAGTGAGCACTGAGGACACCCTGCTGTGTCCTGACCAGTGTGCCTGGGGTATAGGACCATTACTGGTGCTGGTGGTGGTGGTGAACAGTGGGTTCAGACCTTGCCTGTACCCCAGCATGGCTCTGTCAGGGGCTGTTCACAGAGCTGAGGTATTACCCAGACGTGTAGAGGGCAGCATCCTCTGGGTACAGCTTTCAGGTAGACAGTGACCAAGAGGATGGTTGGCTCCAGTCTGACCGGAATGTATTCCCAGTGATTGCTTCAGTTATTTTCACAAAGGGAAGCAAGCTGTGCTTATAGGAGGCAGGGAAGCTCTGTTCTTGGGACTATATCAGCCCCCTGTCAGGGAGGTGTAACACTAGGAAAAAGGACAGCTGTATCAGGAGAGGTGTGGTGACAAGCAGCATGCGGTGTGAACTCATCACAGAATGATGAAGGTCAGAAGGGGTCTCTGGAGGTCCCTCAGCCCTTCCTGCAAGTTGTTCTGTTCCCCTCGTCCTTCCGCTGTGCACCTCCAAGAGCAGTCTGGTTCTGTTTGCTCTGCTGCACCCATTAGTGGGCTGTGGATCCTCTCTTAGCTTGTCCTCATCAGATTATGAACAAGCTCAGCTCCAGGGAGAACTGGTCTGTACTCTGCCATCTCCATCCCACTGGTATCTCCTACTCCATTCCCACATCTCTGAGTTTTCTGCCCTCTCTCTGCCTTATCTTCACCTTGCATAGCCCCATCTGAGTGACCTGACCCTTTTGCCCAGGCTGTGTTATATGAAGCTAAGTGGTATTTTAGTGTTATCCGTGCTCTCATCTTTCTCTGTCCTTTGAGTGATTGCACTCTTGACACTAAGAGTCTTTCACAAGTGCTCAGAATGAGCCCAAGCTGCTATGGGCCAGTAAATAATGGTCCTAATACCATCCATAGGATTGAAAAATTATGCTTTGCTTTTCTGTCCTGCTGATACCATCAGATGGGCGCCTGATGCTTAGTATTTCTTGGAGGTGTGCACTGAGGGCTCAGTTCTGCCAGCCTGCCTTCTTTAGGGAAAGCGTTGTCTCCATAGGGGCATACTGGGTGCTGAGCTCTGTGCTCTGATGCTCCCCTTTAATCCCTACGTGTAAGTAGGTATGCGCATATATACATCGTGCACTTGGTTGCAGCCTGTGTCTGCTCTCTCTATAAACAGGCAATAATCAGATAAGGATCGAAAGTATTCTTATGATGCAGAGGGTGGTTGTGCACTAATGCACTCCCCCCGTGAAGCCTCTGAGGTCTTCCAGGAGTTCCTTTGGTAGTGCACATTAGTGTTGCGATTCATTATGTACAAGGATGGCAGCCTGTAAGGGAAATGATTTGGAAAATGGAACAGTCTCGGGTCCTACACTGTTTCTTACATAAAAGACCAGAAATACATCGTTTAAGGAATGCCAGAGGATATGAGCAACACCATAATCATTCTCATCAATGTGCAGTGAAGGAATTTCTCCTTTCTTGGTTCCTTGAGGTGACATTAGGCAGATTCTGTCTGCCAGGAGAAAGGAATCTTTCAAACTCCATCATTTTAAAATGCCCCTGTCCCTTACAATCCACACAAGCCACCCCCTTCCCCTTTTCCTGGCTCAAGAGATAGCTTGTGGTTACACTGGGAAAATCAGTGCATTTCACACTATGAATGTTCCACTGGGTCTGTGATATTCACAGAGAAAAAAATCTTTGAGTCTCCACCCATCCAAGGGGAAAATGTTGGATGCTGCTGAATTCTGTGACATTTCTTTTCTTGGGGAATAGCAGTGAGACCTTAGAACCATTAAAGGAGTCTCTAATGGACAAATAGCTAACAATGGGAGACATTAACCCATGAAAATGTTTTTAGTTCTTTTCTTATGGACTGCTTTTTCTGCTCTGAGAAACCCTCTTCCATCAGTGCTATGTATTGAGGTACGAGCAGGAAAAGCTATTTATGGATTTATGGATTTATGGAGAGTGGGGACTGCAAGTATGGAGAGTGGGGTCTGGACTTGTTGTGTGATTCAGTCTTAGACCAACAATAGCCAAGTAAACCATAGAATCACAGAATGGCCTGGATTGAAAAGGACCACAAACATCATCTGGTTCCAACCCCCTGCTGTGTTCAGGTCACCAACCAGCAGCCCAGGCTGCCCAGAGCCACATCCAGCCTGGCCTTGAATGCCTGCAGGGATGGGGCATCCACAGCCTCTTTGGGCAACCTGTGCCAGTGCCTCACCACCCTCTGGGGGAAAACTTCCTCCTCATATCCAACCTAAACCTCCCCTGTCTCAGTTTAAAACCGTTCCCCCTGTAACTTCGTGCAGCAGACATTCGCACACACAAAGAATCTGAGCTTTGAAGACAGATTTTGTTGTTGTTTTGTTGTTGTTTTTTTTTTCTGCTTATGGTAGGAATCCAAGCACTGCGGGTTTCATACAGCGGCTCTGCAGGCGGAGATGCTGAATGCCATTCCGTCCGTTTTGTGAAAATATGTTTTTTTTCCTCTCTCTCTCTCTCCTCAGGGCTCTGGCTGACATCTTAAGGCAGCAGGGACCAATCCCAATAGCACACTGTGAAAGAGAAACTATCTCGGCCATAGATACCTCCCCCAAAGAAAACACTCCAGTCCGGACATCTTCCAAAAACCATTACACCCCTGTGCGCACCTCCAAAAGCAATGCAGGTGAGTGCTGTGTTCTGCTTTCCCTTTCGAGCTGCTTGTGCCAATGCTTTGTTAGAAGTCAGCAGGACATCACACTTGGCTACAGCAGAGTTTGAAACCTAAGATTAGGATTATAAATGGTTTTCCAAGGCGATCAGATAGAGCGGAGCAGTGCAAGGGTTCTTGGTGATGATTCTTTAAGGTTTTTGCTGAGCAGAGTAGCTATTCTCTCTGGGCGTCTTAAAAATTCTGAATCAGCGAGGTATGAATTCAGCTCGTACCAAAATGCTTGTAATAAGCTCAGAACACTGTGTATTTCCAGCCAGACACACATGCTGTAAAGCATAATTGGCCTCTCCACACGCAGCAGCTGAAAAGGAAGGCATCCACACAATGGGGCCCATCTCTTCCATTTGGGTGAACCACAGGCGTGTGCCAACAGCACAGTGTGGGAGGTGACCCTGGTGGTGTCCAGGACAGTGGCTCGAGGTTTTCCAGTAGCACTGGCCTGGGGGTTTAAGACACACAGATGTTTTTCTGAGTTCTGCTGCTGGGTAAACTCAGGCAAACCACTCTGTTCATTGCCTTGATTTCCCCCGTGGAGCAGGATGCTTGCCTCTTAGGTAAAGAAATGGCTCTGATTTGTTTAATGCTTTATGTATTGATAATTGTCAGAACAATGCCTCGGTGGTTGCTGACCGTCTTCGTTAAGTGGGATGTGGTAGGCTTCCCATCACTTCCCATCTCTCAGCTGCAACTGGATGTGTGCCTCAAAGATATGCCCTCATTCAGTCACAAGCTATTCGGCTTCCCACAGAAGTTTCTGGATGGCATCTCCTGGCCCGTGTCACCCAGAGATCAGAGGGCTTTTGCTGATGGTCCCTTCTGGGGGAGCAGGGCTGCTCTGCGACCTGCAGGACTTGGTGTGCTCCCCTCTGTGCAGGAGGGGCCGTGGCTGGGGGCACCGACTGCTCCCATGGCCTTGTTACAGTCACTGTTGGAAGGCTTGGGCTGCACTATGCGTCACCCTACGGAGACACAACCAGGTGACTGTGTTCTCTGGAAGGCTCCTTTGCTACTGGGAACAAAATAATTTCCCTGAGAAGACAGAAGGATTTCTTTTCTTTCCAGTTTTTGCTTAGAGGCCAGTGAACTCTACAATTTTTTTTTTATGCCAGGGAATTATACATGTGAAATGAGATGTTGGACTGGAGAATGGTACTTGAGCTGAATTGTCTGCAATAGGAAGGTGCTTTTGCAAGTCTGCTGGCTCATGAGAGGCTGTGTGCTTCTGCCCCAGGGAGAAACACAAGAAGCGAGGATTTATGGCCAGGGAACAGGTACAGGCTCTCCTAGAGAGCAGCTCTGACACACTGCTTGCAAGGAGGCAAACACCTTGTTTCTTCCCATTGGCTCCAGTTGTGGAGCAGGCATTGGTCAGGGAAAGGTGGAGATGCAGATGGAATTCCTTGCTTCCAGCTAGATGCTGGAAGCCTGAATCATGTCACATTTGTGCGCTGCCAAGGCTGATAAAAGGGAAATGGGAAGGTTTGAAAGGGGGAATGGCTTATTGCAGTACTGCAATGGTGTCTTCTCTGGTGTCGACGGCTTCAATGGATGCTCTTAGGGCTTAAGAGGCACCCAAAGATGCAAGGAACAGAGAATGGGTACATCAGTGGGATGCTGGCACAAATATTCACAAATCCAGGTAGGGAGGACAGGGACTTTGCTTCCAGCCCAGCCTGCCACAGCCACTGGCAGCTGGAGGGGCCATCGATCTCATCTGCCTGGGACAGCCACTTGGACTCACTGTCCCTTTGAGCCCTGGCCAAGCTGGGAAGGGAAATCTTGCTCTTGTAGTTTGCTCAAAAAGAACTTGTTCCTGGCTCAGCTTTGTCCGTTATTAACATGTTCTCATATATCAGAGGAGACAGAGAGCTAATCACTTACAAAAGATTGTGAGCTCATAAAACAGCTTTACAGTTAATGCTTTTTTATACTGTTTCATTTGCAGAATAGGGCAATGCTCCATCACAACTGTGCTTGATTACTTAGATTATTGCGTGAATCAGAAAATTGTATGAGTGGATTCTGAAATCTTTAAGGTTGGGGGAGAAGGAAAAGTTGGAGAACAAGATCGGGTTAGATCATGCTAGACTAGAAGAGAGCTATTAAGCTGCAACATGGCAGTAAAAGAGGGCTCACTATCCATCCTTGCTTTTTGAAAATAAGATTTATTTTTTTTTAAGAGAGAATGAGAAAAAGCTGAGAGTGAAGAGTGAGACAATAGCACACAGTAGTAGGACCCAAGTAAAGCAGTGCTCACTGGTGCTATAAATCGATTTAAGAAGACCACAACTGTAGTGGGGTCTGAAGCATCAGCTCTGCTGGCTTTACTTTGTCTCAGGGCTCCACAGTAAGGGAGGTTAAGCGACCAGAAAGGGCCATAGCTCTTATACATAAGCTGAGACTGAGCTTTGTATTTGTTTTGCTTGGAACTGGTGTTTCCAAACCTATAACTGAAAGAGCATCCTTAAGTCCTGCTAAATAAACCGTGGCTTCATTTTGTCATCAGCCTTGTTTGGTGTCATTGAGCAGAATGGTGGTGGGTGACAGTGACAAATTGAGGTGGCCCGTGCCCAAGGCAACAGAGTCCAAGCAAAGCAGCGTGAGCAATGCTGTGAGGGCATGGCCATGGTGCACAATGTGCTGGCACTGCCTGTTCCTTCCTGGGGCAGTTTTGGAGCAGTGCCCACCTCCCACTGCCTCCATCCATCGCAGGTGCCCAAAGCGGGGCTTAAGACCAAGGCAGATATGGAGATGAGTCCTCACTCCTCACTTACGTGGTTTTAGAGCAATCAGAGCTCTGCAGTGGGGCGGGAGGGCTGATGTTAGGTGTGTTTTGCACTGCTTTGCTGAAATTTGAGACAGAAGAACTCAGATCTAAGTGATGCTTTTTGGAAGGGAAAGAGAGTAAGTAGGGCTCTTTGTCCTGAACGTGGGAACTATTGCCATGGGGACCATTCTCTTCTGGTAAGAATGCTGGCTTTCGAGGCTTCAACCTGCTGCCTTACAGCTGCCACTTTCCCCAGGTGTTAATCAGAAGAAAAATGCATTTCTTCTTGCTGGTCGCATGTGCCGGTAGGGCTTCCTGCCAAAAATTCTTGCCTCTGAGAATCCAGCTGAAGTCCTTTTGGGATAGCAAGGAATGGTTCATCTCTTCTTTCTTCCACCTTTGCTGCTGCTGACATTTCTCTTCCTGGCTTTTACACGGTGCTGCTGTTTTAGTGGTGGGAGTGTTGTGCAGATAAGGGAAGCTGAAAGCTGTGCCTACAGATTGCTTGGGTCAGAGCACACTTCTCCAGCTGTGCACCGCCTAATTAGTATGAGCTACAGTGCTGTCTGTAGACAGGAACGTTCCTGCAGCCCACACAGACCTCCTGTTAGTTCCCTGTTTGCTATTGTGAGTAAAAGGTAAAGTACGATGAGGCTGAGATTACAGAAGATCTATCTATAGCTGTCTATTGGCATTTTTAGTGTCGCCATCACAGTCGCACCTTTAGGGCTGTTGGAAGGAAAGCTCTGATCATGTTTTCCCAGTGCTCTCTCCTTGGCCTCATTACCTCTCTTGACATCTGCTGTGAAGGTTGGTGCCATTCCTTTGTTCAGCAGATGGCTGAAACGGGTGGCATTGCTTCTGCATTGTTCACAGTCCTCTGATGTGTCAGAAAAGGTGTGGGCAGCACTGTGACAGTGATGCTGATGGCCCATAGCATTTGTGGTTGCCGTAGCATTTCAGCTTAGACCATTATTTCCAGTGCCAGTGGGTACTGGAAAGCCTTCTGAAAGATGGATGCAAGGAATTGGTTGGCTTTCATCCCAAAATGCAGTTGAGCAAAGGAACTGCAGGAGATGTCAGATTGGAGATTTCTGACTGCTTTGGTGAGTGAGCAGCCAGCGTCGGACTGACCGCCATGCAGGCGGGCATGGGCCCTTTCTTCTCTTGCTCTCATTCTGGTTCTTCTGTTCCAGCACTTCTTCATACAATGCACTTGAGAAAGGGGGATACTCAGGACCATTAGGCTGAATGGGAAGCTCTGGGGGAGAAGAATCTCTCCAAATAAGTTCAGGACAAGCATGTGCTTGCTGCCACCGTGCAGTGCTTTCAGTGATGGAGATGTCATCTACTCAAGCACAGGACAGCTGGGTGTAACCTGTGCCCGGACTGATGCTGCTGCTCACTACCTGCAGGATCAGGAGGCTGAAAATGCAAAACTTCTTTTTTTTTTTTTTTTTTTTTTTTTTTTGAGCTTGGAGAAGGGAGTCTGGCCTAATTTTATATTCTTTTGTTCTATTAATTCTCTGAATACCACATGACCTCACCAACAGAATATGCTGAGTTAGGTCTGAAACCAGCCCCAGACGTGCAGGTGAAGAGCTGACCTCGGGGCTAGGCTGAGATCATTTGCCAGTACAGAAAATTCACCTGCCATAGGGCTGGGGGTGCCTGCAGGTGTGAAATGCAGCCTACAGACAGGATTACAGCTTTGAATGCAGCAAACAACACAGCCTAACGCTCTGATTAGCCTGATATATCTGGGAAGGCTTTTAATAAGCCATTTGAGTCAGGATGTTCCAGAGATGTACATATTCAGAGTGCTGTTTTCAGCGGTGCCTTCCACCCAGAGGCATCCTCTGAGCTTGTTCTGCATGTGAACGAGCGCAGGAGAGACCTTCAATCTTTATGGAAATTGTAGCTAACATCTCTAACCAAATTTAGACAGAGCAGCACAAGGAGTGCATCCATCCCAACCATAGCACAGGACAGGAGCTGTGTGGCCAGCATGCACACCCCCATAGGGGCAATGTGAGCCGAGGCTCAGGTCTCCTCCACGTTACCCAGTTCTCATTCCGTCCACCCCTCCTCCTTCCCCATCCCTCCTCTTCCCCAGGGCTCCAGCTGCTCTCTGCTTCAGATTGCTTCCTTTATTCATTCAGCGAATCCTCCAGCTTCTCCCCCAAATCCCCAGCAAGTATTTGAATTAATTTACCAAAGATCAGTGTCGAAATGTATGTCGAAGGCGTTCAAATTCCCTGCTGCTTCACAGTTTGTGTTGTCATTTACAGCTGTTCAGGGGAATACAAAGCAGGTGTAAAATGATCCCCCAGTCCCTGCAGAAGCATTTTACAGCCCCTGTGCTCCATTGTAAGAAGCTAGTTAAGGTGCAGGGGAGGAGAAGAATTAGGGAAACTGCTTGGAAAATACTCAGAGAGTTCCAGGGTTTTTCTTTTCACTGTACTCCTAGAGAGAAGCAAACAGCTCCAGAACCTCTAGGATCTGCAGAAGATGGGGCAACTCGAGGCTCCTCCATCTGCTCCACCTCCAGGCACACCTCTGTTACGGTTATCCCCAGCCCTTCCCACAGCTTTCCCACCCAGGAAAATCCCAAATGGGTTAATGCTCTTTCTGAACAGCCAGGAAATGTCAGCTTTTTCTGTCTCAGAGCATTCTGAGTTACTCAGCATCCTGGCATTTGGGATGTCATTGCCAAAGGGAGGATCAGACCAGCAGAGAGTGGGGATGAGGGGGTGCTGCCAGAAGTGGGGCAGGGCAGCTGAGCTTGGGCACTGGCTGCTATCCCCTTTACTGTGGGATGCTGGGCTGTTCACCTGTGTAGGAGCTGTGTTAGACTGTGTCACACAACTCAGATGTTCACTCAGTTGTGCTGGGCAGCTGAGCCCCTCCTGCCTTTTGTGGCAGTGCCAATCTCAAAAGGTGGGAAAAGGGATCACAGAGAGGCAGGCAGTGTTACTACCTTGGCTTCAAAAGAAATGCCCAAAATCTTATCCCTGGGTCATTTATGCCTCAGGACCACTGCCTCCCCACCACATGGTCCTGCTGCTGGCCATGTGCTGCTGGGTGCATGGATCCCACCACCCTGCTCTCAGTGCCTGGAGAAGTTTCTTTTGCATGCAGCTCCCCAGCACAAACCTGGCTCCTTTGGCCTTGCATCTTGGTGGTCAATGAGAGCTCTGATAACTGGTGCTGGAAAGCAAGCACCTTGCACCTAAGTATTTGGAATCTGAGAGGAGTGGCTCAGAGAGTCAGATAAGTGAGCCACAAAGCTACCTCTCATGAGCTTCATACATGGGAGATCCACCTGATTTCAAGCGGTCCTGTTAAATTGGGCACTCTTTCTTTGCTTATCTCATTTTCTGGACATCTTCTCTTCCTCCAGCTGCAGCCAGAGGTTTGAGAAATGCTACCATGGGGCTGTTCAGCTGCGGATAGTATAGGGACTTAGCACACTTTGCCCACCAACAGCAACAAATCCCTGCACCGTGCAGCTGCCTCCATCCTCCCCCCACCAGGCTGGGTCTGCACCCACCTGCCTCCAGCCATTGATTTATTCTGCTCTCCCGAGTATTCCACCAAGCTGTGAAGTTTTAGGGTAATCGGTGAAAAGGAACCTTTGGGAAAACTCTGCCCCACTAACAAGCCCCATGAGACAGCAGAATATCCCCACTGCAAATGTACGTTGAGGTGAGTGTATTGGAGAACGAAAAGCGACAACGTTTGCAGCGTCTCGTGTCTCACTTCCAAATATTTGTGCTGACTGATGTCAGGCTTTCATGCATGAAAGCAGCTAACGAGTGACAATGTTTTAAGAAATTTTTAAAGAAGTCTTCACTGCGGAGAAAAACATGGGTAGGTGGAGTGCGTGTGTGTGTATACACACAAATAAATATAGGATCTGGGTAGTCTTGAGACTCGTGTGAGCCACATAGCCCTGACAGCAGCAACATCTAGAGCTGCAGGATAAATATTAGGCCCCTGGTAAAAGTGTTTTGGTGGAATTTAGCATTCGTTGGGCAGAGTGCAGTCCCAGAGCCACAAGGCCAGGCACGGCAGTGCTTATCATCCACAGCGATATCCAGAAATGCAAGGTTACTATGGGAACAGCATCCTTTTTTAAGAGAGACTAATACAAGTTGTGAGCAGGAGGGAGGATTAAGCACATAGATTTACTTTGAAACAAAGCCTCACTGGGAAACTCAGCTTGCTGAAAACAAGATAGCAGAACGCATGGGGAAGGGGGAAACTGACTGAATCAGACTTTTCTAGCGTTAATGTGGGAAGAGCATCTGGATGGCTGATCGCAGAGTCACAGAGTAACAGCACTGTAGGGGTGGCAAGCGGCCTCTAGAGATCTCCCAAAGCAGGTTCCTTACTGCAGGTCATACAGGAAGGTGTCCAGATGGGTTTGAATATCCCCAGAGAAGGATTCCACTACCTCTGTTCTGGTGTTCTGTCACCCACAGAAGCTTTTCCTCATGGTCAGATGGAGCTCCCTGGGTTCCAGTTTGTGCCCGTTGCCCCTCGTCCTGTCCCTGGGCTCTGCTGAAAGGAGGCTGGCCCCATCCTTCTGATTGCTGCCCACGAGATATTGATAAGCACTGATATGATCCCCTCTCAGCTTTCTTTTCTCCAGGCCCAGCCTCTTGGTTTGAACCTGCATGCTTGCCTATTCCCAGCCCCAGGTTCACAGGCAGCTCTATGGCTCCTCTGCTTCTGGGCAGAGGTGTCCATGTCCTCCCTCCCTGCATGCCGACTCCATGCTGTCACATCCAGAATTTTCCAGAGTTCATTTTTGACCCCACCGGTGCCTTGCAGTTAAGTGTTCTAGTTTTCAGCTTCTCAATACTTTCCACAGGGAAAAAAAGAGAAGTAAGCCTGCTGCTGTGCCCTGTGCATCCCGCAGTGCTGCTGGGCACTGGCAGAGGGTAAAATCATTCCTGCAGCAGGTTGGCTTGTCCCTGTCTGCCCCCACACGTAGAGCTGGATCAATTATTGTTTGTAAAATGCATTAGATCTTCAGATGAAAGGCAGAAACACAATGTTTTCTTCCATTAATCAGAGCAGTTTAGAGAAAACATCAATTTAAAATGTTAAAGCCAATTTGCAACTTGTATTGACAACAATTAAATTGGCCTCCAGAAAGTAATGCAAGTGCTTGATTTTGACACCGTGAGGAATGAAATCTTTATAAGGACTTTTTACTTGTTGACTTTCTCCCATTTCATGATTGCTGATCCGATCACGCTATTATAAACAAAGGTGAGGAGCTGGAAACAATCCTTCAATTAAGAACATATCTTCATCACTAAGCTCTTCTTTCCCTCTTATTGGACCCCAGCCCAAATATTGTGACTCAATCTCTGCTCTGCTTTCATCGCTCTCAGCTTCCATTTGTTTTTTTTTTTACTGCCCAGCTGGCTTTGCTGCCTTAAAATGATGCAGAAATGTTCTGAAGCAAAGCTTCGCCCCTTTCTCCTTTATCCCTAGCGTTACACCAGCGGCGATGATCTCACAGATGACCACTGGCCACCACCTCCACGAAGAGCAGTTCCGTGGTGTCCATGCCAGTTCCCAGCCCAGTTGCAGAGTGTCATTCCCAGTTCCCACCCCAGTTCTGTGCTGTCCATCCCAGTTCCATGTCATCCAGCCCAGTTCTATAGTGCCCATCCCAGTTAACATCTCAGTTCCATAGTGTCCATCCCAGTTCCCTCCCAGCAGTTCAGGGCCATCGTGGCCATGGAAGTCTTTCAGCTCAGCATACAGAGGTGTAAAAATAAATTTCAGAATATTTTATTAAGGGAAATGGAAGCATCTGCAGCAGAAGATTTTGCTCACCACACTGAAAACCTAGCTGATTTGTGGTTTTGGTCATCTGAATCCTTAGAAGGTTTGCCTGTTCTCTCTTACTGCCGTGTCTCAAGCTCTGCTCAGCCAAAGCAATGAATGAGGAACGTCTGCAGGGCTGCCCCCCATTCCTTTCAGCTGGAATGTACACAAGGCAGTGGGTATTCCCACCTTCTGTGATACTCCAGGGCTGTTTTCTGAAGGCTTTCAGCGGGAAAGCGTTTCTGGATTGAATGACAGCAGGGAGGTTTGGCTCACATTGAGGATCTGGAGGCAGCTTTTATTGTTGGCTGCAAACAGCTTTTATCGTCGTGCAAATCCCTGTTCCTTCTGGCAAACCAGCCGTGTGTGTGCAGCTCAGGGACTTTGTGCATCTTGCCTCCCTTCCTCTGCTTGGAAGCTTTATTACCCTCAGACCATCCTACTTGTTTCAGGTAGCTGGAAGGACTCCCCTGTGGCTATTTATATGGGCATACTTAAGAAGGAATGATCCCCTTCTCCATAAAAGGACAAATGTAACTGCTCTTTCTGATTGATTTAAAATATTTGAGCAGAAAGGAAATGGGAGTACATCTGTCACAATCCTACTTACAATCAGGGAAGCTAATGGAAAGATCCCTTCTGACTCCTGGGTTTTGGACAAGGCTTATGCTGCAACATTAGCAAATAGTGTAGCTCACATCTCATCAAACCCTTCCCAGGAAAATAATTCCAATGCATGGGGATGGCCTTTTGCCATCTTCCTTCCCAAATCTGTCCCTGGCTTGTCAGCTGTGCCAGCACCTCTATCTTCCTGCGCTAAATCACTCCTATGGATAACTGTTGCTCTGCAAAACAAACCCCACAGATGATGTTCATTTACTGCCAGTCACAGACCAGTGCACCAGTGCCTGGAATAAGCGTGCTGAAAAGGCAGTAAGATAAATATTCGTTCCCAGGCATGTGTCTTCTTACCCAATATCTCCAAACTGCAGGGATGCAGCCTCTGTGGCACTGCCTTTCATCTCACATCTCTTTTCCCTGGATCCACAGTTTTTCCTACCAAGAAATCATTTCTCAGCAAGCTCCACAGGCTGGGTGCAGCTATACTGGCTACATCTTGTTTGCCAGAGGAATGTGAAATCCAAATCAATCCTGGAACCATACAACAAATCTCTTTACTCCTCATGCAGGCAGCCTGCACTCAGAATTCAGACACCTACCTACACCCTTGTAGCAAGCAGTGCTATGGCCTTTATAGCTGTCTTCAGGGAAGTTTGAGAGGAATTAGCCCTCGTGTTAGCTAAAGGATGCAAGAAGGGTGATGAGGTGTCCATGCTGTACACTAAATACAGTATTAGGCACACGGAAGTTCTCAGGCTACTGGAAATCATAGACAAAGAGTGTACATCCACGTTGCCCAGCTCAGCAGAACAAGTGTTTCTACTAAATCCCACTTAAATATTAATGTATTCAGTGATCAGGAAGCAGGCAGGGGAAGGGAAGTTGAAAGGGCTCTTTGTGTGCAGGATGCACTCAGGTGGCTCCAGCTGCTGTCAGCTCCGAGGAATCCCTCAGCTGCCCTGGGGCTGAGCACTGTGGATCTCAGAGCTTTTCACCCCACTTCTCAGGCTTCTGAGTGCCCTCACTGCATCACATCAGTGCCTGGTGCCAGCAGTGCTGCAGTGTGCTGGTTTCGCTGATGTCCTCTTCATTCTGAGGCTGCTTGCTGTGTGGGTCATGCTACTCATAAGCATCTGTGAAGTATAGGGATGACCTGAGAGGAGTGCAGGTGCTACTTGACTGAAGATGGTAAGGTGGAAGACGAGCCTCCCTGTTAAACCCACCTACCTTCATGTCCTTTCCTTTTTGCCCTCAGTCTCTCTGCTGTGGCATAGGGCAGAACTAAAATCTGGGTTAATCACAGAATTGTAGAATTACAGACCTTGGAAAGGACCTTAAAGATATCTAATTCCCACCCCTGCTGTGGACTGGCTGCCCCCCAGCTCAGGCTGCCCAGGACCTACTCATGCCTTGGGCACCTCCGGGAGTGGGACACCCATAGATCTGGGCAGCAGTGCCAGGGTCTCACCACGCTCTGAGTAAAGAATTTTCACCTAACATCTAACCTAAATCTTCCTTCTGTAAGTTTAAAGTCAATATCCTTTGTCCTGTCACCACACTTCCTTACAGAGTCCCTCTCCAGCTGTCCCGTAGGCTCCTTGAGGCACTGAAGGCCACGGTAAGGCTCTCCTGGCGCCTTTTCTTCTCCAGCTGTGTGTCCCAGCTCTCTTTATTAATAGAAGAGGAGCATCATCCGAGCACCTTCATGGCCCTCCTCTGCATCCCTCCAACAGCTCCTCATCTTTCTTGTGCTGGAATCTCCAGGTCTGGACACAGTGCTCCAGATGGGGCCTCATGAAGGCAGAGCAGAGAGGGACAGTCACCTCCCTGCCCACTGCCAGCCCTCTGCTGATGCACCCCAGGATACCACTGGCTTTCTGGGCTGCAAGAGCACACTGCTGGCTTATCTCCAGTTTATCCTCCATCAGAACCCCCATTTAGTCCATTGGTGTTCCAAACAATCATGTTACACCTGTACTTCAGTTGGGTTCTGTTTAGACCGTCTACGTGACGCAGCCAAACCCCAGTCCCACAGCATGGCCTCTGGTGGTCCTCCTGCCTGATGGAGAAATGTGTCAGTTGCTGCATCCAGAAAAAAGCTTTCCTGTTATCAATGGTATTATTTCTCTGGTCTGGAGGTGGGAGTTAAACTCTCCCACAGTGACGCACTTCTCAGTGGTGTATAACTGAGAACATCACAAAGGTTTCTGTTGAAACTTGTGTCCCACTGTGCAGGCTCACAGCAGGCTTCAGGTCCTACAGTAACCTCCTTTTCAACATCTTCTCCAAAATTATTTCACCCATGATATTTACTGAATTTTCCCTCCTCTCCTAGTGCTCAGTGCCATGGACACATTTCTTTGCACCTCTCTCAAGGAGCACGCAGCTCATTGTGCCCAATTTCCCCTTTGTGTTGCTGCTGCAGACTCTGCTACCTGTGCTGTGTCCTGAATTCCTGAATTCCTGTGCACATCCTGAATTCCAGTTCTGCTTCCTTTTGTTCTGGGTTCCAAACAAAGCCATTTGTGTCACTCACTCCTGACTACACCCCACAGCTTTGCAGCCTCAGCACACTGCTATTTCATCTGATTGGGTTTCTCCCAGATGCCTCCTCATCTCCACTTTGTGCACTCCACATCTCATTGCTCCTTCCCTCCATGCTGTTGTCTCAACTCCTCTGTCTGTTTCTGTTTATCTGAGCATGCTTTGTATGGACGCAATGTGAAAAATCAACATTTTGCATAGGATTGCTGAGATTTTCAGCCAGGATCTCAGGGGGTGAGCACCACACTCAGCACAGTGTGAACAGGTTCAGCATCAGTGTGAACAAGGAGTACAAGTGCCCGAGGCAGGGCAGGTGAGGAGCACCAGCACCAGTGATAGCAAACTTACCCAGACAGTATGTTCCATCAGAAGTGAGCAGATGGCACAACGAGCGGGTCCTGCTGCTATCAATTTGTGCAGCTTAGTGGCCAGAGGAGCAAGGGGCCAGCAGCAAAGGTCTGGTTCTTTTCTGTAGGAGAACCCCATGATTTTGATGCATTTGGTTCTCCCATGATTGGACTTCTTCAGTGTTCATAACCTTGAGGCAAAGAGCTGCTTCCCTGCCTTTGGCACTGAGGGACATCCTGTGCTGCTTTCTGCACAGAAGTACAAATGTTGCTCTTTCACTCTCATCCTCACCTTTCTGCTGTCACCACATGTCTGTGTGTGTCCAAATTCAAAGGCATATGTGCTTTCTTAGGAGCTGACAGAACCCAACTGTCCAGTCATGCCACAGGGATTTAGCTCTGCTCACGCAGATGTGGTCCCAGCGTTGCGTTAAGTTGCAGGATGACACCTGTGAACATGGGCTTAACATAATTGTCACAATCATACTTGGTGGAGCTAATGAAATATTTACCTGTGAACAGCTGTAAGATCATAAATGTTTCACTGTCTGCTGCCAGCCAGCCCTTCATGATTTACAGTCTTGAATTGTGTATGAGGCTAATTGCACTGCCCTCCATAAATCAGGCACTCAGGCTTTCCTGGGGCACTTTTAATTAGCAAAAAACCCTCCACCCTGCTGGTGAGGACATCCATGGCAAGCAACCAGGAGATGGAGGCTGGCCCAATCCATGGCCTCCCATCTCAGAATGCTTCTTACCATCAGAGTGGGAGAGGTTCCAATCCGGGATTGCTCTTAGTGTTGGGATCAGGACAGTACCTCCAGCTCTACTGCAGGGAGCTCTGTTCCCAGGCAGCTCTGATGCATGATGCAGGGACTTTCCCTCTGCCAAACAAAAGGGGGCTTGATACCAGAAACATGTGTGATTTTTTTCTTTTGTCTGATGTCTTGGGTTACCTTTACTGGAGTGAGATATGGAATGGAGACCAAGGGGGTTCCCAAAGAAGTTTTTCCAAAGAAGCAGGACACCAAGGATCTTTTCCAATTTTTCTCAGAATTCATGATTAGTGTTGGTGATGCCATGCTTGGAGAACTGTCCCCAAAAGCAAAACAGAGTAATTTTATAGCAAATAACATGTTTGGGGCATGCAGTATTGCTGGAGAACTGAGGCAGTGTGTGTCTTCAAAACAGGAGGATTTTCAAGGAAGACAAAACTGTTGGCTTGATGAAATCTGAACTGATGTTCCGTGCAGCGGAGGGATGGGAGATTCCCACGTACTGATGGTGCAGGGGCTGCTTCTGAAGGCTCCATGACACTAAAGGGCCACTGATGTTCTGTACAGAAAGAGAGGCGATTTTTAAGGAGTTCGCTGTAACCATTTAATCAGCCTTTGTGCTGGATGAGAGGAAGGAGGTGAATGCAATGCTCGTCTATAGAAAGTCTTTAGAGATGATGCTGGGAAGGTGAAAGACGAGCTGGCAGAGCAGGTGCGCTGCGAGGGATTACAATAAAATGAGGCAAAAGAGTTGAGATGGCTTTTGTGAAAGGAAGGTGTGCATTGTGAGTCTGCCGGCACACTGCGAAGGTGTGACTGACAGGTGATGGAAGTGGTTCTGTCAATGCAGCGCAGACATTTTCCTTCAGAAATTGTCAGTGAGGTCTTTCATCAGCAGTGCTTGCAAATACCATGGGGTAGGAGGAAAGGGCTTCTCAAGAATTAAGAGGAGATGAAAGGATAGAAGGCAATGAATGAGGATAACCCGTCAGGTTTTACATGGGGTGAGCGTTATTGGAGTGCTAGATATGCACACTTCAGAGATATGTGTTGCTCAGTGTGCTTTTGAGTGATCCAGAAAAGATGTGTGGTGTGGTGACAAAGGGTTGTGTGTGATGTGGGTTTATTCTGAACTCTCACATGTGACAGCTTGGACTTTACTGGATAGAGCCAATCACCTAATAAAAAGATTTCCAAGGGAGGCCGTCCTGTTGGTCCACAGCACAGGAATGCTGAGCACCTCAATAGGGATTTATGCTGCAGTAGTTCTGACTTCCTCTTTGTATTCAGTTGTTCAAAATGAGATGTCTTGCAGAACATGTGCTCTGTATTTGCAGTAGCTCAGGCTGTCCAAGTCTCCAACTAATCACGCCTCTCTGAGAATCAGGATAGCTTCATCAGCTGCCTTTCCATCAAGGCCTCTGGGCCAGAAACTTGTGGCCTCTCCTTGCAAGCAGGGAGCTCCTGGATGGCTGAGCAGCACCGTGTGCTGTGTGAATCAGTGCTCTGAGGTGTGTGCTGCAGCATCCCCAGTGCATGCAGTTCCCAGGAGGGCTCTCTTGCTTGGGAAGTTTGCACTTCTGATGTGGCTTGGACCATAGTCCCATCCTTCCCCAATGGTCCTTCAAGGCAGCCAGCTTTGCAGATGCTCAAAGAAGCGGCTCCTGTTTGTAAAGCAGACATTGCTCTCCTTGACCTATTTGCTCATTACCTCCATAAATGTGATTTTGATTAAGGATTTTTCCTAAGTAATTAGGGTGGCATTAGCAATGCAGCCAAACAGAAAATAGTCCCACAAGCAAGGTTGCATGGTGTCTGCTCCCCAGGGCTGTTTGCTGACTGCCAAGTGGCGGTCAGGAATGGAGCCAGCACCAGCCCTGTGGGTGGGAGAAGTGCCCCAGGTGAGGGAGGTGGTGAAGGTTTGTCCTGCCCAAGGAGACACAATGTTCTGCCCATGGGGACACAGGGTACTGCCCATGGGGACGTGGTGTTCTGTCCTTGGGGACATGAGGTCCTCCAGGCCACCAGGTCTATGAGCAGTTCTGCAGCTTCGCATTGCAGCTCCCTGCAGCCAGGGAGAGTTTCTGCATCAAGCTGCAAATTCATGGGTTAAAACTACTCTTGCTTACAGTTGCTTGTTAAAATTAAAATGCCTGCTGAGCTCGTGCTTTGAGCAGCAGGAGAGGAAGATAATACAGGGCTGGATGCGAGGAGCTGGCTCGATGGTGGCCATCACATCTCCCAGCTCCGGTCACAAGGAACAAGCTCAGTGTCACTGCCCATGGCTCTGCACAGACCAGGCTGCTGATCAGACTCGAGCTGCTAATGCAGCCCCCACTCTGCAAGCTGCTCTCAGCATCCTTCCACATATGGCACCGCAGTGATTTTACTGAGCCACCACGTACTTTCTTGTTAAGACTTTGCCACCAGAGAGCTCTGCCAGGGTTTTTCCAGATAGGAAATGACCAAAATCATGTGCAAATGTGGCCCAGGACTAGAGAAGAACAGGCTCAGAGTGACTCAGCCCAAGAAAACTGTTGTTCTCAAATAAAACTATTTGACAAAGGGGCCAAAGCTGAGCTCACTTTCAGGAGAGCAGAAAAATAATGGTGTCACCTTTAAGATCAAAGCGGCTGGCTGAATTCCTCCGAGTGAGAGTAACTACCTAGTAAACAGAGCCAGCACTTGCTTTCTGCAAGCATCTGCCTTAGCCTTCAGCAGCTTTCTAATGCAATTCTGGGGGAGTGCTGCCAAACAAGAAGGGACTCATTCCAGAGCTTCGGCAGCGAAAATATAAATATCCCTCTTGTTAATTTTGGGTGCCATAATCCATCAGTGGCTGTCTTGTGCGATTTAACTCCCTGACATCTCCTGACAGCATGGGCACTAAAGCACTCCCATGCTAATGTAGGGCAGACAGGTGCCAGGTGCTTATTCCAGCTGCCCATTGTGCTGAACAGAAGGATCCATGGGTGGTGGAATGGTGCTGGTGTATGGAGAAAGGAGAGAAGATCCCATCAGGAAGAGAGGAAAGGAGTGCATAGCATGGAGAAAGCTCAGAGGTGGTTCTGAGGCGAAGTCAATGCTGTGCTGTGCTCACAGCAATTCATCAACTCGGGCTTTTGACAGCATGGGTGAAGAACAACAACCAGAACCCTGTAAGATCCGCAGAGATCTCCAGTGTGCTGAAATCCCTTGCTCTGGCACCTGGCATAATGGGTGTGAGCCCTTTGGTGTCCATAAACTTGGGCTGCAGCTCAGGAAGGAAAAGAGAGGCAAAAGTAGAAGAGCTGTGTCATGTCAGCCTCTCACCCATTAGTTCTTACAGCCTCTTCCATCAGCACAAGCATCCTATCAAGCATCTCCAGTTTGCTTTTCCAGTCTGTTTTCTTTTTCTCTTTTAACTTACTCTTGGCTTTCCTATTTATTTTTTTTTATTTATTTGTATTATCACTCTTTTAAGGCTTGGCTGTAGATATTTGTTGCCTTTGTTTCTGTTCATCCATTTCCAACCCACTCTGAACTGCACTACAAACACCTCTAAAACCTCTTGAAGCAACGAGTGTCAAGGCTGGAATGAGTTTGAGGTGTCAGTGCTGCATTTAGCCTATTTAACTTGTGATCACAAGCATGTTACCAGCTCTCTGTTGTGATGTGCACAGCACATTATCATGGGCAGTTAAAATACATGGCGGGTCTGGAAGCAAGTCACTTTGTGAAGCTACCTCCCTTTGGTTGGACCCTTGAATCACGGCCTCTTGGCAGGCAGCATCTCAGCAGCTGCACAGATCATCCATTGCTTGTCAGCACAACCTCTTGTGTTAGAGGACGGAGCCATCCTCAAGGGCCAGTTAGCCCAGTAATTCAGGGAAAGGTGAAAATACATCAGCTAACATCAGAAGTACATGCTATCAGCACGTCTGATAGTTATGCAGCACTGACATCCTTGTTATTCAAAAGCCATTTTCTAAGCAGTGCTTTCTTTCCAGAAAGTTACTTTTAAGCATTTAGATTCAACAGCCATGATTTTTTTTACAGATGGGGAAACTGAGGGGGGCAATATGAACCAGTTCCCCAAACTCAGTGAGCCATCATGAAGCCAAAGCAGAACCAGCAGACAGGTCTTCTGAGCCCTGGTGTCGATGCCTGTAATGTGAAATACGCTGCATTCAGAAGCAGTGTAGGGAATATTGCAGGTGGGTGAGTGTTTGATGGGTGACCTGGATGATGAAAGCACTGTTCAGGACAGCTCCCTTCAGAAAAAGAAACTTTGTTTTCTGGTCCTTGTGGAGTAGCTTGCATAGAGGAAGGAGTGAAAAGTGCTGTGAAAGGACCACTACATGAAAGAACTGCATTTAGGCAGTGGTAGCAGAAGGCACCTGAGGCTCGAGGAGCTCTACTGTTACATGAGCAGTGAATTTCAGAAGGGATGAGTTAAGAAAAGTGAGCTAGCAGCTGTCTGCTGAGTTGGAAACAAGGATGAGGACAGGGTCAAAGCTGAGGACAGAGGAGGATGGGAAGATGCAACTACTGATGTCACTGGAAGATGAGTGGGTGAGAGGACCCCAATCCTGTTGAATACTTGTGCACCATGTTCCCTCTCAAAGAGATAAAAGAAAAGAACAGGATACTTTAGCATTTCATAAACTTCAGCAGGCACCTGTCCACATCTTTTGGCATTTGAAGTACCTGCAAGAAGTTTCCAAAGTCTTTCCTGAAGACAGTGAGATTTGTCTCCTTTCTTAATTGGGGCTCAATTTGAGGTGTGAGAGTTTTTGAAGAGGTTGATGCTGACTTCCTTGCTTGAAATGAAAGCAGAAAGAAGTGGCTGCATTTAGTGTGTGAAATAGGACAACTCGTATCCTTAGACTGTCAATTTCCATTTATTTACTCACAATTATAAACAGAGCTGTTCATAAATATTAATAAGGAACATTCCAAAGCCCAGCTGAGAAAATAAGTATTATCACCGTTTACCAGTTGTCAGACTGAAGCACAGGAGGAGACGTGACTTGTCCAGAGGGACCAGGCAGGCTGACATCACAACTGTCAGCTTCCCATCCATCAGAGCTGCTGTGTCCCCTTCCATCTCTGCTCCCGCGCTCCGCAGTGCCACCAACCGCTGTGCTCGTGTGGCTGAACGTTCAAACACTTCCTCTGTAGCACTGGTTTTAACCACCACAACCCTTGTAGGAAAAATCTGAATTATCTTGGGTTTGGTGGCAAGTCAGGACGCGGGGCATTTCAGTCATGCTTATAGTAACCAATCCAGTGAAGTTAAATGACATTATTTTCCTAATAATTTCTCAGAGTGGCTGACATCCATCATGTCCCTGTGATGCTTGGGTCTTTAGAGCCTCTCATGTCCAGAGCCTCAAACATTCAAAAGCCACCTCTCTGGCAGCTGCATTCAGACCTCTGAGGCTGAATGGGTCACCAGGGCTCCTGCTGAAGTGGAGGCAATAGCAACCTTGGAGATGGCTTTATCAAATGACCTTGAAATGCAGGTGTTCATTTCTTTCCACTGAATGTAGAAGGGAGAGGATGGGGAACAACTGGATGTCTTGAGGGCTGAGTTAGGGCAAATGAACCTGCAGGAGGCTGAACTTTTGTTTTTCTGTGCATTGCCTTCAGAGCTGGGTTAGATGACCTGCCACAGCAGGCTGTATTACACTGCCGAGGCAAGACCTTGATACTTGGATTGGAGTGTGAGGAAATGCAATTCAAACTGCAGTCTCCCTTCGTACTGACATTTGGGGATCCTTTGGAAATTGTCAAGGATCCTTCTGGATTTCAGAAGTGGGTCGTGTTGGATTTTGGCACAAATAGCACAAAAGATGCAGAGGCACAGAAAGTGATTCAGTTGGGGTTCATGTTATGGAGCTCGTGACAGCTCCAATAGGGCTGGTAGAAATAGGAAGGTAAGCAGTGCTCAACACTGATCCTGCTTGTAAAACTGAGGGAAATGCAGTGCTGGATTGGGTTCCTGAAAGCAGGCAGAGTTTTGTGGGAAAAAAAAAAAAAAAAAAAAAAAAGCCTTGTGTTTCCTGAAGACAGAAGAAAATGTCATTTCTCTGTGCGAGGTGTAATAGTCCAAGCCCCATCCCAAATGCAAAGCGACGTAAACCTGCAGTGAGCTTGAAAAATCCCATTGTTTTAGATGTGGACATTGAATTGCTTGACTCCTGGGAAAACATTTGCTCTCAGCCTGCTCCTGCCTGGGTGAACATGGAAATCTCCAGCAGCCTCATTTTCTGACCCCCCCTTTCCCAGTGACTGGGATAGGGATGGGAAGGCTCCTGGTTCTGTGTGGGACACTTCCCCTGGTTGCTTGCCTTTGCACAGTCCTCTAATTATGCCCCTTCCCCTCCTCTAAGCTGTAGAATACCCTTTCCCTTCAGGAGCTGCTCGTGACAATCTTTAACCTGAATGCACAGGGCTTCTCCTGCTAAAGAGTTTTTGGCTGAATTGCATCCATCCCTTTTCAGTCTTCGTTTCTTCTCTACCTTTCTGCCTTCCCACATTCCTTTTCATCCCTGTGTCTCTCAATGTCTCCCATTCTGTCTTTCCTACTACTCCCTGGCCATGTATTAGAAAAAGGAGGGAGGAACTATGCAGATATGCTGTTGGATCTGTTGGGATCAAGTCTGGGAAGTCAGTGGGACTTCCTGACATTTCTGGTGATCTGAGTCTGAAACTGAGGAAAGGGGGCAGGGAGGTCCCCACTGTTTGCACACAGGGACAGTGACAGGTAACCCCACCGCTCCAGCACCCAGCGTGCCTCGTTGGGTTCCATGTTGCTCAGGCTTCGTTGCCTGTCCCAAAATTCCCTGGCTCCTGGAAGCGGTGTGCCCAGGGAGAGCAGGAAGCTTTGTCGCTGGGAACACTTTTTTCATTAGTGCATCTGAACAGCACGCGTTGCTACTGGCAGATTCTCATTAAACAGCTGAGGTTCCCTGAGGACTCGTTTCCTTCCTCCTCCAGCAGCAGGGCTGGGAGCACGCTGGGGTGAAGCAGTGGCTGCACAGCACGGTGCAGCAGCTGCAGCGGTGCAAGAGAAAGCTGCCCATAGTTCCCTGTGGTTTCGTTGCTTTTAAAATGCAGTTGTTGTGACACTGATGCCACGTTTAGAGCTCTGGTTATTTCATGCTTTGAGAGCTTATCAGTGGTCTGCACCAAGTACTCATCAGTGTTGTGGGGTGATCCTACACAGCACCAAGTGCTTTCTGGTATATGCAAGGCAGGCTCCATCCCTGGGCTCTCTTTCATTCACAGCTCAGCAGCACTCAGACATGAAGTTCTGTATCCTTGTCTTTTCTCTCCTTCAAGTAGCATACTAAAATCAAGGGACACCAACACTGACTTGTGCTGGGCTCTGACAGTAGCCAGCTTCTCCCTTACAGCAAGGTGCAAAGCCACCCCATGGCAGATGGAAGACAATATGCCTTCCTGGAAGCATTATCTCGCTGTCCTATGGAGTTTACAAAGTACAAGTTACTGTGTTCTTCTAAAGCCTTTGGTTAGTTTCAACTATTTTCAGGATACCTTGGGACTCCTGGATCAATTTTCCTTAGTATTTTAGGCTTATTGCACTCTCCAGATCTCATCTTCAAAGCACCACAATGTATCTTTTCTGGCTCCTGCCTGTAGGGGTAGGCCAGAAGGTGACCATCAGATAGGAACTTTTTATAATTCTCAATGTACATTTTTTCTTGGATTTCCTTTTCTACCAGGCTGATGCATTTAACACGGACATTCTCCAAAAGAAAAAGATAAGGTTTCGTGCACAAAATAAGTTGCAACATCAACAGCTTCTCATCTTGTAAGCAGTATAAAAATAATGGAAGTCTAAAGTGAAATGCTTGATTAAAGTTATAGAATGCCTTATTTTCTTTGTGATGATGAGGCTGTGCAGTTTTGTGCCATTTCAGCCCTAATTTCCATCCAGTTTTGTCTGCTATCTCCAAAGCAGAAAGCCTTCTTGATGTCTTCTGGTCCCTTCTTTCTTGTGGGCCAGATGCCATGAAGTCAGTCAGCACCATGTTCAGCAGCTGGGTGTCACATAAACCCAGTGTAGATGTAGAAACATTGTCTCCAGATATCTCATGTGTTAGTTTGCTCCTGCTGCCAGTTCTCTGAGCACAGAGGGATGCTGACCTGGGATGACACAGTCTGGGTGCAGCTGCACAGCTCCATGTGCTGGGGTTTGTCACCGTCCTTCATCCCATCATGGAGAATGGTCACCAGGCATGCCTGTGGCTCCTCCCAGCAGGCTGCTTTGCTCGTACTGCTCCTCTCCTGCTTTGGAGCCCAAATTCCAGCTGTAGACGGATGTAAAATGGGAGGAACTGCATTTGAGGCTGGAGGGCTCATGCATGGTGGGCTGGAGGAGCATAGAGAAGTCATAGTACTGCTCATGCAGAAAAAAAGCAGTGAGAACTGGTGCTGGGACACAAAGTACCACAGGCCACATGAGAAACCTTTGTTCTCCTCCTAAAAAACACCATAACGCTACTGAAAAATTTCTCAGACTGAACCTGTATTGCTCTTCCTCCCACAGCCTGTTCCTGTTTCAACAGTCACTGCAACTTGCTGTGTTGGGCAGCACAGGCACGAGAGTAGGGGTAGACATTAATCCCAAGAGATCATTGTTGGTCATTATCATCACCACTGTCAGGGCTGAGTCAGATTTGCTCTGCTCGTGATGTCAACAGCCATAAATTGTAGAGCTAGTAAATAAACAAACAAAACCAGCCAATAACCTTTGGAAACAGCAGAAGAGATATACAACTCACACTGGACAGTTTAATATACTGTTAGCAGTCAATGTCAAATCATTCTTTCCAGGTTTCCCAGTTTGCACATTCTCCCCAGTTTACACCTCTCTCTCTGTAAAGCAAGTTTATTGCATTAAATCTCAAACATGTGACGAGAGCCCTCATAAGTACTGGAAAAGGTGAGACTGGTGCATGCTGAGGGGCAAAATCAAAGACCATTTCAATTCCACCTAAAGAATTTAAATGCCAATTAACGCAGCCTTGGCTGTAGATTGAAAGACAGTGTAGGATATGTTGTGCTGTCATGAAATCAGTGCCCAGCACTGTTGCTCTTACTCTGTAATGGTGAATCACAATTCAACATGCAATCCCGTAGCCTGTGCCCCAGCTGCAGTTGACTGAGATCCAAAGACGTCAGAAAATGTCACAAAACTTCTTTTATTTCTGGTCTCTTACTGTCATGTTCACATGCAGTTGGATGTGTTAGTGTTTCCTAAGGAGAGCAAGGCTTAGCATTCTGAGCCTTAAAAGATCTTTCCAGGAATGTGGCAGGCTCTGAGTGCCAGTGCTTTAAGCAGCTTGTTTAAGGCAAAAAGCTTTAAGATGTTTTTCTTCCATTTCCCATTGCTTACCCTGATGATGCTGTATGGGTAGGAACGTGCAGCCCAGAAGACCATCTCCAGCAGATCTGGGTCCATGCAGCCCGTCCTGAATCTCTGGTCCATCTTCACAGGAGGATCTCACTGCTCTGAGAGCAGAGACAAATTCTCTGCCACCTTTCTGTCCAGTGACTTTCCTTTGCAGTCACACCTTTGCCTGTCCCTGGGTTAGTGCTGTGGCTGGGAGGTTGCAGCCACCCTTGTCATAGGAAACTGATACAGCATTGGGTATCTCTGGCATTACAGATATCTCCATCCCTTTCTCACTGCTTTGGAAGCCAAATCCATAAGGGATCTGCTGGCACAGGCTGCCTGAGCATTGCTGCTGCTCGAGTACCTTGTAGGGCAATATGAGTGTGGAAGTTTGTGTACACGGTGCTTTATACAGCCTGAGGGGTGCTCCTATCCACAAATATCTTCAGCTGTGTGACTTTCAGCAGTTTCCAAGAGTCTAACAGAACAATTTCTTGTGATAAAACATTCTATTTGTCCCAGTTCTCAGTCTCCACTCCTTCCTCTGCTATTTTTCCCTTTTGTGACATTTCACTCCTTTTCTCTGACTAATTGCAGAGAAGGTCATGGCTGCGGTGACCAGCACTGGTGCACTGTGTGCAGTTTTGCAGAATATGTCTTGAAGTTTAACCTAGGAGCCCCGCTGCTGAATTCCCTTCACTTTTAGCACCTCAGGTAACTCTGTTCTCCCACTGAGAACTGGAATATAAGATCCAGGGCTTCCCAAGCTCCAGGACAAGCTGGCCCTGGCAGAGGCCAGGAGCAAAGGTCTCAGTGCTGAGCTCCATGGGGACTCTTCCCTAGCTTGCTGCTCTCCATGCTGTGGGAGCACAGAGCTCCAAGGGGATAAGAGAGCATCAGGAACACAATCTGCTGCACAGGGCCAAGAGTGAGGTTCAGACCTGTTTTCACTGAAGCAGTGTCTGAGAGAGATGCAGCCACCACAGAGTAATTCTCATCGGACCCTTGCAAAGGCATCTGGCTGTCACAGGAAGTTTATCTCTACCCTTAAAGTTCTGGCTGGAGGCAATTGCTCCTTGGTGTTCTCCCTCCATCCGCGACAAAGCAGCCTCCACCTTCCCCTCTGCTAACAGCCTTGAAGCCGTGTGCTGTGCCATCAGCCCTGCCTTTGCCCTTAATCGCTTTCTCCCAGCCTATATAATTAAATTCCATCAGGTATTGCATCTAATTTTTGAGGAGCTCCCAAAGAACAAAAGCCAGTTCAGTTGCAGGCGAACAGAACAAATTAATTAGAAGGGGAATATTAGGCCCTCTCTAAATTAGATCAGCAAATCTCCGGCAGAAGAAGCGTAGCTTGACTGGCTCTGATGTTGCTCACTTCCCAAGCAGCTGCTCAGCTCCACGGATCGCATACAGCATTCCGTGTCTCTGAAATAGGCTTGGAGCAACCCATGCTGAAAGGCACTCCAGGGCACAATTTCAGAGCGCGACGCAGGGAGTTGGTGGCCTTGTGCCTCTCATTACTGTTGTGCTGTTAGATTGCCTCGCTGTACTCGGGGAATATCTCCCTGTCATATCCCTGCCTATGTAACCCCAATAAAGGAGGATGTTACTTGATTGCGGAGCCCTACACAGTGCTGTTTACCAGCATTCCTCCCAGCTATGGAGATTGTTATGAGAAAGCACTGGAATTATCATATAAAACCAGATCAAATACCCAGAAGCGACTCTTCATAAGCATTTAAACAAGTAAACAGATGGCACCAGCACAACTTACTTCTACCTCTAGGAATCTGCAATCCTGGGGGATGACTGCACAGTCCCCTGTAGAGTGGGGGATGCAGATTGCGCTCGGAGCTCAGGGATTGTGCTCTGCACAGATTGTGCTTGTGTCCTGTGCTCCTGATGCAGTGCGGGGAGCTCCAGCTCTCCTTTTCCAAGTTGGAAAAAGACAACTAAGATATAATCAAATCCAACTTTCAGCCCACCCCCACCATGCCCATAAACTGTGTCCCCAGGTGCCACATCTCCAGGTGTCTTGAACACCTCCAGGAACAGTGACTCCACCACCTCCCTGGGCAGCCTATTCTAATGACTGATCACTCTTCTGGAGAAGAAATTATTCCAAATGTCCAACCTGAACCTATCCCAGCACAATTTGAGGCCATCACCTCTCATCCTATCACTGCTACCTGGAAGCAGAGATCGACCCCCACCTCACCACAACCTCCTGTCAGGAAGCTGTAGAGAGCCATAACATCTCCCCTGAGCCTCCTCTTCTCCAGACTGACCCATCCCAGTTCTCTCAGCTGCTTCTCATCAGACCTGTGCTCCAGACCCCTCACAGCCCCACTGCCCTTCTCTGGACATGCTCCAGAGCCTCCATGTCTTTCTTGTATTGAGGGCCCAACTGAACACAGCACTCCAGGTGCAGCCTCACCAGAGCTGAGTACAGGGGACGATCACCTCCTGCTCTGCTGGCTGCTCTATTACCATGCTCCCTATCATTTTACACTGTGCTTTTACCCCAGCTCTTTTCCTCCAGCCAGAAAAAGTCTTTTCGTTACTACCAGACTCTCATTCTTCAATAACAAACCCCTGTCTTTCCACCTTCTGCCCTCTCTGTTCCTGCCAACAGGATCAGGCCCCTCAGAAGGCCACTGACTGAGGCTGTGATGTACATTCAGATATTTCCTCTCCATTCATCCCATGACATCTCCTGTAGGTTTCCTGAGTTGGCGTGGTTTAAGGACTCAGCTTCTCAGAGCTCACCGAGACAACAGCAGCTGCACTGCCATTAACTGCTTTACCCAACTGGCGTTACTGCTGCTTTCCCATGAAAGTCACTGCAGAAACATCAGTCTGAAGGGTCAGCATACGTGCACTGTGTTTTTGTAAAAGTTCTGTTTGCTCACAAACAGCCTTGCTGGCTCACTCTATGTGAGGATTGTTTCTGGAGTTTTGTAGCTTTCCTATTCAAAGTAATTATTGTAAATGCTGTCATTTCAGGCAGTTCTGAAATGATTATCTTCTTATCAAAATGGCTGGTTTAGGATAATGTGGGCACATCAGTTTCACCAGCTATCTCAGGAGATAGCATTGCTTGGAAATTAAGGGCCACAGCTGCAAAAGTCCTTACAAAACACCATCCCGGAGCAAGGCTGGGAAATGTTGTAGTTTGATTCAGAGATCACATCACCTCTTTTACCCTCTGGAGACTTCCCATTTCCAGCATAATTTGGTAATTTGTTCTTTTCCTTTACAGAAGTGCATCTCAATAGCGCATAGATTCTTGACATTATTTCTGAGCACCTGTTGTAGCAGAGCAGTAACTCTTCCCTGCTGCTTCCCCTTCAGAAGGCAGATTAGAGAGAATTGGAAAAGCACTCAGCACTTCCCCCAGGTTACTCTTCTGTGTCAGTAATTGCTGCTGTTTCCCTAGGAAGGCAGTGGGAGCGTGGCTGGGGGTGAGGGGCTGTAAGGCAGGCAGCAGGCTGAGCGGGATGTGCCTGTGTGCCTGTGGGAGTGGAGGGGTCCGCTGCCATCTTTGAGTGGAAATGGGTAAAACCTCCCTCGCTGTAGGGTGAATGGAGTTCTGCCGTGTTTGTACACTGCCCACAACATGCAGACCCTTTAGAGAAGGAACGTGAAAAGCATGTTATATAGACTATATCCTAATAGCACAGGAGCAGTGGCTACAGGTTGGACTAGGGCTCTGAACAGCTTGCTCTCATTCATCACCTCTTTAAGCCCAGTACAGGTGCTGCAATCAGCCTTCCCTTACTTCTCATCCCCATGTGAATCTCTGTGTGTGTGAGTTGTCTTTATGAAGCAGAGGTTCGGTCCTTTCTCATAACACAGTAGAAACAGCTGAGTCGTGAGTAACCCCAGCATCCAGCTCACCCGAGGTGCCCCCAGCTTTGTCCAAGAACAGAGCAAGGCACACCCAACCCCAGAAGGGTGAGACTTGGCTCAGCAGGGGAAGCTTGTGGATCTGACTGCAAGTGAGAAGCCCAGCTGCACATAAGAAGGATGGTTTGAACCCTGGACTGTGTTGCCTGCAAGTGGTCTGGTAATGAGAGGCAGGGGAAGCAAACAGGAAGCTTTGAGCAAACATCAGAGCATGGTGGTGTGACACCATCAGGACTGAATGGGGCCAGGGCCACGGGGCAGGTCCTCCTGCTGAGCACGGCTGGGGAGAGCTCATGAGACGTGGAATTTAACTCTGCAATAGGGAAAGCAGCTGAGATATTTATGAGATAATTAATTAAGGTGGTTTCTGTAAATGTGTCATCCAAAAGGCTTTATGTGCGTCTAAGCTGGCATTTTCTCTGGCTGGAAACTTTTGAATTTCTTCCACATTCAACTGGGAATTAGTGCTGGGAGAAAGAAAACAGATTTATGCCCCAGCTGCATGGATGCAGTGTTACACACAAAATCCTGCACAGCCCACAGGAGATCACCTTGTGTGTGGAGCTGAATTTGTATGGTTAGTTAATTAGTGTCTTAGCACTCTAATCAAAGCACAGCAGTTGCAACAATACTTGCTCAAATTAATACAGAAAGGCTCATTTATAATGCCCTCAAAATGGATATATAAAACTTCATACTCATAGAACCACTGAATAGTTTGTGTTGGAAGGGATCCAGTACAAACCCTGCCGTGGGCTGGTTGCCTCCCACCGTATCAGGCTGCCCAGGGCCCATCCTCTTGGGCACCGAAGGGCAGACCCCTGTGACACATGGCACTGCTGCAGCCACCATGGCCTCATGGGGTGAAGCCATGGGGCTGATGGCTCCTTGGGTGATGTATTGATCACCTTCTGGTCTGTCACACCTGCCAACCGTGCCCTGGAGATTTTCTTCAAGAGATGTTCTGTATTTTTCTTTTATTTCTGTGGTTTGGGTTGTTTGTTTTCTTTTTTAATGCTGTGAAGTAGATGGAAACAGAGAATTATTGAAACCAGAAATCTCCCAACAGATGAGTGCTGTGTTCAGTGTTGGGCCCTCGCTACAAGAAAGACATGGGGGCTCTGGAGCGTGTCCAGAGAAGGGCAGTGGGGCTGTGAGGGGTCTGGAGCACAGGTCTGATGAGAAGCAGCTGAGAGAACTGGGATGGGTCAGTCTGGAGAAGAGGAGGCTCAGGGGAGATGTTATGGCTCTCTACAGCTTCCTGACAGGAGGTTGTGGTGAGGTGGGGGTCGACCTCTGCTTCCAGGTAGCAGTGATAGGATGGGAGGTGATGGCCTCAAATTGTGCTGGGATAGGTTCAGGTTGGACATTTGGAATAATTTCTTCTCCAGAAGAGTGATCAGTCATTAGAATAGGCTGCCCAGGGAGGTGGTGGAGTCACTGTTTCTGGAGGTGTTCAAGACACCTGGAGATGTGGCACTTGGGGACATGGTGAGCATAATGAGCATGGGCTGGGTTGGGCTTGGTGATTTTCCAACCTTAATGATTCTGTGATTCTCAGATGGGTCCGGGGTTTGGAGCTATGGGTACTTCTGGACATCATGAGATTCCTGGGCTCACAGACCAGCCAGCATGCAGGGATCAGGAGAAGAAGCCTGGACTGTGTGGACCGTGCTGGGTTCAGAAGAGCCATAGGCATTTACATGCTCACCCTCAGTGATGAGGCAAAGCCTTTGGTGCTGTGTTGCAGGAGGGAAAATAAGAATAATGCTTCTGAGAGCTGGGGGAACAGGATGGCCACTTAACCAGATAAAGCCATGCACACATTGATGTGCCAACCTGCAGCATTTAATCAGAACTGATAGTCTCAGTGTAGAACAGTTGAGATCAACCTGCAGTAATTGTTTCCTTGCAGTGAGTGCAGCAGGTTGATAAAGCAGCCCTTGGGCTCTGCTTCCCTCAGAGGGTGTTATGTGCTAAGCATGACTGTGTGTGTGCTGGGGAGATGTGAACTGATTCATGGCCTCATTTAAAAAGCAAAATACAAAAAAATAAAACAAAACAAAAAAACAGGAAAAAATAATGTTTTCTTCCCCTCCTGAGTCATGCAAGATGTGAGCTACCTCTGCATCCTGTGCAATTATAGGGTATGGTGAAGGACGCAGAGGAAGATGAAGGGCTGCTTTGTCACTAATTTGTGACAGGATCCCTCGACACGTGGCTGCCCTGCTGCTCCCAGCACGTTGGGTTGCTTATGCCTTTGGTAGGGGCGTTTTTTGCACTCACTGGGCAAGGACTGCTCCCAGAGTTGTTTCCTATGGAGGTGTCAGCCTGTTGGGTTTTGCTCGTGGTTTGGGTGAGTGCCTGGTGGTCCCATCCCATCTGTTGGATCCCATCTCTTTGCTGATGGAAGGGTGGTCCCTGCTGGGTGCCAGGGGTTGGATGCTTGCTCTTTGTGGAGCGGCAGGGCACATCCCATGGCATGCTGATGGGAAGCAGACCACAGGGAGCATCGCTGCTTCCTGCACAAACCAGGAGCTGCACTCAGTTATTCCACAAGCCAGCATGCATGTGTGTGGCCTTGGTGAGGTGCTGCATTTTGTTCTTCTGTCAGTGCAATCCTCTCCCTTTGAAGGTGTTTTTATTTGGATGTTTCAGCTGAATGTGAGCTCACTGCTGTATTTGTGTCACCTCCAGCAGATGTTGCTGGTGAGACCCTCCAGCACTGCACTCTTTTCACAGATACTCATTTTTTAAGTTAACAGAATAGCAGAAATTGATATTTTCTGAAATCTTGTGTGGCTTTTTGTGGCTTCTAGGGAGGCTGCAAAACCAAGGACAACTGCTGTAGTTAGTAGAAAAAAACAATTAAGAAAAGGAGGTATTACCTTGATCTCTAATTAGGAAATCTGGTACAGCTATTAACTTTGCTTTCTTCATCTTTTACGTTGCCAGAAAAATATATGAGCATGACCAGCACTTGTGCAGCTCACTGCACTGGATTTGGCATGGCTTATTGTGTAGTAAATGGGCGTAATTTAGGGCATGTCTATCGGTTGGGACTAACACAAACCTTGTGCCAGGAGCTGTTTCCCATTCCTGCAACGTTGGGGGAAGTCCTTCAGTCATTTCAGTCTGCATCATTTTCCAAAAATCCCTGGTTTTGGCTAATAATTGCACTTGAGAGCTCCAGCACTCTTGTGGGTAGGAAGCTTTCACCCTCTGTGGTTGCAAAGCGGACTGGATGATGTGATGCAAATGCACTCCGAAAACTGATAAGCACAGAATCATAGAATTGGGTTGGACAGGACCTCAAGGATCACCAAGCTCCAACCCCTGCCACACGCAGGGCCACCAACCTCCACATTTAACACCAGACCAGGCTGCCCAGCTCCCCATCCAGCCTGGCCTTGGACACCTCCAAGGACGGGGCATCCACAGCCTCTCTGGGCAGCTGTTCCAGCTCCTCACCACTCCCTCTGTGAAAAACTTTCCCCTGACATCCAACCTCAATCTTCCTTCCCTCAACTTAAAACCATTTCCCCTTGTCCAGCTATCTACCTCTCAGTCATCAGTTATCTACCTTTACCCTGATAATCCAGAAGTTGCCCTGAATAAAAATGAAAAAGAAGAATATGGATCTTCTTCTTCTGAACCTGAAGTTCTTCCCTGGCTTGGCAGTGCTCCTAGGCTGTCCTTAAGGCCTTGTACAGCTTGCTGTGCTCAGCAGCCACATGTGGAGAAGAGCCAGAGAGTGGGACAGGGGCAGGGGCTTAGGAACTCTGGAGCTGCCCAAGGCCATGGCAGGCTGAGCTGTTGGGGACAGGCAGCCCGTGGCCCAGGCATTACATGATCTTTAAGGACCCACCCAGCCTATGCTGTGTCCTCAGCAGACACCTTGCGGTCTTTTTGTCCGTTCACATCCTTTGTGCTGATGTGCTGGGGCTGCTCTCTGGGTGTAGTTTATTTCCAAGGGAACCCTGGGACGGGGATGAGCTCAGCATCACGGTGTGTGTCACCCCAACGGCTGTCCTCAGTGGTTCCTGCCTGCCCTTCCACGGGTGATGTAATCTGTGCTCAGTAATACCATTTCTGAAAGGTGGATAGCAGCATTTTAGTTCAGCTCTAATAACTCTGTTAAATCAGAGGGCCTGTAATTGCTGTTTGTGGCTGAGTCTGTTCCATATGTGTGCTATGCAGCGTGCAGTCGTAATGAAACGTTCCCTCTTTCAGCTGTATGCCCTAAAGAATGTCTTTGTTGTGGGGAAGGCACAGCGCTCACCTGCTCTCTGCCTCTGCTATGTGCTATAAGCAAAGGAAAGGGGGAAAAAAAAGTCATGTTCTCTCCTTGTTTCAGTTTTTTTTTGAAATTTTAAGTTGTGTAAGGCCTCATTTGATTAGTAACATTTTGCCTTGCTGGACTCCAGGTCGTTTCTTTTAATGGAAAAGCCTGCGAGCCCCTGTGTGTCTGAGAGTTTACATGCATTAGAGCACAGGGATGTCAGTGTGAGAAAGAGTGGGGAGTGAGAGAGCAAGAAAAGGCTCTTCCAGGCACTCAGATACTGTGCTCTGAAGCAGCATTTTAAATTCCATCTCAACCATAGACACTGCAGATGCAAAATTGCTAGAGAAATACTGTATTAAAAGGCAACGTGCTCCATGCCATGAGATGGGTGGTTGTGTGGCTTTGGAAATAGGGTGTGCTAGAGGGCTCCAATCTGCCTGTTCAAGGGACAGAAGAGCTCCCTTCAGTGCACTGAACTGAGCAATGAGGAGAGGAGCCCCACTGCCCATCCCTGTGGCTGCTTGGGCAGTGCTGCCTGTGACCTTCAGTGGCTGCCAGCGTTTCAACTCCCAGATAGCTGCAGCCCATGGCACATCTCGTCCCAGGGACATTGCCTCCAAAGGGGAACTGTGCTGTGATGCACTGTCACACCAGGGGGAGAGAAAAGCAGTTGGAAGGAGCCTCGTGAGGCTTCAAAGTGAGATCCTTTGTGTCTTGGAAAGGCAGAGTTTGCTCAGTTGGGTGTCAACAATCAGCAATAAAAATATCTCAGGTGTCTAAAATGGATTGAAAGTAGATGAGTTTGCATCTGTTTTTCAAGAAATTGGTCCATCAGCTCTGTACCATGGAGAAGAGGGTATGACCTTTTTGGCCCATGGGACACTCATCTCCATCAGCCCAGCTCAGCTCATGCTGAGCCCCCAGGTCACAGGAGCACACAGAGTAGAGGGGAAACACACAGCCCCAATAAGGAATGGGGCAGGGATGCTTTCTGCTGTTCTGTGGGAGCTGCACAGCCCCAGCAGCTCCCAAGGCACTCCTACCAAACTTGGTGCCAGACTTGGCCATGGCGGGGGCAGGAGGAATGATCAAAAGAAGGAAGAAAGAACCTTGTAAAGCAAATGGAGTGTCCTGTAATGTGCCCGTAAAAGGAAAAACTCCGTGCTGCTTGAAGTCTACAAATTCAGGTTTCCCATGGGAAAACATGACTCCTGTTCAAATGCTAATAGGATGTTATTGCAGGAATCTTTTAATTTAACTGTTATGTAGTGCAAGAAGGGGCAGAGCAAGGTTCAGAGAGCAAATGGGTGATGAATGATCTTCAATCTGCCAGGCAGTGTTTGCTTTTTTTTTAAATATACTTCCCCTCCTTGATCTCTGACTTAAGCAGATCCTCCAAAGGGATATATAAAAGACAGCCATGGCTTCAGCTGGGGGTAATGGCACATATCTGTGTGTTTCTTTTATTCTCATTTAAAACCGCTAAGTGATGGCAGTGCTGAAGTGCCAGTCACCTGCATAGCTGACTCTAAGAGCATAGGAGTTGATGATGTCGGAGCAGAAATCAGCTTAAGGCCCATTTTTGAAATGCAGTAGAGAAAAAGAGAAGAATTGGGCACTGTGACCACACACCTTTTCAGGTTAGATCTCACATGAAGCAGGAGGAGCTTGCAGGCACTCAGAGGCAAATTGTGCCATCCTCACCCTGCAACACGGCACGCAGGGCATGAGGAGCAAGGTGGGAAGAGCAAGAGAGCAGCCCAGCTCCTCTCTTCTGCAAAGAGAAAATTCTTTTTATCCTGGGAACTTCTTGGTGGATTTATGGCTGGAAGCATCCACGTTTCAAGGTTTCTGCTATCACTTTGCATTGCTATAAGCGTAAGAAGGAAACTCTTGCTGCTAATTCTCCTGAACCTGTAGAAACACTTTGTGTGTTTTGAGAAGTTTACAGGGAGCTTTTGGCTGACCTTGACCAGCAGTGCTGCGTGAGAAAAAGGAGTGGGATGCTTTTTCTAGCAGATTGGAATAAACAGTTTTTCAGAACTCTCAGCATCTCCTGCCACCTCCATACGTGAGCCTTCTCCAGGGATCTTCAGCTTGCTCCTGGGGTGGCACAGACCCACAGGTAGGGGGTGGGGTTTGCAGCCTGCTCAGCTCCACAGCAGGGCATATTGTAGGGCAGGTTAGACCTGGAAAGGGTGCTCACCTTCAACCCAGCCGTATGAAGGGTGCACTTTGGTGATGGGAAAAATGGCTTGCAGCATTGAGAGCTAATGGCCTTGAGTTGTGCAAGGGGACGTCCAGGTTGGATATTAGGAAAAATTATTTCTCAGAAAGAGAAGTGAGGCACTGGCACGGGGAGGTGGGGGCACCATCCCTGGAGCTGCTCAAGAACTGTAGAGATGTGGCACTGGAGGACGTGGTCTGTGACCATGATGGGGATGGGTTGGATTTGGTGATCTTTTAGTAGACTTTTCCATCCTTAATGGTTCTGTGATTCTGTGATTCTGTGATCACTAGGATTTGTCAAGGCACTGTGGTGGGAGTCACTGGCAAAAAGGGAAAGAAAAAGACTTTGCAGACTAATGAGATTTCAGAATGTGTTTTAGTCTTCACAATGTTCCCAAAAAGCCTGAATATGTGTGAGAACACACAGCATTTTGTCTCCGTTTGAAAAACAGGAAAGGGCTGTAGCATCTGTCAGAGGCACCGTCAGCCAGCCAGAACACAGCCTTAGGCTGCATTTCCACCTGGATCCGGGATCCCATGTTGCCTTCCCTGTTGCCTCCTGACTCCGTTCGGGTGCCATGCATTGCACCATCTGCTGAGCCCAGCTCACAGCCACCGAGGGTTGGAGGAACAGAGATGCATCCCAAGCATGTGCACCCCAGGCTTGTGCAGAGAGGATGGGAAGCTGGAGTCTAGTAGGGCAGGAGCTGCATTCCCAGCCCCCAGTGCTGCCCTGCTTCCCTCCCCCTGCACCCACCTTATCTTTGCAAAACAAAAGGGATAGCAAAATTAACAACGTGAAAAGGGGAGGAGATGACAAAGAGTATCTGGAAAATTATCTGTGTCCTCATTTTGGAGCTTTGCATGGTAAGCAGAAGCCCTTTTTCCTTATTAATGTATGAAAACCTTGAAAAGCTGGATGACTGGTGAGCAGTTGGTACCACTCTGTTGTGATGGACTAAGAGAGCTCTCAGGAAGTGTTCTGCAAAAGACTATCACGCTTGAGAAATTATCTGGGGATGTTGTTCAAGGACCAGAGCAAATAAATCAAAGCTAAAAGGCGAAGTCTGCTGTTGTGCTGCTAATGGGCACTTGGGACAAGAGAGATGCTGGCAACTTCACTTTTGGGCTGCAAAAAAACTTCAGCAATTATGGTGCAAATGCTGCCAAGGGCTTGTGTGATACCTGTGGAATTTGCTCTGGGATGTTTGCTTAGCTGTCAGACTCCATTCATGCTATGGAAGTATCAAAATACTCAGTTGTTCTTCCTAAGCCTTTGCCCACGTGGAAATTCAGTATTGCTGCAGTTAGTTCTGCTGTACCCCCTGCTTATCATTCGTAAGGTAACCATGTGGTGGGGCCTTGGTGCTCGTGTACGGGGGCAGCAGCGGGGCTGCATGGCACATACCTGCACCTGTATAAACCTGCATAAAGTTGTTTTCTTTTCTTTTCCTTGCCAGGTCACTATGGGAAGGATATTTATCGAAGTGGAGGGCCAGATCTCCATAATTTCATCTCCTCCGGGTTTGTCACATTAGGACGAGGACACACAAAGGGTACAGTGGAAACAATTTTTTGCTAAATAGAAAAGATTCTTTTAAATAAATAATAATAATAATAATAATAATAAAAAAGATATAACTCAAAAGCTGGCTTCTAAGTGCTAGAGCAGTATTGGACTGCAGTCAGTCGCTTTAGTCTAGCAAATATTGCTGCAGGTAAAATACTGTGCTCCTGGCAGAACCTTTTAAATCGTAGCAGGGGAGACAGTGGGAGAGTGTTGAGTGGAACAGCCAGCCTCCAGGCTCCGCTCTGACTGTGCAGTCCAACAATTTATACTTCTTTGTGTGTTTTCCTGGGTGCATGGATGCAAACCACCATTGTGCTGCTGTACTTACAAAGGGAAAGGGAAGGAGTGTCATGCTGTCCCAGGGCAGGCAGTAACAGTTCCAGAGGGCGTTTATGGATTTCTTGTAGTTTCTGGGCTGCTTTTCTTTTTTCTTGGTGGGGGGAGGGAGGGGGATATTATGAATATTTTATAAAATTATTTCTTTTTAGGTCCAAAACGTATATTTTATGTGCTCATATAATCTGTGATATAATGTACAAACGTGAAAACACAAAAATATACATATACTGCTCTGTGTATGTTCTGTGTATATGTACTGTATATATGATATATGTTGAGAGACAGTTGTAGCTATATTAGATACGTAACCACATATCCCAGGAGTTGTGGTGACGAAAAAGCTGTGTGATTTGACTCAAACCTGGCTGGTCACCAGAACCCCGGGGGAACGTTTGTTTTATGACCTTGTTGCCTGTTTGGTGAGTTTGTATGGTGCACGGTGAGACCGTGTTGGGAGCACCTTTGTGTTTGCGCCCACAGCCCGGCTGCGTCCCACGGGTGCAGTGGCAGCGGGTTGTGGCACTGGGTGTGCCAGCATGTGCCATGCCAGTGCGCCCCGATCTGTGTCCTGCTGACTACTGAGACCGCTGTACATCTCTATAGACACAATGTATGTGGAGATTACCTATATAGACACAATGTACTGTATGTGGAGATGTGTCCATGTGCTCGCCTGGTTGAATGCACCTGTGTTGTTTCTGTGGATGACCACGAGTCACAAATTATTAAAATACCTTTATTTTTCCTTACATTTCCTGCACTTTTTCAAATTCTCCACGAGTGTCATCCAAAGCAGTGTTGGTCCTGTAGAACTGTCAGAGAAGAAACAAATATATGTATATTGTCTGTGTATGTCTGTGTGTGCTTAAATAAAGTTTACTGAGGCTGAGGCAGCACCCGTGGGACTTGTAATACAATACCCTGCAATTCCAGCCTGGCACTGCACCGGTGGAAGGAAAGCAGAGGAAACCACCATGAACCTTCAGGTGGGCTGGGAACTAAAGTGGTTCAAGGAAGGACTCATGGATGGCGTTTCACACAACATTTCCCTTTCTCCTCTCCACCCGAAGGAGGTTTTACAGTCATGTCCTATCACATTAGGCCTAACTTCGGGTGTAGGGTAAGGCAGCAAGAGGCACGTCCTACTGAGTGGTGTGTCCTGATGGCCCCGTCAAGAGCATGGTAACCCTGGGCAGAGGCTTACGACCTGCCTCTTTCTCTCTGACACTTCACTTACCTTTGAGCAGTTTTCTGTACCACATGCCTTTTCCAGTTCCTTCTCAGATAAAAATAAAACCTGCTTTCCTTCTTCAACTGAGGAGGCTTGGGGGGTTTGTTCTTCCATAGGTGGGCCACTGGTTGTCACACCTTCCCCACTGGCTTTGCTGGAAGCCCCGCAGAGCACCTTTCCCATCCCTGACAAGATGGTAGAGTGGGCAACGGGAGCCAAATTATGTATGTATCACAGTGCCAAACAGCCATCAGATAGAGTGGTGCTTTCCACCCTATCGGATAGAAGTGAATAACAGGCTTTTAGTTGAAGAAATTCAACTAACTCAGCTTTTTATGTACCAAAAGTAATGGATTGTCTTTCCAATTTACTTCTAAGCTACCTGTAAATTCACATTTTATTTGAACTGTACCATAGTGTTAATTTCTGACTTCCTAATGGTAAATTCACATGCCCACGTTTGACTGGTGCAAGTGATTAACGTGTGCACACATTCTGCAGGCAAACTGTCTTGTTTGCTTGAGTAAATGTGTAGGTTTGTCTTTGTTTGTGATCTGATTTAATTGCCTATTTGTGCTGGGAAGGAAGGGGCTTTGTGTGTAGCAAGTGATGTAGGGTCTCTGTCATTATGATTGTGCCCTGTGTGACTGGATTATTTCTGGAAATATTACATGATAGACTCCCTGTATAGTGCTTGAGCTGGCAGCACAGTTGGACACGTAGACAGAAAGGATGAGTGCACCAGCAAGGGATGCACTCCTGAGCTTTAGCTGAGCTACTTTGTGCTCAGATTTCATCTTACTTCAATTCCAGTGAATGAATGAAGATCTCCACCTCAGCTACTGTTAACTTAACCATGTCCTGTGTCGTCATTACCCTACCATGGAAGGGGGTCCTTGCTCTTAGACTGAACAAAGCCAGTGAAGTTTATCTCAGTATTTCACATTTTTGGTGTTTTCTCAACCGTCTTCTGTGCTGTAGCAGGACTCACAAGTGCTGAGTGATATTTAAAAGCTAGTAGCTAGTCTGTTTTGGGCAGAAGACAAAGATTTTAGACATGCCGAACTACCATGGCTACCAAATCAGCATATTCACGTCTGACATCCACAAGCTACTTCTAGACTGTGATTTATGCATTTTATATGACACTCCACTGGGCACTGTACCACCGTCTGACATTTAAATATATCAAATCACTGCACAGTTTGTTCTTCAAACCACGGTAAGGGCTTCAGTGTCAGCCTGCCAGGGTGATCTCAGAATTAATCCAAAGGCTGTAGAAGCTCTCCCAGGAGAGACACACAATGCAGATAATTTAATCTAGCTTTAGATAGCCAAAAATTAGACATTTTCTTCTGAAATGGTAGCCTTCAATTCCATTGCAAAGCGTGTACCTCTAAATGAGTGCCAGTGTCTCCTGGATGGTAAGAGGTGCTTCTTTTCCCAGTCTAGCAAGAGGTGGAGCTGTAAGGGGTTGGGTCTTGTAGCATCAATGGCAGCTGAATCTCACCTGTAGTTGCTAGCATGGGAGTAGTTACTATTGCTCTAATTGCCATGGGATTCACTAGGAGAGTTCAGTGCTCCAGTGACATGAGCAGGAGCACTGAAGACAGGAGAAATCCCATTCCTCTGTGTGCACGGACCTAATTAAAGAAGCAGCTTCTTCAATGAGTCTCTGTCAGACCATCCTGCTAATGGGTTGAGGCAGTCCCAACAAGGACCATGCTCACAGTCCTGCCGGGGCTCTGCTTGGTCACACAGGCTGGTGCAGAAACTCACCTGGCTGCAGCACAGCAAGCAGCCATGGGGATTCTGAACTGTAGTGAGTCCATATGTCTTAAAGAACAGTAAACTCAATTCAGATCAAGATTGTTGAGTTTTCAGGTAAAAAAAAAATGTAGTCTTTATTCCATTTCATTTCATTTCATTTCATTTCATTTTCTCACTGCCAGCCTCACACCCTAAAAATTGTTTCAGAATTGAATTGGGCTTTCTGTATTTCACCAGTCCTTTCTGTATTTCACCAATCTGTGCCAGCAGCAGAGCTTCTGTAGAGCAGATGATGAGCTTGCTTTATAACTAAAACACTTCTTTGTTTTCCTGGTAGCGCTACAACAATGTTAAATGTAGTGAGGCTTTTGCAGGAAAAGTTGAACTCAGCACTGGGGTGAGGGAATAGTGAAGCAAGAAGAATGTGGGATTTCAGAATCCTCTACTGCAGAGTCATCTCTCAGGGACAAAAAAAGACTTTTCCTAGAATTTGCTACCTCCATGTAAGCTCTTGCCTGTAGGAAACTTTTTTTTTTCTTGAAGCATCACTCTAAAATTTGCGCCAAAGTTGTTCTCCAGTGGTGCCAGTAGGCAGGAAAGAAAATCAAACCGTATACACGAGACAGCATGATGTGGCTGTTGAAGCATGACTATGCTGCTGGCATCGCCTTGGAGCATCCTGCAGTGTGGGCAATGTGAAAAAGATGTTGGTGTAGGGTCTGGTGACTGAGCAATAAGAGCTACCCACAGTTAGGTTTTATCGTGTGACATTTGGTGTAGATGTGGCAAGATTTACAGCCTGAATGTGGTATTTCCTGATGGGGCTTCTGTTCTCGCTTTCCTGAAGCACATTTGGTACCTCATGCAGTCACATATTTAAAAGGAGAAAATGGTCCTTGAGGTAGACTTACCTTGGAAAATGATCACCTTTTCCTCCCAGGCCACATGCAGGTGAATGAGCTGCTGTAAACACAGACAGCCCGTGCATCCCGTGGTGTCAGAGCAGTGGAAGATAGCTGCTGTGTGAGTTTGGGGTTTGGAAATGGTGGCGTTCGTGAAAGTGAGAGGAGACAGAGATGGGGGCAGAGCTGATCTGAGCCTCGTGGCTGCTCCTCCTTGGGCTCAGTTTAGCGTGAGCTGAGGGAGGTGTCGTGCTACCATCTGCTGCCAGTCCATGGCCAGACCTTCACCCTGCAGCCTCCTGCAGGGATTCCACTGTGCTCCCACAGTAACCCAGTGTGCCGGCACCTGGAGGTGAAGGGCCTGATGTCATCGGGGTCAGCACACAGGTTTACTGCAAGACAAGTCTCAAGAATAAAGCAGCAGCTCGCTCTTTCTGACAGAGCAGCATTCATGTTTGTTACAAGGGAACCTCCTACAAACACAAAAGAGGACAATGCAGCTCTAGATCATACTTAGCAACCAAGATCTTCCCGAGCTGCTCTGCTGTCTCAGCCAGCGGAGGTGGATGGCAGCTCCACTTTCTCATCTCTTTCTGCTCTCGCAGCTGCAGAGCTTTGCCAGCACTGTGTCTGGGCTGCTTCCCAGGCGAGGTGCCGCCCTCCTGCTGGACGGGCATGGGAAGCACCAGGAGGTGACTCATGGCTGTGACAGTTTCCCCAAAACACAGCAAGTTGGTGTTAGTGTGACACTTAGAAGAGCGTGCTGATAGTGACAGGGCCGTGGAGCGTCCCATGCCAACGTGAGGATCAGATCATTTCCTTCCTGAGATGTCTTGACCTACCCATCTGCTGTATTCCCTCATCTGCACATCCTTTCCACCTTCCTTGGTTTTTCTGCAAGCTGAAGAATATCCGCGACAGGCTCTGTGTTTTGTAAATGACATATCTGTATGCAAACTAATCTTTATGCAGACAACTCCGTGGATTTATAGCGTTCAGCATGACGCCAGCTTTGCTTAGGCGCCAGATGTGATACAATGTGGGGCAAAATGGGATCAGGTTTTTATACTTGCTGGCACCATATCCTCCCCGTGTACACATGCTTGCGTGCATTCCCCTTTTCCACCCACTTTTGTTCCTTTTGGAGAACCCAACATACAGAAGGCTGAGCTCCTTTTGCAAGCATCAGCTCAGAAACCAATAGTTTTACTGGTCCATTGGCGTGTAAATGTGAATCAGAGATGAGTGTGCTGGGGGAAGAGATTTATTAACTAATTTGTCATTAGCAGTTTGAAGGATCTGTCTTCTCTCTCTCCAGCACTGTCCTGGTTCCCTGCTGTTGTAGCTGTTTCCCTGTTGCCATCCTGGCAGCCTTGTGTTTCTTTCCCATAGCCCAGGTTCTTACCCTCAATCTGTTCTTTGGGGGTCTTGATTTGTATCTGTTATAACCCTGCACTGATGCCCTACAAAACATGCAATGAAGCATCTACAAGGTGGAATTTACTGCCTCCCCTGTCATTAGTAATCCTCATGTGCAGCAGACTCATTAAAATCAGGAAAAAAAAAATGAAGTTTAAGGGTCATTCTTTCTTGCCTGCATCTGTAACACGCCATGAATAGATTACGTGAAAATTGAGGGTTAGGTGCGTTGAGTCCTTTTTCTCATTAAACACTTGTTACACATATCATATCAATGGGGAGATGTCAAAGCCAGAGCCTGCAGCATCCCAATGAATCATTTTATGTTCATCCTGGATGATGTCTAATGACTTCGATGGCGTCTTGCAGTGTGTGTGCGCTAAAGATCCCTTGCATTCTGATTCCAGATTAATTTCAACGATTGCATATTCTGACACCTAATTGTATTGACTTGAAAATAGGATCATTGGGATGTGGAAACTGCTGCACGGCTTTGCCAAAAGATTCCATTACGCAATAGGGCATTTCAATCCGTCTGAATTATTTAGCCGACTCCAGGCGCAACCGTCCATTTCTCAGCAGTCTGGACAGCTCTTTTTTATAGCCCTCCGAATATCTGGCGGGGAGGAGAGCAGGAGGTCGCTGAAACCATAGCAGTGCCTGCAGCAGCTGTGCAGCATGCCACCTCCATGGGCTTAGGCAAACCCAGAGCAGCCCCTGAGGTCACCTTCTGGCCTTGAATGCCTTGAAATAAGCAAGGTGAGGGGCTGGAACCCTTCTGCCTTCTCATCAACTGGCAGCAAACGGGGCATTAAGCACAACACAGAGAAACTTTTAGAACAGGGATCTCAGTGAGCGATGAGAAGGAGGATTGGTAGCTAATCTGAGAGCTTATTAAGCAGCAGAAAAATGACCACAAGGAGGGCATGGGGCACATACATCACTGCCAAGCCAGGAGGTGCAGCTTTCTGGGGCAAGAAGCCCACAGCCCGCTACTGATCAGAGCCCATTTCCTGCAGCAACAGCCAAACCTCCTCCTGCAGGCAGCCTCTGCGGTGTGTGTGAAGAGGCTCTTGTCATTCAGAGATCATGTTGCATCACCTGTTGATGGTGTTTTGAACTTGGCCTCATGAAGCATGCTTCCTGGAGGACACGGGTGGGACTGGATCAGGAAGGGAGGATGGATCAGGTTGGGCGGCTTCTTCTTTCTTACTGAGAGAGCATTAAAACAACATGTTATGTTTCGACAAGAAAAGACCACCCTGCCACTGCTGATACCTTATGTTTCCATGGCAATGTAAAGCACAGAAGCTCCACTCATTCTTCTGTGGTTTGCAAACTATTTTGCTGCCCACTTGTCCTGCAGACCCAACCACAGCCAGCATTCTGCTCAGTGCCTGGGAATGGTTTTCAGTAATGTGGTGCTCTGGAATGGATTTCTCTACTTTCTGCTGTGTGCCAGCATTATATCAAAATAAACAGCAATAGCTGAGAGGAGAAGAAAAAAGCCCTGCCTATCGGATGCCCTTTCACAGGGAGTCTGTCAACTTTCTGCAACATTTTGGCAGGTACCTTTGAAAGCTGAGCTGAAGGCTGGTGAAAAACTGGCAATCACAGACCAGCTGCCTGTAAAACAGGGAGCTTCAGCTGCATGCTGCAAACTTCTCTTTGAAGAATGTGTTTTTCTGTATTTATTACCTAGAATTGGTGTATAAAATAACCGTATGATTTTCTACTACAATGTTACTGAGCACCTCAGGCTGGTTATCTCTTCACAGAGGGCTTTTAAGTGAAATTAGGAATCCTCTTTGGATTTGCAATACTGTTTCTTTAGCAGGTCACCAATCAATTGTAATGTGTTTGCAGATTGTAAATAAGGAATTGAAGTGCTATGAAAGAGAATCTGTGATTCCTGGGGGCATATGGAGGACTGAGCAGCGAAATCTGTAGTTCTGATCTCTCCTGTTTCCTCAGAACAACCAAGTCCCATAGTCAGAGTTCAGCAAGGGAAGAGCTTGGGTGTGCCAGATATGTTACAGCAAAGCCAGTATATTATATACAGTTGATCTTCTTAATGCCTGTGGAAGGAGCATTGGCTCATCATCATCACAAGCCCTAGATTTGTTTTCCAGATTTGCTTTCCAGGTTTAATACTCACTCATAGGAAAAATTGATCCCAGGAGTTTCAGTTTACTTCTCAGTAGTCAGTACAAAATGGTGGACAGTTGTAGGGTCTTCAGACGACAAATGCCATAAATGTAATTGCAGACAGTCTTTGAGAGACAGACTTCAGCTCATTTATTGACTTTTTCTGCTCTTTGAAGCAGATTAATCTCCATCTGTCTGTGCACAGGCCCATGGCTGCGATCATTTCACACTGTGGTACTGTCTAGAAGTCACAGCATGAGGATGGGAACCACAATTCCTAAGTGGGGATAAACCAGGAAGAGTCATACACCAAATGTTTTCTTCCTTCTGAGCTGACAATAACCTGGAGGCCAGTTCTTGGCACAGGACAGCAGGAACGTTAAGTTTCACAGCTTATAGCATCACTTTGTTGCCCCGGACTTTTTCAGAGCTGAGATCACCAACAGATGTGGCTTCCACTTTGCTTCTTTTCTTTGCAGTGTGCCAGTAATCAGTGTGGGCTGCTGGAAGCCTTGAGCTAGAGAAAGAGAGAGTGCTCCCATGTGGATGGCCTGTGCTTTCATAGGTTGGCACAGCAGGTATTGAAGGAAGTGCTAAGAAGTTTTCATTGTGAAGCTCAGATCTGAGAAATCAGAGCCATTCCAGAGAAGGAGGGGTTTATCTCTGGCAGTACATGAAGGGTACTGCTTCAGCTGGAAGACATTTCTATTTGCTGAGCTACTTTTTGGGCATTCAAGGAGACATAGGGCTTAGCAATTTCCCACGTGCCAGAGTGGCCTTGCTGTGAGGCAGTTTAGGTTATGGAACCAGGTTGTGGCATACCTCTTCTGTAGACTGGGGAAGTTTGTGGAGTCCAAAGTTTGCTATTATTCTCCATGAACAAAAATTGCAGGGGAACCAAGGAGCAGGAATCTCAAAAAGAAATGGGTAGGAAGTGATAGGACAAGTGGGAATGGTTTTATACTAAAGGAAGGAAGATTTAGATTAGGTGTCAGGGGAAGTTTTTTACTGAGAGAGTGGTGAGGTGCTGGAACAGGCTGCCCAGAGAGGCTGTGGATGCCCTGTCCTTGGAGGTGCTCAAGGTCAGGTTGGCTGGGGCCCTGTGCAACCTGATCTAGTGCATGATCCACTGGTGGGCAGTCCTGCCTGTGTCAGGAGGTTGGAATTTGATTGTCCTTGAGGTCCCTTCTAACCCCAGCCATTCTAGAATTCTGTGACTCTAAGGATGGATCTTACTGGGGCATTGGGGAGGGCTGTGGGAACATATTTTTTTTCTTTTTGCACATACTTTCCAGAACAACCCCCCTGCCTCTTTTCATAGACCAGCAAGAGCCGTAAAAGTTATGGTCTGTCAAGAAGGATACAGGTGTAGGGCTGACCAGAGACACTGGAAAGGAGAGGAGAGTTTGTACTGAGTCCCCCACAGCTCTGCCAAAAAGCATCTCTTTTGGAGGGCTGAGACCGTTCCCACTGCTAGGCTACTGCTTCTTGCTAGGATAGACGTTTCCTTTCTGAAAGCATCCTCATTTCTTCTCAGAACTTGAGGAATCCCATTCTGTCTTGCATACTCTTCGAGGTATTGGTTATAAAATTCCCCAGGGTCCTGAAATCCCTCATGCCATGTCCATCATGCTCCTGAAAATAGACTCACTTACCATAGTGGTGTGCTCTCATTTTCTCATATAAAGCAAGTCATGATGATTTCTCTAAAGAATTTTCGAGATGAGGGCATCATTTCCATTCAGTGCCTTGAGGCTGCTGCTGGTGCTCTCCCAGAACCTGGGACTGCAACAATTTCTAAGACTTGTGGTTAGACTGAACCTATAATTTTTTATCTGACAGGTGAAAAGCAGGAAGCATCTCTTTTTCACTGATTTTCTTTCTAGATTAACAGCTGTGTTTCAGCTGGTGGCAAACGATGAGGCAGTCCCTGTAGAAACAAGGTGCATGGAGCAGGAAGCCTTCAAGCAGGAATAGATCTATTCATGGCATTTTTTCTGACTCCTGGATAGTCGTAGCATTAAGTGAATGAATAGAGAGGCTGGGGATTTGCCAGGAGTTCATATAGCTGACATACAGTTTCTGGACCACAGCCTAGTTCCTCAACTAAAGAGCCGATTCCAAGCCCACTCTCTGCTAATGACTGGTGTTTTTGAATCGATTTCAATGGCATTGGCTTGGATCTGTGGCAGAAGATACACTCATGTATGCCAATGCAGACTGTACCACACTGCTGTTGTACAATTGCCCTGTTCTCCATCTTGCATTTGTTTTCCCAAGGTACATTTTCCCCTCTGAGCAAAGATGGCACAGTAGAGTCTTTTTCTTTAAATATGCTTGGGCAAAACGTGCTTCTGATATGAACAAAAAGGAGTTTACTGATCAGACTGAAAATTTATCTCCGGCTCTAGGGGTCAAACTGGATTTTGCTATCAAATTCTGTGGATAAGGCATAGAGATGGAGCGAGCTTAAGGGCCTGCCCTCCCAGTGGGAGTAAGAAAAATGCCAGTGCAGACAGCAAGATGTGGATCTGCAGTGTAGAAATCCTCGTCCTGCACAGTCGTGGTTCTGAGCAGATCTGTTCTGTATGTGTGCCCATATCTGAGCACACAGCTCACAGATTTGTCTCTGGTAATGCAAACCTTCAACATTTTATAAAGGTGCTGTACTCTTATCTATTCTTCTTATGTCATCACCCTGCCTCTGTTGTTTAAATGTAACACATTTTATTCTAAAGAACACGTTACTGCCATTAATTCAAGACATGCTCAGATACTAAGAGCGTGCTGTCTATAAAAGGCACGTCCTCATATTCATTTTGAATTAGGAAACTAAAAATAGAGCCAGTTCAAATATAGGTGATGAGAATAACCTGAGACTCATGTTAGGAAGCAAAATGTGAATGAAGATTTTAAAAGGGCCTGATAAAGTGTGTGTGCTTCAGCAGATAGAAGTCTATAAAACAGCTCTGGGACAGAGAAAGTAGTTTTGGATACTGTGCATCCTCTCTGCATAGCACCTGAAAGGCATTGATTTAAAAGTGCTCTATTGAGCACTACAGCAAGAAATGCCTTTCCATGCAGTGTAATCATTGCCTGTGAATCTCACAGATACAGGATGCTGTTGGGAGTGCAGTAAGACTGCAGCCCAAAGGGACACATGTATTTGAACCCACAAACCGCCAGCACTTTACCTTGTACCTCAAGCACTGCCAAAAGCTCTGCTCCCTGCCTCCAGGCTGGCTGCAGATGAGGGCATGGTAGCCACAGCCAAGCTGTCCCCTTCCCACATAACATAAAGCAGAGAACAAGTCAGGTCCTCGAGCAGCTCAGCATCCTTTAGCACCATCAATGTGTGGTGGAACATCCTGACACCAATTCTGCCATGAAAAACAAACACTTGGCCCAACACCTCCATATCTCACTCCTGAAGCATCCTTCCATGACTCACCAGGGCAGCTCCTGATGACAGGACGTGGTCAGTTCCAACTTTTCCTTTGGTGAGTGATGGGAGTTCCTGCCGTTCCTCAAAGAAGCTGTCTGGAAAATCTTGAGTCTCTGGTCTTATTTCTTAGGATTCCTGAGGTGACGGGTGGTTCTTCTGAAGTTTTTCATGTGGAAGTAGAAGGGGAACAGACCCTGACAGTATGTGAAGGATGCAGAGAGCCATAGCTAACAGACAGCCACTGGGGCAGCCTGTCCAGGTCCCATCATGGCCTTCATCACTCACCTCCCTCCAACCTGCCACCAAGAAAAGCTTTTCTTCCTGCTCTCAAGAGTATCATGCATTCCCATGATCATTCTCATTATGGAGCTTTCTTCCTTAGATGCGAACAAAGATTTGAATAGAGTGAGTGAAAACCTAATAGATAGCTGCTGTTGGAATTTCTAAACAAGCCCTTCAGAGCTGCTGGCTTCTTTTCATATGCAGATAAGAAGGAAGTACCTTGAAATATTTGGGCTGAACTCAGAAGAGGCACTGAACAGGGGGGATGGATGGCAAAAGTAGAAATAATTTTAACCATTTGCACAGCATTTTCCTGCACAATTTTTCCCGAGAAACCCAACATATAATTTGGGATTACTAACTTAATTTTTGAAACTGGGGAAACAGAGACAGGACAAGAAAATGTATCTGAAATGATGCAGAGATGAGGAACTAAGTTTGGTGACCAGAGGGGGAGAAGTGTCAGTGATAGGAGACACAGTGACTGAATCTACATGATCATTAGTAATGATCAGCACATGACTGAGGTGACTTTCAGATCATATCAGAAAGGTGCTGATCTGCAACATCCTGAGGCTGACGCAGTCAGCATGGGTGGTACAGTCATGGACCTATTCAGGCTGTCCTTGCACCGAAACAGCAGGGTTTGCACTATCCTCATGACTTGATGGCATCCAGTTTCTCCATTGGTCACTTGCTTATGCCAACATGAGTGAACATTTTTTCTTCAGGAGGATGCTGAGGTACCCGTTGCCATCCAGGCTTTAGGACAGTCTCATCCAGAAAGCATTCAGACACAGATCTCTGTGCTCTGGTAACAGTACTGATGAAGCTGAAATAGTGACTTTTCTTTTTCCTGTGGATTTTGCAGCAAGTCTTCAGCAGCATTTGAGGGGAAGTGAGAGAGCATAAGCAGGGTTCACTTTTCAGGTTTCCTCTCATCATCCTGCACCATGGGGACAATTCCCAGCAGAAGCCCCATGTCTGCACAGATGTCAGTTCAGACATATTTATGAGCAGAAAAATTGCTGGAGTGGGACTAGGACCCCTGCCAGGTTAAGTTGCTGGCTAGGAGAGAAGCCCATGTTTGTGGCTGCACATTTGCTCATGCAGATTTCCCAGGCATATGTGAGTCACAGCAGATATTCCTCTTTCCTTTCTGAAACAAGCAGCAAAGGCAAAATAGAGTCAATGTGGCCTCTGCATCTGACTTTGCTGCTCAGTCTCCCTCAGTATGGCCTAGGGAGAAGGAGACCCTGCTGTGTAGGACCTAGAATCATATCATCATAGAATGGCTTAAATTGGAAGGGACCTCAAAGATCACCTGGTTCCATCCCCAACGGGTCAGGCACAAACTGTTCCTGGTGAAGCCGTGCTGGTGGTCTTGGATCCTCAGCACCTCTTGCAGGAGGAACTGCTCTATGATATTCTGAGTCACAGAGCTGGGGTCCCCTGTAGTTCCCCAGACTTAAGAAGATACCTCTCTAATAGATCCACTCTGAGGCTCTCTACTGATTCTGATAAATGCATAGTCTTGGCATTGATCAGATACCCTGAGACAGAAACCTCCAGCCCTCAGAATGATATAGGCCATCCGCTGTCTTGTATTATGGGGGAAGAAGAAAAGAGGGGAAAAAACCAAACAATCTGGTGTCTTTGAGCTATTATTTAGTCTTCTCCAGGTAAGAAATGACCCACAGAATTTACAGGAATCACTGAGCAGCTTCTTTTTGTCTGCTGTGTTAAAGGAAGATTAGTTCAATCTCAAGCACACACAAAACCATGGCACAAAGAGGATTTGGTCATGTCAAGCAAAGTGAAACTGCAGCAGTGCAGCTTGCATAGCCCAGGAAAGGAAAGGTAGGAGGCAGGGGGACATCCTACACAAACACAGCAGTGACCTAATAGTTGTGAGGGAAAATTGTGTGTAAACCAGAGGACAATACCAGCACAAAGACAAGTAGGTGAGACTGGTTATGGACAAGATTAGTCCAAGAGGTTTGAAGGTCAGAGCAGTGAAGTTCTCTGACAGTCAGCAAGTATTGCTATGCGCTGAGACGAGCGTGTTGGCTCTGCAGCACGGAGCTTGGTCGGTGCGTGAAGGAGCCTTATATCCCAGCATTCATGAAACAAGGCTCAGAGGATGGCAGCCTTCCAGTTCTGGTTACCTTTTTCTAACCTAGGAACGCTGAGAGGAAGCTTGGAGCCCAGCAGGGACAATGTTTCTGTAATAACCCTGTGCTGGCAACCGGAATGCCTGATGAGAGTAGAATAAAGGACAGTTTCTGTGAGAAGGATGGATTATTTGAGTCTCTATAGCTTTGTTCTGAAAGGACAAATAATATCCCCAAAGAAAGAGCTGCTGTCCTTCTGAGTACATCAGCTTCCAACTGCTCAGATTTTTCATGAGAGCTGTGTCTACTTGCAGGCTTATTCTGCAGGAACTGAATGCATCAGAAGTAAAGCAGAGTAGGCTGTTGCATTTCTTGTCTGCCCATTGGTTTCTAGCCAAGATAGGACCCTTGCCCCAAACATTAGGCCCCAAGGCTCTCTAAAAAGGAAACACTCCAGTGCAGCCTCCTTTCTCAGGTGCCCCACGTTTCGCAATGATGTTGAAGTCCTCCATACTGCTGAAGGACATGGGATTTATATCGTCTTGTTTACAGCAGCAGTTAAAAATTGGGCTCTCAGCCTAAGCAAATCATGTAGGCTCTCAAAAAGCCCATGTGAGAGGTGGGCATCTCTTCAGTGGGATAGATGTGTATCTCTGCACGCACAGCATGGATGATTAACGAGACAACGTGTCAAATTTCACAGCTAAAACCAGGGGATTTGGATATAGTTTAAAGTTGCATCCCCCAGCAGGGCAGCTAGGATAGATATTTTGCTCATCCTCTTCCTCTCCAGTGCATCTTCTTTTGTGCCACCACAAACACAGGTGTCACCACACAGTGGGTCAGGCTGGAGACTTCAAGTGGGACGGAACCAAACCCAGACTGGTTTGAAACTGAATCAGTTCCTGCTGTGTCTCCCTGGATGCTGCACTGCCTGGATTCCAGGGAAGGAGAGGAGTGATGAGGCCATGTCAGTAGCATCATTCCTTAAAACGAGTATGAAACTTCAGCATGAGTTGAAGCCCATTCTTTAGATTCACAACACATTGCATTATGAAAAGAGCATGGCCCTATAGAACGACCAGCCTGGATTTGTAGCTTGCATCACATTTTGAGATTCGTGTTATGAAGTACGAGCTCTGGCTAACAGAAGCTGTATTTATCTTGCTTGTATTGATCCTTGCTGTGCCACAGTAATTTCTTGTCTTTAAGGATTGCAGGGTGTTTTAATTTAAGTCTTCAGTGATAGCAGGGAGAATAGCAAAATCCCTTGTTGTTGTGTGAATACAGGAAATTTGGGCTGGTGGAGCCAGCTGGCTGAAGCCACTCGGAGAACGGGGGTTTGCAAGGTGTTGGGGTGCTGGAGTGCACAGAGACTGAATTTCTTTATCTGCATAAGTCAACACAAGCCGCTCTCACAGAAGGGCAATTTTCTCCATATACATCCTCGCTCTGTTTCTGATATAGAGAGCTAAAAAAGCTGCAATCCAGCAGTTGTGCAAATGGTGCACAAAGCCATTCTCCATCAGGCTCCGAGGCAATGGTGACTTTGAAGGAAATCACTTAGGAGATTCTTCAGCACGCTTTTTCCATAAGAAAGAGGACAATGCTAGCATGGCTGGGGGCAGATTGGTCTGAACTGTAAGGCTGTGAACGTGCCCGTACTTCCCCCCACCCCTCTAAATCTGCTAATGCTGTCTCATCAAGGCTGCATGCAAATTTACAAACCCTAGGCTACTAAATTACTCTCACCACCCAGTGTGAGGAAAGTTCAGAACAGGCTGCTTCTGCTTTGCATATCTACAACAAAGAAAAGAGCCCTTTGATGGACGCCTCAGATGTCCAAGAGCTGTGAATATTCAAGACGTCAATGCCAAAAAAAAAGTCTGATAAAAACAACAGAAAACATGTCCTGTCAACCACAAAGAGCAGTGCTGTCTCCCTAGCAAGGGCTGACATGACAACAAAGCACAGCTACCACTTTCTAAATAGGGTGAGGCCAGTATAGGCCATTTATCCCATTGAGAACAGCCATGGGCAAGCAGTAACAAGAGCCAACAAGCTCCAGCTTAGTAGACAAGCGAGAGCCATTTTTCAGGCTTTTGCCACCATTGTGCTATTTTGGACTATTGAGGTAAGGGCAAGAGCAAATAGGAGATGAACTGGCCAAGACTGTGAGCTGCAGGCTTGGTCTTTGTTGGAAATTCCTTTCTTTTTTGTTGTCACCAGGGAAACAGAAGCAGAAATGACAAATGCTTTCCATTTGTCAACATTTTCCATGGGTATTTTTGGTTTTCTAGTGAAAAACAAAGCGTAGATATTTCCCAGTTTAAAACTATCTGATTCACTTTCCAAACTGAAGGTGGAAATGTAGTTGATGGGCTGAAGATCCAGCTGGGCTTCCTTACATCCACTTCACCACTTGGGACCACCGTATCTGTGGAGTCCTTGGCTGGACTCCTTCCCACAGGGAACATCTCAGCTGCCACTGTGTGTCACATCCTGGAGCTGTCATCTGTTAGGGCACTGTGACCCAGAAGGGAGAACAGGAACACGAAGCAGCTCAGCTGCAGCTCAGTTCTTCACTGTAGACAAATTCTGATTTAAAATGGTTTCATTTCCGGCACCATTTTGAATTTTGAACAAGCCTTACTGCTGTCTGGAAAAATAGGAAATTGCGGAGAGGTGGGTTTGACAGAGAATGTGTTTTCTGCATGTTTTAAGAGGCAAAACTACAGGCTTCCTTTCCTGTAAAACTCTCTCAGCACAATCATTTGATTTGTGAAGTTAATCTGGAAGAAATCCTCGGAAGTGAATTGAGGCGCTGTGACCTGCCTGGACTTTGCTCAGCTCAGAGCCATGTCTCTGGAGATTAGGTTTGGCTGGGCTGATAAATCCTGCTGAGATTTCTATGCAAGCGCCTTGTGGAGAGCAAAGCTCTTTGATTATCCTGTTGCTATTTGCCAAATGCAAAGGACCATGTAAAAAAATTACTTTCAGCCTTCAGAATTGCTATACTTTCCCTCTCCTTTTGATGTCTGAGAAGAAAATAGCCCTGTGAAGCAACTTGATTTGTTCAGAGCTATTAACGAATCTTCCCAGGGTCCCAGGGTGACATAGCAGGTCTGGTCTGACTCATTCCATTTAAGAGTGTCTCCTCCCAGCTAGAAATAGCTCTGTGTGCAGCCGTAAAGCACGTGAATCAATTAATGTCTTTTATTAACTAGAAATGCAGATAAATCCCCTGCATCGGGCACAGGAAAATTGCTGGCTGCCGCTCCTGCTCCCTCCCCACTCTCCTCTTTATCTGCTTTCTTTTATGAAAGATCTTTTTGGAAGTAGACTCCAGTTCACGTGGATACTTGTGCAGCTGAATCTCAGACATTCTGGCATGGAGAAAGATATGTCAGGAAGATGCTGGATCGTGCTCCAGGAGATCATTAGCTGGCGGGGAGAATGAGGAATTCAAGAAGCATCTTGGCCAGGGAGCAATAAGTTAAATAGGAGCGTAGGCTGGACTGGGAGAACGAGGCAGAGGTAATGGCTTCACATGGAGTATGTGGGTGTATCGTACACGGGGAACTCAATGAAAATCCTATGCACATACGTTAGTGGTATTTATATTAAAGAACGTGGCACACTCTGCTCCTGGCTCAGCTGTGACTGCAGCCTCTCCTTTGCCGTGATCTGATGAACTGAATCCCAGCAGCTATTTCCTGGCAGCTGAAGGAGGAAGAGTGTTCCTTCATCCTGTGCTCTGGGATGTGGTGCTCCCACATCACGTGCCCCACAGCTGCACCACACTGGGCTCCTTTGGGGACGGGTCCCATTGAATCCAGCTAGTGCAAGCTTGAGGACGTGAGGGAACGCTCTGCTGCATTAGGGCTGTACTTTTGGGTTTCGTATCCATTTTCTGATACTTTAAAGATCCATATTTCCATCTCAGTCTCTTATTCAGTGGTCAAATACCATCTGCAAGGGTGTTTTAGCATCCCTGCCTTTTGCTCAGCTTGGTGCCAGTGACTGGCCATGCACACAGGTAAGGCTCGGTCCAAAAACCTGCTTGCTGCTATTTTTAAAGGTAGAGGAAAAATACCTTTACTAAATAATCTCTACATCAAAATAGGTACATGAGTCAGAACACACATTGAGAAACTTGCAGGAAAGGCTTTAAGTAATAAGATTCATTCAGCTCAACCATCTAATCACCCCTGAAAGTGAAAGATTAGTTAAAACAAAAGAGTTATTATCTGGGAAAGTAAAAAGGGAATCTGAATTTGTTCACTTCCGCATGTGGGGAGTACAGGGAGTCTGCGTTTCTTTATACGCCAACCCAGAGGGCTTCATTAGCCCCCGCAGTGGAAGCAGAACTGCAACAATTTATGAACACCTGCTTAAAGATCTCCCTGCACCATTGCTTCGGTTTAACCTGCTTGCCAGCACAGCGGCTGGAGAGGGAGCAGCACAGGAAACTCCATCCAGCCTCTTGTCTGGGAGCGCATGAATAAAAGCAGTGCAATCCCCAAAGAGTGGCTGAGCCTGAGGATTTTAAATCAAATGCAAACAGGCTCCACTGTGCACTACATGGGCAGAAATGGGAGTCCCAGGCAAGGAGAACATTTAGAAAATGTTCGTTTTACTTCTTAAAAAGACAAATGAAATCTGCTGGGCAATAGAAACAAATGATACACAAATAAAATGATTTTTAATTAAAAACAAAAGCTCCAATATGGCTGTTGCTAACAATTTGCTTTGCTTTACTAGATTGAATTTTTTCTCTGACCTTTTCCTTCAAATTTAAGATTTGGTCTGGTACATTTTCAAATGACAAATATGAATCACTTGAACCTTCTGAGTTCATTTGTTATCAGCCCAGGCTGAAGATGTTACTGTAGCCTCTAATCTATGTTGACACTCAGTGGAAAAATCAGATTTTTTGTTTTTCCTCAAGCATGTGAACCTTGAAAACAGTGGAATTCTGCCTCGCTGAGAGGTGGGAGGAAAAAAGGAGGAGAAGGCAAGATGATACTACCAACAATTTATGCACAGTGCTGAAATCTGCCTTCCCTGCACTTCCGTGCCTGAAAATTTCCTGCAGCTGTGCAAAAGCCCTTTTGACCACCTCCTTTGTAAGCAGGGGGCAGACATGGAAAAGTAAGGATATCTACCCATGGTTGTGTGGCTGGGAATGGAAACCTGCTTGGCTTTCATGATGCTGGATGAAGCCAAACACTACAGGTACTGTGGGGAGGAGGCGAACACCAATGGAGATATCACGCTGTCGGTATGAGGCGTGTGTGCAACAGCCTGCCCTTTGATCTGGTGATTTGGTTTGTCAAATCAAGAAATCCGCAAGCATATTTTTACTTATGAGCCTAACACTATATTCAAAGAGAGATATTAGAGAGATATTATTCATTGTTGTCATTTCTGCTGTTGTTGTTATGTCCACTACTACTGCTGTTATCACAAAGATAAGGATGCTGCTTGTTGGGCAGGTGGCAAGGCGTTAGCTGGCAAAGTCAGAGGCCTCTCTTCCTTGAGAGAAAGAAACAATTAATAGTCACACTTGTATTTAGTCCGTGGATCTGGATAACCTGCACTTAATGCGTCAGTAGAGTTAACTGATAAGTATTCCACACCTCCACCACTCCGCTGAAAAGCCAGAGAGAGCAGCAAGGTAGAGGAAGCAGTCACGTGTAGTGACAGCGCTTGGAAAAGGGATGAACAGTTGTCCTGCCACCAGTCACCTGGTAAGTCTGATTTACTCCTCAGCATGTGCTTCAATATAGCAGGCAGGAAATATCAACAGCAGTGGGCACAAAATGGGGTATTGCAACAGAAATGGTGGATGTCTTAGGTGCATAAAGAAGGTAAGGAATACCTCAGAGGTCAAAATAAGAATTGCTTGAGAGAATTAACGGCGCCCTCCGGATGTGTTTTGTGCTGGTGAAATGCTAGGTCTGTGGTACAGTAAGGTAGACGCAGGCTTTCCCCTTCCTTGGGGTAAAGAGCTGTAAAATCCATCAAGCCTTGAAAGCTTTGCCACCTCAGACTGCCTGGGATCAGAATCAGCCCTGCTCTGTCTTAATTTCAGTTGAATGTTTCTGAAATCCTTTACACAATTAATTCAGATTGTCTTGGAGATGGGTGCTGACTGGGCAAGAGCAAAAACTGGGCAGAAGACTGCAATCAAAGGATAATGATACGCTGCAGAAAGAGCTGTAAAACCAGAGCTGTAAAGAGCGCTAAAAAAGGCCAGCATTTGCTCCATCTCTTCTCACTCTCCTGGTAAGCATCCCATGGAGAGCAGGCCATTAATTGTTAATTGCATCCACACCAAAAGCTGGGAGCAAAAATGTGACTGTGGGCTCACACCAGGGATAAGGATACAAGAAATCTCCTTTCTCAGCATCCTCTCCTTTGTAGGATCCCTGAGCAGCTGGATGAGGACCTTTGCCACCTGCTCCTCCTTGGGCAAGGCCTGGCCGTGGGGCCTCCTCATCTTTACTGCAGACCTGAGGAGCCCTAGAAGTACTTAGAAGAGCTTCTGGGAAAAGCACAGCCTGCAGGACACTTGGAGGGACGATCAGTGCTATTTCAGGGCCAAGGAAATGTCAATAGGGCTGAGGCCATACCTCCTCCAGCTGTTTGGCGCCTGCTCAGAAGTACTCCCATTTTGTGGAGAAGGCATTCAGCTCTTTAGTGACCACATAATAGGCCATGTGGCTCACAGGGCAAAAAAAGGTTGAATATCAGTGATGTAATTACAGAGCTGAAAGAGCAGCAGCAGCTTACAAATTGTAGTTAGCCTCTCATTAGTATGGTTGAGTGATGACTGCATGTACGAGCAGGGCTTATTCAACAATAAATGTCATACTTAAATAACATATAGAATGATACAGGCAGATGTAATCTGGAACTAAAATAAATTAGGAAAGAAACATGTGGGCTGAAAAGCAGGAGAATGAAGGTTTGCTGGTGGATGCTGTAGGCAAAAGCAGTGTGGAAGCATTTAGAAAAATTTCCGGCATTTGGATTCTAGTGCTATCATTGGCAATCAAGGTGTTTAAATCCCCCAGACAGCAATGGAATTACTGGCCTTTAATTCACTGTGATTTGAAGTATGTTATTGAGGCTGCTCTATTTTAGTGAAGGGGAAAGAAATTGTGTAGTATTGATATTGTAGCCACCTTTGGGATTTATTTTCAAGAAAAAAATATGGTGCATGAGCGCAAAATTCCTATGCAGTACCCCTTGTTCCAGGAGAACAAAGATCTGTCTGAGTGCTGAGTGCTGCTATGGGCTGTTATCCCATTGCTTTTATAAATGACTTGGAAAAATTCACTCCATATTATCTCAGATCAACAAACCTTCTGTATATATAAATCATGCAAGGTCATCCAATAAGTAAACCAATTAGAAAGGCTCTCAGCAAAATTACCAGATATCAAGCAGCTATTTTACCTAATAATTCCTTTTGGAGTGATGATGTAGTTATAGCTTGTTCCAGCAGCAACTTCACCTCATTATGGACTTGATTTATTACCAGCTTCAGCCGACCAAAGGGACTAAATCAGCATCATCCGGATGGGTCTGCCAGAGCACCTCGGAGACCAGTTAGATGAATGATGAGTCTGAGCTGAGGACCTGTGGCAGCAGCCACACATGACGCATCAGCTCCAGCTGGAATTATGTATCTAGTCCTCCTCCACGGGGTTTTAGCTAATTGGCACGAATAAGAGCTACAGATGACATTACTACTTGCACGAGATGGATAACAAAGACACTCCACTTCATAGATTTCTCAGTTCAATGTCACTTAGCTACGTGACTACCTCCAAAGCGTACAGATGAAAATCTAGCTCAAGTCATACAGGACTTGTAATGCTCTGCATTAGGTTTTCAGCAGAACCTGCATTACCTAGCCATGTGTTTGGTGTAAAAAAATAATTGGTAGTTATGTGCCATCTGGTCCACAAGAAGCAGCAGGACCTCATGACTAGGTGATGAAGGGCAGCTACATACAAAGTGGTGTCTTTGGGGTGAGACAGAGGCATCCAGAGGCCTTCTACCCCTTTGCCTTGAGGCAAGAAGACTGCTTCTATACACTGTGTATCAAAATACTGAAGAACAAAGAAAACCCTTACACAGAGCCCTTACCCATCAGACAGCATGTCTTGGTGTCTGAGTCTCACAAGCCCAACAGCAGAGCACAGCAAGACTTCAGCTCACCTAGAACATCTCTTGAAGATGGCAATGTGGAAGTCCATGTATGTACCTCTGGTACACTAACCTTTGTGTTGGATTGACAGGCACAACTTAGCATACACACACAGACTCACAGCTCTGTTAAGGAAATCAGCATGTCCATGGAGTTGGCCATGGCCTTATAGGTAGTGCAGGGGGCTCTTCTCCTTTATCGCATCTTCAGAAGCATCGAATACCTGGGCTTAATGGCAATAAATACAGGTGGGTCAAAGTAGTGAAATTTCTAAGACATTAAGTAGCTTAAAGTGCAAAGAGCATCTGGCTGCATTTTCAGAGGACTATTGCAAATTTCACTAGGTGCTTTTTAGTCTGACTTTAATTGCATTTGATGGTGAAATTAACATAATTTCTATTAATATCATCATTCAAAATGAGCAATAAGATGACAGAGTAGTTTGAGAGCCAGGATACTTAAAGGGCGCTGCTGGGTCATGGCAAGCAGCCTGGCCACATACGTACACTGCCTTCCACTCCCACTTGGAGGAGATGCTAAAATTGGTCCATATAGTCAAGCATTCTTTTCGATGCCAGTGACCAGTCTTGACTGACAGTTCAAAGCAAAGGTTGTGAGAATGAGCAGCAGCCTGAGTGACTTCTCTTTTTATTGAAGTTTTTTCTGTTTTGTTTTGTTTTGTTTTCATGAAATGACCAGCCTGGAAACTTGTAATTGCTGCTATCTTTCCTTAAAATGAAAAGAATTAGCAAACCAAAATCTTACTGCTAACAAATACAATTACTTACTAAAAATGTTCTAAAGAAGTCAGGGTCATAGGAGCATGTGAGGTGCTGTCTTCATCTCTAGACTTCCCTGATGGTCCTACCTGATTGACTTATCTCACAGTGTGACCAAGGCTCAGTTTAATTTCACATTTCCTTTCAATCCTTTGAAGAGGAAGAAGCTTTCTTATCACTTTCCTGGTGCAACAAAAGTCATCCCCAGAAGTTTTTTGGATTTGAGCTCTTTTTTTTCCCCCTCCCCTAACGCCCAGTGTGGAAGCAGGGCCGTCAGGGATCTGATTGAACAGCAGGCTGCCAATATGCAGTCTGGAACTCAGGTGTTGCTAAAAGCAATCTGAACCTGGAGTTTCCATAAAGCCAGCTGGATGTGCTTCTTGTCAACAGCAAGGTGCTCTTTGTAGTCAAGGCGTAACATCTCATCTTTTAAAAGCAGACACTTTCAGCCTGTGTTGTGAAACCCAGTAAAGGCACACAGAGGCTTGACTGTGGCATTTTTTTTTTCACCCTCAGTCACTGCATTAAAAAAAAAAATCAAGGTTGTAATTCCAAGTGTGTGTGACAGAGCTGAGGTAACTGGGCTCATTTATATGTAATATTTTGATTGGGGTTTTACATGGTTGCACACAGCTCTGGTCTCATCCTGGGCACAAGACTGATGCTATTTCTGATTCGGTACCTGCTCAGTATCTCTCCATGTATTTGTGGTGCCAGGCATGCTTTACTGCATATATTCCATGCTCTGCACTGAATACAGAAATATCAATTTCCTCATCATCCTTTCTGGGATGATCAGAGCATATTAATTCTCCCATGGTATTTTTCACTTTCTTTCACACCATTTTTAAGGGAAGAAGTGGTATTTTTATTACAGCCAGATAGGTCTGCTCAGGTTAAAGCCAGTGTTGTCACCGCAGACAATTTACTAATGCCAAATTAGAGATTTCCACTCTTAACATTCTCACATACTCCTGCCTGTTTTATCAGCCAAGTTTGCTCCACCAACTCCTTTCTCTATGTCAGCTATTGCAGCTCCTGCACAAAATACTTCTGCTTGCATTTCCGGCACTTGCATTCACAATTGAGTTCTCATTGCCTTCCGCTGTGGGTATGAGAGCAGAATGCTTTTGTGGCTCTGCTCCTGGAATCCCAGACCTGCTTTGCAGTTTCACATAACAATAAAGAGTAGTAAAAGAGAAACTTCTACCACGTGTCCTGCAGGGTATCAAACCCCTGCTTCAAAACAGACAGGTGGAGTTATTAAAATACGAGCAAACCCTCTCCTTGCTGATTTTCACTTGGAAAAGGATGAAACATTTCTGTGCAGAAATGATAATAATAATGACGATAACAACGATAACAAAGCAACAATAATAGTAACAATAATAATAAACTCTTTGGAATAGCTTGCCCAAGGAATTCAAATTTTCAGTCATTGCCATATTGAAACAAGTCACAACAATACAAGAAGTATAGGGAAACTTAGATTTAGGCCTTGGCTATTGTAACTGGGGAAATCTGCTCTTCAAGTATTCCCATCCAGCACTCAGGGAAGCATGCAGCTATACACAGTGGTTTCTCATAGCTGTTTTGTACCATGGGTTGAATTTTGTGCTGCAGTATTGCTCAGTCCCTTATGTTAATTGCTCTAAATGTCATTGGAATTATGTTTTTTCACACCTAGCTAATATATATGTAGACATTTATTAGCTGCATGGATTTCTTGCAGTAGCAGGGATTTGTGAAGCACCTTGCAGCAAGTACTTGGCAGTGCTGATGAAACAGCACCTGCCAGGAGCTGAGATCACAGCAGAGCTGTATGAAACAATATGAAGTGTCCCCCCCCCCAAAAAAAAAAAAGAGAGAAAGACTGAGCTGTCGTAGTGCCTGGCTAGATGTTGTACTGAGGGACATGTCTTGGCGGGTATACAATATTGGTGGGGAGCTAATCCCTGCCCTGGCCACATCTGACTGCAGCATTTATTTTTGTGTGGTCACTCTCATCTGCAGCTCGAGTTGTAAACCTGAGCATGGCTGTCTTTACCTCCTACTTGTAACCTTATTTGATGATATGTTTTAAGTTGTCAGAGACAAGCTAATTAAACCCGAATTCACTGCTAACTTATGCATCAAAATGCTGTCCTTGGAGCCCGTTCTTCTCCCCGAGGGTTCACGTACTTAAGATACTGCTCTGGTAGTCTGAATCATGATCTCATCAGAGACAATAAGATGCTGAAGACAGTTCTTAAGTGCTCTGTTTAAGCTCCTGTCAGGGAATCCATCCACCAACGTAACTAACATGTCCTCCATTTCCAAAGACATCATTCTATTTAGTCCCAAAGCTATCTTTGCTCCACTGTAATTTGGGGTCAACCCAATTTAAAATTGAGAAAAAAAAAACGTATTTATGTCAATCTTGTAGTTTTGTGGAGGAGGTTAACAGTGAATAATCCCAGTTAGACAACATCAGTTATTCACAAATACGTGTGCCCACAAGCACAAAACAAATGCAGCTTTCTGAACAAAATTACAAAACCGCAAAACATGGGGAATAAAATCACTGAAAACAGAACGTTTTGAATGTAGAAGTTCCAAATTTTCATTTAAAATACAATTTTGAATATATATATATATATATTTCTTTCATCAAGGTCTCGTTTTATCATTGGATGAAAAAAGATGCCTGCCCATAATATCTTCTGTATCATACATAGTTTTACTTCCCAACTTCCAAGGCTTCCAGTGAAGCCTACAGAACTCCACCACAGGCTATTCATTTGCCCCAGTTCCTCTCTTATTGTGCAGCAGGGGAGGAAAAGGTCTATCAGCCTATCAAAGGGTACCAGCATAGCACAGTATGCTTCACTGTCAGTGATCTCCAAGTAGAAACTATGAATCTTTGACAGACTGGTCTGAAGTCAGTGTTTGTTCAGTGAAGGAACAGAGAGGAAAAGGCTAAGTAAATGTGCATCCACGTGTACATCTACTTTGCAGCAAGAGCTGGGAAATGGGCTTCTTAATGGAGGAGTCACATATAAATGAAGATTCCTGCCTACTTTGTGGCCCCTGAAAATATTGCTTTTGAAGGAATCTACAGGTCATGGTTTTGCTAGCCTTATCCTTGATTCCTCGTGAGGTTGGTATGGGGAAAACTACTGCTGGCAGACACTCCACAGCAAGTCTGAGAAGCATCCGTGCAAGTGCAACATCTCTGATGCTGCTGCATCAATCACATTCCCTCCATGACAGTGGCACTTGGCATTGAAGCACCTTCAGGCTCTTGGTGAGGAGACAATTCCACCTGCAGCTGTTCCCATTTTGTCCAGCAAAGTGTAAGTGCTAAAAAATTTTGGAAAGTCTGTACTGAAGAAGCAAGGGCCATGTTCCTACTCATAGTTAACAGAGTACACCTTCCTGCCATCTCTTACAAGGACAGTAAGAGGTGCCAAGCCAGCTGGACACTTCTGAAAGCTTCTGATTGTCTCCAAGTTTTTTAAGATAATCACTTTTCAGCTAAAAATCCAAAATAAAATAATAATAGGAATGAAGCTGCGGCTGGCTGTGACTTTCATAGAGGGATGTTCCTAGCTGATACCTCTTTGTTTCTATTAGTTCAACATGAATTTGCTTCTGCAGCTCCCAGCAGCTCCCAGGCTCTCCAGAAGGGGAAATATCTCAGAATTCCCATCACTGCTCCCTGCGTTGGGTGAAACCATGACATGCCAGTGCAGGAGCAAAAAAAAAGATTGCCATTGCTCTAGGTTGCAGGAGGCATTGCAGGAAGCTGCTCTCAGTTCATAGAATCGTAGAATCATTAAGATAGGAAAAGAACACTAAGATCACCAAATCCAACCATCAGTCCATCCCAACCCTGCCCACTAACCCATGTCCCTCAGTACATCTACTCTTTTCTTGAAAACCTGCAGGGATGGGGACTCCTCCACCTCCCTGGGCTGCCTGTTCCAATGCATCACCAGCCTCTTTAAGAAGAATTTCTTCCTAATATCCAACCTGATATTATTCTACACTTTCCAGCTGTGCCAGGTTTCTGCCTGTTTTGGTGATCAACCAACCTCTGCACTGGTAGATATATATAAATTGCACCAGTGCTCACAGATCAGTAGCAGATTATTTTATCTACTGCCAACATAAAGCTTAAAAGACATTCTTCAAATGAAACCGGAGGGAGGGTTGCTCTGTACTTATCTAAGGAGGGCTTTGTTTGTATTAATTGTTATTACAGATTAATGGTACTTCTGCAGGACTTACTGAATCCAGGAAAAGTCAGAATTTTGTTGTATAGGTGTTGTGCAGCTGCAGGCAAAGGAGTTGGGTGATACCATGGCGTGGCAGTGCAGGAACAAACAAAAATGATTACCATTGCTCCAGCTTGCAGAGGAGGCATGTTAGACACATGGGCTAAGTTCAGACGTGCTTGTATCTGATGAAAGTGCCCATTTCTGTTCACTACAACCAAAGAACCTTAAATTACTTCTTTAGATTGGTCTCCTTGGAGACGTGGCTTAGCAGAGGATCCCCCGGTGGCCCATTTGAGTCGCCCACACTTCTGATTCAGACACCACAATCTGACCCCATCTCCCAGCTGCTGGCTTCCTGTCCAGAGTTGTGACAGAGACATTCAAATGCACCCAGCCACTTGGGGACAAGTTGCACAGAGATGGAATCTCCCCAGCCCACAGCTCCTGTCTGGGACTCCCCACCTGTGGGTGCCATGGCCTGGTACATTTGGACTTGAACTCAACCCTCCGATCAGACCTGAATGCAGTCAGATAATTATAATTAATAACATGGCTGTAATTACTGCTATTATCATATTACTACTGTTACTTCTTGTTCCATCCTATCATTTTCATCTTATTATTATGCTATTTATGATTTGGTCATTATTCAAATAATAAAGTCAGATGCTCTGTCATGCTTCAGAGCTTCATTCTGCTGGATGCTGTTGTATCCCCAGTGAAAAGTCAGTCCTCACCCCAGAGCACTTAAAAATCTAATTAGAAAAGACGTAGCAGCATTATCTTTGTCTTCAAGAAGCTTCAGTAGCAAATCTGCACTCCTTGGGATGTTCAAGGTCATTTCAGTAGACTTGCTGAACTGTTGGTAGGACTCCCAATGTTCTTAATGCCTGTGCCAATGCCAGCTCCTACACAGCTCCATTATTTCCACCTTGTTTTCCTCATTCCTCCCGAACCACGTGCATGCAGACCCACACATATGCACCCTGCCTCACTCATTCTTTGATGCCAGACACACTGACTTTGCAAGAGATGTGGACTTTTCTCCACATCTCTATTTAATAAATCTGACTTGGCTAAACCACCAGAATTAGAGCCTCTGTTTATTTCACCGCTTTTCCAAAAGGTGAATGTTTGAAATGATGTATGAGCCCTGAGCTATAGTGCTTATTTATGGCTCTTGCAATGCTTTCCCCGGGACTGGGAAGCGCTGGACATTTGCAATCAATTAGACTTCTTAGAACAGCTCTGTCCTCGCTTTCATTAGGAGGTTGTCACAAAGTTATTTCACAACCTTGCTCAACTAAATTGGCTGCAAGTGGTGACTGCTCAGCCTGCTGCCACGGACACCCTGCTCCAAGAAGCAAAGATCCAGAAAGGATTTGTTTCACCTCAATATCAAATTGCGGCACGCAATAATACTGCTAAAACTCTGTCTCAGAGAAATCTGGGATTACCTGCTGAAAGCATCACATGTAACTACTTGCTGCGTGGCTTTGCAATGCAAGGACCTGCAAAAAGGTGTCCTTGGGTGTGATGCCAGCTTACCTGTTGGGACAAAAGATGCTGATCCGGCACTGCTGGTGTTCCAGCTCATTGCTCTGCTGTGAGATCCTCTTAACACCAGTCCTGATTTTTTCCCACTCAAGTTGGCAATGCAAGTCCTACCAGTTCCAGTGAGATAAGAATCAAGCTGTATTTTTCAAATATTCCATCCAGTTCTAAATCCCAACCCTTTTGGAGGACAGACAATGTATGGAGTAGCTGTTTGCATTCTAATAAAACATAGAAGGAATTATTGTTCCCTGAAATCCATATGTATTCTCAAAATCCACCACTTCCTATTAGAATGCTGCAGAAGCCCATGGAGAATGATGACTTTTTTACCCAAAAGGTTAAGCAAGAAATAATAAATGGAAAAAAGTTAGCCATGGTAAAATGGAAGCAGAAATTCTGAAGACTCGGAAAACATTCAGGTATCTAAAGGTGCTTTTCTGAAAGAGCAAATGCACGTGAGATGTCTTATGAAATGTGTTTTGGGCATGAATGCTGCAATATAATATTCAAATTTTGACCAAAGTCACCTCCTCAAAATACTCCACAGCTGCTTTAAAACCTAAGTCCACTGGGTCTGAAACATTGTCCTTTAAAATGAAAATTGGAAATATTTGTTTGCTGTAGCTCTGGTAGCCAACAGATATCCTGAGAGCAGCTGCCAGGTTTTTTATCTGGGTCGTCCAAGTGAGATGACACATTTCATAACATCAGCTTTTTGACATCATTGTAAAACCCTGGGAAGAGTTTGAGCACATCCCTTCAGTCCAGCTTCCTTTCCTTCACACGGCACAATGGAGATTACCCATTTTAATTTGATGTTACATCTTGCTCTTTTACAAGCTGCTTCTTGCAAACAGGGCATCTTGCTTAATTCTTTTGTAATTTCTTTCTCTTCAAAATTCTTGCCCAAGAGGAGAAGCAGGAGCTAAAATCATGATATTTACCTGTTCTACAGGTGCTCAGAAGTTTGTCTTATGGAAGTTCAAGGATGCAAGTGCTACACACTTGATCTGTAACAGATCAAGTTAACAAGTTACTGACAGCAAAATCTTCTCCTAAAATTCGGGGCATATTTGTCCATTAACTCCAGCTGAACCCTAAGTCTTCCAGGTAGCGTTCCAGATTCTCCTGGGGGTTTTAGAGAATATGGCTCACGTGGTGCAGTGGTCATAGAAAGAGAAGTCAAGAAATGCCAAGGAATGCCTGCTGCTTGACATCTTCCACTTGTTTCTCCATTCACTTCAGCTCTCAAGGGAGGTCACCTCAATTCACCTGTGACATCCAGGAGGCACCTGGTTTCCTCACTGCTGTCCACAAGGAAATCACCTCAAATAGCTGCCCAAAATACACAAGGAAATCACCTCAAATAGCTGCCCAAAATACTCCGATGGAACTGTGTGCAGGAATCTCAGGGTATGAATGTGGCGGCAGCCATGCAATAAGTGTGTCTTTGTGTCCCAAAGTCACCTACCAGCCATGAAACTTGAAAGAGGGATGGTAACTGTCCTTAAATGCCCTGTCCTGATAAAGGGGCTGATGGCAAATGCTTGTCATCCAACACTGACACAGCATATGGCCAAGTGCAGCCGCTCAGAGACAGAGGGCAGCAACTGGTTGCTGTTTCATCCACTGCTTCTTACTTGGTATAGACAAATGTTGCCTGTACGTCTCCAGAAAAAGTCAGCTCATGCCAGACATTCTGGTTAACAAAAGAACACTGTCAGTCTCGCTAGAAACCTGTGCATTGTCAGTTGTGCAAGGCAGGGGAGAGAATGAGTTTGTCTGGTTGGGATTCAGCCCCTGCCAAGAGGAAACCTGGAGCTTCCCACGTTACAGTCAGCATTTGAAGTGGCAGGTGGATGTGTGCAGCAGCAGAACCCAGATAACAAAGTGTTACTTGCCTGCATAACGAGATGGATGGAGGGATGGATGGATGAACCAGCACTCCATCTCCCTGCAGATGTATCTGCTTGCTGATGGGAACACAAGAAGCAGCAAATATCCCTTGAACAGACCTAGGAAAGGAGCTCTTACTGACCTCACAAGCACCTAAAATGCTCCAAAGATCACAGAATCTGCACTTCATAGCGGCTTTTGCTCCAGGAGACTTGGATGGAACCCAATGGCATGGGATTCTCCAATGCTGCAGTGTGAAGAAGCTCCTTCAGCAGGTCCAAAGGAGAACACACATGAGAGCTCCTCAGTTCTGCTTTGTGGCAGTGCCATGAGCACCCATTTTCTGCATTTCACAGGGCTGTCAGGGAGTACTCAGTAACGCACTGGCAGCATTGCAGCAGTCCACACCTTCCTGTTTAGTTTCTTGTCTTTCACTTAGGGTGAATGCCTCAGTGAAAGTGCCCCAGATCTAACAGAGTCATGTGGCTCCAGCTTTATTTGCTGTTATTGCTGCTTTCAAGTGGAAAATTGATATAATAGCAGTCCTTTCTCAACACACAGCAGTCTGCACATTTGTACAATGTTCTTTGAGGACGATCAGCATCCACTGGCATAGAAAAGTGACAGATGCTGTCTGCAAATAATGAGCTGAAGCCGTTTCCTTTGGAATGGAACTTAAGCAAAGTCCCTTTGAGTATGAAAAGCCAGTGAGGTTCCCATGTGGAATCAGAAGCTGCTCATAAGCCTCTGCTGGAACAGACATATTCTGTAAGTTCATGTGGCATAATTATGTGTTAAGTCTGTTAACTCTTTCTCTTATGCAGACTTCTCTGGAGAGAGAAAATGACCAATTACTAACAAATTTACAGAGCCTTTTCTCCCAGGGACAGGCAAGAAAAAGAATGAAGCTTATGTCTTCTTCTGTTCATCCCTGCAGTGATCCATGTGGCATCTGCACAAAGTGCAGCTGTGTGATGTTTGACCTTATGGTGGTACATTGATCACATACCTTTGTGATCCTCATCTCTGCTCTTTCCATCTCACACAACGACCATTTTAACCATTTAGCTACGTCACGTGCAAGGTTGAAAGAAGACCACTGAGATGTTTCCTGCTGAGCCACTGATCCTTGCTCCTGGCTTTGTGCTTCCATCTGATTCAGACACAGAGACACAGTCATGTACAGGGGAAGTTTTTTCCAGACGTATCTGTCAGGTGTTCAGTCATCCCATCACCTCCTAGATGTAAATCCAGATTACTTCCCAGCCAGGCATTTTTAAAACATGTTAGTGGAATAGAGTGCACAGTTTTCCTTTAATTATGCAAATCCACTTGGTTTCTATTCTGATGCATATATTTCAGAATTTCATAATTTGTATATTCCTGAATATAGAATAGTTCTTAATCCTGATACAAAAGTATTTTGCTGTTGAAACTTTAGCTCTTGAGATTTTATAAAAAGACAGTTCAGTTTTTGTTGCTTTCTACATTTACGTAGATAAGTGAAACTAGCAAAGGTTACCAAATGCATGTGGTTTCTTCACAGCAAAACTAGTTCTTGATTTACTATCAGTCTCATTAGAGGGTTTAGAAAAGTCTATAGGAATTGATTTTCTTCTAGCATGGCCTGTTCTCTTGAGTTCCTTCACTAGTGGAAGTTCAAGCAAATCCAAAACAGGATGCTGTAATGTACCTCACATTAGATGGTATGAATAATGGAAGTTGCACTGCACACACATTGAACTGACACACAGATGTATCAAAACAACGAGGCACCATCCTTTGAGACGTCAGGAGACAGAGCTAAGGCACGGCCTCAATCTTAATCCTTGGTTTCTTATTTCGGAAAGCACAATTTCCAAAACTTCATAAGGCATTTCTCCCTGGAATCATTTTATCTCTTTACCTGTTATGTCTCTGCGCCTTTCTTTCTGAGCATCTATCAACGAAATGCATCTGGGCACATTTAGAGGTGCACAACGTTGTGACAAGTTAATCATGACCAATTATTGTCCATAGGTTCTACAGATGTAACATTTAAAAAAGAGAAGGAAAAGAAGGGGATCATGAAAATGATAATTCCCTTTGGATCTAACCCTACACATGACAATGGCAGAGGGTTTGAGCAGTTGCAAAGAACAGAGATGTTTGTGCTATGAAGGGATGCAGAAGAGAGGAAGGCATTAGCAAACAGCAGAACTGCCCTTGCTGTCTGCTGCCTCTGCTGACACTTCCCTGCTATCCTAAAATCCCCCATGGTTGCTACTGAATGTAGCTGTAGCACTGAGGCTGCCCGCTGATAAATAACAAATCAAACAAGAGCTCTGCTCACAGAATGTTCAGTTCACATGAGCTGCAGTTCTGCTGAATTTAAAATCCTCCAGCTCTGGACCTGAATTCTGAACATCCTTTTTATTCAGGCTTGGGGCTGCATTGTTGGGTTTTTTTTGAGCTTTGTGGTATTCAGTGAACTGTATACCCTGTGAGTCGGAAAACCCTGGTGCAGAAGGGATAATGATTTAGTGACAGAGAAGGACAAGAAGGCTGCAGAGTATGGAAGTTAAAAAAAAAACAAACGAAACACAACACAAAAATATTCCCAAATTGACAGACCAGGTAAAATATGTCTTGCTGCCTTTACTGTCAGGTAGTTGCTTGAGTGGGTTAGACAGTCAGTATAATTAATAGGAGGAAAATGAGCATCTACAAGGAAAAAAGAATCTAGAGTTGCTGGGGTGAAAACACAGTCTCAATGGAGGCAGGGCTGCAAGCAGTAAGGAACTGGCAAATAAATCCAAAAGCAAAAAAAAAAGGGAAACAAGTGACCGGAACAGGATGTGGTTTCACCTGACATCACATAGAAATGCTGAGAAAGAACCTTGGTCTTCAAAACAGCATCCAGTTCTTTAAACACAAAGCCATCTTTCTTCGCCTGCGATCCCTGTCATTATTCTCCTTCAATTTTTATTTTTTATTTTTTTCCACAAAAGAAAAAGACATCTCAAACCCCAGGCACTGTGAGGACAGAGAAGTGCATTCAAGAAAAGGGTATTTTGTGCTCACGGAATCAAACCATGCTTTCCATTGCAGCTGCCTGGAGTTCTGATGACCTGGACATGCAGGTCACACGTTTTCCCCATCAGAAACCATATGAACCCATATGAGAATGGGATCAGGCTGATGCAGAGGCTCTGTTAACCCTTACTTTAGCAGTAGAAAGGAATAGAAGCTTTGGTGAAGGGTACAATGAGGGAATGGATAGTCAGCTCTGAGGCATCCCGTCAGGTTGGGAGTGAGATCAAATGATCAAGGTTGGGTCCCAAAGAAGACCTGCATTTGCAGTGGAAGGTCAAAGGAGGAGATGGAAGCTCTACAAAAGGCAGTTCATGGGACAAGGGCTTAGCCACAGCCCTTGGCATGGAGTATGAGATACACTGCATTGTTTTATTTTTATCTCTATTTTGATGTTTCTAAAGAAAGGCTTGGGCACCCAGGCAGGAGTAGTGCTGTCATAGGAGCCATGCTTTTCCTTCTCTGTCTCGGCATTTTCTCAGTTGAATGGGCCAAAAGGTATCTTGGGAAGATGGTTCCCATGGGAAAGATGCTGGGCCTTCTCTGGGGCTCTCGGTGCACAGCCCTTCCTCCATGGGCTGTGGCTCTGTGTGCAGGGCATGGTGCTTTTGGCCGCCATTAGACCAAGGCCTCCTTCCTGCGGGGGCCTCCATGTGGCCATAACCTGCTGTGTCCCTCCCTCGTTCTGGTGTCTCTCGGACTCTTCAATCGGCTCCCAGAAGACAATCAGAATCAGAGGATCATAGAATAGCTTAGGTCGGAAGGGATCTCAAAGATTATTGATTACTCCAACCACCCTGCTGTGTGCTGGTTGCTCCCCCAGCTCAGGCTACCCAGGGCCCATCCATGTCCTTGGGCACCTCCGTGGATGGGCCACCCACACTCCTCTGGGCAGCAGTGCCAGGGCCTCACTGCCCTCTGAGTAAAGAATTTCTGCCTAATATGTAACCTTTATCTCCTCTCTTTTAGTTTAAAACCATTCCTCCTTGTCCTCTTACCATCAGACCACATAAAAATTCGGTCCCCTCCTGCTTATAAGCTCCCTTCAAGTTCTGGAAGACCGCGGTGAGGTGTCCCCAGAGTTAAACTTGCTCAGCTCCCTCAATCTGTTTTAATGAAGGAGGTGCTCCAGCCCTCTGAGCATCTTCATTACCCTCTTCTGGACCCCCTCCAACAGCTCCAAATCTTTCTGGTGTTGGGGGCCCCAGGTCTCGGCACGGTGCTCGATGGGGCCTCACGAGGGCACGGCAGAGTGGGACAGCCCCCTCCCTGCCTACTGCCGGCCCTCTGTTGATGCAGCCCAGGGTACTGTTGGCTTTCCAGGCTGCAAGCACACAGTCGGTGCTCAGGGACAGTTGGAGGTCACCACCTCCTCATGGCTTCCAGATTCCCAGGTTTGGGGAGGTGGATGGGGCATAGGCCTGAAGCATCCCCAAGGGCTGCTGGTTTTGGGAAGGAAGCTGGTAAGCATCCGATGTTCAAAGCGAGAGTATTTGGGCTGAGACAGGGAAAAGCATGAGGAGGCAGAGAAAATGGTGGAGGTCAAATCTCCTGTCGTCCCCAGTTCTCCACCCAGCATCCCTGCCCACAGCAGCCTCAGCACCGCTGTGTGCCTGTGCACTGCAGGCAGCCCCATGCTGCTGCCTCCCCCTGCCAGCCCTGCCTGTGCAGAGGCCTCGTTCTGCCTAATTGCACGGAGAAGAACGAATGTGAAACGCTGTCTTACCTTGAGCACCACCCGCCTCGGGAGTCGTGGAGCAGAGCCCGAGGGAGGCAGAGGGTTGGGATGGTTGGGCCCTTCAGGCAGCTCTGCCGTCCCGGTGCTCCCTGCAGCACTGCCACTGCTTCTCTGCCTCTGTGCAGCAGGTTGCAGGCACACAGCAAGCGCGTTTGCTGGACAGAGTCCACCATCTAGAAAACACGGTCACTGTGAGCAGCATCAGAGCAGCGCAGGTGACGCTGGGACAAGCAGGGCTTCTCCCTGGGAATAAAACCCACCCGGTCCAGGCTCCTCTGCTTGCTCCTCATTATCTTGTGTCTGACTGCAGCAAAGCCCTTGTAAGACTGCTGCCAGAACAGCTGGTTGCCAGCGATGTACGGAGTGATCGATATGTTTGGCTTTTCATGTTCATCCATCGTGTGAATCTGCTTTCATGCTTTCATTATGTGAAAGAGGTTTGAAGGCGGCTCTGAACTTTGCTCTCATGCCATTTACTGCCTTTGGCCTGAATCCAGAGTCCGTGCAGCTCCCTGCTGCTCACCTGGCTCTCTGCAAAGCAGGGTTAATTATTCCTCCTCCTCTCCATCACGAAAAAACAAATAAAAGTGCCGGTTTTAGAATCTGAAAAATGCCCAGTGCAGCCGGGCACGTTCCTCCACAGACAGACAAGGCTCTGGAGTGAAAGCCAGAGGAAAAACAGAGCTCCCAGTTTGTTTACTACCTCCTGGCACACATCCATGCCCGGCGTTTTATATAGCACTTCCCCAGCTTTGCAGCCTGGAGAACAAGCCGCAGCATTGCCCTAACTATCAACACACCGATGGCGACCAGCAGCATTCCTTGCTGCTCCTCCGACAGTGCACCCAGGTCCCTGCTGTGCCGAGATCTGTGTGTGTGTGCATGCTGCAAAGGCAATTTGCAATCTGTAAATAGAGGACTGTGAGCGTGCGTGCGTGGTGGTGGGAATAAGGGATTTTGATACAAGCTGCATCGCAAAAAGTTTTGTGATGAGTTTTCATGGGGAGGAAAACTGATGGCAGAGGGATGTTTCTGAGCAGGGAAATTTGAGGAGGTGTCTGAATATTGGAAGGGGGGAAAGGCTGATCTGGGAGTAGTGGCAGACAGGAGGTCTTCCTAGGGGTATCCCAAGAACACAGCAAGTTGCATTTTCGGAAAAGCCTTCAGTCCCTGGGATGAGGGGTTGGCCAATTGCAAATAGTTTTTCTTTAACTCTCTTCTCGCTGTGACATAAAGGAAAATGTGATCCTAATGCTTTGTAACACCAGAATGCAATTTTAGTAAGGCTTTAGGAGCAATAAGAACAAAAAGAAAAGGAAAACACTTCTGAATTTAAAGTCATTTTTTCACCAAGGGCTTATGCCAACCTTCTCCCAGAGCTGGAAGAGCAGCCTCCATTCAGCTGCTGGATGAGGCTTCCAGGCTTTCTACCATGACCCTGTCGAAGTTTTAGTCCCCAGGATTTTTCCTGCAGTGCAGAAGCCTGCTTTCCTCTTGGCATCATTAGAGGCATAATGAAACTTCACAGTGACCTCTCCAGCTCCCTGTCCTCTGGTCTCTGGTTTCCCCACTGTCTGTGCTGCCTGTGGGGATGCAAAAAGGGTTGGAGCCATTAGTAGGTGGCAATTTCAATTGGCAAATGGTCCCCACTTCTGTGCCACATTCCCCAGACAGGCATGATGAGTGGGAGTCATTTTTCTAACACTCGCATTAATTATTTTGAGTCAAGATGGCAAAACCACTGTATTTTATGGTGGACTTTTTAATTGGGTTGTGATTGAGGTTAACAACATTAAATCAGTTACCATAATAAGCGGAGTAAAGAGTCAGGGGGCTGGAAAGAAACAAAGCTAATTAAAATAATCAGCTTGACTTTGATGGGAACTGGCCTGAATCCTGCAGCACGTGTCAAGGCTCGATGCTGTAAGCACCATCCCTGGCCATGGGTGTGTGTTGTATTAGTGGGAATGGTGATAGAGGCCTGTGCAGGAAGGGGCATCCACACGTCAGCTTGCTTCTTGCAGTGTTTGTGTTCCATTGCCTTTCTGTCTTTACCAGGAGCAAGGAGAAAAAATGTCCTTGAAGCCTTTCTTAGAGAGTCTCAGGAGGAAACATCCAAGCGTGGAGTGTGCTGGGTGCTCAGAGCAGCCTCCAGCCAAGTTAAGAGGTCAAGTGTGGCTTAGGACTGTCCTCTCTGTTGCCTTTGGGATGACTTGGAAATAGCCCAGAGGAGAAACAGCAGATGGATGGGCCTGAGCATCCTGTGATTGGCACGTCTGCCTCCATCCGTCCTGCCTGGCATTGAACACATGTGGCAGATATTGGGCAAACACTGAGGCTAAGGGGGGTTGTGAGATGCACCCCATTGTAGAAGGACTGTAAGATTTGCTGTGTTTGAGTCACCATGAAGATGTGCCGTACGGTCTTGGCTTTCAGAGGGTTCCAGGTAGAGGGTGGGCATGCAACAGTATCCTGCCCACCAGCTGCTACAGCATCCAGCAAGGGTCTGCTAGGGTGACCTTGACAGTCACTGGGAGGACAGTGCATGGCATCCTTGAGAACTTGTTAGAGACGTGAATGTATTTGTAAGTAATGTCCTAGTTTGAAAGGGTGCCAACTTCTCTTAGGTGTAAGTAGTTATTAATTACAATGCAACAGTAAAACTCATTAGAGAATGGAATCAAACTTTCAATGTCATTTTCATCTGGGAAGATTAGATTAAGGTGGTTTTTTTGTTGTTGTTGTTTTCTTTTTTTTTTCCTTTTTTGCTTTTAACAAGGATCTAGGAACATTTGCTTACATAAAAAACACATGATGTTGATCTTCCACTTGCATGTAAGAAAACATTTTCTGTGTTCACTCTGACTCTGAGCTGCCCAATTTGTAACAGTAAATTGAGCTGAAGGCTGCCTGCACATTTAAATAGGAGTCTTATGCAGAAATGCAACATGTTTTACCAGTTCCTTGGTGAACAATCCAGCATTATTTCTGGGGTTTATTTAGCCTAGTCTCTAATATCAGGCTGTGCATGAGTCTTAGCAGTGTGGTTGAGCAAAAAGCCCAGCGTTGTCTCTTGTTGTTACACAGACATTTCTTTCAGTCTCTTTTTTAAATGCTCACTTCTTATTTTCAGTCTTTTACTTTCAATTTCGTCTTCAGTCTCAAAGTAAAAGCTTCTTAAAATAAAAGAGTTTTCAGATGCGAGGCATGAATTCCATATCATCAAAATTTAAATGAATTAGTCATTTCCAGACTCACTTGGTGATAGGCTTGGTTTTCTCTGTGATCTGTGGACATGATTTTCGGGCTTGGAATTTGGTTCTGTTCTGTTGTATATCTAAGAGGACCATCCCATCATGTCCATAATTGCCATGTTCCAAGAAGCCCGATCTTCATCTGCAAAGGATCAACCCGGTAACGTTCTGTGTCTCTGCAAGCTCTGAATAGGTGTTTTTGGTTGTATCAATGTTCTTCTGATGAATTATAAGCTACATCTTAACAAATAAAATAAAAAAAATAAAATAGCTCACAACATCTCTCTGTGCAACCAAAACGAGGGGATCTCATATAAATGTTTCCTCTACCAGATCTGTGTGTTTATTGTTGTTGCAAACATCAGAAAATCAGCTGTATGAAAAGCAAACAAAGAATACAAAACCACACAGAAATAGCAATAATCGTTTCTCTAGTGGTATTGATCGAAGGAACACAAGGGAGAGCAAGCCAGGTGAGCTACCTGACTTATACAGGGAGTCAGTAAATCTCTTTCCAAAGGTTGGAAACTAACTGTCCTATCTCCGAAACTGTGGTGTCCATCAGGGCCATCTTATCCTCTAACACAGCTTCTCCCACCATCTCTGGAGATCCATTCTGCTGCATTCTTCCACCTGTTGCCCCAAGTGGATTCCCCAGGTAGAACAGCTTGGTTTCACATCTCCAGTGTTACATTCTGGATCTTCTGATGTGCCTCTCATGTCACTATCTCTGTTGGCATTGGCAGATGTTGGAGGCAGGTTTCCCACTTGCTTGGAAGAATTCTCCCCAGTCATATGGAGGCAGAAAGGCAGAAAGGATTGGAAAGGAACATCGGGTCACTCTCTGCTCATGACTCTCCCATAGAATGGAAGAGTTGCATTAAAGTTGTACAGAATGATTTTGGAGAGCTAGGAAAACAGCTTTGTGCAAATGTATTTTAGTGGAGAAAAATGACAGTGGTCAGGCAAAGCAGGCTGACAGACCAGGACTGGCATAGAGGAGCACTAAGAAAATTGTTTCCTTTTGTCTGTTTTGAAAAACAGTCCAATTTTTCATTTGAAATATTTCAATCCTAAGTTAGTTTAAAACACCTAAAGAGAAAAATCCATACATGTTTCATTTGACCCTAGACACCTTTTGCTTTTTCATTAGTCCCTGATTAAAACAAAAAAAGTTTCAGATCACAGCAAAATCATTTTCTTGTTAACTTTTTTTTCCTAACATTATGGAACAACAACAACAACAACAAAAATTAGTAACTAAAAAACTCACTGTTCCCCTCTTCATTAGAGCCGTTATATTGGTAGGCAGAGTTGCCCTCGGCCATGTGATGAATGTGAATATGAAACTGAGGCAGCACTCCTGAAGGCAGAGCTCAGGCTATAAATCTATAGACCAGGCTTTCTGTGGGAGTCCTCATTTTTGGAGAAACCTCTCGATCTCTAAGCTTGGAATTCAGTGATCAAACTCATTGCAGTTTCACACTGATGTCATCAGAATGAGCTCAAAGTGGCAGTGACCAGAACTGCTGTGACCTTACCAAAGTGCCCCTTGACCCAGTGGGTAAAGGAAATGGCAGGGAGGAAATGTCACGTCAGCCTTTGAGGGAGATGATGGGGGATGGATGGGTGGGCTGCTGTGGGCATTTCACTCTGAGTCCACATCCATGTCATAGAATCATAGAATGGATTGGGTTGGAAGGGACCTTTAAGATCATGAAGTTCCAACCCCCTGCTGTAGACAGGGCATCTCCCTCTAGACCAGGATGCTCACAGCCTCATCCAGGCTGGCCTTCAGTGCTTCCAGGGAGGGGGCATCCACAACCTCTCTGGGCAATCTGTGCCAGTGTCTCACCTCTCCCACAGTAAAGAATTTCTTCCTAATATCTAATCTAAATCAACCCTCTTCCAGTTTAAAGCCATTTCCCTCGTCCTGTCACTGCATGCCCTTAGGAAAAATCCCTCCCCAGCTTTCCTGCAGGCTCCCTTCATGTCCTGCAATAGCAGGGTGCCCCAGGATTGCGGATGTTGCCACTGCAGCACCCTGCAGGATCAGGGGCACAGATTCTGTGTGTACCCAGGAAGCAACTTGCTCTCTCAATGCCTTTCCCTTGCCCTTCATCTTACACTCAGCTACTTCTCTTCCTCCTCCTCATCAAAGCCTGGTCTGGGATTTTGTTCCTTTGATGGCTGAAAACTTCCTTCAATTTCCCAGCCTGAATTTATTCACAGCTAGCACACACTTTTTGTTCGCGTGCCAAGTTTGTCTGCTGGATCTTCTCCCTCCCCAGCATTTTCCCTCTCCAGGTTTATATATAGAAAGTGATTTTCTTTATTTCATTTTTTCTCAGAGCCCTCTTAAGTTTCAACTTATTTTTTTCAAAACTCTACTTGTGTATCACCACCCAGTCCTCCTCTTGGCTGTCTTTTACAGAGTGAACCTCATCGCTCCTTGGACTTTTGGGATTCATTTGCACAAACCTGGGTCAAGGATTACGTCTCAGGCTTGTTTTTCTTGGTGAGACTTCAAAGTGCCTTTCAGCCGTCTCTGAGCCCTGTGTTTTTCTTGTCAGTTTAATATGCTTAGTAATAACACCTACCACTTTCGTATGTCATACTCTGCACTCTTTAAACAACTACACATTGACTGGCAAAGCAACACAAAGATACCAAATTTAACCAGAAAGGAGAAATGTTGCTTTCTTAAATAACCTTTGCCTCCTCCAGGTGCTTGTGCGGGTCACAGAATTAGGTGCCTTGGTGACTCACAGCTCTCCTGCCTGGCAATTATTAGTCTGTGGAGCTCAGAGCAATTACCGAAGCTTTAAACAGACCTTCTCTGGGTACAAAAACCTTGGTGACACTATTAGCATCTTGCCAGTGTCATCGAGAGTGCGAGTGTGCTGGGATTGCTGCTGGGGGATGCGCAGTGGGGCTGGCAAGAATACCATGTGCTTCAAGTGGGGAAATATAAATAGATGTTTTAATATAACTCGGTAATACAGATCTTCACTGATGCCTTACAGACGAGGAAGATAAGACATTGTAATAATACGATAACAGTTCCTGTGAAAAGGGTATTTTGGGATGAAAAGTGGGAAAAATCCTGTTTTGAGAATTGAAAAATGCTTCAGGTTTTCAAAACACAAAACCTACTAGGAGAATGTTTCGAAAAGAATTCAGATCTTCAAGGGAAATATTTGTTCCTTTTGGAAAGATGATTTCCCTTCAAAAACTATTTTTGGCAAACCCTGTACAGATGGCTCCATTTGAAAAAAAAAATGCCAAAGGGGACTTGGAAAGGGAAACTGTGACTGATCCCAAGCACAGCACGATCTATAGGAGTGTTTCTGTTTAAAACAAGCTTTGGATACGTTCCCACTGGTATTTAATGTTATAACTGCATCAGCTGGACAGATAAACGAAGCTGCATCTTTGGTGCATCCGTAGCTGTGAACTGTGTCCCCTCAGCTTGGCATCCCTGGGACACGGAGCAGATCCTCCTTGGTTTGGTAAGTGCAAGGAACTTGTGAGCTTTGAGATTTTGCTGAAAATGGAGGGCTGGGGAGAGTTTGGGAGCCAGAGGGAATGTGAGCTGCAACCATGGGGGCTGCCAGCACTGGAACTGCAGAATGAGGTGAGGAATAGCTCAGAGTCTTCCCCACTGTCACCCAGAGAGACACAGGAAGGGCTGAGGATACCTCCCAGGTCCCTTTCCCAACTCCTGAACCAACACTGGCTGCTATTAAAGATGGTTGTGTTGCTTGGGGTTATTCAACCTAGAGAACAGAAGTCTAGACCTTACGGCTGCCTTACAATACTTATAGGAGGCCTATGGAAAAGGTGGGCAGAGACTCTTCCCTGAAGTGTGTAGTGATAGGACAAGGGGACATTTTTAACAAAAGGATGTTAGGTTTAAATTAGATACAGAAATTCCTGTGAGGGTGATAAGGCACAGGAACAGTTTGTCTGGAGAAGCTGTGGATGCTTTATGTCTTCCTGGATGGGGTCCTGGGCAGCCTGACCTGGTGGGGGTGTCCCCATCATGGCAGGGAGTTGGACCTGGATGGCCTTTGAGATCTGTTCCAGCCAAAACCAGGTTTTCTGATTCTATTCAGCATGCCAGCTTTAGCAGGAAATGTGGAATGGAGGTCACAGGCTGCACATACAGAGCAGAATGAGGGAAGGTACTCAATGCAAATGTCTTTTCGAACCAAGCCTGTAGGGCTGGCAAAGAGGATTTTTGTCACGTTATGAGGGGCTAAACGTGGAGAATGTGAACTGGCACACAGATAAGCAGCCCTAATTGCTACTTACCTTGTAAATGTCATATTTTGTCTAGCTAAGATAGAAGAACACTGTGAGATGTTAGCACAAAGATTTTAGTGCTCAACTAATTAAAAAAGTCATCTCTCACTCCTAGGGGATTTGATTACTTTTTTTTATGAAGGCTCGAGGTATCACACCATTTTCAGATGATGTAATTAACCTGACCTATTTGGTGGCTCCATGTAATGTTTCTTTGTGATGGATTTACAATAAAACTTCATTATTAAAGACTTCAGAACAAGATTTATTATGATCTTGATTCCTTCCATTCATTATTTCGTTCTTCTCATTTGGAAGTGAGTCAGGACCCCTGGGCACTTCTCTTGCATCTCCCAGTAATCTGCATGTTGCTCTGGAGAAAACATATGGGTTTGACCTCTCCGCTTTGCAATTTACTGTGTTGCAAAGCGGGTGCACAGATAAAACACTGAAGAGTTTTGTGAGGCTTATGTAATTCATCCGTGAGCACCGAGCACCAGGGAGGAGGCAGGCCAGGGGAGGCAGTGGGTTTGTGGCCGGTACGCATTGTTGTTCCTGGCCATCTTTCTCCTTGCAGCTCTGATCCCAAATCCTCTGCATTTAGTGTAATGACTCCCGCTGCCTGCAGTTGCTTTGATTCACCTGAAAAATCTCAAAGGCACTGAGAATGTGGGCACCCAGCTGCCCCGCGGGGCAGGGAGGGGTTACTCATTAATCTCCATTTGTACCTTAAAGAAATACCTATACAATCCCCTAGTAGCAAGTTTTTCAGTCCGAAATTGGTTTAGAGAGTGTTAGGATCGGTGTAGAACCTCCTTTTTTTTTTTCTTTTTCTTTCCTTTGTTTTGTTTTAGAGCAAATAGTTACAGGGGAAATTGCAGATAGATTTCCATACCTATCTTAACTTGAAAGGTTGAAAGCAGTCAGCCCGAAGCCCACTGCCTGCATTGTTTCATTGATTGCCAGGAGCTGGGCACCCTTAATGTGTTGATATTAAAGAAACAGGTGTAAAACTGACCAGAGACTTTCGTTTCTGTTGAGCTTTGAAGTAATGACAAACGTGTATCAACTCCAAGGGTAACACGGATGGAAGTACTGCTACACATCAAGAGCTGTAACAAGGCCTTTTGTAGGACATGGGGAAACCTACCTGATATTTGGATGCCACGGTTGGAACTGAGTTCTCCTAAAGCTCTGCTAATTACAGATGTGCTTGGTTTGCTCCACTGGGAACCTGCCTTTAGACACAGCATCACCACTGCTCCCCACCAGCGCAGATCCCAGCCTGCAGGGCAAGATACACAGCTTTCCTGAGCAGAAAGTACTGCACAGTGTCTACACCATTCCTGTGTCAGAATCCCTCTCCTACAGTAGACAAAGTTGTCTTTCCATTGCAGTGTGCTGTTTATGGAATAAGAACTTTCTCTGTCACTGGACATATTTATCTAGGGGAGGAGGTGGTCCTGAAGCACCATCCCTGTGGTAATTAATTGGCGAATGCTGTAAAGCACAGCAGAAACATTTTGAGGGACATTATCTGCTGTCTTGCTTGAATTAAGAATTCATAAGGGCACAAATCATTCCACAGGCTTTGTTTAGCTTTAAGTTCTACTGTATACAAATGACCTGTAAAGAGAAGCTGATTAATGACATAGAAAGAGAGAGCCTAGCAGACTATATCTCCTCTCTATCTCCTCTCTTCCACCTTCCCTCCTGCAGGACCATGCAGTGCAAACAAACTGAGGGCTCCTCTCCCTCCCTGAGCCCCTTTCTCATCTCTCTGTGTTATGGGTTATGATAAATACATGCTGCTGTAGAAAGCTTTCAGTTCTGGGGACAGAGGAAAGCAACTGTCACCCTCAGCAGCATCTCCGCTGTGTTCAGGGCATCCGTCATTGCTTTCTGTCCTCATCGCCTCCCATTTGCACCAAGTATTCATTGGGTTGTCAGGGAGGAAGATGGATGTGATTAGCTTGTACTTATCCTACAATCCATTAGATAACCAGGTTTTTCCTTTGTCCACCCTTTCAAGACTTCAGATCCTGTGTCAGCTTTCCAAATCTGATGACAGTGTTTGCTGTGAGCTGGAACACTGGGTGGAACAGATGAGGGAGCAAGAAGCTCATTTGCCAGATGCACTCAATTCTTCACTGAAGAATTTACAGAGCCAAACAAGTCCTCACAACCTCTTTAGACAGTCAGGGATGCAGCTCTCTGAGTGTCTGAGCTAAGCTGATGTGTCAGGATTAACACAGATAGGATCAGTGCCTCGGAGCAGGATGGTGAAATAGACGTCCTGGTGAGAGCCATCCCAGCCATTTCCCTATGAGTAATTGTCAATGACTTCACCTATTACAGCACAGACCAGCAAGTTAAGATTACTGAGTGCAACAGCATCACCTTCCCAATGGTCTCACATGCCATGACACAGCCTGGCTTGGTTTATCGTGCACAGATCTGGAGGATCACAGAAAACAGTGTGCTCTGGCTGCAGAATGATCTATGGAGCATCAACTGAAGTTAAATTAAGCTCACAAAATAAGCTTTTCGGTGGGAACAGAGCTGATCTGCAGAGACAGGAATTAGAGTAGACCAAAAGCGTCAAGGGAAGAAGCAGGCTGAACCACAGCTAATTTGCAGAACTTAAAATGAAATCACTACTTACCTCTTTCCTGAACTGCCACAAGGATCTGAGCTGGAGTCTCTGACCCACAAACTACAAATGCAATTTGCCACCACTCTGAATGCCTGGAGAGGCCAGAGCTGGGGATATCGTTATGCAGTAAGAAATCAAAGCAATAAATCTGCTAACAAATGAGAGTTGCAGGAGTAATTGATTCTGAAAGAGGAACACAGCAAACAAAGCTCAACACATTTATTTCTGCTCAAAATCCTCGCTTCCAAAATAAGACCTTTTGGAGGCTCACGAGAAACAGGGACAAGGAGAGGTCACCTTCAATCAAGACCCTGATCTCATATCGGTGGAGGAGTTAGCAGAATGCAGGTGAGGTTTGGGGCAGAACCTGTGCCTCAATACTGAGATGGTTGCTGCAAGGTTAAGATGCAAAAACAAAAAAGAGAAGGAGGGAGGAAAAGGAAGGGCAGAAGACCTCTGACAACCCCGAGATGGAGAAGTGAGCACAGTGCAGCCAGAGAAACTCTGGGTGCATGCAAGTAGGAGAGAGGCAGAGTAGCAGACGGTGCCAGAAGCCAGACACAGTGTGTTCAGACACCTTTATTCCCAATAGATGTACTACAGCAATGGGAAGGCAGGTCTTTGGCTATGTAAAGAACTCAAAGCCTCTCCATGCCTTCCACAGTGGCTCTGCCCAACCTCGTGCTCATCTGTGAGTCTGCATACCCTGGACTTTGCAGTGGTCATAGAGTTACACATTATTGTTTAAGCTTTGGGTTGTTTTTTTTTTTTTTAATACATAATTAAAAGTAAAGAAACAGCATTATCTCCAATCTAATGGGGAAAGGGTGTCTGTGATTCTTCATATGGGGTTGCTGAATTAACTACAGAAAAGAAAAAGAAACAAAAGTGATTTTCACTGCTCAGAGGCACTAACTGGAAGACCACAAGGGAAGCCAAAGTGGGATATTAGCTCTCTGATTTAAAATTAAAACAATTGATCAATTGTCCTCACTGGAATTAATAGCAAAACAAATAGAACTGCAATACTGAACTGAAATTCATTGTCTAGATCTGGTCAAATCCAAATGTCTATGGTCTCGTGGGATTCGTGGATATTTATTGTGGTTCAATGAATTGTGTTTTTTGGTACATAAAGCACAGATATCGGGCAGTTGAGAAGCAAAAGCCATTCTAAAATTGAGCACTTTTTTATGTGTGCACGAGGGGATTGCAGAGCTGGTCAAACTACATGCTGCAAACAGCACACAGACATGGACTGCAGTGTCTGTAAAGGAGGTGGAATTTCATTCAGCTTTTTGTGTAGCAATTACAGTTTTTAAAGGTGCATCCTTTCTGATCTAGGTGGGTAAAGCAGCTGCTGTCAGTGACCACTGTGGTCTCATTAACTCATTAGCTTCTGTGTAAGCCTCGGTGGCAGAAGGGTTGTGTTTCCATTTCTCCTCCCCTGTTCCTATGAAAGCATCTGCTTATTGGTAAGCCAGGCATGTTACCATCAATAGAGTTCACACCCATATATGCACCCTAAATCCCACCTGCACAGCAAATGCCTCACTGATGTCCACGAACACATTTGCTGGGGGCAGCTCAGTATAATTACCCCAGAGGTTTCTGTGGTTGGGTGCAGAGCAGCATCCACGCCTGTCCTGCAGTGTGGAAGTCTGAATCATAGAATCATAGAATCACCAAGGTTGGAAAAGATCCTCAAGTTCAACCATCCACCTACCACCAATATTTACGCACTAAACCACGTCCCCCACTACAACATCTGAACGTTTCAACACCTCCAGGGATGGACACTCCACCACTTCCCTGGGCAGCTGTGCCAGCACCTGACCACTCTTTTGGTGAAGAGATTTTTCCTAACAGCCAGTCTGAATCTCTTCTGGCTCAACTTGGCCATTCCCTCTTATCTATGATTCTGACAGCATTTGTCCCTCTTTCAGGCTGCAGTATCTGGGCACAGCCCATTGCAGACAGCCCAGGGCATGTAGCTGCACCCCCCCACAAAACAGGGCCTATACAAGGAGCTCCACAAAGCATACAACTCATTGGAGGTGCTGCACCAAAAATCCTCTTGAAGTGAACAGCAAGTGGGAACCTCAGGGTAGGGTTTGGATTCAGTAAAATACAGGGTAGCATCATGTACCTGCACTGCATTTGAATGAAGGCGGATAACAAGGAATTAATGACCCAGGACCCAGGCTTATTACAGTGTCCCGCCTTGGTTATTGCTCTGTGCATTTTCCCTGTTGTATTTAATCTCTTCTCGGATGCTGACACATCCTTAAAGCCTGCACTGTTGCACGGAGGGGTTCTTACTGGAGTGTCAGTGCTGCTTGTGGATCGTGGCCCCGGGTGGGGTTGCAGAACGGGACTCCTGCACAGCTGGATGATGCAGTGGGATGGGGTTCCTGTTTGCTGGCAGGCAATCAGATGGGGCCTTTTGTTGTGTGTTTAACGATATGTGTTGTTTCCAATTCAAGATTTTACTTTAAATGACAATTGAAGGATGTTTCCTAATGAGCTAGCTCTGAATGAAAATCTAAATGATTTCCCTTGAAGTATGTCAAAATGAAAGATTTCATCTGGAATTGCTTGTTTGCTTCTCTTTTCCTCAAACAGATAGTTCAGCAAAACTGAGATGAATTAATTAAATATTTCAGATTCTGCCACTTTTTTGGCAAAAAGAATCAAGCACTTGCAAAGTACTGCAGCTATCCAGGACCCTGCCAGCCACACTGACCTTAGCAGAGCTGCTTTACAATCCTGAGCAGGTTTTCTGCTCCTCAGCTCTGGACCCCCCGTTCCTATGCTGCCTCTCAGAGCTCCTTCCTGCTGACTTCTTGGAGCCACAGGGGTGAGTGTTCAGAGCTGCAGAGAAATAAATATGTCAGTTTCATGGGTTCCCTTTTGCTTCTAGTTGCATTCATATAGTAGCTCAGCAGAGAACGATGAGGTACAGCAGTTGAGGGAGGCAATGTGGCTGTGGCTGTGCAATCCTGGCAGGGGGAGGAGACCATTCTCGCTGTAGTATCAATCACAGACTTCTGAGCAGGCAGTGATTTTACTTGTGCAATCCTTAGAATCAGTGAGACTGGAAACAAATTCAGGGAGTGGTTTTTGAAAACCCGTTTCTCCTTCTTTGTATTGTTTGATCACCTGCAAGAGGAGGGAAATGAAGTGCAAGAGCTGTTCTAAAACAGTGATGAAGTATCTGGTATATTCGTGCAATCTGTCACTGCAACCCTGCAAGGATATGGCAGGCACCTCCCTGTGCCATCAGGCTGGGAATAGGCAGCAGCACAGCACTACTGAGATGCTCAGCCCATCCATCCAGGTATTTTCCTGCCAGCTGGGTGAAGCATCCCACCCCTTTCCCGCCCTGCTGATCACAGGAACAGTCTTGGTGGATCTGGAATGGCTAAACAAGGCACCCCTGGGCAGAGTCAATCACATCTTTTGCACTCTTATCTTTTTTTTTCTCTCAGTTTTTCACAGCATCCTTTTTGCTGTTTTTGTGCCTTTGCAGACTCACCCTGGCCTTCTCCCATATAAAGAGCTTTTCCCCTCTTATTAATCCCACCATAGTACCAGTTTTGCAATATCACATCAAAGTTTGGTATTTCTGCTAGAGTTACAAAGGAATTCTTGGCAACATGGTTACGCTGATGCTGTTGACCTTGCATGATTGTGCTGCCCAAAAGCCCTCAAGGCCCCCCAGCGACCTGAGAAGTTGAGCTGTTTCTCACATCGTCTCCCCTTGATCTTCACGGGACTATCTGTCAGTTTTGTCACTTCTCACACTGTTATGTGCCACATCTTGACAATTCCCACATGTTCTCGAGCAGTTTTCCAAATCCTGTTCTGTTAGCATAGCCACAGCCCTGATCATTGGGCTGGCAGCCCTGGTTTCTCCTTGTGCGGTGTGATGGATGCCCAGCCATCCAGGCAACCACCCAAGAGGCAAAGCCTTCCTGGCAGATGCTCGTGAGCAGCACGTGAAGAAATAAACTCAGCAGTTCCAACAGCAGCATTTCAGCGTCTCTCTGTGTTAGTGGTGATACTCAGACAACAGCATTAAATAGCTAATGATAAAACGGGGAGAACCTCCTTCTAAGCTGGACGTGCTGCAAGACCTTGTGAGACATGCTGGGACCTGGGGCCTCTGGGACCCCTGGGTCTTCAGGCAAAGTTAATAGGACACAGCCACCTCGGGATGGTGGAAGAGCTGTTTTTAAATCTCTAAATGAAGTCAGAGAGAATACCTTGCACTGAAACCTCTGAGGGGAGCTGGGAGCAATGATTGAAATTTAGTTCAAAGTCCACACCCAGTGCCCTAGGGAGGTAAATAAAAGAGAAATCAAATACTTCAAAGCTCCCTGTACTCTTTCCAGAATGCAGTGTGCTGTCAGGCTGAACGTGAGCCACCAGGGCTGGGGGAGCTGCGCCACAACTGGCCCTGTCTGAACCTCTTTGGCTTCAGCTGGAGATCTGCTCGATCAGCATTTCCAAACGTTCCACAAGGGGCAGCCCCCACCATCCAGTCTGAGCCCCTGCAGACCAGCCAGAGGATCTCTGCTTGTGATGTCTACAAGGCGATAGCTTGCTGGAATCATGATGTTGTATGAATATCTGGTTAGATTTAAAGGCTTCATCTGATGGAGACCCAACAGCATTCTCAGATGATTTTTTCTGGTTATGACTCTCCTTCACTTGTACGTAGTTGCACCCCATTCAACTGTATTCATTTACACCCTACTTGTAGAAGCGAGTGATTTCAGGTTCCAACTTTTCCTACTCAGTAAAAGTATCTCCTCACTACAAGTCTTTTACCTGCGTAGAAATCTGTGAATCACAATAATTCCTTTAGTTTGATAAATGCCATAAATTAGAGCCGTAGAATCAATCACAGAATCATAGAATGACTTGGGTTGGAAGGGACCTCAAAGATCATCCAGTTCCAACTCCCTTGGTGTGGGCAGAATCCACAGCTTCTCTGGACAGCCTGTGCCAGCTCCCAGCCCACGGTGTGCTCTCAGAGCAGGTGGCACCACTGTGTGCCCCCCATATGCAGAGGCTGGTGGGCACTGGGATGTGCACCCTCTGCCAAGAGCAGATCGAGATGATTACTGAGCAGGAGATTGCTTTCTTCCGACTTGATTTGCATCTGGATCTTGGTAGTACCAACAAGCTTTGCTGTGGCTCTTATATGAAACTTCAGTGAAGCTCCCAGGATACTCGGAGAATTTGTATAATTTCCGGTATGTAAGTTCAGTTTATGAGGGGAATAAGCTGGTGTGGGACTTCTGTAAGCAAAATGTTATTCCCAACTCTCAAGCAACATCTTCCTGAACGACTGTGTTAATAGGCTTCAGGCAAAAGTGTGCTGAGACCTGTCCTGTGGAGATACCTGTTATGGATTGCTACCTAATGAGTTGGCATGAAAGTTAGGAAAACCTGACAAATTGATCATAATAATAATTGGTTAGTTTACTTAATGTTGTTTGTAGGTGCTCTCCAAACCTGCATAGCTTCTGTCTGAGTGCCCTACCAAGCACTGCTAGGCTGAGCACAGCCACCGCCACTGATGCAGGCTGGGTGCAAAGGCCATTGTAGGCAGGTAGAAGAAAATAAGCTCAAATAATTGAGTTTATAGCTAGTGGTAATGGGAAAGAAAGAGAGGTTGTCATTGAAAAGAGGACTGAAAAATGTAGGGAGAACAGTAAATAAGCTGGTAATTCCATGCCATGGACCAACGCAGCGTGTCCCTGTCAGGACCTGAGTGCTTCTGTCCAGTGTGCACTACAAAGAAATCTGTTGCTCACACTCAAAGTATTTTATAATTGCTGAAGTCCCACCCAAAAGCACTGCATTTGGTGCCACATAAGAAAAAATAAAAATACAAAAGCTGGAGTTTCCCAGGCCAGGCTTGTATGCAGTAGCATAGGGAGGTTCCTGAGGCATGTTGTCCTAAAGAGAATTTTGTCTCTACTGTATTTCGGTGGGTTGTAGTGAGAAAAAATATTCATGGTGGTCAAGAGATACAGCTTGCAAGAAATCTGAGCATTTCTCTATTGTTCATTACGCACTTAATTGGGTTATTCTGCATTCCTCATGCACTGCAGTATCACACTGCAAAACTGAGCAACCAGATGGAGACAGGAAAACTTCTCTTAGGACTACAGTAGATGAAAGAGATTTAAATAAGGGCTGTGTACCCAGTGTGCAATTCACAGATGAGCTGATGTCTGCTCGTGGAGACCAGCTGTGAAGTCTAGGTGACCTCCTAATGTCAGGGAACAATCCATCTAGCAAGGTTAAAGGACTGGATTTAGATTAATTGGAGAGCTTGTCCAATAAGATAAAGCAGTATAGTGAAGGTAAATATTTGCAGCTTTATTTGCTATGAGATTAATGTAATTGGCTTGGATTCCTTCACATCCTCCAGCCTCTTCATAAACACTGCACGCTGTTAAATGCTGCAATAATGAAGGCATTTTGTCTTCATCATAGTGGAGGGCAAGAAGCAGGGGAGAGCTATTCTTGCAAAATATTAGCCCAGTTTTGCAGACCCCAGAGGATCTATTAATTTAGGTTAGAGGCTCTGCATCTAAGCAGGGGTTGAGCTTGGTAAGCATGTGAAGCTTTCCATAGCCCCACCTCCATCTCCTCCTGAGCTTTTTCTTTTTTTCTTTTTTTCTTTTTTTCTTTTTTTCTTTTTTCCTTCTTTTCCTTCCTTCCTTCCTTCCTTCCTTCCTTCCTTCCTTCCTTCCTTCCTTCCTTCCTTCCTTCCTTCCTTCCTTCCTTCCTTCCTTCCTTCCTTCCTTCCTTCCTTCCTTCCTTCCTTCCTTCCTTCCTTCCTTCCTTCCTTCCTTCCTTCCTTCCTTCCTTCCTTCCTTCCTTCCTTCCTTCCTTCCTTCCTTCTTCTCCTTTTTTTCATGCAGCTAGCACAGGACTTGGACACAGAGCATTCCAGGCACTTGTCCAGGTTGCCAAGTAGGGCTTCAGTCCACTAGGAAAATTCCACAACACTGTTATCTATCATCACTGCTGTAAGTTACTGCATACGGAAATCCTGAAACTCAGATGTCAGATGATAAATGTAGTAATTGATCTTAAGGAACTGGTAGATCAGAGGGAATGAGGAAGGGAGAGTTTGATCCTAGTCTCGTCCCAGAGACTACTGCAGGTTTCTGTCTTCTGTTACGTGTCATGAGAGAGGAGAACATGGCTTTTCTTGTAGAAACTCAGGATAAACTCAGCATTTGCTCAGGACAACCAGTACTTATTAGCAGCTCTCTCCCTGCAGCCAGACACAGCACCACAACATTGCTAGGGCTGGAGGCACCTCTGCAACCACCTGGTCCCACCCTTGGTTCAGTGCAGGTCACCTAGTCCAGGCTGTCCAGGTACGCATCCAGCTGGATGCAAGAAAGGGGAAAAAAAAGAGCAACCATAAAAGCAGCTACTTTTCTTCTGTATAAGTGAAATTTCCTGTATTTTGATTTATACTCGTTTTCTCTTGACCTTTCAGGGAGCCTGGCTCCACTGTCTTCACTTCCCCCATCACTGCTGAGTCACAACAGCGCAGGCAATCAGCCCTCCCTTCCCTCTGCCCAGGTCCTCCCCTGCCACTTTCCTCCAATGCAGGCAGCAATGGACTTGGGTCTGCTGCTCAGAGTTTGGCTTTCCACACGTTGCCTGTCCTTCCAATGCTAGCCATTAGAAACACAGATGGACAATGACAAATGGAACAGAAGCAGCTCTATTTCACTGTGCATGCTGCTGGCAGCAGCTTGGCATTCGGGAAAATGAACCCAGCCTCAAAGGATAACAGGATCCAGAGCACACAGCCAAAGCACGATCTGTGCGGGTGTTGATAGGCTCGAGTCCCAAACGGACTGTTAGTGGAAGCCTCTCGGTGATCAGGAAAGTCAATCTGTACCAAGTTATGTAAAATCAATTAAAATCTGCATGGCTCCATTGCAGGCCAGCCACTGGAACCTGCCCTTGTTTGTTCAGCCCATCATGACAGTCCCTAATTAATGTTTTTTTTTATGCTGTCATACTTTCTCAGTGCTCAGAGTCTGTTAAACACTTTTGACACAATTTTAGACCTTCACTTGTCTGTACCACTGCTTTGTGATTTACTTCCCATCCTGGAGCCATCCATTAGAGGGGTGCTTTGTACATATTCTATGGCTATTGTTGCCAAAATGACAGTGTCCACATTGGCTTGTGCAACAGTAATGACACATGGCTTGATGAGCTCCTGAACGAGGCCCAGGCAGGGGTGCTGATTAGGTGGCTTTGGCTTAGTTATTAAAAAGCAACAAAAGTTGCTTATTGCAAATACCCTGTGCGGCAACAGCAACCGTTGGTATCATACAGCAAGCCATTATGTGAAAAAGCAGAGTCCTCTCTCTAATCTTCCTCTACCCCAAGTGCATGAGAACCATGGGAGCCTGCGGAGCTGCAGGGGGGTTCCACACCTGGAGGTCCTCTGGGAATGGTTGAGTTGAGGTTGAGGAAGGACTCGTGCAGAATAGGAGTACCTCTATTCACCTGCCACCATCATGCATTTCCACACTTCTTTTTATGGAATAATACCAAACTTTCCTAGACCATAGATGGTTAGATTTTGTCTTTCCAAGATGCTGCCTATTGGGTGACTTGGACACCCAGAAGGACTCTACAATTTCAGTAGTGACTGGAGGAGATGATTTAGTGATCAGGACGAAACACCAGGAAGCACTGTGTTGTTGGCACTTTGTTTGCCCACTTTAAGCACTGTCCCTGCTGATGGCTGGGGGTGAAGGAGGCCCTGCTGCTGTAGGCTCACTTGCCCTGCATACACTGTGCATGGTTATGGCTTCATCAGCCTGCTTGCACAGACCTGGCACTTCAGATCCTCCTTCAGCTCTAAAAGTCTCCACTCCAACCCATAACTGGATGTCAAGACGTACTCAACACATTACTATTTCTACAAGCTTGCTCTAGGAAACTGCAGTGTGGATCACATACAGGCCAGAAGGTGAGCATAAGCTAATTTCAGGTCTGTGATTTCTATATAAAAATTACTACCAAATTTAGATCTGTTGCTGTCAGCACAAACCACCCACCCAGAAACCTGAAGAAGTCTTTCTGAAGTATTACATAAAGCCTTTTCCTTGTTGTAAGCTCACCCTGATTCCGTGTAGCACCAGCACTACTCTCCTTGGCCAGATACCTACTGTAGGCCTATCCAGTGCCATCCATGCCATACCTCCTCTTGGACAGAAGAAGCTCAGAAAAAAAAAGTGTAAAACTCTTGAAAGCACAGAACAATATTTCCTTCGTCTCCACACTCCTCCTACCATTCCCAGTAACGGGATGTTCAGGGATTTCCATACCTGACAGTGTAGCTGGACTGCCATGCGGCTCTTTGCCTGACTACTTTGTGCTGTTTGGGGATTTTTTTTTGTCTTTTTTTTTTTTTTTTTTTCCTGCCTGTGTTAATGAAATTCACAGTTTAACGAGGCGCTGCATGAGGAAGTACTTCCTTCTGTTTTCTGTAAACTTGCTGAAATGATAGTTTCCTTGGGGCCCCTCACGCCCGCTTCTTGACTAAATGTGAATAATCTGTCTTCACTTCCTCCTTCCTCATTCACAATTTCAGAGACCCTCCGTTCCTGCTTTCCCAGGGTGAGCCCATGTACAGAACTTCTTGCAGTGTAGCTTCCCAATCAAACCCATGAAGCACAATTGGCATAATATTGGAGCTGAGGAACATCTGTTATCTGCCAATGCCAACAGGGAGAATATAATGGAGATAGGTGGACTATAGAGAGAAAGGAGCTGAAATTTAAAATAAGGGGAACTGAAACATATCAGAAACATTTGGTGGCAATCCAGCCTAGAGCCTTGCTATGTAGCTCCAACTCTGAGCTGTGCACTCTATTGTACATAGGTGTATTCTGCTCATTTAAGGAGCCATTACTGATAGGCTGCTTCACATCTGCAACTTCAGTGACTTAGTGCAAGTTCTTCTTATGGTAACAGCATGCGATCAGAGCTGGTCCTGCTGGCCTGGGAATCTGCTCAGCCCTGAGAGTTACATTCACCAAAGCCTTGCTGGCACCTACTGAGAATTCATACAGAACCTCCTTTCAGGATGCAAGCTTAGAGTTTCTGCTGGATGCTTTTGCTCAGTAAAGTTTCCAAGTGACCATCGGTGATCAACAGAATCTTTAATCAAGACCCCAGGTAGTTCAGCCCTGCACTGATGACCACTGCTGGTGGAAGCCCCCAGGACCACCTGGTTCTGATCCTCCTGCTGAGTGCTAGAGGACCTGTAGCTGTCATGTTAACCAAGGCCTCCACTTCTTCACAGCAGTGGGAATTTCCTTGGCCCCATAGGTACAGAAGACATGGTGGGGAAAAGCACTGGGCTAAATTCGTTTTCTCTTGTCTTGTGCAAAATTCATACTCCTCCTATTGCTGTCCTGGCTCCCTGAAGCTGCAGTGCTGGGAATTTAATAGGAGATCCAGCAAATTTACTAGGAGTAGCTAGCAAGACACATATTTCACTCCCTGAGATATTGTAGCTGAAGTCAAACAAATCACACGAAGGGATAACACTTTCCTTTTGAAAGGGAAGCCAGCATCTGATCTACTTAGAAATATCTTTATCATTCTTTAATTGCTGCTTTTGTTTTTAAATAAAAGGAATAAACATGAAAGTAAGACAAGAAAAGCATATATTTACATGAAAGTAATTCAGATACATGAATGAAAGGAAATGAATCAGTTTAACAGGCAAGAAAGGTTAAAGATGATTACATGCCTTGTCATCTATGCAGTCTCTCTGCAACACTTCTCATTCTAGAACGTGTCTACTATAACGTAAATAGCCCCATATTTCAGCCATCCCTTTTAAATCACTAAAGAGAGTTTTTCTGCATTAGGTGGAGAATGATGATATTTAAGGAAACTGATTGGTGCCAGGGAGTGGCACCTCGCTTTTTTCCATGCTGTGTAGAAATGTCCCCCAAATGTATTTGAGAACTGAAATTTCGAGCCTTGCTAAGCAAAATATCATGAGGCACAGAGAGAGCTGGAGAGGCTGTCTAGTCTTTTCAGTGAAGATTTTGGTCACTGGAAAGAAGACTTTCCAATAAGACTTTGATCACTGGGATCGTTGAGCCTGGCATCTCACAGTGTTTCTGCATGGCAGCTTCTTCTTTCCTCTCATTTTCCCCATCAAAGCCTTCCCGAGTTTCCTCCTCCATTTTATTTCTCTCCTCACTCAAGTTTTCAGTTTTCTTCCAGACTGCTCTTAATAAAGTTTTAGCCAGGGATTAGGAGCAGGAGGGCTCTCCATCTTTCTTTTATTCAAATCCTCATTTAGGCTGCCAACCTCATCCTCAGGGGCCCTAAGGATCTCCAAGTCATGGAGCACCTTTTGGGCACTGGAGACCCAAGTCCACATCATGGAGCTTGCTTTGATGTGACTGCCCACCTGAGTCCTTGATGCTCTCTGGAAGCACGGTCTGTTGATCCCATGGTTGTCTTCCAAGCCATACATCCCAAGTCTGTCCACTTCCTGGCCTGCAGGCACTGCTCAGTCCCATCCACAGTAACACCCCAAAGAATGAAGTTGTTCCCATCTGCATTTTCATCCCACGTTAGAAGCAGATAAATGATTTCACTCCCAACCCTCTCAGGGGACATCATAAATGTTTGCAAGGCAGTTCAGAGAGCTCGCCGCCACATGTTCACGCACATTGCTTCGTTCTGTGAAATTTCCAGTTTCGTGAATGCCTCAGGCATTCTCCGTACTACTTAACCTCAAAACAGGGCAAATGGAAGCAGCCCTCTGAAATTCAGGCAGCAGTTCGCACATTTCAGACAGGAAACTTCAGAAGTGCACATACTTCAGTAGTTCGTGGAAAAATATGAATGAAAAGCGACACGTCGAAGCTTGAAAATAGCCTGGGTGAGATCTTTCTGATGAGGAGGAGGGAATGTGAAAAAAGAAGGATAATTTTAATGCACAACCTGAGATAGAGCTGGGTGCCTTTTTATGTCAAGAACTGATCATCCTATTTTTGAAGCGGTGCCTCCTTTTTATCTACACCATGGAGTCCCAGCGAGGGAGGACTGTGGCTGCACTGTTCTCTTGCATGTTTCTCACAAATCTGTGCTATGAGTGTAGGTGCCAGTGCAGTCGTTCTGGAAAGAAACTGAGAATTTGGTGCTAGAAGCACAAACCAGCATGACTAAGAAGAAATCCCCTTATGGCGCAGGAAACAGGAGTCATTTCTTTGTGGAATTCAATCACTGGGAGGAGGTAAATGTCATGGCCTCAGCTGGAAGTCTTCATGAAGGTCATTTGTGATGTGCTAGGAACAAAGGCCAGAGCTATATTTTCCTTCAGTCTCAGGACTGCACAAACCACACTCTATTTCCTAGGAAATGCCCTTTCTCACTCACCTCAGCTCTCGCCTGTGCAGATTAGCTCAGTATTTCTTTCCCAGAGCTGCTTGCCCAGCTCCTCATTGCCATTTCTTCTGTCACTGTCTTTTCTCTTGCTGGCTTTACAAAGCCCAGAAGTTCAGTTCCTCCAGCCCTCTGAGTATCTTTGTGTCCTCCTGTGGACCCAACAGCTCTGCACCTTTCTTGTGCTGAGGGTCCCAGGTCTGGTCACAATGCTCAGACGGGGCTTCACGAGGGCAGAGTACAGAGGGACCATCCCTTTCCTTGCCATGCTGCCACCCCTCTGTTGATGCTGCCCAGAACACGGTTGGCCTTCCAAGCTCCAAGCCCACACTGCTGGCTCATGTCATCCACCGGAATCCCCAAGTCCTTCTCCGCAGGGCTGCTCTCTAGGGGTTCTTTTCCCAGTTTGTACTCATGTCTGGGATTGCCCTGGCCCAAATGCAACAGCCTGCACTTGGTGTTGTTAAACCTCATCAGGTTCATGTGGATCTATTTCTGAACGTTGTTGAGGTCCCTCTGGATGGCCTCCCTCCTTTCTGTTGTATCAACTGCACCACTCAGCTTGGTGTCATCAGCAAACTGCTGAGGGTGCACTCGATCCCACTGCCTGTGTCACTGACAAAGATATTGAAGAGCATCAGACCCAACGTGGACCCCTGTGGGACAGCACTTGTCACCATCCTCCACCTGTACATAATGCTGTTGACAACAACTCTCTGGCTATTATCATCCAATCAACTCTTTATCCACAGAATAATCGAGTCTTCAAATCCTTATGCAATGTAGAGATAAGGGTGTGATGTAGGACCATGTTGAAAAGCTTGCACAAGTCCAGGTAGATGACATCAGTTGCATTGCTGAGCAGCTGGGAATAGGCTGATCACGCTGCTGTAATGGCATGAAAGTCATTAACGTGTTGAAAGGCACCGTCAGCTGGACAGCAAGGCAGATATCCAGTAAAAGGGTATTAAAATTATTATTAATTCATGCCTCAAAGCCCAGACAATGCATTAAGCTATGGGTGTCCTGCACTGCAGAAGATCTTTTAACCAGACAGAAAATAGCAGTAGCACAAAACACTGCAAGTGGTTAAATTACAGAGCAAGCCGCAGAGTCGACATGATTGATTAATCTCTATCAGAGCATCAAGAAACTATGAAACAAGCACACACTCTGGTGGGCTTTATCTCCCACACAACCAGCAGAAATATCAGGTTCATTTGCTGTTTATCAGGAAGGTGGTTTGTATGCAGCCAGGGTAGCGGCACAGTTAGGAATCCATGCAGAACGCTCCCTGAGATATGTGTCCAATACTGCAGACTGGTGATGGAGACACAGTGTCAGGCCCAGAGGATGGAGCTCCTCAGCTCAGGCAGCTCTGGAGCTGCTGCATCTTAGCAAGGCAACTGCAGATCTGAATTCCTAAAGCAGCAGGGGTTTCAATGGAAGCAAAGGGGAAACTGCAATTCCCCTAGGGCAGCTCTTTATTAGAATCTTGGTACCTGTTGTCACTTGGTGACACATTCAATAGCTGAGTAGAAAGAGACATTTTAATACTTAGAGGAACAGCTAATCTCATGGAGAGCAAAGGGAATTTTCACTTGCAGCCTGCTTCTTGTGCTACATGGCCCCTCCACACTTTGGCTGTGCAGGGAGCACTTCCAGGCACAGTGAAGACCAGAGCATGTGCTGGAAGTTTCTTGAGTGTTCCAGTGGGTCCCCACTGGACCCCCTCCCCTAGAGCTCCTCCAACCTGAGTGCACTTGTTCTCAGCAGAGCGACAACAGTACCAGCACTCTAGATACTTAATGCATCAGGTTGGTGAGAAGACATCCTGGAAGCATTACTGAGGCTGATACAGAGCAAAGATTTGGAGGAATTTTCTGGATCTGCATGCTAAATGTAGAAATATTGCAGAAAGAAGGGTTTGAGAGCTTATAGGCACTGAAGAGAGCCTACATTGTCCTGCACAGCCTCTAATTAAAAACTCTGCTTGGGTTATCCTCTCAGTGGCATGTCATTATTTCCAGCCAGTCCCAGAAGGTGACAAAGGATGCTCCTCTCCAGCATGTTGGTAGGAGGAGCTGTAATGATCCAGCATAGTACCAGGAACAGTGCAAAAGATATGAGTCTTGTAGTCTGCCCTGCTGTAGAGCAGAGCTGAGAGGCACAGTTGCACAGAGTGGAAGTACTGGCTTCTCCTTTGAGAGAATTCATACTCTGAGAACTCACCAGGTAATTTTTTCCCATCAGAATAGTGTGTATTGAAAAACTAGTGCTGAATTACAGTGGAATTTCATTGTAATTACTTAAGTCTTCTGATCACATGGTGAGACTGATCACAGTAATGTAAATGTTCAGTGAGTAAGAAGCTGATGATGGGAGGGCACAAATCCATGCAATATTGCACTGTAATGAGTGCTGTATCTGTTCTTCCTGATGAGTCAGAGCAGAGAAGGAAAGCACAGCAACCCCTCTGCTTCTCCCAGGCCACAGGAATGCCACGTTACTTCCTACAATCAAGCAAAATCCAGACAGACTCACAGCGACGTCCTGCCTTCTCAGGAGTTTCACCCAGAGCATGGCAAGGATCTGTGACCCAGTTCACTATTGTAAACTTTGTAGAGTTCAGATAGCATCTCTGTGCATGTACTGCTTTCACTCCAGACAACACTGTGGTTGTCTTAAGTAGAGCTGAGCTGGAAGTAAATTCCTTGTCTGATTTGCTCAGGACTGCCAGGAGTCAGAGCTGGGTCTCAGTTCTAGCATTGCAGTAAGGTTTAATCTCTGGTGGCCCAATCTAACAAGTGGGTGAGAACTTTGGTATCATCATCGAGATGACAGGTCCATGTCTGGCAGATGAGTCTGAGACGAGTGCCAGCTGAAATATGTCTTCTTGGAGATGATCTTTTGTACATGCACGAAGGATTAAGAGTTGCTAGAAACTGAAATTTTCCAGCCTGTGTTGAAGCTTGTTTCCCATATACAAGAACAAGACTGGGAAACCCTCTGTACTCTGCTGTAAAATTGCCTGACCAAGAAAAGAGGAAAGATCCTGCCAGCCTGTGAAAGAGATGGAGAAAGTACAAGAGAGAAGCTCATGCAGTAATTTTTTGGAATTACACATAGTGGCAATGGGAAATGCCTGAGGTACAGAGAGAACTTGGTTTTGCTGAAATGCCCACAGCTCTTCCCCATTTCCTCTGCAAACCCATACACTCTAGGAGGTCAGCAGAACCCAGTGATGAGCTGAGGGAGGATGAGCTCCTCAGCACGTGGACTTTCAGGAGAATGTTTGTATCCACAATGCATGGTGAAGGTGGGAATCTTCACTCCTCTCATTCTCAGCTTCTGTTTCACTCATAGGCCAAAGCTGTTCTTTTCTTTAGAATCATAGAACCACTATGGTTGGAAAAGACCCCTAACATCACCAAGTCCAACCATCAACCCATCCCCATCATGCCCACCAAACCACGTCCCTAAGTTCCTTATCACCTCCAGGGATGGTGGCTCCACCACCTCCCAGAGCAGCCTGTGCCAATGCATCACCACTCTTTCAGAGAAGAAAATTTTCCTAACATCCAACCCAAACTCCCCTGGCACAACTTGAGTCCACTACTTTTTGTCTTAGCACTGTTACCAGGAAGAAGAAGCCAACCCCCACCTCCCTCCAACCTCCTGTCAGAGCGAGTAAAACGCTCCCAGGACTTGGGAAGATGTCCTACAAAGTCTTCATTGGGATCCCTTCTTTCTTACAACAGTATTTTATTTTTGCCTGTGGAGGAAGGCTTCTGTGCTTTCATCTGTCTCTGTGTTCTTAGCCTTGTTCCACTTCTCCAGTCCTTTACCTATTTGGCTCTGGCTCTGTATACCAGGAGTAAAACATGTATTTATGGAATGTCATTTTCAAATTCGATCTCGCTAATTATTACCTTCATTATGAATCAGTCCTGAGGGAGAAGTTAAGGTTTTGAGAGCTTTCTAATCAAATTGTTCCAAAGCTCATTTTGAGATCTGTTAAGACACGCAAGGATTTTTCACCTTTATATACATTTTGAAATTGCTCTTAGAAATAGGACTCTTGAGAAAAATGAAGCACAGTACCGGATATACCAGGTAGGTCTTCCAAGAAAGGGGTGTAGAGGGTGGCCAATTAAAAGGTTTGAAGAATAAAGTTTTTCAGATTAGTTAAAGAAAATGAAGTGAAACAAGTTCTGTGGGTTCAACAGAGAGCAAAAGTAGCTTCTGGTGAAGGAAAGGAGTGAACTTGGAAATGACCTCAAGTGGCTATTTAATAGAATGATGACTCCTTGACACAAAGTCAGCAGGACTTTATCCTGTTCCAGGAGGACCATTTTGTGCAGTGAATTGGGAAGGAAAACATGCCATAACGGAGGAAGGTCAGCTATATATCAGGTCACCTTCCTTCGTAAAATGCTGCTTTGCCTGCTAGGGTGGGATTTTGGGAACCGACTTTGTTTCTTTCCAAGTGAATTCTGCACATCACCAGTTATTTAATAGCTTGCATGTTTGTAGCCATAAGGGAATGATGACCATATTTTTCCCTTTAATTTACAAGATTGTTTGTACACTGGGATGCCAGATGGCCTGAACTTTAAGTTAGGAGATAATGAAGTCAAATACCAGCCTCTCATCCTGAGAGGAGGAAAGAAAATCCCTCGGAATAGATGGCGTCTTGCTGAGTGCTCACAAACATCTTCGTGCAGGGCATAAAGCCTCAGCAGGGGCAGCAGTCATACCAGCTGGTTAAAACATCACTCCAGCCCTTCCTTATGTACAACTGCAGGCTTTATCGGTGAGCAGCAGCTGTAGACCCTCCAAATCTGCTATGGGAGGTGAAGTCCATGAGATACACTGTTATGGATCCCCAAAATCTGACTCTCAGGTAGCACGTCTTCTCCTGAGACATGCCCAGCCCTCCTCCAAGGCTGGAGCAGTCAGAGCAAAGGTCCCAAAGACGTCTTTCCTCTGCAGATGTGAACTTCATCATGATGAGCAACTTTTCCAACTGAGACACTGCTGTTCAGAAGTTGCATCAAGCTAATGGTGATCAACAGAGGGAGTAAGGAGAGTTTCTTAGATGGCAGATAAGGAAGGTGTTTGTGCCTGTGAGTACAGAAGCCCAGATGGATGAGTCAGATGCAGAAATCTGTGCCACTGTCACTTGACAGAGGACATTGCCCTTGCCCACACCACATGTTCCCCTCCAACCAGGACTGAAGCTTAACTGAGCTGGATGTTGAGGCCAAGCTTGGTAGGACCAATCTATAGGTATGCTGAATCAGCCCCAAAGGGCATCTCTGACTGTAGGGAATGAAATTTTGTCCTCTGAAACCAAATCACTAGAGTACTCCCTGCAATACTCCTTATTGCTAGACCTCATGCCACAAATCTCCTCACTGCCTTCCACAAAGCCTACTTAAGGACCGTCACTGCAGTACAGGAGGTAGCTGTCTTCAGACTCATCCTACGTTCCTCTCCCTTTCTTCCTGTATTGCTGCAGTTACAATTTGGTTTTCAGCAGTTTTCAGTGCTTGCTATGGGAAAACCATCGGCACTAATTGATAAAATGCTTTCATTTACTTGGTGACAGAATTATTAGAGGCTGATAATTGATGGAATGATATCACATGGCTTTTTTCCAATGATCACATTAATTATATATCCTTCCCGCTTTCTTGTCTGCAGCACTGTTGCTTCCATTCATGTTCATTTAACTAGATTGCACATTTCATTAGAAAACAATGAAGTATGATTAGATATAGGAAGAATCTCAGCCATAAATTGGTGCCTGAGCTTCACAATCTAACATTAGGAAGGCGATCATTTTTAGAAGTGCAATTTGGAGAAGGGGAATATTTATTTCATTTGGTCAATAAAAGGCCCAGGGTCCATTGAGCTGGGGAAACCATCCTGTCACTTCAGTTTGCTGCAGACCTGCACGGTAATGAGGTCATCACAGTGAAAGGTCCCAGCAGGAGGTCCATAGCTCTCCAAGCTCATTTTATTAATAATTAAGGAAATGCTCAGCCTTGGGAAGACACACTGTGTAGTGTAAAGGATTGATTACAGAGAACTGTAGCTCTGGGAAAGGGGCTGTGTGAGGGTTGGGACAACACTACGGTCTCGTCAGAAATTAAAGTCTGGTGTCTGAGCTGAGATTCCTGAAAGAGAAAATTGCTTCATGCTGTCAGTGATGAGCTCCACCTCAGGACACATTTTGTGAGTGTAACATCACAGCTGGGCTGTAGTCCAGCCCTGTTCTGCTCATTTCCCTTCCACTGCAAGGTTCACGTTACCCCTCAGCAGGTCAGCACTCAGAGATGCACTCCTTTTGGTTATCACGCACTGTGCATGGGCACACAGCTGCTTTACAGCTGCTGCTGCCCTTCTGCCAGCATGCCTGGATGGCCACCAGCCCTGTCCTGCCCTTCTTGGACCTCTGTCATTTCTGCTCTGTATATCCCATCCTCCCTGTCCTAAAAGTAGGGCAGAGTCTCCAGGATGCCTTGTTCTGTGCAGTTTGATGGAGTGTGGCTGTATGAGGAAAGATGCTGTGCTGTAGCAGGGGTACCTCTCCCTCAGAAGCATTAGGGGCCTGAAAGCTGCTGACAGTGGCCATAGGGTTATTGCTGCTCCCTGAGCAGCTGTAGTGCTGCTGCCCGTTGCAGCATGGGGTGCTCAGTTCTGAGTCATGCACAAAGAAAGCAGATATGCAGTGCATTCACACTAACTGGGAAGCTGAGCCCATCAACCCCATTCGTACAGGAGCACACAGCAGCTGTGTTCTGTGGGGAACTCCTTTCCAAACCACAGGAACAAAGCAGCAGTGTTTGTTCTGGTCTGGCAGTGGTGGCACAGGCTGGTCCTGCTCTGAACTGTTGCATTCCCAGCATGGATTTCCACCACGCTGGTCCCTGTAAGGATATATCCCATCCCTCATTTTGTTAGACATGAAAAACAAGACATGTTCCTATAGACTGGGCAGTTTGGGGGAGTCTGCAGTGCTGTTAGATACATCGATGTCTTAGAACCACAGCAAAGCCTTTAACTGGGTCCTGTGCCACCAGAGACAAAGAAGTGCTGACTTTGGGTTTCTCTCTCAGGGCTTAGTGGTTTTCTGCATTTTTAAGCACTCTGCTTATGCGTGAAGAAGAACAGATAGCATTTTATGTGAAGTTCTGTTCACTACAAAGTCCACAATGCCTCTGTCATGCTGCACTGAACCTCTTTCTCCCTTTTCTGGGCAGTGGAGTGAGTTATATCCACTTTCACTACACATGGAGGTCCCATCTACCAGGGGAAGTTACTCCAGTTTAGAAGAGTTCAGGGAAATGCTTTAGTAAATTAGGTCATATTTACAAAGAAAAGAAAAAAGACAGTGTGTCCTTCTCCACAGGGCTAACGTACTTGTACTGGGATCTGCACAGTCACCATACGGGCACTGTGGTGTGGCAACCTGCAAATCTCTGCTGCAAATGTCTCTTCTACTGAAGCATTTTCCTGCTGTTCCCTGAGACAATGGCTGTAGCTCCCAGCAGTCGTGGCAGAGGCAGAGCTCCTTCCCAAACAGCAGCACTCACTCAGCACACATCCCATAGGGAGGGGAAAATGCTGCTGGAGTCTGCAGGCAAGAAAAGCGCAGGGAATCCTCCAGCTCCTCCTTGGCTGCTATCTCTGTACTGCTGTGTGTGTCGTCTGGGGATCTGATGGAGAGCTGGGCTACATCTGGTGTGCTTTTAGGCTCGGTTCTTAGAAGGCAGTGATTACAGCTTTTATCTCTGATCTTGTCTTTCACTTAAAAAAGAACGACAAATTTAATTTTTAGAGCTCATGGTTAGTGAAAAATGAGCCGTGAAAGCATCAGAAGGCTTTGTGCATGACCATGGGAAAGCCAGTTTGGGGTTAAATCACAGAGAAATGAGCTTATGTAGTCGTAGGCCATTCCACAAGGAACTTGGAGTATTTCACAATCAGACGGTCATGAGCTGAAACTTTTTCCATTGCATTTTGTATGGAAGGATAGAAACTCACGAACTGCCTCCAAGCTATGGAACAGCTGTAGGTCCCTGCAAAGGCTGGGATGGCCAGCAGCAGTTGTAAGGCACGATGCTCTGCCTGCATTTAGCCACGGTCCTACCAGCACATGGAGGCAGGAAACACAGCTCTGCCATTTCAGTTCACTGGACAATTTGGGATGTGATGTCAAATCACTCCTAATTGAATTGCAGTAGATTTGGAGGCTGTTTTTCCTTTCACTTTCTTTGACAAAACCAAATTAAGCAAACTGGAAAATGTAAAGCGCTGCATTCTGAAGATGTCAAGGGAAACTGCTTCTGTTGTCTGAAACGAGAAAAAAGATAAATATATGTAAGTATATATGGGTAGGGAGGTGGTGGAGTCATAGCCCCTGGAAAGAGTGTTTGTAGTACCTAGGGACATGGTCAGTGGGCAGTAGTGGTGGTAGATGGACAACTGCATCAGGTGACCGTAGAGGACCTTTCCAACCTTAATGACTGTGGTTCTATGATGACGGAGCACGTGGTCTCAGCCTCAGCTTCTTTCATGCCCTTGGATGACTGCTGAAGCTGTTTCCACACAGAAGGGCCTAATCCTGCTCCTGCTGATGAAGCAGTGCATGCCATTAGCACTGAGCGGCTCACAAGCTGGGAATGTTGCCTGCTAAGCTCATCCTTCTCAGGAAGGACTGGGCTGGGTTGTGCCCTAATACAGGGACCACCGTGCCATGATCGCATCCCAGAGTCTCCAAGTCTTCGTACCACAATGTGGAACAGCCCATCTATTTACTGCTCTGATCGCCAGGCAATTTGCTGAGTTTGATAGGCGTGCTCACAAACGATTGTAGCATTGCTAATTCATTTACAAGTCACTGCCATGCCAAGACGAATGCTTCATTAGAGTCAGGGAACAAAACATGCTGCCTTATACACAGTCACTGTGAGCCACACTGATTTTGCATGCTGTATCATATTATGCATGCTATCCTGCTAATTCGATTTAGCATAAGTAAAAAAAGTTGTATAGAGCAGAAATTAAATCCAAATCCTAGTATACAAATTTTCCCTGTAGGGAAAACAGCTGTAGGATCTGTTTCCCTTTCAGCCATTCTTCTTTGTGTCATGACCTTTGCTAGTTTTAACCACCTTTGCTTCCCTGGGATCGGTTTACTCAACTGTAATTACAAATCATTCGGCCACCATGTTGCCTGTAGCTGTGGCTACAAATTGAGAAAGCTGCTCAGCAGCTGTATCAGTGCAGTTTGGCAGCGCTGTGCCTTTAAATCACACACCCATCATCCCTTCGATTTGTGCTGTTCGAGTCAAGTCGTGGTGATGTGCGTCAAGGAGAGCTTCTGGGAGTGGCAAAGGCTCCCAGACGTGGATTGGTGATGGGGAGCAGGGGAACGATGAAGGAAGGAAGATTGAGAAAGGCAAACAAATGAGGTGCGTGGCACTGTGTGCATCCCAAGCAAGGCAGTCCTGCAGGTGCAGTGCTGGGCTGAAAGCAGGGGTGGGTGCAAAGCTGTGCCGAGGGATCTGCGATTCCTCTAACACTCAGTCTGTGCTCTTTTCGATCTGCAGATTTTTTATTATATGAGCAATCCTGAGTGCACAGAACCCAAGCACAAAGGATCTTCCAGGGACACCTACTCATGAGATTAAGGAATTCAACACATTTAGTCAAAGAATATTTTTGCTGCCTGCATTTTGCTGCTGCTTTGGCTTGGGAGCCAAACATATGGCCTTTCCTACAATGGGAATGAGGACTCCCCTGATGGTTATCGCTGACATATGAGACAGGACAGATTCTAATTTGCAGTCCCCTGGCAGTTGGAGGCATCTGTGGTTCTGAGAGCCCTGGGACAAGGCAGAAAAGCTGCAGTGGTAAAGGGCACTGTAGAGGGAAGAAGAGAAGAACTGTAACTGTGCAGAGGAACTGAAATAAATCCTTTGGCTCAAAGTGAGCTGCTGCGATGGAGGCCCTAGCAATGGGCAAAGTTGCTGAGATAATGCTAAAAATACAAAGAACTAGAAAACTGTTTGGAGAGAGCTGCCTCTGAGGGATGAGATGTGTGACTTGACCTCTCCAGGTGGGCACTGGCTGAGAACCCAATGGGAGCATATGGTGGAAGAGTGCCTTTCATAGGCAGCTGTAGTCAGAGAGGGTTCACAGGAAGCCTTCTTCCTGGCTTTTCTTACTGAAGCACTGACGAAGCACCAGGGGAAAATGCTGCCAGGGCAGGGGAAAGGGCTGCCAGAAATTGGGTGCCCCCACCATGGAGGCACTCAAGGCCAGGTTGGATGGGACCCTGGGCAGCCTGATCTGGTGGGTGGCATCCCTGCCCGTGGCAGGGGATTGGAACTGGGTGATCTTTAAGGTCCCCTCCAACCTAAGCCATCCTGTAGTTGTATGATTCCATGAAGCAGACAGACCCTGCACAGCGATGTCAGCAGTCCCAGCTGGGTTCCCACTGGTGGGCACTTCTCAGCTCTACTCTGAATAAGGGGCAACAACAACCCTTCTTCAAGGGCTGCTGGAGCAGCAGTTCTCCTCAAGATCAGTTTTATAAAGTGTTTTGTAAGGTTTGGTCAGAACCCTGGTGGGACCTCAGGCATTCCATGTTTTGGCAGAACAAGTCACTTGGCATTCCTTGAACACATAGTGCTAATCCACATTACAGAAAACAACCCTTCCTTTTCGCCCCCTTTTGCGCCACTGACCCAACAGGCAGAATCCTGGCAGAGGCTGTAGAGATGCAGAAATGGACCTAGACCATATCATTTTAAAATTGTCTGTGATGCATTTGGCTCCTTCACCTGGAAGCAAACCCCTCCTGTTGAGCAGGACAGAAGTGCCTGGCTGTTCCCTTAATGGAATTAACAATGGCTTCATTCAAGTTTTTTTCATGTAGCCTGTTCAAAGCACAGTGCCTTAGGAGAGGTTTTTAGATTGGGAAATGAGTACTCAGACTTCCAGAGGCAGTGTGTGCAGCGATGAAAAAAAGCCAAGGCTTTATGTGCTTGGTTGAGGACGAGGCACGTCGTGGAGCTGAGGCACAGCGGAGCAGATATTCGTGTTGAGAAAATACAGCAGCACAGCAGTGAGAAGCCTTTACAAATAATGTTCCTCCCAGGAATGCCACACATCAGTCACACTGACTCTGGGTTTATAGACTGTGTGCTGTGCTGTCTTTAAGAACCAGATTACACAGACAGGAGTGGAGTAGTTGCACCAAATGCCACGGAGGTGGCTCCCTGTTGTTTATTCTGTTGCACAATGCTGGTACCCCTGGAGATAGAATAGGAGCAGTAGGAACAACCTTCTTCAGGGATGTCCATAGCAGTCACTGATCGGGCAGGTGGTCCCTCACCACATCCTGCTCTCTAACGTGGAGAGGAGTGGATTTGAAGGCTGGGCTGTTGGATGGACTGGGAGTTGTCTTGGTGGCAGCCAAGGGCTGTGATCCATGGCTCTGTGTCAGGGTGCTGAAGCCAGTGTCAGGGGCTCGGTAAGGGCAAGCGCAGGGTGCTGCCCTTGGGTGGGGGCAATGCCAGGTATTGATAGAGACCGGGGGAAGATGTGCTTGAGAGCAGCCCTGCGCAGAAGGACTTGGGGTCCTGGTGGGCGAGAAGCTGGCCATGAGGCAGCAGTGAGCGCCTGCAGCCCGGAAGGCAGCTGTGTTGTGGGCTGCATGAAAAAGGGGCGGCCAGCAGGAGAGGGAGCTGATCGTCCCCCTCTGCTGGGCTCCTGTGAGGCCCCATCTGCAGCGCTGCGTCCAGGCCTGGGGCCCCCAGCACAGGAGGGACGTGGAGCTCTGGCAGCGGGTCCAGAGGAGGCACTGAGACGAGCAGAGGGCTGGAGCAGCTCCGTGTGAGGCAAGGCTGAGGGAACTGGGCCTGCTGAGCTTGGGGAAGAGAAGGCTGCGGGGAGACCTCACTGTGGCCTTCCAGTGCTTGAAGGGAGCGTATGAACAGGAGGGAGAACGGCTGTTTGTGAGGGTGGATGGGGATGGGACAAGGGGAATGGTTTTAAAGTGAGACAGAGGAGGTTTAGGCTGGATATGAGGAGGAAGTTTTCAGCCAGAGGGTGGTGAGGCACTGGCACAGGTTGCCCAAGGAGGCTGTGGATGCCCCATCCCTGGCGGCATTCAAGGCCAGGCTGGATGTGGCTCTGGGCTGAGCTCTGGGGTGGGGGTTGGTGCTGCATAAACAACTGCAGGTCGTTGTAGCAAAGAGGATATGACACATTTAATAATTTAAATAATTTAATGTAATTGAACATAAAATAACATAAAATGACATAACATAATCTGATGGAATCCCACACTGTCGCCGTCCAAGGTGTTGTTGGTGGACAGCCCAGGTTTGGAGGGGTTGGGCTGGGGCCGGTGCCGGTGCCCCTGGAGCACTGCCGCTGCTCTGTGCGAGGGCCGGCGAGGAGCCCGGGGCTACAGGTAGCCTGATTTGTTGGCTGTGTCTCCTGCTGTGGCCGTGTCTCCTGCTGCACCACGTGGGCCGGTTTCTGCCGATGCTCCCGTGTTGGCTGAGCCCACCCAGCTTCGCCTAGCGCGAGCGCTTTTGTTCTGGAGCATCCTGGCTCTGCGGCAGCTTCCTCTTGGTGGCTCGGATGCTGCCAGCGCTCTGCTGGTGCCCGCTGGGGGTGCAGGCAGGGGCTGGGCACTCGGCCGCGTCCTCATCCGTGCCCGGGATGTCGTCCGGGACCTCTTTGGGTGCCAGTTCTGGAAGAGGAAGAAAATCGCCACAGGGTTAAGGCCAGCTTTCCCACAGCAAATGGGTGCAAACGCTCCCCCGCCAGCTCTGCTGCCCCCAAACTCACCGCTGTTCATCCAAGCCAGGAGGTCACCGATGTCGGTGATGTCCTCCGGGATGTCTGCGCTGGTTGTCGCTGCTGGAAAGCAAGAAAATGCGCCGTGAGGCAATGCCATCTTTCCCACAGCCACCCGGTGCGGCCAGCCTGCCGCCCGCCCTGCAGCCCCCAGACTCACCACCTGATTCCAGCGCTGCGATGCTGCAGCTGAGCGGAGCCGCGTTGGGATGGGGGCACACGCCGATGGGTGCTGGCTGCCCCTGGTCCTCCAGCTCCTCGGGCTGCTCTAAGATGGTGGGCAGGGTGCCGGGCACGAGGCGCACCCGCTGCTGCACCGGAGGTCCTTGGAGGACAGTGGAGGGGCCGGGCTGGCTGGCAGCCTGCAGCGGGCAGCTGCCTGCGGGCTGCGGGGGCTGCCCACACTGCTGGGGCTGCATCGTCCCTGCCACCGGGGGATGATCCCAGTAGTGGGCAGGGGCATTGGGGGGAGGCATACCTGGCTTCATGCCCCCGGGTAGGAGCAAGAGCAGGGGTAACTGCTGCCACCCAGGTGGGAGATGTTCCAAAACAGTGAGCAGCCCCTCGGGAGTGAGCTGAACCACAATGGGAGGCACCCCCTGAGGTGGGAGCTGACCCACGGTTGGGGGCTTCCCCCCACGTGGCCGCTTGCCCACAGCTGGGGCCTTCCTCCCACGTGGTTGCTTACCCACAGTTGGGGGATTCCCCGCAGGTGGGAGCTGACCCACGACTTGGGGCATCACCCCAGCGGGCAGCTGACCCACAACTTGAGGGACCGCCCCAGGTGGGAGCTGCACCACTGTTGTGGGCATCCCCCCAGGGGGCAGCTGACCCACAACTTGGGGGAGCACCCCAGATGGGAGCTGACCTACAACTTGGGGGAGCACCCCAGATGGGAGCTGACCCACCACTTGGGTTGTCACCCCAGGTGGGAGCTGACCCACCACTTGGGTTGTCACCCCAGCAGGCAGCTGACCCACAACTTGAGGGACCGCCCCAGGTGGCAGCTGAACCACTGTTGTGGGCATCCCCCCAGGTGGGAGCTGACCCACAACCTGGGGCAGCACCCCAGGTGGGAGCTGACCCACAACCTGGGGAACCCCCCCAGGTGGGAGCTGACCCACAACCTGGGGGACCCCCCCAGGTGGGAGCTGACCCACCACTTGGGTTGTCACCCCAGATGGCAGCTGAACCACTTGGGAGATCCCCCCAGGTGGCAGCTGAACCACTTGGGGCATCCCCCCGGGTGGGAGCTGCACTCCCTGTGCCTGGACACCTGGTGCCCCAGGCCAGACAGAAGCCTGAGGCACCACGTAGGTGACACTGGGGACAGAGAGGGTTTGGGTGGACACTGGCACTGCTCCGCTGCTGTTGGTCTGCATTGCAGCAGTGGCCAGTGGACGCACAATGGATCCAGGGATAATCGCGTCAGGTGTCGGAAGCACCGTCGGCATCCGTGGAGAAATTCTCTCTATGGAGAAATGCCCAGATGGGCGCTGGGTGAGATCTGGGGCACTGGCATCCCCTGGAGGGCCGCCGTGCCAGGAGCAGAGGGAGCCTGCTGCCTTACCTGCCAAGGTAGCTCGAGAGTGGCAGTGGGGGGTTCCGTGACCGCTGGGGTCAGCCCCTCTCCGCTGAGCTCACAGTGCGCCTCTGTGACACGGTCCCGTGGTGACACAGGCATTGCTCTGTGCCTGCCCCGTCACCACCGCTTGCTGTGGCCACTCAGCACCACAGTGCAGCCTGCCGTTGTTTCAAAGGAGATTATAAAGAGGAGGGAAACGAAGTTTTTGTGTGGTGATGGTGATTGGACAAAGGGGGAATGGTTCTAACGTAAAGGAGGGGAGATTTGAGTTAGCCGTGGCGTGGGATTCCGTCCCAGTGCAAGGGTGGAACAAGGCCGAGTCCTCCTGGTGTAACTGAATGCATGTAAATCCGTGGGGCGGGATGATATCCATCCTGGGGCTCTGAGAGAGATGGCTGATGTGGCTGCCGAGCCGCTCTCCATCGCATTTGAGCAGTAGCGGCTGTGCGGTGAAGTCCCCGGTGACTGGAGAAAGGGAAACGTTGCTGCCATGGTTAAGAAAGGGTGAGGGCGGTGAGCCTGAGCTCTGTGCCTGGGCAGATGATGGAGCAGATCCTCCTGGAAGCTGTGTTAAGGCACATCCAGCAGCAAGGAGTGATTGGAGACCGCCAGCGTGGCTGCGCCAAGGGCAGATGGTGGCTGAGCGATGTGGCGGCCTTTGATGGTGGAGGGACGGCGTTGGTGGACGGGGCACTGAGATGAGCAGAGGGCTGGAGCAGCTCTGTGTGAGGAAAGGTTGAGGGAACTGGGCCTGTTGAGCTTGGGGAAGAGAAGGCTGCAGGGAGACCTCACTGTGGCCTTCCAGTGCTTGAAGGGAGAGTAGAAACAGGAGGGGGAACGGCTGTTTGTGAGAGTGGGTGGTGGTATGGTAAGGGGAATGGTTTTAAAGTGAGACATTAAATAATTTAATGTGAATGAACATAAAATGACATAAAGTAACATAAGATAACATAATCTGATGGAGTCCCACACTGTTGCCGTCCAAGGTGTTGTTGGTGGACAGCCCAGGTTTGGAGGCATTCAAGGCCAGGCTGGATGTGGCTCTGGGCAGCCTGGGCTGCTGGTTGGCGACCTGCACACAGCAGGGGGTTGGAAGTGATGATCGTTGTGGTCCTTTTCAACCCAGGCCACTCATTCTGTGATTCTATGATTCTGTGATCTGCTTGTAATCATTCCTCAGCACAGGAGTCTGCACTTGGGTATAGGGTGCTGGGGCCAATAATGCACATGAATTTTATAAAGGTATTTTGCCATGGGTACAAACTGTATGTACTGCACAGATTCTGATGTGGAGTCTGGCGGTCTGAGCGTACGACTACATACACAGTGTTCCCAAAGTGTTTGGCGATGGGAGGCTGGAAGCGCCTCAGTCTGCAGCTGGAAACGAGCCCTGCCATCCAGGCAGGTCTTGAACATCTCCAGAGCAGGAGACTCCCCCACCTCCCTGGGCAGCCTGTTCCAGTGCTCCTCACCTCACTGTAAAGAAGTTCTTGCACATATTTGTGCAGAACTTCCTATGCTGCAGTTTCCAGCCGTTTCCCCTTGTCCTGTCTCCACTCACCACTGAAAACAGTCTGGCCTCGCCATTCTGCCCCCCACACCTTAGATATTTATAGACCTGGATCAGGTCCCCTCTCAGTCTCCTTTTCTCAAGGCTGAACAGACCCAGTTCACTCAGCCTTTCCTCATAGCAGAGATGCTCCAGGCCCCTCACCATCTTTGTGGCCCTCCGCTGGACTCTTTCCAAGAGATCCTTGTCTTTTTTGTACTGGGGAGCCCAGAACTGGACGCAGTGCTCCAGATGAGGTCTTACCAGGGCAGAGCAGAGGGGGAGGATCACCTCCCTCGACCTGCTGGCCACGCTCTTTTTAATGCACCCCAGGATGCCGTTGGCCCTCTTGGCCACAAGGGCACACTGCTGGCTCATGGCCAACCTGTCATCCACCAGGACACCCAGGTCCCTTTCCGCAGAGCTCCCCTCCAGCAGCTCATCCCCCAACCTGTACTGGTGCGATGTGTCCTGGGCGATGTGTTGGACTGCAGTGAGGGCAGTGATGGGCAGCTCTGGCTGCAGGGCCACTGCTGGGGAGCAGGTCAGGAGAAACGTGAGGAGCAGAAAAGAAATATGTGCATCTTTTTCAGATTGCTTACCCCAGCATTAAAACATCAAAAAGTTGTTCCCCAAAACACATGAAATTTTAAAAGACACTTCTTTTTTTTACTATATAAAGCTGCTGAGTTTGTGCATACTGTGCAGTAATCTCTCTCCAGCTAACAGTACCGAATGCTGACATTTGTTAATAAGGCTGGATTACTCGTAGAGTAGATGGAGTCAAGAAGACGGGGTTTTAAAAACCAGCTGCAGAAAATACTGCATTTTCTTGGGCAGAATCGTGGAATTCAGTACCATTTTATTGTCTGTAATCAAAGCACAGAGCTATTGTGATGCAGTAGGCAGTGCCACAGCCCTTGTGCCAGGCAATGCCAAGCCAGGCTTCCTAAAGAGCTGCAAAACCATTTTAACCAGACAGGCTCAGAATTGGCCATTGCACTTTTTTTTTTTTTAATTGAAACTTATATTTCATCACTCACAAGAGACATGAAAAATCAATTCTGCAAGACATATTTTTTAAAGCAACATATAATTGCTTGCAAATAGGGACTTAGACCAGAAGTGCCTCCTTCAATTATACAGTGACGGTACTACAGAATTAGAACACAATGTATATTACTTTCTTGGCAAATCAATAAAAAATGAATAAACAAACAGCAGTAGATTGTGCTCATGCTGATGCCAAGTCCACTCTCAGAATGAAGTTTTATAGGTCTTATAAAAACCAAGTTTATATGATGGCATTTTAATTAGAGCAGCACTTCCAGTGCCTCTGTGTATTTATGTAAATTGTTGGTCTCTGTAGACGGGACAGCCAGGCTGGAATTGCTGCTCCTGCTGGCACTTTCTGTAGCTGTAAGAGAGCTGCTTTCTCACAATTTGAGCTTCTTCGAGAAAAGATGAGACAGAAAATGGAGCTGGGAGTGAAGATTGGGTGAGAAATACTGAGATGTAGATGTTTTTCTTTTCCTCTCCGAAAACAGAAGAAATAAAAGATATTTAAAAATATTCATTGTGACTGACAACAGAAATTTGGGACGGATCTCGTAGCACTCCTCTTCCAATCTTTGAAGATATTTATTTCACTTGCAGTGTTTCACTTTTATTTCACTTTTCATTATATACAAAAGTTTGGAATAAATGTCATTTAGAATGAAAAAAAAAACAACACCCAACCAGATCTTTTTCAAAATCTGATGAGATTTTAAAGAGTTTATGTCTGTTTGACATTAAAGGAGTGATTCAAGTTTGTCAGAATTATCTTTTCTCAGAAATCCTCGTGTTTCAAGAAGCCATCATTTATCACCTGTAGTAAATGATGGGAGAACTTGGAATCATAAACTCATAGAATCAATCCTTAGAGTTGGAAGGGAAATTCGAAGGCCATCCATCCCAGCGAACAGGGACGTGCACAGCTAGACCAGGCTGCCCAAGATCTGGTCCAGCCTGGCTTGAATGTCTCCATTCAACTCTGTGCAACCTGTTTTGAGCACTTTGAGCCCTGGTTAAAGATAACATATAACAGCATTGCATTTGGTGTGCTTTATCCAGAATTTGAACCAAAACTTTATCCTAGGTAAAGGAGCCCAGATCTTTAAAAAGGTCTCCTCAGCTCTATTGGGAATTGATTCCTGTTTCCGAAGAAAATAATATTTCCAGTTCTAGTCCTACAGATGCACCTGGAGCTTATTTTGTTGTAGTAGAAAGTAGTAGTGTGCAGGGTTGAGTGAAAAGATGCATTTGCACCACATTAACAGACAGGCGTTTCATAGACTCATAGCATGATTTGAGTTGGAAGGGACCCTCAAAGGCCACCTGATCCAATTTCCTGCACTGAACAGGGACACCCACAGCTCCATCAGTGCTCAGAGCCCCGTCCTGCCTGACCTTCAGCCACAATGTCATGCAGAACAGCCAGGCACCCAACAAGAGAGAAGACTTTTTGGCAAACCCAGTGAATCCAGGTCGTTGGATGTGTTTTGGCATGAATTAAACATTTTAACTGCAGGCATCAATCTAAGATTTTTCACTGGGTTTGTAGAGAAAAAGAGACTACGATAGGACTTGGGAAAATAGATATTCCCGTGGACATCTGCTATTTCCCTTGCCCTGAAGCGTCAGGCACCTGCAGAGCTGACTGTACCTGCTGCTCCTGGCTTGCAGAGGGCAGACTGGAATTTTTTCCACAAACAGGTGGAGGGATCCAGGATGGGGCAAAGATGGGACTGGACAGAAGTCTCGTGTTGAAGAGAATCCTGATGGTTGCAGGTCAAGAAAAATAGCTGATGAAGTATAGAACCTCTTTGGAAACTTATCTTCTCTGAGATGTTTTGGGCATAAGACATCATTTAACAAACCCTTGCCCCCCAAAAACAAACACAATAGCCGCCAACACATCTTTTTCTTCTCAGAAAGAGTGGTGATGCACTGGCACAGCTGCCCAGGGATGTGGGGCAGTCAGTGCCCTTGGAGGTGTTCAAGAATTGTGGATGTGGTTGATGGGCATGGTGGGGTGGGGTTGGCCATGGTGATCTTAGTGGTTCTTTCCAATTGTCATGGTTCTACAATTCTACATAGCCCTGGAAATGTCAGAATGTCTTTCCTGGGATTTTGAGCTGGAAAACGATCAGATTCACTCAGATCAGCCAATGTGCAATTGAGGCTCCCTACATTTGGGAAGTTTCCTTGGCTGACACTGAGGGCCAGCTCACGCACTGGGGGCAGGCGCTGCACTGTCCACCAACATCACAGAGCTGCTCCAACACCTGCAGTTCTATCGTGTTTTGTGGGTGCTGGAAATGCTCAAAACTTTGCCTAGCCCATTCCGGTGCCTCTTCTGGCAGCAGCTCTCCATGCACTGGCAGCTATCCAGTAATAAGCAGAGCCTTTTCCTGAATGTAGAGAGTGTGCTGGAGTGCTTTCTCCTCTGAACACTCTGTCTGCCCCTCTTGCAATGAGAGTTGCCTTTCAGGCCAGTTGCATAACAGGCAAGGTGCAGATTTAAATGTACAAATACCTAGACAGGCAGAGTGAAAATCTCACAACATTTGATTAACCTGAATTATTTGCTTTCATAAACAAGTAGGTTTTGAAGATCTCTCCAGGACTGCAAACGATTTTGGCAATTATCTCAGAGAGATAATTACAGATTTCAAAGGAGGATGCTCTAACAGGGATAAGGGAGGATACAAGGTGACCTACTGCAGTAATCCACCATGAAGATTAGGGAGGAAGACATCAAAAGGAGCTGGGTTTATTGATGCAATTTCTATTAACAGGATTAGTGGTGATAGCAGAAAACTACCCTAGAAGGAGACATCTCAGAGATATGGAAACCAGGGGTGTATTTACTGTCCTGGAACCCATCATGTCTTTAGGCACCTCCACCTGGGAGAGCTCAGCACCGCTCTTCAGTCCTCTTCCTCCAGAGGAATCTCTGCAGCTCCACGATGGTCTGGCTTAGGATAAGTGATGAGGTGCTCACCACACCGTTCGTTTTTATCTGTCAGTTCTGTGGCCACAGGGAGTCTTCCTGGGGATGAGATGTTGTGAACACGTTTCTGTAGTAGAGTTTTCCATGAAACGCCTGAGAAATGTCAGTTCTGTTGGATTGCAGATTGCCCCTTCCTGGGTTTGCTCCACGTATCTGTGTGCACTCGTTTGTCCTTCCAGAGGCTTTAATGAAGGAAAAAGTGCCTTGTGTTTTCTTTTGTTTTGTTGAACTAGAGGGGAAACCATAGAAGCATAAAATCCTCTTGGCTTTTCAGGAGAGTGAACTGATAGAAAGAGGAACTGCCTTGTTGGAGATGTGTGGGTTCCTGGCAACTGAGGGATTTTTTAGCCATTCATGCTGTGTGTTCTGCCAACTAACAACAATTCTTATTCTTCTACTAGTGAAGCTGAGTGTGAACACACATCTCAGGCCCACACAAACTAGTTTTTTTTTTTTTCCTACGGCAGACCCTTCTAAAAGTACCCAGCAAAGCAGTTCCTGCTATTGGAACTCTGGCCATGAGGTCATGAAACGCCAAACACGATCCAGAGGAGCATCCACCATGCCTTGGCTTTCCAATCTGTCCTTCATAGTAAAACTCCCAACAAGCAGTGATGAGAATTGTAATTTATTTCAGTCTAGGGTATTAAATTTTTACCAATAATTCCATTTTTTTTCCCTTTAGAATACTTGAAAACATCTGATAAAACACATGAATCATCCTCAGTTTAGGGTATGGTCCCCCAAAGCAAATATTGATTTAGGGATATGGTGCTGTGCTCAGAGAGTCTCTGATTAAATTTCCAGATTCTGTGCTGAAATGTAAATGATAGATGGCAAAGAATAAAGGTGTCAGTGTGGGAAATGGTCAATACATTTCCAGGATAAGTTTATGTAGAGGGAAAATTGACTTTTTAAACAATAAAAATTTTCACAAGCTAGTGAAAAAAAAAAAAAAAAAAAGTGCTATTGGAAATTGCTTTGATTTCAAATTTCTTTTCCTTTATCTGATATCCTCTGAACAAAAACTCAGTTACTGTATGAAAAAAAATATTTCTTTCCTACTGCTGTCCCCGTGATGTTGTATTCTAGATTAGAGACCTTTGCCAAAAAGCCTCAGATAGTTCCATCAAGGAAAGAAGTGACCCCAAATTCCCCACCTCCAAGTTCAAATTGGCAAGAAAATGTCCAAGGGGCCTTAAAAATAATAATAAAAATGACAGATGGGTTTGCCTCTTAAAAAATACCACCAAAACCAAGCAGAGTCCATAATGGCCATTGATGGGTGGGACAGTCAGCTGAGATGAGTTTGCTGCTTCACCCAAAGCTGCATCTGCTGAAAATGAGATGAAATCAGCGTGGCTGTAATTGCTCCCCAGCAGAAGGAGAGATCCAAAGGCTGTGTGGCTGGTAGGTGGATGTTTGGAATGGATGATCTTGGAGATCTTTTCCAACCTTGGTGGCTCTATGACTTTATATGTGCCCTCCCAGTGCTGTGCTGGCCATCGGAATACTTTGGTAACAGTCTCGCTGTTCAGGAGCTCAGGGTGCAAAAACAGTACCATCAGTATCTTCCACTCATCACAACTTTTTCCATCTGCAAGGTGACTGAGCACCAGTGAGAAATTATTAACAGAGGCAGTGTGTCAAAACACCTCTTACACACTGCCTGTCTCTGGGATGCAGGGACAGACAGACAGACCTGCAGGGCTGCTCCTCTGGATCCTGCAGTCCCTCAGGAATCAGAGCTCGTGGTCCTTGGAGGTCTAGAGATAGTTCTCAAGGAGGTCTAGAGATTTGGGGTCTGGGTTTTAGAGCTCAGCAAGCATAGGGAGTGCTTCCTTGTACGTAGATCACTCCAAAAGTAATGCTTCCTATTTATTTCCACAGAATCTACAACAGATACAAAGAGCACAATAGCACTGATGGATAGAGCAAATTCTCAGCTACAAAGCATTAATTTTCAGTACACCATTAGCTATGCATTTTTGCCAGCCATGAGTAAAGAGCCTGCACACGGTGCTTGTAGATGTCTTTACCAGTGGAAGTGACCCAGTGTCACTGTCACCACTGAAATGTACCACCCACCACTTCACTGTGCTGACACCCATGCCATCCTTTCAGCAAGTGTCGATGAATGTCGGTGGATGCAATTGTTTCTGCAGAGAGGAATTCAGTTCCACTCCTTAGGTTCATCTGCACTGCCGTGTCTCATGGCATTTTGTCAGAGTGCCCCCCTGTTGCCACATGGCAACAACACATAGTGGGATATCGGAGGGAAGGTTCAACCTTTACTGCCATCCCACCAACATCCACCTCTGATGCCGTGGGCCAACATCATAAAATTGGAAGCATTACTTTTGGAACAGCCCTTGTATATCATCAAGGTCAGTTTAGAAGGTGGAGATTTCACCTGCTGCAGTACCAAGTCCGGCTGCAGGATGAGTTTCCCCTCCAGCAGCAAGCCAATATAATGATGCAAGCAGACATGCTGCCAGCCTCACACCCAACTCATCTCTCCTGCCTGCTGCACTGCCTGCCCTGGGAAAGAGAGCTGCTAAGAGCAGCCCCATTGCAGGAGCTGTGCAGATCACCCGGCATCAGCTCAGGGCAGGATCACACGTGCTCCGTGTCGCCATCCCACCCCATCGCCTCGTTGGACCCCTGCACCCCTCCCCAGACCCGCACAGAACTGACTCCCTTGCGCTGATGTGATTCTCTGAATAATTGATGGTCCAGTTTGCTGACTGAACTGAAAAATTGCTTTTTTGGGTCAATCCAAAATGAAATTCTCTTTTCTTTCTTTCTTTCTTTTTTTTTTTTTTTAATCTCCCTTGAACCAAGTTCAGAAAAAGAAGCCCACAGATGAACATATATAAGAGTAAATCGAGCATTTTGTTTTTGAAGTTCAGTTAAAACACTTTCCTGTGTCCTCTTTGGTTAAAAGAGGCTGAAGAGGAACAAGGGGAGAATAAGGAGAGACAGGAAATGACCAGGTTATGTCCCTGGAACCTGAGGCTCCGTGCTTGGCCACCCACAGCCTGGGCTTATGCGATGTGACCTTATCAGCAGTGTGGTTTCCTAGAAAACTGCAAGGCACAGCTGAGCTCCACAGCATCCTTCACTGACTTAAAGCCTTGTGAGAGGAGCCTGACAAAAAGGATGTAGAAAAGATGGGTGGAAAGGGCACAGGCATGCAGTTTCCTTCAAAGCAAAACTCTTTGCTTCTGCAAAGAAAGGCTGTAAGGAACAGGGCGTTCAGGGAGATTGTGGGTGCCCCATCCCTGGAGGTGCTCAAGGCCGGGTGGGATGGGCCCTGGGCATCCTGATTAGTGGTTGGCAACTCTGTCTATGGCAGGAGACTTGGAGCTAGGTGATTTTTGAGGTGCCTTCCAACACAACCCATTCTGTGATTCTATGATTCTATCAAAGAGATGAGCTTCCCTCTCCCTGAAACAAGACAAATGCTAAGCTGAGATAAGAGGTGAACTTAGAATTAAAGGCAATAAGAGAAGACACAAAACAGAGTTAGCTGTTATTTATATCCCACTGCAAAGACTCCTGCTGAGTTTGGTGCTGAACAGACACATCATGAAAGGCCTCTTGCTTTTATACCTAAAGCTTCCTGCTGCATAAGAACCCAAGAATATTGACCCCCTTAATCATGCTATAATGGCATACATATTGGCAATCATTGAGGTAAACAACAAGGTTTATGGACCAAGGTGCAGAAACCATCTAGGTTTACAGAACCAGAGGGCACAGCAAATCATGTTTCATGAGACAAGCTGTCAGCGCAGACTTTTATCACCCACCTGATCCGGTGCTGCCTGCCTCGAGCTTTCAGGCACAGGGACGTTTTTCAGGCACATCCCCTCTCTCAGAGCTCTTAAGCCACTGCTGGAGCTGCTCTGGCTGTGGCTGAGCCCATTCCCCCTCGCTGCCCCATGGCCACATGCCATCACAGCTGTATGCTTTTCAAACACCCTGTGTGCATATTCACTTACCTATTTACATGCTGTTTTGGGAAGCTTAGATAAGCTCCACTGCACGCTTTGCTTGTGTGTACACATAGGAAATAGTTCTGGGTCATAATCTGTTATCTCTCAGAGCCCAAGCCAACCACAATGACTGAGACAGTTCCAAGGGAACATTTTCCCCAGGCACTTTATTTGATAATTGTCCACTATGGGGTTCCTCATCTGTTATTAGGCCCTGTCTGGACCAGGAGCCAAGTTGGGAGGGTCCCGCTGTGATCAGGTCTGGTGCTTTCAGTTAGCAGGGTTCCAGCATGATTACCTTTTCTGAAGTCTTTCCTGCTCTGAGCAGACATTCCTGCTTGTCACAGCTCTTCCCAGGCACTCACCACTCACTCCTTTTATTCCATGTAGGAGTGGGATATGAGGATGCCTCAAAGCCTCCCACATCCCTCCTCCATCCAGATGCTCACGTGCATTTCCTGAATGTCTAAATATCACTCTGCAGAGCTTTTCCTGGTACTTTTTCAAGTCTGAGGAGACAGAGCACAACGAGAGGATCTCTGTCACTTTGCAGACCGAATCCTGCAGCTGCCCAAACACATACATAACTATATAAGTGGTGGCAGCTCTCAGTGTCAGGTATTTCATTTCCATGCACAGCCTCTGATGACGGACTGGTCACTATGGAAACTCTCCCAGCCTCCTTCCCTCACCTTCCATTACAGATTGTCACTATCTGTTTGCCTCCAGGGGCAGAGATCCTACGCAGAGATGTTCAAGAAGTTGGCCTGGGAGGTCTGGGGCTGCTGAAGGAGAAAAAGAGAGGATGCTTACATGCCTGCTTCCCTCCCTCCTACCCACAGCACATGTCCATCCTCCCTGCAAGAGAAAAAACCCTTCTGACTTAATGTAGATTCAGTAAGGGTCATGAATATTCAACAACCCCCAAACAGGAGAGATGGAAGCACTATGAAATTTCAGGTTGAATATTAAGCAATAATTCCTATTAATTAAAATTAGACTCCAAGGATTGGAACAGAGATTGTAGATGGAACTGAATGAATATTTAGCATCTCTTACTCGTAGGATTCAAATACTCACTGAGCTGTGTAATATTTGACTCTGACTGTCCAGAGCAGTAGTTTGAATTTAAAATATATTATGAGAATCATGCAAGAAGTGGCAGAAACAGTCCTATTATGGCTAATACATATGGTTAATACATTCTGCTTTCTGCAGAAAAAATAAAAGGTCCCAGATTTTTCTGTTGGTTTTTAGAATACTTTCCTGCTAGTTTTGTTTTCATTATTATGTCATTGCTAATATTGTTATTTTTACTTATTTAGTTGTTTTCCTACAGCTTCTACACAAGAATTGTTACTGTTATTCCCCACATTATTTATTGTGTGTAGTATGTAATCTGCCACCAGTTATTATATAGTGTCTGGGATGGATCCTTCAGTGAGGACAGATTCAAACTTCTTTCATTGAAATCTCTCTCTCAACCATTTGTAAATCTGCAGAAAGTAGGAATTCTGCACCACAGCAGAACATGCCTTTCCTAGTTGCAATGATTTGTCCTTGAGTCAGCCCAGAAATCTGGAGGTCCAGATTGCCATTCAGGTTGTTTAGCCTGCAGAAAGTTATAAAATATTCAGTGTTTCTTTGCTTTTGCTGTAATTTTTTGGGGGCGTTCACATTTGCCCTGCAGCCAGCATGGAGCATAGCTCCCAGTGCACCGCAAGGACCCAGCAGGATACGTCCTTCAACTGAAAGGCTTCGTGTGAAGCACCTTTAGGTAGTTCATTGGATACCAGTCTTTTAACTGTTGTTAGCAAGGCAAGGCCCAGAGCATTCCTCACTCCCACAGACCGAGCAGCACAGCATAACTGAGACACAAGATTAAGGCTTGTGCTGAACAGGGCGTCTGGAAGCCGTGCGGACATCAGATGTCATTTTCATCCATTGCAATCTCGGAAAGATTTCACCTGATTGGCCCCTGACCCTGCTTTGGTGCAGGCTGACAAGCCTTGAGGAGAGATGGGTGTTGAACCTGCCATGGAACAAAGCAGAATTAATCAGGAGAACCTCTTTGCGTGTGTCTCCTTTTCTCAAACGCTGCCAAACTACATCTCAGGTACGGAATTAATGAGATGACTTCGTACTGAAATCACATTTACTTCCATCAGCCCAGCTCAGCCTCACAGCATGTGTGGTAGCACCAGTACAGGGCCAAATCTCAGCACAACAGAGGCAGTGCCTGGGTTGGGATACGTAACCTTTGCCCATTCTTGAGTTTGAAGATCTGCCTACACTCATGTCATGACAGCTGGGTTACGATGGGTTAGCTGGCACTCTGGGAGTGACGCAGGGTCCCTCTCTTGCAGTGAAAGCCTCTGACAGTCCTTCTATTCTCAAGTTTGGACTTCCTCATTCTGTTGAATTGACCTCAACCCTGTTTGAGGGTTTTCATTAAACACAGGCAGCCTCCACTTGAAAAACTGCTATCCTGTGGTGAGCAACACACACATGGTGTAGCTCTGCGTTAACTGGTCTGTGGTCCTCCCCATGAGCCATCTAGTTCCAGTGGTGCAGAGCCCTACATTTAAGTGTTCCCAATCAGACAAACTGGTAATCTTCCCAGCAATGGCTGCAGCAAAAGACCCTGCTGTCAGAGCTTGCTAAAAGATGCACGTCCAACCCTTGAACTTGTCTGCTGCAACTCCCACTCACAGTCTGCAAAGCATCTTGAAAGCTTTTGTGAAAGCTGGTTAAGATCAAAGAAATTTGGTTGCATAAATCATAATATTTCTGGAATACTAAACTGCAGAAGAACGAAGGCAGCATTGCAAATGGGCAGAAATGTAAAGGAGGAAAGTTGAACAATTTCCCCTAATGGGCCCATCTCACTCTCACCAACCTCAGCCACCAAATGGCCAGGGCTGTGCTCACAGATGAGCAGCAGTGAGGGTGCAGTGCTATAGCTGGGCTGAGAGGGAATCCTGCTCACTGTGCCTGCAGGTAACCTTGCAAGCTGCTGTTTAGCCCATGCTAAAACAGAGCTATGCATTAGCATGCTGGATGCTCTTATGGAAAAGGTGACCCTGCTGCATTGAGCCCACGGGATTGACTTGATGTCTGTTTAACATGCTGAACCTTTACCAAGGTGGTGATCCCTCCCACCTCCCAGCACTGGTGAGACGCATCTGGGTCCGGTGATGAGCTCCATAGGAGAAGGGACATAAGGAAGATGAAGATGAGTCCAGAAAAGAGCAGGGGAGATGACTGAATGCCCAATGGAAAACAATTTCCCACCAGATTTTCAGTGCAGCGCTTAGTTCTTCAGAAATGATATGAATTTACTGGTATGGCCCAATGGTGCTCTGCATCCATTTCTGACCGTAGCAGACAATAACAGTGTCACTTCTGCAGGATTAAAGCAAATAATTAACTTGAGAGCTCTCTTAGGTTGGTACTTCAAGTAGATAATAGGTCATAGAGCCGAGCAGGAGATTACAAGCAAAAATGCAGTATTATTAATCCCAGATGTAGCATCAGTGTTTTACCTGTCCAATCACCTTGTATTACTATTCTGACTACCTCCTGAAAGCTAAAAATGCTCCAGGCAAACCCAAGCCAATAAATTGTATATAATAATGAAACACGTTTTGGAGAAATCAGTGATCTTAAGAACTGAGGCTGTCATAATAATTATCAGGTCTGTTCATAAAGAGACCAAAAGAGTTATTCTAGGCATGCAGACATCAGTGTGTAGGTATCAGCTGAAGCCACAGAGCCTAAATTTCCCATATTACCTACTCTTTCTGTGGGTTTTTTGGCTGAACATCTGTGTAAAACCAGTTAACTCCAAATTCCCTCTAAAGTCATAACTGCTCTGCGCATTTCTACCAGAGCCCAGTCAGACTCTGTCCCTCCATGAAATTATTCTTCTGTAGCAGGACAAAACCGAGAGCTTTCAGAATAAAGAACACAGAGGAACAGTTTGGATATTGGGAAAAACTTCTTCCCCAAATAGTGGTTGAGCACTGGCACAGGCTGCCCAGGGAAGTGGTGGAATCAGCATCCTTGGAGGTGTTCAAGAAACATAGAGATGTGGTATTGAGGGATATTTGATAGTGAGCAATAGTGGTGGTAGGTGGGCGGTTGGATTTGATCTTAGAGGCCTTTTCCAACCTTAATGATTCTATGACTATGATTTTAAGAGACAGGGTGGGATCAGCCAGGTCTCCCATTGCTTTGAGGAGATGTGGCTGCACTGCAGTAAGCTCTGGGACAGCCACAGCATGCTGGGTCTTCCAGCCCAACCAGCAGCCTTCCTCTGCTCTTAGAGCAGCTGTGCTTGAACACACAGGAGCCAACCTCCATGCTCCTTACTGAAGGTGAATAACCTCACCACGAGACTTGAAATACTGTCTCCGCTCAAGCTTCAGCTCAAGCTTCAGCTCTCTCTTTTCTGATTTTGGTCTAGAAATTCCATCTAGGTGCCAAGAGGTGTTTTCCAGTTAAGAAAGTGTTGACACTGGTACCTTCCCACAAGCAGCATTAGTTTAAAGACACCTACAGTTTTTGAGGGAGAGCTGATTCTGGAAAGGCTCAGTGCTCTGCTGTGACCCTGCACCCTGCTGTGAGCCAGCTGGGTGACATTTCCTCCCATGTGCTGGGCAGCATCATCCCTCTGTCTCTGGGCAGAAGGTGCTTCGTGCAGTCCTGCAAGTGACCGTGCTCCCTTGTCTGAGCACGCAGCAGCACACAGATTTAATTTGTCTTCCACAGACCTCGCTGATAATGATCTGCATACAAAGATTCATTAATAGGGCAACACACGATTTGCCCACATTAAGGAAAATGAGAGCAGTGTTGGTTACATTTGCATAGGCTGCGAGATCATTTTACTTTTAATTTACATTCCTACTGAGGACATGTGTGGATCTGCAGAAATGCAAATGCATTGGCTTTTCTTTTCTACAGGGGTGACTTTGTGAACTCAGAGCTTCCCAGAGCAAACTATCATGCTGTTACAATCAGACACCCCAGCAGAACTGTCTGAATGGGAAAAGAGTAGCTGAGGAGATCACCTTTTGTCTCTGGTGAGAGGACAGAAAGCCATTAAAAACAGTCAAATCCGAGAAACAGAACAGGAAATCAAAACATCTCTTGCAGTGTCCAAATAGCCCACTGAGAGGCTGCAGTGTGATTGAGTCTTGAGGGATCCTGCCAGCAAGAGTTCGACAATTTCCTTGACCCTGTGATCTGTTTGCACCAGACCACACTCCTCAATGAGGCAGTCACTGAAGCAAAATCCCACTTCAATTCCACCAGCAGAAAAGAAAATAAAATAATGAGAAGAGGAGTTGGTCTGGCTTCAGAGGGACAGAGATATATTAAGGTAATTGCTGAACTTAATACCTAAACCTGACGAAAGGCAGAATTCACAGTTCTGCTTTGAGCACACTCTGCACAGTGGGTGAAATTCAACTACATTGTGCTGTGGTGCTGTTGATTCAAGCAGGTATGTTTGACGTGCTCAAATATATTAGGGCTGATTTGAGACTAATTTGTCCAGGCTGATCTGGAGGACTATCTTCAGGACTGGGGAAGATGCATCGTGATCAGATCTCTCGATGTAGTGCAGCACTCAAGGTCGTTCAGGTTTATCTGTGACTGCAATCTCTGCATGCTTCATCAGAGTGTTTTCACACACTTCTTTTCAGCACCCAGCAAAGATCCTGGGCTCCCCCCGCTTTGTGAATACTTCATGGAGACAGAGGCATGGCCAGATGGCCATTCACCCAGCCTCACCTCACCAGGTATACACTAACCCTCTCAGGGAATTTGATAGGCACAATTTTTAAGCCAATGCTGTGCTTTTAAGGATATATATTCCCTGCTATTTAAATGTCACACAATAGTTTTCAGACAACTGGTGTCTGAGTGAATCATATCCTTTCCCTCATCACTTGTTTGGTGATGCAGAGGCAGGTTAACAAGAACCGAGCAAAGTTCTACCAGATGTTCTGTCCAAACACATGAAGTCGTGATAACTTGAGGTAGAAAAGAAGGAGGCAACAGCTGTTGCAGCTCAGAGGATCTATCAGTCTCCCTTAGGGAGCATCAGAAGACAACAGTCTGCTGGCTTTTTGGTTCTGAGGTCATTGAGTCCCTTCCAGTGCAATTAATGTAGCCAGGAGACAAGGAATGAAATACTAGCAACGAGACTCAGAGGGTTATGCCTTGTGCTTTGGGTTCAAGAAAAGCACGCCTTTGTACCGAGGCATAAAGGTTGTAAGGAAAAATTCACTGCTGTGCCAACTGTATACCATGACCACCCAGACCTCCTGCAGCGGGTGACACAAGGCTGGGGTACTCGATCAAATCTCTTCTTTTTGTAGGACTGCTTTTGGGCTGGCTGATTTGATTGAGTACCCAAGCCTTGATGGATGGAGAGGCACAACAGGGCTCTTTTCTGCAGGATTGTGCGTGTAGTGTTGTCTGGTCTGTGTCAGGACACTGGTTCTGCCTCTACTTGCAAAGAGTGGTAAGAACCAGATCTTAGTGCCATAAAACTGCAGCTAAGGATAGAGAGGACCCTCAGGGCTGTGCTGACTGGCCCTGACATCTCTAAAAAGATGCTGGCAGGTTTTTTTTCATTTTTTTCCCCTATCTTCATTTGAATCAGTGATTCAGTGTATTTCTCACTGCTAAGCCCACACAGTACTGCTGTCTTATTATCCGCCTCAAGAAATTGTTTTTGATCGGCATTGATTCGTGTTTGACAGAATTGTCACCTACAATACTGTTCATCAAGTTGTTTTCTCTAGGTATTAGTAATGGCCTTGATCTTATTTCGCACATCAGTTAGCAAGGCCCCAAAGTTAAATGCAGAGTTCTGCTATTTCCCGAAGCCAGGTGCTTGTCTTTCACAACTATATGGGCACTACTGGTGATCAACCCTCTGTTCTCACAAAGATTCCTAAGTTGTTAACCACAGAATCCTGCATTCAGCCTTCCCCTTCCACTGCTTGGGGTTCATTCTCCTCTTCTTCATTTCCCTCATTTTCATTCACTCAAGTCCAGTTTGTTCAGACCGGATTTTTGGGCAGCACATTTTCTTTTCCTCAGTATTGTCGACGCTCCAAAATGGCCCTCCAATCCACATATGAATGAACGTGAATAGGAATGTTTAGCCTTAGTCATTTTTTTAAAATGAAGAATTCTGTGATATTGTTTTCCACTGAAAATAATAGTTCATACTGAAATGTTCAGCCAACTCAGACTGTCCTGTTACTGCTTCTGGTTTATTGAACCACGTGTGCAAACCAGGAGGGAACTTACCAGAACAGCTTTCAGTACTGGTTATAAACTGGGAAGTGTGGAAGGAAGCCAAATACCCTACGGGGTCTCTTTGGAAGGATTTGGGAAGCAGCAAGGACAGTGGGAGGCAGTATTAGACCATAAGATGACAACGAATGAGAAAAGGTATCATGACCCACTAAAGACTGGAGAATGGCGAAGAGCAGCCACTGCACAACCCTCTATGTCGTGTAAGAATCTCTCCCTCATGGACTCTGGGAACTGCAGGATCACAGTGACTGCACCTCAAGAGCATCATGTCCCAGAATGGCCAGCACCAACAGGAGGGAGCCATGTGCTTCCCCTCCCACCCCAGCACACAGGGCAAGTGACACCAACCTCCATGTGACATCCTGAGCAGCTCCTGGGACAGTGCCGTGCTGCACTCTCTTGTCTCCCTCTGCAGAGTTCAGTGCTGTCATTTAGAATCACCGAATGGTTTGGGTTGGAAGGGATCTTTAAGATCACTCAGTTCCAACCCAGTGCTATAGGCAGGGACACCTCCCACTAGATCAGGTTGCTCACAGCCCCATACAGCCTGGCCTTGAATGCTTCCAAGGAAGGGACATCCACAACCTATCTGGGCAAATTTAGGATAGTGAAGGAAGAATGGTTGAAGGAGTGGAGAGGGTGAGGCAGAATGAAAGCCCAGAGAGGGTTGTTACTGGGGGTGCAGAGCAAGGACAAAGACAACAAAATGTATAAAAATATTTCCCATCCTAGATTCATTCACTTCTATCTTTTCTCTCTCTCTCATATTTGCATTTCTAACACAGTGAACATAGAAGAAGCTCTGATTTCCCAAGGACTGGCAGGCCCTTTATTTCCCAAGACATTTTCTGTTGGGTGGTCTGCAGAACCATGGCAGTGCTTGGTCAGGCATCAGTCCACTGCTGAGTATGTAGGAAATAAGATTGACTTTTACTTTAACTCATTAATTTGAAGAGACAGAGGTGTAGTAGGGCAAAACAGGAGCACCTTGCTTTGTAGGGCACATAGTGGCTAGGTGTGGAGCCCTGGCTCATCAGCTTGTGCTAATTAGCAGGTAACATTACTAGTAGACAGTTATCCAAGCTATCTTCCCATTAACTATTTTGAGAACCTTCAAGGTTTTAGTTCCTCCAGAGAACAACTGATGTGCATGTGTTGGAGATGTATTAAACCTGGGTATCTTTAACAGGCTCCCCAGACAGCTCTGAAGGTACCCAAGGCCAGGCTGGAAGGGCCCTGGGCAGTCTGACCTCGTGGGGGACAACCAGAGCATGGCATGGGATTGGAACTAGATGATATTTAAGGTCCCTTCCAACCTAGGCCGTTCTATGATCTTGTCGTTGATTCATAAAGAAGAAATAGCTTGAGGACATCCTTGCAGTTTTGTGGTTTAAGACTTCTGGTGTCCTCTCCACTTGAACTAGCTCCCTGGTACAAGAGGTCCTTTCAAATCTCTTTGTAGTGAGATCCTCCTATCTGCTGGTGCTCTGTGTTCACTTTTAGCAGACTCACAGCAACTCTCTCATGATCCACTTAAAAAACGAGGCATACTGCAATGGATAATTCCTGGAAATGTTTGTTTGATTGCATAGCTTGGCCTGGATGAACCTTGTATCTGAAGGGGTTGTGGAAAGCGTTTAATATTCCTTAACAACAACGTAATTTTGTTTTCCTAACAAGATTTAATAATGCATATGCTTCTGTGATTCTGCTGCTAATACAGGTTAAATACTGAACTATCTGAGATGCGACAATAGCGTTAGAAAAATGCAACAGGTTTATTTTCTGACATAAACCTCTGAGGCTGTCCACACTAACTTTAACTTGATGGAAAACTTAGTATGTGTGGAAGGTGTATGCACAGCTCCCAAGAGAAAGCCCAGTCCTTTTCAGGTCAAACAGATAACGGAGTTGCAGCCACTTAGTTCAGAGGGTAATGACAGAAGACAAGAAAGTGCCTGCAGACCTTTAGCTGAACTGCTGGATTTCTTTTGTTGCACTTACGATAACATCTTCCCTTCAGTTCTCAAGTGCTCTTGTCACCTGTGCTTATGAGGTGCCACGGGCTCGGAAAAACTTGGTTGGCGTGCAGTTTTGAACGGAGGCATCAGGAGATGTGTGCCAACATCCACAATGAAATAACACAGCTCTTCCTCTGAATTTAAACCAATCAGCCACGAAGTGAGTGAGAATTGTGAATATTAGAGCTGAATAATTTCTTGATTTGAGAAAATTGGGCTTTGTTCCACAATGAAATCAGAGATTCAGACAGCAGTGCATTTACTGAATATAAAGCTGGCACACACATATCAGGCAAGCTGCGATGAGATGACAGATCTAATAAATTGTTTCTCTAATAACTCAGCCCAGGCAGAGAGAAAAAAACAGCTCATCTCAGGAAAGCAATAAGGGCAATAAAGTCTCAAGATCCTCCATCCCTGGAGGTTTTCAAGGCGAGGAGAAAGACAAAGTTCACCTGATGTAACTGCAGCCATGCAGCAATTGGGATCCGAATGATCACCACAGAACTGCAGGAATTGGCTCCACGTGCCCATGTTTCCACTCTGGTCTAAATTGGGAGCCAATGTGCCTTCTGCCAATGGATCAAAATGAGACCTCGCTAACAAAATGCATTTACCTAAGATATGAATTACTGCCTGGAGGGGTCTGCAGAGAGAATGTAGAATCCTGGGTTTTATTTGGGTAGCATTAAGTGGTACACAACCCATCTGAGTCTTTTCCTAGCCGTGCAGTGTTTACTGAAGGAGTGTTCTGAGAGAAGAATTGTGCCTGGGTTTTACTCTGTCTTCTCTTATTGGGAGCTCAGCAGGCTCCTCTGCAGTGTCCCAGCTGTTTGTGATAGGAAGTTAATCTTTTAATGAGATTTTAGAAGACTTTCTTGCTAGTTGTGTGTAAGGAATCCAGAATCCCAGTGTCAGGAGCTTAATAAATAAGGTTTGTTGGTCTGGGGAATTCCACGGATCTGGAGCAAAAATTACAAGAGAATTTACTCATACATTAGGCTGTCTAATAGTCAGGAGCTTATTCTTCTGTGCAGTCAGTGAAGAGAAAGAAGCTCCTCTATTTAGCAATTCAGATCTCAAATGGAGCCTGTTTTCTGTTGCTTAAGCAGTTCCTATAGTGTATTGGCCTTGAGCTCCATTTTTATAGCAGAGACACTGGGAGCAAAACCAATACATACGTCTTTCCTTTACACTACTATTATACTGAACATGGAAATGGGTTCCATGGAACAATAAAATCATGCTTATTAAATATTATTAATCAGCTGTAAGCCCCACGGTGTCTTACTGCTTCACGCAGAAGGAAGTTTTCCACTTTGATATAAGATTAACTGGAAAAATTAATTATCTGCTGACTGTACCTGGTGGGCAACTGGGAGGGTTTCAAGAAGGAAAATTCTCCATGAATTATCCTCACTTTTCTCTTGTTGTTTTTCATTGAGCCTTACATTTTTCAGGTGAAATGGGAATTGCTTGAGAAGCATATTCCTTCTCCAGCTGCAGAGATTTGAAAGTTGCTGGCAAGGCACATGTTTCTTGTTTTTATTAGAGGGCCATTTCTATATCAGTAAGGAAATGCAGGCATGATGGACTGAGAGGAAAAATGAGGGTTCGTTTCCATTTTTCACAATAAATTATGCATTGAAATCAGTCACTGCATTAAAACTCCTGAATAGCTGCTGTCAGGTGGAGATCAGTAAAAGCCAAGGATGGTTTTGCTAGGAAGATGGTGACACTTTGCAAGCCTATAGGATCCCAGTTGGCTAAACAGAAAGCAGCTGCTGAACTGTTTGTTTAAACCCTGACTTGGAAATCTGCTGTTGCATTTCCTATACTTTCTAGGAATGGCTGTCTGGAAAAGGGAATTTCCCTGGCAGCAGAGCTGGTTTTCTGGGCCCTTGCAAACGAGAAGCTAGGAGCGATGTGCTCTTACAAGTCATGTCCTTTACAGCACTCCATTGCCTCTCTGTTCATTGATCCCAGCCTTTATGTGGAGTGATGCCACCCACCCTTCTGTCCTGATGTGATTTTGCAGCATACTTGTATTTTGGCCCAAACTGCAACATGATTACTCCCAATGAACTGTTTGTTGTATTTCCAGCCATCTTCACTGATTTTCTGCCTATGTTGCTGGCCTCACTTCATCCTTCAGTATTATTTCTCATCCTTTCTCTCTCATGTTTGGATTAACTCTGTGCTCAGCTCATCTGTGAATTTAATTAATGGGTGGTTGCAGTGGTATGGAAAATAATAGATACAACGTGACATAACATATTCTGTCCTGCATACACACGGCCTTATCTGTTCCTGTCCCTCCCCATCCTTCCCTTGCAGCCCTTGATCCATTATTCAGAGCTTGCAGCACTGCCCATGGATTTTTCTGTTGCAGAATTGTGAGCTGTGACCTCAAATGCCCTCACCCAGGAGCTGCAGGCAGACCCCACACAGCTTTGGGGTCTCTGAGTGCAATGGGGCTGCTCCAGCCCCACTGCCTGGGGCCCCCACACCCCAGAAATGGCATCCATGGGGCAGGACACCAAAAACCGAGCTCATTGCTGGGCCTACATTGGGTTTTGGATAGAGTCCCTCCATCAGCTGTAGAGCAGGATGCCTAACTGATATCATTTGGGAAAGTTTCTCTTCCAGCTGCAAGTGTCAAGGTTGCAACAGCTGGGAACAGCACCTCCACAATTTCTGAGTGCCAAGCTGTGAACACCACTTTCCTTTCAAATATTCACTTTTAGCAGAAGTACAGTGACCACCCCCAACAAATTCCCACTTTTTCTTTCCACCTTTTCCCATGACTTCTTTTTTTTCTTTCTTTTTCCGCCTTCCCCTTCTTCTTTTTGCTTTCCAGGAGATTATAACACAAGTTGACAGAGTGCTAATCTTGCTGAGGATTACACACACGGAATCTCTATTGATTTCCCTTTTTCTTTTACAGAAATAATAAAAGCCTGCATTGCAGGGTTTCAGGAGCTGCTGGGGATGATAAGGCACTTTTTTCTAACATTAACTTTAAGGTTTTTACTTGCATAACATATTGATTTATTAGAGAACCAACAAAAAATGCACTTAGTAGAGAACAAGTTACATTTCTATGACTGGAAATCCTCATTAGTGTACATAATAGCTAAGAAATAATACAAGGAGAGGAATGCCATTACTGTTTTTATAAGTGCTGTACGTTTATGTGGTGCTGTACAAACTGTGCATGCGCTCCCTCAGACACTTACTGTTCAGTGTGGTTTGTATGTCCTACTGGGTAAATATTTGCTTTCTAGCAAGTGGGTCTAATGCTGTAGTAATTCCTTTTCCTTTTTTTGTTTCCATTGCATTTTCACAAGAGCTGCACCAGCTGAAAGGGAAATCTGCTCCACTGCCAGTAGTTACTATGGCTGGACAGGAGAGATTGTAGAGCCGAATCTGTAAGAAAGATTATCTCATAGGCATTTGGCAAAAGTGCCTTGCACTGCATGGATCTCATTATACTCAAAATCTTAAAGAATGCTACGAAACAACATCGTGAAGGCTATGGCTTCAGACCATTGATTTCTAAGTGTGCCCAAAGCTTCACATATTGATGTTGCAGCTGAAAATTGTAGAATGGCTTGGTGTGGGAGGGACCTTAAGGATCACCCAGTTCCAAACCCCTGCCATGGGCAAGGACATCTACTAGATCAGGTTGCCCAGGCTCCCATCCAGCCTGACCTGGGTGAATTACTCCAACCTATGGGTCAGAACCCAAGCCTGAACCTTATTCACAGAAATGGCACATGGGAATGCTCCTTGAAATAGTGGCAGTGTTTCTGAATGAGAAAGGAGATATTGAGGAGACTTTGGTCACCCAGCTTAGCCCTGGCTGTGCGTGCTGGAAGGGGTGTCCTGGTAGTGCTGATCACTGGAAACACAAATGCATTCAGGGAAGTGGGGAAGAACATTTCTCCAAGCAGCAGAAAGCTCTGGGTGAAGCATGTCATGGCAGGACCACAACACCATCCTTCTCCTCCCTTTTTGCCACTAACCTTTCCCTAACAAAATCTGGACAGGAAAACAGCGAAAGGTCGTGTGTCTTCGTAGATAATCACAGAATCATTAAGGTTGGAAAAGACCTCTGCGATCACCCAGTCCAACCATCCACCTGCCACCAATACTGCCCACTAAACCACGTCACTTCGTACCACATCCACACGTTTCTTGAACACCTCCGGGGACAGTGATTCCATCACCTCCCTGAGCAACCTGTTTCAGTGGAACTAACTAGGAAAGAGTTTTTCCTAGTAGGCACAGATTCAAAGTCAGAGCTTGCTCTAGGAAGTATCCTGTCACTGAAGGGCAGCTCGTTTCCCTGCCTTTTGCAGAAGGAACCCCTCCAGCACTTTGACCAGCACATCCCGTACAGGATGGGAACACCCCGCACATGGTGCTCTGCAGATGTCTGACACACTGTCAGTTGGGACTGCAACTTGACAGACTGCCACTGACATTGTAGATGCTTGATAGGAGAATGGAAGATGAGCAACCATCTTTCTGCAGGGAAATTCTGGTGTCAGGGTGCCCTGCAGGATACTGGTTTTGAAGGACTGGTGTGTTTTTAAGGTCCTTCTGCAAAGGTAGGACCTGTAACAAAGACATGGCAGTAGGTGGTACGGAGACCAGTCAGTCTGTCCTGGATGGAGAGGGAGTTATAGTGCAGCAAGTAACTACAGGCCTCTTGCAAGGACTTCAAATGGCAGATGATGGTTCCTGTCCCCAGTTAGTCTGATCTGATTCAGAACACCACAGGACACCAGCGGTGTAAAATTGGGTGCGTGCTTTCTCCGTCCCTAGAGTGCCAGTTAGATCTGCAGCAGCAAGGTTTACCTCTGCACAAGGTTTATGTGTTTCCTCTTCTTGTTTTAATTAAATGAGTCTCAGCCACCTATGCGGAAGAAAACACCTTGTCAGCTGGAAGCTGAGAAAGACTTGGACATTTAGCAATCTTGGGATGGTTCATGTACAGGCAGTCATTTCCCCAGTGATTTTGGCAGCTGTGCTGTCAGCTGTTTTCTTTGTTGCAGACTCCAAATCATATCATTTAAATGAAATATTTGCAATATCCATATTGCCTCTTTTGCTCCAATAATAGATTGTTTCTCTAGAATGACCACAGAAAAAATGAGTACAACTCACACCAGTAATCCTGCCTCAGCTGTTATCATTCTCTTTCAACTTCCCATTAATTAGATTTCTATCAGTAGCTCCAGTGGCTGAGTCTACCCATCTGAAAGACATATTTGCCATAGTGAATGGTGTGGTTTTGGAGAACTTTCCCACCTATTTCAGTAGGATAATAATCAGCAGATTATTGTGAGAGATGTGCTGTTTACTGCTAGAATTCCTCACCATTTTCAAGACTAATAAGTAATAGTGATGGCTATCAATACAGTTATGAGGCAGCCACAATTGTTACTCCAGGGGAAGCTGTCTGTCCAGAGATCTTCTGAAGCAGTTAACCTTGAGTTTGTGAAATATATAAGAAAGTTATTGCTATGGAGAGATTATTATATTTACTACTATGACCAAATGCAGATACCTCTTAAAGTGAGCCTCATGCCCCCAAATTTGTAATGTACTTAAATAAATGGATCTCATTTACCTGCAACTCATGAATTCAAAGTAATTCCAAGTGCAATCAGTACATAAAATCTGTTTCTTGTGGAGACTCGGAGAAGAGACATAATTTGTCTCTTAATTTCCACGTGGGGTTTTGTGCTACGAGTCCCAGACACACTGCTGTCTCCTGCGATTAGATCTTTATAAATGATCGTGGCTTCTTTTACGTCTCTTTCGCTGTATGGAATGAACGCCCATATTGAGCTCGTGTCACCTACCCAGATATCACAGAATTAATTTCACTAACAAATGAGCTGTTCCCACTTATGAAAAGAAGTACTGGCTTCAACTCAGGGAGCTCTGGCCACCTACACGAGCTGAGTATCTACTCAAAAGATAGTATCCAAGACTTCAGCCACCTCCTGATACGATCAGGAGGTGAGCAGCTCTGGAGGACAACATATCACACTCTTGACCATTCTCTGGAAATACCTTTTTCCTTTTCCTGTAGGATGAGCACAGAAAACTACCTGAAGATGTCAAACTTTAAGGTGACTGTAAGATACTGGGATGAAGCCCGCACTGTGTCTAACAGATATGTCAATGCTCATGCCCTTCTCTCACAGTAGGAGTGGTTTATGAAGACTGAAGAACAAGAAGCATGGCATGGGAAAGGCAACTTCTGATCGTTTAGATCATGCCTCACATTGAACTCAAAATTCAAATGTTCAAAATAAGCGTTATTCCATTTTTTCCTAATCTTTCCTAATTATAATGAAACTACACCTAAAAATAAAATCTTCCTATTAGGGGAGGATTTGAAACTAAGCTACATCTTCAGATTCTGGTACCAATTAATGCCAACCTTTAAAAAGCGCTTGTTGGAGCAAATTACATCACATTCAGACATTGAGGTACAATAATACAACGTAATTGCACACATGTGCTTCCCTAATAACAGAGACAGTGGGCAAGCAGTTGCCCAGAGAGGCTGTGTATGCCCCCTCCCTGGAAGCATTCAAGGCCAGGCTGATGGGGCTGTGAGCAACCTGGTCTAGAGAGAGGTGTCCCTGCCTACAGCAGTAGGGTTGGAACTGGGTAATCTTAGAGGTCCCTTGCAGCCCACGCCATTCTATGATTCTATACCGTGCTCACAGATGCTACTGATAAGGTTCCAGTTGTACACTTCATAATGAGATTCACAGAATCAAAATCATAGCATGGCTTGGGTTGGAAGGGAGCTTAAAGATTATCCAGTTCCAATCCTCTACATGGACTGACTGCCCCCCACCAGCTCAGGCTGCTCAGGGTCCATCCATTGCCTAGGGCACCTCCAGGGATGGGACACCCACACTTCTCGGGGCGGCAGTGCCCACTGGCCTCACTGCCCTCTTCCTGATCTCTAACCTCAGTCTCCTCTCATTAAGTTCAAAGCCATTCCCCCTTGCCCCATCAATATATTCCTGTGTAAAAAGTCAGCCCCCCTCCTGCTTGTAAGCACCCTTCAGGTACTGAAGGTGTCAGTGAGGTCTCCTGGACCCTTGCCTTCTCCAGGCTGAACATCCTCAGCTCCCTCAGCCTTTCTTAATAAGAGAGGTGCTCCAGTCTTCTAAGCACCTTCATGGCCCTCCTCTGGACCCTCCAACAGCTCCTCATCTTTCCTGTGCTTGGAGGCCCCAGGTCTGGACACAGTGCTCCAGGTGGGGCCTCATGAGGGCAGAGCAGAGGGGGACAGTCCCTCCCTGCCCACTGCCGGCCCTCTGCCGATGCAGCCCAGGGTGCCGTTGGCCTTCTGGGACGCAAGCACACACTCCTGGCTCAGGTACATCTTTTCATCCACCAAAACCTTCACTGCAGGGTTGCTCCAAGACTCACGTCTGGGATTGCCACAACCCAACTACTGCACCCTGCACTTGGTTGAACCTCGTTAGGTTCATGTGGGCCCATTTCTCAAGCCTGTAGGTCCCTCTGGGTGGCATCCCTTCCTTCTGTCCTATCAGCTGCACCACTCAGCTTGGTGTCCTCAACAAAGTGCTGAGGGTGCACTGAGCTCTTACTGCCGTTGGAGTCAGCAAGGGTTTTCTAATTGAGACTTGCCAACACGAATACAAGAATTGCACATTCTAGCCATAAACAAGTGAAAGTCAAGCTTTTGGCTGCATTTGTTTACTTGGGACCTAGTCTGTTTTCTGTCACTGCACTGGATTTCTAGAACACTTTGAAGATAAAAGTAGTCTGAGGGCAAATCTTAAAAAAAGATGACAGGGAGGGGAAAGAAATGTATCACAAATACTTTATCAGTCCTTTCAGGTCCCGTTTTGTCAGTCTTCTATATATATATCAAAAAAGAGAACCAAGATGCCAGCACATCTCTTGATTGCATTATGTTAAGATGGATTTATACCAAATACACAAATGAATTGATTTTTTTAAGTCAACTATGCAGATATTTGCATAACGTTATTGACATTTAAAGAGGCTCGGAATTTTCTGTTCATTAAAAGTATTAAGGAAACCATTCTCCCATTTAATATCCCTTTAACAGACTGATTTACTTTTCTAATGCATTCTATTAGCAAACATCAGTACATCAGCATTTTTCCTTCTAGTCAAAGTTTGGAAGGGTGATGTTTTCCAGATAATTGATGGACCATTAGAAGTTATTATAGGGAAGAGGACAAAGTGTAATCGTGTTGGAACAGAGTAAAGGTATTCTGGAGCCATTCCGAAGATACAGCCAGAAGCGCTGGAAAGCTCAATCCATCTGATATTTCCCCAACAAGCCCTCATATCCTCTGACTTTGGTGAGACTCACGTGATCAAAAAATGAGACAACTGTCATCCTTCAGTGTCTGTGTAAGGAACTGGTGATCCCACTGCAAGAAGGGCTGCTTCTTGGGTTGCTTGGGTCCTCAGCTGATCCTAAGTGATGTCAACAGACTCCAGGGCTTTATTTCCCAGACCAACCATTTCATCACCTTGATCTCTGAGTCCAAATCAAGCTTGTACTAAAGGAAAGCATTGAAGAAACTATTCTTTTTATGTTCTCACCATTCCTCTAGCAGCCAGTGGCCAGCTATTGAAGAAAAGGCAGGAAAAGGAGTAAATTCTTGGAATTGGCAGAAAAGATAAAAAATTGAGGGAGAATGACCAGGTAACTGAACAGCTCTGAAGGCACAGCTATTACATTTAGGGTTGGGGCTTGGAATGCGGTCTTTCACAAGATTTACTAGAGCTGATGAATATTCAAATGTACATAGGTCACTTCAAAAGTAATGCCTCCTATTTATTTCCATGGAATCTACAACAAATACAAAGAGCACAATGAGACTATCTAATAGAGCAAATTCTCTACAAAACACAGCTGTTCATCATAGTCACCACCAATAGCTATCCAACAGCAATGAACAAGGACCTGCACGCCATGCTTGTAAAAATCTCTGCGGCCACCCAGAATGTGGCTTCTCTTTCACATCACTATCACCACTGCTGGAATGCATCACCTACCTCCTCGCTGTGCTCATTCCCGCTGGTTGGTCTCCATAAACATTCAGCAAGCATTGATGAATTTCAAAGGGTGTGATTTTTTCCACATTGAGGAATTTAATGACACCCTTTTGCTTCATACATACTTCCATGTCAGGTGCCATTCTCTCTGACTGATGCTCTAATCACACAGCAACAACATGTAACAGGATATTGGTGGAAAGGTTCACCATCTATTGCCATACAACCAACACCTGCCTCTGATGTCGTGGGCCAAAATAATAATATAGGAGGCATTACTTTCAGAGCAGCCCTAATAACAGAAGGCATTATTTTCAGAGTACCCTAATAATAGTAATAAAAACAACGAGAAAAACTAACAGCCCCACTTATTTCTGATGGATTTTATCTAATTTTTCACCACGTTTAATTGTGTCTTAACGAAGGGATAACCTTTGTTATACTGGAGAGAAGAATGGTGTTAGCTGTGTCTTCCAAGATAGTCGTAATCAGTGATGGCGAAGATGTTCTCAGAGCCTTCAGTGAAACAGAAGAGTTTCCTAGTCAAGAGCCACTGGGGTTCTGTGGGAACACCCAGGCTGACTTCTCACCTGCCCAGGCCATGCAGTCGTCAGCCTGTGCTCCACTCCTCTTTCATACTTCTGCTAGCTGAGCTAGAACAGTTGTCTTTGTAAGAGAAAGACAGCTTCTTATCAAAGGCCTGAAGGGAAAAAAAAACTCCAGAGTCCTGTGGGAAGCTATTCCTTTTATCTTTGGACATACCCTTCACTTACTGCCTTCTGACTATTTTCATCCCTTGCCTGAAGAATGTGCAAACTAATGTTCAGTTTCCATCAATCCATTATGAGTTTAGATCACCAAATGGATGCATATGGTAACTGAGATTCACTCTTAGAGAAGGCTGTGTGTATATATTACTGATGGGGTAAGACAGAGGCAACTGCTTTCTCTTTCTGGTGTGGGTTGAGCTTTTCCCGTAGCTGGGCTGTGTGAATGGGTATTCGCATGCCATTTTTTTTAGTGAGGGATAAGAAATAGCCCAGACTCGGGGCTGAGTGCACTGAGATGGCTATGTTCCATTTCAGAAAAGAGAAGGCTGAGAAATAAGAGACCTTATCTGGGGACTGAGCTGAAGAACTCCTGGACGGTTGCTGCTGAAATGGGAGCTCGATTTGTCAAGGCATCCAGGAACCTCTAGCTTTTCCCAGGCTTTTACTTTTATTGTGAATTCCTAAAGAAATCTGTTCCCTGGTAATGCTTATTAGTTACCCTGAACGTCAAGAGTACTGAGTCCAATCAAGAAATTATTTTTTGAAAGTACTATTCCCAGAATGAAAACTGTGTGTAAGATAGTTTATTTCAGAAATGGCCAGGGGTTAAATATGTGTTTATCACCTTTAAATCAAAGCACGTGGTGTGGCTCACCCTTGGCCAGCTTCGTTGCTGTTCTCATTTATAGCATCTCCTACAAAGGTCACATTTAATTACCAAAAATAAATCCACAGCCCGAAAAACATTCGTTGTTCAGCAAACAGTTTGAGAAAATATAGGCTACTCCTGTATTAAAAGTACAGATCCAGGTCACCGAGCTGACCTACTTAGGGATATTTTAGGGCTTCCCAAAAGACTTAATGTCCTCCAAATGTCAATCTTGTTTCAGTTCACGCATCAGCATAAGTCTTACTTCAGAGAAGACTGTTATTTAGACATAGATTTTATCAAAGTTTAACCAGCTTAACATTTCTTACGAGCAGCTCATTGGAAGTTGAGATGAACTCAACCTGGTGTTTAACGGGAGGAAGAGGACTTGATTAAAACTTTCTAGTTTGGTCCCAAAAAATATGACTGATTCATATCTCAGTCCTTTGGACTAGATAGTGGGTAATTCCACCATAACAACAGGAAACCTGGGTGTGAGCAGGGCTGGACCTCTCTGCTTAAATGTCACTATTAGAGCAAGTTCCTTCTGAACTCAGACGAGGGATAGTACTCAAGGAGGAGCCTTCATGGCAAGGGTGCTAAACACACAGGCACAACTCAGGGAGTTACAAGAGAAATGGGAATGGGAAGCTTTCTGCCATCAAGGAGCAAAACTGGAAATAACACTGGAGGACTGAGGCTTAGGTCTCACATTTCATCTCTTCTTACCTGCCCCAGGTGAGAATCTGCTCTGTGCTCTGGGTTCAGTGCATCCCATCCTGAAACTCTCAGCTTTCCCCTTGTGTTGTATAGGAAGTCTGGCACTTTGCTGATGTTTGCAGGTATCTTCTGTGAGCCTAACTCACCTGGAAAGCAAGAACATTGCTTCAAGCTGAGTGGATCTTAGTGAAAAAAAAAAAAAAAAGGAAAAAAAACCCCACAAACCAACTCAAAGATGAGCTCCTCAGTACTTCTAAGTCTCCATTTTCCCTTTTTGTGACATCTCACCATCTTTCTTTATTCTGTGCCCCATGAAGAGCAAGAACCTGCTAAAAACTCAGATCGATTTCTGACCTTCTGCTTCTAGGGTGTGAACTATTTTATTGTAAAGTCTGAAGCGCATCATTTTGAAGAAATAAAGGTTTCTGGGACATCGTGCCAGAGTGAACAGAGTCAGGTGGCAGTTTAAAGTGTGGAGGACACATTGCTGATAGGCGAGTTGCCTGCTGGAGCCTGCTATAGGGCCGTCTCCTGGTGGGAGAGAAGGATAGCACAGCCATGGTATCAAAAGGGATTCTAATTAGCCAGTGTCATTACTAGAGCAAGACCATTAAACCCAGCCTTGTGTGCTTCAGTCTAATCACATCTTCAGATGGAATAATACTTTAATAAGCCTTAAGCTAGAATTGATTTTTTTTTTTTTTTTTTTTTTTATACAACAGGAATGGAAATCAAGACAAAAATGGTTGGAAATCATTTAGCGGTTACCAAGAATTAAGGAAAATCCCTTATTGTGAATCAGAATGGATTACTTTTTTTTTTTTTTTTTTTTTTTTTTTTTTTGGTATTGAGAGGCTGTATTTTACCCAGTTTATCATCTATGGTCTGCTGAGGATCAGTCTCCTAGAATGGCTGTCATTGAAGATGACTGCTGTTTGCTGTTGTAATATTGTTTGTTTATCTGCTTGCATCCAAGTAGTGCTCTGATGGATAAGTTGCCTTGCAGTGCTTTCAATTTGTGTAACAGCATGGTGCATCAAGATGCCATTAACACTGAACAAAAGAAATCTATTAATAGAGAGGTCTGGATGGTCAATAACTCCTCAGCATGTATGCATGGTAAACACTGAAGATGCCCGTACTACCCGTAGTTTGTCGTGCTTTTGGTCTCTGGGGATTACTTTCAGCAGACCAGATATTTTTACGTGCCCTGCTGCAACAGAAGTCTGTCTGTCCAGGTCATACCTAGTGTGAGCAGTGCTGTGCCTTATAGTCCCTTCATTCATAATCTCCTCTTCCTCTACAGTTCTACCTAGATGCTTCTCTTTAGACATTTTGCATACTCTTGTCTTGCTGCATTTCATTGCTTCCACAACATGTGCCTCACCAAATGGCAGTGGGATTTTATTTTCTTACTTATTTATTTATCTGTTGATTAATTTACTTAGCCTTCCCTACTCACAGTTCTGCCTCCTGTCCTCACCAAGGAGTCTCAATAAACAAAACCATCTTTTCTGGCCATTCTCTGCAGAGCAGCCCTCCTAGGCACCACCAACAGGGCTGGTCTTCACCGTTCTATCCAAATCCACATGGAGATTTCCTGGAGTTATTCCATTCCTCCTCAATACTAACAATCCTTTCTCTAGAACAGTATTTTTTCCACTTCATTCATGACAGCTTTTCACATAAGAGACACTCACTGTAGCCACTGTCACTATATAGGTCTGCACAAAGTAGACCTACTTTACCAACACCACAAAACTCTCATTGTCTTTCTGTACTTCCTCACCTCAAACCATTTTGCAGGATAAAAAGATCTGCTGTAGATTTCTATGCTTACAACACATTACCATGTGGCTCTGTGGGCATTTTCAATTTCATAACTCTTCTTGCCCACTTCTTCCAGGAAGTTTGCCTTACATATACTAACTGGTGATGAATGTTTCTTGGCAGGATAGGGACCAAACCATATTTTTACCCAAGGCCACCTGCTTCAACAGGCTGTGCACTCATCTCATGGTGTTTCCTGCATGACTCATGTCAAAGGAACAGTTGATGGTGAGAGTGTATTTGAAACCACTTAGATAATATAAAGCTCCTCTACCCGCTATCACAGTATTCTGATAAAAAAATTTCATTAGTAAATAGTGCTGGGGGGATTTAAGACATGTGAAGTCACTTTTTCACAGTCATCCTGTCACAGAAAGTGCTGAGTAGCCTGGTAGATTTACTGCATGGCCCAAGAGTCTCTGATTCAGATGCATCACTTTGCATGGTGATCCTGCAAAACCCAATCTCACCCTGGAGCCAAGTCTTCCCATAGTCTATAATTTGGCAGGGGTTTATTCCTGCTTACTACAGCTGGGTGACTTTTTCTACTTTCACTTCTTTTTGGGAAACTGGAAATTGGCTTTGCTGAGGAGGAAAGTAAGTTTGGGGGCTAAACAGATTGGAGAGTCACAGCAAGAACTAATCTGGATTTTCAAGGGCACTTAGAGTGGTAAAGTGCATAGAGAAGCAAAATATAATTTACAATAACACCGAGGGAAGCTATTGTCTAATGCCACAGAAAATCAATGCCTTAGTTGGAATATGCTTCGCACTGCTGAGATGCTGCATGATAAGAGAAAAATGTCTCTTGGAAAAAGAGACTGAAGTTAAGGCTTCTCTTTCCTAGGGCTGGGCTATTCCCACTAGGATCCATAGTATTTCTTACCTTCCTCCACTTCCACAGCACAACTTGAATTTTTATGCAGCAGCTTTTGCAAGAGGCGTGTAGACTGTAGGCAACTGGATGTTGTGTATGATCTGATGGTTATGGTGGATCCAGGTGACCAAGCAGGAGGAGACATCGGCCTCTTGTTCTGAAATACTTGTTGCATGGAGTTTTTACAGGTCTTGGGCATGGGCTTGACCCAGCTCTGTTTATATGCATCTTTAGGTGCGAGATGAGATATATGAGATGCTTATCTTGAGCCCAGGTAGAAGGTGCCAGCTCCCTGATGAATGTGCACAGAAATTACAAGCACTGAGCTGTGAGCACACCAAGAATTAGGTGAAATCCTGAATGGTGTCTTTCAGAAGAGTAACTTCAAGCACTGACCTGTTGTCCTTCTTCCTAAATCATTATGAAATGGGGATTTTAGGAAATGGACAGCATTACAGTGTTGTTTTCAGAGAAATGTGTCCTGCAACCATACTAACATCATTGCCACACCATGCACTAATTATTCATTTCCACTTTTCAATGAGTTTGGATGTACTTGTATTTAAGCTGCTGCTTGCTATTTTCTTATTTCTTTGATTGGATTCTTTGTGATATAAATCCATTGCGAGATAAGGTGATCTTTATGCTAACTGCATATGCTTTCACGCTTTGTCAAGTGCTCATAAAAACATCTGCAGGCTATTTGTTGTTCTTATCAGTCAGGCTGCAAGATGCACATGAGCTGTGGGACACACTGCTTACTTTTCTCATCACTTTCTTCATCTCCCATCTCCTACTCCATCAAATTTATTTCTATTTTCTTAACTGTTTCCACTGTAACCTCATGTCCAAATAAATACAGTATTTCAGGTGGCTATGATTCTCACGAGAAGCTATGTGAAGAGTACCAATAACAGATTATGGCTGTTTTGCAGAAAACAATATTGGCCTCTTTTGGACCTCTTTCATGGTCAAAACTTTATTGCAAACTTAATCAAGTGTTTTGAAAAATACTGAAGTAGTATAAATAGAGATTGACAGAAAAATATCTTTGAATAAATAGAGCTGCTAGTTCTGGTCTGTGGGAGAATGCCAAGCTCACAAGCCGGCAATTTCAACCAAGCAGACTGCTGTGAGTGAATATCTATATTTGCAATTATCCGTGTGGACTGTGGGTGGGAAAAATCGCTGGAAACTGGGTGCAAAAATGCATCAATTAATAGTGCAAGCTTAGATGGCTCCAACAGAGCAGTATCAAACTTCAGAGTGCCGTGTAGATAATGGTAGTGCAAATAACTGATCCACCTGCTGTATGTCGGGTCCCTCCTCAGTCCTGCTTTTGAGCACAACCATTTGACAAGGGTTGATTGGATTCTATTGATCATCCCAGCATGTTTTCCCTTTCTCACACTATTTCTTATTCAGCTGCTTTAACAAGCTGTGATGCATCCACAGAAATGATGGTGCTGTATATGATGTGCACTGATAGCCAGCGAGCATAAAGGATATATGGAGGATTTGCCACTGAGCACTGATTAATAATTATCAAGCTGAAGTCAAATGAATACCCCCAGAGAGCATCCTAGGACAGCACACCCTTCCAGTCACTCTCTGAGTAAGGGTTACCTGCTAATTTGGCATAAACTCTTTTGAATGATATTGCTAGAGAGAGAAAAGGCTCAGGAAGTCCTGATATTTCCTTTGCTCATAGACAGCAATTTTTAAGCAGTGAAGGAAACAAACAGGAGGGAAAGGCATCTTAAGGACATGGACAACGTAGAACCAATGACTCAAAATGGCACTACTTGGAATTCCTAAATCATCTGCTTTGTAGATGGCCATGAGAAGTCATAACTGTATGCTGCAAAAGCCAAGCACATGGAACATCTCTCTCTAGCCAAACTGATCTGACCTGGACAATATCATTCCTTATCTAAGACCAATCTCTTAGATTAAAGAAGGATATTAAAGAAAAACAAAACAAAACAAAAAACAGAAAAGGTCTATAGAACTGTGAGAAAGTGAAAACCTGGAGACCCAACCCAGAGCCATCAGTCCAGGCTTCCGTTGGACTAGATGTCAAAGATAATGGAAAGTAACAGATTCCCACTGAAGCACTGTATTGCACGTGTTGCTTGTTGACCAGAAGTCAGAAGATTTTAATTGGGTTGAGCTATGTCCAGCACCTTCCATTCAGTGACAGGTTGGTGAGTAGACAGGCAAAGGTCATAGAGAAGGCAGTAGAAGTCAGAAGACACATGTAACAGCAGGAATAGCAAAGTATTGAGTTTACAGTGCTTACCCCCAATCTCTAGTTCATATTCATACACACCAAAAAGAAATAGAAAGGCAATGATAATAATTGTTTCTGAGTTTGAGTAAAGGAGTCCAAGGAAGAAACTTGGAAGCCAAGCCAGTCAATCCAAATTGGATCTGGGTAACTCAGGCTCTGTTGCAAATATCTCCCTAAAATAAAAGCCTTGCAGAAGAATGCAAAGAGCTGATCCAACAAGATTTTATTTGACACTTAAGTTCTGCATAAACTTCTGCAGGAAGTTGGAAGCTGAGTGGGGAACTTGGGAAACTTGACTGTCCAGTACAGTATAGCTGTCCACTGAAATGGAAAGAGAAGGGAAGGGAAAGGAAGGGAAAGTATTTCATAGGAAGAATTCAGAAAATACTTCTCTCTGCAGTGGTCATCCCAGTTATAATTCTGAATGAAGCCATGAGGAAACCAGTCTTGTGTTGGAAGACTGTATTTCAGTGTCTGTCTCTGGAGTCTCAAAGCCCTCAGGACTGTATCTCTGAATCTTTTTCTCCAGAATAAGCAGGGATAAGGGAGCTCCAAGAGTGTCTGCAAATAAGGACATGAAATTCCAGGAGCCTGAGTCTAATGAAGTGCTGAGCACAAACCCCAAGCGAGGAATAGGCATCTCTGCCTGCTTCACTGCAACTCATAGCAATCACACTGAGCAGCTACCAGGAACAGATATTGTTTTGTTAACACTGCATATTATTGTTGCCAAAATGAATTTTTTTCTGTGTATTCCTCATTTTCAAGATGTTAGTTCAGTCAGAAACCAAATTTCAGAGAAACAGCACTTCCTGTGAAGTGCAAGTCATGGCCTCGTGGCTGCTCTTCCTGAAGCCTCACGTGCCAGATCATTTTGTTGTGATCAAGAATTTCTGGACCTCAGCTCTGTGTTTTGTTTTCTGTCTCACTGTGCATCTGTTAGTCTCTGTCAAATTCAAATGCTGTCTTTTCACTCACAAATGAGAAGCTGCTGTCTCAAGCCTTAAAGAAATCACAATTACTTGGAACCTGTTGGGTACCAATATGGAAGTGGACCAACCAAACCTTTCTGTAGACAGCATGAAGCTTGCAAGTGCTTCCTCCAAACAGCAGGAGGTGTCACAGTATGTGGGGAGGGAGGGAAGGATCCTGACCCAGGGGCCTGGTTCCCTTATCAGGCTGGAAGGAGAAGGGCTCAGATCCCTCATCCCAGCCTGCAGCCTGGCATCTCCTCCCAAACAGAGTGAGTTGTCTCTGTTCTCTGTTCCTCTGTTCCTCCTGTTCCTCTCTTTGGGGCTACAGCAAGGTCCCTGCTTGCTGACTCCACTTACTCAGAGTTTATCTTGCCTACAGCAGGGAATAACTTCAAAGAAACCCCACCCACCTCCAGACAGCTCTTCTGCTGCCTTCTGCAGAGTAAAATAAATGGCTCAGCATTGAGGTGACTGCTTCGGGGCTGCTTCCTGATCTCAGCTGACTTGTACCAGCTGAAATGTATGCCTGAATGCCTGATGTAAAAGTAGATGATTTCAGGCTGTTGAGCAACCAGCTACATTCTGCTCCCAGGGATGAAAGGTGGAGTAAACCTATGAGGGCACCAGAGCATCCAGGGCTTGCAACATCTGCACTAGGCACTGTCACAGGTATTGCCCTTGTGCTAAACCAGTTGCATGGAGAAGGAGGTAGGGGCTGACTTAATCTTTCACCTTCATTTTGAGTTAGCAGTGAGAATAGGCAGAGAGAGGAAAGGGATAACCTACAAGAGAAAGCTTCCCAAGGTTGCTTGTCTGGGACACTCAGCAGAAGATGGAAGGCTGTTGCTGTGTCCCTTGGGGAAATGGCAGTGAGGCACAGAGGGAAGCAATGGGACTTTTCCCCCCATTAAACACATCTGCTTTGACCAAATCAGTGTGGACACATCAACAGCCACTGCACAGCTGGGCAGTGTCATGCAAAATATCTTGCAGACCTGGTTTTGTTTTAAACAGGTGGAACAAAATCTATGCCATGATAACTCTGCATGTGGCATCTCCAGCTGCACGACTTCACCTACTGCTTCCCTTTGGGAGCAAGGCTTCTGAGGGCTGAAGGCTTGCTGCTTGAGGCCAGCAGGGTTGTGGTGAGCAGACCATTGCTGTCTGCTGTGGGTGCTGTGCTATGGAATAGATGTTAGGCAGGTATTAGCCTTCATCCCACAGAGTGGAAAATGGCCACTGCCATTGCCACTGCACTGAGTTGTGAGAGCAGTGTCAGGTCAGCATTGCAGTCTGAATCCTCCATAAGAGATCATGCAAAGCACTGCTGAAGGAGAAGTATGGCAGTTAAAAGCATGGGACAAACAAACTTATTTTACAGTGTGGGAGTTCAGTCATTGCTCATTAAACAGAGGTTATGGGGAAAGTATTAATACCATCTTAGAAATGCTCTCAGTCTGGAGCCTCAGGGACTCAGCCCAGCCTTTCTCATCTCAGAAATGTTTAGAGATGGTTTGAGAAGGGCTTAAGTCTTCTCAATAGGTATTTACAGAGAGAGCTTCTCTTCTTCCTCATTTCATGCCTCCTCTGGCCTCGGTCTGTTTCAGTTTCTCACGAAGGATAAGATGGCTGAATTTGGTAGCAAGGGACTGCAGGGGAGCTCTGTGAGCAGAGTCCAGCACTGTCCCATGTCAGATCAGAGCTGCTCCAAGTGCTCCAAAAGGGACCGGAGCTGATCCATGAAGGATGCTGGTTGTGCTCTGAATGAGCAGACTGAAGAAAGGGAAAGCTGCTGCACAACAGCAGCTGGGACCTCAAGAGATCATTGAGTCCAACCCCTCTGCTAGAGCAGTTCCCTACAATAGGATGCACAGGTAGGCATCCAGATGGGCCTTGAATATCTCCATAGGAGACTCCACCCCCTCTCTGGGCAACCTGTTCCAGTTCTCCATCACTTTTACCAGAAGGAAAAGATATATGCCAATGTAGTTAATTTTCTAACTTCTTTTGGATTCTAACAACCCAAGAATTTACCTGTAAGTGGGTGTTAGTAGCTTTCAGACAAGTATGCAATTTCCAGCTGTAGTTGCTCATAGCAGCAAGCAAGTTTAACATGAAATCTGCATGATTACCTGTATTACAAAGATTTAGTTCCTGCTTGCAGAATTGAAAATATGGTTGTAAAAGAGCAGAATAATTAGGAAAAAAAGTGCATTCTTAGAGCTCCCTCTCTACTCAAACCACTTTCCCTACTCTCCCTGGGTTTCTAAAGATCAAATCAGAGTGAGAGAAGGCCTTTCCCTTCCCTGACCAGTTATACTCATATTTTACTTACTGTTGCATTTCCTGCTGTTGCATGAAAATGAAGTCTGAAAACATGTTGGAAGAGCTGCCTCTCCCCACCCATCTCTCCTCTTTGAGGGAATCTGGCTGGGCTTCAGCTGGTTGTGAACTCTCAGTGTCTGAGCGCAGACTAAGCATCCTTAAGCTCCTCTGAAACAACTCCCCTCTGATGTTCAAAAAGACTTTGAGAAATGTTGACTCGCTGCTTCTGTTCTGTTCTCTTCCCTGGGAAGTCAATTGACAGGTAGCCATATCTGCTTACCTCTGAAATCCTCTGGATTCAGTATCATGTGTCAGCTATCACACACATGCCAACGGGCTTTGCTGGTTCTTTGAATCCACACCTTGCAGATTTACCAAAGCAGATGCTGAATCCATGGAAGGATTAATCTGCCTGCCCCATTCACGTGCTGTCAGCTGCCAGGACGCAACCAGGAGAGGTTTGGGGGCTGTAAGGGCCAGCTTTGTCAACCATTGCACACAGGAATGCCATTGCAGGTACTTGTAAAGACAAGGGCACCATTGCAGGTGCTGATTCCATTCCAGATGCCAATAAACATTAATTTCACGCAGTCATTAGAAAATTAACTGCAGAGATGGGTTTCTTGGGACTCTGAATGCCCCCCTCGGGTTGTTTCCCAGGGCACTGAACCCACGTGGGCCCCTGTGTCAAACTCCACTGGCACACATTTCCAAAGAGAACAGCAGATGTATGATACACAACTGGAGTACTGTTCTAAATGTAGAGGGTTTCCCGAGCTCTGCAGAACAATTGCATAATGAGAAAGAGCTTTTAAACCCCTCTGTGTTGGTTTTTTTTCTTTTTTTTCTTTCTGCAGCCATAAAATGAAATGTTTTATTCACATCCATGCTCCCATGGGAACTGTTTCTGTAATAAAAGACGCCACAAATGAAACTCACCAGGATTGGATTAGAGCATTTTGTCATTAAACTACTTAGAATTGTTTTCAGTCTTCTCCTCTAACTTGGATAAATTAGTTCATCATTAGTTTCCACAGCAAAGTTTCCATCTTCCTTTCTCTGTGTTTGATACCAAAGCGCTTCAAAGCAGCTTTCCTAGTGAGATACTGTATCAGAGAGGAGACATACTGTTCCCCAAACAGGGCTGCCTCTAATTTCTTAACCAAAGTACGTCAGAGAGAACAGTTTCAGAGAAAAAATATTGCTCTTTCTGTTATTAGGCATGCATATCTCATTTAATATCGGTGTCAGAAAGTGTGAATATGTCAAAAATATTTTATTCTAACAGGAAAAATGCATTTCTCTTTTGATATTTGTGATGTAAAATAGCTCTGAGTGCTCCCTGGCACTGAAATGTTTGCCTTGCTCAGCAGCAGACACGAGGCAGAGCGTGCTTACAGGATTTCCTGCACTGCAGCGAGCGCCCAGTTGTGCTCTCATGAAAGGAGCGTTGGTGTAACCTCCTGCTTACTTAAAGTCACCTCTGAAACCTATTCAGAGGACTGTGCAATTTGAATAGTCTCCTTCCCCATCATTACATCACCCATGTCTGTAACAAAAGGCAACATAGGACAGCTGGAGGAAGTGTTGCCTGGTCATTGCTTGGCTGGTCTTCTCAGCTGGCTGTATTGGAGGCCCTTCTCTGGGTGCCTCACAGATACTCATTGCTGCCCCGATGCTTTCCTCTGCTCCTTCACTTCTTTGGTCCCAGTCCAACAGATCCGTCGCACAGAGAGGGAGAGGTTCCATCTAGGCTAATTCTGAGCATTTACTTGAAGTGCCTCGCTTAGGATTGCGTTGTGTGATGTGAGGTCCATAAGCTCCCTCTTTAGTCAGTGACAAGAAATTGGCACTTCCAGGAGAATGATGAATTGCATCGGCAGGTTTCTGTCAATCTTGGCCCAAGCCGAAATCCAAAGGTACAGAGGGCCACTTAGGTTGGTATATCGGGGATATCACTGCTAAGCACAACTAGAAGTAGCTGGGAAGGAAAAAGAATATATTTTAATTGGGAATTTACAGGACTACAGGTAGGAATAGCCAGATCGTTTTATGCACTATTGAAATATCATTTCCCAGGATAATTTTGCAGATTGCTTTGTGGAGGGATCCTGATGCTTACTTGAAGCCTTGAAACTGCCCAAAGGCCTGGTGGGGTTGTTTGGCTTGGATAGGAAATATGTTCTTGTGATCACGACGTGATGGGGATGTGTGTCAGCCCGGCACCACGTGGCCAGGAGCACCCTTGGTGCAGAGCAGCTGCTCTGTGTGCTGATGCAGGATGGCCAGCTCTGCTCTGACACTTGGCAGCAGCACACCATCTGGGCTGAAGGTGACCTTCACTCTCAGCCTAGTAAATGTAGTTGTTCTTGTTGGGGATAGTCACTCTCAGGAGGAGCGCTGGTGCTTTCAGATGTATCCTACCTCTGAAATTAAGTCTCTTTTTTGGATTTACTGACTTATACCAGTGCAATTTCATTGTCCTCATTTGTGTGGCAGTGAGGCACGTTTTTTTTTCCCAACTCTTAGCTTATTTAATAAAGAAGAATGCCTCTACTTTATTTGTATAAAAGCAACCATCCCATCAAGTAGGTGGGAGGTGCCATGGTTGACATGGATGCTGCAGGGTTGAACATAGAACCATAGAATCATAGAATCACCAAGATTGGAAAAGACCTTAAAGACCATCCAATCCAACTGTCCATCTACCACCAATATTTCCTCACTAAACCATGTCCTTCAGTACATCTGAATGTTTCTTGAACACCTCCAGCGACAGTGATTCCACCACCTTCTTGGGCAGCTGTTCCAGTGCCTGACCACTCTTTCAGAGAATGATTTTTTCCTTATGTTCAACCTAAATCCCCCCTGGTGTAACTTGAAGCATTCCCTCTAGTTACATGGGAGCAAAGGCCAACCCCCACCTCATCATAACCTGCTCTCAGGCAGGTAGAGAGTGATAAGGTCTCGCCTGAGTCTCCTCTTCTCCAGACTGAGCAATTCCAGATCACCGATGGTATCTAAAGCCCAGGAGAGGGGACCCATTGGCACCTCAAAGGGAACTCTTATAGACTGAGTAGGCTGTTGGGGTTGAAATACAGAGGAAGAGGGATGAGAAGGTGTGCAATCATCCTATCAACGTTCTGTATGGTTAGAAACGTGCCTGTCCCTGGCCACATTTGTGCTTTGGTCCTCTGCCATGAGCGCTCTCCTGGAGGGAGATGCTGATAGCTTTGGCACAAATGAGGTCTGAGCTGTTCATTATCTGTGATGTGCAATGGGATCACAGTGGAAACCAGGCAACCCTCAGGATTATCTCTGTGTGAACAGTGGTTCTCTGCTATATGGCCTTAATTTCCACTGAGGAAGGAATACCTGAACGCACTGGAAAATTTAAGGCTTTGTTTCTATGAGGAAAACATCCCATAGGTCAGTTGTGTTGTTAAATACACAACAGGCTGTGAGATATCTGGATGCTGCCTTAATGGATACCAACAACTGTGTGAGCTGAGAAGATATGGCCCACAGCAGAAGCCGAATGTTGTATTGATTACAGACATAAATAATGAAAGTCCCTTGAAAGATCTACAATGATATTGAGCAGAAAATTTTACCTAGTGATGTAATTTTTAATCAGTAGCCAAACTGTGTGCTGTAGCCCAGTTTCTAGTTACGCTTTTAGCATATATTTATTAATGTTAATTAGCACAAGTTGTTCAAATGTATCTGCTAAAAGGCAATATCAGCATATCTTATACTGATGCATTTCCCAAGGAAGACTCTATGAATACCTGAGAATAGTCATGCTGGTTCAGTAATGAGATCTTTATTATTCTAATAATTATCATGGACATGGGTAATATTTTACCTTCAGACAGAAAAGTTATTCTTAAAGGATCCTCCTAAGCATCCCAATCCTCTTCATTTCTGCAGTACAACCTAAAAAGCTCAATGATTCAGCCATGTAGGCTGCCTGCTGCCTACTGCTAGAGCTCATGGACCTCAGGATCCTGCAGCTGTCCAGCAACCCTTTCTTTAAAGGCCTCCATATGGAAAAGACCTTCTGTTGTTATTCTGTTCTGTTGTTGTTTTTTAAGAAAGCAGTGATCATTGGAAATCATCATAAAATTGTGTGTCCGTCTCACATTCTCCCTGCAGTCTGAGCGTATCTGTGGGGTGTTTGGATGTTTGCACGTCACCTGGTCCAACTCTCCTGCAGTGAGCAAGGACACCTACAGCTCCATCAAGTGCTCAGAGCTTGGTCCAGTCTGACCTTGAATGTCTCCAGGGAAGGCACATCCACCACCTCCCCGGTGGAGGTGCTCCACCATCTTCCTTGGAGGTGTTCAAGGCTTGGCTAGGCAAATCAAGAGAGGAGAGGTCTTCAACATGCAGTTCCGACTTGTGCCAAGGCATTTTATTATTACTGACACTGTAGCAAAAAGAAACAACTTTGGTGAAGATTGAGCGTGTTATTGATTTGCCTAGCCAAAGAGCTTTCCTTAGACATCTTTTCCTGTTGAGCAGTTTCCATGTTTCACTATCAATCTCACCTTTTAACTTAAGGCTGTCCCTCATCAGACTTCACTAAACAATTTTGCTCCTCGCCTGGCTATTTAATCACTGTTTGGCCAAGCCATGCATAATTTAGTTCCTTTAATCTTTCCTATTTAGCTTGTCACTCAATCATTTTGCGGCTGTTCAGAATGCCCTCTGCGCTGGCTGTGACCTTGTGCTGCCAACACACCCAGCTCTCCTGCTGTCAGTATAGCATTGTTCTTTCATGTGGCCTCTATGTAGATTTGTGCCAAGTTTCCTATCTCTTCTACTCCAAGATCTTCTTACCCATAATTACTGCATGTTTTTTGCTTCATCGCAAGGATTTTATTCCATTTCTTCAGAAGTTCTTGAGATATTTTTCCAAGCTTATTCTCTCTTACAAGCTGCCCTTGCTCCTTTGTATTTTGTTCTCCCTTTGTATAAGGGGTGAGCAACAGCCTCATTCAGTTACAAAAATGTAGCTTATAAAAACCTAAGCCTTTTGCAATGAACCTTTTGGACAAAGCTGCCATCAGTCTAGACGCACCCCTTCTGGCCATTCTGCTGATAAATGGGAAGTGAAGCATCTTACAGAAAAAAGATAAGTGGTTATCTAATTCATCTTGGTTGAAATTTTCTGGCTAAGATGGAAAAGAAAGAATGTGAAAGTTAAGGAAGTCTTGTTGAAAAGGAAGTTACAGGTCCTTAAATGTAGACTTTGACAAATCTGGCTAAAGCAGAGCCTTCCACATTGAGAAGAGCTCCTTTGGAGAGTCCCTGGTCTTTGAGAAGGTATCTGGAAAGCTACTTTACTGCATTAGGCTTCCAGCAGTGAGAAATCCTCTAAAATAGTTCATATATTGTGTATATATTCATAACAGAAACTCCGCAAAACTTCTGCCACCATAGCAAGATTGTCCACTTGTAGAGCACAGGAAAGGACCAAGAGCGGCCAGGAAAATGCCAGGAATCTCATGTTGACACCATGGAGATAGAAAAAATACAATAAGATTTTATCTTGCACTGGTCCGTGTAACCAAGTTGGTGAGAATGCAAATATTTGTAGTGATGAAGAATAAGTGCGTGTTAATATGGGGGCCAACATGAACAAACTCTTGGAGACAGTGAGTCCCCATCCAGAGGGAATGGCTCCTCCTGCTTCAGCCTTCCCATGCTTTGCTCCACTGTACTGCTTTTGCTCCCAGGGACTGATCCCCAGCCACAAGGGTACCTCCTGTCCCTGCCTGTCGTGCTTTGTGGAAGCATCCATGCACTTCCCCAACAAACACCAGCCACTGTGGCAGTTCTGGAGCTGGTAAGCATGTCAGTCAGGCCATTCAGCAAGGCCCCAGCTACACCCGGTGCCGAAAGGACTGAAACAGTTCCACAGTAAATACAAACATCTAATGGAAAGTAATTACCATCTGCTGCTTTCCAAGGCAACACATCGAAATTACCAATTGGGAAATAATTACAGCCCACAAGTCCCCATCACAAGGGCCTCAGCTTCCCTCTCGAATCTGCGTAACTTCCCAATTTGTCACAAACTGCAGCCCTGCAGCAGGTGCTGATGAATCTGTTACCTTCTTCAGTTGCTGAAATGCACCAAAGATCAAGAAAATATTTGTTGAAAGAGTAAATAGGGAAATTTATTCTGGAGGGCTTCTCTTGTATTAGCCAGAGGCATTTCACCAGCATTTGTTGCTACTTATCGCTTGAGTGAGCATTTGAAGCTGAGAGAAGGCAAGGCACTGCACGCCCAGCTCCTGTTCGCTGTTCCCAGGAATTTTAGCACCTACTTCAAAATCTAAAACAAAGAAGGGAAGCTTGTTGGCTGCAGCAGGACCCACTGGGACATGAGTTTCACCCCACAGTTTGCAGCTCCACGTCCTCTGCGCAAAAGACCCACTCACATCTGCCCATAGGCTGAAAAGCCTGGGTTTAATTTACATGAATACTGATTAAAAAATGGGCTCCGTTGCTTTGTCTTTGCCTTACCTTTCTTTCAGCCTGGCAGCAAATGCTGTCAACTGTGCTCCCTCCCTACCAGCACCGCTGTGAGCATCAGGCATTCAGCTCTGCAGAATCACACCCAAGGCATCTCTTGAGGGGCGTTCAGCTCATCCCACAGCAGTACAACAGAGCTGATTTCATTGTGTTGAAGCCTCTCTAATAGCTGGCTGTATATCAAAAGGGAGGTGGAGAGAGCAGCTTCTGATCTGTGCTCTGATAATGGAATGATTAGCAAGACCTTACTCAGATCAGTGCTCTGTTCCCAAGCTGAGGACTTCATTAGCCCCACAGTTAAGGGTGTAAATATCTGGCAGTTGCTTGTATCTTGAGGCTTTTAACCCTCCTGAGAGCACTGGGCTTTTCTTGTACGTGTCCCTGTGTTAACAAGCCCAGACTGCCAGGGAGGCTGGAAAAGTCCTTTGCAGGGAGCAGCTGCAGAAATGAGGACCTTTGCACAGCAGATTTCTTTCCTCTGTGATATGCAAGTTACACTGCTAAAGTCTTAAAAGCATTTCTTTTGAGACTTACAGTTTGGACAGAGTTATCCTCAGTAGGACTGTGGAAGAGTATCTTTATTTGGTGACTGAAGAGGGAAGGCCTTAAAGGCCTATGGAATTTTCTGTACGGTGTGGAAGTCTGTTCCAGTTTAATTGCCAGCATCAAGTCCAGTCAGTTTCTCAGAGTGAGGCCAGTTACACGAAGCTCCCAGATGCCAGAATTGCCATGATGTGTTGTCTTTTGCTAGAAGCTGAGCTTTCAGCTTTTCTCCATAACCTTCAGAGTGCAGGAGATCGAAGGCTGAGCTACGGTTTGTGTTCTCACATCCTTCTACGTGTTGCTTACAATTTGTAGACCTGGGGAGGTGGTAATGATCTGAAGCAATATTAGTGTTCAAAGGAATGCTAAAAACTGGAGGGAAGAACTGGGCACGCAATCCTTCATGACTGCCCTGAAAGGCTAAATATGTTCTGAGCTGGAGGAAGACATAGACTGAAACTTTTCAGCTGATCAGGAGAACTTGACGGCCAAAAAGCATAAGAAGACAGATGCGGGTAAAGAAACAGCTCTGAGGAATAGATTAGCTGCAGCAATTAGTATGCAAAAAAGAAAAAAATCAGGACAAATGCAGATGAGGTCCCTGTATAGAGGGAAGAAGCATCCCATCCTAGAAAAGTAAAAGGGAAGAGCAGAAGTGGCATGGATTGGAATCCAAGCAAAACAGAACAGTGTACGGAGAATGAAATAGGAAAGCAGGAAGGAGAATGTTCTCAAAAAGACAAGGGAAAAGGACTTGAAAGACACAAAGAATAGCAGAAAGATCTGCGTGGTTGAGGAGAAAAACAAAAAGAAAAGCTTCTTGTAGGACTTCGACCAGAAGGAATTAGGACAGAGGGCACATGATGTATACATGATGGGTTCTGTGGGATTTACAGGATGGGGCTGGAGGGGAGAGGAGGGGAAGACAAAGTAATTAGTAAAAGACAGCTTCAATATCAGTGCCAAGAGGAAGGATCTGAGGTGTTCATTCTCTGGAAGGAACTCAGGATGGGCTCCACCTGAGGAGAAAGTTGGTACGACTGAGAGAAAGCGGGAGGGAGAAAGCTGGGAGAGGCTCATGTGTTCTCCACAAGTAGCAGGAGCACACAGGAGAAGGAAATTTGGGCAACCAAAGACACCAGGAATCTCAGCAGATAAAGTGTGGTGGTAAAATGGAGTGGTTTTAATTTCATAGATTTACAGAATCAGAACTCACAGAGGTAAAGGTCTGATGTCTGGGACAAGGCAACCAAGCAAGAGGCAGTGCCTGCACTTGTAGTATGCTTGGGGCTGTGAGGCTTTGCAGGTGGGTGGCTGAACAAAATAACTGTAAGCAAAATGATCACAAAAGGTTTCAGCTGAAATTAAATCACAGCAAAAAGGATGAACCTGGGGGTAAAGGTGTTCCTTTCAAAGGGGAAACTTCTCATAAACCCAGGGAAGTGCTGAGCAAAGCCTTAAGAGCTTGAGGAGTTTGAAAGCTGCAAATCAAATTGCAGGTGTAAAACAATTAGGACACTGTACCCAGTAGAGTTTGCAGGGAATGGGGATCCACGATAAACTGGATTTTAAAAGGGCAGATGGGAAGTAAGCAGAACCTGCAAGGGAAGAGAGTAACATTCTGCAAGCAGAGCCACTGCGGAAAGTGTGAATGCTTACAGAGATGTGCTCTGTTCCCTGTATTCCACGTACTGAAGAAGACCAGAAAACAGCTGATACAACAGACACCCCAACCTTGAAACTTTAAGTGTATTCTCCCGTGCCACTTTTCCCCACTGGGTAAAGCTCTGCACTGACTGCAAATCACCTGAGGGCACGTGCCTGCAGAGCATGGCAAAGCAGCTTGCACAAAGTGGCAAGAAGGCAGCTGCCAAATGGAATATATAATAGCTGATAGATGCTTCCTTTTCCCTAGATGGAGATGCTAATTTGAATATCTCTCATCTATTCCACTCTTTTTTTTTTTTTTTTTTTTTTTTTGGTAAAGCTTTCAGGGTCTTAATGATTGCATAGGTGCTTCTGCTGTCCTTTCAGGTAGGGATGAAATTGGCCGTTGAGTTCAAACTTAGGAAACTAAGCTAAAAAAAAAGATTTCTCAGCAAAAACATCTTAGAGGTCCAGAAGCATAGTGATGAAGGCTGAACTGTCAAGTGTCAAAGTGATCTACATATTAGGCCAGAGAAAAAAAGCTCTTCGGTTATGTGAATGAAATAAGGATGAGGAAGTAATAAGTGAGGCCATCATGAAATGAAGGGGAGGCCAAATTAAAGCCATCCTCAGTATGGCTCTAAAACAAAAGGAGGACTTATCTTCCTTTTTTAATGATGTGGATGTTGACAAGGGCATCAGAGGCAGGATGGACAGAGAGAACATGAGGACAGAGCTATAGCAGTGTGACCAAGCCAAGGTCATACTCCTGCAGTCAGTGCACACCTCCAAGAGGCACCAAAGGTTTCTCCATGGGTTCTGAAACAAACTCACGTTTGAAGCACAGAAGGCTTCAAGGTCTGTTAATCTTCCACACTAGGTTAAATACTACATCTGGAAAATAGGAATTTGTTACTGGGTCCGTACCCATCCCCTGCTCAAGGTGATATCTCCCTATACGTTTTCCTTAAAAGAACCTGTCCAAAATAGACAAAACCAGCTGGGTTTTATCTGAACAGCAACTGGGACAGCTGGGTCCCTTCTGGCAGACCTGGTGAAGTCCCATTGCCTGAAAGAAATATCAAACTTAACACAGTCCCTCCTGGGCATGTACCTTGGTGCCACCTCTGCAGTCTGTCTGGGAGCCCATTTCCAGCTTTCTGAGCAGCTTCTGCCACCCAGGGCCCCTCCAGGCTGTGCCTCACCAGCTGTCCTCAGGGAGCTTTGGTCCCTCTTCTACTGGGAGCCCCACAGGTGCAGCCTGACTCCTCTGGGGACAAAGCCGAGACAGAAGGTCACAATGCAAAACGGTGAAGAACCTGATCTGGAGCCTGAAAAATGCAAGATTTGAAACATTTTAAGGGCAGAAGTAATTAAAGGCATGGATGTAAGTGGGAAGCGGGCTAGCATGAAGCACGGGTTTATCGGAAGGAGATTGTGGCAGACTAATCCGATATCTGTCTCTGATAAAGTAATGGAGTTTTCAGACAAAGAAACTTATTAGATACCGTCTTTGTGGACTCTAAGAAGGCATTTGATATGGTGTCACATGAGGAGCTGATTAGTGATGCTGAAGATAATGAGGATTACAGAAGAATTATAGGGGAAGGGAGGAGCTGCACAGACAAGAGCAAGAGGTTTCATTGAAAGGGAGGAGTGAGGCTGGAAGGAGGTTGCAGAGCTCGTCAAGGGCTAGGTGGAAGGCCAATCCTATTTTATATATTCATTGAAGAGCTCACTGCAAATACGCAAAGTGCTAATTGCAAATGGCTGGGGAGTTCTGTCAGTCCAGCCACCATCTGGACACTGTAGGAAGAGCCACAGGACGAGGGAAATCAAAATTGGAAGAAACATTACAAAAATATATAATTGGAACAGAACCTGGTTGTGGCTATATCTAAGGTGAGAATAAGCTGTTCCTAGCCACTGAAGCAGTGAAAAATATTTGCATAGGAACAGTAAATGGGAAAGTCACTACTGTGCTGCATCTTTCCAAGCCAATGAAAGGAATGGTGGTATGCACTGCTTGTAGCAGAAATGAAGGAGCCTTGGTGACCCAGCTGTCTGTGCCTAAGCCCTTCCTTAGCTGCCTTCTCCTACTTCTCAATTTTCCACTGCAGCACCTAGCCTGGTTTGCTGGAGGCCAACTGTATGGCCAGAGAGCCAGCTGTATCCTGGGCTGCATCAAAAGCAGCGGGGCCAGCAGGGCAAGGGAGATTGTGTGAGGCTGTACAAACCTCAGAAATCCACTGCATGATCAAAAGTATGCAGTACCTAGGGCAATTCCTTCTCTTTTTCTTTTGTTCTGTAGAAAATCTTCCTGCTGATCTGAATTTCTGTAGTTCTGGGGACTGACCAAGGTTAAAGCACTTTAAGTTTATACATCTTTAGCCCCTTCTGCTTCTCACTTACAGAGAGACATAAACGGACTTCCAGCAGGGGAAAATCATAATTATATTGAGTGGATTCTTCACTTTATGTTTATCCTGCAAGCATGCTAGGTTTGGTGTGGGAGCCTCAGCCATACTGGGAATCGCCAGTAGAGCTTCATTTCTGTTCCCTTCACATTCAGGAGAATCATTTCAGCACTGGGTCCTGGATGTTAAGTCTGAGTGTGAATCCAACTTCATCCTGACTACGTTTTGCAGAGTCACTTTGGCACATATCTCCCTGTTTGTGCTGCTTTCTATTTGGAAGCAAAGTCTTTGATCTGGAAGGACGCTTACAGCAAACCCCCAGCCCCTGTGTTTGGAGGCAGTTCTGCAGGTCTCCTTTGCAGGTTCCATAGAGTCATCTGCAACTACAAACCCATCTCCATTTCTCTGAGATCATAGGCCACTAAGCACAAGTTGTTTGCATAGGAACATCTGGCACTGCAGGTCAATCTCAACAGGCTCTCTTCAGAGTAGTCGGAAAGAAACAGGCATTTCTATGGTACCGTTCATCTCACATCTGAATGCAGCACTTCCCATTTCTCCTCCTGCCTCCAAAGGGAGCCTGAGTGGATCAGCTCAGGGGAAGATGTCTGCATCAGAGGTATCAGAAAGCACAGACCTGGAAATCGAGGTTCATTTCACCCAACTTTCAAGTGTTGTGATGCTGAAAGAGCCTCCCATTGGAAAAAAGGTCAGTTCCCTTATCCCTCATTACTCATTATCTTTTCATATCTATTTAACATCAGCTGCTTGAAAAGCCATTATTCCAGAATGTTTAGTGGTGAAATCAATGAAGTGCTCTTCTCCCCCCGTGTTGTGACCTCTGTGATGGTCATGAATAAAACTAATGACAATAAATTATAGAGGTATTGCTGGCTATTGCCAGAGAAGTGATAAAATGTGATGGCAGTTAATAGAACACACTTAAGAGACACATGGCAACTGTTTTCTACCCAGAGACACCCATGTGCATTAGTAAATAGAGGGAAGTGGCATTCCCATTCTCAGGGCTACCTCACTCAGAACCTCTCAGCAGCTTTTAGCCCTAACCTCTCTGGTGCTCCACCTCATAGGGCATCTGCTGCACATTTCCATGCTGCTTCTCACCCTGAAGCCTGATAATGACACGTCTAGACATGGAGCTGCCAATTACACCCAAACTCTCCAGCACTTCACACTGTGTCAAGCATATGTGATGCATACTAGAGTGGGGTGTGTGTGTGTTGATCTGTAGTATTCCGATCAGCTGTAATTAATTGCCTTAATGAAAAATAAGCGAGCCTTGCCCCAGTGCACAGACTGGCAGGATAAGCTCTCAGTCTACCTGCAGAAAGTTATATTCTCCTGTGCTCAGCTTTGCAATTGCCCCTTTTGTAAACAGCTGGGATGATGTCCATTCATCAGCCCAGTGTGCAGCTGGGCTCATCATTCATACAATCATAGAACTGGTGAATCACCAAGTTTGGAATAGACCTCTAAGATCACTCAGTCCAACCATCTACCCACTACCACTATTTCCCAACTAAACCATGTTGTCTCTCAGTACAACACCCAAATGTTTTTTCAACACCTCCAGAGATGTTGACTCCACCACCTCCCTGCACAGCCCTTCCCAGTGCCTGGGGAAGTTACACTTCTCCCCTCCCACAAAGCAGTGACAGCCTGCCTGCTTGGCCAGGACGACACCGTCTCCCACCCGCCTCCAGTCCTTGGCCTCACCACCCTGGCAGCACGAAGCAGTAATACACAAGCTCTCTCTTTGCTGTAAGATCTTTCCCTGCGGCATCCAGTCTGCATCCCGCTCGGTCTGGGGTGTGCAGTGTTTGTGCAGGAGCCAGGCAGCCAGAGGGGCTAAGGGAAAAAAGATCCCTGTCCAGGATTTGTCACATGCTCCTGCATGGCCTTAGATAACGTTTTACAGCTGCAAAGGTGCAATAGGCCATCCCTAAAAGAACTGATAGCAGACATCTCTGCCACAAAGGGCCTGGGACTTCTGTATCACATAACCTCTGTGCATTACAGCTGTGAGTGTGACTGCTTTTAAGGAAACTCTGCTTATCCCCAGATGTTTTGGTCTGGGTGAGTTAAATCAGCCTGAGGGCAGATTATTTTTGAGGAGCTGTGTTAGGTCTTGATCCGAACAGAGGAAAGCTGTGTGCTTTGATAGGAGAGTGTGTGTAAGCTGAGGGTGGCTGGGAGGTTTGCTCCAGCTCCATAAGAGTTCCTAGTAAAACTCTGTCCAGTGTAAGAACTTTCAAATAGATCCTTCTCATTCTCCTGGATAGTCTGGGAATGTAAAGAGAATGAGGCAGCGGCCAAAGCTGTACTGAAAGCAGCTACTGATGGAGGGTTGCACATCGATCAAATACAAGAGAGGCTTCTCTCAGCACATAATGCACAACAAAAGGGCTGCACTTGTAGCTCAGAACCTAAATAGAAAGTCTCTGCACCCAGCCTGTGCAGGCAGGAGATGTCCCACAGAAATGGTGTCAGTATGGCTGTCACCCTGCCAGATCATGAAACAGCTCTGTGCTCCTTGGGCTGTGGGAGTGCTGTCCACATTAGCAAATGTGGTGGAGCAGAGCCTCTGGTTGTTGTATGCGAGTCCCATGTTGCCCAGATGTAGGCTTCAGCTGTATGGAGGTGTTGGAGGGCGAGCTGCTTGTGCTGCACAAATGATGAACCAAATGCTGTGCTCCTCCCTTAAGATCCTGTCTGACAGCAGAAAATCCTTGTGCACCTCTGTAAAACAGCTCATTGTTCTGCTGCAGCAGTGGAGGAGCACAGATGCTCTTTTTGGTGCCTGTGACTCTTGTCCTGATGGTTAACCATGGCCTGAACTCCCCTGTCTCACTGCCACATACTGTGGTCTTTCTGAGTCTATCTAATCTGAGATATTCCCCCAGAGACAGGGGTACTGTGAATATATTTCTGTCACTAGCACCCCATCTGGGTGTAAAAATCACGAGAAGACAACATTTTTGGATGCTCTTGAGAAAAAAGAGAAACACTTGTTTTTTACAGGCTTTGTCTTTTTGCTCTTCGGCAATAAATTCCCTCAGCAATAGAAGCAAGAAGTGTGTCCCTGCCATGATCGAATTGAGAGAAACAAACCCCTGCTGACAAATTATTGCTTCAGAGTTTGGTTTGTCAGAGCATGTACAAACCTCCCGTCTGTACAGACAAGATAATCAGGGGCTGTGTCTTTAGAGCCTGCCAGGGGGTTCGAGTAGCTCTGAGTGTGCTCAGCAAACAGCAAGGACAGCAGAGCTGGGATGCTGGAAGAGGCTCACAGGCAATTCCTCATTGCAGATCCCACTCAAGGCTGAAGAGCAAAGTGCAGGTGTCTGTTTGATCTCCTAGCAAATTTAGGAAATTCTGAGGTCTCAGCAGTGCTTTGCTCTTGTAGGTCCTGCCGAACTCTTTGGATGTGCAATGGCCTCAAGAACCTCCAATATTTGAACTGTACTCCCTTCAAGGGAGAACAACATTGTTGGTATAGATGAGGAATGTGAGGGCTTCAGCACAGTGGCCAGGAAATGTTGTATAGAACACAGCTGGAGACTAAGGAACCACCACTGGTTGTGGTGGTGCTGTACAAAGCTTGCAGATCCCTCGGTGTCCTGTTTGCTCTGTGGGTCTGACAGTAACTGCAGGTAAGGAAGATCTGGCCACATCCCACTCCTAAACAGGAACTGGAGAAGAGGGAAGGGTAAATAAAGCACAGCAGCACTCATCTCCTGTTCCAAACAGCAGCAGCCCAGAGGCTGTGATTGCTAATTAAACAATATTTCCCATGCAATGCAGGCATTGCACCTCTCACAGGCTATAAATATCCAGCTATAAGCAAACATATCTAATCAGTGATTATGTCTGAGATTATTTTCCATGAGTTTATAAGTGATTATTTGTTTATGCACCGTTAATGGGCAATATCATTCTGGAGGTGCTGGCCAAGGATTCAGGCCTTGTGTCTGCATCGGCAGCATGCTGAGCTGGAGCACCAGGCATAGGAGGACACTTCAGACCCTCCAGCACAAGCTGCAGACCTTGTTTTCAAGATCTGCTGGGCAAAGAGTAGAGCAGCAATAACTCCATCTCAGGATCAGATGTGCTATGTGGGGAGAGTGCTGAAGTTGCCTCCCCAGCCAGGCTTGAATGCGTGGAAGCTCAGCATTGCTGTGAAGTGAGCAGTGCATGGGGACATTGCCCTTCCATCTCACTGGTGCAGCCCACTGCTCAGATGGGGTGAAAGCAGACACAGGGTGCTTTAGAATAATCAACCTCGAGACAACTGCGGGTTAGAGGAGACGTTTGCCCTGTCCATGTGCAACTCACACAGAATCTGCTCTTGCAGGCTGCTGCGTAACAGCTAGACACGGAGCGTGAAGCTGGTAGGGCCAGTGAATGTGTTCAGATCAGACCTTTGCTGTTGTTACAGCCGTCTGGGGAAGGAGAGACATTTTCACTGCACCAGCCTTTTCCACTCCAGTGAACACTCCCAAGCTCCCTGCACCACCTACTGCCTTCAGCCGCTGCACAGCGGCGCATGGCAGGGTAATCCACAGGGTCTGCCTGGGTAAACTCCTGCACAGTGACAAGCAACGCCAACAGCCCTGCGAGGGATGCAGGGAAATATGGAGATATTCATGCTGTAATGATTTGTGACAGCTCCCTTCTTACTTAAGGGAATGGAACACACCAGCGTGTGGGGACCATGTGGAAGCAAATACAGCAAAACAAGCTCAGAGAGTTGGGACCAAAGGGAGCTAGGGGAACTCCTGTGCCAACAGCATTTTTCCTGGCTGATTTGTCTATATTTTATTTAGTATGCTTTTTCTCAAGGAAAAAAAAAAAAAAAAAAAAAAAGAAAAAGAAAAAAGAGAAAGAAGCTGGAGGGACAGAGACAAAGCTATGTTCAGAGACAGGACAGTATAACTGCAGGGCTGATCCTTGCTAGCATGAGTGCCATTCAAACTCTCCCTGCTGCAGACTTGATCATAGAATCATAGAATCATAGAATTATAGAATCATAGAATCACAGAATCACAGAATCACAGAGTCTGGGGTTGACCCCCACTAGCTCAGGCTGCCCAGGGCTCATCCATGGCCTTGAGCACCTCCCAGGGATGGAGCACCCACAGCTCTTTGGGCAGCAGTGCCAGGGTCTCACTGTCCTTTGAGTAAAGGATTTCCTCGTTGTGTCTAATATAAATCTCCCCTCTTTTAGTTTAAAACCATTCCCTGTGTCAAAAGTCAACCTCTCTTCTTTTTATGATTCTGTTGATGAATTCATCAAGCAAAGGACTTTGATCAAACAAAGCACCTTCTGGACTCAGTTTTTCTAGGATGTTTATGTGTTCATCACTGACCTGTCCATCTTCTATCTCACCTAATTAGATTGGAAGTTTGCTATTGCACACTGCTTGCTTAGGATGCCCTCCGGTGCTTGTTTCCAAATGGTACAAATGCCATGCAAACATACTGACAAATAGTTATTTCACTGCACAAAGAAACCAGTTGTATATCCCACAGATGACCACTCATCTGAAAAAGAAGCAGCTAGGTTCTAGAGAGCTGATTATTTTGCTGCTGGTACTGCTGATGGAAAACATCACTGTCAAAGCAAGCCATCTTGGGTGTCACATGATGCCACTGAGTAGAATTTCAGAGACCACCAGCAGCTGCCTCCTGCCTACAAGAACCTGGGAAGACTTCCTCTCCACCTTCCACCTCACAAGGACCTTGCTGGTTGTGTGAGCCCTGAGCCATTCCTCTTGCAACAAAGATTGCCTGCTGATCATGAGATGACACCTCAGCGGCCGCGATCCGGGTGTGATGGATTTCTTGGATGTGTCTGCTTGCTCTTCAAGACAGGAAACAGATGAGGTGAAGAACTTTACTTCGTTGGAAGCTTGAAGCTAGGATATAAGTCGTTTTTATTTTTCCTTGCATGTAGCTTGAGTTGACAGTGCTGAGAATGTCTGTGTCCTTGTGGGGCAGTTAGCAGTGGAGCCGGTCCATCTCAATTCCCATCTCCCATGCCTGGAATCAGGATTCTTCTTATGTTTTTACAGTTCCAGTGGCTTGGCTGTATACTGAGCTGTTTGAAAAATTTTTTGAACAACTTTTTTTGGAAACTGAATTCATAGCAAAAAGAAATTTACCATAAAAAGCATCTGCTGCCCAGGGAAAAGGTTGAGTGTTTTTTTCCTGAAAAAGGAATGCCTCCAGAATCAAAGCGTTTCTGATTCCTTGCCAAGTCACATAGTCATGGATCCCTATGATATGCACTCTTGCTCAGTTAGAGGGAGAAACTGATGAACATGGGGAAGTCATTGCACCTACAATTGTCTTTGTGCATGCACCATGAGCTAAGTGCTTGCTGCTTTTGCCAAGTCATGAGTGGCAGCCATCATTTTGCTTTACGTTCTTCTCTTAGGATTCTTTCTTCTGATTTCTTCCCTGGAGTAACAGTGGGGCCTCCAATTCTGCTTAGAGGGCCAAAGGCATCTACAGTGTTTCAAAAACACCAGAATCATCTAAGAAAGATCTTCTGCAGCATGGTAGTCTTCAATATGCAGCTGCCTGCTGTTTCCCATCAGCCATTGTCTCAGTCAACCAGCATTTGTTTCCATGATAAGCCACTTATGATGGCATGAGAGAAGCCACTGGATACTGGAACCAATTGTCATCCACCTTCCCAAACTCTTTTGCATGCTTGCTACAGAAACAGCTTATATTGTAGCATAGTAACATTACTTACTGCTTTATTTCAAGAGCCAGTTTCTCCATCACAAGAGTTATTTTCCTCGATCAGTTCAGTGATTAGCACTGCTGTTAAAGAGATAATGAGAAGATAAATTGTGCAAGGCAGCTGACAGCAAGAGCATGAAATTATGTCTCTGAGGTCTGTTGTCCACAGGGAAAGCGGCCCTGCTGGCTAGCACTGATTGCAAAGCTAATTGGGTTGATAGGAGTGCTAGGGTTGCCCTCGCAAGATCCTCCCTTCATTGTCCACCAGGGCAGTACTGAGTCTAGGGAGAAGTTTAGCACATACCTTACCCATACCAACAGATTAGGTCCAGCTTGGACCTCCTCATCCATGCTGGGCAGAGTCCTTTGCATGTGCAAGGCAGGACCCAATGCCTTGGTTGCTTTTGAAGTGCTGGAGGCAGACTGTGGCCATGCCCCACTGAGCCCAGTTACCCTGTGTCCGCTATCCACAGAACAAGTTGTCCATCATCCATGCTCCTGCAGGAAAGTTGCCTGCTGCCATTTGTAATTGAGCTACAAACCACCCAGCTGCAAGAACATTTTGTTCCTCTCTCCTTTCTGACTAGATAATCTCCTGAGGTCCCTTCTCTCTGTTACTGTCATTCTGTGTGATTGTGATTCTAGGAGGCATCCAAGGCCACAGACATGCAGAGGATGGTGGTGAGAGCAGTGTGTCATGGGTGACAGGGTGGGTGCATGCATCAAGGAGAGGAGCCTTGTATATACTGTGTGGGAAGGGTTGTAAGCATTGTGGAAAAGGACGTGCATAGACCATGAAGGGTGTCTATGGGGCACCATAGTAATAGTACAGTAAATAGCAGTAGTAAAAGTAATCTGATACTAAATATATAAGGAAAACAGAGGGAAGATGCTGGTCTCATGGCTCTGGGAAGCCCACAGTAAAGAGCAGGTAAAGATTTTGTTAGGCAATAGCAGTTTGCAATGATGCTGGCTTCCTGATGGAGACCAAGTGATGCCGCTGGGCTCTGCTGTCAGCCTGAGTGCTGCACAGCCCTGTCTGTTTTCCCTGCTAATAACTCATCTAGCAAGGGGGATGCATGGAGGAGTGGTACAGAGGCTTCATGGAGAGACTGCATTAAGAGCTTTGAAATATTGATGCCTCCGTGCTCTGCATAAACCACCCCTCCTCCACCCCCAGGAGGGGAAATGTGGCTGTGGGGGGTTGTTCGTGAGCAGAAGCCTTCTCAGTGCTGGAAATCAGGAGATGCAGTGCACTGGGTTGCAGTGCTCAAAGCACAAAAAGGGCTTTTAGTTCTGGAGAGGCAGGCAGGAGCAGAGCAAATCTGTGGATGACAAATGGGAAATGTCACGGGACTTTGAAGCACGGAGCTTGTCAGGCACCTGCTTCTCCAAGGCAGGGCTGCTGACCAGGGCTTTCCCAGCACTGCTTTGTCACCACAGTGAGGGGACATGCAGCAGGGCTCTGCTGCTTCATGTCAGTGGCAATGAGCTCATGTTAGCAATGATGAGGGAAAACAGATGAAATGTGCCCAAAGAGGCTTCTGTGTGCAAGCAGCTGCCTTTGACACAGAAAAGGCTGTCAGTGCAGGGATGTGTGTCTGTGCCACAATGGTTATGTGAGTTCTAACCCAGTGTGAACTGCACATGTGGAAACCCCAGCACCACCAGCAAAGTCCCCCTGGGCCTGCTAGGAGTTTGGCTTGGTACAAAAAGGTTGCTCTGAACCCCATGAAATGATGTGCAAAGGTAGACGAGCCACACACAGGACTGTCTTGTGACTGTATGGCAAGCACTGAAATGGTCCTTACTGCCTTCATCCCATGCACTGAGCCCAGAGACAGGTTGACACTCCTGGGACACAGCTATCTGTGTCTTGACTCAGCGAGAAGCTTCACCAACCAGTTCTCCAAACCCTCATCAAACTCCAGTCTGAAAAGACAGGGAGAGCAAGTTCTATTAGAAATAGCGTGCTATCTCAGGACCCTTTCACAGGATGAAGTTCAGACCTTCAGAGACTTAAAGCAAATGTTTAGTGGGTCTGCAATCTTATGATTCCCTTTATGAAATGGTGAGACCTTTCTCCTGCATCAAAGACTCTGGATCAGGCCCAAGGAACCTGATGTGACTGCTCAGAATCTGCTGGAATGGGTCCTCATGGCTTTGGGCCATGTTTCAGCAAGAGCAGGCTTTGCTGCAGAGAAGACTTACTGCTCTCCAGGAAGCCAACCCTAGAGACCTTCCGTGCACAGCAGAGCTCTTGCTCAAGCACAGCTCCCTGGTGTGGTTGCTGCAGGAAGAAAACAAAGTGAATGGGGAGGTATTCAAGACTCCCTGATTGTTCAGGTCCAGGGCTCCCCTGATGCTTCCCCTCAGCACCCTGAGGCCATCCCTGGAAACCTGAGACCACGGCAGAGCCCTCCTGGGCCAGTGGTTGCATCTCCACTGAGCCTCCAGGATTATTCCAGATTCCCCAGTGGGATGTCATCTGTTCCAGATTGTCTCATCTGCTCCCACTGCAGGCACTGCCAAAGCCTTTCTGCTCCCCAGGGCCCATTTTTTTTTACCTGCTGGCACATCTGCAGTGGCAGATGGGACACGGCAGCTGCAGAGTCCTCAGATCCAGCCACACCATAACAGCATTTTGAAGGACATCCAGGTAGAATAGCTGGGTTAACTCATCCCTGGCCCCAGGGGCAGGCAGTGTTTCAGTCTCCAGTGGAAACACAGCTGATGACGCTGGATGGTGGCCTTATCTGTAAGACCACAGGGTGCACAGGGAAGCGTCTCATCCTTGTGCCTGCTTTTAGATGGAGGTGGCTGAGCTGGATGGAGAAGGCAGCATGTGACAAGCATCTAACCCCATACATAGAGATAGAGCACGAGGACTAGGAGCTGGTGAAAGGATGGACTCAAGTGATGTGGGGAAGGGGAGATCTGGAATTGCAGGGAAAGGGATGCATTCTCACTAGGTCATTCTCACAAAATGTCTGCTGTGCTGATCTGGCTGGCACTTCAGGCAGAGGGCTGGGATGGATGGCTGAGGGCACACAAAGCTCACATGGTACAGAGACCACTCAGAGCCTCGTTCAAAAGTTTGTTTGTTTTGTTATTACTATTTAATTATTATTATTATTTTGAGTTATTTCCATTAAAAACAGCCCCTGACCTGGCTTGATGCTGTGTTCACAGGCTGCATGTTGCTCACATTGCAGCAGGCTGGACTTGTGCCATTTACAGCAGCATCAAAGCCAGATGTTGTGGCTGCAGTGCTTTCCCAGGCTGGCTCTGATGAGCTCAGCACCACAGAGTGCTCTCTGAGGATGAGCACCTTCCCTTGCCTTGCCCACAAGTGCTTCTTGAACCTCCACAGCATGCTGAATCCGAATCCACAGACCTCTGTCCTGAAAGAGTACTGAGCTCTGGTTCCAAATCCCATCTCAAAAGCAGCTATTAATCCTTCAGTCAGTAAAACTGCCATGGTGTTGTTAGCTCTGCACTCCACTTTTCATTAGGGCATCCCAGCCCAAACCCACAGTCTCTCCATCACCTCGTGAGTGCTGGGGGATGCTTGTATTATCCCACCTTTGCATCCCCCTCCAGGGTACATCACCTCTCCACCCTGCAGCCCAGCTCTGCACAGTGGAGCAGTCTCTGGAGAGATATGATTTTGCCCCTAACCATTTCTACAACTCTGTGCCATATTTTCTCCTCCTGTGCTGTATGGTGGTAGGAAGATGACAAGTCCTGATAACTGCTGCCATGGACCAGATCCCATCTCAGCCCATCCTGTATTGCACAGCCTGATGCCCACCTTTAATGCTCTTCTCTCTATTGCCTGCAGTCCACATTTTTCTGTCTGCATGCTTCTGGAGAAAGGAGCATTTCTGCAAAGTGAGAGAGAGATGAGAGCAGGGGGAGGAGAGATGAGATTATCCAGACCTTTTTATGCACCCAAGTTGTGTTTCTGCATTAGAAACTCTTGTCCTGAGCATCATTCATAGAGAGTATGACTTGAAAGTGCTTCTTGTAGTCCCTGTCATGCCCCCAAGAGCCTGCAGAGCTGCTATCTGCATTGACATCTCAGCAGTTGCATCCTGGAGCAAATTGTACTCGTGCTTACTACGATCCCATTCATCCATTTTTAGCATTGCCATGAATTGTTGAATGGCTGCGGTGTTCTACCACAGCACAGCTGTGTTTGGTGGTGGGTGTTAAAGATTTAAAGCCATTTTTTTTCAAGTGTGCTAAAATTCTTTGTAAGATGCCATGTTCACGCAGTGCCCATCGCTGTGCTGATGAGTGTGAGGGGCTGGCCATGCAGAGCTGCACAGTGCTGGGAGGCAGTGCGGCATCGCAGCCTGGCACTGCACTGCTATGGCATGGGAGGGAGCATCTCAGCAAAAGCATGGTGTTTTCATCACCTGCTTTTATTACTGCCAGAGCCAGCCTTTGCATTCTGGTCAGGAGCTAATGAATCACGATACATTGCTTCACTTGCAGAATGCAAAATATCCAAGGAAGAAGAAATAGGAAAAATCCCAAGGCCAGCACACAGGATTCCTCTCAGCCTGCCTCTGCAAGCAGCACAGAGAAGTGCTGGCATTCACTATGTGCAGCAGGGGGATGCCACCCCTGAGGCACCCATCTGTGCTGGGCCACTTGGACTCTTTCCTTTCTGCCATTTTTCACTTTAAAGGCACCATCACTTTTCTCCTTTTTTTCCTCTCACTCATTGAGTTTCAGAGCTTCATGCTGTGGATCAGATCAGATCCACTTGATCTTGTATCGGCTCCTCCCCTATTGCTCGTCAGGAAACAAGAGACACTCATTAGCATGTGAAGAGACAGATTTAAGTATTATCTATAAATCTATTTACTCAAGCCAAGTTTTGAAGCCAAAAGTTAATTGAGGCTTTTCTTGGAAAGAGATTAATATTATCAACAAGAATCCAGGCTCTTTCCATTAATTAATAGTCATTAATGATACGAGGTATAAAATAGCTAATAAAATAGAGGGATGTGTGATCTGACACCATCATCCACAGTGCCCCTCAGTGCAGACAGGCAGTGGATGTGGGGCACAGGGGTCCCTGGGCTGAGCAGGACAGTGAGAGATGAGATCAGACTTTCATCAAACTGTCCCCATGGAAAAGGCAAAGCAGTGACATCAGCCCTTGCAAACTGCAGTCCTGCCCAGCAGGGCACAGGCTGCTCTCCTCTAGATGCAGAGGCCTGGTGCAGAGCTGCCTTTCTGCAGGGTTGCGAGGGGAAGGTGGCCCACAGAGTCCCCTGTGCTTTTCTGCAGAATGCCCAGCCCCTTCCCAGCTGCTGGGGGCCTCAGAGAAGATATGGGGCTGCTCAGCCTACAGAGTCTCGGGGAGACTCACAGCTTGGGAAGGCCTGGAGCAGATGTTGGCTCATCCCTAGGGCAGCCCCTTTCCCTGCAAAGATGCTGATCCTGCATTTCTGCCCAAACATTTCCAGCTGTGTAATCCTTGGGAGGATGTGTCACCTGATCACAGCTTTATGGCAGCCAACTGCAAAAAGGCACGTTGTTGAGGAATGCCTGATTTCAGCTTCCACTCAGCCTGGCTTTTCCAAGCCTATGGGTTTACAACGCTTACTGCAACATGTGCAGCTTCAGCCTTGCCTTCTGCTCCCTCATTCCTTTATGTGCTGAAGGATCTCCAGTACTTCTTCAAAAGTGAGGCGTTTCTCCAGTGGAGCTGGTTCTCCTGAATTTAGAAGCTGAAGGTGGAGGTGGCCTGGGTGAAAGAAACCAGAATGAGTAAATATAACACCAAGTAAAAATACTGTGTGAGGAGAGGAGAGCCCGTATCTGAAACAGCAAAATGCTCATGTGAAATGAAGCTGAGTTTGCATTTGGTAGAATTCTCCCAGTTAGATTTTGGAGAAGTGTATCTCTTCTTCCAAAATGCTCCAGAAAAGGGTCTGGGAAAGGAAACCACCAGCAGGAAAGTTGTCTCCAACTTAGCTGTCCATCTGGACAGCAGCACAGCATCATAGGGGGAAAGCAGACAGAGAGTAAAACAGAGAAAAGAGATGTTCTGCATTGGGAAATGTCCTGCACACTGTAAAGGCATCCTGCAAGAAGCATTGTGCTATCTGGGGTCTTCTCCTCTTCCTTCTCCCAGATTCTCAGTCTGAAAAACAGGTAAGGGATTTCCCCACAGTGCTGGATGCTTTTTGGATTTAACAAGGGAAAAAAGAGATGTCTGCATGTCTACAGCTTGGCAATCTGCTTTGGATCTCAGATGAGAAGCATCCACAGACTGCGAAAGGATCCCAAACCAGCACAGGGGAAACAGACACCGGGACAGAAACATCACTCCGGTCTGCCCACATCACTCTGCCCTGGTGTGCTTTCACTTACGTTCAGCCCTTAACTTTCAGCATGCTCATTTCTTAGGTGAGTGCTGTAGGATGAAGGCAATGTGGTTGTCATGCTTTTGCAACCACAGAGCAGAGCTTTCCCAGTCCTGCCATCCCAGCACACCTTGCTTGACTTCAGTTATGTTTCCAGCTCTCCTCCCATTTTCTTTGACTCCTTTCTCACACCTTTGCTGCCCACCCTTTACAAGGACAGCCCTTACAACAAGCAATGTAATTAATTACTTGGCATCCCACGTCTCAGGATTGTTTTACCCAAGGGCTGCAGATGGGACGGCTTGCCACATTCAGAAGGATGCAGTCAGGCTGTGCTAATTTATCCGAAATGCCTTGGTCCAGCTGAGCCCAGATTTCCTCCAGCTACAGCATAGTCCTTGAGCAGCTTCGGAACTACAGGATTTTGCAGCTCTTGCAGAGAATGGGGTTGGGAGGCTTGAAAAGACAGTCTAGCTTGGACAAACATCATTTTTTTTATTGAAATATAGTTGTGATCTTTACTCTGACCACACAGACCACTTGCTCATGCAAGTTTGGTTCCTGAAGCAGCTTCACATTTGATCCAGAACTGCTGAAGCAAGCCAGTCACTTGGCGTGATGCCCCAGTGCCTTCAGTCTGACACAAATAACATTTGTCTCTGTGAGGGGCAGCTGCACCCTCATTCCCACCTCCAGCTGCTCAGCACTACCTCCATCCTTTGAGAAGAAACGGAGATCAGGAAAACGATCTGGTCATAAAAAGCGTAGAGGATTTCCTGCAAGATCATCTAGACACTGCCATGATACATCTGTACACAGGCACAGGAGATGCAGAAATACATTGGGGAGCAAGACCGTCTTGTTAGTGTACTCACATCCAGTTGATAAGGCTACAGAACTGCTTTGCTTGGCCTTGGTGAGCATGGTGCAGATATAAAATTAAACAGCAATAAAACTATGTTCCAACAAGCATAGCTAAGCATCAAATTTGCTAATGTAAGTATTCCTATGGAAGGCAGCGAGTGACTAAAGAGATAGAAATTGCTTTACCTACAGGAGAGAGCTATGAATACTATGCCTGGTCATATTGCCAGGATTCAGTATAGGAAATACTGCAGAAGTTATTGAGGAAGCTTCAGTATTACAACCCCATGTGTTAAAGAAAACATAGAATCATAGAATCATAGAATGGCTTGGGTAGGAAGGGACCTCAAGGATCACGAATCTCCAACCCCCTGCCACACGCAGGGCCACCAACCTCTCCATTTAATACCAGACCAGGCTGCCAGGGCCCCATCCAACCTGCCAGTGAACACCTCCAAGGACGGGGCATCCACAGCCTCTCTGGGCAGCTGTTCCAGCTCCTCACCACTCTCTCTGTTAAGAACTTCCCCCTGACATCCAGCCTAAATCTTCCCTCCCTCAACTTAAAGCCATTTCCCCTTGTCCTGCTGTTATCTATCCTTTCAAAGAGCTGACCCCTCCTGAAACCACAAACGAGGTCTGAAAACAAACCTGAGGTTGTATTAAAAAAAAAAACACAAAAAAACAACAGGCTCAAAATAAATAAATGTTGAGTTCTTTTCTTTATCTTTTTGCCTTCAGGGCCTTGGAGGTGCAGTTTGCTGCTGCTGCCTCTGCACTAATGAGGACGTGGGGAGCTCCCTGTAATGAAAAGGACAGATGACATTCCTACCTAGTGAAATGATTCAAGGACCTGGGGATCTTTAAGGACTTGTGATAAAGCACCACACTTTTGCTGAAATTGGGATAGTCCAAAAAAAAAAAAAAAAAGCTTTTGTGTCAGGTAATGCTCATTTTCTATGCAAAGATATGCTGGGGTGCCCCAGAAACGTTGTGGAAAGACAAACTAATGATTAACATTAACAAGGGTTTTAAAGTATTCCTTTAGTGGTTAGCAGAGGATTTCCAGACAAGAAACCTATTTGAGCAAAACTAAATATACAGTGAATATTCCTGAGCAATTCTATGATTCTTTGTGGAGGGTTGCTCGAGTTTGGGTAGTATGGTCAAGTTGCAGTTGGACTTGATGATCCCTAAGGTCTTTTCCTACCTGAGCCAATTCTATGATTCTATGATTGTATTGTAACTTACTGTCAATAGAGACAAATTAATTGTTTAAAGAGCTTTCGAGTTGCCAAGCTGGTGCCACGTTTGGTGCACTGGAATGCAGGCAGGTTTTCTGCACTGTGTGGACTCAACACTCTTTGAGATCAGTGTCAGCCACAACGTGCTTTATTACATCTCCTTCCTGCAAAGAGGAAGGCAAGTTCCTCGAAGCACATCCAGATCTTCCCATTTTTCACGACAATTTCTTTTTCCTTTAACATTAATCTTCCAATTTTCCCTACATCTAAACCTCCCTGCAACTTACAAGTACACCAAAAATAATAATTAAAAATAAAAAAAATTAGTGGTTCATCATCACTTCAGCTGGTTTTGAGTTGGCCAAGCAGAAAATTTCTAATTAGAACATATGGAAAAGGGCTATTTCATTGAACAGTTATTTTTAAGAAGTTAAAATAAGAGGCGTGCAGAATGTATCCAAAGGTCTGCATTCATGGGGGGAGCACAGCACTGCTGGTCAGAGCTAATGCAGCTGTCCTCAGCTATTTAGAGAGCACGCATTGCTTTCTCCCACATCAGATCAGGTGGAATGGAAAGGCTGCAAGAATAGAGCAGGTGATTAACAGCAAAAAATGAGATTTTGATGCTGGCATATAGAGATAGTACTACTGGAGTTCTATTTTGAAAGCCACCGTTTAATGTGACTTCAGTTAGACTTAAGCAGATGCTTAAAGTTAACCGCCTGCTTAATTGCTGCTAGGTTAGGCATGGATTTAAAGAGAGCTTTTAGTTCTTCTTCAACACAGTGCCACTCTCTTTTTGCCCCAGTGAAGCACTTCTGTCTGTGGTTCATTTTAAGCACTTCATTAGTGCTCGTGACTTCACTTGTGTGCTTAAAGTTAAGAACATGATCAGTGTTAGACTGCATCAGGATCTTAATTGTCTGTGCAGTGCTGCCCCAAGCAATGCTCAGCAGTTAACAAGCATGCAAACAAGTCCCGCAGCAGGGAACAGAAAATGCCAGAAATCAGCAAATGGAGGAAAGAGGCTTCAAGAAATCCTGACCCACCAGTTGCTGCTCCTGGCCCATAGCAGAGAGCTGTGCCATGTCACACGGAATCCCCATGTGGCTGTGCAGGTGCTGGCAGATGAGCAGCAAGGGAATTTCCGTGTTTAAAATCAGTGGGTTGTTTTACACATACATACATATAAAATATATTTATATATAATATATGTAATAGGTGCTGGAAAGGAGCTTACTTTACACCTGCAATTGGAGCAAGAGCACCTTTCTCAAGGAGCTTTCTTCTGCTTTTCCACCTGGCTGGCTGGACAACAAGTGGTTGCATAGTGGGAGCTCCCTGCTTGCAATCTGTAGAGATATGTTTTTCTCCCTTGTCAGTAGTATGAATGTCATATTCACTTATGGATACAACTTCTATGTGTAAGGTTTCTGTATGTTAGAAGTATAGCAGAAGTGAATTAATTAGTGTCCCAGCTGTGCCTGGATAATCAGGAGACAATCTCATATGCAGTGGATTTTTACTTTTGGGGCTAGAAGTTGCTTTTCCTTGCATTCCATGAGTGTTACGGTACACCAGTTAGGTGTGCTGAGAATTTCCAGCCCCCACACAGGCTCCTTTCTCTGCCCCACAGAGCTGCAGCTGAGCTCCAGCAGCCTCCTGGTGCTGCAGACCTGCACTCCCCTGCTCCTCATCTTCCTTCTCCTGTGAGATAACCCCAAACTGCTCTTTGCTCTTCTGCCTAACCAAGGGAGTTAGAGCACTAGGATGTGTCAGACCATCTCTTGGGTTTTCTGTTTTTCCACACAGTCACAGAAGACCCCTAACAACTGGACACACTGTCAGTGGACCACGTCATACATTGGATGCCCCATCCCTGGAGGCATTCAAGGCCAGGCTGGATGTGGCTCTGGGCAGCCTGGGCTGCTGGTTGGCTACCCTGCACATAGCAGTTGAAACCAGATGATCACTGATCACTGATCATTTCAACCCAGGCCATTCTGATTCTATACACGTTCTCAGGAAACCTCATTTGGTTACAGGGGAAATCATATAAGGTTCTTTTTGTGCCTGGAGTGTAAGAAGTAAGGTGGCCTCGAGTTTAGCTTTCTGCTCAATCCTTCGTATTTTCTGTGTAAAGAGAGGAGGATGGGACAGCCAGGCTCTTTTGGGCTGTTTCCTGAGGCTCAGCTCCCTGCTCACACAGCAGAAACACTGACACATGGACACACCTTCCTGCAGGGATTTCATCCTTACTTTTTGTTTCTCTTGATACCTCATGAACGAGGGATACACAGGGGGAAGACTTTGTGTTCACATTCCTTCTCCTTCCTGCCAATACCATGGGGTTAAAAACAACCACGTGTTTCTTCCCAAGGCATTAGCATAATTATCTCTCCACTCTGAATGTGTAATAGCTGGCTGTATTCCACATAAGACTGCATTTAACTAATCCTGCTTTAGAGACTCACACTATTTATACGCTCTAAAATCAACTTCATCTTCAGAAATGCCCTTTAAAGGACACGTTTTGTTCTGTTCTGACCATATGTTTTCACTGTGATCTGCATACTTCCAAAGGTTGGCATCCAGGACTGCTCCCCCAGATGCTGTTTGTGCCGTACGTTAGTCATGCAGCCTGCTCAGCTGCTTGATTTCTGAGAATCCCACTCCATATTTATCTAATTACTTTGCGTTCAGAGGGTTGGTGGGAAGTCCTCAAACACAGAGGAGATCCCAGGCGCTGATTGCCAACACCAGCTAAGTTAGTCCAAGAGGATTTGCCTCCAGCTGTGCAGTTTTCTGTCCCAGAAAGATGCTCTCTGCTCTCTTTCTTTTTCTCTTCACTTTCATTTCACTTTGTTCTCCTGGTCTATGCTGGAACATGCAAGAAAAGGCAGCCCCAAATATACAAAAATCAAAGAAAATCGGTGCAAATAAAGTGTGAAATGCTATAGGGAAATTTGAAACTCTGGGTCAACAGTAAGTTCAGACTTCCCCATTTTGGGGTATCATTGTCTCTATTGTTTTCTAAATTAGGATCTTGGAATAACCTTTATCTTCACCATAGCATTGTTCTTTCTAAATATCATTTTAGCCAAGATTGGGAAATATCCTTCTTGAGCCCTTGTTTTTGTTCGAGCTTTTGTTGTGTTCTGCTGTTGTTGTGTTCTTGGGCAGCCCAGTAAGTCACCTACATTTCCTGAAGCAGTTGGGCTGGTCAACTTCAAAGCCCATTGCAGCTGAGTATTTTCCATCTGCAGCTGCACGCTTGCCTCTGCCTTGCTTTCGTTCCTGTTCATTTCAGTCTCCATTTCCAGGAGCATTAAAATAATGAAGCAGTTATGGCTGCCATGCACAAACCAACCTGTTGCAAAGCTGAGTGATGGGGAACGTTTCACTTTGAAGGAACTGAGATGGCCACCATCACCATATGTGCTTTGTTTTTCTGCATGAGGATCACTTCTCACTGTGGTAGTCCAAGCACTTCAGCCTCCAGACTGGACAGCCACATCCAGCCTTTGAATTACCCACTTCCAACACATCCTCCCCACAATATCCCTCATACAACCCAAATAGTGAGGGGCACGTAGTGACAGGACAAAGGGAAATGGCTTTAAACTGGAAGAGGGTTGGTGTAGATTAGATATTAGGAAGAAATTATTTACTGTGAGGTTGGTGAGACATTGGAACAGGTTGCCCAGCGAGGTTGTGGATGCCCCCTTCCTGGAAACATTCAAGGCCAGGCTGGACGAGGCTGTGAGCAACCTGATCTAGAGAGAGGCGTCCCTGCCTATAGCAAGGTGTTGGAACTGGGTGATCCTAAAGATCCCTTCCAAGCCAAACCATTCTATGATACTATGATTCTATAAGTGTCTGCAGAAATTCAGACAGAAAGAATTGAAACTACAGTGCCATCATCACGCCAAAATAAGATCCATCTGGGAAGACCAGTGCTTGTATGCATTCCTTCTGTGTGCATGTAGGCAGTAAAGAGAAGTTTAGAAAGACTTCCACTGAAGGTGGAAAACCAAGAAGTCAGCAAGTAGCTAATGTTGGAGTTGAGGTTTCCTGTATTCCTTAGCTCATACAGTCTTCATTTTCCCAAATGCAGTATCTGTACTGAGCACTGCTAGGACAGGGTAGCCCTGGGCGTTAGCCTCTGCCATGTAGTGCTCACCTTGCTAAGGCAGCTGGTGCCCTGATGCTGCCTGAGGCAAGAAGGGTGGCAGGAGGGGATGCTGGGTTCTGCCGGTGTGACTCTGCCCTGTGGCCTAGAGGAAGCTGAGTTAGTTAATCATAGCCTTACAACACTACCTTGGTTTTTTGCTGCTTAAGGCTCCAGCACCTGCAACGTGATATTCAGTAGTGCTGAGCACCTGCGAGCTGCTCCAGCTACAACTTGCAGGATGTGCTTCCAGCCTGGTGCTGTGCTGGGGGGAAAGGGGCATTCCCAGCATTCCCATCCTCCCTGTGTTGCTGCGTGGTTGCATGGAAGTGCTTCCATCTGCCTTCCCTGCTCTCCTCACCTGTAAATCAGAAATGATTGCACCTGCCCCACAAAAGTGGTATGATTAATTAGCATCTGATATATGCTTGCTAAATCCTATTACAAAATCCCCAGCGTAATCTGCAAAATCTGACCTGCCAGTTCCTCCAAGTAATAAAACCTTGCAGACACAGGTACAATTGCTGCCTGGCTCAGCTTAAACAGAGCCCACCCTACCTTCAGTGGGAGCCTGGAAACTGTTTGTGAGATTCAGATGAGCGCTAAAGGAAAGCCTGCTCGGAAAATAACAGTTCCGTAATCAGTGCAGTATATGGATGGTGTGGGATATTAAAGAACAGGGCCATTCACTGCTTAATGAGGATTAAAATAACTCTTGAATAGCTGCCTTATTCCCCGAGCATCCTGTTCAATGAATGAGTCACAGGATTACAGTTGAAAAATAGGCTGGAACGGTGGAACAAAGACCTGACATAATGAATATCAAATTAAGGATTTGGGGGCAGCCTTTAATCTGGCACCTCCAGCCCCTTTAGTGACTGACATTCTGACTTTATTCATAGCTTGTTTTTGGTTTTTGACTTGTGTGTTCCTTGTTACAGTCCCTTTTTTGGGTGTCAGTTTGTTTGGGGATTGTCAGCCAGGTGCTGGACACTGCCAGCTGGATAACCATAGCATAAAGGTATCAAGTAATTAGTTATTGGCTAAGGTATGTGAAAGACACTGGGATTTAATGATCATTAGGCTTAGCATTCATTTGCTCAGCACCTTGCTAAGGCACCACAGAGTTCTGGCTGGCTGGAACCTCACAGAGGCACCAAGGGCTCAGCCTCCCCAGTTCAATGTGTTGGTCCCCAGTGCTGGGAGATGCCTTCCTCCTCCATCCCTGTCTGATCTGGACTAAAGGGTCAATGCCTCCTCTCCTCTCACAGGCGACCAGCTCGGATTTGCCTGACCAGCATGGCAGCAGTTAAAGGACGTTGGCTCAAAGGTTCTCCTCCAGACACCAAATTGTGAACAGACTGTGCCCAGTGGGGACAGGCAGGTGAAAAACTGGTAGCTTTGTACCACAGGTATTTACATTCTTATCATCACCTCTTGGTCCGCTTCTTTCCTTGCCTTGGAAGCCTGCATCTCGTTCAGTTCCTGAAGCCTGAAGTCTTTTGTAGTATTTAAGTACTCTGGAAGATTAGGCTTGAAGGGGATTTTCATTTCATTAATGCAGACGCAGAGCAGTTATCTTGTCATCTGAAAAATAAACTGCTTGCTAGTCTTTCTTTTGCTGAAAATCTCAGCTGGAAAAAAAGAGTTGAAGGTAGGCAAATGCTGAAGTTGCTGAAAAGACCAGAGGGGCAGAAGGCAAAGTGTATTTCCTGAGGGAATAGCTCCTGTTGAGCCCATTTCTTTTGTCCTGTAAAATAAAGGTGGTCAAGCAGTTCCCAATGCCTTAATAAGTACTGCAAAACTAACACAAAATATTGCATGACTTTCAGAACCATCGTATATCTGCACTACAGCTGGCATATATTAAAAATATCCTTCCTTTGCAGTTTTTATTAGGGAAGACAGGCTGGAAAATACAGCGTTTTCTTTCCATATTCTGACACTTGCTATTTTTTCCATTATAGATCACAATAAATCTAGTTTTTATTAATAATGAACACATACAAAATCCCTGAGACTGAAAAAATATACCCTAGAATAAGCTAAAACAAAGTATAAAAGGAAAGGTTAAGTCCTGGCACAAAGAAGATCCTTACTTCAGAAGATCTCCTGGATAAGAAGAGCAGAGGGAACTCTCTAGTGGATATTTAAAGTTTTCTTCATCACTGACTTAGAGTTTTGTGCCTTGAAGCACAGTTTGTTTTGTGTCCCCTGACCACAGGGAGATCCCTTCAGTGATACCTCAGCAGATGGAGAGAGCCAGCTCAGAGAAGAGAAGAATGGTTTCCATCCATCCATCCACCCCAGAACCGGCCCAGGTGCTCTGATCTCACTGCCCACCTGATGAGCTCCAAGCACGTTGCCCAGAAGCATCAGAGAGAGTCCTTGTCCAGATGCCAAAGTTGCTCAGCTGCAATATCAGGACCATGAAGCACTATGCACATTCGGTGGGAAAACTAGCCTCGTGTTTTATTATCCACAGCAGAAAAGTTTGTGTTTCTTCAAATCAATCACTGGATGCCACAGCTGACACCAGACTGTCTTTTCAAAAATGCACATGCACTTTCAGTGAAATCTGAGGGATTATTAAATGAGTGATCCCTCCTCTCCATCTGCAAACACTGGCAGGAGACACTAAAGAAAAGGATTTTGGGGAGGTCTGTTAATGCAGTTTCTTAGAGGTAAATCCTATGCAGAAGCATTAGAGCTTTTGGGGTTCTCAGACAGACTGACAACCTATCTGGTGGATGGCCCATCCATGGAGGTGCCTGAGGCCAGGCTGAATGGAGCCCTGGGCAGCCTGACCTGCTGGGGGGCAACCAGCCCAAGGCAGGGAGTGGACTGGGGGAGCTTACAGCTTACAGGTCCCTTCCAACCCAAACCATTCTATGAGTCTACAACTGCAGCACTTGAGGATCACTTGAGCAAGGCAGCACAGCTACCTAGACAGGTCCTTGTCCCCTAGCACTTGCCAGTACCAGCAGATTTCTTCTTCCCCCTAAATGCTCCATCTCCTTCCCCTCTCAGAGGGACTCAGCCTTTCCAGCCCCCCCTTTGGCCTGTGCCACTCCTCACACAGCCACCACCCCCATACAGACCCAGCATCCCACCCCTCCAACCCCACGTTCCCTTCTCCTGCCATAAGTTAACCCTCAGCCCCACGTGGGTTGCACTTCCCAGAGCAGCAGTTGGGGGATTCACATGTAGACTACGGGCACAACCTGATGGGATGCAGCATTTCACTCTGTCCTAACTACTCAAATCCATTTCCTTTGCAAAGAGACATGAAGCCCTTAACATCCCTGCGTGGGAGCACAGGTTTCTTTCCCCCGTAGAATGCAGCTTTCTTTCCGCTGGTTATTGTATCTGATAACTACTCCAGCTGTGCTCAGAAATTTTGCATTGTGGTCTGGCAATTCAGAGCTCTATGAATTCTTTATTTCTCTAATGCAGTTTCCTAGTAAATAGCTTTGAACTCAGATCCTTGTCTCTACAATAGCTATGCTTCTGCCTAGCTGGCACTTCACAATTAACAGCATTATCTTGTTAAACCTGGAGAGGTGTAGGAAGGCTCACCCATCATTTTAAAGCATTTTATTGCTTAGAAACTGTTTACAATAGGCTACAGAAGTTGTAAATGCGGACCAGCACTGCATTCAGATGCCTGATTAGCTCAGCCATGTGAAAATGCCAATAATTCAGGGATCTATTTTGGACATCATTTCTTAAGCTGTAACCTGAAAGCACCTGGGATTTTTGAAGAAAAAAAAATGGAAGGCAAAAAATAAGAAGTAGGATGAGATTTGGGGTGAGATGGAAAGCTGTATCACAAGGCTGTCGTTCCTATTCACGTTGTTCTAATCACTGCCCTCAGTGAAGACACATCTTGCTCTGGGAGTTGCCAGACCAAATCACTGCTCGAGCACCCCATGCCTAGAGAAGAAAAAAAAATGTTGTTTCCCTTCTGGAACAGTTACTGTGCTCAGGTTTTGTCAGCTACTGCTTTACGTGCTTACATTTCACACCCACAAGCATCTCCATCAGCACCGTGTAACCTTTCATCTGTTGGCTCCTGTAGTGTGCGAGCTGCAAAGAGAACAAAGAATCTGTATCTTTGGGTTTTCAGCAACTTGATTTGAAAATTGTCTCTGCTGTAGCCAAGCTGGAAGTCCTTGCTGTGCTTAGCTACCCTGCATGACTGCAACCCTGCCACACCTGGATGAAACCCACAGGAACCAGCATAGATACAACTGGCTACTGTACAAAGCAGATGGAAGTGTGGAGACCTCCTGGGGAAACATCTCCCTTTCTAAGGCTTTTGGAAGGGAAATGGCTGTGCAGATATTCAGTCATGCTCAAGGAAGTTACCACCTGCAAACATCAAGGAGAGGGCACCAAAAATAGAGCAGGCTCGTTACTCACTACCTAGTTTGCACCTCTCAGAAATAGATTTTGTATCTTATAAATAAAGTTATGTATATATAATTAAAAATATTATGCATATAAAAATTATATGTATATAAATTAAAAAAATATATAATTAAAATAATATATAAACGATGGATAACATAATGGATAAAATACAGAATGGACACAAAGCTGAACATGATCCAGCAATGTGATGCAGCTCTTGTGGCATAGAAGTCCACCAGCACCCTGGGCTGCATTAGAAGAAGCACTGACAGTAGGATGAGGTGGGAGACCCTGCCCCTCTAGCTAGATGTGTGGTGAGACACATCTGGGATGCTGGGTTCTCCAGTACAAGAGGGAGGGATATCCTTGGGAGGCCCCAGAGAAGGACCACAAAGATGTTGAAGAGACTGAAATCTCTGTTATATGGGAAGAGACTGAGAGACTCGACTGCGCAGCCTGCAGAAGATAGGGCTCAGAGAGATCTGATCAATGTATAATAGCTGATGGGGGAAATAAAAACAGTCAGATATTTTTCAGTGTTGCCTGGTGATAGTACAAGAGGCAATAATAACGAACTGAAAAACAGAAAGTGTTGATTAAACTTAAGAAAAAGCTTTCTTAATGTAAGGGTGGTTGAACACTGGAAGAAGTCTCCATCCTTGGAGATCCTCAGAGTCCAAATGTTGAGCAACTTGATCCAGCTTTGAGAAGGGAGTTGGGCTGGATGACCTCCAGGGGTGCCTCCAGCTTTGCAGTCCTGTGATTCTGTGAACACAGTGGCAGAAAACAAGCTGTAAAAGAAAAGCAGTGGTTCTCAGGGCACAGACAGCCCTGATTTACACTGTGTAAAACAGCTGCCTTTGTGACCTTACAAATTCTGCATAGAGAAGACTGCCCCAAAGTTGTGTATCTGACTGTCTCAGCACCCCAGCTGCTGGCTGTAATGACTGCACACCACTCAGATGGTTAATACCCAAAATACATTTCTGCCTGAGAGCTTCATGAACCGATCATCTGCCCAAGGAGGCTGTGGATGCCCCATCCCTGCAGGCATTCAAGGCCAGGCTGGATGTGGCTCTGGGCAGCCTGGGCTGCTGGTTGGCGACCTGCACACAGCAGGGGGTTGGAACTGATGATCACTGTGGTCCTTTTCAACCCAGGCCATTCTGTGATTATGACTGAGGTCTACGGATAATGGCCCAGACCTTTCTCCATAGCTTTTTCAGAAGCACAAACTGTTTAGATTTTTTAAGACAATAGTCAGGTTGCTGATTGACAAGCCTCATGAGCTAGAAATATCTTCCTTTGGAGAAGTTTTCTAATAATAAATTGTTTTCTTACGCTGGCCAAGAAGTTTGAAAGACCTAATAGTTGTTGAAAACAGAGAAATGATTCAGTTGAGAACTAAAGTATATTGTGTTTCTGGTAAGAGAGACTAAAAATACTGCAGTTATTTCTTTTAAGTATTTGTCAGAATTACCATCACATAAAGTCTTTCAAAATTATGTTACTAAAAATGTCTGAACTCCAGAACACATTAAAACCTACTGCAGAAATTACGAATGGAATTCTGTGCTGTGCTCGCTGAATACTGGGCAAGAAGAGTCCAAGGTGATCCTAAACCTCTGATGGTCCCTACAGATAGTTAGGATTCCAGAAAAATTCAAGATTTTTCACATTAGAGGGCAATGAGGCAACTGAGAGAACAGAAACTGGAATAAAAGCAGGATTTTTTGCTTGCAGGATTTTTTGCTTGCTAAAAGCAGTGAGCAGTGAAGATCAAAAGGGAAATTCCGCCCTGGTAGAGCTGCATGCCACTTAGTGGAGGGCACTTCAGTGCCTATGTGACCCTGGCTTCATATCAAGATTTGTTCTTTGTATATTGGTAGCCAGGGTAATAACTTTTCTGACCTTCTTTGGTGTATTCAGTGAGTGCCTGTATTCTAGATGGAGATGTAAGTTAAGCTTCCCAGTTGGTTGAAATCTGAATAAATAACCTCTGATTTTAGTCTTAAGGGTGCACAGAGCTGAGCATATTGTGCAGAGAAATGAGTTTCCAACAGGAATAAAGCAGCAGCCAGTGTGAATTTCTCAGAAACACATCATATCAGGATATTCTTTTAATTACTGTTATTATTTACCATGTTCTGTGGTAAGGGAGAAATAAGTTGTCTCAGGGATGATGGCTTTTGCTAGGTTTTCAGTACTTTCAGGAAAAGTAATGTGAGACAAATGGGAAAAATATGGTCCTACTGAACTTCTATAAGGTAGATGTCACCCTGGCTGCCTAACCACAGAAGGTGAGTAAACATCAGCAGAGAGATGAACGGATGTGGTTCTGCATTTTGTCTTTTTGTTCGTGGTGGAAAAGAGATTTCCTTATTAAATTTGCAGATGGTGTGAAGCTTGGATGGCTGTGAGTCTATTAGAGAATGGTATTAGAATTTAAAATATTCTTTACAAATTGCAGAAATAGGCCGAAAATAAATTGATTAAATGGAGAAAAATGCTAGGTATTGGACTGAAACAAATACTAAAATGCCTTTTGTACACTGAGCATGTGAACAAGAAGCCGTTTGAAAAGCAGTAAGGAATCATAAAGGATCATAAGCTTGCTCTGAACCCAGAAATATGGCCCAGGTTGTGTACTTGAGAGGGACCGAGGTCAACAGTGGAGCAAGAAGGACACTGGACTGAAAGCAGTCAAAGATAAAGCAAACATTACACCATTGCAGAGAAACATGAAGGAAATTACATCATTTAGCTTGAGAAATAAGGGAACATACAGTAACAGCTTTGTCACAAAGTACCATTGCAGAAAGAACAGGGATTTTCTCCGTGTCCCTGGCAGACAGGAAGAAGGAATTGTCCTTAAAAGCAAGGTCTTAGGGAACAGACCTCCTGGGGAAGAAACAAAATATCAACGAGAGGTTTTTCAGAATAGCAGACTTAACATCAAGCATGAGGTGTAAGTTTCTTGAAATCACCTCACCACACTTTAATACATACCCTAACCAGGCCAACAGAGCTGGACAAAGACATTTCATTCCTTATCAAAGGCTTTCTGGAAGCTAAGGATGACCAAAGTTAATCAGCAGTCACTTGCTTAATGTTTTTTTGTTACAGTGAGAAAAGAGAACGGTGTTTTCCACCCCAAAGGATGGCAGCAAATTACTGCTGCCATTGACCACTGACCATGCCAGCACTGCTGCCATCGACTGTCCCTCCTCCTTTTCAGCTCGGTGCGTTTATCTGAGAATGCATCAGGTCCTGTGGGATCCTTTCAGAGAGGCAGAGCTCCACCCAGGTGCAGCTGTTGAGCCCTTCTGCCTGCATTTATGAAGCTATTAATTTGATCCTTCCCTGTACTCATGTGATGTTGCTGTGGATGGCTGTGGTCACAATGGGAGAATCTGTTTTCCACGTAGTGGGGGCTGATGTCCTGAAAGCTTCATGTTGGACGGAGAAGGCATGGAGCTGGGCTCTGAGGTTCCATCCCTCCCAGGAAGGCATCACTGATGCCTGCTAGTCCCTGTCTGGACATGCTTCTTACCTTTGCAGATTACTTTAATTTGCAGGCTCAGCAGAAGGGGAGCAGTTTCTTATTATCATGTTCTTCTTGCTTCTGGAATTTTAAGTGAACTGTGTAACAGACTCTTCTGCTTTCTTAAGCATTTTCTTCTCCTTTCTTTAATCATGCTGAGATTTCCTGTGAATGCTGTGAGCTGTAATTATCATCTGCAGATCAGTGGGTTTGCTAAGCTATTTCTTAAAGGGATCTTTTTTTTTTCTGTGAATTTCAGATGACCAAGAACAAAATTATAATCACCTGATACTAAACAGTGCCACCCAGACACCTACACATGGTAAGAGAAAACAGAGCAAAATTACACATGTTGTAACTTTCCTCTGCCAGCCAGTAACATTTACTGGTATCAAAGTATGTTTAATGTTAATTGAATGGTTCCCATGGCAGTGATGCATGAATGATGGATTCCATTAGCATTAAACATAGGACCATATTTTTCATTAGTGCACACAATTAAATATGGCCCAATCTTGTATAACTTTAATCATCATCTTTGTGTTTCCCCCTGTCTGGTTGCTCCCTTCTCACTTCCACATCAGCAAAGTGCTGTCAGATTTAAACACACAAAATGACACCCAAAGAAAAGTCCATCTTGTTGACCGAGCCACTCAACTCATAGTGCTGACTGTAAATTTTTTTCAGATAGGTTAGAAGGACACTGAACATGGAGTAAGGGCCCTTAAGCTGACATGATTTTGGCATTAATGGCCAGTATGTGACCAGTGTTTGGTCCTCCAAGCTCTCCAACCCACACTTGCATGGGTCTGGCTGGGATAATGTACTGAAGCCCCTGATGTGCAGTGGCACAATACACTCAGAGTTTGAGTTTCTTGTATGCAAGGTAGATAAGGACTGTGAAGAGACCTGGGATTCCCCCTGCTCACTTTTCATAACCAGAAATACCCCTTACTGAACAATTTCTGATGTTTGCTTTCCCACCCCTTTATTTTACTGTGGGAATGTGGACGTTTCCCCACCCCTAGGAACTTATGAAACCCATTTGTCATGTCACTACACCCACAGCAAGGGGGATTGTCACTGAGCTATCCTTATGGCCTCAGAAGTGACACCTCAGGAGTTGTCTGGGGCAGCCTATCTCCGCCATATATCCTGTCCATCCTCCAAAGCTCCCCTTGCTTTGGTTCTCAACACAAACAGCTTCAAATGTGTTGAGTCTCCTTCTAACACTGCTCTTGCTGAGCTCCATAAAACGACGATTTTCATGTGTTACCTCTGTACATGGTTTAACATTTAGTGACACCTTTCTCTCCAGCCCCTGTCCTCTTGACCAAGTAAACTTACGAATGCCCTTCATCAACCTTCAGCCACTTTCAAGAGTTCTGCTGCACCTCAGAGATATTCCTTCACTGTCCTCCTACTTTCCACTGGAAATATTTTAACCTGGAGCTGTGCCTTTGCTTCCCCTGTGGCCAGAAGCCCTGCCCTTCTTCCTCCTCTGCCTGAGCTCCTTCCTTGCTTTGACCTCAGCCCAAGATGAGCAGTCCCTTTGGCAGCATGTCCCTCCCTGCACTGCAGCAATCACAGACCACCAGCAGAACTCCCTGCATCTTTCTGGCTCCAACCAGACCCGAACCAGTCACTGACCCTCTGCCTCTGTGCAGTCAGCCCAACCTCTGAATGTACCCCTATTTGCTGTGCTTTCTTCCCTCTTCACCTGGTGCCTTGTCTCAATCTCCTCCTTGTTCTTCCCTTTACCTTTGAATGTGAGATATTTCTCCAGCACTCATGGTGGGAACCCCCCCTTGCTGAGGAACCAATAAGTGATGACATCTCATCCTAACACATATCGGTTCTCTCTTCTTGTAGCTCTAAACTGATGTGTTTGTTACTCTTTTTGTTCTGGTGTTTGTTTTTAACTCTGTAACTTCACTTTGACAAATATTCTGGAACTGATTTATTGAGAAAGTCGTGTGTACTCCTATAAGAACTTCCACATTTTGTTATAAAAAATGGTGGGAGAGCAATTTGCCCTTGAAGAAGTCTCCTCCAAGCTTTGCTGTTTCCCCTTCCTATGGGCTGGGTCATGCTGCTGCTCAGCCTGCAACTTACTTTCTGCTGTAAGGATGCATTTTTTTTTTCCATCTCCCAAAGAACTCAGTGGCCATACAGGAGTTGATTGAATGTGAATTGCCAGCCTCAAACACTGTCCAAAACACTGTTTTTTCTTTCAATAATGTATTACTTTCATAAGAATCCTAATAGGATTGGAATTGTATTTCCTTCTGTCTGCCTCTCTGCCTCCTGCTACTTGCTCCCCACATCCCCAACATGCCAGGTTCCCAGAGCTGCCCCTCCTGACCCAGGTGAGCCCAGATTGCCTGCATATGTGTGCAGGAGTGTTAATGTAGTTCCATCTCTAGAACTCTACTGCAGTCAGTAATTCAAACTAACAGCATGTGCTCAAATGGTTAAACTTTGCTCTGGGCCTGACAGATGCCTTTGTTTTTTATTGGCTTGAGAGAGAAAATCAGAACAGACATATTTGTGCTCTTGGCGTAGAAACTTTTGCTTTTGTTCTCCACTACTGTTATCTGAGGATTTTGGTTGTACAAAGCAACTCGGATGATCTGGTACAAATAACAGCATGATTTGGAGTTCTCTCTTGTTCCTGAGTTATCTGTGTGGTCACGGCCACTTCCGTGTGAGATACAGGAGTGCTGCTCTGCTGAGCCATTGCTCGGTGACTTTAAAGAGGTATTCGGACTTTTCAAATAAGGGATCAAAAGAGCATTCAGTATTCATAATTTATTGCTGAAATTCTGAGATAGTTCAGCAAAGCCACAGATCTAATTTAATTCTCTTCCCGGGTAAGACATGGCATACATTTTTCTGTGTGATTACGCAGATCTGTAGCTGGACATGAGCTGTCTCTCTGAGCACTGTTTGTGAGCTCTGCCCCTCAGCCTGCCTCGCACCCACCACAAAGGGACACCTGCAACAAACAAGAAGAAGGGAAGGAAACCAGTGCAAGGTTCAGGACGTGCCCTGCATCACACATGGACCAAGTTCACTCTCTGCTGAAGCAAAAAGACAGAGAACAGTTCTCATGCTACCAGCAGACTGCAAGCAGGGCAGAGGATGTAGGCAACATGCCACTTAACCATCAGTGCTGTTAACACAGGAAGGCATTTCAACCTGAGCAGTCAGAAAATCCCTCCTGTGTGGAGGAAATCCTCACAGCCCCCCAGGGGCTGCCTCACCCAGCAAGGATGCACTTCATCTGGTTTACGTGAAGGGGAGGGGAGTTGTTGCAAAGTGGAGATGCCTGTAAGGACTAAAGCTCAGAGGCTGATGATCTTCCCATCTTCCTAGCAATGTTATCATTCTTTACTTTCTCCTCCTATTCCTATTTTAGCAAGTGTCCAAAGTCATGTAACTGTGGGAGTATGCAGAGGAGGTTCTCCACAACCCAGCTGTGGTAGATATGGGGCCCAGGGCTCTGCAGGAGTCCTCCTCACTGAGGAGGGATGACAGCCAAGCCCCCCATGCTCGCCTTTCCCTGCATTGTACAGCTAGTCCTTAGTAAATGCAAAGCAAACAGCACCAGATCATCAGTATCCCCAAAAGTTTTGGGAATCATAACAAGTTCTCAGCATGCAGGAGTGACCCAGATGTGCTGTTGCACCGGAGCAGCCGTTCTGCCAGTCAGCATTTTGGAAGCAACCCACAGTACCTCCATTAGCAACACTTTTGTTCAGCTGGTACGGTAAGAAGATGGCCAACATCCATTTCCATGAGCTGATATTACCTGGTGGCCTATGTCCTGCTGCCTGCAGATGCCACTGTGATGAGCCCTCTGTGATTACAGGTAATGTCTGTCAGTTCCATATCCAATCACTCTGTTTTATTACTATGGCAGATTTTTTTCCTGTAAAGAAACAAATTGAAAGACGATAAAGTCAACCCATGGCCACCGGGATCAAGAAGAAAAAAGATGACAACAAAACAGACTGGACTTGGGTTTTGTGAGAATCTCAGGTTCATTCATCAGGTTCCCAGAGCTGAAAAACCAGGAGTCTCTGGTTTAACTTGCCTTGGGTAACAGCACACATTTCCTCAGTGCCCATCGCAGTGGGCTGTGTGGCCATGAGATTACACTGAATACTTCCGATGCAGGAAAGAATAACTACTGATTAATGATGAGATTGTGTATAATCTGTTCTATCAGGCTGCTATCATTTAATTAGCCTAGTGCTGGTAGCACGGCCAATACTGGGTGAGAAGAACGTCTTCCTTTTCCTGCTGCCGGGCTAGAATGGAGGGTGTACAGAGAGGTGGCACATATTTATCCTGTTGTGGATAACAGGACATGGCAATTTCAAGGGAAGATCAAGAGAAACGACCGCAGGGCTGTTGAGGGCCCAGGGTTCAGCAGCATGTCTTCCAGTGTCCTGCCCCTGTAAGAAGGCTGTTGATTTTCTTGTGATGAGGGCCTGTTTGTGTACCTAATTCACTCCTAGGGCTCTGAACGCCCCATTACAGGACAGGACCTACAGTCCCACATTCTGCTTTCAGTAACCTTCAGACCTCAGTTCCTCGGAAATCAGAAGTTTGATCGTGGTTTCCTTAGCTCTGATTTTACAGATTTTAGCTCCAGATGAAGAATTCTACAACTGTTTGTGGAAACGTAGAGATTTTGTATGTAAAAGCTGAATGTGAGTGCTCAAGTACTTCTTTCTACAATGTGCAACTAAGTTCTCCATGTGAAATGCAAAAACACCTTTTGATACACTCATATATCTCATTTAGCTACTCAGTTTTTATACAAAATAAGCAGACAAAATTTTTTTTCTGAAAAAATCTTAAAATATGAAAAAAATAGAAGCTAAAGTACAAAACTGAAGCAATAACAAATACGTGCTGACTGCTCAGGCTCAGTTTCTGTAAAGCTTATTACTTTATTTTTTACTGCTACTTAAGTTTAATTTCATTATATTTACTGCATATTTAATTATGCTAAACCACTAAGAGCCTTGTATAAACATTTTTTTATTTCCATATAAATAACAAGGAAATTGCTAAATAATATAGTTAGTAGGAAGTTCATATCATAATTTTTATGTTAGTTCATTGCCTTTGATGATCATCTCAAAAAATACTTGGTAAAACATAAGGAACAAATGGTTTCACTTCAAATTTTGAAGTTGGTCAAGTGTTTTTCCAGATAATGTCTGAGTTTGCTCTTGGGGAGGTAAATTCAGTTGTAGCCATACCCAAGTGAATTTCAAATGAGTTTAAATGTATGTGAGCATCTTTTTTTTATATCCTTTCCTTCCTTCCTTCCTTCCTTCCTTCCTTCCTTCCTTCCTTCCTTCCTTCCTTCCTTCCTTCCTTCCTTCCTTCCTTCCTTCCTTCCTTCCTTCCTTCCTTCCTTCCTTCCTTCCTTCCTTCCTTCCTTCCTTCCTTCCTTCCTTCCCTCCTTCCTTCCTCCCTTCCTTCCTCCCTTCTTTTTCTTCATTTAGATATTCAGGGCATTCCTTCCCACACAGTAACAAGACTTTGGGGGATATATTGCTAAAATAATTCATTTTCTAACATCAGACCCAAAGCTTCAATGTGGGACAATCCCAGAGGATATGAAAATGATTCCCTGTACTGTCACATCTCCTCCAACAATTTGTTGAGAGTTCTGTATCTATTGTGTTTAAGACACTGTTTACAAAATCATAACAATTAAGGACTGTTTAAATTAGATTTATCCCCAGTGGTAATATATGTGAGGAAATTAGAAGATAATCAGATCTCTGGAATATAACCTGCAGAACGAGTAGACACATTATGTTACAACGTTCTTTCTGCAGAGCAGCAGATCTTTAATGAAAGTGGGGGTAGAGATGAGCCAGGTGATCTGGGAGGACCAGGCAGCACAGTGCCAACTTTCTGATGCGTTCCAGTCACCACATGTAATGGAGATGTCAGAGGCAATCAGTAATTCAACCACCTTATGCACAAATCCTGCTAATCAAATTGCACAGAGATTGGTGCACTACACAAATACAAGGGCAGATTGAAGCCCTTTAGTGAATTTGGAATGTCATCTACTTATCTTTACCCAAAATGTTGCTAATAATATCCTACAGTGATGTCCTACACCCTCCATAGGGAACACATTGGTTTGCTGGGGCCATGAGTGCACGTAAGGGGTGCAAGCAGCCTCTGTTAGTGTGTGCTGAGCTGCAGGGGCTCCAATGGCAACTGTCTTTGTATTTAGCATTGAAGCAACTGGTCTTTCTATTTAGTCTAGTCTAAATACTCAGTGCTCCAAAGAACCACTGTTTTCATGGCTTTGGCATGGAGGGGCTGAGCATGGAGGCCTCAGCTTGCAGGTGAAAGCTGTTAGGACACCAATTCCATGGCCCACCATGGCCCAGCACCCAGATAAGCACTGTGTCTCCACTCTTCCCTATGGGAAGAACCTGGGAAGCTCCTCTCTTTGTCAACACCATTGTAAGCACAGGGCTACGTGTGCTCAGAAGCATCTTCGTGCCATTACTGATAGGATTCAGCTGTGCCATTTGTGCATTTATTGTAGGGGCATCATCTTGCATTGTGCTGGTGTAGTTCACTTGGTTTCTTTAACACCTCGTTACTCTGCAATGAGGCCTAAAAGACCACCTCCAAAAGCCATCCTGATATGCAGATGTATTTCATTCTCCACTAACTGAATTTAAAACACCACATCTCCAACTCCTACAAAAGAGGGCAGCTACCCTCTGGGGAGCTGCTGATTTACACCACAGCAGCTGAGCTGGAAATGTACGAACCTCTGTGAGATTCTTTGTGAGAGATGTAAAACATGATTAATAATGGTGTTTTTAACAAGAAAAAAAAAGAAAGATGTTTGAAAACACAGATAGTTCCACCCTTCCCACCCACCCCTTCCACAGTGCACACCAGTTCTGTGCCTGCTGTAGCAGCATGGCATTCCCCGGATGGCTCAGGATGGCACAGGAGGTACCAAACACCAACTGATACAGGCAGATTTTCCTAGGTAATGTGTCCCTCTGTATGAGCTTGCATCAGAATCGGAGAAGACTTTGTGTCTCAGCCTTCAAGTGGCTGAGCAGAAGGCGGTGCTGGGGGAGAATTGCATGCTGTGACAGAGGGCTGAGGCTGTGACGAGCTGAAGCTGAGCAGCAGAAGGCTTTGGTTGTATCAGCTTCTTCTAGGTGACATTGTTTGCTTTCCCCGGGTGAATGTTTTAAAAGGCATCTGTTGAAATATGCTGCAAAATTCGCACAACATATGTGCAGGCTCATATGCAAATATGGAGCACATCCTTTTTGCCACTTGAGCTTTGTTTAAAACTTTGCCATAAATTCACTTTTTTTGTTGTTTTGTTTTGGGTTTTCTTCCTCCTGGTTATCATTTGCTCCTCTCCTTGTTGTCAGAAGGCTCTGCGCCTTGTGTAAACACACTTAGAGACAGAAACTGCTGCTGAAGAACAAGCTGATTTGCAGGGACTTCAGGTCTGCTTTCCACAACACAAGCTTCCAGCTTTAAAAACCCTGAGTCTGCTTCTCAGCCCTGAGTGCTGGAAGTGGAACAAGGCTCTCACTCAACAGAGAGTGCTTTTCCCTCCTTTGTAGATCATAAAGCCATTGGGTGTGTGCATAACACAGAGGAATGAACCCATAATTGCAGAGGGAGGTTCTGCAGCCCCTAAATCCTCACAGGTGGATCCATGCTCAGCAAAGGGGAAGTGCTGCAGGGCTGAGCCCTCTCCTGCTGAATTAGTCAGAGAGATGCTTTCAGAATCTTAAGATGTTGCATTGGTTGTAAAGAGGTATTATTGATATTCAATGCTATAGCAAGGAGAATTTGGAAACTAGAAGAAAAGAACTGCTGGGTGATGTTCCCATCTCTGTAGTGTGTGCTATGCACTGGGATAGCTTTGCAAATTGTGCTCAGAAAGCATGGTGTGTCAGAGGGGCACAAACTGGCACGTGGCTGCAGGATGGAGGTGAGGCAAACATGATCAAATACTGACTTTCAAAGGCAATTCCAGTAAGCATAGGACATCCTCTGTTTTCCAGTGAACATTTGCCATTGCCCAGAATGTTGAATTGAACTGGAATGAGTGGCAGTGCTGGGGAACGGAGCAACCTCAGCTGCCATGCAGGAAATGGAGGGATCTTTTTATTTATATCTTGTTAATTAATTAGGTCTAGCACCTTCCGTAGAAGCCTGTGAACACCACAAAGGAAAAAGGGAGACCAGGGAAAGGTGTGATTCAAATTTGGTGTAGAAGCAAAGAGTTCCTGCTGAATTAGTCTCAGAATTTAAATTGCAGAAGAGGTTTCTCCTTCCCAGCACCTCTCAGTTCTCCAGCGTTGCCCTCAGACTACATTACACATAAGACAGCTGAAGCCATCTTGGTCATTTCAGGTATCCCTTATTTTGCTGAACAGTAGGGAGTGAATTTCAAGGTGACTTCTCGTTTGCCAAAATACCGATGGTCTGTTCCTGACTGGCTGGATGGAAAAAGCGATATGAAGATGCAGTGATTCTGCAGAAGCCTGTTGGATAAACGTGTGGCAGTTTATTTCACACTCTCCGTGCAAGTAGTCAGTTCATGCTCCTTCAGCACTGAACACGACTCCATGCATATAACTGGGCTTATTTCAGCTCATCCAAACCTCCATGCAGAATGAAGATTAGATACAGGTTCTAGCTGAGAAATTTGCAAAGAGATGTTACCCCAGGGTCCTTGCCCTACAAGCACAAATAGGAGTGGGCATATTGTTTCAATGCTGATAGAGTCTCTGTTTACTGGATAATATCTAATCAATTGTTTCCACCTCTCTGATGATGTGATGCACTTCCTAATCCTGCAGTCAGTCTATTAGACATGGGTTGAAGTCATCAGCAGGAAAATAACGCTCTCAGAGAAATGATACATTAGCTATATACTCACTTGGGGTTATGTTCCTTTTGCCAAGCAATAACAATTCCAGGAGTGTAGAGACATACGTAACCAATAGGGAGGAAGCTTTTATTAACCAAGATGGTTATTGCATTTTAAAGAGGAAATTTTCGCCTTTGCTAAATTCTGCTGGAAAGTGCCTCATATTTTCTCAGAGCGAGGATCAAAATGATGCTCTGGCAGAGAACTGGGCTTTTCCTTTTCGTTCAGGTGCCTGTCACTGGCTGCCGGCTGTCGAGCCCAGAAGAGAGCACGCATGTGTTTGATAAGTGCCACAGCAGAGACATCTCCTTAACCCTCATCTTTTGGTGCTCCCCGCACAGGATGTGGTGCCCCATGCTGGGTCAGGGGGGAAAAAGTTGCTCCTTTACTTGCTGTCAAACCTCACAGATAGATATTAAGGAAGAAGACCCTGATATGATGCTCTGCAGCAGGCTTCCTCATGTGGAAGAGTGCACGGTGTCAGTGACAAGAGGGGCAGGAAGGAATGACTTGGGGTTTGTTTGACATGGTGGTTGTTATTCAAGTGCCTGATAGTTCTTCCAACTCTGTGTACATCGCAGATGCTCTGGCATCGCCCACATGGTTCACTGCCTCTGGACTGAGCCCTGTGGGAGCTGCACAGGAGCACTCTGAGGAAGCTGGCTTTAGGAAGCCCTGAGCAGCCTTCTTCAGGAAGATAGGACTGTCGGTCTCTCCTTGGCTGAGAAGCATGCAAAGGATAGGGGATAGAAGTTCTAAAATATCTATCAGGAGTCTCAGTGGGAGGAAGGTTGTGGAAGCAGCTCTGCTTCCCCACACACATGGGAACTGCAACACCATCCTTACGCAACAGGGAACACCAAGGAAGTTTGCAAAATGTGGGTGCTCTCAGAAGATATCCTGTTCTCCAGTGCAAACAGGACTCCATGCAAAACCCACACACTGAAACCGCTGAATTTCAGAATCAAGTCTAGAAAATATCTGCTGAAATATCTGCACTCGGGTAGTTCTCATTTAATTTTTCTCTGGGAGATGAGAGAAGCTGGAAAATGTTGTGCAAGGCTAGCACACTTGCTTCAGTTTTGGGCAGAAGCTGTGACTTAGCTCACAGCAGCCCATAGACCAGGGGGGGTCTATAAGAGTCTAAAGGCACATGAATAAGTGCTGAGTTTATATTGCATTGCTCTTCATGAGTACCCTATGGAGGACTGCATGACAGGGAAGGGTGAACCTAGGCATTCTGCTGCTCCTCAGCTACATCGGAACATTTTGCCCTCTCATTTCCCTGTCAGATCATATCACAAGTGGCCAGCTCCTTAGCCTACTGACCCAGCTAATGCATTCCAACATTGATTCAAGCCCCCACAGAGCCCCTTTCCATGACCTTGTAGCCTGTTATAGCTTTGCTCCCAACAATTGCAGTCCTTGCTATTTTCAATACTCTTATCCCTATGTTAATACTTGAACACCAGGAGTCAAAAATGCTGTAATTCAGCAGGCCTCTGTCCCTCAGCTGAACTGATGAAAGACCATTTTCCATCCAGCTTGTGGCAAAAGGATGTGATTTCAGTTACACGGCAAACTCTGCAGATTGCTTGGACTTGATTTCTAACATCCCAGCTCAGTGCTAATCTTTACTGACAACGCCCTCAGCATTAGCATCCCAGCAGAGGGAGTTTTAAGCTGACCAGGGGCTCCTTTAGTGATCAGCAAAGTGAAGACAAGCAGAGGGCAGTATCCTCCAGCCCTGCTTCTGTGCTTCAGGAACCCCTCCAAGCCTCGCCTCATCTTCTGACTACAGCCAGATGCAAACTGCACAGCAGCACTTCATGCTTCACCACAAACAGGGGATGTATGGCCACCCCCAGCTCCCACTAGAACACTGGGGCCATGGACTGGGTTTTGTATGGAGCTTCCAGGTTTGGAGCAGTGACCCGAATTCTGGCATGATGAAAGAGCAATCTGATTATTAAAATGAACTCACAGACACTTCTCAATGGCTATGGCGAATGGAAAAGTGTAGCTTGCAAGGCAAAGGTAGGTGATGGTGCATGAGCTTGTGCGGGATGCAGTAGGGTCAGTTCACCATATCATGATGGAGACCTCCATGGTAAGTGAGCTGACTCATTCCACCAGAACCATGAAATGAAGGCTCGTCTGTCTGGAGGCTTCCAAGGCACCGGTTTGCCTCTCTCCATGATCACTGGGGACAAGGAAGCAAAGCCACATCCATTTTATATCGACTCGTTGGAGCCACTTCAAATCCTGTCCAGGAACTGTCGCTGAGGCTGGCTCAGTTACAGCACTTCTCCCTGTCCAGAGCTGTGGGAACAGCTCACCCCTCTCAGCTGGTTTTCATGCATGCTCTGGACATGTCTTATTTTTCTTTTTTCTTTTTTGCAGACACGCCACGGATGAACAACATCCTTACTTCTGCCACCGAACCTTACGATCTGTCCTTCTCCCGGTCCTTCCAGAACCTCTCTCACCTCCCACCATCCTACGAGTCTGCCGTCAAGACAAACCCAAGTAAATATTCTTCTCTGAAGAGACTAAGTAGGTGTCAGCTCATTTCATTTCCTTTGTATCTCATTTGCTTGTAAGCCACAGCGGGCACAACGTTAAGGCAATAATCTTCTTCCCTCTGTTGTTGTACTGCCCAAGTTGGCATCTCCGGTAATGATTCTCCTGGATGTCGCTTCCCATCAAGGAAGAGCAGAGAGAAAGAGTCACTTCATTACTGTGAGAGCACATGTGGTTATTTGCTTACTGACCTCCATCCTGTGCTGCCTCCCCCAGCTCCGCCTCTCTCTGCTCCTGATAGAGACATCTGAGAATCCTTTTTTGCTTTCTGGCTGTTCACATCAGCCGAGCTCAGCCCGATGCACCCAGAGCAGATATCTCACCATCTGCAGGAGCAGCTGGAACCAGATGACAAACCCAGGCTGATAAAAAGGTGCTGAATTGGCTGGGAACCTCCATTTCAGTAGGAGCACATCTGCCTGTCCCCAGCAGTGCTGCAGTCCACCATGTTTCATGGTCCTGAACAGCACCTTACCCCGGTCTTTGGTGCATTGCTGATGTCTTTATGTGTTGCTCTCTGACCTGTTCATGCCAGTTAGTATCTATTCTTTCTTGCTGTTTTACATATTGCATTGTTCTGTCAACTTTTCTGCAATGCTCCAACTCACTGCTGCTCCTGATGGCGAATATTCACATGGAAATATCTTCAGCTTCAATGAGATTTAGAAATAAGTGATATTTGTGATGAAAAGTGCTCTCTCTAGACTGAGATGTCAAGTCTATAGTGTGTTAACATGGGCATTTTCTGGGTGCAGCCAGGTATACGTGCTCCCTCAGTTGGAAAAATAACTTCAGTGTCTATATTTGCAATAGCTTCACTGAAAGCAGATCGGGACAAAAAGCAGATGCTACATCCTTGCTCTGTCTAAAAGCTGCATTCCCAAGTTAGCCTGCTACGAGAGATGTACAAAACGAAGTGGCAGAGGAGCCCTTGGACTGTCTGTAGCACATCCTCATGCAGAGGATTTTCCAGAAGAGAAAATGCAACAGAAATGTGGCACATAAAAATCTCTGCCCACTCCTTGGCACTTCACTGTGGAATTTAAATCTGTGTTTAACATTTAGGCAAGTATATTTGACATGCTGAAAAGTAAGCATGTGCTTAACCATGTTGCAGAGCAGAGATAAGGTATTTAGGGACTGGATACTGCCATGTATGTGACTTTTGCCTCCTGATAACTTTTGGAGTCACTCTCCTGACCAGAAGCATTTCCCTTTCCCTGCATCCCTGTGATCAGCTGTCCATGTTCTTGAGTAGCTTTGATGATGTTGTTCAATACTGGGAAACCCTTGAAATCATGACACTGAAACATAACTGCTTTAAAATGTCCTCATTTCAAGGTCATGATTTATTTTCATTTTTCAGATGAAATAGTGTAAAAATGGATCAACTGGATAGCCCCCAGATTGCTCTTTCATTTCTAATTGATTTCCAATGCTCAGGATTACCTGGGATAAGTACTTCCAGCTCAGAGGCTGGGGGATGTCTGTCTTGACATTATTGGGAACACGTTAGGGAAGCATCCACCAGGAACTGCACCAAGGACTCTTACTGTGGCTCTTACTGTGTGAAGGAGATGGTCCAGACCTCTTCCAGCCTGAGATTCATCTATTGTTTTATATATTGTGCATAGATGCTCACTGAAAATGCCTTGAGCTTCCTGCTAAGGATATTGATGTATCTCACTGGAACATTAAAAAACAACAAACGAATGCTAACTGATCCTCCCACATCTTCCACAGCCAACATCTGGAAATGTACATCAGATCTGAACACTTCTGTATCTACTCCTGTAATGCTTACCCAGCTCACACTGAATATGAACTCTCTGACCAAGCAACTCCATCCATGCACTGGTCATTACCTTACCAGGTGTCTGATCCATGGGGTCTCAAAAAACTTGTTTTGCAGCCGAAGAAAAGACATCTCCTTACGTGTCCAACGTGCCCCTCAGCAGGTCACAGGAGGAACTGTTGACTTCCTGCATTGTTTCCTAGATATTTGTTTAAAGAGGCAAAAATAGATTTGTGTTAAGGGGTCAAGCTCAAATGCCTCAAGAATGTGCTGAGCAGAGTCAACCTTCCTCTTCATAGAATCATAAAATGACTTGGGTTGGAAGAGACTTCAGGGATCGTTAAGTTCCAGCCCCCATTTCCTCCCCCCAGGCAGGATTGCCAACTGCTATCTCATGTACTACATTACATTGCCCAGGGCCCCATCCGGCCTGGCCTTGAACACCTCCAGGGATGGGGCATCCACAGCCTCTCTGGGCAGGCTGTTCCAGCATCTCATCACTCTCTCTGTTAAAAACTTCCCCTGATGTCTAATCTAAATCCCCCTTCCTTTAGTTTAAAACCATTCCTCCTTGCCCTATCACTATCTACCCAAGTAAAATGTTGATTTCCCTCATGTTTCTAAACTCTCTTTAAATAATGGAAGGCCCAATGATGTCTCCCCACAGCCTGCTCTTCTCCAGACTGAACAAGCCCAGTTCCTTCAGCCAATCTTCATAGAAGAGGTGCTCCAGCCCTCTGAGCATCTCTGTGGTCCTCCTCTGGACCCTCTCCAAAAGCTCAGCATCTTTTCTGTGTTGAGGTCCCCAGAGCTGGATGCAGTACTCCAGATGGGGCCTCATAAGGGCAGAATAGAAAGGGGCAATCCCCTCCCTTGCCCTGCTGGCCGCCCTCTTCTGCTGGAACCCAGGATACTGTTGACCTTCCAGGCTCCAAGCGCACACTGCTGGCTCTTGTTAAGTTCTCTGTCAACCAAGACTTCTAAGTTCTCCTCAGCAGTTCCTCTGGCCTCCTTTTCATCTGGGCATCTTCTTAATCAGCAACAAAGGGCAGCCATCTCTGTCATATCAAGGTGCCAGTCTCTCACTGACCCCCGAATTGCTTTGGCAAACTATCAAACCCATTGCTGGATAACAAGCCACCTTTGATGCTGGGCTTGTGCATGGGAAGAGCAGCAGTGTGTGGAGTGTGGGAACATGCAGCTGAGCAAAAGCATCTGTGTTAATTCTGCCCTGCCCAGCACCCCAGGGAACTGCTGTCCCAGCTGAGTGAGAAAGGTCAGTCAGAAAGGAAGCTAATATTTTCAGGCATATTAAACCACTTGGTATTGGATCATCACAAATGACTTGGCAGCTTGAAAATGTTAAAGAGGAAAGACAAGGCCAACGAGGGAATACACTGGAACTGCTGAGAAAGAAAAGCAAATAAATTGCTCTGATGACCTTACATACAGATGAACGTGCATATGTTTTAATCATACTAACCACAGGGAGAAAAATCATCCTTGTCTTTTCCACTCTCTTTTCTCAGAAACACATCCATGTACCTCATTTCTCTAATCACACATTGGAGGAGCTGTGCTCTGCCTTCCTGCAGTGGCTTTGTCTCACTCATCTTAGGCAGGCTGAGGTGAGATGTGAGGAAATACTCATTTGGGCTTTCCCTGCAAATGAGAGAAACAAAAATCTCCGGTGCAGGTCAGCTTGTCCTAAAGCAATCAGCGGTCTGGATGTTCGGGGAGACAAGCCCTGGCAATGTCCCAGGAACTAACGTGAGGGGAAAAAATGGGAAGAAAAGAAAAAGAGATTATGAAAAGAAATTATGAAAAGAAAAAGAAATCAGAAATTCCACCGCTAAGCATTTGAAAAACATGAGCAAAGCCCCATAAATATGAGGGTGGCTTTTTTTTTTTAAAGAGAAATCTCCATTAATCAATAGACCAGTGATATCCTCCTATCTGCTCATCATTTCTGGCCCTTAGAAATCCACTCAGGACAGCTTTTTGAATTTTATATATAAAATCTATAAGAGAGAAACATTTATTTTGGCTAAATTAAAAAATGCCAGCTATCACGTGAGCATCAATAAAACAATAAGGAGTAGCAGTATCAGTGTCTCGTCATCCCTGTGAACTTGCTGATGCAGCGAGGATGGGATGAAACAGACTGGAAGGTTTCAGGTCCTGGGCACGTGGATATGCCCAGGGAGGTGGTGGGCGACCCATCCCTGGAGACATTCAAGGTTAGGATGGACAGGGCTCTGAGATCTGATCAAGCTGTAGCTGTCCCTGCTCATTGCAGGGAGTTGAACCAGGTGGCCTTGAAGGGTCCCTTCCAACTCAAACCATTCTATGACTTTGGTTTTAGCAAACTAAGGTGACCAGACATCAGCAGTTCCTGCACCACCAGCGCTTGGTGATGCACTTGAAGCCTCGAAGATCTGAAGCCTCAAGCCATGTATGTTTCACTGTTCTTCTCTGGTGTGGAAATGCTGCTGTAGAGCTTCCCCTTCACACACAAAGGCACTGCTGTGATACTTGGCCTCTCGTGGAGCCATGTCCTCCATTGCTGCTCCAGTAACACTCAACCGACATCACCTTCCAGAGTCAGCAGCCTGCTGCCTAATTAAACCAGCACATTGTTGACATTTTACAATTTTGATTCCTTTAAGAAGATAGGAAGTTTGTCCACACCTGAAAATATTCCTGGAATAGCTGTGCCAACATCTACCTGTGTCTCTCAGCAGCAGAGGAGGAGACAGACAACGTGAGATTAGGAACACCTTTAAAGTGCAATCAGGACCTGAATGGGTTAGCAGCCGCCAGCAGAAGGCCATGCAGACTTCCATCTCTTAAAACAGTGCAGAAGGGATATTTTTAATGAAAGGATATTTGTAATGTTTCTAATTAGTAAAACTTTTTGGAGTGTAGGCCGTGCTGCATTGTTCACCTAAATTAGCAAGGAGCAACTTTGAACCACTTTTAATCAGCTGATTCTTCTGCCTCAGTAGGAGGCTCAAACCACTGCAAACCTCACTTAAGCTGGTTAGCTCCTCTGGCAATTACCGTGGCCAGGTGTGAGCATCCAAGCACATCTCCATTTGGGATGTTCTCTGCTTTAATTACATCTATTTAGAGTCACTTGGGCAAATCCAGCAGCAATTCTCTCATCCAGAGAGCAGAGGCCAAGTGCCAGTGTGCTAATTGCTCAGCTCCTATTCTGCAACCAGCCTCACACATCATTATCAAGTCCATGCACACTATGTGTGTGCAAGTCTATCTGTGGCCACAGGATAGAATACAAATATCTAACATTGCTGTGGCCATATCAAAATTCCCTAGTTCTTCCAAGGCTTCCAAAAGGTGGTTTTAAAGGCCCGAGGGTTGGATGACAAGAGAGTTGCTCTCTGACATTTGCAACAAGATTCTTCCTAGAAGTTTTTTATTACCAAAAAAAGGACCCATTCCTACAATAAATACTCTGCTGAGCAAATCCTGTCCACAGTGAGCACGCCAACAGAGGAGAGCTCTGGGTAATCCTCATGTCCTGGCAGAGTGTGGGCTGTCAAGAAGAGCTCAGCACCAGAAATGGTGCCATCAGGGCGTGCATTTCAGCACATGCATTCCCAGCTTGGATTTTTGGATGCAGAAGGACCAGCCATCTTCCTCATGGACCCACTGGGTTGTGTGGACTGTTTGCAGGAACATGAGAAACAACACCTGGGGGGAATCAAAGAGCACTGAACGCGCGGGAGCGGAGGAAATCAGCGAGTGAGGTCACCCAGCACAGGCTGCTTGCAGCGCCGTGAGTTCTTTCTGAAGAGCCCAAGGCACTAATTTTAAATGCTCTCTTGTGAACAAACTTCTGGGATTTGGGTGCTGTCAGCACCCAATTAAGTATCATAAAGTGCTGACATTTCCTCAGCTAACACTACGCCTCATGGGACAGCCAGCCAATTCCTCCCCTGATGTGTTGTGTAAAAACTACAGATTTATGTCTGTGTCAGAATAAACAGTTTCTGCTTAAGTACATCTCACCAAGTTTCTGCTTAACTGCTATATATATTTAATGTCTACATAGAATCCAAGCACTGTAGAACAAGGTTATAGGCCCCACCATATCATCAGGGCCATGTCCCAGAACAGGATGCTGTCCCACAAGAGGACCATCTACTTCACCCACTTCATGATTGCCTAACAGTTCTGATTCAGATCTTTGTGATTTTTATCACTTGAACATCCTCAGAAACTCTACGTGTGCATTTTTGCTCTTCCACCATTGTATACTTTCCCATCTAACATCATCTGTATCAGTGGAGTGAAATACTGCAGCTGAGAAAATGAAAGGCCTTCCTTTTCTTACGATCTTTATCGTAGGTGTCTTACAGGCAAAAGATTTTGCAAAGGAATTTGTATGGTAGGCCGTAGGAGTGGCATTTAGATGATGTCCACCAGCACTTGGCTTGAGATGATAAGTGCATGCTGGGTTATGCGTGTGTTCCCAACTCTGTGGTCCCTGCACCAGCCTGTCCCCATCAGATTAGTTGCAAGAAACCTCGTTCTCTCTGTAAGGTGGAGAACTTCACTTCATTTTTGAATGAGGAAGACACTTCTTGCACACCAGAGGATGTTCTGTTGTCTTCTCCATGGAGATGAAGGCTGTTTGCCACGTGTCTGGGATGAGTCTTTCTCTGAGCTCTTCTGCAGCCACTGATGAGCCAGAAAAGATGGGGCGCATCAAGAAAACATCTCAGAAAAGGAAATGAAGGAGAAAGACACATACAGATTCTTAGTGCTGAGCTCTGGACACACCTCCACCTCCTCCACCCACCCCATGGAGACACTGTTGGGAACTTCCATTTAATGATAGCATTTCTGATAAGGGGTTGGTGCTCCATGCTTTATGCCTGCAGTCACAGGCACATCATGATGGTCCACAAGCTGTGCTGTCTTGAAACCCAAAGGCTGATGATCCTCCTTCCAGCTAGGCAGTCCTACTCCCCCAGCATAAGGCATATGAACATCAAAGTTTTTTACTGGAAAGCTGGGTTTTTCCTTCATCTTCAACCCACAGGTTGTTTGAATCAGGTCATTCCATCTGCTCTGGGATTTAAGTAGTATGCTGGGACGTATCTGCAGTAGGTAAAATCCTCCCTGAGGCTGAAGCATTTGTTTGAAATCCAAAAAGAACTCTGCAACAAAGAGATCATTTAAGGCAAAGAAGCAAACTGATCAAGCAACTTTCCATGAGATAAACTCCACAATATCAAGCAGTGTATAGAAACACTGGTAAATAAAACCTCAGGCATATGATTCAACATCTCAGAGAGAACATCCCATATTCACCAGAGACACTTTGTAAGCACATTTACAAATATTCAAGAATAGTAATTAACAGTGTTTTGAGGTAGCGTAGGGGGTTTCACAGCACATCCATATTTGAGGCCAGAGGTATGAGTTCCCCCAAATGGGGAAGTTGCCTTCCTCACCCTGCTTCCTCTGTGTTTTCTTTGTAAGTGCATTGTGAAGGTGATGTTGGATCATTTCTCCATAACTTGCTGTTTCTGCAAATTGTGTGATACCATGGTCTGGACCCAGCAGCACACAGAGTCTGTTGTGTCTGTTGTGTCTGTTGTGCAAGAAGGTGTGATGTATCATGAAAGGAATTACACCTGTCTGCACACAACTATTGCTGATAAACCCATGGCCACACAACCCACGTGGGGCTGGTGCCCCTCCAACAGGCAGCATCCGGACATGGACGTCCATGCCCAGGGCCAGCTGCTAGCAGACAGCCCTTAGGTCTTACTGGGAGGCTTCTACACAGCTGTGTGATACGCCGCCCATTCTCACCCTGTGGGAGAGCACTCTGACATTTTTAACCGTTCCCTTTCTTTTCCCACAGCTGACAAAGAGGCTGATGAGTACTACATGAGGAGGAGACACCTGCCTGACCTGGCAGCCCGGGGCACGCTCCCCATCAACGTCATCAAAATGTCTCAACAGACCAACCAGAGGGACAGGCCCCGCCGCCCCATCAGGGCCATGTCCCAGGACAGGGTGCTGTCTCCTGAGAGGATCATGCCTGAGGAGTTCAGCATGTCCTATGAACGGATCCTCTCAGATGAACAGCTTCTGTCCGCGGAGCGTCTCCACTCGCAGGACCCTCTGCTCTCCCCGGAGCGGTCGGGATACCCCGAGCAGTCCATGTCACGGGCACTGTCACACACAGACGTCTTTGTTTCAACACCTGTCTTGGATCGCTACAGGATGACAAAAATGCACTCCCATCCTAGTGCCTCAAATAACTTGTACAATACCTTAGGGATGAACCCAACATCCGCCAAGCGCCAAGCATTTGCCTCCCGACGGCACAACACGGTAGAACAACTGCATTATATTCCAGGACACCACCACCACTACCGCACAGCGAGCAAAACAGAGGTGACTGTTTGATATGACCTCGAGCATTGTAGATATTCATTAAGGACTGGGGTGGCCACGGCACCCCGTACTGCAGTGGCCTTATAGGCCAAGATAACCTCTAATAACTCAGTGTCTGAAAAGATTTCTCTGACAGTCCCATCCCATTGTTTTTAAAGCCGCCTCTACATTGATTACATAAGAAGAACCCAACCAAACTGAAAACAGTGAGGGATAATGGAGGAAACTTCCTGACGTGCATCAGTTTCTGTCAAAGAAAGCCATAGTAAGTAGATGGCTCCTTCCAAGGGCTCACCTACATTATCTGATTATTTTCATCAATTTTAGACTTTTCAGTTGCTACAAGCAGAACCAGTCTCACGCAGCCCGTGACAGGGAGGAGGAAATGCAGCGCTCCATCCTGGCAGGAAGGGGCCCTGTTCTCATCCCTCATGCCAGTCCTCACGGTTGACCTTTGAGTAGCAAATAGGTCAGCTTCTGGCTGGGGATCACCTCCAGACCACTCAGTACCAGCCAGCACCCATCCATCTGTTCTTCCTCACCCTTGGAACAAATTCAAGGGCAGGCTTTCCTAAGGGACTGGCAGATCTAGGGACAAGAATAGCCTGGCTGAGAAATAAAGATTTAGTTTATATTAAATATACTCATAAGATAAAAATATACTAGTGCCTACAAATCGCCTGCTCTCTCAGTGTAGGAAGTAGTGGGGTTGATGTGTTCAATAAGCACAAATATACTGAAATGCTTGTTAGACCCCTTCTCCACTCATTCTAGTATCTTACTATCTCCAACATGTAAATAGGAAGGAGGAACAGCTTATCTCTCCTCCAGCTTCTTGCCACTGCTGAGGCTCTAGTGCCAGAACTTGTTCAGCTTCACTCTGCTGACCTGTGCTGGGGGAAGTGCTGACTCCACCAACACCCCTGCCAGGAAAGTCTACCGTGGGTTTCATCTGAATTTCTCCCCATGAGTTTCTTTTCCTGATAGCATTTTCCACCACTCCAATTCGCATTTCCCAACATGTTTCTTTCTTTCAGTTGCGACCTAGAACTCTGTATGCAGCAAATCTCTTTCCAGACTTAGCAGAAGCTCAAAGCTGAGAGTGTCTGTCTACAGAAAAGCAAGTTGGTAATTTTCCATGGTTGTCTTACCATAGAATGGCCCAAAAAGAAACCTTCCAAATTCCAATTCCACCGAGTCCCAGTTCTAACCATGCAGACAGTTCCATTTCATGCATATAAATTATATATCCAGCATAATTATAATAAACGGGCATGTTGTATATCTGATATAATGGTAATTAGATAATGTATATTTGTAAAATCTTTTAAGGATAGACTCGTGGGCCCAGAATTTGTGAGGGTTTTATCTCTGGCTTTCTACACAGATTAGGATCTGCTCTGGATTTCTTTGTTGTTCCTTTTTGTTATTATTGTTTTCCTTTTATTTGTTCTCCTTTCAAATCCTGCAGAACCAACTCACACCAGAACTTTCTTTGGCCAGGAAAGGGTCTGTGGTTCTGAAGGCCACACAGCCCCAGTGCTGTAACTGCAGTGGTGCTGGGCACTATAGTCCAGCAATTCCTGTCCGTGGTGTGAACACAAAGCCCCAGCACATGCACGCACCCATGCACCAATCCAAAAGACAGGCATGACCCCTCCTTGGGGTAAAAAGATGACTGACTTTAGATTGTAAACAAGTTTCCACATGGCGCATCTCTCACATCCTCACCCTGAGTCATTTTCTACTTTCTCCTCAGCAAACTCTGTCTAAATTAGCTCTGTTCTCCTCTTCCCCACAAATACCTCCTTCCTCTTGGCCTTAGTGATGTTCCCAGCTCAATACTGCATACACTGATTGTAGGTTGTGAGCTTGAGTTCATGCAGGGGCTCATGATGCAGCACTGGGTTCTTCTGGTGCAGGACAGGCAGGAGGAGCATGCTGTCTGTTCCAGGTGATTTCAGAAATAGGCTTCAATGGGGTGGCTGTGCTGTCTTTCACTGTGATAGTTTTCAAAAGAGAACCAAGGCCTTCACTTTCCCAGACCATGCTGGGTTTGCTGCTCCTGGTTCATGGGCTTTCTTCCTCAGCTAATGGAGACTGCGTTTAGAATAGACTCCATCTGAGAGAAGTACTGGGGCTTTGTTTGATGGAAACTGAGCAGAAAAGGAACAAATAAGAGCCTATGTGATCTAAGTGGCCGTTACCACGCAGCCTTGGGCAAAGCCGTTCTGGGCAAAAAACAGAATTGTGCATGGATCAGGGTGGAAGTTCAGTGGTGTGGGAGGGACAAGTGAGAAAAGGCCTCATCTTCTGACCCTTTTCTTTGATGGACACTCCTCTTCCCGACTACCTCCAAGCTCCTCAGTTCAGTCACGGGATATTTCTTCACAGAGCGCACATCTCTGTGCAAACATCGCCCTGGTGACTTAATTCCTTGCAGCCAGAAGTTTGTGACTGATTTGGAGAGAAGAGGAATGTACACGACTGGCAGGGAGGCAGTCCCTGCTAATTTTCTGGGGCTCTTCCATTCATTTTTATCCCAGACAAAGCCAGGATCTTCCCCTCTGCAAGCAGAGAGATGAATGCTGTGGGTGAGGAGAGCCCACCCTAAAGTCTGCAGGAGCTGAGGTGGCAGAGCTGGAGGAGCAGAGGGGACCGTGTGAGGCTGTGGGTAGGTCAGCACTCTTTCCATTTCCTTAGCTGTTTGTCCCAAGCTCTCATCTTTGTCTAAGTGTTCAGTTCACCAACTAAGAAGCTGCTGGACCAGATGCGAACATGGAAGTTCTCGATCCAAGTAGCCCACGCAGATGCTGTGCCCTGGGCCTTTTGACCTCAGAGCCGTCTCTTATTCTGACTGACCAACATCACAGGCCTTCTGCTAACTTGTCAATAATCCTCCAAAGAAATCTTATCCCCATCTCCTCGCCTCTTCCACCCACACAACAGTTTCAAGCACATGTGTCCCATTAGAACCATTGAACAGCCTTTCTAGGCCAAATTTCTCCTGGGACTCTGCCACTACCACAGAAAATTTTCAGCAAATTTCTTTCAAAGGCACCAAGGCCAAATGGCTGCAACTTCTTCTGGGCACTGTGTGTTCCCCTGGCTTGCGCTGTGTGTTGGAATGGGTTGGTGGCTAGAGTAGTGGCATTTCAGCATGTACAGGTGTTCTTACATGATTTTATTCCTTTTTCTGAGTGTGTCACCAAAATGGCACTTGGTCCAAGACTGGGAGTTGTCATACAAGGTCTGGTCCCCAGCATTTCTGTTTTCTGTGGTCAATAACAGCAGCACTTTCCTATTCCACAGAGGCATTGTGAGTGTTCGTACCATAACGTCTTTGAAGTGCTTTGAGTCTCTCTCACAACAGGCACTGTAGAAGAGAGAAACATTTTTATTACTGTCGTTTGTCATCATTCTCCTGCCACATCGTGTCTGATGTGTTGCAATCCAGTCCGTCCAGAATGAGAGTGCTGGGGTGGGGGATGCAGCCCCCAGACCTCACACTGCTTTCCTTCTGGTCGTGGTCCCGCTAGCAGGCAGCAGCTCTGAGGAACACTGTTACCTGCACTGTGATTTTTCTGCTTTCTCCTCTTGTCTGAGTCCCCATTTCATTCTGCACTCAGGACAAAAGCAGGAAGCAGTCATATTCCTCTGTACAGTAAAATATGATCTGCCTTGATTAATCTAGTGTACTCTGAAGAATTGATCTGTCTTTTTCTCCAACTCACAGGTGGAAACACATCTGTGGAGCATCCAGTTCCAAATGTGCATGTGCAGGGACTGGGGGAGAGTGATGTAGAAAGGTTTATATTCTTTCCTACAAACTGATAATTATTTGCATTCCCCAAGCAGCAACACTTAATAGTGAGCTGTGCTGGGTTTTATATGATTACATACAAATATCTCATTGATACAGATACGTGTATGTTTATGAGTATACACATAAACACACATGTATATGTGTATGCTGTAAAACGCAGTCATAAAGTGCTAATTGACCCTGTATCAATCTAAGCTTCCAAAATGTATTGACCCACTCTTTGAAATGTGGAAAACTGTTTTTAATGAACCATGCAGATCACCATATGGAACAGAAATTTTGTCAAAGAAGACTTCTAATGACAGTGAATTGCGTTTTAAGGAAAAACAAAATATTTTTCAGTGTCTTAATGTTCCTTTTATAAATGGTATTCTCTTTCTCTTTCTTGGGGATGGGGTGGGTGGGAGGAAAAGTTATGTGGAATTAAGCCCTCCTTTCCTGGCCTAGATTTACGTTCTGCTAACCTAGCTGGCTGCAATGCTAATCCCATAAATCTGGGCTTCGAGCATGCATATTTCTGTGCTTTTGTCTATCAGAAGCTTTCTCACCAGGAGCCTGCGAGAGCCTGGCGTCATTTTTCTAAGGGAGGTGTAGGTCCTAATAGCTGGGAAGATTTCTACATCTTCTTCCTCCACATCAAACAAAATCACCATGAAACAGGGTGACTTTAATTGTGTTTGAAGTAAGCGTTCTGGTTTGTTAACAGTTTGCCATCTGCAGTTCACCTGATGGAGAAGTAGCTTAGTTTTGCTTCGAACTCAGCTGAAATATGTTTAACCCACACAGATTTCACATTCAAGTATATTTCAGTCAAGTAAGAAGTTTGTAGGGGGAATATGTGAGAAGGAGGCTGAAATATTTTTCCTACAAAGTGCTGCTAGCAATAAGCCAGTGCTGGGGCTGCTTCTTAGGGAACGGCCGCTCGTGTGTTGTGTGCCTGTGAGCGGATGGTGGAAGGTGCTGCTCACGGCCTCTCCTGACCGGCTGAAGGCTGCCAAAGAGATGCCCTCAACGAGCCCAGATCCCACGTGGGGACACCAACCTACACTTCACCTTTCGGGAACGAGGGGAGAGTCAGGCCAATGACACGAGCACGGAATAAATCTGGAAATGAAATCTCAGCAGCGAGCAAGGCAACGTCTCACGTCTCCACCATGACCTGTGATGTCCAGGAGGTCTCGGCCGGAGGAGGCGTGCGTTGCCCCATTCCCACCCTCTGCCCTGTGCTTCGTATCCACTCCCAACCTTCTGTCTGTAAACCTGTTAGGCATTTTTGTAGCAAGAATTTCTTGGCTCTGAGAAAAGACACTTCTTACTGTAATATTTTTAGTTTGGGGGACAATATTTCCTAAGAGGGGTTAAGTGGATATTTTTGTGCTTTAGCCCAGTTTATGGATTCCATGTTTATTATACGGTAGTACTGAAGAGGAAGTACATTTGTATCTATAACTTTGCACAGACTCTTGGTTAACCATTAAAGAGGCTTCAAGATGAGCAGTATTTGACTGTTTTTCTCTGTATTATTCTTGTTGTTATACTTACCCGTAAAAGCACATTCTGTATGTACTGTAAACAAAAATATTATCAGTTTAGTAAAATTTAGTCTTAAGGATTTTTCCACTTTTGTCAGTAACAAATATTTATGGATTCAAAAATAAAGGCAATTTCAACATACAAATTGTTTCCTTTTGATATCTATTGGGGAAAAATAAAAGGCCATTTTCCTGGCAGCCTTCCCAACCTTTGTAACCAGCGTTTGAAAGGTAGATATCTATATTTCTGTGTGTACTTAAATAGCGTCTATTAAAATGAAAGCTACAAGGTCTGGAAGAGTCATTATTTTTATGTATGTATTTATTGCATTTCATCATCATGCCAGAAAATAGCAGGGGGAAGGAGCGAGATGTTATTATATGCTGTAAAATTTTGTCATGCCAGCCTGTAAGTTTTTATTTTCAAATCGGCCTCCTTTAACTTTACATTGGCAAGCCATGATTCACTCTCCATCTAGAAAGCCTCGTTCTGCAGAACCGTAACTCATGAAATGCCCCATGGTGCTGGAGGCTTCAGCTGGGGCTTGGCTTCTGCCGTTGGCAGGACTGATGCAGGAATTTCCTCATTACTCCTCTGAGATGCTAGCCAATGAAGCCAGAGCATGTTCCTCACTAAGCATCCCTCACCACTACCACCAAGGATGAAAGTGGAAGAGTATTTCTCTCTTTTTTTTTAGTGCAGGAAACGTAGGAATTTGTATTTCGATGTTCGTATTAATTTGCTTTCAGCATTATGCAAATTTGCTTGCATTACAAAAATGGGATCATTGGTAATTGGGAAGGATTTCTGGAAATGAACACTGTTGAGGCATCAGAAGGCTTTCAGAGTACGCTGCGGGGACAGGATGATGGAAGGCAGGTGCTCCCCTCCCAGCACGGAGCTGCTGGCAGCCAGTCCCCATGGTGCTGGGCTCTGGGAGAAACTCTCCTCATGCTGATGTCACACCTCTGTCCCCTGTCCCTCTCTGCCCTTGTCCCTCCTCTGCGAACTCACAGCTCAGACAGGCTGAGGCATGAAGCTCTAGAAGAGTTCTTTGTTCTGGAGATCCTTCCCCTCCACCTCCTTGGTGCAGAGATGACCACATCACCTTCCCTCACCCACCTAGATCCTCTTCTGCCTCTCCTCATTGCTTTCTGTTTCCTTTGCTGCTCAGCTTAAATAGATTAACGAAGTTCTGAGATGCAACACCCCACTAAGAGAAGATAATCATTTTCCAGGGCAGGTCCAGGGGGAAGATGTGTCTTTTCCTTTGCCTCTGGCTGGGTTGGTGCTTGGGGTCTTCTATTGCTCTAAGAGCAGAGCTCAAAGTCAACAAGGAATGATCAGCAGTTCCTAAGAAACACATGAACCCAGCAGAGTTAATTAAAAAGCATTTTTAATGGCAAAGTTTCATTTTGCCTGGCGGTTCCATTCATAATTACCCAATCCTTTGTAGCACTAATAAGTGGGGAGGGAGCAATGGGGAATTAGCTAATTTTTCCACTTCCCATAAAAGGCATTGAGGAGAACAGCAGGATTTATTGTGCTGAGAGCCAATGATGACTGAGATGAAGCCAGAGCCAATTCTTACCTCAAAAAAGCAATAAATCCTGCTGCTTCCAGTTCCAGTAACAACTGAGTTCAGTACTGTGGTGAAGAGCTCAGGCCCATTCCGATCCCATGTTGCCTGGGTAAAGTTAGGCAGAGAAGACCCATCTTCCCTCCAGGGAACAGCACAGAGAGCTGTTATGGCAGATCTGTCCCACAGGGACAGATAGATAGGATCTGTCCCAAGGGCAGGACAAAATGGTCCCCATCACACAGTAGAGGTCCACGCTCTGAGGCAGCAGAACACGGGAAGAGAAAGGCCAGCGACTGGCAGGGGAACCACCAAACAAAGGTCTTTGGTAGGACTTGAGGATGGATATGATGGCATGGGTGTGGAGTCACCTGGGGATCAACAGGGCTGGATTTTCCAACTGTCTCTTTTCTTTCATAGAAACAGCTTGGTCATGAGTCACCCTCACAGCAAGGTTCTGCTGCTTCCTCCTCACATGGCTGCTGGCACAGAGATGCAGGGGGGTAAAACTCTCCATAGTGAAGCAGCGACCCTTCCCTATGGAACAGTAAGATCCACAAGGCAAAAGGGTCAGGGCTCCGTCCACTTCTTGAAAGGGAAAATCCAGAAATGCTGCTGAAATCTAAAGGAGGACGAGTCCAAGTGAGAGAGGTGGCCAGCCCACAGGTGCCATCTTCCCAGCAGCTGTCCCACTGTCCCTAGCTCCAGCCCCACAAATGTGACTGTTTGCCAAACCTAAGCATTAGCCCTGGTCTCAGTTGCTTTGGAAAGATGTTGAAAAATCAAGAATTAAAGGAGTTCAGGATAATTAACACCTGACAACATTCACTTAGGGAAAACAGATCTTGTCAAACAAACTTGAATTCATTTTTTAATATTACTAAAATTTGAGCTGTCAAAGACACAGTAAATTGAGCCTTTTCCACAGTATTGGATCATGTGCTGCTTGACACCCAATTAAGCTTTTATCACTGCACGTTATTGAGAAAGCTGATGTTAAAGGGGTGCAGCAGCAGATCTCAAAGTGGGAGCTTCCGTGGGTTTTGCCTCTGAAGTGCTATTGCCAGTGGTAAAGACAACATGCTTTTCAACACAAAGCTTGGCAATCCGGAAGTGAAATTGTTGCTCCTAGAAGTTACAGGAGACAGAGAGGGTTTTGCAAGCAAAGAGCAACAAAAGAGGGAAGTTGTGAGCCAAGGGTGCTCGGGTCCCTTCGAACAAAAAAATGCCATAATGCAATAAAGGAAACCAGACCTCCAGGAACTGGAGCAGGGCTTCTAGGGCAGACAGAGATGGAGAAGCAGTCCAACCCACAGCTGAGTAGCAGAAATGCTCTTCAGTGAGGTTTTTACAAAGCTGGGTATTTTAATTCATAGCAAGAGGCTAAGAGGTGCAAGCACCTGCAGAAAGCGGAAATGAAGGGTATTAAAGAGCTCTTTAATCCAGCATCAGAAGAACCAGCTGGTGAAACCTGAAGCTAGAGGTGCTGGTGCTGAAACAAATTATCAACGAAAAGTGAAGCTTTGGAGTATAGACAATTTCAACAGCTGAGTGGTTTCTCCTCTGAAAAGCGAGTCTGCTTCAGCAAACTCCATTTCTTTGGTTGGGAACCAGGTACAGTTGTGGATTATATTACATTCAGACTAGATCGGAGATGTCTCTTGTTGTAATAAATGCGATGTGGTTGCTAGTGCTAAGCCTTATTGCTTCAGTAATCCTTTGAAGAAAATATCACCTTTCTCTCAGCTATTTTCATAGGCAAAACCCACAATTTGTTGAGCTCTTCTGTGAGCAGAAGCTCACTTCAAACACGGATGTGTTTTCTGCCCATGAAGGAGGGCTCTGCTTCCACAGGGCCCTTCCTGCAAGGCATTTAATAGCACACTTAAAGGCATTTAATAATGAATGGAGCTTTGCAGGAGCCTCCAGGAGCACTGTCATTCCCTGCAGAGCAGAGAGGACATCGGAAGGAGAGACTTTTGGAAGTGGCTCACCCCAGTCACGCAGTGAGTCAGGAGCAGACTGGGAATACGACCTGGTTCCCCTTCTCCCTCCTCGTCAAAATGCCAGCTCTTCCCTTCTGCCTCAAGCTTTGGGAAGCACTCTGAGTTTAACTTAGATTTCAGGCTGCTGACCAAGCTCGGCATCTGCCAAAGCAGCAGCACATCTGAGTCCTGCAGTAAATACTCATGTTTGCTGTAGGAGAGGAAGAAATCTTTTTCTCTCACCTTCTCAGTGTCTCCCCTTGCTTGGCACAAGACTGCATCATGGTAGGAATAACCTCAGTGGTGACTTCGTTGTCTTTCAGAAGATTTACTGCCAAACTGCTGTCTCAGAACTCCTTTGGAGCGGAATCTGCTCAGAGATTTTGTAGAGTTTTATGTTGGACAGAGGTGCCTGCAGTGATCAAAACTGTTTGGCTGCAGGAAAGCTCAGGAGCCATCTCAGTCCTTTCAGACCAACATTCATCTGTCCCTACTGAAAGTAACTGAACAGCTGAAAGTTTCATCTCTTAGTGCAAGATAAAATAGATGTCTAACCCAGCTGCCTTCTGAGGCTGCTCATACAAGGATTATTTTAGATTGAGACATCAAATTCTGATCTATTCAAAAAGTGGACACTAACTGCACTGTTCATGCTCCCTCTGGCAAAGTCCTCCAGGAAGCAAATTCTTTATTCAGGCCCTCTATAGATCCCAAAGGATTTCCTATCAAGGAAATCTTTCTGCTACTTCACCTGCCACACCTGCTCCATCAAACTTCCTTCAAACCAGTGGGACTTCATTTACCCAGCCCTTCTCAGCAACTTCACCTGTGTGCTGACTGGAGTGGCACTTCCACTGCTAGTTATAGAATGTCTGAGAAGGAAAGAAGCTCACTGATGAAAGAAAAAAACCTTAAGTTGTGCCAGGAGGTTCAGGTTGGAGATGAGGAAGAATTTCTTCTTCAAAAGAGTGGTCAGGAAATGGAATGGCACCACCAGGGAAGTGGTGGAGTAACCGTCCCTGAAGGTGTTCAGGAAACATTTAGATGTTGTGCTGGGGTTTAGTGGGAAATATTGGCGGTAGGTGGTGGGTAGATGGTTGGAGTAGATGATCTTGGAGGTCTTTTCCAACCTTGGTGATTTTCTGATCCTAATGCCCAGATCCTGGGCCTCTTGATTTCACTGCTGTCCTGAACAGTGGAGCAAATTTCATCTCTTGTTGCTTTCTTCACTGCCCACATGTCGCATCCTCCACTGAAAAAGGAAGGACTCCAGGAAAGGTCGTAGTACTGTGTTGATGCACTCTGCAGGCAGCAGTGTCCCTTTAGCACCCCTCTACAGAGAAGTTCTGTTCTGTCAGGGCACAGTATGCAATGGACTGCACAGCTGCTTCTGTGTTGGTGTTTACTAATTGATTTAGAATTTGACTTCGCATTTGGTGTGAGGACATCTTATGCAATCTTGAATCACCTCAGTTTTGCTCAATAAATACTTACTGAAATACCATCCCAGCTTCATCTTTTACTCCTCCTCTATTTTTCATGTCATTTCCCAGCATAGATACCTACCAGCTCCTCCCAGTCCCTCTCCTGTCCCAGTCTGAACATGCTTCTCACTGTTCCCTGCAAGCCAAGCAAGTTCAGAAGCTGCAGGCGCAAAGTTTTCCTCCCACTGTGTTCCATAGGCTCAGCAGTGGTTCTATGAAGGCACGGGATTGATAGGAAACCCCTGCTTGTTTCTGGAGCAGGTGCTGGGCTGGAACAGGTGCTGGGAGGCAGCCAGAGCATCCTGAGAAACAGGAAGCCATACTTCCTTTATGCAGGCATATGAAGTCATCTGAATGTAGGTGTTTTCTGTGTAAGATCAGGGAATCTTTGGCTCTGAAGCTGTCATTTGGACAGAGCTCCTTCCCTGTCCCCATTAGCTCCCACACTCAGTGTTCACATTTTAAAACTTTTTTGAATATCTTTCAGCCAAATTTTGTCCAGGATTTGTTCAGTTTGATGTTGAATCTTTCCTGAAAAATGCCACCCTGAGTGGAGCTTGTAGGAAACGCTGAGCATCAGCATCATATCTCCCACCTGCTCTGTCTGCCATGCTGATGCAGAGCACAAAAGCACAACCCCAAAGGCACTGAGGTAGTTTTAAAACCTGGGCTATCTCTGCTGCAAAACACAATCTAATTATAACAAAAAATCCACATCATTTACCCAGCAGCTATCCTATCAATAAGCCATTGCTCTGTTCCAATTACTGTGCTGTCAATTATGATATCTTCTGCAAGAAGCCTTCCTGTTATAACCTCCATCTTTGATATGTGGCTGCTCTTCTCCATCTCCTTTGAATCCCATTATTAAGATTCATTCAGGATTCTTTGGCTCCTTGGCTGTAACACTCTAATAGGGACAAGCTGAAGCAGGTGGGCTGGTGCTTAACATGCAGTGTATGCTCACGTGTCTTTGGTCGGGGCTGAAGGCATGTTCCCTGCTGGCTTCACACATACTATTCACCTTTTTTTTCTAATATTTTGAGTAGAATATTATTTTGGTTTTGGTGAGGCTGCCCTTTAGACCTGCTGATGATCAGAATAGGAACACTTCTGAAATAAACCTCAGGATTTTTCTGATATCCGCAATGGCTCAAACCCCTGCTCAGCTCATCCCTGTACTCCCTGGGAGGCTGATGGTGCTGCAATCCCCCTGTGTCTGTGGGAGAATTGAGAGGTACCATACAGGACTTGCAGAGAGACCAGAGTAAGACTGAAAATGTTCATTAGCAGTTCCCCAGAGACCTCTCGGCAGCAGCTCAGTGAGGATTTGCTGTGTTTTCATACAGACAGGCCCCATGAGACCACACAATGCAGACCTATGCCAGCGATTTGCTCTCAGCTCTGCCCATTTGATCTAAAGCAGCCACAGCTCTCCTGTTGTCAGCAGACCACTGGCAGCAAATTTCTTGCCCCAGGTGCTCTGTGAGAGTCTGCCCTCACCACTCCTCTGCAGATCCAGGCGATCCACAAAAAGTCTACTATGTAGTGCTAAGAAGCACACAGATGCAGAGAAGTTCTCAAGGGAGGAAGTTTCAAAACAGACAAGGACAAATTCTCCTGTTCCTGTGCATGCAGGGCCATTGATTTCTCTTGCCACAAAACCATGCCTCTGCGTGCAAGCCCAGGGATGGCAGCAGCTCCACAAAGCCTGCTGTGCATCAGTAGAATGCACCTCAAAGTTGCCAGCATGGCAGGGACCCCACTTGCCCTTTCACTGCGTGGCAGCAGCCTGTTCTAACCCACTATTGCAGGTGGGCAGCCAGCTGCAAAGTGCCCTTCACCTGCAGCAGGAAACCCAGGGTCCCCACGCCTTGCCCTAAGTGTCCAGATGAAGTCACTGACCGACCTCTTGCTGTGTGCATGAGGGCCTTGGCACAGTGTCATTTGTTGCCACTGTGTGCTTTGCTGTGTGGCTATTAGCTGGTTATCCAAGCTTTCTGTATGTAACTGATGAGTCCAGAGTAATTGCTATGACTGATAGCAGGAGAGCATGCTAGTGCTCATTAAAGACAAATTGAGCTGCCTGCTGTGAGCAAAATAGATGCATTTACGCAGGCTTTCTTAGTGCCTGTGTTTACACAGAAACATCCCCTGCCTGTAGGATCTGAAGAGATGCTCATATTCTAATCTGTGAGGACCAGGTGGGAAACCAGGACTGTATGGGGAGGTGGAATATGGGTGGAGCACATTTCAGGAAGCAGAACCTGGAGACCTGGATAGCTAGCTTCAACAATTAGCCAGCCATGCCAGAAAATCTTTACCAACAGGGGAATCTGGCAGCCAGCTCAGACTTTGGTGTAATGTCCTTCACTGGCTCAGCCCTGCCAGGCTGGTATTTGCTGGAACCAGGTTACTGCAGGTAGGTCGTGTCTGCCTCTCTGGGCTGGGCTGTTTCCCCATCCACAAAGCACAGCCATCTCACTGCTGTCTTCATGTGCAGGTGAGTGGATGGGAAAACATTACAGCTCCGATTTGGATGGAGAAGAGGAACCAACACATCTCAGGACGAGGCTGAGTTCAGCTGCTTGGCAGAATAAATTTCCTTTCTGCTCCTTGGGCAACTAACTTGCTGCTGCCGACTTTGCAAGGCAGACGCTGGACAAAGCTGGAGTCCTGGTTTGCTGATTGCTGCCCCACACACCAGTAGAGGTCCTGTCCCTCCTGCATGCTGGGAAGTCAGTCTCATTCCAGCACAATTCCCTGGAGATCTCCAGATTATTCTTGGCACTCAGATGACTTTGCTGCCCGGATTTCAACACATCCTATGGAGTGTTTTTCTCTACTGCACCTTCTCTCCCACAGCAGCAGAGAGCAACTTTTCACCCAAGAGAAACTGCTGGAGACATTTGACTGTCAATCACATGACAGCGCATAGTGAAATGGAGGAAGGAGACTAGGTGTCTGCTGGCAGAGGAGATTTGGCTGCAGGGAGGCTGGACAGCTTGTTCAGGAGCCCTGCAGCATACTGGTCACACATGGCTGTTGCTGCAGGGCCTCTGTTCTAATTCTAACCTCTCATCCTAATCCTAACACCATAAACCTACCCAAAAAGTTAACCCTAACCCTAATAACTTGCTACAGCCATTTGTCTCCAGCAAAGTGTGTGCACTCAGAGATGGCCCTGCCTGCAGAAGGCACGGCTTTGCACTGGCTCCAGCACCAGTTAAGGGCTCATTTTTGCCTTCCAACAAGTCATCCCAAGCTGTGAGTAATCTCAGGAGATTTTAAGAACAGCGAGATCTGGGGGCTGCTGCAGCCTGCAGCATGCTGGTTAGGACATGGCATTGATGGAATATGGTCAGCAACGGCAATCATTCATCTCCAAGACGTGTCAGGCTGTGTTGGGCCTGCTGCCCTCTTTATTGCCCTAATCATGAGCACTGAGGGTGACAATTCATGATTTTCACCCATTCCTGCTAAGTTTTGAATATGTTTTCCCAAGGCAGCTTGGTAGCAGATAATTGGACAGATCAAAGAGCTCAAGAAATGGATTTAGTCAAATGTTGGATTATGTGATTCATCTGCCTTCCACATCACGTATTTTCCCCAAGGTAAATTCAAATTAGCACCTGTTGGAAAGCCTATTAGTCAATGTCTGGGCTCTAGTGCATTGGAATTCAAAGGCTTTCCATTTAGCGGGAGGCAATTTCTCATTGTCTAAGGAGCCAGCAGCCATCTTGTTTGTTGTTAATTAACAAAACCCCTATATGACCACAGCACACAATTTTTCCAGATTCAGGCACGGACATCCACGCTGCCCTGTGCTAATGCAGCCTTGCCTTGAGTATTGGGCACCACAGTACAAGGACATAAACAGCTAGAGACTGTCCAAAGGTGGGCTGTGAAGGTGGGGAAGGGTCTGAGGAAAGATGTTCAACTCGATGTGCACAAAGTCTGCAGGACAGCAGGAAGGAGGATGTGCTGTGGGAGCCCACAGTGTGCCAAGTGGCCAAGAAGCCCAATGGCATCCTGCCTTGTGTCAGCAATAGAGCAGCCAGCAGAGCAGGAGGTGATCGTCCCCTGTGCTCAGCACTGGTGAGGCTGCACCTGGAGTGCTGTGTTCAGTTCTGAGCCCCTCACTGCAAGAAAGACACAGAGGCCTGGAGAGTGTCCAGAGAAGGGCAGTGGGGCTGGAGCACAGGTGTGATGGGCAGCCTGGAGAAGAGGAGGCTCAGGGCAGAGCTCACGGCTCTCTCAAACTCTCTGACAGGAGACTGTGGTGAGGTGGGGGTCAGCTTCTGTTCCAAGGTAACAGTGATAGGAGAAGAGGGAATGGCCTTGAGTTGTTCTTGGAGAGATTCAGGCTGAATGTTTGGAAGAATTTCTTCTCGGAAAGAGTGTTAATGCATTTCTGCTGTTCATGGAAGTGGAGGAGTCACTGCCCCCATAGGTTAAGGAAAGGGTAGGTGTAGTACTTAGGGACAAGATTTAGTGGGCAATAGTGGTGGTATGTGGATAGTTGGATTGAATGATGTTGGATGTTTTTCCAGCCTTAGTAATTCTATGATTCTATGATCACCTGTGAGCATTGCAGGCTGAGGTGATGAACAAGTGGGACAAAGCTTTGGGGAAGCCACCTTCTCTCAAGTCTACATCCTGCTCTGCTCTTCTAGCAAAATCAGCTCAGGAATGTATAGATTGATAGAGCTAAAGAAAGTGCCTGGGGAGGACCATGCACCCTGCTTCTCATCCTTTCCTCCCAGCATCTTCCACTGCAGCACACCAGCCAGTTCGGGTTGGGATGAGGAGGCCTTTTGTGTGCTGTGAGGTGAAGGTGACTTGGCATCAGAGAGAGAACCACAGGATGGGGCACTGGGGGCTGGACATCCTGCATGACACAGCAAGGGCTGCTCCTCAGTCATGGCTACAGGCGAGCTGCCAGCTCCTCTGCCCCACAAGACAGAGGGGTAACAGCAGGCTGGATCAGACTCAAACACACTGGTTTTAAAGCTGATGAACAGGCAAGATGCAAACTACATTTCATACGTATACATATATATACACATCTATTCTTTTATTTTTTATTAAGTGAAGCTACCTGGTGTCGTTTCAGAGAGTTCTGACATGGCTTTGCAGCTGATGCAGCCATGACTGCAGCTGACCCCAAAAGCCCCAACACTGACCTGGGTTTAGGGAGCACTGCAGCTCCATATGACTCAGCAACAAGAAAGCTCATACTGTTCTTAGACGTAGGAACAGAGGAGAGGGACAGAGGCAGGGAAGTGACTTTAACCTCGGGATGACTGTGCTGAGGACAGCCTAGGACACTTTGAAGCAAAGGATTTAAAAGCTTAATCTGTTTAGTTAATTAAAGAGACTTGAAAGGCAACGTGCTCGCAAAACACAGGTAACTTAATGGGGAAAAGCTCCGAGTTCTGAAAGGCTCTGCAATATACTGGGAAAGACAACAATCTGACAGATGTCTGGAAGCTGAAGCCAGTTGCTGTCAGACTGGGAAAAACGTGCAGATCTACTGGGGAGGACCAATGAAGTACAGAACTAGTGAACTACCTCTCAGCTTTTTCAAGCTGCCACTTTTAGAAAAACTTAACCTGGTGTGATTTCATCCATCACACTGCTCACCAGAGTGATCCCAGCTGCCACCCCTATGGTAACCAGCCCCCGTGGCATTGTGGAAGCACCTCCAGCTCCCAAATGGCCTTTGCAGAGAGAGAGAGCTGTTTGCTCTTCCACCTCTAACTAACTCACCACCAGGGGTCCATCCATACACGCACACATTTTCCAGTCCAGTCTCCACAAGGGAAAGTTAAAAGATGAGTTCATCTTCTGTGGTTCTTCAGTTGTCCATGTTACACTGACAAAACAATCTTCCTGGAAGACAGAGCATTTGCTTATTGTCTTCTTTCAAGGTGGACAGGATGCTTTCTCAACACAACCCTTATGTCATGAAATCATCTATCAAAAAAAAGGATTCGTGTACATATATCGTATACATGAACAAAATGACAGAAGGGGTTAGCAGGCACGTGAGGATGGGGCTGCAAAGACTATTTGGAGAAACTCCTGCTACTTGATATTAGGATGAGCTCGTCGTAAGCCCGTGAATGAATAAGTGCAGTTGGGTGATGTGTGATGACCAGGGCAGGGAGGCAGCTGTCTTGATACCTCCCATATAACAGCAGCCCTGGCCTATTCTTTACATGCAGATTTAACCTTAAATCAGATAATCCACTGTGCACACAGAGACTGAAGGGCAAGAGATTGCCTCCAACAAAGCTCTTCTCTACTTCCATTCCCTGTCAGTGTTAAAAGAGCTTTTTATTTTTCTTTTTTTGCTTACCCACACTAATCAATGCCAATTATTCTGTTCTTCACCCTACTGGCATTGCTCCCAGATGCAGAGGTCCTCTGAAGTCAAGTATATCCCAGCTGGCAATCAAACGTCTCATTAATTTGTGGAGATGCCTCTTGTTCCCTCTCGTTCTCACACATGTGTGGCTTACCCTGTTCCTCCTGTCCCACTGGCCCAGCCTGGGTTGACACCAGGTGCAATCATTGACCAGACCAGATGTTCTGAAACTAAACAAGCTGGGACCAAATGATTCCAAAGAACAAACTGATAGAGAAAAGAGCCTGACTAGTATGGAAAGAGAGGGGTAGGATCAGATGTGCAGGTAGGGAAAGCAAGCTGCTGGCCACAAGGTCAAAAGCTCCAGTGTGATTCCAAGCAGAGCCAGGACCAGTACTTCTGCAGAATGTTGAAACATCTGCAAGAAGCCAATTACCCTCAAGGCTAATGCACAAGGAGACAGAAGACTGTCTGTATGCACACAGTGCAGAGCATGGTGGTTTCATCTCTGGAAACAGCCCTGCGAGGGCTATTGTAGGCTCAGGGTTAGGATTAAGATTAAGATAGGGTTAGGGGTTAGGATAAGGGCTTAGTTCTCAGGGTTAGGGTTAAGAGTTAGGGTTACAGTTGGAGTTAGGTTTAGGGGTTAGGCATAGGATTACAGATAGAGTTAAGGGTTAGGGCTAGAGTTATGTTTAGTGTTAAGGGTTAAGATTAGGGTTATCCTTGTTAAGGTTAGGATAGGATTTGTATTGCAGTTGGAGTTTAGTGTTAGGATATGGTTAGGATAGGGCTGGACTTAGAGATAGGATTTGTTTGAGGGACAGGAATAGGGATAGGGATGGGGATAGGGATGGAGTAGGGGGCAGGGAGCTAAGGGTAGGAGTAGGGATAAAGGTTGGATAGGGGTAGGGCTAGGTTTAGGTTTAGGGTTACAGTTAGGGTAACTTTCAGGATAGGGTTTGTGTTGGCTTTAGGATTAGGTTTAGCATTATGACACAGTTACATTCAGAGTAGTGTTAGTAGTGTTAGAGTTAGGAATAGTTTGAGGGTTAGCATTAGGGTTAGCATCAGGATCAGCATTAGGGTTAGCGTTAGGGTTAGCTTTTAGGGGTTAGGTGTTAGAAGTTAGGGATTAATCTTATTTACAGTTAGGGTTATGCTTTAAGTTTGTGGTTAGGCTTGTTTTTAGTTTTGAGGCTTAGGCTGAGGATTAGAATTATGTTTAGGGTTAGGGCAGGGGTTAGGACTGAGGCTGATGGTTAGTTTTAGACTTAGTTTTAGGGTTAGGACTAAGGTTAAACTGCACAACAGGGATGTCAGTCTCTGCTCTTCTTAACCCTACAGGGACAGGATCTCCTTATCTCTTTGCCTGGGATTATTGCTTAACTCCTATCCAAGCACATTTAATATAAATGGGTCAGCACTCAGGGATTTTTGTCCGAACCAAACATGCTCTCAGTTAACTGCTGTGCTCCAAATGTCTTCTTTTCCCATCCTGCCGTTTAGATGTGTTGCCAGCATTGATCAGCTCTCCTTCCACTGCCAGGGCATGCTGAGAGAACAACTCCTCGTGGAGTCCTTCCTCCCAAACCTGCCAAGTCGCCATCCCCACCCCCTTGTTCTGCATTTTCTGAACGAAATTTTATTACCATATGATGTATTATGAAATTAAATGCCTCCTGTGGACTAACTGTTATATCTGTGCAGTTACCTTTGTCAGCCCAACCAGTAATTGCATCATTTATTTGTTTGACAAGACCTATGTCCTAAAAAGCTTTGATGACTCACAGTAATTATACTGCTAGCATTTCATTCAGCATTACATGCACTGTATACAAATATGTATTCATATTCTCTTTCTAAGCACCTCATCTAGCTGGGTCACCCCAGGTGGCTTTTTCATGACATTCACATGCCTCAGGACCCTTGAAAATTCCCCAGTATTTCAGAAGAGCTTGAATGTGAGTACTGCCTGGGTGAGCAACATCCTCAGCTCTACAGAGGACCATGGGAAGGGCAGCGGAATGTGTTGAGCCCAGTACTAGCATCTGGGTTTTGACATGGAGGGATTCACCTCCCAATCTCAAAATTGCATCAGAACAACAAGACTTTGGTTCCCATCCATCCAAAGAAGGGATGTGACCACGCATTATGGCTCTCTGTAGGCTTCTTCCAAAGGAAATCACAGGATGGGAGAAATGGGAACAGGTAGAAGGAGATGATGTGTGTCTAACTTGGTCTTCCCTCGAGAGATGGCCAGGGTGCACATCCAGACCTGGGCCTGCAAAGCATCCCAAGTGTCGTTGTTTGGGTAGAGCCAAAGGACAAACTATGCCCAAAGGGGGCTCATGTCTGCACGGTCCAGACACCAAGGACTGCAGGCTTCATCTTCCTGACTTCTGCCCTTCCTGCGTTTCCATTAGAAGTGTTCACTTCTGCTAGATGTGGGATCTGACCTGCTGGGAAAGGATCCCATTTGTGACTGTTATTTTGCTAGCTACACACTTTCTCCCAGTGTCTTCATTTTCCCTTACCAATTTCCACATCCCACAGTCTGGTTTAGGAAGATCTTTTTTCTGTTTCACTTGTTTTGCATTCAGATTTATTTGCAGTTGCAAATGCCATCCATCCACCAAGCTTTTACAGCCACCTTTCTGCTTGTAGGCTTTTGTTTCCAAACACCATTGCTTAAAGATTGTCTTGTTTTGTTTTCAGGACCTGGTGTGGGAAGGAAGAGACCAGCAATGCTGGAGCACAGATGTGGACTGTGTGATCTGTCCCTGATTTCCCAGCAGAGAGGTGGTGATAGAGCTGTACAGCTGGCTGAGGAAAGCATAGCTGCCTCTCCAAGCATCGCAGAAAATTAATGAGAGCTCAGCTGGTGGCTCCAGTCTTTACTTTAGGGAATGTGCACTGGTCCTAGCCTGAAAGCATCACACAGCCATTGCTGCCCAGAAGTACCTCTGACCCCATTGGCATAGGGGGTGATTTCCCTGGCACCCCCAGCCCTGCAACCATGTTTCAAACTCTTTCTGGAGGAAGGTAAGCCAGGCTGTGTTCAGTGAGACACCTCTGATAGCCATGTATTTCTCATTATCTAATCCTTTTCCTCTTATCTGCTGCTTCTTCCCAATAATAACATTACAGTAATTAATTGAAATGCTTATTAAGTAGACAGCACAGTCAACGTGTAGGCAGTGTCATAACAATCCAGTTCCACAAATAGCACACGGCAATGGCAGATGGGAAACCAGGGCAGGGTTTCCAAAGATTGTTTTGTTCAGATTTATCCTGTCTCCATTGTGAGAGACAGAGCACACACATCCAGCCAACTCATCCGCCAGGCAGCAGCTAACTGAACTCTTATTTCACTTCAACAATTATGCATTCGTTGTGTAATTTGCTAAGGAGCTTTGAACTCTGCCTGTCTCTTATCATCATTTCCCCATTTCTCCAGTCCCACACGTACCAGGTGTTTTGATGACTCTCCAGCATGAGACTGCAGCGGAAATCTCTGTTCTGCAAAGCTGATGCCGGGCCTCACAGCTCGGCTTTGTCTCCAGCAGCAGAGCCGGATGCCCCACAGGTTCCATTCTGGGGATGTGCTCCAGGTGCCAACAAAGGTGGGTGCAGAACTCACACAGGTTTAGGGCCACTGAGTTCAGGAACTGTGAGTGTTGATGTGGAATTATCAGGAATAAGGGATCTGTCTCTCTCCATGGAGCCCAGGGCAGGTGGTGCTGTGAGTTCATCGGTTTGGATCATTGCTCTCACCTATGTCCTGGGCTGGAAAGAGAGTGCTCTACTGAGACCCTGCATGCCCCAGTCTTCCCCAGCCCTTTGCCTGAGGTCATACCTGGAGGTCTGAGTGGAGCAGAAGGCGATACCAATTCTCCCCTTTTATGCAATGTTCATCTCTTGGCTTCTGATGGGACAAGAAAGGTCCATTCTGACTTTCTGGGGCTTTCTGTTCTCTTTGCAGTCCTAATCAGCTCCAAGAGTCTGAGTTTGCTTGTGGGAAGGGCCATGTTGAAGAAATCTTTGGCCTGCACCCATGTAAACATGGCAGCAGATGCAGCCAAAGAAGGAGTTTTCTTCTTGGAGGGCTCATGGCAGTGCTCTCCTGCATCATGCTGGGCTGGGTGGTTTCTGGGCTGAAAGAACTTCCTGCAGATTCATCAGGTGACAGTGAACAGTGAGTCAGATGGATCCTGGAATTTATTCCCAGTCTAAATCTGGATTATCCAATTTGTATGAGAAATGGGAGCAAGAGTTTTGCAGGATGGAGCATCATTCAAGTGTGTTCCTGGCAAGTCCACTGCTTGGACTGCTCTCACGGAGATGTCCCCACATCCACCTTCCTCTCCTAAGTGTCTATGAGCTTGGAGACCAAACCTCAAGTTCACATTTCATCTCAGTGCAATGTCTCAGGACAGACTCCCATGTGAATCACTCTAAGGGCCAGGGTTTACAGGGCTGTGGGGCATATGTGCTGGCCAGGACCAAACTGCCATCGTGGAGTTACTTTTACTTCATCAAAGCTTACACAATACTACAAAGATTATTATTTCTATTTGAAATAGCTCTTCCCAGAAACTGGAGATGTTGCAGTCACTGGAGATACAAAAGCACCCAGTTCCCCATTTCCCAGCTCCTGCCAAACTCTTGGGGCCAAGATACTGAAGGCAGATGTGGGCTTTCTCCATATGGCTTTTGACTCCAGTCACAATGAATCACGTACAACTATCCTAAAAGAAAACCTTATAAAATCTGTATATAGGTAAGCGGGCTGCAAAACCTCTAATAACGCACTTGTAGTCTTAAATAATCCTTCTGCACTAACAGGCACACTAATATTCAAATCAGAAGGGCTGCTCATGACTCCATGAATGTCTTCTACAGTCTAAAAGCTTTCTAAATGAGGTACACAGCCATTAACAAGGTAAATATATTTGTAGATTTGTTTGGGCAATTACAGGCATTTAAGAAACAATGCATAATAATGGACATGAATCTAATAAGCCATTGCTAATTAAATGTATTAATGTCACTTTATAAAATGAACGCATCTGGGTGATGTGTTAAAGCTGGTTTTGTTCTGTAAATAACTGAGCAGTAATACATGCGGACTTTGCAGCACTGGGCATTGCCTGTGCCTGTTAATAAAGGCAATAAATTTGCCAATCTAGGGACCACCAGCTGAGTTCTCCTTTCTCGAGGCTGTTCCACATTCCCTTTGCTCTCTGAGAAAGAGTTGCAGCAGAATGGACTTGGATAACCTCGACATCTGAGGCACCATTGCAAGGCATCTGCAAAGACTTTACTTTGAAACGTGCTCTCCTGCACATTTTAATTTGCAGCAGGTACAACACTCCCAGGCAATGGTAAAGTCTTTTCTCTTTCCCAGGAGAGCTCATTCAATTTTAGATGATATTAAGTGTTCAATAACACGATTTTCCTTCTTTTGCTTTCATCCCCTTGGAAAATGTCAGCAGCCCAGAGTTAACTGATTGACCATGGATGAGGAGCCAGGCCCAAAGCAGCCCCACACAGCACTGCAATGTGCTGCAGGAATGCACAGAGGGGGTGAGGGCTTCATTGGGCACCCCTGGGTATCCACTGCCATGTCATGGGATGTGGGACTTGGCTGAAGCAGGACAGTGTAATGGGGCAGGAGCAGGCCTTGCATTCAAAATTTGGGACAGTGCAAATGAAAGGACGGTATTTTTTAATCTTATTTTTCCTTTTTAAAAACTGAGGTGTGATTTCTGTATCAGGAGAAGCCCTGGATGTGCACCAGCCTTAAATTTCCCGCTGGTCCATCAGGCCAGTAGCTCCAGTAGCAGCAGGATGAAGAGCTGTGCCCACCCCAGCCAGCCCTGCTAAGGACACTGCCATTTGTTGTCATTTGTTCTCTCTGTGGATAAGCACAAAACACTGAAAGGTGATGAAAACAGCTTTGACATCAGACAGGGGTTTTAGTATTGAACAGGAACTGGGACTATTTGGACTCTGGAGTCACCAGCCATGGCGATGGGCTAAATCCTACACCATCAGGGCACAGCATAAGTTTGTGTGCACCCAAGTGTCACCTCACACCCCAGATCCAGAGTATGGAAAGAAACTCTCTCTGGACCTTCCCAATGAGGTACAACCCTGCAGGATGCCATGCTCAAGGCAAATCAAAACCCTATTGCTCTAGACTGCAGTGTGCTGCAAACCACAGCTCCTCCAATGTGGGGGGAGCTCACAAATAGAAGAAGCCCACCTTTGACTAATGCATTACTCCTAATGAATAGCCTGGCCAGCTGTAGTTAATTGCCTATTTTAGGCAGATACTGCTGGAAAACCTCACGTCTGTCAGATTTTTTTCTCCCCCTCCCCCCCCCCCCCCCCCGAAGCACCAAATTACTCACTCTTCTCTTGTAGCATTTTGCAGCCAACTCTTTTCTGTGATGATTTTCAAAGGATGAAGAATGAGCACCCTGGTGACATTTCTAGTATCTATAAATATCTCCCCACTACCCTGCCTGCCCAACTGGTGAATTATGCAGGGAGATATATATAATAAAACAATCAGATCCATTTTGTTGTCAACATCCCATTCTTCAGCCAGTAAGAGAACAGGCAAGGCTGTTGCTCTGCAACAAGCAAGCAGTGCCTGGAGAATCAGCGAGCTTATCCTTCCCTGCAGGTACAGGGGCATCTCAGAAGGAACACCAAGCAGAGAGAGGCTCTGCTATGCTGGAAAAAGGAAGAGGGTTTTTTAAAAGAGAGGAAGCAAGGAGTTCACAACAGAATGGCAGGAGACCCCATATATAGGGAAAAGCCTGTGATGAAAGGAGCAGTTAGGAAATATCAAAGGACAAGGCCAGCAATGCCACCTGGAACATGATGTGCATACTGTACATTCTGCTCTTGCTGGTATGTGTACAAACTCAGCAGTGCTATGTTTATGCAACTAAATCCCCTGCACTGTCAAGTATACGGAGAATGTAATGCACTCAGCTTGCAAAGCTGGGGGAAGTGACCAGTTTGTATCTATCACCTAATCAGCAGGTTTTAACTTAAATTGGAAGGAATTAATTTAATAGCATAGCCTTCCCCAGCTAACAGACCTTTCTAGACAGACACTGGGTACTTGGAGCAGTCTGCAGACCTGGCTGTCTCACAGTCTACGAGTACCTCTTAAACAGGAAGCTTCAGTCAGTGCTCTCCCCTGCTTAACAGATGTCTTTTGCTAAGCCCCAACTTGCTTCCTGGCAATTAAACTCAGCTCTTGCCAGAAAGGCTCCTCTCCTTACCTTACTCCTGAAGTTCATCAGTCTCCAGGACTGCAAAGAGAAAGATTTTGCATCTCTGCATTCCTGCAGGAAAAAGCTGCTACATTGCTCAGCACGAGGCACTGTGGGACTCCTGCAAAGCCTGCAGACCTCGCACTCCTACACTGCTCTGGATTGACACTGGATGTCCCCATCAGTGTAAGCTGATGTCACTTAAAAGCCTCACCTCATACAAGTTTGATATCAGTTCAATATGAGGCTGTGAGAAACTCACTGCTACCCTCAGAACTGCTGCAGGCTCCACGCATCCATTCCTCGGTTGCATCTGTAACCAAAGGAAGGCCTTCAAGAAAGGCAAGATACAAATGCGAGGGGTTGAAGGTGACCAACATGCAGATCAGCTCCTTGGCAGCACGTCACATCGTCACATACACGTGCTTCCCCAGACTGCAGTGCAACGGGCTCAGCAGGGGACATTAGCATTGCTGCTTCCCATGGCTCAGTGGGCCTTCGTGTGGCGATGGAGCCCAGCTTGCCTCATCAAGAAGTGCAGGAGCTATATACCTAGGCCTGAACCACCCACTCACCTTCCTCACAGTCAGCACAGGGCAATGAGAACCAGAGAGCCAGGTCTGACCCCTCTTTGCCAACGTGTGCAGGGTGAGGTGGGCGAAGTCCCCCATGGATCATCACTATGAGGGCAACTCAAGAGGCCTTCAGGTCTCTCCATGCTGAGGACTCTCACCCCACAAACCCCCATCTCCCTGGAGGTGCACTACAGAGGAACAGAGCTGATCAGTGATCATCCCTCTCCCCAGGTGGTGCCAATGCCTGAGCCTGCTCAGGGCCAGCTGTGGTGGGCCTCAAGATGTCCTGGAGCTCATTGACTCTGGGGATGGGTCTGGTCACAGCCAGGAGGCTCACAGCCCCCTGCAGTCTGGCCATAAGGCTGCAACCTGGCAGTCTGGGAGGGGAAGTTCGAGTGATGAAATGCATGATGCTGGCTTCCAGGCAATACTAGGTGCAATGATTTTCATTAGTAAATTTATATTGTCACAGAGAATTCTTAAATAAACTCCAGGCTGTAATTCTACAGTTCAAGACATTAATCACATCAGATGTTATTTCCAACACTTACAAAATTTACAGGAATATTAGCAAGAAACATAGCATCCACCACAGCTGCTGGGTTCAGTGTTATACATAAAGCAAAGAAATGTTCACATACAGAAAAGAATAAAGTCCAAAGAATTTCACACATCACTGAACTACCTACGGATAATGGAGAAGCCCAAGGTCTTTAAAACTACCTTTGAATCACAACAGAGAAATAAACTTTGATTTCAGCTTTGAGCTTAACACTCTCTGAGTACAGCAGATCTGGGGGTGGATTTGGATCTTTGAGTGCAGGAACTGCAGGACTCTGATCTACAGGACTCTGATCTACAGCAGCCAAGAATCTGGGCCAGATAAACACTGCCCTCTCTCAGCTCCCATACAGGCACCATGCAGGCCAAGGGCCCTGGTAGGTGGAGCTGGGGACATTCCCAGCCCATGGCTCAGAACACTGTTTCCAAAATTGTCTGAGAAAGATATCGTTAGGGATGTTAATTGAGGCTCTCTGCTGGTGAGCCTAGATCTGGAGCAGCAGTGCCACACCAGCAAGCACCCACTTGCAGGGGTTTTCTCGAGTTTTAAGGTTAAAAGTCCACACATAAGTTGGTCCTCTTTGGCGTGTTTTGTATACGGGACATGGGTACACACTGCGGGTATCTTGCTTGTCAGCAGGAATGGCTTTGATGAAAATGACAGGCATGGCTGGGGTCAGTTCCTTGAGCCTGGCATCCGTGATTATCCCAGTCTGCAAAGGAAAGAAGAGGTCTCAGATTGTCAAAATCTCCATCTGCTGTAGCCTGATATGCGTGATCAGTGGCAACAGTTACACAAGCCCATCTTAATGGAGATCTCTCTTGAGGTCAGGGGGTGGCTGAGCCTATCTGAGGTAAGCAGGGCCTGGATCAAGCACCTACTCTGTTTCATTAGAAATTGCCCTCAAGTTTGCTTATTCCAAGGGGACTGGTACAAAATGATACCTGCTCCCCCAGGTATCCAAACCCACAAACACCTCAGCAGAAATCTGTGAGGTTCCTATCTATGTCAGCGTCCAGCCTAGGCACCCCATCTGCATCCAGCACCATCATTCTCGTGCAGCTCTTAGTCGAGGCTTTGTCGCACCAGAACCACCTCACGGGGAGTGAGGCTGCCTAAGGGGGCTACAGGAGAGCTGGGGTGGGACTGTGTCAGGAACACAGCACGAGGAGTGGTGGTTTCAAACTAAAAGGGGGGAGATTTAGGTTGGATGTGAGGAGGAAGCTCTTTACCCAGAGTGTGATAAGGCCCTGGCACTGCTGTGGGTGCCCCATCCCTGGAGGTCCCCAAGGCCATGCATGGGCCCTGGGCAACCTGAGCTGGTGAGGGCAGTCAGCCCACCGCAGGGAACAGGAATCGGATGGGCTTTAAGGACCCTTCCAACCCGACCATTCGGTGGTTCTGTGGTTCTGTAAGCATTGCTTGTGCTTGAACCAGCTGCAGACACCTGAGCAGGGCTTTGTCTGGACTCACAGCACCACCAAGCTTTGAGCGTGGCCTGGGATATGTCTCTGAGCTGTGTACCGAACAGAGGAAATGATTAATGAGGCCCCAGAGGTACCGCAGGCTTGTTTCCTCTCTCGCAGGTGCTCACACATCCACAGGGGATTCAGATGGACCGTTCCTGAGGGAATATGATCTTAAACAAGCCCACATTATCCTCTCCAAAGAAATGCTCTTGCTCAGCAAGCTGCCCAAGCCAGGAGAAAGATGGTTTGCTGCGAGGGCACGAAATGAGCTGGTTCCGCTAACTCAGGTATCTCTGGCAACTTATGTTTCTCTTTCTGGCAATAAAATGCACTGCACATCAGTCAACTTCCAGGAAAGTCTGCAAAATTGCTTAATGGAGGCTAGAGAGAGCAAATGAAAACAAATACAGAAAAGGAAAATAAAACTCAGTGCTAAAACTGCCTCTCTCTGCAGCTTAGCTTCATATATCATTATTATTTCAAATGCTCTCAGATCAAAGTTGTGGGGTGAGATTCAACCTCTCCAACAGTTTGCTTAGTTCTGCAAATGAGGGAAGCAAAATAATCCCCCTTGCAATACACCTCAGTTTAACTGTACTAAAACCATCTGTTCTCCTAAGCTAGTGACAAACCCAGCTCTGATTTAGGATTTTGTAATCTCCAATGTGCTGAACATTAAATAATTCTTATGATAGCTTGTGAAGGAGCTATTTATCAAGCATTACTATGTGCTCTTAAAATCCACATCTTTCATTTCTGAGGTTGGATTTTGATCATAACTTTTATTTTACTGATGATAACTCAAATCAAATTTCCAAGATACATTCTACCCATTTCAGGTTAACAAGATCTGATATCTGCTGGAAGTATCACTGTGTTATGTCTGGGCTGATTTGCATTTGCATTTTTTATCGCTCTCATGATCAGAAATTAATTCCATTCTGAAAGCAATTTTCTCTAACTACTGCCAGAGCACACCCAGTAAAAAGCCACTGTTCTGGGTCTCAGATCCTAAAGAAATCCTCACTTCTGTTCATCCTGGCTTCTCAGCAAGCAATCTGAGGACAGGACATAATACACTGCCACACAGCAAAATGTCATAGGACACGGGAGAGCTGTCTGAAGCCAGGGATGATAACAGATGGACCCAAGAACACACACAGTGAACCAGGAGCCAACACCCCTTCCCACTCAACTCTACTTTGAGATGTTCTTAGCACAGGTGCATCTGCACCACCGCTTATTTAAGGTCTTTGAGCCACCAGACCTTTCTGCATGGCTTGGTTGCCTATCAGAGTTGGCTCTGTGTGCAGGGAAGGGGCTTCACATTGCCAGATGTGACCGCAGTGTAGCCAGAACATCACTCCAAGGCGGTCCAAGACTGGTCTGTAGCTTCCGTAGAGGTGGGGAATGAGAAGAGTGGTGCATGCAAGGGAGAATACTTAACAGTGCTCTGTCCAGCAAAACCAAATGAGAGATGATTTTTTATCCCTGATTGGTTCCAGAACTGAGGCACAGATTTGGCATTGGCCAAATGACTCATTTTTCCAAACAGCTGTAAATAAGGGCTTGGTTGTTCATGGCACAGCTTGGAGGGGTCCCCTCCAAGGCTGCCTTGTACAGTTTTCACTGGAGACCCCAGCTTCAGCTCTCAGCTCACACAGACTCGGGCATTTACTGACAGCTGCAAGCAAAGCCTCCATGTCATGTCCCATCTCAGCCCTCCAGGAGAAATTTCAGTCTCTGGTGCACAAGATTTGGTGCATTCACTGCCTCTGCAGAAGGTTGAGGCCAACTGTGATGGCCAGAGACTGCAGCACTGGGCTGTATCAGGGCTGGGCTGACACTAACGCTGCTTTCATCTATATCAGCTTCTGGGAAACACCTCAGATAAAAAATGAGTGGCGTGCAACTGTTCCCAAAGATGCTGAGCTTCTTCAGCCACCAAATGAATGCACGCTGTGATTATTCCTTGCCACAGAGAATGTCCCTTCTAAGCCTCTCTGCTGGTTGAAAACTGGTGCTTTGTGTAGGACTGGCCTTAGAAAGTCCACCCAACCTGAGAGTGAGCTCGATCCCACTGTCAGTGTCAGTGATGAAGATATGAAAGACCATCGGTCCCAGCAGTGACGCCTGGGGGCCGCCACTCGCCACCAATCTCCATCCAGACATGGAACCATTGACCACCACTCTGGATTCAATCCTGCAGCCAGTTCTTTGTTCACTGAACACTGCACCCATCAAATCCATATCTTTCCAATTTGGGAAGAAGGATGTTGTGGGGTCAAAGGCCTCACTGAAGTCCAGATAGATGACATCAGTGGCTCTTCCTTTGTCCATTGACTCACCAACACCATCACAACGGGGCCATCAGGTTGGTCAAGCAGGAAATCTCTCCTCACTCAGTTCAGCCAGGCTGGCCCAAAGGTTGGACACCCGTGGTCTGGCAGTGTGGTATGACAGAGGAACACACCCAGCATCAAATCCTCTGCTGTGGGGAGCAATACTGCCAGGAATCCCAGGGCTTGAGACAGATTTCTCAGTGTCACCCATCTAATTATCTCTCATTGAGCCCCACTGACTCTAATGGTGCTACAGCAACAGATCATGCAGACCCAAAATAACGCGCTTGGTTTCATTTCATTTAATAGCTGCCTGCTGTTTAGCAATGAATGTTTTATGAATTTAAGACACCCAAGGGCAAACATAAATGTTTAAATAAATAGAAAAATGTGAGTAGGAGAACATAGAGGGAATTTTCCCCCTTCTGGAGTCAAAATCTAACTGTGAAATATTACTTTAAAAGTGAAGGCATTCCCCAGCAGAGTTCCTCTAACTATGAACTGCCATTCTTACCAGCAGATTAATTCGGAAGGAGTGTGCAACCCAAAATAACTGTGCAGCAGTTTTAATAATTCTGCATCCATTAATGCATACTGGTGCTCACAGGATTACAGGTAAAATGAATAGTTCCACTGGGTGGAAATGATATTTCAGTGTTTGGAGCAACATGTGAAAATATCCTTTTCTTCACTGAAATAAATTGAAGTATGATACCCAGAGATTATGAATGGTACTATAAATGTAATTGCTCAGTATCTTTCAATCTCAAGGAAAATGTAACCAGAAAAACACATTTAGTAAAGTCTAGATGGCCTCTGAAGAGAAACTGCACTTCTGAAAGCAGTCACCCATACAAGATATTGAGGGGATGGAGGAGAGAAACCACGTGCTCCCCAGAAGATTTCTGGCTTTGCACCACTGAAACTTCCTATTCTTCACTTTTATTATCACCTGTGAGAGTTGATAACCTTGGCAGAACCCACTCACTTTCTAGTACTGGTGATAATGATGGTAATAAGAAACAAAAGTCATTGGAATTTGTTTTTAATGGAGCATTTGACATGCAAGACAGGGATGACTTTTAAAACTTCTGTTATTCTGCCGTGTCCGGCTGATTTGATCAGTTTAAAATGTTATTTTTTGAGGGTAACTGGAATCCAGCATTGTCTATAGCAGGGAGCTGTGACCTCCAAGAGTTGCAAGGGCAGCCACACACCAAAGGCTTAGGAAAGGAACGGGAAGGGAGCTGTAGGATCAGTAGACGTTGGGTTGCAGGAGGAAATCATCCTTTGCTTTGCCCTTCCCAGAGATTTGTGATAAAATCACTGGATGCTATCAGTCAGTGAGTTCTACTCGTTGCCTAATTTCCTATCCTTTGTGGAAAACTATTGCACAGAGAGCTGAAAAATAAATGGAGATGATTATATATGAGTTGCAGGGCCAGGATGGGATGCAGCATACAACAGGCATGGTCCCTCTAGTCAGCATCCTACTACTAAGCCCCACAGCAGATAACAGGAGATCTTCAAGGTTAAAGCTCTGAAGAGCTGCCTCTGAAAGCAAAGCCTGCTCCTACAAGAGGGCAAACTTGACACAGATAAGTAAGTTCTGGGTGACCCACTTTGATCAGCCCTCACTCTCTCACACATCACTGGCAGCAGAAGCAGTGTGCTGGCTGCCCAGAGGATGAGCTGCATGAATCACTGTCATTTAATTCTCCTGTGCAGAACAAATTGGGATTTGTGGTACTAACAGGCCGGGCAACGTAGAGGACCAAGCCCAGTGGGGATTTGTCAGCCTAATGGTTCTCCTAATGGCAAACTGAACTCCTAACAGCTGACAACTGTCAGAAGGGATGACAGGGACAGCTGCACTCCATTGGGATGCTGCAGCACCAGGCGTGCTCTAAGAAAAGCGCTGTCAGCTACGTGGGCAGGAAGCAGCAGGTGAGCATACCTTCCTGCACGCGCCCTCTCCAGGCTCTCACTCTGCTGCGTCACAGCTGAAGGGCATTGGGCCACATCCAGAAAAGGGAAGAGGAGCAAGGGGTACCCCTGCTGTCTGCTTGTCCAGGACCTGCCTCCTCCATGCCACACTTTCAGCCTGCCTGGATCGTGCAGGTTAGAGCTCCATGACAGCTTTACCTAACATCCTCAGGGGATGGCTGAAGGATGCAACTCATTATTGGTCACAAGCCCTATTTATGCAGGTGAAATCCTGGACCACTCAGCAGCAGAATAATGGCAGTCTGGAGTTGGCACATACAACCCATTTAGCTGTACAAACTGTAAGGATATGAAGATGTAGGAAATCAGGGTCCTCTCTCCCCACTAAGCAGGGGTCAGAGCAGTGACGCTAAAAGTGCCATCTAATTTTGAAGGCAGCAGTGAAATCACAACCCTGCTAAGGTGCAGGGACAACTTAGTCCTGAGAGAACCCCACATTTTCTGCCTTTAGTAACACCATGAGGTGGCCTGTTTGAACTCCGTTCATCACCATGGAATGATGATCCATCTGACCATCCTGGATCTGCACCCTAGGCTGCAGAGGAGGGACCCACTTCTTTCCCAGTCCTACAGAGGCAGCACAGACATCTACTTTATACAAATGTCTGCCTGGGCTGGGAAGTTTCTTGGAGTACAATACCAAATAATGAGGGCATAATGCCCAAGCCATCTACTAACACTGAGCTCACCTGTGCATCCCAGCGTGCACCTTCCATGAACAAACCATGGACATAAGCCCCTTCCCGAGGAGGACTGGCAAAATCTTCCCTGTTCTTCTTTGTCACATCACACTGCAAGGTCATCTTGTCCAAAGGCCACTTATTCTTCCTGGCTGTGGACTGCATGATGGCTGTCAGGAACGACTGAGGATTAAAGAACCCAGCAAGCCACACTGCAGAAGGCAACGAAAAGTCTCCTGTCCACATCTCCAGCTCCTTGATGCGAGTGAGGAGGTCAGCAAACCACATGCCCAGGCTGGCTGTGGAAGGATAAGCCTTCTTCACCCAGGACTCAGGCACCACGTCCAAGAACAGAGCGTTCAGCAAGTTCTCCATGTCACTTGTCATGGTCAGTTCTCCCTGAGTAAGAGAGGGCACAGTCAGCAACATTAACCTGAACAGAACCTGCTTGGCAGCAGAGGCTGAGCAAGTATGGAAGAGCATGGCACCTTACACTGTTCCTAGCGTTCACATCCTGCAAATTTCTTCATGAGTTTTAGGTTTTCACAAGCACCATCTACTGCAGCTTCATATTCCTGCAGCCTCATCTCCCCTGCCGTTAAAATATTACTTGGAGAAAAAGCTGCGTAGGGGTGACAGTGAGCAGAGCTGTCCTTCAGCTGCCCCTGTGTTGGTTTTGCTTTCTCTCATTGACTGAAGATCTTCAGAGGACACGCTGACGGAGACGCTGAGCTATTCCCACCAATGCTACTGGGGCAGCTCTCTGGTAATCTACTCCCAAATTGTCCAAATATTTCTTATACCAAGTCGTATCCCCCTTCTCTCCACTTCCACACTTCCCTCCTCCTTTATTACTTTGCAGTGCAAGTCTTTCTTTCTGAATTCACATCTTGCCTTCAAATGTAATCACAGCTTCTTTCACAGCAGGGAAGCACACAACAAATTAAGATACGATTCAGCCAAGTAGGAGATAGAGAGAGTCTTGACTTTTCCTCTACCCAGCAGATCACTATTTTTAAAGCTTTCAGAAATATATATCAGGTTGGCCCAGACAGGAGAAGAGGTGGAACATCATTGCACAGTCAAAATAGGGGCTCTGCATAATGGCATCCCTCTTGAACTTCTGGTACTCTGCAGTAGGGCTCCAGTGTCTGCTAGTTGACCATTAAGAAAACCCCTGCTAAGCCCAGCTGAAATTACCTTCAGTCCACACAAGAGCTGCCTGGATGGCAGTGCTGCAGCTGACAGAGGCTGAGGAGAGCTGCAGCAGCCTGTGGGGCACACGGATGGGGCTCCCCAACTGCTGAGGACAGCCTGCAGCTGCCAGGCCCTAGGGGTGACATTGCACAGGGCACAGTCCCCAGGAGCACCTGGAGCAGCTGGGGGTTGAGCACAGGCTGGCAGACGGACTCTATGACTGCAGCACTATCTGTTGGTGGAGGGCCCGTGCCACCAAGAAAAGAGCTGCAGGAGGTGGTCAGCAGACTGTTTAGCACCAGAGATGGTGAGAAAGACCAGCTGGATCTTCTCTGAGAGCCTGCAGCTACAATGAGCCTCAGCGCCTGGCCGTGTTGAAGGAAGGGCAGAGTCTGTGCCTACCAGGTGGGAAATGGAGACTGTTACAACCAGTGTTGGAAGCTCATGACTTCCAGCAGTGGGAAGAAGGCTCCTGCTCCCCCTACAGCTGCAAAGTAGATTCAGTGCATTGCTAGGAGATGATGGGCTGGCAGCTCTGCACACAGAAGCACCCATGATGGCAGCACAGGGCAGAGCAGCCAGTGACAGCAATAGCTGATCCTGTGCTGCTGAAAAGTCCCTTCTGCCAACCTGTCTTGTAGCCGGGGAGCCTTTGCAGCATGCTGGGAGCTTGGATCACGACATGCCAAGAAATACCTGATGGTGGGAAGTAAAGAAGATGGAGCCAAGCACTTTTCAGTGACCAGTGATGGGACAAGAGGGTATGGGGACAACTTGAAATGCAGGAAATTCTGCTGAAATACAAACTTTATTTTTACTGTGAGAGTGATCAAACACTGGCATAGGTTGCTCACAGAGGCACTGAGTCTCTGTCCTTGGGAGATGCTGAAAATCCACCTGGGCATGGTCCTGGGCAACCTGCTCCCTCTGAGCCCACTTTGAGCAGGGGAGGGTTGGATCTGCAAATGCAGGCACAGCTCGTGATGTCCTTCACAATTTAAAGCTTTGCATGCTCCATGCTGAGATAGAGGGCACGACACACCGCAGCAGTTTGGACACACAGTTAATGCTGCGTCCATTATAAATACTTACTTTTGTCCCCTTAACATTTTGCTAAAATTTATCTGACTTACAATTTCTCTTTCCCTCAGGCTGAGTGTTTTTGGAAAGATTAACTGAAATCAGTTGTGCCATTGCTGAGAACGAGGGCGAGGGAATTGGGTCAGTCTGTTCACATTAACAAATTCCAACTGTTCTTTCACAGGACTTCAGTGCCTCCAGCCACGAGGGCAGCAGAGGTGCCCTTTGCTGGGGCCAGGAAAATCTATGAGGCTTTAGCAAAAGTTGAAATCCTTTTAGAGCAATCCCTGACACGTGTTTAGCAAAGCTTGTCAGCGTCCAGCAGTTAAAAAATCTTTGCAGTTTCTACACCAACCATGCTGTTTCCCCACAGAGCTCTGATCTGCAGGCTGTACTTACAGGCTCCAGCAGGATGAGATCACAGCCAGAGGTGCAGCAGGCAGCAGGAGCAGGAAGGAACAAGTTAAAAGCAAGGTTTCCCCATGGATTTGTGGTGGACAGAGATTTAAAGACATCTGTTTGAAGCTAGAGGCAGCAAATGAGGTCAAGTGAATGGTTTGGGGGAAGCAGGACAATTTGCAGTTAGTCCTAAACCAGGAGGAAGAGCTGCATCTGCCTATGCAAAGGCACAGCCACCCAGGGAGCAGCCCACATTCCCATCCTCTGTTCCTCTTCAGTGTTTTACACTTGAGGGGATCCTGCAAACTGCAGGATGGATGGTAAAAGGTCTTTAAAGCTCCAAGTACCCCCAAGTAGTTCTGAACAACGTGGATCAAACACAAGCAAAAGATGTTTGCTGCATAGGTGTTCACTACATGGTGGTAAAGAAACAAAGGCAGTGTCAGTGTCAGTGTCAGTGTCAGTGTCAGTGTCAGGCATTTCCTTGGAGAAACCCAAGTTTTTTCACTTTAGAACACAATCTAAGAAAATTTAGTGATCTGTAATTAAAACTCACACGACAGAGAAGTGCAGCCATGTCCAAGAGGGCCCCTCACCCGAAGCCATGGGCAGCTATCCCCATTCTGCTGCTCAGTGGCACTTCTGCTGGCACATCAGCTCTGAAATCCCATTTCAGTTCCTTCTCCATCCCTGTCCCATGGGCCATCACCTCCCATCTCAGGAGAACTCAGACCCCGGCAGGACCGTTTTTCCTGTCCCACAGGCAGCTCTGGTTAATGCCATGGTGAGACCATGCCCAAAGCTGGTGGCCAACGGGTCACATCAGGACACAGACCCACAGGACCTCCAAGCAGGGTCAGGCAGAAGCATTCTTCACTCTTGGAAAGGTTTTGTAGCAGGTAGAAATATTGCAGAACGCACACAAGCACTCAGCGTGATTTAAAAACACAACCCTCACGATCATATATCCTGTCTAATTTTGCTTTCGGGAAACAAATGAATTAGCAAATGTAATTCTCAGGAAAGCTTGAGAAAAGCAATTTTTAAAGCCTGTGCACTCGAGCATACTTGCTGGAATCTCCTGCGAGGGTTCAAAGCATCCAGAGCTGCTCTCTCATACCGTTGCCCAAACACAATTACGCATACATTTGCATTTCAGATGCTGAATACTAAAGTGCATCCGGAGTGATTCAAGTTACTTTTTTTTTTTTCCCCAAACACTGAGAGTAATTTTCATTAAAGACACCCTTGAAGGAAATCCTAATCAGCCTGCAGACATTCCCCCAAGATGAGCAGACTATTGTCACAAATTGTTTTCTCAGTTTAAGGTTATTTTTGCTCCGTGCAGCGAAATGCCAACCAGCCTTACGGAATTTGGTCTTACTGTATCTTTTTACAATATTTATTGCCTTCATTTTGGAGGCTTATCCTTCACTGAAGGTGCAAAACAGAAAACCTGCTCACAGGAATGGCACTGGATAGAACATTAACACATGGGGGTTCCAGCCCAGCCCCTGGCCTCACCAAAGCCACCAAGAATGGCTTGGAACACAGTGTGCCAGTCATTTTTGATGGCCACCAGCCTATTGCAATTTCTCTTCCTCTTCATGGGATGTCTACTATTTTTGGGCCAAAAATTGCTTTCCCTTACACAGACACGATGAATTATTCAAAAACTCAAATTAGCCGTGACATTTCCAAATCACCTTCTTTAGCAGACAGTCAGCTAAAAACAACAGGACTGCAAAAAATACTAAGCTAAAAACAATAGCATTGCTTCCTCTGTGTTTCATTTATTCTATTCTGAGATCTGTGGCTCCTGCTGTGTAAACTCTCCTCCTCTGAGTGCTGTCAGTCAGGACCACAATGCAGGAGATTAATGTGCATCCCATAGAGGTTGCTCTCAGAAAGAACAATTAAAGCTGGATTCCTCTTCCAAACTGAGTGTGGAAGCCAGGTTGGGACAGCACCTAAGCCTTGGCTGTTATCCTGTGCTGTAGATACCCACAGCACAGGAAGGGCCCTTGGGTGATGCTGGGAGCAGCATGGGCCATGCACAATGTCCAGCTCAGCCCTGCAGGGACCCATGCAGTTCTGTGTACAGACACAGAAGGGTCACCCAGCGAAGGTGTCTCAGACCTGTCAGTATCCTCAGCACACTCAAGACTGAGAAATGGTATCACAAATCTGTACATCCTCTCTGTGCTTTCGGTCTCAGAACCCCACTATCAGAACTGATGTTGCTGGGAACAACACATGTAGCCCTCAGCACTGCCTCTGCTGCAGATGCAGTCCCACTTCCCTGCCATGATTCATGGTAGAGCTTTGGAGAGAAATTGGCCCCCTCCATTACTGAGGGGGAACTGAGCTTGTTTAGCTTGGAAAAGAAAAAGCTCTGAAGAGACCTCATTGTAGCCTTCCAATATTTGAAGGAAGTGTATAAGCAGGAGGGGGAATGACTGTTTGTGAGGGTGGATGGTGACAGGACAAGGGGAATGGTTTTAAAGTGAGACAGGGGAGGTTTAGGTTGGATATTAGGGGGAAGTTTTCACACAGAGGGTGGTGAGGCACTGGCACAGGTTGCCCAAGGAGGCTGTGGATGCCCCATCCCTGCAGGCATTCGAGGCCAGGCTGGATGTGGCTCTGGGCAGCCTGGGCTGCTGGTTGGCGACCTGCACACAGCAGGGGGTTGGAACTGCTGAGCATTGTGGTTCTTTTCAACCCAGGCCATTCTATGAGTCTATGATTATTGCCTGATTTCCATGGTATACACTGCCTGTGGTTTATTTAGGCCCCTGCTTCCCCTCAGTCTCCCTTCTAATATTAAACAGCTTACCCTTATCCACACTAAATGTAATCACTACACATTGTCCAAGTCACATTTAGAGCATGTTTAGTGCTGGCGAAGTGAAACATTAAATCACTTCTTTCCACCTATCTCAGGAAACAGAATTTTCAATTCCCCTGCCTCATGCTAAAAAATAAAGGAAACCTGTTTATAATAATTGACCACATAAATATAAACCAATTTTAAAATGGACTGCATGTACCAGGCCACCACCAAACGTATGTGACATGTCTGTTTCTTGCACCAAGCCAACAAGCATCAGTGGTGAACACAATGCAAAAGTGCTGCACCAACACGGACCCAGGCTGCCAGGTTCACAGCGTACAGCATGGCCAGGATTTAGCTCAGTCCTATCCCTTACCCCCCTGAAAATCTCAAATCCAGTACCTCCATGTACACACTGCAGATATGCTCTTTGGAGATCTCTCTTCAAAGGTGTCCTCAACAGAGGACTGGCACTGCCATGCAGACTCAGGGCAGGTCCTCCATGCTCCCCTGTCAGGCTTTTCTATGGGGTCAGGACAAAGCAGCTGCAGTTCCTTCAAGTTCTTCCCATGCACTGCAAAGTATTTCTGTGAGCTGAGATTTTGGCAGAATAGGATGACAACTGCCTTTAAGGAAATCATGGAACAGGGACTGCCCAGTGACTGGTATCCTTAGCTGCTGCTCCACACCATGAAATCATCCAGAGAGCAAGTTTGTATCAGTGACAAGGAGAAGGCATCAGGGTAGCTCTGAAGTCACCAGCTCTGTGCCATGACCTCCAGCCACCATTCTCTTTCTAAGGGACATGCAGCACGTTGCCAGTGCAAAGAATCCTTTGGGGTGACAAAGTGAGGGAGAAAAGCTGCTCCAGGCTGCTGGGGAAGGTCCTTGTGCACTGGCACAGCAGCCTGCTCTATGCCAGGGTATACTCTAATGGGAAGGCAGAAGCCTTTGATATCTTGTGCCAGCGTGTGCCCCAGAGGGAGTTCAGCAGATGACTTCCCCTAGCACTGCATGCAGCCTCAAACCACAGCCCTCCTGTGCATCCCACTGAACCCAAAAGCTTGTGTATTACCTGGCATGCCCTGTCAGCCCAGAACCCTTCACCACTCCCTGTAAGCAAAGGCCAAAACACCACCTAGAGAGTCACACAGGTGACCTTCCTGAATCAGCCTAGCTTCTTACCAGGGTGGAGAACTATCCGTGCATGGAGCAATCATGGACAGCATCTCCATAGGGTCACCCATTCCCTGACCCTCCCCTTCTCCCTTTTGCAATTGACTCGTACCCAGCAAGGGGAGTTTTATCCCTTGCAAAGCTCCTGGCTTTTTAAGCCATTTTGTCTCACAGCTGCGGATAGTCATGTGTCCTTACACATGACCAATCTCTCCTTTGATTTCAGCTTTTGCTGAAAGGCTTTTGCCTTTAATGAGACCTTATTACAAGTTCTCCCCATTAACTGGACATTTTGTGAAAAGGTGTGATTTTTTTGGCCAGGTATTAAATAGGCTATTTCTCAATGCCTGCGAGAACTATTGTTGCTGTGTTACAATACCAAGTACACAGAAGTGCCTGAAGCCCTTGTTACTACATGCATCTTTAACCCCAGCCAATGCTTGTGCTCGTGGCCTGGGGACAACGTGCCATTTGAAATCCAGCTGTGAATCCTTCTCCATGGAGTCAAGTGGGTTTTGCAGCTGGCAGTGCTGACCCCTTCTATTCCACGAGCCTCCATTCCATTCCTACCTTCAGCCCCAGGTCCAGTTCCTTGAGAGAGCTCTTTATTTCACTGGTGAGGATGTTCATGCGTTCACATTCCTGGAAAGCAACCACGATGTACGGTGTCCTCTCCTCCACCTTTGCCATCAGCTCTGCAATGTTAAACTCATCCGTCAGCTTCTCCAGCATCTCATCCAGAAGAGCTTTCACCTGCGTGCCAAAGGGAGTGGAGAGGGATGTTAGTGAATGACCTGTGGGGCTTCTCCAACTGACAGCTGTCTGAACAAGGAATGAAAACTCCATCTGCCAGTTGCTGTCTCCAAAAAACAATCGCTGTCAGCTGTGCTGGGCATTGCACCTTTCAAAGACCTTGCCCCATCCTATTAAAATTCAAATGCTTACAAAGTTAATGTCAGATGAGACACTTTCAAAACGATGGCTTAAAAACATCAGAGTGACACGTAACGCTCTTCTCTCTCCTTGGGTCTCAAGTCTGCACTCTTGTTTCTTCTAAGGTCAGCCTCAATGCAAGAAGACTGATGGGGCTGTAATCTCAGCTGAGCCTCAGGATAACTGAGCTCATGAGCTGCTTTTCTGTGGTCTATTGATAGAGAGAGGTGATTATATCAAACTGAATTTTAAGCTGCATTCTAAACTAATAGAGCTGTGGAAGAAAAGTGCAATGAAACAAAGTTGTTTTCAGGTCACCGACTCAATTTGGTTTGGAAACCAAGTTGATTTTTCAGGAGTGCAGTTACACTTCCAAAATCTGATGTACAAAGCTGGCAAGTGGGTGTCAACGACAGCTTCCAGCCACTGGCAGAGGCAGCCCACGGGTAATTCCATTGCCATGCCCTCTGACATTCATATTCTGGACTCTGACACTCTCCCACTGCTGCACTCCCAAACCCTCCATGCACACATTGGAGCTATGAAGAAGTGATGAAGCATGGGCTGCAATTGCAGCCAGCAAAGTGGCTGAAGCTGAAGCTCAGCTGGAAAAGCTCTGGAGCTGCACCTGGTGCAGTATCGAAATACCCTATAATTTGAAATTCCCCTGCAAATCTCTCTGGCTCTGATTTTAGTCACAACAATGATGGCTCATTTTCTCTAATGTGGCCTCAGAAACTTGTGGGAGTAACTGGAGCTCAGAGCCTCAGGAAAAAGACAGCTTTCCAGCAGCTCTGTGCAAGATCTCTATAACCACCTCAGCCAAACAAGGGGTAGAAATGGAGGAGCAGAGAGAACTCTGTCCTCACTCTCTTGCAAGGACCGAGTCAAGAGGCATGGCCAGTGCCAGTTATAAGTCAGGTAATGACAGAGATCGCTCCGAGGAGAACACAAGCTGTGGGAGCATCCCCCAGGCAGGAAGCAGTGCAGCCAGGCCATGCTCAGCTTGCCTCCAGGCAGCTTTCCTCAGAGATCACAAAGCCCTCAGGGGCTCCCTGGTTGTCTGCAGGAATCTGCAGCAAAGCCAAGCCCTGTGATGCTGCTGGATCAACCACTGATAGTTCCTACTCTGGCCAAGGAGCTGAGTTGCAATTAACTGGCAAAAAGAAGGAGAACCGTTCCCATTTGAGTATCTTCTTTGACTTTGCTAAGTCTGGGTTATTCCCCTCACCTCAAATTCCAGCATGATCTGGAAACTGACCATTCCCGCCCCTTCTGACTGTCCCTCAGGCAAGGACAGCAGTGCCCCAGCAGCACAGCAAGCCAAAGGAATCATCTGTGAAATCACAGCCTTCACTTACGCTTTCTATTAGCCATTCATTAATTTTCAGGGCTTGAAACAGAAGCCTCAAGTCTGCAGAAATCAAAAACTGAGCGAGTGTCGCCTGGTTTCAGATGCTGGTATGAATGCTAGGGCTGGATTTTAATGAGCTGTGAGTTTCAAGAGGAAGAGCTGAGATCAATCTGAGACACGGGCACAGCGGATGGGCTCGGCTGGAAATGAGGAATGACAAGGCCCCTGGGAGCTGGGCAGGACGCGGTGCGTGGCAGATGGTGTGCGGAGCTGTTGGTATGCCAGTCACAGCACGGTGCTTGGGGAGCGGCGGCTCAGAGGTAGGGGAGGCCACAGAAGGTTTATTTGCAACGTCTTTGCAGGATGATAATGAAGGCACTGCAGTTCAGGGGGTAATTAAAAGCCACTGTCCTATTACTGACAATACTCCCAATTACATCCCGCTGCGGTGACGTTCAGCATAATATGAGGCTGGCGGTTCTAGACACCCGGTTTGCTTCTGGCAAAGGCAGAAGACGTTACAGCACGCAGTTGTGAGACAGACCTGAGCAGTCAGGGCTGCTGAGGAGCGAGACAGCGAGTAAACACAGCCCGTTTTCCAACCACTCTCACCGTTTCTTCCCTGGTGCCCACTCCTCCTTCGCCCACGCTGCTGTCACGGGGCTGCATCTCCAGCACGACGCGGAAGAGCTTCTCTGAGCTCTGGGTGAGGAATCCAATCTCAGCGTTGGGGTGGAGGCCATAGAGATAAGGAGACTCTGGTGGCAAGGTGTCATCTATGTACTGCACACAGAAGCAGAGGTCAGACACAAATGCAGAGCGTTCGGCCCCCAGAGCTCACGGGGCTGGAATTACTGCCCACCAAGAAAGTAAGCCTCGGCTGACACCACTCTGCTCGTGGCCTTGAGCCACATAGGACAAAGGTTTTACTCCTACTGTGAAAATTTGGTAATTGCTCATGTTTGCCTTGGCTACATCTCTCAGGCTCAGACCTTCTCTAGCAATTATCTGCTGTGTGTTTCAGCATGAATATTCTGAAATCCCTTGTGTGAGTTTAGCTTCCAGTAGTTAAATTTCATGAACAAAACCAGCCTAATGCGCCTATCCCTGCTGCCACATTTGTGTACAAAGAACAGATGAGATCAGTAAGTAGATCACCACGACCCGACCCGTCAGCGTTTCTCATCAAAACTGATAATAAAAGGAGCTTGAAAGGGCCACTTTAGCAAACAGTATGCGGATGTAATTTTCCAGAAGCCCCGCTCAAGTCTCAAGAACCAATACCATTCATGCATGAACAGAATGAGCCCATGCCAAGTAGCAAACTACCATTAGACTTGGTTTATCCAGGGGATTGATGAAATGTCACTGGAAACAGAACATAATGGGAAATAACAGGAGATGTGCCAAAACACTGCAATCCTATTCACTGCCTCCTAAAACAGATTATAGGGCAGTTATGGAAGCCATTACACTTCTGTGTATAAATAATGCCAGAAAACAGAGCTTACCTGATGATAGCCATTATAGTCCATGTTCCCCGGGAGGGGGAATCCTGGAGCAAGGAAGAATTCTCCCTCCAGCATTTCCGGCTTAATAAATTCTTCCAAATAGGTCTTGCAAAGCCGTCGGTCCCAGTCGTCCGTAATGTGCCCTCCGTACATAATCTCACCAAAGAGGTAGCGTAAATCATCGTATGGGACCTGCAGGAAGAAGCGGGAGGCTGTGACAGAGTGCAGGCAGCACTGCTGAGCTGCAGGCTACAGCTCTAAGACTGATCTGCTCAGTGAGTGCTTCCATTGCACGGTTCCAGTTCTCTAAGTAAACAAACATTAGGCAGTAGTTACATCCTGCCCAGGGAAAACGGCATCACAGCACAGACTCACACAGCTTTCCACTGAAATGCAAATTTGTTCTAAATTCTATTAAACCAAAGACCACTATGCATTTCTAGTGAATACAGAGCACAGGTGCTATTTTACATGGTTTGTAAGCTGCTGTGGATGTTGAAGTTTCCTGCCTCACACCAAAGATATACCAAACTGTGGCGTTATGAGACCAAAGGTACCAAGAAAATGACATTTATGGAAAACCTGCAGGAGTTTCAGCATGATCCAGTTCACTACTGGAGGTTAAAAGCCACCAAACAGCAGCCAGCCAAAGCAAGCTGATCTAGTGCCCAATTTGGTGGGTGGCAACCAGCCCATGGCAGAGGCTTGGAACTGGGTTTAAGGTCCCTTCCAAACAAAGCCATTCTGTGATTCTATGGAACAGCTCACGTCCATTCACTCACCTTCGAGCTGGCCTCCAGGTAGTTGTAGAGCACGTTAACGGAGATAGTGAGGTCTCCAGTGCTGAAGGGGTAGGACCGGTTCCAGCCTTGGGGACCAAACTTACGCCTTTCTGCCACCACAGCATGGAAATAGCAGAGGGCAAACAGAATGCTCTTGAACTCGTTCTCCCGAGTGCACATCTCCAGGGTATCCTGCAACACAGGCAGGGAGGCAGAGGTAAGTTCACAGTGTCTCCCAAGTACACCAGATTTCAGACAGACGTGAGCTGATTTGCTTCACGAGTTCATTTCTGCATAACCTCCATGCCCTCGAGCTCTCTGAGACAGTGGGTTTCATCGCAAATGTGTTGGTAAATTCCACTGCATATTTTCTGAATTCATGTTCTCCTTCGTAAATCAAAGTGATGTTGTAATCTGAGAGCCAGGAAGAGAAGGAAATCTGCACCCTTCCAGCACCAGGCTGTGTCCTGCATCCCACATCAGGGAGATGGAGATGCACTGCAGATGGGGTGACAGCCCTGAGGCACCTCATGCCCAGGATGATGGCACATGGGTGACACTCCATTCTGCCCCTTGGATACAAAAGGTTTCTTGGAGCAGTATCTTTCTAAGCCATGGGACTGAAGCAATGGAGAACTCTTGTGGGACAGCAGTGCTTGATGCTCTGCACAAACCCAGCCCAGCCTTGCACTGTAGCAGCACATGTGCTGATGGCACACTGAGGCAGATAAGGGAAGGGCTTCCAAAGATCCAAGCAGGGAGGACCAAATGTTTGCAAAGAAAAACAAAAAACAAGCACCCACAAGGTCAGCACAGCAACTGGTGCTTCCCTGCCCAATTTCTAGGCTATGCTTTAAGCTTGAATACTGACAAAGTAGTAGTCATGGTGGAAGGGCAGAAGCTTCAGTGACATTGCACAAAGGAACCAGATCCAAAGAGCCCGAAAGGAAGCAGTGAGAGATCATCCCAGCAGGCAGGACAGGGGCAGCCTGGGCAGCCATGCCTGATCCTGGCACATGGAAATCACTTCTATGGGACAGCAGAGCCAAGCAACAAAGGTCTGGAGGTGAATGCACAGCACCTGGGCCAAAGCTCTGCTTTCTGAAGCCTGGTGGACGCTTCCACTGCTCCTGCCCCTCAAGCATTGGCTTGAGCAGCAGATCCCCTTTCCCATGACAGAAGAATGATGGCATGCCCCATTGCCAGCAGCACAGATCTCTTCAGAACCAGGAGATGGACGTGCTGGGAAGGACAGACCCACACCTCCATCCAGGTCCCTGCACACCCTCCCCAGGAGCACAGAGTGCAGGGCGCCGTGGCCCTGACCTGCACTCAGGCATAGACCTGAGTGAGCAGAGAGCATCCTCCCTGCCAAGGACAGACCCTTTAGTCCAACTCTGTTATGCAACAAGGACCACAAAGGGCACCTGTGTGACTTCCCTCCATCATCTTCACCTAAAATAATGCACTGTGTTAGAATTCTCACCAGCTGTAGAGCTCAGTGTCTCTGCTGAACAGGGGAAACCAGTTGCTGCAAAGTGTACAAGATGTTGGCTAACTGCACAGGACTCTGAACAGCTCAATTCCTGTTTTCCTCTTGAGGAGACTGGACTCTGAGCTCCTTCCACTATCAGTAACCTGATGAAGAACAGGTTTTTCATTTCAGAAAATTCCCCTAGACTTTAAAGAGAGCTTCCTGGAATGAAAACCGAGTATGAGACTTTTGCAGACTCACTGGCCTCTCCATTTGGTTGTGCATTTTTATTTCAGCCACAGAGCAGAACGATATCCCCCCCCCACAATAATGGCCCTTCTCAGTGGCTTTCAGCTAAAAGCTGAATTTGAACATCTATTCTGTACAAAGCAGAGAAATGAGGTGTAAAGGGGCTCCACCCACACACTCCAGGATTTGTGATAAGAGACATTTTATAATACTTTGGCAATTTAGAAAATGCTAATTACTATGTAACTGAAATGAGCATGGGCAGGATGAAAACGTTACTTTGGATGAAGGTTCTCCCCTCCCTCATTCTCCAGGACGTTTTGTGGAGTTCAGGATGATAAATGACAGTACGAATGACAGTAGATAAAAATGGAATAATCTTCTCTGACTGCTGGCATTAATCCTTGTGCTGTGGCTCCCACTCTCATCTCTTTGGAGAAAGCAGCTCCTACACTTGAGACACACCCCCATATCATTTCCTTGCCCCTTGGAGCAGTGCCATGGGTCCAGCATGGCTGGGGATGCTCCTGCCTGATCCCAAGTGACATGGAGAGAAAGATGTGCCCTTTGTGCTCCTGGTGTAGCCATCAGCAGAACAGAGAGGCTGTAGTGACTGCAGTGCCACGAGGAGGCAGGCAGAGCAGTGGGAGCTCCTGCAGGCCCTGCTGGATGCTGTGGTTAACAGGCAGGGTGCTGTTGGGAGAGCTGCATGCCCAAGGCAGCATGTGTGAGTGAAGGTAATGGACATTCAGGGCAGCAGAGTGCAATGGTCCATGTCTTTTGAAAAGGAATCATCATAAATGTGAGCTGTTAGCCCTTAGCCTTTGGGGTCATGCAGAAAATGGGCTGGGCAGAAGTGCAGCAGTGATGCATGACAGCTCCAGCACCACCTGGAAGCCCAGGCTGCTGCGGGAGCCACTATGCTGCTCCTGCACAGTTCGTTGTGTCTCACTGCATGCACTGAGCCCTGCTCCCTGCAGTCACAAAGAGTAGAAGAATATTTGCCCATCGCTGCCACACACTCTGTTTTCATGCCCCCTGCACAGGATTCTGCTGCAGCCCTGCAGCAGAGAGCAGGGATAGCAGGAGTGTGGGTGTGTGATAACCACGAGCTGCATGCAATAAAAAAAATAAGCAGCCTGCCACCAGCCCTAGCAGAAATTAACTGTGATCATCACAGAAGGCAAAGTTTGGGCTGCTTTCCTCTCTGTGTCTCTGGATTACAGATGTGACATGCCACTCACCAACCCAAAATGGAAGGACATGGAAGGACACCACCACGGAAATCAAGTCAAATCACGACAAATGTTTCCCAAATGCAGCAGAATCATAGAATAGAATCATAGAATTACTCAGGTTGGAAAAGACCTTCAAGATCATCGAGTCCAACCACAACCTAACCAAACTAGCCTAATTCTAACAACCCTCTGCTAAATCATCTGGATGCACCACATCCAGATGGCTTTTAAACTCATTCAGGGATGGTGACTCAACCACCTCCCTGGGGAGCCAAGTTTGATTCCGTAACAAAACATCTTTTTTTTAAGAATCATACATACATAAATGACAAAGGCACAAATTGGGCTGAAATCCAGCATCCTGAAGGAGGATGGCCAGGATTGCCCATGTCCTCCTTTGGAAATGGAAAGAGATCTGGAGAGCAGAGGAGGGCTGGAGGGGTCTGCAGACACTGTGATGAGAAGGGCTTGGCGATGCCCCCCACGCTCCTCTGCACGACTCCAGCACCCACCAAGCCCCCAGGCCGCCCAGCAGGACGGTCCCTACCTGGCTGAAGTTGTCGAGGGCTTTGTGCAAGTTGGCATGCATCCCTGTGGGCGGCTCGTTGGTGATTTTGATGGAGTTCTCCAGGATGCCCTGCGGAATGATGTGGCTCTCTGGGCACGGAGCTGGCTCTGCGCTAATGAAGACACGGAAATCCTGATGGCTGCCCTCACTGTGCTGCTCCAGCTTCTTCTCCAGAGAGCTCAGCCACTTGGCCACCAGATGGATGTTCTGGTAGGGACAAAGAAGGCACCACTGAATTGATACCCCCCAGTGACACTCAAGCCCATCGGGAGGACTGACACCCACCAAGGCTGAGCCCTGGAAGGCAATAGTTGCCCCAAGAGTCCCTCTGTGTAATTCACAGCCCCAAACATCCAGGCATATCAATTTTAAATTCAAAATAATCAATATGAATGACCAGCAATTAAGCAAGCCATTTTAGGCTCATTTGTGTTCTTGGGGCTGATAACATCCTGTTCATTACAGTTATCTACAGCTGATGAAGTAACATTATTTCCCCAGATCTGCCAAGCCCAAATTAAAACGCTTGCTAATTTTGAACAGAGTAACAGTGGGGATCCATTAAGTGCAAGTTAGTGGGGAAAAGTTCAAGAAAGTGGTTTTATAAATATCTTCAGCTTAAAATAATAAATTATTTGTGCAACTAATTATATCTACCTGTGAGAGAATTAAGCAGTTTTATGCAGAGATGGTAAAATGAATACAGACTCACCTTGTTTCCTACACTGTTTTCTAGTTTCCAGGCAAGAAAATAGCTTCTCTGACATTAGGAACAGGTCGGGTTCCTGGGCTAAATCTCCTGTAATGCTAAAGTGTGGTGGGTAACCCAAGGTGGCGGTGCTAACAGGCGCTCTGGAAGGTGATTTATCCCATCCAAAGACAGGACAAGGATCCTGCTAAATTTAAACTAAAAGCAGATGCCAAGAAGATAAACTGCTTGCAGGTGGCAAGGAAATTACATAAAGGAACCATATAATAGGCTTAGAATAAATATATATCATCTGTAAAAAGGATCAGAAAGGAGCTCTCATGGTTAAACAGCAGAGTAATGGAGACCATTAAGAGTAAAATGACATTCTTCAGAAAATGGAAATCGCGTCCAAATGGGAAAAACTGGAAACAGCACAAAATCCAGCCATGGTAAGGCTGAAAAAGATTTTAAAGAGCAATCTTCTGAAAACCATAAAAACTAATAATAAAACCTTCTCCAGAAGCCAGAAACATATCAGAGAGCCTATAAAACTAAAAGATGAGCAAGGTGCACCCGGAGTGTCCAAGAAAGGCAAGGCCACTACAGAAAGGCAGAATGTATTTGCAGAACGCTCTCCAGCTGCACGCTGCATGCTCAGCTAGTGGCACCTCTGAGGTTCTCCACCCAGCCTCCTGCTCAGAGCAGGCTCAGGCAGAGCAGGCTGCCCAGCACTGTGCCTCTGGGGTCTGGGAATATGTTCAAGGGTGGAGACTCCACCACTGCTCTGTGCTTAACCGCCCCATCAGGAAAATTACGGATGTTATGTTTGAGGGAATTCCATCTTTCAGTTTGTGCCTTTGCCTCTTGCTTTTTCCCGGGGCACCGCTGTGAAGAGCCTGGCTCCATCTCCTGCACTCATAGCATCACACAGAATGGCCTGGGTTGAAAAGAACCACAATGCTCAGCAGTTCCAACCCCCTGCTGTGTCGCCAACCAGCAGCCCAGGCTGCCCAGAGCCACATCCAGCCTGGCCTTGAATGCCGCCAGGGATGGGGCATCCACAGCCTCCTTGGGCAACCTGTGCCAGTGCCTCACCACCCTCTGGATGAAAACTTCCTCCTCATATCCAACCTAAACCTCCCCTGTCTCACTTTAAAACCATTCCCCTTGTCCCATCACCATCCACCCTCACAAACAGCCATTCCCCTCCTGTTTATCCACCCCCTTCAAGCACTGGAAGGCCACAACGAGGTCTCCCCACAGCCTTCTCTTCCCCAAGCTCAACAGGCCCAGTTCCCTCAACCATTCTTCATAGGACCTTTCTTCACTCCCCCTGCACCACCGGATTTCAACCAACTGATCAACCCCCCCCACTCCTTCAAGTGACAGATTCTCCAGTCCCTTAATCACCAGAAAGACTCTTACACTGAAGCAGCAGATGAAGAGATTTTAGGATAAATTAACAAACAATTTCCTAGGACCAGATGGTATGCACCCTAAAGAAACTCAGATACGGAAGCGCTGCATTGCTGCTCGGTGTGCACGAGGCAAACTGGCAGGAGCTCTAATAAGCAGTGAATTAGCACATAGTGTGAATTAGAGAAAAACAGAAATCTAAGATTTACAGCCCATTTTAGGTAGCTAATGGGGATGTCCAAACATGAGCTTGACACCATGAACTCCCTCTGGATTTGCTAGAAAGGTGGAGGTATCTCTGAAGCATCGCTCACCATATGCCTGTGTCTCTCCATGTTTAGATCTTAATCTGAATCAGATATTTATCTTTCACTTAACAATACTACTGCAGTCTCACAGGAAAAAATAAAAAACAAAAAAAACAAGACCCAAACAATTAACCCACAGGAAGCAAACTGGGAAGCTACTCATAGAGCTGGAGCTGCTTACTGTATGTAAAAATCACCTGAAGGAGAGAGTGATAGTGAGCTGACAAAGTCATAAGACAAAGTAATTCCAGGTGGTAAAAATCAAAACTGGTGGTAAAGAATTGCAAAACTATGCCATCATTCTAAGTGGCTGGCTATGATGTGGCAGAAGAAAGAAATTCAGTGCTGACAGATGCTGTGATGCACACAGAAAACCAACCCTAGCTGTATATATGTAAGCAGTGACGGATTCAAAACTGAACTCAGAGAAGAGATCTTGGAGTTCTTATGGTTATACTCTGCAAATAACAGTTCCACGTTCAACAGCGTGACAGCAATCAAACATCAGCAAAGGAACAGCAAACAAAATGGAAAACATCATTATGCTGCTCTATGAAAGCATGGTGGGCCTTCATCTTGAATGCAATACCCAGTGCTCATTTCTCCCTCCCAAAAAGGATATAACTTCCACAGAACAAGACACTAAATGGATCTGGACTTGCCAATTAGGAGAGAGATATCAGGGTGGAGGTGATGAATGAGGGACAACAACATAGGGATGAACAGAGCAGTACTTTTTCACATGATGCATAACTAAATTGCAAATTCGTTGTCGCGGGGCTCTGTAGAAGCTGAGACGATCAGAGAATGGAGCTCAGCTTCAATTCACAGGCAGAAAAACCACTGCATCCTCATCCTAACTGTGCACCCTTTCCCTCAGCTCCTGCCTCTCCCTTCTTACAGGCAGGGAACTGGGCTAACAGCTTTCATTCTGGCCCAGCACAGTGTTTTCGTGGATTGATGGCACACAGGAGCACCAAGGCCTGCGTGCCACCTGTCACTTTTGCAGAAGAACTTGTAAAGAATTGTAAAACCACAATTTGTTTTTTTTGCCATACCTATGCATACATGCAGTTATCATGGTGAAAACTGACTTACAGACTCCTAATAGTGACTGCAGTGTACGTGGATCTGAGCCCCAGCTCTGTAAGCACTGCAGCTCTGGATCAGCAACTCCCATCCCACTGAGCACAAAGACAGAGCTTTGGGCTCTTCTGTGTCATGCAGGCACAGCTGCAGCCCACACTGCCTTCACAGGTGCTCTCTGCCTCTGGATCTGCACCAATTTTCAAGGGAAAGGTGCATGCCTGCAAACAGATGTCTGCCACGGAACCAATCCCAGCAGGGCATCACGGAGAAGGTGGGTGACCATTTCCTAAAGGTGCATGCACTAAAATAAGCTAGCAGAGCAAGTGTGCAACTGCGTCTAAGACTGCAATGTCTTCTAAAAATGGGTGCTTAACTATTTCCATTTCCTTCCTCTCTGTGGGGCTGCATATAAGGTGCACTGAGATCTCAAGGAAAACTCCTACATCGTCTCCTTGCCCAAGACTCTCGATGTAAGTACCAACCCCCTCCAGTTTAGTAGCTTTTTCCACACAATTTTATGGGGTTGTTCTGATGAAATGGATTTTGAGGTGTTGGGAGAGCTGAGGAGGAGGAGGACAAAGGAACCGTGTTCTGAGAAAAGCCACTCCATGGTGAACAACGGCCATATGAAGAGCAGCAGACAAAATGCAATTATAGCTGGCTGTTGGTGCCCCATTGCTTGTCTGATGCATTTACAACTTCAAGAGGCAGGTAATTCCCAGGGTCCAGGCAACCAACACACTCTAGAAGTTCAATAATAAAGCAACAGTGGATGAAAACAAATAACCGACGCGTTTCGAACATCTACAGAGATTCAGTAATTTGGGAGATCAGCTTAACAGAAGAGCATAAGAAAAACCCAGCATTAGGTACCAATTTAATCCCAGAGTGTATACCTGATCCTTTTTATTTTCATCTTTAATTGGTAGTTTCTTCCTTCATCTGTTTTTATGGTGCTAGATGGCTGAAAAATAATTGCTTTAGCTTGTGTTGACGTGACACCAATGACCACTATCTGTCAGCATTGCTGCTTTCAGTATCTCAGCCAACTTAAGAAACATTTCTAATCTAAAGATAGTCAAAGCATTTGTGTATTATACTTCTGTGATGGAAGGGGTGGAAAACAAGCAGGAAAATATAGATTGGTACCCAGAATTCATGATTTAATTAAATGAACACATCTGCAAGACAGAGGTGGTTCAAACCTGCTAAATTCTCTATTGAAAGGGATGCCATGGAGGGGATTCAGAGTTTTGAAGGAAAATTAATTCTCAGCAGTCAGATAACAGAACTTGACAGAACATGACTAATGACAACCTCTGCGGTCATAATAATTCAATGTTGTGTCAATTACCAATAATGGCAACACAGAATGCTGCACTGACACCAACCACAGCTGAGCGACTTGTTTATCCAACAGCCCCCTCCTCTCACTCATTTGGAAACCCCTGCTGGTTTCACGGGCTGCCTGTAGCTCTTCTTGGCAGAAAGAGGAGATAATGAAGCCCTGACCCCTTCCCTACAGCTTGGGGCTTCACACACTGCCAACAGCATCTCCCTAAATCACACTGCACAGTTTTGTGTCCTCCCGATTCCAGATGAGCCCCAGAAGACACATTTACCCAAGGCAGCAAGGTAATTCATTGCTTTATTACATTTTTTCTTCGCCAGATTTGAGGTCTGTGAAAGAGCTCTTGTGTGAAGGGCAGCTCCCCAGCATCTCACGTCTTTGTCTGGCTACAATCTCAAATCCATGGGAGTGTTACCCCTCTTTATGAATGGAAAGATAAAGAAGCAGGTGGGAGCCAAATCCTGCCAAAGGAAACAGCTGAAAAGGAGGTAAAGACAGAAATCTGAGATATGCTCCCATGACACTGACCACTACCACTGCGACACGCTCCCTGCTCTCCCCTCTTTGCATCCCAGACTGAGAGAGCAGCACAGAAGGGCTGGGGGAACATGCAGGAACATGGGAATGCCAGAGGTTTCTCTTTGGGAATTCACTTCCAAGCACCTCTGTGTGCTTGTACTTCAGAAGGCAGGACATATATCACAGGATGCAAGTGTTCCTATGGCAACCATCAGAAATAGCACCACGTATATATAAAGCAGCACACACTCCACAATGCACTCCCTTTGCTGATAGCGACTGCAGATCCTTCACAGCACTGAAGCAGCTCTCTTGCCTTATCACAAATCCCTGAGCAGTGGGAATTAGCTGTTTGTACAAAGCCTCCTCCTCTTATGAGATGCTCTCAGAAAATAGTCACCGATTTTACAGCAAGTGTGAAAGCTGGGCTTGGCAGCCCAGAGATGACCCCAGTACTTTAATTACACTGCATCATGGTGTGGTATATGAAAGGATGGGGGGGAGGTCACTGCTCCCTGGCCATGACAGCTCCCAGTGATGGCATGAGGTTTAATCACACAAGGTCACAGAGTCATAAGGATTGGAATGGACTTCTGGAGACCCTCTCGTCTACATCCCACTCCTAAAGGTTCTCTACAGCACAGGTCACACAGGAAAGTATCCAGGCGGGCTTAAATATCTCCAGAGATGGAGAATCCACCACCTCTGTTACAGTGCCCTGTCCCCTCAGACAGGACCTCCCCAGGGCAGAGCAGAGGGGATGGATCACCTCCTTCGCCATGCTGGCCATGCTCTTGTAACCATTGGCCGCCTTGGCCACCAGAGCACACTGCTGGTTCACAGTCACCCTGTTGGCCACCAGGACACTTCGGTCCTTCTCCACAGAGCTCCTTCCCAGCAGGTCAGTCCCCAGTCAGTACTGACGCACGCGGCTGTTCCTCCCCAGTTGCAGAACTCCACACTCGCCCTTGGTTCCTCTCTGCCCACTGCTGCACACTCACAGGAAGTGAGGCTCCATCCTCCATCAGCCAGCAATCATGGGAATGCTGCTACTGAACTTGGAGAACAAACTGGATAAATACAGACCTTCCACTTCCAAACTGCTGCCAACATCTGCTCACAGGCCTGTAGCTCAACATGGAGAGGGGCCGTATCAGAGCACAAGTAGCAGCTTCTGTCACCAGAGAGACGCTGGTGTTCAACCAGCTGAGTAATTACAGCAGCCTATGTGAAGTCTCTGGACTTCAGTACCTACAGCCTGAGTCTTTTCAAGCCCTAATTGCATGGATAATGCTTGACAGGGAAGAGCACGCTTGATTCCTGCAGTCGGCGCTACCTTAGCCCTGCCTGCATCCCTTACTGTCCAGGGAATCCCTCCGCACACAGCCCCAAGGAGGACGGCAGCACATAACAGTGAGTCCAATGACTTCATTGTCCGTTAGCCTCACCTCTGAACACGCCATCCATGGTGTCAATGCACAGCCCTGTGATGCTCCCCGTCACCTCACCTGGGCTGGGCAAGCTTTATATCTCTCCTCATCAGCTTAGCCACTAAGAAGTGATGAACATGAGAGCACTGCTCAGCCTTTTGCTGCACTGGAAACTTTACATCGCTTCCCCCCTTTTTGCTTGTGGTGACAGACACAGAGCCACAGACTCACAGAAGGGTTTGGGTTGAAAGGGACTTGAAAGCACACCCAGCTTCAATCCTCTACCACAGGCTTGTTGCCCGCCACCAGCTCAGGCTGCCAAGGGCCCATCCATGTCCTCAAGTACCTCCAGGGATGGGGGCAGCCACAGATTTCAGGGCAGCAGTGCCAGGGCCTCACTGCCCTCTGAGTAAAGAATTTCTTTCTAACATTTAACCTAAATCTCCCCCCTTTTAATTTAAAACCATTCCCCCTTGTCATATCACTATCAGACCATGTAAAAAGCTACTCTCCCTCTTGTTTATAAGCTTATTTTAAGTATTGGAAGGCTTCAATGAGGTCTTCCCAGGACCTTCTCTTCCCCAGGCTGAACAAGCGCAGCTCTGTAAGTCCTCACCCACTGTGACCACAGCTCCAAATGGGGTCACGTACTCCTTTTCTGCTAGAAGTTGAGCAAAAACAGGCTGATCTATGATCCTCCTGCTGAACAAGGTACAGAGAAGGCTGATGCAAATGGCGGGAGGAGCAGAAGACAAAGTCCAAACGGGCTGGCCTGAAAATTTAGCAGCACTTCCAGGATGCCTGCAAGCATTGGACTGTTTTTAGAATAGTCTTACAACAGAGGTTTCCAGGGCAGTCTTATGACAACACCAAAGCTGCAGTATCTACATAAGCATTAAAAGCCCAACAGAAACTTAATTCCATCCCAGATCAATACCTACATTACCTGCTGGTCTGTAAGTGGATCCGAAAGTGGAAAAACTCGTGGATGGCTTCTGTGACATGAGGTGGGAAGGAAAACACCTGTCTGATAGCCAATACATTTCTCTAACAGAATGGAGAAAAACTCATGAACCAGAACTGAAAGTAGAATGGGTAATTCTCCTTTTATATACACCTAGGAATGAAAGATAATGTGGCTGGAGGAAAACTGGTTCCTTCTTTACTGAAGCAGAGGCTTAGTGTCAAATGCTTGTGTGCCTAGAATGGACAACACATCTCATAAAGGACAATATCTCTCATGCTTGCAGCTAAGTCTAGTGATGCATTGCACAGAAAAAGTCTCCGCTGTGTCTATCATGCATTAAGAAGTGCTCTGCCAATGTCTGACTCTCATACAGTTTTGTTCATTGTTACTTAGTTTAGTGAATCTGACTCACATGAATCTGACTCAGTGAACCAATACCTATGAAAATGGAAAGATGCTCAAGAATTACATTAACTTGATTGCAAAGAGAGGGAAATGACATTTTAGCTAATGGATGAAGACTACAATTAAATTGGGAATGTCTAATGTCTGAATTCTTCTCTGCATCAGTTCATCCAGATCTGCAGTTATAAACATGTAAACAAATTTCATTGTTTCTTTGCCAGTAGGTTGAGAAATATCACTTGGTGATTGCAATGACCTCTGCCCTGGGAAAAAGCTTCAGAGCAGGGCTAGAGAAGGAAACCCAGCAGACACAGCTCATGCTTGTATGTACTTAAGGCTCTCTGATGTGCAAAGTTCTTTTCTCCCTAGGTACACGAGATTGCATGCATCAGAGACCTGACCTTCACATCTCCTATCACTTTTCCTTGTTTCTGAGCACTGAGTCCAGCAGAGAATCTCCTCTCCTCAGCTCCTCCATCAACCAGATTAAGGATACTGCCACCAATGCACTCCACAAACCTCCTCAATTCAGTGCCCTGCTGCATCGTCCCTCCAGCACTTACAGGGTGGCTGAAACTCCCCATGAGAAGAGAGAGGTTCCAGTGCCAGCGAGGCTTCCTGACCTGTCTGAATAAGGCTTCACCCACTTCCACCTTCCATAGCAGTCTTCAGCAGAAACCCACCATGAAACCCAGACTGCTCTGCCAGACAACCTCCTAAGCTCTCAGCTGACTCTTCAACCATCCATAGGCATTCCTGCTGCTCTCCATGCATGGCAGCACTCAGTGAGCCATCCCAGCACATCTATGGGATCTGGACCAGATGGCAGCCCTATGGCAGCATGTGGATCTGTAAGTTCTCCTGTTTGTTCTCCTTGCTGTGTGCAAGATGCTGGAGCTCAGTGCAGCTGGATGTGACCTCTACCAAGGCAACTAGGAAGGTGCAAGGCTTTCCTCATGGATACCTTAGAAAGGAGATATTTTTCCCCCAGGTTTCATCTGTCAAAACACTTACAGACTCAGTTGGCTATCTTAGCTTCCCAGTTTGTGCCTACAGAGAACAGAAGATACATCCTTAGGACTGGCCTGCAAGGCAGGTGCCCACAGCTATTGACAAGTATGCTGCCTACAACAGGCTCACCACACAAAGCAGTTTGCCCCAGGTCTGCATGCTTTGCCAGGACTTCCCACCCTGCTTTCATGCAGTCACAGCAGCACATGCTGTGATGTTAGCTGCCTACAGAATCAGAACAGCAGGGAAGAGAGGAAATAATACAACATATAACATCCATACCAAGACCCCACCAGAACAGTTCAGCTTTATCACCACACCCATGGGGACACTGTGCTGAACCTTCAGACAGTGGCCTCACCTTCCACTCCCAGTTCATACCTGCTGCTTTTACAGCAGGCATTTCTCCTGTCCAAAGTTCTTTTTCCATTTGCTATTAGTCCTGAGCACGTGATTTTGCACTATTCTACTAAAGTTCACCCTATTTCAATTACTGTAATCCTACAGTCTGTTCCAGTTACCTTCTATCACATTTCGATCTTCTTCTGTATGGACTACACTTCTGGTAATCAAGCATCAATGCAAAGCCATCAACACACGGTCATTTCTTTGAGCCTATGCAATGCTTTAAGTGAGATCAGTCCCTTGGCTGTTCTTTAGCAGTCCTGCTAGCAACATTCAACTTCTACAGCATCCCTAATGAATCCCTGTATGGCACCTGCAGCCTTACTAAGCTCACATCTTTATTTCAGTGAAGCTCAGGGTTGGAAGGGACCTCTGGAGTCATCTGGTCCAACCTCCCTGGCTCAAAGAGGGCCACCAAATTTATCTTCTCTATAACGTCAGTAATCTTCATAGTGCAAACCACCCGACAGACCTCATCCACCTTTACAAATTCCTACTACAATTGATGCTTCTACCTGTGTTTCTCATTTCGTCCTTCAAAGTTTGTTCTGAAACTCTGCATACCGTTTAGACTAATTAGTGTGCTCCAATAATTCCTCTCTGTTTTGGAAGATGTGCTAAATAAGCCGTTATTTTCTAGTCAGATGGCATCCTCTGATTTGACAGATTCATCACAAAAGCTTGCAATGGACTCGCAGTTTCTTCTATCAGTGTTTTAATATTCAGAGGCATAGATTATCCAGCTCTCTGAGTCGAGCACATTATTCTCTTTGATCTGATTTTCCTCCTACTTTTAATAAATCTTGTTTTCCAGAAAAGTACATTTGCGTGGGTTTTCAACAACCAGCCCTCAAGGACATCAAATCTTCCAACCCTGGGAGTGAGCGCTCACCAAACTCCCACAGCCAAAGCATTCCAGGCAGGGACCAGAGGATGACAACAAGTGACCCGGGGAGATGCTGTCAGAGGAATTCTTGCGTTCACCTCCAGGCTGTGAAGAGCTTTCCATCCCTGGTCAGATCTCACCGTTCCCTTCATGTGACACACTGTGAGCCACCGCGTCGTGAGCTGGCATCCATCATCCAAATGTTTGCACCCAACTCCATCCCCCATCTTGAAAAGTAAGAGAGAATAGGGTTTCCTCTTGATCAGAGCTAAAGGAAGAAGCATTTGGAAACCTGGAAAAGAAACCTGCTTTCTGATGAGATGTCCTGTGAGAGGATCGCATCCTTGTGACATGACAGAACCTTATTTCTCCCAACGTTATCAGTGAGAATCCAGAAACTACCGACAATTTCTTCTACCCTGAGAACAACATCAAGGTGTTGCTGGTGAGGAGACACTAACAAATGCATTTATTCACACCTACGTTGTTTTCTTGATGTTTGTAATGGATTTTCAGCACTCCAAAGCACCTGGACTGCATGCTCGATAAAACCTGCTTTAAAAATACTTTATTTGTAGTTGTCTCAGTTTCTTTCTCATGGAAATGAAGATCATTTGAACTGCTGGTAACAGCCTTTAGTGACCTGCCCAGGAGCCAAAGATGTTCAGGTGCTGCCTGCTGGGGGTCACTCAGCCCTGCTCTGACCCTAAGCCCCCCTCCCACTAATTTGGAAGCCTCTCAGCTAGGGCACTTTGTCCCTAAATCTTCTTCTGACTGCCATAGTGTAATTACAAACAGCACTTGCGCAAATGGCAACTCCAGGAATTCTCCTGGCACCAAAAATGAGTCTTGAGAAAAGCATGAGTTGGTGCAAAAATCTAAAAGAATATGAAAAATCTAAGACTTTCCTCAGTTTTTCAGGTGTAGTTTCATTGACAGACCCCTTCCCACCAGGCCCTACGACTGCTGCAAACTGCATGTGACAGTCAACAGGGGAAGCTCAGCGCCACATGGAATGGAGGTGCACCCATCTCAGGGAAAAGCATGAGACTGAAATTCTGTGCCTTTACCACGGCCAGAAAAATCTGTTTTAAACCCTTCCAAATTCATGATCCAGGAGATTCAGAGGCTGAGTCTGATATTAAATGGATTTCAGAGGAGCACAGAGATTTTCCTTGATTCTGCAGTGCTAACAGATGATTCAGAAAGGAGCAGCAGCTGGGCCAGTACTGAGGTTCTTCTCTGTGGCTCTCACTTCACATTTCCCTCTTCAGCAGCCTCATGTTTGCCACAGATAGGCTCCTACTCTGCAGCTGGACCCTCTGTCTGTTTAGAGAATAGTGATGCCCATAGATTCCATTCTCTCATCAGCTGTGACACTGCAAGGCAGTGCTGTGCTGGTGGCAGGGGCAGGAAGCACTGCTGGCTTGGCTCTCACTCATGGGTATGTCTCTGTCCATGAGAACGAAGGGACAAATGCTCTCTCTTGTTCTGCCCTGTAAAATGATTCACTCATGAAAACCTCCATTTTCAGGGTGAGCTGAAACACTTTCAGGTTCTGCAGAGTCATTTGCTGCTTTTCTTAATTTGCCTCCTGCAGTGCTGGCTGCCATCCAGCAGGCAATGTTGGCTGGTCATTACAGCTCGGGAGGAATTGGCCCCAGGTCAGCAGCCCTTCAAGGCACAAGAATAGCAATGCTGTGGCTGTAGTACAGGAGGGAGTTCCCAACTATTTCAATACCCCATAGCAACTGACTTCCACAAAGCCAACTGCCTGCCTCTTTATTGCTTGTAGTACTTGACTTCTGGTTCCAGTCAAACTATATGTGTAAAAGCCATTTAGGTGATCCCATCAAGTGTTTGTCTTGGAGCGTGTATATGGGTTGATACAAGTCAGCAAATTCAATGGTTGTAAAGGGAAGCTCAACTCCATGTCACCTGAAGAGCTGTTCAGTGGATGATGAAGTACAGAAGTGAAGCTAACAGCTGCTTTTGCCCTGCTCAAAAGCAAATGGGAAGCCTGCACGTAGCTGTCCTGTGGATGGATGGCACACAGGCTCCAAACAGTGATTTTGATTTACCCTGATTGCCTGGAGATCTGCTCTGTCTTCTCTCTTACTGTAATAGCAATGATCCAAAATGCTCGGGTGTTTTTGCATATTGAGTTGTCTGTGTCATTCCAGGTGCTGTGTAAGTGAACTGCAGACACTCCTGAAGCAGTCTGCATGGCACCTGTCACCAGAAGCCTCGCAGGAAAGATCTTGTCAAACCAACTGCCATATGGCAAGTATTTGCAAGTATTCCCCATGACCACCTGTGACTGAAATGACAGGAGCATCCTTTGTGGGACTGTTGCTCACTGATTCCTGCTGTGATGAGTTTAGATACTGATTCACCAGCACCTGGAGTAGTCAGCATTTCAGTCCTGAAAAAACGTTCAATCTTGCAAACAACTTTGTCCAGAGAATGAATTGCTTTCAGATGCATTTCTATTGACCATAAAAGAACAGAGTATGAGCTGCTCAAGTTAGGGGACAGCCATATAGCACCTCTTTCTCATTGTACATGAAGATCCAGCCCTTGGAAAGAGATGGGCACAATCTGGAGCTGAGCAGCTCAGCCCTTCTGATGGGCAGCTAAGGTGCCTTGCTCTGCTGTCCTTCCACACGTCTGATCAGGACCTCAAAAGCAGAACCTGGAGGGGAATGGCACAGCCAGCCTCAAGCACCTGCTGGATGTTCCCAAGCCTGTCCTGATGCAAACCACCCCTCAGCACCATCCGCTCACAGGCTCTGCCTGGATTGCTCAGGAGGTCAATGACTGCAGGGACAGGAAGAAAGGCCTCTGACTTCTGCTCAGCATCAGTCTTGTCTGTGTTGCTTTCTTCTAAACCAATCACAACACAGAACTAAAACATTTATGTGCACAGTTTCATTAGTTTTGTGCTGACAGCAGAGAAAATCCCAGGTGGTCGATGCCCCCAACAAGACCCACACTGGTGTGTGGCAGCCTGCCCTCACAGCCACTGCTGGCACCCCTCAGTTTCTGCCATGCATCAAAATCTGCCAGCAGCCATGAGCTGAACTCCTCTACGAGCCCCAGGGCAACCTGCCAGCTCTGTACCACTGCAGATCCCATGCAGCAGCTACTCCCCATTACAGGAAAGAAAACCAAAAACTTCACTCTGCAATACTGAATGGAAGATATCTCATAAGTTTGCTTATTTTTTTCACCGTCTTAAAAGTGGATGCCAGCATTACAGCTGCCTTTATTAAAAGCTCCTGACAAGCTCAGAATTGTCTACCTTGGAGGAAGCTTGCAGCAAGAGCATGAAGGAAGATCAAAATATCAATGGCATTTCATTTAAATCCAGAACGAAGCCCGTAGGCTCAGAGCAGGACACCAAGCATTGTCTGAGCCTAATCCTTACACAAACAATTCAGTGATAATAAATGTTTATAAAATCCACATAGAGGAAAACAGAGGGATTCCCAAGAACTGAGATGAGAGCTGCATATTAGCAAACCAAAGCACTCACAGAATAAGTGACTCAAGAGAGCACTTGAAGACAGTGCTCCCCTCACACCTTGTAAGACTTGGCATCATTTGATGAGAGCTGTAAGCATTTACCTGTTTTGGGATGCATGAAGGCATCAGCTCCACTGATAGCCTCTGCCTTTCGTACAGTGGAGCATGCCTTCTCTTTGCTCATTTAAATACACAGCAAGTTTGGAGTGGTGGAAAGTGAGCAACTCTAACAGCTCTCAAGAACATTGCTCCTTTACATATTTATGGAGCAAACAGAAGCACAGGCAAATGTAGCACCATCTCCTTTGCCAGCTCTCCGTACAACTGCACATCCTGCAGAGGGCTCACAGAGCAACAGAACCAAGATGACAAAGACTGATAAAAAGCAGAAGATAACAGCAAGAAACAAGCAGAAACCAGTGATTTGAAAACACAGGTAATGCCTTGTTCCATCTGACGAGAGAACTGATAATTGTGTTAACTCAGTCAGCACCTGGACACTGGCGGAGCGACCAGCCTGCTTCCAGATAGACAGCAGTACCTGCAGGATCACCCAGTGCCCCTCTGCTGCAGCCACGTCCAGAGCTTGCTCAGCAACCACCTCCTGGCCTTGTCCCAGGGACACATTGTGGAAATTCCTGTTGTTAAATGTGTAACCGAGTTTTCTCCCTAAAAGAAAAAGAGCGGTGTTCAATGCTTTCTAATTGGAACAGCAGTAGCCACGCTGAGTTCAGCCTCATCAAAAACCTCACAGAAGAGCCATCACACTTCTCACAAGAGTTATCTTGTCTCTCTCCCTGCCAAAACACTGGAAACAGCACTGGCTTCCTCCAAACTACTTTTAATTACAGAGTGAAATCAACACAAAGGTAAAGTGCCTCTTGTTTAAAGAACATTATTCCCCTGTAACCTTGTGCAAAAACATATTTTACAGCGGTAGGAAATTAAAATCATTTCCTGCTGATTAAATAAGCTTTGAACAAGATATTGTTCAGTGGGGAAATGTGCCATGTGAACGTGTGCTCAAACCAGCAGCGAGGGCAGGAGCCCTTTTGGTTGTGAGCAGGCAGCAGAAAGGGAATGGGTGGCCAGGGCTTCCAGGCAAGTTTCAGAATAAAACAAGGAAAAGATTTGTCTAGCAAGCCTGATCTCTTGGTACAAGACTGGAAACAGATGGCAACACATAAAACAAACACCCAATCCTTTCCAGTTGTTTACACTTTCCACTTAGCCTTACTAGATAAAAAACCCTGGGACACCGTTTTGCCCATCTTTGAGAACTTCCAGTTTTCCTTCTCACTACATCTGGCTGCCAACCAACTCTGAGAGCTGCTGATCTGCTCTGCACGGAACAGCGCTGCCTTCAGGACCCATCCTCCCAAGGAGGGATGAGGCAAGTTCACAGAAGGCAGCATGATCACCCCAGCCAGGTGATGCCAGGCTTCCTCCTGCAGGAGGGAGAGCAGGGAGTGGGGCAGGCAGCTGTCCTCACAGGAACACTGGGTGGGGAAAACACTGAATAATGAGTCTGGACAAATCCCAGCAAGGCAGGCCTAAGGGCAGCCACAAAGCAAGGGTTTCATTGTGCCAGCTTTCTCTCATTTTTATTTGCTGTAACTCTTCTGGCTGACTAACCCAGGTGCTCAGCTACACACAAATATATCTTACCATTCTGATCAAATAATTCACAGCTGGAATTTAATGCTCCATCACACATAACAGAAAGTGACAGTGAGAGACAGGAGCATCAGTGTGCTCCAGTGGGAAGCCAGGCACAAGGCAGGGCCTTCCCCACTGAGTCCCCTTCAATTCACAGCAGTGAGAACTGATACAGGGGCAGAAAGAGAACGAAACAGAGCTCAAAGCCCAGAACTGCCCTGTGGCCCAGCAGCACTGCTACTCATATAGAACTTGAATGGTGAGGTGCTGGAACAGCTGCCCAGACAGGCTGGGGATGCCGCATCCATCCCTGGAGGTGTTCAAGGCCAGGTTGGATGGGGCCCAGGGCAGCATGGGCTGGTATTAAATGTGGAGGTTGGTGGCAGCCTGCATGTGGCAGGGAGTTGGAGCTTGATGATCCTTGAGGTCCCTTCCAACCCAAGTCATTTTATGATTCTATGACTGCCTAGATTGGCACTGACTTGAACATTATTTGGGATGACCCAAAGGTGCACCACAGAGAGGAAAACAAACCTGCAGCTCAGGCAGGCAGTGCTCAGATACCACACACCCTCACAATGCCTCAGATCGGTGCTGCTGGTTTCTCTGCTGGGGCTGCCAGCCCTGCTGAGCATTAGCCTGGAGATCTGCCCACAATAAACTGGCCAGCAGTTCTACTGTGCTAGTCTGATACGAAACTCAGTTTAGACAACACTCCGAACTGCTGGCAACATTGCAACACTGCTTGTCCATGAGCAATGGTCTTGGAGATGTGGGTAGTGCATGGCTGGAGAGGGAGAAAGGACACCTGAGAAGCACAACAGCAATGTGCACGCACCCTGAGGCAGTGCCCAAAGGCAACCTCAGCTCCAGCGGGACAGAGCTGCTCCGCTGTACAGTCTCAAAATAAGTGCCTGCGATGACTTTGACTTGGCAGCAGTGCGGTGTGAAGCTGTCCCCATTTCCAGATGCTCAGGCTGAAAACAGAAATGCTTCTGAAGTGAAGCTGAGACCTTCAGCAGCTTCACAGTGCAGCACTGGGCTGCATCACAGCCATCGCTGGGCTCTCAAATTGCAAAACCTCCAAGGTGCACCTGGGCTCTGAGTGTGACAGCACATCGCCAGAACTTCCACACTGAAAACAGCTCAAGAAGGATGGGATTAAAAACCGGACACTCTGGCTCTAACCAGCAGGATGCTGCTGCGTATTTTTAGCTACCTGGCAGTGTACTGGATATCTATGACGTAAATCATAGGTTGTGTACAAAACCAGCTCAGAAATCGTTGCAGTGTAAACCACACTGGGAATCTCAGCATTGCAAGAAAGAGACAAGTTTAATTTAAACTTTAGATGAACATCCAAAAGCCTTGAAGGAAGAAAACGAAAACAAAAAAAAAGACCAAAAAACAATGAGAAACAAATCACATCCTCTCACAATTATCTATTTTTACTGGATTACTCAATTATCTACAAACAGATGAAAAAAAACCATCACGCCAAGATAATTATGCAGAAGATACAAACCAGTTCTGTGATATCAGCCATGATTCGTTTACCTTGTTTCTCCACATCCTTCAGTGGGTCAACACCTGGGGACAGGATAAAAAACATTGGGGTTGCAGGTCCCGATTCCTCGAAGGAAGCTGCAAAATCCAGGGGTCTCCCAGCCACGTATTTACTGCCGAGCTTCTCTTCTACAAAATCTCTGTCAAAAAGAGAAAAGTTTTGCCAATCTACTACAGCTCAGGAAAGAAAGCTTCCCGTACAAATAATCAGCTAATTCATTTTGCTTTTGCTGATTCAAATAAATGAGAAACTCAAATAAATGAGGATAAAATCACTTTAGGAAGGGTCTGCAGCCCAGGCTCTGGGATCTATCTCTTGCTAAGCAATTTCTGGCACTTCCTACAGGTGTGAAATGGCCTGTGGTACAGAAACATCTGTGGTGAACAACCAAGTGAGAAGGACAAGCAGTGGGACCTTGCTGCTGCAAGCACGGGTTTGGTAATTACACAGATAGGAGAGAAGAAATAGTTAAGTTAATGCACAGAAAAACCACAGCATGCTTTTAATCCAGTTTGAGAGGAAGCAGCATTCCTTTAGATTTAGCACCAAAAGCCACAAAAAGTCCGGATGATTTAGAAAATTGCTTTGTTCTGGGAAGATAAAAGGGAAGAGCTCTAAGAATATCCTGTGCGTGTTGCTGAGTCTCTGCATGAGAGTCACAAGGAAAAATAGAACGGAGCGAACAGGAGCTGCCTGAACAGGGAGCAGAGTATGGAGAATGGCCAGGCTGAATTTCCCTGGGGTGAGCTTACCAAAAATCACTGCTTTATACAAAGATGGTACAGTGAGCATTGATTCAAATGCAGGAGCATTACATTCAAAGCCCAGGAACAAGCAGTTGCTTTTCTAGCGGAGATGCATGACTCAGCCTTTTGAAAACTCGGTACCAGGGGAACAAAAACATCAACCAGTTTTCAACTTGGGGATAATACCAGAATAAGGCAGCCAAATTCTTTCTAAGAGAGCTGAGAGCCTTCAAGGACGAGTGAAAGGCAACTGGAATAGAAATGCCTAAAGGGATTGCAAAAGGAAGAAATTCCAATTTGTTTGGAGCCTCTTCAAAGTAGATTTTTCTGGCTTGGGTCAAGATTTGCTGAAGAGCTGATGGAGACGTTCAGTGTACAGCATCTAAGAAAATCCGTGAGATACAAGGTCATAACATTCTACATGAAATAATGCTTTGGAGATTGAGAAGTACAGTGAATGTGTCCTGAGGACTCCGAAATGAGTCACAGTGCAGGACAGCAGGGGCTGCCCTCAGCGATGGGGATGGAGGCTGCTCTCAGTGCTTCATAGAGGCAGCCCACAAGATAAGCAGGAGCACTTGAATAATGGTGCCATCATTAAAGGCATTCTCTTCAGACGCGTTGAGTGGCTTGCAGCTTTTCTGTGCTCGATGCAGTCCCCCCGTAGGTGAGGAGTCCATACATGTGCCATAACTGAGGCACAGCTTGTGCAAAGATCCCCAGGGATCTGCCATGAGAAGTGACAAAAAGTATACACAAAAAATCTGTACATGGGCATCGGGAGGATGACTCCAAAGAGCTTTCAAGACCATCTTTATAATTCTGGTAAGTGCAATGTGGGACACAAAGGGTCTTCCACCTTTCTACACAGCAGCTAGAGGTTAGGTCAGGATATCTTAGGGAATCTAAAAAGCCCCTGGGCACCTTTGTTTCAGTTACTGAATTCCTCTGTGACCCCCTAAAGGCACCCAAGCACTTGCCAAGCACCTATTTCAGAAAGGCAGGAAGGTTTAAATGGCTTTAAACTGGAAGAGGGTTGATTTAGATTAGATATTAGGAATAATATCTGTGAGGGTAGTGAGACGTGGATGCCCCCTCCCTGGAAGGCCAGGCTGGATGGGGCTGCGAGCAACCCAGTCTAGAGGGAGGTGTCCCTGCCTACAGCAGTAGAGTTGGAACTACATGATCTTAAAAGTCTCTTCCAACCCAAACCATTCTATGATTCTATAGTCATGGTAGTATTTACAGTGAGTTCACTGATGATCAATTAGGTATTTAGCAAAGCAAGAAGAGATCAGCAAGTTGAGAACTGCAAGACAACTTGTGGCATCCAGTAATGTTGCAGAATAAACTATCAAAAAGTCAATTAATTTGATCAGATGCAACGATCAGCACTTCTGGCTGAACCAGGGTTGCCAAGGCTGAAGTCCTTAGGGCATGAGATGCAACTCCTTAGTGCTCTGCTGGAAGAATCTCCACTCTTTCAACAGTAACAGACTCAACATGGTTTTGAAGACATATGGAAGAAAGTGATACCAGGGGACTGTTGCCCAACTGTGTCGTTGTTATTGGGGATGCTACTGCATCCAGTTCAAAGACATTTTCTTTCTGTCAGAGTACCAGGTTTTACTGACAGAAGGACAGATGAACAGATGTGGGTGTTTTTCAGAGGGGTGAATCTCTTAGGAACACCAACTATCTTCTCTAATGGATCAACACCTCTTCAAGCCAGGCTGCTGGCTGAAGAAAGGTCTGAGGAGTATGATACTTTCATGGAGGAAAAAGGAAGTCAAAGGCATTTTGGCTGGCATTGTAACCACTAAGAATTATCCATTTGGTTTGGGGGAGGTTTGTTTCCCTAAACAACCTGGGCAACGTAATCTGGAGGGTGACAACCAGTCCACAGCAGGAGCATGAAAGTGGGTGGGCTTTAAAGACTTTTCCAACCCAAGCCATTCTACGGTTCTCTGATACAAAAGCTTTATCTAGAATGTTTGGGACTACTTCATGACTGTGTTGAATTTCAAGAATTTTAGTCACAAGCATCTACTGAGTTGTGGAGAAGGCACTGTAAAGAGTTGCTATTTGAAAAGGTTTATGTTGTAACCTATCTCTAGGTAAGAAACACCACCAAAAAATACATTTAGATGTTCTCATGCAGACAGAAAAGCTTGATGTGCCCAAGCCCTAAAAATATTCAGTCAAATTTTTGAATTCAGATTCTCTTACCTTCTCACAAAAGAGAAGTATGAAAGGAATTGAAACTTTATGTTCCAGCTATTTTTGAGCTATACAAGTACCACCATTTTGACTGAAAGGAATGAATTAAACTTGCTTAAGTGAAGCAGGCACTTAAAAGCTCAGAAGGACAAGAGCGTGTTTTACTCAAGCTGAACAGCAAAAAGAAGAGCAATTCTTTAAGCTGAGAGAACATACAAAGGGTCCAGCCCCAAAACAGCAACTAATGAAAAAGAAGGTAGTTTAGAATGGTATAACGATAATAAATGTCATCATTTAATTGAATAAAATGCAGTAACATTGGCCATAGTGATACTTCACTCAAAATCTTGCCCATGTTTTTCTGTGCACCTTAAAGCACCAAGAAAAGTGTAGCTCATGGGCTGGCAATCACACCTGCCAGATGGTGGAGCAATTTAAGCTATCTGAGCAGCAGTGGAATAAGAGGCATTGCAGAAATGTCAGATGATAGACTACCAGCACAAGGAATGAAAAAGCAAGTCCTAATGGAGTCAAAGACCTTTAGTTTCTCCTGGAACAGCCATATTAGCCATAGTGCTTTTGCATATCTTTATGAAGTTTAGATTTGCCTGGTTACCTTTAATACATAATTTACAACTATAACAATCACAACAAGTATCACATAAATTTTGAATTAAAAAAAAAACCAAAACAACAACAAAAAGCACACAAAGCACCTCCATAAAACTTCCCTTTACTTCAGTACTTTATTCCTGCACCTAAGGAACAATGGCCATAAGCAGTCTAGTAAACAGTATTGACCTTAATGAATTCTAGAAGCAGTTTTGATTATAGAAAGACTCCAGTGAATATGTAAGACCTCTATGACAATGCCTGTTTCTGACTCGGTATGTCTGCTCCCCACCTAGTGCTGGTAGTACTGCTTCCATCACCACTGGCCATGCTGGGGTTCGATTTCCTTAGGCAAGAAACTCCAACTGAATGAGAGGTGTTGACAGAGATAACTGATTCAGCAATGACCCCATTACAGAAAACCATTCTGTAAAACTTACACTCTATCATAAATGAAACCAAACATATTTCTGAATTACTCCTGTTCCCCAGAAAACACAGACGCCGTGTCGCCTGATAAGCAAGAGAATGGACTGAGACAGGGAGAAGTGCCCTCACCGGACGGCGTAGGTCATGCGGTCGGGCCGGACGGCCCTCATGATGCACAGGCGCTGCAGAGCTGACTTGTTCTTCCATTCCTGGGGGAACTTCTCCTTTTCAGGACACTCAGATTCAACAAACTTCTTCCACCGTTTTGCCGAGCCCTCAATATCCCGATCCAGGTTTCTGAACTCCTCCATGGATGAGAGAGCCTGGAAAATTCAAGGAAGGTCTTCAGAATCATAGAATCATCAAGGTTGGAAAGACGTCTAAGATCATGCAGTCCAACCACTGGCCCACCCCCACCACGCACACATCCCTCTGTGCCACATCTCCACGTTCCTTGAAAACCTCCAGGGACAGTGACTCTACCACCTCCCTGGGCAGCTGTGCCAATGCATTACTACTCTTTGTAAGAATAAGTTCTTCCTAATATTCAACCTGAACCTCCCCTGGCACAACTTAAAGCCATTACCTTTAGTCTTGTTGTAACAGAAGAACAATCCTATGTGCACTTGGGCTGCTTTTCTAATTTTACTGTCTGCTCATGTTTTGCTCCATTGGAAAGGTCAAAGCTGGAACCTGTGAGCCACAGGCAGAACCTCGCCAGGATCAGATCTTGTCTGTTTTCCTTTTCCCACCTCTGTTGTCAGCACACTGTCGCATCAACAGGTACCAACCAGCCCGGGACATTTACAGGACCGCTTCAGGGTGAGAGGAGCAGTTTCATACCTGTGGAATGTACCCACTCTGAGGTTTTTTGCCACCTGCATTTTCTGAACTGGCTGCCCCAACAATGTCAGATCTGACATCATACAGCATCCAGCACAACCTCCCCAGATATTCTCACATTACTGCAAGGACCTTCCCCATCCAGTGAAGCCATGGCTGCATCCACATCCCCTTTACAGCACAGTCACAGCGATATGGGAGTTTGGAAGTGACAACAGAGGAAAATTTGGCATCATCTGCAATGCAGCTTTCCATAGCCCAAAGTGAGAGGAAATCTGCACTCCTTGTTTCGAACCCGGATCCCAACCAACTTGGGTAGCAGGCACTCGCTACTATGAGCTATTCCAGAAATGAGTGATTTGGATGGGTACTGGAAATGTTGAGCCAACCTCTGGCAGGAAGCACACTTACCTCTGACAATCCTGTGAGCTACAGGTCTGCAATGCCACCTTGCTGCTCCAACAAAGAAAACTGTGCAGCCAAAATCATAACTGATGGTAAAATCTGCTTTTGGGCTTTGGGCACTCACACAGTGAGAAACCACAGTGCTGAGACTCCACCATCCAGTCAAGGTGACCATAAATCTCTGCACATGCACTGCAACCCCAAGCAGTTGGGTGCTGCCTTGATACTTACATGTTCTATATAAACATGTACAGACTGCTGTGACAGTGTAATTCACAGTGTTTCACTTGCCAAATACTAACAAGGATTCACTCATTGGTGTTACAAGCCTGTAGCAGAACAGGTAGCTGTGGAACGTCCCAAAGTGATGTACAGATGAGCAGTGGAGGGAATCATTGGTAATTTCAATGAAAATGCATCTATTTTTTTAATGTTCCTGCCACGGCAACTATGAACAGTACACAGAAAATACGAATTGTAGCAAAATGTATTGCACAGCTTGTAAAGTTCCTGTGGATTTCAAGTGAAATTCTCACTGAAACAAACATCTTGAGGACATTTTGCATAATCTGAAGCTATGAGCAGTTGAACATGAAGAGACAAGAGGAGTATAAGACAGCGAATGAGCCATTTTCTGTAGGAACAAGGACACGCTTGCAGCAGAGCAGAAGCTTGTTGATGGGCAAAGGTGTTTTGCACCATTAATGTTCCAGCTCACATCCCATATAGCTCCTCCACAAAAAGAAAGCACCAAGAAAGCGCCTTGAAAAATGTTGGTGTCACACCTTGTTGAGATCAGCTGAAAAAATACACGCTTACCAAAGGGCTTTGAAAGTCATGTAGATGCCCTGACAGCTGCTGAGATTGCTGTGGACACAGGGCTGTTGCAAATGAGGTGGAAGGCACCAGAGGCCAGACTGTGCTGATGGAAGGAAAGCTGCACTTTCCTTTCTGGAAAGGCTTCCCATGAAGAACCTTGGTCTTTCTAACTGACTGAATTTATTCAGAAGCCATGCTCCAGCAAAAGGGCTCCTTATAATGAATGAGATCATGTTTCCAGCAGTGAGAACACCAGCAGATGATGGAAAGAAAGAGGTCACAAAGCTGTTGGCGGTGGGTGCCGCTGACACAGGATGTTTGCTGAACACAACACTTGTAGCATGACAGAAAAATGGTTGGAGAAACCCTCAGGAGGTGGTCAGTCCAACCTACACTTTTCCTCACAGGGCAAGTGCTCCAAGACCACAGCCAGAGCTACGGGAACACAGAGATGCTTTTATACATGCTCCTGCAATGAATCAAGCCTTGTCCCAAGTCACGATTTCATTAACAGCTCTACAAAGAAGAGAATGGATCACTTGCAATACCACTCAGCAGCCACAGGCTGGGCTGGCTCACCTCCATGCCCAAGGCATGCCAAGAAGTGTGTGAAAAGCATGAGCGAGGCAGGGACCCAACAGATGCTGCTGCCATGTGTGGATTAGCACTGATGTGGAGAAATCTCAGAGACAGAAGCCACAGCTCTAGCATCAGCACCACATCGCAACTGAAAGCACTGTGCAGAACACGAGAGACTGAAACCTGCAGCAACACAGCCTGCCCTGTATTTACCGCCTTGTTCTTGTAAATACATCTGATGCACCTCTCCTGGCTGAACACAATACGGTGCCAAATGCTGAATTCCATAGACTCATCAGCACAAGTGCTTGTGTAAAACGTTTTTAAGCTATTGACTCTTGAAGTGAAGTAAAACTTCAGAACTTTGGCTACCGCTGCTTCGAGAAGTCTCTTGATGATGTTACCAAGAGACTCTGAAAAACTGCTTTCTTCTTTCAAATTGACAGACAGAATCAGAGATAATGGCTTCTCTCTCCCTGAACAACATGTTGCAGAATTAAGAGTGCTCTAATAGCAAGCATAAAGTCTGTATTATATAAACTAACACTGAAATTTTCATTAGTCAACAATTTAAATTGCATTTATTAGGACTGATGCTGTTAATAAGACACGTTACTATTTAAAAGCTGGAGCAGTGAAAGCTATCTCAATCAGTAACCCTTCTGTGAATATCAATTACCCTTCAATACTTCCTCTGTGATATTATCCAAGAATCTTAGACTGGTGATAATACAGCACAGTTTCCAAGCAGCAAGAGCAGAAGCAGGGGCATGAACTGGAACAACCAACCTGTACAGCAATGGCTATTTTTGTCAACACAGCAGAGAACAAACTTGTCATCCAGAGTCGTCATGGAAATTGAGAGAGACAAAAAGCATTAACCAAAATAAAACATGAGCAAGAGGACTGGAGGACTGCAGTTCCAGCCTTTGCAGCCCACGCTGTGTCTGTCCCCGATGGCTGGAAGCAGGAGGGTCTGGGGTTTCTATCTCCAAGTAAGACTTTGCCAGCAAAACAGGGCTCTTTGCACATGTCAAGGCACGGATCATTGTTTTCTCAAAGAGTGATTTTTCATCCACTGAATCACAGACAATTTGCTTTATCACTTCAGTTTTCTTTGACAGTTCCTCATCTAAGTCAGAACTTTAAATTGGAGCTGAAATGTCAGCAGTTCTGTGAATCTCACAAGCTCGCAAATGCAAAGCACTCTTTCCCCCTACAGCTGTAGGGAATACAACATACATCAGCCATCATCTTGGAGAAGGACACCCTTCTGCCACTGCAGAACAGCTGCAGATGTTCCCACATGGGGACACTGACACACAGCCCTTCGGAGAGTCAACCTGGGGCCAGAAGGAAGAGGGAATTGCTGCCAAGAGCCCCGAGAGGGGGACGTGAGAATGCCCCCAGCTCCCAGGCAGAAGGGCACAGCGATGAGCAATGATGTACTCAGCTCTCCTCTGCTTGCTGCCCCCGGGGCACAGGCTGAGCCCCCAGGGGAAAGAACGACTTCCAAGCTCTGGTGTCACTGCAACCTCATGCAATTTATCTTCTGGTGCCAGACACGCTGCAATGAGCTTTTGTAAATTTATTAGAGAAAACACACGCCCTTATCACAGAAGGCAGTTATTCTCAGGACACCATGTGGTCAAAACTGGCCCCAAGTTCAGATGTTGCTTCATAACATTTTACTGAATCTAAATAAAAAGGAAGATCATCTCAATTTTTTTCTTGCGCTGTCGCTAAGGGACAACAAAATGCGGTTTTGTGTTTTAAACTACTTCCATAATTTCAAATACCTTTCCCCCAGTGTCATCCAGCTCAAGAAGAGCTCTGAGGCAAGGGAAACCAAACCAGATTCCATTGCCATGCTGCACCCTGACACAAAGAACATGGGAAGTAAAACAGGGCAAATAAACCCAGAGCTGCCACAGTGAGCATCCAACACCACTCACCCAGTTCCCCAGCAGTCGGAAGGCTGGTTTCTAAAAAAGACACAATAAAATCACAATAAAAAAAGGAAATTCTTTTTTTTCTTTTTTTTTTTAAGCTATCCTTACTTTCTGAATCTTCAGTTTGTAACAGACTCATACTTCCAGTCTGAGCTCTGGATCTATCTTGCCTTACAAATGAGCCCTACAGTTAAAGAGCATTGAGGTTAGAAGGAACGCATCAAACATCACATGGCTCCCAGTCACAACTGCAGAACACTGGAAAGACATATTCAATATTCCCCCATTTTTAAGAGTCTGTGAGATGATTAATTCCTAATTATTAGCCACAAAATGAGCTCAGCAAAAATGAGCACAACATCCTCAATCTCTCTGTCCACGGGTGTGAACTTGCAGAGTGGCTGCGTGAACATCAGACACTTGGAAATGGCCTCAGACGTTTTCAAAACACCTTCTAAAGGTGTTCTCACACTGCCCACCCACTTGGTAAGCTCTGCCTATGCCTGTTTATTGTAAATATTATTTGGGTGGGCCACATCTCCCAAGGAAACTAGCACCCTCATAGCTGGAGAAAGCTCCTCGGGAATGGCAAAGCCAAACCTGCATCCGGCTTACAGTGATAGATTGGGTCATTCAGGAAGGGGACACACAGGCAGATGAATTGTTCCATTTGAATACTACTGTTAACTAGGAGGATTCATGTAGGAAATGATGGATTATTTGCCATCTTTCTCCCACTAGGTTTTGGTTTGTATTATTCATTCACTGAAGGTGTTATTTTCTCCTTAGCTGCACTGCCTGAATTATTCAACTCGTGAGGACACCTCTATTGAAGGTAAAAATAAAGACATGATGGTTTTGACAAACTTCAATCACCCCTCAGCACAAAAATGTTTTTCTAATCTTCCTCATTTCTTTCAATAAAAGCTGACTGATGAGCTCACGTCACTGCAGCCAACCCCAGAAGCAGATGAGGATGCAGAGCTCCTTGGGGCCCCTGACCTGACCCAACAGAACTACTTCAGCAATGGAAGCCACCAACTGTTTATGCTGCGAGTCCTTTCCTGTCCTCCATCACAGACTGGCCAGATGTCTGGTGTGAGTCTTTCCTGCAGCACTCTGACATGGTTTTTGTTGTCTTCTATTGATTTCAACAACTGATGGCTTTTTCCCTTCAGAGGAGCCCTTTTGAAGACTGTCCTCTCAGCCTCTAGGCTCTCAGACCACCTCTCCGCTTCTCCTCAATTTCTCCTTGCAGCCATATCCCCATGACACTTCTCTCCTGTCTCCAGAAGCCACACATCCATCTGCAATACTCAAAGATCAAATCAGACTCCAGCAGAGAAATGGCCAATTCTCAGTGTGTCCCCTCGGTCCTGTCAGACTGTATCCACCGGAGGACAGGAACTGGCAGTACTGTGGGTCACTGGAGCGTTCTGGTGCACTCGGTGGGGATAATCCACAGATCACAGGTGCCTTCACAAAAGGCAATTTCATGGGCTTCGATGCAGGTAGAGCGGCGGCGCTGCCAGCAGGGCTTCCAGAGACATCACAGCTTCACTGGACGCCTCGTCTGCACTCTTCACAGCCACCCAACACTGCCAAGCACAGCAAACACTTCTCAACTCCACCACGCCACAGAAACAAGGAGCTCCAGCAGGTCCTTTACAGCAGATGTGGAGGAGCTTATAAAGAGGAGCCAAACTCCAGCCATCTCCAAACGCACCCTGCTGCAGTACTTGGTGTCCAACCTGGAATGGCTGCTTGCACTCCCTTGTCGCAGGGCTCAGCCATCAGGTCTCTCCACAGTCACTCTAGGGCCCACCTGCTCCTGAGTGCACTGCAACTGATCTTTGATTCTATCTTTCAAGCACAGCGACACGACTCCAAAAGACACGTAATGACTAAGAAAAGAAATACTGGACGTTTGAAAGATACCGAAAAAAGCTGTATCTTCCATTTAAGGGAGAAAGAACTTTACATTCAAAATGACCAACTAACAGTAGGCTCTGTGGCACGACAGGGAGCACTGAACGTGAAGGACACTGCCCAAGATACATCCAGAAAAACCCAATTTCCAATCTGCAATCAAACCGACAAAGCACGCCTTTAAATATTTGATGCGATCCCAATCTCTGCTGCATCTCAGATAAACATTAGATTATTAGCCACTAGGTTAAAAAAATAAAGGAAAGAAAAGGTAGAATGATTTCAAGTGTTATTTCTGTGAGACTTCTCCAAAACTTGAGGGCTGGTGAGGACAGATTAATGTCCTTAGGAAACTTCCAGATGAGAGCAGATAAATGCACAGCGGAGTGTCATAATCAATGCTTCCTATCAAAGATGCTCTGAAAGGCTGTACATCTTAAGAACTGAGTTAATAGAAGAGATTTAATTAAGACTGATTCTCTGGCATAATAATAATAATAATAAACGTACATAGGAAGCTGTGAGCCGCAAGTCTTTTATATCTGACCAGCCTGATCAAAGGACCTTGCTTATGTGCAAAGACCACAATATATGCAGCAGATTGTATCACAATGAATCTTTGACAAGAATGAAAAATCTCAGTGTCCTAGAAATACATAAAGGAAAAGTTGGAAGAGTTTTCTATTATTTTGTCAAGAAAATCCAGTTTTCTTAAATATAAAATATATGATTTTGTATTTTATCTCGTAAACTACACGCAGTCTCATCACCTGCACTCCGCAGAATTATCAACATGGAGTTAATATACGGCTTTGTCTGCTGCTGTTCTCCTCCTTGAAAGCTGAATGCAGTATTTAGAGCTCATTATTCAACATCACATTTATTAAACAATGCCTTTTCAGTAGCGTTTTCATATCTACATAATGAAAATTCTTCCTCTTCAGAAAAAGATGAGGGAAATGATTGGGATGAAGAAGTAACCCGAGCTGGCCAGGTGTATCCTTGTTGTATATTAACTAGCTTCACTTATCCTACGGGACACATCTGCGTTTGGCAATGAAGAGGCGCTGCAGAAAATATCACAAAGGCAATCAGACTTGGGAAGCGTGCGCCTGTACAATGGAGATCCAGAGCTGCCTGAGGGAATGGGCTGCTGAGGTTGGAAGCCAGATGCACACAGGGTTAATCTGTGACCACGGTTCTGCAGGAAAACAAGGCTACGGGGCGATGTGGATATGGCTCCCCAGGAAGGGAATGGCATGAAGGGAGTGGGAGCATGGGAGAATTTTGCAGCAGAGAACACTGCAGGGCACAAGGAAATCCATTCACCAACCTTGAGTTAGCCTCTGTAGCCTGAGACCCACCCCAATCATCTAAAAAAGGGCTGGTTAACACTAAGACAGCCATGAAAAAAAGGACCACGGAGACACGCAGAACTCAATAATGCCATTTGTACATCCATGCTCAGAGCAAATGAACCATGAACCAGAACCATGGCATGACCTGTCTGACTGTCCCAGCCCTCCAGACAACTGCAGAGCAGAATAACACACAGACTGGGTGGTAGATTGGGCTGAAGGGACCTCGGGGCATCACTTCAGATAATCTTCACAGGTCACACCTTTATCTTCAGGTTGCCCAGAGTGACTGTATGGTCTCCTCCTTGAAGATTTCCAAAAGCTGCCTGGACACATCCATGGGCACCCTACCTTGGGTGCCTCTGCTGGAGCAGGAGTTGGACCAGGTAACCTCATAAAATCATACTACATTTGGGCTAGAAGGGACATTAAAGACCATCTAGATTCAACTTCCTGCCATGGGCAGGGTGGCCAACCAATAAATCAGTCCCTAGATCAGGTTGCCAAGGTCCTGTCCATCCCAGCCTGGAACACCTCCAGGGATGGAGCACGAACAACTTCTCTGGGCAGCCTGTGTCAGGGCCTCACCATCCTCTGAGTGAAAAGTTTCCCCCTAACATCTAACCTAAATCTCTCCTCTTTTATTTAAAACTATTCCTTGATGTCCTATCATTAAGAGAACGTGTAAAAAGTCCATCTCCCTCCTGATTATAAGCTCATTTTAAGTATTGGAAGATCACAATAAGGTCTCCAGAGGTCCTTTCCAAACTCAGTTTCTGTGATCTGATGGACCTTCAAGTAAAGGAAGGGAGAAGAAATGAGGACAAAGCTACAAAGGACCACTTCTACACCGATCCTGTTTCAAGTTCCATCTTGCAGTGGAAATATTAAAGTGGCGTCTTGCATGTGCTTGTGGCCTGTCGTCCCGTGCAGCTCAAGCAATAGCACTGTTGCACCTTTCGGTCCAAGGTGTGGCCGTACATTTATTGGCATAGGTGACCAACAGTCAAATCAGAAGCACCAACAGAAATAACAACCCTCAAGTTAAGAACTGGGGGCACAGCAGTTGATGGAAGCGCAACAAGTTGTAACAAAGGGAATTGAAAAAAGACAGAAAACCTCATCTGGAGTATAGGAATACTTCTGACTTCTCAAGAGATCACTATTAAATACCCGCAGTGCACAAGCCTTACATCTGAAATGACCAGTACTATTGAACACTGGGGCCAGGGACCCAGCAGAAGGTACTGAAATGATTAAACAGTGTAATTTTCTCCCTGTTCTGCCCTTAACTACCCCTGCCACGTCCCAGAGGCAGTATCTGTGCTGAAGCTAACACCTGCGTCCTCTGCTAAGCTCTCCCCTCGCTCCAAAGCTAATGAATGTGCCTCAAAAGGGGCTGGCAGGAGTTACCTTCTCCCACACAGGCTGATTGATGGACAGAATCAAGTCGAGCTCAGAGAAGTTTTTTCTCAGCCTGCACTTGGTTTGAATTCAGCTCCCATTCCAGGCTTAAAGAGGCACTAGGAAGCCTGCAACCTGCCTATTTTTTCAAGTATATCATCACATCTAATAACATAAAACACCTTTCTCCACAAACTGCGCCCTTCTCGACAGGCACATGGGTTTCTTCATTCAGCAGTAAACACTGAGCCTCCCTGGCACAAGGGTTACAACAAACAGCTCTGGGAAATTTTCTGCTGAACTGAAAAGAAGTTGGAAGATGAAATTAAAGATGTGCATCAGATGTGCCAGCACCAGGAGCTGAGACAGCTGCACAACTGCACAGCACTCCCAGCCTGTAGGTATTATCAGCCATACAAAGTGAGAAGTAATCAGCCATGTCCTTCAATGCTGTTTGTGTGCCCTCAGTCCTCATCACCTGATGAGGTTTGCTCTGAAGTTAACGTGCCCAAAATGGGAGGCATGGACTGGGAGGTTAATATCAATATTGATTTCTTGTGGCCTCAAACCTCTGTCAAATGCAGCGCATTTTCAGTGCTCCTCTGAAAATTCATACGGAATGCTTCATTCCACTTCAGATTTGAAATGCCAATCTGAAAGGTGCTTTGCTCCAGCTTTGTTGAAGAAACAATTCATTACAGCACTTAATCTTTCGATAAAAGGAGATTTTAGCCTGCTCATAAGCTCTACAGAAGCCATGACTAATTAACCTAATTATAGCAGTCTGTGACAAAATGCAATCGTACTAAAATTACGCCTCAAGTAACCGGAGTTGCCAAAAACTCCAGGGCTAATAAGCCAACACACATTAATAGGACATAAACACTAATAAAATTGACACCCGTTGCATTATTTATAGTAGCATCAATACTGCAAACAATCACACCACAAAAGACAATCTGAAGCATATTCAGTAATAAAGCATTCGTTATCTGGAAATGCTGAAGTACACTGGGGCAGATTACTGACCAGTGACTGCAGGTCCTCAAGATGTGCAGCTCACGCAGACAGCAGTCCCACAGCGAGGATGCAGACTTTGCATCTTGGAGCCCTCACAGACATACTGACATCCCATCATCCCCCAGCTCTGCAAAAGAGTGGTGTGCAGAGCAGCATCTGCATGGCATCACGTGGTTGTGTCCCAACCGCAAGCCCCAGGAGACTCAGAATGGGAGAGGAAGCTCAGTGGGAAGAGCCCACCTGGGAACCAGATGAAGCACACCCGTGCTGTGTATTGTGTGATAGAATAAGTTCTGAAGAGTGAGTGATGGGGTGTGGATGCTCTTTCTGGTGTTTATGAGCCTGAGCTGGCAGTTCTATCAACTCCATGACAGCAGTGAGGCAGCTGAAACCAACAGGATGGAGCACAGGGGTCCAGAAAAGGCCATTCCACCCACATGTGAAAGGGAACTGGCTGGCACTAAAAGGATCATCCCATAGAGCAGAAAAACTCACTGCAAACTGAGAAGGTGTCTGTCTGGAGAGTGTACCAACTGCAGGAGGACTAGCAAATGCATCCGTGAGCACTGCAAAAGCGTAATGTTTCCTCAGATGCACTAAAAGATCTTCAAAAGGAGAATCAGAGCCTGACACCCCAGCAACTTGTGGTGGCAGCCAGTTCAGCTCCCAGAGGAAGCTCACAGCACTGAAGCAGAAAGAAGCTCTGCAGCACCAAACCCTCCCAGTCAGTGAAGAATTTCAACTCGGAAGGACTTAAGAGGAACTGAAATGCAGCGCTCACCCGATATATCCATACATGGAACACGACAAGGGACAGAGAAAGGGTGCACATAGTTCCTCCATACTGGAAATAGGTCTTGGAGAGAGAGAAGGAAAAGGGCTGGTTTAGTAAGAAGTGACAGCTTTGTTTTATGGCTGCAAATGTGACTGTGATGTTTTAAAGATGAGCTCGGTCACCTGTGTGTGCAGAACGGGGCACAGGGCCCATCCTCACTGCCAGTGAGAAGGCAGGGATGGGAGGTCCTCCTCTGAGCAGACACATTTTGCACAAACTTATCCTGAATCAGGTTGAAATCCAGCACAACTTCCACCTGCTGACAAGTGGGTGCAAAGGTGGGATAACACACATCTCTCTAGGATGCTCTCCCTCGGCTCTCATCCCAAAACACACGGCAGCTGTTAGACAACCTCACTGCCATGACAGCATGTTTTTTTGTGCTTTTCTTTGCTCACCTGGCACAACTGTGCCCCCAGCACATGTCTGCAGATGGTCATATCTGCCTTAAAGTCTCACCTCCTCCCAAAGACAGTGAGGATCTTTGCAATCTGGGTACATGAGACATTTTTATTCCTTACAGAAGGAAAAGCCTAAACCTCAGAGGGAAGAAAAGCCTTCTCAGAGACACAGAGGTAATCAGGAGTAAAGTCACACAGAGCCCTCAAAGCTCATCTCATATCAACAGAGCTCTCCAACTCTGTGTGTTTTTGTGCTGTTTATGTATGGTCAGAACTTTTTCAACCAGTGCTATGAGGACTGGCCTGACAGATGCTGAAAGGCCCTCAGAGGAGATAAGAGATGCTGATTTCACACATTTCAGGTGAAAATACGTACCTTGATTCCTCCCCAGGAGTGATTAGACAGGAACTCCACAGGGCTTGTGACTCTGGGCTGTGCTGGGTATCTGAGAAGGAAATCCAGTTCTACTGAATTGATTTCTTTACTCATCAGAAGTATCTGTAATTGCAAGCAAGCAAGATATCCTTGAGCAGTCAGGATACAGAGCAGCAAATGCTTTATCAGATTAATCATTCAATGTATGTAGCTGTCAAGTGTGCAGATAAAAAACACACAGTATCCAGTGCTGGAGGGCTGAAACATACCCTGCAAGTGCTTTATGTCTCCTCAAGAGAGGACCCAGAACAAGTATGGAGATGTAGCATAAAATAGTCAAAATTTGGAAAAACTGTGGGAAAAGTTGTGGCTTATATTCACAGTGCTGGTGGAGATGCAGGCAGCAGGATGTGCTGCAGTCCCTGTGCTTGATACCTGCAGCTAAAGAACAAACAACTTTCTTGCAAGGAACTCGAGCGTGCATCCCTAGGGCACACCACCAAGGTCTTGTCCACCTCTCACCATTTTCTTCTATTGAAAGTAATTGGAGACGTACTGAGAGTGAAAAAAGCCTCACAGCACATGCACTGGGAGAACGAGTGTCCTTTAGGTCCCCAGCAGTGGTGTGCTGGAGAGCACATGGCCGTTCTGCTGCCATCAGTGTGTTTACCACCAGTGATGGCTTTGGGGAACACATGGAGCAAGACCAGCAGAGCAATGCCTGGGGCCATTCTGGAAAGCTCTGGAAGCTCAGGAGTCCAGCTGGAACCGCTGCACTGAGTGCTGCCAGACTGCCCGTATCTCTGAGACAAGGTCTGAACATTCTGAACAGAATTTCTGGAAGGAAAAAGAGCAACGCTGGCATGGTGAGCTTCTCGTTTCCTTGTTACAGATCCTAGACTGTATCTCATTACTGCCTACTGGGCAATGGCTTCTGAAGCATGCCTGGTATCTCCTCCATCAATGACAGTAATGAGCTACTCAGTTCAAGAGCCAACTGATTCTTTATATGGGAGAGTCCTGCAACTCATCATCTAATTCCCTCCACCCACTGAAACAGTGGATGCTGGTTTTCCTGATGCCTTGAAGTGATACCTTAACTATCTTTCCCATTCAATGCAGGGGAGTTGGACTAGATTACCTTTAAAGGTCCCTTCCAACTCAAACAATCCTATGACTCTATGATATAGTTGCAAGTACAATGTGTGCAAGGTAAATTGTTTATTCAGACAAATACATTTATGAAAATGTAAATCTCTTTTGGGTCACAATTAAGCCTGACTGCAAAATTTGTGTTGACTTTTACACATGGACATTAACTAAATAAATTGTTAGAGGTTATTTACACAGATGTATATTTGCTTTTCCTTTCACACTTCATATTTTGCTACGTAGAATTAAAATAAGAAAGTCATGGCAATCACTGGATTAAGGCTAACTAGACCTTCACACTGTTTAGGCTGCTCGAATTTGGTTCTCGCCTGCATTCCACATTGCAGGGCACTTATGTAGCCGTTCACTGCACAACCACTTTGTAACATAATGCCAAGGACAATTATTGACTGCATCTGATTTCGGTACAGAGATACAGAAACATCTCCTTGCTCACATGGTAACATAAAAAATTATAGCAGAATACAAGACAGAACAACAGCAGCCACGTAGCATGCCTTCTTTCTGGATACAACCATTCAGCCTTGAAGACCTGCTTCCCTTCTGCAGGTCCCGCAAGCAGGCATCTCTCCCTCAAACAGCCATTCCTTGGTGTAACACAAATCAAACACAGCATCTGTGACTGCTATCAGCAAGAGATGAAGAAAAGAAAATCAGTTCCCCAGCCCTTGCATTTGTTGCTCTGATACTGAAGGCATAGCCGTGCCAGCTTGGCTTTTCTCTGTATGCCAATATCTTTGCCAGTACAATCATCATAGAATCACAGAATGGCCTGTGTTGAAAAGGACCACAGTGATCATCTGTTTTCAACCCCCTGCTGTGTGCAGGGTCACCAGTCACCAGACCAGGCTGCCCAGAGCCACATCCAGCCTGGCCTCGTACAGATTGCACGCCCTGGTGGTGCTTACCTGGAAGGTAACCTGTGCAGTGTAGGTCAGCTTATCACACTCAAACAGCCCTCGGGTCGTGTACTGGAACACAGAGAAGGTGATGCTGTCTATGAGGTTCAGCACTCGCACCTGGAGGCTCTCATCAGGAGGTGCCCTCTCAATGGCTTTCTGGAACACAATGCTGAATGCCTAGGTGAGGAGACAAGAACTGTTTCTAAATGCTCTTTTCACACACCAGTGTATCACCTGAAGTGCTGCGACGAGCGAAGCCAGCTCAGACACTGAGCCCTGCAGCCATGACCAAAGCAATCCCAGTGCCCAGCAGTGCGGCCCGGCAACAGTAGGATGCAGGGGCCTACAGACTGGGCTCTGCATCTGCCTCTGGCTGCTTTCTCATGGCATACCTGCGACACTGTGCTCATTTGGGCTTCAGCAAGATGTGCTGGCTGAATTAAGACACAACGGGTAGAAGAAACATTTCTCAGACTACGTTCTCTCACCAAGATTACACAGCTCACTTCTCCAAAACACTGAGCCGAAGACGTCGGTGTTCCCAGAGGAACCTGTTGTTTCACAAATGCTTCAACTTAAAACCAGCAATTCCCTTAAATACAGAACAGTCCAAGGAGTGCGTTATTGTCAGGCTCCAGCTCAGGACTGGATAAGGAGGGCAGGCAGGGCTTCAGCATGGAGAAGTGGGATCAGCCGAGCACTAAAATCCCCTGGGCACGGGTGCACCGTGAAGAAGGATGCTGTTGTATAAGATACCAAGGACTCTCGTAGAAACATTCTGATCTAAATTAAAAAAAGACTTAAAAACTTTCGGAACAGACTGAAGAAACCCATTAGCAAATGATCAGATGCAACTGGAGAAAGGAAAAGGCCTGTGTCTTCATTAGCAATGCAAAAGCCCAATATACTGAGACCAAGCTAATAGGAATTAACCAGGCCGGTACAAATTAATAGCACCAACCAGACAAGGCACGGCTGTGTTGACAGCATTATTTTAGGGCTCTACAAAGGGAGAATGATGCCTCAACAAATTAAAGTAACATTGATACCTACTGCATTACTGAATAACTGCAGAATGGATTTTTCTGCTTACATTTCTTTAAATAGAGTTAAAACATGCTGCAGAATCGTATATAAATCTTGTGTGCTCTAATTTATAATGGGCTTTTAGCTGTATGGCAAGTATTTTAAAATCATCTCTGCACATCTTTCCTCAATGTTTTATGATCTGTCGTCCAAATTTATTAGATAAAAACATTTCAGTAAATAATTTGCCATGTATTTATACTCAATACTAATGTGAACTGGAAAACATAAAACAAACAAAACACAGATGAGGGAGATTTAAGGTGAAACTTCAGATACTCACATATCTACTACGTATGCATAGGGAATGAATCTTTCAAAGGGCACCCTTGCATGAAAGATATCTGTACATTTCCCTGGTAAAATTATTTCAGCATATGGATTGTAGATAACAAAAAGAAAAGCTTCTTTGCGGATTGGCTCAAAATATTGTATTCTCTTCTCAATTACTTTTTCCAGGTCAGTTGGCAATGTAAGAAACCATTTGGAAGAAGTACTAGACTACAATGCCGTCTCATTTAACCCTCCATTCTCCAAAATGCCTTTCCCATAACAAAAAAAACAATGTTCTATTTATTAAAACAATAAAAATGGAACTCTTCAATAAATACCACAGTCTCTGCTGGCCAGAGCTATAGACACCATCACAGCATCTCCTTTCCATTGCAGCAGGTCCTTAGAGAGACCAAGACTCAGAGCCTTGGGCAGTATAAAGGGAATGCAGAAAGAGGGTCCCTGCCTGAGGAGCTCCCAGGATCAAGGAAACAGTTTGAGAGAAGCCTCCCTTCCCAACAAGGAGCAGAAAGCAAATGATGAAGTGATGCCCCAACATGAAGCAAAGACGTGAGCGATTAATTCATACTTCTGAAGATCTAGTTCATTCACTGCAGCAAGTGGAATCTCAGCCTACTCATACCTGCCATAAGGGAGCCAGTATCTCAAAATTAGTCAAGAAACTTGAAAACAAGGTCATAGTCACACTCCTACCAAAGCTCCTGGCTTCCCACCACGCTCTGCTGCCACGTGGCAAATGGGACAGCTCAACCACAGAATCACAGAACTGCAGGGGTTGGAAGGGACCTCTAGAGATCACTGAGACCAACCCCCTGCCAAAGCAGGTTCCCTACACCAGGTCGCACAGGCTCATGGCCAGCCTGTTGTCCACCAGGACGCTCATGTCCCAGAGCTCCCCTCCAGCAGCTCATCCCCCAACCTGTACTGGTGCATGGAATTATTCCTCCCCAGATGCAAGACTCTACACTTGCTTTTGTTAAACCTCATCTGGTTTCTTCCTGCCCAGCTCTCAGCCTGTGCAGGTCTCACTGAATGGCAGCACGACCTTCAGGCTGTCAGCCAATCCTCCCAACTTTGTATCATCAGCAAACTTGCTGAGGGTGGCCATTATCCCCTCATCAAGGTCATTGATGAAGATGTTGAACAAGATCAGACCCAGCACCGACCTCCCCCTGGTGAACCCGTGCTGACTACTCTTGATCACCTCCTTTTCTCTCGGTTGTCTGGAGATGGCATCCAGCACAGCTGTTCCATCACCTTTCCAGGGACAGAGGTGAGGCTGACAGGCCTATAATTAACTGGGTCTTTCTTCTTGCCCTTTTTGAAGACCGGAGTGACACTGGCTGCCCTCCAGTCTTCAGGAACCTCCCCTGTTATCCAAGACCTCTCAAAGATGATGGAGAGAGGTTCGGCAATGACCTCTACCAGCTCCCTCAGCACACGTGGATGCACCCCATCAGGTCCCATGGACTTGTGGACCTTAGTACTGCCTAGGTGCTCACACACCACCTCTTTCCTGACTGAAGGGAAGTCTCCCATTCCCCAGATCCTCTCACTAACCTCCAGGGTGTGGGAAACCTGAGGGAGAGCCTTTTCACTGAAGACAGAAGTAAAGAAGGCATTCAGTATCTCTGCCTTCTCAGCAACCCCGTTACCAGAACCCCCCCCCCTCACTTAGTAAGGAGCCCACATTCTCTCTAGTTTTCCTTTTGCTGTTAACATACTTGAAGAAGCCTTTTTTATTATCCTTTATCACTTTAGCCAGATTCAATTCCAGGCGGGCTTTAGCCTTCCTCGTTGCATCCCTGCAGGCCCTGACAACATTCCTGTATTCTTCCCAAGTGCTCAGACCCTTTTTCCACATTTCATGGACCTTCTTCTTTCCTTTGAGCTTGTGCATGAGCTCCTCGCTCATCCACACAGCTCTCCTGCCTCCTTTTCCCCATTTCTTGCTCACAGGGACGCACCGATCCCAAACTTGGAAGAAGAGCTGTTTAAATGCTGACCAGATCTCAGAGGCCCCCTTACCTTCCAACACCCTAGCCCACGGGATAGCTCCAAGTAGGTCCCGGAAGAGATTGAAATTGGCTCTCCTAAAGTCCAGGGTAGCAACCCTACTTTTTGCTTTGCTTCTTCCACTCAGGATCTTGAACTCCACCATCTCGTGGTCACTACAACCCAAGCTGCCCCCGACCTTTACTTCCCTGACAAGCCCTTCTCTATTAGTGAGAATAAGGTCCAGTAACACCCCTCCCCGCGTCGGTTCCTCCACCACCTGCATCAGAAAGTTGTCTTCAATGCGCTGCAAGAACCGTCTGGACTGTGCGTGCCTGGCCATGTTGGTCGTCCAGCAAACATCTGGATAACTGAAGTCCCCCATAAGCACCAGCGCCTGGGAACGTGATGCTACATCCAGTTGCTTATGGAAAGCCTCATCAACCTCCTCCTCCTGATCAGGGGCCTGTAGCACACATCCACAACAGTGTCACCCTTACCAGACTCCCCTTGATTCTCACCCACAAGCTCTCCTCTGCTACATCACTCTCCCCCAGGTGGAGTTCAATACATTCTAGCTGCTCTCTCACATACAGAGCAACTCCACCATCCCACCTTGCCAGCTGATCTTTCCTATAAAGCACACAGCCCTCCATGACAACATTCCAGTCATGCGAGCTGTCCCATCACTAGGAACAGCAATCATTACACTGCAGTGTAAATGTCATTTCAGAAGCATTCTCCAGTTGTTCCAGTGGAAACAGTTCCAGGAAGGAATGTTCTCCAAAGCTGGGACACCATTTCTAGCTCACCATGTCCATATTCTCTAGAGCAATACTTCGCTGAGCAGGGAAGGGCAGTCTGTGTAGAGGAGACAGAAGAGCAGGCAGGCCACTGGAGTACAAGCCCTTTGGCTGTGTCTGTCCTGTGTTTATTTTAGAGCACAGGACACAAGCAGGTTCTCTCCCAGCATCATCCCCATGAAGGTGTCCAAACTGTTACCAAGAGCCTGCCTGTCTCCAACCTGCCAGCAGCCTGCTGTAAGGGGTCAGATGCCCTCAGATCCCATCAGGACTTCCAGGCTAAGGGCTCTTGTAGGGGACCCTTCTTGCCTTGGACAGGTAGAATTGGCCACAATTTGTCTGTTGTACAGAGGGCAGCAATAAATCCCTGGCGCTGAGGTCTCAGTGGGACAGGGCTGTGTTTACAGAGCAATTTGATGTTTTAACACTGTGTCATTTGGGAAGTTGGGACTGTTTCAACATCAAGGTCTTGGATAATTGCTAAGGGCAGCAGCAATTCTCGTTAACTTCTGAAATATCTGCACAGACATTATGACCCCGATGACATCACAGCTACAGAACTAAATGCAAACGTAAAGAAAAGACTAACTGAGGAAGCGAGCGACTCCTAACACTGTGCTAAATCTTAATGCATAAATATATAAAATACACTGAAAAAAGTATGTTGTTGGCTCTTTTCCAAGATGACCTCTTTCAAATCCATTGCACATCTTCCTCGGCCAAGCCAAGATGGCTGAGAATATGGAGGAGATAACAAATGGCTTGTAAAGTTCTACTTTGCAAATAAACTTCTGGAATGTTCTGTAATCAAGGCCATTAATGCACCTCCAAGCCAGACTGTGGCTTTGTACAAGCCGTCAGTTCACTTGCCTCAACAGAAATCAAGCAAAAGAAAGGAAAGCTCATTAAGACTGATCTTATCTGATCTCAATCAGGGCTCAGCTGCCTGGCAGTGCTGCCACGGGACTCACGGGGACAGTACCTTCAGAGAGAACTGGTACATGGGATGGATGGCACGAAGGTCGTTCATGGCAAAGTAGAGCAGAGAGGCCCGCGCGGCAGCAGGCCTGTAGTGCTCCCTCGCCTCATTAATCTTGGCTTCAGTCACCTTGGACTCCTGGACCTGGAGGGAAAACACAGAACGACGGCACTGTGAGAACATCTCTGTGAGCTCTGTGAAGCTGCAGCTGGGGGGAAGGCAATTCCTGCCACAAAGACACCAGGTCAAGTGGTGGCCAACCTGCCCTCAACCCACCCACCTTCTCTCCCAGCAGCCTCTGTCCTCTGGCACATCCTTCATTAACTGCATTCATCCTCATGTCCAATCCTCTGTTTTCCCAAGCCTCCCCCTCCAAAGTTCTCACTAGGGTTCCTGCTCTTCACTAACTGGAATTATTTTTATAATCAGTGAGTTTCTCCTGCTAATTGCCCCCATCTTGTGCAAATCATTAATAACAGGACTGAACAGACAGTGCTGCTCATAAGAGAGCTTCTCCCAAGCTGAGAACTGCTAATTTTCTCAGCTACTTGCTGCCTTTCCTCTCTAGCACCTAATGCCTCCCTGTCTTCCTGGCCCGGTGTCAGCATAGCTGCTGTGATGGACACAGTGAAAATCCTTTTGGCAGATACATCATCCCACTAACATCTCAGTCCTGTTCATTCTTTTATTCCACTTCAGCAGCATGAAGCGACATCCTCGAGCCTCCTGGGGATTATGGTAGGCTCACGCTACGTACAGCCAGAAGTGCCGCAGCGCTGATCCACGAGATTCAGCAAACAATTCCATGGGGACATGGCAGAAGTGGGATCAGTACGTGTGGCACAGCCCTGCAGATCACAGCACAGCCCCCAGAGAAACACACACTGCTAGGCACAGACCCGAACTGCTAGAGCACATCAAACTTTCCCACTGAGACACTGACTAAGCACTCCCTGCTGCACACAACCAACACACACGCTGGGGTCCGTGGCACATCTTCAGAAGCAATGATGGGCTGTAACATCTCAGATTCCTTCATAAAACAGCTTTAGAATCTCTTGCAGAAACATGCATCTGCATGGATCACGAATACACCTAACACACTTCTCCACATCCTGACCCCATCTTTGATAGCATCTACATCTCTCCACTGACTATGCAGGGAGCTTTCAGCATGGTCCAGACAACTAACTTTCAGTTGTCCTACCCCAAAATGCTTAACAAATCCAGAAATGCAAAATCCAGAGGAGGAGATGAAGACAGCTGCTTTCCATAAATACAATGGAAAGGACTCCTCAGAAAGAAAATCTTGACTTATTTTTTCTGTAGCCAAACCAAGAACACAGTAGGGGTTGATTTGAGAAGCAGACTTATAATATTGCCCTGAAGCAGCTTTCTACGTGGGTACCAAACTCGTCAAAACCAGGTGCAATCTCTAAAATTCATCCTCGCTGCCACAGAGTTGGCAGGGATCATCTTTACAGCCCCCACTTGTTCAGAAATAGAAACACTTCAGGAACAGTTAATTCAATAGGGCGATGTCAGCCTTGCTGTGTCAAAGCATTCCTTCAGCATCCCCTTTGAGGAGTACAAGCACACCATCCCTAGGAAGCTGGAGGCACGTAATGTCCCTCAGACAGCTAGCAGAAATCATTTCATTTCTTAATGTGGAGGCATGAAGTGCGAGGCAGCCTGATCCTGACCTGAGCACACAGGTAACATGCCTGTGGGCTGGAGGACAAGCACAGGCTGTGAAGATGGGAGGGCTGGGGGGACAGCATCTGAGGACAGCCAGACTGGGGTCCTGCTGCAATACATGCTGTGATACATGCAGTTCTTGAGCCTACCTGGTGTAAGGGCAAAGCCCATGCACTTAACTGTCCCTGTGTGGCCAGCAAGGTGACCTGGGTAGGTGACAGCACTGGCAGCTGATTTACATCCCAAGGAATGGAAGGGTACAAAATAGCCAAGCTCTTGCAGATTCACTCGAGATCACAAACTCAACAGACTGCGGTCCCCTGGCAGCACTAAAATGCAGCTTAATTGAGGAAGTGTGATGCGTTCAGAATTATGCTGGAGCAGTTTAAAGCCGCCTTGATACAGTGTGTAAATTTTATCGTCTTTACATCAGCCACTGCCATTTTCCATTGGTCTTAAATAGGCCATTTAACATACAAAAGCTCCAAAGAACTGAACGGCTTGAAGCTGGCCAGAATGAAGAGCACTTCAATTTATATCACTTTCTCTTCTCAGCAGAAGAAGAGCCCAGCATTGCAAAGACGTGCTTCACCCACAAATCCTTGAAGAATACGTCTCACACAATTTCCTCTGAGCTATCACTGTCATTTTACCTTTTCTTCAATTTCTGCTGCTGTCTGTTTAGTGGTCTCCAAGTTCTCCACCAATGCTGTGTCTCCCAGGAAGTTCCCAGATGCTGACGACAGCCGAGACAACAAGTCGTCCTCTAACGTTTTCAGGGTGATTTTGAATCCATTCTGTTGCTTTGTGAGATCTGACTGCAAATAAGCAATTAAAGTCTTAGGCACAAAACATGCAGGATTAACCCCCTTCACAGGATAACAGGCTTCTAAGTGACTGTTGCCACAGTCCACATTGATTATTCCTGCTTTGATTCCCGCATATGAACAGAGCTCTGGGAATTCTCCATACCACTGATTCAGGGAAGGAAGCACAGAAAGCAATAGGAGAAAGCCCTTCCACTCAGAAAGTATTAAAGTGTTGGAAATAAAAAAGGAAAAGACTTCCAGCTTCTGTCTCAAAGAATCACAGAATTACAGAACGGTTTGGGTTGGAAAGAACCTTCAGGATCATCTGATTCCAGTCCCCTGCTGTGGGCTGGATTGCCATCCACCAATCTCAAACACACATCCTGTATCTCTGTCTTAAAAGTAAGTATTTGTGAAGCTTATGTCAGCCTGGATAGTTCCTCTGGAGCAAGCCTAGGTATCAATAGATACAACTTGCCCTTGTTAACCTCTGCCTTTCCCACTGCAGACCAACACCAGTACCACCAGCAATGGGAACCAAGCGATTGAATGCGGATGGGGAGAACATCAGCAGGCTCCCTGGGGTTCAGAGGTGAGCTACTCATCTTGGGATCAAAATGGAAAGGAAACTCAGTCTCACTCAATTGCTACTCTCATTTATACCCTGCACCCAGGGTCTCCCTCAGACCACCAGCCTGCAGCGCTAGAAGCTGCGCACACCAGGACAATTCCCATGGCAAAGGGTTTGCAAAGACAACGCTAATGTGGCCAAGCAGATAGAGACCAGTGGCAACCATTTTGTCACAAGGACTGACCTGAATTTGACTGTTTCTGTGAAATAATGCCCCTTGGCTCTCCCCAGCCAATTGCTCTGCTTCCCTTTTCTGCACAGATCCCACTTACTGACACTGCTCATGGCAGAACAGACACTCTCATGGCTTCTTTCTGAACTTCTCCTCCAGAACAGAGTTCCTCCTGAGAAATGTGACTGCACTAATCTAAGTGCTTGCTCAGGGAAATAGCATCTTCACAGAATCACAGAATCTTACCTGGATTTGAGGTGCACCATGTCATGGCACTATGTGGTCCTTTTGCAAACACCTACTGTAGAATCACAGAATGGCCTGGGTTGCAAAGGACAACAAACATCATCTGGTTCCAAGCCCCTGCTGTGTGCAGGTCACCAACCAGCAGCTGCCCAGAGCCACATGCAGCCTGGCTTTGAATGCCTGCAGGGACAGGGCATCCACAGCCTCCTTGGGCAACCTGTTCCAGTGCCTCACCACCCTCTGGCTGAAAACTTCCTCCTAATATCCAACCTAAACCTCCCCTGTCTCAGTTAAACTTCCCGTCTGAGCACCTATTCCAGAAAACACGTTGCGGCACAGCCATGCATCTGATTTGGATGCTGTGAAGATACAAGCCTGGTGGCTATTCCCTGCAAAAACTGAGCCAACCGCTAGCTTGACTGTGTATGAAAAACACCACTCTGTTGTACAGTTTTAAATCCCCACTTTTTTAAATCCCCACAAATTACACTTCATGTAAGCAACAGAACCGAGTAGTATTTGCTCCGTTACCAAAGGTTTTTCAGCAGATTAGCTAACTCTCCCATTAATAAGTCATCTTTCAATATTTGGGTGAGATTCCACACACTTGCTGCGCACGCACTCGTTTCATGTCAGTGCCAACCTGAGGATGCAGCAGTGCGCACCGACGCATGCCGTGATTCCTGCAGCAGGGCTGTTCTCAAAGGCCTGCTCCTTAGGCCTTACACACAGGTGGTGAATATTTCACAAGTCTTGAAACACGCCTTAAACTAACACAGTTAATTCTGTAAGCTCCTGTCATTCAAGCATAACATGCCTTGAAAAATGACATTTTGCAAGCTATTACTGCAGACCGCGGCCTGCGAGCCTGCTGCTCCTAATGAGGCTGCGTGTGACTTCTGCTCCAATAGCTTGTAATCACTACGCAGTGTCTGAAAAGCACCCTCAGAAGGGCACACAATGCTGTATTTCCCTCAAAAGCCTACATCTGTTGCAGATCTCTCATGCTATTGTTTTCAGCAGGAGCAAGGTCATCATTTCTTCTTCCTGCAGTGGAGCTCATTATCTGCTATTTCACAGCTGATACATAACAGTGCTGGTTCAGGAAGCAGGTGATGCTGGAAGCACTTACTGTCTTGTTCCTGCAGCTCACCTGGGCTACAGGCCTGGTGCAGGACTTGTTACCAATCTGTGTGATCTGGAACAAGACTTGGAGCACAGCAGTGACGGCTTAGAGCACCCGTGGAGAAAGGACCTCTCCTTTGGGAAACCCCAAAGTACACACCTGTACTGCTCCCATAGCTCTCAGACAACAGCTTTTTAATGTCAGTGAATGAAATGGGGGTAGAAGAAAGGATACAGAGGGGACAGGAAGAAATAAGCTTAAATATTTAAATATTCTTACCAGGAAAATTACATCCCACACCAATCTGCAGACAAGCTGAGCAGTGGGCCCAGGTGAACCTCATGAGGTTTAACAAATCCAGATGCAAGGTCTGCACCTGGGTCGAGGCAACATCTACTACCAAAACAAGCTGGGGGATGAAAGGATTGAGCATAGCCCTTTTAAAAAGAACTTGAGGGCACTGGTGGATGACAGCTGGGCCTCGCAGCCCAGAAAACAAACCCTATCCTGGCTGCATCCAAAGCAACATGGCCAGAAGGGCAAGGGAGGTGATCCTGCCGCACTGCTCTGCACTGTGAGGCCTCACCTGGAGCACTGCATCCAGATGTGGAGTCCTCAGTACAGGAGAGACATGGAGCTGTAGGAGCATGTCCAGAGAAACGCCACAGAAATTATCCCAGGGATGCAACACCTTCTCTACAAGGGCAGGCTGAAAGAGATGGGGCTGTTCAGCCTGGAGAAGAGAAGGGTCTGGGGAGACTGAGACCAGAATGTCAGTATCTAAAGGAGAGCTACAGGAAAGAAGGGGACAGGCTCTTCCCGCAGGGACTGCTGTAATAGAACGAGGGGAAATGGTTTCAAACTTAAAGAGGGGAGATTTGGGTTGGATAAAAGGAAAAGGTCTTTTACAGCGAGGGTGGTGAGACACTGAAATAGGTTGCTCAGAAATGTGGTGGGTGCCCCATCCCTGGAGACTTTCAAAGTAAGGATGGATAAGGCCCTGGGCAACCTGATGTACGACATGGAATCAGTCTCTCTCCTTGTGACAGCAGCCATTACCAGCAGTGCTGCTGCCCTCTGTGCTGTGGGTCGCCCCATACAGTGCCCAGCAGCAGCAGGAGCTGCCCACGGTCCCCAGGCTGCAGGGATGGTTTGGCTCCCACAAAAAGCCACAGCTCACGCATTAATTGTGGTCATTATGCATTCTTTATGCCATCTTTTGGCTCGTTAGTGCATGAGCCCGTTTCAAATGAAATGCATCGTTAAGGCTGCACGGATAACATAGTTCAGAATCTCATTAAAGAAAAGATGATTACAGAAGTGGCCTGGCCTGACCGAATGTGTGCACTAAATTCATTCTGACTCTCAGTAAATATTCAGCATTATACATATCCATTATATCACTAAGTGTGCCGCTAGCAACAAGGCTTTTCTTTAAAATGATATATTGAGACAGAAGCAATATTTATTTAAATGCAAAAAGAGAGAAAACATTTTGGCCATTTACAAACAAGAGTGAATAAGAATCAGAACAGAAAAAAATTAGTTATCAGCCTCACAACATATACAGTGGGACACAAACGCCTAAAATTAAGTGAGATTAATCCTACCTCTAAAGTAAGAGTGAAAGATGGAGAAAAATGTCATAATGTGAACCTGCTTCCATTTAGAAGAAGAGTAAAAAAAATAGTTTTCTACCCACATTTTTGGAGGAAAAGGCTTGAAATTGCTGTCTAAGTGCTCCCAAAAATACCAAGAAAACAAAAAGTGGCAGAAAATCACTTCTTCCTCAACACTTATCATCTGAGACAGGTCGTGAGAGATGGAGCTGTGCAGCCTGCAGAAGAAAAGGCTCTGGGGGGGGCTGAGAGTGGTCTTTCACTGTCTAAAGGGGCTGTGAGAAAGAAGGGTACAGACACTTCTGTAGGGTCTGCTGTGATAGGGCAAAGAGAAACGGTTTCAAACAAAAAGAGTGGCACAGGTTGCCCAGAGGTGGTGGCGCCACATCCCTGCAGACAGCCAAGGCCAGGCTGGAGGGGCTGTGATGGAGCTGTGGGTGCCCTGCTCAGCGCAGGCGCTGCACTACATGACCCTTAGGGGTCCCTCCCAACTCAAACCATTCCATGATTCTACGAGAGAAATATCTTACGAGGTGCTCAGCAGCCTCTCCGCCTTCACACATGAAACGCTATTTGTCTGAAAATATGTATATTATTTTTCATCTCATCCTGCCCACCTTGAGCTGCTCCAGGTCGGGCCGCTCCGCGCTGACCACCGCCGCCAGCAGCTGCTCCTCGAGGCCGTCCCGTGTGACGGTGAAGTTGATGAGGGTGCACTGTGCCTGCAGCTCGGGCTGGAAGTGGGGGTTTGCCAGCTTCGTGTGCAGGATCAGACGGAAGGCAGGGTTGAATTCGCATTCCTTGTCCCCAATCTTAATGTACCTGAAATTGGAGCAAAAGGAGCATGGGTGCACATTCATTCCGGGACAAATGGTGGCATCAGCCAGTGGAATCCACCAAAAATGGACTTTACAATCTCCATACAGAAATCACTTTTAGAGCAAAATAATTTAAGATGGACACACTTGAAACACTTCTGATTTAAGCTAAAAACCCCAGAGCACCCCTCCTCAATTTTGGAGTGCATCTGAGAAAGCTCACAGTTTCCAGCCTTGGGATGGGCAGTTGAAACCAGGAGCTCTCCATGCTTTTAATGGAAGACTGTACTCTTCCCAAAGATGGAATATGCAGGAAAAGCCTCACAGCACAGAGATTTTGATTAGCTACAGCCACAACTGCCTGGTGTGCTGCTCAAACCAGGCTGCCTCTGGTCGCACTGAGCAGCAAGGCTGGGTACAGGGAGCAGCTCAGTACCATTCTTGGGAGGAAGCACCACTTGGGAGAGCTCAGCTATCTCCCATTCCATCCAGTACAGAATTCAGAGTGCTGGGAGGCTGAACTCCAGGACATGACTGCTCTGAACACAAATCTAATAACAGCCACAGGAACTAGAGGAAAAGGGGAACAGGAAATGCATGGGGGGACAGTGATACTTCCAGGGATGCAGATGGGCTGTAGTGGAAGCAGTGGTGTCACCACAGGAATTTGAATACGCTCTCCAGTCAAACATCAGTCCCCTCAGTCTCTCCTTGTCTACCCCTGTTGTTTTTACGGCTGGGAAACAGAGGAAGACAGAGAACACCCAGCACAAGCAGCTCTTGGCAGCACCCAGCACAGCCTCCACTTTTTGCCCTGGAGCCACCAGCATCTGTCTGTGGGGTCAGCCACAAAGGACTGGGACTGACACAGGTGCCGGAAAACAAAAAGCCCACAGTTAAATACAAAAACAGTCCCCACGGAACTGAAGGAAGATGAGATTCAGAGTCCAGTCAGATTTCTGTCGTTTCCTGCTGCAGTGTGAGGTACTGAGGCAGTGCCACCAAGAACCTCATTAGAATCACACATATATTCCTAATGTATACATCCGCAGCTGAAATCACAAAGGATGCACAGTGTTTGCTAAAATCCAAGGTTACCTTTTCTTCATAACAGCCATAGCTATTTTGGTCATCCAGCATCAGGACAGCCAATTACAGACACCAAGGTCACCCAACCCAGAGGAGGATCGCAGGTCTCACTTTCACGTGAGCTTTGAACGGTGCTGTCCAGCTAAATGAAAAATCCAGATTTATTTCATCCTATGAGTGAATGACCTGTGACTGCCTGATTTAAACACTCTTGGAGGGAAGGTGTTCGTGCTGCCATAGACAAGCATACTATATGAGGTCAGGAAAGGAGAGCACAGCAACACAAAGCACACTCACCAGGAAAAGGGTAGAAATGGAAGCACCCGGGCCACAGAGCCTTCCCAAAGCTCACCTTCCTTTCTTGATTGTTTCTCGCCCCAGTAACGGCCCCAGAACTGGATCCACGGACTCTCCCAGGTTTTCAACCAGAACCAGTTCTCCTGCAGCCAGGGCTCGTTCCATTGTGTCCAGATACCTGTGGAGGCAGCATTAGCACCCAGTACAGCAAGCCTGGGGCTGGCTGAAGTGCACTGCAGCAAGGAGGCCACCAGGGGACAGAGGGATGCTGCAGCTGCGATGCACTACATGCACGTGTCAGGAAATGGCAGAGAAGAAGAGGGGTTGGATGGTGACAGCATGCGATGCTGCAAGTGGCACTGTTCAGGAGGGAGAGAGGCAAGCAGTAACAGCTGTATCCTCTTTCCCAAGAAAAGATGGGTCGGATTGTGAGGTCTTTTTGCAAGTAGTTTGTTTTCCTGTAGAAGCCACTGGTGCAGTTAACCTTGCATAAAAGCAAGCAGAAGAGCAAGCTGCATCCTTGCTGTGCCCTGGGGGCAGGAATGAGTTTAGGACAGTGGCACTACCATTGAATTCTTCTTTCCTCACAAGGGAATTGGGCCCCTTTGCAATGTCTGACTCCCCTCTCAGGGTACCTGCCAGCTGTGTATGTGGTCAGGAGGGGAAAAAGAGATGCACAAATGTCTGCAATGGCAGCATATGAATGTTACAGGGTCTGTTCCTCCTGGAGATTTGTGCCTTCTCTGGCATCCTTACTTTTCCCCTTTGAGTAACTGCAAGGTATAGTGACCTGGTTGGCCAGGAAACAGAAGTTTGCTCTAATGAAAAATACCGCCGTTTCCAAATGTCTTCTCAGCCCACATGAGAGCAAATCTAATAAATTCTTGTTATTTTCTATGATAAAAGCAGAGACAGATCAATGCTCCAGTCGAGGCAAAGCCAAATACCCCCAAACAAGCACTAAGCTCTTGGGTCACTCTCAGCTACTGCCAGTGCAAAATAATGCATAAAGAGCCAAAAATCTCAGAGTTAGCATCCAAGCAGGGATCTGACTTCCCAGATGGGAATCCTCACTAGTGGGTACAAGTTCATATAGCAGGAAATGGTGATTTGACCAGAGACAAATGCCAGGAGTTAAAAAGCCTTCCCACAGAAGATGTGTCCAGAAGAAGGCAGGGGTGCTGTGAACGTCCCAGCTGGTGCCAACATGGAACAGAGTTAGCCCAGCGGGGTGGTGACCCTCACACCAGCTTCACCTTTGCCTTCTTCCAAATTGTAGGAAACTTCACTCATGGTGAAACCAAGTCAGGACACAACACGACATGAGCCTGAGGGTGATGGCATAGTCCTCTGCATCACCCAGCCTCCAGCACACTGCTCTTTGCAATCTCTGTTTCTGAGGAGTTCCTATGGTAACTTGGCCAAGCACCAAGCAGACCCTCTATTTAATGAGGAATCTCCATCATTTTGGTAATGAATAAGCAACAAATACTTTTGAGGGCTTCCCTTCAATGTAATGGGCTCAGATGGCTGCAGATAAACACACACCGCTCGTCAACCAGAAGGAGCAGGTAGCCATGAAGAGGCACTGTTATGTGACACAGCTGATGCTTACCCCTTCTGCCCAATTCGGATCACCCGCAGGTCTTCGCCATACTTCGCTTTGATCCATTTGATTCCCTGCAGCTGGGGATCCACCAGGAGGGGCCAACGCTCGCAGCTGGTGAGAATGGTGGCATTTTCCGTGGACATCCGATCGGCCGGCAGCCCCTCATTCTGCCAAGCTGCAACGTCAGCATCATCTGTCAGCATGGTCAGAGGGTCTAGGGATGGAGTTACAGGGATCGGCACCTGGGGGGAAGGAGAAATGTGTCAGCACAAGGCAGTGAGCACGGCTTAACACACACAGAGACGAGCGAGCGAAACAACTCAAGCAAATTTAGCTTAATTAAAAACTGAGAAGTTTTGTTTATCAGTGTTTTGCCATTCTACGGGGTAGTTTTGATCTAATATTAAGTGTTTTCCACTCCTGTTGCGAATGAATGTAAATTATGCATGGATCCCAGAGATTTTTGCCTGCTGAGTGCTGAGAGCCCTGAAAAGCTGCAGCCCACCCAGCCACCATCAGACCACACTGCTGTGTATCAGCACTCTGAGATGACAGCTTAGAAGAATATAATTAACACTCTCATCAGCCTGCTGTTGTGCTGCAAAATGGCATCTGCAGTTCCAGAAACACTTCTCTGACATGGGAGGCCGCTTCTGGGTGCGACAAGTAGAAAGTTATCTGTGCCAGTTATCTGCACATGAAGGGTCGTTAATTTCCAAATGGAAATAGAGCCAACTTATGTGAAATCTCTAAGCACCGAGTCAGGCCCTTTTTGGAACATTTCCTTTCTTAACCAAGCTTTTGGTTTAGTATTAAAGAACACAGGATGATTTGTTTTCCTCTCTCATCCTAGGGAACTTGCTCATTTTCTCAGCTTTTGATTTGGGCACCACTGCAGTTGTGACCTTACATAAAAGCCTCTTGGCATTTCACCAGGGTTTGTAACATCCAGTTAGGTAATGATGTGCAAAAGCTCAGTCTTGCAGGAGACCGAGCACATGTTAATTTATTGATGTATTAAGTACCTAGCAGGAAATATTGTGAAATATTACCAAGTCTGAAGCATGATGGCCATTTGCTCAGAACACCAAGACGTGGATGAAGCTCAGGAGCTGAGAGGCATGGCCAGCACGAATAGAGCTCATGTCTTGCATGAGGTACCACCTGGAGTCTCTCCAAGCCTACCAAAGTGCTGGCAGTGAGCTCTGTCTCTTTCAAGCAGTCTCTATGCCATGCTATCTCCTCTCTAGGCTGCCCCTGAATCCTGCACAAACTGACACTGGTCTCCATGTTTGGGATGCTGCTCTGTGGCTTCTCCACTGTCCATAGGGGAATGGAATCACCTGCATGGTGCAAGGAGACCACAATGTCTTCCCCAAAGAGGAAACAAGTGTGGCTATGACTTGATCCTCAGTGCAACTCGATGAGGCAGAGGGGTGCTACTTACTTGGAGGACGCCCCATGGACAACAATTCATGGCCATGTTATGCCCAGTGACAACTGCTTTTCAGAGGAAGCAGGGCTTACTTCTAACTGCTGCAAATATGGTTTCCAGACTTTATCCATGAGGTCTTGTCGGTATTTCTTGGTGAAGTACCCCAGGTAGGAGACAAACGCTGTAGTCAGCAGGACATCCCCACACAAAGTGCTCTGCTGCCGTCTGAAGTCCTTCACAGCTTCAGCCCATCTCACATTCTCAGAAGCCAGTCCTCCAACCTGCAATTTCCCAAATCAAATTCATTGTTACAATGTCTCTTTAGCAATACTTAAGGATTTGACTGTATCCACACATTGTCCCTGACCTCACATGTCATTTCCTAAAGTTTAAAACCAGCGCAGGAAATACCCAACAGTGACTTTGCTAAACTCTTCCCGCTCCGTGAAAAAGTCTGGTTCTGCACTTGAGTCCCAGCTGCCGCTCCAGATCTGTTCCAAATTCATAAAGGGAAGATCCATCACGCAGTGGATTGATCCTCACCCATTCCCAGCAGAATCCACATAAGGATTTCTATGGCAGCCCATCAACTGTCGATTGCTTAATTGCCTGGATGTCACAGATTCACCCCTCATTACACTCCCTCTCACTCAGAGACTCTCCTCCAACAGCCACAACCCTCAGCTATCACACACAACTCATGAGGATAGCAGGTGGCATTTCGCCTTCATCCCAACGCCCTTGGGTCTGCATCATCCTTTCCCACAAGGTCCAGCCCAGGAAACAGTCTTCATGAGCACCCAATGGATAAGCCTTCTTTTCAAAGGACAGATCTCCTTCTACCCTCATGGATATCACATAATGCTCTACCAGACAGCAGGATCCTCCAGGGGATGTGCTCTGCTTGGCTGGGCCGGACGCGTTCATCGCAGTGGGACTCAGCTCCTTCGGCCCCAAGCAGGTGACTCTACAAGACTCTACAAATCCTACCACCAGGTAAGAACTCCTGACACCATCACCCAGCCTCCCACAAACAGAGGAATAAGAACATTTTGAAACAGAGTTTCTATCTTTGTCTTAACGGCCACTGATGACTTTTTCCTTCATTACTAAGGTGCCATGGATGCCAACCAACCTTTTGGCACCTGCAGCATCTTGGAGCTCAGAGAACCACAGTTCAGCTATGCTTTCTGTAAAAAAAAAGTACATCCTTTTATGTGCTGCCTGACCTTTTCAACTGCTGAAATCTGCTCTCACAGTGGAAAAACACCGAACAATCACGCCCGCTTCACCTTCTCCGTACCACTCATGATTTCAAGCTCTTGATATCCCCTCTGCTGTCTGCTTTTGAGGTTGAAGAGCTTTAAGTCTATTCAATAATTCCTCAAACAGAAGCCTTTTGATTGCCCTTGCAATCTTTATCTTTACCGAATGATGTAATCTTTATCCTCCGGTTTTTTTGTTGTTACCTTCCCTGCACCATTTCCTATTCCCCACTTCATGCTTTGAGGTACAGCAGAGGGGCTGGAGGTGCAGCTTCATGCTCAGGATTTATTTGGAATGGATTTACATAGTTCAGATCGTGACTTTTTTGTTTTTTCCGTTTCGTTCTTTTCCTGATAATTGCTAACATCCAATTTCAGCTCGGGTTTTGGGTGTTATTTCTTTCCCCCATGGGAGCACAGAGCTCGCACGCTCACAGAACTCTGAGCTCCACTGTTTAATTCAATCACAGAACCACAAAATGGCCTGAGTTGAAATGGACCAAAATGATCATCTAGTCTCAACCCCCCTGCAATGTGCAAGGTCTCCAACCACAAATTCCTGAACTACAATAACCAGCTCAGCATCACTTTGCATTTATGTTCCCAGCACTTCACATCTCCATCACTGGGTATCATCTTTACAGTTCTTTGTACTTTTCACCACTACTGCATTCGTATTTTAGACAATCTGTGCAACCTGCTTAGACACCACCTTTTTCAGACTGTTCATGAATAATCTGACCAACAACAAGAACCAAAAGAAATCAGCAAAAATCCCTCTGGTGGTTTTCCTACCTTGACAAATCTCTAAGAATCCCATGAAAACCGCCAATCCAGCAGGAGCAGAAGGAGGCTGACCATTTCCTTTGACCCATTATTATATTTCAGAGCTATCCCTAAACCTGTTCCAGCTGAGCTCCCCTTTCATCAGCATGAACCACCATCCTGCTCACAAAGACCAGGCTTTCCACGCTGCCTTTCTCCATCTCGCACTGCTGGCCTTGCGCTCCCTAAGCCTTGAAAGAAAGTCTGCTCTTGATGCATTTGGGATCACAGCAGTCCTTCTCGGGACTACAACACTTGCAGGCCAAAGCCTCAACAAACAGTCTCAAGTGCTTTCCAACCTTACCATGTTACCACGTGCAGGCACATTTCTATAGATGAAGTACCCTCAGGTCCTTCCTCCAGTCTCCTCAAGGTAAGTTCTCACACAGCTCCCTTGGTTCTCCACCTCTAAGAAGAATTCTTTATCATCTGATCTTGCAAAACTCGTAGATTCTCTACCTACTCCTAATTATTTTCCTGAGGTGATTTTTTTACTGTCCTGGTTGCCTTCATTAAGTCTCGTAAATTTTAATATCTTTAAGAAATCTCAGGTGTCCTCTACATCAGATCCTAGAAGTCATTTGGATTCTTTTCATCTCATTTGATTACCTGTAGCTCTTTGGTAATGAGGGATAGTGAACAGTCATTCCCTATTCATCTTCTCAGTACCGTTCACAACGTTACTGGCTTCTGTCACATCCATCCCTACACCCTCTTTTTTCCAAAATGAAGAGTCCTAATCATTTCCTCCCCAACCATTTTGTAATGGAAATGACAATGCTACGTACTTCCCTGTACCCTCTCTAGGTTACCTGCAGCCTTTTGACAGGCCAGCCTGTTTGTGTTGAGCACGCAAGATGGAGGCACAGCACAGATTTGGATTGATAGAATCATTATTCGGCTTCTGTTTCCTAATTGTTCCCACCAATTCCTAACGCTCAGTTCGCCTTGCTGCCTCCAGACATGTGCTAGACTGCTGCTTCTGAGAACCCTCCACAAGAGCTCTTATGTGAGTGACAACAGTGCAATTAAGACCTATCAATGTAAATGCATGATTAGGGTTCATTTTCCCTGGATGCAATATTTTGCATTTGTCATCACTAAATCTCATCTGTCATGTTAGCACATCTTCACTTACAAACCTCACCATCAGCCTCCCCCTTTTCTGGTCCATAGGTCCCTAGACATTCCCTGGTCCCTTGGACCCTGCATCACCTATAGTTCCTGAGATGCCAAACTAAAATCAGGGCACCTTAAAAGTGTGTCTTGTCTTCACTCATTGGTACATTTTTCAATCCAAAGCAACCACTGCCTGTGTAAACTTAGATTTCTTCTTCGTACTACCTCAAATACATTTGTTTCAAGTCTAGGAGGATAATTCTTGTCCTGTCACATAGATGACACATTGTAGATGTCAAATGAAACACACATCAGCAAGAGCTGTCAGGATCTATTCCAAGATCAAAGCCAGAAATGAGAGAGAAGGTATGCATTGCCCAACAGTAACCTGGGATCCAAATTCCTCACATGCACTGCAAAACAGATCCATTTTTGACAGCTGCAGTAGCAAGCTGTGCTTTCTAACCAGGTCTTTAAAAACAGTTACTGGCATTGGCTCTGACACGACCTGCTCTCCTGCACTGGCAGCTGTGCTCAGCACTCCCTTGCTGACCTCTGCTCCCGCCGCTCCCCAGCAGGCAGCCACTGCTTGGAGGGACCCAGGGAGCCTCTGCAGAATGCACTGCCCTTGGGCCTCACACACCACCATGGAGGCTGTGAAGTCCTTCTAGCTTTTCTGGCCTGGTTGCATTGGGTAAAGAGATGGAGGGAGAGGCAGAAAGATCATTTACGAGCTTTATTTGCAGCATTAGGAGAGCATGACTCAAAGCTCTTTCCCAATCTTTGTATTTAGAGACACTCCAGCATCAGACTCTGAATGGGACAGATACCTGTTTCAATTCCCTTGTTTGCAGCTGTACTTGTTTCTAGACTGCACTCTTTGGAGCAGCAGCAGAGCCTCCACAGGGTTTGTGTACATATTCATCCCCTGGCAAAGCCATAATGCAAACAGACCCAACTCATCTTTCTTTGCTTTACAGAAGCCTAGGGTTCACACTGGCCTCCTTCAGACTCAGTCTCCTATCTGTTCTCAGCATTTGTAACTGTCACACTGAAATATTCACCCAGCACAGCGAACAGAACAGAACAGAACAGAACAGCAAACTCGCTGCCTTCTCCTGGGCATCATCTTCCTCTGCAGCAAAGACTGCACCGCTCACACAATGCTCCAGTTTCATATGATGCTAGAGGCAGGAACAGAGATTTGCTTCTGCCTGGCTGTGCTTTCCCTAAGGAGGAAAGGAAAAGTGATTTTCAACCTGATGCTGCGGGAGGGACAGGCACCCTGGCACAGGCTGGGAATGATGCCATTAGCAGACTATGGAGAAAATGAAGTTACTCAGCTCATCTCAGTTATACGTGCAGTTGGAAGAAGGTCTCCACATTCCCAAAAGCGGAGCAAAGCCACTTTCCAAGTTCATTTCCCTGGCCATCATCTCTGCAGGCACAGGAGGATTTTGACAGATCATGGTCCCTGCTACGGCAATGTACAGCATTTGAGTAGAAGTCCAAATTTAATCTAAATGAAAATGGCTTAGGAACATCAGCAGGGACTGGTAGGGCTGAAAAATAATGATCACAATTAAAAGCAGAAAGCCTGAAGCCCAGCAGTGTCCTTTATCTGCCCCAAAATAGCAACACCCTCTTCTACTGTGATGCTCACATACACATGTGAAAGCATCCTCATTTCTCCTGTTAGTATTTTGTTTGCTTCTCTAGGATGATCTTCAAGGAAAGACACAGAGCTCCATCACAGAAACACTTTCCTTTTGTAAGAGCCTGATGGAACCATAGGAAGGACCCACGTTCCCACCTGGGAAGCAGATGGGCTGCACAGCGCTTCTGTTTGTTCACACAACACCAAAGGGAAACAGGGCTTACTTGCAAACCACCTCTGAATTGCTGTAACAGCTTCACTGCAACCGTGCTTTTCACAAAGGTCTGGCAGCAAAAGGGCTCTTTCCAAAATCAGCCACCAGAGCACTTGGAGAGGAAAGCAGAGAGACTTTGAAGAGAAAGCAATTGAACTGTTACACAAAATGAATCGTCAGCCGTGTACCCAAACAAAGGGGAGCCGTGTTGAGTCACTCACCAACAAAGGATGGAGTCCAGGACCAGCAGATCATTTGACCCAGCTCTGCTTATGTGCAGGTGCTGCCCGTGAGCCTGTGAGGAGTCCCAGCTAATTAGTGAGCTAATGAACGTGCTCAAATGCAAATGTATTCCTACAGCTGTTACTTGTCTGAGACTACACAGCCCACAACACAAACCCAGTGCTAGCAGACCAGGAACAGGCAGACATCAATACAAAAACCTCAACCTCAACCAAAGGAAGGTTTTCTAAACGTATGCCAATGTCTTGTCTTGATTTCAGGTCGGGACACACTCTTTTAGAGGAAATTGCTAAAGCATAAAACCATGGAACCACACATCTCTCCAGTGACAATACATCTCGTTATAGCAGTTGCTCATTCTGTTATTCAAGGACAACTTTGCAAACATAGCTAAGCCCTCAAAAAGAAGCACAGTTTTCCCTCATCGCCACACTGCAGTTGTACCTCAATGAAGATATCATGTTTTAAGCCAAAAATTCACATGCTAAGCATGGATGCACCCATAAGAAATCAGGCTGTTTGTTACAGTGCTACTAATGGAGGTGCAATTAAGCCACATTCAGTGTAAAACAAAATATATTTCTATGAAAAGAACTGAAACCACTATTTCTGTTTCTCTTCCTCAAAACACTTTCTTCTTGTACCTTGTATTTACTGACTCCGACATGACTCAGAGCCATGATCCATCTCTGCATCACATTAAACAGGATTTCGTTAGGCTGTGGAAAGACACAGGGAAATACTCATCCTGCAAAATCCCTCCAGAAATAGAAGCAGCTCTTTCGAACAAAAAAGCCACTTTCCTGTTTTAATTAAAGGTTTTGAAAGCATTCAGCGAGATTTAACCTGAAGAACATGAAAGCATAAAACTCCTTCTGTGGCTGCATGAAAGAGATCTCCATCAGCACAGGAAGGGACTTATCTGCTGTTTGCTTTGACCCCTCTATCTAAGCACATCACAGCCCTGACTGCAAAGCAGTGCCTGTGCCACAGCAGCGCTGTGTGCCCGCTTCCCATGGAGGCACATGCAGATTAAAGAACAAAGCGTGTTTGTTTGTTTGCTCTTTGTTTTTCACGTTTACCACTACCAAAGTGTGCAGATGGGGGAGCTGTGCAGTCTTCTGAGAGCATTCAAGTGCCTGTGGAAACTCACCTGAAATTCAGGCTAAGGCAATTTGCTGAAGGTCACCTAAGAAGGTGTGAGAGCAGCAAGCAGAATCCAGCACAGTGCAATGCTTAAACCATTTGCCTCTATTCCTCTTTCTCACCGCAGTGGGATAGAGGACCATTTATATACAAAGCATTGACCAGCCACAGGCTGGTAGAACAAGCAGAGACATCTGCATCCAGCAGCACTTCTAGAAATACTTTTGTATTCTAAGCTGCCACTGGCCTCACCAGCAGCAGCTGCTCCTACAAGAGACTGAGAGCAACTTGCAGCCCTGAACACGTGCAGGGATGCTCTCTTGAGGACATGGGCCCAGACTCTCTCAGGAGAGTGGTTTGAATGCAGCATCTCCTCTGCTCTGGGCAGGGAGCATCCTCTCCTTCAGTATCCTCACAAGGACTGGGCTGTCAGGACAGGGCCAAACATTTCATGGACCACAACCACCTCTGGCACTGCAGCTCCAGCCCCTCTGCCTGTGGGACCACCTCCTGAAGACCCATCTCCGTGCACCACACAGCCAGAATAGAACCTAAAATGCAAAGCATGAGGGAGCACAAAGCTGGGGCTCCAGCCAGCAGCAGAGTAGGAGCAGAAGCCGTTATCTTGTATCTTGAGGCAGTGACAAGGGCATCGCCCAGCACAGGACTGGAGGCTGCACACAGTGAAGATACAACAGCCGGTGATGCACCCTGATGGACTGATAACAGGGACATGCACTGCTTTTTCAGAGCTTTTCACCACTATCTTTTTGTCACTTCAAAACCTGCAAAGCTTCTCCTAAACTGCCACTTTTCTTTTTACCATATATCTCTGTGCTGCACAGTTTTGGTCCCATTAATACTTGATCACGCAATTAAATCACAAAAAGGACACGAGAACAGCGAAGAGTGCACAGCAGCTCTTTAAGCACACGCACTGCCTACTCCAATCTATGAAAACAGCCAATGCAAATTCCTTTTCATTACTGAAAACTTGCTGCAGCGCAGGAAATGTGACGCATTCCATAAAGATTAGAGGCTGTGAAGCACTGCGCGCACGGCCGGCATCTCAGCAGCACCTGACGTCTCCCATTGATGCCGCTGCCAACTCCCATCTGCTGCCACTCACCAGCCAGTTTGCAAGAGTGATGGTACATGCTGTAGCTTCAGCTTCTTGCTGACACTTGAGTTTGTCAGAAGTGGCCTTCTCAAACTTGGCTGTCAGCTTTCCCAGGTTCTCGTTGAGGCGCTGCATAGGAAAAAAGGGGAAAAATAACAGCAACCTTAAGGAAACTCCTACTGCAGCCTGCAGGCAGGGAGAACCACACTCCACCACACTCCATCACACTGCACACAGCCTGGCTGGCACCTGGGATGAAGCACAGAGCACTGGTGAGCTCTGCAGCTTCAACAGCTGCTCCCCACTGCTTTGTCATCTGCACAGGGCAGAGACAACACAAAAAGGCATTCATCCACTGGCTCTGCCCTGGTGTCAATGTGCACTGGGAAAGATAGGCCAATTGGTGCCGATGGCCAACACTACAGGTGAGAAACAAGTAATGCAGATGAGAAAAGAGAATTCTGTGGTTCCCGATGCTGCAGCCACTTCGGTTGCAGACCAAGGTTCTGCTGGCCTCAAGTTGTTGCTCCAAACCCTCGGGGGCTCCTCGAAGAGCTGGAGGTGTGCTGGAGCCATCTCCAAGCTGCATCTGCTGCACGGCGTGCCCTGCACGCGTTACCTGGGACCAGCACGTGTTTGGGTGGGCTGCAAAGCACTTCAGGGCTGGGATGGGGCACAAAGAGCCCAAACCACCTGAAATACCCCCTTGCCACTAAAGAAGGGCCTTCGGCTTGGACAGCACTGCTTACACTTCAGTCTCAAACAAGTCAGCAGCTCACAAAAGGACTGGGAGCCTCTGGCTTCTGATAAGAGAAGCAGAAGCAATAATTGATCTTATCTGCACCCAGTGCAAAATGCTTAAGGCTAACTGCCTGTAAATCACTTGAACACTCCTTGAGTTATGCACTAGAAACAAACTTGAAAATGAAAAAGGATTATCTGGGGAATATCTGTAGCTCTCCAGTATCTTGGAAAATACAGAGTGGTCTTTTCTCTGCCTTGGAATTAATAACACAAAAAGTTTATATCTCTGCATGCATATAAATGTATGTGCATTTATATATATATTCACATACACATAAAACCCTATTACAGATGCATGATCTGATAAAAGAACATCTAGGAGCCACAAGGAACCAATCACTCTGCAATGGCCCACCAGGCACAGCACAGTAACACCAACGTGTGCGCCAGCAGAGGACCACAAAACCCCAGAGAGAGCCATCCTGCACACCATAATACTGCCTCTTTAAAAAAAATGAAGTAGTAATAATAGCTAGCATTAAGGATTTGGGAATAGACTGAATGATGGAACAAAAGTTCCGTAGCACCTTACTTCACAGCTGAGATGGGAAAAGGAGACCTCTAAAAACCCACCTCTGACTGGGTGCTGTATGTGTATCTGCAGCAGGAGGAGGCTGCTGGAGTGCTCTGCAGAATTTTTTTAAATACTTCTAATTAAAAGTGCAGCAAACACTTCAATAATAAGCAGCCCTAGGAGGCAGCAAGAGAGTTGGATACTTCTTACAATGAAGATGTGCTGGGGAAGAGGTGTGTATGACGCTGTGCTGCCCCAGGGGCACATCCCAAGCTGACATAACTTATAGAAAGAAATTTGGCAGCCCTGCTGACAACGCACTTTGGTTTTGAAAGGGGATTCCTGCTGTCAGTACAAAGGCACAGCCAGGGAGGACCCACCCATCACCAAGAGGGATCCCAGATCCACAGCACTTTGGAAAGGCAGGTTCTACAGTGTGCCCCTGTGCCTGCTTCCACACGTTGCTACAAGCAGGCACTGGCCAGGGATGTGGATAGCAAAACAGGTTTTTGGAGCAGCTGCTCTCTGTAGAACCCACTTACAATCACACAGTGATTTCACCTATTCAGTGATGGCTTTCTATTCTTAAGCTGAGGATGATGCAAAGACTGCTGGCTGGAACAAATGAGCAGACTCAGCTGGAAGAGTCTTCATCCTGCAGAGCATCTGCTGGCCAGAGCCAGCTGCCAGCCCTGCTCCCTGCCCCTGCACAGCACACCAGACCTCTCACTGCTCCGAGATAATGAGTTTTCTGAGGACGTGTAAGTAGAGGCAAATCACATCTTAAAAGTTAGATAGGAATAATAAGAATTAATAACTAGCCATCCTATTAAGGCACAAGCAGGAGTGGAGCCTGGGGATGAAATGCAAAAAGCAGCAATAAAAGAGAGATAAAAGCCCTACAACCTGCTCAACCCTCAGATCCACCCATTTAAAAATACATGAGGGAGGAGAAGCAGCTTTCCCCAAAGCAGAGGATTGCTCCTCAAAGCAGTGATGGGTCCCTGGCACAGGCGAGCCCACGGCACGGCTTGCTGCGCTCTTCCATACTTACTGCAATTTTGGCCTTGATGCTGGCCAGCCTGTCCTGGGCGGCCGCCAGCTCAGCGTTGGCTCTGCTCAGGGCCTGCCTCTTGGGCTCCACGTCGCAGAACACCTCGTGGAAGCGCACGATATTCACCACCCACGAGCAGAGGCCGGCTGCCGCGTAGGACTTGGTGGTAACGAATTCAGGTTTGAACTCAGGATCCTCTAAATACGGCTGGAGGGCTTTGAGGCAGTTCTCGTGGATGTTCTCCTTGTCGAACTTGATCAAGGAGTCCAGGAACCCATCCACCCTGGCCATGGTGGCTCTCGCTGCCTTCCAGCTCCTGTCCTTGGGAATCTTTCCTCCCGGGGCCGTCAGCACCATCACGGCAGCAGTGACATTGCTGACGGCTGGAGGTGGCGACCCGAAGGATTTCAGTTCTGTCAGGTTCTTCTGAAAGGGAAAACGAAGTCGTTAGGCAAAAACAAATGAGTTTTCTGTTTGTTTCACTGCTAATATACTCAGGCACCTAAGATACTGACCTGATAAATGGGCTTTGCTCCACCTGAAAGTTACTGCCTCTCAATAACCACTGTGCATGTTTATGGCATGTGCTCCACTCCCACACTCAGCTCCTGGCTTCCCACCCAGGACCAGCACAGCACACTCTCCCTCCCCACACACTCAACCCTTCCCTGAGCCCAGGGCTCTGCAGAAAGGGGCTTTGTGAACTCCTGATAGAATGGGATAAGGCCAAGTGAAACCTTTCCAGATAACAACTTCTATATAGCAGTCTCCAGTCCCTCTAAGACTGCCTTGCAGGGCAGCTCATGCTCCCTTGATGCTCAGCTTCTCCCCATGCCAGAGACACTCACATATTACGGTTTGCATGCATCTGTATCTCCATCACACAGCCCCAGTCCAGGCACTTCAACCAATGCTCTTTAGCAGAGCAGTCCCTGCAGGAGAGAGCTGCTTGGCTCTCAGAAGGGACAGGCTGATTCCTGGAGGCATGCTTGACCTTCCCTGCTGCCAAGCCAGGCAGTTTCACAGAATCACAGAATCACAGAATCACCTGTGCATCCTTAACAGCAGGCAGGTCAAATCTTGACCTAAGCACAAAACCCTGCTAACACTTAAAACCTCTCTCTATGCACACACAAATCAGCTTTTGCATGGAAAAAACCAGCACAGGTGAATTTGCTGTTCTCAGATCCCAGGCTGCAGCCGAAACAAGGACAAGGGCTAGAATCAATACCCGTTTAAGAAAAACCTGTGAATTTCTGCAGTTCCTGTTTAAACCAGCTCTTAATAACTTCTAATCTGCATTCTCTGATGTTCTGCTTCCACCAGTTTGTCTACTGAAGCAAGTTTGGTACCTCTGAGCATTTGTTTTCGGGAGAAAGGTGTCAGCTACAAAGCTGTCACCAAGCGCGCTGCCTCTGCTTGCTGCTAGCTTTTGTTAATAATCAAGCTGACAGAGACAGACCCTTGGGAGCTGCGTGCACTTGTGGTATAAAACGTCTCTAATTAACGTGCTTAGTGATATGGAGCTGACTGTGGGCACAGAGAACGCCACAAAAAGCTCTCCTCTATCCCAAATCCCTGCTTGGCTGGATACAGGCAGCGCTCTGGTGCTTGGGGTGGCAAGGATGGCTTTGACATCAATCCCTGTTCAAACTCTGTCTCCCTGGTAATGGGATGCTGAGCCGGTACTGCTGCTTTTTTTACCGAGAAGTGAGCACTTCCACAGCAGGACAACTCAATACATTGCTCTGAATTCTTCCTCCATGCATTCGCACACCTGCAGGATGGGAATTGGAGTGAGGATGCTTGCACCAAGCGCTGCCTGCCTCAGAAACACTGACCACTGTGGCATCCCTGGATGTCTTTCGACCATCCTGGGGGATACTCCTTGCACACAACTTGGAGGAGAGTCACTGCTATTGATACTGTCACTGTCTTTGGCTCATTGTCATCCCTGCAAACACTGGGCAGCACTGGCCGAGCACCCCTCCAAGCTGCCCACCCATCTCTGCAGCACGGCCGCTGCCTCCTCGTGGAGAGCTGCACTGTGCCTAACAGAGACCCACGGGGGGGAAGGCAGTCCTGAGGTGGGTATGCCATCATCACCCCAAAACAGGAGAGGGGGCTGCACAGACCCGTGAAGTCCCGTGTCCTGTGTTCCAGGGCCTACAGGATGTGGGTGCTGAGAAAGAGCCCAGGCATGCCCATGGCACAAGCAAACAGCACTACGAGAGGCAAAACGGCTTTTTTCTTTCCTCTACAACCTGTTTTCCCATGTTTTCAAACACAGTATCATGTATGGATGTGCATTTCTGATTTTGCAGGTGCTCTCTCTGCTGGGCCTACAATAACCTCTACATGGCATTCATCATGGTCCATGTGATAAATATCTTAATTGCTATTTACATACACAAGTCACTTTCATAGCCCAGTGGGTAGAACATGGGACTGTTAATCCCAGGGTCGTGGGTTTGAGCCCCATGTTGGGTTCCGGACTGTTGTGGTGGTTGCTCAGGACAGGAGAGGCAGCATGGAAGCATGCAAGTCAGAACTTTTTATTTATGCATACAGATAGAGAGACCTTAAATTGCCTCGCACTTTGCCTCAGTCACACTGCCACCAGACCCTGCAGGAGCTGTAACCACTAAACTGCAGGGATGTATGAGAGGCTGCAGCAGCTTCCGTTGGAACAAACCTGCAGTTGCTTCTTGGCTTAGAGAGCTCTGCTAATGCTGCTTGCAGGTGTCTAGAAAAAAAACAGGCAAACCCAATATGAAAGCTGAAGGATGCAGACACGGCCCCTGTATTCCAGCAGTGAAAGTCACAACATCCCCGCTGCAAAGCCACACAGAAGCAGAAAGGCTGCAGATGATCACCTGGTCCAACCATCACACAAAAGCTTAGCAGAGGATGGTTTCGATCCATCGACCTCTGGGTTATGGGCCCAGCACGCTTCCGCTGCGCCACTCTGCTCCACCTCTGGGGAGACATCATCGCTTTGGAAACCCATTCCTGGTGACTCATTTTTTCCTCTAAAGCAGAGCTATGACTTGAGGCATGACTGAGCCATTCTGATCTGGCAAATAACTCTGAGTTTCTGGCTGCACCTGGTGCACAGCCATTTCTTTGCCTGCTGAGCAGCAGGAGCTTGCTGCTCCAGGTGCTGCTTTCACTGCAGCCAGGAGACCAACGGCAAGAGTGTGTTGCTGGGGTACGCCTCAGTGCAGGGCTGCAAAATAGGAACTTCCAGACCACTCTAATTGTAAAAATCTTCTCAAAGTAAATCCTTCCTTAAATCAATCGCTTTGGAACATCTCTGACTGCAGGAGGCCATCTCCCGGTTACTGATTTCCCCGGTGGCTTCACCCTTTCAAGTGGTCCTGTCTGCAGGAACACACGGCCCCACCAAGAGTCGTTTCACCCAAAGACTGCTTGGTTACAGCTCTCTCTGGATAAACCCAGCAGAGACCCAGTGAGGCTTCAGCACCAGCCCTTTTTGTATCAAGCAGGAAGCCAAGCCATGAGTGCAACTCCAGGGCCATGCAGCTGTGCTCAGCAAGGCCTGAGAAACGCCTTAGGTGAACAGAGGGCAGGAGGAATCCTGTCCCACACCTGCAGTCAGGTGGAAAAGACCAGGCCAGCCCCTAAGCTCACACTGTTTTGTCCATACGACAGGGAGATATGAGCCCTCCCATCACAAGCTGCTTTCCAAAGTTGGGCCACGTGGGGACTCAGAGGATGCCCACGTTCACCACCAGTGTGAACACCAACCTGTGGCGCTGGCCTGACAGCTGCTTGTGCAAAGCCATCAGTCCCCGCTACACAGCTGTGTGCTGGGGAAAAGGCTCCAAGCAGATGGACATCAAGTCTGCCTCGGTGCTGTGAGTGGCACCCAGCTCCCACTGGGCTGATTGCGTGCTCACGTAACGTAGTACGTGTCACGTAGTAACACCCAGAGCAAACACTGCTTTTGCTCTCTCTCTCAAAACATTACAGATTCTGCAACGGTTATGAAGCCGGGCTTATAGCCTCTTCTCTGGGGCCTGATAGGGACAGCAGAACAATTTCCCTTCCTCATGGGTCGGGAAGATGAGCAGTGGAGTCAGCTAGTGGAGAAAAGCTGCATACAAGGAACCCACCCCCAGGTCCTCCTGCCCCTCTATGGCCATGGCTGAAGGCCAACTGGAGCTGCCTCTGGATCAAGTATACACAACCCAGGAAGGAAGTGAAAGCAGGATCAACACAACACCCCAAAACCAGTGACAGACCCCTACCGCAGAGATGCCAGCTTTCTATGGGAGTCCCAGCCTTACCTTGTTGAGGGTGTTCAGAGCAGCCTGAGCAGCTGCCAAGGCAGGCTCAGCTTTGGCCAAGTCTTCCTCACAGTCCTTCTGTCTCTGCTGGACCTCCTGGGTGATGAGTGCCACTTTCTGTTCCTCTTCATCTGCAGCTGCCTTCTCCCTGCTCACTTTCTCCGTCTCCACACCCACCACCTGAATCAGCTTGTCGGCATCCTCATTCTTCTGCTTCAGTTCCGCTTCCTGGGCTGCCAGCTTGGCCTTCAGGTCATCCACCTGGGGGAAAGAAGTACATATGGGTGTACAGCTGCTCAGCACCCTGCTTCCCCCACTCTGTCCCACTTGAGGGGGCCCAGCAATAGCTAACAGTATGGAGGGGCCATGTATAAAGCAAGCAATGCCCTGGGAGTTCAGAAAAGCACTACTGTTTGTCAGCAGGACACTGCAGTTCTGCTTCACTCCTGGTTTCTCATGTAGGGGATGGAGAACCCATGTGCATGGTGTACAGGCCACAGCAGACTGCTAGCAGGAACCCTGTAGGGAAGGAATCAGAACCAGAAGGATTTACTGCTAAGGATGTTGTCCCAGCCCTGCTCACTGCCTCTGCTGGGGAACTGGCTAGAGGCAAATGTTGCTTTGAGGAGGATTCACTAGGAAGCAAGCAAAAGCCCTCATATTGGGCATATTCCTCTTCTTGGGATTATTTTTTCACAACACAGAAGCTTCACCAGATCACTGCAGCTACTCTTATTATAAAGCTTCCATCCACCTATCAATGCAACAGCCATTGTTAGATTGTATTCTGGTGGATGAAAACCTTGATATGAGCCAACAGAATGCACGTGCAAATCAGAAGGCCAACAGCACCCTGGGCTGCATCAGCAGAGGGCCGGCAGTAGGCAGGGAGAGGACTGTCCCCCTCTGATCTGCTCTCATGAGGCCCCATCTAGAGCACTGTGTCCAGACCTGGGGCCTCCAGCACAAGAAAGATGAGGAGCTGTTGGAGGGCATGCAGAGAAGGGTCACAAAGAATGCTCAGAGGGCTGGAGCACCTCTCTTATTAAGAAAGGCTGAGGGAGCTGAGGATGTTCAGCCTGGAGAAGGCTCTGGGAAGACCTGACTGCAGCGTTTCAGTACCTCGAGGAACCTACAGGAAAACTGGGGAGGGACTCTGTCAGTGAGTGTGGTGACAGGACAAAGGGTAACAGCTTTAAACTAGAAAAGAGAAGATTTAGGTTCAGTGTTAGGTGGAAATCCTCTACCCAGAGCTGGTGAGACCCTGGCATTGCTGCCCGGAGAAGTGTGGGTGCTCTGAGGACCCACACACCAGCAGCAGCTGAGCCCTGCAGGGCAGGAGCCCTCCAAGCAATGGCTGCAGCACCTGCACAGCCGGGAGCTCGGGCCGGCTCTCACTCGAGGACAGAAGATTTCTTTCTAAAAGCCGTTTTGATGACTTTACACAGCCTCTGTGCAGACTGCAGAGTCGTTTGCTGTCCTGCTGTTGAGCTCATAAAGGATTGTTAATAGCTCCTGGGGTACAGCATTGCCATGTAAAAACTCTCACCATGAGGGAAGTCAGATGCTTGTTTTTGTTCACAATTCTGCTTTTATGCATGAACAGAGAGAGCCTCATTTGGAACACACACAAACTGAAGCTATTGACGTTTGTCATCAGCTTCAAGTGGAGATGGTTTCTTAGGAATCTCACTGCACTCCTGCACTGCACACTTCATTTTCCACCTCCTGCTGCACAGGGCTACAGCACTGCTTTAACCAGCACAAAGATGTGCCCATAAATCCCAGCAGCTCCAGACACATGGGAGCACGTAATCCCCTCAGTCAGCAACCAGAGAGCAACCTCTCGTGCAGCTCTGTGTCTTCTGAGATTGCAGGAAATTGAAGTGGGAGGCTTTGCTGATTGCAGATCGGCCTTGTGACCTGCCCCAAATCCGTGCTCACGTGCTGGACGCACACCCAGCCAGGAGCTCTATGGCTTTACACGACCACAACAAGGCAAACAAGGGATTATAACCCACTAGCTCTCCACAGCTCTACAAAAGGAGCAGATGTATACTCAGCCCTCAGCACTGACTGTGAGAACAGACAATGCCCTGACACAACCTGCTTTCAGCCAAGAACATATTGTCAGGATTAAAGAAAAAGAAAATAATCAGGAAAATCAATTAGAGCTCTTCTTGAAAGAATTCCTAATATCTCAATTCAGAGAAATATGTGCTACCAAGTCACCTGTCCAACTGGTTTGGATCATGTGTTAAGCCCCCAGCAGAAACAGTGCAGGTTGGGGTGCCGTGCGGATCCTGGCACTTTGCTGGACTCTCTGCCAGCAGAGCTCAGCATGCTGGGGGGTGGTGGTGGCTTGCAGCCTTCCTTACCTCCAGCAGGGCTTGGGAGCACACTAGAAAACCATCACATTTTCTCAATGACAATAAAGCTCAAATGCAGCTGAGCAAGGGCAATTTAAGAGCGTTTGCCCAGCAGATAGAAAGAACGAGCAGCAATGCCTACGTAACCAAACTCACTGTCTTCAGTGATTTCCTGGGGATGGTGTTAGGAATGCAAACTGATGACCTTACTCCTCCAGCTTCACCCTTTCAGCACAGCAAACAGTTTCTCTCAATACCACGCTTGGATCCAGAGCAATAACAGTCTGTCACATCCATTTCTCCGTCCTACACATCACAGAGATCACAGAATGTTTTCACAGAATCACAGAATTGTAGGGGTTGGAAGGGACCTCCAGAGATCATCGAGTCCAACCCCCTGCCAAAGCAGGTTCCCTACAGCAGCTCGCACAGGTCGGCATCCAGGCAGGTCTTGAACATCTCCAGAGCAGGAGACTCCACCACCTCCCTGGGCAGCCTGTTCCAGTGCTCCTCACCTCACTGTAAAGAAGTTCCTTCGCACATTGGTGCAGAACTTCCTATGCTGCAGTTTCCAGCCGTTTCCCCTTGTCCTGTCTCCACTCACCACTGAAAACAGTCTGGCCTCGCCATTCTGCCCCCCACACCTCAGATATTTATAGACCTGGATCAGGTCCCCTCTCAGTCTTACCTTCTTGAGGCTGAACAGACCCAGATCACTCAGCCTTTCCTCATAGCAGAGATGCTCCAGGCCCTTCACCATCTTCGTGGCCCTCCGCTGGACTCTTTCCAAGAGATCCCTGTCCTTTCTGTACTGGGGAGCCCAGAACTGGACGCAGTGCTCCAGATGAGGTCTTACCAGGGCAGAGCAGAGGGGGAGGATCACCTCCCTCGACCTGCTGGCCACGCTCTTTTTAATGCACCCCAGGATGCCGTTGGCCCTCTTGGCCACAAGAGCACACTGCTGGCTCATGGCAACCTGTCATCCACCAGGACACCCAGGTCCCTTTCCGCAGGGCTCCCCTCCAGCAGCTCATCCCCCAACCTGTACTGGTGCATGGAATTATTCCTCCCCAGATGCAAGACTCTACACTTGCTTTTGTTAAACCTCATCCGGTTTTTTTCTGCCCAGCTCTCCAGCCTGTCCAGGTCTTGCTGAATGGCAGCACGGCTTTCAGGCTGTCAGCCAATCCTCCCAACTTCGTATCATCAGCAAACTTGCTGAGGGTGGCCATTATCCCCTCATCAAGGTCATTGATGAAGATGTTGAACAGGACCGGACCCAGCACAGACTCCTGAGGAACACCGCTAATTACAGGCCTCCAACCAGACTCTGCACCACCAACAACGACCCTCTGTGCTCTGCCAGTCAGCCAGTTCTCAACCCACCTCACTGTCCACTCATCTATCCCACACTTCCTCAGTTTTGTTATAAGGATGTCGTGGGGGACAGGATCATAAAGCCTTACTGAAATCAAGGTAGACTACATCAACTGCTCTCCTCCCATCCACCCAGCCAGAGACAACATCACAGAAGGCCACCAGGTTGGTCAAGCACGACCTCCCCCTGGTGAACCCATGCTGACTGCTCCTGATAACCTTCTCTTCTTCCAGTTGTCTGGAGATGACATCCAGTACAAGCTGTTCCATCACCTTCCCAGGGACAGAGGTGAGGCTGACTGGCCTATAATTGCCTGGGTCTTCCTTCTTGCCCTTTTTGAAGACCGGGGTGACGTTGGCTATCTTCCAGTCTTCAGGCACCTCCCCCGTCCTCCAAGACTTCTCAAAGATGACAGAAAGCGGTTCAGCAATCACCTCTGCCAGCTCCCTCAGCACCCGTGGATGCATCCCATCAGGTCCCATGGATTTGTGAACATTGGTGTTGCCTAGGCGCTCCTGAACCACCTCTTCCCTGACTGCAGGGAGGTCTTCCATTCCCCAGATCCTCTCACTAACCTCCAGGGTCTCGGATTTCTGAGGGGGAGCTTTTTCACTGAAGACAGAAGTAAAGAAGGCATTCAGTATCTCTGCCTTCTCAGCATCCCCCGTTACCAGAACATCCCCCTCACTTAGCAGGGGAGCAACATTCTCTCTAGTCTTCCAGTTTTGAGTTGGAAGGGACTCTTAAAGGTCATCAAAAACTTCTGAGGAGACCCAGGTCTACTGGGAGACATCACACCACTGCCTTTGGGAAGGCACAGGGACAGCAGAACCCATAGACATGATCCCATGAATGGCAAGCAGAGCCATCCCCTACAGAGTGCTGCTAGAAATAAAAGCATGAAAGGCTCTCCTCTGTCTATAGATCTCATGTTAACAGAAGGCCCCACACTTCCTTCCTTTCATGCCAAGAAGGACCTTCCACTCTAAAAGTTTGTGCACATAGCTAGGCTTTGCTTTTTTGCTATGTTTTGCTATTGCATTTCCAAATCTAGAGGCAGACCACTACTAACATCTGTTATCCAGGGGTGTGCAGGAAGCCTTCCCAGCATAGCTCCCATCTGCCCTCCCACAGCCCAGGACTTCTCCAGCAGTCACGGTCTCCCTTCTTCCACTGGTAACCTCATACCCCTAATGCACATCCGCCCAAAAAATACATAAGTATTGTTAACCATTCAGATTGGCAGAGCCAACTGCAATCCTCCGAGCTTCTTTCTTAGTTGCATTTCCCTGGTCGTTCCTGGGTGAGCTCCACAGTGCTCCTGCTTGGGGCTACAAACAACAACCCAAAATGCAACATGATGCACAAAACAGCACGATGCAAACAGAGACGAGCACAGAAGATATCACTGACACCCTCAGTACCAGTTCCTTGGAACGGCTGTTTTAGATGGGAAGGATGAAGGCTGATGGAGTTCATAGAATCATAGAATCACCAAGGTTGGAAAGACCTTCAAGATCACCCAGTCCAACCGTTCACCTATTCCCAACAGCTCCCACTAAACCATGTCCCTCAACACAACATCCAGCCTTTTCTTGAACACCCCCAGGCTCGGTGACTCCACCACCTCCCTGGGCATCCATTCCAGTGCCTGACCACCCTTTCTGAAAAGTAATACTTCCTCATGTCCAGCCTGAATCTCCCCTGCCGTAGCTTGAAACCTCTTGTTTGTCTCCATACAATAAGAGCCACTCTGGAGACTGAGGCCAGGAACCCCTATTCATCTCGTCTCTGTACAAAAGAAACAATGGACACTGAATGGAATGGAAAGGCCGAAAATCAGAAATCCACAGCCCAAATACAGAGCCCAGGCAGCACTAAAAGGCTTGGGGCAATGTGGACACAGGCACATACAGCGGGACTACAGAGAGCTGCTTAAAATAGAGAAGCAGATTCACAAGTAAGGCAGAAAGAGATTGCCTCATGTCTTGAATAAGAGCACAGTTCTGGGCATTCACCCCTCTTGAAAGGCACGAGCCCCCACAACTAATGGTGCAGCAACGTGAGGCGTGCTTTATAAGCAGTAATCCAGAAGATTCATTGCCACCTCCAGGGAAGATGAGACAAACACCACTGTCTGCCAGCACTGGTGAAAGCAGAAGATTCTCTCTAAGTAACATGTGGCTGGTAAGAAGGAAAAAGCAAGATTTACATGAGGGTAACAGTACAGAGGGAGACAAAAGTGGCAAGAAAACCACAGCAGACAATGATCCCAAAGCAAAGAGAGAACACTATTAACCTCATTCCCATAGGCATCATTAATGTAATGACCATATGAAGGTGTGAACAGGCAGATCCAGCATGTGCTTCAGAACACTGACTGCCACCACTGGGCAAAAAAGGTCAACATTGAGTCTCAAACTGTGGTAAGAAATGTGAAAAACATGCAAGCAGCTTCCCGAGTCCAGGACAGTTGCTGATAAGCCATTAGTAACGTGAGATGGAAAGGGAAAGAATAAAGCAAATTGGAGATTCAAGAGTAATGTACTGTGACTCCAACAGGGAAGAAGCAGTTGCTACCACCCAGACAGAAGAAGAATTATTGAAGAAAACCTGGAGGGCAGACTCCCAGGAGACTCATTTTATCTGATTGTCCCTACCTTGCTTCAAGAACACAAAATACATCACAAAGGTCAGCAATTAATTGATAGAGCAAGCAAGACTTGAATCTAGAATCCAGATACGTAATATTAACCAAAGTCATCCTCAAAATTACTCAGCAATGGGCTCTGAGCAGAGCGTTGACCTCTTCATTGCAAACACCACTGAAAAACAAATGACTCATCTCAAATCTTCCCAACTCCATTATGTCCTAATAACTGGAAGCCAGCTTCTGATTTTCTGAGTACAGGGAATGACAACCACCATCCTCATGGCAGGCAAACAAAAGTATTTTCACAGAAGAAAAGTTGGTGGCCAAATGCCAAAAGAAAAGAAATGGAGACTAAAAGGAAGGGGAGAGGTTGCCCTGAAAACGGACTGGCTAAGTCAAAAAAGTGTAATAAGTACCTGCATAAGTGCTGGGGGGACACTGAACACTGTGTAGAAATACACAGAACTCCTCACTAGCTCCTCACCTGTGCCCATGTACCGGGAGACCAGAGCAGGAACAGGGGGAGCACAAGTCCTCAGTCCTAAGGCACAGCCAGCTCATACCCAGCTATCACAATGTTCCCTCCTTGCCTTGGACATCCAAAAGCACAGCATGCTGCTTCCAATCACCACCAAGCTACAGACAGCACCTGAGCACCAAGCCCAGCCATTTCCATGAGTGAATGTTAAACTTCAGACTTTCAAATCCATATTCAAGATTGGTATGATTCCAATAACACCAAGTATCTACACTCTGGTTCCAAATCAACAGCAGTTTTGACTGTTACGCACATCTGATAATTTAGGTGTTTAATTTTAGGCCCCAGTGCTAATTTTAGATACTAATTTGACTATCTTGTCCTGACTGTTCTGCATCTTAATCAGCTTCACAAACGGGCTCTTCTCACCCCAGCCTTACTCCAAGCAGATATGAGCTTTGTTTTCCTTCACTCTTTTTGCAACACCAAAACCTGCAAGACAGGATGCCTACAGGTGCTTGGCTTCCATGCCATCCTCAGTCCTCCCCCACTGCTCAGCTCCCATGTCAGTGAGCCTCAGCCAACACAACAGCCACATGGAGATAAGCCTGAAGCACACAAGAAGGTCCCCACATTTGACCACTACTGGGACTTGTTCCTCTATCTTAGTTGCTCTTGACAGAGGAATAGATTTAAATCATCTTGTCCACTGCTGCGGCATCAGCAAAACCAGCAGCACCCCACGTGTCATGGGACTTACTTGTCACCAGAAGTAAGGCAGGTGTAAGGCCTGCTTTGCAGTGAGGGCGAATGCTTTCAGCTCCAACTGGTTTCACAAGATGCAATGAGTGGTCTCCTCTAACAGCTGGTAAACCTCAGCTGCTTTCTAAAGAGGTGCTGAAACCTGCAAAGGGTCCAAGAAACATGTCTGCTCCCTCCCCCCGTCCTCAAAGACCTGTCCTGTGCCATGCAGAAAGCAACTGCTCGAAGTCAGATGTAGACTATCAGAGTCGAGAGGCACTAATAAAACCCATATATCACCCTCCCACCAAGCACGTAACTTGTTGAGCATGACAGACATGATTTATGCCACCAGAGCACACAGGAAAGAGGCTGAGCCTGCTAGTCCTTCACTCACAGCGATCTGCACGCTCCTCTGGAGCATTTGCTTTGGTAGGAGCTAGTAAGTGAACATTTATAAGAGTTAACAGAATATGGAATGGAGAGAAAAACAGGCAGTTGGAGTCAGTGAAGAGAGGTTGTGAAACACTCAGAACAACATCCAGTCATTGCCACAGATGGATGCCAGTCATGCTTTTAGTGGGGGATTTCAGGACAGCTCATCTACATTTCAGACATGCACTGGTATTCCTAACAGACAACATAACACAAGGATAAACGAACACTGGCTTCATTTTTAAAGGATTCTTTGTTTAATTTAAAAAATAGGAATCTTGCTGAAGTTAGTATAGGTTTACTGGATGAAATTCCAAAACCAACTAATCTTCCTGCATTTTCACTGCAGCTGGAATATAACCATGTAAAGAAGATGTACACACCCAGCTGGTTCTCGATCTTGTTTTAATTTCTGCGAGCTTTTATTTGGGATTAGCACCACCCAAGTAGCAGAGACCACACGCACGTTTCTTCCCTCCTCCCCTCCAGCACAGAACAGAACTTATGCCCCAGGAATCCAGTTCAAGTCAGTCAGGACTAAGCACAGATATTCCATCCTGCACAGCTTCAGCCTGTAAAGCCCTCCTCTGAGCCAAACAACCAGCGTACGACCCCAGGCTTTCCTCACCTGGGCAGACGTACTGTTGAGCTTCTCCAGGCCATTCTCCAGCCGCTCCATTTTTGCTGTTAAATCCTTTCTCTTTTTCATTAGCAAATTCTGATAGAGTTTGATCTGCTCGAGGAATGATTTGGGAGTGGTGTAGTTGTACCGCCGCTCGTTGCTCAGGTACAGCTGGGAAATCTCATTGACACTTGTGTGCACATAGGCCATGAATTTGCTTATCGACTCTTTCACTGAAGCCTGGAAGTGAGATGAGAAGGGAAAGAGAAAATACTCCAAACACCACAACAATATATCGTGCAGACCTGTGCCATATATAAAGGAATTTATCAACATTTTATTCTGCTGCAGCAAAATCCAGGACAGAACATCCAAGTTGATCCCTTTTCATTTTGTTATCTCTAAAATAACTTCATTTGCTCATGCACTTTATACCTCTTTTTATTTCTCTTTTTATCTCATACTTTATCTTATTCCAAGCAATGTTTCCAGCATTCAACTCCACCAAAATTACAGTCTCTTAAGAAGAAATTTGAGCTTTTCTTCAGTACAAATGGGAACGCGCACACACATAAAAAGAAATATTGTAGACTTTATCCTTCCCAAACCCCATCCTGAAAAACTAAACAAACACAACCACCTCTCCCTTGGCCCAGCAGCAGGTTATCACCAACAAGAACCTGACATCTTTTTGCTGTGAGAATTACAGACAGTTATGCATGTGGAGAGAAAGATGTTTGTTCCCTTGAGTAACAAGAATCATACCATAGAATCACAGAACGGCCTGGGTTGAAAAGAAACACAACGATCATCAGTTCCAACCCCCTGCTGTGTGCAGGTCACCAACCAGCAGCCCAGGCTGCCCAGAGCCACATCCAGCCTGGCCTTGAATGCCTGCAGGGATGGGGCATCCACAGCCTCCTTGGGCAACCTGTGCCAGTGCCTCACCACCTTCTGGCTCAAAAACTTCCTCCTCATATCCAACCTAAACCTCCCCTGTCTCACTTTAAAACCATTCCCCTTGTCCCATCACCACCCACCCTCACAAACAGCCGTTCCCCCTCCTGTTTCTACCCTCCCTTCAAGCACTGGAAGGCCACAGTGAGGTCTCCCCGCAGCCTTCTCTTCCCCAAGCTCAACAGGCCCAGTTCCCTCAGCCTTGCCTCACACAGAGCTGCTCCAGCCCTCTGCTCATCTCAGTGCCTCCTCTGGACCCGCTGCCAGAGCTCCACGTCCTTCCTGTGCTGGGGGCCCCAGGCCTGGACGCAGCGCTGCAGATGGGGCCTCACAGGAGCCCAGCAGAGGGGGACGATCAGCTCCCTCTCCTGCTGGCCGCCCCTTTTTCATGCAGCCCACAACACAGCTGCCTTCCGGGCTGCAGGCGCTCACTGCTGCCTCATGGCCAGCTTCTCGCCCACCAGGACCCCAAGTCCTTCTGCGCAGGGCTGCTCTCAAGCACATCTTCCCCCGGTCTCTATCAATACCTGGCATTGCCCCCAGCCAAGGGCAGCACCCTGCGCTTGCCCTTACCGAGCCCCTGACACTGGCTTCAGCACCCTGACACAGAGCCATGGATCACAGCCCTTGGCTGCCACCAAGACAACTCCCAGTCCATCCAACAGCCCAGCCTTCAAATCCACTCCTCTCCACGTTAGAGAGCAGGATGTGGCGAGGGACCATGCCCAAGGCCTTGCACAATCCACGCAATGACATGCGCTGCCCTTCCCCCGTCCACCAACGCCGTCCCTCCACCATCGAAGGCCGCCACATCGCTCAGCCACCATCTGCCCTTGGCGCAGCCACGCTGGCGGTCTCCAATCACTCCTTGCTGCTGGATGTGCCTTAACACAGCTTCCAGGAGGATCTGCTCCATCATCTGCCCAGGCACAGAGCTCAGGCTCACCGCCCTCACCCTTTCTTAACCGTGGCAGCAACGTTTCCCTTTCTCCAGTCACCGGGGACTTCACCGCACAGCCGCTACTGCTCAAATGCGATGGAGAGCGGCTCGGCAGCCACATCAGCCATCTCTCTCAGAGCCCCAGGATGGATATCATCCCGCCCCACGGATTTACATGCATTCAGTTACACCAGGAGGACTCGGCCTTGTTCCACCCTTGCACTGGGACGGAATCCCACGCCACGGCTAACTCAAATCTCCCCTCCTTTACGTTAGAACCATTCCCCCTTTGTCCAATCACCATCACCACACAAAAACTTCGTTTCCCTCCTCTTTATAATCTCCTTTGAAACAACGGCAGGCTGCACTGAGCGGCCACAGCAAGCGGTGGTGACGGGGCAGGCACAGAGCAATGCCTGTGTCACCACGGGACCGTGTCACAGAGGCGCACTGTGAGCTCAGCGGAGAGGGGCTGACCCCAGCGGTCACGGAACCCCCCACTGCCACTCTCGAGCTACCTTGGCAGGTAAGGCAGCAGGCTCCCTCTGCTCCTGGCACGGCGGCCCTCCAGGGGATGCCAGTGCCCCAGATCTCACCCAGCGCCCATCTGGGCATTTCTCCACAGAGAGAATTTCTCCACGGATGCCGACGGTGCTTCCGACACCCGACGCGATTATCCCTGGATCCATTGTGCGTCCACTGGCCACTGCTGCAATGCAGACCAACAGCAGCGGAGCAGTGCCAGTGTCCACCCAAACCCTCTCTGTCCCCAGTGTCACCTACGTGGTGCCTCAGGCTTCTGTCTGGCCTGGGGCACCAGGTGTCCAGGCACAGGGAGTGCAGCTCCCACCCGGGGGGATGCCCCAAGTGGTTCAGCTGCCACCTGGGGGGATCTCCCAAGTGGTTCAGCTGCCACCTGGGGTGACAACCCAAGTGGTGGGTCAGCTCTCACCTGGGGGGGTTCCCCAGGTTGTGGGTCAGCTCCCACCTGGGGTGCTGCCCCAGGTTGTGGGTCAGCTCCCACCTGGGGGGATGCCCACAACAGTGGTTCAGCTGCCACCTGGGGCGGTCCCTCAAGTTGTGGGTCAGCTGCCTGCTGGGGTGACAACCCAAGTGGTGGGTCAGCTCCCACCTGGGGTGACAACCCAAGCTGTGGGTCAGCTCCCACCTGGGGTGACAACCCAAGCTGTGGGTCAGCTCCCATCTGGGGTGACAACCCAAGTTGTGGGTCAGCTGCCCCCTGGGGGGATGCCCACAACAGTGGTGCAGCTCCCACCTGGGGCGGTCCCTCAAGTTGTGGGTCAGCTGCCTGCTGGGGTGACAACCCAAGTTGTGGGTCAGCTCCCACCTGGGGTGACAACCCAAGCTGTGGGTCAGCTCCCATCTGGGGTGCTGCCCCAAGTTGTGGGTCAGCTGCCCGCTGGGGTGACAACCCAAGTGGTGGGTCAGCTCCCACCTGGGGTGACATCCCAAGTTGTGGGTCAGCTCCCATCTGGGGTGACAACCCAAGTTGTGGGTCAGCTGCCCCCTGGGGGGATGCCCACAACAGTGGTGCAGCTCCCACCTGGGGCGGTCCCTCAAGTTGTGGGTCAGCTGCCTGCTGGGGTGATGCCCCAAGTCGTGGGTCAGCTCCCACCTGCGGGGAAGCCCCCAACTGTGGGTAAGCAACCACGTGGGAGGAAGGCCCCAGCTGTGGGCAAGCGGCCACGTGAGGGGAAGCCCCCAACCGTGGGTCAGCTCCCACCTCAGGGGGTGCCTCCCATTGTGGTTCAGCTCACTCCCGAGGGGCTGCTCACTGTTTTGGAACATCTCCCACCTGGGTGGCAGCAGTTACCCCTGCTCTTGCTCCTACCCGGGGGCATGAAGCCGGGTATGCCTCCCCCCAATGCCCCTGCCCACTACTGGGATCATCCCCCGGTGGCAGGGACGATGCAGCCCCAGCAGTGTGGGCAGCCCCCGCAGCCCGCAGGCAGCTGCCCGCTGCAGGCTGCCAGCCAGCCCGGCCCCTCCACTGTCCTCCAAGGACCTCCGGTGCAGCAGCGGGTGCGCCTCGTGCCCGGCACCCTGCCCACCATCTTAGAGCAGCCCGAGGAGCTGGAGGACCAGGGGCAGCCAGCACCCATCGGCGTGTGCCCCCATCCCAACGCGGCTCCGCTCAGCTGCAGCATCGCAGCGCTGGAATCAGGTGGTGAGTCTGGGGGCTGCAGGGCGGGCGGCAGGCTGGCCGCACCGGGTGGCTGTGGGAAAGATGGCATTGCCTCACGGCGCATTTTCTTGCTTTCCAGCAGCGACAACCAGCGCAGACATCCCGGAGGACATCACCGACATCGGTGACCTCCTGGCTTGGATGAACAGCGGTGAGTTTGGGGGCAGCAGAGCTGGCGGGGGAGCGTTTGCACCCATTTGCTGTGGGAAAGCTGGCCTTAACCCTGTGGCGATTTTCTTCCTCTTCCAGAACTGGCACCCAAAGAGGTCCCGGACGACATCCCGGGCACGGATGAGGACGCGGCCGAGTGCCCAGCCCCTGCCTGCACCCCCAGCGGGCACCAGCAGAGCGCTGGCAGCATCCGAGCCACCAAGAGGAAGCTGCCGCAGAGCCAGGATGCTCCAGAACAAAAGCGCTCGCGCTAGGCGAAGCTGGGTGGGCTCAGCCAACACGGGAGCATCGGCAGAAACCGGCCCACGTGGTGCAGCAGGAGACACGGCCACAGCAGGAGACACAGCCAACAAATCAGGCTACCTGTAGCCCCGGGCTCCTCGCCGTCCCTCGCACAGAGCAGCGGCAGTGCTCCAGGGGCACCGGCACCGGCCCCAGCCCAACCCCTCCAAACCTGGGCTGTCCACCAACAACACCTTGGACGGCGACAGTGTGGGATTCCATCAGATTATGTTATGTTATTTTATGTTATTTTATGTTCAATTACATTAAATTATTTAAATTATTAAATGTGTCATATCCTCTTTGCTACGACGACCTGCTGTTGTTTATGCAGCACCAACCCCCCCCACAGCCCAGCCCAGAGCCACATCCAGCCTGGCCTTGAATGCCGCCAGGGATGGGGCATCCACAGCCTCCTTGGGCAACCTGTGCCAGTGCCTCACCACCCTGTGTGAAAAACTTCCTCCTAATACCCAACCTGAACCTCGCCTGTCTCACTTTAAAACCATTCCCCTTGTCCCATCACCATCCACCCTTGTTAACAGTTTCCCCTCCTGAAGAAGTGCTCGGTTATTTTCTGCACTGATTTGTACGCAGTCTTTCTGTCCAGCAAGGCAATCATCTCACTGACTGCACCATCAGTGCACAGAACTTACGACCATGGCCCACGCTGCTCTGCGAGGGCTGGATGAGGTGCTCACCTCCACGCTGCCCATCTCTCGCAGGAAGCGCAGGCTGACGGACTCGAGGGCTTCCTGCGGCCACTCCTGGAACCAGTCGATGGCCGTGCAGCTCACGATGGCGGGGAACCTCCTGCTGCGGACCCGCAGCTTGTTGCCAACAGGCGAAAAACACAACGCAACCTGAGGGGCCCAAGCAGAGACAGGTTGAGAAGCAGGGCCACAAGCTGAAGCTCAGCTCAGCCCCAAGGTCCCGGGAGCCGAGCCTCCAGTTATTCCCAAAAGCAAATCTCATGCCAACACCTCAGGTTTCAGTAACCTCAATCCCTGAGCTTTTGCACTTGATGCCAATGAAAAGGCATAATCTGGCAGTAAACATGTTTTCTACTTTGCAATTAAAACAAGCAGTGACATTAAGCATTGCTCTGGTCAAAGGCAGCAACCTGGCACAACGTCACAGCCACAGGCAGTTTAATATAACCACTCTTTGCTGCCATCACAGTGACACGAAGCCCGGCAGAGAACAGGCGTCCTGATCCAAACAGGCGTCCAGATCCAAGCAGTGCAACAAGGACCTGAATTCTCTTGGCAGGACCATGGCTTTGAGGCAGGCCTGCCTGAAGCCAGCTCTGAACAGGGCTAATGTGGCTCAAACTCCAAGTCTGCTTTCAGCAGATTTACTTTTTTTTTTTTTTTTTAAGATAGGCAAAACTCAAACCAAAGTGGGGTGAAAACAAAAGCAGTTGGGAACTTGTTTTCCCTGCTTACTGCATTTTCAGACAGAAGACTGTTTGTTTTCCAAGCTCCTTTTTTTTTTTTTCTTTTTCAACTCAAGACCTCCAAGAATTTTCTGTATTTCAGCAGAGACGCTATGGATCTGCAGGAAATGTCTCTTTATGTTACTCTGGGGCCTAGCCAAGGGGTGTTCCCTCATCTTTCAGCCCCACTTTCCATCCTTTCAAACTGCAGCATCCTTCTTTGTTCCACCTTCCCCTCCCCTGAGTCTCATTCTCCTACTGTGTCGGTCCTAGAGCACAACCTCTTCCTCTTCCACAGGGAACTTCTTCACCCAGATTGTGAAGTCAGAACAAGGCAACTTAGCTTTCCTCTTTGCTGCCTCACCACCATTTTCAATAGCAAAATAAGTCACAAGGACCAAAATCTGCCAGGACCATCTATCACAGGCCTTTTCCTGTAAGCCTGCTGTTGCTGGATTTATGAGCTCTGCTAAACAAGCACAAATAAGGACACGAGCAGGTCTACACTGCAAAATGAAGTAGCAGTATCTGAGCAAAGGTCAGTGTGGGAAGCAGAATAATTCACTCAGTGAATCACTCTCTCTCCACTTTGTCAGCCCAGGCTGATACCTGCACAGCCCTGCAAGGCCATGAGGAAGGCTGCCATCGGCTTGGCTGTCTCTGTGTCACCACCTCCACTAAGAGCCAAGACCAGGTTTTTAGATGCTGTGAAAGCCAGCCTGCAACACCGTTGCTTCCACTTCAGGGCACGCAGCTGGACTCAGAGCTCTGAGATGGTCACTGCATTTAGTGGACAACCATATGGGAAACCTTCCTACACTTTCAAGCACAAGTCTTGGGCACCTCTGTGCTACTCTCTGAGGGCCAGGCAAGCTTCAGGGCACTACTCCTGTACCAAAGCCCTCTTCTGCACCTGCATTACTCTCCCAAGACCCTGGGGCAGAAGGTTTGCTGGTGCTCAGGTTCCACTGGTCCAAGCCCTACTCCCAGCTGCTCCCTGAGTTCCAGCAAGGCCTAGGCACTGATGGCTCCATCAGCTTTCTGTGCAGAGCACAATGATGTCACTCAATGCCGGAGACAAAAAAGTACTTCCCATCCATCTGCTTTAACGCAGCATTGAGAAGGGCAGACAAGGAAAAGCAATCAGCCTCCATGAAATCACATTCACAGTGCCCTTTTAGCTTACCTGAAGAGTCAACAGGAATATACAGAGGGAGGAGCACTAGGCAGAAGACAACCAAGGTGCCTGAAGACATACAGAACAGCCTTAGAGCCTGTCAAAAATTCTCCTCCACACTGGCAGAGGGGCTGGATTCCTTCTCCTTGGGCAAATACATTGCAGCATGATCCCCAAATTTTCTCCTCAAATTCAACTTTCTGCTTGTTCCTGATCCTAAACACATGCCCACCTACATCAAAAAGGGAACAGAGTACCCCACTTCACTGAGCATGTTCCTCCAACACAAAGCAGGCACTAAAGAAGGATTGGTATTCACCAAGCAAAGGTCAAGTCTTTACTCTCTCTCCACCCCTTCAATTTGGGATCCCAGCACTGTAGGTAGTTCTGTAGATGGGCAAATACTTTCTGGAGAAGTCCAACCTCTTCTTGCAGTGTACTGCAAGTACAGTCTACATGCTCAACATACCTAAAAGTCCAAAAACTCTTTTGGGATATCAGGAAGTATTTATAGGGGAAGAGCTGGGAATATGTGCAGCAGTTGAATAAATCTTGTATCTCACGTCCCACTCAGTTCCCAGCACTCTGGTTTTAAGATAACGTTTTTTAAATTCTTCTGGCTACAGACTGTCAACAACGTGAAGGCAGATCCCCCGTGCAACCTTTCCAAGCAGTAAGACTTAGTCCTAATGCACCCCAGCTAAACCCCTGGTGCACTGCTTTGAAAATGGAAAGGCTGGTCCTACTCAGCTCCTGAAAGTGACAACATACAAGTCCCACAGTGCTGTCTCACGCCCAAAAAGTGATGAGTACAGACAGCAAATTGTATGCTTCAGAGAATCATGGTTCACATCACGAACAGGCAAAAAAGCCTTTCAGGCTGCAGGCTGCTGTCCTTACAATGTAGCCCAAAGGATTTCCAACACTTGGAACTGCACTGACGTCGATGGGGAGGACCCAAGCTCCCACAGCCACTGCCTCACCTTCAGCTGCCGTCGAACACGCTCTATGAAGAACTTCCAGCAAGTCTCTCTGGAGTCCACCAGGCCCTGACCTTTGACTTCATTCCTCACACTGCTGATGATGTTTTCAACTTCATCATCCGGGAAGAGATCAGGGATTTCACCTAGAAGAAAAGGGTACATTCTGGTTTGTGGGGCTGCATTTTGTTGCAGCCTTAGAGCTAAGTGAAGCAGCTGCTTCCCTTCCCAGAGAAAAGTCATCACATCAGGCGCCCATGAGCCCCAGCAGCAGGAGGTGGCACCGAAGGTTGCTCTGCTGAAACATGAACATTTGTGAGAGCCAACTCTCTTACACAAGCCCACAGTAAGCAAATGTGGAATAGAGTCAGAGTACAGAAAGCCCATTTCTTTCTAATTAACAGTGCTGATTTGATTACAAATAATAATAAAAATAATCAAATCCCTATTATGCGTTACACAATAATAAATTCTTTTTAGCATTACAAATGAATTTGAGACTTGTACGATTTCTACACAACTTCATATGCCATATACAGAACTTTCAAATAAGCCCCATGCCACTAAAACCTTCTAAAAGATAAAGTCTCAGAAGTTCACAGTTATACAACTGATTGCCCAAAATGTACCCAGACTTCTTTGTTAGTGGCTCTTCAGTTTGCCACTTTTCACTTCCTTTCTGGTATCTGATTTGATTGAAATCATCATTATTGAAAGAGACACCATCAATATGAGCATTAACCAGCTAGGAGAATATAAATCAGTAGATTTTAGATTATAATATATATTATAATATATATAATCTTATAGTTTCTTCAGTGAAGAAGTAAGAAAATGCAATCGTGTAGATAACAGTGAGCTGCCAGGGAGCTCAGCACACCCCTGGTAGCTCCAGCCTGCTTTACAGAGAGGCAAGGTCCCTGCACAGTCACGTCTTCAGTGCAGCTCCAATTCTGTGCTGCAGTTGTGAGCCTAGAAAAAGAATCCACTCTGTCCTATTTTCCCACAAAGCAACCACAAAAAAACCGCACTACTTTTCAAAGAAGCCGTAAAATGACCTCAGCAACTCAACTGAAGTCTGCTCCTTGCTTCAGGACACTGCAGAGCTTCATCTTGTGTCAGGGAGATGCTTGTGTAATCTGCAGCAGGCAATGAGACAGTGGGAACTTCTCGTCGCCCTCCACAGCATCCCCTGTCCTTACACCTGGTTATGAATTCATTACAGGCAGGACTTGTTTGCTGCTCCATCTGGCCAATTTATAGTCACATATGTCGACTCTGGAGTTACTCACAAACTCTCAGCCCCCTGTGCTGCCGACTCTGCACCCCCACCATCCACAGGGGTCACCTGAACCAGCTGTACCGTCTTATTCTGACTCATAAACAAGGCAACAAGTGGCACGCAGTTATGGCAGTGATTTACGGGGGTGCCTGGGGAACGATCCCTCCCCGGGTTCCCTTGCACCATCATGGTGACACCTGTGCTGCTCCAAAGTGCACCATCGCTGCAGTGCAGCCTGCGAGGGGAGGACTCAGGGCACTCACTCGTGCCACGTTCTGCAAGGAAATGAGGCTTTTACATGGAGACAATTCTGCAAATTGTTGCAAGCAGCAAATGGAAAACTTAAACGTATCCCGAAAAAATGAAGAAGAAAATGACTGGAATGGGATAAGCAGCCATGTGACACCCACAGATAGGGTGATCAGTGGCTTCAGCATCATCCACCAACTCACAGATGCTTCAGTCAAGTGTTCTACCCAGAAGCAATCTTGTTTTATCAGACACTTAGAAAGTGGATGCAAGGCATCCATAGGTCAAACTCCTCCTCTTTTGATACATTCCTTTGGCTCTGTCCTCAGCTGCAATATCACAAGAGGCAACATAACATCCACAGGCAGCATACCATAAAAGAACAGGAAAAACAAGGTTAGGAGACATCAGAGAGGAAAAATCTACCAGATGGAGTGCATCCTCAATAATGACACCTGAGTGCTGCATTTAGTTCAGATTTTGGCCAACATATCTTCTAATTTGCTTCATATACTGCCCTTTAGCATGCCCTACAAATGAGTAAATTTAGAGTGAAAAAGAGGAGAAGTAAAAGCAAGATGAGACATACCTGATGCTAACAAGTCGTTTACCAGCACCAAGAACTGTTCGTCAGCCACCTGCACGTCGGTCATCAGGAACACAGTGCCTATGCTCTTCACACCAGCTTTCATGTACAGGTTTGCCAGGTCTGCCTGGAGGTTGAAAAGCAAGTGGATTTAGGGGTTGTCCTTGTGCAAAACACGGGCTAGGTGCCATCCTTCAATTCCTGCCCCTCTAAGCAGCACACAGGACATACAGGGCTGCCCAGAACAGCACACCAGCCACCACTCCAGAAACTTCTGGAAATTCAGCAAGCAACTACACTTCTTCTAAAAGAATAATTTGCTCCATTAATCACCAGATATTTGGATTGGATCAGTTGAAACAGCAGGGTGGGCCAACAGCAGACAGGGTGATCTGTCACCATCCTGCTTTTCCACAGATGAGAAACAAACAAACAAACAAACAAACAAACCTTCACCCTTCATAAATTCTTTGAAAATGAATACAGAGTGAAGGGAACATCAAATTACCTTCCACCTCTGCAGACAGAGAAGCATTGAGGTGCTTTGAAAACACATTTTTTAATGTTGAGATCAAGCTACATTTCTAGCTGAGAGAGCAGGCTTCCTAAATAAGTAGGCAGGGTAGAGCTACAAAATCCCATGAGTGAGGCTGAAAACACAGAAGGGAGATGAAAACAGGCGGGACAGCTTGGTGTGACATAAAGAAAACAACTTGTTGGCAACCACAGGTTATCCAAAGGAAGATGGTGGCACTACAGACAGTCCTGTAACTGCTGTGGTATAAATCTTGGCCTTCCAACTGCTGCAGCCCCTTCTGAAGTCCCAGAGTTAATGATGTTTCAGGAACTTAATGTACTGATCAAAAAGCAAAGAGCTGGAGACAAGCAGAGGACCAGCCCAGCCACTGCTCTGATCTGATGACGCAGAAAAAGCCAGGCCTGGTCAGTTCCAATTTGCAGAGCTTGGAAAACTGGTAAGCAACCAGGAAAGCCTGTATTTAGGATGGGAAGACACCAGCTGCGCTCCGTGCTTTGCCAATGGCACTCGCTACCCTGAGACAGGACTCGCTGTCCTGTCCGTGATGGGGAAGGAACCCAGGATCCACCAGCTATCACGTCTAGCAGGCAGAGCAGAATGCAGTTACTGTGGTGATTTTTACAACGTTTGTAAAGAGACTTATTTTGTCAGAAACTAATGGACTTCTAAAACTTCTTTGCACTGAAGTTTTTCAGTGTTGACTTCTAACTCTTAAGCTCATTGGCCTCTATGTATCCTCTGTATCTCTGATTATGATCTAGGAGCTCTGCTTCTCCCCTTTCCTGCTCCCTTTCCACTTCCAAATCACTCCAGATTTCACTGCTCAGCTAATTACTATGTCTTGTTTGGTCATAATAAATAATCAGAACTTTTCTGCTCCTTTACATTTTCCACTCATTGAACAAGATGTGGATGGGTCCAGTAACACTGCCAATATAAAACCTTGGGCTAGAGCACTGCCAGTCCTGGCCAGCTCACAGAATGGCAGGGGACAGCAGATCAGCCCGTATCTCTGTGCAGACACACTTCAACAAGATACCTGGTGATGAATTTCTTCTCTCTGCAGTCCGACACCACGGTGGGAGCTCTTCCATCTTCACTGCTCAGTATTTAGCACAACCATGTTTGCCGGCTAAGTTCTGCTTTTTACAGCCTTAAAAGTCACCTACCTTCAGGTCAGGGACCCCATAGCCTTTCCTCAGAGTGATCTGGAAGACCTCCAGAGAGCTGATGAAGGCTGCCAGCCTGGTCAGGCTCTGCTTGCCGCTGCCGCCCACGCCGACCAAGAGCGCATTTCCTCTGGGGGACTCCAGGATACGGTTGATGCGGCAACTAAATTGAAGCATACGAAATCTCTCTTTAATAAGAGTATTTTTCTTTTTCTCTGCCCACTGCTTTCCCATACATATTTTATTCACTAAGAAATTGTATTCTGAAAGGGATGAAAAATGTCACTAAGAGACGTGTCAGCAATCTCAATCTCCGCCGAGACCTGCACAAAGGACACGGCTGATGGAAGAAGTTTGGTGGCAATTTGGACTGCGTCCAGTTCTTATTCTAGCTGCCAAGTCCTAATGGACAGAAATCAGTAAAAAAAGATAAAAGTCCGGCCGTCTTTGAGGGGAAAAGCACATTCCATGGATGTGCAAAGACCGGAGCAAAGTTCAAGGATCTGATGCAACTCTCCATAGGTTCATCTTCACAAAGCATTTGGAGCCCATGTCCAGATGAGGCATCCTGCTATGCCATGAAACCTATTTGTATATGACTACCATGGCATAAATCCTATCCAGAAAAAGCAGCTTGTTTTGTACTTAACCAAACTCCACTACTTAAGAGCAAGATTTTCTCATTCTTAAGAATGAACTCATACTATTTCCTGGTCTGTTCACTTGTCCCGAGAGTCCCATGGTCAACTCTGCAGGTTTCTGATGCATCCTCCTGAAGCAAAAGATGACATCCCCACTTGCTGAAACTCTGACTAAGGAGAGTTTCAGGACTTACCTGTGAAACACACTGTCCTGTGTATTAAACACAACTCCCCTCCTCACACCACCACCTTTATTTAGCTCATTTAAATTGAGTATCTTCCTACACTAACCTGCATTAATTTTTTTAAACAAGGCTGTGAGAAATACCACATGCACCTAGAAAAGCAATCCAGTCTGTGCAGACAGCTTCCCAGTTTCAGCTCTCCAAGCAATGTGCACTGCAGGGCTGTGTGCTCCGTGAACGGGCACGATGAGCCATGGATTGGGACGTGACAGACAGCTGACCCCCACCACCTTACGTAAATTCAGCCCACAAACTTTTGTTTCTCTTTTTTTTTTCCTCCTGAAATGAAATTTTCCAGCAAATTCAAGTTGAAATTTGTAAATATTTGGGATGGATTGAATATTGTGTTTCTGCAACACGTGATTTCCAAATGAAAGGAATAAATTTCACCCAATCTCAACAAAATCATGCTGAGTACTCAATCCTTGCTTTCCTATTTATTCAAAATATTTACTGGAAGGATAACATTAAATGTTATCACACATCACAGTTTAGCATACAGGAAGGACAAGGTAACACTACTGTCACCTTCCTGGAAACAAAACACCCATGGACACCCAGGTGAGTATGGCTCATTAATAGAAAGGAGTAAAAGCCCACAGTATGGGGAAAATCTGCCAGAGCACAGCGCCAGCACACTACAGTGCAAAAATAACGGGATGCTCTGCTCTCAGAACAGAAACAGTGAAGTGACAAGTTAAAAAGCTTTAACACCAAATATATATATGCTGCTACTATTATATCTATAAAATTGCCAGGAGATTGACTTCATTAGGTTGCCTTGTCCAGAGAGAATTGAAATCATGTGCACTGATGTGCAGCAGGAGAGTGGCAGCCTCCTGGCTCAGACACACAGACTTGCAGCTCTGGAGAGAATGCCTTCAGAAGGAAAACAAAAACCACTTAAAACATGGGTTTATACCAGAGATCCCCTCTTCTCAAGCAGCCAAGAGCCAGATCTGCATTTCTGCACAGAGAAATGAGGCTCTGTCTCTACTCAGATCCCCAGAAAGCATTCAGATGATTTTTGAAAACCAAAGGTACGTCTCCCTGTCTGCACCAAGACATCTAAGTGGATTCATAACCACAAACTGAAGACCTGCTATTTTCATAGAATTCCACATTTGATTTCCATCTGGACCTCCAGGTGCCTAAATGCAAGTGAGATTTTCAAAAAAAATGAAAATGGCTCAAATACATGAAAGCATTTAAACTGATAGGCTGAACATACATAACATCACTCCACGTGCATTTGAAAATGCCAGGAAGAAACTGTGTAAATATGGCTCTAAATCAGCAGGGAAAGCATTTAGGGAAATCCCAAAGCTGGCTTTGAAGTAAAGGCCCACAAAAATAACGAAGTGCTTGAACACCGTCTCATTCATTAAATGGCCACACAACAGCAGAACAGGGAGGGCTGAGGACATCACACAGGTAACCAGAATCTAAAATAACCACCAGCATGCAACACCCCCATCTCCCAGCCCACGGAATCCTCACGGTTTCCCCCATCACCTGCAGAGAAGTGCAATATTTGTGCAGGATACATCAAGTGGGGCTTCTGCACACCTCCCTCTCCATCAGCTGCAAGTAAAGATACTGACAACTCCACAGAAGCAATCTGTGCAGATAAGTGCTATGAGGAAACCATAAGACCAGAAAATCCCCTTACACGTGGCACATGGCATCCTCAAACAGCACCAGGTTCATGGCAGGATTGACTTCATTGTAGCTGTCCAAGGCTTCCACAAGGGTCTGGTTCAACTCCTCCCAGGTTGGAACAGGCCCATAGCTAGGTTCACCGATGCCTTTAGCAAAATGGCAATAAACATTCATCTGCTTGGTCTGCTCTAAGGTCTCCTCAATGTCCTGCCAGAGAAACATACACATATGTATGTAACAAATACAGAAATAAAAACTCAGCTCTCTGCCATCTTTCTAAGTACAGTTAACTAGCAAATGTCTTTTAATACCCATGTAGTTGCACCTGCGTGTTAGAAAAGGTTAAAGAGAGCAAGAGGGAAAAAAGAGTAAAGAAAAAAAGCTCCAATAATGATAGCCTTCACTCTCACAACTTTTTGGAACTCATGAAAACTCAACCCATTGCCATAGGAAAACATGGCCACCAGGAAAGCTCTGCAGCCTCAGCCATAACATAGAATCATTAAGGGTAGAAGAGGCCTTCAAGATCATCACAACCAGCCTGGCATAAAGGAGGCTTTGGGCAATAAAAAAAAAAACCAACACTTTGGACCCCATTAGCATGCTTTAGAGTGGAAAAAGAGGGCTTGTGCTCTGCAAGGGCTTTGGAGTCTCCAGCTCAGGACCTGGATCCTAAAGCGGTGCTTTAATCTATCAAAATGGGCATTTCATCCCCAAAAGAGATTTCATGCCCTGAATATCAGCCTTTGGTCCCTGCAATGTGGCTTTGGGCACTAGAAAGGAAGCTCTGGGCACTGAAATGAGGCATTGGGCCCTCACAGTGGTGGTGGCTGGTGGACAGGAGAGGAATTGGCTGTCAAAGGAGATTTTGAGCTCTAAAATTCAGACCTTGGCCTCTAGGGCAGAGCTTTGTCCCATCAGAGAACGTGGACATCAAAAGGAGGCTTTGTGAACTAAAATTAATGCTTTATGCCATAAAATAAGACTCCAGTTCTGAAAAATAAGGCTGTAGGTGATGAAGCAATGGCTCTGGATCCCAAGTACAGGCTCTAGGCCTGGAAAATAAGGGTTAGGCACCAAAGGCTGAGGCTGTAGTCTACAAAATCGAGCCTCTGACTCCTGTTCGTACGTTTTCTAGCCTACAAGAGAGCAGAGCACAGAGCTTTACCAGATCATGACTTAAAAAGGAAGAGTTGTTCCTTAAAATGTGGTTCTGTACCCTACAATGAGGATTTGAACCCTAAGAATGAACCTCAAACCTAAGCTCTGGGACCTGAAAAAGGGACTTGGAACCTGAAATTGGAAGAGTGGCCATATGCCTTATTCACATCACTGCTTTTCAGCAGTTGGTACGTTTGTAATCAGCTGCTCTCAAAGATGAAGCACAGAAAAAGAAAAAAATCATCAAAAATCTCTGATGTGCACCTTGAGAATTGCAATCACTTCCATAGAGCCAGCCTGGCGCATTAGTTCCACAAAAAACAAGGTCAAATATCCCCTAGTTTTATGGTTTTGTTGCTCTTTTTCTTGTTTTTTTTTTTTTTTTCATTTTAATAAACACATATATTAAAGATTTTGTAACTTACATACATTAACTCTATTACATATTTTGTAAGCAGCCAAAGACAATTCCTCTTCACTCAGTGTGGCCCAGGCAAGCCAACAGGTTGGACATCCATGCATGAAGTGCCTGATTCCCCTTTGCTCCCATTCAGAGCAGGGAGATGTGACCCTTCTCCTGCTTGTGCAAGTGAGACTCAAAGCACTTAAATAAATCAATGAACTCAATTCACAGAGCCCAAATCTCCTCTTCCCAAGAACCTTGTGGGTGAATCACAACACTGGCAGCCCAGAACATGGATGACAGATGTTGCTCCTGGGCTCCTGCTGGAAGCACTGCCCTCCAGGCAAGCAAGAGGTGAGCAGACCGAGTCAAACTCTGTTCTCCCAAGGAATTTCACTTTTCTTGTGAGTTACTGCATGTTACTCTCAGAGTTACGAACCTCAACACTTACGTCATAGCATTTCTTCACCATCTCCAGCTGGATTTTATCAAAGGTACCATAATCCTTTTCTTCAACCATCTTATCCCGGTACACCCGGTTTGACTCATGCAGGTAGAGCTTTACCAGGTCGTGGGGTTGCTTCAGACATTCGGGGTTTGAAAACAGAAGACCCTGCGGGGAGCAAAGACAGTCAGGAAACCACAGAAAACCATTCAAAGCACTCAGGGACCGACCTTACTGCCAGCATCCAAACTACCAAAACCACAACAGGGCTGTAAATGTAGATTTATTATAGCAACCTGCACCGAACTTCTGAATAAGCCCCTGCTCAACAGCCTCTGCAGAATGTGCCCTTTGTTACCCTGCATTTCCTAAAGCAGTTTATATTCACTGTATTTGTTTTGAGAATCCAGACAGCATCCCCAGTGCGGCCTGGTTGTGCTGGTGGTCCTGATCTCAGCATCAGAGAGCATGGAGAGCCAGGTGCCAGCCCAGATGGGTCCCCCACACCCCACAGAATTCTGTGGGTGCTTCTTCAACAGGAAAAAGTAATTTGGAAATGTTAGTTGTGGTGATTTTTTAAAAATCAATTAATTTTAATTAGGTGCATTCTGCCTACAGGAAATACGAGTTGCTGTCTGCTTATCATGGTATGTTTACCATGAACTCTATTAAAATGCATAAAAGAACTATATTTCAAAGAGGTGTCTCCTATAACTAAGCCTATTAACAGCACACAAGGCTTTCAATAGCACGAATTAAGCAGACAGCATTTATTCCTAACATCTAATTATTTACACATAAAATAGAAAATGCATTAAAATCAATGTAAAGTGTTCCCTCTCATCTCACTGGCCCGTGGCTCAAATCATTTGGGTTTCCTATTTGTCATTACAGCTGCCAAATCGTTATTTTATTTATTTCAGGAACAAAATGAGTGAGAGAACAGCTGACAACTTGAGAAGAGAAAAGGCAAAAGGTGCAACCCATCAAGCTGTAAACTGATGTGAAAAAATATCTATCACTCAGACTCTCAAAAGACACTTCAAGCCACAGAGGACGTTGTCTTGACGCAAGCACACATTGAGACCGTGTAAGAGAGCAGAATATTCGCACTTTGCTGCTCTTCAATGAATTTATTAACTTAATATCCAAACTTCTCCCCTTCCCTCACTTTGCAGAACAGCCCCTCACTGCTTTCCTGGGCAGCACTGCCATCCCAGCTGGCACATTCAGCTGCTGCCCAGGGGATGCTCCGAGCCCTCACTGTGCAGGCCATAAGGGCTGGCACATGGAGAGCTGTGGCCATGGGCTGCTGCGGCTGTGGTGCCAACAAAGCCACAAAGGGTGGAAGGGTGATCTCTGGCTCTTTGCCCTGACAGTGCAAGCTTTACCTATCTGACCGCTGAGCTGTACGCCAGCCAAACCTTTCAGCTCCTGATCCTCCACGGAAAGGACAGGACGTGGCAAGGAAGCTCCTGGCACACAGAGGCTTCTCCACACAATGATACCAAATATCACAGCCCTCAAGATAAAAGGCAGAACGGTGGAACAGCCTCTGCTCAGACCCCTGCCCACCAGGACCCCCACCCTGCAATGGAGTCCTGACCCAGGAAGAGCCACCCCATAGCCGAGAGCCATTTCACAAACATCACTTTAGCAAAATGCCACAAGTCAGCCACAAAAGACCATTTTCATGCAATACATCTTCCTTCATCTCTAAGGTCAGGTGCCATAGAGTTTATTTGGAATCACTCACAAATAAAAGGATTGCTCATTTTCTAGAGAGAGCTGCAGGGCTCTGGCACTGCCCTGCACCACACAGCTGAAGGATATTTGGTCCTGGAGCAGGTCTTTGGAGTAGGCATTCAGAGTCAAATGGTCTGATGGTGCAGTGGAGAGAGGCATTTTCTTTCTCTTTGCACTCTAACTTGTTCCCAAACATACATGTGGAGAAGATGCATGCTCCATCTTCATGTGGATATATATTACACATAGGCAAAATAAAAGCAGGAGAGGCTTCTGCATATACAGGACAACCCTAGGAAAGTCAAAGCTTTTGTTTGCATTCGAGTTTCTAGGACAAAACAAAAACCACATGTATAGGGAAGCTGAATGTTTCATTAAAAAAACAAACAAACAAAAAAACACACACAAAAAACCCCACTCACCACATCATAATTCTTGCAAAACCTCCAAGACTACAGCAACTGTCCAAAAATTATGATCTAAAGAAGTGCAGCCTGAATTCTGGACACTGGGCTTTCCATGTTGTTCATTCTTTCCCCTTCCCCAGCTTTGCACCCCGCAATGCTCCCTCCCAGTAGGCTGAGTTGCTGCTGGTGCTGCTCTGGACATGTGAAGAGAGGGATGTGAAGCACAAAAGGGCGGCTGTTGGCTCAGCTTCTGCATGCTGAGCAGAGGTAAATGTGAGGAGGGATCTAAGAGGCTCCCATGGATTAGGAGGTGACAAAGCACGAGGTTTCCCAATTATATAGATAAATAAATCACTTTTTTTCCCTTTGCAGTCTGAACAGCACTTAAAGTAGTAAAGTGCAGCACAGTGACCCCTTGGAGACCTCCTGCTCACCTCCCTCCTGCCAATACTCCTGGGGCACAATCATGTCACAATAGTGACATGAAAACAGTGACAAACCTGGCATTACCACAAGCAAAATGTGAGCCAGCAATCCTACTTAAGGTACACCAATTTCTAAGCATGCTACTGGAGAGGACTGACGAGGGCCCAAGCCACCAGCTTATATTCTTTTGTGCGATGCTGCATTTGATGGGGCAGCCTGGAAGCACCCACCAGTGTTCAGATCTCTCCCAGGAAAAGAAATCATTGAACCACAGCATGGCTTGGATTGGAAGGGACCTTAAAGACAACCCAGTTCCAATGCCTTGCTGTGGGCAGGGCTGCCACCCACCAGATCAGAAGTGGAACAAAGAGCAAGACAGAGGGGAAGGGAGCTCTAAAACCAGACTGGCTCAGAGCACGCTAAGAGACAGAAGAGCATCTGAGATGGATCAGCAAAGCAAACCTTCCGAGTTGCAAACATGGGCCCAGATGATCCTAACCAAAACCACGGCCATGCCAGCTGTGCCAGACCAGGGAACACAAAGGTGCCACCTCCACCACTCCCCCACACCAGGCAGAGGGAAATCTGCTGCAGCCCACATGAAGGAGCAGCTGAGCTGGGAACCACTGCTGTCATCACGTTAGCAGGCAGAGGGACGCCATCTCTTTTCAGCTGCCGTGATCTTAATGTGACATGCTGCTTGAAAATCTGGTTAGAAAAGGGAAAAAGCAAAATACAACCCTGCTGAGTCTATGGTTATTTTACGGAGATGACAGATAGAATTTAGAGCGTAATACCATGGTAACCCTCTCAGAAGGGAAAGAAAGACAGCAACAGGGCTTCCTCTGGTGTAAACCAGCAGGGAATTCATTTTTAAAAAGCATAATCCACCACTCCATCACTGCAGAGACCTGTCTTCTTTAATCAAGGGTAAATTGCCTTGAGCGTACCAATCAATTTAACTCTGCAGTGCACGGTGGGACCCAGAGCATGAAAAGGTGCTACAGAAACGCAAGGGAAAGTAGCATCGAACTTTAACTACAGATGCACCTCCCAGAGGGGGAAAGGAACAGATAACAGTGATGAACCCAGATTAACTCAGATTATAGAGGATTGAAAAGTGATCCTACCCCTTCAACGGTAACTCCAGCAACAGCAAATGACAGTTTGACGTCAAGGAGCCAGGGCTGCCATTCCTGCAGCTCTCACCCGATCCTGGTCCCTCTTCAGCCTCTGCTTGCCCCTCACTCTGTACAGCCACTGCCAGCCTCTCCTGAGCACCAGCAGCTAGATGTGATAGTAAACGTAAGCTGTTTATTACAGCTAGGCTTCACAGGGCTTGGTGAGCCTTCTGTAATTTTACAAAATGAGTGCCCGGGGGACCACAGATTTCAAAGCCCCATGTATTTCTTCTGAACACCAGAGAGGGGCATCCCACAGCCCAGACCCTACTAGCTTTGCAGGTCATCAGTGACCTGAAAGTGAGGAGAAATTGTCCCTGGTTGTTGCTTCTTTCTCCCCTCAGCCCCCCCGTTTCCTCCCACTGCAGTCTCTAGCTCCCTGGAGACCTGTTCCCTTCTGGCTGGGCACACATCCACCCTCCCCAGTGTCGCACAGGGAAGACTGGCTGACTTCTGCAAGGGACGGCAGCCCAGGTTTCATCCTACAGCCCTTGGGCAGCTGATGCTGGAGAAACAGCAGCATCACTGAGTACAGTACTGGGGCAACTGGGGTTGTTCTGCTGAATGTCAAGCCCAGAGACAAAAATAAAGTGAGAACAGGGGATAAAATCCCACGCCGTAGGAATATGTGGGATTCCCCACATATATTTTCACCCAGAGGGTGGTGACATTCTGCAGAGGTCACAGGTTGCCCAAGGAGGCTGTGGATGCCCCATCCCTGGCGGCATTCAAGGCCAGGCTGGATGTGGCTCTGGGCAGCCTGGGCTGCTGGTTGGTGACCTGCACACAGCAGGGGGTTGGAGCTGGATGATCATTGTGGGCCTGTTCAACCCAGGCTATTTGATGATTCTATGGTTCCCCTGACCTTCCCAAGTCAACAGAACAAGATGTTTCATTTCAGGGGACTTCAGGGCTGGTTTCAGTTTGAGATTAAGGCATTCAAACTGAGACATAGGTATCTATAAGTGCCCTGGGTGCCATTTAAATCTATGGATACCTCTTCCATATCCAATGGAGCCTAGACAGCAGCAAAGCTCAAGCAGTTCAAACAAGGCATCCACATGGGGCAGGCCAGGCATGCCCAACCCACGGCCTGCATGCTCTCCCCATGGCCACCGCTGCCCTGTGCCATCATGGCAGCCCTTCCCCTCAGCACCAACCAAACCACGCTGAGCCATGAGCCCAGGGAACGCGGCAATATCACAACAGGCTCACACAGCCCACTGGTTTCATGTTTCTGTTGATCTCTTCTGTGTATGTTGTAATTAATATTTTTTTTTTGTTACTTTGTACACATTAACTAAAGTATATATTAATGAGGGCTGCTCCAAAAGTAATGCCTACTATTTCACCCTGTTGGCCCATGACATCAGAGACAGACGTTGATGGGTTGGCAGGAGAGGTTGAACTTTCCCATCAATATCCCATTCCAAGTTGCTGCCATGTGACAGATGGCAGCAGAAGGGCACTCTGACACAACAGCATCTGACACAGAAGTACAGATGAAGTAAAGGTGTGGAACTAAATTCCTCCACGTGGAAAAAATGGCAGCCACTGACATTCACTGACACTGAATAGTTGCAGAGACCAACCAGAGGATGTGAGCACAGTGAGGCAGTGGTGGCACATTACAGCAGTGGCACAGCGACAGTGGGCCACCCCTGCTGCTGCAGATTGCTACAAGCATGGCATGCAGGCTCTTGTTCACTGCTGGCAAAAATGCATAGTAATGGTGGCATGTGGAATAGCAGTGTTTGCTAGATGAGAATTTGCTCCAACAGTGTAAGTGTGGTCTTTGTATCTGATGTCATTTCCATGGAAATAAATAGGAGGCATTATTTTTGGAGTAACCTACATGTATGGCCTAACACAACTGCTCCTCATTCAATGAGGTCCAGGGAAGCCCAAAGGTTGGACACCCAAGGGGTAGGCAAATAAAGCAGAAGAAGGCACCCGGGATTGAGGTGGAGTTTCCTGAAGCACCAGATCCCCACACCTGAGCAGCCACACGAAATCAGCCCTGACCTGGCAGCTTGAGGAGCAGGGCTGCACACCCCAGCACTGGATTTACCTAGTTATCCTCACGTGCCTGGATGTGTGCTTCAATCTGGAGCCAATCCCCACCTAAGATCTGCACAGTTTCCTTATCTGCCTGGCCAGACCGTGCTGGTGTTCTGCTATTATCTGGGGTGGACACCTTCTGGAGTCACCTACAGCTGCCACCCAGCCACGCAGGCCAGAAGGTAATGGGGACAGGAGGAAGGAGCGACACAGAAGCAACAAGTTCCCATATCCGCCTGTCAAAAGAATCACAGAATCGCTCGGGTTGGAAAAGACCTTAAAACTCGTTGATTCCAACCACGACCTTCCCAAACAACCTAACAGCCCTCCACTAAATCCTCTCCACTAAATTCTCTGCTGAATTCTCTCTAGCCCTGCTCTTGTTGTTATTTATAAAAATATTTTTTGTTTTCCTTTACCTTAGTGGCCAAGTTCAGGCTTTAGCTTTTCTAATTTTCTCCCTGCACAGCTTTACTGCATACCTGTAAATCATCATAATTAGCTCGCCCACTCTTCCAAAGACCATAAACTTTCCTTTCATTCCTGAGATCCAGCCAAAGGTCTCTGTTCAGCCAGTTCAGCCTCCTTGCCCATCGGCTTGTCTTCCATGATGTGATGGTCAGCTCCTGCACCTTTAAAATAACTTCCTTAAAGCATTCCCAGCCTTTCTGGGCTCCCAAGCTCTCCAAAACTACCTCCCAAGGGACCCTCTCAACCATGGTCCTAAAGAGGTTAAAGTCTGCCCTCCAGAAGTTCAAGGTGGCAGTTCTGCTGACTCCCCTCCGTGGTTCAGCAAAGATCAAGAAATCCTGCATCTCACTGCGCCCCAGACGGCCTCCAACCTTTACATCCCCCACAAGACTTTCTCTGTAAACAAACAGCAGGTCCAGGATTTTGCCTTCCCTCGTTGGCTCTCTCACCAGCTGTGTCAGGAAGTTATTTCCCACACACTCTAGGAACCTCCAGGACTGTTTCCTATCTGCTGTATTATAAATCCAGCTGATGTCTGGGAAGTTGAAGTCCCCACAAGAATAAGAGGGAGTGACCTTGAGACCTCACCCAACTGTTTATAAGGTGTCCTGTCCACCTCTTCATCCTGGTTAGGTGGCCTGTAAGACTCCCACAATAATATCAGTCTTATTGGCCTTCAGTTTTATTCTGACCCATCAGCTCTCAACCCTATCATCACCATCATTAATTTTCACACATTCACATTCTTTCTTAGCATAGAGGGCTACACCACCGCCTTTCCTGCCTAGCCTGCCTCTCTTGAAAAGCTGGTAGCCATCCATCACAGCACTCCAACTGCATGAATCATTCCACCACAGTTCTGTGATGGCAACCATATCATAGCCTTCTGACTGCAAACGGCCTCCAGCTCCTCCTGTTTATTACCCATGTTGCACGCATTAAAGGCACCCGAGCTCCTTTCGAGTGGCAGTAGCCCTAATACCCTCATGACCACACTCAGGTGTTTCCACAGCCACCAACCTCACACCAACCCTCGTGTTCTCCCTACAAAAGGGTGAGCCGTCACCAAGACACAAGACTGTGGATCTTGCTAGCACAGCCCTCTCCTACAAGCGCTGCGACGTTACATGCAGGCTCTGTTCTAGTGACCCCAGTTACCTCCCACCCCCTCTGTACCTAGTTTAAAGCTCTATGAATGAACCCACAAATGAAAAGGTATTTTGCTGACTGTTGCTTTGGGGTAGTTTTCTTTTTTTGTGTAACACTCACATGCATGCAAGGTTCAAACCCAATCATTTTTCATTAGCTGCAACAATTAAGGCACAGGCTCCTAGAGTGTTTGTAATGAGACAATTAGCACAGGGCTCCTTGTCATAAGAGCTGTCAGGCAGTTTTGACAAAGGGAATCAAGCTGGGTTTGCAAGGCCTTACTTAAATGTTTAGGTACAATATTAATATCTATTATGGTATGATAATGACAGAACCATTGGACAAACTGCAAATGGAGCCACTGTTAACCACCTGTGCAGAACCAGCAGTAACACAGCACACAGGCAGCAAGTTCCACTGCTGCAATTTGCATGTGTTTTGTGCCTTTAACAGCTATCATTGGCTGCGTGTATAATTACAGCATAGCTGGAATAACAACAATCCCCGAGTGCCTTCTATATATGCAGCTATTACATTATATATCCAGCTAACACATCCAGTGTTTGACCGTTTGTCCGGGATTAAAAGGCATTACACACTGACCTACAGGCATTACATATGCTGATTCTCTCCTTCCCCAAAGGCTAAGGAAACTCAGGCAGCCCTGCTTTTCTTCTTTGTCCAAGGTGTTTTTTGATTCTGCTTTATTTTCACACCAGAGGTTGTGACCAAACAGCAGACAGCAAGGTGGGTAGAGAACTGGCTGGACCAGCAGGCTCCAATGTCACTGTTATCAGATCTACCTGGAGGCCAAGCAGCAGCAGTGAGCCCAGGGTGGGACTGGGGGAGCAGAGAGGTACTACACCATGACAGGCAGGAGAAAAGCTGCAGTTCAATCCACATGCAGGGGAAGACAGAGAAATGGATTTGTTCAGGGTGGAGAAAAGGCCAAGGGGAACCCTCCTGCTGTCTGTGACCAGCTAACAGGCAACATAGAGAGGATTATTTCCTTTGGAAGTACATAGCGAAAGGATGAGAAGCACAAACACTTCACAGCAGACTGAGTTTAACAGTACAGCGATGGCCATGGTGGCTGTGGGATCTTCAGTGCAGGGAACTCTGAAGTTGGCCCTGCTCGAGTCAGACAAGAGACCTCCTATGGTCATTTCAGAGCTAAACTACAAGATATAACGAATGTGTATCAACATTATTATATAAACACAAGGAAATGCATTCTCAGAGTTCAGAGCTTCACAACTTTTTTGGCAAAGCTAAACTTGGATATAAGGAAAAAGTCTTTCACAGTGAGGATGGGGAAGCCCTGGCACAGGTTGCCCAGGGACGTGGTGGGGGCACCTGGAGACCTTCAAGGCTCTGAGCACCTCATCAAGCTGTGACATCTCTGTTCATTGCAGGGGAGTTAGACTAGCTGACTTTTAAAGGTTCTTTCCAACTCTGAGGATTCTGTGACTCTATGATGTATTAAAAAAAATAATCAGAAACAAATACCAAATAAAGGGCTTATAGAAAAACAATACAAAACAAAAAAAACAACACCTGAACCACAGCCTAAATAAACAAGACAAGACCAAGAAACCAAATTCCCTCCCTCCTGCATCTCTGTGATAAACTGAAAGCCACCTGAGCTCCTATCACTGTCCCTGCTCCAGAGGCTGGGAACTGGGATGTGGCAAGATGCTCTCTGATATCCCAGAGCCTTGACATGCTCCAAAGAGACCACAGTTAGAACTAAAATACGCATCCACTGCTTCTCTCTCTTTCTGCTTCTCAAATCACAGGTTAGAAGCCAGAATTCAGTACACACTAAAGCCAAATGCTGGTGATGTGTAGCTGAGAGTTAATGACAGATCTGATTCTTCCCATGAATGCATGTGAACAAGTTACTAATTTGTTCAAGTTTCTGTTCTTAGATTTCCTACTGCTTGCCATCACCGCAGGGGGCATCCAAGCCTTTATTACCTTCTTGGTAAAATAAACATCAACAAGAACAGCTTTGGGTTAGGGTGATTCAAACCTCATCATCTCAAACTTTGTTACTGGCTGGCAGCTTCTCCTTGGTAGGGAACTGGTTCTGGCAGTGATTCAGTCAATAACTGAGAGCTGACTTGGAATCAAGCTTTTATCGATGCCTTGGATGTTATTTGTCACGTGTGGGCTGGGTACCTGACCATGGAGAAATGCAAGGATGTGTCAGTGCAGGCTGTCACACTGACACTCACAAAGCCAGCACCGCCCCTCCAACTAACAGTCACTTCACTAAGGGCTGATGTCAGGAGCCCAACAAGCCCTTCAGCTGGCCTCTTCCACAGCCACGCAGCCCAAACCCGCACCCCCTCCCACAGACATGGCTGGAGAGTAAACCATCTTCAAACTGGTGCTCCTCACAGCCCTGGGGGATGGAATGCATCTAAAACCAAACATGGACTACAGAGCGGACTGAGGTTCTTCTCTTTGCTCAGGAAGGACATCTGCTGCAACGTCACAGGTGGGGAACACACACCTGCAGCTTGAAGCTGTGCTCCAAGCGCCACAAAATGACAGCTGCACTTACTTGGAAGATACTGGAGAAGTCTCTCAGGTTGAAAACGTAGTGGAACTTGAGAGCCGTCGGGAGGAAAGCAGCAGCTACCCTCTGGTGCAGGCCCAGGGCCAGGGAGATGAGCTGCTGAGCTGACTTCTGTACAGCTTCTGAGAAATTCTTGCTTGCCAGGTGCTGTGCTAAGATGGTGCTGTAGATCCTGGACAGGGCGTCCTGCCCGGGGCTGGAGAGGGCGAAGACACAGAAGTGACGCTGAGGAAGAGAAAGGAAGAATGGAAAGGTCAGGGGGCTGTGCAACCACCCCTGCGGCACCCAAGGCCCTGGGGGACTTGGTGTCTGTGCAGAATAAGGACACCTTCCATTTTCCAACTCTAATTTCCCAGCAGAGGAAAGTTGGCAAGTGACTTTTTTCAGCTCTCTAAGTGAGATTTTCAGCTGTATTCCACCATATATTGGAAGTTCAGCCCATCTGATGGTCTCACCAACTGACAGAGCATTGCCACTCCCCACACACTGTGTTTAACACTTCAGATTCAGCAAAGTTCAGCTACACTCGTGTTGCAGCCTCAAAAATCTAACGCTGAGCGGTTCTATCTGGCAGCCCATTTGGCCTCACTTTCTCACTCAGTGCCTGCTTCCCCAAATCCTGACTTCTGTGGCTTCATCTGCTTTTCCAGCAGCCCCTGGCCTCCTCCCAACACTCAGACTGCAGTAACACTTGGCTCTCCCATCCCACTGAACCTTCCCTCCCAAAACAGGAGGACTACACCCATGCCATCTTCGGAAGGTGCCATTTCCCAGAAGACTGATGTGGGACCCATCCCTCAGCAGAGGGGCTCATTTCCAGCCACAGAACACTCCATTTTAACACAGAACAGCTAAAAGGAGCCATGGCTTGGACTGACTCCAGTCATGAGACTTCTCCAAGAAGCTGTGATGCAGCTGGGAGGGGCAGAGCTGATGACTGTGGGCCCAGGTCAAGCCTCCCAGCTCCAATAAAATCAAACCTGAGGTTTAACACCTCTCCTAAAATCTATATTTGCAGTACGTAACAAGATGATCTGGTGTGTGGCAACCAGCCCATGACAGGGGCTGGAACTGGGTGGGCTGTAAGGTCCCTTCCAACCCAAGCCAAGCTGTGATGCTACGATTCTATCACCAGCACCTGGTAATGTCTTTTTCTTTTGAAATACAGAAGTTGGTGTTCTTGTGACTGTTTCCTTTGATGGAACAGCAAAATGAGAGGGAAACCAGACAAGGGAATATGGGAAGGAGTCCGCAGCCTTACCACTACAAATTTTGGTCACCCAACCGATTAATGCTATTTCTACTGATAAAACAACAGCAGCATCCCTGTCTGATTTTCCTCTGCCCTCATGCTCCAACAACGTCCTGTGAGATGAACTCAGACCTGCCCTGCTCTGGGCTCTACCTGCAGGCGTGGGTTGATGGTGAAGCTCCCTGCTGTCGGGTTCATGCACGACACATACTGCACGTTTGTGATCTCCTTCAGTGACAGCTTGGCCCTGTCGTACCTGCGGGCAAAACAGGCAGCAGGGTGAGCACGATGTCTGGGTTGGCTTCAGGGCTGCACTGGAGGCTCATGCACAATGTTCCCTATATCAGGGCTGAGAACATCCTTACCCCTCGCAGCGCTGCTGGCTACAACATATAATTTCACTGATCTTCCCAAGCACTGTCACTGCTTTTTCTTCAAATTACCTCTGCCTAGAAAATGTTTGTTTTCTACTGGTTGAGTGCAAATAACATCAGGTGCTTGCAGCGAGGGCTCAGCAGGGATGCTGCATCCCCACGGGGGCTGGATCCATCACCTCCCTCTGCTCTCAGCACTACAGGACGTCGATGCTGAGCATTCTCCCTCAAGACTACAGCCACACACCATGCCAAGAGCAGAGCCAAGAATGCCTCAGCCAGGCTGGGAGCAAGCGAGCTGCTGTGCTGGGAAAGGGCAAACCTCTGAGTGTGCCCCAGAATTCTCCAGTCCAGAAAGATGCAGTGGCAAACACAGTCCTGGAAGGGAGAATTGCACTGCATCATCCTCCAAAAAGCCATCCTGAAATCTGGGCCTGAACAAAGAGATCTGAGCAGTGCAGCCCAGGCAGCCTCCTACCAGTGCCCATAGTCCAGGTGCTGCCTGATGAGCGTATGGGGCTGCACCGTCCCATAGGCATCCACTGCTGGCATGTTCATGTCATCAATGAAGTAGATGAGCTTCTTGGTGCCCGGAGGGCCGTAATTTCTGCCAGCCTTTTTCTCTAGAGGCTTCTCAAGCACACCTGCACAGAGGAAGAGACGCAAATGTAAACTACCAGAGGGTCATGGCTGAAAAATGAAACAGGCTCCCACCCCATGCAGCTCTATGCCACATGCAGCTGCAGCAGCCCAAAGAGCTGGGTGATGCAGGGCAGGCATCCTTTACTTCTGTTAACAGGAGCCATACAGGTTCTCTGCTCCCCTCCCAGAATATCCAAACATCCCCACAGTTTAACTACATATATCCAATGTCAGCTGCCAGATTAGCCCTCAGATTTCAGCAGGGTCATGCATGAGCAAGGGAAAGGACACAAAGAAGAATTTATTGTTTCAGAGCTTTGGAAGATACTAGTCGGTTTTAGCAGAAGGCTGAGGTTGCATGTTGTACACTGTAAAACACGGTGAATATTTACAGCACCAGGCCATGTTTAATAAAAACCATTTCACCTTTCTGCACATAACATCTCATAGCTTTTGGTTCCTTGGATTCTGAGCTACCTTTACTGGCTCAGAAAGCGGAAAACCAAACAGAAGCAGCTGTTTTCTGCTGGGTGTGATGGATTCTCTCCCATGGATCGACTTGGAGCACATTCTATTCTTAGGGGCTCACTGCTACCAGACCCAGGAGCAGAATTAGTTCCATTTACAAAGGCTGGGTTGTCAGCACATCTATAGCAGCACAGCAAGCAACAATTCTTTGTAATTAGGGAAGACCTGCAAACGCAAACGGGACTGCAAACATCAATAAAACTCTCCTTGTTTAAAATGTACATTTAATCCAATCATTACCATGTTTAGAAGTTATTAAGGGAGATTTATGTTCTGTTTTTTGTTTTTGTTTTTGTTTTTTTTCAAGCTATGAGTTATATATGCTTTAAAGCACCATTTGTTCTGGCTTGGTTTGCACTGCTCTGGTGCACTTCAGACAGCTTTTCTTTCCCACTCCTCAAAATTCAGCCCATTTCTGGTTGCAGACAGTTGCTGCACAAAGGAATGAACTGAGCTGAGAAAAATGATGAATCTTGCCTCAGTGGAGCATCTTCCCCTTTCAGTAAAAGATTTGAGATGTCTTGTAGCAAGTTAAATTAAGTGTTTCAAATAAGCATTTAATTTAAATTTAATTAGCCCTTAATGAACATATAAAATCAGCCTTTTTTGAGGTTACACAAGTATCCAGGAGATCCATCACACTGAAACACAATTACTGGGGATCAAGTGACGTATTGGTGAAAGATGCTTTTTAGCTTGAAGCCACATCCCACAGTAACAGGAAGGGCCCACATCTCTACCTCTGTGATGCTACATACTTGAGCTGGAACCTGGAAGAAACAATCTCTGCAGATGGGACTTTGCAGGCATCCCTGCTCTATATGCTGCCTGCTGATGGGGGTGGGAGAGGCACTTAGCCTAAGAAATTGCTGACTTGAAGGTTAGGGTCTTATCTTTTCTTAAGGAGATCTAAAAAAAAAAAAAAAAAAACCACCAAAAAAATCAACAACAAAACTGCTTTGTATCCATGTTTTACAAATTTCGGAGGTGCCTGCTGGAGAAAAAAAGCAGCCAACTGACAAACTGCACCGAAAGGGACAAATTAACTCTAAAAAATGAGCAGCCGGGAAGCCTGCCGAGCAGCATAAATCATGCTTCCCAACACAAGGCATGCAGCCATGCCTTCATCCCCGAGCAAGATGACTTGTTCCCCTCCACAGAGGAGGAACGTCCCCATCTCAACCACAGCTGATGGCTGCAGGAAACAGGGACACTGACAGGGTGTACAAATGGCAGCACTGCTCACAGTAGCTCAGCCCATCCAATGACTCCAGGGCATCCCAGAGAGCCCAGAAAGGAAAAATGGGACCAGGCAGGAGGAGAGGGAGCCCTCTGCCATCACCACGCTCCTGACAAGGTCTCAGGGATGCTTCAGGAATGGTGCTCTCAGACAGGGCCAGAGGAGCAAAAGCACTTCAGGCTACATGGATCACAAAAGGGTTTAGAGGAGCAATATAAAGGAAGTGCTTTGCTTCATGGTGACCCTCAAGCACTCTTCAATTCAAAGCAAGCTGGACTGTTCCATTCTGGGTTAATAAAAACACACAAAAGTAACTTTCTCTGTCTTTTGGGCAACTCAAAGTAAAAAATCATTTCCAAAATCCCCCTGCAAGAATCCCCATCTTTCTCTTTGTTTCTGAAGAAACCACGCAGCAAACTGACCTTGCCTTGATCCCCAAGGCTCTGAGCCCCCATGCAGGCTGGGGGCAGACTTATCCCATGGGGGCAGACCTATTCCATGGGGGCAGGCTGGGTTGCAGTGGAATGCAGAGGAAAACACCAGCAGCAGGTAGCCCTGGCTCCCAGCCTTGCCTGTCTCCCTTCACACCATCCTCCTGGTAATTGGGATGCAATTCCCATCATCATATCCCCAGGACAGTTTGGATCCTAGCTAAGAATCCTATCTTATTCTGCATGGTTTAAATTCAAGCATCTTAAAGACAAACCTCAAGTCAAGAATGAGCTGCATGCTGTGCAAAATAGCAGCGGATTTAAGCATATACTTCAGCACAGCCCTGAACTGGAATCATGTGTTCAGAATTCAAATTCTCATGTTGGAAAACATCATCTACCACGAAACCAGGGCTGTGCAGTGCCAACACAGAGCACATAAACCAAACAAAACCTGCAGGTGACCAGGCAGCTCACCTATGGTTTCCTCTCCAAGGTGCAGTGCGTGTCCCACTCCGAACCCTACGGGATTCCTGGGCATCAGGTACCGTGCTAGAGGAGCTCACAGAACCACAGCACGTTTGGGTCGGAAGGGACCTCACAGCCCCCCAGCCTCGCTATTGCCACGGGCTGGTTGCCCCCCACAAGCTCAGACTGCCCAGGGCCCATTCATGGCCTTGGGCACCTCTGGGCAGCAGTGCCAGGGCCTCACTGCCCTCTGAGTAAAGAATTCCCTCCTTACATCTGACCTAAACCCCCCCCCATTCTAGTTTAAAGCCATTACCCCTAGTCTTTTCACCATCTGCCCATATAAAAGGCCATCTGCCCGCTGCCAGCCCTCTGTTGATGCAGCCACAAAAGTCCTGCAGCTCGGCTGCCGCCTCACCTTGCAGCATGGCAGAGGTGGTGTAGTAGTTGAACGGGACCTTCTTCACCACGTACGCATCTGTGTCCAGAGAGGAGAGTTTGTCCCCCACCAGCACAGACTTCCCAGTGCCTGCACTGCCCACCAGCATCACTGGGCGCTGGCGCTCCAGGAGCCGATCCATGAAGTACCGCAGCCGGACCGTCTCAGTTGTGGGCACGAGGCAAGCCTGAGGGCAGGGGGGAACGAGAAGGTGAGCAATTCCCATCACTGACAACCTACAGCCACGCTCTGGGGAGCAGAAAACCTGGGAGAGGTGGGAATGGATGAGGAGACTCCAGTTTGCAGACCACACCTGGAAGGAGAATGATACACAGCTGCCAGCCATTAAAATTAAACTAACTGTGCAGATGAAACCCTGACAGCTGGATGCTGGCAGCAGCATCTGGATCTCCCCACAAACACACATACTGCTAAAACGGTAATGACTTTTTCAAGTCATCTGCTCACAGCAGCACTTCCAAAAGGAGAGGAAAGTGTAGCTGGCAAATGCAGCTCTCTATCTGCAGACATTTTTCACCTAGCTCACAAAAACATCTCTGTTTTGAGACAGAACAATGTGGTGTCGCGGGGGCTTCATCCCAACGCCGTCTCCCTGCTCTTGGCGAGCTGCCACCAAACCCACCTCTCTGCACATAGGTTGTATGTGAAAGGCCAAGGGAAGGTGATCTGCACAGTCCAAGCACTGTAATGAAAACTGGATGATTTAGTTGTAGCTCACGCAGAAATGCATTCTTATTGAGAAGAGCTTGATGTTTAATGGTGCATCATCCCAAAGCCCGCTCACAGTCACCAAACGCACAACCAATCCACACAAGGCACACAAACCTGTAATGGCACTTCTGGATCAAATTCAAACTGGGGGATCAGTTTAGACCAAGGTTCAAACTTCTTTGTTTCTGGATCGATGTAAAAGTCAAAGACCGTTCCCTGAGAGGGAAACTTGATAGTCTTGAATTCTGCCACCCACCACTTGCTGAACTCCACTCTGTAGTCCACAAGCTGTGAGACAAAAAGGGAAGAAGATATGCTGATCTGTAGGAATTCATCAGTGCTGGAGAACGTTATCAGCCTCAGCCCACCAGAGCAGGATTGGTGCTTAAAACACATTCCACTGTATAATGGTCTTATTTTTTTTTCCTATTGTTAAGCCTAATTTTTCATTTCCACCGTTTCTTCTCATCGCGCCTATTTACTCATCTAAATAATTCATCCTCTGTGTTGATCACTCTCACAACAGATAGATGGATCAATCTGAAAAAGAGCAATACGTGCCTGTGACTAAACAGACCACTTGATTGATTTGTGGTGCCTGCTTCTTCCAACAGACAAGGACACAACATCTGTCTATGCCGGTGGCCGTGCTTAGTCAAAGCATGCATACTAAAGCTTTTCCTCATAAATCACAGCACTCTATTAATATCAGTCGTTGTCTTCTGGCTTCTTTTAAACCATGGCGTTCTGGAGCAACAGGACTGTGCCAATATACTGAGGCAGCAGAAGGAACCGCGTGCCCTCAGCTCTGCTTTCTTGTTGTTCCTCGTTATGTCCTTCCAAGCATGGAGATTTTCAAGCATTTTGAATTTTACAAGAGCTCATTTCGGTGCTGGTCCAGGACTTGCAAAATGTGCTCGTCTTTCTCCTCTGACAAGGATCTCCTGTATGACACCAGGCAGATCGGGGGTATTTCAGCTCCCTGCTCCAGGGAGGAGTTGCAGGGAGGGAGGGAAAGATGCTGTTAAAAAGATGTCTGTGAAACACTGGATGCAGAATTCATCCAGCTTTAACAGTACAGAGTCTTCCTGGGGCATATATGACACTCTCCCCACATGGCTATGCCACATGCCTTCCCAGGCCAGAAACTGGGACTGCCAGAACATTGCCTCCATGCTGGTAAGTCTCCATCAGGGCTTGAATTGCCACCAAACATCCTCTGTGAAGCTCCCTGAGCCACTCATCAAAAAGCCTAGAGAATCCTAAAACCAGCTTATCCGTATTCCTGATTTTGCATCCTCATGCTATTCAGAGAAGGGGAATAACTGTAATTCTCCATTCTCCCATTGTCACAACCGCCCAGTGCCAGCAGCAGAGCAGCCTTCAGCAGCAGGGACACACAGCAGTGCTGGAAGCCCTCTCGCGCCATCACTCCTGCAGCCCAAGATGCCTGCAGCTGCATGGATTCCAGCCCCAGTCTCACTGCCAGGACGGCCTCCAGCTCGAACTGCTTCCTTAATAACAACCCTGCATGGATTGCCACTGATCTCAGAGCCTTGAAATGGCCAATTTATCATCTGGTTTTGTACAGGGCCCTGCTACCCACCACCACATGCAGAGCGGCGAGAAGCCTTCCCGACTCTTTGCTCCTGACATTTCAGTAGCAAAAGGTCAACGCAAAGGGCCCCTTCAATGGAAAGCAATAAACAGATTTTATATTGGATCATTTTTCATCAGGCTTCCCCACGCTTGGACCGCCGTACCCTCGCTCTCTGCGCTGACATTTACAGAGCATCAGAAGCAGCCCCACGCTGGGTGGCATCCCACAGGGCCGCTGCGTGCATCCTCCTGCAGCCCTCACCAGGCTCTGGGAGCCCACCAGGCCCTGGCAATGCAGAAATGGCTGCAACAGTGCCAGGGGTGCAGGAGCAGAGCTGTGGGTTGGGGGACGTGGCACCCATTGGCCAAGCAGCTGCGTTTTAGCCAGCTTGCCGAAGGAGCTGTGAGCTGCTGTGGTTACACAGCAGTCTGCACTGCTAGAGCAAACACAGTGCTTCACATTGAAATTGAGGGGTTAAGGCTTCCACAAGGACCACAAAAGCCATTCTCATCCAGCTCACACAGCACCAGGAGACACGAGGGCTCTTGGTAAGCACCAAGTCTGGCTTTAGTTGCCCATTACTTCTCAAAGCTCCTTGCTATGAAGCAAACGTGAGCAGTCCAGCAGGTGTTTCTGGCCCGTGGTAAGACACACTGTTCTGAGCCGAGCCTTGTAGCTGGGAAATGGGGCAGAACAAGGGGCCAGGGGGGAGAGAAATGTCTCTTTATCCTCTGCTTCCCCAGGGCAACTCTAGAGAAGATCCTTGCAAGTCCCACTGTGTTCCCACACCAAAGCTCCCACCAAAGCCACTGTGTTCCAGCTCTACTTTGAGTACCAGGGTCTGAAGAGGGAGTTTAAATTATGCACTATCACATGATGACCTTGAGAAAACTCAGTCTTACAATACTACCATCATGTGAGGAGTCACACCCACCTCATCTAATGCAAACTGATGGAAACGGAGGCAGACAGCTGCAATTAATCTATAGGATAGATGCGCTGTGGGAAGCAGCATAGGGAGGAGTGCCCTGCCTTCCTCTGCCTCTGAGACAGGAACATACTGGGACTGTCAGAGGCGGTGATACATGGCCTGATAAACTCTCCTTCCCAAGAAAACCCTCATCTCTAGGCTGTGCCCTCAAGCACTAGTCTAGGGTCCAAAAGCTTGACTGTGGCCAGCAGCTCACTCCAGGGAACCAGCTGCCTGCCCAGAGGGAGCTTCCACCGCCACCCACCCCAGTAGCTGGCCAAGCAGCTGTGTGGCTGCTCCTCTGCACTAGTGCAGGGGCAAGGGAGTCGAGATGTCCAACAGCAGTTGCAAAAGCCTTGGCCAGACACTAAGAGACCCACACACTCTAAAGAGGGACCCTCTTTTCACATTTCATTTACAGTTATTGCAGATTTTCAGCAGCCACGTAACAATTCTGGCTGGACTGAAGACTTAAGCACCCAAAGGGCACCACGTTTTTGATCCTGTCTGACAGCCCTCCTCCAGCAAACAAAACCTTGGGGAGAGAGCACAGCCACTACTTCCACCTAAGAGGACACCCATAATCCCTGGGGCACATCATGCCCTGCTGACCACTTCTCTTTCTGACATGATTTTATCAGAAATTGAGGACTACCAACTGCTGACACACACCTCTTTTTAACAAAAGCCAGTGGTGCCAAAGGACCGGCTGGTTTGTGTCACAGAGTACAATGTCTACCCATGCAATCTGATGGCTGAAAGGCTGCTCAGCTGATGCATCCCCTAATAAACCACACTTAATTTCATCTCATTAAGCCTATCCACAGGTCTCTATAAATTAACTTTGTGTTTCTCCCCATTAAAACACGCCTGCATGAACAAACATCCTTTCATTGCTTGACCCCTACACCCTCCCCTTTCTGGTACTGTGGAGGTCATTTGCAAACAGATTTGTTGTATTCACATTTCTAATTCGTTATCATCCACATGCAAGCCCCAGGAAGCCAGCATTACTGATAGAGAACTACATGTTGGAAAGTATTAAGGGAAAAAAAAAAAAGAGGGAAGGAAAAAAAAGAGAGACATGCATAGAAGACTGATGAAGCAGCGGCTTCTCATTACCTGGTCTTGAAACATTGATCCACCAAAGGCCCAGACAGCAGCAAAGACAAAGTAAAGTTCATACAGCTCCTTGGGGCAGTCGGGAGGTGTGTTCTCCTCCGTCAGGAGGCACTCAAGGAGGTGACACAACATCTGAACCACGCTCTGCTCAGGAATGGGAATAATCTTCTTAAACCTGAGGGATGGAAATCGAAAGCATGGGAAATGTAATTGGGTCCAGCACTACAATCGCTCACAACACAGGAAGATAAGCCTAGAAATTCTTTTTTCAGAATATTAGCATTTTACTTTTTTTCAGTGCTTGTCTTATTCACGGGTACAGGGATAAAGAAAACCCCCATTCTCCTCCCCAGACCTGCTGGTGCTGGCACGCACACAACTAATAACAGTAATCGGAAGTTTCAAGCATTTTAAAACTTTGATCCTCTTGAAAGAAGTAAAATGCAAGTCTTGCTAAAGGCAATGATTTCCTGCGAACACAGGGAGTTCAAAAGCGGTCAAATAGAGGAGTAATAAAATAAACCCTTTCATCTTGCCATTTTACATTCATTTAAGCTACACTTACAGAATTCCAAACTAATATTGTAGCAGAACTGAAGTCCTCCATAAAGTAATTATAGCTATTTGAAAGGTTGGTGCTACAATTTCTGAATTAAGCAAGCTACCAAAATACTCAGCTCAGGGCTGCCTGCAGCTGATCCTATGGATTTCACACTCTGACACAGCAATGTTCAGCAGAGTGGGAAATGTCCTCCGGACTTTGCTGCTAGCAGCCACCGTCAGCTTCATTTCATAGGGAGCAGCTCCCTTCTACCTCCTGCCCAACTCTAATTTCCAAAGGCCGCTGTCTTCATTAATTCAGACTCTTCTGATAAGTCCTTATTTTGATCAATTAACACTAATGCTCAACTGCAGCCTGACTTTTTTGGTGTGTTCTTTTGTTTGGTCATTTGTTGGAAAATGGAAGCAAGCAGAGGATGTGAGAAGCTTCCTTACTCGGATTTGTTGGGACTCTGCTTTGGCCAATTCTCATTACGTGAAGATTAAGAGTGCTCTTTTTCCCTTAATGATTGATCAAGAACCACAGGACTTCTCTGTGGGCCCCACCTGGGCACTAACTCAACCCAAGAAGGATCAGGGCCCTTCCAAAAGTGCAAGTTCATATGTATTGGGCAGTTGGCCAACTGTGAAATACATCCAGGCTGGATGTCTGCAGACTAATTTCATTTTGTTCAAGTGCATTGGGAAAAGAAATTCAAGATAAAACTGCCTCAAGAGCAATCCTACTTTCTCTCACTAACACGGGAAAAAAGATGGAAGAAGGAGAAAGGAGATCTGATCTCTCTACCACCCGCACTACAAACTGAAAACTCTTCTTCAGCAGTGGTCTAAAACCTGCTCTACTGAAAAACAACTTCTAGGGTGGACGCAGGTCCAGCCTGATGCTTTTGGAGTTTGAGAAGACTTTCTCTTTAGGACGTCCTGGATTTACTTTCCAAGGGACGCAGAACTGGCACAAGAAGTACAGGCACGATCAGATTAAAACAAGATCTGCCAATAAAGGAGGGCAGGAGTGTTGGATTGTTTCATTGCTTCTCTGTGGTTAAGCCAGTGATGCTCGAAGCTCTTAAGGGGAAGGAGGAAACTTCTCCCCTCTGCTACCACATCTCACAGCCCCAGCACAGCCAGCATGGGAGCAGAGCATGTCCTCCTGCCCTTGGGGAAACAGTCACTGCAGATGGTACCTTGTCCTCAGGGTGTCCAGGCAAGGTGGCAGGTACTTGTCAAACAGAATGGTCAGGTTGGCTCTTTCTGACTGGATCTCTCGCTTGTCAATCCAGCTGCTCACTGGAGGATTCCAGCCCAGATCTGCTGAGTTGATGTACAGGATCCCTTTAGGGTGAGGAAAAAAAAATAACACTGAGGACACAGCAGTGACCACTCTTGGCCTTCAGCAGAACTGCTCAGCGACTTTCACACAACCAGCTACACCTGGATGCCCCATCATGGAGGGCATCCACAGCCCAGGCACTGCTCTGCTGCTCTGCCCTGCATTCCCACCACTGTAACCATCCCTCATCACAGAGACAAGGCAGGCAAAAGCAGGCAGAAAGGGCTGAGGAGCTGTGCAGCTCTGGGCAGGGTGTGCCAGGTGGGCTCCTCAACACCAACACAGCCAGGCATGGGGCCTCGTGGGGGTGCCATCGCCACGAAGGCTTAACAGAAGTTTGACATCTGGTGGATGAAAATCTTAACATGAGCCAGCAGTGAGCTTTTGCAGCCCAGAAGGCCAACAGTACCCTGGGCAAGGAGAGGACTGTCCCACTCTGCTCTGCCCTCACGAGGCCCAACTGGAAGCACTGTGTCCAGACCTGGGGTCTCCAGCACAGGAAAGATAAGGAGCTGTTGGAGTGGGTCCAGAGAAGGGCCATGAAGATGCTCAGAGGGCTGGAGCACCTCTGCTATGAAGAAATGTTGAGGGAACTCATTCTGGAGAAGAGAATGCTCTGGGGAAACCCCACTGTAGCCTTCCGGTATACTTAAGGGGCACATAGAAAAGCTGGAGAGGGACTCTGTGTCAGGAAATGTGGTGATACAGCAAGGGGGAATTATTTAGATCTAAAAGAGGGGAGATTCAGGTCAGATGTGAGGAAGTTTGCCTCCCCAAGGGTGGTGAGGCCCTGGCACTGCTGCCCAGAGAGCTGTGGGTGCCCCATCCCTGGAGGTGCCCTAGGCCATGGATGGGCGCCGGGCAGCCTGAGCTGGGGGAGCAGCCAGCCCATGATACAGGGTGAGACTGGATGGGCTTTAAAGGTCCCTTCCAACCCAGTGCTATGATTCTGCATATACCCCTAGAAATGTCCACTCTTCAGTGAATTCACTTCACAACCCTTCTGCAGAACAAAATGCAGAGAAGAAACACTAACAGTGAAGGGACACAACCTAGACAACATGATGACATCTCTTGATTGACTCAAAGTCAGAACGTGGTCCTGCTTGAGTCATGTTATTGCTCTGGGCCTCACTCCCCTGAATATGAAAGTAGAAGACACCTTCGCTCCCTCCTCTCTTGCTTCATGCACTTTTCCTAAAGATCAGAGGCAGTCTGGAATATGGATTGTCCATACAGGGCCCTGCACAGCTGCAGCACTCAGCACTGCTGCTGCTGTCATCATCCAGCAGCATCAGAGAGCTATGGTTACATCTCCGAGACGCACGGATTTGGGTTTAGGATCCTCAGTTTGCCCACGTGCTTCAGGGATAAGTTCTGCCCCTCAAAGACAAGCGTGATCCCAAGTTGGGAACTTCCAGTGGAATCCAACAGAAGTCTGGTAAATGGCAATGGATCCCAGCTTGCCCCTGCAACACCCCAGGGTGAGGTCAGGCCAGGACTCACCTGCTCTGGACACGGTTGCTGGGGTGGCTGTGCGCAAGTGGCTGATCTCAAACAGCAGTCGCATGGTTGGGTTCAGGGGGATTCTCTCATTGCTTGCCAGGGTCAGCACCTGCATGTGGCACACGGACAGAGCAGCAGCACAATTCTGGGGTTAATGCATCCCCAGGAACAGGACTGACAAGCACTGAGTACTTTGCACTCAAAGCTTGGTTGCTGCCATATCGGCTCCTCCAAGCACAGCAACTGATTTCTAACAGAGGAACGATCCCTCTCTTCCACAACTCAGAATCAACAGTACTCCCTTGGGGTGAGAGAAAAGGTGCACAATTATGCCCTATTCTCTACCTTTAAAGGGTCTGCAGTTATTGTCAGGACATCGTGGTTACTCATGATTCCAGTTTCCCAAGAAAGGGAAATTCCCATGAAAGCATGCTATTTTCCTCACGTATCATTTTCTTAATGCAACACTGTTTAGTATAGCTGAAAAAAAGTCCTATCATAACTGCATTATTCAAGGAGGTGTTACTTCTGTGTATGCATTTCTCCCATGCTGAGCCACACCATGCAGTTCAAGCAATGTCTGCTGCTTTAATTTATTTTAATTACCTTATTATCATCCATCACTGTATTAAGAGACTCAATCCACATCGGATCAATATCTCCATCTAGTACCATCCACTTGGGGCCATCGTGTGTGATGTTGGCCAGCTCTCTCATGATTGATGAAAACAGCCCTGGGAAGATGACATGAATATCCTGATGAACAAATCTGCCACCTGCTCTATTTTCTCTAGCATCTTGCTAAAAATTATCATAATTAATGCTTTCATCTTAAGCATTCAGAGCACCGTGCACCTGTACATGTTTTAAGTAATAAATACTTCTGTATCACAATATGGGTCTAGTCTGCTTTGAAGGAATCATTATGTTATCAGTCAGCATCACTTGAAGATGACTGCAGACCTACACATGAGCTTCATTCCCACTGAGAATAAGGGGTATGAAAAGCAAAAAGGAGATGCTGAGCGGCAAAAGAAAGCATGAGTTACACAATGAAGGGAAAACCATTTGAATCTGCCTTGGAATTTCTTATGTTTCTTTTTTTTTTGTGGCTCAAAATATTTCAGGGAAATCAAGATGCATTAAACGCTGGGTCATGGCTTTAGTGAGATTGAGGGGAGAACAAGCAGGGGATGGCATTGAATGACAGAACAAAATGTCAGTAAAATCAAGGAGACAGAGAGGATGCAGTGTCTCGAGGGGAGTAAATAATGAATGTTAAGAAGAGCAAGGAGGCTGGGAACAGAGCAGCTGTACTGCAGAGCAAACGGAAACTCCACGAAACCACAGCTCTGTTCCACACATGGAAACACTGAGGGAGATGCTGGTCTCCATGAAGAAACATCAGGCAAACATGAAAGAAAAACAAAGCGTCTCTCCTGACGAATTGTTAACAAACACACTTCTTTCCTCCAAGAGAAGCTACTTCTTTGTGACCCACATCAGGAATGGATATTGGCATTACATGACTGAAAATTAAGCCTGCACACAGCAAATGCAGAAGAGTTCACCTGATTTGGGTATCTCATTCTGAGATTAAGTCACAAAGGGGGACTCCACTGGCTCTGCCTCTATGCAGACCCTCACATGTTGAACACGTGCCACGCAAACTGCCCCTGAATCTGCTCCAAGATCATTAGTATCCAAAATATCGACCGTCTCAAAGCATCAATGCTCTCCTCATGTGCTCTGTGACAGCAGCAGAGAGAAAAGTGCCTCTCTCCTAACCTTGTGTATCCACACCACAGAGCTGTCAAGAGGCTTAAAAGAGGAGCTTGATTTTATAAAGCACACTTTTAGGGCTCCCTCGTGGGACCTTCCACCACCTAACAGGTACAGCCTTTTCAGCTCTCAATAATGAACAGTGATGAGATGACAGCATCACCTCCTGTTGGACTGTGGGAAAAATCTCCTTGCTGCTATTTGGCCAAAAGAAACAGAACTTTCAGGAATGGCCAACACAAAAAGTGTTTGCCTTTAAATCTCAGGGCAGAATCACCTATGCTCCCTTGAAATGTTGCAGGCCAGGCAAGAAAGAGTGCATGCCTTTACCACATCCTGTGCTGCTACTTCATGCCACCTGCAGCCCTCCGTCTGCTGCTGCAGCCTCCTGCACAGCTCTGCCTACATCCCGCACTTTCCTCCCTCACTTTCCATTTAGGATCCCTAATTACAATTAAATGAAATGAGCCCTGACATTGGAGCAAAGCGGGGCATCGGGAGGGGGTCCGTGGCAGGGAGAGGTGGGTGACAGTTTGTCTCCTTATCTCTGATGAGATTCTGGCCGAGGATGATTGATGGCAATGCCTTTCTCCCAGACCAGCTGCAAACGTAAATCAAAACTGCATTCCTGCATTAAACAACCAAGATTTGCCTGTGACCTTTCAGCCAGTTTTAAGCACATGGCTTATTTTCCTTGGGAGTGATGACGACTGACAGTCTGGCAAGTCCTGGTGTACTGCAGAGATCAGGAAGCAACTTGGTAGAAAATACTGTGGTGGAAAAGCATCACTTCCAGGGCTGGCGTGTGTGTTCTACCAGCAGTAGAAACTCAGGGCTGGCACACGCTGAGGGGCCCCAGCACACATCTCTTTTGTCACTGGCCCAGCTCACTCCAGCTTATCTGTCCCATTTAGGAACTGGTAACTGCTGGTCTTAAGGGACGTGACACTCTCAGGGCAATAGCATAAAGCAGGCTCATGTTACACTTCCCATCTGACGACCAAATAGCTGAAACATCCTACAAATCCTTTCAACCACAAACTCTCACATGGGTGCGAGCAGCAGACAAACGCCAGGCTTTGCGACCTGCACACAAGGAGTCCTCCTAGGTTGCTCAAGAAGTTCATAAAAAAAATTAAAACCCTTCTTTATCCACCCATTCAGGGAGAAAATACACATACCGTCCTTCCATTCTCTTGTCGCTGGGTTTATGATGCCAAAAAGCTCATCGTTGGTGACTGCTTTGGGGTTGAGGTCTGTCCAGACAGGCCGTCGCTTCATGATCTGGTAAGTCCTATTCAGAGACCTCATTACCTGCGACTTGCCCGTGCCTGCATTTCCCACCACAAAGACAGAGTGCCGTACTGTCAGCAGCTCCTCCAGCTGCACCACCTGAAAAAAGCATGCCCAAATTTCAGACAACGATGCCATACTGAAGTTCAGACTTACAAAGCAGCTTCTGCTGTGCCTTTTCTTTAGAAGGATGTGACCAAGATACGCAAATGGGTTTGGCTCCAGTTTGATCTAGCCACTCTGATCATGATGGTTGAGAACCTCAGACTGCAAATAAATCACCAGCACCATTTTGCCTGACCAACGGTGGCCTCCTATGATTGAGTGATAGAACTATTCAGTGGGTAAGAAATTGGTTGGATGGTCACAGCCTGAGGGTTGTGGTCAGCAGGTCTGTCTAAGTGTAGGTTGGTGATGAGCAATGTCTCCCAGGAGCCAGTCTTGGGACTGATGCTCTTCAGCACAAGAAATATGTGGAGCTGTTATAGCATGCCCAGAAGAGAGATACAAAGATCACCAGAGGGCTCCAATCATCTCTTATGAAGAAAGATTGAGGGAGCTGGGTTTGTTCAGCCTGGAGAACAGAAGACACCAGGCAGTGGTCCTTCAGTACTTAAAGTAAGCTTGTAAACAGGACAGAGAATGACTTTTCTACACAGTTGAATAGTGGTAGGACAAGAGGGAACGGCTTTGAATAACAGAGGAGAGATTTCGGTCAGTCATCAGGAAGAAATTCTATTCTCAGAGGATGGTGAGGCCCCAGCACTGCTGCCCAGAGAGCTGTGGGTGCCCCATCCCTGGAGGTGCTCAAGGACATGGACGGGCCTTGGGCAGCCTGAGGGGCAGCTTGCACACAGCATAGGAATGGGACTACAAGATCCTCAAGGTTCCTTACAGCCCATGCCCTTCCATGATTTTGTGATTTATACCTTATAGCTGTTGGCTGACAAAGCTCTGCTCTCTAGGGGTCATGCTTTCATCAAGCAACAAGGTTTGGCCCCTTGTAAACTCAGGGACTGAGTCAGTGCTGGCTTTCTGCACAACTGCGTCAGAACCAGCATAGCAAACTGTCTCCTCCACCAAGGTCAGACCGAAAGGGGAATTCTGCACAGAGCCACCTCTGCAAAGGCAAAAATGGTTGAGGAAAACCACAATTTGATGGCGATGTAGGCACAGCTGATTATTTGGTCTTACTTTGAGCACAAAGTTGTCCTCAGCCTGCAGCCGGAGGTCCAACACAGCCTGCCTCACAAACGACTCAAAATTCAAGTCATGCTTCCGAGGCACATCCAGTGCAGGGAAGAGGTCCCCAATCAGCCCCATAAACACGGGCACGTCATCAGTCACTATCTTGGGGATGTTGAAGTCACGAAGAGAACGCATCAGAACCTGGTCTTCAGGTCGCCCTGGGTCATCTCTCTTAAGGGAACCAGCAACAACCAGCACTGACTTGATGGCACGCAAGCCCCAGTCATAGTGATCCTATGCAGGAGAAAAAGGAAGGATGAATTTATGTTTAGACACCACACTGCCATGATGCCATGAAGGGGGAAGAACTAGTAGCTCTGAACAGCCACACAAGCCAGCAATAGAAATATGTTCAAATCTGATATTTGCATTGTGCCCAGAAGCCTCCTCCAGACTGAGCTACCTGATTTCTTTCCCGGATGAGATTCTTTTCAGGGACAGCATTAAAGAGTCAAATAATTCAACTGCTTCTACTACCGTGGGGACTCAACACTGGCAGCAGAACAGCAATAGGACTTGCACTAAACAAGACCTAAGCAATTTGTTCCACCAAAATAATGAAACAAGCTAAAGCAAGTCCAGCCTAGCCCGGATCTGCACAAGTTAATGAAGTGAAAGTCGTGTTAGTACATTATGAAGCCCCAAACACCCAGGTTTCTCCATTACAAGGTTACCATGTGCAGCATGTTGGCATGTTACAGCTCAGAAGCAGCACTGAGCCGTAAGGGCATCGCTGGAAAAAGATCACAAAGAGGTATGAGAGGAGCTCTCAAGCCAGGAAGTAACTTCTTATGTTCTTACTTTATCCACAGCCTTTAGACAGCCCAAGACCCCCTTCAGCCTCCAGCACAATTGCAGTCACTAAAGAACAGCTGGGAAGCTTCAGTCATGGAGCTGCAGTGGCAAAGCATTGTGTTCTGAGCAACTTTTGGGATCAGGGTGCTCCTCTGCTCCGTGCAGCCATGGAAACGGGCTCACCTGCTTGGACAAGAGCTCCTTGCACAGCTGGTACAGAGTAATGAACTTCCTGGCTAACGCACGGGCCTCGATGAACCCCTCAGCCACCAGCATGATTTCACAGATCAGCTCAAAGTCCGGCACAACCATCGCGCATGGCCTAGGAGGACGGGAGGGAGGAGAGCAGAGCCTTTGACTACAGGTCTTATAAAGAGGGGACAGGCGCAGTTTGCTGCCTACATATTAGTATGGTTTGGGCTTGAATTCAGAGGATGTAATAAAACAAAAAGCCTACGCTACCAGCTGTTCTGATCACAGCAGGCTGCAGATGATCTTTAACCCAAATCATTCTATGATTCTGTACTGCAGCTTATGCCACCCCAAAGACACAGAAGCTCCCTCTCCAGCTCTTCCTGAGTTTATCTGAGTTCTGTCCTGAGCTGAAACAGGAGGCTGTGTTGAAGCTCACCTGAAAACATTTGTGTCAGCACTGATGGAAAAAATAAAATAAAATTAAATAAAATTAAGAAAAAAAAAAAATCAGTCTTCAGAAGAAAATATAATTGTTGAAATCTCCTTTCTACAATGGTTTGTTTCCAGGCAATGGTGTTATCCTGATGGGTAGGAGAGCAGATGCTGAACCTGCTGAATCAGCAATAGTGAATACTGCGTGATGCTCAGAAAAGGATAACAGCAGTGGCTCGGTGCAGGAACCTGCAGACAGACTCAGATTTGGGCCTCTCCCCCACCTTCTGCAAAGTCTTAGCACTGTGCTGAAAAGAGGATGGGCCCCTCCTACTGCAGGCAGTGCGGGTGTGGGAGCAGAGGGGAAGGGAGCTGAGGGTGGGAGCCCTGTGTGTGCCCATTAACCCCATGTCCAGGTGATGTGCCAGAGGAAAAATGGCCATCCAGGCTCACAGACGTGTGATAATGAAACAAGGGGGATAACGAGTCCCAGAGCAGAGCAGACAGAGGCTGCGGCTATCTATCTGAGACAACTCTTCCACAGGAAAGTGAGAGGGAAGGAGATCACAGAATCATAGAATAGCCTGTGTTGGAAGGGGCCCCAAGGACCATCACGTTCCATCCTGCATCCTGCTCCATCCTGCCCTATCCAGCTGAAGGACCAGGGCTTTTTTACAATATTCAGCTACTGAGAAATGAGCCAAAAGGCACAACAGCCTGTGTTTGCTGAGAACCAGGAGTCGATCTGCAGCTGTAAAAGGGCAGAGGATTTGCAATGCTATCTTCCAGAATTACTCCTGTGAGACAGGTCATGCACTGACTTCACCAACACAAAGCACACAGCTCATTTTCCCTGCCTCTATACTCCTGGTACTGGCTTCTTGTGCAAGGCAGAAATCTGTGATTCTCCAATCACAGAAAGCAAAGTCAAGCTTAGACATCCCAAAAGACAACTCCTGTCAGCCCTACACAGGCCACAAAACCTGGCCTGGACTCACCTGAAGAGAGCCTTTAAGTTCTCAGGTAGCTCAGTTCGCCCAGCATAACCAGGGTTCATGGTGATGAAAATTCCCACTGAAGGTACCAAGCTGATCTCTTCTCCAAGAAAACTGAAGGATTTCTTCTTCTCCCGTATTGCATCCTGCACACTCTTCACCTAGGAGCCAAGGCAAAACGTTGGTATGGTGTTCAGTACAAAGAAATACATTAGATGACGATGCCACACTCCTTACCCCTGGCCCCATGACAGACAGCTTACCACTGGTTGGGTTTTATTGTTGCTGTTTCACTTTTTTAATCAACCATATAAATCTTTATATAGCATTTGGAGTACATCTGTGTGCCAGCATCACAGCTAAGGTCTGACAAAGCAGAGAACAAAGCTGAAGAGACTGGGAAACAGGGAAAGGAGAGTTGCACTATTTCTCATAAGAGCAATGGGTGAGGAGCAGGAAACGGCCCCAGAACTTATCACTTGTTAAGTTTCTGGGATATCAGATGCTTAATTTAAACCAAAATCACCAGGCAGAAGCTGCAAGGCCTCCCCTGCCACCTTCACTTACTAATATTACATTTGCCTGATTGCAGCGCTGTCCTTCCCATTCCTTGGGTTCCAAAGAACCGAGTTTATTAAAGACGCATCATCTCTTCACCAACACAACTTAAGCAAGGGAGAAATCTATTTTCACCACTCTAACCTCGCCGCTGTTTGCCATCTTAAAGAGAAGCAATTAATCGAATATTTTCCTGCAAGGAACCGTATCGACATTAGCTGCATGACTAAGGCAGCCAATTAAACATCGCCATGGTTACACCCCCAAGAGCAGCCAGCAATGGAATGGCAGCTGTGCTGCCTTCCTCAGACGCGGCTCTCCAGCCAGGAGCAGAGAATCATTAGCAGTTGAGTCATATCTGGGCTTCTTTTGTTCAGCTTCCCCTTTTATTTTAAGATCCTCAAAGACTTTTTTTCAATGACAACTTTCAACTAGAATCTGATGGAAGAGAAAATGAGGGAAAGGCACATAAACGCCTCTACTCGCCTGGGGCTTCTTTGGGATGTCACGTAAGGAACCAATTACAGCTTAGAGGGAGATGAGAAGAGTGAGGAGTCCATGGAGGGGTTCAGAACATCTTTGACTGAAACATCTACAAGAGTACAGAACTTTCTGGGCTCTAGACATTTCTTCCTACAAAACTGAGCCCAAAAGAGAACATATCAAGAACTCTGTACCTCCATCAAACACCAGGATCCTAACACCCTGCATTCAACTGACACTTGGGTGCAGAAGAAGTTGAACCCTTCAGCTTCCCAGTTTTCCACAGTGAAGTTCCCCAAGGCTCAACATTTTCAGTGCTGCTTAAGTCAGAACTGCTTCATCCATCCCAGTGCAGCTGGGCACCCACCACCCAAATGCTTGGGGTAGTTGGACGCTGGGGGCTCACCATCCCACCTTGCCTCAGGGATGTCCCTGGTGCTTTCAGAGGGCACCAATGTGACTGAGCTTGAGGTAATTCCAAATTAATTCCAGATTCCCCCACTGGCCGTTAAGAGGAGGGGATGTGCCAGATTACATACAAACACAAGAGAACAGGGCTCCATAGCACGATGGGGAGGGGGCTCTCATTACCAGCCCCTCTCCCAGGGCTGCTGATGTGCATTGCATGGAACTCACTAATCACAGTATTGTTTGAGTAGGAAAAAACCCTTAAAGATTGCAATGAAAAGGGACACCCACAGCTCCATCAGGCTGTTCAGAGCCTGCTCCAGCCTGACCTTCATTGTCTCTACAGATAAACCAACAAAAAGATGAGAAATCATCCTACAGGGAAAAGAGTTACACACAGCCAGGCACAGCTCAAACAGCCCTCTCTAGGCTTTGATTCCACACTGTGTATCCTAGGCAAGCACACCAACCAAGGCTGCAGGTGGGCAGAAGTTCCAGTGACACCAAGCTGCACCACGGGGCTGCAGGCTTTCCTCCCAGGAACTGCACCCACCCTCTTTACAGATACTGAGATTAACTCCACATGAAAACCAAAAGAAGGGAAAGATGACTTGGGGTTGGTGACAGGCAGGTGTTAGGAAAACAGATCTTGGACATATTTCTATTCGTCACACATGATACAAAAGCTGTGCCTGACTGGAAGCAATAAATAACCACCAGAAAGCCCAGCAGGCCATGATCAGCCCCAGACATCCTCCTCTCCTCCCTGCACAGCAGACTGAGTAGCCATAATACACTTCTTCCCTATAAAATGATGGGCTGCAATGATCTCACAGCACGTTAATGATGAAGTGTATTCCTCAGGACGGAGCACAGAACCACAGCATGCACTGATCTGGAGAAAGGTATTGCCTCCACACTAATGCTGTAATTGCAGGAAGAAAAAGAAGTGACAGAAATACTTGCAGCATAACTGCCACACGTTGTCAGTGCTGTGATTTGCGTGTGATAACCCTGGGATATCATCCCTCAGCCACGATGCTGAGGAACCAGCAACACGCACCTCCCACGTTTCCTGCTGCTCTATGAGTGCAGCACAACTCTGCCCTGTCTGTGTGTATTTATGAGTGCTTCTCCGCTTACCTGCACAGCCACCACAGAAAGGACCTCGACTGAGATCCTGTTAAACTCATCAAAACAGCCCCAGGCTCCCGTCTGGGAAAGGCCTTTGTAAATATTCCCACAAGACTGAAAGAAATAAAAATAAAACAGAACGACAAAATTACAACAGTGACGTTAAGAACGGAATCAAACCCAAAAAGAAAACAAAAAAAAAAAGGATGCTTATTTTCATTCCCAGTCTGTTTATTTTTTAGCAACTCACAGTCTATTGTGGGTATTTAGAAGAGTGCATGGAAACAGCAGGCACAACTCAATTATAATATTTATAGCTCCACACAGTTTGCCACTTGATTTGCTAATTGCACTTTCTTGATCTATCTGTGCACTCGTTTGATTTAAAGGTCACCTGTGCTGAATTACTTATGGCTCTGCTTCCTGGGAGAGCCCATACGCTGAATAAAATATGATCTAAGGCTACCAAATCATTGTACCGTGCCAGAGTGGCAGGGAGCAAAGCTCAACCTGATGATTCAACCTTCTGCAGTGATGGAAGGTTCAGCAGGCTTCCCCTTTATTTGGCAGAGAACCCTGAAAAAAGCAGGGCAGGTGGCAGCCCTGCCATCAGCCCATGAGCACGGTGGGGAGAAACAAACAGGGCGGAAGCATTAACACAGATTTTTCAAGCATTTCACATGAAAAACTAATTCCAGAAGGAAAGGTGTCATGAGGCAGAGAGAGGGATTCGGCTCTCTGCTTCTCAAAGAGCCACATGCGAGTCTTAGAAAAGGGAAGAGGATTGCATGGAGTACAGCAGAAAGGAGCAGAGCGAGGTGGTGGATAGCAGTGATCCCAGAGGGACCAGCTGAGGTTTCAGCAGGCAGTGAGGTGCAGCACTGCAGTACCTTGTAGTCCATCTGCTCAGAGCAGTTAAACACGTACACCATGATGCCCAGGGCCCGCCCCAAATCTTTCGTAGTCTCCGTCTTGCCGGTGCCTGCAGGGCCCGCAGGTGCTCCGCTCATGGTCAGATGCAGTGACTGGGTCAGGGTGATGTAACATCTTGCATGGCAAAAGAAAAAGGGAAAATGAGAAGAGACTGAGACCTGGTCCAGTAGGTCACTGTTGGGACGCAAAGGGACTGAAGCAACGCGCTCTGGTGAGCCTTCGCTCTGCAAAGCAGTAGCTGAGCACAGTGCATGTGGAAGCTAAACATCCTCTGCATCAGTTACCAGCTCTGCCTGGTTGTGTGCTGTTCCACCAGGGTCTGCTGATGGGCCTTCAGATTTAAGCTTCATTTGAAAGCCCATACTGCCTACTGATACTGAGAACATCCCAGGTAACGTAGGAAAAGGCTGGCTTTTCTGAGAGACCTTCCTCTTGCCACCCAGTGCCCTCCAACTGAAAGCGTCCCATTGCCCACCACTGCCAGAAACTTGCTTAGGTGGCCTAGGAATCATCCTACTCAGTGCTGCCCCAAAGCTCCTCTCTCATGCTGATGACAGACATATGCTAGATGCCCACACACCTCCCTATAGAAGCCATGGAGTTGTAGTCAATATGGTTAACAAAACATGATGACCTAAAGGGAGCCTAAAACAGGAGGGGAATCAACTCTTGGAAAGGGTAGATAACTGCAGGACATGGGAAATGGTTTTAAGTTAAAGAAGGGAAGATTTTGGTTGGATGTCAGGAGGAAGTTCTTTACTATGAGAGTGGTGAAGTGCTGAACAGCTGCCCAGAGAGGCTGTGGATGCCCTATTCCTAGAGGTGTTCAAGGCCAGGTTGGATGGGGCTCTGAGCAGCCTGGTCTGGTATTAAATGGGGAGGCTGGTGGCCCTGCGTGTGGCAGGGGGTTGGAGATTCATGATCCATGAGGTCCCCTCCAACCCTGGCCATTCTGTGATTCTGTAATGACAATACATGGGGTCTTGGCTCAGCTGACTAACATGGTTGAGCCACCTGAGATGCCAAGTAGAGAGTGAAGATGCAACACAGGGTCCACAGAAGACTTGAATGTTTCTGAACTGGCAGTCGGAAGCCAGCTGGGACACTGCAGAGCATCTCAAGTCCCTCCAAGCATCCTCATAGAGACAACTGAACCACGTAGTAGGTGTCTACTTCAAGACAGGATGAAAGTTTTCTAAAATTATCGTTAAAATTAAAATTAAAATTATTATATGTGGACAACCCATGCAAAGGCAAACACACAGGCAAACATATTAATCTGTGAGCTAAACCCCAGCCTGGGATCTGAGGCACAGATACCCCAGTGCGCATCACCGCTGGGTTAGAGACAGAGCTCTGCCACAAGAATGCTGAGACACGGAGAAAGAACAAGGGGGATGTGGGTGTCAAAACCAAACCCATCCATGTCTGGCAGCTGTGTCTGACTGCACGGCACAGCCCAGCTGCGATGGTGGCTCCCGGGGACCTACCTGTCTGTCAGTGGAGTGATCACAAGCCGAGGGGTATTGCCAAGATACTCATAGGAGTAGAGGAACTGGGCATCACAGATGTTGGCGAAGCAGTGCCGCTCCTCATCTGACCACCTGTGTCGGAGCTGCGACAGCCAAACAAAAGCCTGTGCGTTGTCCACCTGCAATGCACCCACATGCACTGTCAGAGTGCTGTGCTGAACTCACAGCAGCTCAGCACCGCGCAGCCGCTCCGCAGGAGGGATGGGGGAGAACTGGAAAGGTGAAGGCGTGGGAACTCATGGGTTCACATTATGACAGTTCAGTAGCTAAGCAGAAGCTACATGTGCAGGTAAAACAAATTAAGGAATTAACACACTGCTTCCCAGGGGCAGGAAAATGTCATCACTCCCGATGTCCTCTCCTTCTTCCTTCTCTACCCCAGCTTTCATTGCTCAGCATGACACCATGCTCCTCACAGCAAACTCTGCAGAGGTAACAATCAGTCTTGTTTCTCCCTCCAAGGCAGCAAGCTGAATGGCATGTGGCTGACTCTCCCTCGTTTAATCCCTCCTCCAATGCCCAGCCCAGGACTTTGCTGAGCTGCAAACACAAACCTTCTGTGCTATCATCTTTGCCACCACATCCCGAGCATGCACATCAATGGTGCATATTGTCATGATCTTCTGCCTGTCACCCTTGGAGAGCTGCCCAATTAGCATGGTGACGAGGGTGTTCAGCTGGGTCACTTGCTTCTTGTGGTATTCCTTCATGGCGTTCTCGTAGCCTTCTTCTAGCCTGGCGAAGGCAATCCCAACCTCAGTCGTCCACCAAATCTGTGTGCAGGACAAAGCCACCTAGGGAAAGGAGCTGGCTCAGTACCAGGGAAAACAGCAGAACTTAGAGAGCATGTGATCCATGAGAGATCAAAGATAAAGGATCCGTGACATGAAATTAAATGTTTTTTGATACAGCAGTCACAGCACACAGGACAATGGGGACCTGCTCAGCAATGTTCATTTAAAAACATGTCAGACGTATTTAACAACTACTTATTAGTAAGTGAGCATTTTTCATGTGCCAGACACAGCAATGGAGGCAGAGTTGGAGACCTTGAAGCTGTCAGAGGTGCATATGAAGGGCTCTTTCCTCTCATTAGCCCTCACCATCCATCTTCATCTCTCTCCTTCTCTGGGCAGACAAACCTGTCTATGACACAGCACTGTCCAAGCCCATGAGCACTATAAACCAACCAAGAGAATATTTTCCCTGCAGCCCCAACCAGACCACAGGGCTCAGCCTGGAGATTCTGTTAGAAGAATGGTAGGATAAAGGACAACTCATCCCCCATCGCTACTGGACAGCATAGCAGAAGGCTCTCAGTCAGCGAGATGCTGTTACTGTAAGAAGGAAAGAGCAGGACTGAAAAAGGCCAAGAGCTGCCTCTTCATGCACCAGACCAAGCAGAGATGAATGAACACCAGCAGATACCTGAGCAGGGTAGTCAAAGAGCCACTGTTCCCTTGGCTTCTCCTCATATGCCATTACAGCTTCTGTCATCTCATCTCTGACTGTAGCCCTCATGCTGTTCAGTACGTGATTCAGCCAGACCTCAACCTGGAGAGATTAAATCACAGTAACACATCTGCTCTTCCTAAGCACTTTTGGCTTAAGCGAAGATACAGAATGGCACAAGAATCTCAACTCTCTAAACAAGCCTCAGCCTCTTTCAGACTCAGTGGATTTAGATGATTCTGGTACTGGACAACTTGCATAGGTAGACATCAACAGGCAAGATTTTTTTTGAACTCAAGCTATGGGAGAAACCAAAACAAACTCCATGGATGAGTAATTTGGAGCAGTATGTTCCTCCTCCAGGCCACAAGAAGGATCACAGATAGGACTCAGGTGCAATCTGCCAGCAGCAGGCAAGAAGTGCTGCCAAACTGGGGAACAAGATTCCTCCTGAAATTCGTATTCCACAAAATCCTCACTGAGAGGAGAGCACAAATGCAGCATGCCCCATCACCATGCAGTTTGGTGGCTGATACATACTTCAGCTTCTTGTAAGAGTTGATACAGAAAGGTACAGCTGTGGGGACAGACTAGCTGAGCAGTAGCTCAGTAATTCATCCTATGAACGAACGAAGATGAGAAAATAGGAAAAAAACCCTTGTCTTCCAAAAGATGCCCATGCAGAGGTAGCATGGAAGGGCTTGTTCTATTTTCAATGCACAGCTCCTCCCTTATGAGGATATTCTTAACAAGATGTAAGACTAACATTCAAAATATCTTAAATAAATAAATGAATAAATGAAACCCCAATTAGCCGACAAAAGGCCCTTTGTTCCCTCTGTGGACTGCAATGCCAATGCATCAATTCCGTGAGCATGTAACCACAGTGGGACCAAGGGCCACTAAGTATGGAGCTGCTAAACCACACAAGCACCTCTTCCAACCTTTCTCTCATTAAGGGAGTTCTACAGAAGCCCAAATACGGTGTGGGAGAGCAGCCCCCCAGACCATTCTGATGGATGAGGCCCTCCCTCTCACCTGCCCACTGCAGTCACACGGCTCACTGAAGCTGACGTACTCCTCCTCCTTGCTGTACATCCCCAGGCCAATCTTGGTTGGCTTTTGCTCAGAGTCCAGCTGGAATCTCATCTTGGCCAGGTTGTCAAAGAGTTTGGAAAGATGACGTTGCACCTGCAGGTGGAATTGTATAAAGTGATTGAGACAGGGCAAGGAGAGCAGCCATCACCATACACAACTCACAGCAACAGTCATGTTTATAAGGAAGCTCTTGAATGTCTCAGTGCGACCACAGCTTTTCATGTATGGCCAGGATCACAAGCTTGCTGCTGTCCCTTCCAATACTTCCAGCTATTTCTATTCAATTCACAAAGCAGACATGCCTTAATAAACCAAATTTTTCCATTGAGAAATCTCCTACATTGGGTAACAGCACAGAAAGCAAACATTCAAGCATTACATCACCTCCTAGGCCCACTTCCCCTACCATGTAAAGATGAAAGGTCTCCAGCCACTGCTCTGCTTCATCCTATTCACAGCACGCTGGGAAGTTTTATTCGCTGTGAATCTCCCTGCTTTCTCCCTATTAGAAGACAATTCTGGGCCAATGAAGTCACGAGATCTCCTCCATCATGAGACCTTTATTTCTGATGAAGATCCATGCTAAACAGCTTAGCAGCCCAGCCCTTCTACAAAACCACACTGACCAAAAGAGCTCTTCTAGAATGAAAGCGATCAACTCCTGCCTTGTTCACAGCTGTATGAGACTGAAAAGCCAATGTGGAGGTGTCAGATTTTCTGCTGCAGGCTCTCAACATCAGCACTTTCCCGATGGAAGCCAAGCAGGTCACCAGATCTTCTTCCAGATCACCTCCATTCAGTCGTGCACCAGATGACTGCCACCACCAGAGGCAGCTGTCTCCCAGGACTGATGCTCCCCCAAGGGTCGGCTCACAAAGCAGTCCCAGAGCAGAGCTGCCTCTCTCAAAGACAGCCAGGGATGGGCAGATGGTCGGAGGCAGCCTCCTAAGTGATGAGGCTGAGAAAGCCTGAGATGCATGGCGTGCTGATGCTTTCAGAGAAAGACAACAGACTTGTCTGTTTAAACCTGACTCACAAAGGACAACCACGCCTGCTCTCACAAGCTGCAGCTGACATTCCTCAGTAGCCACCTTATGCACGTCCAAGGAGGGCCAGACTTTGGAAGATGCTGAACACTTTCAAGAAGAAACTGGCACTCTGCATCTGCCCAGATTAAAATCTCTCCTTTCAAACATTAAGGAAAACCACAGAAAGTTTTTCTTACATCTAGAAGTTTCTGCTCACTCATCTCCACATCCCACGCCTTGGCCTGCTCACAAGGCTTCCAACAACCATTGCTATAGTTTTGCCACAGGAGCCCTGGGCACACCTGAATCCACCCAAGTTCAATATCCAGCTCAGGAGGATAACAGCACTGTGCATTTAATCCTCCTTTAGGGATGATCAGATTTTAAAAATACAGTGGAAAACCAGAGAGTATATTAACATATGATCCTACTTGACATTTACTTTGCTTTCACAAATAGATTCAACTAACAGAAAACACGCAGAATTCCTTCATACTCCACAGAGCATTTTGACACAGTATCTTCTCTTTCCAACCTTATTTTTTCCTCTCTATTTTATGCATCAATCAACTGGGCATTTGTAATGCTCCGAGGGCTGAAATCAGCCAGCAGCAGAGGCAGGTACAAGCAGTGGTAAAGGTTAGCAATAAATAATAACACTGTCAAATGCACGTACAGACCTGCTCCACGCATGCATCCACATTCCTAATTAGATGGAAAGCTTGAAGGTGAGGTTATCCACTACTGAGAGCTGGAACAAAGAGTTTATTCCTTATCCAAAACTCCCCATTTGCTGCAAAATTCTATCAGTTTGATAAGCCAAGCTTGGAACAAAGGATACCCCTCAAGCATTGCCAGCCAGAACACAGCACTGTGCAGCCCATAATCGCCCCATTTCCTGACATGCTCCCATACCACTGAACAACCTTAGCACTGCTTTGCTCCTTATGAAACTTCCTTTCTCTCAGTGGGCAGAATTTGGTGGAAGAGTTCACGCTCATCTGGGGAGTGCAGGAAAACATACATGGAGGTCATTTCCTAAAATAGGAAACTAGAATTTCCCCCACTACAAGTAAACAGGGGGAATTGTGTATTTCAAGGGACTTCCCCACACTTAGCATTCCAAAACTCAGACTGAACAGAGAAAACATCCTTGGTTAGAAAGCCCAGGACCTGGGCCAGAAGGTTGGACACCCAGCCTGCATGCTGAGATGTGCAGGGATGGAGAGAACCAGGAGATCTATCTGCCTGCCTTGGCCATGGCCACTGCCTGGTCACCAGCTGTCTTGCCTCTTTCAGTTTGGCACAAGGGCACACCAAGAGCTGTGGTTCTGGAAAGAAGTGGCTGAATAACAAATGACTCCTCTGTCTCAGAAGGGACATCTCCTTTCACATCCAAATGCTCTGTCTGCAGCTCTTCCAGCAGCAGGAGGCACCTGAGCTTGGGGATCCCGGGTCAGGAACAAGTTCTAGCTGAATCTTCAAGAATGGTATTTCCCTCCCCACAGCTCACTCACCACCAGTGGTTTGGCACCATCAACACGCAGACAAACTCTGCTTTGAGAAATGTTTTCAGAACCATCTGCAAACCTCACCAGGGTTACATCTGACAACAGTGTGCATCGACTTTCAGAGATGACAGATGAAGTTGGCTTGTGTAGGAATTATTATTTAACCAAGTAAGGTGGGTTAGAAAAAGCACTCAAAGACAGGATAAGCTACCAGAGAGTCCCAGGACATGCTGTGATATCACTGACACCTGGAAATGCAAAGGTGACACAGAGCAATGCTTACCAGCTGTGGGTTGGTGCCATTGGAAAGAATATCCAATAAATCTGCAGAAGAAATGAAGTAAAATCTGGGAAACGCCAACCTCTTCCTGTCCAAATATTCAGCCAAAGCCTTCTCACACAGCGACAGCCTGGAGAAACAAAGCGAATGAACACCCAGGACAGAAGAATATCCCCTCATGTTCCATGCTGCAGCTGGGCAGATTCTTCCTTGCCATAGGAAAATGTCAGGCATGAGCTGAGCCTACAGCGTGGTCCTTTACAGCCTTCACTGAATAGGGCAGCATGGCATGTAGTAACTCACAGGTCTCCCTGTATCCCCAAGGGCCAAACAGCCCAGGAGCCTCATAAAAAAGCAAAAACAGAAGTGGAAGAAGCTAGAAAGCATTTGCAGTCTGACTTGCTGCTTTAAAAAAGTTCATAATTTTCACAGGTGATTTCACACTGGGATGAAAGTTTCTATAACTGCTTTTATTTTAACAAGCTGTATTTTAAAGTCTTATTCAAACCTAGTCAGCTCTTTGTGTTTGTGAAGCCTGAAGGGAAATTTGTTTGCTCCAGTCTAAAATAAATCTTTCAGTGTTTACACGCTAAACTGCTGCTGAGCTTACAAACTTCATAAATAACATGCAGCTAGTCCTCTGTGAGCAACACTGGCTTTACCTAATATGTATATTTAAAAAACCACCTTATTTTAAGAGGATAGTTATTACTGAAAAAAGCTATCGTATTAAGCTTTCAGTGTGTTCCAGGCAGACAAACTCATACGGTAAGTGAGAAGTGCATCCATCTCAGGACAGTAAGGTTCTTCCCAGGCAGCCTACATCTTCCATATGCCAAGGGTATATATGCAGAAATAATATTGTAAATTAAAGAACATGGGCTCAGCTCTGCTGCAGATATTCCTGCCTGGACTGCTAAACAGACCTTTAAGACGTTGTATTTAGGGTGGCAGTAAGGCCACGTGCTCCTCAAACCTGCTGAATGCCTACTTTTGTACATGTGCAAATCGATAGGCAGGATGAGAATTTGCACATACACAAAGCCAGGCTCCACTTTGGGGGCTTCAAGGTGATGGATCACAAATAAAAGGACTCAAGAAAGATCAGACGTGCTGCTACTTGTGAATGCAAACAAGCCTGCAGTCTTAAAAAGAACTCCTTAGAGCACAGGTTAAGCTAACTTATTACAGCTGAGCCCAGCCTCTGCCAAAATCCAGGGACCAAAGTTCCACCTACCTACTCTGAATGTTCTCCAGTTGTTGCGAAAGGCCTGGTTTATTGGTGGCTTCAACTACGTTTGGTGTTTCCCGAGCTCCATAGGCCAGTTCCTTAAAATCAACATCAATGCCTTCAAAGCGTTTGGAATCCTAAAAAGCAACAGAGAACATATTCATGGTAAAGCACTAATTCTGTGATGGAAGGCCCCATCCTTCAGGCACCATATTTGTGTTGAGGGGAGAGATTCCCCACTGAGAGCCTCGTGCCAAGAGCAGAAAGGGACACCTCCACCATATCAGAAGGGCACTTCCACCCAAATGCCCAAAACAGGCACTCAGCTTCTGACTGCTCCCAGAGAAGCCATGGATAAAGTGACCCATGCAGAAGTCAGTGCCTAGGATCCACCACTTTCATGGGGTTGAACTGCTCTTTGAATGTCTCCTCATACCTACTCTCCTTTGTTCAGGTGGTGTAACAAACCTCCCTGGCCACGGCAGCAGCAGACATTTCCACACAGGGGAAAGGACACTGACTCCATGCACTCTTCCCTTCCTGGTACAGCATCAGAGCATCAGTGCTCCAAAATGGGGATGTGTCTCCTGCAAGCAGAGCCTCTCCCTGCTTCAAGTGGGGCATGGAAACCCCCTGTGGCAGCAGAGGGAGACACTGACAGATATGCTCTGTGCCTAGTGAGGATCCTCAATTTTTAGAACAGTGAAGAATAAATAAAGCTATGTTCAGGATATTCCCCCTCCCCTTCTTCCCAAGTCAGGCCACAAAAGCACTCAAAGCTCTCCTGGCAGCATCTCCATGCTACCCTGCACTCAGTGCTGGCAGCCCTGCCCCAGGGCTGAGCCCTCCTCACAAGGCACAAGGAGGCTCCAGTACATCCCATGCCCTGCTGGCACAGTGCTCCCCAGCCCTGGGTGCATCCTGAGGAGGTTCATCCTCCAGAAACACTGAGTTTCTGGTCTGTGCCACCTGCCAGGTGGGTACTGAGATGCAGACAGCTGCCCAGCAGGATGCAGACCACAGCACAAAGCGATTTCACACATGCCATCAAAGAGTTGCCAGATACTAACAGCATGCTGGCACATGGTACAGCCTTCATGGCTCTGGTCCTTAGGACCTGTCTATACTGCCCAGTGAGAAAAGCTGTGGGAGTTAGCAGTCCATACAGAGCAGGACAAGGGGACAGCACCAGTGTGGTGCATCACCAGGACAACACTGGGCTGTGCACACCCACCTTAGGTGACAGACCCTGGCTCCGCACACAGGACCTGACACCATGTGTGGATGGGGACAATGGGGACATTGCCAACTCCAGCCCATGCAAAGGAAGATCCCTCAGTATAGATGCAAGTGGTCCAGAGGGGCCAAGAACCAGATTGGAGCATTTTCAAAGTAATGAATAGAACTTGGTGCAAGGCTGGAAGGTGGGCTGCTACAGGCACCCCGAGGTCACCAATGACAAGTGTGCTCCAGCTGCTGAAGCAAGTGAACATCTGCTCTCACTCTGCAGCAGCACTGAAGGCATGGAAGCAGATGCTGCCAGAGCTGCTTGGCTCAGGTCTGTTTGGAGGTCTTGCAGCATTTCCATTATTACCTTGGTCCTCGATCCTCCAAATAAGCAGGGAACCCACCTGCAGCACTGAATGAGACTAGCAGCCTTGCACTCAGTCTCCAGTACCTCTGTATTTGCTCCATTACAGTGAAAACTAGCTTCTCAGCTCAGGCATAATCTACAATACAAAACCATCCCTGGGCAGGGCGAGGGAAACTACTGCATCACTACCAGAGTCTCTGCCAAAAGAGAGGCAGCTGGAGAGAAGTCCCACTCTGGGGAACATGGCATTACAGACAATCCCATTTCAGATCATGGAGGATCTTCTTCAACCCTTTCCCAACCGAAAGAGAAAACTTGGGCTTTCTTACGTCTGGAAGCTGCGTCCGTATATCTTCTGAGCCTATGAATATGCTCTCCAGGTGACACCACGTACGCTGCACTTCAAACCAGAGAGAAATGACAGAGTCCACAGTGGACAGTTTCCTCTGCCACGCAGATACTTCCTCCAAGAAAAAAGCAATGCATTTGGATGTCATTAAGTTCTGCAGCTGCACCTGGTTGTCTTCCAGAGTTTCAATGAGTTCTTCGTCCGACTTCAGCAACGGGATGTTTGTCCGTGGGTGAGGCTCGTACTGAAACTCCATGTTGCTCCAGGTCAGTTTTAATTCCTTCAGGACCTTCTCCATGCTCATTTCTCTCACTGCTTTGTCCACAATTCCACGAACCTCATCCTCGTAGTTATGCAGGCAGAGCTTCAGAAGATCAGCCAGCGTGGTGTCAGAGTCCATCACAAACTTCACACCCGTCACCTGCATCAGTTGACCCCAATGTCTTTCTCTAATAGCAGGATTTTGAAGTTCTGCCACAGCTTTCAGGGCCGTCAGCATGTTCTTCACTCTGCTGTCCAGCCCTGTGAAAGCACCCCATGCCCTCATCTCTTTATCCAAACTTCGAATCTCTCTTGCAAACTTTTTGCACTCGAGATCCATGTTTTCCACATTAATATCCACCCATTTGGTGGTCTGCCAGTCCTCGAGGCTGCTGTTCACAACCGAGATCACATCCCAGAGCTCTTTGAGAAGACACATCTCCTTTCTGCACTGCTTCAGTTGTTTATAATCTGGCACCATGACTTCAAACAGAGCAGCTGATTCATAAATCGAGGTCATGGCTGACTCCATTTGTTTAATCTCAATGTTCTTTGCATCCAGCAGCTGATAAGGCTTTTCAGCATCAAACCTAGAAAGAAACGTAGTGTAACAACTTCTGAAGAAAACATTAAACAAATGGTGCCTCCAAGAGACAAAGCAGAAATTAAACATCTGTAGTATGCACTGATGGTGCTTCCCCATGCCAGTGCTGACACCACTTTTAAGCAGTACTATGCACTCAGCACCCAGGCTCAATGTCTTGCTAGCTCTGGACAGTGCTCCCAACAACGCAACACGCCAGGTGTTGAGATACAACATTGTGAGCAGGCATGCAAAGGCTACAGACGCTCAGAGATGACCTCATCAAGCTCTGTTCCTTAGGGCTCATGCGATGCTGCAGTTTGCCTTTACCTGAACGGTGCTTCTTTCCGAAACCTCTCTCTGAATCTGTGCTGCTCAGCATCAAAGGCTGCACAGCTCCTGCGCAGAGCTGCCATTTCGTTCGCCTGCAGAGGAGCCACGTGCTGCTTCACAGCTATCGCCTGCTTCTTTATATTGTTCCATTTTTCTGGCAGCTCCTGCAAGCAAAATTTGAACAATGGTAGGGTGTATCTGAAACCTGATAGATGGCATATCTGACCTTTTTATTGATAAACCCAGAACAGCAATTGAGTCTGCGCCATACGTTGTAAGGAAGAATTCCCATGATAGAAAAGCTGAACACACAGTTTGGGATAAAACTTAAGTGGGATTCTGAGTTTTGAAGAATACTGAGGACTGGCACCTTACAACCAGCTGCTCTCATCACAAAAGTATTTTCAATAATTTAACAAAGGGCCCCATGTGAAATTCTGGGCTCCCACGATGGCTCAATACTTGAGAAAGAACACTGCTGCTAACACTGAGCCCAGCGGGACCCAGAGACTGCTGTGAGCAGCCGAAGGCAGGAGGACGGGCTGCCTGTGCCAGCTCATCAGATCAGATGGATTTTCAGAGCTAATTAAGAAGCAGGACTCTGGGGCAAATCCCTGCAGTCTGTGTATATAAAATTGGTGCTAAATAAGTCTGCTTCCTTTCTCAGGTCTGCAGCCAAGCTGTAGGCACACAGTGCTGCTGACAACCCCCCCGCTGTACCTGGGATTTCCTTCTGAAAGGGATGTATTTATCTATTTCTTCTCACTAGGCTTTTTGGGCCACATTCTCAGCCCAGACACCAATACTGGCCGAGGGCTCTGTTGTCCCTGAATCCCAGGGTTCTGCTTTGTCAGTGCGCACACGGAGCTGCTTCCTTGTCCTCGTCACCAGCTCCAGCTCAGCCCAGCCATGGAGAGAGAGGCACTAAGAGCAACTTATTCCTGCTTTTCCCACCCTATATAGTAGTGACTCAACCATTCAACTCCATGTTGCCATAAAGAATACAATTTGTTTGTTTTCTCCTGCATCTGAAGGAAAAAAAAAAACCAACAAAACAGGAAACCAAGGAAGTACCAAACCCCACTCAGCTGCCACCCAAGCCTGCATCAGAGAATGGGAGTCCTTGCTACCCAGGTGCATAAGACACCTCCTTGGAAACCTCCAAGAAAGGCCCCACTCTCAGCCTTGGGTTCTGCACACAGCACTCAGTGACCACAGGGCATCCATGGGCCCGTAGCCATGCACTTCTCCACTGTAAGAAGATCGGATCACAGAATCACAGCATGGTTGTGTTGGAAGCGACCTTACAGCCCTCCAGCCCCACTCCTGCCATGGGTTGGTTGCTCCCCACCAGCTCAGGCTGCCCAGGGCCCCTCCACAGCCTTGGATGGATGGAGCACCCACAGAAGAATTTCCTGCTACCCCCAGGGCTGGCTGGGTACCTCACAATGTTCTCTGACCTTCATCTCATGGCCCCTTTCACCGAAGAAAAAGGAATTCTCAGAAGAAAACCAATTCAGTCAGAGCCAGTAAAGGTGTCAGAACACTTTCAGAACCTGTTTCCCAGTGACATCCTCTGAGTCAGGGAGATCTGGTTTTACAGACCCAGAGGAGGAATGAAGTCCTTTGAGAAAGCAACTCCTCTGCCAACATTATCTTCCCCATCTCCACAGTTGCCAAGAACTGGCTTATTTAAAAATAATTATAATTCAACCTAATTAACAGATGCATTTGAAAATGCATTAATTTTTTCAAAAGTAATCGCTGGGAGTTGGAGCAGGCAATTCTATGTTTTTCATACATAACAAAAGGCTTAATCTCTGCCTTAAAAGAAAATCTCAATAGAACTCCAAAATTTAGAGTTATCAAGGCACATCCCACGATAGCAAAACACTATCCAATGAGGCCCTCTAATGACTGGGAGTGGGGTCTTCAGTATTACTGCAATGCTATTAAGGTCACATTCTCTTTGACAACTCCTGTTTGAGTTCTCACTCACCTCTAGTTGCTTATGGACTTCCTCAGGCAGTTGCTGCTCATACGCCTTCAGCAGCTCCACGGTTTGCTTCAGGGGCTCAAACATGGCATCAGTGACACTCTGCCTCTCCTTAACGGCCATGAGATGACCCATAATCTCCACCAAGCCATTATAATCTCCTTTTTCAACTCTTTTGCTCAGACCTTCATCAGCAGCTTTTATGAACTCTTCAAGGTCAGTCAAGCTATACAGCATATAAATAAACACACAATGAAAGGAACGTGGGGGAAGCTTCCTTACTAGCTTTACCTTGTTCTTAACCTTGCCTGCTATTGGGCACAGTCAGCAGAGGCATAATGAGCTCCTGGATCTTCGGTCTTTTCCAGCACCGCCACGCTTTTGTTCTCAAAACAGCATTAAGCACCTGCTTAAATTCTGTGAATGTCACTGGGCCAAGATGTGTTCTTAAATTCTTCACCTAATGAAGACTAAACTGCTGAGTCAAGGACTCTCAAGCAAGAGCTCCTGTCTGCCTGGTTGTAAAACTATACAAAAAGCTCTTGGCATAGAAATTATCTATCAAAGTCACAGTCCTGAAAAGAACACGTGTATTAAGTTTATGTGGCAAGGGCTTGGTAGAAAGGGATGCAATGGGATTGCCCCATGTCACACAAGAGCAGCAGCTCCAGCTGCTCCAAAAGGGACCCATGCTGAGCAGCGAGCAATGCTGGCTGTGCTCCGGGAGAGCAGAATGAAGAAAGGGGAAAACTGCTGCACAGCAGCAGAGATAGGAGAGCTAAAATGCACAGAGAGAATCCTGCAGCTCCCAGGGTCGGTGCAGAAGGAGAGCAGGAGTTGCACTAGGCATGGAGCAAAAGAAATCTGCAGCACAGGACAGGCCCATGGAGCAGACGGCTGTCCCCCTGCAGCCCACGAGCACCACTTGGAGAACATCTCCTTGTGCAATCATGCTCATGATGGTAGTTTGGAGCAATCTCCCTGTTCTTACCTCAACCTTTGAGCCTTTCCTATCATATTTTCTCTCCCTGTTCATTCAAGGGAGGGGAGTAAGAGAGCAGTGTGGTGAAGGTGAGCTGCCCATCAGGTGAAATTACCACAACAAGGTCATACCATCCACCATGAGCAGTGACCTTCACTACTACAAATGTCTGCAAATACTTCTTGTAAGCATCCAAGAGCTACAGTGGCCTTCAGTTGCAACTGCTGAAATAAATCACCTGATGCATCACCCTGCACAAAGCTGGTAACCAAGCAGCTACTCAGAGCAAGGAGAACAGGACCTCAAAACTTGTTTGGAGAACTCCCCTTTTTTGTGACCTTGAAGTACCTCCTCATGACTGTCAGAATAGTTGGATCAGGACAAATGGACAACAGACATCCCACCTAAATCCGCACAGCAGGTCCTGGGAGGACCTGCATGTAGGACATTAAGAGCACCAAGTCCACAGAGCTATTTCCACATTACCCACTCAGCAGTATCTGTTCCCAACAGAGAGCAGGGGATGGAAGCTGCAGGGCATGTGGTAAGTTGACAGAAGTAGGGACCCTCCTACTCCTGCTCTTGTATTTGTTAAGCACTGAATGTCCAGTCAAGAGGAGAGAAAACTCATTTTTGTCAATACAGGTGCTGGAGAGAGGAGGTGGGAACAGCTCTTACCTGTGTGTGACGTGGTCAATGAGATGCTGCTTGAACAACAGACTCCACCTTTTAACCACATTCAGCAAGGACGCCTTGAAAGGCCGCGCGTCGACTTTCATCCAGCAATGGAAGACGCTGATGGGCTCGATGCGACTCACCTCCTCACAGATCCGCTCATAGGAGTCGATCTGCTCCCTGAACTGCTCGAGGCTGGGGGGTGTCTCGGGGACCCCATCCTCTGCATGAGCCTCGATTTCTGCAGCGGTGAGGATGTGCCCATAGAGCAGGAATTGGCGGAAGAATTCCCTTCTGTCATCCCCATAGAGGTATGAGTAGCGATCGAAGCTGCTGCGATATTCACAACAGGCCGCCATCACGGCCTGCACGCGGCCCATCAGGTCGTGGCGCACGTCAGCCAGGTCAGCCATGTCCTCCATGTCAGCCTAGGGGAGGGAAGCAGAGCACAGTGACAGCGGGGCCTCCGTGCTGCCGCGGGGCAGCAGGCAGAGCTCAGCCACCAGACCTGGTAGTGGGGGAAGCCGCTGTGCTCGGCCAGCCTGGGCACCAGTGAGGAGATCCTGTAGATGTCATTGAGAAGGCTTTCCACCATGTCATAGAAACCATCATTTGTGCCGGGCTCCAAGGAGGGACGAAAAATCAAATCTGGGATCACTAAATCCAGCTGCACTTCAAACAGGGGTGCAAGCCCTGCCTTGGGATCTGGCAAGGAAGAACAGAGACATCAGCAGCTTCCTCAGGTTGAGAGAAATGACCTCGAGTCACCACTGACATCCACACACAACACTCGTGTTGTGCCCTATAAGGACACTGGCAGATGTGACCAGGGACACCCACTCCAAGGGTCCTGTGATATTCTGCCTGCAAACAGCACAGCTGGCTTGCTAGCTTTTTCTCTGATGTTCCAGTAGCCACAGATCAGAACGGAGAACAGATGAGGCAAGAATGATTAAATGGTTGGAAAAAAAAAAATAATAATAATGCTGTGGAATGGAGCCTTATGGAGTCCAGGCTCTTTAGCTAATCAAAAAGGAATCTGAGAGTTGAACAATTACAGGGCACAAGTTGCAGAGGAGAAAAACATCAGGAACCAAGAGGCATTTTGGTTTATTGGAGAAACACATTAAAAACAAAAAAAAAAAAAAAAAACCACAGCAACTGGAAATGAAAACCAAATTCAAATCTGAAGTTACATGCGTGTTTTTAAACAAGACTGTTTGGATTTCAATTCCCAACTCAGTGTCCCTCACGTCCAAGGGGGAAGCATTTTTGGACACGTGCTTTAGGTAAACACAAGATGCTTGCAGCAGAATTAAATGCACCTCCACAATGTTCTTAGGCAGGAGGTCTGATGGAAGAATCTCCTGAACCCACCTCATCTCCTTGCTGGCCTGCTGCCTGAGGATTGAGATTTTCTTCCCTACCTTTCAACAACAGAATCAGCTCTTAAGATTGCTCACAAGTCAAAGACGGCATACCCCTGATGCTTTGTAAATGTAAAAGCAGGGGAGATCAATATCTGAGCTGTATTCAGACTTGGGATGATCCCCCAAATTAGTCCATCCAGTCCCCACAAATGGTGCACTGTCCTCTCCATACCTTCCCTGTGCAATGCTTTGCTCCAGTGACCAGGAGATGGAGGCACTCACCCAACCTGGAGTTGCTGTAGACAGCACAAGAGGCACAGCAAGAAGGCAGGAAAAGAGCAACTTCCAGGCACAAGGGAAAGTACAGAACAGAAAACAGCAAGGGAGACCTGACTCCAGCAATGCTGCTTCCTCCAGCCCCATGCTGTGCATCTCATCTCTGCTGCACACAAGGGATTCAAATGCTGCAATCTCCATCAGAGAGAGAGAGAAAAGTCATCCACCCCATTCCCTTGGGCATAGCCCACTGACCCCACTGCATGGCTCTCTGCAAAGAGGAGCAGGAAACTTCCCTTAGGTGAGACTGAAGCAGGCACTGTGGCCAGAAGAAAAGAATCAGCAGCTACCTGTGTTTTCCAGGAGGTACTTGAGTGAGCACTCAATGGCAGTAAAGAATCCATCCAGGATTATCTCGTCCACATAATCCACGTAGGCCTTCCAGACATCAGATGCTGGGTCTGCAGTTAAGAGGCTCTGATTTTCCTGGAAGAAAACAAAGACACCTTGAAATTCAGCAGGGCTGAGCCTGTTCTGCAAGAGAGCTGCTCACAGCTAAGGATATGTGCCAGGGAGCCCACGGGTAGCAGCCTTGTGGAGGGACTGGAAACCGGATAGTTGTTACTGAACACCCAGGTAGACAGGTGACTGCTTCTGTCAGAAACTGCTGTCACCTGAAACAGCTTAAAATTTGTCCAACAAATGGACATCTCGAAAAGATCATTAAGCTTTCAAATTCAAGAAGAGGTTTTTAAACAACAAAACTAGAGAATGGTTGGGATGACAAAACAAAGGGTTTGCTAAAAGCCTTACTCCTCATCTTGCTATGCTTCCTTCCTCCAGGTCAGCTCCTAGCCATGAAACTCAGGGCTTTCTGAGCCACAGCAAGGACTCATCCCTCCTGGGTTTCCTTCTTGCACCCCCACAAAGCCAGGCTGCCCACCCCCTGCTCCTCTCAGCAGCCTCCAGGCTCCACTGGGACTGGGTCCCCAGCCCTGGCATGTCCTCTGAGTGCTCCTTCTCCCAAGGAGGCTCTCAAGAGTCACAGTCTCAACAAGGTCCAGCCTGCTGAGAGCAGAAACCAGCCCACTCTGTCCATCACTGCGGGCCAATCACGCATACTTAGGGGATATCTCAGATGTATTTCACATGTGGGTGCACAGGAGAACATGCACCCCAGTGCTGGTGTGGCAGCTCAGCACATGGGAGACAGCACTGTCAGTTGGGTTAGTTAGTTAGTTAGTTATCCAACCCAAAGTTGCTGCTTCCCAGTCTGACACATTGCAGCTGGGTGCTTGAGCTCCTAACAGGGCGAAGTAGGGCTCTGGCGCCTTGCAAACAAACTGGCAGCAGAAAGCTGACACTAGAAAAGAGAGAATCTCATATGAATGAGCTCAGTACTAACAGTTGACTGAAGGCATCACTGTCTTTGCCATGTTGAACAAAGTTCCCTTATCACCAATGTTTTAATGAACCCTGATGCTATGACCCCAAGGCCATGTCCCTCCTTGGCTACCACAGGAGGGCACTCATCTCTTGGGTGGTAGCTGGATAGCTGGAGGGGGCTGAGCTTGTTACGCTCACAGCAGCAGAACAAAATCCTCATCCTGGTTCAGTGTGCAGAGAAATGGTGAGAGGTCCAGGACTGCCTGCAGACAGCAAGGTGAGGTGAGCAGCAAGAGCTTGGTGTCCCAAGCAGGTCAGTCAGCTGTCTCCAGAGCCCAAGGCCAAGTGGAGACCCTCAAGAGTGGTTTGGGTCTAAAACCCATTGCCCTCCAGGCCATGGTGCTGTGCCCACCATACGAAGCACATCGCTCCAGAAGGTGCGAAGCAGAACTTTGGGTTTTCTCCTGCACTGCAATGAAATCTCTCAGCAATGACAATGTCAGTGGAAAACTCCAAAGTATTGGACAGCAGCTTTTCTCCTATCACTTAGTTTCTCCCTGGACTACCAGCATCACCTCCTGCTTCCTCAGGGGACAACAATTCTGAAACAGAAAGGTCAGCAGCTGCCTTTGTATTTTCAGGTAAATATTTTGAAGGGAGATCTTTCCTCTTAGCAGGAGCCTGAAGCCTGATACACGACTCCCCTCTAGTGGCTCCACAACAGCCACGACTCCTTCAACGGGCTGTGGCTGCCCTCACTCCTGTCCTGAGCTGTGTTTCCAGCAATGCCCAGCCAGGAACACGCCAGCACACAGCCACACCAACTCAATCATCAAAGGTATTGTCAATTAACACTGCCTAAAACTTTCAAAGGTGTTAAAAGAGTTGATTTTGAGGTGAAATAGCTATGGATAACTTCAAAAGAGGGGAGAAACACAGAGAAACTACAGTGACAACACATCCCTGGGGATCTCCCCCCCTTACCGTCATCAGCGAATGAATCCTCAGCCCTGACTCTCGGACCAGGCTGTAATGCTTCTCCAGACGGTCCTGGCAGTCCTCCAGGTTCAGCAGTGATTCCTTCTTCCCATCCTTCCTCTCAAATATGGGTGACCCCCATGATCGCACAAAGCTCTGGATCTCCTCAACATTGCTTTTGGCTTTCTGTATCCTCTGCTCGAGGTCATGGACACCATCCATCACCATGGAGATGCGGTCCCAAACACCTGGCCAGAAATAAGATGACTGACTGCATTTTCAGAGCTGCTGAGCAACCTCTCACATACCTTTAAGATTAGCCTCTGACATCTTTTTCCTAAGGTCTCATATATTTCTCACCCATCACTGCTTGCAAGACTGACCACGTCATCCGACAGCAGCTTCCTGCCTTGAACCACTGTGAGCTCCATCCTACCCCAACGCACCACAGCACAGTTAGCAGGCTAAGCAACCCTGTCACCATGACTGGAGCAGGGACTTTGCACCCACAACATGGCCTCAGGCACCAGCAAGGGTTACATTTAGATGCAGAGAACTTCAGACTCGTCTGCAGGAAAATCCCTCCATTTTTACTGTGCAATGGAGCTCTCTGAATAGAGCTTTTCAGCATGAGCACTTCTGCTTTGCATGTTCTCAAGGGAGGACATTTGTTCCTGTTCATACCACAAGCCTGATGACAGAAATATATATTCCACCAGTGAGCAGTTTGCTTTCACCAAGAGGAAACAAATTGTTTTCCTCTGCTTTGCCTTGCAGATAAAACTGATCAAGCAAGAACACTACTTAAATCATCCCAAAGTCACGCAATACCCAACTCCAGCTGCAGCACTTCATCCTTAAGGAAAAGCTATCGAGGTGGCTCTGCCTCTCCCTGGGAGAAGCTCACTCCAGTGCCAGACGGCTGGGCCAAAGGTCCCCACTCTCTGTAAACCAGGAGAAAGCAGTGCCCCAGGCACACAGCTAGACACGGGCTGCCTGGACTAGCACTGGGTGGTCAGCACAGGCAACAAAAGAGGCTTTAACCTCAGCCTTGCCAGCTTTTACAAACCCAAATCTGGCATTCTCCAGGCTGAATCCAAAGGGAGCAGGATCCCATCTACCAGGCCAGCAGAGTAAGGGAACAGGAAGAGCACAGGCAAGCTGGGGGCTGCTCTTCACCTCACCACCCCTTGTTGTGCTGCGGGCTGAGAAGTGCGGCTGGGAGCCAGGTGACAGACATTGGGTACACGGGGGAATGTGACAAGACCCAAGTGTCTGAGCTCACACTACCCAGTGCTTAGCTAGCTTACCCTCCATCTTCCAGTTCAATGTTTCCTCTGCCTCTTTCAGCTTGAAATCAATATCCCGCAGCTGCTCCTGTATTAGAGGGTATTCAACCTCCAGGACTGTCTTCAGGATCTTGTTGTATCTGTTCACCATTAGCTCCAAACTGGCCACCATCTGTCGGTACGACTCCTTGGAGGAATAGATTTCTGCTGCTGTTGGTGGGATGCTTCCCATCTGGCTGCCAGACAAGTAGCTCACCTCTCTCAGCACTGAAACCAACTGGAAAACCAAGGCAAAGAGCTGAACACAGAGCAATCCTCTCCATTCACCCAGCATACACTCTCCAATGTCTGAACGTTTCAGGGTTTGCCTGCTATTTTGTTAATAAATCAACATGTTCTGAAAAGCACCCGGACACTTCCAAGTCTGTACTCTGTCTGTCTTCCACTGATCTCTGTCACCAGTTCTCTTTCCAATCAAAGACAGGCAGCTCTGGTAACTACCAAGCAAGTAAACTCCAGGCAACCCTTAAAAGCCACGATGAACTCTGGTTCTTTTAGCCATCCTCACCAATACTTTTTCAGCAATATTCTTGTCTAAGAGCTTAGCAGTTATTTAAGGGAAAGATGGACCAGATTCCAGTTCTGTTGGTTAACTGGAGATGACTGGCATAAAAAACAAACACCATGGCCCAAACCTAGCAAGTCAAGTCCTTCCAACTCAGGGTGCCCACTTACCAGCAAAGCCTTCCGGATACCTCTCCTCACCCCAGTTGGAGTAGTGACTGTTGGGATTAATTAGCTTTATTCAGTTATAAACCCAGTATAAATGCAAGCCTGCAGTGCAGGGAGCAGTAAGATCTTCCAGCATATGTGACTTTTAAGACTAAAAATCTTCATTGTATTTTGTAGCTAGTATGGTAAAGTGCTCCAGGAACTGCACATGTTGGGAGGGCTGAAGGGGCAAGAGGGCAAGTGAGATACAGACAAGCTCCCCTCTCTTCTTCTTTGTCTGGGTCTGGGACGTGCCTAACATGGGGTTGAAAACATAGTCCTCCTTTCCTCTTCTTCCAAGAGAGGAGAGCTCTCAAAGACTCTTCTGGAGGGTTACAAACACATGCCTTGAGGCAAAGCGAGGTGCTCCCATCCACCCTGGAGGGAATGAAGGAGCTCAACTGGCACCCAGGGAATCAGACTGTCCTGACTGTGGGAAGCAAAGAACAGAAGAGCAGCAGTACATGAAGACTGGCACGGGAGATGAGAGCAGGCATGCTCAGTACATCATAGGCTCCAAACCCCAAGGTGAAGGGTAAAAAACATCCCGAGGCCACTTGGCTCCCAACTTAGAAAGGAGGTTCCAAGGAGATAGACAAATCCTTTGACTGAGGGCCAAGTCTGAATGAGCTGTAAAATCTAAACACTAAAACTGCAGCCGACCTAGGAAAGTGGGAAGGTTTTGGTGCCAATGCACCCCAGGACCCTGAGAGTTAGTTTCTCCCATTAAATGACACTTTTACATTTCCCAGTTACTGGCTCGCACCAGGCCCCAGAAAAATCTCAGTGATGGTTTGGACCCCAGATTCTACCTTGGGCGACGTGAATGGTCCGTCCGTGCTCAAGACAGGCTTTAGAAGAAATCTTAGGGTACTGGAAAAACACCCTAAATCTGTTCCAAGCCTCATGCAGTTCAATAAAAGAATCTCACAGCCACGATACTGTTGTAACAAAATGAACCTTTCCTGGCTTATGCTATACCCTTTTGGGTAGCCCAGAGTTCATATACACATAACATGAAGCAAACACTGGATCTCAAGCTCCAGCACTCTTCACACCAGCACCAAGTCTAATCTGGAGATGCTTAAGCATCTGTGTGCCCTGCTACATCCCACAACTGATTTTCACTAGAATCAGCTCTGCTAAAACCTCAATCCTGTTATTTTCTCAGGAGACAGATGAAACAGAGAGTGGTATACTCATGTTACTCATCATAAAAGGGATCCATAGATGTCAGCAGAACAGATCTAATACCAAATTCACCCAATCACCTTCCTATAGTGGAGCCCAGTGAGAAAAAAAAAAAAGCCCAGCAGGAAGAGATGCCTGCAGACAGGCAGGAAAGGTAGCTGGCAGTAGTTTTTACCTGGGGATCAAAATTGACTGTGAGCAGTTTGGTTTCTGGTTCTCGCCGGACGAGCGGCTGAGTGAGGTTGTACTGTGACTTCTCAGAGACTGTCTGGGACCAGGTTACGTACAGTTTTTCTTGATACCTGCAGGAAAAAACCCACACATTCATCACATAGCTATTTAGCCAGCTGACAGGTGTATAAGCAGACGAAGCCAAGCCCACTTCTGAAAGTTGAACATAAAGGATGAGAAAAGCCTTTCACATCATTTCCACAATTAACTCGATTCTGAAGACAAACACCCAAAGAAACAGAGACAGTATCAAATCGGGAGGACAAACAGCACTTAAGTACCACTTTTATCAGAGGATACTGATTTGGAAACAGACTTCTAAGGCATTTGGCTAGAAGTAACTGGTAAGCAACTGCTGGGCATTTCCAATGTTTCTAAGCAGGACAGGTGTCTACACCCATGCAAACCCTGGGCTGGATACCATTGCATTCACTTATCTTAGAGAAGTGAGAAACCATCAGCCTCATGGAGATCCAGTTCTTGGAGAACTCAGTGACACCTCTGAAGACTGCAGCGGGGTCCCATTAGCTCACATGACAAGGATGGTAACAACCACCCAAACAGCAAAGTCTCTTCTGAATCATGTTGTCACCTGAGAGCTCTGGAGAACGTCACCCAGCAAACAATTCTGTCAAAGTCACCCAGGATCTGCCCATTGGTCTGCTCCCTTATGAAAGGATGCATCATGATTACTCAGTGGCTTTTTTGGGGGCGGTTGAACATCAGGACCAAGGCTGCCTCCACCTGCCCTGTGCTTCCCAGCGATCCTGCGTGTCGGCTACCTGCACTGCTGACCAAGAAAGAGCAGACCCTGCAGAGATGAATCCTGGCTGGGGAGGTGTCACTTCACAAGGGAAAGCCCAGAGCGACCAGATCAGATTTAACATCAAACTGTAAGATACCAAGTCTGTGATAATAAATTCCACTGTGAGTTGTGGAAAACACACATCACAGGCAGTGTAGATACACTCTGGGAATGAACAACAGCAGCTCAACTTCTGGTCAATCCAGATTGTCAACCGCAGCAACTTCTACACCCAGTAGTAACTTGGACCAGTGCTTCTGCTGGCTCCTCCCAGGAAAGCTTCCCACTGCAAGGCATCACAAATAGATTGTGGCACACAGCAAAAGGATTTCTCCTCTTCTCTCATCAGAAGACCCTCTCTGGCTTAGAAAGGAACATTGCTAGGCCTTGAACTGGCAAGTACACTGGTAGGTGGCATAGAGGAGAACATCATTTTGTACAGTTACAGTCCTGCCTGCACCGCCACCCACCTGTCAAGCAACTGGAGCATTTCTTCATACCTCTCCAACACCATTCTTCCTTCAGTAGAGTCCAGGCAGCTGGTAGCAAAACAGACAAACTCAGCATTACACGTAATTCTGCAAGGCTGCAGTCTGTATTTACCCCTTCCTAAGTTCATAAGCTCATCCTCCCGTTTTGTAGGACAGATTGTAGATGACTGGAGACCATTTCACCCCACCACATCACCCCAAAGTGTTTTGCTCCATAAAGAGTGAGTGGGGCTTGGACAACCCCTCTCAAGTGTTTTTTTGGCAAACTGCAAAACAGGAACCACACACCAGAGGGGAAGAAGGTATCAGTGCAGCTGGAGGAAGGCTGGCCTCTTTAATACGTCCAACACTCCCAGTTTCACACGCTGCACTTGCGCAGAGCATGGCAACTTTCTGCTCACCAGCCACCACTTTCTAAGACCAAAGAGGCTCAGAAAGAAGCAGCACATGGCTCCTGTTGGACACAGCTATTTGTAGTGCCAGATTTGTGCCCCTTGAACCATGGGAGCGGGGAAGAGCACCCCACAGTGCAGGAGGCAGAACCCCAGCCACCATGGAGGCAGCCAGCCAAAGTAATGCTGATAAGAATTTTATCCCAGGTTCAAGACTTCTTGAAAAGTTGTTGATTTTCAAGAATGTTTTGATAAAAACTAGATTCACTTAAAACCTAGCAAATTCTCAGAGAGCTCAAAGGGCAACTGGTATCTACTGCAAGTTCAGCTGAAAGCACAGGGAGCACTTGAGAGGTCACTGCTGGACAAGCATTGTGCAAGCCCCAGCAAAACCAACTTCCTTCTATTTTAATCCTTTCCTTCTTTCAAGTTGCACTGTAGGAAACAGAATCACACCACCACTGCTGCAGGCACGTTATTAACCACTCCAAACAGAGGAAAGAAAATCAGTGTGAAATGCAGATCCAGGTCCTTCTTCATGGATTATAAACTTCACTATTTGAATTCAAACAAGACGCATGTGCTAACTTGGGTGCTCTGCTGGGAATGGTCCAAGAGCCTGTCTCACCACAGAGATGTCTTTATTGCTGCAGAACAACTTGCACTTAAAGACTCACAGTGGTAATGAAGGTGAGAGAAGAACACAAATATTAGACAGTGATGGAGATGGCTTAGTTTGGACAAGCACATTAAAAACCTGGATTCATTTACTCAGCCTCAAGTAAAGCTGTTCCGGTGAGCCACAACACAATTTCCAGGGTACCTTCAATTATCCTAGGTCCAACACAGGTTTACTTATGGGGCTTTTATGCATTGTTTCAGGAATGTTGAAGTCTACACACAGTGCCACTAGGTGTAGCAGTGCAAGTGCAAGACCGCCTCTCTCCAAGATGACCCACAAGAACAAAATTTGGGGTGAAAAATATCTCAGCATAGTTTCTTTCCTTGGTTGTGTGAGATCGCTCCCTTGTTTGGTGTTGAGCAAGTTGTTTTCTGTCAGTGCCCAGGACAAGTCTTCATGTGTTCACCAACCTGAAACTCCCCTCCACCAACCCAGCCCAGCGGAGTCCGGCCCAGCATCTCTCTGCCCTCCACTGGGTGATACCAGAAGCAGGGCTTGCAGCCTAGGCCTGGGCTGCTCCCAGGGAGGTACTGGAGCACACACAGAGTGAGTTGCAGGGAAAAAGGTTCCAATGTGTCTTGTAATTGCAACCTAGAACCACAGCTCAAAAGCCCATTAACCACTACTGTGCCTATTAACCACTTCCAAACAAATTCAGCTAACAAGTTCCTTAAAAAGCAACTCCTGGCAAGCTGAAGAGGCAGTGCTACCATTTCACTCCTCTTCAACTAGGAAATATTTCAAACTATAAGCATTGCATGATGTTCGGTACAGAAAGAAAATCAGATTGATTAGAGAAAAGATACCAAGATAGTCATGAAACAACTTAGCTGAACAGCCACGCACAGATGTGTGATGTGCCTGAGGTGACCAAACTGTGCCTGGATCCGCGCTCGCAGCTCCTGAGCCCAGCGCAGGGCTCCAGCTACTGGTGGCATGTTCTTATGCACAGCAGGGAAGCCTGGGGGGAACATTGAAACTGCAATTGACTGAACACGGCCCTTCTAACCTCAAAGACACACGAAAAGCAACTCGTCTGCACAAAACCATGTTAACTTCCCAGCTCTCTCCCTTAAACGCAAGCATCTGAGAACGGCTCTGATCAATCAGGAAGCCAGCTCTTGTTAGAAATGGAGCTGACACAGAGGCAGACTTTGCCCAGGAAGAATTTGCTCCTTTGCATACAAGAGAAACACCATGCATTCATACTGGGGAGCACACAAGCAGGAGCAAAGCCCCGCTCAGTGTTAGATGAACAGAACTCTTGTCACAGCCTTACTGGGGAAAATCCCAGTAAGAATCTCCATTCCCAGCTGCATACCACACACTCACGCGTGCACATGCACACGTGCACACAGTCTCCCCCCCACCCTGGTAGGTTTTTTGCTTTAATACTAAGAACAGAGATATTTCCCAGGCATTTCCATTTGCACTGGGCGATACAGTGGCTGTACATTTTGTAACTTAGAAGTCTCACTTTCCCCAGAAAATACAAATTATTTCCCCCCCCAGAATTCATCCAGCTCTAATAAATCAGCCTTATTCAGCATCCCTACTCACCAAGCTCCCGCTCTGCCCGTACGTGCCTGGAGTAGATCAGCCTAACATCGCTCAAGGCACTGCTGAACATGTGGACGAGGTCAGAGCATTTGCCAGCAGCATGCGCAGCGATTACCGGCCGCTCCAAAAGGCTCCCAAACATCTCCAGCAGCTGCAGAGGTGAACAAGCAGGTAAAGAAAGGGAAGGAAAACAACCACATTAATCTGTTTGTGCCTTAATGGAAAGAGCAGAAATACTTTCAAAGCTATCTGCAAACACCCTCCTGCCAGCTCTGCAGTTTAACAGACTGTGGTGAGCCTCAGAGACCCCAGAGCTGCCAGTGTTATCACAACAAACCTTGAAGGTGTGCTCCAAGTCTGAGGCATCATCGAAGGCCTGGATGAAAACAGTTCCCAGACGCCGGTCGATGTCTTCTACTTTCTGCTGGAAATCAAAGGCGTCTTGCTCAAAATCCTGTAGGAAGGCAAAGCAGCGAGCCATGAGGCTGTGAAACAGCACTGAAAATACTCAGAGAGATTATGGGGTCCCCACCCTTGGAGACCATCCAGTTCTAGTTGACCCTGCTTTGGGCAAGGGGTTGGACTGGGTGAACTCCAGAGGTCTTTCAAACCTCAACAGCTCATTTCTGTAACTTCCACTGTCTTCCGGCACTGCTTCTCTTGTTCTGATTAAAGGTAATAAACCCTTTGAAGCTGAAGAGTAAAATCTTGTTTTATTTTTCCTTCAAGTAAAATCAAAAGCTGGACTTGACAAACTGCAAGGCTTTGGCCTTTCTAATCTGGATAAAGCACATAAAAATTAGGCTGTGTGTCTCTTAACTGGAAAAACAAAGTGCAAGGCAACAGCTTTACTTCTGCCATCAGCTTCAGCAAGACCAGATGTCACAATTTAGCGAAAGAAAAAGTCTCCAGACAGTAACAGAGGGTGGAAAACTCAAGCACTGAAAGAAGGAGTGTGACTCAAGATGCCAAGGGGTCACAAAAGCCAAGTCAGCCCCTGCAAAGCCACTGTCACCACTCTTTTTGTGTCCTCTATCCTGAACAAGGAGTGATGCAGAGCAAGCAGTTTACAAATAAAACCCTCCCAGGCAGCACTGGCGCCTGTGCTTCCCACTGCAGAGACGTCACTGGGAACTACAGAGGTGAAGTGCAAGCTGTCCTCATTGTGCCGTACAGCCCCTACCACCCACAGGTCGGACACACCAGCCTTGCATCCCACCACCAGCCCACTTGCCCATCATCCCAGCACAACTCAGAGCAAGGCAGGAAGAGGGACTCTGCCTTCTCCTTCCAGCTGGATGATCACCATGAAGCAGCGTGGGACTGGAGCTTCTCAGCACTGAGCTACCCTGTGGCCACTTGTTTTAGCACTCCCTCCTCTGGATGCACATGGCACTAACCACGTCCTGACAACTCCATTTAGCAAATGCGACAAGCAGAGGATCTCTGATTTCTCCTGCTGAGATCACGACACAGATCTTTTGAGAAATTCCATTCCCACTCTTCCTTCACAGCCTGCACAGGCTACACTGCTTGGTGTCAAAGCCAGGAGTTTGAGTTTCCACGCAGACCATAAGTACAGTGGCTCACTTGCTGTGCCCTGCTTGTGCTGCTGTGAGCATCTGGGATTTGGATGCTCGCTGAGCCATGACTCAGAGGACTGGCAATGATCCTTTAATTAAAGCACTATGACTATTTAAACATAGAATCCTTGAACACCAAGAGCACCAGACATCATGTGTGCAGCAAGACAAGCAAAGGCATCCCCAGGGATTACCTGAGCTGACCATCTAGGAACTGAGAGCTGGGAAACAGAACAACGTGGATGGTACAGTTCATACACATTAGCAAGTGCCACTTAGAGTAAAACATTGGGCAAAACACACAGAAATCCAGGCATCCCAGCTGCACTGGTCTAAGGTCCTGAACTGGCAGGATATGCCAGCATGGGCCTGCAGGAGCTCCCATGTGTCTGTAGGACCAGTGTCTCCCAGTGACAGAGTTTCCCCCACAGTGAGAGACAAGATCATAACAAAAGGAAGGAAGAGGTGGGAAGGAGTCATTAAGAGTGCATGCGGGCCAGTTCTTCATCAGTGCTTTGGAAACAAGCACGTGGTGTTGCTGCTCCCAGTCGCACCTACCGCATTGGTCAGGTCGAGGCAGTCGTAGGTTCGCTCTGCAAAGACCCTGTATGCCTCCTGGAATTCCTCATGCATGTCCAGGACCTTCTGACCCAGGGCCTTCCCTTTAAATCCACTGAACTCAATCTTTTCCAGCTTCATCAGATCCAAGGCATTTGACAGGAGACCCTTCAAGTCAAAGGAGACACGCACAGGTTATAACACTGACAGAAGGCAATGAGAACAGCTGTCCCAGCAGGGAGCTGCGCTTGCTGCCACATGCAGGAACCTCCCCAGGCACACACTGAGCAGCACAAGCAGGGAGCCAGATCTTACCCATCATGGGCACCACTGGCTGCTCACAGCCCAGCGGGAGCTGAAGCTGTCACTGTAAACACAGCGCCTGCAGAGAAACTGCTCCTGAGGTTATTTAGGGAGCAGATTCAAAACGTGAGACCTATCTCTGCTGAGATGGCCGGGGAGCTCTTTCCTTCCCACCCTCCACATCCTGAGCAGGCCTGATCCCACAGTGCTACCTCTCAGGAAATTCTCCCCTCAGCAGGTATGGCAGCAGCACAACCACCACCCTGTCCTTCCCTTTCAGTAGGACTCCTGGTGGGCATGCGTGAGCATTGGTGTTGGTCTTCCTCAGAGGACCAGGAGCGCGCTGATCCCAAGCACAGGAATGCACTGGCAGACATCCTGAGCTCCAGGGACATCCTTAAGCAGCAAGGGAGCTTCACCCCACGTGGGCTGTTGAACGGGTGACAGCCCTTGGTCCGGAGCTTCCCATCTATGCCAAGGCATTGCCAGGCTCTGGTGCCTCCCTCCATGGAAAGGTGGGGAAGATGCCATGTGACTGCAGCTCCAGCCAAGGCCAGGCTCATCAGGAACAGCTTCCAGCCAAGGGAACTACACCTTGCAGGTCTCTGGCAGCTAAATATTCACAGCTTTGAGAACCATCCTGCACCGCTGAGACTACAGAGTGCAGAGGGCCACCCCAGCCAGGCAGCAGCTTTACATCAGAAAAGAAAAGCAAAACTGTGAGATGAAGAAGGGAAGAGCCCTCCTCTCTGCACACGCTCACAGGCTGCCTGTGCACCAGAGTAACTGGACCCTTCATGAAATTCTGCCCCTCATTTTATCTCACTTGGTTGCTTGAAAAGAAAAGAGAGGGAGACAGCAGCCTTCCTCATTAACAGGCTGCTGTGCCTTTGTTTTTATTTTACAGCTCATTCCTCTCCCCCTTCCAGCTCCTCCACCTGACTGCACACTGTACAGCCTTTCTCCATCCCTGGGGGTGTAGGACAGTCTTGCAAAGCTCTGCCATCATGTCAGTACATGTGCAGCTCAAACCCTCCATAATGGCTTTCTTCTGTAGCCCATTTTCAAAGTAACCAAGCAATGAGCAAACAGTGCCCCAGAGTCTTTGCAGAGTTACAGTGCATAATTACTGTGTCACTCATATTGTCCTCATGATGACCTGCAGTTACTCTATGCCTATTAACATTCATCTCTACACTGACCAGAATAATTTGGTTTACTGCACAGCAAATCTTATTGGAAACCATCACTATGAAGAGTCTTAAAACAGACATCAGTCACAACGATTTTGAGTACAGTTAATTAAATAATGCATAAAAATACACAGCTTACTTTGACTAGTAAAACCTTCTGTTCCAGTGCAGAGAACAAGAGGAGAAAAACAACCCCAATCTGCCTCTGAATAGGCAGATGGGACACCCCTGAGCCACAGCACCCTGCCTTGGCAGACCACCAGGACACGAAGGGATGATGCGGTGAGCTTCTTCCCAGGTCACACATAATCATGGGGAAGAGGCAGCCTCTCCCAGCCTCTCAGAACCCAGCTTGTGGGTGTCTCTGACAGCAGCAGCAGGACAGGGGGTCTCAGAGATGGCACTGAGATCCACAGCCCCCAGTGACTCCCACTCCCTTGGCCCAACGGGACTCTTTGGAAGAACAAATACACCTACCAACTTGAACAGAAAAGCACAACTGAGGAGCTCAATCATTTTACTGGGCAGGATGAGGGAAAACAGTTCCAGCAGACCTAACAGAGAGTAACCCCATCCCCAGGCACCCAGTGAAGGTGTTAACAAATGAACTTAAGTCATTAAAGCTCTTCTTAAGGCTTGGAATGATTTTCTCACCTCCACCATTTCCAGTCTCTTCAGAAATCTGTCCAGCCTTGCAAACACCATCTTGGCATGGAAGTCCCACTCCTTCACTTCTTTGCCTGATTTATAATAGGTGTGAAGTTCTTCCCTTCTGTCCTCAAAGGCCTCTTTGAATCCATTCAGGATGCCGAGCACCATCTGCACCTTGCTCAGACTCTCCTCCATCTCCCCTTTTAGAAGGTCTTCTGGAGATAGGTGTAACACGGCCTGGAACAGCAAAATCACACTCAGGAGGTCACAATGTTTCAAGTTGAAAGAATCATTTTGCCAGGGATGGATGGGAGAGAGGAAGAGAGAGGGACTAGATTTAGAAAGCTTCCTCTTGGAAGCATCAGCCTGACAGCCACACACCTGCTGGATGAGAAGGTTGCAGATCTCCTGCAGCAGCACCACGATGCGTGCAGGCCGGCTGTAGTGCTTGGAGGTGACCCAGATCAAGCACACCACGTGGAGCAGGGGGAGCAGGAGCGGCTGCACCTCGCTGAAGTCAGTCCTCTCTACGTCCTCCAAATGGCGCCGGAGGGGCATCAGGTGCAGGTGAATGTCCTGGGCTTCACTCAAAGCTGTGTGAAGCAGCACAAGAGCTGGTGAGACCCACCTACACATGGTGCAAACCAGCCATCGACCACAAGGCGTACCGAGACACCCAGGTGCAGAAGGTGGCCCAGGCCCACTGCTCATCTACGGCCGTAACCAGCACAGACGGAAGCCAGGTCTGCAACTGCTCAATGAGACGTGGGCAAACGAGCGCTGTAAATGTGTGCTGCCATCGCCCCAAGCAGCCTGCAGACCCTGCCATGCAGCACAGGCCGAGGAGCCTTGCAGGGCCTGTCTTGGCCTGGGCTTTTTTTCAGCTATAGCAGCCAGCAACACAGGTGACCACAGTCCCACTCGTCCTGGCTGTACAGCACAGCTGTCCAACAACAAGTTGAGCCAAAGCCTTCAGCCACACAGACACGAGTTGACTTTGTACACCTGTGTAGTTTCACCTTTGAGAAAAATACTACAGAACATAAACATGAGCGACACCATATGAGCACAATGCAATTACATCTGTAGACCAACAAGAAGCAACAGAAGTATCCAGATATATATGAAGATAACCCCAGAATCCACGATGAAGGAAGAAACCCCCACTAGCAACACTGACTCCCTGCACAGACCCACAGACATCAGCACAAAGAGCACTCCATCAATCTGACCTGTGCTGTAATGGGATTTAACAAGTACAGTCCAAATTACCCAGTTGGTATTGCTGTTACTGTACTAAAACCAAATATGTTTTTTATTTTGATTAGGCTGTTAGAGAATTAATTACACTGACAGTGAATTCTTGGCTCCTTATACATTGGGTCCTTCTCTAGCCCTACTGATCTGCACTGCCCATGCACTGTGCATACTGTAGTATGTCCTTAAAAGAAGGAACATTTCCATGTGAAGAAGTCAAGAGTGTTATTATCTGTCAGCATGAACACAGCTGGCAAAGCCTGAATAATTTTCTCTTGCCACAGAGCAGCTGAGATGAAGATGAACATGCAGGGTCACTCACAGTGAGCTGCAGGCAGTAGAGCAGCAGGGCGCTGCTGGTTTTCACTGCAGAGGGGAATCTGCAGTATTTCTTTTGGCTGAACTCCCCTAAGCAAAACTCACTCGCTATCTTCACGTAGCTGCATGTTAAAGGTAGAACTTTGTTTCAATAACAGGAGAAAACAAATCCTTCTTTGTAAGGATTTTCTTCTCATTGAAGAAAAAAATGATTTAATACCCTTGTAAAGGGATGGAAAGTACTGCAATAACAGCAGGGTGGCAAAGTTTTGGCTACAGCAAATGAGAAGAAGCCCAAGTGCAGCAGCTGTGGATGCAGAAACGAAGGAGAAAAGCTACTTACCTTTGGAAGGCTGCAGGTAGGCAGGGATCTCAAGCAAGAGATGCCCTTACCTCCACTGCCAACCCTTAAATGAGGTCTGCAAAGGGGTGACCTTGAAATCAGCATGCCCAAAGGGCTTCATCATAAAGTGCTAAATGCTGCTACCCTTCCACAGAGGTTGGGACTGCAGCAGCCAGAGCTTGGGAAATAACCTAAGGCCTGTCTGCTTTCTCTTAGCTGTGAGAACTGTCCTTATTGTACTGAAACTTCAGTCTTGCAGATCAACACCACAGGAGCTGATGCAATAAAGTCTCAAGATACACCTTGTGCACCTTGATCTTTCATATCAGTTCAGATGAGTCCTGCTGGATTACTATGATTGCTTTAGTACAGTAGAGTGAAATCCCAAATCCATTCACCCTGACCCTTGGGAATGGTCTGGCTCAACAGAACCGTGATTGTGCTTGGCCAAGCTTAGAAACAAAAGCACAAGCAGACAAATGTCTTGCCACAAAACAGGGCTAGCAATGTGGTTGCAGTCCTCGTGGTCATAGTGGGCTCCTAAGGACCAAGCCCACACATTAGGATTGAAACCAGTAAAACTAATAAACCTAGTAAAACTAGGTAAAACAAAGGCCAGAGGTCATTTCATACAGATATATCAAAGCTGCACCATTATCTCACCTGCTTCAACATCCGTGAGCATAGTTCTGAAGGCCGGTAAGTAGCTGCTCTCAACTCTCTCTAGCACCTCTATCATGTTCCTAACCTTCCTCGTCCTCAGCTGACTGTAAATGCACTCCAGGTCATCACACCTGCAACAACCAAGACACATTACAAGCTCACAAACTGAGCGAGCATCAGCTCAACTCATCAGTTCAGCTGTGGTGCAGACAGGCTTTGTAGGTTTTGCTGCAAGGAGCAGGGTCCCCTAGAGGCCATAGGGGGACAGCAATATCTCAAACCCCTTCCCATCTGCAAGCATCAGTTGCTCCATTGGGTATCTAGAGCTGTCACATGCCTGTTGATGACACACATGCTCCAAGAGTGGCTGAGAGGACTACTACATTCCAGCCAAGAGAGGCTCAGCAATGAAAATCAGTTCTGAATTAAAAAAACAAACAAATGTTGACATGCCTGTTCAAGTTGATAGCCTTTTTAAAAATAAAAGATGGCTTCTGAGAAGGCTGAAAACTTCATTAGCCTTCACTACCACTTTAGTGGTAGTGGCTGCACTAATCGGCCTCAGGCACAGAAACCACCTCTTCCAAGGCAGAGAACCAGATTTCTGTTTCTTAAGAAGTGGGACATGTCCTAGACCTCACAAATAAGTTACTTGGGCTGAGAAGATCCAGAGAGGTGTCCAACAACTCTTACAGCTGTGGCTGGCTCCTAGTGAACTGAGACAGTGAGAGCACTTCCAAAACTCTCCCCCTAAAGATCAGGACTAAGTCAAAACACAACCAGCTGCCCTATGACCTCAAGGAACTGTGCAGATCAGGTTATTTTATGTGTGGGAGCAGTGGTCATTGCCTCAAATCCTTACACGAATCCAAGGCAGCCCAACATTTGCAATTGGTCAGGCAGCTCTGCTAGAGGCACCTACGAGGCTCCTTCCAAACCAGCCAGGTTTGGCACCAGGGCCCACCGTGCTCCAGCCAGGCTGCCCAGGGTACCTGTTCTTCCAGAACTCCAGTTCCACCTTGGGGTTGGGATTACTGCCTTGCAGGAGAGGTTCTGAGGACTCTTTCTTCAGTGCTCTCTGGATCTGGTAGCTCCAGTCTATGATAGCTGACTCCGTGGCATGCACAAGAGATTTGTCAATCTGCTCCAGGCTGCAAAATAACAGACTGGGTGGTTAACTTTGCTTTCTGCTTGTTTATGCTCATGATTCAGCTGTACCTGCTAGATTTTATAGATTAAGGTCCAGCTTTATGTTTCAAAACCAGAAAACCATCAGAAATGAAGATCTTGCTGTTACTTCAATACCTAAATTACAATCTGGAGAAAATGAGTTAAATTCGACAGCAATCCAGGCAACAATACACTTTTATGAGCAAGGTTCACAAAAGGAATGGTGGAAGAGCTTCCACATCGCCATCCCCAAAAGATCAGATCCATTTGGGCTCAGTGTCCAGCCTGGAGAGCCACACCTGCAGCAAGACGCTCTCACCCACTGTCACTCACTTAATATGGAAAGAAACCATGTAGGTGGGCAGGTGTGTTCAGGACAGGCCACCTCCCTGCCTGGGAAGCAGCACAGCCTCCTGCCATCCCACCCACACCACGTCCAGTCCAAGGTGTGATTGGTCCCATCACACTCACTAACACACCTTTTGAGGACCCACAGGGTGCAAATGCAGTCCAGGCATGGGGATGACACAGTGTGCAAAGGTATCTGCCACCACATGCTGCCCAGGCTTTATTGCCTTGTCCTGGGCCAGCTTCACAGCACTGCAGAATTCAAACCCCTTTAATTCCCAGTTTTGGGCTGGCTGCTGAGGGGACCAGAGTGGAAGTTCGTCCCAGTTGCAGCGTGGGCACCCTGCCCGACGTAACACTAGCACTTGGATAGTGATTCTTCAGATGCTGAAGCTATCGCAGGGGCTCAGCCTCCCCAGGCTGTGCTAACCAGAGATGCTGGGGTGGTTTTCCTGGGGGTCATCCCTCAGGGACTAAAAGTGAGCTTCAGAATCACAACAGCCACCAGGGAGGTCTAACCATGAATCGAGACTACAGAAATTATCACAGTGCTCATGGAAACGCAGTGTACGCCTGGTAAGCCACCCCACTTCTGCAAGAGGACGTAGGCAACAGTTTTCAAATCTCTCTGTGGGACCACAAACAGCTCAGAAACTTGAAGGAAGTTGTAGCTGTTTTTTCAGGTACCTTTCCATAACAAATCCAGTTTTGAGGGGAGGCAGAATAACCCTGACCAAACAGTCAGCATGAACCACAAACAGGTGGGTAACAACTTCTGAGCAGCGCAGCTGAGGGGATGCACTGGCAAACTGAAGCCAGAAAAATTCTGGCAGGAGAACCCTGGCTTCCCATTCACAGGTAACGGGAAAGCAGCAGAGGTTTTGTTCAGTTTGTTTTCTCCATTAAGTTTGTTGCTTTGCTGTGTGTTCACAACTTCTTGTCACTTTCTGAGCTGTTCCTGCCTGCTTATAGCGCTGCACGCTCCCCAGAGACAGAGTTTGTAAGGAAGAGAACAGGTAGAGCAAAATACACTCATCTGGGCAGTCTGGATAAGCAGTAGTCGATGGTTATCAGTAAGAGCCACTACGATTGGTGAGGGCTCCCCAGAACACAGCACAGGCATCAGTAGAACATAACCAGAGGACAGCAAGCAGTGATACTCACAATTTCTCATGTCCCAGATCAATGTTCTCTATTCCCTCCGAGCCTGCTGGAAGAGGCAGCAAGGTCTTGCCTTTCACTTGGCCAACCACCACGAAGACGGCACTTTTCAAGCTGTGGACATGACGTATGATGTCCTGTGACACCACGCGTGGCCAGCCCTGATGGTTCTTCCTGTTTGTCAGGATGGGCACGATCACCTGCAGAACAAATTGCAAAAAAGCAATGAAGAGAAAAGTGCTGCAGGAAACTGACAGGCCGCCAGGCTCCGAGCTCCGTGCTCAACCAAGCCTGGAGACCTGAACTCACTGCTGGGCCAAGCAGCTTCGTGCCTGTGTGAAACAAGGGCAGGGCAGGAGGGAAGGACCTCTCCACAGGCCTGCTTTGCTGGTGATCCAAAACATTGCCAGGGATGAAACCTGTCTACGAAACTAGCTGCTCTCGCTCAGACCAGGGCTGTGGTGACAGCTTTCAGCCCTCTCCACATCACACCTCTCGTGCATCGCTGAGCATCATGAGGCACAAGAGGAATAAGAAAATGCTGAGGTTCAAAGCTCATTGCTCTCCGTTCCCAACAATGCTCACCACTGTCAACTGTCCTGAGAGCTCTCCCTTCACCAGGAGGGCAGAAGACAGTCAAGCCAGATGGGAAGGTGTTCAGTAGCACTCACTTGGCTGTTTTGTTGTGTGCAAGGCGAAAAATCGGACATCTCTGCACTGTTCTTATGGAAGGAGGTCAGTCACACGTGATGATAAACTCACATACTACACCTCCCTAAATCCAAGAGCTGAAAAGGGCAGAAACAAGCGGACAAAGCAAGCAGGCAGCCCAGTCCTGCTGCTGCTCCAGCTGCCCCAGCCTCCAAACCTGCACCTGGAGGCAGCTGCATGGACCAGCAGGCTGCATCGGTTCTGTTCCCCTGCACACAGCTCTGGTACTCAATGCCAGCAGGCAGGGCAGTGGCAGAGCTTTCAGGCGACTTCCAAGGGCAGCAGGGCTGGGCTGAACCCCCCTAGTTCAGAGGATCCCCCCATTGGTGAGGGTCACCTTGTCTCCTTTCCAACAGCACTGGAGCTCTTCAGTTTTTCGGTTATTTTCCAAGCTGCAGCCCTGTCAATCTGACTCCTGCCATTCCTGCACAGCCTCAGGGCTGGCTCTGCCTTGGCTTAGCTGGCTCCAGGCTGTGGCAGCAGACTAAGAAAGCTGGGTTCTCTCTGGTGACCAATGCTACTCCTTAGTGCTGCTGTCACAGGGAGGCTGCTGGGTGCAGCTATGGCAGAAGCCAGTGAAAGTAGGGTGAGCTGCAATAAGAAAAGTTATAAAAACAACTGCAAGTGGGCCCGAATCTGAACAGAAAAAAACATGACAGCACCGTGCCTGGGAAATCAGAGTGCCAGTGACTGCAGCCACTGCTGGCCTGGGGAACAGCAGCACCAGCCACTGCAGGGTGCCCAACTCCTGGCTCACTACTGGCTCAGTAGTTCCATCTATTACCATTGAGACCTTCCACTATTAAATCCTGTGGGCTGCTAGTGCTAGTCCTTGTAACCAGCTGCTTGTTCCCTTGTTAGACCATCAAAGCATGACGTGCATGCAGAACAACCCCCAGCTCCACAAAGAAGAGAAGGCACGTTCTTTTCAGCCCTAATGAGGGTTTGTGTGGGACAGGCAGAAAAGACATCCCCAGCCATGCTGGGCCTCCTCACTGTTCAGCACAAGCTGTTTCTCCAACCAGAGAAAGCCTTCTAAGGCTGACCCAGAAGTGCTGATAGAAGGCCCTTTGCAACATGCTCTGCAGCAGCCACAGCCATGTGCGCCCTCAGCCTCAGGAAACTAAAGGTCCTTCTCAATTCTCCACCCCTCTCCCCATCCTGTATCACCATCCTGTTTTCCTTGAAGTTAAGTCTGAGCGAAAAAGCAGAACCAAACCCAAATCTGCTCCCCATGGAAACACCGCATCCATCTGCAGAGGCTGCAGGGAGAAAAGCCCAAAGTGTGCCCCCAAGCAGCTGGAGGCAGCCAGAAAACAGATCCAACAGTGCTGAATGGAATGTTCCTACCCCAAAACCTCCCCATAACAGATGGTGTTTACAACACGTATCATGCACTACCTGCTGTCATCTACAAACAAAACCTGACACAAAAACTGCTGTCTGTGCAGACTAAGCATAGCCACACAGCTCAAGCCAGAACAAAAGCTCCCATGTAAGTAATGCATTGCCAGCCATGCTGAGCCCACCGCCTGCTCCTGGAAGCCCACTCTGGTGGTCAGCATCCCACAGAACTTCTCAGCGTGGATTTAATGACCTGGAACATTAAACTGATGTTCAGACTGCACTGGAGCAAATTGGAGCCCCTGAGCACCTGCAATACATTGATGACGTTATCGTGTGGGGCAACACAGCAGAAGTTTTTGAGAAAGGAGAGAAAATAATCCAAACCCTTCTGCTAGGAAATCGAGTTCCCAAGACTGCGACATCATCACATCCCAATGGAAGCAACAACAAAATCACTGCTATGTCCCTGACAACCAGTAAGAGGGAAACACGAGCTTCTTTAGGTGCTGTGGGTTTCTGCAGAATGCACGGTCTGTGATATTTCATCTTGCCCACCCTGGAGTCTATACTGCCTTACATGAGTGCACGTGTCTGGAGAGCCAGACCTCATACAATATTTATGGATGTATATAATGTATAATAATACTCAGGATGTATTCCTGGACTGGGGCAACAGACACCTTATACTCCCATGGTGGGAGACGCCCAACCCCCAGTTTCACCCATGTTCGGCTGACAGGAATAGTCTGTCCCCCAAAACCACCCATCATCGCTCCATCTCCATCAAATTTAGTCGAATCTCTGTAGATAATTGATGTTTCTGCCCCTGTATCAACAAGTGCCATAACACTCCCTGGACATTTTTCCGGGACCAGAATACTGTCAACTCTACAAAGGGCCTCCGGTTCCTTCTGGGGGCCCTAGGGGGACTAACATCCTTCGTCACACCAAGAACTGAGCCAAAGTCAAGTCTTTTGTCTTTGTGTTTTTTGTCACTATGGCCCGAGACACCTGAGGGGCTTTTTTTTGCTATTGGAAGCAATGAAATCCTCTATGTTCCACATTGTCATTGGTACTTTTTCTGTAACTCTCACCCTTGGCTTCTTAGGGTAATTTTAGAGTCTCTGATTGTCTCCACAGCTGAAGGAGGATGTGATTGGGCTCGCAGTCAATCTCCGCAAATTGGACCCCAGCCCAAATAAGATCATTAAACATTTGTTTTCACGAGACCCTTATGGGCCCAACTGAGGACTGGTGGCACCTTGGCACAGGAGGCCTCTTGGTTTTGACTACTGGAAGCAGCTCTGCTTCTTCTGCTACTCAGATATTGCGCCCAGGGCGCAGACGCTCTGTCTCACCCAAATCAGCCACTGACTGGGCTGCCTGTTGAATCCGAGGCCACCAGGTTTAATATGGAAACCAAAGTCCCATACAGGTGGGAAGGGCCCTGCTGTAGATTCCATCTCGCGTACCTGCCGAAAACTTTACCACGTCTGGGCTTTTGAATGAGTCCTCGTACATCGCTTCTCTTTTGCCCAGCTCACGAATATAATTCTGAAGGTCCCCTATGGAGGACCACAATCCTGTGTTTAATGGAACATCTGGTTCGTTCAGCCAAACCACGCGGCATGCAGCCATTAACCAGTCTATTACCGACTGGTTCTCACTGCTGTACTGAACAGCAGCACACGGTCTGTCACAGTGGCCAAATTTGATACTTCTGGGCCATTAACCACAACACCTTCCGCCCCTGAATCCCCTAATCTAAGTAACCACGTGGGTACACTCACTCTCTTTCGGCCTCTGCCAAAACGTTGCACCACATCCCTCAGTTCTGTTGGTGCACGGCCTCACCGTCACGTGTGAATGCCTTTGGGCAGGGGGCCGTTGGGCAGGGGGCACCAGTCTGCCTTGTGCTTCCTTTGTCTTCTTGGTTATAATAGGATGAGTGCCAAGGAATCCATCATAAGTGGAACCTCTAGATCTAATTTAGAGTTTCAGCCAGGCCCGTTGTCTCAGAGGTGTGGTTACTATCTATTGAAGTATTGCAGACCTGACCTATCGGGGAATGTAAAGTTGGTCTTTTCCCTGTTAATACATTAAGCTCCTGTTCCAGTTTTTCAGTGCAATCTTTTAATAGCCGATGTTCACTTTCTAAGGTGTCAGCTCTTATCTCAGTTTGATTTAACAGTAGCCATGCCGCTCTGGAGGCGGCCAACTGCCTTTCTTTTGTAGTTAGATATCTCTCTCTAACCCGTGAAAGTATTCCACCAGGCAGAAACATTCCCCACAGTACACAGGGGACCCCATTTCTCAACAACGGTTGCTAACTGCTAATAAGGAGAACCCATAAGCCCTGGATCTCCCCAGGAATCGTTCTGTCTAAGGGGGTGATGTTCTCCCCCTGACCCATTTGTAGACGTTCCACAGAAAAGACATTATAACAATTTCAGTCCATTTTAGCCTGCCTGGCTCATCACACGTAAATCAATAAGCGTACAGAGCTTAGGCTAAGCAGGATTATCATGATGGAAAGCTAATAAGTGAAAAATGCTCACTGATGCTGTAGGCTCACAACACTCTCCACAAGGATCGATGTCCAGGAAGAGATCCTGCCTCAGTGGCAGTCAGCACTTAAATGGGATCTAGGAGAGGTGCAGCCAGGCTCCCCCCCTCCCAGCAGCACAGCTGAATTGCCTTCACCTGTGCTCCCACAGCTGATTCCTAGCTTGCCTCAGGTGGTCAGTCAGAGCTTCAGGCTGTGGTTTAGCGGTCAGAAGGATCCAGAGGACCTGAAGAGTGCTACACTCCAACTGAAAAGGAGATGCTGGCAGCATACGAGTGGGTTTGGGCTGCTTCCAAAGTGGTTGGTACTGTGCACAGCTTCTTTTGGCACCCTGACTGATGCCAAGTGGATTCTGTTGATTACACAACAGGCTCAAAGGGGAAACCCCCATTATCCAGGACTTTTGGAACTGACACAGGCTGTCCTGAAGGCAGGAATTTTGGAACAGCACCAGGGGAGAAAATTGCTTTTGCTCAGAGACCTGTGTTCACTTGGGGGGTAACACGAGGAAAAGCGGACATTCAGTGCATATCTCCAAGGGGACCTGATGCTGGGGAGGAGTCAGCAGTTTCATGTATACATGCGCACACGCATATAATGCTAATTGCTGTTATTATTTGCATGTATTTATATATGTGTGTTGTACAATTCTGGCATAATGCAATGACATGGAATAGAGGCTGGATACCTGTCAGGGCTTTCCATATGCGTTCCATATGGCGTCATCATGCAATGAAGTGACAGAACTGGGACAGCTGCTGAGGGAGAACTACAGACCCCAGAGTGCTCCAGACCTTCCCACGTGGTTTTGGGGAGGGAGATACAAAGTGATGCAGTGATACGAAGACAATCTCTTCTGCTCCACACTGCCGAGCCCGCAGCACACACTTAGGAGATGCTCCCTTTCCCATTTGTTTGATTTATTACTCTTGATTCCTTTTACATTGAATTACCTCCCGTTCCTTTACCACTCATAGTAGTTTATTTCTATGGAACAGCAACTCCTCCTCCTCGTTTCTCAGCGGCCTCCTGCAGAAAGGGGTGGGGGAAGGAGCTGAGCCCTGCTGGGTGACACAACTAAACAAAACAAAATCCAGCCCAGCGTGCAGCGCTGCTGGAGCCGGGGACCGAGGAACCCGGTGTCTGTAATTGTGGATCTGGAGGAATGGGGCTGGGAGGTTCAGATGAAGCCTGCACGTCTCAGAGAAGAGCAACTTTTTACGCAGTCTGACAGCGATAGGACCAGGAGAAACGGTTTTAAACTACAAGAGGAGAGCAGTACGTTAGGTGTGAGGAGGAAGCTCCGCTATCCCAAGGCTGAGAGACACGTGGCCGCTCGAAGAAGCGTGGGCGCCCCGTGCCCGAGGCCAGGCTGCGCTCCATCCCACGAGGAATCGCTCGGATCCCCGCCGCCCAACCGCGCGCTGGCGCCGAGCCGCCCCGCTCTCCGCCTTACCTCCTCCACCAGGGCGGCGAAGTGCTGCAGGGCGTCGGCGGGCAGATCCCCGCACAGCGGCTCGCCGGGCCCGGGCGGCCGCAGGAAGAAGAGCGCCTTGGGACGGGCGGCGGCGGCCGGCGGCGGTCCCAGAGCCAGCCGACCCGCGGGGCCGCGCCACGCCAACAGCGCCCGCCCCGCCGCCCCGGCCGCGAACGCCCGCAGCTCCGCCGCCGCTTCATCGCCGGCCGCCACGCTGTCCGCCGGCAGCCGCAGGCCCCGAGCCGCCCGGCGCAGCAGCCGCAGGACGCGGGGATCCGAAGCCTCCTCCGCGGGCAGCTCCGCGCCCTCCATGCGGCGGCTGTTTGCGAGGAGGAGCCGCGGTTGCCCGGGGGACGAGTTGGGCCATGCCGGCCGATCGCCCCGCCCGCCGGTTTTCCGTTTCAGCCCCGGGGCAGCCGGAGCTCGCGGCGTCCGTCGCTGCTCGTTTGCTGCTTGTGAATACCTCAGTGAGAACGAGTGCGTTTCCTCATTTCTGGCACGTACCTGAGATCCGCCTTTACTTCCACGAGAAGCAGCACGGATCCGCGGCAGCCCAGCAATAAGCCCGCTCGCCCCCCGGCCCTCTGCGTGCCCACATTGTGCAGCAATAGGACCCTGCTAAGCCCACACAGCCTGCTGCTCTGCTCCAGCGTGCCAAGCTCCCCCTTTAGACAAGCGTAACAAAGCACAGCTAACTTACTAAGATGTTTTGCTGCCCTTTTGTCTTCAATCTTCCATCCCCTTAAAATAAAGCCATTTTTACTATGTATTGCTACCTCCTGTCGAGCACGTGGGGGCCTAGCAGTAGCTTCTGAGAGGGAATTCCTTCACTGAAATAGCCATGAATCACAGAATGGCCTGGGTTGAACAGGCCCCCAACGCTCATCCAGTCCCAACCCCCTGCTGTGTGCAGGTCCCCAACCAGCAGACCAGGCTGCCCAGAGCCACATCCAGCCTGGCCTTGAATGCCTCCACAGCCTCCTTGGTCAACCCGCTCCCAATGCCTCCCCCATCAGACCCGTACATGATTACAGGACACAGAAGTCTGAGTAGAGAAACTATCACACATCCTCCCTTCGCAGCTCGCTGTCCTCCATCAGCTCACGCTGCCAGCTCCCCTGCACACTACAGCAAACAAAGTTCACAGTTGTCTGTTCTGGAGCCTTGCAGAAGCAGTGTTTGCCATCTCAAAACAACAGGAATGAAGCAGCAGAAGCAGGTGTGATTTTGGTGGCACAAAGCATATTTGTAACAGCTATGAGGTTGATCAGGGTGCTGTAACACATTAATCAGGTCGTTCTCTCCCAAAATTCAGGTGTTTGTTGACTCCTCACCTCATTAACTACCTAATCAAAACAATCTGTGTGATGTTGAGTGGTTTATTCAGACTGTAATGAAGGTTTTGGAAAACTGTTCTGATGGGGGGGGTGGGAGGGTGGAGGAAATCAACCAAGAAAACCAAAATAAAATGGGAATGCACAGCAGCATTCAGATCCTTAAATTAACCTAGATCTCTAAAAGCAATTAACTGGGTCCCATTTTATTTGAAATTTCCTCCCACAGCCTAGGTCTTGACACAGATACACTCCTTGTGTAACCAGAGAGCTCCTCCCCCCCCATTCTGGTGAGTCCACAGCCCCATGAGGACTTACCAGACTTCACCTCTTGCAACTCCCAAGATTGTAACTGCTGCCGTATTACCAATAGCTTCCATTGTAAAACCAAAAATTAAAACAGCTCAGAGAGAAGTCTTGGCTAAAAGAAAAACGGCATGTGGATTGCTGATATCCAGGGTCAGGAACTGTGGAACCGTATGGGTAAATACTGCCATCACAGGACTCGCACTGCTTACAGCATGCTTGGGAGCTTCAGCCCACAGCGACCCCCTGACAACCGAGCGCAGCCAGCCGCCAAGGCCAGCGCCTCCTGCCATGGCACCTGCAGGCTGCCCAGCACTGCCAGCCCCACAGGCCCGTACAACACAGGGCACCTCTCACAGAGCAGAGAACGTTCTCTACCTCTTTTCCTTCAGTTCACTGTTTTAAGCTTTTTAAGTTTCTTGTTTGGTACTTCCTGATGGTTCTTGTCTTGTTTCCGTTTCTGGGATGGTGTCTCCCTGTTCTCACCACCAGTCAGTTGGTCCAAGACTATTGCAGCCTCCTTCAGAAGGCGCTGCTCCCTTTTTTCCTTCCGCTCCTCCATTTCCACTATGTCATCTGCAAACAGAGCCTTCAGAGGTGGGATCAGCTTTGGGATGGTTGAAAAGTCACCAAGCCGTACCTGCAATACATTGGGCACAAGAGCACCTGCTTGAGAACTGCCATCCCTCGCCCCCAGCCTTCTGCAGCTCAGCAAGCAGGACAGCACCCCTCCCTCTGGGTGGTACCAGCACAGAGGAGCCTCACCTTGGTGATGATTTGCAGCTGCCAGGCAGATGAGCATTTACAACCCTTACAGAAGCCAGTCCATCAATCCCTTACACCAAGTTATTGCCATTCTCTTCACAGGAAAGCATGCACACACTGTATATGTATACGTCAGCCAGTGTGCTACTCCCACATTCAGGACAGCAGCAGCACTACAGGGTTTAGGATCCCAGACATCTTTTGCAGAAAGCCATTAGGGCAGTGCATCGATTAAGAAGGGAAAGGGAACGGAAGTGATATTTTTAGCTGGCAACAGCACAAACTACAGAGGTGACGTGAGGCAAGCATCCAGAAGAACAGATTTCTGTTCTCAAGAGCCATCAGCACCTGTCCTAAAGAGAATTGAGCACTATGCCCCCCACCCCTCCATGTTGGTGATACCTGCTGACAGAAGTAAAAGGAGCTGTTTCATAGGAAACTGCTCTCAGAAGGACACAGCACGTTGATACTTTATTAGAAATGGAAAATTTCATTCCTAAGCAGCCATCCCCAGGCAGCACTGAAACCTTTCTCACAGTCTGCATCAAAACTCCAAACTTACCCTCATATGATCAAATGCAATTCCAACTTTCTCACTGAAGTCTTCACTGAACAGCGGGATCTTGGCATATCTTTGGCTGAAGTGATTGAGCATGATGAACTCAGCATTCATCTTCATCCCAATCTCAATTGCCTGAGAGGTTGTGCTGCAAAAGGACCAAGAACACAGCACTCATACACACTAGCCAGCGCTGCTCCTCCAACAGGGAACAGCAGGCTGCATCTTGCAGCTAGTGCCACATCTTGCCAACAGCAAACACTAGATGCTATACACCACCTGCTGGGCACAAGTTGTCTTCATCAGCAAGCCCAGACACTGCCTGCACAGCTGGCAAGTCTCTAGCTTCCATGTGACTCAGAGTGCAGAAAAGATGCTAATTAACTCGAAGCTTTTCAGTGCTTCACAACCTGGGGACAAAAGCTCAACCTAGAGGTGCCAATAAGTCCAGCTCACTCGCTGGAAACTGCTCTCCAGTCCATCGCCCCCTTTCACTGGGGGCAGCAGGCAGTACCACTGGCTGCAGCTCAGTTTGAATCGTGCAGATAGCTGACAGGGGTGTGGATGACCCCTCTACTGTCCAAGCTTAGTCCTGCAGTGCAGTCAAGCTGAGGGCCTTTCCTTTGGGCTAGTCAGTTTGTAGAATTGCTACTAAGAGCTTCCCCTATTTCTCTCTGAGGATGCTCAAAACAGTTACAGAGCTGGTGCAGTGAGCAACACTCTAATATTAGTGCTGAAGAGCTCCATGCACACCAGAACTACTTACAGGCCTTGGGCCCCTCACCACCAGATCCAAGGTCAAAGCCCAGTTAAGCAGCTTCGCTTTCCCTGCAGTGATAAAACAGCAAAACACACCCACCTGTGTGTTTTCTCTATAGCTTCTCTTTCCATTCCATCTTCCAGTGTTGCTTCATGGATCAGCAGAGTAGCATTTTTCCCTGTGCAAATAATCACATATTTCACCTTCAGCTGAACACGCAACTGCCTAAATAAGCAAGTGAACTCTCATCTCCACCCAGGGCCCCCACTGGCTTGCAGTCATAGCACAAAGAGTGTGGGAGTGACCACCTCAGTTACTGACAGTTCAAGGCCATACTCAGAGTCTTTCAAAGAGGTTTTTGTCACCTACCCATTTGTACTAAGGCCTTGCAGGGCATTGTGTCACCAGAATATACTACTTTCCATCCAGATTTGTGGATCACTGAACAGGCAAAAGCATTTTTACAATGCTGGACTTCACAAGTCTGAAACTAAACAAGAACATGAGCATTAGACTTCAAATTCCCTCTTGTCCTTTACTGCAGCACATGATGCTATCAGCTTACCTCAGCCAAGTCATAGTTCTCTAATAAAGAAGTGATAAACCGTTTGGCTTTAGATTTGATGTTCTCACGGCCTTTCACAAGGGACTGGCAAGTAATCATTCTGCAAGGGAAGGGAAATGAAAGAACTGAGGACAGGAACAAAGTAAAACCTGATCTCACCTTAAAGCAGACTCTCACACAAGTGTCTTCTCTGCTCACTGCCTGACAAACGAGACGATTTTGTGCATCTGTTTTCCCCTCTGCTTTTGCTATCCAGGGCCCCACAAACTCATCCAATCGTTTCTTCCCTACTGTCACACACCCTGCCTTTCTGGAGTCATTTCAAACAAATGACGGTCATTTGCCTTGAATAAGGACCCAGCAGGAGGACTTCCTCACATACCACACAGAAAACTCACTTGATGTCTCTGAGAATCGATTCACAGTTGTCGTGGTACTCATGTAGCCAAGGCATGATCTGTTCAGGTGCTACCAGAAATAGAGGGATAAAAGCTCGACCGAGGGAAGCCTGCAAAAGAAAAGACAGGAGGAGAATCAGTACTAGGCAGACACTGCATCACACAGAAGAAAAGCCGTGGGAAAAGAAGGTGCTTTTCCACCACATAGGGAAAGTTTTCCTTCCCTTGTTCAAGATACATTTGGGAACAGTGAAACAGAAGCACAACTTACAAAAGCTCTCCGCCTCTCCATGAGGATGTTGACCAAGCCCTGCAAAAGGGATGAAAAGACAGCAAACTGCAGTCAGAAAGACCCAGGAACATAAGTGTCAGCAGTGCTACAGCAGCTCAGCAAGGCTCAGTTTCAGGAGCATCTACAATCAGAAGTACCAACCACCTTTTTTTCCCCAGTAACTGCATCGTACTGAGCTGCTGGAACACTGTCACCACTTATGCCACAAGCTGGTGACCAGCAGCCCATAACACCATGTCTCTCCACCCTTCCAGAGCTGTGTCTGCTTTCAGCAGAAGAGAGAGCAGAGTGTGTCCAGCCAACACATCACTCTCAGATTGGTTTCCACACATGAGACAGGAGACCAGCAAACAGCCTGCCCCAACCAGGCCCAACCTAGAACAGACCAACTGATCCCTCTGTGAGGATTTATTGCACAGCACCAAAGGAAGCTGGGTTGGATACTGATTTAAAAATAAACTAAATAAAAATAAAAACATCTCTAAACAATCTACAGGGACCACTAACAGGATGCAAAAAGGGATTAGAAACAGACAGATTCAGCAGTGGCTGGGGAACAAGAGGGGAACCACAGCCTTGAGAGCAGAGCAACCTACATTCACCAGCTGCAGCTGCATCTGGCTCCCAAACACAAAGAGACCTGCACACAGCTCCTGCTCATTCCAACACATCACCTACCGAATGATGATCTGTATGCATGTGAGACACAAACACAGCTACTAGGTTACACAACACTTGGTCAACTTGCTCTCCATAGTGGCGACAGAGCTGTCCAAAGGTTCCTTCCCCGCAGTCCAAGAGCAGGGATCGGGTTGAGCTGGCAAGACAAGTGACAAAGACAAGTGGCAGCCACTGGATGAGCACTGAGCAGGGTCTGTTCAGGGAAGGGGATCTGCTGGGTTGGAGGGCAGAGAGCTGTCAGTGCTGCACCTCTACTGCTACTCCTCCTAGCCAAGGTTCTAGATACTGTTCCATCCACAAGCTCCTTCTGCTGTTATACTGATGGTGAACACACTCTTGGGGCAAATGGCAAAATGAAGACATTAAATGCTTGTGTTTACAAGTAACTCTCGAGCCTTCCCTCCCTACAGAGACAGAAGTCCTACAGACTCCACTACAGGGGCACTCTCCTGTGTCATCAGCACTCTGCTCAAAACCGCCCTTGGGAAACACCCTCAGAACACGGAGCCTCTCCCGAAGCAAAACACACACCATTTACCTAGTGTTTACCAGTGTAGAACTGACATTTCGGATTTTCATTGGAATTGCAGATCCTGTTCCCAAGAATACAATTTCAGGATAAGGATTCACGTTTCCTGCAAAAACGCACACGAGTTTGTAAGCATTATCCATGTACTGCCCAGTCAGACACCGTTCAGTTCAACAGCCGAGCATTTCCACACCTGGAACGTTCATTTTTGTTCACCTTAGCTTCTAGCTTTCCCACAGCATCAGAATTTACCGTGGGAGGACAGAAAACAGAACAGGTACAATCACAAAAACAAAGCAGAATGTACAGCTGCATATAACAAGGCAGGCAAATGAGGACTCATCTCACTGGCCAACACAGAGCTGTCAGTTCAAGGGGCATCTAGCTACTGTTCCACCCTGCCCTAACTCTCTGCAGCAGGATCCAGACAGTGAGTGGGTGCTGCTGCACCATACCAGGAAAGCCTCACTACCAACAGGACAACTGAAAGTTAGAGAACACTTCACAGGAAGCTGCTTGTAGAGGAGGGTATTTCCCAAACATAAGGACTTGCACTTTGCCTGCTACGACAGCATTCGACACAAGCAGAGCTCATCACCACAGAGAAACACCACACAGATCTTTGTCTGTAGTTGTCCTCAAGTGGTCAATCCCCAAACCTAGCAGCTTCAGAACAACAGAAGCAGAAGACTGCATAATTCAACAGGTATAAGCTAAACTCAGGTTGAGCTCAGCCTGAAATTTGCACAGCTCCAGGAGGACTTCATAGCACATCTTGGGCAGCAGAAAAGCTGCACATTCACAGCTTGACCTGAGCTCTAAAGCACTGGCTCACCAGGACCTTCTTGTCCTTACATGAGATAAGACAAGTTGCTGATCCTTACCTGGTACAGCAGGCAGGCTCTCTTTGCACTCCTTCACACGAGTCTGGAAGTTAGGGAGATCCATGGCTTCAGCAACAAATGCATCATGATCACAGACAGTCACAGCATCTCTGAAAGAAAAGGCCAGGCATCAGGATGGGGGGTGACAGGGAACTGACTTTTCAGAGCAGCATGACGAATTACTGTGCCAAAACAGCTTTCCAACAAAGGGTCAAATATTTCTTCTGTTTCAAGCAGTGGAAGAAGACAAACCCATGAGTATGGCGTGGGCTAGAAAGGTCAGGCAGGACTGAACATCCCCACTAAAACAACCATCCCACCAAAGCTCCTGTAACAGCACTGTGTTCTTTTGCACCGTGAAGGTTCAGATTGTGGACACTAGAGGGCACTGCACGGCCCACCATGGGAAGCAGTGAGACTCCTGCAAGAACAGCAACCACCCGACAGGGCTCCAGGCACCCAGTGTCCACTGGTTCTGCATCACTGCACAAGCACTACTGCAGGCCTCGGCACCTTTAAGAAAAATCATTTCCTCTTAGCATCTAGGGTCTCCTGTTCTGCTCAAAGAGACATAATTTTGAGTCTCAGTAAATGGTGTATCACAGAACCCCCTGCCCTCTACAGCTCCATCCAACACCTTCTCCTTGCACACTTAGCAAGTGACACTGCAGAGCCCGCTCTGTTTAATCACCTGGGGCTTTAGGCTCTGATACCATTTGAACACACAAAGTCTGGCAAGATTTTCACCTGGCTTCCTGAGGAGTCTCTCCCTATCACAGCCAGTTGGGTGCACAGCACATGAGATCAAAAGCAGAGAGCAGAGAAATGCATATTGGACTTCAAGAGTGAGGAATGAAAACAACCCTCCAAACTACTGCCCAAATTATTAAATCAGCAGTTCATTCACGTCTGTGTCCCACACTTCAGATTTTCAGTGACAGGAGCACAACCCCCAGAACACAGCTGATAGCCCGACACTCAAAAACCAAGTGCCAAGAAGATTGCCACTGACCTCTGCCACTCCTGCTGCGGTCTGAAGTGGTATTTCAGAAGGCACTCTCCTCGCACAACAGGCACACTGCACACAGCCTCTTCTTCCTGCAGGGAGAAGTACAACGTGAAACACGTTCCTCACCCAAGGGTGCGAGGTACAGAGACAGGAAGGGCCTTGCCTACCTTGCTCTGGTATGTGGTGAGCAGAGGGAAGATCTCTGGGTGGATGAGGTTCAGCTGGCTTTGGATCTTGTAGCTGCGCACATTGTGCACTGCAGAACAGTTTTCATTGAGCACCAAGTGCTGAGTTCCAGGTCCAAATCTACAAGAGGATGACAAAATGTTCAACAGCGTCAGTCCCACAATGGCATATGCACGCTGCTGAGCCACTTGCTAAAAATCTCATCTAAGACAGAGCTCTGCTGCCATTCAGCACCGACTCTGGGAAAATCTTCACAACATCAGAACGCTGCTGTCCAGTAACGATGTAAAGCCAAGTAATCAGAAGACCACACACCTCTCCAGCCACTGCTGGTAGCGGCTGTCCCGAAGCACCGACTCTGGAGTCATGTGAATAACCAAGGCAACCTTATCCTCACTGAGTCCTTCCTGGTACCTGGAGCGAATACAGAAAGGATACGTGAGAATGATCCTTAATCCCCTTGGCATTCCCTCCAATTCCACTCTTGTATTATTGGAGCTGTTCCCCCAGGAGCAAGCAGAGCATAGATCTCAACAGCACAGCACAGGATCTCCAGACTCCCCAGAGCAGTGGGCCTAAGGCTCACACGAGGGTCTAAGAACTCGTGTGCTGACATCTCCATTCTCCCACCCCAAACAGCTACCCTCCTCCAAGAGGAGCAGAGCCTTTCAGAAGCTCGGTGTGCCTCTGCACAAGTCTCAGGGAGATACTGCACACAAACTAAGCATCCAGGCTCACTGCACAAAAAAGCAGGAGCCTCAGCATGGCTCCATAGTAAGAAACCAGTGCCTATTTCCTCCTCTGAAGGCTCTGGGAAGACAGATCTGTCACAGTCACAGAATCCCACAGGTCCTACACATAGACCTGCCTTTTCTAGAAGGCTCAGCACGGACGTCTTCCCCCAAACACTTCAGGTCACCCATCCCCGCTACCTTCGGAAGGTCTCATTTTCACAGACAGCATCCACAAAGCCCTCATGAGGACATTCCAACACAATGAACACTGGGCCAGGATCACCAGGGGCGCACAGTTCTTCAGGTGAAAGCTGCAGACAGATATACAAACACCACACTGTGGGGTGAAGGTGTACAAGCAGCCCTTTGTGCATCATTATATCAGTCTCCATTCAGCAGTTCTACTAGCAAGCTCCCAGCAGGCTGCTGGGGCTGCAGAAGTAGCTTCAGGCAACTTCACTCAACACTAAGCAAAACCACAGTGCAGTCCTCGTGCAGTGAGAGGGCAGGACAGGAACAAGTTTGCATTTTGCTGTGTCACAACAAACACAATCCTGATCTTAGAAGAAAAAAAAAAACAAAGGGAATTTTAGCAGCTTCCGGGTTCTCAGTGCAGATTCAGACACTACAAACAGCTTGCTTAGGAAAAGAAGCTCTGCTAAATTCTTACGACAAAAAGATACGACAGCTGTATCCATCCAGGTTATGGTCTTCACTTACAGATCCCCCGGGACACTGCCAGGGCTGACTGCCTCTCACATCCAACTAAAGTCTGAGAGATTAAAGCTCACTTTGCCTCTGTGGTCTAAGAAGTGCAGAGTAAGGAGGGAACAATGGCTGTACAAGCATTCAAGTCCCAGATTTAAAATATGTAGGGATCAGTTCACAACTAAATCTGCATCAGCTTGAGAAAGTGAAATCGAGAAGCCCCAGCAAATCAGAGACTTTCATGGTCACAAACACGTTTCAGAGTGTACTTCTGTAATCACACCCTCACAACATCCTCCAGCAGACACTCCTCAAGAGCCACCTTCAGCAACAACTTGGGGCTGAAAACAAGGACCAGTCACCAAAAGTAACCACTCAAAGCTTGAACACCAAAACCCATACAAACACCTCAGCAGAGATGAAAACAGGCAGAAAACTATCACCCACCCTTCCACAGAAACATTTTGCCACTTCCCTCCTTCACTGGACCCACAGCCAGAAACATATATGCATCTTACCTCCTTGCCTTCAAAAGTGATGCTCTCCCCATTTTTAAGAGCTGTAATTATAGGAAGAATGGCTGGTGTTCCCCTGAAAACAAGGCATTGAAAATTTAGCTTGACATCTTCAATACACCAGGGCTGGCCCCATTCCCTGTGCAGGGCTCTCATACTCACACTGGCAGACCCATCTCCTGTGCTTTAAGAACTAAAAATTTTCCCTTCTTTGGGTGAATCTGAAAAGAGTTAAAACAGAATTAATCAACCAAATAAAAGAACATTAAGGAATGCCAGGAAATAAGATCCATTATGTCCAGCTTAGCTATTTCCTGAGAAGCCAAGGCATTTCTTTTTCCCCCCTTCCCTTTCAATATCAGATTTTGTGAAACAAAGTCTTCTCCACTATTCCAGTGAAGACATGAAGAACCCAGCATATCGCACCCAGTAGACGTGGAACAGCAAATCTTTAACAAACCACCTTCCAGACAAGGAAGGTTGGTAGTTGTTGTTTGTTTCTTTTTATTACTATCTCCCCCGCCACTGGTCTAACTTACTCCCAAAAAGTTTTCCCCAGACCTTTTGGGTGTTGAGGATCAGGCTATTGCTTCTCTCTCTCTCTCTCTTCTTTTGTAATATAGGCAGGAGAGACTTCTATAGTATAAATACACTGAAAAAAATGGAACATGTCTACTCTTAACTGGCTACCTAGTAAAAAACCTTCCAGCTTTAACTGGCTTCTATTCCTACTACTGCTGCCTTTTTGAAAGCAGGGCTATAAAGCTTCTAAATTTTTGCTTGAAAACACTATTTACAAATAAATCCAACTAGCAAGATGAAGTACTGAACAAGGTATCTTTGTGTGGCAGCTTACTTTACAAAGGAATGCCATGACCAGATCAGGATGCCTGCTCTCATGCTTCTGTTCATCATCTGCAACAGAAAGAAAACTTACTGCCTGTCTTCACTGAATATCACCTTCCCTTAAGCCAAGACGAATTTTTATTAAAGCATTAGTGAAGCAACATCATCCAGCCAACCAGCAGCCCATCAACAAAGAGTCCTAAAACCCTTGTCTGAACATTGATCAGCATCCATTCATATTCACGTTACAAAGGCTGAAGAACCCACTCCAGACAGGAGCAAATCAATACAAGGCCTAACCACAACTCCACACAGGAATCATGTCCTGTTTTTAGGCCTTCTTAGTTTTGCTTTAGGTTTTGAAGTACTAGACCTCACTGTGCTCCACATCATCCTTCAGCTGAGCTCCTGTACAGATCTCACTTGCATCAGACAAACAGCTTAGAGGACAAAAAAAAAAAAAACCAAAAACAACATCCTTATTCTGGTTTCATTTCAAGCACATTAAAAGTTCCATTGTTTTCACCTGTTTTCTTTGGGCTTCCTTTCTCGCTCTCATCCAAGCTCTGCTGCGCAGCTCTTGGGGATCCAGGCTCTGTGTCACTTTCTGAGCTACTTCCATCTTGGGCTGATAATCCAGGACTCTGAGGAAATGTACTTTCAGCAGCTAATGGTTTTCCTGTTCCAAATCCAAGAAAAACAGGCAAAAACCTCTCAAGCAAAGTGGACCAACAAGAAAAGCAAGAGCAGCATTTCCTCTTCTGTGACATTAGCATTCCAACCGCACCAACATACAGCACCCTTCCACCAGTCTGACTTGGTCTTCAGGTGCCACCTGTCGTCTAAATCCTCCAGGTTCCCTCAGAATAGCTAGACTCTATGAAAGCTATGCCTGTTCTTGAAGTGTTGCAACTTTCAGCAGCAGCAATACTCAGCTGGCTAACAAAGCCAAAATTCAGCCCTGTTACACACGTCATTCTAAACTCACTACTAAAAGAACAAATGAAAGCTGACTGAGCATGTCTCATTTCTTTGAGAGATCCTACTGCTGAGAAAAACATGCAAATTCTTGAACCTCTGCTTACTCAGGCTTGCAAACAGAAGCTGCTCCTTTAATCACCTTAAGCAAAATTAATGAACAAGCGCTTCTCCTGTTTAACTACTGCATCACACGCTCACCTATTAGAGGTATTTGGTGGACTGTCATTGTCTCATCCTTGTACTCTGGCTCTGTGTGCAACTGCACAGCTGGGAAGAGGACAAAAACAGGCATTAAGAAGTTCATAAGACGTTCATAGGCTACAAGAATTACTACCAGGAAAACATCTTTTCCTCTCTCAGGAAAAGAAAAAAAACCTGAATGACCAACCCCCTTCCATTTTCCTGCCCCAGAGCAAGGATCAAAGAATAATTAAAGCTCTTAGAAGCCCACTGCCCTCAAAACAGAGTTCATAACACCATGGTAAACAAGTTCACTGGCAATCTCCAGAAGCAAGCTTCCTTAACAGTGCTTTGAAGCTGAGTTCCATATACTACTTGGGCAGACTGGCAGCTGCCTGCCACAACCAGACCTGGAAACACTACTTTTCTCCCATACAGTTCTTGGGATGGATTTGAAGGGACCCAAACCCAAGCTACTTATTCTGATGTTGGTAGTGCCTAACTTTGGATACAGTTGAAACCAACAATTTACAACTTTATATTGGCTGCATACCCCTAACATACATACCTAAATCCATTCTTTTTAGGGGTCCAGGAAAGAGACGAATAGCTTTCAAGTAGTTTTGCTGGGGGGAAAAAAAAAAGTGAGTCAATGAACTGCCCCTCAGCAGTGCAAACCAAAAGCAACACTTTCAGAAGCTACACTTTACTTCCATGAAATCAGAAGCTCAATATCTGGTCAAGAAATTGGGCAGCGCACAGCCAGAAAGCAGTGGGCAGGTATGCCACCCCCAGCAGGCATCACCCATTCACAGAAAGAAAGGAAAATGAACAGCAGTGCCTCCCATCCCTCGAATCACCATTAGCAGATACTACAAGGAAATTAAATGACAGTGAGGAACAGAAATGTAAGCCTAGATATGGCATTAGACTGTTAAGGATTGCCTTAAGCAGGTTTTCAGATACCAAGCTTCTATTAAAATGTGGAGAAGAAAAACAGTCAGAAGAACTCCCCTTGTTTTCTAAAACTGACTGACAAGGCAGTTTGAAGTAGCAGAAGTGTGATGCTGCCTTGTATGTAACAGATTTGCTTTTGAAACCCAACCTCTCTGGCACAGCCTTCAGGTTGGTGCTGTCCCAGAATAGCATCTCAGACTCAGATGATCCACTGCCTTCGAGTCATAGAATCATCAAGGTCGGAAGAGACCTCCAAGATCACCCAGTCCAACCATCCACCTACCACCAATATTTCCCCACTACACCACGTCCCTCAGAACAACATCTGAACGTTTCTTGAACACCTCCAGGGATGGTGACTCCACCACCTCCCTGAGCAGCCCATTCTAGTGCCCAACCACTCTTTCAGAGAAGAAATTTTTCCTAATATCCAACCTGAATTTCCCTTGGTACAACTTGAGCCATTCCCTTTTGTCCTATCATTAACTACACAGGAGAGGAGGCCAACCTCCATCTAACCACAACCTCTCTTCAGGTAGTTGTAGATAAGATAATCCCTAAGCCTCCTTTTTGTAATAATCTAAATAATCCCAGTTCCCCCAGCCACTCTTCATTAGACTTCTGCTCGTGAGTTCACTGCCCTTCCCTGGACATTCTCCACGGCCTCAATGTCTTTCTTATAGTGAGAGGCCTTGACACCAGCTCTCCCAATTGAAAGGTAAGTACCAATATTTCATGCTTTCCCATCCCCTCTCTGCAACCTTCCACTACTTACCAGCTTTGGTGGCCCTAGAAAGACACACCTTTGAAGCCCCATAGCCTTTAACGTGAGGATCATACCTAAAACAAAGCACAGAAACAACTTCATCACAGCCAAACAAAGTGGTGATGGATCTTGCTGGGAAGATCCCCCTTACTCTCAGACCTTCTCATGGAAGACCAAACCCGAAATCTCAATCTCAATTTTGCCTCAGCTTTGTGGTGGTTTCAACAAGTTGCTCATCTCTGCAGACACAGAAAGCATCAGGAACAGGAGGTCTTTTCCACTCAGATCCACAAAGCTCTCAGTGCCGGCAGCACCAGCATCTCCTGCAGGCTTCGGGCCCACAAAGCCACGTGCACACACAAGCAGCACCCTGCCCCGCACCCTGAGGCGATGCCACACCGCAGCTAACGAACCCCTAAAGGCCCCGAGAGGCTGCGGGGAGAGCCGAGCCCCGCCCCTGCGGCCAGATCCAGGCACAGGACCCACTCACCAGGCAGCCCGCCGACGTTGGCCCAGGCCACCCTGCTGAGGAAGATGCTGTCCAGGTGCGAGATCTTCAGCCTGGGGACAGAGCGGGTCGGGGCGGTAAGCCGGGGCCGGCACAGCCCGGGAGATCCCCCCGCGGTTCCCCTCGCTACTCACTTGTGCTCCTGCATGGCTCTCTGCGTCCCCTCGCCGCAGTTGAACAGGTACCTGAGGGACACGGGGGTCAGCGCGGGCCGGCAGCCCCGTCCCAGCCCCGGTCCCCGCACTCACCGGTTGAACTCGGAGAAGACGTAGACGGAGGCGCCCGCGTCGCGGCTGCCGGCCGCCACCACCTGCACGTACACGGTGTTGGGCCCCGACAGGCCCGTGCCCGCGCTGCGCCGCCGCTCGCGGGCCCATACGTGCCGCGGGACACCCTTAGGCCGCCGCGCCGCCGAGGGTCCCTCGGCCATGGCCGTGCCCGCGCTCCACGCCAGGCCGCGCCACAGCGTCCGCGCCAGCCTCCACATCCGCGTGCCACGCCCCACCCCGGAACTCCGCCGGCCGCCAATAGGAGCGCAGCGGCTCAGACGTCCCCCCTCGCCACGTGATGAGAACGAACCAATGAGGAGCGGAGGACGAACCAATGAGGAGCAAAAGGCGACCCGGCGGACGTCCGCCGTCACGTGAGCGGAGGAACCCAGTGAGGCTGTTCCTGGCTGGGGGCGGGGCTTAGTGGGGCTCGCAGTGGCGGCGGCTCTGCGCCGTTCTGTCCACTTCAAAGCGGGGCGCTGCGTTTTGCAGTCGCCATCGGAGCTCCGCCGTAAACAGTGCCAGCCATCAATATTCCTTTTCTTCCTCGCTTCCAAAGACGAACCTTATCTCTCTCAGAGCTTTGCTTTCCAAACACTGTCTCCCTTTATTCTTACTGCCAATGTTCTTCTGTTTCCCCCACTCTCACAGCCCTGGGGATCTGCCCGCAGTGCCCGGCCTGCAGGTCTCAGCACGGCTGTTTGCAGACGTTCTGTCAGTGCTGGATGATTCATTTACCTCCAAACTTTCATCTCCTCACGCAGTAGCACAAACGAGCATTCTTCTGCTTGGAAAAAGGGATTTTCCTTCCAACAGCAAGCACTTTGCTCGTGCCCATCCTCCACATCACAGTCTTGCAGCTAAAGTTCACCCGCAGCTTTGGCTTTGCTCCCTGAAGCCACACAGGACATCGGTTTGGCTCTTGAACTGCTTCCTAAGCACACCTGAAGTTCCTAAAGGTACATCTGTGCACTCCTGCTCCTGCTGCATCATCTCTTCCCCATGCTAATGATTTTCAGCTCAGGTTTTCTGCTAGTTCTGTTACACCTTTGGGAGCACAAAAGCTTTCTCAGGGCTCTGACCGGCTGGCACGGATTTCCAGCCAGTGTTTCTTTAGTTGATGAGGTAACTAAGTGATACTGTGTGGTATTTTTAGTCAAATGGTTCCTGGCAATTTTGTCCAACTTTACTGGCTTGGCTCTGTGTGCAAGGTGCAGGATTTAGAGCTGTGATTCCAGTAAATTCTGTAAAGAGGCAAAACCACAGCTCCATCTCAGCAGGCTCGTGAGGACCTCACAGAAAGAGAAATGCTATTCTCTATTCTAAGGTTCATAGCAGCAACAGTGCAGGACTGTCCTCTGCAATTTCAGTTACGGTGTTTTCTGTGCAGTTCATATCCTGGGAGGGGATTTCAAAGACTGATTCAGAAGGAAATGTCTTTTCATTTATGTCTTCAGTCCATGTCTTGGGGAGAGTGGTCCTAGTCCTTCCGATTTGTTTGCAAAGAAGTAAAGTTTAGCCCCTGTAGTACTGAGAAAATGAATGGCTCGTGCGTTTTGCCTGCCTAACTGTTGTCATTCTGATTTCCTTAGAAAATGATCTTTTGACTTGTAGACAGTGTGCTTGGTTCAGCTGTGAAAGATCTTGGGTTTAAATTTGGGGCATGGCACTGTGAAAGTTGGGAAAGTTAAATCCTGGATTTTAAAGCTACCCTTTGCTTCTCTGAAATAAGAGCTGCAATCTGTGCGTGGTTTGGGCGCACAGAGGCAGTGAGCTTTGCCTGGATGGCAGCAAGGCCCAGGAGTCACCTAGAGATGCTAAAGCTGCAGATGTCTCTGTATTTCTCAGAACCACTTACGTGCTGCTACTGGGAGTGACTGAAAATGGCTTTTGCTATTTCTGCATCCTCTGCATGCAGGAGGCCCTGCTGTGCCCTGCCCTGCTTGGCTGTGGAGGGCACAAGGAGAGCACATCCTGCAGCTCTGGAGGAGCTGAGAGCAGAGCAAGGCTGAATCCCCCACAAGGAGAGCAGGCTGCTGTTCGGCACTGCTGTGGTAATGAGCAGCACCTGCCAGAAGAGGAACACCCACCTCTGCCAAGAGCTTGCTCTCTGCTCTAGTTGAGGCCACAGACATACAAACCTGTCTCCTGACCAGGGAAGGGCTGGGTGGGCTTGAAGCTTCCTGTCTGCATGTTCTCCTTTTGGTATTCCTCACGCTCGTTTCAGGGCTGTGAGCTGTTCCCATGTCACTCTTAGCTCATACCTCCCACGTGCAATGTTAATGGGGGCTGCCTGCAAGTGATCATCAGTGGTCTGGGGTGCTACAGTTGACCCAAGCTCCTGCCAAAACACAGTGGGGTGTGAAGCTGAGCATCGCTATGGAAACAGGCAGTGATGGAGCTCGTGGGTCACCTGGAGCAGCTCTGCCAGCCCTCTGATCACAAATGCTGAATTACACAACAGAATCATAGAAATGTGCAATTTATCCTATGTAGAGTAAGTCGGTTTGCACTGATTACGTAATGGACTTGAATAGGGAATCTCAGTCATCCAGGAAGCTTAGAAATGATTATGGACAGCCCAAAGGCAAAGATTTTGGAATATCACCAGAACAGGAGGTGATACGTGCTGAAGATTCTCTAGAATACAATGAACTGCCAGAAAATAAGAAGAAATATGCCCTGTTCACTGATGGGTCCTGTCAAATGGTGGAAAAACATTGGAGTGGAAGGCTGCTGTATGGAGTCCTACGCAATGAGCTGCAGAAGCTACTGAAGGAGAAGGTGAATCGAGTCAATGTGCAGAAATGAAGGCCATCCAGCTGGCTTTAGACATTGCTGAATGAGAGAAGTAGCAGTGCTCTGCCTCTATGCTGACTCCTGGATGGTGGCAAATGCCCCTATGAGTGCAGTTACAGCTATGGAAGCAGAATAAATGGCAGCGCAGAGGCAAACCCATCTGGGCCACTGCACTGTGGAAAGATCTTGCTGCCCTGATAGAGAACATGGTTGTAAAGGTACATCACACAGATGCTCATGTACCCAAGAGTCGTGCCACTGAAGAACATCACAACAACCAGCAGGTGGATCAGGCTGCTAGGATTGAAATGGCTGAGGTAGGTCTGGATTCACAACATAAAGGTGAATTATTTCTAGCTCAGTATGCCCATGATACCTCAGGTTACTGAGGAAGAGATGCAACATGTCTGTGGGCTCTGGATCGAGGGGTGGTAGTAGAAGAACTCTCCTTCTTCAGCAGTGAATGCCAGCCCGTAGCAGCCTGGATCTTACAAATACGAGAGCTTTGCCAGTCAAGACCAAGCGATGCTGACCAGTAAAATTGAGTGCTAGGATCAGAAACTGCTGAAGTCAGTGGTTCACATCAGTAAGTAAGCCAGAGCGTGGTGCTGAATGACTGTCACCCAGATGGACAGCTGTGCTAAGGCAGGGCAGCAGCTGATGGAAGCAGCCGTCTCCTCTCTGCTTGCTGGCATCCACCCTCCAGCCCCCCGTGTGCACCATGCAGGGATGCTCAAAGCACCGAGCCCTGAGGCTGTTCCATGATCATGCTGCTTACAACAAAAGTAATGATACAAAGTTCCTCATCCTCTGTGCTCTTCCCATGCTCTTGCCATCACCATCTTAGGCAGGATCTTGTCTGTATGGCTGTTGCACAGCAGAAGCATCCTGGTCTGTGCTACTCATCTGCTTTGCACAATATACCTGCAGCATACGCAGGAGAAAGGTCAGCCATTAAGGTCTTACCAAATGAAGACCAAGGAGCAACTTGTTTATTAGCATTTCTCAAAGAGAGAAAAGTGCTAATGGACCTTTTAACCTGGTGGCGAGTAGCATGACCTGAGCACAGAGCAGGAGCATCTGGCTGCTCTATCGTAATGATTATAAAGAAAACCAGGAGTAAGAGGGTGCAGGGAACAAAGAGATTGGATGGAATTGCTTTCTTCAGTGTCTGGTATGATGCTCTGTTTTGGGTCCAGGAGCAAAACAATGCTGATAACACAGCAGTGTTTACAGCTGCTGCTAAGCAGTGCTGTACAGAGCCAACGCCACTCTCGGCAAAGGGCCCAAGGAGCTGGGAGGGAACAGAATTAGGACAGGTGACTTACACTGCCCACAGGGAGATTCCATACCGTGTGACGTCATGCAGAGAGAGTTCTGAAGGGCTGGGGGCTCATCTCACTCTGCTGCTGCTCAAGGGAGGTGGTGAGCATTGCTTGTGCATCACTTGTTTTATGCATTCACATACACACTTATATATATAGTCGTAACTACTTTCCTTTTACTTTTCTCTTAGTAAATAGTTTTATCTCAGCCCAGGAGTTCTACTTTTTTTTTTTTTTTTCTTTTTTTTCTTCCCTGATTTCCTGACATCCAGGGAATCCAAAAGGAGAGATCAATTTGGCATTGCTGATTTTGCCATGGAAATCAAATACGATATTTGGATCGAGGTAATTGAAGGGGTTACCCCAAGAGCTGAACTTTCAGGTGGTTTATCCCTCAGATTGGTGGCATTTTGCTGAAAAGCACTTGTTTCTCACTAATAATGAAAATACTCGTAGGAGAGTCCCACAAAGTGGAACTGGGCATCACAGGAGCTGCCTTAGCTGGTGAAATCTTCAAAGAGATAGAAAATACATAGGAGAAAATGTAGACAAGTAGTGAAGAAAGAGGAAAATATCCCTTGGGCCACAGAAATGCCTGAATTTAGAGTGATCTTAAGAAGCACAGGTGAGTAGCAAGGTACAGCCTGGGGAGCTTCATTAAGGAAGTTTACATTTCTTATCTGTAATCTCATGCAGACCCTGGGCCCTGTTTTTGGCAGCAGATGTGGAGGTGGATCTGAGCCCCTGCAGAGGCAAATCTCTCTGTCCCAGTCACCCTGCCACAAGGATGTTGGGTTTTGTTCTTTCAGTGAGGGGTGAGCAAACATTCTGCACTCAGCAGCAGGTGCTCTTGATTATTTTCAATTCTGTCTATTAAAGTGTAAATTGAATCAATTCCTGCTGTTTCAAGGAGGAATAAGGTCCTTTCCCTGTAATTTACTCTTTGTCCTCTGTCCATGACACACAAAAACACAGCCAGCATTATTTAGCATCAATTTGTCACTGACTTTGAGTCAAGCGAGCCTTCAGACAGCCAGACAGCAGAAATCAGGCTGAAAACAGGAATTTCACACTGGGATATATGCTAAGAAAAGCCTAGAGATACAAGAGCACACGGGCACAGCATGAAGGCAGGCTCAGCTTCAGCCTCGCCACTCCTTCCTCCTCCTCCCTCCTCCTTGTTCCTTGCAGACTTTGGGCCTGCTTCATACCAGCCTTGGCAGCCCACCCCTTCCGGGCTCCCTGGCCCAGCCTCTCCATCAGCTTCTCCCCGACAGCTGCAGGATGTGGCAAGTTGCAGGCACACAGAGAGCAGCCCCTGCCTCTGAATTAGGAGGATTTATAGCTGTGCTCTGCTTTTCCCTTCTCCTGACACGTCTGCACTTCTTACTGCATGACCCAGGAGGTTGGTTTTGTCCCACCAGAAAAGTGATCTGGGTCTGATCACACTGCACAGAGACAGCACTTAAGCGACCAGCTTCCAGCCCCAGGCCTGAGCCTCACCAAGCTGAAACCAGACCAAGGGGCTCCACAGGGCCAGGTCCCAAAGGCAGGTAAGGCTCAGTGTGCTTCTGGGCCAGGGCAGAGCAGCAGGCTGTGTGGAGAAACACCTTCCCACCACGGTAAGCAGCCTGCATGAACTGCCTGGGGCTGCAGGCTTCACAGCACAACCAGGTCTCAAAGACCAGGCTGATGTCCAACCACAGGACCACATCACCACCAGTGTGTGCTTCTGGGAAGCAGGGCCACGATTCTGCCTGCAGACTGAGCTTAAACATTTTAATTAATTTAATTTAATTTAATTAATGCATTTTGGTCACAACAACCCCAGGCAGCCCTACAGGCTTGGGAAAGAGGGCTGGAAAGCTGCCTGATGGAAAGGGAGCTCGGTGTACTGATGGACAGTGGGCTGAATATGAGCCAGCAGTGTGCCCAGGTGGCCAAGAAGGCCAACAGCATCCTGGCTTGGATCAGGAATGTTGTGGTGAGCAGGACTGGGGAAGTCATCCTGCCCTGTGCTCAGCACTGGTGAGGCCTCACCTCGAGTGCTGTGTTCAGTTTGGGGCACCTCAGTACAGAAAGGACATGGAGGTGCTGGAGCAGGTCCAGAGAAGGGCAACAAGGCTGTGAAGGGCTTGGAGATTGTGGCCTATGGGGAGAGACTGGAGGAACTGGGGCTGTTCGGTCTGGGGAAAAGGAGGCTGAGGGGAGACCTTACTGCTCTCTTGCAATGTCTGAAAGGTGCTTGCAGCAGAGCGGGGCTGGTCTCTGCTCACTGGTGACAGGACGAGGGGAAATGGCCTCAAGCTGAGCCAGTTTAGGTTGGATATCAGGAAAAACTTTACAGAAAGGGTTGTTCAGCACTGCAATGGGCTGCGCAGGGAGGTGGTTGAGTCAGCATCCCTGGATGTGTTTAAAAACCGTTGGGATGTGGTGCTCAGGGCCATGATTTAGTGGAGGGCTGTTAGGTAGTTTGGGAAGGTCGTGGTTGGAATCAATGAGTTTTAAGGTCTTTTCCAACCTGAGCGATTCTATGACTCTATGATTGATTCTCAGCGCCAAGAGCCAACAAAGCCGCACTTCTGTTCCCAGAGCTTTTCTGCAGCACCCAAACTGTGAGCGCTGGGCGCCCTCCCGCCCCACAGCCTCCATCCCCGCTCCCCCACTGGCCACGGGACGAGCAGCGCAGCCGTGTCCCGCCGCCCGCTGCTGCACTGCCGAGGCCCGGCCACAGGTGGCGGCCGGCACCGCGCCTCCGCTGCTCGCAGCGCCGTGCCCGGGCCGACCGCAGCGCTTCTCGGCTCCTGGAGGGTCGGCAGTCAGCCCCGTAACCTCGGGATTCACGCAGCGTTTCACCGGCGGCTGGGGGGCGGTGCGGAGAAAGTGGCTCAGCCCGGAGCGGCTCCAAGCGGCGGGCGGAGGCAGCACCTCCCTGCTGCCGGGCTGCTCTTCGACCCTCGGTCCTCGTGTGGCTGGGGATAGCAGGGTCCCATCAGTGAGTATGGAGTCTTAAGGGCCTGCCCTTGGATGTGGGGACACGGTGTCCTGGCCACGGCTATGGAGTCACGGGGTCCTGCCCGTGTTTATGGGGACACAGGGTCCTGGCCGTGGCTGTGGGGTCACAGGGTCCTGGCTGTGCTCTCAGCAGTCCCAACATCTTCCCCTCACTGCCAGCCCCTCACTGCCTGGCTGGGCAGAGGACAAACTGCAGCAGGCGCTTGGGGCTCACCCCTCGCACAGCTCCATCCCCCCTCGGTTATTTATGGGCCTTCACCTCCAGAATGTCCTCTCGCTGACGGGCAGCGTTTGCACGTGTCCTTCTTATCCAGAACGTGGGGCTTTGCAGCCACTTCGCTATTTACTGTAATTTTTAGCTCAGACACAACCAGAACTCCCACCCTGTCTGGGCGTCTCAGTGCAGAAAACAAGACTAAACTATTTTGGGATGTTTTTCCCTTTTCCTCATACTTGGGTGCTTTCCCATGTGGTGAGGCCTTTGGAGCCCCGGGGAGGGTGAACCTGCTCCGCACACCCCCCGGAGCTGCCTCCAGACCCCCCTGTATGTATTAACCCTCCTGTGGCCACAGGCACCCCACCTGAGGTGGCCTTGTGCTTGACGGGGTGTTCAGAGCTCAGCAACATCCCAGCACTGGGTGACGGCTGGGGACGGAGCGCCTTCCCCATCCTGATGCTCTGGGGACGTCTCCCTGAGGGGCCTGGGCTGGATACTGCTGACAGCTGACCCAGAGCATGAGCTGCTCCCCCAGAGAAGTGTGGGGATGTGGATTGGACCCCGTTTTTCCAGCAGAGAGCATGGAAAGTGCCCCTTTGCCTCCAGCACTCCTGTTTCCGTCCCTGTTCTGCAGCACCCACCACCCCATGCTGGGCAAAGGGCCGGAGCGACGTGCAGACCTCCCCCCTCCCTCCTCCATCACAGCCAAGGGTCTCTCCATTGAAGTTTACTTGACGTTCTAATAAAATCTCTAAGCTGGAAAAATCTTTCTGTGGAGGGTTCGCGCTGTTTAAAGGCAGAGGACCATAAAGATAAAGCCGTGCCTGCATGCCCTCCACTCCCGCTCCCAGGGTGAGGGGCCACGGCACAGCCCTGCCCACCGCTGCCGAGGAAGAGCTTGTTTTCCTGACGAGAGGTTTGGAGATTAAAAGGGGAAAAAAATCAGCCATTTGGAATCGTCTCCTGACGCTGCAAATACCCTCGTTAATAGATACGTCTCGTTTTGTTACCTCATTTTAATTAATCATTAAACAAAGACAGCTGCCAAATTTTGGCTCTGGCTGCCGGCCTACAACTGACTTGCAGCCCTTGAAAAATAGACTATTTATGGTGCCTGGGTTTAAAGCTTAAATTTCTTGTATAAACTTTACCCTTCCTAAGAATAGTGTGGGGAGCGCATCTCTGGCTGCATCTGTGCTGCCTGCACCCCGGTCCTGAGCCCTGCTCTGAGGCTGAGCAGTGGGGTCCCTTCAGCTGCCAGCAGCCCCGCTGTGGTGCAGGGGATGGCAGCACCGGGGCTCCACGTCCCTCGTGTCCGTGTGTGCATGGGTGCCATCAGCACAGGAGGTGGCTGAGCATCTCAGGGCAGGAGGGCACCCCTAGGGCTGGCTGGATGGCTGCTGCTCCCTTGGTGTGCCTGTAGCCCCAGGAAGGGGCAGAGCATGAGGTGGGGAGCCTGGTGCACATGCTAAGAGCATGGCTGCTGCATTCAGCCCTCCAGCTGCCCCTGGACTGGTGTTCCTGCCTCCAATCCTTGTATCCACCTGACACCAGGAGCTTGCCTTTTGCATCATGGCAGCTGGAGCTGCTGAAGTTGCCTACGTTGGTGACCCAGGGCTGCTGTACCGTCCTTTGCACAGCAGCTTGGTGCTCCACAGCCACTGACGTGGCATTTCCATTCCTTCCTGCTTTTGTTTGCCTTGTTTGGAGTACCTCGGGGGCAGGCTGTGCCCACCACCCCCAGGATCACAGGAGCCTTCCCAGGGGCTGGGCTCTGTGTGGGACAGCAGAAGGGCACAGCAGCACAGGAACAGCTCCAGTGTGGATTTTTTGTCCAGTCTCCCTGTGCTGGTTGATGGAGGGGCTTAGCTTGAAGCAGGGTGGCACCGTGCCCTGGCCCACCTTGCTGCAGAGCTCTGCACACTCATAGCCATGAGTGTAATGCACCAGATTGGTGCAAATCAGCCCTTTCTGCATCAGAAACCATCGCCCTCCCTGCACACACAAGGCTGAAATACACTCAGAGCAACACAAGGCTGCCTGCACCAGTGCTGAGCCATGGAAGCATCTGGGTGCTGCCTGGGCACCCTGCCTGCACCCCACAGGCACACAGGTATCTTTTGGGCAGGAGGCACCACATCTCCTTGCTCAGGGACCGCAGGTGGCTGCTGTGCTCCTCAGCTCACAGCTCTGCATGGCTTTTATTCCACCAGGGTGAGCGCGTTGGGCTGTTCCTTCTCCAGCAGGTTTGGGGTGATTCCCCACCTCTGGGACGTGCCACGCGCTGTGAGCCCCGTGCGGGACCTGCAGCGGGCTGCCAGCACCAGGCAGTGAAGGAATGTGGGTGCATGCATCGTGCATCCGCAATGTGTGAGGCAAGGATGGGGCAGGAATCCTGGTGTACCAGATTGGCAGTGGAGGTGTTTAACCCTTCCAGCAACCGAGGATGAGAAAGGCGATAAAAAAGCGCTCTGCACGGCTGCTGGCTGCATCCCAGCGGCTCCGTCCAGCAGCCAGCGTGGGGTCTGCCCGCCCACGTGCCCGCGGAGGGACCTCCCGAGCTCCTCCAGCTGCAGCCCGCCGCCCGCAGCTCGTATATCACGCCGCACACAGCCCTGTGCTCGGTGACACCAGGCGCATGTCACACGTGCTGAAGGCGCAGCCCCCCTCACCCCCCCGCACCCCGCAGCTCTCTGATCCTCCGGCTCTCCGTCCTCCATCTCCCTGGCTAAAATAAACTCAGCATGCTGCTGAAGGGAGGCCGGGGGTGGAGATGTGTGGCCGTGTGCTGCGGCTGCTGTGGGATGGATCCGCAGCCACTGCAGCCTGTCCTTCCCTCCTTGTCCCGTTCTCATCTCACCCCGCCTGAGAGCTGGTTGCAAAGGAGACCTTGTGGTGCAGAGAGCTTCCAGCGACTGCCCGGTGGCCCCCGTAGCAATGCAGCAGTGCAACAAAACTTTGAGAAGATGTTGTTCCACTGCTCAGCGTGGTCTGTTAACCCTGAGCCCTAATGATAACAGCCTAAATCACTGCAGCTACTCTACCACCAGTTTGCACGGAAACACCAACCTGTCAGCTCTGAAATGCTCATTTCCCTGTGCTTCCCTCCCCAAAGCCTCCCGCTCCCAAAGGACCCTTTTCGAGCTCTGGTTCTGCCTCATCCAAACCTGGGGTGGATCTCCCAGGGAGGAACCCTTGTGCACCTGTGGAGGAGCAGCCCTGGCACTGGGACACGCTGGGGCTCTGCAGAAATGGGCTTGGGCTTCCCAGTGGACTGCAAGTGGAACGTGGCTCAGCCGTGTGCCCCTGCTGCTTAGAAGGCTGTTGGTATCTTTGGCCACAGAGCAGAATGCTGCACTTGCCCGATGCCATATGGATGAACCTGGTTGGAGATGAGGACTTGTAGGAGGGAAGAGATCTCCTCACAGTGTATGTCCGCCTGCCAGCGGCTGCTGCACACTCCAGAAGGTTTAGCACCATTTGTTAGTGTGAGCTGCAGGTTCACAGACGGGTGAATTTACAGCGAGCCAGATGTAAATAAATAGAAGAAAAGGATTTTCCCTGCAGAGGGGAGCAGCATCCTGCCTGCCCTGGAAAGGATGGAACAGGGGCTGCTGGCTCCACACAAACACATCTGTGGGGGGGTTCTCCAAGGGAGAAAAGAAAAAAAAAGAAACACAGTGGTATTTTTTTGGATGGGTAAAGTTTTGAGTGGAGAACTGCTGGCACTGCCATCCCCAGCAGCGGTGGCACACAGTGTGAGGGTGGGGGACACCTTCCTGCTCTTCATCTCAGGGGAGGAAGCTGCTGGGAGAGGATACATGGAGTGGTTGGGGGGGCATAGGCAGGGACCCTGGGGGGACTGTGGGCTCGGGGCTTGGGGGAAATGCAGCCTGAGCAGAGAATCTGCTGCTTGGGCTGCTCCCATGTTCAGGAAACACAGCTCAGTGCCGGTGAGGAGGGCTGCTGAGGAAAGATGCTCTCTGCACGCAGCCTCCAGCTGACAGCTGAGGTTAAGGCGTGACTTCGGGTTGGGAATGGATGCTGCCGTGGGGCAGCTGTGCCAGCTCAGCCCTGTAGGATGGCGGAGGCAAGCCTGAGCCCAGGAAAAGGTGGGAAAGTGAGTTCTGGGGGATTTGAAGGGAAGCTGAAGGTAAAGGGCGCCTGGCAGCTGCTGGTTCTTCACCTGGAGAAATCAAGTACTTTAGGACCTGCTGATGCAAAGATTGTGATAAAGAGCAGTTCCATTCCCGAGGTGAGGCTGCACCCTTGGGGCATAGGGCAGCAAGGCCTGCCAGCACCCCGTTCCTCTGCAGTGCTCCTCCCAAAACCGCCTTCGGTGCCCCTCGGCCACAGCCGGGAGCTCCCGCGGGCGTGGGATTCTGCGAGGTGCGGGGCTGCGGTGGCTGCGGGGACGCTGAGCCTGGGGACGGCGACAGGACCCGAGGGAACGGCACGGAGCCGCGTCAGGGCGGGGTGGGGGGTCAGGGGAAGGTCGTGCCCCACAGGACGGAGGGCACGGCCCGGTGCCGGAACTGGGGGAGCGCTGGGACATCGCTCTCAGCCATCGGAGCTGCACTCGGTGATCCCTGCCCGTCCTTTCCAGCTCGGGGTGCTGCGCGGTTCGATGGGGCCGGGAGCCGCCTCGAGCACTGCACCGCCACTGCATCTCGGGGAAGCGGGGATGGGATCGGGCGGCCCTCGCTCCGGGGACGCAGCCGTCCCGAGAGCAGCGCGGCGGGCAGAGGGGCAGGTGGAGGCGGCGGAGCCCGCGGGGCAGGCGGCAGCTCCCGGCTCCCGCTGCTCCCCGAGCCCGGGCGGCGGAGGCTCCTCCTCCTCCTTAACTCTTGCCGGGCTCGGGGCGAAGCCGCGCAGCCGGGCTGGGGCTCGGGGCTCCCGGGCCGCTCCGCGCAGCCGGGGGGCGCTGCGGGTCCCACGGCGCTCGGGGTTGGGGCCGAGGTCGTCCGCGGGGCGCGGAGCGGGACCGGGCAGCTCGCACCGCCCCGGGCTGTCCGCTCCCGGCCCCTCCCCGCCCCCCGGGCAGCGCCGGGCAAGGTGAGCCCCCCCCGCAGCCCCGGCCTCCCCGCTCCGCACCGCGGGCTGCAAGAAGTTAATTTATTTTTGGAAAAGCGGCTCGCAGAGTTTGTCTAATTCCATCCGCACCGGTTCCTTTCACTCTATTTTAAACCGGTTCTTACTGTGCTCTGCGAGTTTATAAAAACAATCACTGCTCCCTGATAAAAGCGGCCCTAACCCGCGGAGGAAGCGAGGACCCCCAAAAGCCGCATCTCCTCCCGGACACTGTAGCTCAGCTGAAAAGTTCGCAGGTAATTTGCGTTTCCTACTCCACGTCTTTCCGCTCTCCGGCCGCTCGCTCGCAGTTCGGCCGACACACGGCACTCCCGCCCCGCGGGGCGCGCTCCCGCTGCTTCTCGGGGGCTGTCGGGCGGTGGGGCCGCGCGCACCTGGCAGCCCCGCTCCGCTGCACGGCGAGGAGAGGATGCGGCTTTGCAAAGGGAGGATGATGGGGAAGGGCCACGTGAGTGCCCGGCGGCCGTTTGGAAGCTGCTCGGAAGGGTTCGCTACATCCCTCCCGGCTCCCGCTCCTCGTGCTCCTGCTTCGGCGGGGGCGGCTGCGCGCAGGGTCAGGCCGGCTGCACCGACAGCTTAGTGCCAATTCACCGTGACTCACCAGTGCGCAGAACTGTTTAGTAAAAGCTCCCGGCATCGCTCACGCTTCAAAATCCGGGGCGTTTATGGATCGTTTTGTTTCTTTTTAAATGAATGCATTGCAAGATGCGTCCTGACATAAACGGTTCGTCTCGCTCGTTTGCAAACCTCCGGGGAGGTTTGCTGTCCTCGCACGGGGTTCCTGCTGCTGCAGGGTTAATGCTTTTGGGAGCTGCCTTGGCAGCAGGCAGGGTCCCAGCACGGCAGGACTGTACAGAGCGCAGCAGGGCTGTCCAGCTGTGCTGTATCCATCCATCCCTGTGCTGTGTCCATCCATCCTTTTGCTCTGCCCATCCCTGCACTTTGCTCTTGCTGTGCTGTGCCCATCCATCCCTGCACGGTACCCATCCTTCCTTGCGCTATGCCTGTCCCTGCACTTTTTCCATCCCCATGCTGTGCCCATCCCTGCCCTGTGCCCTGCTGTGTCCCCCCACAAGCATCCCTGTGCTGTGCCCATCCCTGCACTTTGGCCATCCCTGTGCTGTTGTGCCCATCCATCCCTTCGCTGTGATAATCCTATACTGTGCCCTCCCCGCACTGTGGCCCCATCCATCCCTGTTCTCTGCCTGTCCTGCACTGTGCTCATCCATCCCTGTGCTATGCCCATCACGCACTTTGCCCTTGTTGCACTGTGCTCATCCATCCTTGCACTGTGCCCATCTCTATGCTGTGCCCATCCTGTGCTGTGCCGTCTCTGCGTGGTCTCCACCCCTGCACTGCGTCCGTCCCTGTGCTGTCCATTTATCTGTGCCCTGTATCCATCCCTTGCTGTGCCCATGCTGCACTTTGCCCTCGTTGCACTGTTCCCATCCATCCCTGTGCCGTGCCCATCTCTCCACTCCCTGCAGCGCTGCCCACAGGCCCCATTGCTCTCAGGGGATCAGATGTTGGGGAAAGGGCTGAGTGTCAGGGCTTCTGTGCTGTGTTACAGCCACTGCTCTGCTGCAACCCGTCTGCATCCTGGCCATCTTTTCCCTGATGCCTATGAGTAAAGCCCAACTCTGCCTATAAGGAATAAAAATAGGAGAAAAATGTATGAAAGAAATTTGTTTTAGAAGGGTATGACGTGATCTCTCCTGCAAATGTCACTTGTCAAGCGACCCGAGGGGTGGCGAAAGGCCCCACAGCCCCTTCCGCAGTGCTCTGCCCCGGGCTGGTCCACGCACAGGGAGGAGCTGTGCGGGTGTTTTGTGGAGCATCGAGCTAAAAATAGTTTCTCTTTTCTGCTCCATCTGAATGGGCAGCCACATATGACTGTACATGGATTTGTCTGATAGTCCCATTTCAGTGTAAGAGACAAAATATCTTAGTTATGGCTTTGTTCTTCAGCTAACAATGGGTAGCTAAAAATATCCGACTTTGTTCCACTCAATAAAATTCTCTCAAGGGGAGACACTAACGTTACATTTTTGCCAGATCCGTGCAAAATGCAGCCAAAGAAAACGTGCATTTTTGCCAACAACTTTTCATAAAACTTGTAACGAGCAGAAAACTGCGCAGCGCTGTGAGCGGGGGCTGCGCCGGCTGCTGCGGGGCACGGCGGGGCTGCCCTGCTCCCTGCGGGCGTTTGGGGAGGGCAGAGCCGGTGAGACTGAGCCGCCTCCTCCTCCTCCTCCTGGTGCCGATCCTTCTCCTCTCGTGGTCCGTGCGTGCTCGTGCTGCGGCAGCGTGGGGCGATGCGCCTCTGACTCGAAGGAGGAGATGCCCCAGCCCTTCACTGGCAGCTGCTCGGTGGTCGCTGCGGTCTTGCTCCAATTCCCTTATTTCCCGTTTTATGGCAGCTGGGCCTGGAGGCCGGCCCCATCCCACTGTGCACGGTAAAAGCCTGGCACGGCTCTGCAGCGTGCTCACAGCCTGACAGCCAAGAGGAATCCAGCAGGGACCTCACTGGGCTGGCGCGGCCCCACGAGGTGGGAAGGATGGGCCTCTCATGCTCACCCCCATCTCCTTCCCACTCCTTCCCATCTCGTGGGGCTGTGCAGCCCCACGTCTCCAAATAAAGGTGTCCCCCGGTGCCCCAACCTATCTGCAGCGCTGTGCTGGTGGCTGCAGAGCTGCAAATAATGGGGTGAATGGGAGGCCAGCCCCATTCTCTTTGTCTCTCTGAACCTGTTTCCGTTTTCCAGCATCCCTCCTGTTGTGTAGGCATCCCCTGATGACCACACTGATAATCCCAAACCTTTGTGCTGCATTTGCTCTCCAGGCTGCAGTGCCATGTCCAGCCCTCCTACTGAACCGTGCCTCTTCCTGGGACCTTGTCCTGTTGATGCTTTTCTTTGTCCATTCTGTTTTGTATGTGGCCGCATTGGGCATGCTGGCATGCAGGCTCCTGTGGCAGGCACATTTCAGTACCGGCTGATGGGTTGTGGCAGGAGCAGTGCCCTGTGCCAAGAGTGTGATGGGGCTCTTGATGCCCAGGCGGGATGGAGCAGGGGTGGTCTCCTGGTGAGGGTGGGCTCGCAGCTGAAGTTGTTGACAGAGGAGGGTGCAGGCAGGGAAAGGGGCCGGGGAGCGCTGTGTGGCTCTTTGTGTGCCATGGTAGAAGCACAGCCTCCCTCTTCCTGGTGCTGACCGTGCTCCCCCACTCCATGGGCACCTGTCCTCCTGCAGGGCCTGTCCTCCTCCCCGGGGCTGTGCTCCAGGGCTGCTTTCCCAGGGGGACAGGCACATCTTTTGGGAAGAAGACACTGCCTGACGTGATTCATGCAATGTTTGCTGCTGCAGCATTCCCGGAATGTACCTGTTTTATTTCTTGGCCTTCTCACTTGTTATTGGAGAGGAGCAAAGTTAGTTGATGACACCAAGATGAGTGGTGCAGTTGATACAACAGAAGGAAGGGATGCCATCCAGAGGGACCTGGCAGGCTTGAAAAGTGGGCCCACATGAACCTAATGAGGTTCAACAAGGCCAAATGTTGCAGTTGGGTGGGGGCAATCCCAGTTATGTGTGCAGGCTGGGAGAAGAACTTCTTGAGAGCAGCTCTGCAGAGAAGACTTGGGAACTCTGGTGGACAAAAATCTGACATGAGCCAGCAGTGTGAGCTTGGAGCCTGCAGGGCCAGTGGTACCCTGGGCTGCATCAGCAGAGGGGTGGCAGCTGCATATCAGGCCCTGGTGGAGGTGCTCAACAGCAGCTTGGGAGCCAGTCAGGAGACCCTGCCAGGTACCAGGGCAGGTTACCACACTGCCAGGTCATCTTAGTGCCACGTGCCAGAGCAGAGCCCAGCTGCTTTGGCTGAGCTTTTGGGTCAGCAGGGGCTGGGGACATGGCACACAGTGTCAGCTCAATGCTCCCTGCTCCTGCGGCCCACAGCTCAGCTGTGCTGCAGCATGGCTGAGAGCCTTGCACCCATCACCAGTGCCTGCCTGTCCCCCTGTTCCTCCACTATGGGCTCCTCCAGCTCCTGCCTGGCTCCTACACTGTGGGCACTGCACAGATAAGGCTGTCATTTTGTAAGTCCCCAAAATGCATCTTTTCTGCATCATCACAGGGACCATGGAAAAGCAGATCTATGGGAGAGAAGATTTCTTCTGAAGGACTCATGCCAGTCCTGGGAGCTGGCGGGTGCATTGGGTGCAGATTCTTTTATCCCTGTGTGGGAGGACTGGTGAGGAGCAGTAAGATTATAGCTGGGGAGCAGGGAGAGGAGCACATCAGGGCATGGTATCTGACTCCTCTGTGTGACGTGCTGCTGTTCTGCAGACTCACAATAGCACTGCTGTGGTGAGTTAGTTCCATGAGGGACATTTCTGGAAGGGGACAGGAGGCAAATTCATATTTTTTTTGCCTGAGGTGATCCAGGGTGATTTCCTTGGCAAGTCAACAAGCCATAGCCTTCCTCCGTGCTCTGTGTCTGCTGTAGAAGCACCTGTACTTTGAGGCAGAGGCAGCCCATCCCACTGCCCAGGCAGGTTGGTTCAGCTGCCATATCCCTGCACCCGGGACCTGCCTGTGTCCATCGTGCCCATGTCCTGGGCAAACTGCAGCCAGCAGTTCGGTGCTGTTGGCCTTTGACTGCAGAAGGCCTGAGGACAGGGGACACGGCTCTGCCTTAACTGCATTTTCTGACTCATATTGATTTATGACCCAACCTCAAGCCAAAAATACACCCAGCTCACACGGGCAGCGCTGGAGCAGACACTGAAGGCTTATCAGCTGTCCCCAGGGCCTTCCTGGCTGCTGACCTCATCAGGAGGCTGTGACAGCTGTGGGCACCCCATGGCCAGCCTGCTCTGGTCTTTCTCCCCAGGGCTGCCCTGGGATGGTGCCCGGAGCCCTGGGGCAGGTGTGGGACCTGCTCAGCTCTGCACTGACCCTCATGGGCTCCCACTGCTCTGCCCAGCATTCAGCATGCAGCCAGGGAGGTTTCTCACCATTGGAAATGCACACAGGCTCTGGCTCTGCTCTGGAGACAAAGGGGTACTCTGTGGCCCTGTGGGCATCTCTCACCCCATAGGCTTCTCTCCTTATGCTCCACCAGTCCCATTAACAGCAGAGCCAGATTTAGCCTTCCATTGTACTTCAAGCATCCCAGGGCCATTCCACTCCATGTGCTGCTGTAGCCAGTGGTGGGGAAGAAAGCACAGAGGCTGTGGCCTGTTGAAATGGCAGTCTGGTACAACCTTACCAGAGGGGCATCTCTGCTCTTGGGATGAGTCTCTGAGCCATGGCTGGCAGCATTCCCACAACGCACTGCAATGCATTACTCCCAGACTGACAGAGTTTTGCAGCTTTCCTGCATTTTTAGTAGCGAAAACTGCAGCTGAGGAAGAGCAAAGCATCAGGAAGCTGGGCTGAGCATCTCACTATAGGAGTCTGATTCAAGGCACTCCTAGAGAACTGGCTGCAGTGCAGAGGGATGTGGGGATGAAGGGGCTGAAGGGAGCACATGGATACAGTTGGATGCAGATCCAGCCTCGGTGTATGTGTGCGTGTTGTTCCCTATCTGCACAGCAGGCGAAGGCCGTAAATCAAAGTGGATCACCAGGAGAAGTGCTGTCAGAGCAGGTCATTTCGCAGGGCTCTTGACATCGGCCAGCCAGCTGCCGGATGGGGCACATGGAGTTTGTTTAACCACCCGTGGCAGCACGTCGTGCCGTGGGTCCGGCAGCTCGTTGTGCAGTGCAAATAACAATAACAGCGTGTGCAGTTGTTGGAGGCTTGCAGTGCTGTGTGGGATTTGGTCTCTGCTTAGGAAACGTTCCTGGGAAAGTCTTTTTGCTCGCAGCACTAGCAGAGGAGGCTCGACTCCATTCTGAAGCAAGACGATGAATAATAACTCCCCAGAGATGTGGCAAAGGCTGTGAAACAGCCTCGCGGAGCTGTGAGCCCCAGCTCAAAGGGCCCCGCTGCGTTCTGTCCCTGGAAAACTCGCAGCGTCTCATTTCTGCTCCACAAACAGCACGTAGGCATCTCCACCAGCGGCTGTCATCACCGCGCGAGGAGCTGTGCCGGCGTGCTGCTTGGAGCCCCGGGTTCAGTGCTGACAAACTGCTCCATCCCTGGAGGCTGCCCCATTGCCTGGGGTGTGTGTCTGGTCCAGAAAGGCTCACTGAATGCCAGCTGCTAAGCGGGGTTCAAACAGCAGAATTGGCCCTTTGGGTGCTGTTCGAGTTTGACAAATCCTTTGCGCCGTTGCTTGCTCATCCTCATACTGTTGCTCCTTGCTGTTTCTCTAAGGTAGATCCATCAGGTGGCCCCAGCCTGTGTCCTGCTGTGCTCTGCTGTCCAGCCACACAGAGCAACCGGGGATCCTGGCGCTGAGAGTGTCTCCTTCCTGCTCTGCTGCTTTCCTGCAGCAAAACCATTTCCTCCTCTCTTTAGCAGTGAAGGAGGTGCACAACTGCTGTGTGCAGCTGCCTCAGGATCCCCTGCCAGACGTGGTCTCATGTCCATATGTCACCTGGTGTCACTGCACTCCTGCCGGGGTCCCAGGGCTTGGACATTGCTGCTGAGTGATGGGCTGTGTCTCCATGTTGGCCCAGAGCCATCACACTTTGTATTCAGGGAAGTGTGACAGTGAAAGTCAGACACACAGCCTCTCAGAAGGGTTTGCAAACACACTTCTTAGTTCAAGCTGAACAAGGATCCTAAAAATAAATATCTCTTTGAGCAGTGTTGGCCTTGGCTTCCTCCTAGGGAAACCCTGCTACTTCAGACCCTGCCCCAGGTTTGCAGGGCTGCAGAGAACTGAGACAGCAGTGGTGTGGGGCTGCCAGCTGGAGACTCTGGTAATTGCTGTGTCCCACTAGAGACACTTCCACGAGGCTGGTGCAGCCCTTGGTGCAGGAGGTGACCCTCTGGGATGACCGGAGTCATTCCTGGAACACAAGGGACTGCTGGTGCAGCCGGGACACAAAGGGTGCCCCAAGGTCTGGTGCACCCAGCAGCTCACCCGCAGCACACAGCCAGGCCTAGAGAAGGAGATAAGGGATGTCTAAGCCCAGAGTGGGAGGCAGCAGTTCTTTGGAGAGGAGTAGGGTGTGCCAAGAGCCCTGGTTTTGAGCTCTTTGTAGAGCAGACTTGACAATAAGCCCATGCAGGCCCTTCCGTTGGGAACTTTCACCCGTACAGAATGCTCGGTGGTATCTGCTCCTCTGCTTTGCCTTCTCCAGGGCCATCTGACTGCAGCATGCACGCTCTGGCTGCCCAGCATCCAAGCCATTTGTCACTGAGAAATTTAACTTTCTGAAGTCTGCAAGCTTGCTAAGAATAAACTTAATAAATTAGTGAGCGTATTTAAAGTGCACCACTGCTCGCTGATCTGGCATTTTAATCTACTCGTGAAGCTATCCAGAGTGTTTGCTCAGCGTGTGGCCAAGTTCTGAAATATTTGCATGCTGCTATTGTCAGTGCATCTCCTGACCCTTTGCAAAAGGATGGCAGGAGGAGTGAATTTATAAGAATCTTCCACTGGCGAAGGTAGCGGAGCCGTTCCTAACGCACTCGGTGGAGTTATCTCCCCGAGATCATCTTTGCCTGTTATTCCGATCGGGTGGATGAGATACAATTAAACAGCACAGCTGTGTTTTATGTTCTCCAGAGCTACATATCCTCTTCAGTGACACACATTCTTTGCAGGTCAGTTGTAAAACATGTTTGATGTTGGCACATAGGCCGTTGGAGCAAACTGAAGCTGCTCTCTCCGTTCAGCAGTGGGGAAGCTGCGGGTTAGCCTGGCCTCGCCCCGGGAAGGCAAGAGATGCCTCCTTCTTCCTGCCCCTTCCCCAGGGCTGGGCAGCAGGCAGGGGGCTCATGCAGGCAGGACGAGGGCCAAGCAGCTGTGCTGGGCTCCAGGAGCAGGTTCTCCTCCCCTCCTCTGCGTTGTTACTGCAGCGTGGATAAAGAACCTCTACTGACTGTTCTGCGAGCTGCCTGTTTCCACCTGTTCTTCGGGGTTCTTGGAGCCTCGATGAAGTGAAGCAAGGTTTGGCTCTCTGTCGGGATCCCATGGCCATTCTTACTGCCATGCTGTGGTATGTGCAGGGTGTGGGCTCTGAAGTCCTCACAATCCTCTTGGGAGCAGCACCCGGAGGTTTTCAGTCGCAGGGCAGACGCTGCTCCCGCTGGCTCCAGGTGCTGTGTGCTGCTTCAGGGTTGGGGGTTTAAGTGACAGCAGTCTCTGGCCAGCAGCCTCTGTGCAGAAACTGGCTTTGCTAGATAGTGAATTGTGGAATCGTGGAGTCATAGAATCCTTAGAGTTGGAATGGACCTTTAAAGGTCATCTTGTCTAACTCCCCTGCAACGAGCAGGGACACCCACAGCTCCATCAGTGTTCAGGGCCCCATCCGAATTGACCTTGGGTGTCTCCAGGGATGGGGCACCCACCACATCTCTGGGCAACCTGTGCCAGCGCCTCACCACCCTCTCTGTAGAAGACTTTTTCCTAATATCCAACGTGAATCTCCCCTTTCAACTTTTCCTCAGTACTTTTTTCTGTTGTTTAATTGTATCAGTTTCTTTTTTCCTTTTTTTTTTTTTTTAAGTGCTGTGTGCTGATGAGCATCTTATAATTAGTCTTTTTAGTTCTCCTGTAGTGCAGAATTGTGACTGTGACCCAAACATCAGCCCCAGAATGATCTGCCCTACTTTAGACATATACTTAACGCAGGAAGAACTGCGCTCCTCAGCCAGGTGTGGGAGTGCCAGAGCAGGCTGACCCCAGCACAGAGCCTTGGGATCAGGGGAGGCTGGAGCTCAAACAGGAGCACACAGAGCCAAGCTTTGCAAGGAAGCCCAGTTCTGAGTTATGCTTGAATGGAAAAAAAAAAGGAAAAAAAAAAAAAAAAGAAAATTTTTCTTTCTAAAGGAGTATGGTCAAGAACACAAGCTTGATATTTTTGGGGGAAAAAAAAAAGTTAATTTGGAGAATGATGGAGAAGGGCAGTAATGAAAGAAAAACCAGAGCAATTAAAGCGGCAAATGGCAAAGTAAGATAGAGGCTACAGTCACCCTGGAGTGAGATGGGAAGAGTTTGCTCAGCACGAGGTGCACCTTCCAGCTGCCCATCCATTCCTAAATTCATAGCTCATACTTTCAGACCGTTTTTCTCCTCTAAATGCTGATGTTGGAGACCCTGGGCATCCCTTGGCCCATCGAGTAGCTCAGTTCCATCAGGTCACCACATCTCAACCGAATTCAAAGCACATGAGCTCTTAAGGGGCAAGTTTGGGGAAGAAGAGAGGTCACTTCTGCTGTGCTTCATGGTTTAATTCAGCTGCTGCATTAATTCACTTCTTTTGGCTCCAAAGATCACTGCAGGTCTAGGAATTCTTATTTGTTGGTTTATTTTGTGTGACAAACGTCTCCAGAATAAATGTTATGTTGAAGCTTTTGTTATCAGTGATCAGCTGTTATCAGCTGAAAGGGAACAGCAGGACTTCGTCCCACCTGCAGGTACAGGCAGTCAGCAATAGTGATGAAACTCTTTTCAAAGTGCCTTTTTGGAGCTGCTTGAACTATGAGGACTGCAGATATCGTTGTGATTATCTGCTCTGGCTACCAGGTATAATCTGAGCCCTGATTTTCTCCTGCTCGAATCACAGCAAGCAACCAAGCATGATGTAACATCTGCTAATGATGGAGATTCCCACAGTGCCCAAGTGAATTCTTGCAGTGGTTCATTACCTTTGCTGGTATGCCAGTAATACTGTGCCACATTACTACTTCCAGTTCACCTAGCTTCAGCTTCTGGACATCAGATTGCAGTAAGACTCTGCTGTGTTGGAGAGTCTTTGGTGGAAAAACAGATGTGGTCCGTATACCCCACAGCCTGCTTTTTGGCTAGCAGATTAGATTGAGCTTTCAAGGCCTCTCACTGCAAGGTCAGTTCTCTTTATTACCATCTTCATGGCTCTTCTCCCATTCTCTCAATGTCCTGCTGAGCACCGCAGCCAGCTGCTGGCTGGCACAGGCACCCAAAGGCAGGGGCATGTAGTTTCATCTGAGTTTCGTCTGAACATCTGATTTCCCCCCAGCTCTTCCAGGCGTGCTGAGCCTTTGGGGCACCTTCACATGTGAGGAGGGTGCAGTCCCAACTCTACCAAATCACCCAGAGTTTCACAACCACCACTTCTCAGGACAGAGCATCCTGCCTTGTATGCGTGACCCATGATCTGCGTTCTTGTTCCAAGATGTGTGACTATATTTGGCGATATTGACAACCTGCTCGTGCCCAGTTTAACCAGCAACCCAGGCCATTCTGCCTCAGTGATCTGGCTTCTTCTCTATTTGCCAGTCTCACAATCTCTGTGTCATCAACAAACTTTACTACAGATGATTTAATATTTGTTCAGATCATTGATAAAAACATTGAATAGCATCGGGCCAAGAACCGACCCCTGGGGAACTCCACTAAATCCACCCCTGCTGGGTGAGGAGTTCCCATTTGCAATTGCCTCTGAGACACGTTACCCCGCCAGCTTTTAATCTATTTAATATGTGCCATGTTGATTGTGTATTGTTCTAGTTTCTTAATCAAAATGTCATACAGTACCAAGGCAATTGCCTTGCAGAAGTCTAAGTCTATTACACCACCAATATTATTTTTATCAATCAAACTTGTAATTTCACAAAAAAGATGAGTCTTTGTCTGACAAGTCCTGCTCTCCATAAGTCTGTGTGAATTAGCATTCGCTGTATTTGTTCAGCTGAAATCCGCACCCGCCGCGCGCTGTGGCAGCCGTCAGAGCTGCCTGCCCAGAGCTGCCGCCCGCTGACCGGCCTGCCAGGGTCTGGCTCAGCCAAAAACTCCACAAACGTTGGCAAACGTCGCCTTCCTCTATTGCTGTTGACTGTTCTAGTGCCTCCATCCAGAGACAGACTAACACAAACAACTTCAGAAGAGCTATATTTATTCCTTTTATATTGAGAAATTGCTTCTCATCAGCTTCAGGTTTGCACTGCGTACATTGTCTTCAGCTCTTGGCTTTCCTTATCAGTTTTCTACAGTTTCTCACTTCTCATTCATTATTATCAGTTTCCCCTTTCTTAAGTTATATATGGTTTTCTTATTTTTCACAGTTGTCTTCACTTCTTTCACAAGCCAGAGTCTTTTTTTTAACCAGTGTTGCCTTCTTTCTCAATTGTGGGATTGTGGTTTTGGGGCAACACGTAAAATGTTTTTCAACAATTCCCACTTAGCATTCACATTTTTCTGATTAAATACTTCTCCCAATTGATTCACTTCATAATTGTTTTCAGCTCTGTGAAACCGAATCTTTTTAGCATTAAGTGGATATATTTTCAGAACAGAGCTTCACTTAAAATACTCACTTTACAGCCATTCTGCTTCTCAGTTAAATAAAATAAAACACTGACTCTTAGAGACATTTGGCATGCATTTCAGGGTCACAGAACTGGGAAATGAGAATTGTTCCTTAGAAAAGATGTTTTCATGAAAAGTTTGTTGTTGTTGTTGTTGCTGTTTTGTCAAAGTGTGTATTAATTTGGATAAAGCGGGGCTTGCCTAAAGTCCAGAGCTGTGAAGCATCGTCTCTCTTTTGGCAATTGAAGTTTCAGACATTTAGTCCAAAACTGTGAAGTTCCTGGTGACTGGAAAAAGAGAAACATCAGCCCTATTTTTAAGAAAGGGAGAAAGGAAAACCCAGGGAACTACAGGCCAGCGAGCCTGAGCTCTGTGCCTGGGCAGATGATGGAGCAGATCCTCCTGGAAGCTGTGTTAAGGCACATCCAGCAGCAAGGAGTGATTGGAGACCGCCAGCGTGGCTGCGCCAAGGGCAGATGGTGGCTGAGCGATGTGGCGGCCTTTGATGGTGGAGGGACGGCGTTGGTGGACGGGGGAAGGGCAGCGCATGTCATTGCGTGGATTGTGCAAGGCCTTGGGCATGGTCCCTCGCCACATCCTGCTCTCTAACGTGGAGAGGAGTGGATTTGAAGGCTGGGCTGTTGGATGGACTGGGAGTTGTCTTGGTGGCAGCCAAGGGCTGTGATCCATGGCTCTGTGTCAGGGTGCTGAAGCCAGTGTCAGGGGCTCGGTAAGGGCAAGCGCAGGGTGCTGCCCTTGGGTGGGGGCAATGCCAGGTATTGATAGAGACCGGGGGAAGATGTGCTTGAGAGCAGCCCTGCGCAGAAGGACTTGGGGTCCTGGTGGGCGAGAAGCTGGCCATGAGGCAGCAGTGAGCGCCTGCAGCCCGGAAGGCAGCTGTGTTGTGGGCTGCATGAAAAAGGGGCGGCCAGCAGGAGAGGGAGGTGATCGTCCCCCTCTGCTGGGCTCCTGTGAGGCCCCATCTGCAGCGCTGCGTCCAGGCCTGGGGCCCCCAGCACAGGAAGGACGTGGAGCTCTGGCAGCGGGTCCAGAGGAGGCACTGAGATGAGCAGAGGGCTGGAGCAGCTCTGTGTGAGGCAAGGCTGAGGGAACTGGGCCTGTTGAGCTTGGGGAAGAGAAGGCTGCGGGGAGACCTCACTGTGGCCTTCCAGTGCTTGAAGGGAGGGTAGAAACAGGAGGGGGAACGGCTGTTTGTGAGGGTGGGTGGTGATGGGACAAGGGGAATGGTTTTAAAGTGAGACAGGGGAGGTTTAGGTTGGATATGAGGAGGAAGTTTTCATCCACAGGGTGATGAGGCACTGGCACAGGTTGCCCAAGGAGGCTGTGGATGCCCCATCCCTGGCGGCATTCAAGGCCAGGCTGGATGTGGCTCTGGGCAGCCTGGGCTGCTGGTTGGTGACCTGCACGCAGCAGGGGGTTGGAACCAGATGATGCCTGTTGTCCTTTTCAACCCAGGCCACTCATTCTGGGCACCTCATCTGCTCACTCTGCACTCTTCTTCAGGGGATGGCAATGGCAGGGTGTTACCAGCCCACAGCTGGGCAGCCGGGATGGGGCACTGTCAGCAGTGATGGTAATGTAGACCACCAGTGAGGAGGAGCTGCACTTCTTGTCTTGCTGCAACCGCAGCTGTGCCCCAGTGTGTTGCCCAGTGCCTCTGGGCTCCGTCCTCTCTGCACCTCCCTGCAGGGACTGGTGGCCATGCCTGGGATCCCCCATGGCCTGCTCTCCTGCAGGCTGAGCCACCCCAGCTCTCCAAGAATCCCACCCCAACTGTTTACCATCCCTACATTCCCAGTGGTGCTGACTGAGGAGGAGGAGGATTTTGGAGAGGCCATTGGAGGGGAGGGATGGGGCTGCTGGGAGCAGCCCTGGCACACGGCCCTGTGTGCTGCCCTGTCCTGCCCTGCAGGTCGGCACAGGGCTCTGGGGGAAGGTTGGTGCTGCATAAACAACTGCAGGTCGTCATAGCAAAGTGAATATGACACGTTGAATAATTTAAATAATTTAATGTAATTGAACATAAAATAACATAAAATAACATAACATAATCTGATGGAATCCCACACTGTCGCCGTCCAAGGTGTTGTTGGTGGACAGCCCAGGTTTGGAGGGGTTGGGCTGGGGCCGGTGCCGGTGCCCCTGGAGCACTGCCGCTGCTCTGTGCGAGGGCCGGCGAGGAGCCCGGGGCTACAGGTAGCCTGATTTGTTGGCTGTGTCTCCTGCTGTGGCCGTGTCTCCTGCTGCACCACGTGGGCCGGTTTCTGCCGATGCTCCCGTGTTGGCTGAGCCCACCCAGCTTCGCCTAGCGCGAGCGCTTTTGTTCTGGAGCATCCTGGCTCTGCGGCAGCTTCCTCTTGGTGGCTCGGATGCTGCCAGCGCTCTGCTGGTGCCCGCTGGGGGTGCAGGCAGGGGCTGGGCACTCGGCCGCGTCCTCATCCGTGCCCGGGATGTCGTCCGGGACCTCTTTGGGTGCCAGTTCTGGAAGAGGAAGAAAATCGCCACAGGGTTAAGGCCAGCTTTCCCACAGCAAATGGGTGCAAACGCTCCCCCGCCAGCTCTGCTGCCCCCAAACTCACCGCTGTTCATCCAAGCCAGGAGGTCACCGATGTCGGTGATGTCCTCCGGGATGTCTGCGCTGGTTGTCGCTGCTGGAAAGCAAGAAAATGCGCCGTGAGGCAATGCCATCTTTCCCACAGCCACCCGGTGCGGCCAGCCTGCCGCCCGCCCTGCAGCCCCCAGACTCACCACCTGATTCCAGCGCTGCGATGCTGCAGCTGAGCGGAGCCGCGTTGGGATGGGGGCACACGCCGATGGGTGCTGGCTGCCCCTGGTCCTCCAGCTCCTCGGGCTGCTCTAAGATGGTGGGCAGGGTGCCGGGCACGAGGCGCACCCGCTGCTGCACCGGAGGTCCTTGGAGGACAGTGGAGGGGCCGGGCTGGCTGGCAGCCTGCAGCGGGCAGCTGCCTGCGGGCTGCGGGGGCTGCCCACACTGCTGGGGCTGCATCGTCCCTGCCACCGGGGGATGATCCCAGTAGTGGGCAGGGGCATTGGGGGGAGGCATACCCGGCTTCATGCCCCCGGGTAGGAGCAAGAGCAGGGGTAACTGCTGCCATCCAGGTGGGAGATGTTCCAAAACAGTGAGCAGCCCCTCGAGAGTGAGCTGAACCACAATGGGAGGCACCCCCTGAGGTGGGAGCTGACCCACGGTTGGGGGCTTCCCCCCACGTGGCCGCTTGCCCACAGCTGGGGCCTTCCTCCCACGTGGTTGCTTACCCACAGTTGGGGGATTCCCCGCAGGTGGGAGCTGACCCACGACTTGGGGCATCACCCCAGCAGGCAGCTGACCCACAACTTGAGGGACCGCCCCAGGTGGGAGCTGCACCACTGTTGTGGGCATCCCCCCAGCGGGCAGCTGACCCACAACTTGGGTTGTCACCCCAGATGGGAGCTGACCCACAACTTGGGATGTCACCCCAGCGGGCAGCTGACCCACAACTTGGGGCAGCACCCCAGATGGGAGCTGACCCACAGCTTGGGTTGTCACCCCAGGTGGGAGCTGACCCACCACTTGGGTTGTCACCCCAGGTGGGAGCTGACCCACGACTTGGGGCATCACCCCAGCGGGCAGCTGACCCACAACTTGCGGGACCCCCCCAGGTGGGAGCTGAACCACTGTTGTGGGCATCCCCCCAGCGGGCAGCTGACCCACAACTTGGGTTGTCACCCCAGATGGGAGCTGACCCACAACTTGGGATGTCACCCCAGCGGGCAGCTGACCCACCACTTGGGGCAGCACCTCAGTGGGCAGCTGACCCACAACTTGGGGCAGCACCCCAGCGGGCAGCTGACCCACAACCTGGGGGACCCCCCCAAGTGGGATCTGACCCACAGCTTGGGGCATCACCCCAGGTGGCAGCTGAACCACTTGGGAGACCCCCCCAGCTGGGAGCTGCACTCCCACAGCTTGGGGCATCCCCCCAGGTGGGAGCTGCACTCCCTGTCCCTGGACACCTGATGCCCCAGGCCAGACAGAAGCCTGAGGCACCACGTAGGTGACACTGGGGACAGAGAGGATTTGGGTGGACACTGGCACTGCTCCGCTGCTGTTGGTCTGCATTGCAGCAGTGGCCAGTGGACGCACAATGGATCCAGGGAGAATCGCGTCGGGTGTCGGAAGCACCGTCGGCATCCGTGGAGAAATTCTCTCTGTGGAGAAATGCCCAGATGGGCGCTGGGTGAGATCTGGGGCACTGGCATCCCCTGGAGGGCCGCCGTGCCAGGAGCAGAGGGAGCCTGCTGCCTTACCTGCCAAGGTAGCTCGAGAGTGGCAGTGGGGGGTTCCGTGACCGCTGGGGTCAGCCCCTCTCCGCTGAGCTCACAGTGCGCCTCTGTGACACGGTCCCGTGGTGACACAGGCATTGCTCTGTGCCTGCCCCGTCACCACCGCTTGCTGAGATTTGAGTTAGATGTGGGGTGGGATTCCGTCCCACTGTGGATGCCCCATCCCTGCCGGCATTCAAGGCCAGGCTGGATGTTGCTCTGGGCAGCCTGGTCTGCTGATTGGTGTCCCTGCACACAGCAGGGGCTGGAACTGATGAGCATTGTGCTCCTTTGCAATCCAGGCCATTCTGTGATTCTATGAAATCTTTTAAAAGTTCTCCACATTCCCCTAACATCTTTCTTTAATCACTTTGAAGTTGTTCAGGTTTAACTGAGAATCCAACTTCATTTTTTTAAAAAATTATTTTATTTTATTTTATTTTATTTTATTTTATTTTATTTTATTTTATTTTATTTTATTTTGTTTTGTTTTATTTTATTCTATTTCATTTCATTTCATTTCATTTTCTTTTCTAATGGGAAATGAACACTGCATATTGAAATAATGAATTTGGTGTCCAGAATACCACGTTTCATTGACAAAACTTTTGAACGAGCATTTGTCAGTCATTCTGAGGATGCCTATGGTGACAATGTCCCTGCTGAGGTGCTCAGCTCATAGAATCGTGGCAGGCAGATGGCCGTAGATCACAGAATCATAGGGTGCTGGAATCATAGAACGTTTTGGGTTGGAACAAAGCTCAACTTCCACGGCCCCCACTGCAGTCAGGGTTCCCGATCGGTGGATCACACAGTATGTCATGGTGCCCAGGGCCCCATCCAAGCTCCCCTTGAACACCTCCAGGTTTGGAGCATCCACAGCCTCTCTGGGCAGGCTGCTCCAGCACCTCACCTCTCTCTCTGTTAGAAGTTTCCCACGACATCTGATCCAGATCTCTCTTAAGTTTAAAGCCATTCCCCCTTGTCCTATCACTTCTTACCAGTGTAAAAAAATGATTTCCCTCGTGTTAATAAACTCCCTTGAAATACTGGAAGGCCACAGTGAGGTCTTCCACCAGCCTTCCCTTCTCAAGACTGAACAAGCCCAGTTCCTTCAAACCTGTCTTCATAGGACAGGTGCTCCAGCCCTCTGAGCATCCTCGTGGCCCTCCTCTGAACCCTCTCCAAAAGCTCACTATCTTTTCTGTGCTGGGGTCCCAGACCTGGACGCAGTACTCCAGCTGGGGCCTCAGGAGGGCAGAGTAGAGAGGGACAATCCCCTCCCTTGTCCTGCTGTCCAGCCCTCTTCTGATGCAGCCCACAGTAGCCCCTGACCTTCCAGGCTGCAGGTGCACGCTGCTGGCCCATGTTAAGCTTTTCATCTACCAGGACCCCCAAGTCCTTCTCAGCGGGTCTGCTCTCAAGAAGTGCTTCCCCAGTCTGTTTACTGCAATTACCACGACTCAAGAGCAGAACCTTGCACTTTGCCTTGTTGAACATTAGGTTCACAAGGGCCCACATTTTGAGTTTATCAAGTCCCTCTGGATGGCATCCCTTCCTTCTGCCATATCTAGTGCATCACTCAGCTCAGGGAGCAGAAGAGTGTCTGGGTCATGGCGAGTCACCGATGCGTCCTGTGGAATTATCTGCAAATGGGCGTCCATCCTCAATCTCTTGCTTTTTACTGAAACGTGTGCAGGGCTCAGACTGTGGTCTGTGGACTCTCATCTTCTCTTAATTATGGTGCTGGGGATAACTCTACATAAATTGCAGCTGGCCATTCAGACTGTAGAACTGGGTCTCTCTGCACAGCTCTACAGTCTGAGGTCATGCCCACTACTAGGGTACCAGCCAGGTAATGAGGTAATCAACAGGTAATGAGGTTTCAACACAGTCTCTATCTCTGTACCTCCCCATCAAGGCTGTTGGGTTGTATGGAGCCTTGACAAACATGGTGCTTTCCTTCATCCCTCCTCTGACTTAGTACCCAGGGTGTTCTGAGCTCTGTCTTGCAGCCTCTGCTCTTCCCAGAAATGGCACACTGCCTCTGGAGGTACAGTTACAGGAGCTGATGTATCTCATTCTTATGAGTCAATTTTCATTCACGCCTTGACTTTCTGCAGAGCCATTTATTGGCTTTCATAGCAGAAGGAATCATCTACTCTGACATCTGCACAGCAGGCCAGGGACTTTCATTTGCTGATTGCTGCATCCCTCTGTAAATTCCAGTCAAGAAAAAACATTTATTTTACAGCGAGATACCCAATCTTGAATTAAAGCCTTTCAGCTGAAAGCAAATCTTCTGCATCCTAGGCAAGTTGGTCCAATGGACCAATAGTGCTCAGTGTTAAAAGTGCATTGCATATTTCTGCACAGATCCTGTTTTTGCCAAGAGCTCTCTGCCAGAGAGGTCTGCCTCCCACACTGGTGCTGCAGGATGACTGGAGCCACTGCTGCCTGCCTGCAGAAAAGAAAGCCCGTCATTCCCAGGAGAGCTTCTGGTTTTCTCCAGTCCTCTTGAGCTCCATTAGCACTCCCAGAGCTCAAGGCAGCCCGGGCAGGTTTCCCTTCCTGCCCCTATCCATCCCTTGCTCAGCTTTCTCCCTTGTGAAGACATACAAGACCTGATCGTGCTCTTAATGGCAGTATTCCTTCCATGGGATGTTTCCTCATGATTTTCCTTCCCCGTCCCTACCTAGGAGTGTTTATTGACCTGTCCACGATGGACATTGCTGTCTCAGTCCCTCCACCAAATGTTGTTGCATTCTGTGGTTGGCCCCTGGGACATTCAGCCATGGGACTCTCAGCCTGCTGGCCTTTCACATTCACCAGTTCCTCCATGCCACCAGAACTCCTCATCTGGCCGTGCTGAGGGTTATAGAGTGGGGCAGCATGAAAGCAAAGGCAGAGCTGGAGGGATGTGGCTGCACCCCAAACTCAGGAGCCTCTTGGCTGACCCCAAGAAGGCAGTGCCCGTAGGCCAGCAGAGCTCCCACTGTAACATCCAGGTCTACTCACGCTCTCCCCCCTCTCCCTGCAGCCCTGGGTCACGTAACGTGCTTGGAGAAGGCCAGACAGACTCTCTGGCAGACTCTCTGGCATTGCTTTTTCAAGTCTGATTAATGGGTCCAGCTCTCCTCCAGATTGAACTCAAGAAAATACCATTATCTCCCGCGCAGTGACTCAGATATTGTATTGCGACATCTTGTTGGTAATGTCAGGTCGCAGGCAACGATATTAAAAATGAGTGTTTTACCCTGGACAGGGCATTAGCTATGAAATTAAATCTGTATTTATTGCCTTTAGCCATGAGTCTCTGGGCTCTTCCAGAATAAATGTTTTTAGTTCCGTACGGGAAGATTCTGGCATTTATAGGCCAGACATTTAGGAGTGGGGCGCATACTGTATGCACACCCACACGATGCCCTGGGCCGTGTGTTCCTGTGCTGCTGGTGTCATGGCAGGGATGGCAAACTCACACTTGGCTGTGCTGAGTCCAGCTGAAGCATCTCTGTGTCCCGCTGAAGTCCATCTCTGGCTGAGTGCAGAAATTATATTTTAAATGTAATCATAAACTTAAAAAAAAATGCAATATATGATCACACTATAAATATATTGTAAATTTATAAATGTGACCTGTGGATATTTGCCTGAGTGCTCTTAGCCATAGCCAGGGTGAGCACTGTGCGGGCGGAGGGGGAATCCATAGCCGCTAACAGAGCACCATGTGCTGCTGCTGCCATGCATGGGGCGAAGCTGGGGCTGGCCCCAGTAGGAAAGCCAACGTGTGGCAGTGTGACAGTGTGCCTGGTAGGAGAGGCTGCCTACCCCGAGGCCCCAGGGTTTGGTCATCAGCCACCTCCATGGCTCCTCACAGCAGGCACTGAACAAGAGGGTTTCACTGAAATGAGTGTTTTACACAGGGAAAAATCTGTTTTGGAAAAATAATTGTTACCATCATCATTTCACTGAATGTATCATAACCAAAACCAGGTGGCTTTGTTTGAATGCAAGTGGTTTATCAGTGGTGTTTTTCCAATTAAAGACCAAGAAAGATACACCTTTAAAAAAGCGATGAGAAGTGATGCTGTTTGATTTGTTCAGTCTGAAATTCCTGATGTGCAGTTTCTGGGTTTTATTATTTATGCTTGGGTCTTTTCTTGTTGGTTTTTCTTTTGCAATTACTTGGACAGGCCCTTAGATCAGGTGCAGCTTCTGTTCTAGACGGGCTTCTGGCAATGCCAGGCTATCTTTCAGCATTGCTTGGGTTGTGTCTCCTGTAAGGTGGGAATCACCTCTGGCCCTGAGGGACATTACAAAATGTACCTGCAATTTCCAGACTGGCAGTTATGATAAAATCCAGCCAAATCAGTTTTCCAGCAATATTCCCAGCCCCGTGGCATGGCGTGAAGTGCAGCAAACTAGGCTGAGGCTGGTCAATGGATCTTGGCTCTACGGCACTACTGGAATGGGAAAGAAATCAGATATCCCAAACGTTCTTGGAAAGCCTGTGTGATGTCATTTGCAATGCCCAGTCATGACAGTGCAGCTTGGGCTGGCCCCTGCCTGTCCCTGTGCAGTGCCCTTGGTGTGAGGTGGTCGGATGCCAGGCTCAGCTTCACCCTGATGACATGGCCTTCGCTGGAGCTGGGGCTCCTCATGCAGACCTTGCCCACCTCTACTCCTCTCAGCCCTCCCCGTCTTCCTCTCCACCATCAAGCCATAACAACATCTGTTGGCTTGCATTCCCCCCTGTGGTTTGGGATGGCCGCTGTCCCACAGGGCATGAACATCTCACCCAGAACATCCCCTGCCTGGCAGGACCAGAACACGGGCAGATCATCACATGCCCCCCTTGGGATGGGGTGGGAGGCAGCTGATGGATTTAAGGGCTTCTCCAACAGGCATCAGTTTGGCAAGCACATAGTTGTTGTTATATGCAAGAACACTTCATTGTTGTCAAGTGTAAAATCACTTTCTGTTGTCTTATGTGAGCAAACTGCGCTGGCCTCACACAGAGCCTGCTGGCAAGGAGCAGGCCTGGAAAGACACTCTGCATTTAGCAGCACTGCAGGGGCTGCTGAATGGGAGACACAGAGCGAGCGTGGCATGTGCTGGGCAGCGCTGATGGCTGGGCACAGCAAGCAATGCTCTCCAGGGCCAGCTGCAGGGCCAGCTTGCAGGGCCACACCACACTGCCTTCCCAGGAGCATCAGGAACCCTTCAGCCCTGCTTCTCTGCCAGGGGTGCTGGAGGATGGGGCAGCACAGCTCATGGTGCTACTTGTGGTCATGACTCACTGGCCGTTCTTGAGCTCGACGCCATGTCACCACGCATGCACAGGGTCACAGACCTGCTGTGAGCTGCAGTCCTGGGCTGTGTGTGGATGGTGGGCTCTGCCCTGGTTCTGATCAACGTGTGGTCCTTGTGCACAGGGCATCCTGCCCCAGAGGAGACAAATTCAGAGGGCAAACTAACCCAGAAAAAGACTGGATTCCCTCCATGTCCCTGCAGACATTGGCTGACGTGAGGGTCTTGTGGGATCTGCTGATCCATCTCCTACTGCTGTTGTTGCCTCTTGAACATCCCAGTCCTGTGACTAGTAGCCCCCATGTTAATGGATCAGCCTATGGTTACCCTTCACCTGGTCAGAAGGCACCCGTGGGTGTCCACAGTTGTGGCCTCAGGAGATGTGAGGCTGCTCTCTCCCCCTGCATGAACAGAGGTGCCATGCTCCTTGTCCTCCTTAGCTTCTGAGAGTGCTTGAGAAAGACAAGGACTCTTTGGGCAAAGCCACTGGCTTTTATCCCCTGAGACATTCTAAGGGCCCAGGGGATGAGCCTGCCATTTGCCAGGGTGAGATGTCTGCTGTTGCCAGCACCTGAGGATGTGACTGTGTGAAACCACTGGCTGCTTGGTCCTCCCTGATTTCATCCTCCTTGCCAGGAGGGGGGACCAGGGCACCTCCAGGTGAGCAGGTCCCTAAGAGGCCTTTTCCCACCAACACTGTGATGCTGTCTGTAACAAAATTAAGTATGAATCCTAAAGAATAAGGGACAGAACAGTGCCCTAGACCTTTGAATGCTTTATCTACGAGGTATCTGTGAATGCTAACCCTTCTTGGGAATTTTGGGGGTGCTTTAAGGTAGCAGCTGGCTTTTCTGTGTACACGAACTGTGCACATCCTTAGCAATAACCTGGTTTCTTACAAGTTTAATCAGGAATTTCCTTTGCTTAAATGGACAAGGACTTGCTACTTTTGTCTTGTAAGGTAGTTCACTGTGAATTACTAGAATTCACTTGCAGTACTGATTGCAGCACAGTGGCTTTCATCTATGTTGTTTGTTGGTTTTTTTAGCTAATTGGAAAAAGAAAAATCATTGGAACGATAACCAAGAAATGTGAAGAGTTCATTCCTCCAGAGAGGACATCTCCATGATCTATGCCCAACTTTATGGAAAAGGCTGTACCACACTTACACTTAAAAAAAAAAAAAAAAGAGAATGTGCAAATTTCTTTGATCCCCTTGGCTTAGGCTCAGTACAGAGCAGGCCTAGCATAGCTGACCAGGTCAGCCATGTGGTATTTTAGTTTGCTGTAGCATATCCTGAACCTACAGTGTGTTCTTACTGATGCATACAGTGCACACTCAGCTGTCTCTCTCCTGTTGCCCTGTCCTTTCACTAAGACAGGTTTTCTTCAAAAAGTGGTATCTTGTAAAGATCTGTTTTGTGAACGGTGTCATTTTTGCTGTGACTCTTCACTTGTTGCAGTCGCCTACTACATTCACTGGAGTATCAGCAGCATGGAGAGGCAACTGCGTGCTCTGGCATTTGTTAGGCTGGAACAGGAGGGCAGAATTCCCCAAAAGAGAACTTTTTGGGAAGAGCAGTGGCTCAGAAATAGCTGGGGGTTGTCAGTACAGTGAGTTTTCTTTGTGATTTGATGCTCAACATTTGCAGGATCCTGTGCGCACTTTCCAGTAAACAACTAAGATTATGAGAAAGAAATATCTGAACCAATTGTTAATGTTTCCTTCTAACAGTTTGAGTTTGGCTAAGTGTAGGCACAACTGGAGGGAGCCCTCTGTAAGCTGATACAGTTGGGGAAAGAAATTAAGACATACAATGGGAATATTTGCAAAAAAAGATCCAGAGGAGCCCCAGGAATGGAGAGGAGCTGTAGAGAAAGCAATAGAGACCTCATCAGAAGTGCTAAAGATTGCTTTGGAGGTTTTCATGGAAGATTTGCATGAGTCCCAGCCAGGAAGAGTCCTAGGAGGTGGAGATGGGCAGGATCTGACATCTGCAGTAAGTGGTTCGTGCTGGTACAGGACATGCAGAACTGTTCTTCCCACATGAGCTCAGAGACCATTCCCTCAAGTGAAATCTCCCCAGGAGGCTCCCCTGGCTTGTTTTAGAATCCCAGTGCAATGAATGGCTGGGAAAACCAGCAGGGAGGAGAGGTTTTTGCAGTCAGCTTGAGTGGACCAATTGCTGCCAAACTTATCCCCATAAAAAAAGAGACTCAGTGATCCAGATCTGATACCAGCTCTTGATGTGTGGCTTAGAGCCAGGCATCCCTTTGAGCTGGCCCAAACAGAGCTCAGAACTGGGTGAAAAGGGAGAAAGCAAGAAACCCCACCTGAACTGGCAGAGGATCTGCAGAGACTCAAGTGACGAATGTGGCTGAGTATCGATGAGGGCTTCCAGGATAAACTTGCACTGAGCAAGCAAATAGTCACTCTGTTGGGGTTGGAGACCAGCAGAGGAGGCCAAAGGCAATCAGGAAGCCTTGGAGTTTGCCACAGATCCCAAATCTTTTCTGGCAGAGATACACCTGAAGGGGAGGTAGCAATGGGCAGGGGAGGTAGACACTGGTGGAGATATGGCTCCATGTCTGTTATTAATGGCGGAAACCCGTGTGCTGGGCCTGGCCAGAGAATCCAAAAGCAATTAGAAAATGTGATATGTCCTGTCTGTAAAACAAGAGGACTGGCAAGAAAGCAAAAATTAAGAGAAGCAGTTGAGTTAAATGCTGGCACCTTCACTTCTCACCATTTAAAGACTTTCTCATTGGGAGAGCTGGTCCAAGGGCACAGCTGAGCCACCTGATAAAAGGGCTGGCCCCAGCAAGGCTGAAAAAGAACCATTACGTGCAGAACCAGAGATGCCTCTTGCCTAAGCATTGCTGATACCAGGGCTGCTCTAAGTGATATGATAAAATATAAGCCCTGATAGAGTATCCACACCCCACTAACAAGTCTCAAAGGTCATAGCATGGACAATCCTCAAGAGCTGCTTTGAGGACTCTGATCCACCTCGATTTCCACAGCCCAGAGAGCAGCCTGCTGGGCTTACTGTGTGCCTACAGACTCAATGGTGTGGACAACTGCTGCCTGGCCATGTGGGAGCTTCCCATTCACACTACATCCTCAATTCCTGAGAAGGGTCTTGCTGCAGTCTGATCTGGTTCCCTGAGCACACTTACGTTCCAGCTGCTCCCTAGCCCCATCCTGGGGCTCAACCTGGACAGTTTTCCATCTGCATGCTGCCTCAGTTCTGTGTTCTTTCCACGGTTTTTCTTGTCCTCTCCCTTTTGCTGACTCAGCTCTGTGCAGGTGAGAAGAGAAGGAAAGCATGGTGTCTGACTGAAGGAGCAGGATGAAAGGCAGAACCAGCAGCATTTCGCTTTTGCCCAAGGGATGGGGCTATGGGAAGGCTGACTAGATGGGTCAGGCTGGAACAGGGAATGGGTGAAGAACTTGCTGGCTGCAGAAGCTGCTGTATATTTGCCACCTTTGGAAAGTGCAGACCACCAGGGAGGTTCAAAGTCTTGCTGATCTGGAATTCCCTTAGCTGCTCAGAAATCGTGTTGAATGTAACTTGTGCTCTGCCTTGGTTCTTGGAGGTGGAGTTGTTGTTTCTCACTCTAGGATGGGACAGCTTTGGACCTAGAGTCTCTGTGATCCTGGCATTGTGACTTGTCCATCAGCCTGACATCTCTGAACTCTACTGAAAGCTGTGAGGTGCCACAGGATGTGGTAGCAATTCAAAGTCCAAGGAATCATCCATTAATCAAGCCTTGCTTGTGGTGTGGCTATAGTAATGAGGCCTTGAATTGCCATCCTGAAGGCATTTGTCAAAGTGACTCAAATCTGTGTTATTGTCTCTTATCTCTTCACTTATTTGGTATCCCATGTCCACCAGGCTGTGATTTAATGTCTCCTATAGCTACATGTGTTGTGCATGAGCTGTGCCCAAGAACAGCTATCAAGCTATCAAGATAATCTTGTATTCAGCTGAAATAGATCTACGTCAGCTTGAGCCAGGAACCACAAGGGACCTCCTGTGATTTCAGTGGGGTTTTAGCTTTCTCTTTCCCTCCCTCGTGTTGGCCCAAAGCAGGAGATCTTTGCTGGAGGAGGTGGCTTTTCTTGGGCTCCTCTAGGAGGTGATGCAGAAGCTCCCTAAGCCTCTCTGAAACACTTTTTTCACCTTACCTTCTTCAGAGCTCATGGCCAGAAACACTTCGCTTGTGGGGCACCTCCTTCCCTGCACATCCCAGGCTGTAGCTTCATTTTCAGAGCAACTTCTGCCTCTACTCTCTGCAGATACGGCTCTTGACTGCTTGGAGGTGGCTAAGCTAAGTTTGCTCCTGCAACAACCCGTGCTTCCCACTCTGGCCCTCCTACCAACAGCCCTGCTGAACCTCAGCATTTAGCCATGTTTGTATTTGCTGTCTGAGACACACACATAGTCATGATCCCACTGGAGATCTCTCCGATCTTTCTGCACTGCCTGACACTGTGCTTTCCTGAGCTCTTGTACTATGTGGAAACACAACTTTCTTCATTAACTTTCAGTGTATAATGGAGACTACTTTGTCCATGGGGTATGCTGCACGATCCCCACTTTATTTGGGAACAACTTTCCTATGCCATTTTTAGGGTGACCTGTGTCCACCAGTGGCTGTGCATCACAGCCCAGGGTCCCTGCTGCATGCCCAAAGATGCCCTCTCTATTTCCTCCCCAGCTTGCTCCAAACTCCTTGTTCCAAGCACTCAGCCAAGGCAGGTGATCCTGAGCCAGCACTGTTTGGGCTCCAGCAGGCAGAGCAGCGATGCCTGGCAGCTCTGCCCAGAGCAGGACTGAGGCACAGCCCAAGAGCTCTGTGCTCAAAACATCCTAAACTTCAGGGCACTGTATTGAGGATTTCTTTGCTGGAGATGGCTTTGCACACGAATGGTTTTCCAGTCCTTTTCCATAGCACTTGCAAATGAAACACTGTTTTTCTGCAGGGACGTGCTGCATGTGAATATAGTGAGCACCCAGGGGGATGCCTGTGCTCCGGGGAGCCTCCCCCAAGCTGAGGGCAGCAGGGTTCATACTCCCCTGGCTTGCCAGCCCCAGCTCTGCTGCCAGTGTGCTCGCTGCTGGGGCTGATTATTTCTCCTGCGCTGTACTGAAGGGAGCGGCTGGCAGCCGACTCCTTAGTGATAAGGAGAACCTAAAAATAAAGGCCGAGCCAGCGTGGTGTGGTCCCCAGGAAGCTGGGCAGGCTGGAAACGCTGAGCTGGGTGCTGCTATCCAGTGCTGAGCTCCACAGGTGTCTGCAGGGTCAGTTTCTTCACAGCAGCCTTGTGTGAAAGCTGAGGGGCTGATCTAAAGCTTGCCATGTGTTTTTCTGTCCAATGCTTGGTACCAAGGCAGTCACCTGTAACTGCGCAGGAATTGTAGTAGCTGCAGGATGCTGGGGAAAGGCTGGAGGTGGGATGCAGAGGAGGGATGCTGTGCTGCCTGCCTCTGTTCCATTGTTCAGATCTTAGGGCTGGGAGAGCACAGATGCTCAGCTCAGCTGTGTGTGGTGTGTTCAGCTCACAGCTCGTGCAGGAATGTCAGCTGAGCTCCTCTCTAGGTCAATGGGGAAGCAGCAGCCCAGCGGGAGAAAAACTGATGTAACCTGCAGAAGCTGCTCGTGCTAATCCTCCCTCATCGGGAACTGCGGGGAGCTGTGGTCCCACTCCTGCCTTGAACTTCAGGAGGGAGGGAAGCCAAATTTACAGCAGCTGCAGTGTGCATGGGCAGCAGAACTCCCATGTTCCCTCTAGAGGTTTGCAAGTATGATGACTCCAAGCTGCTAGTGATGATTTCTAGGATGAGAGATGTGAGTGCTACTGAACGGCACGAGGAGTGCAGCAAGCACGGTCCTTCCACCAGATACCCACATAGCGCCAGGCTTTTTGCAGTCTCTGAGTCTGCAGAGAGACATTTTGGTTCCCTCAGGAGCATCCTTCCCCTCCTAATTGGAAGGGCTCTCAGACACAGGGTTTGAGTTTTGGGTAGTCCTGTGTGGGCCAGGGCTTGGACTCAATGATCCCTGTGGGTCACTTCTAACTCAAGACATTCTATGGTTCTGTGATTTATCAGCCTCCTCCCAGCCTGGCTTTTCAGACACGACCTGCCCACAAGGATTTTACCACTCACCCTCACCACATATACTCCCTTCTCACTGCATGTTATTAGACAGTCCTGGGCTTTCAGAGCTTCCCTTATTCTTGGAAAGATACTGCATCATACAAATTAGTGGAAACACTTGGAACTGGCACAGTTTTCAAATCCTGCAGCTCATGCCAGTGCACATTTCTCAGCTTGATTTAAAGAGAGGGGTATTCTAAATAGTGCCCGTTTCTTCTCTGCTTTGAACAGCTAAAAGGCACTGATGCAAAGTTGCATAACCCAGCACTGCTTGTGTACATGCTTGAGAAGAAACAGCCATGGAAAAATCCTGTAACATTCCTCGGCTGGTCCGTCTCCTGGTATCAAAGTGTTTCCTGCTTTGCTTTCACCTTTGAATTTTAATCCGTCGGCTTTGTAGGAGTCCTGAGAGGAGTAGGCAAGGGCCCTGGGGAGTACAAGACCATTCTGGGGAGAGCTGAGAGCCAAGTCATGCTGTACCTGGGAGCAGGGGGGACCGCTGGCTTGGTGCCCCTGCCTGGTGGCCTCCTGCAGGTGCCCAGCTGTGCCCAGGCCCTGGTGAGCTGTCACAGCTGATGCTGCTGCTAACCGTGGTCCTATGAGCAAGATACACAGCTCTGGCTCCCCACAACTGAACAGCTAGTGGCTGCTCAGTTGGCTCTAGAATGGCAGCTCTAGAATGGCTCTTGAAGGATCCTCAGATCGGAGGAGTTCATCCCAGCCCTCACCTACTCATCCAGAAACCGCTCTTGCCTCTACAAACCCCCTAAGCCCACGTATAGGTGACTGAATCAGTCTGTAGCTAAAAGCATGTTGGTTTATTTCTTCATGTCCTCCTCTGTTGTGTGACTAATGACAAGGTTTTGCAAGGAAATAACAAAACACAGAGACAAAGAGCAGGTCTTCCTCCCTCCTGACCTGGGCTCACATGGAATCCAAACTGGCAGTTCTTTGAGCATCTGGTGCAGCGTCCTCTGCCATGGTGGGCACTTTGCTTACAGCAGGGTTCCCCAGACATCCCATTTTCTGAGAAGAGCTGGGCAGGGAAGGTTGAACATGGGAGAGCTGAGATTTCCCATCCCTGATATAATGACTTTCCTTTACAGTGCCTTTTTCTGATGGTATCTGAGAGGGGAAAAAAAAAAAGAAAAAAAAGCAGAAGGGATCTTCGCTTGATATGTATGAGTGGAGAATACTTAGTGACAGCTCTGTGTCACCCCTACGGCAGTGGTCAGCCACCAGCAGCAAATTCCTCCAATCTCCAGGGTAGTTCAGTGCTCAGCTCACAGCCAGCTCCCACCATGTTTGGCTGGCCAAGGGGACAGGGGACTTGTACCACCACTGTCCCCTGGCATAGTGGTTTGACCACTTTGGGTAAGTGACTAGTTTCTACCACTGAGCTGCCTCCTCTCTGTGAAGGGGCTCTGTCTCTTGCTCATGAGCCTTCATTGTGAAGGGAACCGTGGGCTCATCTAATGGTTTGCCCTGGACTTGGTTTTGATGTACCTCCTGCCATTGGGGAGCACAACCTGGTTAGGTTCACGTGTCACTCTTACTTCTGTCTGGTATGTGACTTCCGGAGGACTCAACTAAAGGAAGACCGCATGCTGTAGTGACACTGTGCCCAAAGCAGTAAGCATGCCATGCTGCCCTGCCCTGCCTATGGTCTTGTATGGACTCTGAATGGTGGCAAAGGGCAGGTTCAGGAAGCCCCAAGGACATGAGTTGTCATAAAGCTCTGGAATCCTGCTATTCTTCACCTCAATTGTCTGTTTAGGAAAAGGAGAAGGGGGGCTTTGATTGCTGTCCATAGGAGGGTAAGAGCTGTGTAGCCACAAGCTGCCCATAGCAACACTACAGGGACACTTTGGTGCCCTGGCCAATCTGATCTAGTAGTTGATCTAGCAGTTGGATCCTTGGGGTGCCTTCCAACCCAAGCCATTCTGTGATTCTGAGAACACTCCAGAGCCCACATGGTTGTGGATGGATGTCCCTGTCCAACCCTGCCCAGACAATAAAGTGCTCAAACAGAGAAGAAACACCTGCCTGCAAAGGTGGTTCTGAACCATGAGCCATGAGCCAATCAAGGAAGGAATTTGGCTTTACTTCAGTGTTCTGACATTTACGGCACAGCTCTGAAGCATATGCAAGGGTTGCCCTCCCATACAAGCAGTGCAGACATGTCCTGGTGACCTCTTACCCCTGAGCTCATCTGCTGTCTGACACTGGATGCGTGGGCAGCACAAGCATCTTTTGGCTCAAAACTCCACTGGTCCTCACTGACAGAGCGAGCATCAGCCCACAGCAACTCCCAGTTAAAACACCTGCCCGCATGTCAACGTGTGTAACAAAATCTGCAGGAGATCAGTAAACTCCGCATCACCACTAAATTAAGGAGGTGTGAGGAAGGTTCACTGATGCATCCTGGTCCATGCCCAGCTCTCCAGCTGCCTCTCATGAGTGTCAGTGAAATGATGCTAATGGCTTCCTCTGTCACTCCAACCAAGGCACTCTGCTTGCTTGGAGAGCAGAAGTGCCTCTTTATGACCCTGTACCTCCAGTGTGACATTTAGACTTTGCCAGTCCTCACCAAGGCACAGCACGTCAGCCCAATTGTATAGATTCACATATGACTCACTCTGCAATTTGATGCATTATGTCCAGATAAAAGATACTTTATCCCTATGATAAAAACGGACACAGATGATGTCAAAATAAAAGAATGTTTTCTCATCCGAATAAAAGTTGAAGCTGCTGTTCTCAGGGTTATTTTGCTTGAAAACCTCCAGAGAAAGCAGGACTTTGAGTTTTTACCATTTATAGTTTGTTTTAGAAAATTCAGCATATGGAGTTTGCTGTCAGACTTCCTCCTCTCATTTGGACAGGAGAGTCTCTGTGCTGGCTGCTTAATGCCACACAGTCACTGCTGGGGACAGGGCCCATGACTTGCTAGAGTCACCAGCCAAGGAACTGTGTGAGACATTCCTCTTCTCGGTTAGAGAGGGAGCAGCTCTGTGCTGGGTATCATGGACTGCTGCAAATCCCACAGGTTGTGGAAGGACTGGCACCTGGAGGACACGCAGTCATAGACCTCAAGGGTTCACCAGCTAGTGAAGGGCTGCACTCACCCATGCCACTGCCTGCAGCTTGGGCATTCCTGCTGCAGGATCACAGCCGTGTGTGAGGGTGGCTGGTCTAACAGGGAGCACCAGCCCTGGGGGATCTGCATCATCCTGGCTGCATTTCATTGAGCAGGAGTTTATTTTTAGCAAACAATGCCAATTAGAGAGGGATTGTTCAATGGCTGCATCTCAATGGGACAGGAACAGATGCTGGCACAGCTCTGAAAGACCCGATCTGTGGAGGGGTGCTCTTGGGACCAGCGAGGAGGCAGCTGAGATCCCTGTTGCTGCTCCAGCTTATGGTGCTCTGCTCACCCTGGGCAGCAGAGGCAGAGATCCAGGGCCTGCTAAGGGAGCTTGGATATGTGCCCTCGGGGGACTGAGGCCAGTGGCACAGAACCCTTCACTTGTTCACAGATCACCTATGTCCTGAGAATGTGCACTGTGCAAAAGCAGGCAGAATTCTCTCACCCAAGCAATTCTTCCGATAGTCTTTTTCCAAGAGAATCTTTCGAATGAGGATGCCTCAGGGTAAAAGGCCAACCTTGGGTAGATAAAACTTAATGCTTTTGGTATTTCTCTGGTTGTGGAGAACAGTTTGAAGCCAATAACCTGAATCAGTCAGCTTTGGACATTCTGTCTGAGTCCATGCCATAGAGAGAAGCTTGGAGAGAGCTGGGAGACAAAGGCTGCTGACTGATGATGTTGATGAGCTCTCAGATGAGATTAAGTTTGCTGGATGCACCAAAACCTTGAGCTCATACGGGCTGCAAACACGACTCCCTCCTTCAGGAAACAAGAATACCACCACTGCTGGCCAGAGGAATTTATATTCCCTGTGCCAGGCTGTATGCATGGTGGATGGAGAGCCCAGCTCTCAGTTAATTTACCAATGATACAACTTGTAAAAAGGTGAAGGGAGACCGCACGAGGGAAAGAAATTGAGTTGCAGAGATTCTGATCTGCCTCATTTTGGAAATGAAAGCGCTTGCTGGCAATGACAGGGCTGCACATGCTGAGCTGGAATCGCAACCCGGGGAAAAAGGGAATGAATTAAACAGAACAAGAACTGAGGGACTCTAAATGCTGTCTTCAACATTTCAGTAGAGGCCTCATAAATCTAGACAATTAAGAGATACAGCTAAGGAAGCCCAACACGATTATGTTGGGGCAGGAGGTTGGCTTTTTGGAAACAGCTCTCCGCAGCTCAAGCATGAGGCCATGCTGGAGCAATGTGACCTGTTTGACTCTTTAGTAGCTGGAAGAGAAAGACTGGATGAATGGTATGGAATGGAAACATCGGGTTTGTTAACTCTCAAAACACAGGGCAGGGTGAACTCTCCTTTCCTTCAGCCTCTTCCCTTTTTTCATCCTTTTCTGAACCCTAAGTATGCAGTCTTGGAGGCACCTCTGGGCAACACGAGAGAGGAGATTCAGTCGAGCTCCTCTGGGCAGATGATCTTGTGCAGCTGGTGCCAGGTGATCTCCCACCAGCTCTGCTGAGAGCATCTCCTACATAACCGCCCTTCTGCCTTTACTGTGTTCTCCATGAGCGCATCCTGCTGCACGTGGGATGTTAGCAGCTGTGCTGGCTGCAGCACCCATGGGCGCAGAGCTGCTGGCATTACCTGACACTACAGCAGTGTGTCACAGTGTGGGTGCGGGGCTTCCCTGCTCTGTCCTCGGTTGTGCTTGAACAGGGGCTATGAGCAGATGTCCCTTCCAACAGTAGCATGCTGTGATCCCACGGGTGGAGTGGTTTGTGCTCCCAGCCCCGCAGATCCTCCAGCAGACAGACAGCACTGCCCATAGTGTCCCTTGTGAGAGGGGAGTTTGGGTGCACTCACCCACTGTTAGGTCTTTTGCTGCTCAGCGGCATCACTGTTCTCAAAATGTGGGAAGGGGAGGTGAAGTCAGGGAGGGAGGCATGGAACTTGAGCACCAAGCCTTGGTCTGGGGGACTGCAGTGGGGTGTGCAGCCGCTGGACAGCCACCACCAAACCAAGGGACCTGCAGGACACCTGGCAGCCCTGCAGCATTTGCGAGGGGCAAGGCAGGAGAGAAGTGGGAGAAGAGACAGCTCTCTGGATAGCTGGCACTGGGAGACAACCTGTGGAGACCCCTGGGTGGAGCTGGGGGCTGGGAATGGGACTGTCTCTTGGCATCTCCTGCATCCTTGCAGCAGTGGGGGAGCTCAGATTCAGGATGCCTTCTGTGCTCCTGGCTGCCCAGAGCTTTCTGGGGCCCATTGACAGCCTGGGTATCCGGGTGGAGGGAATGAAGCAAGAATTCATGGGGTGCTTGGGAGGAGGAGTGCATTTCCTTGTTCTCCTTATGGAAGCAGTGAAGGAGCCAGGCGTGGCAGGGGTCATCTAGAAAACAGGGCTGGGGGCAGACGGGTGGAGGTGGCACTGGGCATGGCAGCAGGCACGACCTGCTGGGAAGGACAGGCTGTGTGTTCGCACGTGCCTTGCTCACACCCCTGCTCAAAGAGCAAATCCAGAGGTATTTTATCCTCAGTACATTTGTTTAAGGAAGTTTAAAAGCAAATTTGGCCCCTGGCTTTGTATCCTCGCTCCTATAAATTCAAACACCTTGGACAGAGCATGTCTGTGCAGTCTTACATGTGACATTTAGCTAAAACCACTTACAAACAACTTGCATTACAAGTTTATTCATTCCCTGCAGAATGTTGGCTCCGCTGAGCGTCTCGCGAGCCATCTGCTGCGGGCGAGCTGCTTATCTTTGCTATCGGAGCCCTCTTCTAAATATTATGACCAAACAGAATTCCAAGAACAACATCCATCCCGCTGCACTGCAAATGCGCAAAGCTGATAAACTGTTTATATATTATCAGCTAAATAAGTTGGGTTTATCTGGAAGAGTTTGCAAAAAAAAGCCTCTTGGAGCCCTCAGAGGGAGTGATTTTGCCAGAGATGTGGGGCGGGATGGGATGGGCAGATTGCTGGGCACACCCCGTGTGTCACCTTCAGCTCTGCAATGCTGTCGAGCCACAGGGATGGGAGGTCACCAGCTGCTGCTCACGAGTGGGACCAGGACCCTGATAAGCTGTGGTGCAGATGGGACTGGGTATCAGCTGCATCTGGCACCTGGGAGCTGGCTGGACCCCTCGTCCCACGTCTGGCACTGCAGATAAGCTCTAAGACTTTCTGCTCCTATGGATGTCAGTGCCCACCTGCCTCTCCTTCCTTCTCTCCTGCCCCAAACCCAACTTGCTGCAGCACCAGGTGTACTTTGGTGCGTTGTTGAACATCCATCCATGCAGACTTGGTGTCTGGCCTGGCAAATCCAGGGGCTGTGTGACCTCCATGCCTGGGACAGTGGTGGGAGCCGGCAGACCCTGGCGCCTGGGACAGCGCCCAGAGACATTAACCCCAGTGCCCCAATTATAAATTATCTAAATACTTGTGAAATCCACCCAAAGTGTCTCTGCCCTTCCCAGTGTCCAACAGCCCAAATTCGGTATCAGAATGTGTTTATTATTGCGCATTTGGCTTTTTTGTATGGCTGAAGTCTTGCCTTTTGGTGTCAACAAGCTTTGGGACAAAGCCATGGGCAAAGCGTAGGTCAGCACAGCGGACCCTGACCATCCCAGCAGATGGAGAGCATTTATTCTCCCCAGGGGACTCCAGCTTGAGGGACACTTTGTCTGCTGGCCAACAAGCAGATCTCACAGCTCCAGCGGGTTTCTGCTGGCTCTGGCCATCCTCCCCAGGAACACTTCAGCACAGCCTGGATAGGAAAGTACAGAAGGCCGTGTGGCACTGAGTGGCAGCTGGTGGCAGCTTTTGCGGTTGCTCTGCGTGACAGAGAGCAGAAGGAATGGAAGGAGAACCCATTGTGATGAACATCAGCAGGACTACCCAGGGCTGGCCAGGTTTTAGGACCTTGCCACCTTATGCAGGGAAGGGGACAGAGAGCCTGACTGCACCTGAGATGGGGAGCTGCAGGGCTCAATAACTGTGGAGCAGAGTCATCTCAGTCTGGTGGGAAGAAAAGAAGGAGCCGGGAGCAGATGGGGCACACTTTGAGGTGGGCTTTCTGCAGAGAAAGCAGTGATGTCTCTGTGGGGACTGGGCAGTAAGGAGCAGCTGTGCTCTCTGCACAGAAATGTTGCAGAGAGAATGCAGTATGCCAGCCTGAACCCATGCTTCCCAAGTTGTTTTTGTCCAAGGAGCAACTCATTGCACCGAGAGCTGGCAACTGCAAGATTGTAGTGTGAGAGATCCTGACTTCTGACTTCTAGCAGCTGGTATAACACTTGTAGTTTCTGTGGCAAATCTCATCATCCGTGAGGTCCTGTGCCCAGGATGGAGAATGATGGGGAGGACCAGCTTCCCTGAGGGGCCCACCAGCCCACATCTCTCCACTGCTCAGCTCTGTCCTTGACTCTGTCCAAAGCAAATACATCACTGTACCTTCTTAAAACATTGAAAACTGAGAAAGAGAACTGCTATAGTCATAGGAACTCTATCTGGAAGTGAACCCAGGATTCATATGTTCTTTTTCATTCTTCCTTTCCTACCGGTCCACGCTTTTCATGCTTGAAAGAAAATCTGAAGAAGGTGGAGATGGCCAATGTTTTTGTCCTGGTACCAGCTGTCAAAGGTGCTGTCCCTGTGACAAGAAGGAGAGGGGACTTACCAGGGGAAAAACTAGCAGGGACAATTGAGAAAAGATGCATAGATGCAAAGTGTGATGCACATGGGGAAAAACAGCACTCTCACGGGAAGCAGTTTTCTGAGCATTGCTCTTGGCCCTTCAGAAGGAGGGACATGGCAAAGGTGGTAAGGCACTGGCACAGGCTGCTCAGAGAAGTGCGGGTGTCCTGTCACGGGAAGTGTTCAAAGCCAGGCTGGGCAGAGCCCTGAGCAACCTGATGTAGTGACAGATGTGACTACAGATGTCACCCAGGGCAGTTGGGCTGGGTGATCTTTTGGGGTCCCTTCCATCCAAAACCATTTTGTGATCCTATGATTCTATGCCTAGGACTTTTCGCCAGCTCTCTTCCTCCTGGTGACATTTGGGGGTCACTGCAAGGACAGCATGTGCCATTATGTGGCTTCACAATCTTGCAGTTATGGTCGTTCCATGTGGTGTCCTTTGGATCTTCACTGGGGGCAACAAGTATCTACTGCTGTAACGGGCTCTCACCCTGCTGTGCCCACGCTGGTCCCAGACTGCTCTTTTCCTGTCTTCCTGTCATTCCTATGCCCAGGAAACTGGAGTAAAGAAGTTTTCTAGACCTTCAGCTTAAAAAGACATTCCTTGTCCTGGAAGTTCAGGCTGGCTCTGAGCCCCATCATTCTGCATATCTCATATACATGAAGCAACTCCTTTGCATGAAGATATGGAGTTTATTAGGAGACACTGGAGCTTAGGAGCTGTCAAAAGTGGAAGTCAACTTTCTCTCTGACACGCAAAGTGCCTTTTATAGGATGGAATGGGCACAGGTCCCCAGCTGAGTACCTCCCCCTCAGCTCATCCCATCCCAGGCACCACTGCACTCCCCAGCCTGAGACTTGGACTTGCTCTGCTTTGAGATGGGTCCCCATCCCTTGCCGTGAGAGATAACACCACAATCCAAGGAATCTCTTGAGCTGAACTCATTTAAACACACCCACACAGAAAGATGGCGTTCCACCACGCTCCTCTTCTCCCCCAAATGCTCATTAACCCTTCTGCTCTTTGCTGGAAGCTCCCAGAAGCCACAGGACCTGTCAAACCTTGCAGACTGTGAAGACCCGTTGTGCAGTGCAGGTCACTGTGAGATGAGGGCTGCTGGAGCAGCGGCTCTGTTTTTGGGGCTCTGTGAGCCTAGGCTGCTGGGACCCAGAGCTTTCCCATTTCCTCTACTATCTGATGCTCAAGGGAGCAGATTGATCCCTTCCCATGCTTGGAGCCATATTTCTGGCATCTTTTTTTTTTTCAGCCCGTCTGTCACTCTTACCATAAAAAAACAAAAAATAGTTGCCATAAGGTGGCTTCTTTCCACCATGCATCTTTAAGTTCTGGCTTTGGTGTCATTTCCCCAGGCTCCTGTGTCACCTCAGTTCCACAGCATCCTTATGCAATGCTGAAATCTGTCTCTCTTGTCTTCCTGCTCTGGGCCTTGCTGCTCTGGCACATATAGGTTAGCAAGTGATTTTTAGGAATTTTGCAGCCATTAAAACACCTTTCCTGGCCTTGGACTTCTCACAGGACAGCTGCATACAGGCCTTCCAGGGGAAGCTGGGTGTGCTCTGGTTCTCCGGAGGCACCAACCACATCCTTCAGTGGTGAATCCTTTTTAGGGACAGCCCAGGGATGCAGCCCTTGTTGCCTTCTACCAAGCTTCAGGGGGCAGTCCTGCCTGCCAAGGCTGCCTGGCTTTCCCCAGTGGGCTGAATGCTGTCTCCTACCTGCCTACTTCCTGGGATGGTTTCTGTGGTTGCCAAATCCTTCTGCCAGAATTACAACCATATTTCTGGTGCATGACCGCTGCTGGGAGGCTCAGCCCACCAAGCACGGCTCGTGGGTGGTGGGAGACTGCAGCAGAGCAGAAGACGCGTCACTGGGAATCTCACTCATTTGCAGCTCATTCCAGTAGCACAGCTGTCTCCTTTAAACAAAGCTTACTCAATGTTACTTAATGTTTCGGCCATGCCTCTGCAGTTTGTGTGACCTTTACCCACCAATCCACTTTGGTTTGAGTTTGCAAGCAGGCAGCCAAATCCATGAGGGCTGGGCACAGCAGTGCTTTGGTGCAGGACTGGACTGTTGTGACTGTTCCAACTCTCTCAGTGCCTTTTCTTAGAATCATGGAGTCATAGAATCACAGAATGGCCGGGGTTGAAAAGGACCACAACGATCATCTAATTTCAAACCGTGCTGTGTGCAGGGTCGCCAGTCACCAGACCAGGCTGCCCAGAGCCACATCCAGCCTGGCCTTGAATGCCTCCAGGGAAAAATCTTGCTGTGCAGCTCTCTGCAGATGTTTCTGGGGTTGTGTCCTGTGGCAGTGGTGGGAGTGAGGCACAGGGCGGCAGCCAGCAGATTTACGACCCCAGTGTCTAGACCATCTCTGGGATGACAGGTACATACTGGCGAAAGGTATGCGGCACATCTCCAGTTGTCTGGCCCTTCATCTTGCTGCCAAGTGGGGGGAGTTTGCCAAAAAGCTCACTGCAGCACTGCCTGGGGCCTCCAAAAGCTGTAGGTGATGGGGGGTGATGGCACTGGGACACGGCCCCAGAGCTGCACACAGCAGATGCATGCCCCCTCCATGCCATGTGCACCAGCTCCCTCTGTGCCATGAAAACAGGTGGGACCAGGAGCGTCCCTGTATGAGGACGCCTTTAGCAGCTGGTGGCTGATGGCCCTGTGGAGCAGCCAGAGGGACGCTGGCTCTGCACGGCCCCATCCTGCTCGCAGTGGGTGCAAACCCAGGGTTTCCCCTGCCCCTTGGGCTCACTGTGGGTATGGGAACACCCAGATGGGTGTCTGTGGTGTGGTTTTAACGCTGGCATCCTTGTGCTGTGGGTGTGCCAGGGATTTTGCGCTGACCGCCGAGCGGAGCGGTCCAGCCGCGTGTGTCAGCGTGCGGATGTGCAGCATGCACGTGCCGTGGTAAACACACAGATGTGAGCACGAGGCAAAACACAAACGTATACAATAATTTTCCACAATTAAGACATGTTTTGGAGCAGAAAATTTCCATTTTAGGCGTAAGAACATCAATTTTATAAATAAAAGATTTAAATAAACATTAGCATGGATACATCAACACACACACACACGTACACGCTCACACACGCACTTAAAATAGGCTTCCACACTGTAATTTTAAATAGTACAAAACAAATGAATTCTCCAAATATTGTTTAAACTGGCACAGGGGGTTATGATGTCATCCCTGTAGTAATCATAAACTTGTTTTCCTGTAATAAATATGATCATTTTTCCCATTAACAGCTTATTAGGACTTTTGGTCTACGCGAGACCAATACCAAGCTGTGGCTGGTTTTGATTGCTGAAGACTGCATTAGGTCCCCATCCTCTCTGCTGGCTCACTGAGGCTGCTGTCAATAGACACTCTTTTATTTTTCCCATCTTTATCCTCAGGGGAAATAACGAGTGGCGCCTCGCTCTCAAGCAGGATCTCTGTTTCTGTGATGGAATCCTGCTCATGGGCTGTGCTGCCAGCCCCAGAGCTACCTTCATGGGAGCAGGATGGGGCTGGTGCTAGGAGGGTCTGTGAGGGGCGTGGGGGGACACAGGCAGTGCCCTGCTGGGCCGGGGCTCACCAGAGTCATCAAGACATCCAGGCTGTCACTTGCACTGGGTCAGCGTTGTCACTGCTGGGGATGAGACACGCTGCGGGCAGCCATTGTCCTGGGCAGCACAGGGCCTGGTCCTGATGCTTGGGCAGCTCCACACGGCATGGTTTTGCTGCAGGGCAGGTGACAGTCCTTGCCCTGGTGACAGCAGGGTGCTCCCGGGCTTGCAGCCATGTTCACTGCAGAGTGTCACAGCTGGGTGCTCCGGGGTGTCCTGCCTGGGGCAGCATCTGTGCCCTGCAATGTCCAGGGGTCACTCAGGACGCTGCCCATGCGGCTGGGGATGCTGAGCATTTCCAGGGACGGACTGCGCACAGAACAGTTCCTGGGATGTCTGAGCATCCTCCCACTGCTGCATGCCCAGTGTTCTCTTTGGATGTGCAGCCCTGTAGGAAGTGCTGCTGCAGGAGCATGCCAGCTCTGCTCCTCGAGCTGTGTTCATTCACACTTATCGGCACCAGGGCAGTGTCTCTGAATTACTTAGAATAATATTTGGAACAATTCTTACGTATATTAGAGCAGTAAGCCTTTAAGTCTTCACAAGGGCCTTAATTCCAAGGACGCTGATGTGCTCCCGTGCCAAGGATTCTGCAAGGCAGTGACATGCAGGCGGCCAGGCTCGTTCTGCACCCTGTCCTGCTGCCTCCAAAATGGTTAACAAATGTTTGCTGCTGGGAATCTGTTTCTGCTTAGCTGGGAAGCGGTGGGGTTCTGAACCCTGCTTTGTAGCACCCCGCTGGCAGCTTTTGTCATTCTCAGGCTTGGCATATTATTGGAGCTATTAACTGATGTTGTGTTGCCTCATTGTATTTAGATTTTAAACATATTTGTAAGGCTTAAAAAAAAAATAAAATTGTTCTTCTTATTAAAGCAATGTATCAAATACCTTCTAGTAAATAGTCTGTCCCAGAAGTGCTGTGCTCACCCACAGCAGGCTGGGGAGCAATAAACCACTGAAAGAAAAGAGAAAAAAAATAAATAGCAAGGGTGTTAGAAGGAAGAGAAGTGGGAAAGCGTGGGGCAGCTGAGCTGACTGCATGCTCTGTTTGCTGCACAGCTCTGGCAGCCCGGTGATGGGCAGTGGGTTGCGCTGTGTGCTGCTATTTGCACAGCACGAGGGGCAGCCGAGGGCATTGCCATGCAGAGTTGGGCAGCCAGAGACACGGGAAGGAGCTCCGTGCTCTCCTTGAGCGCTGCTGGGGAGTGTGGGAGCAGCATGTGGAAAAAATGGGCTCTGCTGCCTTTGTTGCAGAGTGCTGGAGTGGCTGTGTGCTCGGGAGGCACGGCACCCGGGGCTGCAGCGACGCTGGCACAGAGCCACCTGCCTGTCACCTGCCCTCTGTGCGTGAAGATGAAGTTTGTGTGGGGAACTCATCTCAACCAGGAGACCCTAGCAATACCTTTCCCCTTCCGCCTTGTCTTGCCTGGCAAACAGTTCTGTATGTTGTTTCCAAGGCTGCCATTTGGCTTTACATCTGCTGGCAAGTCTATTCATCTGCTGCACCCGTCTGTTCAGAGCAGATCCCGAGGGCAGGGCTCGCTCTCCCATCGTGCTGGGGTGGTGGGCAGGTGCCAGCAGGAGAGCCACGGGTTCCCTGCGGTGTGTCCCAAACGCTCTCTGGGGCCCGAGCTGTGTCACAGCAGGAGCAGCACGGCTCCGTCTGCTCTGCCAGCATCCCTGGGCTGCAGTGCTCTGCAGGCGTGGATGAGCTCTCCCCCAGCGACCAGCCCCCCCAGCTCTTCAGCTGCAGAGCTAATTACACACAACTTGACTAACGGTGCTACCCTGGGCCAAGGATATATTAGGTCAATCTTCTAGAAGCTGGGAAAGGACCAAAAAGCAAGTAAAACCAAAACAACAACAACACAACAAATAGCCAAGGAGAAAGGAGAATGGCTGTGATACTCTTGTGATGTCTGTACACGAGTATTTTTGCACTGAAGGAATGCAAATGCATTTTTGCTGTGTTACAGCACGGTTTCAGACAGAGAAGCAGTGATGCTCTGTAAACAGACCATGTTAAAACACATAGTTCTATCTAGATCTTTCTGCAGCATTTTCTCTAAATAGTTATTTTGCAATAGGCATTTTATTTGCTCTGCGGAGGCCCTAAATAGTATATGTCCGACTTGAGGAGCATGCATGCTCTGGAATTTGTTTTAGGGGCTCTTTATTTAGCAGGCGTGCAGCAGGCGAGGTCTCCGGCGCTCAGGCACAGCTCCGGGCTGAGCAGCAGCTCCGGCTCCCTGCGCTTAGCTCCCCGTGTTGTCCATCCACCAAAGGTTATGTGGGTAGATTTTCCCTCCCCCGGTGACTGGTAAATGGAGGCAGAAGATGGAAAAACACAGCAGAAGTGTGTGATTGGTGGCTCCAAACCGTTTTTATTTCTTTTAGAGTTTTTTTGGGTACATTAGAAACGTACCCAAAGACAAATTCTATACATGTCCAGAGAAGGTACTGAAGAGAATTTTCCTCTCGGTTATGTCAGAAGAAATTGAGCTTCTCTGCTATCTGATTTGCACCTGAATCAACACAGTTTGGTTCCCGGAGCACCCCTCGAAGTGCTGGACTGATCAACTGTGACATTCCAGAGATGGCAGAGGCAGAGGTGGATGCAGTACAGTTGGAAAAGCTCTGCTATCTCCCTGCAAGCTATCAGCACTGAAGCGACAAGACCAGAGCGTGGCCATAAGAAGGGAAAGCATCTCCATGTTCTGAGAATTAGAGGCCTGTGTGCTTCTCAGCGCTGGCTGCGTGTTCCTTTGGAGGAGGGACTGGACCTTGACAGCACCATCTGTCACTTGGCTGGAAGTGGGTTGGAGCCAGGAGTCCCGGTGTTAGTGCTGATGTTTCCAGTAAGCCAGAGGACACACAGAGGTTTGGATATCCCCCAGTCCCTTCTGCCTTCCCTGGGACACAGGAAAGGTGGCCCTGTGTAGAGCATGGTTGGGTTGTTTCATCACAAATATCAGCAGGAATTTCTCTTATCTCCCCAGTATCACTTTTCGAGGTAAGGGATATAAGTAGAGAGCTACCTTCTTTGAGATCAGACTTCTTTTTTCTAGTTGGTTACTCTCTGATTCTTCTCCCTCCAAATCTCCCTGTGACACCATCAATAATTCCTTTACGGTTTGTACAAAGAACATTGGAAACAAACAATAAAATATTTTGCCTTTGCGAAAAGAGGAGGGGGAAGGAAAAGTTAAATGCAGTTTTCTATGCTGGCCTTATTTATAATTCCAAGTTTTATCCCTTGTGTAAAACAACTCGTACACCCAAGCAACAAGATGCAAATCCAGCACTTTGGGACGGGCGAAGCTGTTTGGGTTTGGAGATCACGCTATGTGACTGAATGCACAGGGAGAGCTTGCCATTGTGGTTACCAGCTCCAAAAGGGAATGGTATGAATAGCCAAACTTTTCATAGGCGTTGTAAATTGTGTTTCCACAAACCAACTTCCAGGAATAACAGCATGCTTTTCTAAACGATGTTTGTTTGCTCTCTGCACCCCTTCCAGCCCTCCCCCCTTCTCTGTTCTGCTTTTTATTCTTTTTCTTCATTGGAGTGATGAAAACTTAGGGAATATTTTGGTGACTTTCACAGACATTTGTGATTTTCCTCCTGAACTGCCAAAGTAAAAGCTGGCCCAGACCACTAAAGCTCTTCCACTGGGATTTGAGGATGGTAAATCAGGAAGAAGCAATACTATAGTGAAATCTTGGTTAGAAATTACAATGCCATTTCCCCCCTTGCAATGAATGGAAAGACAGAAATAACTTCGGGAAAGACTTTCCTGCCTCCGCAAAGCCGGTTAGAATTTGTAGCAAACCCGAAGCCTTTCTCCTCTTCCCTGCATGCACACGCTCCACATTTTGCTCATTAGCGAGTCCTGGACACGAGTCCGTGGTGCTTTATCTGATACAAGAAGTGGAGCAGCTGCTGGACGCGAGTTATTACGGCCCACCTAAGTCGTGTGAAAACTGGGTCTCTGCTGGAGCAGGGCAGGACTGCGCAGATTCCTTTCCTGAATCATTCTTGGAGATGTTTCTATATGGGCCACACTCGCAATGAAACTGCTTTCAGACCTGGCTCCAAGCGGCCGTTAGCTGGAGATTATTGTTAGCAATGGCTCAGTTCTGCAGTGTGATGCTGTGTCAGCACAAAGAAAGGGTCCTTCCGAGGCGCTCCTGCACCTTCCTCCAACACTAGGCAGGTGGAGATGGGTGTCCTGGTGGTGTGCATCATTACCACGGCTTGCGTGGGAACGAATGGTGGTTTTCTGGCTTGTTGTTCATTGAAAGCATAAGAGATGCTCCCAAGCAGTACTAAACCTCATTGATTGGCATGGTGTGAGGGTTTGGAGACGTATCGGTCTGTGGTAGAAGTGCTGGAAACTGCTGCTTCTCCTGACACTCAGTCGATGACGGGAACGTAGACGCTGGGTTGTGGGCTTGGCTAGGAGCCGGGAGACGGTCGTAATGTTGAAAGGAGGAAAGTTGGTTTGAGAGAAGTAGTTGATGGGATCCTTCAAAGACACATTGAGATCTTTTTATATTTTTTAATTAGAAATAGTGGCCTTGCTATAAAAACAAGGAGCATGCTGGAGAACTCTGTGCTGAATACAAGGCTCAAAAGTGCAGTTGAAGCACACAGGGAATGTCACCTCTCAAGAGAGAGGAAAGCGGGGTGTCACCCAGATGGGGCTGCAGGGCTTGGCCCCATTGGACAAACCAGAGCAAAGGTCATGTGGGGCTGCAACCAGAATATAAATAAAAAAAGGTGGTGAACTGTGGTGGAGAGAAAGCTGTTGGTCCAGCAAGACTTTGCCAGATTCTCCCTTGGACCATTTTCCGTGATTATTCCAATTTTAGGGCCTTTATATATAGGAGATAAGAGGCAGAACAGTCTTGTTCTGATGGCAGAAGACCCCTGTGGAGACTGGAAGGTGACTGGGAGGCATGGGGGAGAGCTCAGGAAGAAGCAATAGTTGTTTTCCCAAAACTTCTTCCACGCAAGCTTGGATATGCCGGTTTTAAACTGAAATAAGCTTTGACTTTGAAATGAGTAGTTGATTAAAATAATCAATTTTAGGGCTTTCCTTTGATTTGTTGAGTGGAGGCCAGGGGTGGTTCTGAGCCATTCTTTGAAACTAGGAAAGGAAGCAACTTATTGTTAGAGAAAAGGGGATCCTCTCCCACTCTCATGAAGCTCCAGGAGATAGGATTGGAAATAAAATCACCTGGCACCAACGTGGGCACTCAGAACTTTCCTGTGAGGTGCTAAGCCCATGGCACTGTCCTTCCCAGAGATGGAATGGCAGAGCCCAGCAGGGGAGAGGGGCCCAGTGCTCGTGGTGGGAGGAGTGATGCAAAGCACTGGGTGAGGGTCTGTGTCCTCTTGCCCAGTTGCTTCCCAGCTCACCACGCCGCATGCAGACACGATGCTTTTTCCTCTGCTGGACAAGGCAATACATTGTCTGGGGACTGAGGACCAGCAACTCCATGATCTCTGGTGAATTGCCCTGCTAGAAAATCTAGTCCTACGCATGTTTTCATTTCTATACCCACTGGTGTAACATCAGGTCCCGGGAATGCTCCCCCCTCCTGCAGTCTTTCAGGGGGTATCGATGTTTCCATTTAATGTGGGGTTTTTTGCCCTCACTGAGGAATTTTACAAATAGTTTGTTTATTGTGTCAATCTCTGCCTTTGTGAGCAGAAAGGAGAGCATCTGGAGAACATCATGAACTTCTTGGCATGGATGCTCCTGGGAGGCTGTGCTCTCCCCAGCGTGAGAGAAGCAGCCCATCCCCACTCCCCACACCCCCATCATATCCTCAGATGGGGTCCTGCCTCAACACATCCTTCTGTCCCAGCAGTGCTGGAGGCTGTGGCAGAGTTCTGGGGCAACAGCACTGGCTCTGCCAATGGAGAGTTGCTTGCTCTGCTGTATCCCCATTGTGCACACATCTGCCTTCCCTGATGGCAGAGAAATGTCTCCTGGTGGAGGAACCAGCATGGTTGATGTGGGAGGTGAAGAACTCCTTCTCCTTGTGTGCCAAAGTGATGTGAGGCCACTGTGCCAATGCTAGGGACTCAGCAGAGCAACAGCCATCAGCTGTTGCACCGAACCTCCTTGTGAGCAGCAGCTTCTGCATCCGCTAGGAATTTTCCATCACTGTAGAGTTTTAATGGAGGAAAAAAGAGAAAAGTCATTAATCAAAAGGAAAATGTTGCATAGGAGTGCATCAGTCTGAGTTAAAGTCTAATCTGGAGAGGTCAGCACCGGTGGGGAAGGGTTAGGAGAGGGAGACCACCCTGCAGCCACGATCACCTACCGGTCAGGATGCAGCTGGGAGGGGAAGGCTGCACAGAGGGGAATGGATCTTGGATCCCCGTGTCCCATGAGATCGCGGTGCTCGCTGTGCTCCAGGACAGGCGCATGCCTTTCCTGCCTTGTTGGAGCTGCTCAATTGTGTGCAGTTAATTAATATTCATTAAGTCGAAGGGAAAGTTGGATTGCAGTCTGCTCGTTAAGGTACTGACTTGGGCTCAAGTTCAAGTGATTATTCCTTTATTTATGCTGTGGAAAGTTGTGGCAGAACAGGCTGTTCAGAGCCCTGTCCCGGCCATGGGAGCGCTCCACTGGGGCCGGGGGCTCCCAGCCAGCCCCGCTGCCGTGCTGAGCTGGCCTTGGCCCTCCTTCCCACGCCCAGCGTGTCTGCCACCACGGCAGGCCATCAGGGAGGGTCTTTGGTTTTTCGTGGAAATCACTCGAGGTTTTGGGTCTCTCCTGGTGTGGGATGAGAACATTTTCTGATGCTTTTAGAGGTTTTGTTGGAATGAGGAGGCTCTCCAGGCCTGGCTCCCACCGCGCTCTGTGTGTGAGGATGGAGCAGCGCAGTGGCATGCAGGGACCGAGCGATGTCTGCAGCAAGCAGCCCCAGCCCTGCCGTGATCCTTCCAGGGGAGACACGGCCCCACAGCCGGCCTTTCTCACCTGCTGGGACAGCATAGAGACAGCAGGAACCAGCGGACGGACACAAAGGTGCCACGTGCAGCTCTGTCTTCTGCCAAGCTTTGACACTGGCTTTGTGGTGGGTTGGAAATGGAAGCTGTGGTGCTTTGTGAGGACTGTTCTCTTTCCCAGAGATGCCAGGCCGTTGTAGGATGGGCAGAACAGACTTTGTCACCCAAAGGGAACATCTAAACCCAGCAGTGCTCCTCACCGGCTGACCCCACAGCTGTGCTGGATGGAGTTGCATAGCAGTGAGCTGGCAGCACTCAGCTGGCAGTGGATGAGCTACACAGCCCACACACTCATTTCCATGCCCTAAACTACGGCAGGGATCCCCCACCAGGGCAGGGCCCTGGGAGATGAACTGCCTCAGGTTCAAAGTGATGCAGTTGAAGTAGTTTATGGCTCAGTGGCTTTTCACCCATGCAGCAGGCAGAGAGCTGGGTGTGGGGCTCAAGTTCCACTCCGCAGTGGGCACACGGGGATCTCTAGGTGATGAATTTGGAGAAGGCACGCAGAGTCAGCATGTGCTGGAAGGTGGGCTCTGTACCATCCTTCCATGCATAGGGATGTGCATGGCCACAGAGACAGCCCATACCCTGCCAGCAGAGCTGGGCACACTTTTCTGCCAATTCATCTCAATGGAAACTTTCCATAGGAACTAAATTTGTTTAGAAAAACCACTGAAAGAGACATTCTGCTGATGTCAAGATGTTTGGCTTTTACATTGGCTGGTGAAACACTCTGATTTTTTGTTTTGACTTTTTGTTTCTATGTCCTACTGACTTTATTATTCCAGTATACCTCATAAAAACAAGAAGTAAAAAAAAAAAATAAAAATCAGACCACGTTACTTCAATTGGCCCTGGTGCTATCCTTCAAATTACCTCCTCGACTCTCCACTTGTCTCCATGTGCTCTCCTGGGACAATCGGACAGTGACGCTCACCGTGTCCTTGAAGAGCCAACCTGCTGACCTCACTCCTCTCAACTCCTGCAAAAGATCATGTGGGCACCCCAACACTTTTCCCTACCCCCTTTCTGGGGTTTCCAGGGAACTCCAGTGTGTGCTGGCAGCAGGCAGCAAAGTCACCTCTTGCTACAAGGCTGGTGCAGATGCACAGCGGGCTGGTTCAGGGTTGCCCTGTATCTGGCTTCATTGGAGGGGCTGCCTCATCTCTCAGGATTTTCCAGCTGCCTGGGTTACCTCTGCTCCTCCCGCTCTTTGCTGCCAGACAGTGCCTGAACCAACACACTGTGATGAGATGGAAACAAAATTGTTCCTACGTCTGAATCTTCATTGCATTGCACAGTACCTCTGGGTACTGTGGCCACTGCCATCCCCATTCCAGCCTTTCTATTCCTGCCCAGCATGCCAGGGGCTCGGCACCATTCCTGCATCCCAGATTCACTTTCACATTGGGTGCCTGTTGTGCCACACACCAAGGATGACTCTCCTAACGAGACTGGTTGAGAAGCTTTTCAGCCACAAAATTCTAGTACAGCATAATCTAAACATCCCATGGGACCATTTCCATGTAGCTAAAGAGCCTGACATAATGCTGCTGACGCACGTTGTTTAGGCAGCCAGGAGCTCTTTGCTCTGCCTCTGGCTGTGCAGTTGTGCAGGCAGGGGCAGGGTGCTGTGTCACCCCTGTACTCATTGCTGCTGGGCAGGCCTCCCTGGAAGCAGCCACAGGTTCAGTCCATGAGGTGCCTTGTGTGAGCTCCACACCAGCTGTACCAGAAGCGCACATTACTAGGAGGATCTCCATCGTTCCTTTCTAGGTCTTTTTAGCTCATGGGCTGCACCACTAGGCTAAAGCTTTGTCTAACGAACAACAGCATCCACTGCCTGGAGGTGTTTGTAATTGGCTGTCACACAGCGAGGAGCTGCCAATTAATTCATTGTTGATATTCATTATTCATTTAGCACTTGTGGATCGAGGAGGTGTCCCTGCCCTGAAGCTGTTGTAAGCACTGAAGCCCATTTGCAGCTGGTGTGGGGAAGGCACAGCAGCACTGCCCACCTCCTTCCATGCAGGCAGGCTGGGCCACCATCCCCATGGGCAGCCCGGTGCCCTGCGGGCCTGGTGACTGCTAGGAGTCCTGGTGGGTGCCCCCCAGCCACGCCTGCCAGCCCGCATCCCAGCGCTGTGATACCAAGTGCTCCCTCCCTGGGAGAGCTGCACTCGGGCGCGGATCCTTCAGCACAACGCCGTGTTTGTTTACGTGCGGGCTGTCTGGGTCTCTTGGTGGCCGTTGGGGACAGCTGCCTTTGGAGGGCTGGAATAAGGAAGTTGGCAAGCTCTGCACGTAAAAGCTGAAGGCGGATGACCCCTAGAGTCAGCCTAGGAAGTGCATCCCGTGCTAAGCACCGCGGTCCGTACTCAGTCCCCCCATCCTGGCATTCTGTCGGGCTGTGGCCGTGTTCCTCCTGTCCCAGCCCGGCTCTTGCCATAGGGCTTCTTTCTCAGGAGCTGCCACGGCTTAGTCGTGAGTGGGGACAGCCCTGTGCCTGCCCTGGCTCTGCTCTGGAAGCAGGGTGACCCAGCACAGGGTAATCGTGAGTCCTGCAACTCAGTGCTCATCAACCAAGAGAGGTGGGGAGTTCGATCCTGCTTACACCAAATGCAGGCAGCTGGGGAGAGCAGATGGGAAAGGAGGAAGGCTGCACTGGCGGTGTTGCTGCAGGAGGTGCTCAGCTCCCGGCAGCACCAGACACAGTCACCAGAGCCTTTCCTTAGCCCCAGGAGAGACAGCTTCCACTGTGCTGGTAGTGCAGGCAGCAGAGATCCCCCAGCAGATGATGGTCACCCATCTGACAGGCTACCTGAGAGGGCTCCTGGGGAGCCCCGTGCATGTCTGATACAGAGACCATCCATCAGTCACCGCATGCACGTAGGTCTCTGTTACACCAAATGAAACCAAACAAACTTCATTTCACTCAGATCAAGGGCTATTTTTTCTCGTTTGCATAATGAGGACCCCCACATCGTGCTCTTGCCAATTGCTAGCTTGGGGGAGAACCTGGATATTCCCCTGACACACTGCGCTGTGTGCTCTGCCAGGTGCTCACCCATCCCTCCTGTAGCATAGGCACCAACTGATTGCAATACCTCCTGTTATTTTCAGTAGCATTGCTCAGATGGAAACTGAGAAGAGTTGGGAAATATTGGGGTTGGCGTTGGGGCTCAAATGGAGTGAGATAAAGCCTGCAGATGAGGCACCTTGATGTGAGCTGCAGCTGTGGGCACTGAACTTCTCCCTCTTTGTGGTTTCCACTAGTTTCACCTCAAGACACATGATAGGATTGTGAGCAGGAGGTCTCTCCTCCTTCCCCAAATGATCCTATGGGGCAGGGAATCTTCTGGAGTCCTGTGGTGCTGGAGAACCTGGGAACAATCATGAGTCTGTGCAGGGTGCCAGAGGGCCATGCGTGCTGTTTTGGGAGCGTGGAAAGCAGCTCACTGTGGTGGTGGTACCAGGGTGTTACTCACCACAGAGGCACAGAGCTGTGAACCCATGTGCCATGTGCCCTGATCCAGGGGCACTGTCCCCATCCCAATCCAAACATGCCCACTGCCCCAGACTGGGGGACCATGAGCAGAAGGAGCTGTCACCTTTGTGCCTCAGTGACCACAGGTGGGCTGGGGTCTTGCTGAATCTGACCAGAATTTCGTCCGTGGCATCTGTGAGGTGGAGACTTCACGGCGTTTCATTTAAAGAAATGATCTCGAGCAGTGCTTTGAAGGTGTGAAGCCAGATTTTCCCCAGATTAGAGGTCATGTGTCAGGAGAAACTCAGTGAGAGAATATATATAGGGAACTGGGGCTGAGATGGTCGATATCACACTCCCCCTCTACTCTGCCCTGGTAAGACCTCATCTGGAGCACTGTGTCCAGTTCTGGGCTCCCCAGTACAAAAAAGACAGGGATCTCTTGGAAAGAGTCCAGCGGAGGGCCACAAAGATGGTGAGGGGCCTGGAGCATCTCTGCTATGAGGAAAGGCTGAGTGAACTGGGTCTGTTCAGCCTTGAGAAAAGGAGACTGAGAGGGGACCTGATCCAGGTCTATAAATATCTAAGGTGTGGGGGGCAGAATGGCGAGGCCAGACTCTTTTCAGTGGTGAGTGGAGACAGGACAAGGGGAAACGGCTGGAAACTGCAGCATAGGAAGTTCTGCACAAATATGCGCAAGAACTTCTTTACAGTGAGGTGAGGAGCACTGGAACAGGCTGCCCAGGGAGGTGGTGGAGTCTCCTGCTCTGGAGATGTTCAAGACCTGCCTGGATGCTGACCGATGCGAGCTGGTGTAGGGAACCTGCTTTGGCAGGGGGTTGGACTCGATGATCTCTGGAGGTCCCTTCCAACCCCTACAATTCTGTGATTCTGTGATTCTGTGATATTTCTCTCCTTCACTGGTCAGCCTTTCCAGAAGGTGTCTGTGAGGACTGGCAGTGTAGGGTTGTGCTTTGGGGCCATGTGGCCATTGAGGAGTGCTGTGTGCTTGGGGTGAACTCGTGTGAAGTTTTGGTTGAGCATTTTCCCTTGGATGTCACTTGGGAGGGCGCGTAGGAAAGGCCTGATTTCCATGAAGTTGTTATAAGAAAAATAGTGAAAAGTATCAGTGACGTTTTCATGCTTTATCATCACAACTGAAATGTTAGAAGTGCTTCGATGCAAATAAATCTGTTTTGTTAGGTAAATTTGTTTTATTATTACCTTCGATTTTATTTCGATTCTCAGGGCATATCATTAGACCTTAGATACTATATATCATATGGCTACTTTTGAGGCAGTAATCTGACAATATGGAAATTAGTTTTTCAAGTTTTGACCCAGTGGATGTCAATACTTTCACAAATTGACTTAATGAGAATCAGAAGAAAATTCTCAGTGTTGACATTTCCTGAAGGGTGGAAATTCGGTGTTCTCATGCTCGGCTTCTTGCTCTTGGATTTATGAGTGCTCTGATTCACAAATCCTCACTGTGAGAGTCAGGGAAAGTCTTGAGTCAATGTGCGCACCACCACGTGTGTGCACCACGGGCTCTTCCAGATGCTGTTGTGCTACAATCAACAATACCTCTTAATTTTCTCTCTGTCCCACCAATAAAACAAGATATATTTTGCTGTGAGAAACACGCAGTCAGGAGCTGGATGTGGGCAGATGTGTGTATGTGTGACTGGGGGAGCAAATCTGTGTGGCTGTGAATGCATCACTATTCGTCATGGTGGGAAAATAGTGCCAGCATGTCCTGACTGAGCCACATGGTTTAGCTCCCAGCTGAGGAGGGCAGAACTCGGCCTGGATCTGTAGGACCTGGAGGAATCAGTCCTGATCGCTGCAAACAGGTGAACACTTAAAGCTGGGGAAGAGAAGTTGTAACCATCTGTGGCACTGCAGCTCAGAGCCCCACAGTGAGTTTAACTGGAGGGAAGTGCAGGCTGGACAGCAGCAAAATCCTGTGTTCCATGCAGCAAGATCTATGGGAGCAGAGTGGCTCCCCAGGGGACAGAGCAAGTGCTCTATTGCTGGAGTAATTTAAAATTGCTTGGGACACGGTGCTTGGGAACAGGCTGTGTGAAAACCCAGCGAGCGTGGAAAATCCATGTTTGCTGCAGAGGGACGTGCCTGGTGGGCAGCCCGAGTAGGAGCAGAAAGGAGTGGGCGCAAGTCCCTGCTGAGCCCCAGGAGCACCCAGCGCCTTGTGCCGCCCTGGGGAGGGGACCAGCCTGCCCCTTGCTGCCCTCCTGGCTGGATGCTGGCTTTCTGTTCGAGAGCAGGGCCTGGACGGGCTGGCCGTGGCATTCAGAGCTGTGTGGGCTGCGCTGTCTCTCTGCAGGGATTTACAGCCTGCCGCCCGGCGCTGCGGACCTCTGCGCTCCTCTTTAAAGTCACCGTAATAAACAGTGTGACCAGGAAGTGCTGCTGAGCTTACAGCACGAGGGTCAGCCCAGGCACAGCAGGGGCAGTGGGATGGGGACATCTCCACGTGCTGGAAGGGCCCTTTGCCATGGTGAGGTGCAGGTGCTCAGGGAGGCACGGCAGTGCTCAGATGGGTCTGGTCCTCCCAGTAAGGCCTTGTGCCCCACTGAACGCTCCCCGAGGTCACATCCACAGCTAGGCACAGCCACTTCCTCGCCCCCACGAGACAACCCCTCTCTTAGCCCTGGCAGAGTTAAAAATAGAGCCTTGCTTATGGAAAGTTCATGCTGGATGAGAGACTTAGCAGGACGCCGCTGCAGTCCTCATCTGAACGTAAATCAGTCACTGTGTTCCAAAGGGAGCGGGCAGGGGCAGAGCAAGGCCCCGGCACACAGCGAGTGGCCATCTGGGGACCTGCTCCATGCTCTGCTCCTGGTGGGACTGGGCATGGGTGGCTCTGGCAAGCGAGGCCATCCACATACAAAGCAACAAGCAGCCCAGTCCATGCTGCTGCTGCCCCAGCACCACAAGCAGGGCTGGTGCCCAGGGCTGGCAGCACAGCTTGGGGTGGGAGGACCCCTGAGTGGCACTGCAGTGGCTGGGGTGCAGCAGGAAAGGGGTTAATGTGGGCTCCGGTGTGCTGGGGGCGGGTGCTGCAGCCACTAACAAAGAATAGTAATGAATGGAAAAAGTGAAGTGTTTTTTCCCTAAAGCAAACAGCTCGGTCAGATTAGAAGCTCGGAGTGCGCTTTACCCAACTATTAATACATTCCTCGCTCATCTCAAACTAAACAGCCGCACTGAGCTCCAAGTTCATAAAAACAGCATCAAATCCATGAGAGCACAGTACATTTATAGTGTCAGCCAGTAAAACTGCCTCCTGGAGGTGATGGTGCTCTGGCTGCCTGCCTGCTGGGAGGGACGGGCTGGGCTGAGCAGGAGGAAGGCCGGCGGATCCTGCCCTCCTGAGCAGGGGCTGATGGTGAGCACGGGGAGCCTGAAGTCGCTGTGCCTGGGGCAGACTGGGGCTGTCAGAGCCCAGGTTTGCACCCTGGATGCCAGGCTGTGCTCTAGGCGTGTGCTGTGGTCCTTGCCGTGGGCTGCAAGATGTGGGCAGGTTCCCAGTGCTGAGCAGAGAAATGATGAGGACCTGCATGGGCAAAGGGACATCTGTGTTCAGCTGCCCATGCTTGCAAGTGCAGAAGCAGACAGCTGCTTGCCAGATCCCTGCAGCTGTGTAAGCCAGCTGCAGCACGTGCCGCGGGCCAGCTGCACCCCACACCTGCCATGGAGCACAAGGAGCAAGGCATGGTGGGGGCAGCACCCCCATTGTGTGGTGCAAGCAAAAGGAAGGGGACGATATGCTGCTGGGGCTTTGGCTTGCCCTTGGGCATGCAGTTTGAGCCAGGTGCACTAAGCAGCTCTGCTCTTGGTGCCACCTGTGTGGAGGCAGAGGTCACTCTCTGAACTGAAGATGTGCAGAGAGAGTGTGAGAAGACTTTCTGCATTTGGTGATGGAACCATAGAGTCCTAAAAGCTGAGATGTGATGGTGCTGCTCTTAGCATCTTTCCTTTGGGCTCATCTGTGCCCACTCCTTTATCTTGTCAGCTTTCTGTTGGATTGGGGTTTTTTAAGGTGACGCAGCTGGTATGGATACTTGAGTGGGCTTTGCCTGGGGGCTGGAGCTATGCAGAGTGAGCCAGGGACAAAGTGTGCAGGAGCCCAGGGATCCCAGGAGCTCCTTTTTCCCATGGCTTTGTGGTACTTAAAGTGTGTACAGCCTGTGCTGTGTCCCACTGTGCTTTACTTGCCAGCACAGACCATGACCCTGTGACAGCAGCAGGATTTCATGCCAAGGTGATCCCCAATCCATGTCCGTTCTGCAGAACATCTCTGCTGGGTACTGCCCCAAAACAGAGGTGCAGAGTGCTGTTTTGAAGGCTGCTCTTAGTCCTATTTTTACCTTGTCACAGTCTGGGAAAACTGAAGCATTTTTCAAAGAGCAAAATGGTCAGAAAGAAAAGCTGTCACAGAAGTGACGGCATGCTTTATTCCAGCAGGGCTGGGCCTTCCACATCCATTTTGCATCCAGCTTCTAAGCAGGGTCCAGACTTTCAGGGTACATTTGGGCAGGTCCCCCTCTGGCAGAGCTCCACATCTGCCTCTTCTGGCTGCTGCACATCAACTGCTGGGGCGCCTGTTGCTAGCGGGCTGTTAGGGGACAAATGAGGCTTCTTTCATGACAATTTTGTATACATTTTCTGAGCAGTAACAGTGCTGCCACCTCGCCCTGCCAGGGACCAGATCCACACTTGCAATATTTCTTTGAAAAGCTCTTTATGCATCGTACCTGCCGCGAGCTGCAAAGACCCTGCAGAATGTGCCAGCACGTGGGGTTCACCCCAGCACCCACTGCTTATTAAATCATCCGCATGGCAGAGGAAGGAGCTGATCAGCGATGAACTGATAGAGCATGGCCCTGGGAGCCGGCTGACCTCAGTGTCACAGTCTGCCCCTTTTTTTGTCTTTCCCACACAGCGCAAGGAAGAGTGAGTCCAAAGCGATGCTATATATACGGCTTGTTGCACCATTCATCCGGGCAGCACGAAGCCCAGCTTTGTACTGATCTGTCTGGCATTAGAGGATCGAAAGGTTATGTTATTGGTACATTTCTGCACATCCACGCCATGAGTCATCATTTCCAGGAAGCCAAATACTTACTTAAAGAGCCGTGATGCAAACTGTGTTTCCCAAATATTTTATTCCTAATTACAACAACCCGCACTGGATGTTGAAGCCGGGCACACAGTTTATGAACAGCTGAGCTACAGCAGGAGGCTGAGGTAATGGTTCAGAGCTGCCTCTGAGTTCAGCCTGATTTATGGACAAAGTAATTTTGTTATGAAAAATAAGTATATAAAGTACTTGGATGCAACAGTAAAACCATAAACAGCGCACTTTGCCTTCTGCATACAAGAGCGAAACACAAGAATGTATCAGGGCAGAGAACAGGCTGAGATGTGCCTGCTAATATTTCATTTAGAGATATTATTTCTCTTTTTTTAATATTGCTGATTACAATTATTATTGACAAAGGTGAAACAGTTTCCAGCCACGTGCACTTTGAAACTTCCACGGCATCCTAGTCTTCAACACCAAGGCACCAGTTTCATCCCTTAAGAGTCCTAGGAGGAAAACCACAACCAAAACCCAAACCCAAAGACCACCCAGCCAGAGGTAAAGGGGGAAGAATTCCACCTAAGCATGAAATTGCAGGGAAATGGGAACCGTTTCAGGAAGGCACAACTTATCCACAACGGAAGAGCAGGATGCCCAGCTGGCTTCCTCAGCCCCGAGGCAGTGGGTGCCCCTGCGGCTGTGTGGGCAGGGGATGGGGCCAGGAGCTGCCCCAGCTGGGTGGACACCCGCAGTGAGCAGCGGGGGGAGTTGTGCATAGTGATGCCTGAATTGGAAATGCACCTCTGCGGATGGGGTGCTCAAGGGAGATAGAGCTCTTGTAGCTGAGACTTTCCAGTCCGTGTGCCAAGGGGGTTAGATCTAGGACCTCTTCCAAAAGCTTCGTCCATAATTCAGAGCTGGAAAGCCCTGAAGTTTGCTTTTCTCTAGGTTAGAGCTCACAGCGTGATGTTGCTCTCCCAGCAGCAGGACACCATCAGCCTGTGCCCTGTGTGCTGAGCAGCAGTCCAACTCTCCAGCTCAGTCTACAGGATTGGAGGCACCAGGGATCCCTGTCCCTGCTGTGATCACCTGAGCGTACATACACTGTTCAGGCAACAGGGTTTGAGTGTTGAGCTGTAGGCACTCGTCTTGTCTCCATGTGCATCTCTCAGCACAGCTCTGGCATGGGCAGGGCTGTCCCAGGCAGTTCAGGGATGAGCACAGTCAAGGGGTGCTTGCAAACAGGAGCATCCTAGCACTGTCTCTGGCCATGCCCCGGCCCTGTCCCCACCAGGTGTGTGCACAGGTGGGCAGCAGGACCTCTGGCCACGGCTGGGCTGAGCTGCGGTCAGTGTGAGGGGCAGGTAGCAGCAGGAAGCTGCACAGTTCTGTCCCTCGCCAGGTAAGGGTCCCCACGCTCTGCACTCCCATGGAGCCAGCTCTATGATTTGGCAGCCCGGCATCTCAGAGCAGAACAAGATGAATGAGGGGGTGGACACGCTTCTTTCGTCTCTCTGGGATCCCCCGTGGTATCTATTCTAAGGTCGGCCTTTTCCGGCTCTGGGAATGAGCTGCGCTGCTGCCTCTCGGGCTGCCGGCGCTCCCTGGGGACACCAGGCCTGCGGCTGTGCTCTCCTTGGGCTGTGTGGCCATCATCCCTGACGGGGGGAAGCCACCGGGGCTCGGCTCCAGCGGGACGTAGGGCAGTCCAAGCCGGGGCGTTTCTGAGATGGGGAATTTCCTCAGCCCTCCCACACGGTGCTTGGGGTCAGAGGAGCTCGGCAGGGACGCCCGGCTCCAGCTCTGCGATGATGGAGCTGCAGGATCTGTGACCTCGTTGGGCTCAGATCAAAGCGGGTGTCCTGCAAAGAGCCGACTCCTTCTAGGACTGTGAGAGGGAAGAAAAGTAAAAGAAACAATGGAGTCCACCTCAAAGTGTAATTTTAAGAATGGGAACGAGATAAAAATACAAAAGTTGTTAAAAAGGAATTCAAAAGAAACGCTAAATGGGTAAAATATTTACAGGAGGCATAAAAGCTGTTTAAAGACAAAGTATTAGAGGCTCAGAATAAATATATACAACCAATCTAGAATGTGCTCAAATATCCAGAAGGAAAAAAACAGACCTGTCACGCCTTGGTAGGGAAAGAGGCTGCAAGAAGAAAAGAGATATTCATCAAAATTGAAGTAATTTCCAAAGAAGGAAGATAGAATGAAGTGTAAAGTATGTCCGCTGGATGTGACATCCATAATAAGGACAGGCCAAAAATGTTTTTAGGAAAAACTTGCTAAAAGCCACTAATAAAACATTTCTCAGAGCATAAATATTAGGAAGCTAATCAGCAAGTGTGAAGGTCATGGCTCTGGTCTGCGTAGGAAAAGACTGAAGGCAGCTGATGCTGAGGGTTATTATACAGTATGAATCAGTGGGCATGTGTGTAAAGGTGGCGTGAGCAGTCCACGTGGCTGTGGGGAAGGGCTGTCACGCTTTGTCAGCCTACTGGTATCCTCCCAGAGGCAGGCAGCCCTCTTTTAAATGTCTATCGAGTTCAAAGATGGGAAAAAAAGATGGGAATAACTGGTTTCCTATGTGGAGGGAGGTCAGCACAGAGATCCACACTGAAATGACAAGGCTGAGTGGGGCTGAGCATGGAAGCAACAGGACTCGTTAGGAAAAGGAGGTGTTCCTGGCTGTGTGCCCATGGCACCCTCGGCTCCTCTCTCCCATCTGGCTGTCGCCGTGCTGGCACCAGCCTTGGCCCTGCAGAGCTGGGAGGGGACCTGAGAAAATCTGTGCTGTGCCGGAGAGGTGCCAAGGAGGGCAGAGGGAGTGGAAGGGGCTGTGCCCACCCTGGGTTGAGGCCAGGTGCTGTGGGCGCCTCGCGTGACCCCGGTGTGACATGCAAACAGTTAATGAACTGCTATTAGCCTGGACTCGAACTGGAAAATCTTCTGTCACATCCGAGCCCAAACTGGAACAGAATGAAAAATATGCAGTGGTTTGACTCCCTGCTAATTGAGCACTGGGCTCTGAGCTAGCAATTACCACCAGGGAAAGAAATCTGGGGTTCTTGGGCTAGGTCACGGAAAACATCAGCTCAGTGGGGGGCAAGAAAGGGAATCTGATGTTGGGAATGATTAAGGTTGGAAATGGGAACTAAACAGGAGATGTAGCTCTGCTGTGGTGAGTCCGCTGTAACTCCAGGCTGTCCAGTTTATCTATTTCTGTCTTCTCTTTCTCCCCCTATTTCTTGGTTCAGAAAACCAGAACAAGGCAGTCAGCATGAGCACAGGAATGCAGTGCTGCCCGTAGGAATCACGAAGGGGACAAGGGCTCTTTCTCTTGGGTGGAAGGAGAGTGATAGGGGAGGTGCACAGCAGTCTGGAGAAGGTGCTTAGGGGACAATCTGTCACTGCTTCTTTCTGCTCAGGAACGAGGAGGCCCTCCATGAAATTGTCAGGTAGCAGATTTAAAACAAACAAAAGGAAGTACTTTTTCACACAACTCATAATTCATCGTGAAACTCATTACCAGGGGATAGTGTAAGGCCAAAGGCATAACTGACTTCAAAAAGCAATTACATTCAGGAAGGAAAATCACTGGAACTGATAAACACTGAAGTCCAGATAACCTCTCAGTCAGCAGATTGAGGTTGGGAAGTGCACAGAGAATCTCACAGCAGAGATGCTCAGTGTCTGATGTACCTCTCCAACACATGTAATTGGTCACCAATGCAGAGAGCACACTGGTACTGGGGATATAGGGCTGTACAGCAGTTGCATGCTCTCTTTCAGGCTCTTTGTTCCTCTCCTATTGAAAGCTGTCCTTGCTTTCTTGACTCTCAGCCTGAGGGAAATTAATTTCTGTCTTCTCCTTCAGCTTCGGTCTTTAAACATCCCAAAGATAGCCATCCCCATCAGAGAGAAACGAGCCTCTCCAGTGCATGATTCATTTGACGAGGTGTAGACATGCCCATGCCCCAGCCCTGCGCAGAGGAGCTGGAAAACCTCATCTTGCCAAGGTTTTGCCTGACCTTTTGTTCTGGGCAAACAGGATCTGCTCAGGGCTTTAATTACCAGCCTGTTCTCCATTAGGTGTACAGGAGCCATCCTCTCTCCTTAGCAACAGATGGATGAGGCCAAAACACAGAACCAGTAATTCACTGGGCAGTTGGGTGCAGGTCTCAGTTACTCTGCGGTTGAGAAAGAAAGATTCATCCCCAGACAGATCGGTCTGACCTGTCAGGGCCTGAAGATGAGACGAATCTCACTCGGACATGCCCCCTAATTGTCATCAGAATGAGCACAGGGGGCACTGAGGTGATGCTGCCCCCCGGGGAGCTGTGCCATGCCAAGGTCTGCTCCTGCCAGGGCCACCAGTGCTTCCACTGCTCAGGCGTGGGGTTTGGATGTTACGGGGGAACTGGGGAGCCCTCACACACACACAGCTGTGCGCACCCCTCAGCAGGGCTTCCCGAGCAGCAAATACCAATGGGTGATGGGTGCTGGGGCAGAACCGGCCCAGGGGGCTGTCGTGAATGCCATCATCACACGCGGTTGTTGCAAACAGACCCAGTCAGCTGCAGAGCTCTACAGTAACCAACACAGACATCTTCCAAGTACATTCAGTTCGCTGCCCTGCTTCCCATCCGCCCCCACGTTGGCGAGTATGTAAATAGAGGATATTCTTAGCAGGGAGGATTCCCAAGAAAATGCCATGTCTCCTTGATGCAAGCAAGGATTTAGCACGCTGGCATGGGGAAGCACTGAGGTCTTCCTAGCGACAGGAGTCGGAGGCTCCGCAGTGCTGGGCTTGGGGAACAGCTCTGCTCAGCTCTGTGCCAGTGGAACCAAAGGTCTGCAGCTGTTATGGAGGTGGATGAGCACTCCAGTCCAAAGACCTGCTTGAGCTGGAGGGAGGTGTCTATCCTGCCCGGGTGTGCTGCCAGACTTCTTGCTCCTGCCTGCCTTCAGTGCTGGTTCTGGGCCCTCAGTACTCCCCGTTGTGGAGGCAGGAGATGCTCCTTGTGCCCACTCAGGGGAGCCGGGCTTGGCCTGGGGCTGCTGACCCCACTGCCGTGTCCCACCTCAGCCAAGGGCCCTGCCAGGCTGTTTGCAATATATGGTTTCACACAGCTCGGTGCGTGCTGCTTTTCAACATCTACGTCATGTTTAGTCACATTTAATAACAATAAAAGTCTCCTTCGCAGCCGCATTCTGGAAAATGGGGCCGATTCTACTAAAAACAATGAATGTGAATAGTTCATGGTCTTCTCGCATTACCCAGAGATTTATCACATCTCTTGCATAATTTAATCTCTACATCTGTGGGACACAAATGTTTTACATTTCTTACATTTATGGGCAGACATCGAAAACATCTGTGCAGACCCAACGCACAAAAACATCTGGAAGACATCTCTGCCTTTTTATGACATACGTCTCCTGATCTTTTGTCTGGAACAAGTGTGCTGCTATCAGTAGTAGCTTTATATGCCGGTTACTGGGCTTCCCGGTTGGGCTTTGACAGGCGCAGGGGAAAATGTGATCAGCTCTGAATTTCAGCCCATTTCTGCAGCGAATTTCAGCAAGTGGAGAAGCAATTCAGGGAGCTTCCCACCCACCCACGCTGTGAGAATTTGGACCAGGATGGGAGCAAGGCAGCCAGGGTTTGCTACTAAGCTTGTGGACAAGGCTGTTTCCTGAAAGTTCAGGCTGTGCTGAGCTGCTGCTGTTGTTTCTCTGGAAACTGGTGCAGCAAAGGAGCTGAGGCAGGAAATTTCCGTCTGCAGGCTCCTGAATGGTAGGTGGTTTGGAGGGGGCTTCAGTCATCCTCCATAAGGACTTAAGGGACCATATGCCACCTAATGCTGACTGTTCTTGCTGCTACAGGTCATATCTCATCCCATCAGAGTGAGATAGGTGCTTCCCTATAGGCAGGGGTATGGAATCACAGCATCTGGAGGTCTTTGCTTCATTTTGCTGCTCCTGTACGTTCCTGGTGCTGGGTCTGAGCCATGCTGGCTGCATCCCAGTGGAACCAGGGTTGGGGCACGGCCTTGGGCAGCAGCTCGGGGCTCAATAGCCATTGCCCAGACTGCACCCAGCTGCAGTCCTGCCACTAGTCCTGCCACCCTTCCCAGCCCTTTTTGTGATGGAGAGAGTGTTGACATTGGTCCTAGAGAATTCCAGCCCTGCCAGTTAACAATTGAGATTAAGAATAGGCTGTGTTTTTGTTTGTTTGTTTGTTTGTTTCTGTTTGAGCAGCACAGATGGAGATGTTGTGAGCTATGAATGTGCTGTGGCTTCTTGCCTTAGATGTTTGGCTGGGAACCTGCTGTGGTGGATCTAGAGAAGCTGATGAGATGCTCTGGGGTACTGAGAGGAGGGTACTGAGAGGTAACATGGGCGATGGGCTGCGTGGGGTGGAGCAGAAAATGTCCTTGGAAATGTAGCATGGAGACAATGTGAGCAGCTGAAGAGAGTGCAAAAACATGCTGTCAAATGGGAGGAAGAGCTGGGAAGCAGCCTGGGAGAGGAGCAAAACCAGTAGGGATGCAAGGAAAGAGGAGACGTGCTCAGAGTCGCAGGCTGGGGAATTATCGTGGCAAGCACAACCAGATGCTGGCAGTTATCACCTCACGTGTGTTTAATGTAAGAACTGGCTTAAGCAGAGCTGGGAGCATGGTGGAAACCAAATGATGAAACTCTCTGCAACTCTGTGCTCTGCTCTGGGTCACACATGTCAGATGTGCTCCTGGAGAATGCCTGTGTTTCTCCACCAGCACCAGCCCTGTGTGCTCCAGACAGAAGTGGGATGGTGGTGAGCATGGGCACTTGGGGTTGTGCAGGGACAGGCTTGTGGTGAACCAGCCTCCTCATGCCTGCTCACAGACCTGGCTGGGGAAAGCAAGCCCAGCTTTTTGCAGTCAGTCACCAAATACTCTTCCTGCAGCTCCTACCTGGTCCAGGAGGGAATCCCGTGCCATGGTGTCTGCCCCACAGTGGTGCAGAGAGTTTGGGGTATCTCCCACTTCTACCTCCTCAAGAAGACAGGGATACACGATGGGGCTGCTCAGGTGAAGGGGGTTCCAGGGCAGCATAGGCTGCTTGGAGGGGTTGCTTGTGGCTCACACAACTGGACTTGTGGGCACTAGTCCCTCTTCAACATGCATGGAGAGCTGAGGCATCCCCCAGCTCCAGGCACCAGGCCCCATGGCCAGACCATGGTTTGCCTCCTAGCATGTCCCTGCCCTCAGCAGATATGTTCCTTAGAGCTGGTGTCCAGGCAGGGATATGGTGATGCCCATCTGGTGTCTGGGGCTGATGATCCACCTGGATTCACTGGGGACTTGGAACAGGAGAAGTGCCAGTCACTCCCTCTGCCTTATGAGAGCCATTGGGGCCACAGTGACGATTTGTAAGCATGCCAGGAACCCCTTCTGGCCCCTGGATTTGCTGGGTTTGTTTGGAAATTCCTGTGCAAGTGTTACTGCTGGCACACAGCAGAGGACAGCAGCCAGCTCCTCCAGCCCACCCCACAGCCCTGAGGTGAGAGCACAGCAGCCTCAGCGGTGGCATCCCAAGGGCCTGCTCCAGGCTGCCTGCAGCCACGGATCCCCCCAGGGGATGGAGGCAGCCACAGGGGGCCTGCTGAGCCTGAGCAAGGCACCGAGTGGTGGTGACCAAAGGTGTTTGCAGAAGGGCTGGAGGGAGAGCAGGAGGAGAGCAAGGACCAGGCTGAGGGAAGAGCAGGGGCCAGCACCCAGCCGCATACTGGGCTCATACACATTTTCTCTCATGACATCTGCACATGTGCCAGTGGCTCAGGACTCTATCCTAGCCCTCCTTTGCATGCTCAGCACCTTTTTGTCATGGCAGAAGAGATGACAGTGCTGAGATGTGTCCCACCAACACTCCAAAGAGCAGTAAAACCATACATCAGAGAGCGTGCTCCCAAACCCCAGGACATCCTTTTGCACTTGGCTGCTCAGCCAGGTTTCCTCATGACTCCTGCATTGTTCCTGTACGTCTGAGCAAGCACAGCCCAAGTGCAGGCAGCCCTGGCTCAGGGCTGTCGCAGGATACGTGCAGCACAGCCAGCAGCACAGCCCGGAGGACCTTGTTTCTGGGTAGGAGCGAGGCAGGGACGTGCCCAGCAAATGCTGTGTGCTCACAGCATGACCCACACAAACCTGTGCGTAGGGAGCTGAGGATGGAGGGTGTGATTTGAGTGCCACCACGGACACAGAGGTGAATGCTCTCATCAAAGAGCTGAGAGCTGCAGAGCACCTCCAGGGCTGCAGGGGGGTGAGGAACCCGGGGGGCTGCCCAGCAGAAGTTCTCTTGTGACATTTAGAACAATTCTTTTTTTGCTCCAATTAAAAAGCCAGCATAGAGTTTTTCTCCCCTCTCTCCCCACCTCTGAGCACTTTCATGATGCTCATGTCAGAACAGAAGAAAAAAGGCGTTTCAGAAAATCTGAGATGTTTTGCTTGAGCTTTGGCTTCTTTTTCATTTGAAAATAAATAAAATACGTAAATAAAATGCAGCAACCTGGATCTTTAAACAATGTGTCACCGTGGGAGGAAAACCTGGACAGGTTTGGCACAGATGTATGTACCAATGTCCTTTCAAAACCTTCAAATTTATACCTTTCACATTTTTAACAGGCAAAATAAAAAGGCTGGGAGCTTCGTGGAGGTTTAAATTTTGACAAATCTGTGTTTTCCAGTGCCAAAATATTTTTCTCAAATTTCATGAATAAATTCTCAAACTTTCCCGATTGCCTGGGCAATTTCATTTTCCTGCATTCCCATAGAAAGTGGGATTACATGAGCAGATGTTATTTTTCCACAGGACATGATGTGTAAACTCTGAATTTTGAGGATCTGTCATTTGATCAAATGGAGCCGAATTTCCCAGAGATACCTGGTTGTGAGCCCTCGCTCTGAAGCCAAAGGGTTCCATCTTCTGCATAGTGGCTTTGAGGAGCTTTTTATCATGGAGAAAAACAACATTTTTCCCAAATTCTGTCGTGAGGAATAGCTGACCTGTTTAAGCTGAGCGCTTGCAAAACCTTCGCTTGGAAGCAGACGTCCTGGCAGTCAGAGCTGGGGCTTGGCAAAGGTTAAGCCACAAGAGGCTCACAGCAGAGAATCCATCAGCGTCACCTGTCTGTGTTAATCACAGAGCCTCTGTTTTCCATGGATTTTCGTAAGACTTACGAATTCCAGGATGGAAATAAGAAGTGGGCATGCTGGCTTTTTCCATCTTCCTTGAGTAGGAGGAGATATAGAGAGAAGTGTATTAAATGAAGAGGAAGTTTTTCCTAATATCTAACCTGAACATACCCTGGTAGAACTTGAGGCCATCGCTTCTTGTCCTCTCACCGTTATCTGGGAGCAGAAGCTGACCCCCACCTCACCACAGTCTCCTGTCAGAGAGTTTGAGAGAGCCGTGAGCTCTGCCCTGAGCCTCCTCTTCTCCAGGCTGCCCATCACACCTGTGCTCCAGCCCCACTGCCCTTCTCTGGACACTCTCCAGGCCTCCGTGTCTTTCTTGCAGTGAGGGGCTCAGAACTGAACACAGCACTCCAGGTGCAGCCTCACCAGTGCTGAGCACAGGGGACGATCACCTCCTGCTCTGCTGGCTGCTCTATTGCTGACACAGGGCAGGATAGGCACACTGCTATAGGCCATAGGCCACACTGCTGGCTCATGTTCAGTTGAGCATCAGCCAACACCCCCAGCTTCCACACAGCCTTCCAGCTGATCTGGCCCAAGTCTGTAGTGTTATCTAGGGTTGTTGTGCCGAAAGGGAAGGACCTGCTACTTGGTCTTGTTGAACTTCATCCCACTGGCCTCAGTGCAGTGATCCAGCCTCGTGGAACAGGCTGCTCAGGGAGGTGGTGGAGTCGAGGTCCCTGGAGTTCTTCTGGAAACATTAAGATGTTGTACTGAGGAACATGGTTTATTGGGAAGTGTTGGTTATAAGAGGACAGTTGGACTAGATGACCATAGACATCTTTCCCAACCTCAGTGACTATGAAATTCTAATTGTTGTAGTTGCAAGGCTTCTTTTAAGAGCTAGGCCAGGGTGGTGAATGCAGTGGTGGAGATCTAGAACAGCAGTGGTGCTGCTAATGAGGAGGCTGTTGATGGAGTTATCTTCTCACCATGGAACTGTTGACCCTTGCAGTCACCATGCTTTGTTGATTTTGAAGATCTGACCCAGATCATAGCAGGCAAGCTGACTTGTGCATGTCCTTCCCCATCTGGGCCAGTGCCCACAGGCTGGAGCAAAGCCCAGGGCTTTGGAAAGCAGTGATGGCTATCTGGCTTCTGAATCATGGCTTTGAGATGACAAAAATTTGCAGTCGAAATGCAGCCAGCTCCCAAAGAATGGCCTTCAAACTCCCAGGTTGGCTGGTCAAGGCCCATGCAGATTGCATGGTGGGAGAGGTGGTCCTCTGCCCTGCAAAGTCCCGTGAGGACCAGGAGATTGGAGACATTCCTGTCTTTGCTTCCTGGGGAGCTGGGGCCTCCAAGGCTTTGGGGGCTGGAGGGAGAGGCGTGCTCAGAAGTGGGACTTGGCAAGGAAGGTCTGCAGAAGGAGAGCTCCCTGGAGGCAGCCACCGCTCCCCCCAGACACAATACTGCACTGCTTCCAAGTACATTTTTCTGAGGCAGCACTGGCTAATCAGTGGGAATGTTAAACACCAAAGTGAGCAACAAGCCTGACCAGAATTTCTCTGCAGTACACACGCAGCTCCTGTGTCCTCACCAGGGACAAGAAAGGGGTGGTGGAAGAGGTCAGTGCTCTCAGGCTGCCTGAGTGGCTTTACCTATGTTGAAAGAGCCTTGGGTACTACAGGATTTCAACAACCTTGACCAGAGAAGATGGACAATATGTCATTTTATGTTGTGATTGGACACGGGGAAATGGTTTCAAATGAAAAGAGAGGAGATTTAGATTGGATATAAGGAAGAAGGTTTTTTCACGGTAAGGGTGATGAGGCACTGGCACACGTTGCCCAGAGATGTGGTGGATGCCACATCTTTGAAGACATTCGAGGTCAGGCTGGGCCAGGCTCTGAGCATCTGATGGAGCTGCGTGTGTCTCTGCTCACTGCAGGAGTGTTGCACAGGATGACCTTCAGGGTCCCTTCCAACTCAAACCATTTTGATTCTGTGAAAATCACTTCCGTGCATGGTGCTACCTCACTTTGCTGTTGGAAACTGCAATTCTCCTGCAAGGTTTGTGCACAGAAAAAGGCTGTTGAGCCCTCTTTGCTTAGCAGCCTTGCATGAATTTTAGGTAGGAGCACTCTTTATTCTGAATCCCCAATGCTTGAGCACTGCCAGTCACCCAGAAGAATGTTGGCTCTGCTGCTGAAGCTGTGGCCGCTCATCTCCTCCTCTCACCAGGGGATGAGCAGTGCCTGACCCCAAGCTGCGGGGACACAAGCCCTCCACGTGCACGAGAGATGAGTCAGGGCCCATGCACACAGCAGGGGCAGCAGGGGGAGATGCTTCCAGCACAGCAGGGGCACGTGGTGAGCAGCAGGGAACAGTGATGAGTGCCAGTGGCACCCCAGGCTGCGGGATGCTCGTCCCACAGGAACATCTCTCCTTGTGGAGCAGGGCCCAGTGGTGCCAGCAGCTGGAGCTGAGCCAGCCGGTGCTCGGAGCACAGTTGCAGAAGCTCAAGCCGAGGTCCAAAAACCTGTGTTCAGGGATGATGCTGACACCTCTGAGTCCCACGGGTGATGTGGTGGCAGTGCTGTAGCAAGGAGGCACATCCAGCCAAGGCCGGGCGCCTTTGGGGCTGCAGAGAGGTGGTGTGGGATTAGCTTTTCCTTTCACAGAAACAGAGCGTTTTTCTTTTTAATAAAATGTTCCTGTTTACATGGGAGTACGACAGGGGTTGTTTATTTACTTGAGTTTAATAACTGAGAAATGTTTACTTCTGGGGGATTCTCCTGGTGTTCTTCCATGGGAATCCTCCCAAAAGTTCAAGGGGAAAAGAACACCATTTTTTTTTGTTGTTTTTAATTAAAATTTCGGCTTTGGCAAAAAGAGTACTCTGCAGCAAGAAGCAAAGTATCTGCCCAGCCCCAGGACTCAGCCCTGCGTGCTGGCTGCACCGGTGCCCGCGGAGCATCTGCAGATGATCAGCAGCTCCCCCGGTTGGGACTCACTGGAGGAGCCAGGGCCGGCGTCGAGGTTGCTCCTGCTCCGAGCTCTTCCAGGAAACCTCCCCCGGATTCCTGGCACGGGCCCGGGCTCTGTGATCTGGCATTGACCCCCTGAAAGGCACATGGAGACTCATTATCATTTACTGACCCAACTCCTGTTTTCATTCCTCGTGACAGCAATCTGCGCAGTGTTTAATGCAAACAGAGGAAACACATTTACTGCCCTTTCTAAAAAATTCTGGTGCTACAAAGCTTGTTCAGAAAGCCGGAGCAACTGAATTCCTCTGCCTCTGCAGTCCCAGCTCCAAATACTTAATGCTCTTGGGTTGGGAAAACATCTTAAAAGCATCCGTCTTGGATATTTCTTCTCCGCATACTGGGCCCTCACCAGAAGGTTCTTGGGCTTGAAGTCAGGTCAGTGGGACTGTCTGCTCCCAGGGACAGCCAGTTCTCTGCAGAAAGACTTGGCTGTAGTGTACTTCTGTCCTTCAGAAACCAGACTTGATGGTATCTTGATCTCATGGGCTCAGCCTGATGCGTGGGACTCAGCCACACGGTGTAAGGTTAGCAGTCTGCAGCCAGCAGCTAGCAAATATGGGTTTTCCACCTTTCAAGGCTTTAATTAGTCATTACAGTACTGCTAATTGGAAAGAAGACCTCCAGTGAGCCAGCCGAGCTCCTCATGGTGTGTGACGAGCACAGGCTAGATGGCCATTGGGAGGGAGCATCGGAGCAGCACTGCAGAAGTGATCCCCTCTTGAGACCTCTACTCCACTTCAGGATCTATCTCTGGTCCCTCATTTTGCTCTCTTCTCCCACTGCTTTAGCTGCAGCCTGCTCACCAGATTGCAGCACGAAGAGTTATGATGTTTGCTAAATCTCTGTTGAGACATGGACTTATGCGAAAGACAGCCAGGTTGCTACTCTAAGACACTGCAGCCCTGGAGCATCCAGGCAGGGCTGGTGGTGCGCCCGGCAGTGAGGAGGGCTGCAGAGTGTCTGCACTGACTCATGGAGACAGGTCTGAATGGTGTTCTAGCAGTGCCTTCAGCAGGAAACAGATGAAACTTGGCGTCAAAGAGGCTTCGGGGCATTACAAAGAGCAAAACATTTCCAAACCAAAACTTCTCTGCTTGGAAGACACTGACGGAGGGGACTCAGCTCCAAACTTAATCTCATTTTACTCTGGTTTTGGTGCCTCCGGCTGATGTGGAGTTACCCCAGATTGATTCAGTTGAGATGGGGACATCACGGGACAGCTGGCCATCAGTCCCTATGCCATGTGGTGCCAAAGATCAGTGACTTGCATTCAGAGGTAGATCTGAGTACTATTGAATCACGGCAATGCTCTGCTGAGACAGGTTTTTTCAGGAGTGCTTCACTGTGCAGGTGCTGTGACCTGTTAAATCCTGTCAGAAAACCCATTTTGAGCAACTTCAAACACATCTGCTACCCTTCATGGCTTCTTAACCTCCATCATAGCTAAGCAGAAAACTTTACATTTGCCTCCTTGCAGAAATTGAGAAACACAGTGTAAGCCTTCAGCACATCAGGCCGCCTTACATCTGCTGGCACTGCTGAAAGTCTCATTTCACTGTCTCAAATACTGCAGCACCATAAATCCTTGGCAGAATGATGATGCCATGATATGGATGGGGTGACACAGCAATACTGTTTTGCTGCTCAACTGGAATTTTAGCTTAGAAGAGAACAAGTCTTAAAATCAGGTGGAAGGCAAATTGTCCTCTGGAGGCACACGTGGCTCATCAGCCTCACAAATGAGCTGTTCCCCTTGTGTCCATCCCTAGTGCTGCACAGGGCTGTGAGAGCTGTTCTCCAATCATCCATTGCCCTGTGTCTGCCTCGCTCATCAGCCTCCTCCCTTGGCCAGCCCTTGAACAAGGGCTGCTCCCCATCGCCTTCCTCTGCGGGGCTGACAGTGATGGGCAGTGCTGTTAGTCTGTGTTGCTTACAGAAAGTGTTAGCAGCACACAGCTCAAAATCCCTGCTCTTCACTTAAGAGAGCTGTGTATCTTACAGGACTGCAGACGAAACAAAGAGCTGTCACGCTGAAAGTGGCTTCGTGGTCTTACCCCTTCCTCAGTGTAAAGATTAAGGGAAGCGGTTCTGGTTCAGATGTTTGAGTGGGTGCCTGTATAATTGAATTTCATGCTCTCTCATTCCCTCTGAAGTGGTGTATGCAGGCAGTCACCTGAAAGGGAGAAAATCTTGCTCAAACCCTCTTTGAATTTTCCTGCGTTCAGAGAGATCTTTAATAATTGGTAAATCCTGTTTCAGACCTCTCTGAACACGGGAGATACTTCTGAGAACGGGCTTGTTTGTGTACAGCGTTCCAAGGTAAGGGGTCACTACAGTGACCAAATGACCTGCAATTTTTTGCTTCCTTCAGAAGTGGTGCATGTAGGTCTCCCCAGGTGGGATGTCACCTCGGGGCTCTGTGTCACAAGGCTTTTCTGGGGACATCACAAGCTCTGCAGCTGTGATGCCTTTTGGCAAAGCAGCATCCCACTGGCTGTGGTCCACTGTGGTCCACATCAGTGGCCACTTGTGATGTGCACTGAGGTGTGGGGATTTTGTACATTGGTACCACCAGTATATGGCACAGTGGGTGAACGGTAACCAGGAAGGATGCTCACACACTAATGAATCACTTTCCTAGCAAGCTGGCAGGACTATGGGCACACTTAGACATGGTGGCCAGTCGGATGAGAATCATCTTGTGTCCTCCGTACAAATGCTTGTCCATGGCCATAGAGCAGAAGAGCTGAGCTAAGCCTGCTGCATGAGAGAAGGTTTTGAAGGCTCCAATCAACAGCTTCAGCTGTCCATTTATTTGCTCTTGCTGTTGCCATAAGATAACTGGGAGTGGTGGTTAGAAACCCCTGACCTCCACTGCAAATGTATCTGTGGTGAGTGCAGAGCCAGGAGCTCTTGACCCACTCTTGTCCTGCGAGTGGAATCTTGTCCCCACAGATTCCTTCTGGGCTCAGGAAGCTAAGCTCTGTCTCTCTCCAGGCAGCATTCAAGGAAATGTCTCCTACTCTCCAAGTCTGCAGGGTACCCCACCGCACTCCTGTGAGCTCAGCTTGATGAAGCCACAAGTTCTTCCAAACCAGGAGCATGTAGCAAAGGCCAAGGTCCTCACCACGACCTGCAGGCACCCAAACCAGGTGGACTCCTGCTGACCCCAGCACATGCTCCTGAAGACAGACCGTCCCCAGGGCTTTCCCACAGACTGTGAATTTTCCAGTACTTACATTCTCGGAAAGTTTTCTTTCCAGTTTTTCTACAGAAGTAGGTTGTATGCATCCCCACTCATGCTGTAGGTTGTATGCATCCCCACTCATGCTCTAGATGAGACATAAAATAGTCTCCCTCATCTGCATCTTCCAGATACGTGCCAACTGATACCGTGCTCCCACTTCTCCATCACTTAAGCTTTAAATACTTCTTTAAGTCTGACCAAATTCTTACCCACTCCTCCATCTCTTTGCCTTTACAGCTGTTTTGGGTGGAGGATGGAGTCTGTCCTGTGTCACCTTCCTCCACGCTGACTTGATGATTTGAATGTGCCAGAGCCACGTGCTCACCTTAGGGAAACTCTTTTTCCTCCTGCTGAAAGGTGGATATGGGGCTTGGCACCCTGTGCTATGCTCAGAATGAGAAGGTGGTGATACCAGTGGTTACTGGTGAGCCATAGGGCCTCCTGGTTGAGTCTAGCTCTTTAGTGTCCATCTTTACATGTATATGTATATGCATGTACTCGTGCATTCAAGATTCCAGGACTCGAGTCCTTTCTGGGTCCCCTCTGTGCATCAAGTGATGCAGGCCTGGAGATCCCCATGTGCTGGTGCCCGCTGGCCAAGCGCAGAGCTGCAAGAACCCTGCTGCCCCTTCACTTTGGGGCAGCACAGCCTCTGTACTGGCTGTGACAAGAGAGAGGATATGTTTGTCTTTGGGACTTAAGTGAGCACTGCCCTCAGCAAGGATAAGGTCAGGATTCAGGCATCTGCGTAGCTGTGGGCACATCCCATCCACGTGCAAGGGAGATTTGGGAGCACAGAGAGCCGTGGCTTCATTTAAGGTGCTAAAGATGTGGTTTATCTCATTGGGTATTTGGGACCTGTGTCCATGAGTGAGATGCTGAAGTATAGGTAAACTCTTCAGTGCTTCTCTCTGCATGCATACTGGGAAACTGGGAGACAGAGGTGCGTGGTGTTGATGTTGGCCAGACACCAGGAGATTTTCTGTTCTGCAGAGGAGAGCCCTTGTCAGCAAACCACAGCCCTGCAGGCAGCAGCAGCAGCACAGCAATCTATCCTGGGGGCTGAGGTCTGCATGACTGAGTTGCCATGGCAGTATGAGTGAGATGGGACAAGATGGGATGGGGTGGGATGGGATCGGACGGGGTAGCTGCTTGCAGCAAGATGCACCCTTGGAAAAGAGAACTTCCAGATGATTTTCTGTCCTTTCTTGTTTCTCACTCCTTCTGCCCCATCATCATGGCAAAAGGATGGTCTGCCAGGGCATGGAGTCACTGAAAAGAGAGTGTGGAATTACAGGAGTGCCCATTTCCACTGCCTTCCTTGCCAGGAGGACAAGCTGGGGCTGCAGCCCCAAGGCATCCCTGAGCAACTCCCTGTCCTGTAGCAGCATCCCTCCTGCTCAGCTGAGTCCCAGAGCAGCCAGGTGGAGCTGGCATTTCCCCTGAAAAAGCAGAGCATCTCCATGCTGAAAGCAGGGTGATACATAGGCAAGATTTACGAGCGCATTGTCCTGTTGCCAGTAGACGTTTGACCGGCACCCCTACACATGACATTTGTTTGTTCAAATGTAACACAATTCATGGACTCTTTAGGAGAGTGTTGATGCTGTGACATTAAGCAGCCGATTACTCCTGTGCTTGGCAGGCGCTCAGTCCCGCTGCGATATGGCTCCTGCCCAGCACCTTCCCTAGCAAAGTGCATTGGCATAAATATGTGAATAATGCAGGTGACAGGCGCTGTGGCTCTAGCTGATTATCCGTTGCTTTTATGTAATTTATGCTCCAAAAGTATCTGTGCTCAATCTTGTCCATGAACTTGATTCCTTTCATGTGGTTTTCTGCGCTAACGAGATTAAATCAGTTCCAATAGGCACCATTTTAATGGAGATGATAAACTTTTATTGAACTCAAGCGCATTAAAATGAAATGTAAGCAATAGGTGACTTTAGCATTAGTCCAGAGTCTTTTCCAATCTGGATCAAGCCAGCATACCTACCCTGTTAAGCAACAGCCAGCACCCCAGCACATTTATGAGCTCCTAAAAGGGTCAAAAAATCTTCCCCCCACTCCACTGCCCCTCTGTGACGGAGCTGGGGGTGGATCTGAGCGTTAATGGGAGCAGCTCCATGACCTGGGGGTTCAGCCATGAAGCGAGGCGTAAACACGGCTAAGTACGGGGCTTCACATCTCCCGAAAACAGGAAAGCAGGGATGGGTAATTTGGTGTTTTACAGCAGCTTTGTCTGCTAATCTGCGATCTGTTTGGTCTGCCAGTAGGATTATTATGGTGGGTTTACTGAAGAAGTGCCAAAAATGATGTTAAATAAACTGTTTACACAATGTAACTACAGGCTGAAAAGCTAAACAGAGAGTCCCAAACTCAGCCCCGTTGCAGGTTTGAACAAAAATAAACCTCTCGACACTTTCGACTGGACACTGCTGCTCTGCACAGTCTGCTCTGTTTGTTGAATATTAAAACGTAAAATTAATGTGTTTCCCCCTCTTTCTGGGGCTCTTTCCAAAGGTCTCATGGCTGGAAATATGATCGGATCACTTTGAGCTCCTTGGCTGTCCTTGGAATTCGCTGTGATCGTTTTATCCATTATAAAATATTCAAGTTTCAGAATGGCTATAAGAAAGACCATCATTCTTTAGAAGTGGGTTGTGTAATGTTGTTTTTAAGAGGACAGGAAGAGCACGAGCATGTTCTTTGCTTTCCAAGGATTTATAAGGGAGATGTGGGTGACAGCAGCTCACGAGGGAAGGTTGGCTGTGCAACGTGGCACCTTCACCAAGGGGCTGAGTGGTGTGGGAGAGCCATCCGCTGACTTAAAGGACAACCTGCAGGAACACAAGAGTTTTTGTCCCTTTCCTTCACTCCTACCTGTATTTGACATGAGTGGACTCTTGGCTGTGGAAAAGACTTGAATGGAAGCTGGAAAAGTCAGTGTGTTAAATTTTGGCTGCCAATTACTCTTGGTTTCTGACTGCTTGTTAGACAGAGCGTCCCGTTGACAGCCCAGGCAGTTTCTGTAGCACATGGGATAAGCACGCAGCTCATGCAGGACCCATCACTTGCAGCTGTGTTTGTTCCAAGTCCTTGCTTTAACAACTCAGGCCCTAGGTTTGATTTTTTCAGCTGTGGTGTGATAAACAGTGCATAACTGGCATTGTCACCTGCTTCAGGGCCCCATGTGGGACCAGGACTTTGTGCTTGCATGAGGTTTGTTACAGGTTCCATAATGATCAAGGAAGCAGGCTGACAAAACTTGCATGGGATTTCCCAAGTCCTACACAAGAGCAGGGCTTGTAGGTTCCCTGCCAGCTGCACTGCTGTCAGACATTGATACGAACTGCGTACAAAAACAAAGTAAAACGATGGGAAGGTGCAGCATGGAGAATGACATTTGATTCTGCCTGTGCAGCTTTTGTTGGTCTCGGTGTGCATGCTTTGTGGAATAGGCTTTTCTTATATGAACATATTTTTTTATTATTATTAACTTTACCTTTTTTTTTTTTTTGTCAGGCTGCGGTTATATTAAACATACAGTTATGTAGAGGCTGCGAAATACAAAAGAGTGGAAAAACTTTATCAATAAAATACGATTTCAGTTTAAAAGCAAACCCAGCAGATCTGTCCTGATAGATATGCCTCAAAGGTCACTATCGTGTTCGTTCCCTTCTACCACCCAAACTCAACAGGGGCACAGCACTCGGCAGTCACTCACACCACAGACCAACCAGCAAAGCCTTCTGCTGACTTCTCAGCAGCTTGCTGACAGCAAAGGAATTTGGAGGCTCCCTGTGCCTGGCATCACTCTGCAGGGGCTCAGAGGTGGGCAGTGTGGGGCCAGGGCAGCTCCCAGCTGCCAGCTCCTCCAGGCTCTGCGTCACAGAGACTGGAGCAAACGGGATTTTCAGGTCCCTGGGTCATTGGGTGGGCTTGTCTGTCACAAGTAGCTGCAAGAGCTCTGAGGCTAGGTGTCCTCCCCATGTCACCTACCAGATCTCTAAAGGACAGGCTGCCTAGCAAATCTTGCTGACAATTGGAGCAAACCAGGTGTTTTCCCCTAGCTTGGCTTTTCTGAAGGACTGAACTTGTTCTTTGCTGAAACTATCCCAAATTTTTCAGCCAAAAGGGTTAAAGTTTGGCAGTGCTGCAAGCAACCAGAACAATGGGTCATATCATGGAAACTGTCAGGCAACCTTAAATATAGCTGTTATGATCTGCATAGTCTGCAATGCTCTGGAAACCAGGATGAGCAGTAAAGGGAAAAAATTCATAGAGGCCATAGAGTTGTTTAGGTTAGTCAAGAACAGAGAGGACTGCAGGGAGCTGAGGAAAGCCAAAGGGCGCTCGGGGAAGGAGGGCCATGGGCGCAAGGGGAGGAATCTGCCTGCCATGAGACAGACAGACAGGGGGCAGGGCAGGGGCAGGTGGGGAGGGGTGGATTGTGAGGTTGTGTGGCTTATCTGATGGCAGCTGGTGACCCCATCTTCCTCAGTTCTTCTCATCTGGCCTCTGCAATGTGCCTGAACCCAGAGGACTGATTTAGTGTTTCAGCAAACCTAACTAACGAGCCAGGAGTCAGGGCCAGGCTCAGCGTTGATCCTCTCCAAGGAGCTGAAACCCACCCCTTACCACCCACCAGGGCCCGCAGCAGGGAGGTGTCGGCTCCTTCCCCAGACAGCATCCCAAACAGCCTGACCAAAGCAGCCAGTAAACACAGGCTGGACTTGGAGCCCAAAGGCATCAAAGCGAGTAGGAAACTATTTTATCACAGGGAGATCAGTGCGAGCTGCAGTGCTGGACGCGATCGGGCGTGGGGCTGAGGAGCCCTCGTACGGGAAATGGCTCTTAATGTGCTGCTCCCACCGGCCTGGCGGGAGGACTGCGCTATGCAGGAGGTCAGACCCAGCATCCCTTTGGCCTCCAGCTCTGCAGGCAGATGCTTAGCTGGAATACAGTGTTACAGTCACACAGCCCAACAGATTTGTACCTCCAGCAGAACTCTTCCTCGCTGTCTTCCCCCCCTGCCACTGCCCACCTCTCCCTCCTTCCTCCATCAGCACTGTCATGAGGCCAGAGGCAAAGGGAGCATCCTAGTGCCCACCCGCATGATGTCTGCAGCACCCAGCTCAGACATGACAGGTGGACCGGACACTCGGTGACACCGCAGCCACCACACCAGCCCCAAGGAGGAGATTTCTCTGCCAGCTGATGGATTGCTATTTGCTGGCTGCAAATTCAGAGCCCCAAAGGAGACAAAATGAAGCTTGGAGTGGGTACAGGGACAGCCGTGCTGCCCTGGGAGGGGCTCTGGCTTCTTGCTGTGCCCTGTCTGCCCATCCCTCCCAACCTCACATCTCTCCCAGAAGCTGTGCAGGTCCCTGGGCTCTCCTCTACCTGCTCTCATTGCCAGTCCTAGTGCCCAGCACCCCACCTGCTCCCCTCGCCCTGGCTTGTGGCCCAGCACAGCATCCCCCTGTGCTGTGCCCAGCCAGGGTACATCGGTGCCAGGCAGACCCCTCCATGCGACGTGGCACAGCGCTGACCTGAGTGTTTCCACTGGCCTTCTCTTGACCATTTTTGGTCCCTTTCATTTGTTTTTGAATCTGTTCCTCCTCTTTGCCCAAGTTCTTTGTGCTAATTGGGAACTGGCTCCTCTCGGGGTGGGAGGTCTGTCAGGACTGCCTCGTGACAGATTTACTTTGTCTCCCTGTCTCTGCATTTTGGCAGTTTGGTTCTTTTGCAATGTTCTGGATTTGGATTTTACTCCTCAGCGCTGATATCCTCACAATAGGCAGCCTATGGATTGACTAAATTAAAACATAATGAGCTGGAATGCAACTGGCAGTTCTGCGAGATTCCCATCAGCACAGCTGAGCCCCAGGCCTGGTGGGCTGGTAGCCGCAGGCCCACTGCCGACAGAGGCCCTTGTGGGACATCATGGGTGCCCCAGGCGGCGGCACTGCGGACCCTCACTGCAGGCAGGGGCTGCAGGCACTGGGCTGAACATCACAGAGGTCTCCATCAGGGTGCTGACAGGCATGAGGTGTTGCTTGGTGTAGGGAGGCAGGAGATGTAGCTGCTGCTCATAAACAACGCACCCTGCATGCTCTGGATGCGTCATCCACAACCAGAGACTCTTCTCAGCCCCACTTATGTTCTGTAAGTGCCACCGGATCCTTCTGCTGCACAGTGGCACAATCTTCATGGCAACCTTGTGCCTTAGAGAGGGGTGCCTGGATCCTCTCTCCTGCTGCCTCCTTTCTCTCAGGTGTCCGTACCAGTGCACTCTTTCCTCTTTCTTTTTCACCTCCAGAGTTTCCCACTGTGTGTCCATCCAGCTGCCACAGGCCCATTTTCAAGCCAAGGGGGTTTTGCTACCCTGCCTCAACCTGGCACAACCTGGCAGGGCACCGTGTGTGACTTTCAGAGCACAGCCCAGTGTTGTGGTCTGTGTGCGGAGGTGATGCATGCTGTCCCCGTTGGTAGGGAGCAGCCAATGAAAGGAAGAAAAGGAAACCCCGGGTGGCACTGAATGTGGGAGGCTATGGCCAGCATGGGATGGTAGGAATGTTCATCCCAGTTTGTCAGGCTTCGGAAGGAGATCCAAACCCAGGGAAGGCCCTGGAGAGATGGTGAACATGAGAGCCGAAAGTGGCAGTGATGGGAACCCATGCAGCAAACAATTGGGAAAAAGTGAAAAAAAAGAGTGAGAAAGTGGTTTGTTCTCCCTCCTGAGGATTCTGCTGCTCACTGCAAGCTGTGTTTGCAGGCTGGGCCCTGCCAGTCTGCTGAGGCTCTGCAGCCTTCCTGCACGCTGCGCCTGCCAGCACCTGGCACTTGCAAGCAGGAAAGCACTCTGTAGCGCATGGCATAGGTATTGTTTACTTTGGGCTGAGCACGCCAATCAGCAGCACAACAGGAAAATGAACATGGCACAGACACGCGTCAGAGCTCACTTACATTTCCTGAGACAGCTCTGACCGTCAGGCTGTGAGCAGGGCTGGCCAGCATGTGCTTATAATTAGGACACACATCTTCCCCACCACCTCCCGGCAGCCAGTGGTAGGAGGGGAAGGCAAACACATTAGCAAGATCCGGGACAAGCGATAGGAGAGTGTGCCCAGACGCTGGGTGAGATGAAGCACTGTCTCTGGATGGGAAACGGGCAGGGTGTGGGGCAGCTCCATGAAAAGGTGCTGTGCGAGGGAAGGGCCGGAGGAGGCTGGCTGCAGAAGCAGGGGCACACTGAGCTGTGTATCAGTGTATTTTCCCTCTCATTCCTCACTGGTTTTTCCTCAGTGAGATTCTCTTGTTCTTGTGGGCAAGCTCTACACTCCCTATCCCTGAAGTCTGGGGACCCAGCTTGCTCATGGCATGACAGTTGCTGCACAGAAGTCAGTTCATTTCCAAACCCAGCCATGTTCCTCTTCTGAAGCAGTAGGATAGCACTGGGACCCTGGATGTAGTTCGCGAGATTGCTCTCTTGACAGAATGTCAATATATATGGGATATCTCTCAATAATAATAGCAGGGCACAGAACCATCAAACCTCATCAGTGCCCACTTAACGTGGTATTACAAACAGAACGAGGTAGTGAAGCCAGAAGGATGGCTGGAAAAGGGGCTTGTAGTCACTGCTGGTTAGGCCAAGAAAGAATGTCATCTGGCTTGTCTTACTGCATGGAGCAGGCCAGAGTGCTTCCCCAAATGAAGGCTGATGGAGCACGTATTTTCAGCAATTGTTTTGTATTGATTTTTGAGTTGGCAATGGTGGGGAACTCCTCCCACAGCCGTGGGTGATTCGTTCCAGTGCATCTTATTCTGCATCAGATCATCAAATTAACCAAATAATCAACTTAATTAAATTACAGTAAATAAAGTAACAGATCCGTGACAGCTTTTTTGGAAAGATGTTGCTCTTTTTTAGTTCCAAACTTCCCAAATCAGCCATTTTCTGACTAGCTCAGTGACGAGTTTGGACCGGACTGCCTCCTGAGGTCCCTCCAGCCAAAATTTCTTTGCTTGTATGGAACAGTGAACACTTTGCATGGACATCAATGCTTCCAGGGAACTGCTCTGCTCAGCTATGTTGATAATTCAAGCAATTTATCCAGTGCAACACTGACGACATAACAGTTTGTCTTTCTTTCGACCCAGTGTTGTGTACACCAACCCCATCCAATCTGGAAGAGTACAGCACGTCACACTTCATGTTCAAATGACAAATCTGGATGAAAAGATTGTGATTTACAACATGTATTCCATGTCGAAGTTGTTACCCGCCAGCGGTTTGTGGAAGAGTGAGAAAAACAGAGAGAGGGAGAAATCTCAGAGGACAGAGCTGTGCTAGGTGTCTCATGCTGGGTTACCCCCTGTCTGCTGGATAGACGAACACAGACCCCATGACACAGTGCTAAAATTTGAGGTGATGCTGTTTAATGCTAGTGGTTGGGAAAATGAATATGACCCCAAAGGTTCAAAGCTGTGATTTTGTTGGGTGCTGTGATTTTGCTCAGCTTCTGAAGCCAAGCTTGCTGTTGAGATTAGCAGGTGGTCTTGTGGAACCTGCTGCTTGGTGTGAGCACCATTTCCAACTGCCTGGATGTAACTTCTCTGGGGGTGGTGAATCACATTCCCTAAAGTGAAGGATGCCTTAGTGGATAATAAAGTCTCTTTTCTGCAACTAGAGACTGTATCTTTCCAGGAGCTTAATGCTCAGAAGGCCCTTGGAACCAAAACTGTTCCCACTGAGCAGGACTGCAGGTCTTTGGAGACCTTCCAGGTGATGGGACTCTCAGCCACCTTTAGGAAAGTTTTAAGAAAGGCTTTTTAGTATATCGTCCTGATTTATCACAGCTATGCTTGGGCAACCTTTTCAAAGCACAGTTACTGAAGCCCAGGTGAAGCCCTGGGAGCTCCCTATTAATACTGCTGTTAAAAGCTGAGCCTTTACACAAGGAACTGTACCCAGCATATAATTGCATTAGTATCCAGCTCCACTGCTGTTGTGGCAGCATTTTCAGCTGGAATAGCTGTCTGTGCTGCAGTCTTTAATGGTCTATAAGACGTAGCTTCCCTCAGAAGGGATGTGTGACCATCTGGCATAGCCAGGAGCTGTACCCTCCCCCAGACACACACATCTCATCAGGGTGGAAAATCGCCAGGGTGTGAAGAGGAGGAAGTCATTAGAAGCGCTTCAGTTCTGTGATTGCCTGTGATTGCGTGGCACCTCCTGCCCAGCTGTGGGTCAGGATGGGCAGGATGAACAGGACAGACAGGGGAGCATCCCTTCCACCAGCCTGGAGGAGAGCTTAGCTTACAGGAGCGCTGCTTGCAGCAACCAGGCGCAGCTCATGAGCCCCTGGGGAGCCGCTGAGTCCGGAGGAGCGGAGGTGGGGCCGTGACCCGGTGCTTACAGAGAAACTCAGCAGGAATTAGATCTGTTTCATAAAATAAACAGTGCAAGTCTCTAATTTCCAAACAAGCCCCAATGGCCCCTTTCCTTGAGCAGTTCTGCTGTGACTAATCATACTGGTAGGTGTTGGGTCAAAATCAACAATGGTTCTCCACTAAGGTCACTCACTTTCTCTGTTTACAGTGCTAATTTTATCACTGCTCAGAGTGGCTAATGGTATTATTTATACGTTTAGCAATGATAAATGTTGATGCTAAATAAAGGCTTCCTGGCGTAGGCAGGGCGAGGGCTGATATGGCACATCCAGAACCTTTATCATCAAAGGAATTAGTGCTGTGGGTAAGAGCTTTCCTGATTTTCTGCAAAGCTGAATGCTTATGAATGGGGAACGGTGTCAGCAATTAGCCTTGCCTGATAACAAAGCCTGTTGCTAATGGGCAGTGCATTTAAGAGGCTGGATTCCAAGCAGCTCCCAGGGAGGGCAAAAAGAAGTCCCCTGGTTTCCTTGTCATAGTGAAAAGCTGCATCTGAAAGCTCTCATACCTCCAGGTTCATAAAGGGAGCCTGCAGGGAGGTAGAGACAGAGAAGCATTACGACCAATTACATGGTCCTCTCTTCAGAAGCTACTGGGACCAGGGATGCACAGCCCCAACTACAGAAATGCTCCAAGCTTCTCATAAATAAGTATTTTTCTCTAGAAAAAATATGCATTTACTTTCCAGTGAATTACCACAGCCCACAGTATTTCAGAAGCTGGCAAAAACTCAGGTTGTTCGACCCAGGGATGCTGCTGGGGTGACTCACTGCACTTGTAGTTTTGGAGACGCCTGTCACTGTCCACCTGCCTGGGCCAGCCTTCCCAGTTTGGACTACATCCCCCATAATGCTCCGTGAGGTCTTCCCTAGGAGCTGGGCTGATGCATGGTGAAAGTCCTTGGCTGTAGTCCATCCTGACTCAAACACCATGAGGCCCTGACATGTCTTTTCTAATTAGCAAACTCACACTTTTCCAGTGAGAGATGATATTTTAAGAAAACCTTCGTGACATTTGTTTCCATCTTGAGACGGAAAACTTTTGGCCTTTTTTTCATCCCAGTAAAGGGACAGGGGAGCATGAAAGGGAGCTCAAGGCTGGGGATAGAGGAGGTATCTTGGCTAGGGGCAGCAGAGAAGGCAAAGCAACTAAGGCAGATTTTTGAGAGAACAGTGAACTGCTACCCCAGCACTGTGCTTGTGGCAGCAGAGCAGGTGAAAGAATGGAACAGGAAGGAATAGTTGGAAAAGAATTGAACTATGAGTCAATACAAGATCCAGAGGGGTGATGTGATGACAGTGGTGGACAACCAATGTGTTATAATGCCCATAGCATCCCAAATCCAAAACTTAAGCATCCTAAAGAGTCTTGGATCTGACCTTCATTGAAATTAAAGCTACCTTAGTGTGCCATGCAGAGATGATTGTGAGTTTACTGCTGCAGCTCATGTGTGGCGCCTTCACCTCTGGGTATGTCCTCACTTGGCAGAAGGGTACCTCCAGCTCCTGTTAGCCTTCTGGAACTTTAATATTGTTTGGAAGCCCTTAACACTACTTCACAGCAACTCTCCCACCCTCACAGATGTTAGAATTCTCAACGCTTTTGGGACATTGAACTCAGTTGGCACTTTCTAGAGGGAGCTGAGGTACTTGTGAGTAGGAAAATTGAGTTGTAAGCCTGAGTAAAGAAGTGTCTGTTGTGGATGGCGATGCTTATTGCTGCTTCTCCTGGAGTGACATCTGGTGTGCCAGAGAGTGGTTGGGCCACGCAGTGTTGGGCTCAATGACATGGGGTACAGTTCTAATGGCTCAGCAGAAGACAGAGGGATGTTTAAGTGCAGCTGCGAGAGAGATGTTGTAGATCTTCTGCATCTATAGATTTTAATACCATTTTGCTACTTTGGGTGTTGTTAAGGCAGCTTTGCTTTGGTAGTAAAGGAGCCTTCTGAGGTGGTTGCTTGTTGCTGTGCTTCAGCTCCTTTCCCCTTGGAAAGGGTGGCCATGTCCTTGCCCCCAAAATGATGCATCTCAGGAGTGGTGGGAGCCATGGTCTGGCATGATGCTGGCTAAGGCCTTGTCCTGGGGCTTCACCACGCTTTGGATGTGGAGATGAAGAACTTGAGGAATGCTCGGGCACAGAATGCGAGGTCCTGCTCTGCCCTCTGCTCCATGGACAGCTGTTGTCTGCAGACGGAGCAGTCTGGGTCTGCTTGCTGTCTCATCAAACACACCAGAGCAGGAGCTCTGCCAGGTGCATCTGCAATTGCAGGGCAGCCCAAGGGCCATTTTCTGTTGAACATTTCCTCTGGGTAATACGGCATGGCTGTATGTGGTTCCTGTCCTTAAGACTGGAGTCAAGAGCTATACATTCTGTTATGTGAGCTAACACATTAATGTAAACAGCAGTCTCCAAAACAGTGGCAAGAGAATTAACTGATGCTATATGCTGCTGCTTCATGTTTTCTTTGGAATTGAGGAATAGGTTTTGGAGAGATTTTCCTCCCCATTTTCTACTCATGCCCTTGGACACAGCTCTGTTATCCCCAGCTGACTTGCCTAAGCCTATAATCCCTGGTGCTCAAGAGAGTGAGAAGAAAATAGGATTCAGAGTCCAAATGCCTTATGTGTTGGGCTCTACAAGATTCCTACCATATGCTCTGGCCACCAAGCAATAGGACTGAGTTCATTTTTATTCTGTCATCTGTTGCTGTTGTGCATGAGAAGCCACGGTGAGGTCTGTATGTCTGTCACAGGTTTGGCATGTGGACCTGCTGAAGTGTTGGGAATGCAGCACTCTCCCACTGTGAGCTGCCCCTCATGCAATGTGGTATCTAATAAGCTCCTGTTCATCTCTCCACAGAGACGTGGATAGATAGAAAGATAGGCAGATAGGCAGTGTACCTATCTCAAGTAGAAATCTTTTCATTTGGAAGCATTTATTTTGCGTGCTTGAAACTGAAAACATTCCAGTGATCATTCTGCTATTTGACGACAAGATAACTGATGTCCCAAAGCATTTCTTCAGCACAAACACTGACATGTGAAGGGGCCTCCAAGATCATTTCCAATACTCTGTTTTTTACCAGCTGGAGATCAGAAATGTCCTGGTCTGCCAGGGGCACTGTGCTGTCTCTATGCAATGCCAGCTGCTGTCATTCTCTAGGAATGCCCAGCTGGGAAGATCCAGCTGCTTCCCTGCCCTCTGTGTTGCCACAGCACTTGAAAGGCATCAAGTTGCAGCAGCCAGTCTGGACCCCTATTATTTTTGACAAGCTGTGTTGGTTTGCATGCTTGGGTACAACCTGTAAGCAGCTGCTGGCATGGAAGAAATGTTTATTGTTAGTTGAGAAGTTATCTCTTCTCAAGAAGATAGTTGTAAGTTATCTCTTACATGTCTCTCTTGCCACTAAAGTCCATTGCTGCCTTATATTGCAGCATTAGATGAATTCACAGTCTTAATTCAATACGCTGTCGCATGCCTGGACTCTTTAGCCAGTACTTACGATAGCCTGTAAGTTCAGTCCTCTAAGGCCCTATTTTGTAATGGCGACAGCTACCACTGATGAGGTCCAATGCATCAGGGTTTTTGAATCCTGTGGATGCTTTCCAGAGTCATAGAACAATTCCAGGGAACAGGCAGGACATCGGGTCGTTGCTTTCCAGAGCTTGTTTGCAAGTCAGAGGCAACCACAAATGACAGACATTGTACCCAGGAACGTCTCTGTGCACTGTTTTGGTGGCAGGTGGGATCCAACTCACGCTCCAGGAGAAGAATCAATCGCTGTATCCCCATGTCAGGGTGCTGATTTTGATGGACAGAACGCCTCCACTGTAGATGGCACTGCCTCACTTCCACCACCAAACACTAAATCCTGTTCTTTATTTTTCTACTAAATCAAAGATTTTTCTTTAACATATGGAATCATGACATGGTTTGGGTTGGAAGAGATCTTCAAGATCATCTAGTTCCAACACACTGCAATAGATACATATATATATGCATATATGCATAGACCTACAAACTTTGTTCCATCACTTGATCATCTTTTCTCGGATGAGTCAAACTGATAGACATGCATTTATCTCTCACCAAAATATGCTCCTTAAAAACAAGCTCTTCCCTGTAGCTCTTTTTTGAATCTTTTTTTTTCTTCTCATTTTTAAATATCTTAAAAGAAACCCGTGAAGCTAAAAATGGGAAGACTCTTCAAGTAAAGCCTTAGAAATGTTATTAACAAATAGCTTTGACGCTTCTCTCAGAGCCATTTTCTGCAGGCGGAATTGCATTCCTACATGCAGCCAAAGCATCGCTTCAGCCATTTGCGCTGATATCTACAGTGACCCCTGGGCTGTTTTCAAGGTCACAGCTTTCCAGGAAACCTGTCTGCTGTCAATGGCATCTTCATCTTCCTTCTTGGAGGGGTACGATTTACTTGCATTAAGACTGAAAGGCATGGTCAGAAAAGCCTAGCTATCAAAACCTCAGTTACCAGAGTTCAGCTGCAGCATCTGCTAAACTCTGTTATTTATCCACTGCAGCACCTTTTCTGAATTTGAAAAGCCACAGGAGCAAATACTGTTTCTCTATTTCATCTCACTGATGAAGAGCTGTTGTGCACGCAGGGTGTGGAGTGAAGGAGCCCCACGCAAACTGCTGCAGCATCACCAGATGAGGACACCCTCATACACATACATTTCAGGACCTCACAGTTGGGCAGATTCAAATCCACTTAACAGAAGAGATATTTTTATGAGACTTCTAAGCACGTAGTACCACTGGTTTTCAGCTTTCATAGAAGATCAGATATTGGTTGTTACCTTTGTAGACCAAACTCAACAAACTTGGATAATGAATTCATGCTCAAAGAGCAGAAACAGCTTTTAATTCTCTCTGAGCAGCCTTGTATCAGCTTGCCATGGTTTTGTCTGGGTCTGATGTCAAGCTGAGAGGCTGACAGTTTATTCTATGCTCTGTAAATATTTGTACACTGTTGGCCTTTCCAGTCCTTTGGAACAATATTCCAACATTTGTTAAAAATAAACATTAACGGGGCGGAGCTCCCAGCCCAATTCTTTATAAACCCGTGTGCCGATTCTCAGGTCCTGCTGTCTGGAAGAGACAACTTTCCACGTCTCAGCTTTCCAACCTGCAGCCACTTTAACAGTAGCTCGTCAGTGGCTGCGTTGTCACACGAAGATGCTACCTTAGGCTGTAGGCAATCGAAAGCATCCAGCAGATTGGAAGGCTTCGGCAGCCTACTGTACAGTCCCAGGAGACCTCTGTGCTCTCGGGTTACTTTTAAGCCTCGGCTTCCATCAGGAGGCTGCCAAGAGATGAGAGCTGCAGACTGGGTCAACATCAAACAAGGGAGAGGATGGATGGGAACCACCAGCAGGTTGGCCAGAGCCTCGGCAGGGCTGAAGGAACGTCATGTAGCAGGAGTCAAGAATGTGTGAGGCCTGGGTTGTCAAATTTGTGGGCGGGAAGAAATCTTGGCCTTCAAACCTGTCAGCATTCAGGGTTGAGTTTTTCCCTACTTTCCCATTACTAGTTAGGATTTAATGCCAAAATTAGTAAGTTCAGTTATGGGCAAAAGCTGAACAAGCCTGAGTAGCTAAGGAAGCGTGCCCTCTGTATGACATCAGGTGTCTTCCTTGAGACCATGCTCTGAGTTTGCCAGCACAACCAGGAGGTGGGGGGAGTTTTCCTCCCTGTTGCTTGCATAAAGAAGCTGTGATCCCCTCAAAGAGCCAATCTTGCTGCAAATCTATCTGAGCAATCTAGAGAAGGAAAAGGCAAAGTGGAATGCCCTACAGTGCAATAGAAGTCCTTCCTTGCCATGGACAGCAGGCCATTGATAACAGCCAGGTCCAGGTGCACTGTGTTGCGTGCAGGCAGCCTGGCGCAGCCAATGGCTCGTGGGTTCAAAGTGCTGCCCACCAACCCCCATGGGTACCAACCCTGGGCACAAATAACAGGGAGTGTGAGGGGCAGGGACACCTTGCACATCCACTGCCCTGGGGAAGGAAAGCAGTACGGGCATGAAAGTGTCTTCTTGGTTCTTCCGTGGCTCTCACTGCAGACCAAGCCAGAGAAGATATCATCAGTGCCTCCTCTGGCTTCACCTGAGTGTTCAGCACCTCTGACCTTGTGGGCGCTGTGCTGTGTACGTGTGGATTATGCACTGCAGCTGCAGGAGAGCCGTCTGCAGCTTCTGCAGGAGAAGCAGAGAGGGGGCAGGCTCTGCCTGGCTGGAGAAGACTGACCGAGAGAGCGAGGGTAGGAAAGCAAGCATGCATCAAGCCCCAGGGAAACACTGCACAAATAGTGTAAAAGCCTGGTACTATTACTCATTATGATTCTACTATTATATAATGGCACGAGGTTAAAATAACATACTCAAGTAAAGAAAAAAATAGACCTAAAAGATACCAAAGCAAAACACTTTGGAAGGACAAGCGTCTTTGGCTCTAAATCCTCCAGAAGAGGCTGGATGGGGGAACCCTCCTCGGCTGCCTCTCCCCCGCAGTTTGCATGTGACCCTGCAGGAACCTTCGTGCATATGAAATCAGATGCAGGCACAACCCAAACAAATCTTCTGGGCCTGGGCAGGGAGGCAGGCAGCTGGGCTTGGGACACAGAAGAAACCATGTATGGACCCAGATTGTGAGGAAGGAGAAATTTCAGTGGGGTTGATCTCTTGGTGCCAGCTGGAGCTAACAGTGATTAGTCATCCAGCTTGCTGGCTTTTGTCAGGGGTCTGAGGCACACCATCAAGCAGATATCCCAAAGCAAGACTCACTGCAAAGTCTGCTCTTTTCTGAAAACCCACATCCATGTGGGACAGGACTGCTGCAAAAGTCACAGCCTGCTGGTGAGGATTTATGCAATGTCCCAATGATTGGAAGGTCCCCACCTTTGATACTGCAAGGTGGGAACCATGTATTTTAGGACAAAAATTTGTGCTGTCGTCCCCATCCTGGTACAGCTGGATCCAGTCCCTGGTTTGTGCATGCCACATGCACAGCCAGTATGTTTTCAGCAAGAGGCAGATGGGAATGAATGTACCATGCATGACTGCAGTTGGTGTGGATGGCTTGTTTGGGGATTGTGATCATGTCTGATCAGAGTAGAACAGACCATCAGGCTCAGCTGCTTCTGCTGTGGGGAAAGCTGTGCTGTGCCCACTGCTGCTGTGCTGGGGAGGTTTTCCCAGGGCCACATTCCAATCCCCTGGGTCATGGCAGCTTGCTTGGACGTTGTTTTGATAAAACTCCCAAGAGGATCTCTGACAAAGTGCAGCCTGAAAAGAGCAAGTGAAGACCTCAGTCCTTTGATGCCAGTGGGATTTTTGTCTCAGAGTGCAGTGAGGACAAAGACTTCTCCCAGCCTTTCCCCACTCCATCTTTGGCTGTGCCACCAGCAGGCACAGAGCAATGCTAGCTGCTGGGGATCCAGTACAGCAGGGAGCGTAATATCCATAGAGTAACTGCATGCAGCCTTCACCAAATACCCTTCTGAGATCAAGAAGGTCACAATGAATTGAGCTGCAGAACCGGAGAATGCTTGGGTGCAACTGTCAGAGCAGAATGATTGAGTAATGGAAAAGTTCCCATGGCTGTCAAAGAAGCAAGTCCAGAAGGACACATGGAGTTCAGCCCAGCTGAGCAGAGAATCACAGCCCCAGTTCGGAAGGTGGCTTCAATTTCTGTTGATGGTTATTCCTCCACAGATCTCCACGGGACTTTTTGTGATCAGAGCAATGTGATGGCTGTGAGGGTTCCTCCCTGATTTCCCCAGCAGCCAACCCCAGTGCAGTCCCATCGCCCTTCCCACTGTGAAGCACAGCTCATCTCAGAGAGGAGGTGGGCAGGAGCAGCCCTTCATTGACCACAGATCACTCCAGAATAAAATAACAGCCATAGGACCCAAGCACCACCTGCCTGTTCAGTCATGAGCTGGCCCATATGGCCAGCTCTCCGTACCAAGTGCAGCGTGGTATCATCTGCAGAGCTGAAATGGTCACCTTGTCCTTTTCCTCATTTTCCCCAAGTTAGTAAATAATGTTTTTCACCTAATTCTTGGGTGGAAAGTCTTCTCCTGATGTGCAGAGCGAGGTGTCACTTCCACAAAACCTCCTTTCTTTAGTAGGAAATATCTCCCTGTCTCAGACTCTCCTTAGCTGAGTGATCATTTATCTTTGTGTTTCCACTGGTTTCATGTTTCCTGTTTTCTTCTTCCAGATTGTGATCCCTAGCTGTAGATATTTTACAGCTCTGCTTTGCTTTCCACATATCTCTGCAGAGATAATCTCTGAGCAGACAGTTTCTTTTTCCTTCATAGTTATTGGGAAAAAAAAAAAGTAACTGCGCTATCAAAACAAGAGAGTGCATTTGAAAGCAAAAAAGTTCCTCTTGACCGTGTACCCTGCGGGTCGCAGTGTGTTGCCCAATAACTGGGACCTCTGTACTTCCCCAGCTTTTGCTTTCTGTCCCCTTCTCCTTTAAGTTCCCACAAGCGTGCTGGCAGTGCAGGCAGAGCTGATGCCGTCTTACCACAGAATGCCTTGTACTTGGGTTTGTTGATTCCTTTAATCTAAACTAAGTCATTCACCCAGAAGAGTCAGGGCTCTGGAAAAGTAACACTTTGGGCCCCATCCTAGGTGAACGCTCCCATGCCCTGCCAGTTCCCAGAAGTGTAATGACTTTCTCGCTTTCTGCATGTCCAGCACCACTGGAGTCAACTGTTATAAACCTGCCAGAAGGGATGAGGGCTCATGAAAGAAAAAAGAGTCTCTTTATTGTCTGTCTGCTTGCTTTCCTTTGGTGCTGCTTCCCATCACAGCACTTATCTCAATTCTTCCACATAAGATGTAGAGCAGCAGCAAAACCACGTGTGCACAAAAATATTCTTACAGAAACTGAACCTGACCTGGGGAGATCTTGCCCCATCTCAGTGCCCATTTCAACTCCGAGGTCCTTTCCAGTCCCACCACTGTGCCCATATAGCCCTCAAGGACCCTTCCCAGAGGCTTATCTGCTTTCCCTCTGCTTTCTCAGAAATAAATGCTGACGAGTTTTCCATACTGTCATTTCAGAAGGAGACGCGACAAGCAGAACTGCAGTCCATGCACTGAGGGAAAGCATTTGGTGACATTTGGTGACATTTTTCTAGAAGATGAACTCAGTTGCTGTGATGTTGAGGTCTTTCCGTGCTCTGTTATTCGCTATTTTTCCATCTATTGCGGCAGAAATCATTTCTGAGTAGGATGTTTATTTGGATTTTCAGTTTTAATTCAGAAAGTACCAGGGTGAGAGGAAGGTAACCGATATCAGACTGGCTTTACAAAGAAGAAAGCACTTTTTGCCTGAGATACTACTGCTCCAAACCTGACTCCTAATTTTTTACTTCTCTGCTGTCACATACAGAGCACCAGGATACTGGTGTTGAAAGCCAGCTCAGTTGACTCTAGAGGCAAAGGCAAAAGGTGCTGGACTCACATTTTCAGAGAGTTTAGGGACCTTCATGTGAGGTTACAAGACAGCTTGTGGCCTGTTGCTGAAAGCACACTAGGAGGTTTTGCAGACCAGAACACTGTTTCAACTGCCTTCTGTGGATACCAGGGCTGGAGTGGTCTTTGCTCCCACTGCCTCAAGAAGCATCACTCTTTTCAGAAGGCATGGAGACCCCAAATGCTGATGGATGTGCTGACAGCCAGGAAACTTCCTCTTGTTCAGCCTGAGCTGTTTTCCAGGTTGTTTACAGTCACACTCCTCTTCCCACTGAGCCTACTGAGAGTTAATGATACTTCTTGTTGGACTCAAAGCTTTGATGTATAAAGAGTTTTTAAGTAGTTTGAGAGAATAGAGCTGATAATTGGGAAGAGTTGGGAAGAGAGGCTGTGCCCATGTGTGTGGGGGATGTGTGTGTGTCTGTAGCATCAGTAACACGCTCATCCAAACTCCCATTGAGAATAGTTTTCACGTCTATCAGTCATGTCGTGCCTTGCATTTCTCCTTGCTGCAAACAGGCATATTTTACCAGTTGATTTAAAAGCTCCACCTTCAGAGAGCAGCCTTGCCAGCAAGATCTAAAAGCACTGCCATTGGCCACCCTCACACCCTGCAGAGCAGCCCCAGGGATGATGTCAGTGTGTTTTGAGGGGTGGAGGGTGGGGAATAAAAATTTTGTATTCAGCTTAACCATCACCTTCATGAGTCTGTAAAGCCTGATGCCTCCTGCCTCAGTCTTCTTTCCACAGCCTGCAGCAGCTTCATCCATTCTTCATTCTCATCACTGCTCCCAAGATTTTTATAAACCACACTCAACCACACACTTCCAGATGACCAAGTTTTATATAGCAGCAGAATGCCACCTTCTTTCTTGTTCTCCATATTGTTGGAAATGCCTCAGCCTGTAGCCTGTGTTGTGGAGGTCCCTTCAGCATGCCAGCCCACCATGTGCAGAACCTGGAGTGGGACATCTCTGAGCTCTGAAGGCTCTCTGTGGTGGCACTACTGCCAATATGCCACCTGCCCACATGCTGTCTGACTGTTCCCATGCAGTAGCTGTCGCAGGCAGTTGCTGGGACCAGCATAACCCAATACCTCCCAGACTTGTGCCAGACCATGTAACAACCTGTGTTAACCAGCTGTCCGGCAGCGTGGAGGAACTGGGGGGGGGCAGAGGCACAGGCAGCTGTCTGCACAGTAACACAGGTCCTGCATGACAGCTGCTCTGAATCCAGCAGAGTGGAGTGATGCCCCCAAGACCCTTCCTCCTGCTCTGCAGCATGCAGCCAATTGACCACTGCTCTGCAGCAGGGCCAGGAGCACCGTTGGAGCACAGCCCTGTGCTCAGGCACAGGTCTGGCAGAGGGCACAGTGCACCAGCACGGCGCATGCGTCTCTCCGGAGCAGAGCCCTGAATTCTTGGCAGGGCTGGCTTACACCTCCTACATGATTATAGCCTGCACTGCAGAACTGGAGCTGAAATTTCCACACATGGTACTTGTCGACTCGTTCTTCATCGGCTTTGGGGAGCCGTTTCTGCCGCTTGTCACGTAACTGTTTGTCTGGAGGAATGTGCTGGTGTTTCTTTCAGGGGATTACTGGGTCTTTCCTGTCCTGTTTTTCCTTGGAAAAGCCCTTTCTGTCTGCAGGGCCCAAGCAGTATCTCTGGGCAGTGTAAAGCTTTGCACCACACTGCGAACGCACGGCTCTTGCCTGCTGCCCGTACATCTGTGTCAGCAGAGACTGACACGTGCGGCTCTGGAGATGAGCAACCACCATGCTGTCACAGGCTGCTGACACACTGTGCGGGCTGCTCCAGGGACAGTTCGTCCCAATAGGCCACCTCTGTGCTACAGAGCAGCACGTGGTGGCCAGCAGCAGGTGTCCACGGAAGCCCAGCTGGTTGTTGTCTGTGCTCTGAGCTCCTCAGAGCGTGAGAGATGAGGCACAGCCACAGGACTGTGTTGGCAGGCAGCTTCCTGAAACCCGCCTGTGCCCTCCAGGAGATGTGAGGAGGAACCCTTCCTTCCTCCAGGAACCCACCAGCAAAATCAGTTTGACTCAGTGGTTGAATTAGACACCATCCATCATGGGATGAAATCACTGTATGTTGAGATCCCTGGTGGCTGGGAATCTGCACCTGGCAGAGGAAATTCAGAGTTTGGCCATCATGTGGTGGATTTGGAGAGTTGAGATGGCCTGGTGGTGATGCTACCAGCAGAGCAACCCTGCAGGGAAGGCTTTGCAGTATGGGGATGAGCAGCCAGTACTGGGACTGCTCCGTATTCCTCCGTGCAGTGTAGATTGAACCTCAGCTTGAGTCTTCTGCAAACACCAGTGGCTCTCAGGGTTGGTGGCATTTCAGACAGCCGCTGTTAATCTAGCAAGGCCACTTGTCCAGGCACTATTTGGAGACTCTAAACCAGGCATCCAGCTGGAGAGGCGAGTGTGCTGAGGTGCAGAGACCCCAGAGGCCTGCAGGGCTGAGGCGGCTGCCCAACCCAACTAGGCTGGGTGTCACCATGCAGCCTGGCTGGGGATGTCTCTTATGGTTCTGTTTCTGCACATCTGAATTTTGCAGCTGTTCTTCCAGCTTTGTATGCTTCAGGCTTTTGGATGAAACCAAAGCTGGCTCCTATTGCCTCTTCTACTGCACTTCGTTTTCAATCTGCTGACTCCTGAAAGGTCCTTCCAGCTGCTCTTTCACAGGATCCCAAGAAGAAAGGTCTTTCTTACAAAGCAGTGGTAAGACAGAGTCAAAAAAATCTCTCCTGCCTTCTGTTTGCCTGTGTGAGTACAGAGATGGAGTCAGCACTAGCTTGGATGGTATCAATTCTGAATCACAGCAGATATCAGTGGAGCAAAGGAATTCTATTTGCAACATCAAAGGTGGAGATGAAAACCTTAATTATTTTGCCACTCTAAGGAAACCTGAATCGTAGATTTTCTAGGGGTACTGCCACCCCTTGAGTCCACAATAGGCCATCCATTGTCTACTTAAGAGCCCTCAATCCCTCTCCCTGGTCCTCCAGTCAATACATGAAATGCTTCTGGAGTGATTTGAGGATGTTGCTCAGACCTGCTGCTTCCTCTGCTCTGCTTTCTTCAGACACAGACTCACCACAGCTGATGTGTCCTCATGCTGTGTGCATTAGAGCGGGCAGGAAAAGTGCAAGTGTACAAGTCTGTGTTTTGCAGACACATCCTAGAGCAAGTGAGATCATGCACAGGGAGCAGGCTCCACCTGGGACACTGCAGGGTGCTGCTGTAGCCCAGAAGGACTGAGAACCACAAATACATTCTGAAGCAGCATTTCCCTTCATTGACTCTTCCCAAAAAACAACCTCTCTCTGTAAAAGCAGCTCTCGAGGGACAGCTGCTATCTCTCCATCTATTCAGGCTGCTCACGACCAGCACACTCGTAAGTGGAATGATTTCTCACAGAGGCAATTCTCTTCTCTTCTCTTCTCCCTGAAAAGCCCTGCATGTGGACAGACTGCAGGATAACAGTTCTGGCAGGAGCAAAGACTTTCACTGAAGAGGTTAAAGAGTTACCTTGAGCTGGGATCTGTATTTTGTTAAATTATTTGAAAGAATAGCATTTCTGCTGTTTCCTTCTCCAACATGTAGAAGAAAAATGACCGTATTATGGTTGTGTCTAGTGTAGTCTCTGGCACAAAGCCAGCGGGATTTACAATGGCAGGGTGAAAAGTCTAGAGGGAAGGCAGTTCGTTTTGCTGTGGACAGTACTTACAGGGTCTGCAAGGACCAATCTCATAACAGCAGAGGGGCCCATTGAAGCTCCAGAAGGGAAACCTGCCAGCAGAAAGCTGCTGGAGAAGCCATTTGTTCTGTCCGTGAAACATGAGGTCAGCAGGACCCACCACCTCCTGCCAAAAATGATAAGAAAGGGAAGGCAACAGAGACAGGCTCTGTCTATTGAGGATGAAAGATCAATTTTATTGCAGCTCTTTAGCATACAGATTTTTCATGCTCCACTTTTCTGTCTGGAGAAATTATCCTCTGATTCAGAACTATTTTCAGAAAGAAGCACCTGATCTCACTGGCTGGAGGGGAGGAAGTAGCTGAATATTGATTTCTAATACTCTGTATTAAATTCACACACATTCCTGAGCCAGATGTTACTTTAGAGGCAAGTGTAGCTGCCAGGCTGGGCAGGTCTCTGTTCTGCTCTGGTTCCCATCACAGCAGGCACACCAGGCACTGAGCATCTTCTTGCTCTGCTTGAGCACTGTGACCTGCCTCTCTCTGTACATTCTTTGTCTTCACCAAAGGGAGAAGTTGAGGCAGTGACGAATCTTGTCCTGAGCAGGATCTCATTTTGGAGTGTGCATGAGGATCATGGTACTGTGTAGGCTTGTGTCTTGGTTGCAAGACATGGCTGGCTGCTGGAGGGACGCTGCAGACTGCGCGCTCTGTGGGGATAAGACCTACTGCTTCCACAGAGAGGAGATTCACAGAACTGTGGGTCGCACTTTCCCATTCCATGCAGAACTGAAGGCAGTGCTGCAGTTTCACTGCACCAAGCTGTGAACGTGTGTGGAGGAGGGAGAAATCTGAAACCTTAATGCAGCTATAAAGGTAACGCATGGAAGATGGGGTTGATGTCTCCGTGCAAGGACTTCATGTTGCTGCGTCGTTTCTTCTAAACCAAGGATTCCCACATGACAAAGGCTCTGTGTCCACACACATGGCAGGGCAGAAGCCCAGCAAAGGTCTGCAAGAAGCACTGGATTTGGGTGCTCAGGAACCCACCAGAACTCCTAAACCACCAGGGGGTTTGTGAACCTCCTCCGAGGCCTAGCCCTGCCTGTGAACCTCTCTGTCCTCCACCAAGACAAGTTAAAGTATCTTTTCACTGCAGCTCTGTGACAAGCACGTTTGTGCAGCATCTTACTATTGCCAGCAGTCCTCAGTGCTTCACTTCATGGTTGCACGTCATACTGAGTGGAACTGGAGACACACTGTTTTCAAAAATACTAAGGCCTAATCTGGAAGTGGAAGAGTTTTCCTTGTTCATTTGTTTTCTTTGGTCAGGTCTGACAGTGAGCAGAGCTGGAAGGAACTAGTGTGTCCAGGTGGGACTCAGACCATCCAGGGACAGGTGAATGCCTTCTCTGAGAAGGCCCTGGCTTTTGGATCAGGATTGTCTCTGAGTGCTTTTAGCCTTAGTTGAGCATCTGGTGACCATTGGCAAACACTGCAGACATAATTACCATTCTTAAACAAGAAAGCAGTAGGTCAGTCTTCACAGACACAGTTCAGCACAGTGAGGTGCCCTGTGCTGTGAATGGTACTACTGTACCAGGGGACATGGGTAGGAAACTGCCCTGGACTGACTGCATTATCTCTTGATCAGATTGATACAGATGCCTGTATCTCCAGTTGAACTAGCCAATCCATCCCTAAGGTCTATTAAACCTACGCCAAAATCTTTCCCTCTGTGGGGCTAAAATGTCCAGCAGGGCACATGGTTGGCTAGGATACACCTGACGTAAGTCCCATACACCACACTGCTCATCCAGGAGCATCACTGGCCTCACTTTACAGCCTGGGTCAGGTGTCACTCGGGAGGCAAACTGGGCTCCCTTCCTCAGGGTGGGAAGTAGCAGACCCAACCCCAACAGAACTGACAGACAGCAGACTGTTGGTTTCCTGTGGTAAGATCGATTTACTAGAGATGAGTCCCCATGAAGTGAATGACACTGGGGACACAATGTCTTCCTAAAGTGAGTAGGAAGCAGAGGATTGATTGTCCTCCTCGATGCTGCTCTTGTGAGGCCCCATCTGGAGTACTGTGTCCAGGCCTGGAGTCCCCAGTACAAGAAAGACAGGGAGCTGTTGGAGAGGGTCCAGAGGAGAGCCACAAAGATGAAGAGGGTGCTGGAGCACCTCCCCTACGAGGACAGGCTGAGGGAGCTGGGCTTGTTCAGCATGGAGAAGAGAAGGCTGCGGGGTGAGCTCATTGCAGCCTTCAGTACTTAAAGGGAGCCTACAGACAGGAGGGGAGTCAACTCTTTGAAAGGGTGGATAACAGCAGGACAAGGGGAATGGCTTTTAATTGAGGGAGGGAAGATTTTCGTTGGATGTCGGGGGGAGTTCTTTACTGTGAGAGTGTGTGGCAGGGTGGTTGGAGATTCGTGATGCACGAGGTCCCTGCCAACCCTGGCCATTCTGTGATTCTATGAGGATGCGCAGCCTGCTGCTTGCTGTCCCTATAGGTCTTTCCTTCACTGATACTCCCAATTCCTGAATGCAAGTGCAAGTGGAGGGAACGGGTCAAAGCCAGCTCTGGTGGGGCTTAGCAGAGGGAAGGCGAGCAGGCATCAGGGCTGAGCTCTGTTGGTGAATGTTTGCCTGAGCATGCAGCTGCCTAAATCCCAGAGATTACTCACAGCAACCTCAGCACAAGAGTTACTGCTCAAGGGAAAACTTCAATGTCAAGAGCATGAGTAATAACCAAGCTGGCACTTAACGGTTCAAACAGAAGATAAGAGCTAAGGCTGGATCCTTAGAGGGCTCGTTTTATCTCTCTTATGTATGTTACAACTGAAGAAATGAAGAATATAAAAGTTATTTATTAGCGTTTTGTTCTTGCAGTACTTTAATCATGTCAAGTGTACACTGACCCCATGGTACCACAGAACTGGAGAAGGGATTAATGGATTAAGGGAATCCTCTATCTTGCTAGGACCAGATTTGGGGGTGATCTTCATCCCCTGACCCCTTTTACAGCTCTTTCCCTTTGGCTTGTGAAGCTGTGTTGCTGCTCCTGCTCAGCTCTGTGCCTTTCCCCCTGGGTGAAGAAGCCATTTTCACCCTGCAGGTTGATTCTTTGGGCAGGATCATCTGGCTGCAGGCAGATGGTCTGGCTGCAGGTCATCTCTGATTGTCGGAGAGGTGAGCAACCCAGGCTGTGCATTCCTCTCTCCTGCAGCATCAACCGGAGCATCCTGCAGCTGTACCTGAGTGGCTGTGCTGCAAACACAAGTTGCAACAGTCTGGTATTAGTGGTGGAGGCACAGAAAGGTGAGAGGATGGTTAGGCAATGGAACAGTGAGATTCAGGAAAATGTAAGATATCACCTCAGGAAACAGGTGGAAAGGAAAAGGGGAGGAAGGGAGAGAGGAAATTACAAACTAAAATGTATTAAGTGAAAAATAAGTCTTTGATTCTGTGATATCAATCACAGCACTGCTATGTGTAATATCTTCTGCTGAAAACTGACCTCCCCTTCTTTGTGACTACTTTACCCTAGCTGAGAATCAGGTGGCTGAGAAGTGTCAGACCCTGTACACAGCTGCTGAGAATGACCAGGCTGAGCACCGGTGGGTTGCTGCAGAGAGCAGCTCCTGGTGCACCGGGCACTGCGGCATCCAGAGCGCAGCATGGAAAGCAGAATTGTATTCAAACAAGTTTATATTGGGGCAGAAATGCAAACCATTTAGTGGCAGTTTGAAACATTGCATGTCTCACTGAGCTAAACAGCAATGAAAGGTGCAGCGTTCTCAGTCTACACAGACCATCAGGGTGTTTACGTGGTGTAGGCAGAGGGATTGCTCCTGGGGTTCAGGCACAGAAAAGGTCAATAATTAATTATGGAACAGATGTGACAATTTTGCCTGCATCTTCCTATTATTTGACTGCGAGCAGGTGGTGACTGTCTTGAATTTGTCTATGATCTGCAATTAATCTCTGTCACTGAACAATTCTTGACCCTTGAAACGTTTGCATGCTGTATATGTACCAGAAATTCAAGCCTGTGCCCTTTGACGGTACTCCAGGTAGGTGCATACGCTCAGGTCCTGCCTCAGTCTGCTGCCATAGACAGTGAGGGAAACAAGGTATTTCTGGTCCCAGACAGGATGTATGCCATATCCTCTTGCAGGGTGGATTTTAAATATTAAAATCCCATCCACCAGCTGCAGTGTGGGCTATTAAAACATTCAAACTCAGAGATCACCTTCCTTAATTATTCTTGTTAGCAGCGTCCATTGTGGAAACCAAAGCAGAAACAGGAGCACAGCAAGAGTGGATCTGTGTGAGCATCTCAGAGGGTATCAGAAAGTGCTTAGGAGAATCTGATGTGTGAAGAGGAACCAGGGTACTGCGGCGCTCCTGTGCAAAACACGTGTGTTTGTCATTCTGTTTATCAGGCCCAGCTCCAACTGGAAGATGAAAGAGTCTTCCAGGAACAAAACACCACTGCAGGATGGTCAAAGGACTGGCAAATGCAATTACAGGTGAAGGCCTGTCTTGACTGATTTGGGCATACCAAATGTAGTCGCATACCACGTTAAAGAAATAGTGTTTTGGCAGCTTTAGTTCCTCCCATATCATCTTACACAAAATGTCCTGAATTTTTGCATCAGCAACGCCCTTTACAGAATGATTGGTACTTCTGAAGTAGACAGAATCTAAGTTCATGGCAATTGAAGCTTAGATTTAAAATATAAGGATAAAGTGTGGCTTGTTGTTAATGATTAGCAGCGTGAGTAACAATCTTTGCCAGCTCAGGTCACTTCTCATTTCAAAGGTCTGTCTTCATTTGCTAATAACCGATGAACACTCAGGGCCAGGATTCCTCATAACGTGCATCTGCACTGTGCTGAGTTTGTTTGAAACATGGCACTGAGATCCCCTAAGTTGCGTCAAAGAATGAGATTAGAGACAAAGAGATGATTTTGCCCATTTTCCTAGATTCATATGACTTTTATTTTGAGAAGCTCCAGCACATGCAAGCTATGGAACAGGACAAGACATTTGGCAGAGAGGGTGGTGGTGTGTATGTCAAGATGTGCTTGTACTATCCTAGAGAAAAGATGCCCAAATTTGGGCACATTATAAACATTTGAAAAGTTCCAGTTCAGACAGTCTCGATAGAGACTAGCTAGAAACCCAGGAATCTGAGGGAAAAAGGTACTTAGATCAAGCTTTGAGACCTCTATCATAGCCAATTTTCTTTTTATAGGCGTTGTATGAAAGTAGATGGGATATGCCTTCGTCCAATGTGCAACTTAAGCAGGGAACAAATTGGGGTGAAGGAACACATCCAAGGGCACATGGCAGAGCAGTGGTGGACTTGGACATCTTTTTCTGTCACTACTCCACTGTTGTCCATAAAAGGTTCCCTCTTCCATGCACAGATCAACATGGTGGACATCTCCTGAACTGCAGGCTGGCTGAGGTTGGAAGGGACCTCTGGAGGCTGTTTGAAGTAGTCCCCTTGCTCAGGTAGATTGCCTAGGCCCATGTCCAGGCAGCTGTTGAAGATCTTCAAGGAAGGAGACTCTACAGTCTCTCTGGGCGTCTTGTTCAATGGCTCAGTCATCCTTGCAGCACAGAAGTGCTTCCTGGTATTTAGACAAAACCTCCTGTGTTCCATTTTGTGTTCTTTACTTCTTATCCTGTCACTGTGAACCACTGAAAAGAGCCTGACTCCATCTTCTTTGCACCTTCCCTTCAGGTCTTATAGACATTTATGAGATTCAAACTGAGCCTTCTCTTCTCCATGCTGAGTAGTCCCAGCTCTAAGCCATTCTTAATATGAGAGAGACTCTTCATCATCTTCATAACATTCTGTTGGACTCTTACCAGTATGTCCACGTGTCTCTTGAACTGGGGGCCCAGAACTGGCAGCACTCCAGGTGTGGACTCAGTATTGCTGAGCACAGGGAAAAGATCATCTCTTTCAACTTGCTGGCAATACTTTGACTAGTGCATCCCAGGATACCAACATTTCTTTGTAGTAAGGGCAGAATGCTGGTTTGTGTTCAACTTGGTGTCTGGGATCTGCAGGTCCTTTTCTGCAGAGCTCCTTCCCAGCTGGGTTGCCCCGTCGTATATTAGAGCAGCAGGAGTTCTGGTGGGGTTCTAGATCTGTTGAGTCTACATTGCCCTGCTATGTCCTAAGAAAGAGAGTGACCTGGTGATTGTTCTGCAGGATATGAATCCACTTCTTCAAGAAAGATAAAGTGGTCAGTTGGAGATTTTGTACTGATTGGCCTGGGACAAGTTCATTGCCTGAAGCAGCAGGGAAGAACCATTCAGAGTTACAAGATCTGTTACGGTGTGCAATTCCCCTTGGAAAGGAATGGACAAACACATACATCTCAGAGCAGGCCACTCCTGGGCTCTCAGTCCCTGCCTGGGCAGAGAGGTCTTGTTCCATCCCAGCTGATTTCATGGTGATAATTTGGGCAACTCAAAGTGGCATTCGTTTTTGGGTACCAGAGGCCAGACTATTTAGGTTACGAAGAAATAGCCTCAAGTTGTGTCAGGAGAGGTTTAGATTAGATACTAGGAACAATTTCTTCATGGAAAGGGTGGTTTAGGCATTGGAATGGGCTGCCCAGGGAAGTGGTGGTGTCTGTCCCTCAAGATATTTTAAGAGAAGTGTGGATATGGTGCTTAGGCAGATGGTTTAATGGTGGACTTGGCACTAGATTGATGGCTGAACTTGATCTTAGGAGTCTTTTCCAACCTAAATGATTCTATGATTCTACCCCTAAAAAAGATCTGTCTCTTGCTGTTGATCAGGAAGAAGTCTCAGTGTGGCAGCACTCCTAATTTTAGACACTAATTAACATGCTCAGTTTAAGCAGGGTAAATCTGAGTCTGTGCAAGAAGGAAATGGAGTACTCAGAAGTGCAACACTGGCCATCTGGACTTTTGTCCTTGCTAGCAGACATTTAATCCTCTGTTAAGCACTTGAGGTAATTAGACAGTAGAGGTGCTGAAATAGTTTTTGTCCCATTCTTTTCCCCAGGGAAGACAAGGCAGTGCACCACTGCCCAGTTGTCTGGTCAGGGAGAAGTTTCCTGCTGAGCCCTGTAGATGTAGACAGTAGAAATCCATAGCTTTGGCTGCTCATACGTGTGCTTGGGTAATTGCAGACTTATTCCTAGCATCAGTGAGAGCCATTAGCAGACTGAAGGTCTGTTGGCTTTCCTCAACTACAGTAGGGTCTCCTCTGCACCCCAAAAGATGGAAGCGACCTCAAAAGCTAAAAATTCACATAAAAGTGAGAGCTTCCCATCAATGACTAGGAAGAGGCCAAAAGCCATAGATAAATACTGGAGCCTCAGTTTTTCCAGCCATCACCTAGACCTCACCTTGCACTTCTGTGTTCCAGAGCTACAGAGAAGGAGGCTGCTCTGGAAACTTGGAATCTTCTAATACACTGCTTCTGAAAGACTTCTGCCAAGTCCCAGAGCAGCCCAGGCAGCAGCTGGAGACCTCCAAGTCAGGGCTCTGACATCCGTGCCATGGCAGATTCACCATACTGTGCTCTCAGGTTTGTCTTCTGGGCTTGGAAGTGAAATGAAAAGGGCTACAATCTGTACATACTTTTGTCTGTTCACAGGAAGTAAGTTTCTAGTAGTGACTCTGTGGTGTCTCATCAGGATTACTTTTTCATTCTTTGAGAAACAAGGGACCAACCTGTCCATATTCCTTTAGCAGCTGCTAGGTGAAGAGGATTTAGTGATAAAAATCTCTTTGAAGTCAGAGGACTGTGGCTTCTGACTCACCACTGAAGTCATGAACCCTTCCAAGCTGATGCTCTTGAAAACATAAGTGGGCAGCAATTGGTGTGTGCGGCTCTGGGTCACCTCTCTGCAGACAAGAGAGGGAGTGCAGAAAGTCACCACCTCAGGTCCTGCATGGAGGTGTTATTCCTCAGAATGTGAGTGCCAAATCTGTGCTGAGCAGCAGATTGCCCTCAGAACATAGCTGGCCAGGCTGTGCTTTAGGAATGCACACGCCATGGGGTCTGGAAGTGCTCAATCTGGAGGACAGCTTCTGGCACAGCCAGATTCCTCCCAGCAGCCAGTGCAGCTGCCTCTGCAGCTAGGCAGAATCTCTGCGTCACACAGAAGGACTAATTGCAAGTATGGCAGCTTCTGCCATGGTAGCCAAGCTTTCAGGACTGTCAGAGAAAAAGAAGAGTGTTAGGTCTGGAGAGCAGGATCATGCCAAAATCTGCATCTGGAGACTGGAAGGGTCTGTTACACTGTGATTCTTGGTTGCAGCTTCATGCGAATGGGCAGCATGAGATGGGATGAACAGTGCATCTCCCAGGAGCAGTGCCCACACATTCACTCCAGGTGCACTTTCCAAAGGATGGTGCTCTGTGGCAGTGGGGCTGAGCTGTCTGCAAAGAGCAACCACCAAAAGCTTACCAGTTTGCTTGCCCTCATGGCAGGGAAACGTCAAGATGACAGCCAGCATATGGCCAGATGGATCTGGATATCCAAGTCAGGACAGACACAGCACAGAGACGAGAGGCTGAGATTTGACTGCAAGAAGTTTGCTGTCTCTCTGGATAAGGACAAGAAGAATCATAAATCTTCCAGGAGGTCTGGACATCCCTTGAGCTCTCTAATGTACCATGAAATCATAGAATGGGTTATGTTGAAAGACCATTCAGACCATTCACTTCCAAACCTCTGCCATGGAGAGGGGCACCTCCCACCAGACCAGATGCTCAAAAACCCATTCAGACTGGCCCTGAGTACTTCCAGAGATGAAGCAACCACAACCCTTGGCAGCCTATGCCAGGGCCAAACCGACCTCGTTGGGAAAAGTTTCTTTCTTTTATCATCTGTTCAAAACTGTTACCCTTGTCCTGTCACTACACTCCCTGATAAAGGGTCCATTCCCAGCTTTCTTGTAGGTCCCTATTAAGCACTGGAAGGCTGCTGTAAAACATAAAAACTGCATTAGCAGATGTTCGTGCTTTGTTTCATTTTATATTTTCATTAAAATATTCTACAGGAAATCTAGTTAGGATGGTGCAGGCAGTAGCATTATTGCAGTGCTTAGTGATTATGAGTGAGGACTTCACAGAAGGCATGAGGCAGCCGTATTAGGGGTTCAGAATTATTCTCTGCCTAGAGCAGTCACGTTTCATCTTTCCTTCTTTATCATTCTTTCCAGTGTCCCAATCTTCCCCACTGGTTCCACATTCCCATTTGTCTTTTCCTCAGTGCTGTCACACTCAGCATTGCAGCCCTTCTCTGGGATGCCTCTTCCCAGAGCAGAACAGCTCTGTTGTGATGGAAATGCTGTGGAAATGAAACCATTACAGAGTTTCTTGCCTACCCGACATTCATCTAATACTGGGCCCAGAGTCTGCAGTCCCATCCTCAGCATCCATCTCTGGTGGGCGACTTCAGATCCAAGCAGACAGCAGGTGCTCCTCATTTCTATTACCTGTGAGGGATGGGGCAGGGATCAGGCAATCACGGGCTTCTTAGAGGGAGAGCCCAGCTGTGCCGGTCCACACAGGTGTGATGGTGAGAGATGAGGGGAAAGCCTTGCCCTCCCAAAACCTGCACCACTCCTGGCACAGCATTTCCTGCTGGGTCACTGCAGGACGTCCTGCAGTATTCTGCAGTAGCCCTCCTCGTTCTTCATGCAGGTGAGAAATCTCTCTGCACTCACACGTTCACAGCTGTAGCAGCCACAGGAAGCATGTTCTTATAAGCAACGAAACTTGTGCCTAAGGATTTATGTCTGCTCTCCTGCAGCATGCAGGGGGCTGACAAACACAATCCTTCCTGCACGAAAGTTCTGTTGGTATCTCATCAATTCACAACCCCAGTACATGGTAAGGCTGCTGTCATCTCTACATCCTGACCCCATGTGTGATGGTGTTATACAACAGAAAGGGTACTAGACTAAACTATCCTACTCGTAAAGATAGTGCAATGCACAGCGTGAGCGTGCAGCCACCATGCCAGCACTCTGCAGGCAGGTTTGCTCTGCTAAGTGTTGTCTGACGGGATATGAGAGTTGGATTGTATTTATACTACCCGGATTGCTATATAATTACAGTTTGGAAGACTGGGAAAAGGAATAGTGGTAGGGGAGGGGAGGGAAAAAGCAAACCTGGAAGAGCTACAGGCTTGGATTCTGGGAGTTTTTACAACTTTCAGCCCTCTGCAATCTGGTGAGGGTGGGTGGAGGCATAGGAGCAGCAGCCAGATCCTGGGTGGACGTGTGCTGGTGGGAGGGAGTCTGTCCAGCACTATGGTCCACACTACCAACATCTACTGCATGCTATCAAGGCTTTCCCCATAGGAAAGTCACTGCATTTCTTCAGCAGGGTGCAAGGCTGCCCAGTTGCAGTTTCCTCCTGGGCTGATAGGAAAGTCTAAGAAGGTGAGTCTTCTGCTCAGGGCAAATGGAGAGATGACAACAGATGAAACTGTGGGGCTGAAGAGTTCAGTGCTTTCTTTGCTTCGGTTGTTGCTAGAGCGATTAACTTCAGTGAAGTGATTAATGCAATTAACTAGCTACAAAGAGGGAAGATGTGGATAAAACAAGAAAAGAATCAGTTTAAGAGTGCTTAAATAATTGAAATCCACTCATTTTCATCTCAGCTAGGTCTGATAAAATTTTGCTAAATTTCTATAGGTCTTTGGAACTGGAGCCATCTGACAACTGCTGACTCTCCCTGAGATCATGGGAAGGGGCAAGAACATGCCCATCCTCAGGAGGGAGGAAGCAGGAGCCAGATAGGAGGAACAACCCACATAACACTTATCATTGAAGGAAATCAGGAACAATAATCTAATGAGCCATTTGCAGAGAGCTGGACTAGGACGTGAGCGGTGTTGCAGCCAGCTGACATGTATTCGTCAAGAAAAAATATAATGTCTGAGCAATTCACTTCTTTTGTGCTCATATGTGTATTACAAGTAGAGAGAAGCAGGAACTGTCAAATAATATTGTAGATATTTTGCCATCACCAGTCATAATCATTTACTCGTAGAGGGGAGAGGGCTATGGTGTAATTGCTGAGGGCTGACTGCAAAGCAGGGTAGCAAGCATGATAATTATTATGGTTGTTATTATTTGGTGTCTGTCTGGAAGGCTGTAGTGACCTAGACAACCATGGCATGTCTCAGGCGGGTACTCCTGAAGAATTCAGTGGATTAGCAGAATGATGGAGCAGAGGGGAGGGTTATTTACTGCTTTGGTGACTGGTCATTGACTGGGAAGAGCAGGAAGTTCACAGCAGGGCAGGAATAGATTTTAGACTGATACAAAGCCACTGTGGAGCAGCACGAAAGCAGTGAGGTAACATTCCTTAGAACACAGCTGAGGATGGGTCAGCAATGATGCTTTAAGTACTGGGCTGGTGGTGAGCTAACCCAGGTGGATAGCAAGGTCAACCTGTTGTCCAGAGTCTGTCTGCCAAAAGGGACCTTTCTCTCAAGGTCACATCAGGATGGGGATTTCTTGATACTACTAATGTCATACAAAACCCTCAGGTTGGTTCCTTCGGCCAGCTGCTGCCTCCTGCAGGACTGGCCAAGAGAAGGAGATGTGGTGGACTATCCCTGTGTTGAGTTCTCACATCACTGCCTGTAGTCAGACCATGGCACACAGAGCTCTGTGGAGAGCCATAAATTTTCCGTCAGATCTCTCTTCCAATGGAAAATTCTTTTACTAACTTAGTAGATTTTATTTGGCAATCTGAAATGCTGTCTGTCTGGCAGCTTTACATCTACTTGAAGGAAGAAAGCCCAGCTGGCATGAGGCTTTCAAACCAAGAGCCCCGGTCACCGAACACCCCAGCCACTTGTGCATCCCATGTGGGAGTTCTGAGGGAAGGCCATGTGGAGAGCTGAAGGCAGAAGGCTCTGAAGCCAGCAGCCTCTTGAATTGAAAGCTGAAACAGCGAGAGCCTTTGCTGATGGCAGAGGTCAGGTGCACCTGACCTGGGACCAGTAGGTATCCCAAAGAGGTTTAAAAGGGAAGTAGGCCAGAGCTGAAATCCTGCATGGCATTTCCTTCACTGGAGGTGTTCAGGACTCAGCTATACAAGGACGTGGCTTGTTTTCATGTTTATATTAGTCCTTCTTTGAGAAGTTTGGCGTAGGCATGTCTAGAGGTCACCAATACACCAGTTATATACAAGAGTGAGGAGAAGTCTTCATGGCTGTAGCTCCCACCACGTGTAATCCTCTCAGGTGTGAGTGCCCACTGCTTTGAAGGCATTCCATCATCCCTCTTTCCCTTCTATTCCATTTCCAGCCGGTGTTTAAACCTCAGGGAGCCAAAGTGGAGATAGAAGTTTCAGTATTGATACTCATAGGCTCTGAAAGAGAGACAGGAGCTGGGAGCAGATACCTCTCCCTTCCAGCCTGCAGGATTCCCACATCCCATTGTTCTTTGCAGCAAAGAGCTTAGGAAAGCCCTGTCAGGGTCCTCGCTGCCTGCTCCCACTGCCAGCTCAGGAGGTGATAAAATGCTGCAGGCACTTGGTTTGACATTGTGAGTTTGGTCATTGTGGCTCTGTTGGCTGAAATTTCTGCTTTTCCTATCTGTATTTGTGAAAAATTGAATTGCATCTATCTTACCTATGAAATGCACTGCTGGGAGACAGACCTTCAGGAGGCAGAGCTCAGAGAGCATTTCCCACCCTGGCTACAGTTCCACAAGCATAACCTCTTCACTGAAAGCATTGTAAGTATTTTCTGGCTGTATGACATTCTCATGTCTTTTGTGAGTGCAGAGGTGCCCAGCCTCCTTGGGCATCTAGGCAGACGTATCACAGACAACAAGCTTGCAAAATACAGAACAAAAATCTGATCACTGCTGTTGAGGAGAACTAGGGTTGAGCGGTGATGGTGAATCCCTCCTTGGGTTTGTCTAGGAAGTTCCTCTTGCTGTTCCATCATCTATTCCTAGTAGGGTTGGTTACAATTGGCTTAAGGCTAATCTCCTCCAAAAATTATACATCCAGGACTGGTTAACAGAGGCTTGCCCTATCTATGAAGCCTCCACGGTTCCTGCAGGGTGTTGATCAATAACCTGGAATGAGACTGTGAAAAGCTCTTTTGCTTCACATGGCCTCGGACCCTTCTTCCATTGGGCACATACACGTGGGAGAACACCGCAGACAGGCAGATTCCACTTAATATTTCCCAGCAGCCAGGTGGATAGAGCAGTGGACCTGGTTGCCTGTCTCCTCACAGTGTGGCACAACCCACCTCTGTTTCAGCAAGATTTGGGGTGTCTGAATCTTTTTGATGCCTCCTATCAGCCAAAGACTGTGACAGGGGAGGCAGAGCCCTCTGCTTCTGGTCCATAGGATGCTGTAAATCTTGGGGAGCTGTTGCCATGAAGCCCTTCACAGCACCAAGCCTGCTGTCTATTGAGAAAAGCCAATACCCTTCTGTCTGTCAGATGGCACTTAACCGCTGCTGTTATTCTAGATGAGTGAACACTTGTGTTATATTTTCCAATAGCAAAAACTGGGGTCAGCAGGGTGTCTGCTGTTTTAGCCAAATCCAGATGGGGTTTTCCTATAAACAAGTGCACACAGAATATTTATACAGGCGATGGCACCTGACGCCTTAACACTTAGGCCATCCTATTGAGTAGCCACTCATACTATAAGTCACTTCAGTGCATTAAGTAAATATTTTAATATAGCCATGTCACTGTTTATTATATAATGGCGGGGGCCCAAATCTTGCCTAATGCTTGGTTAAAAAGTCAGTTTACACCATCCTTTACAGTGAATCAAAGAATGCATAAACGGGGCTCTTTTGTTACTCAGAGTTCTGTTTACTTTACTTTTCTGTAAACCTTTTGAAACACTTGCTTATAAGAGCTGATAGAACCCAGATTTTCCCCTGGGGCTGAGGTGTTCATGATGTCGGGAAGGTACGGCACCAAGTAATCAATGGAGTTTCCACTAGGCAGACTCAGCCTTGTCCCTCATTGTCTCTTCTCAGCTCGGGTCTGAAACCAGCCCAAGGTGGCATAGAAGCTGCCTGTGATGGAGAGGAGTTCCTGCCGCAGTGCAGGTAGCGCTGCCTTATAGAGACTGACCTGGCACTGGAAGCAGATGCTTCACTTACAAGGGAGCTGTAAGCGAAAGCTGCTTCTGCACGCTGTGATTTAGTGACCAGAACAAAGTATTCATTCCTTCTTTTCTTCATTGTTTGCTTTCTTCACTCAGCTCTCCACCCCCCTAATGCAGCACCAGCACCGCAGCCTCTCCCAGCGCGCTGCCTTTCCTCTGCTACACCCTACAGCACACTGGTGAGATCCTTGCGGTCAGCAGGGATGTGTGTATCTTGCCTAAGAACAGTGATCAAATTAGAGAAATCCACGATAAGGCAGGGCAGAGACTGGGGACTTCAAAGGTCTGCCTCAGGTTCTGGCTTAGAAGAATGTAGGATGTTGCAGAGGAGCACGCAGCGCTCTCAGTCCTGCGTGCAGCCTGCTGGTTGCCCCTCAGCTCTTGTATATATTCCGTGGCAATGGCTCAGTACAGCAACCACAGCCTCTGCAGGCAGGTGGGGTGAGGCTAGGACCAGGGAAAGTCCATCCTAACCATGGCATGTTGTGACCGTGGATTGTCCTTGGGAAAGGAAAGTATGGACAGCAAGAGGGCAGGGCTGTTTGGGAAGGGGCTGTGCCTCCTGGTCCCTAAACCAGCAGCTTCTGAAGCACAAGGCAGAGCTCCTGGGTGAGCTGGTGCACAGCTAGTGTGGAATGGAGGACTATGCTGCAGGCAAGGGGCTTCAGCTGGCTTGGGAGTTCAGCTGCGCAGGCTGCGGGATGAGCCAAGCATATGTGCCAGGCACAGATTGGCAGCACAAGAAGTATGTGAAGCTGTTTTGCAGAGCTTTCCCAAGCAGGCAGACAGAATGGGTTGTGGAATATCATGCGTCCATTCTGCACGGGGAGCTCACAAGAGCACCAATGACAGCCATGCCAGGGGAGGAAAGGCCTGCAGAACGCCTGTGTGGTGTTCTATGTGCCTGGGAACAAAGGAACTGAGAGATGGGAAAGGACAGGGCCCTGGCAGAGTCATTTAGGTAGCAAGAAAATCCTTCACAGGCTGGTTGTTTGCCTGTGCTGTGCTGCGCGCACCCACAGGGAGTCCTTACACTTCTTGCTGGCTGCGCGCTCCTTCCAGCATCTGCTTTCGGTTACTCTACCAAAACAACAAGCCTGCATGTAATTTTAAAGCATTGGTTCTGGAGCTGATACGAATCAGAAAATTACCCCTCAGTGGGTTTCTAAGGTAACCGACCTCTGTATCATCCCCGTGCATTAATGGTTGTAGCACTTAGCACCTCGGCTCCCTGGGAAGTAGAGGGGGTTTGGGCTGACCAGGCTCAGCACCTGAGGCCACAGGTGGATCCTGGAGTGTTTTTGGAAGGAGAAAGGCTTTGTTCCTATTCCCAGGGCTCAGCTGCCCACTGACCTTGCTGCCTGCACTCAGTTTCAGAACAGCATCAAGGGATTCATGGTGGCAGGAGCCTGGGGGAAAATCTGTAGCACATGGAAGCTTGTCCTTGGTGGGCAATCGATGAGCCTTGCCCCCGCACCTGTGGCACCCATAGCACAGCGCTCAATGGGCCGCTTTGGCTGTCTCTGACACAGCTCCTGCAGGGCCTGGGCCCTCTGCTCAGGCTCCAGAGGCTGTCCTGCCCCAAGCCCGAGGCTCAGGGCCTTCAACCAGGGCGCAGCTGTGCCAAACACAGCCATGCTGCTTCCAGGCCACGAGGCCCTGCACCACGTTTAGAGAGATGTGTCACAGGAGAGTCTGCACGTGAGAGACAGTTGTGTGTAGCTCTCCTGGGTACATGGAAAAGCTGGAAAATGGTGGCTTAAGGGAACTCTGGAGTCAGAACACCGTCTGGTCCATCACAGGAAGACCACACTTATTTTTCACCAAAGCCATGTGTTTGTAAGGCTAGTTTCTGGTTTCTGTGAGTCCAGCAAGGTCTGTAAGTATGGGACTGTAATATTCCTACATTCCCTGACGTACTTGTCTTTGAGGTGAGCCTCAGTCTCAAGGCACCTCTTCTGTAACAGAGAAGGCTGTGAGAGCAGGGACACTGGCAAGGCCAGAAGGTATCACCAGGGTAAAGAAATCGTAGAACAGAGCCACCAGAAACGTATGTATTGAATAACTGAAATCCTGCAGAGCTGCTGCCGCATGCACACTGGGAGCAGGTCTCAGGGGAGACGTGCAGGTGCGGCCCTGTATAGACAGCATAGGAACCCTGTAGTTTTTTGCAGATGTCTTTAGATTTTGTAATTAATCTAGTGGTAATGAACGGCTGTGAGCTAGCATCTTTAAAGAGAAAAACTGCAAGAAACAGTTCACTGCATTAGTGAGGACCAGGAAACAAGCACACACACAGTGCCAAGAGCTGTTCAAGGATGCTTCTCAGCACACAAAGCAGTCTGGGTATGAGCATCACTCCTCGTCCAGTTCTAGAGATACATCCTTCTGATTTAAAACCCATTTTTCTCACTGTGTGGCTTCTGTGGGCAGGAGGAGACCCAGGAGCAGCCCAGAGCATGTTCATGATGTGTGCATAGGACGCCAGCAGCATTTGTCACAGCGCCAGCGTGCCTCCTTCACTCTCTGTGTGCACCAGGACAGAGAGCACACTGAACTCACTTGTGCACGGAGGAGAGGTGTCAGACAGAGCTGGAGAGCCACAGCACCTTGTGGCAAAGCACCTCACATTAGAACTCCCTGCTCTTGTGGCAGAGCACCTTGCAGCCAGCTGGCAGCCCTTAGCCCACCCCCAGCTTTCTCGTCAGAAGTTGCAAAGTCCTCTTCCTGGCTCATTCCCTGGTGTCCCACTGTCCATGTGCTGCTGGGGAAATGGACCTACCAGCAGGACCGCAGCTTGTGTGAGATGGGCTCTCATCTGCTGCATCCTCCCCTGCTGTTTGTGGATTACAGCAGGATGAGTAGAGTGTAAATCCTTAATCTCCTGGGTCTCTGGCCCCCGTAATATATTGTTCTCCATTTCCCCCAGGGCAGCTTTGTTCCATTGGGTAATTGGAAAGTATTTATCTGTGTCATATTAAGAGCCATTTGGGATAATTGTGAAATTGGCAGCCCCAGCCCTCTTTTGTTTAGACGAGGGTATAATTTGGTTAATTTTAATGTTTTTTTTAACTTTGCCACAAGAAGGCGGAAATTTAGATTCCATTATTTAGCAAGTAGCTCTGAGGAATTTTGGCAGCAAGGGAGTTTGGCAGCCAGGGAATGTGGTGGGGCCAGAGATCTCCTCACAGCTTTGGAGCATTAGCTGTGCCTGGCGCATCGATCCCCATCCTGCCCCGCCAGGCCCCAAGAGCCCTGGCCACTTATCGACATCCCTGCCTGATCCGTGCGCGTTTCTCTTTCCTGCCTGTGTTCTGCTGTGCCATGAACTGGATCTGATGGGCAGTCATGGCAGCGCGTTTGTTTGTGGAAGACGTTGTCTGGGAGAATAAAAACGAATTTACTGTGGTCAGGAGATGGGTCAGTCTGTTCCCCAATGAAGCTAGAGGAGATTACTGAATGCCTGGGGATCCTTCTTCCTGTGAACTGTTTTCTAATAATGTGTTCCTCAGAGGCTTCTTGAACCAGGCCTAACACCTGCGTTTGATGTCCTGTGATGGAAGACATCAAATGCTGTGCTGTATCCTGCAGCAGAGAGTTTTCCTGTTTAACTATAAACTACATGAGCAAATCCTTCCCTTTCTTTTGCCTTTTTAAAAAACTGATGATTAAGAATGTCATTGATTCTTCATTCCATTGATTCTCCCTAGTTCCTGCAGCGTGAGAAAGAGTATTCAAAAAGGAATCTGGATTCAGCATGGAAGTACTGGTATTTATCCGTGTGCAGCTGTGGGATAATCATTTTTTCCTGGCATCAATTTTACTCATGATGAATGAGTCTGTACGTTCTGCACAGACTTGCTCTGTGTTTTCTGATTCTTTACCTCACAGCCAGAGAAATGAATTTTCAGGTGTTTCAGGGAGTTGTTGGTCATGGCCACTGAAATAAGAGGGATGAGTATAAGAGTGACAACTAGGCATGGAGCTCCAGTTAATGCCAAGCCTGGTCTCTTGCAACAACCTTACCTGAATTTACCTAAACATCGTCCTTTTTGGTTACTGGCCTGGTGCTTTGAGTCTGAGTGATTTTGAAAATAAATTTAGACTGGTGGATAGATTAAATTTTCTAGCTAATAAAAGAATAACATTCTTGAACAGCCTTCGAAACTGGAAAGTAGGGACAAAAAGCCTACATTGTTTCTAGATGGAGCTTGATAAGTTAATGGAAGGGATTTTGTGATATGACAGGAATGATGCTGGAGTGAAAAATTAAATCCAGAATATTTCAGTTGCTTGTATCCCCATAAGAATGCTAAAAAGAGGTAATTATCCGCTCTTGATTCTCTCTATTGCTCTATAGTTTATCATCCTCATACGACAGAGCTTTAGTTAGTTGTCTGAATGAATCACCAGTTTTCTTTCCCCTTAGTGTAGCTTTGGCTTCTGGAATGCAGAAAGGAGGTTGGTTGGTTTTTTTCCTATAGCGTCCTGTTTTGGCTAGAGATAGGATGCGGAATCCAGTACACTGCGTCTCCTGTGTCGCAGCACTCCTGGGTGCCTGGGTGAGGTGTGTTGCTCATGCATTTGCAGTGACATGTTCATACACTTGGAGCCACACAGCATTTTGTCCTTAGTTGGACTGCCAGCTTCTTATGCCCTTTTTTTTATTTACTTTAAGGGATACAGTGTGTGTTAGCTGGGATTCACTTAGGAATTTCACTTTTAGAAGTTCTGTGAGTGTGGAGAGAGCAGACAGATCCTAGAATCATAGAATCGTTTGAATTGGAAGGGACCCTTAAAATCATCTAGTTCAACTCCCCTGCAGTGTGCAGGGACACCCACAGCTCCATCAGATACTCAAAGCCTCGTCCAGCCCAATCTCTAATGTCTTCAGGGATGTGACATCCACTAACTCTCTGGGCAACCTGTTCCAGTGCCTCACCACCTTTATTGTGAAAAAATTCTTCCTGATATCCAATCTAAATCTCCCCTTCTTTAGTTTGAAACCATTCCCCCTTGCCCTATCACAAGCGACCCTGCTGTCCCCTTTCTTATAGCCCCTCTCTAGATATTGACAGGCCACTTTCAGGTCTCCCCAGACCTTCTTTAGATTGAACAGCCTCAGCTCTCTCAGCCTTTCCTCATTGGGGAGGTGCTCCATCCCTGGAACCATTTTTGCAGCTCTCCTCTGGATGCACTCCAACAGGTCCATGTCTCTCCTGTGCTGAGGACTGCCCATCTGGATGCGGTTCTCCAGGTGAGGTCTCACAGCACAGAGCAGAGGGGCAGGACCTCTGCTTTCACCTTATTGGACACGCTTCTTTTGATGCAGCCCAAGATATGGCTGGCTTTCTGGGCTGAGAGACCTTTGTTCACTGAGGTTATTGCTGAGGATCAGAGCCAAAGAATGGTGACAATTCCCTACTCCTGTGTCCCTCTTCAATATCTAACAGTCTGTCCTGAAGCTACTTGGACCTCCGTCAGAGCTTGGATGTGTGACCTTTCTTCAGCCCACGAAGGTTTTCTGGAATTGTTCACTCTCATGGACACTGCTACCATGGAGCAGTGAATGAGTGACCCTCTTTCACTCGAAATGGGCAGCTGTGTGTCCTGCAGCATGGTGCAAAATCATGGGATATTTCTTTTGCCTCAAGATGGTTCCCATTCGTAACAAAAAGTTACCAATCCAAACAGGGATTGAGAGGGCCTGTCTCCTTGGCAATCCTAGTTTGGTTATGATGACACGGACTGGGCCTTTTGGTCCATACGACCAAAGCAAGTCCTTGAGAATTAAGATCATCCCAGCTACATTAAATCTGGCAGCTACTTGTGACCCAGGGCATAAGGGGTGCTTAAAACCAATAGAGGGAACAACTGAAACAGTCTTTCACACAAGTCCTAACGCCTTTTCCAATTGTGTCAGCTCCAGCCATGTTCCTTTCTTGGTTTCCAGTCACAATGTATGTGATATGAAGTTGTAGAAACAAATTTTCAGAAAAATGAGCCCTGGAGATCTCTGCAGGGCTCAGCATTGATCCACAGCTGTGTCTGTGGAGTACAGAACTCTGGAGAGATGACACTCACAGAATGGTCCTACTAGAGCCACCAGCCACCAGGCACTGCCCAAGTTGTGCTCTGCAGTCAGAATCATTCTAGCCCAACACTGTGGGTCTCCAGGACATCCTGAGAGCTATTCTATCCCAGCCACAACCACAGAGGATGTCCACGTGCTGTTTCACTCATGACTGATGGAGAGTGCTGGCTCTAGAATGAGGTTGCAGAGTGCAGTGGAGGTCTAAAGGCTGAATAGCAAAAGTTGGATGTGACCTCTGTCACTGGCCATGTCCACTGCTCAGACCCACAACCATCGGGTTACAGAGGCAATGCACAGGGCCCATCTGGGCCCGACCCACCCAACAAGCACTGTGTGCTCAGGCTCAGGCCAGTGCCCGCTGCAGTGGGAACATATCACCTGGGTATGGGGCCTCTGCCAGCAGGCTGGGATCTTTCCCAAAGCCCTGCTAGGTCATTCTGTGGCCCTTCCCACTCACTGAATGCTCCCTGTGCCAACTGCAGCTGGCAGGGCCTCCACACCGGACCAAGGGGCATCCCAGACACATGAGCTGCCTCTGCTTCCAGTTGCATCTCTGCCTTCATCACTTTATTAATAGTGATTGTCGTTGTGGGTCTGGTTTCTTCCCCTCCTTCTGGCATCTAATAGAGAGGCATGGGCCCACTTTGCACTCATTTTCCATTTCAAATCTTGCCATGTTTTCAGTCGTTTCGAAAGATTTTATTACGTTTCTAAAATGCAACAAAATAGGAGACGAAGATCAGACAAAAACTGCAAACGCCACAAAATTAGGAGACGACTAAATGGTGCAGCAGTAGCCGAAGACATTCAAATGACAGAAGCTGCTCTACGTTGGACTATGTGGACTGAGGGACCTCAGCTGGTGTTTCAGTTTGTTGCTTCAGGGTCCTTCATAGACAAAGCAGCCTGACAAGAACCACCACCAGCTTTCTGAGAGAGTTTTGGAGGACTGCAAGTATCTGAGTCCAGGATTTCAGTGTTTTCTTTTCTGAATTCAAGGCTTAGCTATGTGAAAACATAGCCTAGATTTTGAGCATTTGTACCCACAAAACTCAAAATAGGATGGGTAAGCCTGCTGTAAGGGCTGACCTCAGTAACTTTCCATACTTCATTGAAATATGAAACATACTCATTTTGTGACCATCAGAGCTGCGAGTTGGCAATAGGAGCTTTAGCAGTGCCAGGATTGACAGTAACAGTGATGCTGGCAGTGTTAAATACCAGGGGGCACTTCCAGAGACCGCCTTCAACAAGACCTAGTGTTGGGTCCTGCACTATGGCCACAACAACCCCAGGCAATGCTACAGATCTAGGGCAGGGTGGCTGGAAGGAAGGAAGTGGAGGAAACGTGGAGGAAAAGGACCTGGAGCTGTTGGTTGATGCTTGGCTGAACATGAGGTGGCCAAGAAGGCCAATGGCATCCTGTCTTTTGTGAGCAATAGTGCAGCCAGCAGAGCAGGAGCTTATCTTCTCCCTGTTCCAGCACAAGTGCTCATGTGCTGTGTTCAATGCTGGGCCCCTCACTAGAAGAAAGACCTTAAGGTCCTGGAGCATGTTCAGAGAAGGGCAGTGGGGCTGTGAGGGGTCTGGAGCACAAATCTTATGGGGAATGGCTGAGGGAACTGGGATGGGTCAGCCTGGAGAAGTGGAGGCTCACAGGAGACCTCATGGTTCTCTACAACCCCCTGAAAAGAGGCTGTGTCAAGGTGGGGCTCAGCTTCTGCTCCCAGATAATAGTGATAGGACAAGAAGTGGTGGCCTTAAGATGAATGAAGGGAGGTTCAGGTTGGAATTAGCAAAAATTTGTTCTCAGAAGGAGTGGTGAGGCATTAGAACAGGTTGCCCAGGGAGGTGGTTGAGTCACCATTCCTGGAGGCAGTCAAGGTTGATGGTCTAACTAGATGATCTTAGTGGTCTTTCCAACCTTCATGCTTCTATGATTCTATGAAAACAAAATCGTCTCAGATAGTAGTTTAGAAATAAGAGCTTGTGTCACAAATCTCATCCTCTCTGTCTCCTCAGCCAATCAAGGTGTGCAGGTCCCTGTGCCCAGTGTTTTGGTGTCAACTAGTGTGATCCCAACATCATCATCCACAGCATACAGGACTTGTGACTCAGACCTGGACAATTAATGAGATTGACCTAAAAGCACTTTTACAAACAGAACAAGCAGCAAAAACAGATTTGAGGTTGATACCTGCTTTTTAGCATACTTGGAATATAATTGCTTATTTTAAGATTTTTAAGTTTATTTCAAGATTGCTTTGAAAACTATAAGCACGGTCCAGATTAATAAGGAGGAGTTTTCTCTAACTCAGAACGATGTGCATGTGTTGTGCAGAAATACAGTAGTATTTCCAGCAGACTGTTTTGATGTGAAGTAGCTCCGGGTACATCAACAGTGCTAAGAACTGGTGGTAACTGCCAGGTAACTGCAGTCTGTAAGTACTTCTAACCTCCAGACAGGGGCAGAAGTACAGCAGACATGCAATGAGGGCTGGTAACTCCTGTGCCTTGCCCAGAGCTCCCCGTGGTCAAGGCAAAGGCTGTGGCTGACTGTGATCACTTTTATTGTGTCTCAGCTCTCAACACGACTTCTCCATTCATCACACTGCACTTCTGGGAACTACTGGAGCTGTGTTGTAGCTTTGGCCAAAGAACCAGCCCTGGAACCCATACCTTGTCAATGGTATTGCCATGGCCAGACCTGAGTAAGATCTGTAAAAGAGCAGGAGCTGAGGAGCTGAGACATGTGGAGTGTTCAGCGGTGTCAATATGGACACATGTTCTATGTCCTTGACATCCAGAAATGAAATTTTACAGCTCCTCAAAACTCCTCCAAACACCCAGCTCTCCTGTGCAGTGTCATCAACAAGTGCTCAGGTTTTCACTCCCAACCACATCAGGAGGGCAATGTGCCAGATCTGGTGTAGTGAGTGATGCAGGGAGAATTTGTGCACTGGGTGTGAATGCCCAGGGCTGTGACAGATGCCATTTGGAGCAAAGGAAGACTTTTTTCCAAACTGCTGTGAATCTGGAGGCTCAGAGACCTTGGGATGTCCTGCTGATAGTCAGAGCCCCAGTGGGGTTGCCTTCAGAGAGATACCTGTTGCCAAAATGTCACACTGTGGCTACATCATTGGCAGCCTCACTTCCTTCTAACAGTCACCACGTCACGCTATGTCAAACCACTGTCATTCAGTCTCGTTTTTAAGGTTCTCATTTTCTCTTTGCTACACATGGTGTACCCTCATTGAACAAATAGGTCACCGTGGATGCTACTGCAATTTAGTAAACTGCTTTATACTGGGAGTCTCCACCCTAGGATGGGCTTTTGGGTTCCAGAAATGTCCTATGAAAATGGATGCACAATCGGGGAACTAGTTCTGAATGAATTAGCACCAATGGATCTGTTCACTCTTCATACTACCTTGAAGAAGTGTTTAATTTTTTCTGATTTTGTCCCAGATATTCTCAGCCTGTTTACATGGCTGATGGAGATGTGGGTCCTGAGAGAATCTGGATTAATGACCTGTTTCCAAATCACTGCTTCCTCTGTCATTTTTCACCACTTAAAGCTCCGTTCAATGAAAAATGAAGGAGAAATCACTCCTTTTGAAAATAGCTTGAGGGGATGGGACTGAGGGCAGAGCTGAGATGTTCTCCTGAGAACAGCCCATAACTATCATCATCCTCCACAGGCTGAAGGCCAGGAGATGTCTTGAACAAAGACAGCTGCCATTTTCCATCACAGGACTCGCTGCTGACGTCTCTGGCCCCGTAGCCTTTGGGCATCTTGTAGCAAATATCAACACTGGGAATGTAGAGGCTGGGAAGGAGATACTACCCTAAAATCCCTAAGGGTGTGAAGAGTTGGCAGAGTTTGCTATGCGTGGGGATCAGAATGTGACCAAACACTAGCAGAATTTGCCTTGAGTGAAGATTTTATGGCATCGTGTTCGCACGGCTTTGCTCATGGAGTCTTGGCACTAGTTCCGTGCAAGACGTGCACAAAAAGCAGCATAAAACAGCTCATTGGTGGGGGGGGGGTCTCCAGGCTGGTGGCAGGTTTCCTTGGTTTGTTTCCCATTTGCTGAGGAAGTCTCCTGGCTGCCTTTCCAGGCAGTCCTCCTGAGCAGAGCTCCTTGTGCAGAGGATGGAATGGTGAGCAGGTCACTGCTCCGGGACACGGGAGGAATGCACAGATCTGTGGGAAAGAGCCTGTGGGCTCTGCACAGTGCCACTGCACTCTGCTCCATTACAGGATGGGGCTTTCTGCATCCTCAGCAGGCATGAGGGAGTTCAGTGAGGGGAATCGTGCAAAGAAGACATCATCTGCAAGGAAAACAGCAAACTCATGGTTATGGTAAATTCCCTTTCAGCCCCGGGCTGGTCTCAGAGGAGCAAAGGTCTCTTGTTGTTCTGAGTGGGGGGTGAGCACTCAGAGTTCTCATCTGCCTTGCCAGATATGACATGGCTCGAAGGAAGACCAGGCAGGGTCCTGCTGGGACTTGTATGTAGCAGGGTTTGATCAGCATCCGCAGCACAACAGGCAAATGTCCATGGGACTTCTGTTTTCAGGAATCCAGGACTGCTCTTACTGTCTGAGCACTGTAAACATCAGCTGGAACACACAGTGTCCGTGTTTAGTGAGATGGTTTTATCAGCAACATTCCTGCAAGCAGAAGCCCAGGAATACAAACACACCACAACAAACACGTGAAGAATTTGATAAGGCTGAACTGCATCTCTGAACATCTCTCTCCTGGTTTTTCTCTTTGGGTATTTAAGGTTTTATGGTGGGCCAGGATTGCCTAAGCAGCACTGCACGTGCATTAGAGAGAAATGTATTTACTTCCACTTCAACAGCTGACAGAGCAAACAAGAAAGCAGGGGAGGATTCAGATGGATCCAGTATCTGAGGAAATGTAAGCTCTGCTTATTCCTGTCTCGGTGCATGCAGAAGGTGGCACAGGGGAAAATATGAGAAGATGGAAAGTGAACAAGATTAAGCATAGATGTGTCTTGAGCAGAGAGTAAGCAGAGAGCAAAACCATCAGTGTTGCATCACAGCAACATAAGGAAGGGTCTGGCCTTCTAGCAGCACCATTCATTGGCCATTTCTGGTGGCAAGAAGCAATGTTTGTTCCAGGTGCTGTGCCTCAGCCTGTGCAAGCTACAGGCAGGAGCCCAGTGTCCAAACATGGCTCTCATGCCTATGCAGATGCTACCAGTCCAACTAACATAGCATCTGTGCCCTGTAGGGTCTGCACCCTGACTGTCAGTGAGGCAGAAGTATCCCAAATTGTTCTGCTCAGCAGTGATCACACCTGGAGTGCTGTGTGGTTAGTGTGACAGATGCTACTCTAAGGAGACTCATTCTTTTCTTCCTCTTTTTCTTTCTTTTTTTTCCCCCACTTCTTAAGACCAGTTTTAATCTTACTGGTTTTGTTAATTTTTACTAAGAAGAGGTTAAAATTTTTTAAAGATTAAAATATTCTAAAATTATACTATGAAAATTCATGACTGACCCGCTACCCCTTTTTTTTCCTCTTTCTTTTTTTTTTTTTTTTCCTCATGTTTATTTTATCCCCATTTGGGATAAGGAAATATTGTAAAAATCACGGAAAGTTTTGCAGTGTGGGAAAACAGCTCCTTTCCAACTCTAACAAACCCAGAGCAGTGTGCAGAGCCTGAGGCTACATGTAAAGGTGGGTGGGGGCTTGGGCTCTTCCTCCAGCTAATGCTGGGTGAATTCAAACAGCACTTGTTGATGGGAATTGCACCATCTGGGGAGATGGGGGAACAGGTGAGCACCCTGGCTGGGTGTGTTACTGCATTATCTCCTGCTGCAAGAGTTGGAGGAAGGCTGCCACAGCCACCATGCAAGTCACTGATCCAGGGACAGACAGGTATCCAAGGGATGCAGGGCTTGGGCTCCAGTTCAGCATCCATCTCCAGCTTTGGAGATGCCATGGTTGGTATGTTTTCTCTCTCTTCTCCATTGGTGTTGGAGGGTGGTGTTCCCATGCCCTCAGCTTTGGCAGAAAGAGCACTAGGAAGTGGCAGTGAGATGCATATATTGCATCTGATGGGGAGTCTGTGGGCTTTCCTGAAAAGCCGTGCATGAGATGAACTGCCTGCCCATTGCAGACCTGCCTGATCTACCCCAGGAAAAGATCTGGCCAGCAGGATGTGCTCATGGTGCTCCTTCCAGACCAACAAGGGTAGCTCTCAGGAGACACTAGATTTAAGTGCCAACGTCCTTGGGAAAGGGACACAACCTGAACCTCATCTGAGCCTTTATTTCTGGGCACACATAGAATCATAGAACTGTAAAACCATCGAGGTTAGAAAAGACCTCTAAGATCATCTGGTCTGACCATCAGCCCATCCCCACCATGCCTACCAAACCATGTCCCTCACTGCCAATCTCCTTGTTCCTTGAACACCTCCAGGAATGGTGGCTCAACCATCTCCCTGGGCAGCCCATTCCAGTGCCTCACCGCTCTTCCTGACAATGATTTTTTCCTAATATCCAATTTGAACCTCCCTTAGTGCAACTCGAGGCCACCACTTTTCCTCTCACTGTTACCTGAGAGAAGAGGCCAACCCCCATCTTGCCACAACCTCCTGTCAGGAGGCACAGAGTTCTCCCCTGAGCCTCCTCTTCTCCAGACTGACCCATCCCAGTTTCCTCAGCTGCTCCCCATAAGATTTGTGCTCCAGATCTCTCAAAACTTGAGGCCATCACCTCTTGTCCTGTTACCTGGCAGAAGATGCCAATCCCCACCTCCCCACAACCTCCTTTCAAGCAGTTGTGGAAAGCAGTAATGTCTCCCCTAAACCTCCTCCAGACCGAACAGTTCTAGTTCCCTCAGCTGCTCTTTTTGTATCATCAGACTTGCTCATCTACAGGGAAGCAGTACTGATCCTTGTGAACCAAGCCTCAGCTCCAGAGGGCAGCCAGTGTTGTGGAAGTAAGCACCCACGAGCTACCATGGTAGTCCAGCTTTATGAATTTGGTATTTACAGGCAGAAAGAGATGGGTTACAGTCTGTACTGTGTACAGCCTTGCAATTTATGTGTTGGCACTAGTGGTTGATGGGAGATGTGCTCTGAGGCTCAAAAGTGTGCTTAAGCTTTATAAATACAATCAGTTCAGGCTGAAGTGAGTGAACAATGTGGAATGTTTTGAGGCCAAATTTGACTTCAGAAAAAAAAAAACAAAAAAAAAACACCATTGAATCAGTGGTACTTGAGTGTGTTGTGAAAGCATGCATGGCCGGGGCCGCAGCGTGACCTCCTGGCTCAGACAGAAAGGACTTCGGTACAATCACTGCAGATTAAAATGTTGCATATGCTCTGAGTGCAAAAAGATCGTACACAGTGCCTGGAAGAAGCCTTCCTGAAAGATTCTTGCCTCTGCTGGTGGTCTTGCAGCTTCAGCACTGGATGTCTGGCTCACACTCTCTATTTTTCAAAAACATTAATAATAATAATCCATATAAAACTGTCATATTGGTTCAACATGTACGTCACCAAAGCCCCGACTAATTTATCAAAGATTTAGTGTTCAGTTGAACAAAGTCTCATTTTTGTAAGCAGATGCAGTTTGCTGGATTGTCCTGTCATCACCCACTATTCCACTGGAAAGATGCATTATATCAGCAACTTCTAAAAGTTAAAAAATGTATATTTTAAAGTAGTAATGTAAACACTCATTGCATGCTCCACGTTAGTCATTAATTGAATGGAAAACTTTGGAGATAACGCTGCCAAAGTGGGTCTACAACCCTACAGCCGCCGGTGATGGGTGTACAGCAATGGGGATGGGGCAGTACAGCAATCGACCACTAGAGAGGAGAACACGAGCTGCCCAAAAGAGCTAAAAAACACTCCTTTGGACTTGGAAACAGAGAACATCAGTTCAAAGATTTGGGGTGCAACAAAGCCCTGGCCCGTCTGGGTGCCTGCAGGGCTGTTTCCAGGGCATGGCCATGTGTAGTATGTAGCATAACAGGCTTTTGTGGAAATTATTGTGCATAGGAGACGGGGAAAGGGCTGCAAAGACCAGTGGGATAGGCAGCGGTGGGAAGCACAAGGAAGAAAGGAGGGACTGGTGAGGGGTTTTGCCCAGGTAAGGACTGAAATCTGATTGAGCAAGTCTGCATTTTATTTCAGACACAGCCACCAGGGCTGGGTAAGGACACAGTCAGTCCCAGGGGCTGCACATGGGGACAGCTTATGTCCCATCTGCAAAGCAATAAAGAGATACAGGCACACCTAGGACTTCCTCTCTGCACACTGCATGGGCACTGGATGAGCCCAGAGAATCATAGAATCATTTGAGTTGGAAGGGACCCCTAAATGTCATCTAGTGCAACCCCTTGCAAGGGACAGTGACATCCACAAGTCCATCAGGTGCTCAGAGCCCCAGCCTGACCTTGAGTGCCTTCAAGGACATGGCACCCTCTACCTCTCCGGACAATCTCACTGGCAATGAAGTGCAGCACAAAGCAGGACAGAGGGCGGGCAGAGAGGTGGATGGAAGGAGAAAGCAGATGGCAAAATCTGAGTGGTGCTGAGTAGGAAGAGGGGTGTGAGAAAGTCCTGGCATACATAGCGTGGAGAAGATGGTATCGTATACAACACACTATTCTTGCTTCCTTATACAGTAAATTGGTAAGTTTTTTTGTATTAAATCAGATTTTATCACTGAATCAATCTTGCACTTTTCTATTCTTGTTCTCTGCAAATGACCTTTTTTAGCTCTCCTCAGCTCTTTCCTGATGGGACTCATTAGGAGCTGGTGCTGATTTTTACAGGCATTCACTTTCACTTAGCATCTGGATGGGCTTTTTTTTTTCACAGAGCAGTTTATTGAAATGATTCTTGCAGCTCTGTGCTGCTGCACTTAGTGTCAGCAGCTCCTCCCAGGTCATGTGCATGCACCCCACAAAGACTTCTGTGTGAGCTGGATCCTTCCCTTCCCTCCAGTGAGGTATGAGTGCCACCAAGGGAAGCTCGTTCCTTCCCTAAATGTTTTGTGGAAGTGTAATGTGAATACACAGAATTTCCTGGGGGTTTTCCTGAAGCATTTTGACAAACCCTGCTTAAAACTTGTAGCAGAACAACGTAGTAAACAAACAAACCTCCTCATCTGTCAAGAACTCTTGAAAACTGTTACCCAATCTGGTGAAATTCTTCATAAAGGCTTTAACTCCACTATGTATGTTAATCAAAGAATAATTTTGCATGCATATTTTACTTTGCAGGATGTTGGTATATGTTCTGACATAAAGGCTAGCTGCTCTTTGCTATTCCTCTCTTACTGCCTGTACCATGCAATTAGCAGCCTCTTCTGAGCTGTGTGCACTAATTCCACCACCCAGTTTGCTCAGCTAACCAGAGCCTTACATAAAGGAAGGTTGTTCTCCATTTATAGATCTGTTCTGCATTTCGAACAGTTCAAGTGCTCTCTTAGGCGGATTCCCCATGACTGTGTTTTTTCACAACACCCCTGGCTTTCTGCAGATATCTGGTGCTTATGGTTGGAAATTCGTCCAGCAGAGCAGCCAGTGATGCAGACCCAGTGGACAGAATCAAGCAGGCAGTAACAAATCCTGAAGCCTCTCTCTGAAATGTTGCTAATGCATATCTGTGGTCTGATTGCTTTACAAACGCCAGTCTTCATTCACGATCCCAAGGGCTGATTGGGCGTTTCATTCTTACCTGCTCTTCTTCTCTTCCAGAGGTCACTTTGGTGTCTGGTTCTCCATTTGAGCATCCAAAGTGGAGCAGTCAGAGTCTGGACCGGACCCTACAGGCACGGTGATGAATGGTGTGATCAAACAGGACCGCTCGGACCACAAAAGTGCACCAGGTGGAAATGAGGAAGAGAAGGCACCCAAAGAAAAGGCTGCGGGTGAAGTGAGGGATGGCACCAAGCTCCAGCCACCCCCCTTTGCAGAGCGGAAGAATGGTGAGTGCCTCTCAGTGGCAGCAAGAGGGGGAAAGTGAGCGTGACAACTGGATCAGTGCTGAGCAGCATCTTCTGTGTGTGCTGGGTTCTGGCTCATCGTTATTCTTTTCTGTGGTGCTTTTGGTGGTATTTCTGGTGGCAACATTTTAAGATTTAATGGAAGTGGCTCCTCAGCTCAATATTTCTTGTCGTGCTTAAGTACTGTTGTCAGCCATGAGGTAGTTGTTATGCTCTTTGCATCCAAGTGCTTGCTATAATTTGGGGCTGAAATGTAGCATTTCAAGGTCTTAGGAAGAGAGTGGTGTTCTGATGATAATAATGGAATTTGTTGGGGAGTAAGTGTGGTGTGAGGTTGGTCAGTAGAGCAGGATTTTGGTTGCAAACATTCTGATAGACTTGTTCTGCTCTCAAAGAGTGCTGGATGCTTCAAGTAATCTCATGTTCAGTAAATTTGCCTCAGATCAGTGAACTTGGCCTGGGCCTTGGCAAGGATCCTTTTTGTTTCCTTGGCCATGTGTCCAGAAACTAGTCATGTTGGCAGATGTTGATCCAGGTTTAAGGGGAGACCTATTGGAGGAAGGCTGATAGAAAAAGAAAAACAACCATTCACCATTCAGCTTCTGCAGAGGATATCCAGGCTGAGGAGCTGTTTGCCATTTCTTTCAGGCAACTGTATAAGAAATGAAGAAAATTCCTCTTTGTGCACTCTAAGGCTTTCAATATTAAGAGTTCAAAATATCATGCAATGTGAAAGTGCAGCTTGAAGGCACTATTTTTGCTTTGTGTCTCTGATTGTTTGCATTATTGTACAGGACCCAATTTTTCTCAATCACTATAAATCAGAAATAATCCAAATGATGTCATCATGGCAACGTACTGGTGTCAGCCTGGAATAACACAGCAGAGAATCAGGCCCAAACTCTGCCCAAAGTCAGATTAAGTCACACCAATGAGTGCACTTTTTTTTCTACAGTCTCAGATATCGAAGTATTCTTAAGATAGCATGATACCAAAGGCAACAATGATGTGGACCGGTGAAATGACGAAGTTAAGACTGCCTGGTGATGCATAACATTCATATTTCCTCCATAGCTCTCCAATTTATGTTTCTTGGAGACTCGTGCCCTGCATGGCCATCAGCTTGGTGGTCCGTCAGGACATGGCTGCACTCCTGCATGGGTTGTTTGCACAGGCTGGGCATCCCTCCAGCCCTTTGCTCTCCTTCTTTTGCTGTTTTTCCCTTTCTTTAGCACATTCAGATAATGTGATGGCTTGGCTCTTCCTACTGACCCCACTCAGGAACAGCCATCTTCCTTCATCTCTCATCATCTAGGAGCAGGTGGGCCTGCCAAGAATCACACATCTGTGTGATGCCCAGCCTGCCTTTGATGTCATGGTCCCTGCTGGGACAGCTCCTGCTGGGCTTGTGGAGCTGCCTGATGGGCATTCAGCAGGGAAATGAGGAAGGGAGGCATCTCCAGCTCTGCAGTGATCCTCTGCAGTGGTACACAGCAGTCACCTGCCTTTGCCCTGTAAGCCACCATGGTTCTGAAGCAGATTTGTACCCTTGAGGCAGAGTCTCCTTATCCAGCTTGATACCCTTCATTGGGTGGTCACAGGAGGGAATTTCCATCCTGCCCTCTGTTGTAGGAGGAAGGGTCAGTACCTGTGGGATTGCTGTGGGGAAAAAGAACAAATCACTCTCTGCTTGTTTCCCAGCCCCATTAAGGTTATCTGTGCAAGTGTATTTGCCATTTTCCTGCACCCCAAAAACGCATGGAGGAAAGCAGCAGGAGGGAGCAGGGATCCACCTTCAGCTGGTGGTCTGTGGGGTTCAGTGCTCCTGGACAGACACCCACCTCCAAGAGGCACTGCTCCTCAGAGCTCCTGCCTGAGTCTGAACTTTCAAATCGCAATCTTTATTTGACTTAACTTTGATTTAATGAAAACAGTCTAGCTAGAATATCTTTAAATAGGAAAATAGTCTTTTTAACTCTTGTATTATTCAGAAATGGCTAAGGAGATTTCATTTAAGTTTGTAAAAATAAATCACCTTTGAGAAAGGAGAAAGCCCATCCAGCAGGACCTACAAAAACCCAGGACTGGATACATATGCTCAGAACAGAGGATACTGGTACGCAAACACTGAGCAGGAATCCTGATGCCTGCCTCCCCAGTCTCTGTTCCTTCTCTGCCTCTGGAAAGGTACATCGTCAGTCCTTCAGCCATGACATATGAAAACTGTGCCCAGTCCCATGGGCCATGGTGTTTAAATGCTCAATGACATCTTTTCCTCCTAAGTTCTGGGCCACACTGGCCTAAACTGAGCTGAGCTGTGAACAGCTGTTTTGGAAGAGCCTAAGGAAAATATGGCTGTGGGCCTTTTGAAAGTCACTAATAATATTGGATTTAGAGATGAGCTCTACTAGGGCTCCCAGCATAGCCACTGTGCATGCACCTTGGCTGAGTACTACAAGCTGTTGCACTTTGCCTTGCCAAGACAGGTCATTCTGAGCTCAACAAGGCAACTTCACCCTCAGCAAATGTTCCACTCAGCCTCAGTAATGAATTGAGTTGCCTGCTGGTGAGATAAGAGTTCCTGACAATACTTTAAGCAGCCTCATGATTCATAAGCTACTTTTCCCTTCCAGATTCACATAAAACCTTCTTGGGTCTTGATACTAGGGCCAGTGATAGCATTCTAAAGTATCAATGATTCCAGGGTCATTTTCTTCAGGATAATATCCTGCTTTCCATTCAATCTCATCTCTTCTCATCTCATCTCATCCCACCATGCCACACACCTCTTCTTTATCTGTGGCATCCATACCATGGTAACACCTGCACAACACTTTTCTCTCCTCATCTTCACTGTCTTGCATCAAAACTATCCGTACCCTGTCCACTTCCTGTGTGACTCTCTGCACACCTCTCTAGGGTAGTAACAATGCAAGCTCTATAAATCACTTTAGCCAAGCATCTCTGCCAGTGTCAATTTGGCCAGGTGGATTTCAGAAAGAATTTTGTGGTACCTCTTGTAATCACAAGTAAGGATGAGAGGATATGAAGGATACTTGCTATCAAGCAGCTCCTCAAAAGCTGTTTCAGTGTGCGAAGTGTTGGGCATCTTCTGGTACACCAGATACAGCAAAGCCTTTGGTTCAGTGTTGTGATCTCTTGTTCCCAGCCTCTTGGACTCCAAGAGTGAGATGTATTTCAGTTAGAGAGTTACCTAAATATCAGGTCTGTCTGGTCTAATGAGGTTTCTCTGCCTTTGAAATCCTGCTCAGAATGGACTCAGGCCCCTGGAGGTTTCCACTTCTCTCCAACAACTGTTGGACTTTACGTGACCAGCTCTGGCTGAGGTGCTGGGGAAGAGTTTAGTTCTATCCGTTTGTTTCTCCAAGTGTGTCAATGTGTGACCATGTTTGAGTGTCAGAGCTTGGGCTGCAGGCCATGCAGGTCTGTAGGCGTGGGACAGAGGCCGCTAGCTGGAAAGCTGCATGAGATGGGCCCTACCTCTGCCTTTTAGGCAGTTGCATTTAAGAGAACTGAAGAGTTCCCTTTGTGCCTACTCCAGTTCAGCAGCATTTGCTAACTGCTCATAATGTTTCCACATAGGTTTCCCATTGCTGATTTTGGAAAACAATGTAGTTAAACTTTTCTGTTTATTTGTATAGTGAAGTAGACCCTCTGACCACCAGCTCCTTTGGCCCCTTGCAACTAAGGGGAGGATTTTCAAGTGCCCATCTGGTTTGCGTTTAATGTAATGTGCAGAAAGGTTGCACATTTTCAGGACCCATGTTCATAAGTAGTAGATTGTACAACAGTTTATTACACAAATGGAGCTTTTTATTGCAGGGCTTTGTTGAGCTGCCAGTTGGGATAAAAAAAAAAAAAGTAACGTGCTTCATAGTCGCTATCAAAGAAAATTAAAGCATTAAATTCTGCTCAGACTATCAGCCATTGGTGAGCTGGTAATCAAATCCAGAAAGGCTAGTGGGAGGTCAAGACTTTTTTGCTCTTGGTGTTCCTGAATCAACAATTATTATGAAAGACATGTAAGTGAAGCAAAAATAAAGAAGAGAGAAATGTCTGACCCAGAAGTCATCACAACATCAGAGTGCACAGACCAGAAGAGGAAAGGTATCTGCAGGTTTTGGGGAGAAAACCCTAAACAGTCTTCTCAGCTCTTGTGGTGAGCATGTGTTTTAGTTTAATTCTATATTGGAAAGGTTATTAAATTACTATCTAGTCCCAAACAAAATCCAGCCCTTGTTCCACATAGCCAGGTACGAGCTGTATCTACATGAAGATTTCCCAAATTACCTTTGGATCCAAATTAAATAAATATTGCAAACATTGTATTGAACCCAGGTGATATCTAATCCAGAGTGAAATATCAGCCTGCAGCCTTGAACCATACAGCCCAGCTTTAATGCCACTTAAATCAGAATGTAAGAACTGAAAGAATTCCAGGAATCCAATGATATAAACTGTATTTTTAGAGCTGTGAGTGACTTGTGAAACATTGCAGTGACTAAAGATAGCACAAGCAAGGTTTTCCACGATTTATCACAAGAACGCTCACAGTAAGTTGAAGTCATCAAATGTTGTGATAGCAGCACCTACATGTTGGCATGGTTTCAGGACGAGTCATTCATAGCACATTTGTCACAGAGCACAGCTTCCATGGCAGAGTTCAGAGCTGCATCTCACTTGCACAAGCACCACACACATCACTCTTCTATTGAGCCCTGAGAGGTTCATTTGTCTCTAGAATCTGTTTTCTTTCTTCAACACAGGCAGGTGGGTCCCCACCCTCTGGCACACCTCAGAAGTCCCCAGGTTCTCAGTCTAGATGAGCGATTGAAGCAGCAGCAGGAGGAGGGCCCTGCTGTGGACCCGGTCACTGTCCTGCACTGTTTCCTGTCGGCCATCTGGAATTTAGGTGTTACTTAAACAGGAGTTCACTCAGGGACCCATCACTCCTTCTTGGGGGTCCATGTTGCTCTGTGCTCCACAGAGGCTGTGTTGGACCTTCTTTTGTTGAGCAAAATATCTACAAGGGGTCATTTTAAGGATAAAGTCGTGGCAAACATTTCCTGACACCTCATGATCAGCTTTACTCTTGGCTCCTGGCCCTTGCTAGCTGCAGTCAGCAAGGGTAAAGGAACTGGCTGGGGGAGAGCAAGCTCTGCTGCAGAACTGTTTTCTCCCAGCTTCTAACGCATGGGGATGCTTGTAGACATGGCCAACCCTGCAAAGCGCTCCCTGCAAGGCAGGTGTACCTCTGTATCCTGCAGTCATGTGTCTGATAGACTGAGAATCATCTCAACTCTTCTTTTCTCATGTGTGAAGTCCCACATTCATCTTCCAGCCCTGAAACCCACTGGACACAGAGGAGTCCTGGTCATGCTCCCCAGGCAGGGGTCCCTTCTCTGCAGGGTTACGAGGCTGGCAGGGAGACTCCCCCAGCCAGTGCTCTTTGTTGCACCCAGCTGCCCAGTCTCTACCCAAAAACAAGGCTACGCCCAGCTCTCTGTGACCATCTTTACCCCCCTCACTTCTCCCATTTCTGGGTTTCTTTCTCAGAAACACCTGTGAGGTGTTTCTCAGAAGGATTTTCATCAAAATGTGCCAAAGCTACTGCTTTGTTTCCTCCTTCAGAAACCAAACAGAAATGGATAGTCATTTTTTCATGGTCCTTTTCACTGCATCTCCATTGACCTGCTCACCACGGATGTGTGCTGAACCAGATCTGGAGAAGCTTCCTTGGGTTGCCCCATTTTGTTGGTTATCACAGCCTCAGTACTGTGAAGCAGCATGGCGCTGAGGCCCGTCAGGTCCTCCATTATTTTCATTGGGACCATTCTTGGGGTGAGGCCGCAGTCTGCCTGTGTGTCCCCCTGGCCAGGACCATTGCTCAGCACCCAGCAGGACTGCATTAGGTTGTCTGGGAGTTGGAACTTGATGATCACTGGAGTCCCTTCCAACCCAAACCATTCTATGATTCCATGATTCTGTGACTGAGTCCCTGGCGGCCTGGGTCTCCTGACACCACCATCAGAACAGCATTCGGTATCCATGCTCAGCCTGTTATCCTCCCTGGTAGCCATGCCTGTGATAAAACAGTGTCAGTAATTATAAGATTTCATTTCCCTGCTGCACTGGGGCAAGAGCACTCATGTCTCCATGCTGAGCTTCCGTTTTTTCTGTTTCACATCATTTACAGTTGTGGTTTTTCCTGTGTTGCTTTCTTGATTTGTGAGTATTTCTAGAGGCACTGAGATATTTACAGTGATGATGAACAAGCATGTGCATAACCAAGTATAAAATCTATGGATTGGGAATGGTAGGAAAAGGCATCTTCTGGTTGGTTATTCTCTCATTGTCCACTTCCTTTTTTCTCTCCTACAGAGTACTTGCTGCACATATATTGGATATGTGAAATACGTTTGTGGTCTTGCAGGTACTGAATTGCACACAGCCAGCAAATCCTTTGAAAACAATTAAATGTAGATTTTATCTCTGACTCAGGAACTCTCTAACTACAGACACCTTTTTGTCCAGTATTACTCTCTTCTTTTGGTCACTGTTAAGACATAGACAGCTGCGGCCATTTTCAGATTCTCACCCGGAAATCATCTCTGATACTGTCTCTGTCTGGATCTGTTGGCTGAAAACAGAAGTGGGGTGCATTTTGGCTAAGAAATGAGGCCTAAATATTTCTTCAGGGTGATTTGTCCGTTCGACTAGCTTACCTATTGACTTACTGTAAGCTGCAGCACTTGAACTCTTTCAGCTCAAATTAGCGGGTTCCTTCCAAACGGTCTATTTCTATGTAAAAAGAAATCACAAATTTAGGAAAAAAACTCACAGAAACTTTCTCTGGTGCTTGCTTCATATTTGGTTTCCCAGTGCTCTCATTTGGAGCAGGAATCCCAAAGGAGTCACAGAAGGCTGTCATAGGAAACAAGAAGTACTGTAGACTTCATTGCAACTAAAAAAAAGTCAGCCTTGCTCCACCTCAGCACATTTCATCAGATCCGTCTCTGCTGACACTCTTAGCCTTTCAACTAGTGCTTTCTTGGTACTGGAAGGAGAGGAAGAGATGGTGACTTGTCACAGTTTCTAGTGGGAGACCACCAAGTCATACAGATCTTGCAGATGACACGAAGCTGTGGGGTGCAGTCAACACACCAAAGGGATACGATGCCATCCAGAGAGACTCAGAAAAGCTGAGCATTGGGCCCAGGGGAACCTCAGGAGGTTTGACAAATCCAAGTGCAAGGTCTGCACCAGGGTCATGGCAACCCCAACTACCAATACAAAGTGGGGGATGAAAGGATTGAGTGTAGCTCTGCCAAAAAGGACTTGGAGGCACCAGTGGATGGCAAGCTGGGCATGAGCTAGCAATGTGCCCTCACAGCCCAGAAAGAAGAGGAGATTTAGAATACAGTTGTGAAGCACTGGCACAGGTTGCCCACAGAGGTCATGGAGACACCCAAGATCAGGCTGGACAGGGCTCTGAGCACCTCCAATTCAAATGTTCTATGATTCTATGATCAGGAATGCTGAAGAGAGGATCATAAATGGCACCTTCTGTCCTTGAAGAGAATGAATATACGAACATACTGGAACAAAAGATGTTTCCAGTTAATGCACCATCTGTGTTAGATTTGTCCATTCACAAAGAGGAAACAGATCTTTTCACTCTGAATGGGGTTTTAAATTAAGAGGCAACAAGGAAAGTAAGTGCGTAAGTCCTGTCTGCGTCTGTGTGCGCAAGTGTTTGTGAGCGTGGACGTGCACGTGTGCGTGCACAACCCTGCAGGCAGTTCAGCCCGAGCTGTCTGACCTCTGCACAATCCACCGAGGAACGGCACAGAAACCACACAGCACCACATCATCCTCACAAGATTCTCTGTGCGGCAGGGTGAGCTGCTTTTTTAACAAACTCACTGGAAATTGTCGGCACCAGAAGCAGTACAGGGTGAAGTGTAGGTGGCCCTGGTGCGTGCCCAAAGCCATGGAGCTCATGGATAGCTGGGGAGCATCAGGAAGAGAGGTGGGACAGACACAGAGCTTGCTCCCACAGCTGATCTCCAGCCAGGAAGTTCTCTAGGGCTAGTTCCTGCCCGTGACGATCCTGTGGCAATGGCTCAGCCTGCCCCGGTCCCTCGTGTGCCCATCGCTCTGCTGGCAGACAAACCCGAGCTCCCAGGGGAGCAGACAGGCTGCCCTCGCAATCCGTTCCCATGTTTCTTGCTGTGGATCCGGCTTTCTCATGGCTGGTTTTGGGTGGGTGTGGAGGGCACTTCCAGGAATCCATCTCCAGTCCCAGTGCTGCATCATCTTCTGGTTGCATCTGGCACAATATGTCTATGCAGATGTTTAGCACTGTGGCTGCTTCCCAGTATTTTGCTGGGGTGGCGTTTGGAGAACAGCTCTATGGATGGGAAAAGAGCTGTGCAAACCAGATCATGTATTTTAAAATTAGAAGAGAGGAAACTCACATCCGTGTCTTTGTTACATATGCATTTAGGGCCAAATCAAGCCTCCGTTTCTGACTTGAATGTAGAGAACGCTGCAGGGAGAAGGCTGCTCATTCTGAGGCTGTCGAGTGGCAGCAAAATCTCTCCATAGCTACAGCTGCAACCCTGCGGCTAGCAACAGACATTGCTTCTCCTGCACAGCAGCTCCCAGAAGGAACAGGAAATCTCTGCTGCCTTGTCTTTATTCTCTTGTCCTCCTAAATCCTGCTGCTCAGAGGCTGGAGGCTATGATGTGGGGACACAAGAGGTCAGTGTGGGTACTTCACCAGGCTTTTCTAGGGGCCGGGATAAGTCCTCTCCTTCCCTTACCATATGGCTGCAGTTTTTGCTTTCTCACTTTTTTGATGCCACCTTCTGCCCTGTCTCCCTGCGCTCTGCTTTGGGACTGGGAACATTTTGGTAGTTGAGGTCTTGGCTTGCCATGGATTTCCTCATACCCAATTGTGCTGTGTTGCTGCTACTTTATTTCTCTGAATTTTGCTGCTTGTTTCTTTACAGTAAGGAAGGAAATCATCTCAGTGAGCTCTCTCTTAAGGCTTAGTAATTACAACACTTGACACCCATCACAGAAGAAGGATCAAAAATCAAATGAAGATCCTAGAGTTTCTGCAAATAAATCACCATCTGTGAGTAACTCTGAAGCACACTGCATCATGTTTGCAGAAATGGCGGCAGCTGTCTCAGTATCCACAATGTCATCTCTTGTAAGGCTGCAGGGAGGGACATGCTTTAAGAACATGGGCCCTGTTGAGCTCTCCCAGTACCACTGCGCTCACCACTCACACCTTCCTGCTGCTGCTGGGTTGTTCGGTGCCCACAAAGACCTGCAGGAGGCACTGATGGAGCTACAGTGGCTGACACTGCATTTGCAGATGGCTTTTAGAGGTCCCGTTGTTACCCGTGAATGCCCTACGCTGATGGGCTTGAGGAAACGAACTTTGATTTGTTCCTTTTATGGGTGCTTCTCCCAAAGCCACAGTCCCACAGCACTCATACCAGATGTGAAGCACTCCTCTGGCCAGCGAGCAGCATGCAGGACAATAGACATTGTCCTCAGCGGTATGTCGTTTAGCCAAGGATGGCTGAACTGGTCAGGATGCAAGAGATTGTTTGGAAATGTAAAAGTAAACACTGAGCAGCACTGCTCGCACCAAGGCGTAGCTTCCAGCTACCCTGGGATGCTAAAGACAAGAGGAAAAGAAGGAGCCAGGACATATATAGGCACTGCTAATTATGAGATGGCATCAGAAGGCTGGCCAAACAGCGCATCCATAAAACCTGGCAATGAGCCCCTGTGTTTGAAAGGGGAATAGGAGTGAGAAGCGCTGCAGGACCACAGAGCAGCCTGGAACAGGCTTGAGGCTGTTCACAACTGGAGAAGCATTGCCCAAGCAGCAGGAGTACTGGGCTGCCAGGGCTGCTGTCGCCTGCAGCAATGAGCAGCCATGGTCTGCTGCACTGTGACAGGCATGGAGACCAAGGTGGCTGTGGATTTGTTACAGTATAGCTGTCCAAATCTGTTACAGGACTCATATGAAGCCAGCAGGAGAAGCACTGCACATTCTGTGCTCAGGGATGCATTTGCAAACCACTAAAGCAGAGCTCAGAAGGAACAAGGTTACTAGCATAGATGTTAGCAAAACAAGAAGAATCATAACGTTAATGTAAACATGACAGATCTCTTCCTGATGATACATGTAGTCCATAAACATCATTGTCACAATGGAGATCTTGCCAGAGATTCCTGAAGGTGCTTTCAAGCATGCTGCAGTCTCGTCCTGTGGTTCTTGGGGTTTCAGAATTAGGACCAGCTGTTTGCAATCGAGGCCCATTTGGAAGCAGAGGATAGTGCTGCCAAGAGACTTCTTTCGGACTAAGTATGTCTTCAGTGCTGATGAGAAGTTTTCACAGGCAGGTACAGCTCAGAATGGTTCTGCATCACCCCAAGATGCCACGGTCAAGCTACCGTGCTGTGATGGGCATAGTAAGGGCAGGGACAAGCGTGCGTGTCTGCGATGATCACTTCAGCTTTTCGAGGTGTAAGGCCCAGACCTGCCTGTTGCACTAGCACAGTTGCTCTAAATAGCAACTTCCAAGACTGAGTGTGACCGTTGGCTTCCAGATAAGACTTGGCAGCCGATTTTGACTTTTACTTTGCAGTATCTGCTGGACAGATGAGAATAATTTGAGGGAGCTGTGCAGATTACCTGAGCTTCATACAGACCCTAAGTCTCTGTGTGTCATGTAAAGATAATGGGCATTACCTGTGCTGGCATTGCCGTGAGAGGTCTCTGCCACCTTGGTGAGCTCTGCACAAATACCAACAACAAGAGGAGGATACAGGCACTTTCCAGCAGGGAGCAGAATCAAAATGGAACGGTTATCCTGAGAAGGTGTGAGATTTCCCCATTCTCCGATGCTTCTGTTGAAACCACAGAAGGGATAACACAATCTCCTGATCTGCATTTTGTGTTTTCTCCAAGCTTTGGCTGCTGTCATCCAAATATGCACCCTGGAAGCTCTAAAGCATCCCACTTATCTCCCTGATGGACACCTGCTGCCCTGAGCTCTGTGCAGCCTCGGACTCTCAATGGGAAATATTAGCAGCTTTGCTCTAGAGGCCCTGAAGGAGGCTGCCTTTGTCAGGCACTGAACCAGAGTTTGAAAGTTGGTTTTAAATGTCCTTCTGCCTCGAATGCCTCGGGCAGCCCCTGACACTTGTGCTGTGATCCTGCTCACTCAGCAGAGCAATGTGCTCCACTGAAAATGAGCCTGAAAGTTGATAAGAGCCCCTCGTTAGGACTGAAATAGCCCCATGCAGTGTGGGACTGTCTGAAATAGGTATCATGTGAAGAGGAGCAGTCACAGCATAGCAGAAAGGAAACTGAGATCATGCCTGTGCTTTGCTCCAACCAAAGGTGCACAGTCTGCTTGGAAGTGTTGCTTTGCTCATTTGTACGTCATTAAGGACAGCAATGTTTTGTGTTCCTCGCTCCTGGTACAGGATTGCAGCACCAAAAGTATATGTGTATATATATATATATATATATATATATATATAAAGGAAGTGGAGAGACATGGAAGAGAGAAGAAAGTAGAGTGAGAATTGCACTGGAAGAGGTGCAGTATGTGTCGTCTGGAAATTGGGCAAGGGACGGGATTCCAACCTTTATGAGAGCCACAGGAAAAGGGCAGAGGTTTTCCTTCAGTTCCCTTTAGTCAGGCGAGATGCAGCACTCCTGGTGTGAAAGCACAGCAGCAGTGGTTCATCCTGATGCCTTGGGAGAAGGAAGAGGAACCATCCCTTCTTTCTGACCTCCCCAGGTACCTGAGGGCAGCACAACTGAGGGGTGGTAACCAGGATGTCCTTCTGCTAGGGTTTTCTCAGCACTAGCCATAGAGCTCTTCTCTCCTTGGGCACTTCGTGTGGATCACTCAAGCACACTTCAGTGTCAATCAAATCTGTCTGAAGTATATTTCTCTGCTATAGAGCATAATATTATCCTCTGGCGTCTCTCCATGAGAATATTAAAAATAGCTTACTGAGTTACTCTGCGAAAATCACTCGTATAATGAGACTTTTGAGTCTTATTTCATTAATGAAGGAGATCCAATGCCGTGCTTTAATGTGATACTGCTGTAAATCAACAAAGAATATTTTTAGAAAAAATATCCTATTATTCAGAGATATTTCTGTACGGTGAAGTTAGAAAAGAACACTAACTGCTGTCCAACTCAATAAGCTCTTTGCATCTGAAACTTCCAGTGCTTAGATAGCAGTACACTGCTGTGCATCTGCTTTGCTAGTTTGTCATACCACTGTTTGCCCAGCACAGGCGAGAATCTGTTTGGCAAAACAGCACTCAGAGCTAAATGCTGTCCTGGTCCTTTGCAGCAGAAACCATGAGCAGAAACCAGGGAGGGGCCAGGGCTCCCAGCTCCTCCTGAACTGCAGCACGAAGCACAGAGCCCAGGATGTGGCCGGGCTGAGGCACAGCACTCCCATCCCCACGGTGACCCACCGGCTCCGTGGGCACCTCGGGCAGATGTGCACGCAGGGCTGGTCCCATCAGCTGGGGCTGCTTCCTCCGGCCAGAGAAACGTGGAAAAACAGAGCGGTGCTCCGCCGTTCCCTCAACCAGCGCTCGGTGATGCAGGGCTTTCCTCAACCAGGAGCGGGACGCGATGTTTAATGGCCTCAGTGGGTATTTCTTCCTTGGATTTGTCTAATTGCCTTTTGAGCCTGTGTGAAGGAGGTGATTTGCTACTTCCGCCGCGGCCTACCGCCAGGCGTAAATCACGGCGCCGCTGCCATAACAAGCGCAGCAGGCCGCATTCCTTGGAGCAGCCGTGCGCTGCGCTCCCCAGAGAAACAGAGGGAGCTCTCGTTCGGAGCTGTTTAGAAAGGCTGCAGTGCTTTGAGGCAAGAAAGAGGGTTCTTGGAACGCCTGAGTCCCCAAGCTGCCTCTGGGCTCTCTGTGCAGGGATTCACCGCTGCTTTCTTCAAGGATCTCTGCAGGATGAAGGATGGCTCATGCAGCAGGAGCACAGATGGGCTGAGTGAAAGAGGTTCTCTTAGACGAGAAACAGCGTTCAGCTGGTGAAGCTGTCTGGGAGGCAGTGATATAAAACACTGCAGCTTTGTCATAGGCCTGGAACTGAGCACTGCCCCCCACAAATCCATACAACCATGGGCATGCGAGGTACGTCTGGAAGAAATCTGAAAACATTCTCCTCCCCAAGGCCAAGACCAGCTTTCCTTCAGTCATTCCTGGCATAAGTCAGTCCATCCTCCTCTTAGTGAATTTCTTTCACGGAGATTCCAACTCTGAACAACTGTCCATTCAGCTCCTTCCTGCAGTGCAAGCCTGCAACTCCTAGACTTACCCAACAGAGAAACAAAGAGCAAAATGCTCAGTTTCTTTACAATAGGGGCAGTGAAGCAATGAAAAGGTTGCCCAGGGGTGTGCTGGATACCCCAACCCTGGAGTCTTTAAAGGTCAGGCTGGATTAGGCTCCGGGCACCTGATGAAGCTGTGTACATCCCTGTTCAAGATGATCTTTAAAGGTTCCTTCCAACTCTAAGGATTATATGATTCTATGATTCTATTGCCTATGATTCTATGATTCTACAGCTAAAAACTTACTAGGGTTCCCTTCAGCCCCGTTTTCCTCAGACTGACCTCCAGTTTCACAGCGTTCCCTGGGAGACCTGAATTTCTGCATGGCTTGCCTTCCCTTCAGACCCTTGCGCTCTTTTCAGCAGACTTGCACCTCCCTCCATGTGACATACTGCAGGACGTGGAGCCCAAGCATAGGGCCTGCCCAGCAGAGCAGAGCAGGAGGCCTCAGCAATGTGCACAGCCTGCACCATGCCTGCCCAGTGCCAATCCCTTTCACACCTGGGTTGCACCACCAATGAACTTGACCCGCTGTGATCCTGTTCTGCTTTGGCAGAGCAGCTGCACAGCATTTTGCCATATATGTCGTGTAGGTCATTCTTAAGTTAATCTGACTGTATTTATTTCTGTAAGCATCCTCACATCCTAAGCACTTCTTAGAAGTCATTTCTAATTGTAATCCTGCTCTATCCCTGTGCTTCCCTTCGAATTGCCTTCATATTAATCCACTCCCCTTTGTAGGAGAGAACAGCACACGGGACTTCGTGGGATGTAGTGATGCGGTGAGATCCTCCTTCTGGGTGTGCCTTCCTAAGCATTTTGCACCACCTTGAGCTGTTTTATACAGATAATGTTTTCTCAAAAAGCTTTGGAGAGCGTCACGTCCGTGTCAGCAGCCTTGTTAAAGAGAAGATGGATGACATGTGCTGCTTCTTTCCTATCCACATGTGTCACAGAAGGACTGGATCTGACACATTCTCACTGAATGTTTTTATTTCTTCTCCTTGATTTGTTTCAGTACAGGTTTGTGGGCTTGATTAGTAGTCCCAGCACCTTTCTGGAGATGGAAGCTACACTGGCTGATCTATAAGTCCTCTTGTTCAAAAATAGAAGTCCTCTTTACCACTTTTTAAAGCAATAAAGAGAGTTACCTCTCTGCTCCAACCGTGTGTCCTTAAACATCTGTTCAAGTTGCCAGGACCTAATAATAGGTATATAAATCAAAGCATCTTAGGCAAGAGAAAGGAAAGGTACAATTTCACATCCCCAGGCTATGCCAGGCCCTGCTGCCCCATCACAGAAGACCGGGTAGCACCTGATCTGCTGATACTCCCCAAGGAAAGAGGGAACCCAGGAACATCTTTGCCTCCATCTGACCCAAGAACACGGGGCTGATTTCTCCTTCTTCCCGGATGAGCATCATCTTCTCTTCTCACTTGGTGTTGACACAGCTTTCAGGCCCTGCCTTGGGTATACTACGGTCTTTGGGATAGATGAAGAGCAGAGAAAAGCAGAGTTCGTGCTGTTCCTTGCTGGCTGCCAACCCATGGGCAGTGCCAGGCTCACCCAGACCCCTCTCAGGCTGTGAGCAGAAGCACAGCAGCACACAGCCGTTCTGCCTCATCTGCTTTCCTTCAGTGCCAGCCCTGTGCAGCCACCAGCAGCCATCCCTTTGCTGAGAACAGGCAAAATCCATACGACAGTACAAGCACTATCAGCTGGAGAGCTCACACCTGCCTCAACTCCCAACACCCAGCATGAGACATAATCCCATTTTGATTGCATCAACAAGCCTGCCCTGTTACAATAATAGAGCATTATGGAAGCAGTGGGCGCAGGTCAGTTTGTTAGCCATATATAGCATAACCTACTACAGCTGACTGAGAACACTTTAATAACTTTGCGTTTATTTCCATAAAAAACTGGAGAAATCTGCAGTTTAATCTGTAATTCACCCAGAAGAAAAAAAAAAAGAAGAAAGAAAAAAAACCCACATTTTTTTCTTTGTGCCTTTCCAGAGCTTCACAGTGCATCATGTGCAATGTCTGACATGCAAAACAAATGGGAATGTTACCTTGCTCAGACCAAACCTTATTTTCAGGTCTCAATTTCTTTCTTTCTTTGTTTTGCTTTAATAAGCTTTCCTGTCCCATAAATTGAGGAATGCTGTCTTGGCAGAACTCTCTCTGCCTCTGCTTCTCACAGATGCTGTTCAGACCCTTCTCTCTCTTTAGTTCCCCACCACTACCTATGAGCTGCCTGCAGCTCCCCCAGCTTTGCCCACACTGCAGCTCCAGTCAGTGCAGTCAGCTACAGCTCTTCCAGCTTCCCGTGTCTGTGCGATGGTCTGGAGGAGCAAACTCTGCATGGCTCAGCTGTGCCGAGCAGTGGGGGCTGTGGGGAGGGAAGAAGAGAGAGGAGAGGAGGTCAGAATGAGTGAAGCTTTACGGAGCTCTGAGATCTGGCAGAGAGGTAAACAGCCTTTATCTTAATGATCTTGGAGATCTATTCCTCTTTGGTTTTCATCAGAGAAGCCTTTTCTGCACTTTTCACCTGTTCCAGGCATTTTGACTTTCACTTGTTCTGGACTGCTGTGACTCTCTCTGCCATGTTTTGTTTTCAGAATAATATGGTCTGTTTCTCTTTTACAGGAAAGCAGCAACATTAGGTGAGCCCCAGAGAAATGTAGCTGCATTTCAATGATTCATAGTAGTGCTCCTCCTCTCACATCCTTCAGCTGGAGAGCAAAGGGACCAGGAGCCAGTCATCCTTGGGTGCTGGTGTAATGTTGTCTGGAAGAATTAGAGCTGGAAAAATGATTTTTGCTTTTCTCTTTGGCACAATTGCTCACACAGAGGCAGCCAGTGTGGTTCAGCTTATGGCTATGGAGGGCGCAGAACCAAGAAGCACTGTCAGTAAGGACCGAGCTGTGGCCCTGAGTGCCCTCTCAGCCCCTTGGGAGTGTGTGCCAGCCCTGGTTTCACCACTTCTGCTCTGCTTGTTTTCCTCAGTTCACAGACATTTCCCACAATCAGCCCATGGGGTTGCTGTCTCTCTCCATCCAGCAACCATCCCTGGGACATCTTGACAGTTACGGCATATAGCAGCTGCAGCATCTCGCTAAATATCTGCATCAGCTTCTCTATGCCATCCATTCACTCCTCCTCCCACAGAAAGGTCACCCCGTGTTTTGTGAGGTGTGAAAGGAAGGGCAGGGAATGTAGGCATTTGATTTCTGCGCTATGTCACACTGGTTGTACTGCAGAATCACAGCATGGTTTAGATTGGAAGGGACTCTGGTAGGCCGTGTGGTGCAACCACTGCTCCAGCAGGGCCACCTGGAGCAGGTTGCTCAGGACCATGTCCAAGCAGCTTTTCAAGTTCTTCATGGAGAGCCTCTACAACTTCTCTGGGTACTTGTTCCAGTGCTCCATCATACACACTGTTAAGAATTGCTTCCTGACGTTTAAGCAGAATCTCTTATATTCCAGTTTGTGCACATTGCCTCTTGTCCTGGCACTGGGTACTGATGCAAAGAGCCTGGTCTCATCTTCTTTGCATCCTCCCTTCAGGTGTTTATAGATATTGTGGAGATCCCCCTGAGCTTTCTCTTATCCAGACTGATCAGTCCCATCTCTCTCAGCCTCTCAAAGCAGCAATGCTCCAGTCCTTTTTTTCATCTTGGTAACCCTCCATTAGACTCTTTCCAGTATGTCTGGGAACCCAGAACCGGACTTAGCACTCCAGATGCAGCCTCACCAATTCTGAATAGAGGGGAAGGATCACCTTGCCTTACTGGGGACATTTTGCCTAATGCAGCCAAGAATATAATTAACTTTCTAAGCAGCAAAGGCACACTGCTGACTTGTGTTCAGCCTTGTGTCCACCAGGATGAAAAGAAAGGAGAGGAGAGGCGAGGAGAGGCGAGGAGAGGCGAGGAGAGGAGAGGAGAGGCGAGGAGAGGAGAGGAGAGGAGAGGAGAGGAGAGGAGAGGAGAGGAGAGGAGAGGAGAGGAGAGGAGAGGAGAGGAGAGGAGAGGAGAGGAGAGGAGAGGAGAGGAGAGGAGAGGAAGGATCTTCTACCCATGTGGAGAAGGCCTACCAAGGAACCTGAGAAGATGTATTTCTGGACAACCTTTGCTCATAAGCGGACCAGTCCCAGCTGGCCTTAAGAAAAGGCAGTGGGCTCGGTGGTTGTGTCTGTGACTCACTAGAGTCACAAATTCATGATGTTTGTGAGCAGACCAGGAGGCATGGAGGCAGGCTGTGGGTAGAGACGTTGGGAAAGGCTGAGGGGTGCAGGAGAGCCCCTGCCCAGAAAAGCCCTGAGGTGACAAAAGCTGTTTGTCCAGCGTGAGAATTCTGTGCCAGGGACCTTGGATTATTGCCATTGTGGAAAAAAATATTTCCATCCATATTTCTATAAAGAATCCAGACAGTTTGTCCTGCTTTCTGAGGAGAAAGGGTGGGACTGCCGACAGTCCCTGAGCACACGGTGGCCCCAGGGCTTTTGCACATGGAGCGCCAAGAACTGACAGCCAATCTCCCACCGAGGTTTAAGGGCTGTCAGGAGCCAGACCTGAGCAAGGCCATCAGAGGCCTTTGCAGAGCTCGGGGTCTAAGCAGCCTAAAGGACACAGCTGTCCTGCAAGCAGACACTGGGAGCCATGGGATACCCTGGCAGCCTACCAGTCACTAGTGCATCAAAATAATGTCTGGGTTTCCTTGTAAATTAATAAAAACTTGTGCATTTCCATGAAGCATTTTGATGTCTATGAATCAGCATTTTCCAATAAAATTGTTCCGTCAGAAAATTCCCAGCGCGATCCAGGCCTGATAAGGCCCAGAGCGTTGGCTGCAGCCCAAAACTGAGCCTCAGCAGTGGGGCAGTTGTGGAGAGCGATCCCTTCGGGCAGTGACTGTTGTGCCTGACCTTTCCTACGGCGTGACTGTGTGGCCTGGGCATCTGAAGTGTTATTTATAGACGGGAGCAGCCAGCAATGTGGAGTCGTCTCCAGCAGGCCTGCTGGGGTGCGAGCTGCAGCTGGACCTGCAAGGGCTGCCCGGTGGAAAAGCCACTTTGCAGCAACATGAATAGAAACCAACTCCTTTTCTGAGATAAAACATTCCTGTGGGGGCTTTGTTCTGCATATGTACTTCTGTATGGCCAGAGCAGCGCTATGAGGTTACTTGTAGTGCGGATAGGTGGTTTGATCTCCTTCTCATGTTCCTTTTCCCTGTCCGTCGCCAGAAGAAGATCCGTTACGGTATGAAGAAGCTCTGATTTCATTATGTCTGCAACTCTGTGTATAGATATTTTCTTATATCTCACACTATGAGGATTGCTGGGGGAAAATTGCTGTTACACGACAAAGGCCTGCAGTGCAAATAAATGTGTTGCTTTGATTTCCTGGGGAGCCCCAAAGAATGAAATAAAACAAAGCCTCCTCAGATTTTCTCTGTGTTCCCCAGAGGCGATGCTGCCTGTATTGGCCCAACGTCCAGCAGTTGCCAGCAGGAGCCTGCCGGGCTGAGGGCAGAACAGGCTGTGTCATGGCACACTGCTGCTTTTCTTTTGCTTCCAAAAAAATGAACCCCAATCTTCCTAAACAGAGCATTCCAGGTTCATTCACATTGGGAAGTCAGGGGTGCTGTTCCCAGATCTTCCATTGGTCGTCTGCAGCACAGCAAAGTCATTTTTTGTCTCTGTCCCTGACCTCATATCTGTCATTACAATTCCCCCTGCCGATACAAGCTGCTGACACAAACGCTGGATATCTCCTCATGTGTAAAATACAATGAAGAAGTGAAACCAATATATAGTTTCCATTCAAGTCATTTCAGGCACCTGTTCTGAAGGACTCCTCAGTGGACTTCGGTGGAGTCATCGTCCCTCAAGTGTTCAAGACACATTTAGATGTTGTACTGGAGTACATAGTTCAGTGGGAAATATTGGTGGTTGGTGGATGGTTAAACTGGATGATCTTAGAGGTCTTTTCCAGTCTTGGAGATTCTATGATTCTATGGTGGGTCAACAGACAGGCTTTATTCCAAGCTAACACACCATGTGGCATAAGCCGTAACCCCACTGATGTGCTGCCACTATGAGTAACGATGTGGCAATGAACCCAGCCAGAGAAGAAGAGACTTTTCTAGTTCTTGTCTATCTGAGCAAGCAATCCAGAAAGATGAAGATGTCTCTCTGGAAAGAAGAACCTCCTCAGAGTATGCCTTTGTATATCCTTACCACAGAGCAACCACAATGTCCGGCAGGTCTTGTAGGATGGGACCACCAGAAGAGATGCCCAAAGAAGCACCCTCTCTGGGCCAAGGAATAGCTCACTGCAGAGGGCTGTGGTGCACATTCTCTTGGATCCAGTGAATCAGCTATTCCTGAGGAGCCAAGGCATCTTTTTTATTACAGTGTCACTTGAGACCAAGAGAGAGACGGAGAAGGAGCAGTTGGCTAAGAGATTTCAGTTCCACGGTGAGAGGCTCCACTAGTCAACTGCTGCTCAAAAGCAGATCAGAAATCCCCTCGGGAAACAGGCTGAATTGATGATTGTTGAAATAAGCACTTCCTGGTACTTTTAATGCATAGACAAAAGTATCATAATATCTTCACTCTCTTTTAACCTTTCCTGGCAAACAGAAAAACAGCTATGGGCAATTGGTAGACAAAGGTTTGTAGAGTATGAATTGATGTTTTGGAATCCATAAAATATTGTATTCTTATTCAAAGCCACATCCCAGCTTTCATCAAACATGGAAGCTGAACATCATTATGTAAAGACTGTTATGTATAATTGCGACTCAGAAAATAATAGGGTGGGATTATGTGTCCTTATAAGAAAATTCTTAACAAACAGGGAACAAAGCCTTTATTCCATTTTTTAATGTCAGAGACAGTACAGAGAAAGATTTACATCACTGTGGTTTGATGTAATGCTATGACAATATGTAGATTAAGGGATTTACTTCAGAGAGACGTTTGTTTGCATACGTGCACTCTGAGTCCCCTTTGGTAAAGAGAAATATTTATTCTGACAGCATATATTGTGTTTCCAAGACAGACTGATTCAAGTTTTCATTCAGCAATGGAGAGTCAGGGCAGATGATTAGTTTAAACAATACAGATAGACTTTCATTCTATAATTTGTACTTCTGCTCATGTAAGTCAGCAGTGAGAAGTTTAAAATAAATCAAAATTACGATTCCTTCAATTTAACAATATTTTTGTTTGATACCTGGCAACCACTTTGAAATGCACGGCTATTGCAGCAGTGCCTTCTGACAGCTGTTTTCGGAAAGTTCAAGAATAAGAAGGTGGAAGGGGGTTCAAACCCATAGAATTTTCCCCAGATAAGCACCCCAAGCACTGAGCAAAACCTTCCAAGTAAGGAAGTGCACGCTGAAGAGAAATAGCTCCTGCTCTTCCCTACCTGCCCTTCCTAATCGTACTGTTAAGCATCCACGGCCACTGGGAACCTGCCATTTGTCCCCAGGGAGGTCAGAAGGAACAAACAGGGGCCACAGCAGAGCAGTTCTGCCTTTTTAGTTACAACTTCTGCTCATTTAACTACAATGGTGCAGGGATGGAAGGGAATTCAGTTGCCAGAGGCGATCCAGGACCTCCAACTGATACCGAGCCCAGCAGCCCTATGACTGCACTCCTTGAGAAACTCAGCACAGAGGACACTCTCATTTTTTTCTTTCCCTTAATGCACGTGAGTGGGAGACTGCACCCAAATGCCCCTGTGGTGCCTTGTAGAGGTGTTGTTGGTCACTGCAACTGTACATTGCATTGAGACAATCCCGTAGCTGAGCAGCAGCTCTAGGTCCTGCTGTGTGCGAGGGGAAGCAGGGAAACCAGTGCTCTGGCAGTTGCTTTTCCCTGCATGGCCAGTTCAGATCCTTCAGTCTCTCCTTAGCAACAGCAATGCTGCAGAACTGCAAGCTGCTCTTGGTGCAACTTATAGTATAATAATTTGTCATGAAGAATAGCATTTAGCCCTTTTGAAGGAAAGGATTGGTTATAACTGAGCTGACGTGGCCGATGTCTATTAGCGCTCTGTGTGCTGGAAGGCATCTTCCTTGACCAAGATCCAAAAGATCCTGTAGCCAATGATATAGGCAAAGGAGACTGTGGGAAATACTACTGGAATTGATAACTTCCACTCATTCTTCTTCAAGTTTCTTTAAAAGCTGTGCAGTGCCTCTGGCTTTTGTTATGGTCTGTGGCCATTTTGCTGCTGTTTCTTACCTCTTTCTACCCAAATTTATTATTTAAGAAGGAAACATAACTTCCTCATACTCAAGCTCATAGGCTCCATAATTTCAGAAATATTACCCTCTGCAGTGTACTTTCTCCACCCCCCTGGAGTCAATGATGGGCCCTAGCTATCTGATTCTAGCAAAACAAAACAAATATGCTAGCCCAATGATATTCTGACCATATATAGGCCTAAATAGCCTTTTGGAAAATATGGTTGATATCTGTGATCAGCACAGAGTAATGAGAAACCATAGCCATTATGAAACAACTGCTTTACCAGTAATTTATTGGTCAGATAAAGTGTCTTCTGAGTGGGGATGTCAGCTTCAAGACCACCTTCTCCTTAGAAGATGCAGTGGGTTCAGTCTTACAGAAGATGTGAAAAGAAGGATGCAGAGCTTAGAGCAGTAATGTGAGGCTGCTGAGAAATGCAGTGTCCTGAAGGACAGGGAGCCACTGAGTATGTACTGCTGCTTTCTGAGAATGCTTTGAGTAATATTCATTTTCCAGTTGCCTCAGGAGTTTTCTATTACCCGATAAACAAGCAATGCTACAAACTGCACTTGCCTGGTTTGCAGTGGTACAACCATACCATAGCTAACTGGAGCGGATGACAGGGCTGCTATGCCAGAACACACCAGTTGGCTCCTGAGAACTCAGTGTCAGGCTCCTGCTGCCTTTATTTTTGGAGAAGCTGTATCTCCTTTAGCCGCTTTGGCCCATGGGAGAGCACAGACCCAGCAGCAGGCAACAGCTCATGGACCACTCACCGCCCTTTGCACCCACAGTCCAGTTTGGCTGGATTTGCCAACATGTGATTTTCTTAAATCTCGTGGTCATGGATGTAAAGGAAAGAGACAGAAAGAGAACTTCCAGGATCAAAGAAGCTCAACTTTAAGGTCTCACTGTCATTTTGCTGTAGCCCCTATGCTATGCTATGTGTCATTTTGTATGTAAAGGGCAGAGCAAAGTGAGTGGCTGACAATGGCAGCTGGGGTGGAAAGGGGCTGGAGCAGAGGCTGGAGGCCAGGTATGGTGGGAGCAGTGCAGGCAATAAAAGCAAAGGCTGAGCTGCAGACCTGCCTTTTCTTTGTAAATTCACTTGTTGCTAAGAATAACCTGCCTGGACAATGTCCTGCAGTGTGCTCCAACGTACAGGGCATTTTGGTCTGACAAATGAAAACGAGTAGAGCGAAGTTATTACCACATGAGCATGTGGATTGAAAACATGTGTTGAGTGATTAAAAGCGAAGGCCTGATGACAGGCCCATACGGAGACGGTGCATCTCGGGGGGGAGACTCACTGCTTGGGAAATGCCATATTTTACCATTGAGTTCATTAGTATTTGCCATAAGGAAAACAACAAAGGTTGACTCCAGCAAAAACTCCAGCTCCGATCCTATCGCTGCCTGCAAGATGTTTGCTTTGGAAACACCTCGCTGGGGTTTCTGTAAGTCTGGTGCTCTGCATATGCTGTCTCACGGACAGTTTAGGATTTCGCTCCGCCTGGATTTGGACGGCGTCCCGGGAGTGCGCTCGCTATCAGGAATCCAGGCTGGAAAAAGTGTGCCTTGTGCAAGATCAGCCACTGCACGATGTTTCTGCAGTGCCTGCACGCCGGGCAGCTCAGCCCTGTGCTGCACAAGCTGTGCTGCAGCACTGAGTGAAGGCTGCAGGTACTGCTGCTGTCAGCAGTTCTGCAGACAGAGGGGAGAGCAGTGCGGAAGGTTTGGTTCAATGTATGTTTATGATAAATCACTTTCTGCTTGTCTGTTTGCAACGCTGTCTAACCTGAATGTTTGTAAGGTAATAACATATTTTAACCTGACCACAGAATTTTCCTGTGAAAAAAATAATTACACACCCTTGTTGTTCATATTTTTGGATGAGATGTTAACCAGAACTACGGGCCCAAACTCCTCATCCCAAACACTGCAAGCTGAAGGACAAGAGCAGATCAGTCATGGTGCAGAAAGTCTGCTGATCTTTGTGACAGTGACCAGTGTATCTGTGACTTACTGCAAAGTATCTGCATCAGATCTGCATCTGACAGTCCTTAACCGTCACGGTCTGTGCCAGCATTCCATCAATATATTCCATCAGGAGCTGGTACTTAAAGCCCAGCTGAATTAAATATTTCAGTCCCTGAACACCACTTTGAGTGAGAGCAGGAGCACACAGCTGGATTACACTGAGCACAGGGGAACCCCAGCTGCAGTACAACCCTGAGCAACACACGGGGCAGCAGAAGAGTTTGCAGAAGCACTGACACCATTCAGTTCTCAGAAGGTTGTGCTGACTTGAAGCATTCTGTAGGAAGGCTTTCAGCACCCGTAAATTCCCATTTTGCTGCGGATTTGCCCATGCCGTGGTGCTGCTGTCATTCTGCTACTGCTGTGCTGCCAGTTGGGTGCAGGGGTTGTCAGGTGCACTCTTGTCACGCTTGCACTGCAAGAAGTTCTAATTGCTAGGTAAGAAGGGCTCATCAGAGCTGTGCTTGGGTGTACAGATTCCTTCTTGGCAATGAATCAATTGCTGTTAATACAGTGGGATCTGAGAAATCCTGTCTCTGTCTGTTAAGTATTATCTCAATTCACTTTTAAATGTTTTTGTGTTGTTTTTTTCTTTCAATTAAAGTTTAATTGCTCAAAGTTTCATAAGTGCAAGGACCGCTGAACGCTGTTGGACTGAGTTAATTTTCAGGTTTCAAAGCCATCCTATTACAATTTCTATCAGCCCTGTATTTTTACACAGAGCTTGGAACACACACACACACAAACATTTTTTTTTATTATTCTGACAAGCATTATTAACCTGCACCCTTTCCTTGACCTCTGTTTTTCTGTCTAAGCAGCTGTGCTAGCAGATGGGAGAGGCGGGCTCAGGGCCCAGGAATGACCTACCTGAGGGGGAAGAACATGACAAGTGATTGGAAGAGCAGAGGACGAAGGGCCCTTCCTGCTTCTTGAGTTCACATCTTGATCTTACAAGCAGCCCATTTGGTTCAGGACATTTGCAAAGTCCTTCTGGTTTCCTTTCTCCAACTTTGAGGCCTAAGGACACAGCCCAGTGTGGGTCACTTTTGATGAGTGTCAGTTTTTCACAGTCCCTGTGATCCTGTGACATTTCCAATGAGTTTCCAGCTGTCTCCTACTGGGCTGCAGCAGACAGACCTGCTGCAAGCTGGGCAGACACTGGTGTGCATGGCCACACAGCCATGGTGCAAATATACATTCTAGTTTCGTGTTGTCTGCATTGTGTAGCAGTAGAAATACAGAAAACTGAGACATTTCTTGAGCCTCTCAGTTTAGTAAGGGCTGTGTGCTCTGTACAGCCTTCTCCAACAGATAGGAAACCAACCGGATGTTGTTCTGCAGACACAGCTGCCCATGCACCTCCTCTGCTCTTCCCTCTCCCAAGATCCAGATAAAAATCTACAAATTAAAACTGCATGTTAATGGCAGCTGAGGCTCTGGAGGGCTAGGAAATGGCAGAAATGGGGTCAGAGACAGACAGATGCAAAAACAGGGACAAACTTGCCCTGCCCTTCACTGAAGGGCACAGAGCAGGGGGTGGCTGTGGAGAAAAGAGCTCTGCCAGAGCACACTACGTATGTCCCCAGCAAGCAGGCATGGATGTACACAGGGCAGGGGCTGATGTACTTCAGGGGCTGGGCAGCTGCCTAGGCAGTCCACGCTACTCGTTGCAAGAGGAGGGGATGCTGCCCAGCCTCAGGGTGGCTGCTGCAAGGGGTCTCCAGGCCAGATCTCAAGTCGCTGCTCTGCAGCCACCTAGTCTGACACCTGCTGAAGAAGGAAGACCCATTTCCAGACAGTTTTTGGTGATCCTCATGTAGGGAGACTCCACAACCACTCTCGGCAACCTGTGCTCATTCACCTGCAGTGGCTGCATGCAGCCCTGTCACCTGCTCCATGGGGACACCAAGCTGTCACCTCTGCTACAGCTGGAGTCCATGTGGATCAGTAGGTTGAACAGTGTGGCAACAGCATACACGCTGCCCCCTGAAGCAGAATCTCTTTGTCCAGTGCTTTGGAAGCAGCACTGTGTCTGTTTCAGCATCACATCCCCTTCCTCCTCTGCTTGACCTGCAGAAAGGCTGGCAGATCCCACAGGCACACACAGGCAGCAGCAAGCTAAGCTTCTCTTCCCATCACAGGCATTTCAGCAGGCATGCCTGCCTTCACATGCACCCATCCCTGGCTTAAACATGTGAAACTCTCTGCCTGTCTGTTGGAATATATAAAACTGCTTTCAGTCTCATGGTATTAATAATCCCTTGGATGTCTTTGTTTAAAGTATTGCAGTGGGAAGTGCTATTTTAAGGCTCCATTGAGTCAGGCGGAATGTGAAACCTCCTCCCCGCTGGACACTTCACTGTTGGTGCTTATCTGCATGCACGCTGGTATTTTGTCTAATACAATGTAGAGATTAGCTCTCCTCGTAATTTCACTTTCACGATTTACATTTCACGTGTTTGCAGCAGCCACAACAGTCTGTATGAGATCGTGTCCGTACGTTCCTGGTGTGTTGTACAGGTTTAGTGTAGGTCTGTGCGCTGGGAGCACCAAGGGCCCGGTCCCGCGGGGTGCTGGCTGGGCAAGCCTCTCCTAGAGCCACCAAGAAAGTTCAGCTTGCTAACAATTCATCAAGTAGCTATGAACAACGTTTGGCTCTTTAGCTGGCGATAACACTCAGCTGACTCGCTGCTCGTTCAGAAAGCATTTCTGTTTTGGAAGCACCCCGAAGCTCTGCAAGTTGGCCAAATCACTGCAGGAGAGGTCCTGCTGCAAGCACTGCAGCTCTAGGATTGCCATGTGTGCCAGCGATCAGAGCTGGACACAGCCGAGACCGGCATGGGGAGTGGTTTTCCTTACTTTGTCTGTCATGTCTTATTGTGATTGTGGTCTGAAGCTCATGTCTGAAACCCAAGGAATTGGAAACCCGTTAGCTAGGAAAATCAGAAAGGTGTGGAAGTCATTGCTGGAAAAGGAAACATTTCTTTTAAGATTGCAGCAGAAGCCCAGAATGGTCCTGGCTTTTCTTGGCTAAATCCTCATGGGACGAACAGCAGGGGAAGAAAGGTGGGCTATCAGAAAAAGCTTTTTGAACTGCAAAATTATTTGCATAATATGAACACAACATGAACATCAATAAAAGCTGTTCTTAATATGAAGGAAGGAAAAATATTGGAAGTCTAACAAATAACAGCAGAAGGGCATGGTTCTGGCTTTGCAGAACTGGCTTTGCAGAGGTTATAGCAACAGTGTAGTTTGACCAGCTCAGGCTTTGCCTGGTGGCAGCCAGGACCAAGGCTGACAAGGACATGTAAGTTTCAGCTCTGGTGGATTTTTCTCTGATTTGAGGGAAAGCTCATTTCACCACAGCCCATCTCCTGGTACACATCTAGATCCAGACCTGAGGTGCTTACCAATCTAGCACAGGGACAAGCAGATTCCTCTTCCCTTCTGTTTGTCTGTTTTTTTCCCCATTTATCAAAACTCTTCTAGCAGGTGAGTGCCCCACAGTCGCATATTGACTGACACCTGCAGCCAGAAGCTGGGACAATCCTCCTCCTTCTCTTGAAACACCAGGCATGCAGGGCAAGTGGGCACATGTACAATTCTCCACTCTGCTTGGCTCCTTGAGACCCTGGCTTGTGGGTATTGCAGTGACAGATGCCCAGGAGCAATCCCAGAAGAGAGGTGGTAGGAGTTGCAACCATACAGCAGAGGCATCAGATTGGGTGCCATGAGGCTGGGCCCAACCAGGCATGCAGCATGACCTTGTATCCTGCAGCCCAGGTCCCTTCCTTACTTTGCATTCACACTAGATTGGTGGGCTGGGATGAATTTTTTTGGATGGGGCCATGCCAGGCAATTGTCCCAGCAGGTCCAGACCTCCATAAGGTTTGGGAAAGGGACTTTGTTCAAGGCAAGCCCAGGCATTATGAGTAAGATTTGCTGGATTGTTGTCACTCACACATTTCCTGATTTGCATAAAACATTTCATGTGGTTTCCAATATATCCTCTCCCTCCGTGAGTCCGATTGCAGTGAAGCAGAAAGTGTGTCCAAGTCAGAGTCAGGAGCTCCCAGCCACAGCCCGTGCCTCCAGGTCCCAGAGGCGGATGCGGACATGTCCCGGTCCAGGTGTCAGCCCTGTTCTCCAGTCCCACCTGCCGCAGCAGCACAGGGATACCCTGCGAAGGAAGCCCAGCGATCCCCGCTGCAGAGGGCATCTGCGGCTCTGCAAAGGGGCGGCCTGCTGGGAGCGTCCTGCAAAGGAAAATAAGCGTGTTTTGGAGAGGGAAGTTTGCTGAGCGTCGGCTTGTAGGGCTTAGCAGTACATGTTACTGCTGGATATCAACAAAACATGTTATTGCTTTATCCTTTGTAACCTTGTTTATAAATAGCGCGATCTCTGTTTTACCCTTAACTCTGAAAGGATGAAGTTGATTTATTATTGTTCTTTCAGCTGCGGCTAATAATAACGTGTGAACTCCATGCAGAGCTGATCTCTGTACCACGGACTCTGCTGTAGTGAAATCAGTGAATCCAAATACAGGGGAAGTGGGAATACGCCAGAGGTGTTGTCAAGACGTTCTGCACACCATTGCGAGGGCTAACGGAGGGCCAGGAACATCTTTGTTTAAAGGTCTCCTCTGGCAGGTAGCAGCTGGTACCTCTCTTCTCTTAAGTGGCACAGGGAGCTCGAAATGATTTACAAGGCAGAAACAAGAACATGCCAGCAACACTTTTGAAACACATTTTTTTCCTCTAAATCATTTTCAAGTATTTTTCTGTAGAAGCCAGAGCCCTGCTGAGGAGCACTGGCTCAGGCCTGCGCTTCTCCCGTTTATGGTACCCCACACGCAGCAGTAAATGTTCGTTGGCCCCGTAGTTCCCTTGCCATCACATGGCTGCCTTTGGAGAGGTCTGATCCCTGCTTCTGGCCTGGCAGGGCTTCCGAACTTGCAGGGTTTCACATCCTGCCCCTCAGCCATCACACTCTTGTTGCAAACAAGTGCTTTCAGTTCTTGCCTGGAAGCTTCTTAATTCTGACCCTGCTGGAAAACTCAGCAAGAAGGGGAGGACTGTGCTAAAATGGGGGAAACAACAATCAACTCCTCCAAGCATGACATGGAAGGAAAATTAATATTTAAAATGCATATATGATGTAATGGGACTTAAAATAGTCTGTATCCTGGAAAAAAGCGATTAACTGCTTAAGACAAACTAATGAAAAGGTCGCTTGGACAATACTTGCAAAGCACTCCCTGTACTGCATCATGGACTTATCGGTTCTGTTTGACGGGGACTCACACATGATCCCAGGCACTTATCTCTGTTTTATACTTTATGAAAAATTGATTGACTCCTTTTGCCCGAGAATTTGCATTAAATAAGAAATAAAACATTGTTTATGGACAACTTTGTCTTCCCATAATCAGCAGAGGCCAGTTTTATAAGAACAGGGCATCAGCTCTTAATACTGCAAAGTACCTGCATATTTGACATGGCAAAGTGAACTCTTCTGTTATTATCTCAGCTGGATCAGGTCCTAAAGTTAAACAGAAACAGCAGCGAACATTTTCCATTCTTTCTGCTCATAACCAGCTTCCCACGTTGTCTGGTACAGCTCGCATCCCGCCTACTAGCCCCAGTGCTCCCAGTATGCAGACCACAGTGGGTGGACAGAGATCCCCACCGCTCACCACCCCCAGGTGCACTGAGATAGCTGAGCTTCTGTGCAGAGGGGGTCTGTAGCAGGCTGTGGGGTGCCACACTGCCCCTGTGTGTGCCCCTACACGCTTACTGTACAACACCATACAAGACAGACCTGGTGCTCCCATGATAATCGCTGACATGCACTGAAGGAGTTGAGAATCATGATCCGGGAAGGTGTCCTTTTGTGCTTGCTCTGCTCTCATCTCCTTCCATCTGCTATTGGCCATTGCCACACACTGGATCCTTAGCTAGATGGGCTGTGGTCATACAGACAGGCTGCTCTTGTGTTCCCCTTCTGATGGCCGTGTCTGGGGTTAAAGGCTCTGCCGTTTTCCAGAGTAGGCACGGTGCAGAGACTCTTCCTAGGCTGGCTGCCTGCTGCACCAAGAGCCCATGGAAATGGAGCTCCATCCTGAGCAGGTCTTTCTCTGTTGTGCTGTCCTTTAGCTTGACTTCCTTCTGCCTGGGATAATAACAGGTGTGCTGAGCAGCCCCGATGAAAGGACCGGGGATGCTGTGGAGGATACCAGAATGAATAAAGCCCAGTGGCACACCCTCATTACAGACAAGGCAAACAGACGACACTTACTGTCTCTGCTCATCATTAGTGAGATCACACCAGGAGCACTGTGTTCTCTGCTGGGTACCTGATGTGGCAGTGTGTATGTGAGAAAGAGGAGACAGTGCAGAGAAAAGCTGGAGCAGATGGCCTGTGCAGCAAGGTGGAAAGAGCTAGTCTTGTTTCATCTGGCAATAAGGAGGCTCGAGGAATCTTACCGAGGTCAGCAGCCATTTCAAGGGTGGCTACAAAGGTGACTGTGTCAAACTTCTCACAGTAGCGAGAGACAGCACAGCAGGTGCCAAAACCATTCGTGGTGGGAAGTTCGGAGAGGACTTCAGTAAAATCTCCAACAAGAGGAAATTGCAGCACTAGAACAGTTCACCCTGAGAGGCTGAGGGATCTCTGTCCCTGGAAGTCCTGAAGACCCAGCTAGACAAGCCGTGGCCTCAGCTGGCTTTGCTGCAATGTGGGACAAGTTTGGGTGGCAGGCACTGAAAGTCCCTTCCTACTGCACTGTTCTGTGCTTCTTCTCTCCATTATAGCTCAGGAGTGCTGTTGCAACAGCCATATGGAGAGGACACGATACAAGGGATGCTCCATTTTTAAACATTTCTCATTTCATAAAGGAAGGACTTTACAGTAAGTAAAACTTCCTACCAGACTGTACCCACTTCTCTCCACTGGAGCAAAGCATTCCTGTGATCTCCTCGATGATTTCATTGCTTTTCAGCAATCCCTCATAGCTACAGGGTGGAAATGCTTCTTGACCTCCTTGGGAGGAAAGTGTGTGCTCTGCCCCGGGGAGATGGATTCTATTTAACTTATCTCAAAACAAGACATATATTCCCTGAGTGCTGAGAAAACAACCTCTGAAAGGGATGTTACACAGTCCCTCTTCCTAAAGAAGGTTTTATTTTTCTAAATAAAACGTGATAAAGCCTTCAAAAATTTTGCAATATAACTCAAATGCTATGTGGTGCTGCAGCCAGTGCCAGGCAGAAAGAAGTGTTAGATCTCACAGTTCTAGAAGCTGAAGCTTATAAACTCAGGCAGCATTTTCAGAGATTTTTGTTTTTAGCTGGGAGGTATGAAAAACGAAGTTGGTTCTTCAGGTACTTACATGGGAGCAACACCAAGAATCATCCAAAACTTGGAGGCATTCCAAAGCTTTATCCCATCTTCCAAGTTAAAATGCTGCTAACATTTGTTCTGAGGTGTGCAGAGCAGTGACTGAGAGCCATATCATGCAGGTAAGTGAGCACCGTGTGGCTGTGGAGCAATAGGTGTACAGCTGCACTGAGCTACCAGGGAGAAAAACATGCTCAGAAGTGGGGGTTCTCACCCCCACATACCAACATCACCGTGATCTGCATGGATGATCAGCTTGTGCAAAAGACCTCTTGTGTGCATGCACCCTGCAGAGCTGCAGCTCAGGAGAAGGAAACAGCTGAAAGCACTGGGAAACCAGCTCAACCAGGTGGTACCCAGAATCAACAACAGGTTAGGAATTCTGGGCACGAAGATCCAGTGGGACATCACACTTTGTGATAATTAGAGTGGGCAAAGGAAATGCGGCAGCAAAATGTCCCCCCATGAGCACTCTGGTAAGAAATTTCATGTTCCTAGAGTAGAAGACAGCCCCGCTTGCAGCTGTGCAGCCTTGATGGGGTAGAGAAACACTCAAGGCTGTGCTGAGCGTACCTCTTGCTTGCTGGGCTCTGCTGGCTGAGAGCAGCTCTGGAGCAAGAGGAGTTGTTCAGGTTGTGCCTGCTTCCATTGCTCTGCTCCTGCTTCTTGGGCCAACCCACCGGGGACTGCAGCTGCCCCCTGCCCGAGCTGTGTGTGCTCCCCGCAGCACCTGCCTCCTGGCTGCCTGTAGGACCCCATGCCACTCTGTCAGTTCTGCAGTACCTTTCATTAATGATAAATTCCTCCAGAAACAGAGAGAAAACGACCCAGAAATGCTGTTACATATAAACCCCTCAATTATATGAAATCCTGCAAACATCAGATAAGACCATAACAGAGAAAAGGTCACAGCAACACCATCTATGTCACGAATAGCAGCAACAAGTAGCAGCCAGCGCCTGAGTCAGGCTAAGGCTAGAAAGATGGAAAGATAGAAATGTTGTTGGCTTCAGTCCTTTTGTAGTGAGTTCCAGATAGCTGTCAACTGCTGAACATTCGAACAACCAGGGCCTCCCAAAGGGAAATAACATCTTCGGAATGACCAGGCTGAAGAAAACACCATATCTTAGATGATGCATTGATGGGGAAAAATAAATTCAGAAGAGAATTTGGTGCTTTGCCGAGCAATGTCCCACAGATAAGCCTGTACCAGTTCTTCAGTCACGCACTAATGATCTTTGGTTCACTACGTGTTATAAATCACCCTGATGGATACAGAAAGGGTAATAAATGAATAAATAAATAACAAACACTCTATGGGTAGTGCTGGTCATAGAAAGATGAATTAATCATAAACATTGTTTTCAAAGGCTGTGACACGAATGAGCATTCCTTTGATATCAGCCGTGCTCCTCTTCCCACCAACTTGTTCTCAAATAAACATCCCAGTAAATATTTGTCTCCTTGCTCCAGACTTGCAAATGAAATGAGAAAGGCCACATCCTCTCCTGGCCTGCAGGCAGCCATTCCCTCAGGCTGCTGCTGGAGTTCTGTCTGATTCACCACACCTCCTCAGTGAGTGCTGGTTTGCCACCTCTGTGGGCACCTTTTGGAGCTGATGGGGTAAAAGAAGTGCTTGGAGAAGGAGAGGTCTCAGACTGCTTTATACATCTGCCCAGGAGAGACTCTGCTGTCTGTAAGGATGATCTCAGGTGACTGTTTCTGCTGCAAAATGGTACTGGCAGCCTAATTGCTCTGCTGGCAACTTAATCTCCTCCATACTTTTGTCTTCTTTTGACAGCCCATATTTCTCTTCTTTCAGTTCCCCCATTTCTCCCAGCTTTACCCATAGGGCCACAGCACTGCAGGACTCTTGCTGCCTTCCAGCACTTAGGATCTCTTCTATCATTGCTTTACTGTGCTCTTCTCTCTAGAAAGTCTCCTATAAAGTTTTGATGCACAGTCTGCACTGGGGTCCTTTCTGATGAAATGCTTTCCACCCGCATGAACCCAGCATGTGTCACCGAGGTTCCCCTGCAGCTCAAGCCTTTGTTCTTCATGCCCCCTCATGCCTTCACACCACTGCAGCACACCAGAACTGAAACCATGGAACTCTGTATTGCATCCCCCACTCCTCTGAGGATGGTGATTCCAGGTCTGAGCACGATGTCGGCAGGGGAGGAGGTTACTCTGCCCTTCCTTGCCATGGCCCAGCCGCTCTCCTGCCCAGTGGCAGTGCCATCCCCCAGGGCTGCACAAAGCAGTGGTGAGCTATGCTGGGATGCAGGGATCCCTGCTGGCCTCCGTGCAAGGCTGTCTAACAGATTCATGGCTGATGCCAGAACCCTGTTTCCTCTTTCTGGTGCCATATGATTGCAAACTCCTATTTCATTCTCTGTCTGCTCTTCTTCCTAGGTGAAGCCCATTCATTATTTTTAACTGTATGCATAACTCTTCTTTATCTCCAAACCCTGCTGCTCCTCCTGCGCAGACTGATTACATGGCTGCATGTACTCTGTCTTCTGCTAGCTTGCCTGAGCACAAACTAGCTTGCTACTCATCTCTCTGCTTCCATATGCAGTACCCAGAGCCCTGAGGCAGCATTTTTGGTACATGGCTCTGCAACTGCTCTCCCATTTCTCAGGCTGTAGAGAGGCCGCCACTGGGGCAGCAGCCCGCCCTACATACACTCGTGTCAAAACATCTGCTTCCTGCAGCATGGCGTGACCTTGGCCATCACTCTCATGTATTTGCTCTGTTTGGCCTCATGAATTCCCTGGTGGCTGCAGTGGCTGCTCTGCTGAGGCAAGATCCGTCTGCCCTCCGTAATCCCACACTTGGACGGGTACCTCACCTCAGACTCATCTTCAAGCTATTGCTTCCTGTTGGCTTCATCATTACCACGTTTGAATCCTCGGTTCTCACATACCGAAGCCAACTGCTGTCTCCAAGTCCTCTGAGATTCTAGTCAGCTTTTTCCTGAAAGCAATGGGGTTTCAGGCAACTAGGAATGCTTTCTGCTGCTGTGGATAGTTGCTGCTCAGTTTGGGATCCTCTGTTCACCTGGGGCTGTGAAGTCCTACATGAGCAGTGTCTTCTACAGCAGCATGGAAACCGTGTGATGCTCTCTGGGATGATCAACTCTGGTACCTCCTTGCATGCAGCATTCCCTCTGTTTGTTCTCCATGTTAGCACTGCCAGAGATGGCACTCACAGAGATGAAGAGCAGCTGATGAGAGATTTTACTGACTAATCTGAGGCACTCAGCAAGTCCTTAGCTTCCCCCGTTGCTCATTTTCCCTATACTGGAAATAAAATGTGTGGCAAAAGAGCTGGAAGATGTTTTTAAATGTGGTTCTGGCCTGCACAAGTGACTTTATAATGTGGCTATTGCTGCGTATTGTTTCTTAATAGGCCCCTCAATTAGTTCTGCTGAGTACAGCACAGTGGGAGAACTGGTTTTATCTCCTTGCCTCCAGCCTCAGTTTCAGCTCAGCCAAAGAGGGCTGTCCACTGTTCTTTCCCCGCATGGGGCTTGAGGAAGCTTGAGGTAGAGAGAAGCCTGAGGTAAAATCAGCACAACTGCAGGAGGAAGGGACGGAGGAGCAGATCCTGCACTCAGCAGCTCAGCTGACAAACGCAGCCGTCTTCGCTAGCTGGCACCATAGCAGTCCAGGCTGCAGGAAACACGCTGGGCTCCTTCCAGATTAGATGCCACCATCAGTAACAACAGACGTGCAGGACTTTGTGATGCTTGGTTTAAATCCCAGCCTCAGAGACGCCTGCACAGCCCCCTGGCCTTGCTGTGACTTATGAGACGCCTGGGCCGGAGCACTCGGTGTGACAGAGCCGCATTTGTGGTGGGTGTGGAAGGAGTCGGCTGCTGCCAGTCGGTGAGGTTCTGCTCAGTGAATGCAGCAAAGCCTCCAGCCTGCAGGCAGAGCTGCGACCTGGGGCGCGGCTGGGTGGTGTGCAGGCAGCCCAGCTGTGCAGAGGGCAAAACTGCTCCGTGAAACTGCCGCAAGTGGGGTCTGCCCTCCTCAAAGCACTGGAACCGCAGCACCCTTCGCTCTGCCCACCCAGACCAGAGTTTCTACAAAACTGTGTGTGATGCTCTGGGTTCCAGACTAGATTCGTTCTATTTCCTGTCCCGGACGCTGAAGGAAGACAAGCCATCTCCTCTCTGTGACCCGCAGAGATTAAGCATGTGCCTCTTAGCTTTGCTGTACAGCTCTCTGAACATACACTCACAACACATAACGAAGCTTCTCTTCACTCATCATTTTAATTCTGCCTGCAAAACAAACAAGAGGAATGAAGGGACATCCACGGGGAGAGCCATAGAGATTAATGTGAAGTAAGACATTAATGTTACTATGTTTTCACATGGTGAAGTGGGAACTGTTGCAGGTGTTGAAAGTTGTAGGTCTTCAGTCAAGATGGAAAGAACACAGCTGAGGTCAGTCTGACCAGTAAATTTTTGAGTGGGTACTGTGTTGCACACTCAAAGGAATTGCCTGTACTGAGTTCAAATAGAAGGTCAGTGCAAAGCTGTGATCAGAAGCAACCAAAAATGAGCTTCCTTGCAGTGCTGCTGAGACTACCCCCGTGTCCTCCCATGGGCTTGTAGCAGCTGGCACAATTTCACCTGGAGGGAGCAGCCTCTCCTCAGAGGGTGCTGTGAAGACAGGAATGGTGAAAACAAAAGCATGAGAAATGGAGAGGCGGGCGTCCTGCTTGAAGATGCGATGTTTGACACGAGGTGGTGTGCAGACACACAAAAACCACAGGACTGCAGAGAAATGTCAGAGCATGCTGAGGTTTCCCCTTCATTTTTTGCTGTCATCATTCAAAGATGAGCTCAGATGAGCTCAGTGAGCTTTAAAAGTAGCACATCTAAGGTGGAGGAGAATCTAGGTGCAAACTGCATGGATTCTGAGCATGTTATGCATTTATGTGGGTAAGAAATCCCCTGCTCCAGGGACATTACCCAACACTGCTTTTCAAAAGCAAAGTAGGCACTTGAACAGTTAGCTTTTACTTTGGAAGTTTTGTGTTCTTTTTATCCAGCAAAGCCTGCATGAGGGGCAGGTGCAGATCGTGCATTCTGTGCATGGGAGGTGCAAGGAGGCTGAGCTTCTAAAGAGCCTTCTGTGTGTCATGGCTGGTGAGCACTTGGAAGTAGTGATGTAACAGGATGTTTGTATTTTGGGGATGATAGACAGTGATAACAGGAGATTTGGGAGCACTGAGTTTGTGTGTATGCACGAGGTGACTCTGGGTGGAATTTGGCTACCATGACTTGCGTCCTTGTTTCCGACCTCCTGGAAAGGCAGGGATCTGTCTGCAAACCTGTTGCTACAGGTTGGTGGATCTTGGAAGAAGTGGATTATCCCCAGAACGTTTTGCTGCTGGCATGTTGCTGTTCTCATGGCTGGGCAAGTCAGGAGGAACATCTCATCTTCGGAGCTCTGCATCTGCTGCCTATTCTTCCTTCTACTCCTAGGTTTCCTTTTGGAAACCCTAATGTGCAAAAGGATCCTGGCCTGTGGCAGAGCACTGAATCATAGTGTTGCAGCCCTTAGTTGCAGTTAACTAAGAGTAAGAGTACCAGAGGGTTTCTGAGGTCCCCATCCAAAACCAGGATGGAGCGACCAGAGAGTGCGTTTTCCTTACCTTTGCATTCACCTCAGCTGTGAGCAGTTTGTCTGCCCTCCACCACTTACCCAGATGCCCTCAAGTCTCTTGTGTCAGGTGGATGCACTCTCCTTGGCCCCGTTCTCTGGTGGTGGCCACTGGAACCCAAGAACTGCCAAGGGAAATATCTACGCTGGAATTTCATCGCGACTCTTGGCTGTTTCAGTCCATGCTCAGAGGCACGAAGGTAAACATGATGGCACACCCGTCAGTGTGAATCCCATTCCAAATCAGCAGTTCAGGAGAGCGTAGCCCATCCTGCCACACCAGAGGTGGCTCTGCAGTACAGGAGGTGCTGCCAAGAGCTTTTTTTGACTGTTCAGTCAAAACTTCCCTTTGCCTATTTTTCCATTGCTCCTGGGCACAGTATGTGCCTTCTCGGAGCACCCCAAATAACCCTCACTCGCTACCATTGAGTTATTGTTTCATTTAAATGATATTGGAAGCTCCTTCGGCCCCAGCCAGGGAGAAAGGCTCTCCCTCCTTGCCAGGGGACTATGTAATGCACCGGCTGCTGCCAGCTCTGCTCTGCGGGGGCCAGGAGAGAAGCAGGAGGGACATAATGTGCTTTCCACGAGGGAAGCCCGTCCTATCAAGGTCTGCTGGGGCTTGCTCTGCTCCTGGCGTGGTTGCCTATCCCAAGCTGCACACAAATTGATAAAGTCAGACAGCTGGATGAAAGAGCATAAATACCCTAAACTTAAACATGCTATTGAGAAGCCGAAGGCAGGACATAAATAACTGCACTCTCACTTTCATGTTTATCATACAATTGCAACAGGACCATATTTGGAATAAATATTCCAATATTTGAATGCAACATGTGATTGGAGTTTATCTGTTGTTATGTTTTGAATAAATAGAAAACTCATTATTTCAGATATCCCCCTCTTGTCACTTTTCTCCAGACGAGGTGGAGCTCAGCAGTCTGGACACTGCTCGAGCCACATTTCATGTTTTCAAAAGCCTTGAGCCTTTCCCTGGCGCTGAGCTCATCACAGCAGCCGGCAGGCAGGATCTGTGCCGGCAGCCCGTCCTGCTGCACACCAGCCCATCCCATCCTGCTGAGCTGCTGCTCCTCCTCTGCAGAGGCCTCGCTAGGTAGGTGCTGCGGGAGGGGAGAGCGTGGTTTTTCTTGTGACAGTTATGAGGGATCACAGCAACGCTGTGGCAGGATAGGACTCTCCATCTGAAATGGGACAGGAACTCTGGGGTCATCTCTCAGAGCTCCCAGGGCTGGATTTTCTGCTGGAGTTGCTGTGGGATACAGGAGTGATGGATGAGAGCCTTTGAGAGGCCTTTGCTCAACTGTGTGCCTGGAAGGTGGGACAGGATCTCACTGCCCCTCCAGGCTTTCCATGACGATGGCAGCTATTCTCCTAGGATATGACTCTGTCTCTTAGCAGCAGTAGCATGATAGCTGAGCTCCATAGCACAGATCACACCAGTGACATCCATCCTGTTCTGGATCCTCCAGGTGCTCTCAAGGTCCCTGTCTTCACCTGCAGAGCGTCTTGTACATTTGGGTGGATATCCTTGCAATTGCTGCTGATGCATGTGCGGTCCTGCTACCCCCAAAGAGAGAGTTGTGCTGGAGACATGACTCTGCACGAGCTTTGTACTAGAAGAGGCTGCCCCAGGCTGCAGGATCAGACTTGAGTGAAGGCTCCTTCAGGGCTCTGAAGCAAACTGACAATCTCATGACTGGAAACACTTTGGCCTGAGTTGTAGGACAGGCAGGTGTTTAAGCTGTCTTCTGTCAAGTTATTCATCTGGAATTAGCCAGATGGGAGCTGCCGTGGTGAGGAGTTACACAGGGTGAGCACTCAGGGGACCTCAGAATCCTGAGCAGAACGAGAGCCCAGTGCTGGAGCACTGATGTGTGTGTGTATAGCAGGGGTTTGTGCTCTGGGGATGGGTTCAGTGGAGATGGCACTCTTTTTTTCAGGCACTCTGCTACTGCTGTAGCGTTTAGCTTAGCCAATTACACCTTTCAAATGGTGAACAGCACATTAACTGCCCACAAGGACTGGCCAGAGCCCAGTGGCACTGGGACTCCACAGAGCCTTACCCAAATGCTGGTGTGGAAATTGTTTTACACTTTATGTTTTAATACTGTCAAAACCAAGAGGCACAGCCTGCCACGGTCAAGTGGCTGACATAAAAAACGTCTTCAAAAGCATTAAGAATGATGTAACAAAAACAAAGCATGGAATCCACTGTGAGGATATCTTTATCCCAAAATCAGTGTTGCTATCCAAAGTTACAATTACACACATTTGTATGAAATCCGAATCTGTGTAGAGGATGCATGGGCTGGTCTGTGCAAACACTATGAATATATGTACATGGGGAAAGATGGTGTTACCAGCACAGAGGTTGCTTGAAGACAGATATTCTCTGGTTAATAATTCTATGGAACAGGTTGCCCAAGGAGGCTGTGGATGCCCCATCCCTGCAGGCATTCAAGGCCAGGCTGCATGTGGCTCTGGGCAGCCTGGGCTGCTGGTTGGCGACCTGCACACAGCACGAGGTTGGAACTGGATGAGCACTGTGGTCCTTTGCAACCCAGGCCATTCTATGATTCTATGATTCTATGATTCTGTGATTCTATGATTCTATGATTCTATGATAATACAGCTTACAGGCACTGTGGTAGCATGACTGACGGCCAATCAAAGTGCTAATGCAAAGCTTACCTATTGCTGGCCAGTGAAGAGGCTCAGGGCTCTCAGGATTCATGTGAGCCATCTTGAAAGTCCTGCGTGATGATGCTCCTCAGGTTTGTTCCAGCCCTTTGGAAATGCAGCTGCTGAAAGCAGTGGCACCTTGTCATGACAATGTGGATTTGATCAGAGGCTGTACCCAAGGTTATCTTTGCTAGGGAAATGCAGTCTCACAAAGCAGCATTTCCCATGACATTCTCTCTATTTTCCCTTTCACTCTTATTCTTGCTAGATCAGATTTTGGCAGAAAACATTTCACTTAATTCCATTTACTTTTAAAAACAAGAGTTCTGCGATTAATTTTCTTCTTTGTATTGTCTCAGAAATGTTGGTCAACAGGGAGAATAATGAGCCTTCTGGACTAGATTTCCAACATACATTGGGGTTCTGTGCCGCATCGCGTTGCCAACTGACTCCCAGGCATGGGTTACATTTGAGAGGAAATGAAATCTAAGGGCATGATGTGTGGAAATTCGCAATAACTCTGTTGCACGTTTTCACGATAGCAAGCATACATGTGCTCTCACCACTGCCAGTGCACTCATGTGTGCATGCACGTGCACACGGGTGCCACCTCCTGCTGCTGCACACACACAGGGCAGGCGTGCTGCTCTTCTCCACCCTGCTGGCTGCATGCCCCAGCCCTCAGCACCTCAGCACAGCTCACTGTCACACGCCACTGCAGTGTTCCCTCCTGAACATTTTGGGCTTTGTACAGACGGGCCTTGGGGTTCTCTGCATTCCTGGGGCTTTTTCCCATCTTGCTTTCTACTGGTTCCATAACTACACCTTTGTTTGCTTGGTGACTGGGAGCAGGGCAGGAACAAACTCCGTTTCCCCTTCCCCCGAGTGCCACTGTCCCATTGTCCAACAGCCGCCTCCTGCATGCTGAGGACGCGTGCCAGAGGGTTCTACTGGATCGAGGAGCGGTCCCCACTTAATCTCACTGTTGTTTTGCGTGCAGGCTGAGGCTCCTCCTTGCTAGGTTCACTGCAGCAGTCTGTTTGTAACCATTCGAAACATCCAGCTGCTCTTTTTACAACCCCCATTTTTACCTCTTAAGCAATATGAAGAGGTGCGTAGCCAGGGTGGACAGAAAGGAATCCATCGCTGCTTATGATCTCCTCTGCCCCAGGAATGGTGCTCAGGTACCGACCCTTCCTGAGTGTGACTCAGCCCTGCAGGTTCAGGCTGCTCCTAAACACAGCACTCCTTCGCTCAGTGCAGCTAACTCGGAACAGCGAGCTGAATTTGTTGACACATCTCAGAAAGATCTCACTGATTAATGTGCTGAATCTCAAACACGGGCTAAGAGCATGAAATCCCTAACAGGGGTTTAGATCAGAGATAACGTAATAATACACAGAACTCTTGGAAACATTTTCAAACCATGTAATGTCTATATTCTTAGTGTTCCTGACAGTGCTAATGGAACCAGCTAGTTGACAAGATCTCTTCTGTATTCAATTCCCTCATTGCTTTTAAAACCCTTTTCATGTAGCTGTGGGTCATCCACCACCATCTAAATCTTCCCTGCCTGCAGGATCTGGGGGTCTGGGCTGAAAAAGCCACAGTCACTGCTCTGTGATGGGATGTGTGATGCGGCTCAGAAGACAAGAGGCATATGTCCTTGCTAGTGGCGGGGGGGATCAATTTTATGGGAGGAGGGTGAGGGATATGGGCCAAAGGAAGATGCAGATGTTGCTTCTCAGCTGTGTTGTCCGTGCTCTGCTTCTCAGCAGTGTGAGGAGCAGTATGGAGAAATGCTGAGTGTTCGAGGCAGGTTAGGGAATTCTTATCACTCTGCCTCATCCTGCAGGGAAAGGCTTACGGGAGAGCAGACTGTGCAGTGATTCATTAAATAGCTCTGCTCCCCCTGCCAGAGCCTTACATGGTGCACAGCTCACGCCTGGTGCCTTAATCCTTTGAAGATGCTGGGTCAGTTTTTCCTGTTCATCTGGCTCTGGCTGCACGCGCCTGCAACACACTGAGCAGCTGAGTTTTCCCCAGCTCCCCAGAGGGGGGTAAGGCAAGGTTTTAACTTCTGCTACTTGTGCTCTGTGCCTCATGCTGCGTTTGTAAAGTGAGCAGTGAAGGCGAAGATGGTGCCCCTGCCTCTTCCCACCACATATGCCCATGCCATCCTGTTTACACTCAAGGATTCACGGCAGGCAGCTCTGGGATTTCGTGCCAAAGTATTCAGGAATATTTTCCCTGGGTTGCGAGGCAGCAAGGGGGAAGGTTCCTGAGCCCCCCTCCGAGTTCTGGCACTGGTGCTGCTGAACAAGCTGGAAAAGGGCCCTTCCCAGCAAGAGCCAGGCATGCACACACAATGGCATGTGCTCTCAGGAGGGGATAGGTCCCCATCCAAGCCCCATGTGCAGCCAGCTCCACAGACCATGTCATCTGCACCTGGCCCATCTATGGGTCTCCATGCCCACCAACTTCATTTTCCCCTTTGGTTGCTCCCAGTCTTTTTCTGGTGACTGCCCTTGATGACAGAGGTCAGAGAGCTGTGTGCAATGTGGAAGCAGAGCAGGGCTGCTCAGGAGCTTCCACAGCCTGAGGAACGGCCTCCAGAGTTGGGCAGAATCTGCATCCTTGGCTCCAGTTGTGTCCTGGGCATGGACTCAGTGCCAAGGCACCTGTGAGCTGAGGGTAACTGAAAGGAAGGGCAGCTGTCACCTCCTCACACAGCACTCAGTGCCACCAGTCTGCGGGTGGTTGTGCCAGCCTGGCCTGGGGATGAGGCCTGGGGACCTGCCTCGGTCTCTATCCCTGGAGCATCGATACAAGGAGAAGGGGAAAGCAGGATGGGGACTGGAAGATCTTCAGGGATACCCTGGGTACAGGTTGGATCTGCCTGAAGCAGGCATCAAATGACATAGTTCTCCTGAGGCCAGCATAAAACCAGCAATTTCTAAACCCTGAGGCTGCCTATCAGCCCTCAGGTGGTGAGCTTCCTGCTCTTCTTTCAGAGAGCATAGTGTCTGAAGCTTTTTCCAGACTTGGGAAATGCTGGCAACTTCAGAGAATGAAAACTAATCTTGCTGAGCCCTACCAGACTGAATACATACAAAGCACATAAACAGCAGTCTTCCCACTCCGCATGGCATGGGTCTGGTGGTACACTGCAGTGTAACAGCACAGGAGCTAGATCTGATCCTGTTAGCTTCATCTTGCAGCTCTGAATGCCTTTCAGACACTGCCCCATGCAGTCAGAGGCTCCCTGTGCTTCACTGCATCTCCTGATGGCTCCTTGTCAGCAGCGCATGATTAGGGTTAGGGTTTGCTACTTGAGATTCTCCTGACAGGAAAGTCATTAAGAATAATTAATATAATTAACCAAACATGAGGCGCTGCTGCTGCTGCTGTTGTTGCTGCTGCTGCTGTTGTTGCTGTTGTTGCTGCTGCTGCTGCTGTTGTTGCTGTTGTTGCTGCTGCTGCTGCTGTTGTTGTTGCTGCTGCTGCTGTTGGTCTCATCCATAGCAGGAGACAGATTTGTAAAAATAACACTTTTGGTAAAAGCAGAATGATATTTGGAAGGCTTTAACTGTTCTTGGAGTACATATATTTGCTGCCTCTGTGCCAGCATTGACCATGGTGCCCTGGAGAAGTGGGCTTCTTCTCCAGTCAGCTGGAAGTCACAGGCAAGACTGGAGTGCACCAGTTTGTCAAAGGACAAGCATGGCCTACAACTGTAATGTCAACATGGAAGACACAAAATCAGTGCCATGGTGCCCCAGGATGGTTCCTCCCAGGGAGCCCATGGGAATCGATGTCTGGAGAGGTGCGTGCAGCTCTGGTTGCCTGGTCTGCTTCAGGAAAGACGTGGCCACTGTTTTCTGTGCATACATCTGGGGTAGACAGCAGGAATTAGGAAGAGCTTTTCTTGTCTGTTTAAGCTACAGATCTTTGCTGGCAAGAGAACAAATGGGCATAAATAGATCACTATGAATTTTAATCTAGAAATGAGGAAATACAGTCTGAAGGTTGAGAGAGAGACAGAGGAACACCTTCCCTAGAAACAGTGGTGATCAACCCCATTGCTTTGAAATTGAGCTCTTTCGCTGGAAGTCTGCAGGGTCAGGTTCAACAAGCTGCAGCTTGGTGGCTTCCTGTTTGGGCCACCTGCCCAGTGCAGGGACAGTCTGCCTTGCACACAGGCGACAGCTGGGCACAGAGGAGCTGAGGGCAGCTGAGGCAGAAGCTCTGGTTATCAGCCCTTCTTCTGGAAGTTTATAATCACTCCAAAGCGATCCGTTTGTCATCCTCCATGGCATGCTGAAGTCCTGGTTTTTCCTGGCTGGAGGTTTCTGGATGCTGGGACAGGGGGTCTCCTGCAGCGTGTGCACGCAGAGGGAGAGATTTTGCTAAATACTCACACTGCAGCTCTCTGTGCTTGAGAAATAACAAATGTTCTCTTGGGACTTATCACCAACCAAATCAGTCCTGCACCAGTCTGTTTTCGGGCAGACAGTGTGTGTCTGCCACATACAACTGCTGCAGCTGCTCATCCCGTAGGAGCCCAGCTGGGTACCAGCGCTGCGACGCAGCCCCAGCAACTCCTGGGTCTGATTCCAGGTAGGGGAAAAGGGACATTAAGAGGGGTCAGTTGGGTTGGGAGGGCAAAGCACAACCCACAGGGGAGCTGAGCAAATCTTTCCTGCCATGCACCCAGGGCAGGGAAGATGCAGGAGCCCGCTGAGCTGTGAGCTGAAGGAAACAAGGGTGTGTTTGTCACACATCAGTGCAGGGTAATGACAGCTCCGCACATACTGAGCAGCTTTTAACCCCCCTTTCCTGGTGAGACCCAGCAAGTCTCCTCACACAGGCACTTGGCAAGGCAGAGAGCAGAGACCCCACAGCCAGAGCTCAGCCTGCTCCCCAGGGCCCCACCAGCATGCCCCTATTCACAAGCAAGGAGTTTAAACAAAAATCATTTGACTTGGCTATTTGTTAGCATTCACATTGTGTGACTGATAGTTTAAATCATCTGCTATTGTTTCTGTTCCCTAACTGGATGGCTTTTAAAGAGGAGACCCAAAAATACATTCTGGTAAGGAATATCAGATGAATACTCACTTGGGATGAAATCTGCATGCCTCTGCCTTGCAAACACTTGCCCCAGCATGGAGCTGCTATGCACATGCTGACCAGGAACCCCAGCGTGCTCAGAAATCCCACAAGCTGGATGCCACGCTGCGCTGAGCACACTTGTTGGCAAAGCTCCTGTTGCTGCAGTGTTGCTGCCCCAGGGGGGTACTGAGCAACTGCACCGAGGGCTGGGCTTGGAGAGCATAGTGGGCAAGGTGCTCAGCAAAGCCTGGCCTTAATGTCTGTGAGCTCTGTGCTGTCTTCTGCACACCTTGCAGAAAGGGTCACTTAAGATCCTTGCTGGGAGCTGTACTGATTACAGAGTGTCCAGGTCCTGTGGCATCTTTTTCACCTCTTTCCTGCAGGTTGTGATGTAGAGACCATAGATGCAGCAGCACACTCATGGTCATGGCTCTGTCTGGGCAAGTCACATCCCTGGCTGATAGCCATAAGCAACGCCTGGTGCATGCCCTGTCTGTGCATGCACATCCAGCACTCCTGCAAGCCTCCTTCGGTGGAGCACAGAGCAGGCAGCTGAGACAAACTGCCTCCCTACACTCTCGTTCTAATATCATCCGCAGCTGAGAAGCAACTTAGTACCCTTGTCCCTTCCATTCTGCCTAGCACCTGCAGGGAGCAACAATGGTGTGGAAGGACAGAGCAGACATGGGGCATCGACCTGCACCACAAAGCATGTTCCCTGCTCTTCTCACTCCCTGCCATCCCCATTTGAAAATGTTTTGATCCATCTCTCCCCTCTGGAAACTGGAGGTGGTACCTGCTGCAGCTGCCTGAGTGCCTGTGGGGAAAGCTGGGAGCCAGATGCTGCTGTTTTATCTCAGATGGGCAATAAATGTTTACGTAGGATGGGGAGTTTGAGGCACTGCTGTGGTGGACACAGTGCAGAGCTGCCCACCATCCGATGCCAGGAGGAAGCTCTGAGCTGGGCTCAGGCACTGCAGTTTCCAAGGAAGAGCTGTGTGAGTTCCTGGGAACGAGTGGGAAACCTCACTGAGTCAGGGGCAGGGAGCACAGCGATGGGTCTGACTCTGCTGGCTGGAGAACCAGGGGCTGCTCCACCAGCATATATAAGGCAGGAAGCCTGTTACAAGGAGCTTTCTAGGTGAGGATGGGAATCCTGACTACACACGGCTGTTACTGGTGGGGATGTCTCCTAACTCAGAAGCACTTTGAGCCCAAGATGGAATCGAGCCAAAGAATCATCTCTGAGAAGTTGTGTGTGAGCAGGGCAGATAAGCACAGTCTGTGGATGAACTGCTTGGTGCTTCCTCCCCAGCTGCCATGGAAATGGCAATAATATTTCTGCAAGGAAGGTTTCAGATGCCTGTTTCCCAATAAGCAGCCTGGGTACTTCTATGTCAAGAGCTTGGTTCTCATCAGCTTAGGGAAAGCTGGCTTGGCCAGTAGCCCCTTGGATACCTAAGTGCCACTTCTCCTCTCTGCTGGCCACACTGACCCCAGCTCCCTGCCACAGCAGGCACTCACACAGTCCCCATCTCAGGACTGGTGTCTGAAGCACTTTGAAGACATGCTGATGGGGTGGACCTCTCAGCAGAGCAGGCTGAACATCCTGGCTTGGCCACAGACTGAAGAGATTGTAGCAAGGCAATGCCAGGAGGCAAGCACTGGGTGTTTATTGGGGACAGGGGTGGTTCAGTCCCACAAGTGACGTCACCTCCTCCTGCAACTGTGCAACCTCCTCCTGCCCCATATGATGGGGTGTCCTGTGCACCATTGCTTCTCACTGAGAGGAAGCCAGAAGGCCCCCAGACGAGAGCCTGGAGCTCAGCCAGCTGGAAGAAAAGAGTCAGGACCTGTCCCTTGCCCCAGCATCTCCTGCTGTCAGTTTACGTGAGTAAGACCATGATGTACAGATGGGCTTGGGGTGGTCCCACTCTGTGGGACTCCCCATCCCCTGCTTAGCACTGGTCCTCTAAGGGATGAGTGGGTACTCTGTGGTTCCCTCTGCTGCACAACGTCTCTGAACTGGCGATATGAGCAGATGGTGTTTGACAACATGACGTGGATCTAAGAAAATCAGGGAAATGCAAATATTTGTGATATTAGAAATAGTTACAAAAATATAGACAAATAAAAGTCATGATTAGGATTATAGTAAGAAACACATTCCAGAGCTGCCGCAGTGCTTTAGCTTGCTTGGGAAGCTGGCATCCTGACCTTCCTCTTCCAGGGCTGGTTTTCCCGAGGGCTGCTTCGACTGCATCTTTCTGTATCTGTTGTCTGACATGTCCAGCCCTATTCCTGGACATAAAGGGCGGGACGAGAATGCAGCACAGACTTCCCAGTAACTGTGTCAACTTTCATCTGAGCTGAACATCCCTTCCTGTTTTCTTGAACTGCATAAAGTCTTTCTCCATCTTCATAGTACTGTAGTTGGCGATGAATGTTATTCCCTCCCTCCTCCCAGCAGAGCGTCTGGTACCTCATTTACTGTACATATCTGACCACAACAAGAAGCAACTGACCCACCTGTTGTTTGTGCACATGGCACAGCTTGTTGCGTTCCCTCAGAAGGCCAGTGGCAGCAGCAGGAAGGGAGGGTAATTGTTTGCCATGTCTTAAGGATCAGATCCCTACAGAGAGAGGATCCTGCACTGTCTGGAGAGAGAGAGAGAAGCCACACAGTAGGCTGGAACAGGGATGTGGGGGATATAGTAGGGAGGTCTTCTCCTGAGGATCCTGAGCACTTCACAGTGACAGACACCAATGTGTCATTTTAAAAGCAGAGTGCAGTGCTTATCATTGCTTTCTGGATGCAGTGACAAGTACTGTATACGCAAAGTGCTACAAATGCAGTTCTACTGTAAGGGTAAGGAGTGTGGTAGGAGTGTTTACCTCTTTCTTAGGCACCAGGCAGCACAGTGGCAGTGCCACGTGCTGGGAAACGGCCATGCAGCAGCTAGATGGGCTGTGCTCTCTTTGTGCCCATTCCTACTGCAGTGAGGACATAGGGGAGCTGTGTTTTTAATGGTCTGCCTACAGTGGTTTGGAACAGAGGTGATGCAAATGTAATGAGATACTTGTGTGCACAGCCTCACCTGCAGAGTGCTGCCCTGTAGCCGATGGTCCTTCGCCCAGGAGCCTGGCTGCGTACCACCACAAGCTCATGGACATGGGGGACAGTGAGGCTTGGGGTAATGGTACATGCTGTGCAGAGTGGGTAATGTGTAATTTAGGTAGGCACTCAGTGCTGAGTGCCATTTGCTGTCCTTTTTGGGTAGATGTTAAAGTCCACTTTGCTCCTTTTCTCGGGGATATTTTCCAAAAAAGCTGGCATCTGCAAGAGCAGTTGGTTCTCCTTTCATACTTGCTGGTATTCGCTGGGGAAAAAGTAAGCAGCACAATAACAGTGCAGACTTACCACCCCTTATGGGAAGCAGGTCAGTTTCCTTCTCTGCAATAGAAGCACAGCAGGAGATGACAGCGGCGCATGACTGCAGGGCAAGTACCAGGCCAGATCTGACATTGTCTGTAAGGAGCAGTGACATCTACGTCAGGCTGTTGTCCAGAACAGGAGAGGTTTCCGTTTTCAGGAGCTGGCTGATCTCAGACATCTGTTACTGTGCTAAAGACCTTGGAGATAACACTACTGCACCTCTGAGGAATGTGAAGCGTCATCTGCCATGGATCATGGTCCTTATGGTTCTCATAAGACCTTTCCATAAGATGTGAGATAACCAATGAAGTAAATATATATATATATATGTTAAGCCAGGGGCAAATGTTAAGTAAGGTAGGAAGAATGAATAGAAGCGGTTTCAGATACTCAGTGCTAACCACGGCCATGAGGCAGTTGGTTCAGCTAACCAGGAAGTAGCAAAACTACACTATGGAAAAACCTTCTGGAGAACAACCTCCATCTGCAGAGTGCTGAGAGAATATTCCAACCACAGCATGCATAGAATGGGAGACTGTAGGGACTGAGATGTAGAAGGACACAGCTGTCTTCTGGATCTTAAAGAAGGAAAGTGAACAGTGTTGGCTATGTAAGACACAGAGGTGGGAATGAGGTGGGCAGCCAGGGAGGGGAGGGGTGGTGGACATGCTTGCCATCTTGTACTGTGAGAATTTGATCCCGCCAGGTATACATACGGGCTTTCCCATCATCTCTAATGTTTGTTTTTCTTACTACGGTAATGGTGAAAACCCTCCTGCAAGTCTGCACAGAAATACTGCTCTTTCCAAGCTGCAATGGCTTGTCCACACAGCCAGGCTGTCCTCCCTCTGGAGCTCAAATGTGCTTGCTCCTCAGTCTAGTTGAGGACAGTGTTATATAATCCTCTCAGTCCATAATTTTCCTCCAGAAAAAAAAAAAAAAATCCTTTCTGGAAAACACTGGAATTGCAGAAATTGAGCATATACTGTTGCAGTGAGGCCTGAGCAGCTTGCAGAGTGGAAGCAAGGTTTTGCTTGTGTGTCTGCTCACAGCACACAGCAGTGCAGCACAGCGATGAGACCCTGCCAGCTTCCCCTGCAGCAGCAGCCCCTGCTCCTTCGCCTCGTGCACCATTCACAAGCAGACCATGTTTCACTGTGTCAAGTATTTATCATCCAGTTTAAAAAACTGTCTCACTTTTCCCGATCCATATCCCAGCGATTCACTTATCACATTCTTTAAGTGACTTTTTTGTCACTTACTTGCACCTTTGAGCACGCGCACACACACACACACACACACACAAATCAGAGCTAGTAATAAGTAAAACTATTCCTTCCAAAACAGAAATTCATTCTTGTCAAGATTCCCATCTATAAATATCTTTGAGAAGGACAGGAAAGTTTAGCTTGGCATAAAAAAGTGGGCACTGTGAGGAATGTCAATTTTTAGTGCTACTAGAATGGGCCCCACAATGGATGCATACCATGGCTACGGACAGCCCGCCCAGAATACGTGTCTCTCCTGTGCCTGACTGTGTACCATGACCATGGATTGGGCATGGCTAGTAGGCAAAACCCTGCGGAGAGCTTCAGGGTGCTTCAAGCAATCTGACTGGCTGGGCACCAGGGTGCAAATTCCTGAAAAAAACAACATCTACAGTGAAGTGACAAAAACACAAGGCATTAGATGAGAGCTGTACAGCCCCGTGACAAGGGACACCCCTTATCCAGAGGCATTTATCATCTAAGTAAACCCTGTCTGGGGGGATGTGGGCCAAGCAGTGACTTGCTGGAGTGGAACTTCCCTGGGTTGCTGGGTGACAAGGTCAGGCTCCCTGAGCCTCAGTGCCAATCACTACTCCTAAACTTGTTTCTTTGACTTCTTAACTTGCACCTACCGCCCCCAGAGACAGGTGGCCCTACACCACCTGTAATCAGCTTGTTATGTTTTTGGCTCCTTCTCCATCTCCCCTTACGAAGTTCTTCCTTTCCTGATGGTCAGCACCACCAGGAGAACCAGCTGTGTATATACTGGCTCCTCTCTCCATTTCTTCCCACATCCCCCGAACTGTGCTGTTCCCACATCTGCAGGAGGCTTCGGGGCAGGGCTGACCTTTGTGGCTGTGGCTGTGTGGTGGAAACGGCTGTTTCTCTGGAGGCTGTGGCACATAGATACCCCAGATCAGGTGTCATTTCAGCTACACAAGCGCATCATTTCATCCACACTGCGGAGCTTTACTTCTCCAAAGGAATCACCACTTTCCCGAGCTGCTGCCTCAGGCACACATCAGGGAGCAGGGAGCAGAAAGCTGAGGATGCTTTTATTCCCTGCACACCAGGCATTAAACCAGGGTCTGTGATGGGGAAGCAGCCCCTCTCGGTTATCACCAAGGCCCCTCTCACACAGGGCCCCATCTGGGGTGGATGCCGGGCCTGGCGATAGCGAGGTCCTTAGGTCAGACCATTCTTGAACAAAGCCTCCTATCTCAGCTCAAAATCCTTTCCCATTCTGTGTGTTTCAAACAATGCCTAAAGAGCCAAAGCACTCTGGAGACACATTTGGCTGCTCTGTCTGCGGCTGGTGCTAAAAGCGCCGCTGACACCTGTCAGGGCGATAGCAGAGCTGGCTTCCCAGAGGCCTTTCCATGAAACCCTCCGAGGTTCGGCAGGCAGGAGCCAGCCTCCCTCCGCCTTTATCTCCCAGCTGCTCTGAGAGGAACCTAAGGTGTGGGAAGGAGGCTTTATCTCTGTGAGTGACAAAATGGCTTGAGTAAATAAGCTACCAGCCCAGGGAAGGCCCCAGGCATATTTCTGGGGCCAGTTTGAACACCCATAGCTCACAGGAGGAGCTGACTGAGGAGCACAAACCTGCCTCACATCCCACAGAGCACAGCAGGACTGCCTGCACACAGCGGCACACACCCGGCTCCCCTGCACAGCCCACGGCACAGAGCGGGTGCCGCTCACAGCACTGCCCCCAACCAGCACATCTGGAGCCGCGGTGAGGAGAGCAGTCAGTGGAGATGCTCCCCCATCCCGGCCTAGGGCAGGGCACGGGGCTGGTATCACCCACACTTGGGCCCCTTGGGACTGTGAGCAATCCCAGAGATGTTTTTCACTGGAAGCAATGTGCCCGCCTGCAAGATGAGCCAGGTTCCCCCATGCAAACCCCTCCACCACATGCACGCTGCGTTCACACAGCACCGTGCGGAGTGGGACAAGGAAACATCTCCCATATTTCCTTTCAGGCTCAAACCATCCATCTGCCTCTTTTTTCCCAAGTGTGAAACCAACCCCAAGTCCCATCTGAACAGAAACAGCTGTGCTGCATGCTGACGGATGGAGGCTTGGGCACATGCTGGCCTCCTTGTCATATTATCCACTCCAAGGGTGACAAATATCAGCCCACAGCACACAGCAGAGGACGGGCAGTGCCACAGCAGAGCAGCCATGTCCCTCCTTTAGCTCTCTCCCAGCTGTTTGCCTCCTCCTCCCATACGAGGGAAACTGGTGACCAGGGCCTGGGTCAGGGCAGCTCTCGGAGCAGCAGGCGGTCCTGCCGTGCTCTGATTATGTCATTGGAAGCCAGAAAGGAACCCAGGTTTTTCACATTTTTTCCCCAAATGTCATTTCCATTAGATCGTCTGTTTCAGCCAATTTAAGCTCTCAACAGAATTCCCACCAAATTTTATATCAACTATTTTAGGGAAGGGTTTAAAAAAGTGAAAGAGTTTGACTAATTTTAAACCCAGCTTTCCCAGAGGACACTTAACAAAACACACAGTGTCTAAAAACCTTTGCCGTTTCGAAGAGTTCAAAATAACATTCCAGAAGGGATCTTTAGAAAAATATTCCTGCACCGGTCCTGCTCCCGCTGCTGGGCCGGGCCGCTTTGCTGTAATACACTTCTGTTATTCATTTAGCTATCAAACGGACATTAACATTGAAAGCACAGAGTAAAGGAAGTCTAACTAACCTGCTACCTTCTGCTTTCAGAACATTTAGGGGATGCTGAAGGGGCAGAGCTGACGTTCACTGGGAGCGGGGCTGAGCTTCCCCTGCTGCTGGTTCTGCACTCTGTGCTATGCAGGCCAATGGGCTTTTGGATGTCTGCTCTCTCCCCTTCCCTAGTAGGAAATGGACGCGTTTAGAAATGGTTTTATTAAAAGAAAGTAGGAAGGAGGCATTTATGTCACTCTCAGTGTTTCTTGTAGATTATCAGCTGTTGGTCTGGGCTGCTCATCAGCTCGGTGGCACATTGCCTGCTTGGTGACCCCTGACGCTCAGGTGGAACAGCACGAGCGCTCTGAGCAGCCAGCCAGCTCCCATCCCCCCATCACTGTTCTCCCTTCTAGAAGAAAGTTCCCAGCATGCATTTTCTGGGTAGCAAATACAAAGTGCTGTCTCCAGACAAACCCAGTACTCAGGACTCAGAGACTGACTCTTTTTTGCAACTGCATATTAGACAGCAATGACAAAGAAACGCCAGCCAGAGGAATTGGGTTTGTCCCATTGCATATTCTTCAGATGAGGCTGTCACCAGCACATGTACTGGTGATGGCAGGCATTTGAGGCATTTTGCATTTGCATTGATTTGCCTGGTGATGAGTGTTAGTGACAATATTAGATGTTTTGGAAGGAAAATCTATTTTGTCTGTCTTATTGCTAGTTTTCATAGAGTGGTTGCCCTTCAAACTAAAGCAACTAATTCTTAAATTTGTTGTTTTAAGAAAAAAAAAGAAGCAAAAACTAAGATTTAGTATATTTGAGTCGACATAAGCCCTGAAAGTAATTACTAAAATACTAATGATAGAAGTAACTCATTACTTTATTTTCATTAACAGCAGACAATATTTCTTTTTGTCAACAAAGATATTTCAGATTTATTGAAACATAGTGGGATACGTCTAGGTCTTAAACATACAAACAAACTATAAATAGTTAGAGAAGATAAGAAAAGTAACTTACACAAATAGCCTAAAATTAATACAGAACCCAAGGATCCTTCCTTGCTCCCTGGTACATTTCACATTTCCAGATGTGCCTGGATGACCAGTTGGGGATCAGAGGTCTGAGGCTGCATGACGTGAGGTTGCTCCTCAGACAGAACAAGTCATAATAAATGTCCCATGGCACATCCACTTTTCTATCGTATTCCCTGATCTGAGTCCTAGAGTCACAGAATCTTCATTGTTGGAAGAAACCTGCAAGGACTTCTAGTCCGGCCATCTACTTACCAGCCATATGAATAAGTACATGACATTCCATGGAGGCATCTTCCATTTCATCTTTCATGAGCCTGTCCTACCTGCAGACCCTTGTCAGGCAGTTTCATTTTCTAAGCGTGGCTTCAAACAGTTGTCGCTTTTGCACATCTGATCCCGCTCCCATCAGCACTGCATTGGTGTAGATGTTATGGTGTACCAAGGACCTCACTGTCTTTGTTGACCTTCACATTATTTTCTTGGGAGTTTAGTCAAGAGAAAACGTCTTGTCTTACAATCTGTGATGTTTTCCTGTAGGAGCTCTCTGACCCTATCTGGTTGCACTGCACAGAGACTTGTCATACCTTGGATGTGAACAGCCTCAACACACATAGTTATTATTACCTCACATAAAGACCTCAAGACATCACCTGAGACCTTTGTCAGGAGATCTAGATTTATTAGGCTTAATGGCAGCACTTAGTACAAGACACTCCAGGTGAATTTTCTACTGGCTCAAGTCAGGTTACAATTCATCACAGCCTCACTGTCCCACTGCCATCTGGAATAGTTGCCAGGCTGATGAATGTGTGCTGGGCCCATGAGAGTGCATAGGAGAAGAAAGACATTCAAGACGCAGTTAGCTGCTTTGGTTGAAGCCATACTGGCCTGTTTTCAATTACCAAGTTTATTTCCAGCAGTTTATATCTATTCACCAAGTTTATATCCACTTAAGCTTTCCCATTGCTGTATAATGACTGCCAATTTTGTTCTCACTGGAACAGATTGCCCAGGGAGATGTGGGTGCCCCATGCATGGAGGTGCCAAGGCTGGATGGGGCCCTGGGCAGCCTGGTCTGGTGGGAGGTCACCAGCCCACAGCAGGGTGGTGGCTGGATGGGCTTTAAGGCCCCTTCCGACCCAAACCATTCTGTGATTCTATGATTCCATGACAGTGTTGGGCCCACAGAAGGACTCTGCCATTAGCAGTCAACTTCACAGAATTTAGGCTGTAACTGTATGGTAAACATTAAACACTTCCCTCTGGCCGTGATAAGATCGGGCTGAAGCAATACCAGCATACCTCACACGGCCATAGGAAGATGATGACAGGCTGTCCCAGCTAATGGAGCACAAGTTGGCAGTACCTCCACATCTTAGTTCTGTTAAGTCTTAAGACTGACAAGCTTCGTGCTTTGTTCATAAACACCACAGCTCTTTTAATGTATCTACATGGCCAGCTGGAGTGGATTTTAGAAGAGGGCTGAAGAAAAGGTGAGGAGAAGGCAAGACAGGGCTTGCTGCACTGTTCATCCCAGCTGCTTGTTACGTTGGTTATAACATAAAACTATGTTAGGAAAACAGGTTTTCCTGACCTTTTTCCTTTACATGCTTTCTAACAGCGCTACCCAGTACTGCTTGAAATCAGTTTCCACAACTTCATACCTGCTCATTTAGCAGGTATGCACTATATCACAGTACTGCCCTTGTTTCACCAGGAGTCTTTGGTCTTTATAACTTTCTCTACGCTCCTCTTCCCACACTGTATGGTGACCAACCTTCCCCTCTGTCCATTAGTCCCTGTACAAAAGAGAAGCTGAACTCTGGACCTAATTTGGAGACAGACACATTGGGAAGGATGAGTATGGATCTCACGAAACAGCAGACCTCATACTTTGAAGAGAGCAGACCCTTCTTACAGTGATGCCCAGAGCCCTTCCTCATCCCTTCCACCAGCTTGAGGACAGAACGGCACAGGTCAGGTGTAGACTTCTTACAGAGCCTCTTCCTTCCTTGGAGATGGGAGGCTCCAAAACCGCCTACAGAACTTTCAGGGAAGAAGTGAAAACATTCATTTCTAAAAGCAGATTTGTAGAAAATAGGATATTGTAAAAACCAAGGACACAAACCTCCTCTTGGTTCATTTTCCCTCAAAAGAGGCATGAAAATGCTTTTTAGCATCATGTGAATAATTATTTTCTTTCCAAGGGTTTGCTCTGCATCTGCGTTATTACATTAGGTCTGTGTTTACACAGTATTTCAGAGCCCTGTCCAAATAACTTTCCCTTTGTTTATGTGTCAACAGTAGGAAGCTCCCTGTTACCATCATTTTCCTGCTTTCTTACTGCAGAGGTATAGCTGCAAGGCCATGCAGCTAAGTGTTTTGAAGTGCCGTGCTGCTGCGTCTCTAGCAGTGAGTCTATTCCTCATCACCCAGAGGAAAAAAAGCACCATACTTAAGTCTTCATAGGATCTACCTAGCATTGCTTTCTGTTTTCATAATCTTTAAAGCAGTAGGTAAATCTGAGGATTACCTCAAACCTGCCCAGTTTGACTTTGTGTTTTTGGGGGTTTGATTATCTTGGAAGAAATTTTTTTGAAATCTCATGTCAAAGAGACCCTGAGGTGTTTTCCAGGGGGAGGATCAGATGGGGAGGAGTTTTTGGGGGGGAGGTGGGAAACTCCACTGAGGCCAGCCCTGTCCCAGCAGCAGACACTGAGCAGCCGCTTGCTTGAGCACAGAGCTCCCTGCAGAGCCTGTGCTTGCAGCAGGCGAGCCAAGGTGCAAGACAGTAGCAGCCTGAAATCCTGTAAATAAACAACAGGAGCAGCTCACAGCGCCCTGCTCTCACCACGGGCTGCTCAGCAGTGCTGGTCTGGCTGCTGCAAGGGACACGGTGCTCTGCATGGAGCACAGCAGCACCCGGCGCCCAGCGGCTCTGTACACTGTACCCTGACATATCTCAAAGTGCTCTGGATGAGGCAGGGCCCTGCAGAAGTCTCCGTTTTTGAGCATCACCTGGGCACAGAGAGGTGGACAGGACTCGTGTGAGAGAGCTGGGGTAAAAGAAGACAGGGCCTTCTGGGGCGTTCTTGCAATGGTGAAGGAGCCCAGAGGGCTGGGAGTGGGGCTGGACACCACGGGCAAACACGTGCATCCATGGGCTCCTGTTCTGCCCTGAGCAGCCTCATGCACGCTCATAAATTCTTGCCAGAGACCCTGGGCTGAAGGGGCACTGAGGAATTTCTACACTGTGACAAGTCCAGGCTTGGACATGAGGGGTGAGCAGCAGCAGAACAGGGAGCTGGCAGCATCTGTGGCAGGGCCAGCAGCTGTGTGAGAGCAGGGACCCAGGGAAGCCAAAGGGAATCTCATCCTGAGCAGCTCAGGTGGGATCAGCATCCATGAGCCCCTGTGGCTGAGGAATGCCTCTGAGCCCAGAGGTCACCTGGGTGGGGACAGCTGGCAGTGCTGCCAGTGGGGTCCTCCAGGAATCTGACAATCAAAGTGAAATTTGGGATCCATCTGCACCCTCTTCCTTGGCCAAGGCAGGCAAGCAATGGCACAAGCTTCAGAGAAATAATGCATCTAATCCGCCTGAGTAATGCTAATGCAAGCCTCTTGATTAGTGTTTAGAAACCAGGCAAACAATTGATTTAAAATAATTGGTAAATTATGATTAAATAAAAACATTTATACAAAAGAGTTTGTCATTGATATGGTTAAATAAATATTTGTAGAAGTAACTTATACTTGGCCCCGTGCCTGGGCGATGAGCTCTCTTGGGCTGGCTGTGGTTTCATTTTAATAAAGACCAGAAGGCATTCCAGAAATACATAATGCTCCCAACCCATCCGATGTATATCAGGGGCTTTAGCTCTGCTCACCCCGACCAGCTTTGCACCGCTGGGCAGAGCCTGACACAGTCCCTGCCTCAAAGCACACTTCTCACTTAGGGCTGGACTGCAGAGCTTGGCGGGCAGGAGGAGGGGATGTAGATGGAAATGCTCAATTCACCATCACTGCCCTCCCTCGCTGCAGCAGAGGTAGGGCTGGGCAGGCTGCTTTGTAGTGAAACCTCAAGATTTAGAGCTGCTGCGGGACTTATAACAATACAGCCTTTATCTTACCCTTCTGGTGGGAGTTTTCCAAGTGCTTCGTGGAGGGGTTAGCCTCATTATCCATTGTTTAGAGATAAGGAAACAAAAAAGAGACTGTGACTTGCTCAGTCCCCCTGCAGAGGGAACAGCACCAGGCCACTCTGCTGGACGTGAATGCTCAGACACCTTTAGGTCTAAAGTCAGATGGTTTCTGCTATGCCTGGCCACAGAGACCCTCCCGCGGGCTAACAGGGCTTGTGCAGCCCCTGCAGACACCCATGTGCTGCCCAGCATCATTCTGCAGCATCTCAGCACTTGGAGGTCAGCAGAGGCAGTCAGCTGGGAGCTCCAGAGCTGACACTGCCTTTGCCATTGCTTTGCTCCCTTCCCATTTCCACTTAGCCAGCAAGCCACCAGAGCTCGGGGCAGGCGCATTAAGCACCTGCCTGCATCTTGAGCTCCAGCAATGCACTGCTCAACCTGACAGCATGTTCACAGCTCACAACAGCATGTTCCCGTCCCAGTGCCACCTGTCTGGTCACCTTCCTGGGCAAACTGGGCTTTGGGCCTTTTGCTCCCCACCACCTCTGTCCCACCATGGCCCTGAGATGTGGGACGGAACCACTCCCTGCACACCCTGCTCTGTAAGCACAACAGGCAGAGTTTTACAATCAAATATTTACGCTAGTAGAAAACATTTTACATAATCTTTAAACAGCTATGTCATGTCCCTATTTTCATTCTCTGATCTTTCTGTTTTGAATTGGGATTGGAGAATTTAGAGCATTTGCAGAGAAGTAAATATTATGATGAAAACATCAGACAGCTTCATAGTAGCGTTAGTAAAGTGCAGAAGTATTTTTGTGTTCGTGTTGTCAATTGCATAACATCTACCGGACCTTCATAAATTAAGAGACCTTGCTTGGATGTTTGTAGCATTGTGATAAATAGTTCACAGCTTGAATTCAAGCTGTCAGAACTGGGAAGAGCTCATGACATCTCCAATCTGAATTCCTGCCCTCGGGCTCACTGAGGACACAGAGAGGTGAAGGACCAGCCACAATGACTGGCAGTGGCAGATCAGCCAATTTAAGATAGGCAGAAGGGAAGGAGTGGGCTGCGTGGGACCATCCATGCTCACAGCTCCCAACTGAAAAAATCCTAAGCTCTGGGCCAAGCCCTCAGCTAAGACCAAGCTAGGAACATTCTGAGTTTTTCCCTAGAGGTCACCTCTGCTTCACAGTGACAGAGACACTGCGGCTTTGCTGGCTCACACTCAGAAAAGCACTGCCTGTCCCAGATCATGGACAGGAGTATCCCACTGCCATATGAGACCCATAGAACTTCTTCTGTTACTCTCAGTAATGCAGTAGACAGTCATTTGTTTGCAGGTTCCAGAAGGTCATGCCTAGAAGCACAACGGAACTCTGCTGGGGCAGTCTCACAGGAGGACGTTCCAACCTGCCCTAACTTCAGTTGGCTGCACTGATCAGGGTTTCCATCACTGGGACCTATTAACAGGAAGACCTGCCCCTCAGCCTCCCCATGGAGCTGTAGGGCATTAGAGAGAAGTGAAAGACAAACCACGCTCATGCTCCTGGAGAGAATGGTGTGCACAGACATGGCAGGGCACCAGCTTTGAGGAAGAATCACCTGCATGGACAGTTGTAAAATGTCTGCAGGACCTTTTTACGTGGCATTACATCTAACTCTATGCCCTGTGGTGAGTCTGGCTTGCTGAATTCAGGAGCTGCTGACACCACCACCAAGTGGCATCAACACCCACAGTAGCTGGGTTACACAAGCAAAATGGCAGGTGCAGGCGGTGCAGGCTGCAAGCTGCTTCTTGGGCACAGGGCTGGCTGGCTGGCTGGCTCTCCTGTCCAGTGCACCAGGCAGAATGGATCCCTTGCACAAAGGTGAAATGGCAGGAGGCAGAGCCCAGACTCATCTGGCAGCACAGCCCAGGCTGGGATCTAGGAGATATCACTGCTGTAGCTGCTGCTCTGCTGCTCTCAGACCTGCTGGACTCGTGCTGCCCATGGCACAGGCACTGTGTCACACACTGATCCTCTGAGTCCCCTGGGGGATCATGCAGAAACATCAGCTCCTTTCGGTCTTTTTCCCACAGATGCAAATCTACATAGAAACAAACAATCTGCTTTAAAATAAATCAGTACCATAAACAATAGGGTGTGCTGGGAGATTAGAAGGGACTGCTTCCTGGTATCTGGTGAGCTGATATCCTTGTGGCTCTGGGGTGTGACTTCTCAGTTCAAAGGAATTCCCTACCGTGAGTAATTTATGCTGGTATTTAAGGCTCCTTCACTCCTTCACTCACTGAAGTCAGTAAGACTTCATTATAGCAAAGGTGCCTATGGAAGTGCTGGAAACAGGAGAATGGGAAGCAATGCTGGACTTAGTATTTGCATACCTACAGGCTTGTTTCATATGCCAGAGTGAAGTGGCAGCAGTGGCCGTGCCGGCTGTGCTCAGAGCCGAGCAGTGCCATGGGGCAGCACAGTGCCTGGTGGCAAATGGGCTCACACACACAGGGGATTGGGCAGCATGAGCTCTGGAAACACATGAACACGTGTGGAACGGTATATGCTCTGTTCCTATGCTATCAAAGGCAGATAACCTCCGGGCAAATGGCTCAGTATCTGTGTCTGATCTCAGTTGCTGTGCACCCTCCTTGTCTCCGGTCTGAGATTTACTGGGGACAGCTTACCTCTGTTTCTTGAGGTTGTCAGGGATACATGCAGACAGGCTGACTCTCCCATAATGACCAGTGCAGGGGAACACCATCTCTGGACTATGAATTCAGCAGCTGAGTCAGCTGTGGAGACAGGTCCTCTCCTGGAGGTTGCACCATATTCGAGAAATGTGGACAGTGACCAGAGACTTTGTGAGGCTTGGAGACAGGTTTTACTGGGCTGCTCCCCAGGGGTGGAGTGGTTGGGCAAGGATGGGAGGAGAGCACATTGGGCTTCAGATAATTCTCTGAGAGGATGCCAGATGGACAGGTGGCCGTGGGCCACAGGTAGTTCAGAGCCATGTCTGATGGAGCGCATGAAGTGCCTTGCTTATCCCTAACATGTGTGCATCTTACCTGTCTTGTTTATCTTGCTGGGCAAGGGCAGAGCTCTGCTCTCATTTGGGATAAACAAATGGCAGACTATTTAAAGCATTCCAGGGAGAGAGGAACAGCCATTGCAAGCATCACCAGAAGAAATGAGGAAGGACAGGGAGCAGGGGTAACATCTCCAGGGATACCAGTATGCTGAGGACCGACTTTCCTAGCACTGTGTCTAAGGAGCTGTTGAAGTAGCATCAGAAGGGACTTCAGAAGAAATTTGCCATGAGTTAGCCAATGAGATCTCTGCTCAGACACCCCCAGCTCCAAATCTGTTTGTAGGAAGTGGAAGAGTCTTCCAGGTTTGAATGACTTCTAAGATATGGGAGTAAATGGTCATTTTTTAACACTAGAGTGTGGTTGCTGACTGTGGAGTGACAAAAGAATGTGTGTTTGGAGGGGACTGCTCAGCAGAAGCACCACTGAAGAGGGCTGATGATTCAAAAATGACCAAAGCAGTCAGAAGTAAATCTTCCTCCAAAGACTTGCAGAAGACTCTCTTCATGCTGAACACATGAAAGATAACACCAGATGAAATTCAATGTCAATAAATGCAAATAATTCATACAGTGGGAAAAAGGATCGACCTCTGTGCATCCCCACACTTCTGAGGCCTGCACTGGCAGTTCCAGATCAGGAAAGAGGGTCACTTCAGACTTGAGAAATGTCGTCCCCATGTCCAATGGCTACCAAAGTGAGTACTTCAATGCCCTTCTCAGGAGAGCACAGAGGGGACTCCACCAGGTGGCTCCAACACCTCCTGGTCGGGCATCTGTAGGGAGAGCAGCACCAGGCACCAAGGTTATCTGGAAGAAACTATGGTTTAACCAGATTGTGACTTTCCAGGTGAAATCATATGCACCAGATGAAGCACCTTCATTAGATACTTCAGTCTTTGTGCTTTTGTCCTTTCTGTTTTTAGTGTCATTCAGCAGAGTGCCCCCACAAAGAATCTGGGGATCTGGGAATTTAAGGAAAGGACAATGATAGGCCAGCAGGCTTTAGCTGATATATATGTAGTTTTCAAAAAGGGGGAAAAAAAAAGAACCAATGTAAGCTGTGACAGTCTTTTCCTTGATGAGCTTGAAATGCCCCAGAGGAGGGAAAAAAGCCGCAGCAGCAGCAATCAAGCACAGCCACTAGCCTTCTGGGCTGGCTTTCATATTTCTAATGAGCAATTGTGAGAATTAATCCAGTTGAACAATCTCTATAAATCTAACTAAAAAGCTTTATCCCAGATGGTACGGATACCACCTTATACGCTTACCACTGCACACATTCAGAGTGACCCAGGCTCAAGGAACCTGTGCTTTTTGCATGACTCCATCTCTCAGGCTTCCGTACTTGGGAAGTTTGGAGGTTTTACCCTCTCTTCAGATCTGAAAGTAAAGAATTTACTTTCTCTCTCTCATGCTCCCCAGTTGGGTCAGGTAACACCCAAATCTCTTGAGCCTTCTGGGATTTGACTGAACAGTTTACTAGCTGAAACATTAATGAACATACTGTTCATCCTTTTCCCCAGTTGATCATTGCTCAACTTTTCTACTTGCTCTTCTTGAGCGTTCCAGACTGTCACTCATTATAATACCTTGCTCTCTGCCTTGGAACAGTGCTGAGTTTTCACCACACTCACACAAGAGACCAGGTGAAAAGTTTCCTGTAAGTCAAAAACTGAATATTCAGATTGGTTCTGTTTTATCCACTACTTCATATGCATCTCCAGACTTCTGTGAAAAGTTATGGTATCATCTCTCCACCCATTTTTATGTGTCCATGCTAGAAAACAGAAGTACTTTAATCACTGGGCGAGTCCAGCCAATGAAGGATGGAGAATCACGAGGAACCTGCAGGCACCAGAAGGAGTGTGGGTACCTGAGTGGGGCTTTCAATGGCAGGGAGAGTAAATCCTACAGGAATTTGCAGTGAATTTCCACTGCAAGAAACTGTAGCCTGAGGCTATGGGTGTTGATAAGCCCTGTCTTGTCCTTAGGCTGTTCATGGTGTGGTTCTGTTAAATGGTGTCATTTGCTTCAGGATGAAGTGCTATTCATCAGGAGATCTCCATCAGACAGGACATTTCAAGTAGTGAAACAAGCATTAGGCAAGATTAGTAAGGAATAAACTCCTGGCCAGATTGCTGGACAGTACAGCAGGGCTCTGTTTCCAGAGCTCTGTTTCAGATCTGTGCTTGGACATGAATTTGTTTTAGTGATTTTAAAATCCTCTCAGACATTAAGAAATATCAGAGGTACTATGACAAGGAAGCCACAGGTCCAGCTCGTTTTGGGAATCAGCTCAGAACATGGAATACATGATGGCCAGGAAACCCAGCACTACACAGTCATCAGTGCTGTGTGGATCTAAGCAGGGCTGCTGGGGCTACGAGGTACCAAGGGTCTTTGGCAACATGAGCCTAGGGGTCTGCAAGCCTTGAAATTTGTATCACCAAACCAAAATGCATAACTGGACTAACAGAAACTGTAGAACAGTAGCCATGGAAGGAAGGGAGAAAGGAAAGGAGAAAAAAGAGAAGGAGAAAGAAAGAAAAAGATAAACACCCATCACATCTGAAGAAGTTTTCAGGTGGGATTTTATGCTCTACAAGGATAGCTTCCTGCCCAGGTGAGTCCCATGTGTCCTCAGCTTTTAAGACTTCTGTTTCTAGGGAAAATGTGCTGTCAGTTCCCTCTCTTACATTTACCTGAAGTGAACCAGACGTGGGCTTGGGAAGGGGAACCTCAAAGGATCTGCACCACTTTACTCAGCATGTCTTCTGAAAGGTTTTGTTCTGTGAGAGAATGTTTGGTAGGTGGAGATGCTTCCTGCCCTGCAGCTATGTCCAGCTGGTGGCTGAGCCCAGCCTCCTCAGGGTCACGCTGCTCATCTGTAGCATGGGAAACCTGGATGATGATTCAAACCCTGCCTCTTTTCTTTGGCATTATTCTGAGTGCCACAAGTAGGAGAACAAGAGGATTTCTCCTATGCACCTGCAAACATCTCAAGAAGGCAATACTGTGGGCACAGCCACGTGCTGACAAAGGTGGGCACAGAGCAGTGCAACTCTGGCCATGCCTGTACTGCAGGAGGGAAATGCAGCTGAAATGCTTTCTGCTTCTCCAAGCAGTCCCTGGGTCCCCGGGAGGTTTGTGCAGCTAAACCAGGAGGTTTGTGCAGCTGAAGGTACGCAGCCCACCTGCAGGAGCTGGATGAGAGACAGCAGAGCACAGCGGCACCTCCGATGCTCCTTCTTCTCTCTGATGGAGAGGGCACTGCCACTCGTGAAGCCATGCCCAGCTGCCAACCCTTCCTTGGGCTCAGAGGGAACCCACAGCCCACACAGCGCATAGAGGTGCGGGGCCCGTCCCGCACCACGCTGCAAAGAGTTAAGCCTTCGCTCTGTTGATATTTCCAAGCAGCTCCGAAAGTCCCCGAGACAGGGAGAGCGCTGATTGGCTGCGTACCGGCCGGTAGTAATTAGTATCAGATATCAAACTTCTGTCTTTGCTAAGACCCTTTCCGATAGTCGCTGCTCCCCGCTAGACGATGACATCAGCCAGGACACCCAGCTGCTGGTAGTAAACTCTGCGCGGGAGGAGGCTCCCGCTAGCGAAAAGTTAATTAGTTCAACACAGCACAGGGGGAGCAGTTGGTTTCTGTGGAGGGTCAGTACTGGATGGGACCAAATCTTTCAAAGCCACTTGCTGCTTCTTACCAGCCAGCTGTAAAAGCACCCAGAGGGTCCGGGAGAGCTGGATGAATCCTGAGCACTAGCCGTGGCCAGCTTTTCTCTTTGGAGGAAGTTAATGGTTTAAGTGAGGGGCGTCTGGATCCGGTCCCCAAGACACCATGACACTCCTGGGGTCTGAGCACTCCTTGCTGATTCGGAGCAAGTTCAGATCAGGTAGGGGAAACCTCCAGATTTCTCTTAAAACTTCTCTCTCTGGCAAGCCGCAGCCACAGACTGTTTTGCATTAAATGTTTGGAAGCAGCATGCGAGCAAAATATTCAGGGGGTCATAGAGCTGTCACAGCTTTGCTCTTACAGAGGCTATTCTGCAAGTGGAGAAATTCATCTTCCCTTCTCTCTGCTTCTTTCTTCTTCTTTTTTTTTCTTCTTCTTCTGGTTTTTCATTGTCTTCAATTTATGCCTGTGGTTAGTTTTGGCAAAATTGCACTTGCCGGGTCCCCTGCCCTGACCCTACATTATAGGATTTGGGCAGGAAGCCAGAAGGGCATCTGTGAAAAGCAGCATACGGAGCGCTGTCTGTCCGTCCCAGGTGCTCGGGGGCTGCGGTGGTAGCGGCGGTGGGTACGGGCCCGGCGCTCACTCTGACATGCAGGCAGCTGACTTTGTTCCATTAAAGTTGTGACTAATTGGAGAAAAATGAATTTGAAGAAATGCGTCATTTTTAGAAGTAAAAATAACAAATGGAACATGAAAAGTATTTAAAGTGACATCATCAGAGAAATAAAACCAGAGCCACACAATTGATCGCCACTCTCAGAGGGTTTGCGAGTAAAACATGTCTCAGTCGCGTAGGGCAGGGGGAGCTCCGCTAAGGGGCTGCTCAGAGGACGCTCAGCACGAGTGAAGGTGAGTGAAGGTGAACTATGGGACGGTCCCTTCTAAATCAGACCCTCTGCTGGATATTCATGCCTTTATTCGCTGGCTATATTTATAGTAAGTATGCTATGCTTCCGAGCGGGTGTCTCATAATGTTTGTTAACGAATATAACATACTGTAATATTGACGGAGCTTGCTTCAGTCACAGGGGCAAAGTCCTCGCTGTGAAGTTATCAGTGGGGATGTTGGGACAAACCAGCTGCATGTGCCCCACGCGATGCTGTGGGGCAGGACGGGGCGTCACGTTGGCAGATGGTCTGGCATGTCAGCCGTGCCGCATGTGTGTGTGTGTGTGTGTGTGCACGTGTGTGTCTGCGTGCCTCCTTGTGCACTGCAGATAATGAGATTGGAGATTTATGACACTGATGGTAGACATGAGTGGTGTTATCAGGATCTCTTAGATAGCTGGGTGGTCAACTTAAACTTTGTTTTCTCAGCAAATGCAAAGTTGGCAGTTGGTTGAAAACCTAAGAGTGTGTGTGCAAACACGAGTGTCCTAGTTTGGCTCAATTATACAAAACTTGGGTCCAGGGCTTTGGTGTGGTTTCCATATCACTCTGATCTTACATTTCATTAGATTAAGTCATTCCTTAGATTTTGTTGGTATATTATGTTGTGTTGCTGTTCATTTGAAAAAAAAATCTGTAACAATTCCTCCAGCAACTACAAAGCAACACTGCCACCTTTCTGAAGCAAGCAGGATGGGCTGCACTGTGTGTCCCTGCATTCTTTGCAAATGAACCAGTATTGTTTTTGAGGCTCATTTCTGCTTTGTTTGTAAGCTGGCTTTATTGTGGAACCAACAGTGGGATCTCTAAACATATTTTTCAAATGATTCTTCAGTAAAAGTAAACTTTGTGGGTCACTGCGCCCATAAATTCTCGTGCCTTTCAGCATTTCTGAGGCAGTCAATTTGTGGGGCATTCTTTGGTGCATGACTGATTCCCACAGCTGCCACTCCTCACTATTGCCTGGTGAAAGACAAGATTCCCATTCGACGAGATTTCTCTGCCTATTTGTTAAGGTCGAGTCAGGCCTGCCAAGATCCCCAATGCACAACTGCCCTTTGCCGTTTGCATTGCCGCGGCCATAGGAGTGCCAATAGATCAGTAATGCTGCCGCCTTCTTTGGATTTTAGAAGCATGGAGGACAATGGAAAAAAAAGCTAGCATAATGTGGTTGAAGCAGTGAAATCTCTTTTACATAAGTCTCTTAGGGACATTTTTCTCTGCTGCCCCTGCTCCATGTGCAGCCTTGGTAGCTGCATACCCCAGAGTGACAGCAGGAAGTGAGGAAACAGCCAGGGGGATGCAGAGCTTCATGGTGCATCCTTGCTTTGGCAGTGGTCTTTCACAGGCAGGTATGAGGCTCTGCTAGCCCCCCGGGTATTGACAAGATTAGCTGTGCTCTGTGACTCATGATAAGTCAGAATCTCTCTTGAAGGATCCCATGTTAATGTCATTGAAGGCTGGGGTAAATCTTAATAACCGCATTTTTGTTGTTTCTCCATAGTTTGCGTACACTGAACAGCAGAGTCATTTGTGTGCTAGAGAGTGCAAGAAATACATGACATACTTGCTGTTTCTTCATCCCAGAATCTCCTTGATATCTGTGACACACAGCAGGCAGATAGTTGGGTATAGAGGTGGCAGTGAGAAGGTGGTGGCATGTGGGTGTCCTTCCTGGAGTGCTTTGTGGGTGCCTTGCTTCCATCCAGCAGCAAGAGCAGCACAGAAGACTTTGCCCAGGGAAGGCCGGGCTGCTGGAGTTGGCGGCTTTTCCACACAGTGCCCTGTAATCCTCCTTCAGGCCCGCAGTGTTTCCTCTTGCTCTTGTCTTCCCGGTGGCCTGTAGAGAAGGACCAGCACAGCTGTGCTATGCGGAGAGATGCGGTTCGCGCAGTGCAGAGCACCAGGAGCTGCTCCAGAGCAGCCAGATCCAACCACCAGCATGTGGCAGGCCGTTAGGTTTCCTCTCCCCTTCCTCCAGGATTTGTGTGCGTGTTTATTTTGTCTATTTTTGCCAAAGATAAATATACTGATCTGAGGTCATCCTGACAAATTTTGCTGGAATTATGATTCTTCAAGCCTGCCATGCTATTGCATGTGCTCCAGTTGTCAATGGGATTGCATTAAATCAACCAGAACATTGAAGGGCTGTTCCAGAAAGTATTTAACTCTTCCCAGAGACAATTATTTATGTGATCTTCTGCTTTGAATACAAACCAATTGTGCTCCAGACGCAGAGAAGTGTTGTCATCAGACAGAGCAAACAAAGCTGGCGAGTGCAGAATTAACCTTACCTCTGACCTTTGCTGTTCATTGATAAGGAAAGAGAGTTTAGATGGTATAACAACAGTGGCAGTCCAGATAATTGGTGGAAAGTGGAAGTGTAACACTATAAACATGTCTCCATGTGCCGTACAAGGGGTAATATCCATGCCTGGTTGTGGACGCACAGATGTGAATGTTTAACGAAGACTTGCTTGCCTGTATAGAGGAAAGAATTAGACCTTGAGGTAAGATGGTCAAGATGGGAGATGAAATTATTCTGTCTGCCATGGTGGAAGGATTTGGACTGAAATCTGCAGGTTGTTAATGGCAGAAGACAGAAGGTCTTGGTAGGGTGGTAGACTGGATGTGGGAGTGGAATCTTCATTTTTCAAAGAAAATGTGTGTGCACATATTTCCTTTCCATTCGTTCAGGTCACAGCCAATGCCTATGTTCAGACCATGGCCTATCTGTAGCTGATAACAGTTTTGTGATTTCATAAAGTTTTTGTACAACACTGACTTGATTATAGACCATTGTTGGGTTTACGTTATCATTCCAGCATCTTGTACCTTGGTGTTTTAGCTGTCAAAAATCTGTTTCTCTGTCAGTTAGGCATGTGTTACAGCACAGATTGAGCCATACCTCACTGTGCTTGAGGAGAAGGACGTGCAGACTGCTCAAAGGGAGGCTGAGGGGATCGTCCCAAGGAAGACTGGTGACAGCGTGTTCTCGCAGGGGTTGGGTTGTGTGTTGTGATGAACACAGCTGGTTGTTCTTTAGTGGTCTCCTGTGCCTTTCTGGTGACATCTGATAGTGGTGGGTCTGTGCTTCTTGTCACCCAGATGTAGTCTTTAGACTCTTCCAGTTCTGGGCCTGGATATGGGTTTTGAGATGCTGTTCTCACTGATATAGCTGAGATTTCATTGTGGTGATGTGTGGTCTCCCAGGAAGTACAGAAACTTGAGGAAACACATCCACTCCCAAAGCACTGAGCATCACATGTAGAGGCAAAGCTGGCTGCAAGGCAGCTCCTGGCTGGGAGTGGCTGACGACAGCTGCCTCTTCACCAGGGCTGTGTCTGCCAACTTCTCTGCATACATGAATCTCACACAGGTTGTGTCAGAGGCCTGGAGATGTGATGCTACAGAAAAAAAAGAAAAAGAAAAAAACCCATTCACTGAGTGCCGGCTACCAGCAGAGCAGGGAGTCCAAGATCCATGGGGAAACTCAGGGCAGCAGGCCCTAAGCTGCTCTGATGGATCACTGCTTTGCTCTGCTTGTGGTGTCAGCCCAAACCCTGGCTGATTACCCAGCTGAGAGTGCTGGTGACTCCACATTCATCTGTGTACAGCCAGCATGGCAGGGCCTGGTGTTTCATGTTTTCTCAGCTGTTGTTTGACATGCAGCTAAGCTGCCGTTGCTGCTGCTGCTGCTGCTGTTGAAAACAGGAGTCTCTCCTCCCCATCAGCCCATTCCCAACCCACTGCCACTTCCCTGGTGTCCCAGCAGAGCAGTCCTCATCCTGCACCCCACTCAGCTGCACTCATGCTCCTAAAAGCCCAGCTATGGGGCCAAGGACGGTAGGAATGAGCTGCTGGGTTGGTCAGCAGAGGTGACAGTGTCTTCACTCTTGCTTTTATCGGTATCACTGCCAGCTTCAGTTGCTGGTCAAACTACTGGTTCACATCTCAGCTATGCAGATGAGCAGAACTGGCCCAGTGGCTCCAGGTGATGCAGGAAGCAGCAGGAAACTGCCCAGCTGTCCCCTTTGCTAGCAACACTGCATCAAAGGAGGGTGAGAGCACAGCAATTGCACTGGTTGTGAATGCAGCTTCCAAACAGAGCTAAGGTGCTGGTGCAGCCCAGTCAGGAAGCCAGCTTATGGAGATCTCACTTGTAGCCATGTGCAGGAGCTGGGAGGGTCTGCCAGAGATGGGGCCAGGTGCTCAGACAGACATCAAGATGAAGTGGCATCCCTGCAACCCCACCTGGGCAGCTGTGAGGCTGACCTGAGCCCCAAGCAAGCCTTGTGCTGCCTCAGGATTTCCAGGGAACCAGCTCTGACAGCCACAAAAGTGTTGGTGGGAAGGGACCTCTGGAATCCTTGCCTACTGCTGGCTGTGATTTAACAATAGCCAGCCATGTCTTCCTCTTATGAGCCCTGAGCCCACTACAGAGGCCTCTGTGTGCCTTCTGCCAGGGTGCTCTGCATGCTTTTGCACGTGGGATGTTCTGATGCAGGTGATGAGGCCCCTGGTTCATCCCATCCTGACTGGCTGCTGAGATGACATACGTTAACCTTCACAGCTATGCAATCAGATGAATCCTGTGCCAAGGCATGCAGGAGTCACAGCTATGGCAGGAAGGCCCCAACAGCTGCAGGCTCAGGCCACAGAGGTGAGCAGCCACTGCAGACTGAAGCCAGATCTGCCTGCTCCTGGGAAAGGTGATTTGAATGGGGCTTTTCCAGAGCATCTGTAGTTCAGGCAAAGTCCAAGCTGTTCTTTTTGCTTCCTAAAGCTCTGAGGTCACCTCCTGGGGAGGAGGATGACTATTGCTAGCGAGTCACAAGCAGTGATCAAAGTGGGGTCAGCAGAGCCAGCCATGACTGATGCCCAGAGGGCTTCTCAGCACCAATGACATAAGCCCTCCACAGAGAATGCTTCTAGAAGCTGTGTCACTAAGTGGGACTTTGATCTAGGACAGAAGAGAAGGATATTTCTAACACAAAAGGATCATGAGTAAAATAACTGGTTTGGTTCTGACCTGCCTTGCATTGTATAGGAAGGGATTTCTCATCATGGGGTGCCATAGGAGCAAGCAGGGTTGCTGAAAAATATGAATATTCATAGCAAAAATCATTCCCTTATCTGGAAAGTGACAGCAACCTCAAAGTGAGTCACAGGCTGCACTCAGAGCTCATGCCTCCAGACATAGCAAAGGAAGAGCACTGGAATGTGGCTGGGGTCAAACACAGCTTCAGTGAATTTCGCATCCTCTTGATGAAGCAGCTAAGGGGAGATTGGCAGGATGGTTCCAGAGGCTCTTCCAGTCTGGCTTTTAAGCATTGTTAATCACAAGAGAAATATGCAAGGCTAAAACCACAAGCTGCAGTTCTCAATTGGAGGCTGCTGGAGGTAGTGGCTGCTTTTCGTCTTCCTGCAGAGGTGTTCAGTGTTACTGACTGACACTGGCTGTGACTATGCTTCTTTCAGATGGTTTGCATCAGAATTTGGAGATGATCTCTTAAGATGCCACCACCTTAGAGTCAAGGTGTGCATCCTACTGAGGAGATCCGTATCTGAATTAACATTCAGTGGATGAAATGACTGCTTCAATTCATTGAACTTGGGCTGGAAATGGTTGGCATTTGTACATGCTCATCTTCACATTATCTGTTAGCTTGCCCTGAATAGACAAAGCTGGATGAACTTTTCCTTCTTTACCTGTGATTTAAGAATGGGCCAGCAACTCTGTAAGTTCAGCGCTGAGGATGGCTGCTTCAAGGCACCAGCACTGGCTGGGTACCAGGGGCAATGGGAGGGTTCAGACTTCCCCAGCAGCAAGGTTTGCCAGCATCTTCTAACCATCAGCTTCACCCTGGCATAAGGAGAACTGCATATGTGCGTCCTTTACCAGGTATTAAAGACTACACTTCTCCCTCACAGTGAGAGTCCATCATTGGAGTCCTAAAAAGTGCTAGAATTTAGCAGGCAGTCATCTCTTGTGAGGCCTTCACTAAACACTTGCTGTGATTGTGAGACAAGGTTTGTACAGGGGACATGGAAAAGCGACATGGAAAAGTGACACGCAATGGCATTTCAGGGAGCCTTGTGCTTTGGGAACTTCTCTGGAGGGGATTGCTTTTCAGCTCCATCCCACAGCCCAGGGAAGCCGTGTTGTAAACATGAGCTATTGGCAGAGCTCTGCAGGTTGCTTATGAGGACAAAAAAAGCTGTTCTTTCCTCTCTTCCCCTTCCAATACCAGCTCTCAGGGCAGCTAAGTCTTCTCTCTGGTGCTATGCCAGTAGGCAGGAGATAAACATGCAGTTATATTGTGATTGTTGGTGCCCTTCTGCAAGCTGTACATCAGGAAAATATGGGAATTTCATGTTTTACCTTGTAGGAGAGGAGATGGATGCACATGTGTTGATCTTTGTGGCAACAGATTTACAAAAACAGAGGTGTAGACTGCTGTTATCCTTAAGTACCGGCAGGGTTCCCTAAGCAATGGATGATCTAACTTTTGCAGGCCTGGGCCACAAAGATGTCCATAGCCTTGCACAAGGCAGGCTGCACTGTGCTGATTGGTATTTGCATGCAGTAAATACTGAGCAATACTTCAGGGAATCTCTTCTTCATTAGATGCCTCCTCAATGCTCTACAGCTGAGGTCATGCCTCTAAGCCACTTAGTGACCTCAATCAGTGGTTCATTCCCATCTATCCAGAAAGATGCTTTGAACAGTGGTAGGTTCATGCGGAGATGTCACTGATTTCTCCTCACCACATTTTCTACTCCCTCTCAGCCCAGTAAGCATATTTGCATGCAGAGCTGGGCTCTGCACTGCTGTCATGCCTCTGGGAGGGTGATGAAGCTGGAAAGCTTTACTCGTTGTCACTGCTGGGACAGGAGAGAATCTCCTGGTTATAAAGGTATCAGGAGAGGTCCTTAGGCTGTGAAAGAAGAGCCCTAGTATAGCAGAGCCAGTAACACTTGGATCAAAGCTTCTGGTAGCAAGGATTCAGCCTAAGGGTAGTTAACCCAAGAGTCCTGGAGAAGTGGCTTATTATAATGCTGAAGAACAAGCACATGCAGTATCTATAGACTTAAAAACCTCCTGGGAACCATAATCTGCTGGCTTAAGTCTCCCACCGTGTTCTTATGGGTGGTAGCTGTGGTGCAGTATTAGTTACAGGTGCTTCTCCCTACTCTCAGCTCCATCCTTTCTGCTCTTAGCAGGCAATTAAAATTTATCTTATACTCATGGTGTGCCACGGTCACAAACAGCAGAGATGGCATCTACCCCTTCTAAGGGGCTTATGAATTTCTGCATTAGGCAGAAATTTAACAGTTTTGAGTAGTCACGGGAGCTGATCTGGCTTCCACACCAAACCTCATGCACTCAGTCACAGATACTCACACCATAATACAGAGGAGGTAGTGATAGACTTTCAAACCCCATCTTCTTCCCTGCCAGCACGCTCTGCCCACATGCAGACTCCCTTTGAGCTGAAGTAATCAGGCAGAGATCAGTGTCGGGGGCACCGCTTGCACCAGATCCAGTCCTATCCCTACCATCTGTGTGTAAAGTAGGGGCTGAGTTGGTGCAGACTGTGCAGCCCCTCCCTGGCTCTGCTTCTTGGCTGCACCAAGTCTGGCCCCACAGCAGCAGGGATCCGTGCCAGGTCTCAGTGCCACACAGACCCCTGGAACATCATCCCTGACAGACATACTGGTACCTTAGGAAAATCCTGTGTCTCTTCCTGACACTCTGTCTCTCGCAGTTTTGCAGCTACGGCTTCAGCAGAGAAGGACCCGTGAGCAGCTGGCAGACCAAGGCATCATGCCACGTGAGTACCATTTTCTGCCTTTTTCACCCACCTGTGGATCTGGGGGTCAGTGTTCCTCCTGGGCACTGCTGGGATGCTCTGTGGCACCAGCTGCCTGCTCAGATCCCCAGTGCTCTGAGCAGATTGCTGCTGAGCTGGGCTTTGCTTCCAGCCCGGTAACAATACTGTGCTCTGTGGTGCTTTAGAGTGGTGCTCAGCATTTGCCATGCAAGATACAGTGCTGCTATTCAAACTGAATTTAGGATTGCTGCTTAGCTTACACCATCCAAAAACTGAGCTGCATAGTGCCCTGTCCCAGAGGTCACAGTGGCAAAGCAAAGCACTTTGCAAGGGCAGAGCATCTCACATCCTCCTGCAGAAGTCAGGAGCTGCTGTGGAAGGGTCAGACCCACAGTACAGGGAAAAGTTGGAGAGGGATGCTAGAGTTCAAAATGTGTGTGAATGAAAATCCCCTTCTGCACAAGCAGAAACCTGTAGCATCTGTAGAAACAATCATGAAACCTGTAGCACTACTGAAGAAAAGCTCAGGCCCCATGTGCATGAATCTGTGATGATCTGGGTCCAGGTGAAGGACAATCCTGGAGCTTTCCATCTTATCATGGGGGTCTCTGCTAAGATCACAGCTTTCCAGAAGCTGTGCCACGTTTGTCTCTTCTGGCTAACCTCAAAGACTGTGATGCAGGTTTTGTTTAACCAGCAGAACAAAAGCTCTCTAGGATCATGGTTCTAGCACTGCCTGCTGCACCCTGCTCATCCCTCTGCTGCCCCTCTCTCATGCAGCTGCCTTCCTAAAAGACCCTGTTGAGGGAGCTGGCAACAGATGCCTTCTCATTACACTGTTGCCAGCATCAAGCATTAAAAAAACTCAAGCAAGATGATAAAAATCACATCTGTCAGGGTTTTAGGAATTATAAATTAAAGCTCTTCTCATTTTTCCTGTTTATTTCTATGGGCATTCAGATTCTGTGCTGCCTGCCGCCAGCAGGCAAGCATTTTAACTGTGGGACTCCGGGAGCTGGAGATTTGAGCAAAATGTTGTGGCATTTGTGATAAAATTTCAAGCACTGGCAATACAGTCAGTGGCCAGAAGTATGTCCAGTGTCTCCAAACCTGCTTATTTCATTCTGTACAAGTGGTCACACTCAGTGTGCAGCTTACCCCTCTGCACGTGTACAAACACAGCAGTTTGTGTACCTGATGCTGCGCTGCAGGGCTGGGCACGTGGGGCAGTTACTGACAGCTTCTTTACCCTTCCAGCTTCTAAGCTGTCATTTTACAATCTGCTTTCTGTTCAAGGAGACCATTTCGGGAAGCATGAGCACAGCTCAGTCACTAAAAATATTTTAAAAAGAGGCACTTTTGCCATTGTAAAAGCAGACATGCAGAATCCAGCTGCTGAATTTAACCTCAGGAGAAAGTGTAAGACGCTGGTGTTGGACAAGTGGGAATCCCAGCCAACTTCCCTGTGGTCTGGGCATGTGCAGTCAGTTCTTATGAAAAAGTCTTTGTTTAACTTCCCATGTCCTGTCAGCTCTGAAGAGCTGCAGATGAGATGGGCTGTAAGAGCTGCACCAGGGTGGGATATTGATTCATATCCATTGCAGGTGGGCAAGAAATGAATATAGATGGTTGTGAGTCACTGTGGTTGAGAGTAGCTCATCTGGAAAGAGAACAGAGGGTCATTGCTGGTCTCTGTGCTGAGTCAGGTTTGGTGCCAACCTAGGAACACGTGCTTGATTCCATGTTGCAGGTCAGGTTTTATACAAAAAATGTCACATTTTCAGCTCATGCAGTCACAAGACTAAGAAACTTTGGTTTTTTTTAACTGATTCATTTTATATAGAAACCACAAAAAGAGGTGAAAGATTAGCACTGGATAAAAGCCTTGAGGGCTTGCTGAAACCCTTGCTGATGACCATCCACAGAACCTGCTGAGCTGTTCAGCAGTGTGGATTACAAGCACAGTAAGAGTGAAACTTCAGAGGAACTGAGAAAGCTGACTTGCTTTGGGTACTGAAGTCAGCAGTTCAGGGTGAAGTAATGGTGGTACCTGAGCAAAATGCAGTTAGATGGATGTCCTTACCTAACCAAAGCCCGTTCTGTGTCTGGTTTGATTGGGCAAGATTAATGCCATCAGAGCCTTAGCTCTCTTCCTTTGGATGATTGTCTAAGAAATGTGAAACCTTCAGATGGTCCCATCACTGGAGAAGGCAGGAAACTGCCGAAAGGAGGCTGCTGAGGGGCAAAAGGCAGCAGTGCTGCTCTTCTGGACCAGGCTTAAAAGTGAACTCTGATGGTCAGAAGTTTGCAGGTTGCACATTGAAAAACTGGCAGGCAGACAATAAACTAACATAAAAAGCTCTACAAATAATGACAAGCACTGACTGGTAAGCAGGGGCAGCCTCTGCGTCCCTTCAGTCCCATGAGTGTGGGGGGAGGATGCATCCGAAAGCAAGGGAAAATCTATGTTTACTGAGACAAGACCACATTCCTGATGCAGGTATGTGTGCAGGTGAGAGCAGAACTTGTCCTGTTCTTCAGGCTCACTGAGTGAGAAATTCTTAGCTCATGCAGCACTGTATTACTGAACTCATGTCATTTTATTGTCTTAGTGAAACTGAAACTGGCCAGGCAAAATCTTTTAATTCAAGAGCATCCTTCTGCAGATGAGAGGGCTGCAGGGACAAGTGGGGATGAAACCTTCCTGCATCCCGACCCAGGGGCTGCCCCAGACCCCAACCAGATCTGCCTAAAGGGAAGAGGTGGCAGTTTGCATCATCAAGGATTCCTCAAGGAAAAGTTCTCCCCAGTGCGATAGGATACAGAAATAGCTGTGCTTGAAGTAGGGACCCTTCTGCTGTATGCAGCCACCACCTCATCCTCTGACTTGAGCCTTACAGTCAGTAGTCCTAAAATTATCAACACCGAGCACAGCTCTGCCCTGTTGCCTCCAGACCTCAGCCATTTCAAGCTGCCAGGCCATTGCCTGACGAGGAGTCTGAATAACCAGTGTTAGCAATGTCTTCATTTGTTTTTTCAGACTAATACAAGCTGCAGCATCCACATAATTCCTCCAAAAATCTTGGTAAATGGCTAAATTCTGCAACATTTTCCTCATGAATAGCATGGTGTTTGACTGGTCAGTGTCCCTAGCAAGCTCCCAGTGTCAGGACTTCAAAGTGAATGGAGCTGTAAAAGTCATTTCTCTTGCTACCTTCATTTTCTTGTATGCACCATTTTATTTTGCTTCTGGTTAAACTAGCTGTCACCAATCCTCATGGCTGCTCACTGGAGCATGGCACAGTAATGCTGGCTTGTCTGTATGTCGCTTTCCAAACATGAGAAGCAGGAATGTGTTTTGCTGTGATTCCCTGGAGGTTAGGGATATTGCCTAACCAAAAGCCAAGTCAGGCCCCCAATCATTTTGCAGCTTCCCTCATTCTTTTCATCGTCCTTTTCTAGACTGATGCAGGACATCATGTCCTGTGTGAAAATAACTTCTGTCCTCATTGTATCCCACTCACAAGATGGGAAGGGAATTCAGTGTTGCCGAACAAAGAGTTGTAGCAGGCTGTCTTTGTGGGTCAGGACACCTTCCCCTTCCCCGTCCCAATGGGAACAGTTCATTTTGCTTGCTTACACAGACAGACAAGAATTTCTTCAGGGACTGAGAAATATTAACCCCTTCACCACACAAATTTCTCTTCAGTTTCTATAGAATCAGGCTAAACAAGGAAGTGTGCAGGGTCCTCCTTGACTCAGCACAGACTGCTCTCACTGGTCCAAGACCCAGGGATCATTTGCCTTCCTTTTGGGACCTTCTCTGGGTTAATCCTTAGTTCCAGTAGATGCTAAGATCTGTCTGGTCCTGGCCAGACAGCTGCCCAGGGAAGCACCATGTCACACCAGTGCTTCTGGGCAGAGGGCAGGTCAGTGTCCAGAGAGAAGGAGCCAAGAGAAGATGGAGGGGTGGCCAGTGATGGAAGAAGGACAAAGGAAAGCAGCTCCAGGGTCCTGGTTGCAGCACCCTTGCTGGAGGCTGTAATCCCATGGCCCCAAGTGGCCAGGCAGGTCTTTTCCTTTTTTTCTGCTGGCCTCAGTCACCTATAGGTGTTACTTGCAGGTGATGTCCCCTCAGCCTGATGCTCTCCCTAGATCAGTTTGCCAGGCCTGTGGTGCCCCCCAGTCCCATTACCTGCAGGAGGAGCTCCAGGAAGAGCAGCACTTGCTCTCCAGCACATCCCCCTAAGTAGCACATCCCAAAGCCTGCACATCTCCCTGCCCATGTTCCTCCTGCACTCCCCGTCCCCTGCTCTCTTGCTGTGGCCTGGCAGAGAGCACAGGATTTCCCAGAGCTTTCCTGAGTTATTTTTAGTTAGTGCAATAAAGAGAGCAGCTAGTTTGTGTTGCTATTTTTATAGCACTCATTAAAATGCTGTTGCTGAATATCCTGGTGGCTGCTTGCTTCCACTCCTGTGCTGACTGCTCCTCTCTCTTTCCTGTTGCAGCACTGAAAAGCCCATCCGCATTCCATGAACAGCGAAAAAGTCTGGAGCGAGCCAAGGTAATTCCTACTGCCATCCCAATAAGTGAACACATGGGCTCGCTTTGCATGAGTTGTGGAGTTCGAAAAGCACCTTTCACCACCCTGCCCTCATCTGGCTTCCTCTAGCAAGGCCCTATGGCCACAGACAAGGGTCAGGGCATCTCCCTTGCTTCAGACACGCTGGGGTCAAGCCAGAGTTCATGTGTCTAGGAGCACCCTTCTCCAGGCAGGGGGTTTAAAATTGCAGAGGGGACATCTGTCCCCTGAGCTTGGGGGTTTTAAAACAGTCCCTGGGCTTTACAAGAGCTTAAGGCAGGTTTCAGCCTTCCAGTAAACCTCCAACTACATAAATGTCCAACTACTTCAAGCCTCTGTTTTCCTTGCAGGGCCATATCCACGGCCCACTTCATGCTGTGCTGACTGCTCTCCACTCCCGCACAAGTCAGGGCATAGAGTACAGTCAGCATCAAACAGGACAGATGAGAAGCTAAGTATTTAGCAAGTGTGCAGGAGCAATGCGAGATGTCACCTGGAGAAAGTCCCCAGGAGGCTCATACTTGCCATCAGAGAGGACCTTTAGTCAGTAGCACTGCTGGTCCACTGCGATATCCCAGGGGCTAAGTGAGCCCGTCTCACACTCACCCCATTGCCTATCTGCACTCCGGCTTCCCAAAATATTGCTGAAGGCAGGGACGAGATAAGTAGCCATTTCCAGAGCACATTGAAACTCTGCAATGCGATCACACTTTGGAAAATCACACCAAACACTTTCTATAGCACCCAGCATGCAGCCCTGACCAAGCTGGAGAGATGTCTGCACACAGCATGGCAAAGGGAATAGTCACACCGGTTTCTCTTGAACACAAAAGCTTCTTCCATTAGTCTGCAAAATATGCTTACAGTCACATGGAAAAGGCTTTTGCAAGAAAGTATGGCTGTGAAATATGGAGAAGTGCTCTCCTGAACTTAAACACACTCCAAATCACTTGCCCTGAGACTCCAGCAGTAATAAATGGCTAGCATAAGAAACACAGTCTGACTCTGAAAAATTAGCGTGCTTACGAAATTTCAAGCAATCCAAAGTATCCCTGAAGTGTCATATATTTTACATTTTTGTATACATTTGTGTCTCTGTCCTGCTCTTCAAAGGCTTTCACTGGCTGGTTGCCTGGGGGAAAGCAAAGGATGGTCTAGTCTATCCCAAACTGCATGCATTTTTAGAGCATGCTAATGAGCACACTGATGAACACAGCCTATAACAAAAATATATTCCTTTGCAAGGATGCCCTGCTTGTAGCCCTGACAGGAAAGGAGCAGCAGCTGTTTCCAGATAATTATTCAATAGCATTTGTTGTTTAGCTGATATTCCTTCAAACTGATGTTCTGCAAACAGAAAGCAGATAACAACAGTGATGGCTTTCATGTGTTTTGAAAGCTCTTCTGCTTCAACTGATGCTAAAAAGAAAAAACACATCTGAGGTCTTTCTCCACTGTTTGCACCCCAGTGACACAAATACAGCTCATAGACAGTAAAAGGTCAAATGGAACTGTAATCACAGCAGAAAGTCAGGCTAGCATGGTGCCAATGCAGGAGTCAACATGATGGTATCACGTCTGGAGGACAGTAATTCAGATTTAGCTCAAGTGAGGCCTTGATCTGACAGAGAAGTGAGTTGGGTGAATGTAACTGCACCCAAATGCAGGCATCATCCAGCTCTAAGCTGGCACAGAATCCAGGCAGACCTACAGGTGGTCCAAAGCAAGGGATTGTGATGGTGAAAATAAGCTGGGGAAGAATTATGGGGGAAGGGGAAGAAATTGCAAAGGCTTCAGTAAATAAAATGTCTATTATTTGTTTAAACATGTCACTGGCTACGGACGAGGCTGGCGTTAGGCCAGGGCAGCAGACTTTGAAGTCGATGTCCTGTGGTAGATTGCTGGGCTGGAGGACAGAGGCTGTCTGGCTCAGCTTACACACAGCCTCTGCCTCACAGCAGCACAGCCCCAGCTAGGTCATTCCTGACAGATGTGCAGCAGCCAGCAGCCATCCCATCCACCCCCTCAGCAACCCTCTGCACTGCACCCTAACCTAACCTGTGCTGTTACCATATCTTCCCTGCTTCCCAGCCCAAGCTTTTCAGTTGCAGCTTAAGCCCATTACTTACCCTTCTACAAGCGTGGACAAGCAGAGCCATTTATTTCTTTCTGTGCACCACGTTTTACAATTATTTTGCACCCTGTTTCCCTACAGTAGGCGCATCTCTGAGCTGATCAGTCTCCTTTCCTCAGTCTCTCCTCATTGATCCCATTTCTGACTCAATGATTACTGCTGCTGCCCACCAGGCCCTTCCCACGTGTTCTTTCAGACGCGGGTCCCAGAGCAGGGTCTTGCTATTCCTTGTGTCCATTTGACATTCCCTGTGGCATTCCCTAGAAAGCTGCCTGCCAGTCCAATTTCTATCTAAGGTCACTGCCCACCGAGCACAGCAGAAACATCTCTGGTGGATTAATCTTCATTCCTTCCAGTGCTTGTGCAGCTGCCCCAGCTGATGCTAGCTGTGACCTGACCATGGTCATATTGTCCTTCTTTAACTGTATCCAATGAATTTCGGATGATTTCTTCAATTACTCCAAATCATTTTCTATTGCAATCTGTTAGTCTTGAATGAATCAGAGTTAAGCAGTATGTCTTCTATCATCCAAGGCATTAATGAAAAAATTGAATAGTAGGAAGAATTGCTGCAGAACATGATTTGATATATTCTTATGTTTACACTGTGAACCATTCCTAACTCCTTTGGTGACCCACAGTTATGCTCCTTTTTTATGCTTGTCTTATCCAGATCAAATTCTCTGGTTTGAATATGAGAAAATGAGATAATGTCAAAACATGCTTAGAGTCAAACTTTGTGACATACTTTGTTTATTCCTGTAACAGAAATCTGTCATCTCTCCATAAAAGGAAAATAGTTGCTGTGGTATCTTTTGTTCTTGGAGAATCCATCCTGGCCGTTACTCACCTCCTTGCTATCTTCAAAATCCCTTTATATAGATTGTTTGATTACTTGTTCCAATATCTCTCTGATTGGAGTCGTAATTTCCAGGTTTCTTCTCTCCGTCTCTTTTAAAGCAGTAAATTATGCTCTCCCTGGCCCAGCTTCCTGGAGAACCAGAGATTGTTGCTGTTAGTCCAACCTGTATATCTTTTACCACAGGTTTTCTAATTTTCTCTAGCTGCTTGTGTTATTTTATATTTATCCTGAAGAGTTTAAACCTTTTTAAAAATGTGTATTTTTTTATACTATTTCTTCTAGCACCTCAACTTAGCAAACAGCTGATAATTAATCTAAGTTATTCTTTAGCTCTTCTTCACCAGGTAGTAAGCTTGCATCTGTAAATTTGAGGTCAACTGCCCCCAGTACCGACTTCCTTGGCACAGAGAAAGGTGTTTTTACACCTCTGTGTGCCCTTCTGTTCCTAAAGCCATGAAGAATTGGGTACAAGCTCATCACAAGCTCAGCTGCAGTGATCTGCAAAGTGTTTTTTCCCAAACCCGCACTACAGATGGGGTAGATGGGGTGAGGAACTGCAGAGTATGTAGCTGCAGGAAGACTAAGTCTTGTGGTTGACCTGGGGTGAGTGTCTGGGTATCCTCATGACCTGCTCAGCCTTGTATCTCATTGCAGAGTGACAGGCTTCCCACAGAAGTAATTGCTAAGACTACACCATGGCACTGCTGTAGTGCAGCTCTCAAAGATGATGTGGGTTGCTGAGCCAGCAGATCTGCCCCTCCCAGTAAGCAGGGCTCTTCCTTCCCATAAACTCTCATAAGATCTGAGGGTTTAGAAGCCCAAGGATAATTGGCCAGGACACGGTGTAGTTGTGAGGATAGTGAACATTCAGCAGCTCTGTGCATGTTGTTCCCTTTCTGAAGAACTTCTGTTCAAGAATCAGCCAGTGTCCAGGTGGAAAAAAATGCCATCTGGGAGCTCACTCAACCTAAACGGTAATAAATCCAAAAAAACATGGGACAGTACAGAGGCACCTGCTCTCTGTACCTTATTGATGCTCCAGTCAGGTAACACTCTCTGCATTTGTGTTCTGCAGACTGAAGATTATCTCAAGCACAAGATCAGAAGCAGGCCTGAGCGATCAGACCTGGTCAATATGCACATTTTACAAGGTAAGACTGCCTGGGATTCTCCTACATTCTTATGTCTCCTGCCCCACCTGAGTTCCTTTCAGGACTCTCGTTACTATTTACTTTGCCCCAGCTGCTCATGAGGGCCACTGTCAAAAGGGACATGCTGTATAGTAGCCAGTCCAGATCCCGTCTTTGGGTGGAAGACACACTTTTCCCCTGTCAGGAGGAGACCCAAGGCCTTTCTAACCTTTGTTCATCTCCGGCAAGGACCAACGTGAGATGGTCCAGAAGACAGTAGGCTAGAAAACAACTATGAAAGAGAACTCTGTTAAAGGTGCAGAGGTCCTGCGCTTCTGGAACGGGTTGCCCAAGGAGGCTGTGGATGCCCCATCTCTGGCGGCATTCGAGGCCAGGCTGGATGTGGCTCTGGGCAGCCTGGTCTGCTGGTTGGTGACCTGCACACAGCAGGGGGTTGGGACTGGATGAGCGTTGTGGGCCTGTTCAACCCAGACTGTTTTATGATTCTATGATTCCAATCCTCATGAAGTGCAAACTTTGGGCACCTGTGGTAGCACACAAGCCTTGTAGCAGGTGATTCTCATATCTTCCCAAAGCTGGACGTGCTTTTTATTTTTTTGCCATAATTCTTATGGTGATGCTGAACAAAACGAAATGAAAGCTGATGGAAATAACAACCCTATAGCATTGCTATATGAGAAGGTTGAGCTCTGCTCTGCCTGTGCATTTTCCCCTTCCCCAGCCTGATGTCCCATTGCAGCCAGGAAGCTGGCGGTGCTCTGCTGCATCCCATCACAGGCAGCAGATCTCTGCAGTGTCCCCCATTCTCTCCAGAGATAAGGAGCTCCTTTGAGACAGGGAGGATTGTGCAGTCTCCCTCCTCGAACCCTGTCAGTCCCCAAGAAAAAGCAGATTACTTTCTGGTGACTGTAAAGGCTGGCTCCTGCTCACTCTGTGGATAAAGTCCATATTTCTTTTTCCTCTGGCATGCTGGAGGTCTAAGCCAGGAGTCTGATAGATTCATGCCAATGCCATCCTTTAACTGTGTCTCTCCATCCCTAAAATGAGCCAGCGTCATTGCCCGTTTAACAGGTAGAAGTGTCTTTCCCTTAGGTTAAGCAAGTACAGACTGGAATTGGGCTGGAGGCAGTAGAAGAGATGTGGAGCTGCAGTCACTGAGCACTGATAGGGCTGGCCAGACACAGGGGTGGTGCAGAGCATGCCTAGTTGTGCATGGAGCACCTGGCTGTGCTACCCCACACACACTTCTGGGCTGAGGCCTCTACTCACTCATGGGGATGTGCCCTGGAGTATCATGGGCTTATCTACCCAGCTGGTTCCTAACAGGACACATAGGTGATTGAAATGGGGCAGCTGGAATATGTGCCATCATCTAAATGCCTTCCAGACACACCTTCTGTTACTGCTCACCTCAGGGACCTCATGTGGGTTCCACACAATCTAGTCTGAGGCCAGAAATGACTTACATCAGCTCTCCTGACCTCCTGCAGAGCATTATTCCCTGGTATCAAGCTTGTGTTGAGCACAATATCTCTTCCATAACAGTGTCTAGTCTTTGAAGGCAGCATAGCTTAGGTGCAGCCCTTCTTAGTTTTGACCCCCAAGGAGTATTGCAGTCTAGTTTAGGATCTTGCTCCCTCTCTACCCAAGCTGATGCTATGAGAGGAAACAGAACATCTTTGTTTGGGGAATTACTGTTTGCTATGGTAATTGGTTACTGCTCTGTCACCTCTCAGTAAGTGGGAGCTTCTCAGATGGATTTGGTTTGGCAGTAGTTTCCAGATCTAGCTGCCTTTATTATGCTCCTCTCCACCAACTTGTTTTTCTGGAGGCCTGGAACAGTGTCCTCACACTGCCTCTGAATGTTCCACTCCTGAAGCTTCAGCTTTTTACCTTCCAGAGCAAGGCATTTACTCCAATTGTCAAACACTGTTAATGGTTCTTTTCTCCAGCTGTTCCACAGAAGTACAGATCTGCATTAGACCACAAGAGCCACTGGGCTCCTGGCAGGCAGGAGGCAGAGTCCACTTAGCCTCTCAAATCAGTCACAGCTTAATGAAGTTTCCATTGCAGATCATTCCTGGGCCTTCGGAAGGATGCTTCAGCTGCTGGCTGGGTTTGAAAGCCTAGGTTAGAAAACAAAGGCTTTTAATTGGGCATAGAGAAGCTTGACCTCAGGCTCAGGGTCAGGCTCAGGCTCAGATCCACATCCCAATGCCCCATCTTGCCTCCAGCCTCAGAGCAGCTCCTGCTGGACACTGAGCTCTGCTTGTGTCTTGGCTGCAGCCCAGAAATGCAGTGTTGAGGGGAAGCATGCTCTCAGCAAGCAGTGTGCTTACAGATGGCCCTGGTCCTGAACTGATACCTTCCATTTGGCCTTTTAGACTCAGCTGCAGAGGGGTCCATTCAGTCCACTCAAATGAAGCTGAAAAGAGCCCGACTGGCAGATGATCTCAATGAAAAGATTGCTCTCAGGCCGGGTCCTTTGGAGCTGGTGGAGAAGAATATTATTCCTGTCGACTCAGCTGTGAAAGAGGCCATAAAAGGTAGTGGAAGTGAACGTGCATTTTGTGTTGTGTGCATGGCACGGGGCAGGGGCCGGAGAGATTACAAGGACACACAGCAGTGACTGCCTGGAGCTAAGAGTAGCAGCTGCACATTACTTAAATTTCCTTATTTTCACAGTAAACTGTCCAGTCCTACACAGCCTTACTTGGGTCCATGAAAAGAGAGTTTTCATCTTAGGGTATCTGTGATGGAAACACAAATCATTTTTCAGCCATGTATTCTCAGGGAGAATGCATCCTTTCTTCCCCCGCCTGCCCCATCCAAGACTTTGAGTTCATAAATAACACTGCTGGAGAGAGGATGTTCCTTCCTCACTGATATGGGAGAGGGCTTGGGCTCACACATGCAGACATCAGGCCAACCTGGCCCTGCTTGTGCCCTGCCAAACTCTTACATCCCAAGCCCTGGTTCAGTGAGGCTGCTGCTTTGTTTTTCCACTGATGTCAGTGGAATGCAAGGTCCAACAGAGTAGAGGGAAAGGGGTGCCAGTCTTCTGGGGAACACAAGGAGCTGATTGCATCCCAAAGGAGAGTATTCTCTTACTATTTCCCAGTGCTTAGTTTATGCCTAAACTTAGTGTTCCTCCACCACCCACATCCCAGCTAGAGGGGGGAGGCAGGATCCCTTGCAGTTATTTCCCCCGTGCTGCTGCAGGAAGGGCAGTGCATGGGCTGAAACAGAGGAGACTGGTGACTCAGAGTTCACCAGTGCCAAAACAGGGAGATCTGAAAACAGAGAGAAGAGCAGGAAAGCCTGCAAGGTTGTTCAGTGCCAGCCCAGCAGCCCGTATTTCTGATGTCTGGGCTCATCTCTGTGTCCAAATTGGACCTCAGGCCTCAAGTGGGGCACTAAGAGCTATTCTGCCTCCAGGAACTCCTTGTTCTGTTGCTCCTCATTCCTAAATACACGGGATTATTTCCATTGGCATAATCCCATGACAAGTATCTATTCTGGGCTGAGGGAAAAACAGGGACAATGGCAGAGCTCTGGGACAGGAGGGGTCTTTGAACAGCAGGAGCAATGCAGAAAATGGGAACTGAGGCAGGAAGTACTTTGACTTTGGTTTCATCTCAGAAACCAGCAGATACAGCGTGAAACAGTGCAGGCTTAGACAGACCTCTTCCCTGTCCTCCAGTCATTCCTGCTCTTCGTTTCCCTGCTGCAAAGCGCACGTGGGGCACGCGCGGCAGTTTCTGCAGTCTGGTTCTTGAGCCACACCATTTGCAGCATTTCACAGCTCTTGCCTTTGAAGGTGAAATGTTCCAGGACTCTGTCTGAAGAGGAATTTTTAGGGAGAGTTCAAGCAAAATCTCCTTAGCCACTTATCGAAGGAGAGAAGAGCGAAAATACAAAACCATTAAAAAAATCCCTCCTCTTATAAACAATCAAGGCAGTTTGAGCATGATTCACTGGAGCTGGAGGCTTGGAGGCCAGGCAAAGCGTGCTTGAAGATTTTGAATGTTTCTTTCCATCTGCCTTGTCTGCAGCTTGTGGTAAGCAGAGATTTACAAGACAAAATTGTTAAAAACAAAAGTCTGGCTTTAAATCATTTGCTCAATTTTGAAATTTCTCTCTTTCATAATCCTCTTCTATCAATCACATGCTCAGGAAATACGTCCTGGAGGCCAGTTTTATCCCACTTTGGGTGAAACGTGCAGCATGTAAGGTCAGGCATTTGGGCATTTGGGTGCCATCAGAAGCAAGGCTGAAGCTGCACCAGGGCCCTCAGGTTTCTGTAGAAGAAGCCACAAGCTGAGGGATCCTCAAGCTGATTTTGAAAGTTGGAGGCAGTTTTCTGTGCTCGTGCCTTGGGGCTGAAGGTTGAACAAGGAGCAGAGATGAGCACTGGCACTTTTGAACGTTAAGCCTTTTGTTTTTGCAATACCAGAAAGATGACAGGATTTAAAATCGTTTTCCTTTAACCTTGGAATCTCAACTGTTTATACAGCGGAAAGTTCAGCTGACGTGTTCCTCTAATCACCTCCGGCAGGGTGAGCAGAAAGTGCCAGACCCCAACAGAAAGCCCTAACGTCCCAGTGACAGGAGGCAGCCAGTGCCCTACATAGCTGAGCAGTGATATAAGAACCTTTTTTTATCAGGTCCTTGTCATCACTTTGTCCAATATGTTTGAGAGGACAATACCCAGTGCATTAGAAACAGCCCCAAGCAAACACCATTCTGCCTGAGATTACAGCAGAGACATGGGATCATGAAATAACATGGCCAGCCCCGGGCTGAACGAGAGCAACAGATAAGGGCAGCACTCCCTGCTCCATGCAGGCCCCCAGTATCAAACAGCAGGATGCAGCACATTCCTGTCATGCTTCAGGCTGCTGCTGTGTCCTGAAGGTCCCCTGGACTCTGTGCTTTGGTACGTTTTCTCCTCACATGTTTATGGAATGCCAGCGCAGTGGAAGTCTTGCAGATCCCCAAGTCCCTTTTTCTTGGACTGATTATTCCCAGCAGAGGATGCCCACACTTGTCTGTAGACATGGGGAGCAGCTTCCACCCAGTCTGGGGAGCAGACTGCACTGCCTTGCACTTCCTCAGGGAAGGTAAAGCTTGGGTACCGTGTCAGATGGCAGCTGTAGAGGAGAGAGGACAGGCCCTATCTCCAAACACAAGGAAGAACACCAGGCCCTGTGGAGCAGGAGGAGAGAGCCCCTCCCCAGCACACTATCGATCTCATATCCCTGTGCCTGTCTGCCCCAGAGTTGCCATGGCAAGGATGCTCTTGGGTTGTCCAAGCAGAAAAAGCAACTTCTCTTCAACACCAGGGTCCCAGAGGAGGCTGGTGCTGGTGATATGCACAGCACTCAGGATGGGGACAGGCAAATAGGACACAGAGCCATGTTATCACAGGATACCAGCAAGCGCTGTCTATGCGGGATCTCTTCCCAACAGGAGCTCACGGCAGGCAGCACACCCTCCACAGGGGTCCAGCTGCTGCTGGTGGCTCAAAGAGCCTTCCTGAGGCGGGCAGCCAGGGCTCACCCACCCTGGCACCACGAGCTGGGGCAAGCAGAGATAACCTTTATCTTTCAGATAGGGCAGGGGTCAGAGCAGGAGGGTCCGTGTCAGTGAGAAGGTGCACATTGCTAGACCAGCAGCACAGACAGGTGGAGGTTTGTCCCCAGACCCTTCCTATTTCCCCATTTGTCACTTTGCTATCAGTGTGCCAAGCTGCCTGACAAATGCCAGATGTAAGCACGAGGAGATTATGAGCATGGCCATGCTGCTCCTTCCTCTACCCCCACCTGCAGCCCTCCCAAGCCTCACATGAGAGCTTTTCTTTTTCAACACTTCATTTATCAGTAAAAGCCTGGGGTCAAGAGCTCTTGCCCATCTGACTAGGAGATAGTATGCTGGGAGCTTTGCAGAGGGGAGAAGCAATGTCTGGGGCAGGCTTTGTGGCAGTCAAGAAGTAATGGCAGCGACTTGAAGCATTTCATGTGAATGAAGCTCGTGGACAGACACCAGACCTGGAAGCCTCTGTCCAGATGTTGACTCTTTTGCCAGGAAAGGCTGTGTCACCCTCCAGGTGGATTTCACCTTCAGTTCTTCTGCTGAGGATGGAGTTCCATAAGTGTAATCAAGATGCTTGGCTGATCAAGGAGACCCTTGCCCCTCTCGCCATTGCAGTCCAATGGCAGGATAGGGTAGCCAAGCTACTCCTGTGCAGCCCAGCAGGCCTGTAGTCTCTGAGAATGCCTCCTGCTCTGCCAGGCCACGCTTCTCCTAAGAAATGTGTTACCCACCAGCTTCCTTCATTCAGGCATTGGGCCACGGCCTGCAGGCTCCTTTCCTTGTCATACCTTAGCCTTGTCCTTGGCTTGAGGTGGGATGTGCGTTTGAACTGCTCAAGCACCGTGCCCTTGTCCTGCGCCCAGATCTTAAAAAGATTGGCACACATGGGAAGCAGAAACAGTCCTCTGGGCCCAGACCACAGGGTGCAGACGTTGCTGTGTGATCCGAGCACCCCCCGTGCTCCTTCCGCTCACCCCATCCCACCCACCAGCAGAAGCACCACTGTTGTGCACACACAGCTAGCTGGGAGCAGGAGGCAGGCAGCCATTGCTGCTGCAGGCAGGGCAGCCAGCACATCCCTGATGTCCACCTCTCTTTGCCTGGCAGGCACGCAGGTGAACTTCTCCAAGCCATCTGATGCATTTGCCTTTGAGGAGGACAGCAGCAATGACGGGCTGTCCCCAGAGCAGGCCAGGAGCGAGGACTCCCAGGGCTCCACAGAGTCATCAGCAGGCACCAAATCCTCCGAGCTGCCGCCCTCGGCCCCCTCGGGGCCGTCCCAGGTGGGTGGCACCACTGGAAAGCAGCGCTTCCCTGCTCTGCTGGGGCGGGGGCACGGCTCCCCAGTATGAGGGCACAGCTGGGCCGGGGGGGATGGAGGGGCTGCAGGGCTGGATTGGGGCACTGAATGCAACTGGGAGGGCAGTGAGGCGGCAACACTGAAGCTGGGCTTGAGGGAACTGGGATGGACTGGGGGAAATGAGAATGCTGGGTTAAGGGGCACTGGGATGAGATGAGCTCTAGGCTGGGAGGACTGTGGGAGCTGGAGGGACTGGGATGCCCTGAGGTGAACTATAGGAGACGGCAGGTCAGGCCTAAAGTATCCTGGCGAACTGGGAACACTTTGGGCAGAGGAATGGGTCCAAAGGGCCCGCGCCTGCCCCACGTTCCCTCTCACATTGCACCTCTCCCTTCCAGGATCACCCCCGTGGCACTGAGTGCAGCACAGCGGAGCTTGCCTCAGGCCAGAGCGGCCAGTGCAACAGCCCCAAGCAAGCAGTGGGGCAGGACAGCCCACCTCTCCCAGTGCCCTCTGTGGTGAAGGTAATGTCTGCACATCCACACTCCCTGGGAGAGGTAATACCTGCAGGGCAGGTGGCACAGCCAGGCCAGAAGTACCCATGTGCTGCACCCCGTGTGCCTGGGAAGTTTGAGGGCTTGGTCTTAAAGGTCTGGAATAATGAGGAGAGATGGATCCCATTTTGTGGTTATAAAAGGTAGAGTTTTGGTACTTGCTAGAGTTGACTGTTCAGTTCCTACATTGGAAACATTCCCTGGGTTTGGGAGTTGGAAATATAAGGTAATGCAGAAATACTATCAAGGCAAGGAAGGCCTTTTTCCATCCCATGTGTTCTTCAGCACAGCTGGGATTAGATGTTGCCCTGGAGAAGTTCCTCACGTGCATGATTAGCTGCTCGTGGAGCTGGGCTGTCAGGGTGCCAGCAGGACCTGCCCCTGCTCTATCCAGGCCTCCCAATTCCCACAGGAATGTCAAGAGCTCTTCTCTCAGCTAATTCCTTTTCTTCTTTAACCAACAGTCAAAATCATCCAGTGACAGCAAGAACCGTCACAAAAAGCCCAAGGACACCAAGCCAAAGGTGAAGAAGCTGAAATATCACCAGTACATCCCTCCAGACCAGAAGGCAGAGAAGTCCCCTCCACCTATGGACTCTGCATATGCAAGACTCCTCCAGCAGCAGCAGCTCTTTCTGCAGCTCCAGATCCTCAGCCAGCAGCAACAGCAACAACAGCAGCAACAGCAGCAACAGCAGCAGCACTTCAACTACCCAGGGATGCACCAAGGCCAGATAAAGTGAGTGATGATGTGCCAGTAGCAGGGCTTAGTACTATCTCCCTCCAAACATTCCTCTCCCATTTCCACTTGTGCCAGTGCATTGGAGATAAATACATGTAAGGGAAACATAGCAACCTCCCAAAAACATGTTCTGACTTTGTGCACTAGCTGGGGAACCTGTGACTTGCTGGTAGGATACCAGCAATCTCCTTGCAGCCCAAACTGGTTTTCCTCGGGGTTGGCAGTCCTTCAGGTCTCATACAGGGGATAAGAGCCCCAAAGGAGCACGGAGATGGTACATCATAGCAATGGGCACAGAGTCCCCAGAGGGCAGACTTGTTACCCCGTATCTCCTTTGTTATTTCAGGCAATCAAATGAGCAAATGATCAAAAGTTCAAATGCTTCATCAACTTCTGTCAGCAGCACCCCTCTTTCTCCTGTGAAAACCACCTTTTCAGGCCAGACTTGTGTCTCATCTATCAAGCCAGGCCCTCTGCCGTCTAACCTGGATGATCTGAAAGTAAGTGAACACTTTGTCAGCACAGGAGCAGAATTTTATAGCCTGTATGTTCGTTGCTACTCTTATTTGTGCATTGTAAGTGCAACAATGCAGGTTGTGCTGACAGGGACTGAATGTATGTTACAGACCAGCATGCACCACCACACTGAGCAAACCAAGGTGTACAGCACAGTGGAGCAGGAATTGGTCAGGGTGGCAATAACTAAAAGCAGGGATTTGCTCCTATGTGGGCATCACATGTGTGCACTGCTCCAGTGGATGTATCAGCAAATCCTGCATCTTGAGACAGCTGCAGGCCAGGACATTAGGTCCAGGACTAGAGGACAATCTGTGTTGCTGTTCTGACAGCTCATGATCCCACAGCTTCTGTAGTATTATGGTGGATATCTTGGATATTGCCAACAGAATAGACAGAAAATAGGTCAGCATGGCCTTCACACCCACCCAGTGACTCAGCTTCTCTGCAGCCATTGCCCATGCTGAGACCATGATGCTGCAACTCCTTGCCAGCAGTCAGGCAAGGTCCACTCACTGCACAAGCAGGTATCTCCAGAGACTGCAAATGTGAACACTGAGTAGTATTTAAACCTCTCACGTAGACAAGGGCACAAAGGATTGGGGTTTCTTAGTAGAGCTTCAGCCATAGGAAAGACCAAGTCTTTTTAGAAGCAGAGACCTTGGGGTAATGGATTTCTCTGTCACTATTAGCTGGGAAAATAAAATGAGATAGAAATAACATGAGTTTGGCCATAGAAAAAAAGTTCTTCACTAAGAGGGTGGATAAGACTCTCCAAGCAGCCATTGTGGCACCAAGCCTGACAGAGTTTGAGAAGCATATGGACAACACTCCTAATTGGGTTTGATTTTTGGGTAATCCTGCATGGTGCCAGGAGTTGGACTCACAGGATAGTTCCAACTCAGACTATTCTATGATTTGTGAGTCTATGATTCTATGACAGTGATAACATTGATTAGATACCTGAGCCTGGTTCAGATGTCTGAACATGAGGCATCTAGCTCCAAATGTATGCAGTCATGTTGTCTGAGCTAAAGAATGCCATCATCTTGTTCCTGGGCTGTGTTGAAAGTCCTCCACTCATGGAAACTTACTGCTATCAAGGGAATCCTAGTTTACCTCCATGGCCCAAAGACCTCCGCTGGCTCATGGAGAGCAGTAAGTTTCTAGCACAAGGAAGGTTTTCCCATTAGGAAGGCTCAGGGTCCTGTAAAATATATGGTGATCAGGGCTGTGTGTGGTGACTGAGCACCTGGGGAGCCAGAGCAGGGAACCTGTGATGTCAGGTTTCTAAAGCACTTGCCTTCAAGGGAAAGCATCGGGAATGATTGTTGGTGACTTTTCTTCTAGGTGTCAGAACTGAGGCAGCAGCTCCGAATAAGAGGCCTGCCTGTATCAGGTACCAAAACAGCACTGATGGAACGGCTGCGGCCCTTCCAGGAGTGCAGCAGCAATGCAGTGCCAAATTTCAGTGAGATCACAACTGTCACCTTTCCAGTCACTCCAACAAGCACCTTGTCAAATTACCAGTCGCAGTCTTCCACAGGCATGTTGTCAAATGGCTTCTACCACTTCGGCAGCACCAGCTCCACTCCACCCATCTCTCCAGCCTCCTCCGACCTCTCTGTGAGTGGCTCTCTGCCAGACACATTCAACGACGGGCCCATGTCTTCTCCACAGTTTGGTCTTCAGCCATCTCCGGTTCATGGTAGTGCTGAGGAAAGCCTGATGAGCAGCATGAATGGAGGGAGCATCCAGCTGGAGCTGGAAGGGATTGACACAGAGAAAGACAAGATGCTGGTGGAGAAGCAGAAGGTCATCAATGAGTTGACGTGGAAGCTGCAGCAAGAGCAGAGGCAGGTAGAAGAGCTAAGGATGCAGCTGCAGAAGCGAAAGAGAAGCAATGGCCTTGAGGAGAAACAACAGCCCTCCCAGCATTTCTTCAGTGTCCCCATCAAGCAAGAAAATGCAGTGTCCAGCTGCCCGTTTGCATCCAAACAAACTGCCTTGAAAGGCCAAGCCAGCAGCTCGGATAAGTTAAGTAACTGTGGGGTGCCGCAGCTGTCTCACATTGTAAATAGCCACTGCTTGGAGCCCGTGGGGCAAAGCACCATCACCTCCTCGACATTCCTGAGCCCGCAGTGCTCCCCCCAGCACTCTCCACTCGGGGCTGCAAAGAGCCCTCAGCACATCAGCCTGCCGCCGTCCCCCAACAGCCACTATCTCCTGGCAGTGTCCCCCGGCTCACAGGCAGAAGGGCGCAGCGCATCACCCCAGACCAGCAGTTGCCTTCGCACTGCATCGGTAAGTGGGGAGCACCCCAGCTGTCATCTCTGTGGTGAGCACGCACGGGTCTGTGGGCATTCGCACAGACGCCTCCGAGCTCTTTTCTGTCAGTGCTGGCACCTTGATGGGCACCAGGGGGCGGCAGGAACACGATGAGCTGTCTGTAGGAGCACAGAATAGCTGAGGAGAATGGGTTGGAAGCTGATGGCACCGCAGGGTCCTTTGCAGGGCATTTCCTAGAGAGCCTTGCTGCCTCCACATCCAGTTGCCCTGGGGGGCCAATCACAGGTCCTCTGCCCCATGGAGCCTTGGCACAGCTCCCTCTGCCCCAAGTGAGCACTGGCAGAGTTCTCTGTGCCCTGCAAGAGTCCTGGCACAGTTTCCCCTGCCATGAGGAGACCTGGCACAGCTTTCTGCCCTGGGGAAGCTTTGGCACAGATTCTTCTGCCCTAAAGGAGCCCTAGCTCATCTCTCACTCCCCTCAGGGGAGGCTCTGGCTCAGCTTGCTGTGCCACTAGGGGAGCCCTGGCACAGCTCCCTCTGCCCCATGGAGTCCTGGCTCAGCTCCTTCCACCTGGGGAAGACCTGGCACAGCTCCCTCTGCCCCAAAGAGCCCTGGCACAGCTCCCTCTGCCCCATGGAGTCCTGGCACAGCTCAATCCACAATCAGGAACCACCAGCACAGCTCCCTCAGCTGCTGGGAGGTCCCTATTCTCCTGGGAGAACCCTGCCACAGTGCAGCGGTGCTCATCAACCTCTTGCTAAGCCATTGCATCTGCTAGCAGTGCAACAGTGTATTTTGACCACTGAGTTGAAGGAGGGCAATTCTCCCAATCATATGGAAAGCCTTTTCTTGGCAATAGAACAGGACTTGCCACTGGGATCTGCAATCAGGGGCTTGTTCCCCTCAGGCCACTAGCACAGCAGTGTGGCCCTTTCAGTGTCTCCACTCTTCATTCAGCCCTCAGGATGAGTGTGAAAGCTTGTAAAGGGGCACGTGCTGCCAACATACAAAAGTAGAATAAATGCCACTGATCACAGCCCCATTTCATCCCAACACCCTACCTGGGGCAGCATGGCACCTACTGTGAAACACCCAGTACTCACACAGGACAGCTCCTGAGCTACAGTCCCACAGCTTGCACATGGAGCATTGTGCTGTGTGAGTGTGGCAGGGCTGCAGGGTGACAGAGTAGGATGCAGCCTATCATGAGGACAGTGATGTGCAGGACACAGGCAGTTGGTCTGTCAGTGAGATGGGCAGAGAGGAGCAGTGCTGTAGGGGTGAGACAGGCAGAGAGAGTGCTGCAGGGGGGCAGGCGGTGGTATGCAGAGCTGTAGGTGGAACAAGCAGTGGAGCTGCACTGTGATGCAGTGGGCAGTGGGTTGCAGCCCTGTGGAACAGTACTCCAAGAGAGGCAGTGGAGCTGCTCTGAACAAACAGACAGACACTGAGCATCAGCAGGAGGAACAGCACCTCAGGGGCTCCTCCAGCTCTTTCCCCACTGCCAGAGCACAAGGGGCACGCTCAGGGAGTGACTCTGCAGTGTCCTGCTGCTCATCCTGGTTGTGAAATCACTGTCCTGGGCTTTCCTCATGAAGGGCACCTGTGGGCTTGAAGGCAAAGAAGAACAGCAGCTAGAAGGAACCAGACCTTCGGGTGAGGAGTGAGGACCCTCCTGGAAAGGGATGGCCTCTTCCTAGCAAAAAGTTGGCACCAGTGCACAGCTGTTTGGCATGGGCAAGGGGAAGGCCTGGCAGTGACTCTTTTGGGCTGTCTGCCCTGCCAGTGCTCCTGAGATCTCCCTAAACCAGTGGTGACAGAGAAGGTCCCCAAAAGAAGGAGGTGAGAGGCAGCTTGTGGCTTGGGGAGCATTGCTATCCTGGATACAGCCACTCTCTCTCTTGCTCTGCACATTTACAGCTGAGCTGAGTTCTGGAGAACCATGCTCATGGTTCTGCATCCTTCTGGGGTCCTCAGAGCTCACCCAAGGAGTTATTCCCCCTCTGTTTCCTGCCCAGAAACCAGGCACTGTGAGCTGATCTGACCTACAACACCCTTAGTTTTCCTGGTGCTGCTCTGGCTTCAGCTAAGGTGATGCAGATATCCTGCATGCTGAGGAGCAGAATCTTTTCCCTGTGCATCAATTCCATTTCCCTGTATTTCCCCCACGTAGATGACTAAACAGGCAGGTCAAAAGTTTTCAGCTTCATCCCCAAGTTTCTGTAAGTCAAGCACAGCCCTCTCAAGAGAAAGCAGCCTCCACCCTATCAGGGTTCAATAAAGCAGGTAACTGCATGATTTTTACTTTCAACAGGGCAGAGCGGTGCAGAGTGGTTAAGGCAGCTGCAGGGTCTACAACCCTCTATGGGGTCTCTGAGGATTACAGGCCTTTTTCCAATAAGAGGCAGCATTTCCGTGGAAAGCTACTAAATGATTGTCACAGAGCAGTCAGACACCATGCTAAATGGGGTTTGTGCAAGTGGAAGTTGCCTGGGGTCCTGACACGCCACACAAATGCCCCAAAACTCAGGGGCACTCCTCTTTGGGGTGTTCAGTGCTATGTGACAAATAGACCCATGAGCCACTCTTCAAGAAACCTCACCTACCCTCTGTAGCCCATTGGTAAAATCCCACCCCAGACCATCTGCTGCCCTTAGCCATATTCCTGGAGTGCTGCTCCTGTGGGGAAGACCTTCTCCACCACGTGCAAACCCATCACTTCTTGTGAGAGCCTGCCAGCAGCCTCAGTGTCAGTCATGATGGTGCTTTTAGGAACATGGAGCAATACCACTGACAGTGATGAAAACTGGCTTATGCTGGCTGCGAGATGTGTGGGCAGTTCTTCCAGTCTGCAGTCAGGGAGAAGAGGATGCTGTTTCATTGTTCCCAGTGCAGAGAGTGGGAGCAGGCACGTGTCAGTGCTAGGTGCCAGGTCAAGAAAATCTGTGTCCTCATTGCTCTGGGGAGAGGCAGTCTGCAGCAGCTGCTGAGCACAACTTGGCTGCAGGTCAGGGGGAGCCTATTGCAGCACTGTTTGGATCTGCTGCACTTGTCCTTGATCTCCCAGTGCTCATCCGAATGCCACTGCCAGACCCCTGCATCTCTTGTGGGGTCCAGAGCCACCTGCTTGGTGTGTGGCCGGAGGGACTCTCCTCCTAATGCCCTCTACTCTCCTCTTTGCCGTTTGCTGCAGCAGATGACTCGAAGTCAGCAGATGGACGAACTCCTGGACGTGCTGATTGAGAGCGGAGGTACGCACTGCTTCTCTGACCCCTCCAGGGCTTCCCCTCAGGTGTAGGTCTGCAGGGCCCTGAGCTCTCGGTGTGCCTCCGGGAGCTGCTTGAGCTGGGTATGGCTTTCATTTGCTGCCCTACACCAGAGATTGACTCCAAAATCACATGGGGCCTGTGCTGGTGAAAAAGCCTGCCAGAGCCTGTGCCCACAGAAGCCTGAGATCAGTGCAGGCGTCCAGGCTTGGGAACCTGCTCAGAAAGGATGGCAGTGTGCAACAGAGCCTCTGCTGCCCTCCTCTCCCAGTGCTGCCAGTGCCATCTCCCACACAGAGCAGGATGTGCCCTCCCCTGTGCAGATTGCTACCTGTGCCCTTCTTAATGCATGACCATCCCCATGGGGACAGCTGCCAGTGCTTGTGCCCTGGAGACAGGTTCCAAAACTGGGGGAGCTGAGATCAGGAAAAGGGAATGCGAGGGGCTTCCCACAGGGAGGATGGGTGGGTGATGCCAAAGGGATGGAGTTGGGTATGGGTCCCTGCAGGCATGCCTAGCCCAAGAACCTTGCTCAGGGGCCTCAGCAGTGCCTCCTGCTTAGCAGTGACAAGGGCTGCCGGAACACCTCAATTCCCTCTTGTTTGTTGAACAGAAATGCCAGCCAACGCCAAGGAAGATCGGTCCTGCCTCCAGAAAGTACCTCAGATAACAGTGTCTACAGGGAACTCCAGCACTCCGCTCCCAAAGTCGTCTGCTCCATTTGAACAGGTCTCCACCACCCAGCTCCCATTTGAGCACTGTCCAGGTGGTGGTGATGCTCACCTTGAGGTCCTGCTGAATGCCCACAGCCCGCTGGGGAGAGTTGGTGAAATCACCCTGCTGAAGATGGGAGGAGAGGAGTCCCACTTCGAGGGGATGATAGAGGGGTTCTCCAGCAAAGCCGCAGATGAACTGCTCACATCCCAGGAGATTTTACAGACTCCCCTCTCGCCCATGGAAACGCAACTCTCCCCTTCCCCTGCTGATGGCTCCGGTTTACAAATGAGTTTCACCGAATCTCCATGGGAAACGATGGAGTGGCTGGACCTCACCCCCCCCAGCTCCGCCACTGGCTTCAGCTCACTCACTCCCGCAGGCCCCAGCATCTTCAACATTGATTTCCTGGATGTTACTGATCTCAATTTAAACACCAGCATGGACCTCCACCTGCAGCAATGGTGAATAGGAGGGCAGTGGAGGCAGAATACTGTGCGCCCACAGCAGCCAGCACAGTGTTTCCACCATGCTGGAGAACACGTAGGGCTAACACGCCACATTCAGGGGAAACTGGAGCCATTTTCCCAGCGAATAAACTTGTTTGAATTTTCAGTTACTGCAAACTGACAGCACAACAGCTCTGGTACTTCGTTTTCCTTCCACTGGCACATCTTCACAAAGGATACCAAGTGCCTTTATCAACACTCCTTTAGATTGACAGTTGTCTGTAATTTTGTTTTTGTTCTTTTTATCTTTCTCCTCCCAGTTTTAGCAGACACTCCCGTGAGAACTGGAGCAGCTCACGACAAAACCACGTGGTGAGGCGAGCTCACTCGAGAAGCAACAGGGAAGCAAGCACACAGAAGTTGCTGTCCTGCTCCCTCCTGCCATTTCGCAGGGCTCCCCTCAGCCTTGCCCAGGTCAGGAGGGCTGGGAGCAGAGAGGCATGAGGGCTCTGCCCAGCCAGGGCAGTGAGCCCCCTGTGTACAGCCAGACTCACCTTGTGCCCTTCCTCCTGCCCCCAAAGCCCCGGAGCTGTGCCGCCTCAGTCCCTGCACAACTGTATGAGCAAGCGAGAGATGGAGCCTACTGTGTTCATGGTGGTGCCTTGGGATGTTCTCAGACTGTCTGGGGGGCCGAAAGCCGAAGAGCTGTCCCAGCTACAGTCTGAGCTGAGTCAGGCTGCAGTCCGAGTCCTTGGAGCAGAGGTGTGGATGCTGGAGGCAGCCATTCAGGCCGCAGGTGCAGGTGTTGAAGGGATGTGGCATTCCGGTGGAGCTGGCATGGCTCAGCTCATGTGGTACAGATAAAGAGATGGGTAATGTGTTGTGGTCCAAGGTAGGAGCAGGTCATGTGGACAATACAGCACAGCTTTGGAGGGGCTGTCCCTGCAGAGCCGCAGTGTGGGGTAGCTTTTCACCACCCAGCAGGGCCATCAGGAGCAGCCCCCCTCCTGCACATGGGGCAGGGCTGAGCAGGCCCTCACAGGGCTGTGATTTTGTGTGAGCATCTGCTTTTGCTTTCTCCGCTCTCTGCCATCCAGAAGGCTTCCTTCTTCCCTTCTTCCTTGATCCTCAGCAGCGATTTTCTTCTCTCCTGAGTTTACTCCGGCATCACCCAGCTCAGAGCAAGGCTGTCTGGAGAACAGCTGTGAATCACTGAGCCTAGAGGAGCTCGTTCTTCTGAAGCCAGCGGAGATGGATGCTCTCCTGCAGTGATGCCTCCAGTTTGAAGTCACCAGCATTTCTCCTGCGAGTCTCTGTGCAATATCCTTCCTCAGGCTCCAGCGAGAAGGAGCCTTCGCTTCACTTCTTGGCAGCCACCAAAGAACTTGCTGCAGACTCTTTGACGGACACGTCGGCTTTGCAATTCTGGTTTTGCCAAAGTAAATATTGTTGCTGACAGAGATTGTTAAACTATTTACAGACTGAGTGTATTTAATATTTGTGTTACTGGAAGGACAGCGCATCGGTGACGCGGCGCTGTGAGGTGCACTGTGGGCTCACCATGCAGCCCCGCAGCCCCTGCGTCCCTGGCTCGTGGCGATGTTGCATGCTGTATAAAGAACACGGCGGTAGCTTTTAAGTCACTATTTAAAGCATCACTTTTCTATTGTACAAATGGTCACGGTGCACTGCTAGATAGACAATCACAGGTTGCGTTGGTTTTTTTTTTTTTAATTCCTTTTTATAAGGGAGAAATTTTTAGAAGCCGTTCCATGGAGAATATTAATAGCACTTGAATCAGAGTAGTGTTAGCTGCTACACTGCACCGTTGTACAGGGCTTTCCAGGTAACTTTCTCCTCTCAACAAATGTATTTCCTTATTTAAAGGGATGCTGTCAGCTTCGAACTTGTAAACAAGCACATTTCCTTACCTATGTTACCAGCAACACCTTCATTATTAAAAACCCCTTTGCCTTGCCGCTCTGCCTGCTCGCAGTCTCACGCTCGATTCCACCCACCTGGGGCAGGACAGCTATTGGCCCCCCAGCCCCCCACCTTCATTTGCCTTTGAAGGAGATGGATGAGGGATGGGTGTCCATCCCTCAGGACAAACTGATGGCTGCAGCATAGGACGGCTCAGGTCAGAGGACCCTTAAAGGTCAGATCGTTCCGACCCCTGCCGTGGGCAGTGTTGTCACCCACCAGACCACGCTGCCCAGAAAGGAAAATCTGTATTTGGAGATATGTATGCGACTCCTGCAGCCCTTCCCCTGTGTCTGTGGGTTCTCCTGGGTCTCTCTGGCTCAAATCCTCCGGACATAGGCACGGCCCTGTGCTCCCGGGGATCCTTCTCCCCTCACCCACTCATGACCATGTCCAGCTTTACCACACCTCTCCTCAATTCACAGTTTTCCCAGGATGCTTCCTGCCTGCCTGCAGGGGATGGACTTAAAATGTGGGATGATCCAGAGACACTGATCCAGAAAAGTGAACCAGAAAAGATGTAGGTGACGTGCCAGCTAGTTCCTGTGTGGCTTTTAATCTCTTAACCATACACTGCATAAAAAATCCCATTGTGATAAACTCCGTAGGCTGAGCTGAGCTCTGCAGCCCTGTGCCATGCCAACTCTGCATCGGGCTCCTACCCACTGCCCCGTGCCCTCATGCAGGGCAGTGCTGGGCTGCTCTGTGCCCGCTGCTCCACTGCTCCAGAGCCAGCACCCCTGGTTGTGCCCGCCTGGTTTTCCCACACAGCCCTTCCCAAGGGATTTAAGGCCCAGGGATTTTGCTTCCTGCTGTGGCCGAGCAGCAGATCCCATGATGTCCCATGCTGGGTTTTACAGACACCCTCTTTGTTTAAGGCTTTGTATAAGGCTTTGCTCTACCCCAGTGACATTCCTTTGTGAGCAGTGACCACCACCTCTGAGCTGCCTGCAGCTCTGGGCTCTCTGATCCCCCTGTGCGGTCATTTCAGGTCCAACCGATGTGTGTTTCACTAGGGGCACGGCTGGCTCTTCCTACACAGAGTAACTACTCATAATTGTTAGTTATTAGTTGCAAAATAAATACATAGCTGTGTGTTACATCACACAATTCTAAGAAAACTAAAACAAAGCAAGTAATGGTTGTGCCCTTGTTCGATAATTGTTGTTAGAGCTGAACGAGCCAAAGCAAAGCTCCCAGCTGGCCACAAGGAGCCCAGGTGCACTACAGCAGCAGAGGCCTCACAAGAGGCTGCTCAGCACTTCCTGAGCTGCTCAGCAGTAAGAAAGAGCTATCCAGGGACATGTGAACTTCTCCCACTCCATTGGATGAGTCCTTCCAAGCAATTCCCCTTCCTAGTGCCAAGCTGAGCCAGAGCAAGGAAATGGTCCCAGCACCTCTCACTGGAAACGCACTCTGAGCAAGCATTCTTGCAGGAACCAGGAACTGGCTGCACTTCAGGATGGTTTATACCAACATCTTGGAACTGGGATCAATTGCAAATGTCTTCAGGAAATCACTGTGATGTGGAGAGCCAGAATTGGGAGGGAGGGAGGCAGGAAGGAAGGCAGGAAGGCAGGAAGGCAGGAAGGCAGGAAGGCAGGAAGGCAGGAAGGCAGGAAGGAAGGAAGGAAGGAAGGAAGGAAGGAAGGAAGGAAGGAAGGGATGACACACAATCCTGGTGCAGGGAGTTAGAAAATTGGTCTGACATACACAGAAGGCTGAGGTACAGCAGCCTAATAAAACCATCACAGTTTTCTCCATGTTTTGGTATTGTTACTCCTAAAGCATCATCAATTGGTTGAGGTGTGTCTGCTGGCACAAGCAGCACTCTGGGTCCTACTTCTGCAGATCCCTGAGCTCTCAGTGTGCCTTCTGGTCAGCAGGATTAGGAGTGCTCATGAACAGCTCTGCAAATACGTGGTGGCCCTCATAAACACCCAACAACCTCTCAAGACAAACCATTTATAGCCAGTACATTGCAGAACTGCTTGGTGTGCTGCACATAGGTTTTCAATCCATTAGTCTGACGAGAAACCTGTCTTCCTTGGAAGGTCAGGCAGGACCTCCTCCCCTTCTCACAATATCCAGCCAAACACAAACTGGGGTGTTGCTGTACTATTTGGCTCCATCAAGGTGCATTCCCATCTGGCCAAGAGAGGAACTACCTCCATGGATGGCTATGGCAGCAACTTTTCCTCCCAGAAAGCAGAGAAAGAATTGAGGGATTTGGTGGGATGTGTGGGAGACAGTCCATGGTCCCATCCGACAGCCAGCTCTGTATTTTACTTCCAGTACAACAGTGGCACAGTGGCCACCAGAAAAGGGAGTTATGCTTCAGCTTCCATCTACACAGCCTTTAGCAAAATGGCAAAAGTCAGGAGCTGCTTTCTGTTCTTATTCACCAGAGCAGCCATTCCACCTTCCGTAGGGCCCTTCACACATTCACAGCAATGACCACACTTGGGGTTTGTGTCTAGATTCAGTGAAAATTGAGCTTTTTTCCAAAGTGGTGCCTGTGGGGGGAAGGCTGGTGAAGCAAAGATGAGTGGAAATGTATACAATACAACCCATAAGTGCTGCAGATAAAGTAGTCAGGGTGTCCGTGTCCATCCACACTGCTTACGTCCACGCAGAAAGGAGTTTGAACGCATCAAAACCTTGGAGTCTTGGAGTCCCATAGACACATCGTAAATGTCAATGAGCACAGTACCTGTTTCATGGGTGCTATATAGTACCTGATGAGGGTATCAGGAGTGCTTTAGCCCTGCACATAGGCATAAAGACGTGACGAAGTGGTATGAACTGTGAGACTGGGCCACTGTGCATGACAGCAGCCCTTGGTGGCTCCAAGCCTGCCTGGAAGTTAGAGCTGCTCCTCAGCCATGGCTGAGTACAGAAACTGGGGCAGCCTCCAGTCCATGCGATGGTACAGAGGGAAAGCAAGAGCTGAGACGTATGGACCTTGTTGGGTTATCTGCAGGAGGATTCCCAACTTCAGGGTTGGAGGTAGCCATTGTAGCCCACTTGTACCAGGAATGCTGGACTGGTTCAAGGCTCAGACCAACAGCAACAGCAGCAGCGCTCGGGCACAGGTCCTGTCCAAGACACAGAAGATGCATCTGGATGTGGGGTCAGAGGTTTCTCATCCCATGTGAGCAATGATGTGATGACAACAGCCCTTGGTGGAGGCAGAGAAGTCCAAGTGAGTCAACAGGAAAAAAGCTCAAGCGTGGATTCTATGGGGCAACTGGGAGAACCTGAGGTGACGACACAGTCCTTACATGCCACACAGCCACAGAGGGAAAGAGATCAGCGGGGTCCTCTGCATCCCGAAAAGCATGGGGATGCCCAGTTCAGTTCTGCCACGTTTCTTTCGGTTTCTTGTCCACTGATACAGCTTCCTCCAGAGCAAACCTCAGCACACAGAGGCAGCTGTTGGTGCAGAAGGAACAGAACTGATGTTTGTGGAGCTGGGAGGAGCTGGCCCTGCAGCATCTGACCTTGCTCCCCAGTGCTTGGTGGGTTTTAACTTTTGCCTATGAATCACTGAATCTGGAATCTTGGGTTATGGATGAAGAGTGGGGACAGCAAGCAGCCCAAAAATGTCCCAAGTATTGTGCTAGGAACAGGAACCTTCCAGAACAACCTTGATGTGTCAGAACCACAGAATTTATTTAAGCTGACAGACTTCAATCACCTCAAGTCTTTCTCGCTGTGTATCTCCAACGCAAGTCCTTCTCTGGCTCCACTGCCTGCCTTCCCTTCTCTTGACAAGATTGTCACCCTTCAAGTGAAGGCACTGGTGAGAGCCAATGCCAGGTTACTCCACCAGTCCCTAAGAACTGAGCTGTGATATGACCAACAATCACTGCCAGCATGCTCTTGTTCTTCTCTCAACAAAACCTCGGTCCCATCGAGTCAGTTTGACGTTACAGGAATGGACAGCCCCATTCCCCAACACTGCGTTCATCTCTGTGGGGTTGATTATGGGGTCCAGTTCTGCTCACTCACCTGGAAGGCTTCCAAGTCCTCTGAGGCCTCCAGGCACAGACCCGTATGCCAGCACCCAGAGGCTTGGTAGTAGAAATTACCCAGGACTCTTAAATCTGGATGCTGCAGACAGTGAGTGCTCTCCCATACATACAAGAAGCCTGCGAGGCCATGAGCATCGCTGCCCTCTCCCCAGGCTGTGGTGCAGCCACTGGCCCTCCTCACAGGGACAAGATGTCCTGAGCCACCTCTGCCCCTCCGCCTCCCCCAGAGGAAGGGCTAGAAGTCAGGGATTTCTCCGGCTTGTAACACATCTCCCCACTTATGCCTGACCTGACACAATGAAAATAACGAGGGCACGGTCGCATCCTATTTTTATTACAACTGACCTGCAGGCAAAAGGATAGAACTATTACATAAACACTCTGATCCATGTATAATATCTTAAATAGAGAAGGAAGTCCAACCAGGGTAAAATATTCTGAAGCTCTGTGAAGCAGTTATGTTCCTGAGCTCCATTTTACAGACAATAAGGCAACATCCCTGCACATCGTCTTTGTGATCATTTTTATACATCTTTTTTCCTATGGTACAAGAAAAAAAAAAAGTAAGCAGAGTACACAATGTACAGTTCTTTCACAGCTTCTGAACACTATACACTTATTTTTTTATAAAGATACAACGCAATAAATGGTGCACCCTTAATAGCTGAAATCGATGCATGTTAAACGTGTTCTGCACAGCGGTGCCACTGCACTGCGCACGCCTGACTCCGACTCATTACTGCTTTAGCCACGCTACGGACCGTGCTCCGATTTAACCACAGCACCGCTCACTGCAGGACATTCTGCTTTTTTTTTTTCCTTGCACAGCTCAGCGCTGCCCCACTGGCGCTGCAGGAGCGCTGCCCGGGTTCCGGGAACACCCAGCTTCAGCCGAGCGCAGCTGGAGACGCAGCGCTGTGTGCCCTCTGCCGGGTGCTCACAAGCGTGGCCTGGGCTCTGCGCTTCCCCAGCCGAGCAGCAGGGGCAGGATGCGCTGCTGGATCCTGCTGCATCCCGGTGGCACCGAAGTGCGAAGCCCCATCCGGGCAAATCTCACTCCTGCTGCTCTGCACATCCATCCCTCTGCCAAAGCTTCTCGTGGGCTGCTCGCGTTTTGGCAAAGTCGTATCGAGTGCTGAAAAGTGGACAATTCAAACTGGAAATCACAGCCTCCATTGGATCCCCAGCATGCTACTGCATGTCTGAGAGTTGCAGTAGTTCAGAGGGGTAAAAAAAAAAGTTTTCAGAACTTCAAAAATCATCTCTGAAAAAGATGCCAAATTTAGAAGATAAAATGACAGCTGATCTAATTCATCCAGTCCCAACCCCTGCCACGGGCTGGCTGCCCACCAGCTCAGGCTGCAGCGTGGCCTCAGGCACCTCCAGGAACAGGGCAGCCACAGCCCTGGGCAGTGCCATTCCAACACCTCGCCCGGTCTTGCTGGGCCAAATGAAAACCCAGGTGTTTGACCTCATCTCTGCTACCTTGTAAGGTTCTCAGCAAGGTTCACTTTAAAGTTCAACAACATGAGCTTCCCAGGGTATCAGCCAAAAGGCGAACAAGGCTTCCAACCAAGCAGAGCATCACATTTGCAGCAGTAAATGGGCACAGACTCAGCGTGGCAGGAGAGCCATCCTGCACAGTGCTGAGAAGGAACTGCTGAGCTCTGCCCATGTTAGGGACACACGGGGCTAGGAAGTGGCAGTGCTGCTGGCTGGGCTGTGGGCAGGGAAATGGAGCTAGCAGCAGAGCTGGGGACAGTGAAGAGCATGAGAAACATCGACTAGAAATCGCAGATGTTCGTTTCTGGCTCACTGAAACAGCCACAGACTTTGTGAATGGCACTTGTCGAAGTCAAAGCAAAGCCAGCTGGCGGTGAGTGCTGTGCAGCTATAAATCAGGTCACAAGCGGGTTAAATTCAATTGAGTAGTTTAATAATTCTTCAGATCAAAGGTCTTATCTTACCAGGTAACAATTTACAGGATGCCTAGTTAAGAGCGAAGAGTGGCTGGCTTGGTAAAAGGAGAAAGAATACATTATGTCCCATCTCTGAATAGTTTAATGTTAGCCTCTTTCAATGCGACATATTTTTGGTAAAGACATATTCACTATATTTAACATGATCTCTCTTTTAACAGGAAGTTCAGCTGAGCACACTGTCCCCAGAAAGTACGCTGCGACTGTAAAGCAACAGAATTTCATAGCAGTAAATCTATTGCACTTTGTGAAGAATAAAATTCTCCTTTGCCTTTCTAGCTCCAGAAGGCAAAGCATCTTGTTGGTTAAGCAAGTTCTTCTCCCTCCAGGCAAAGTCTCTTAATGTTCAGACAGACAACGCCTAACTTTTGTTTGTTTGCTTTTTATTATTACTTGAAACAACAATTGGAAGAATTTGAGAGAAAAATCTTTCCAGTAGCTGCTGAGGAGTCTCCAAGTTTTGAGTCTAGAAATGAATTTTAGGTGCTATCCAATCACAGTCAACAAATAAATGTACTTATTTCCACATTTCATGAATATGTCCACAAAAGAGCAGATGAGGTCTCTCTTTGACCAACACTAACACTGTGTGATCAGATATTACAGGGATGCACTTTATATGTGACAACAGTATACAGACAGGATGGAAATAACACCAATATTATTGCACATGGTGTTTGGGCGAGCATTAAAAACACTGCAATATGTGATGAAAATTCTTTACAGCTTGTTTTCTCTCAGCCCTTTTTCTAGAGTTTGACGTAGCAGCAATATCAATCAACATACATTGGAGAGCTGGGAGTTGCTGGCATTTGATCCAGGATTTTACAAACATAGCATGCAACATCCACTGTGCGTTCCTCATACATCAGAATGAAGGGATGTTTCTGGAATCAGATAGAGAAACAAGCAGGTTACTAAACTCGCCTTTCAGGCTGGATACCCCAGATACAAGCACAGCACATGGACTTGCCTGGTGCAAGACCCCAGTGCTTGGCAGTGAGTGCAGGACACCAGGACTTGGCCTGGTCCGTGGCTTTTTGCGTGTGAGGTATCCTTATCTTAAACACGCAGTAAAGAGGTGGGATGAGACTTCACGGGAGACACACTGAAATACTTTCATTAAAGACTTCATCATCAGCCTTTTCAGCAATGAAGAGACAGAGACAACAGGGAGACACGACCTGGAAGGCTGAACAAGAGGTGAGGATCCCAAAACAGTCGTTCTGAACTCTGATCCTCGGGTTTGCCCAGCACAGCAGCTGGGAAATAATGACATGGTAACTGCGGGCCAGGACACCAGGCAAACTCCCTTCCTACAATACCGACACCATCAGGCACCCAGGACAGGTTTCCCCCATTCTCTGCAGGCGTGGCTTCCCAATGCACAGAGTTCCATAAAAATACGTGGCTGCCAAGTGTGACTTATCCAACCCCAAAGCCCAGCCAACCACCTTCCTTCGCAGTGTAGCTCATAGATTGGAGGCAGTGGCGTGTGACAGCAATCTGACAGGGCTTCTGAGTGCCCCTGCCGAGACCTCAAGCCAAGGCAGAAGTTGCAGGGCACACCCTACATGTCTTACCCAATCCTGCACACTTCAGAGACCACATGGGTCAACTATGTCTGGTTAGAAAACCTACTCCAATATGGCACCTCCACCTTAACCCAGCTCCTAGGACTGGGTATTTATGGACAGACACCTACAATCTCGGCCATCATATGAGCCACACAAGCCTGACAGGGTGGCAGGGAGGCAGTGCTGTCCTACAGGCTGCAGAGCTAAATCTCCGCTTCCATCAGCTGAGAAGACACAAAGATGTGACCCAGCCCTGCTCTGTGCTGCGCACAGCCACAGCAGCTGGGCTCAGCAAGCATGCTCTGCACTCACCAGAAGCTCTTTGTACTTTGGCCTTTTGGACTCGTCCTTTGTAAGGCTAAAGAAAGCAGAAAGAGAATTAGGAAAAGGTAGGGCTGAGGTTACAGACATTAAACATACATTTTTACAGCAGATGATACTGAATCTACAGTTGTTGTGGAGGAACTGAGAACATCTCAAATCATTCAAGTCCAGGAACGTGGTTTTCTCCAAAAGTCACCCTTTCCAAGCTGCAAGTCATCACCAGACTCCCTCCGCATAGGGGTGGAGATCTAGCATGAGCACAGACCCATAGTGATCAACAAACCCCACTGAGGATGGGCCGAGGAGAGCTGCGAGCTAAACCACATTGTCGCCCCCAGGGCAGTGGGCAGACAGAGCTCAGACAACACTCTCAATAATGGGGTCGATTTTGGGTGGTCCTGCAAGAACAAAGAGCTGGATCGATGATCCTAACGGCTCCTTCCAACCCGACACATTCAGGGATTCCACCATTCTACACTGCAGCCTTGCCATGCAGCTGCCATCTCCCCAGCACAGGCGCAGCTCTCTGGCTCCTGGCCTGCAGCACGGGGCACAGCCGGGCTGTGGTGGGACAGCAGGAGGCAGCAGAGGCCACCAAAGGCCCCACAGCACTGGGCACACAGACACGGCCCGACCAGCCACCCGCTGCTCCCTCAACTTTCTAACATTAGCAGAAATAACCTTTTCTTGCAGATCTATCACAACCAGCACAGACTGCACGACTCCTCTGTCATTTTTCCTGACTCTTCACAGAAATAGAAATTATTAAATGCACATTCGTGGGGTGATGCCCCAGGGATCAGTGCCATCACTCACCACCAGCACAGCCTTTAGGAATAGTAGTGCTTCACCTGCAGGCTTACTAACATCAGCCTGTGCTTAACTCAAAGCTACTAAGAAAAATGTCTGTTACAGCGTTGCTATGAGGACACCATAAATATCCCAACAGAACTCTTCACAAAACTAGATTAAGCAAAAAACAGACTGAAAACTGTTCCATGCTCTGTGCACTGCGACTGTCCCAGAGCAGCAGGCCCTGGGAGCTGTGAATGGGTGGGAAGGACAAATGGACCAGTGAGACACTTTTCCAAACACTGCTGTTCAGCACAGATGCCATGCAGGTTCCTCTCTTGGGTCATCTGGAGCCAAATCCAACAGCATAAACAGGGGCAGGAGAGCAAGCTCTTGCTTTTAGCACCCTGTTACGACACTGCGACTCTACAGAGGAGTGTGTGGGAAACCTTCTATTGCCTGTACTGAATGTGGCAGGGGAAAGAAACACTGACTTTCTGATACATAGTTTTTCTGCACACAGTTTTTGTCTGAAAAATGAAAACCATTTCGATGTTTCATTTTCTGCAGTAAGAAGCTCTTATTACAGACACTTGGAAAACAGAATCTGGATTCTGAACACTCCTAATTCTGAAAGACAACACAATCCAAACCCAAACCCTGTTCCACTTTGAACCTGAACCCTTCACTTCTCTGGTGTACTGAAAATATAGAAAAAAGATCTCTTAAAAAGTAAAGAACTCAAAAACCTCCCATCACCTTCCAAAGAAGAGAAATGTGAAAATAAAATCCTCAACCCCCTGCTGGTGCAGGAACATGGAACCAAGTGTTGGCACATGACTTGACAAATACTTTGCAATGACAAAAAAATCCAACTCCAAGTGCTTTGAGTAGGTAACACTTACCACAAGTTGACGAAGTTGATGAAACTTGGGGAGAATTCCCTTTCCTCTGAGTTACTCAGCTGTGGTGGGTCTCCTTTTACTACCTGCGTCAACTGGTCAAACACACTGTTCCACTTGGGGTATGGGAATCGCCCTGTGGCCAGCTCATACTGCAAGAAGACAGTAACAGCAGCAGATAGGTTACACAATCCCAAGTCCTTTCAGGCTAACAAAATCTCTACAGGGAGCCTGAAGGCCCCAAAGGAAAATTAAGATGAGATTCTCCCTCTTATCTCCTATGGCTGAGAGTTCAGCTGAAAGACAAGGAGTTCTGCTACCTACATCATGACTGTGTCCTAACTTACCCAGCTAATATTTAACCCAGCTATGCTGAACTTTCATGTGGTCGATGTCTCTCCTCTACTGACTATAAAATGAACCAAGGGTCTTTTAAAGACACTTCAGAAGGTGAAAATAAAATCCTCCAGTCCCTTCCCAGATATCATAATAACCACCATGGAAAAGGGATCCCGAGAAAACAAGCATTTTAAAACGGCTGAAGGGAGGGCAGCCCATTGATAGAAGCTACTGACTCACTGCTTCTGATTTCTCTTCTACTTCACCACCCCGAGAATGGGAAAACTTCTCAAGCAATCAGTGTTTGCATTTTGCAGTGTTGTGGTTAGTCAGAAATCAGCAACTGGGAACCAGGATTAACTGACAAACTGCACAGCTGGATTACCCCAGACACCAGGGCTGTGAGAGGCTTACAAAGGCTGGGTGCTTCTTCTGCACCACCACGATCACCATCCCTCCTCACATCAGATTCTGAAGACCAAATTCATTTACAACCCAGCACCTCTTCCCAGCTCACATCTCTACCTCTGGCTATGGCTGCAGCTAAACGTACCCTCAGGGGTTCAGGCAAGCCATGTGCCTTGAAGGGATTTATATTCCTTCCGAGCCAGGAGGTGCCCAGTTCATAACATGCTTCACTGCAGCAGAGCCGGGCTTCACTTCGAGCACATTTGACAACAATCAGCTCTGTCACACTGCCAAGTGTGTGACACCCAGCAGGGAACTGCCTTGCAGCAGAGGGCCTGAGCCCTGCTCACTCACCAATGTAATCCCCAAGCTCCAGACATCTGAGCGGACATCATAGCCTTGCCTGGACGCACTGGGATCTATCCTTTCCGGCTGGAACAGAAAGAAGTAACATTCAAGCACTGCGCCACGCAGGACAGAACGAGACACATCTGCAAACTTGGGAAACAAAAGTTCATCCCACCAGGACAACATTCAACCCCAACAGAGAAACACCTCATGTCCCTGAAGGTGTTCCAGACCTGCAGAGATGTGGCACTGAGGAATGTGGTTTGGCCGGCATTGCGGTGATGGGATGGTGGCTGGATGTGGTGATCTCAGGGGTCTTTTCCAGCCTCAGTGACTTTATGATTCTGTGACGTCTTCATGTTATCAGGCCTTCAAATATCCAAAAGATCTTCCCACAGAAAACGTGGACAGCAAGGCGGACACCTGCACCCCAGAGTGATCAGGGAGCAGGACTTTCTCAATGCTTTGCATGTCATCTTTATGAGAATGCCTTTTTTATCACAAATGTAATAATTAAAATGCTAAAAGAAACAGGATCACATTCTGATTTGACTGCAAACAACAATAGAGAGACCTGAACTGTAATTCAATACTAAATTATCAGCTGCAAGAAATATTAGGAAAGCCCCGACTGCTCTGTGAGCTGCATTTCCATAAGATTTCACGACAGATGCATACTGATGAGCGCCATGCAACCAACAAAATCCCTTAGTGCAACCTCAAACTTCCAGTGGACCACTGCATGTGTGAGAAAACAATCAGGTCCCCACAGCAGCTCCCTAGCCCCAGAGCCCAAGGCAATTTTGGCTGCTCTGTCCTGCTGCTAGCTTTCCTCTTTGCCACCCTCTGCTTGCACAAAGCAGCCCCAAATGTGCTTCCAAACCTTTTCCTTTTCCTCACTCATTAGGATCTTCTCTAACAAGGGCACACACTGAGGTCACCAATCAAACTATCAAACATACCCCAAAGAGAAAGGGAAGAACTCTCTCCCAGTTACAATATCTGCTTTGAAACAGGCTGGGTTCAAATGCCCTGAATGCTGTCTTTCAGGGTCACAGAATCACAGAATCATTAAGGTTGGGAAAGACCACTAAGATCATCTGGTCCAACCATCAACCCACCCTTCCCATGCCCACCAGACCAATCATGGGCTGCCTGAAGAAAACGTGGGGCTTTGTGGGTTAACAGATAACAGCAGTGGGAAGGGAAAATGCAATCTAATATTCTCTGATGGTTTCGAGATGCTGGAATGGTCTTCTTGGATGGATCAAATAGTACAAAAGGAAATGTGTAAGAAATGGGTTAGAGGGCAATATTAGTGGTAGGTGGCCAGCTGGACGAGATGATCATAGAGGTCTTCTCCAACTTCTGTGACTCTGTGATTCTATTATTCTTTCCTGCCCTCTCAGGTCTGTATGTCGCCTTGTTTTCTTATCCTTTAATTATGATTTTCATTTGTTTTAACCTCATGTTTTAGATTTTCCCATTGATGGGGCACTGCTGGATGGATTTTTCAATAATACTGGTGGAAATGAGCATAGAGTAATAAAATTGGTAAAATTAAACTCTCTTGAATTATCAGTTCTTCATGTACTCACCTGGAAGCTCAGTCAAAATCTATCACATTTGCATTACACATAAACCCATGCTTCTGACTTCTCACAATCCAGAATTCTATCATACCTGGATAAGCACAGTCTTTTCATATTGGTTTCCCCATTTAAACAGTACTGAATCAAATTATAAGGAATTAACAGCTAACACAAACCCTTTCTTTTACAGGTGGAAAACAGAAATGTAAAGACAATTTTTCCAACATTTTGAACCTGAGATAGCAAGGAAAACATCCCAAAACAGTAGAAGGGATGAGGATTTAAATGGAAAATGTACTCTGAGATCCTGTCACTCATTGATTTGAGGGGAAGAAAGACAGATAGCCGGTGACCATTCAGGATTTGGATGCTCTTGGACATTTCAGGAAGCTACTGGAGATTTCAGCCAGAAGTAAAGCATCTAAAGGAGGAGCCAGTGGGTGCACAGAACACTGGTTCATATTCAGGCTGGAGAAGAACAAGAGGAACTCGTCCTTCTACTCTGCTCAGAAGTAACAGGTCCAACCAATCCAAAGTGCTCTCAGCGCGTTTCCATCAACAGTCCAAAAAGGAAATGGAAAATGCCAGCACAACAGAGGACAGAAGAATGTGGCATCAACAACATGCAGTGTGGAACCTTCTGCCACAGAAGAGTTTCTGGTGACTCTCTCATAAATCTCTCAAGGACGATGCTGTGTCTATCCTGTCCATTCTCAATGTCATGCTGTAGCTGCAACCCCCCCACAGCCTTGTCTGCCCACAGCTCCCACACAGCCCCCTCCGGCATGTCTGATCAGCAGACACACAAGAATAGCCTGACTCCAGCTATGAGCAATTGAGTCCCGGCCCAATGCCACGCCAGGGTACAGCACTGCTGGGACTGTGGCCCCATGACTCTACTGCTTTCCCTCTGTGCAAAGCTCTCCTTACCTCCATCCCTCCTGCCAGACCCTGGGGGCATCATGCTGCCTACCGGGTTCCAGCAGCAGGTGGGAAGATAAGATCTCTGAGGTCCCTTCCAGCCCGAACCTTTCCATGATTCTGTTCTATGATTCTGTAAGTCTGAAGTACCCACAGAGGGGCAGCCACCCCCCACGAACACACAGAGTGTGACGGAGCAGCAGGGACTTGGCTCTACATAGCCATGGCACAGCTAAAGGCAAAGCACAATGGACCAAAATAAATGCCCTGTAAATACAGAGCAAAAAATCCTGGGCATTTTCCATGTAGAGGACATGGGAGCAATCAGCACCAAGCACTCAGGGACCTAGGATGAGAACTGCAGGCAAACCTCAGTTCTTGCTGGATGTCTTGCTAATGCCAACTGCAAGCAAGGAAAGGAAATGGCCGGGACAGACCAAGCCCTGGATGTGCTGCTGACTGTGTGAAGAGGCAGAGTAAATACAGCACAGGGACAGCCTGACACAGGGCTCCCTTCACTTAGTGCCCACCTGAGCACCAGCATCTGCACTGACAAAAGAGCAGAAATGGGAAAAGCTGATGCTCCCCTCTCTTCCCAGCCCAAGATAAGCAGACACGTGCAATTTGGGGTGGGACACAAGAACAGATGCACATACAACTTGCTGCATTTCTCAGTTGTTTCATGTTGCTGAAGAACAAAACAGTATTCCTAGGAAAACAAAATTCTTGAAGCTCAGATTTGGATTTTCACTAGTTAAATAATCAGGGAATTTCTATCCTACACACGCTGCAAATTCAAAACTGCCTGCATGGCACGAAACTGTACTTAACACATCCTTATTTGCTACTTAAACCAACACGTTCCCAAAGTAGAAGACAATAAAAAGGTTACAAGGAGTGAAGAACTACCAGAAAGCAATCCGTGGAATCCAAAATACAGAACAGAACTGACAGGATGTAAATGCTCCCTCCTCTTCCACCACAGAAACACATGGATGTGAGCTGAAGCTGCCAGCCTCCAGTGCAGCCCACCTGCCCTCAACACAGCAGCACGCAATGAGAAACACTGGACGTGAAGCCCAGGGACTGCCCTGCCTTTGGTGGATGATGGGAGCAGGTAAAGCCCTGCACATCTGGAAGCTGCATGTGACGGCTGCAGATTAGAGCTGTCTCTGCCAAATTCTGCTACACAGCATACAGTGAGCTAGCTACAAGCCAGCAGCCAGAACTAATAGACCTCCACGGCTCCAACAGTGACTGGATACAAGTTTTGCATGCAAGAGACAGAGCTCCCCAGCACACTTTTCTGCTGCTTTGTTAACCAGCGGATCAAATATGTTTGTGTTTAGGCAGTGCTCCAGAAAGTGCTGTTTTCCCAGCGGTGATAACCCCATCACCACGGCTTTCTCATCAGCAGGGCTGTGCCCTGCGAGGGCTCAGTGCTCACAGGGAACCACGTGTCACTGTGCAGAGTCACAGCAGCCACAGGGCAGCTGAACAGCTGCCTGTGGGGCTGTGCAATAGCAATGGAAACCATCTTTAGGAGCATAAATAAACAGTTTGGGAAATTCTTCTGCTGTTCAGTAAAGGAAAATGCTGCCACTCCCTTTTCACGTTGCTGTATTTCTCAAGAATATTCCTGCAGCAAAGAGCAATTTGTTCTTCCTTTACGGCTCTCCCTGCACGGGCCTCACACAATTGGTTGTGTTGGAGTTGGAGCAATGGCCAACCTCAGTGAGAGCCCAGGCGGAGGGAAGCAGTGTGCTGAGCAGGGCAGCAAGGGAGCACTGACCTGCTGGGCTCCCAGACCTGCTCCTCTGCTAACTCCTCCAGAGCGCCAGCATGCAGACTCACCTGCTCACCAACACCTCCAAATGTTTTATTCCACAAAGGAACTCCTTCCTTGGCCTCTCCCCAGGCTGGGCTCACCCTATGGTTAGGAGGGCCCTCATCTCTCACCTCCCCAGAGCATGCTCACCTGGCTAACCTCCTAGACAAGGGGAAGCCCTGCTGTGCAAGGTGTCTGTGCCCAGAGCCCTCCCTGCTGCCTCCTGAGCAGAGCTGGGTGCCAAGCAGCAGCCCTGTACAGAGACACAAAGCAGCACCCAGCTGCTCCTGCTGGTGCTGCTCTGCAGGATGACTCGGGGCACTCTATGAGGTGACATTGAACTGTGCTACTGGCTGCTAAAGAGTTGAGGTGTCTAATTTCATTTGGATCTTGATTTTTATGTGCAGTGAAGCCCAATAAGCTTCCTGGATCTCCTCAGAGGCCTGAGGGCTCTCAGAAGGTGACCTCAGTGCTGCATAAGCCTTGCTCTAAGAACACAAATGTGAGTCATCCACACAAGGAGTGAGACAACACAACCACATTTTTCTCAGGTTATACCCTTCCTGCCCATCAGGTGGCTGATGAGAAAGTGATTAACTCTTTCTTTTCTCTGGTCTGTATGGCAGAGCCAATCACTACAGGGATCACAGATGGCTTCATTTGGAAGAGACCTTAAAGATCACTTACTTCCAACCCCCAGCCATAGGCAGAGTTGTCAGCCACCAGCACAGGCTGCCCAGGATCCCATCTGACCTGGCTTTGAGTGCCTCCAGGGATGGGGCACCACATTTCTGGCAGGCCGTGCCTCACTGCCCTGTAGGACCTGCAGCATCCCGCGCAGCAGCCCATGCTGCAGCAGGAGGAGACCATGCTCCTTGGCCATAGTGTGACATAGCAGAGCAAAGGCAAGATGGTGTGATGAGTGGAACAGCTGAGAGGGAAGCAGAGAACACAAATTATTCTGTTTTTGTTGGTGGGGGTCATGGACAAGCAGCTTCTTCCTGTTTCTCCATTTATTATCTCTAGGATAGAAGTAGTAGCACTGGGTTCTACACCTTTTCTACATCTACGGATGAATAACACTACATAAGAGGTAATAGGAGCTTTATCGACACAAAGAAAGATTGCAGCCAAAATATTCATCCACGCTTTAACTTTTTAGTTCAGACATTCCTTCCCAAATCCCCTCTGTTCTTTGATTTCCTGCTCCTCCCCTCTCCCAGGTCAGCCACGAAGCCTGTGGCTGCACAGAGATTATCAGGAGAGATCATGTTTCTAGAGAATGGCCTTTCCTCCCCTCCCATTTCCTTTACGTATTTACTCCGAGAGAATGTTTCATGTAAAAACTTCTCCAGCAGCATTTCCCAGGTGGGACGCTGGTTTCCAATTGCAGGGGATCACCATCTCCTCCCACTGGCTTTCCTAACAGAGCTCCTCAATCTCAGCAGCAGGAAGATCCCAGGGCAGAGGACAGGTGGCCAGGGGCTCTCACCAGGCACAGAAAGATTGGAAGGAAGGTTTATGAATCCAATGGGATCCTGTTGGGGTTGACACCATACATCCTTTGTGACCTTCACCACCTTGTTAAAAATGGTCATTGTGTACTAAAGAACTGTGAATAAAGAAGCATCAATAATTTGCATTAGCAACTGGCTTCATTGAGAGTGTTCAGGAGTTTAACTTCCTCATGCTCTTAAGAGGACCAATGCAGTGCAAAAGACAGCATTTATAACAGGACCTCAAAGGTGCCTTGCCTTGGTCTACAGCTAACATCCACCAGAAAATACAAAATTCAAGTTGTTAAATTGTGTGTAGTATTAAAATATCGACTATGTGATATGTAAGTGCTCCTGAAGAGCAAGTGTGATTTGAGCTGCTTGCTAAGCTGGGTTCTGACTGCATGCTGACTCATCCAAACAGAAACAGAAAAAGCAGCGCTCAGAGGTGACAGACAGCATCCTAGAAAAGGACAGGGGAGCATGAAATCCCAAAGAAGCACCATCATTAAAGGTGTGTAGCTGGGCAATGCTCTCCTTATACGATCCACTGCTGGGGTTCCACACTGGGGTCTATGTTTGTAAAAGGATACTGAACACCAAGAGGGAGTACAGCATAGCCACAGAACACAATCCAATCTGTCTCAAGGACATAAACTGCTCAGCCTCTTTATCCCCTCAAAGAACAGCTTAAGAGGTGACTGCCTCAGTCAGAAAGTACCTGCTGGGGAGAGAGGCCGTGGCAAGGGAAGGACTTCTTAATTCTTTAAAAAAGTAGAAACAAGAGGCCACAGTCATCCATGGCTTCCAAGAAACTTCACTGGGTTAGCAGGGTTAAGCTCTGGAGAGGCAGCATTTTAGAGGGCTGGAAGGTGCTGTTTCAGCACAGTTAAGAACTAATTTCATCCCAGAACTTCTAGATGACTGCAATTGTGGTGTGGATGCTCTTAAGTCCTTGAAATAATTGTGAAAGACTGAAATGCAGGGAACCCAGTTATTTTTTCTCAGTATTAATGTGAAACCACAACACAGGCTTTCAAGATACACAGGAAAAAAGGGAGTCCAGCAAAAAAGCAACACAATGTGAAGATTTCTGATCCTGGAGAACTGCACAGGCCACACTCAGCTGCACCTAAACCTCAGTGCCAGGGTGACTGCTGGAACTGTCTGGTGCAGCCGAGCAGCTCCCACAGCCATGCAGGACACTGCTGCTCTCAGCAATGGGACACTGCCATGTCGTCCTGCAGCAGGATGCCTCCCTGGCCTCAAACACAAGAGCAACAGGAACCAAACAGCTCAAAGACAACAGGAGAAGCACAGCTGTGGACCTGGGAGCTGTGTGACCCTTTCCTTCTCCCCTTGATGCCTCTCCCCACAGCAAAGTACCCACACCTCTCTGCAGCACGCTCAGTGCCGCAGTGCTGCTGCTCTGCACAAGCTCTGCCCTGCATAACGTAAGGAGCTAAGTTTGGACAGGAGAAGTCCCACGCTGGGCAAACCTCATGGATGATTTTAGCTTATGAATGAGTAAGCAGAGGCATGTTCTCAGCTGAAACCACAGAAGCATGTGGGTGACATCAGCAGCACACGAGAGGGGAGGGCTGTGCTCAAAGCTCAGCATTACCCGTGCAGCGCACAGGGATGGTGTTGCACGTCTCTCTGCTTCCCTTCAAATCTGTTTTCTGAGCCATGAAATGATGGCTGAGTGCCAAGTTTGAGATTCAAAAGGAAAAAATGAAACGAAAAGATAAACAAGAAATCCAACGCACACAACACCGATCAGGAAAATGGAGGATTTCAGCTGCACAAAGTCAAACCAGCAGGCTGCCTGTTCAGTTAAATGAATGACAAAGCCCAGTGAAAACCTGGGCGCTGGGTCAGGAATGTGAAGCTAAACCCAGGTTTCTGCCCATGCCATCCCAGCCCCACAGCCCTCCTCCTGCACCCACAAAGAGGCCACAGAGCTGCACAGAGACAGCCCTGCTGCCCGCCTCAGGAATTCCTCCTTTTCTGTGCATGGCCAAGCTGTGTGCAAGCTCTTAGCATGTGGGGATGCAGCCCCCAAGGCCACAGAGACAGCAATGCCACCTCAGCCAAGGAAGAACAACACAGGGTGCCTGTGCCTGGCTGCAGCAGCAGCTCCAGATGGAGCCAGGAGGTCTGGCAGGAGGACCCAGGGACAGTTGTGTCTGTCCTGAGAGAGGTCCCAAAGGAGTGGGACAAGGCAGGACATCGGAGCGTGGATCCCACATCCATAGCCCAGCTGCTTCCAGCTTGGTCTCATCACTCCCCTCTGACGCAGAAATTGGGATCCATTGGGCATTAAAATGGGTGAAAGATGTTAATGCTGCAGACTGTCACCTTCAGCATGGCACCTCTGCAGGCCAGGAGCTGTGGCAGGAGACAAGGCATGGCTCACCAGGGAGGCAGGGCCACCCGCCAGCACCCTGGGCACTGCTGCCCCAGGCACACAGCTGGAGGCTGGACTGGAGGGGCTGACATTGCAGTGCAATGAAGCTGATTGAGAGCTGCTCCACACTGACAGGGCAACCAGGTTCTGCTCCCCCACAGAGCCCTGCTCACATCCCTCTTTTGTGCCACCGTTCAGGCTCTGCACCTTCTCAAAAGCCAACTGCATTAAAATGCCATCTCCTTTTGAGAGGGCTTGCTTTCTTACTGCTGATCCTTGAACTGGCTCTCCATGGCTCAGGGGAACAACGAAGCAGAAGAGCAGCAGCTGGCAGGATCAGGGCTGGCACCAGCCTGCAAGCCCAGCATGATCACAGTGCAAAACCTCACCTAGAGCAAATCCACAGTGCTGGCAGCACAATGGGTCTCAGGAGGGCTCAGCATCGTGCTTGCCCACAAAAACTGCCCTGAGGACCAGCTATCCTGGGATGACAGTGGTCTCCAACCTTTCCCTTCTTTCTTTCAGAGAACACAAGGCATATTCACTCCTTCTTTCAATGCAATGACCACATGGAAATTCAAAGTCAAAAGCAAAACAACTTTTCCAGAACTGGCAGCTCCAAGGCTGACATGCTGCGTTCCACGACAGCTCCAACCATTTTGGTTCAAACACAAAGCACTTGCTTGGCAGCTGGATGTGGCTCCTGCTGCCCAATCAGCCCACTTCCAGTCAAACCGGCAGACGTCCAACGTTACTGTTATCAGTGGCTATTTGGGGATCTGGCTCCAGTGAACACAGTGTTATCAGGCTCCTCTGATGGGCAAGTGCTCATGCTACAAGAACTACTGAAAGTGCCAAAGGCCGAGCAGGCAACATGCTCTCATCATCACGGAGCATGGTCCAGCACTCCTCATCAGACTTACCCTGGCTGAGCGCAGGCACACAATGGAAGCCTAGCTAGCACCCTTCACCTATTTCACATTGAAGCCAATTATTTACCCTTCCAAATGAGCGCGATGGGGGCCTGACTCACTTCCAGGTAAATTTGGCATCACTACAGCATCAGCCTTTGCTGCCACAGAGAAGGAGCTGGCATTTGTGTCTGCTTGCTGGGGACATCTCCCCGTTTCCCAGGCTTCCAGTACATGGGAATGCACAAGGACTTGGAGAGGAGTCACTGAGTCGGAGAGAAGGGAAGAGGCCAGCAGTCTCCCACACCAGTTGCCAGCTGCTGGCTCATCCCACAAACCATACACCATGCCAAAGCTCTTATAAACACAACTGAAACATTTTTCTCATTTAAAAATCCAACCCACTCTGGAATTGGTGATAGAAGTGCACAAAGAACACAGTGCATATGGAAAGGGAGGGAGATCAAGAAGTATTATTGACTCACCCAAGTCCCAAGGGAAATGAAGAAGCACAGCTATTCACAAACACACCAATAACTGTCATGTAGTAATTAAACCAATAGTTTGAGCAAAGTTGACTATCTACCCAAAATTCTAAGCAAAAGCAAAAGGAATACGAATTCTCTTACTTATAGTCCACTGAACTTGTAAGGGAGGGACAGGGGGTGAGCAAGACCCCTATATACAGAACTGACACCTCAGAGAATAGGGGAAAGTCAACAGTATCCCTAACTCCACAAGTGATGCAATCAGAACTGCCTAGACAGGGCAGTAGGATGCCTGGGAGCAAGGTATCACAAACCCTGCCCCAGCTCCTTCCCACCCTGGGCCCTCTGCTTTAGCATCCTAAACCCCATCAGCGCAACAGACTGAGCAGCTCCAACTGGTTTTCTTCCCTCCAAGAAAATGCAGACACTTGTCAAAAGGAGACATGCCCCTAACTCTCTCCAGACCACCCAGGTCTTCAAACAAAGCTCCCCATTTCACTAAGTTAGGTGGTTCTGGAACTTGCACACCAAGTGGTCTCCAAAAACAGATTTCATCAATTCCAGCCAGCTCAAATACTCAGAAACTCAGGCTCCTGTTTGCACAGATCAGAATTAGGGCAAACAGGTTTTCCTGGGACACCACAGTCAGACAAAAGCCATGTGAGAGTAGTTAGCCAGACCAGATGGGAATTATACTTTCAAAGGGAGAGATTACTTTCTCTTGAACTTCTGTAGATAAGACAGTTCAGAAAACACAGTATTTTTCAGCATATAGAGGCACAAGGAGTTACAGTTCCGCTGGAATTAGTTACGTTTATAGCAGCAAACAGCTCAGACACAAGCCACTCCTCAAACTCAGGTAAAACCCAAGAATACTTTTTCAAAGCAGCCTGATGTGCTGTGTATTTGAACTCTCAGACAGCTCTGAAAGTCACAACCACAGTGCTTATCACTGGGAGTACGAGGGAAACAAACAGAGCAGGACAGACTCCCAGGAGCCGCGGCTCAGAGTGAGCGATTTCCATGCAGCTGCTACCACTGCTCTCCAGAATTACATTCTCTTGGAATTAAATTATGGCACACTTTGGAAATAAAGTGGTTTTTTCAAAAATCACTGCAATTTTGAACGGCATGGATAAAAAATTTGTTGGATGGTTGCAGCCAGAGTGTTGTTGTCAATGGCCCTATGTCCAGGTGGAGGCTGGTTACGAGTTGTGCTCCCCAGGGATCTGTCCTGGCAGCAGCACTCTTCAACGTCCTTATCAACGACGCAGACAGAGGGACTGAGTGCATCCCCACCAAGCTGAGTGGCGCACTTGATACAACAGAAAGAAGGGATGCCATCCAGAGGGATACGGACAGGCTTGAAAAGTGGATACGTGAGAATTTAATGAGGTTTAATAAGGCCAAGTGTAAGATGTTGCACTTGAGTAGAGGTAATCCCATATATGAGTACAGGCTGGGAGAAGAACCCACTGAGAACAGCACTGAGGAGGACTTGGGGGTCCTGCTGGACAAGTAGCTGCACGAGCCAGCAGTGTGCTCCTGCAGCCCAAACAGCCAAGAGCACCCTGTGCTGCACCAGCAGAGGGCTGGTGGCGGTGGGCAGGGAGGGGACCGTCCCCTGTTACTAACTGTGCTTACTCTAGAGTTGCTTCTCCTGGGCAGGGAGTGCTTATCGCCCGTGAACCAAGCCGGCACTTCGGGCAGACGCTCTGAGCCAGGCCTGGTGAAGATGGTCAGGAAGCTGCACAGCCCACAGGCACCCAGCACCCAGCTCAGCCCCACTCACCGCCATGTACGGCCGGCACCCTGCATCTCGTGTTTTGGCAATGGAGTCCACAAGCTGTCCACTAATGCCGAAGTCACAGAGTTTAATATTTCCATTTCTGTCCAGAAGAATATTGGAAGGTTTGATATCTGTAAGGGAAGGAAATTTAAACTGTTAAGTCTCAGCTGGAGGCTTCCATTTCCCAAAGGGCAGCTGCAGAGAATCAGCACCAATAGTGACTGCTGCACATGGCCCCTGGCTGTGCTCATGACCACTGAAGGTCCAACCAGCAGCGACAGGAGATGGAGTGAGCCACCCAATGACCCTGAAAGCCCAGTACAACAGTCCAACCCCTGCTTGGTATGGAAAAAATGTGGATGAGAGGGGCAAGGAATCAGCCACCAACCCCTGAGATCACAATGCAGAATCTGTACTGCTCCCCATGCTCCCAATTGTGACATGGCCTGTGCTATTTACACTGTGACTTGATGCAAAGCTTGCTTCAAATTCTTGCCATTAGCTCTGTAGGCAAGAAGAAGAAAATACATTAACTTACCTCTGTGAATGATTTTCAAGTTTTCTTTTAAGTGGTTTAGTGCTTTCACAGTCTAGGAAAAAATACAGATGAAAAATAAGCAGATGTCATGAAATTCCTGTGATTATTCAACTTCTGGAGTTCCAAGAGCAGGGGAGAAAAACACTAAATACAAAAAGGCATGAGTGCTGCAAATAAACTATATGATTAAAACATTTTTCTCACAATTTTTCCTGCAAACAAAAGGTGATATTAAAAGAGGGCAAGTAACACTTCAAAATAGGAAAGCAAGAGATGAAGTTAAGTAATTTCTGACATTAGTTAAATTAAGTAAGAACTTATTTTCAGCCCTGTGCTGTACCTTTTCCATAAGAAACAAATGCCCTATTCTGCTGTGCCCAGGCCCTTGCCTGAGCAGCAGCTCCTCATCTCAGTGGTGTGAGGAGCTGCACACTGATGTGATTTACTAATTCACCACCAAATGGAAGAGGTACTCAAGAGGCCTGATACAGGACAACTAAAAAAAAAAGTTTTAATTTCACATAGATCAGTGAAACTGATAGAAGATTGACTTAATCATGACAGCAAGAGGATGTCAGTTCTGCTGGTAAGCTCTCTGAAGTTGTATGTCTGTGAGGACAAAAAGCCTCAAAAGCCTGCTCCTTCCTGCTTGCATTTCCTGGTGCACACGCTCCCTCCTGCTCACATAATAAACTCTTGTGTCCAAGAGTTTAGGTAAATGAGAAGCTCTGGCAAACTCTGCTGAGCCCAGCTGGGGCAGCTGCAGTGCTGTCCCTCCCGACTGCCTCCTTTTGCCCTCCTAGTGCAGGCTCTGCTTGTCACCTGAAGCTACCACACTCTGCTGAGGAGCAAACCACCAACTGGTTTCTAGGCAGGTCTGTGGAGGAATGAGAGTGGATGGTCTTCCTGGACCGTGCCAGAATCTCCTGCTCCCAGACTCGAGCCCAGAGCTCTTCAGCTCAGGGGAACAGAGCGCTAGCATGAAATCAAGGGTGATCTGGTGAAACACACCAGGCTGCTGCACAGGTCTTGCTTCAGTCAGGGATACGTTTAGCTGGTCAGTAGTGTGATGATGCATCCCATACGCAGTCATCAGTCGTCTTAGACTGGATTTTCAGTCTTGACATCTTATAACTAAGCATGTGAGCCATCAAAGCAGACTGCCAGCTTCTAAGAAGTGACTGCAGGTCCAGGTAGGTACAATATCTCATAAAGATGCCTTCTGGAAGGATAAGGATGATGGCTTTCTCCCAAGACCTGACCTTCAGAAGAATTTGCCTGTAGCTTTTCAAGAGGTCACAAGTTGCAACTTGATGAGCACTTCCCAACCACTGACAAAGCATGACATCAACTTACTGCAAAGAGGCAGTCTGTGCTTTGTTACAACACATCACTCACATTTTCCTGTCACTCCCAAACCTGATTCCTGCAGCCCTTCACCTTTTGGAGGCTTCACTGAAATAACAGTGGGTTATTTCACCCACTTGGCTCAGCTGTGACTTTTTCACTGGACCAGAACAACAAACTGATTATGCTCCTGCTGAAGAACCCACCTGCATTTTTAGGAGCCTCTGCCCAAGAGGTTTCTGGACCACAGAAGCCCACACTATCCTGCAGAAATTCAATGGGCCCAACAGAGTCTATTGACAGCAGCAGGACAGAGATCTCAGGATACTTTTCAACACTCCTTCCCTCACAGCCCAAACCCAAAAGCCTGTTTTGCAGAGCCAGTGCTTACCCTCATATTTAGACAGCCAAGGCTTTGAGCAGAGTCAATGTTACAGACCTCCAGGACCTGATTCTCCACCATGTAATGTGTTATAGGAAAGCTACAATATATTCGAGGTTCATTAACACTGTGATGCAATACAACAGCAGCAGCTGTACTGCATGCAGATCAAGTATCTTTCTTACAAGTTAAGAGACCTGAATTTTTCAAACTAGCTTAAAAAAAAAATCACACACACACACCAAAAAATGCTTAACAAAATACTCACAGCTAAAGTGATTTTGCCTAGGATTTCTTCTGGAATAACATCATCTAATACACTATATACATATTTGTAAAACTTATCAAACGAGGTAGACATGAGCTCCATACAGATCCAACAGTCACCCTGGAAAAAGAAAAGAATCTTTATTACTGTCAAGCTTAAATGAGAAACAAAAACCCAGAGAGCATTAAGATATCCCTCTAATCCAATAAAACACAGAAACAGCAACATGCATTTGACAGGAAGGAAGAATTCCATCCTGATTAATTTCAGCTGTTTGATCAGCAGCGAGCCTGAGCTAGTCATTGAGAGCAATGGAGAAATCACCCCTATTATCCACTTCTCACTCCATCCACCAGCAGAGAAATCTAATTGACAAGATCAGACTTGACATCGCATATTAGCTCCCTGAGACTAGATGAACTGATGCCCGAAAAACTGTCTGGTTCTCAAGGAGGCTGATGGCACAGTGAGACACAGCCACACACTGCAGGACTACAGAAATGCCCTGCAGTTTATGTCAACTCTGCATAGGCCAGAGAACATTTCATACTACATTTGGAGACATAATCAAAGCAAGAGAAAATGAAAAGAAATCCTGGAGGACAGGGAGTTTTGCTGACTTGCATTTAACAGTTAATTTAAATGTGGACAACTATTAAGGCACATCTCTGCTAAATGAAAAGGGTGGTGGGGCACTGGCACAGGTTGCCCAGAGAAGATGATGGCATCTGGAGGTCAGGCTGGATGGGGCTCTGAGCACCTCGAGCTCTGCGTGTCCCTGCTCACTGCAGAAGAGTTGGACCAGATGATCTTTATGGGGTATGATTCTATGAAAAACTAAACTAACAATCAGAGGAGAGCAGCATGTCTTCTCACCAAGTTCTCTCCTAAGATCTGTGAGTCAGCCCATTCAAGATGGGGATAAGAAATGGGTCACCGCAAAGATTATGTGTGGAAGAATTTCTCATCTCTTGTTGCAGTATGCATGTGATAAATAGCTCAGCCTTGGATTGATCTTAGCTATTTCAATTTTTAAACATTTTTGCTCCCATTGAGGACCACTGAAGGCTTTGTATGAGTTGTTCCTGCAGAGCGTAATGCACTTCATGCAGTGCGCTGTTCCTAGGAATACTACACCACCAGGACTGGACTGTCCTCACCAGAAATGACAATCTCCATAGGCTGCCTCACAATCACTGTAAAAACTGCATGAGTTGCCAAAATATAACTGCGAGATGAGGTTGGTCAGCCTGGCTGCCCCATTGTGGTGAGGCACTGTCTGAAGCACTGCTGAGCAGCAGCTCCTGCAATGTAGGAAGTGACAAATAGAGGAGAAGCCTCCTGAAGTAATTATCCCCAATCCGACAAAAACAGACACACACAAAGCACATGGAAATGAAATGAGGAAAAAAAAACGAGAGCGTAGAAATGCTGGCACTCTTGCAAAGCCCCATGCTCCCATTCGGTGCACCTCAAGACAGTTCTGTTTGAAGCCATGTCCTGGTCCTCACGTCAGCCAGGAGTAATTCTCAGGTATTAATGAGAGAATTAAAAAAGCATGCCAAGCCACAGGCTTTAAGGCCAAAAAAAGGGATTTTGCATTCGCTCAGAATGACCTCCTACGAAAAACAGGCCAAGAAATGGCATCCACTATCCATGGCATCCATCTCCAGACCAAGTGCTTGCTTTAGTGGGAACACAAAAGGCCAGCAAAAGGGCCAGTGGGAATAAAAGGGGACAGTTTCAGTGGTGTAAAAACATCCTTCACCTACACACTGGTACCAGCTCACGTCTCCCACACAAGGGAAAAGGCTGCTACAAGCCTGAGCCCAAAGAACACACCTGAAACAGAGCAAAAGGCACTGATCAAAAAAGGCACTTTGCTGAATGCAGAGGCTGGGACACCACCAAGAGGCAAATGCAGCACAGAGAGAAGAGAACACAGCCGTTCCAAGTGATTGACACAAGGCAGTTGTGGAGAGAGACATGGAGAAAGGAGAGCTCAGGAGGCTAGAGAAACATTGGTTATGGATGGATTTGGCTGAGGACCTGATCTGATTTAAATTGTAGAAATGAATTTGTTCCATATGCAGAAGTGTTTCCTTTTCAGCATTGGCAACAAATGTGAAGTGCAGTCGTGGCACTTCTGTATCATCAGGAGTGGCTCAGAGAAAGTACTGTGGATGCAGTGTTAGTGATGCATGTGAAATCATGTGAAACTGAAACCATACCAGACCCTTACCAACTATCCACAGCGAAAGCAAACGACGACTCCACTGCCCACAGGATCTTTCAAGACATTGCTTCTGCAGCCCCAGCTTAAAAACTGTTAGTGTGCCACATTCCTGTGACTGTACTGAGACTACAGGGAACTGGATTCATTTGTGAATTCAACTGGCTGCCCTCAGCCTCACGTTTATGTCCTGCACTGGTATGTGAGCACCCTCAGTGGCCCAGGTTACCAGGCTGCTGTTTGCGCACGAAAAGCCAATTTATGCCGACCAACAGGCAACCTTGTCAGAGCTGTTACTGTAACAAAAGCTTCACTTTGTATGTCTGCAGGGCTGTGGTGTGCATTACTGAACACTCCAACATGTCTGTGTGTCACCACAACATTCAAAATGATTGAACAAAAACCAAGACATGGTTTTGTCCATCCCCTGGAATATATGCCATACAGAAACCCTGGGTGTGGACATTTATCGACCTGGCAATATAAAAGTTTACCTGATCAACATGAATTCACATCAGCAAGATTAGTGAAGAAAGATGAGAGAGCTTTTCAACTATGTAGCTTCTTAAAGGCTGGTGCTAAGAGTTAAAATCCTGCAGGTTCTCCTCTCTTCCTGTAACTTGAAAGAACCCACCTACAGGCAGAGCTGAAAAACCTCACTGAGAACAAAGGTTAAGACTGGCAGGTACAACTGCATTTGGTTACCCAGCTCCTTTCTTAGCAAAGACAGAGAAGTGCTGATGTGCATGGCAAGCTTCTGCTTCATCTTGAGTTGTGAGAACAAAATTATCTTAATGAAAGTTTCTCTTCAATTTATACTCCCAGGTCAGGTTGATTTCTGATCATAAAACAGCAAACGAAGAAATTCAGCTTCTCTCTTCCACCTATAGCTATTCTTCCAAAAAATATATTTTATTCCTTTTCAAGTACTAAATTACCAGATGCTAGTGCACTTCTTGTAGGCACGTTGAAAAACGTCCTTCACTACCAATGGTCCTGGACATACACTAAAACTGTGTTTTTACCAGCAGCTGGGCTGCTTCCATTTCTGAATTGTGTGTTCTTAGTTGCCAGCCCACAGCCAAATACATTACAGAGATGCCACTGAGCTGGAAAGCAGTTTGGCAGGAAAAGGACTTGGAGGTCCTGGCAGACAAGATGAACACAAACCAGGCACAGATAAGCTTGATGGCATCCTGGACTGCCTTAGGCAAAGTACTGCCAGGAGCTTGATCCCTCCCCTTGGCTCAGCACTGGTAAGGCCACACCTGGAGTGCTCAGTCCAGATGTGGGCTCCCAACCTCAAGAGACATGAAGCCACAGGAGGGTCCAACCAAGGGCCAAAAAGATGACGAAGGGTGAGTTCAGCCTGGGGAAGAGAAAGCTCAAGGGGATCTCGTCAGTGTCTACAAATACCTGAAAGAACAGTGCAGAAAGGAGCCAGGCTCTTCCCCTGGACACGAGGCATTGGGCACAAACCACAGCACAGGAGGCTCCCTAAGAACACAATCCACAAACACGTTTGTCTGTGCAAAGTGTCACAGGTTGCACAGAGAGGTTGTGGAATCTCCAGTACCAAAAGCTGCCCAGACATGGCCCTGGGCCACCTGCACCAGGTGGCTCTTCTTGAGCAGGGAGCTTGGACATAATGGCCTCAAGAGGTTCCCCCCAGCCTCAACCAGTCTACGATCCTGCACTACCAACACTGCAGTTTTACCACTGTAGTGCACCTTTATGCAAGTCGCAGCTATATGAACGAGAGTGAATGCAGATTCCCACATTTCCTTACAAGACACATAAGGCACTTTTCCTAAGCACTGAGGATTGCTCATTTGACCAGACATCTCAAGCCATTCCGAAACAGCTGAAGACTTCCACGGTCAGGTAGCACGTCGAGGACCTCCGCAGAAGTGCTACAGAGCAGCTATGTCACATATGGAGTCTCAGTCCAGTGAAAGACTCATCTTCAAGGTACCAAACACACATGAATATGTTGAAATAACAAGCACTGCAGATTTAAGAGCCAGCCTGGATGTTGTGTATTCTGTTGGCATTGGGAGACACTTTTGAAAGTCTTTGTAATGACTAGCACTGTTCTGAATATTATACTTATATTAACAGAGATCTTCGGGACAGAGGGCAACACTGTCTCTGACTGAGAATGCAGGATACTGGAAATATTTATTTTTTTATTACTTCATTTTCTAGAGGTTCTGTCCTGTCACAGGAAAGTTAAACTGACTGTCACCCTCTTTGTCTGAATGCTTTTGTGTAGTATAAAATTTCATTAAACGTAATTGCTTTCATTCTTCCTCAAATCTTAACTTGTCACCAATAAAAAAGAGTTGAGAGTTTCTAGAGCAGTCTGCAAAGGTCTTTTAACTGTTGAAAATTCCTAGAGATCCCATAGATTTAAACAGAGTATTTATTGGACAAAAGTCATAGAGCATGGCTTTAAACGCTACTTTCAAGAGTTGGGAAAAAGCAGCTACTGAGATGTGGTGGGTGTTCTGTCCCTGGAGACTTTCAAGCAAGGCTGGATAAGGCCCAGGGCAACCTGATCTAGCTGTGCATGTCTCTGTGCACTGCGGGGGAGCTGGACTGGATGGCCTTTAGACATCCCTTTCAACCCTAAGGATTCTATGACTCTACTTCAAGAAAATAGTGTGTATTATGAAAGCCCTTCCCAGGGCACTGCAGGTGACAGGCACTCCATCCCATTCTCCTCTGGGTGTCTCAAGATGAGCAGACATCAACAGCAAAGAGAACAAAGACCCTGTATCAAATGATCAAAGATACATCCACAACTCAAATCAACATCACATGCTGTCACAGCCATACTATTAACTCTTCCCTTACACCAGCTGAAGGTCCCATGGCCTGCTTTGCCTGGGCTTCCTGGGCTTATTTTACAGCTTGGAATTAATTTTGCATTACCATTTACCGAGTCTGTTGATTTAAATTTGGCTTGGCTACCTTGGCTACAGTGTGTAGAAGTTGCTGCTGATATCCCAAGTCAGACAAGGCTTTTTTCCTCTTCCTCTCTTGATAAGAAAAGTAACAGGAATGGTGACCTTAAGAGTAGTTAGTGTGGTTGGGACACAGGAACAATCTCAAAGTAGGTCAGCTGCAAATCTTGCAGCATACACACAAGAAAGAACAACTGCTTTTCTCACAGATATCTTTGTCCTCCAAACAGCAACTCTGAGGGAGCAAGAGACATCTCAGGGTCACCTAGAGCAGATGCATAGCTCAGCCTGATACTCTTGCATTCTCACCAGTGAAATCTTTGCAGAATTCCTAGCCATCCTCTTCTTCATCTCCCATCTGGCAAATACTGTTTTGAGAGGAAACAAACTGACCCTGGTAACCAGACCTTCTGCAACGTGCCATCTCTCAGGACTGATGTGGAAAGCTCTGTGTGCTCTGTAAATCAGAAGTCAATGGTCTCGCTGGGGCAGTATAGGGAAGGCAGCTGCCTTCATCAGGCTCTCAATCTCCTACAGCACAGGAATAACAGCACAACCATCTCTCCCATGTTTCTCTTCCTGATTCTCCTCATTCCTCAGGCTTTACTAGAAGCAACCTTCTCTCTTAAGAAGTCAAGCTGTGGACATGAAAGCCATCTCAACTGACTCACATGAACAAGTCAGTGGTGAGGGATGCTTCCTGTTCTTGCCAAAAAGGTGAAACTTTCCACCCGGGATTTCTGTAGAAGCAGCAGAGCAGTGTGGTCAACTGCCTCAACAGAACAAAGTAGGCTGTACCACCATGGGGATGCGAATGGTGACATCAAGGTCACAACCTCATAGCTCTGGAAAGAGATTCCAGCACAGGCACCATCTGATGTCAGCATGATAAAGTCTCCTTCTTTCATGCAAAGGTTGAAATGTTGCTTTTCCATGATTCATGTTTCACTAAGTAGGTAATTCAATTTCACCTAAGTGAGTGCCTAAAAACTCTCACGAAGTTCCACTGCATAATAATTTGCATCGATGTATATTACACTGTATTTGTAGACATACCTAACAGAAGGAAGTACCATGTGATTGAGGAACAAGGAGCAAATAAAACACAGGTAAAGGTGCTGATGGCTGAGGGACAACCAATACCACTTCCCAGAAAAGACTCAATCCCATCTCAAGCTTCCATGCAGATTATTCATCCCCCAGTCTGGTTATCATGGTATAGCTGTAGCTTATGGCATTGAGCAATTTTTCAAGAAGCTTTCAAACTGTCAGAATTGCCAGAGACAAAGCAGCATTTTAAACCTTTCCCTATCAAAAAATGCTTGCTGAACAAGTGAGAATACAAGTAGGGAAAATATTCACCTGCAGTATTTTATGCCTTTCCAAACCAAACGTTTTATACTCATAGAGGCTGTCACAGCAACTTGTCTGTTTACAGTTAAATGACTGTCTTCAAAGTAAGTTCCATCCAATTTGATTTACTATTCCTACTCCCCAAACCAGGGGAGAGCTCTGCTTCTCAGCACAAACTGCTCAGTCCTTCAGAGAGGTACCTGCCATTCAGAACAGCCCAGCTGTCCTATTGCTCCTCCTGAAGCTGCTACAACCTTCTTGCCAACTATTTGATTGTGAGAGCTGCCTGCTCCATATTCTAGCTCCTCTAAAGAGACTCAGAGTGAAGTTTTTCACCTTTTAGAAGCAGGAGGAAGAAAATTTCCCACCTGTAGCTCCATCTTTTCCCAGAGAATCTGAATCCTGGCTCAGAGCAGAAGGTCCCAAGATCTGCCTTCCAGAATGTTTTTCCTTATTTTTCACCTTAAAATGCTGAAAAACAAGGTTTGTTGACACATGTATTGCTGTAGGACTTCCTGAGAGATGTTTAGTTCCATGTGGTCCCACGATCCAGTGCAACAGGGAGCTGCATGATTCCATTACTTTGGGAATGGATCAGAGTTGGAGGGATCAAACATACTGCTGAAAATCTTTTTTTTTCACTTAAATAAGTTTTTTCTCTTCTCTGCTGTCACAGTTTCCCTTCCTTTAAAAAACGTAATTTGTATTTGAACATTTAATTAATATGACAAGACAGAAAACTCATCCAAGTATATCAGGAAGAAACTAAGGTGAGGGGAAAAATCCCACATCACTGATGCTGAGGGCGAAGGCAGAGGGGATGCAAGGGGGCCAACACGATATATCCCAATATATACCTTACTGCAGCCTTGCCCAAAGAACAGTGCCTAGCTGCAAGAGAATTTTTGACAATACAGAGGGTGCTGCAAAGGCTGGACTGGCGGCTGGGCACTGACCAGGGCAGGTTTTTGCATTATTGTACGCTTACACTCTGGAATGTACCTAAAGTTGCAAAGAGGTGACAGGCTCAAGCAGCTCTGCACACGTACCTCATCAGCATCTGGCAAGATATGGCCTTGCCCAGAGACTTTCCTTCAAACTATGAGACAGCCTTATCATTTGTATTTCAGCGAAGCTGCCAACTTGCAGCCAAGGCCGAGCCTCCACACTCGGTAGGAGTTCAGACCGCATGAACAGGGACAACGCTTCCTGCCCCAAAATGTTCAACAGATAAGACAGTGTGAAGCATGGGAAAAGGAAGGATTAGTAGCCTTATTTTAGAGACTGAGATTCAAAGTCAGAGAAAAGACTCGATGAAATTACAGAGAAAGATTCTTGAGAAGCAGGAATTGAATATTCAGTTCCAACTGTGAGCTTTAAATTTCAAGATTCACCTTCTTCCTCTAACAGCACTCCAGTAAAGCCCTTACAGGCTCAGCATGGGCTGCAATGCCAGATAATGTGCAAAGATGGAAAACAGGGATCTACTTACTGTTGTTCTTCTTCCTCTAAGTAGGCTCAAGTAGAAGAAAACATGCAAAGATGGCATAAGATTGCTCAGGCTGCATGCAGAACACCCAACTGTTTTCACTGGTCATTCAAAGGCAATGAGAGTGCCTGGGCAAGGCTCAAGGAGACAGAACAATACCTTCTGCTGCCTTGCAGAATAATTCATGTCTTAAATTATGTATATAATACGTAGATGCTAGTAGATGCACAAAAATGCAGTGATTAACACTGTACTCCTGGCTACGAAGAACCGAACTATGTCAGGATTAACAGTGGTCAGCTTACATAGCTTTTGATGCTCTAACTCCGGTCTTGTTTTAATTCATGGAAGTGTCATATTGGATAACTCAATCCACAGCACAGCACAGAGTATTTATGTGCACTAAAGGTCCAAGCAAAATTACTGCCCCCCAGGCAAGCTATTGCAGGTACTGCTCCTTTCAAGAACAGCAATGCAATTGTGGCACCAAAAGGATAGCATAGAACTGGAAAAGATGCAGATAACAGCAAGAGAGATTATTAAAGATCAGAATGGATTCTGTGTATGACACAAGCTGGCACTTATCAGGCTGAAGAAGAAGATACGGTAGCAAGGAATATGGCAACACTCCAAAAGATCCTCACGGGCATGGACAGAATGGATAAGGAGCAACAGTCTCATCAAATAGAGACACCAAGGGAACCACTGGGAGCAGCACTCAGGATAGTGGGATGAAAACTGGAAATGAACTGTGGTGATAGGCCTCCAAATGAAGGGTGCACAACCAGAGGAAGTCCCTCTCCGGGAGCACTACAAATGCAAAAAATGTACAGGTATTCAAAGGAAAAACAAACCTTTTAATGGACAAGAGATCCAGGAAAAATCACTAAGCAAAAGACAGAGCTCAGAAGACACTAATCTACACATGACTGAAGGCTATGCCAAAGTCACACACATGCTTCTGTAAGCAGATCCTGTGGGCCACTGCCAGAGACAGGAGCATCTGCTGCTCTGACCCAGCAAGGTGATTCCTCGTGCATCTGCACATACAAACTTCAGGGAAGAAGCACATCAATCGTGGGTCTGACACAGCCCTGGTACACACACGTGCACACATACATCTATACATACATCAGGTAAAAGTCTCCTTCCAGCAGCCACAGGGACACTGAGTTTGCACGTCCTCCACGTGGCTCTTTCTGATAACAGCTGACATTGATCACGCTTGTGTCCAAGCATGGTGCTGCAGAGCTGCACCCAGCCCAGCAGCACTCACCTTGCACAGGGAACCACAAGTTCATTGAAAGAGAGACTGAAATATGCAGACAGACACAATAACAAGTGGGAGAGCATCTAGGTGTTTAGCAGCACTCAGACATCTGGGTATCTTGGTTAAATAACCTTGATTAAAGGTGGCAGTCAAGAAATCCTAACAAATTAATTTTCTCATCCTTATTGCAAACTGGCAACTGCAAAGACAATAAAGGCAGAAAAACAAAGTGTGCTATGAATGAAGCAAGTTTGGAGTCCCCACCTCTCTGAAGAGTGCACCATAAAACTGAACAATATATGGGCAGTCACTGCTTCGCATTACTACATCAAGGTCCATCAGAAGCTGCTTCTGTTCTTTTTCATCCACTGTCGACCGAATTCTCTGAAAGAGGAAGAGCGGCAGAGACTTTATCACTTATATGCCATTACTGAATCTTCAAAACCACCACTGGAGAAACATGTCAGGGACCCCAAACCCAAGGCTGAGCACGCAGTCCCCAAAGCATGCTCTGGAAAACTGAACTGCAATAACTGAGCGACATTGTCAAACAAGAATTTTAACTGATAACCCCAAAAGTAGTTAAATTCAGACTGTAATATACTCAATTAAGTTTTACTATCATTAAGCATCATCATTTTCAGATGAAACAGCAGAATGAAATCGAAAAGCAGAAATTTCACTGAAACCTACAGTGAAACAATACATTCAGGCTTTTATTTCAAAACAAATACCCACAGAGTTCTTAGCAATATTGGATGGGGCTCAAAGACCAATTTGAAATTTAACTAAGGAACACTGTGTTTCAAATCAATAAGAAAAGCAAAGAAGACAAAACGATTTTCTCCACCACAGCTGACTCTGAAAATGGCCCATCAGGTAATCGAGGAAACACATTTCTCTGGAAACCCTAATGGTGAGCAACAGTCTTTCTCATAAAACTAATAATAGTTGGCTGAGGAAACATCCTTGGCCAAGGTAACATTAAGATATAATGTACAAAATATAGACATACTATATGTTTGAAACATATATATATATATACACACATACTATTCTTCATACTGTACATAAGGAAATCTATGATTTGAGTGGGAAAGAACAATGCAAGTTTGAAAACAGAAGATAGCACACTTCCAAACATGAAGCTCATTAAATACAGGATGGAGTGGACCATCCAAAGATTTCCATGTAACTTTTGCAAACACATTTAGCAATTTGCACTAATTAATGCATTCCCTGAAATGTGAGGAAAATCATGACCCTGAAGAAGCCACATTGAGAAATAATTTAAAAAAAAAAAAAGAACAAGTAATTGTCAAGAAGCCCAAAGCGACAGAAGTAGCCTAGGCACTCCTTGAGGACAATAACCACTTGGCACCTAGGAAAGAAAAAATATGCAAGGTTCTGGGACAAACCTGTGTGATGCCAGCACCAAGTCCTACCAGCACTGCTGGGCAGAGCTCCCTGCCCTGCAAACAAATGCTGGTGGCAGTAAGACCACACATGTGACAAGCACAGGGCTAAGAATGTGAAGGTACAATCAAGGTTGGCTGTTCATAACACATCGTTTAAGAAACAGTGCATGATTTTGTACCTTTACTTTTTTGTGTTGAGTCACAAAAAGTGAGGACCATGTTGACACTACAGTTTTCCTTACCTTTGGTGCATCCTGATATTGTTATTTCACCATTCATTCTTTATGTTCTAGTTTGGCCTACTAGACCTAACAACCAGTCATTGTTGTGCTCATGCTGTCCTTTTCCCTCCTGGTGGGTTCTAGAGTACTAGGGAAAAATTGTCCAGCACATCCACACACCTTGCAAAGCCACCGAGTGGGTGATACTTTGTAGTTGCAAACAGAGCAAGAAGGTGGCTGAGGGGACTAGCGATGAACTAAACCACTTCACCTCTAGGTCACTGGTTCAAATCTGTTTTGCAGAAGTTCAGTGCCATCACTGAAGAAAGCCACATAAAGTCACATAAGGCTCTACAACCCCGTGCTGGGACACCAAAGGCTAAGCAGAATGAATGTGTCTTTCTAGATGGCATCAGCACTGCATGAAATGATAATGACATTGCTCTGACCCTTGACTGAAGATGACAGATGGCAAAGCCACTGTGGTGGGATGTCTGAGGAACAGTGTAGATGCTTCTCTGCACTTCTCTGAAAAGTTCACAAAAAAGGTGAGGAGCAAATACAAGAAGAATCTTTTGTCTATACTGTATACTGTGACTCATAGCTCTCTTCCCTGCCAACTCTGTATCTCCCAGCCCCCCACAAGCCTTTCTCATGGTGATCCACGAATCTTCTTAGCTTCCCTCTGCATCACTCTCACATTTGCACAGTCCAGCCTTCCTTGCAGCATGCTTCTCAAATTCTACAACTTCACCTGAAAGCATCTCATCCCACCTCTGATATTTCCTTTTCTGCTCTTACTTCTTCATCTCTGGAAAGCATACGAGGTATGTTGTATAGTGGAGGTGATTTTAATGGCACCTTGGAACAAAACCAAATCCTAACACTGCTCTTTTTGCCAACCACAATCTCCCCTGGGAGAAAGAGTAAGAGCAAGTAAAGGACCCAGAGGATGGACTGTCAGTCAGTTATACTGCAGAGCATCCATGCAGATGCAGCACCCAAAGGACAACTTGAGAAGCCAGCATGAACTCCTGAGCAAACATCGCTTCAGGGTCCAAAGACTGCTGGGGACTTGGGGTTTGAAAATTCAAGATGAGAGCAAAACAATCAGAGACAATGTGCAGCACAGCACGGAGCAGGGGCAGCCCAGGCTGGAGAAGACAGCTTTGTTTAGCTGGAGAGTCTGTTGCATGCCAGCAATCTCAATTCACCAGCTAAGGAACAGGCATTCAGCAGCAAAAGAAGGAAGAAAAAGCGAAAGGTAATCAAAGTCAACAGCAGCCATTATTCAAATAGCACATGAGCTGTAATGAAGACTCGCTATCTAACTCTATGGCAAGACACTGCAGCTGTTCCCACAGACAGACTTTCCAAGGATGTGGGAAATGGCAGGAAAGGAAGACACAGAGCAAGGCAACAGTCTGGTGACACCATTTAATGGGACGGACAGGTCTCACTTGTCTTCAGGTCCTACACGTCTTAGCCTGGTTACTCTACTGCATGCAGGCGCTGCTATGGCCAAACAAAGCTACATTAAGAAGGGTTTTATTCTACCAGGTAGAGGAAGTCTCATTTTTAACAGTTCCTTGTTGGCCTCAAACTGCAATAAAGCCTTCAGAAGTACATTCTTCAGCCCATTTAGTACAAACCCAGGTTAGGATGCAGCCTTCTAACATCAGAAACAAGGGCTCTGAAAGTTGTGCTCTGGACAGCATCAGCAGCAAAATGCTAAGCTATGCTCTGTGGATTGGATCACTTGAACCTAAAACCAGGCAAATTCCACAAAGCAGACCCGAAACAGAAGAGACATCACCAAGCCTCAGTACACACAAGAAAAGATTCAGGTGCAGTGGGTAGCAATCAGTTGAGAAAGAGGAAAGAGAATAATGAAAAAGGGGAAAGGTAAAGAGGAAAAGAAGAAAAGGAAGAGAAAAGCCAATGGCATGAAACTGAAAACCTGCTTCTTGAGCTAGGAGGAAAAACAGCACTGTTCTGCACACAGGGCTCAGCAGAAAGCCCAGCAGCGGTGCCTGACAGCGCCCCAGTGGGCTGTGTTATCTGCAGGGTGACAGGAACAGAGGGCTGGAAGGGGGTTTTGCACACTTGCTGCTGAGGACAAGAACATTCACCTATCCATCCATAACACTTTTAGCCCTGAAAAAAGCACGTCAGGTCTTCCACTGATCACAACTAGCCTCTGTCTCCTCTAATAAGATTCAGTCTCTCACCATTTCCTTTTAATTCATCACTCACTACTTCCTCTGTATCTTATCAGCAGGGTTTGGAACAGCCTTCCCTTACTCTCAGCCAACTACCCAAACAGATGAGTGAAACACAAAATCCTCCTCAATAAATTCTAAGATAAGTAGTCATCTTCAGGGACTGTATCTAATTGTGCCAAGAATGGAAATGTATACCACAAAGCCAGCTCGCAAAAATCCTAATGCTCCTCTTCCAAAATCATATGGGAAACAGGAAGGTCAGAGAAACATGCCCCTTGGTTGAACTTAATCCACTTGTGTGTCATCTTAGAGGGCTATCAGACATCCAGGAAATGATGGATAAATTACAGAGGTATAAATAAATGTTTAACTTCTGCTCTCAAGGACATCTGATACTCAACAACCTTTTTCAACTATGGGACTGCCTTCAGTGAAAATCCGTGAAAGCCAAGACTTAAACACCTGTTTTAAAGCAATGGGTAAGAGAGCAAGCACTGACTACAGTGCAAAATGGTGTGAAAGAGGCACTGTGTTCTGAAGCAGGAACGGCTCCACAGCTTACTGATTTCTCCTGGAAGAACAAGGATCTTTTACAGGCATTTTATAGGCTTGACACCCTATGCATTTCCAAACAGTGCCTCAGCCAGCTTCTCCGATTACCCAGCTGATCTTAGAATTGCTCCTGAATTTCTTAAGACAAGTGCAGAAGAAGTGGAAGGCCGCCTGTAGACTGCTCAAAACTATTGCTAGACTACACAGAAGGCAGAAAACCAACATAATCTGAACATGTTGGCTAGAAGTGGAAACTAAACTAGATAATATTGCAGAGAAAGACTGAATCAGTTAGATTGATTTATGCTGCAGAAAGATACTGCAAGATACAGAAAATTCTGGTACATAGCTGAAAATCACTGCCTCTTCTGGAGAGCAGGAAAACTTGGAGGACTGCAGACAAAAATGCCCCCTCTGCAGTTTGCTCACTCCCTAGATATATTTCTGATGGAAAAACCACAAGAGGAGCAAAACTTGTCCATGGGGCCCTGAGAAGAAGCCTGAACACCAACTGAAGCACAAACCATTTGACCAGGCTCTTGACAGCACATTTGTCAGCCAGTTTAAAACAAGAGAACCAGAAGAGGAATAAACTGTTAGAAGCTTCTAGCACTGAAACCAAAACGTCCAGCTGCAACTGGAGAGCCGTGGTTCAGGAGGCTGGAGGGGAGTGCAGGGGCCTGAGCTGTGCCTTCCCATTGCTGCTGTGCTTGGGCTCCAGGCTGGCACAAGCACCGCTTCACAGGTTGAAGGTTGGCTATGTCAAATATTTGATTATTTATCTTGGGAACATTTCAAGCAAGAAACCCTCCTAGCCTTCAGAATTCTGGTTAATAAAACCCACGCTACGTATTATCTGTGTTATTTAAGGCGTAAGCGGAGCATCATGCTCTAACAGTGAGAATAGTTCCTAGCATTCATTCAGACTGGGGGGACGTTTCATTTATATATTTTCATATCAATCTGGGAAAATAAGGGTATTTTAACATCTCGTTTTGATCACCTATCTTAAAGGGAAATCTCAGGACAGAAATAACCCTCAGCTGCTTGGTGAGCCTACCAAGGAAACCACTTCACCCTAATAAAATGGGACTTTGATCTGTCAAAGACAGTCTGGCTCTTTGGCTGTGTGGTATCCTCATGAAACAAGATGCACAGCCCCCCAGAGCAGCTATGACAACAACATATGGTGATACTGGAGGGCAGGTACCAAAGGGGCTGGGGCAGCATGTGTTGTGAAGCCTCAGCAATAAGATGAGGAATGACAGAGTGCAGCAGATCCCAGGAAGGGACCAGAGCTCCCTGCAGAGAGATTGTTCACAAGTGACTTACAGACTGACACAGAGTGAACAAGAACAGAAGAATAAACAAGAAACCAGAAACAAAGTGAAAGGACAATGGGTGAAATTTGGAAGCTGGACAAGACAGTATCACAGAGAACTGATGCTGGTGCCACAGGCAAATGTGGGCCAGGGCAGTTACTGCCTTCAAGGAAAAGAAGGACTCCAGAAGAGAAGCCTGCTCAGGAGGTATAGAGTTAATGTACAAACTGGCTTTGCAGTGGTGAATTTGCACAGAGTTGGCAATGGACAAAAATGGGCTGTTTTCTTTCCCATAAGGGAGAGCCTTGACCCCATATGCAAATAAACTCTCAGGAAAATTAATGGGGATTTTTTGAGTGAGAAGAAGATCGCAGTGCCCACTGACTGAGTGAACAGGCACTTGGAACCTGTAGGAAGATCTGTGAGATAAATGAGATTTAAGGAACAAGAGGATTCTTCTTTCAATCTCGCAAAAATAGAATATTTTTCATAGAGAAAAATGAAAAAACGTTCCATACAAATCCTCTGAGTCCAATTCCTCTTTCTTTTACCACCTCTCCTTCCTGATGTGCTTGGGAAGAGGCTTTCAATGGGATGACCAGGGGAATGACCTGTGTAGCAAAAGCTACACAGCAAATCCTGCAACTGCCTGCCTGTAAGCAAGAGCACAGCTCCCATCCTTCTGCAGCCACGTCCTGCTGCTCCGACCTGCCCTGCAGAGACATGTCACGTCTTCCTGTTATTTAACTACTTATTTCTAAGGGCACAGCAGGACAAAAACTGAAAGAGAGGGAGGAGTAGAACTGGGCACAATAATTTATCATCGAAGCCTCTCCCTCCAACAGCCCAAAGCTTCACACCAGTGACATAAAGGGGTGTACTTTCCTCCTCCACTGCTGATGCTGAAGTACCAGATGAAAGCTTTCAGTCTTGCCCAAGGGCCTGACAGTCACAGGATGCTCTCATTAGAGGTCCCAGGATTACATCTGCCAAGATCCAGACATGGGCTGATCAGGCCAAACTGCCTACAAGGAGAAAATGAAGAGAAACTGTGCTTTCACCTGCACGTCTCAAGTTGTTTTGGTGTTATTTCAGCATGCACAGGAGTGGAGACTACTGTGGTAAGAAGTGGAGACAGGAGAGACAGACCCTGAGCTTTGCCTGGGAACCTCAGGAGCAGAGCAGAACGCATGCTGCAGGGAAAACACAGGGCACCATGCAGAGAGAAAGCAGAAGGTGAATGTAAACAATGCCTGAAGGAACCAAAGATTGCAAAGTGTCATGAAAGTGGCATGACAGGGTAGGAAAAGCCAGAAGAAGGAAGTGGAAACAATCTGAGGTTTGACATAGCAGCTGCATTTCCTCAAGTCTGAGAGGTGTGCAGGATGAGTGCTCAAAGCTGCCAGGCTGCTGGGTGCAGCAGGAGCTGGAAACTCCAACATGGGAAAAGAGCAACTCTTCATCTGTTCATTACTATGTAACTGCAGCACGCCTGTGGAACTAGCAGGATTTGAACCTGTCCGCAGAAGCCGCATGCCGATGCAGCCTGGAGATGGTAACTGCAAATAGGACTTAATCCTGCCAGAAGAAAGTGGGGTGGAAGACAGCTGATCGCTCCAGAATCCTGTCATGGGTAGTGGTGGAAGGGGATGAAGGAGATATTCTGCATCCAACTAGCAGCTTCTGAAGCTCTGTGTTTCACTCATCACTACAGAACAGACAACAACTTCTGGCTTGCAGCCTCCAAAACCTATTTCCTCCTGCTGAACGCCCTTCCAAAGGATCTGCCTGTTGCCCTGGTGTTGCTGTAATCAGCTCTTAGGGAAGCACTGGACAGGAACAGCAGCACCACCAAATAATCAGATACACTGGTTTTGAAATTCAATGTCCTCAAGGCCAGGCACAATGCACAGTGCCACAAGACTGAACTGCAAGCAGATGTGACTTAGATCATAGCTAGAACCTCAGATCACTAGACTGACAGGGTTTCCTCTCAACCATTCATTTTCTATGCTTTTTCTCTTAGGATAGTTTCAATTTGAAGGAGAATATATCAAGTTAAATTCCTGCCTGTATAGCAAGGAGAAACTACAGTGAGCAACTTGTTTACCGGGAGGCAGGTGAGGAGCTGGGGCTTCAGAAGGCAACAGCTTTATAAGCCAGAAGGACACCACAGGCTTGGGAGAAACAGAGAGAACAGGAGATGGATGGCCCCAAACACAGACGGACCGTAAACCAGACCAGAACAAAGCAGGTTACTGCACAACACAGACTGCCCCAAAAGCAGCAGCAATTTAAGAGAAGCTAAGTGCTTTGGAATGAACCAGTAGGTAGTCTGGAATCAGCTCTATCCTGAAACCTCACCTGAAACTGCACCAACCAGCTTCGAAATAGCTCTTTCTGCAGCAGAGATGTCACATACTGTTCCACTCATACATTTTCCTTTGCTCAGTCACATTTTATCATCATTGGCAGTGCAGAACAGCCCTCACTCCTAACGTTTTAGAAACAGATATGGCTGCCCAGAGCCTCCAGCTTCCCTTTTCCCTTCAGTGAGGAAAAGTGCAGTAGGCACAGCTGTGCCCTACAGGGGTGTGCTCAGAGAAAAGAAACTGGCACCAACCCAGCCTGCAATTCTGACATTTCAAAATTCAGAGACTGTAAAATTAGGGGAGTTTATTTGCTTAATGCTGAGCCATCATGCCCAGCACCCGCAGAGGTTGCACGTGCCTCTCTTCCCTCAGCAAAGATAGCTCAATAAGATGCGCAATGTCATCTCCAACAGTGGGCAAGAGCACTGTTGGAGCTTTGCACCTTGCAGGTGGGAGCTGTACCTGCACTGCAGCCCCTCTACACTGACAACACTTTGCTACCGTCCAGAAAATCCCTTTGCAAACATAGTATGGGACAAGAGAATTTCTGTGCCAGCAAACACGCCTCTTTCTTAGTGACACTAGCCAGCCCAACAAAGCACTCATTGCAGCAGAGCTGTACCCACTGCAGAGCTCTGTCACAAACCCACGTGGCCATAGGCAGAGCTTTTTTCAGACCCACAGCCACCAAGACTGCAAAACCTGTTGCCTAGGAACGCGTACTGTGGGCATGGGAGGCTCAAGGCACGCAGGCATCATCTCACCACATCAGCGGTTTTCAACCTATCATCTGCAAACTCCACCTAACAGTTCCACCAAAAGCAACTAAAAGAACCAGGTCTTTAGCTACGAGCAGCCTCCAGCTCCACTGATGACTTTGAGGGATTAAAAAAAAACACAATTAAACATCCATATCACTGCAATCTCTCCCAAAAATCTGTGAGGCCCAGCCAATGATCCCACCCCTATGAGGATGTCAACATTCACAGGAGAAAGTAAAGGGCTGCTGGTTACTCCAGTGGCCTGATACATTTCAGATGAGTATGAATTATATTTGTAGCAGCTAGAGCTGGGGCTGCGGTGTGCCTACATGCCACATCAGGCCAGCAGCAGCAAACATTTCCAGATCAGTTCAGAGAAAAGACCAAGAAGACAGAGTGAGCCAAAAAAGAGAGTGACACCAACTTCTACACAGTTCAAAGCTCTCTTCTACTCTTTCACATGAGCCATGGGAGCACTTACAGTTAATATCATCAGCAAACCTAAAAGTCTGATGTCATTAGCTACTAGCTAGCAGCAAGCAAAGTAAAGGATATGGAAGAAAGAGAATGGCTGCTGTCCACCAAGCCCAGCTCACTGGATGAGCAGCTTCTCAGAAATGCCTGGTGAGAAGTACTGCTACAGCAAAACAAGAACTACTCCGCATCGCCCAGCTGGGAAATGAGGCTGCATATTGTTCATGCTCTAAGGTGAGATTTTGGGAAGCACAAGGTAGAAAATGGGCAGTTCTGCAATCCACAACACCTTCCATCTCCTCAGCAGATCCAGCAAGGTAAGCAGAAAGCAAATACGCACCATCACGTATCAGCAAGAGCAAACCACTCCCTGGCAGATCCCATTCCAGCTCCTTGTGGGGAGGTGGTTCATTACTACACCACGGGCACATGCTTACATAAAAAGCAAATCTCACATCGCTGCCTTACTTCACAAAAGACACGAAGAAGCTGCCAGACATCAGCTTGTGCCTACAACCAACCTCGGCTGTATCTGAACCAGTGACCCAGAGGTGAAAGGCCAGTGCCCCATTACCAGTCTCCAGAAACATGTGATCCTCTCAAAACAGTAAGTTCCTGATAGGCATTTTCAAAAGGGCACAAGCAATTACAAGAGTGTCACAAATCACTTGACAACATGCCTGTTATACAACGCATTTTCAGCAAAAAGCAGCCTTTATATTGGAAAGAAAAGAAAAGAGCAGTAGATGGGTTGTCGATGGAAGAACATTAATTCTCCATCACATTTCACCCCTAATGGACTGAAGTACAAACGTAAGGATGGGCATCACCTACTTTAACTGCCATAATTTGCCCACTTGGTTTGTGGACCATTTTGTTGACAGAACCATAAGCGCCTCGTCCAATTTCTCCAAGGTCTTTCAAGTCCTCTGCTGTAAAATCCCAATGCTGTTCAGGGGAAATCTTCAATTTTCCTGATGATTCAATGCTGTGTGTTCTCAGTCTCTCTCTGTCAAAAATATTGGGAAGCAATTTTTCCACATTTTAAATAGTCTGTAAATGTCTCTTTTCATCACTTGATCAAACATTAGAAGAGGGGTTCACAAAGTCTACAGCAATAATCTGACTCCAGGAAGGATTCTGGTTGGGGTGGAGGGTACAGGGGTGAGGGAAGATGTTACATCAAAAATGACATACATTTGCTCACAGCTTCAATTAATGATAAGTTTCTCCAGCTGTGGCATAAAATTCAGCATGTCTCATATATTAGAGTCATTCTAATCACTCATTTACACAGTTCTTTCTGCTTCGCATAAAATACATCAGGCTTAAAGCAGGATCTGGTAACATGCAGAATCAAGAGTCTGAAGAGCACTCCCCATCCCCAGCTCCCCAAGCTTCTGCTGCTGTATACCATTATGCTCCAGTCTCACTTTTAATTGGGCTCCTATTCAACATGAGCAAGATCTTTCATTCGTACAAGGGGACTTCAGAGTGTTTGCTCTTAATGGAAAACTGCAATTAATTTTTAAAGCATTTTAGGCAATCGTTTAATTTATTAATAAAAACAAAAACAAACAAACAAACAAAAAAAACAAATGAAGAGTCAATAACTTGTATCTATAAAAAGCAATGCAAGCTGTTTGTGACACACAGAAAAAAAAGTGCCTTCAAGCACTTCTTCAAGCAGAATGCTGCCCCAGGTGTATAGGATGTGAGAGTTCAACAGTTGTTCTGAGATGCCTAAAATTACTCATTCAAATGTGGCAAAATTCCTACTGAATTAGTAGGAAATGCACAAGTATTTTCAACACTGTTCACCTTAAAATGCCATGCAAAATTTCAGGTTTTTATTAATTAACTAAATGAATCACATATCTTTGTTCACAACGTGCGTCAAAAATCTGAGCTTCCTACTTTAATGTAGCATTAAGAGCATTAAGGACAGTTTTCACTGCAGGGAACACTGACCCCACACAGATATTCGAGCCAACAGGTGTTTTTGGCCACCCGTGTAAATAAGGGAGGTTCTGTCAAACCCATCCCTTGCACTCTGATCACTTCTCTTGGGCATTTGATGAAGCAACCACACGCTCGCCCAGGCTGTGGCCGAACATGAAGCAGCTGACAAAATGCATAAAGCTTATCAAGTTTATCAGCCTGGGGAATAAGGACGTTACCTCCGACTCCACAGAGCATGTGTCACCAGCAGCTGTGAGCAGCGCCCAGCAGGAAGTGCTGGTGGCCCCATCCTGCCCTGGGTTTTATTTGGAACCCGGCTTTTGTGAGAGCAGTGAGGTCAGGCCCAAAGGTTGACCTGCCGGTGCAACCAAGGTTCAAACGGTTCATCTGCTGCACTCCAGCTTCCCTGCGACACAAGCTTAGCACTTTCCGGGCTTTGGAGCAGCTGCATTTCCTGAACCTTTGACCTGTTCAATGAACATTGCCACCAAACAGCCCCTCTTTCCACTCTAAGTGTCTCTCCTACTCATTCCCCTTCTCTAACTGGAGATTTTCAATCTGCCATTCCCTACGGAGTCCTTCAGCATTGCTGTCCTTCAGAATAACCCTGCAGCACACACTGAGGTGTGCAGCCCAGAGGGGACGAGCATAGCAGCACCCCTCCCTTAGCACTGCTATGCGTTTGATCCCTCAGAATAAAACACTGCACTGAGTGGCATTCTCTCTGAAATTTACTTACTGAAGAGCAAGGAATGAAAGTGAGGCAGTAAAGGAACAAGAAAAGAAAAGAAGAAAATATAGAAGAATAAAAAAAGGGAAGAAACAAGACCTCCAGCCCTGCCCGCTGTCTCGCAGACAGCCTACACTGCATCAGCCAGCTACCCCCTGACTTCTGCACTGCTCCTTGCTGTCAGAAGCACAGGAATGACTCTGGCTGCAGTGTAAGGATGCAGCAATTCCTGCTCACAGAGCTAAACGCTGCTGGGGCAGGATGGGGAACGAGGGGCTCCCAGGTGTGTGGAATGCGAGATGCGATTTCCCGAGCAAGCCCTCTCCATCTCATTTTGAAACAACACTGCCTATTTCAGTTCTCAGAAAGTTAAAGAAAAAAAAATATTGACGTGGTGCACCCTGGAAAAGCAGTTAAACCTCTCTCCAATCTGACCTCTCCCTGTTTTTCCACCTTGGAAACTTTGCCTGTCTTATCCAACGTCAGAAGAAAACTCAAATCTGGAGCCCGTATCTTCCCGTCACATAGGAGGCCCATCTCTCCCCAGCTGCAATGTGACAGCAGAGCTGTGCTGCTGTTGTGCAGCTGCGGGATGTCTGTCCCCAGCAGCAGGGAGGAAGGTGGGCACAAGGAAATACCCCTCAGGTCTATACTGAGTGTCCCTGCAGCTGTGTTCTGGTGAAGCTGCACAGTTTTGGGGAACCTCAGCATTTAAAATGAGACATACTGGCACTGTCCACGCACCAAATCTCATATGTATTGCTTGGCTTTATTTCCATTATGTCTTTATGAGGCCATCTGCAACCAGACTTTTTGCCTTTTTAAATTTCTCTTCTGAAAAATACCCAGGGAAATGACCAAATAACCAAACAACAAGCTTGACAGAGTGACAGACATTATAATATAGATTTTGCTCATTTAGATAATTTGTCAAATGTAAACAATGCAGTTTTCCTTTAAGCAACACAGCCTAACTTAAGAGTCAATAACTTATATGCAATGATTACCTTTAGCATCAAAAGATTATGGCTGTTTATAACAGAAAACTTTTGCTGTAAATAAAAAAAATAATAACTCAGTACTTCCACATAAACAGCTCAAAAATACAAATCTGGAAGTTGGACACTGCACTGATGTAAAACAGGAATTTTCTGGTGTAAAAGTGATTGAAGCAACAAGAATAAAAAAGTCACCAATGCAGTACTTATTACTGGATCTGCACTGCTGCAAGATACAGGCATACATAAACCCATAGGACTGACATGCTCCAAAAGTAATAAGAAAAAACCTGCCTAAATCCTGAGCTTGGAAACAGAGGAAATCAGACAGAGCAGTGCCTAGCAAAGGTGAGAAGTAATTAACAGGCAGTTCCTGCCTCTGCCTTCAGGCAGTGTGCTCAGTGCTCATTACTTTGCACAGCTGTGAACAGACACAGGACTCCTCCCATTGCCTAATTTCTGCACACTGCAATCTGAACCTTGCTGAGGCTGGGAGTGTTGGGCAGAGCTATGCAGATGTTCTTTAAACGATCAGGATGCTGGACTCAGGGTGCTTCCTTTTATTGTTCAAACCACGCATGGAAAAGCTAGAGAAGATGGCTAGATCCATGTAATTTCCACAGAGCCAAAAGTCGGATTTGTGCCTGCACCTGAGAGACTAGAGCTCCTGGTGGCTTTTCCAGAGCTTGAGCTTCAAACTTTGCCTTACGTCTGGAAGTCTGAAAAGAAAGATAAAAAGCAATCCTAGGCTCACAAGGTTGAGATTCCTGCACTTGATTGGCACCAATGTACGGGTCTCACTGCAGATGGTTACTATGCTTGTCACAGCAGTTATTCCAGGGATTAGGAACACCAAGCAAGACAACAACTCCTGCTAACAGTTGCCCTTTGTCAGAAATAAATCCGTTTGTGGGCCCAGCTTGGCAGCAGGCACGCAGACTGCTGGCGCCAGGCACCACAGCTGGGCCAAGGGCAGCATCACAAACTGGGGACGCGGCTCTGCACGCCATGGGCCAGATCCACGCAGGAAAGGTAGGGCCTGTGAGAGCCCCACACACCTCCCAGCAGAAGCACAGAGGTGCTGGGATGCTCTCACACAGGCTGTTAGTTCCCCAAGCCCTGCTATTTATTAGTATGTCACAGCAGGGGTGCCAGTTTTTTTGTTTGCTTGTTTTTTTAAAGCATGAAAAAGAAGGATTGTGGGGAGAAGCAGAGAAAGATTGGGTGATTTATTCGTTTTTAGTCAAATTTAAAAATTATCAGATATGAAGCAAGGCCAGAAAGATGCTACAGGTAGCCATATCTCCTCTGTAAGCTCTTCGCTTCACCTACCTAAAAGTTCTGTGGGATTCAGAGCAAACAAGCCAAAAAGTTGAGGGATTCAACATCACAGCTGAGATGAACAAAACAGATCTGCAGAGTCAGAGATCCTGACAAACCAGCTGTGCTTCAGAAGTCTGCCTAAGGAAGTACCTTTTTAAAACTTACACTTACTCATATTTCATGTTGGATATTAGAAAGAATTTCTTCTCAAAAAGAGCATTAATGCTTTAGAACTGGCTGCTCAGGGAAGCAGTGGTGTCACTGTCCCCAGAGTTGCTTAAGGGTATGTGTGGTACTTAGGGATGTGGTTTAGTGTGCAATAGTGGTGGCAGGTGGACCGTTGGACTAAATGATCTTTAGAGGTCTTTTCCAACCTTAAAGATTCTTTTGTGGCCATCAAGGTCAACTAGCTAAAAGCTTTCGTGCAGAGTGCAGAATTTCAATCATGCTACACACTGTTTTCAGTAAAAACGAGGCTTACGGCTTCAGATAAAACATCTCTGCTAAATCTTTCAAACAGCCCAGAGCTTGTGCACCTTCTGTCTAAGTATCTGTGCCATTCATAAAGCAGCTTTCAGACCCTACAGGCTAGAATTGATAAAACGGCAACCCTATTTTAAAGTTCTTTGGAGAAAGTCTCTAAATGAAATGTTTTAGGTTTTTTTCAGGAAGATTGCAAACACTGGAGCTCTAATTAATCTTCTGGACTTCCACAAGAAGAGATCTATCTTTGCAAGAAGCAAACTCATAGGCAATGGAGGTCCTTTCAAGAGGGGCAGAACAAACTGGTTCTAGTTTGACCCAAGTACGCTGTCCTGAAGCTTAGTCCATGCAATAACAGATTCTTAGATGTGAAGAAGAAAGAGAGAAAATGTATCAAAGGAGGGAAATGATTTAGTTTTGCATCTCTGACCTACCCAGTTTAAAGCCAAAAGCACACTTGCTCACTTTCATGAAGTAGAAGAATTCGCACTTAGTGTTGCTCTGTCTTTCTCTGCTCCTGCAAAACTTCAAGACAAAAGATACAAATAAAGTTGGAAGATTCCTCAGCCTCTTTCACAGCCACTGAGACTCAGCCCAACACATATTCACATCTGCTACAGCAGGGTTTGGCTGAGCCTTGTAGAACGTTAATATTTTCTATTAAGCTCCCTCAGTAAACTACTGAGACACAGCAGATTTTGATTCACCCTGCCCTTAACAGAGAGGAAATCTCTCAATTCATCGTGGTGAAACCTGCAGGGAATTTGAGCGAGCACATTAATCTCAACTCCACTCTGATTGGGATATCAGACTGCCACACATCTGCTAACAGCTCCACAGCCGGGTTCTTAAAGCCTACACTGGATTTGAGCATTTCAGAATACTAGAAAACCTGAGCTAAAAAGAACAACCCTTCACAGAATGCCGACTCTTATTCTGAAAATTGACATCTCCTGAGCCTGTCAGCTGCCCGTGAGAGAACAGGAAACACAGACACGAGCACATCAGTGAGAATCACAGGAATCCAAACACATTTCTTAAATGCTTTGTAAAACAATACTGAGATGTAATATCATTAACATTACATGAAAATCAGCCATGGAATGACACTATTTCTGAGACAATTTCCATTACTTTAATAGATGCCATTTTTGCAGGTATGGAAATATTTGACAATGGCTAACAGATAGTTAAGCTTACTGTAGCCTGCTGGAAAGTTTCTGGATGAGGTCCGCTTCTCTCCTTTTGAAACTGAACGGGACAATGTGATTACTACCCAGTGTTGCTTGTGTATCACTTCAGCCAGGAAAAGTTGTGAAAATGACAGGAAAACATGGTGCTGTTATCACAAGACACAATAACGTATAACAATACTCAACTAGTCAGACTACCTACAGAGTGGTTAGCACGTACAATTAGTTAACTATTGGCTTTTCTTCCAGATTTCTACACAATCTTCTCTCACTAGGAGCAATGAGATAGTGGAGGTATCTGGATGACTCAACCTGTATTTTAACACATTAAATTGTAAGCAGTCTGTTTTCTTAAAGCAATGTTGACTTCCAGTTGTTTTATCAATATGATTAAAAATATAAATAATTTCATTTGATTTACTACATGCTAGTGACACACTATGGCCTCAAGGCACATGAACCATCACTGCACTGTTTTTCTTGTCATCTCTAAAGCAGAACTCACTAAATAATGATAATTACAGTAATCTACTTTCCATCCTGGATCCACCAATCTAGGACTGGTGGTCACTCCCAAGTGGGCTCATCGTTCATCTTATCTCTGAATGAACAAGTTTGCATAACTTCAACAGCCGCATCCTTTCTTTTTAAAAGGTGCATAACTGACAGATCAACCCAAGGTTAATTACCACTCTTTGGTAGAATATTTGTCTAAGAACAAAAATCAGCTTATGGGACTTTGAGCCTCTTGACTTTCCAGCTTCTGGCATCTCACTGTCTGATATAAGGGCTGGTATCTAGAATGGTTCAAGTAGCTCACACAAGACAGGCTCCTGCTAAACATTCTGTGGAGGACACAGAGAACAAGCATTCAAGTTCCTGCACAAATGAGTGTGCAGCTATCTACAAATGGTCAGCAAATCATACTTCAGTTCTATCCAGCCCCTTGTTGGTAACAGCTGAGAGCACCAGACAATGAGCACTGTCATTTCAGCCACATGGAACCTTTTAGTTTCAATTACAATTTTTCAAACAATTTTTCCAATTTAAACTTCCAAGTGTTATAAAATCTCATCCTTAGTCTAGGAAAGCTAAAAGCCCTACTACTCCTTCTTCAAAAATTCTTTTCTATTGGGGATAGAAAGAGTTGGGTGGAAAACCATGCCTTAACCTGAAACTCATTGCAACTCTGAAACAGTGTGCCTACCAGAACTTCTTCTTCTTTTTTCCTGTGGCAGACAAGGACAGATGGGAGACAAAGGCTTACCTAACTGCAAGTCAAAGATTGCTTTTTCAGAGAGATGCATCTGATAAGTTCTGTGATCAAAAGAGAGCTCACAACAAGACAAAATAGAGCGAATGTATCTGCATTTTCAACTAAGACATAGGACTCCTACATGTCAGTGTAGGCAGTAGTAGTCAGTGTAGTCGGTCTGTCAAAGGTCCCCACTCTCTGCAGACTAACAGTAATGTGAGATTTCAAAATCTGGCCTCCTCCAAATCGGCTGTGGGACGAGGCATTATCCATTGATTCCCAGGAGCCACAAGGCTATTTTCTGTAAGCTCTCTATGGATGTTCTCATTGACTTTGGCCAATGGTCCCACAGAATCTGTCTTTCACTGGTATGAAAGAACCACCTAGAACATCAGAGAGACCAAATAAACACAAGTGGATTCTAGAGAAGTATCCCAGCTCCTCAGAGAAGACAATCCACTTCACACAAGATGTTTGAGACAATCTGTTATGAGCACTTGTGTCTGCAAAGACATCAGCTATACTGGGCAGTAAGGGACAACCACCATCCAGACTCTCTTTACAAAGAAGAGAACTAAGCTCAAAGACAGTCGAGGGCCACCACAATCGATGTCAGAAAGGCTTCCCGACGTTTCCCCACATGGAGAAGCTGTCCTAACCAGAGGCAAGAACATCCATCCAGGTAGTTCTTTTCAGAAGTCAGCTCCTCAAACAAATGGCAAAACCAGTCGAGGCCTACAGGCCGATCCCCTCTTCCATCACATCCATGATTCACAGTCAAGCTCTTTATACGAGTTCTACAAGGAGCTGCTCTCCTTGGGTGCACTCTGTTCGTTCCATCTGGACGTCCCTTGCGGTAATGTGCCGAAAGCCACTCATTTAATGCAAAAGATGAAAATATTAGCTGGTGATGATGAATTGTGAAGTTGAAGCAGTCTCCAAATCCGCAGACTCTACTCCCTTCATTCTCCATTTCTTAATGTTTCCATAAGACAGAAAGGATGACCAATTCCTTCGGTTTGAGCCCACACAGTCGAAAACTCAGTTCACCTCCCAGTAGCCAGTAAAAATGCAAGATACTTTACAACAAAGTAGAGATGGATGTCCAAAGAGACCAGGTACATTGGTCTTGCTCTGAAGAAATGCAACATAATCCTGAGTACATGGAATGACATCAAACAGTTTATTTCTACAGTTTGCAACAGCAACTGCTCAGTGGAGTTTCTTGCAAGGATATGCTTTGCAAGGTCCACATCTGGAAATGCAGGGGTCATGTCAAACTTTAAAACACAAATACGAATACCAACATTTTCTAGATAAAATCCCTTCTGCCGTTTGTCGCTGCCACACACACCAGAAAAAAAGAGCCTGCAACAGACCATCTTGCATTAAGCAGAGTCCAGCAGAGACAGGCGCTTAGGCTACATACATCATCAGTGTGATACAGCGGAGACCACTTGTACAAACGCATTAAACTTGTATCAACATGAGTGATGTCCTACTTCGCTACCTGGTAGTAATTATTGGAACAATGTATTTACCCAAAAAAAAAACAAAAAAAAAGTAGACACTGAACTGGCACAGAGCAGTGTATATAAACATATATTCAGACATTTTACATAATAAATTTGCACAGGTAGAGTGCGTTGGCTCCAGAAAGGTAACAAGGCAGTGATGTCCAACACTGCAAAACTGAGCACGCAGCAGTGTGCCTCAGAAGCAGAAACTCAGAAGCAGAAACTCAGAATTGAGCTGGACACCTATGTGCTTCTGCACTGAAGCAGAAGACACAGTCCTGCAGAATTGGGATGTGGAGAAATCTGTGGGCTGAACTTGTGCGCCAATCCCCAGGAAACAGTGCAAAGTAGGGTGCTTTGGAGGTTTCCTCTCACCTGAGCTTGTATCAAATCCTCAATACACATGGTGCTAAGATACATCATTTGGAATGATTGCATCAGAGCGTAAACTGTGCATATGAGCCCAGAGTGCTCCGCCACATTTTCTTCTCCAAACACCAGAGAATCTTTCAGACTAAGCTCATAGTTACTGTATATGCCCAAGGAGGGCAGCTGGGGATCTACGCTCTCTTATGCCTCAGGACTTTGTCCGTGTTCCAGGAGACTGATCTGTAAAATACACAGGATGGAACAACACTTGTCCATGTTGAACCATAGCTAAGAAATCTGATTCTAGAAGAAAAAGTTAAAAGATAAATATCACGAGGATACTACAATCTCTGACCTGTTAGATAAGTAAGAGTAACAGCATCTCCTGATCCCTGGCTAAATTTTAACTGAAACTGGCAACGTGTTTTCAACACATGCCTTACAAACATGGGAATTCAAATACGCTTAACTTCCCCTCAGACCTCAGGCAGTGCAGCTCAACAGGTCCTGGAGACACCTTGGGGCATGGAGCACAACACAAAGGTGCCATGGGAAATTCTGAACCAAAAAGCTTCCATTTTCTGTTTAGCCCTACAGAACAGATTTGGATACATGGGTGTGCAGAATGCTTTTAAAATCCCCACACACTAAGCTTTGACAAACGGTTTGCATTTAAACGTGCACTGCTGCCATTGCTAGGGGATGCAGCACCTACAAATAGAGAGGAAAGGAAAAAGAAAAATTTATTTCTACTATCACAGTAATATGAAGGGCACAGAAGAGCTGATACCACTTCTAAAACTACTTGTCCCACTTTCACTTTTCTTAAATAACCACCCCAGTTGTTACATCCTTGTGTGAAGTACCCAGCTACAGCAGAACCAGATGCGCTTCTCCTGATGTGTGAAGGGAGTTTAACTCTGCAGTCTCTGGGGTCTACTAAACACTGATGCCACAGCTGCTGCCCCAGCCAGACCCAGCACATTCTTTGAATGACTGGGATACAATCAGCATAAATAAATTCAACCAAAATTCTTAAAGCACACCGAACACTCAGTACTTTTGAACTGCTTTTGAATAAAAGAGCATTGTCCCTCTTGCCAAACACAGCAAGGGTACTGCCCTTCCAAATCCATAACGCTATGGAGAAAATTTCTAACCCTCCAATGGTTAGGACAACAAACATTTCTCAAACCATTTTCCTCGTCAGACCACACAAATTCATTACCAGAGAATCCACCTTATTCTCAGCTTTATAAGCCAAACTGACAAAACAAGAAACATGGCCACAGCCTGGCTCTTCTCTGGGCTCTGCAGAGTAACACGCACCTTCAGAGCTGGAGGTTGGTCCTGAGCACACTGCTTTGCCACGAGTGCACACAGAGTTGAGGCTGATGACTCCTAAAGAATCTCAAGAAAGGATCAGGTCACTCGGGGAGCCATGTTACTAGACAAGGAGTAGGCAGCACATCTCACTAGAAGGCATTCACTGGAAAGAAACCCACTGGATCCAAGGGAGACCATCACCCTGCTGTGCTCTTCTGTACAGCCTCTTCATGGACCAACACGGAGCCAGACTGATGCAGGGTTGATGGTGAACATAAAGTTCTTGAGTATGAGCACTTTTACCCCACTATTCTATGTGACAACTTTCCAACTTCCATCAAACCAAAATGTTTCAACTTCTTCCCACACAGCAAATTTAAGAAATAATATTAAATTCGATTAAAAAAAAAAAAAGGGGGGGGTGGGAATTAACTACTAGTCTTCAGAGAACCTCCTTACAGCCAAACTAGTGTCCTTGGTACAGGAAAACTGTAAAAAAAACATTCACAGGAAGCAGACAATGGCAGCTCTACTTCTGTCCCTCTTCCCACCATCCCTCACCCATGCTGCCAGTTAAAATACACTTAAGGAGACAGCAGGTGTGTTAGGTATCAGGCCTTGAAAATGCTGCAAATTCAGAGAAATTTCCTAAGTTTGCCTTAGATACCATGTCTCAGCTGCCAAGACCTGCAAGTGACCAGAGAAAGCCACATCCACATCCCCACCAGCAGCCCACACAGGTGCCTGTGGTGTAGAATCTCCAGCGCTCCCCACCTCCTGCTCCCCTGTGCTGCCAGCCACCAGGTCTTCTACACCCATCACCCAGAGTGTTGGGCACCTGCTGGCAGCCCCTGCCAAGTCTGGGGAAAAGTAACTGCACTGCCACTCTCACAGCCTCCTGACCTCTCCATATCTTATCCATGCCAAAGAAAAGGTGGATGACTACATGAACACCAGAAACAGCATCACTTTTACTCTGCACAGCACACAGAGAACACCCAAGCTACAAGGTGAAAACCCTGAATTGGAAGCTTTGGCTACAGCCACACACACACAGAATCCAGGACCACAGCTTGTAATTAGACCAGCAACAAGACAAGCAATACGAAGTTACGCCCTGAATCACCATACGATATCAGGAGATCTATGTTGAGCTCACTACTCTGTCACACACTTCTGATGCAGCATTTACCTCTCCCAAATCACATTATGCCCCAGCTTCCCATCTGCAAAACAGAATTTTGTGCAACCATTTAGGTTTGCAAAGCCAAATTGATGAACACATGCAAAGCACTCAGAAGCTACGGTAACAGGAGTCAGATAAGGCTGTATTTGATTTAGCTACCTAAATGCCAGTGATTAGTTTCTATAAGTTCTAAGCAGCCTACATCACAACAGCATAGCAGGAAGCACCTTTGAAAGTCAACATGAATTAGCTTAATGGAGACGTACAAGGCCCAATTTTAGAAGCAGGGTGAGGCCTGAGATACCAAAACTCTTGCAGAAAGAAGAAAATAGTCCTACCAGGACACCAGGATACGGTGTCCTGCCTACAGGATACGGAAAATACTAGAGAGATTTATTTTAAGAAACAGCAGACATTGATAAGCTTCTCTGCAGAGCAGAATTAGCACATCAAATTTCAAGGCCAGGCTGGATGTGGCTCTGGGCAGCCCGGTCTGCTGGTTGGCAACCTGCACATAGCAGGGGGTTGAAACTGGATGAGCACTGAATTCCTTTTCAACCCAGGCTGTTCCACGATTCTATGACGATTCTATGATCAGAGTAATACAAAAACATAAAATGTGAGAAAAAGAGAGATCTTAAGGTAGTGTGTATGTTCAGACAGAACTTCACACTAACACTGGTTGCACCTTCTCCGAAGAGGTGATCTTCCTAAGGTTTGTGACGACGAACACAGGTGTTTTACAGATCTTATCACCTCTTTGTCACAAGGCCAGAGATATCAAATTTGTAAACTTCTGGAAGAAGCAGGACTGTTAAACATAGGAAAGTTAAGCAATTTGTAAAAAAAAAAAACAAAACTCACAGGGGAAATAGAAGATATACAAGAGCCACTGCTGTAGCACTGAAATCACAGGGCAGTCTGCAATGTAAGTGAAAATCTGTTTGCTGCAGACTCACTCAAACATTTGTAAGTATTCGCAGGATCTCTGAAGGTTTCCATCTTACCTGTGCTTACTTGAAAATACATGCAAGCTTCCCACTCAATATATATCTGGACAGTGCAACTTCCAGGAAGTGTTGCAAAACTGTCACTGAAGGAAAAAAAATAAAAAAATAAAAATAAAAAAATAAAAAAATAAAAATAAAAAAATAAAAAAACAAAAGAACCCACAACCCACTAACTTATATTCTTAATTGGTATCTTTTACAATGAAACCTTTGCTGAGGCTTCCAGGCATCCCACCCTGCAATGAGAAAGTGCAGAAAGGCATCGGAAATGAGTAGTAATAAAGATGTGAAAAAACTGCGAGGTAAGTGGGGAGCAGGCACAACTATTTACAAGAAATTTCACACAAGTAATTGGGAACATGCCAACACAGGATATTCCACTTTGCTTTTTAATATTTTCTGGACAAGTAGCAGGAGCTCTCAGAGCTCTCCTAAGGAACTCAGCCATTTGCAGACTGTGCACCTACAGAGACTGAAACCACAAATCAGAATGGTTTGGAAAAACATAAGAGAAGACTGAAAGAGAAGAAGAGACACTTGAGACAGACTTTACGACTGCCAAAAAAATCCTTTCCACGAGTCCCTAAACTATACAGAAATAAAGGAAGCAGCAGAGTCTGAACTGCAACTGGACCTCATTTTGCTTTTGAAGCACCCAGCTTCAAAGTTCTAAACCAAACATCTGCCTACACCCTCCTAGGGCATCTATTTGGAAAACGTGTGACTCTGCAGAACACAAGGAGAAGAAGGTTCACAGGGCTGCTCTGGAAGTTTAAGCCATGACATATCCATGAAGACACCCATGTGCCACAGTAAGGCCATGGAGTCCAACAGACCACAGACCTACAGTTCACAAACTGAGTTTCTGTGAGCATTAAGAAAAGAGTATTTCATTTTGACATCTTTCCAGATAAGGCTGCAATGCTCTGTGTTAAAGTTCTAAAGAAAGGAGCTCAGAAACTCAGCAAGCTTCCCAGACAGCGGTCAGGATGCTCAACAACATGCTGCAAACCAGATGCCAACAAATTTTGTTGGTGTATGCTCATTTGCTAACAGGTAACCTGCAGTCTGAAATCCAGATCAAGTGCACCAAATGAGTACAATGCTTTCCAGAAAGCTGATAAATCAACAACAGCCAAATGAACAATGGGGTTCAGCAGACACCAGCGAGAGCCAGCCCAGCAGATGCAGTGCCAGCAGACACAGCTCTGGGTGCACCACACTGACCTTGCCTCAGTGTGACTTGAGTCTCCTTTCAGCAAGGGCCACCGGTCACAGATAGCTCTGCAGACCTTACATCTTGCTAATTATTTCAGCTCATTTTGCTTGTGACCTAAAACCTACTTAGACACAGAACAGATGAGGTAAAAGGTGAGATGCTTTTCAGACTCCATACACTTTCCTGACTTGGGGCCTCAACTGTCAGTACATCCCTCCAAGTATGAATTTTACTTTTCAAGGACAGTTTAACTGGAGAATTAAATTGAACGGCCATCACTGTGCTTCAAGTAACATTCAAAATACTACTAGCTTTTATTTTTACATCAGTAATTCTAAAAGGCTTTATTTTTCAAATTAATCTACATAATTTGGGCTCCACTCCTTCTTTACTCTGGGTAGGTCATACACAATGCTATGCATACAATGTGCCAGACATCCTGCAGACAGGCTGGGTAGAACAAGATCTCCTGTACTCACAAAGTAGATTTGTGCTAACAGCCACAGCTGGACTACACAGGATGCACATTCTCTACGGCTTCACGCTCCATTAGTCACATGTGCTCACTGACCTTGAGTTCATCTTCCTTCCAAACCCTCTGCCTTGGTCCTGCTGTGAATGCTTCATTCTGGAGCTCACCAATCTCCATAGGAAAGCCACCCGCAGGGCAACTCAGCTGTAGTAAGACTCAGCGTCACCAGGAAGGGATGTTTCAGGGAGATGAATTCCAGCCATTCCAGCAACTAGAAAGGCACCTCTGATTTCTAACCTCATACGAATCCACCACAAAGGTGACCTGACGCTTCAGGGCACTCCAGACAGAGCGGGTGGTGGGAGAGGGAAAGACAGGAGGTGTCCCTGGGTGCCATGGGCTACATAAAGACAGAGCAGCAAGAGCACAGCTACTAGTGCTCAGCATCTCCTGGCTCCAAGGCCATAACAGAGATGCCACAGCAAAGCTTAGAGGCTCCTAGGCCATTCCAGCTCCCATCCCTGCCTTCCCACTTGCCCTGTGCCCGGGCTTTCCTTGGTGCTGCTCTAAGTCCTGCCCTGGCTCCATGTCAGCCCATGGCAGCACTCCGATTTACCATACCTCAGCACACAACCCCCACAGATGGGGGTTGACAGCCCCAACCTGAGAATCAGACTGTAAGACATGGCCTAAAAACGCCGCAGGCATGAAAGAAAAGACAAGGTAGGGGCTGGATCCACTTAGGAACCCATCCCAATTTTCTCTGCTCTGTAGGAGTTATGTCACCTAGAATCTCCCTCACTGGAAGCATCATTCCAGGGCACAAACTGTGCATGAGAAAAAAGCTCTATTTATGAGAAGAGAGAAGCACTGGGAGCACCCTCCTAGCAGAGGGACAGAGAGCCTTCGCCGGGTTATAGAGGGTGCTCTGTGCCCTGACATACAAAGCAACTGGGAAGCACTGGTCACAGCTTAATAACACAGTGTCTTGCAATTGGAATTTCATGTGTGATTCCATGAAATTTCATACCCTTTGAAATTGTTCCTCCAGTAACATCAGGTGACTAGTAGCAGGGTATTGAGTCTGATAGCACGATCACTCACCAAGGAAATCTTACTGTGGGAATCCAACCAAGCACTGGGGTTTAGCTCCCCTCAAGCCAGCATCTCCCTTGCCCACATGAGCTAAGTTCTACCCTTGGTTTAGTGTTGGATAGTTTCTTACATTACTTCTCAAACCAAGCAGGAAGCCCTACAGAGAAGTCCAAAGTTGCACCTTTACAGAGTATGCAATGGCCATGCACATTTTACCAGGGTATAAAGCCTTGGCACCATCAAGCACCCAGACTGTAACTGATACCCTGGCACAACATCTTCTCTCTTCAGCAATGGTTTCTTTGCTTGAGAGTTGCAATTTACACCACGCCTCCCTCCTAACACACCACATGAGTATGAAGCACCCCACTACCGCACTCTTACCTGAATAACCATCAATCCAGGCTGACAGCTCTCTGATCAAGTAATCAAGTAAAACACAGCTAACAGGTAATTTTTATCTCATGGCACTTGCAGGTCACTGCTGATCGCATCCTCTCACTCACCACAGTTTGCTGCCAAAGCTCAGAAAGCAAAGGAAACAGAGGCATTTGCTGGCAGGAACCTCTGCCCTCCTGGAGAGAAGGCACCACACTACAGCTTCCAGATTGGTGGATCCAAGCCACAGAAACTCAAATTTCATGTAAGAAATTGACTTCGCTGTATCTTCAGATCCACCCATCTGGATCAACAAAGCCTGCACAGGGAAACTCACAGCAGCCAGCACTCATCTCAGCAAATCAGACTTGGCACCAGTGAGCCCGAGTCCATTCAGTTCCATCACATCTTGAAGGGAGAATGCAGATGGGCCCAGAGGGCTGGAATATCCACTTCAGAACTAAAGTCTATAAACTTTTCCAGGCAACAGAGGAAAAAAATCAGTCTCTCTGGGGAAGCGTGGAAGGAGACAGACACATTACTGAGATGCACCAACTGTGAGAGAAACACCTGCATCACTGTGAGATGCGTGTAACCAGAAGATCTGAACGTTGCCTATGAGAACAGCATCTGCTACGGACAACACGTCAGGATAAACTAGCTCTATCCATGCTTGTTCAGCTTCAATGCAGATAAAGTAATTCAACCAACAGCATTCATCTCCTTCAAGCAGAACCACTACTACAGCCTGTAGCATCCCAAGAAAATTTTAATTCAGGTGCACCTTCATTACTCTTGGCACTTCCACAGCTATCATTTCAAACCCCAAACTTTCCAACTCCTTTAAAGCAGATACACGGTTCACCAGTTCAGGATACAAGCCCCACCAATGACTGCAGCTCACATGGAGACGGAGCAGTAACATCTTAATGGACAACAATGACAGTCACTTGCACAAATGTAATACTAAAGATGTCACCGGTCAACAGGGAGAGCTCTTCTGTGATAAATAAGAACCATGGTGACTTCAAGTGAATCCAAGACAGAGATCCATGGAGATAAATACAGGCAAGTCAAAGCCCTGCAGATGGCTGATGTTGGAAGCTCACTAGCTCAGACTAAGCCTCCTGTTCCTCAGAGAGGAAAGAAGGTGGGGTTCTACAAAAAACTGTTACGAGCATTTGATGATATTGAGGGAGACACACAAAAAGTGAATATATAAACGCTAGCTTTACAACCAGAGAGAATACTCTATTTCAGAGAAGAAAACAGAGAAAGAGAGAGAAGGACTTGCTAGAAACATCACTTGGAATAGTAAGAGGAATCTTCTAAAATACTCCATAAAATTTCTAGGTGCTGTAAGTACCAGCAATAGCTCATCAGAAACATGTTCCTAACTCAGGTAAAACTTGCTTGAAGATCTCCAGCATAAAAGAAGCTACCAGAAACAGGAACAGACCACAGAGGATATATCCTGGGAAGGCAGAAGGCACCAAGCTGAAGGAAAGAGGCAGCAACATGCACAGCAAAGCAGAAGCATGCTATAACCAAGGACAATCTGAAGAGTCCAGCAGAGGGGGAAGCTTCAGGTGCAGTTTTTGAGACTTGCCACTGACTGAACTCTTGGGACCTGGTAGGGAACTTGAAGAGAAAAATCTCAGGACATCTTTGCAAGCTATCTGCATTCTGCCACACAAACAGGCTGCGAGGGTGTCACCCATCAATCTAGATTGGTGGATCTGAGGATATAAAACTAATACTTTCTGTGACAAGGTGTAACTATTATTTACTAGTGTCAGGAACAGCTCTGTGCCACACTTACATTCAAATTTTATACAGGGATATGCTGAAGCTAGAAAGCTAGAAAATTCAGGGAGGGCTAATCAACATATAACTCCTTTGAACCTCCATATTGGTAAAAATACATTCCTCAAACTAATTCATTTTAGTGCTAAAGAATCTAGCACAGCTGTGTATTTCACAAGTAACACAGAAACATGAACATCTCTCTAATGAAAAATAACAAGTAGTGAATGAAGAGACAGGAAAATGACAGTGAACAGGTCTTGCATTATCAGCTACGATTCATCTGAAGTTAATCAACTCTGGATGGCAGTAGCTCCGCATAAGAGGAAGATCCCAAATTCAACAATTTCAATTCTGAAAAAAAAAAAAAACAACAAAACAACAAACAAACAAGAAAACTCCACCTCTTTTACACTGAATCAAATGGACAGATTTGAACAACCTAGAAAAAGAAGTATTCAGCCTGCATATAAAATAAAACTGCTTACTGGCTAAATCATTTCAAAGATGTTTCACTAGTTGTGCCTTTGGCTTTATACTCACATGTGTGGATTTTGGAAAGGAACTCCTGAAGTGTTTAGAGTAAATCTTGCCGTAGACTTGAAAGGTGGATTTGCAAAATTTAACTTCAGCGCTTTGCGTTTACCTGGGAGACAACGAACATAAAGTAAACTTTTTGTCAGAAACAAAACAGCATTTTGTAAGAGCATCAGGAAATCAGCAGAAACAATATAACACTTTGTAAGAAAAGGAAAACACATTTCGCATTTACATAAGCAAATCATAACTTGTGTTAAGGACACAGGAATCAAGAAAGCGAATCAATTCTCACCCCAAGGTCTTCCCTGTCCTGTTCCACATCAGTCACTAAGCAGAGGTGTCCCAAGGATGTTCCGTGGCAACTGGAGGACCAGCATCAGCAGCCAGAACTACCAACAGCCACGGGGCACCTCCACATTGGGGCTGAGCTCCCTCCACACACAGTCCTCATTTAAACACATTTCACACTGAGCTCAACTCCAGCCTGGTGGCAAAGGGGACTTGCTCTACTTGGTACATCTACCAGAGCCAGGATGGACAGCAAAGGTAAAGGGGAAGCACTGGATGTATTATATGAAACCCCAACTGCAGAATCACTGACATTCCTCAGCCTCACAGCAAATTAAGCATAATCGGGCTTAAGCGAGGATGGAGGAGATACGCTGTGCTCCTACTGCCAGGCAGGTCACCGAGCAGAAAGCAAAGCTCAGCCCGACAGAGCAATGACCAGGTGGGAGAAAGCTTTGTTCTGCAGCCAGCTGAGACACTGTGCGGAAAGACACAGAAATAGGAAGGTGAAAGAGGGGGAAGAGCTGCTGGGCACCGCTCCAGCCACCAGATATGTATTTCTTAAGCACCATCAGAATCAGAGCCTACAGAAGTAAGACACCCCTTCCCAGCCCTCCTACTGGGCTGCAAAAGATCCCACCTTGTTTCCATGTGGGTTCAGGAAACCCAGACATCACACGGCCCCGCACCAACACAGTACAGCCAAGGTCTCCTCTGCCCACAGCCTCCCAGGACTCCAAGCACAACCTCCCAGAGGTACTCACCTCCTGGGCAGGGGTCCAAAACTCAGCCCTACCTGTAGGTCGGGCACTGCAACCAACCACCTTGTGAGGCGCCAGCTTTCAGCAATGAACCCAATACCCAGAGTCCTCCAGCACCTTTCTGCCTGTGCCCTGAGGTGGGGATCATATTCCTAAACATACCATGGGTCTGCTGGGAAAAGCAGAGAACGCTGTGGACCACAAGAGCATAAACACCACTGAGCATAAACACCACTGCACTCTGCACTGCTTCTCTACCTTGCACAAAGGGATATGTGCTTTAAGTGACTTCAGGACAATGGGAAGAGAAAAAACTAGTTACAAGTCAAAGCCATGGAATATTACCTGCCACCCCAGACAAGTCCACAGCATATGGAGCTCCACAGTGCTCCTCTGACCTTCCCTGTTTGGTATCTTCATTTTGGGATGATCTCCTATGTCCTCTATATTACCTTTTATTTTTCAACCACTGATGCATACTTCTAGCTTCACTCCTGCTGCAATACAGTGTAGGAAGGCAATGCAACAATACAGTAAACTGTTTGGAAATATCTGCATTTTCTAATCATCACCTGATTTGTTACACACAAGAGATTTGCAGGAAATGCAATAGCACAAAATCAATTATTCAAAGCTTTGCATTCCACCATCTAAAATGAAAAAACACCTCATTCTTAGCTAACAATTCACCTGCAGTTTTCCACAAGGCCCCAGCTGGTAATACAGGATCTTACATCACTCTTGACGGGAGAGAAGAGGGTCAGTGAGTTTGCCCAGTCTAGGGACCCAGTATGAGGCACAGCAGGCTGTGGTGAAGACAGCAGCACTGCAGAGCTCAGTGCTCCCAAGCTGCCTTTCTTGGGCATGTTACCTGAATGAGATTACACAGTATGGTCTGGGATGCAGAACTGCATGGAAACAAGCAATAAGATTCTTGTTTATAAAAACTATGAACGCATTGCAAGAGGGTGATTGATGAACAGCTTTGCCCATCCCAAAAGTAATCCTGTTCATCAGAATACAGAGAAATGCCACTGCTGGTGCTGACAGCTGATCTGCTTTGGCGTAGTTCTGTTCTCAGACTGGGTCTGGTGATTTAGAGCTTTCATCATTCTTCTGGTTTTGTTTTATTCACATGCTTGAAGCACTATCCTTCTCTCCCGGGGCAACAGTACAGGAGTGCCATACGATTTTCCATTTGGAACCACAACATCTACATGATGTGAGCATTTGTCCTTGAAGCAGCCCAACGCTGAAAGCTACACAATTAGCTACAGGCTGATTTCCTCTTCTGAAGACCTGTTCCTACTCTTTACTACCTGCAACACTTTATGCACTAAATTTCCTTGCACTGAGTGTACTTTCGTTTTTAAATCAGTTAAAAATCAATCTATGGATTTCTATGTCATTAAGTTTCTAAGAATAGTTTCAACAATATCAATTTGACACCTGAAGCTGGATTTTCTGCAAATCCAATAAACGTAGAAGCATGACCCACCTCAGGAAGGCAAACAGGATGGTTTGCTTTTTCCTCAAGTTATTAGCAAGGAAAAGGACTAGGGGAGACACGGTCTTGTTGAGAAATGCTGAGAATTTCCATTCACATACTATAAACAAAATAGTTTATAGTTTATAAAACAACACAGCACGTTCTCCTCCTCAATAGCCTTTCAAATTCAAGCACCTTTAGCTTCCCAGTCTGGATTGCGAGTTTCATTCCAAAGATCTGAAAGCTCCATGCTCTCACTGCTTGCAAAGACTTCACGCAAAACAAATGGAGGCGAAAGAGCTTCTTTAGATACATGAGTTCTGCTGGTGATTTTAGCACAGACGGATTAAATTCAGACCACCCTATTCTTCCCTCTAAACTAACGAGGCCAAGGACTGATGTTGCTTCCGAAATGAGCCTAATGCCACTGTCACTATCAAGGCTGCACGCACAACACTGTCCTAAAACATGCTGTAGAAAGATCCATTTCATGTAAATTAACCATCCTCTAAAGGTTTTGCTAACAATAAGTAATTCTGACCATTGAATGCTCTAACATCTGCACCTCAGGAAATTGTGAATGCACCAGAGAAGCAATATTCAGAAAGAAACCAACAAACAGAAAGCAACACCCCTCATTTGGGAACATACTGCTCCTTCATAAACCTCAAAAACAGACCTGAAACTATGACAGTTTTTCAGCTAAGGTCTAACCAATTTTGACAGATTTGTTAAGCTAAGTGTTAATGGTCATAACGATGTTATTGTTTGAATGCAAGATAGCCTTGGCTTTCTTGAAGTGGTAAAAAAGCTTATGTTTTGAGGGCATCTAACCAGCATGGTAACTATCCTAGGCTGTACTTATCTCAGAAGCCCAAACAGGCTTTTAACTGAAGTCAATTTACTATCCATAACATGATAGTAATACTTATTCCAAGTCACAACTACCATTAAATAACAGTGTTCTTCTCTAAAAAGGATTTGAAAACACGACACTGCTTTAGTATCAGGCTGCTACACGGCATGAAAGTAACAGAGATGCTTTCTCTGTGTCCTGCAATTCAGCAGCCGCACATCCCTCGGCATTTCACTGACTGAGGGCCAAAAAGGACCATGTGGAAGAAAAGCAGCTGGGAAGCCTTGCCAGGCACACACCGGAAGCCACCTGCACAACGGCAACAGCAGAACAACCCAGGCTCGAAATGCACACTTGTTTCCTGCTGCATGAGTAAGTGGATGCTGGGTTAAGTACGTAATTATTTATGTGCTGCTATCCATCACCAGGATTAATCCAGGCACTTGGCTCTGCAATTAGGTTCTCATCACTCATTTTGAGGCTACTTTACCACAACCACAGCCAACCTGTCTTTGTACAAGAGGAAACAGCCATCTCCTAGATAACATGCAGTACGAGGTATTCCCCCTGTTACATTCTGTATTATTATTTTTACTTCACCACAGACATCTACAACTTCCCCAAGGCTCTAAGTCACCTCCTGTTGGACAAAACAACCACTTTTCTCCTGGAATTTCCTTACCCCAACTCCTGCATGCTACATCTATATAACAGATACTCACAATATCACAATATTCATGTTACACTTAAGAAAATGTTTTTCAACTTTTCAAAACAACAGCAGATAAACGGATTTTCTTCTGGGTTTCTGTCTTGCAGGGCCACAAACCGACTCCTATGGAAGTGCTTTCCACTTGACCCAAATCTGCCCCGTGCACCACCTGACACGGTGTGAACATGACTGTCACGGTGCAAATGTGACTCTTCTCTCTGGGTTCCAAAGCCTCTCTGCTGTTTGCGGAGCAGCAATATGCCAGGAAGCCACGTTACACTTTATTTCCTTAGTCTAGTATTGCAAGAAAATGGAAATAAACAAAAAATGAGTTGTGGCAGAAAACAGCAGGCAGATAATTGGGGAAACTGCAATAGCTTTGTAGCCTTCTTACCCTTGCTTGATTAAGCCAAAACACATCAACAAAGCATGAAAATAGGACAAGAGGCCAGGCAGGTGGGTGACCTGCTTCAGTCTGAGAAAGAAGCTGAATGCTTGAGGACACCTTTCTAAAGAAAGAAAGCTGCAAAATACCAGGTCTGATCAAAAAGAAAACGATACAACACAGATCCCTCTGCTCTTCCAACAATTCTTATTATTCAAATAGTTAGATCTTCTCTGCTAACAAAACGCCTGTTTTGATGTAGCAGGCAGGATTCACTGCTCGCTGTCTCCATTGCTCCTAACACAGTACTACTTTCCCATAAGCCCTTCCAATCTGTAATCTTGCTGTTAAATTTCCTTCCTTTCCAGCCTTGCTCATGGAGGTACTCCAAAATCAGCACTGCTAATTTGAGAGTAAAGCAGGCTTCCAGCCTTGCCCTCCAGACATGCTATTTTATAAATAAAAACCAGCCAAATTCTGAAACGAAACATGAGGAACTTCAGCATGCACAGCAGTTTATTTGGGGAGTATGAATGGAAGGAGATAACTGGAATTGCAGTTAACAGTTTTACAAACTCCATCTACAGAAACTCGCTTTGATGAATAATAGCACAAACATTTCCAGTATGTCTGTTACTGACATCCTTTTCCCTCTAATGAAACCTTTGATTTAGAATAGTCCAAGAGCCAGAATTCAGATTCAAGATGACGACTCTGCACTCCAAGCACATGCTAAGTGTGCTCATTTTTACAAGTCACCTTATTAGAGTATTTATCCATAATTCATCCGCAGCTCCAAATATGCTTCCACAAAAGTACAGAAGCCCAGATCAGCCAGAACCTGGAACAGTTTCTGGTCATTACCTTCACCGGTCATGAAAAAACTGTGAAGTAAAGCGCTGGGACTCAACTAAACGTGAGCAAGACGTTACAGCGATTTAAAGACAGGAGGAGGCTCACAGTTGCACAGATGCTCTGCACCAGCAGACATGCACCTCTGTAAATTGCAATACATGCAACCAGCAGCACTTGCACCAGCTTCTATAAATACCTTCCTTACAAAGCCTGGCTAAATTAGGTTAGGCTTCAAGTGCAAGAAACTGCAATCAGATTAAGATTAGTTCTCTCAGACTAGAAACTCCTATCAGCAGAGTCCTAAGAATGAAGTCTCTGAAATCCAATGTTGACCTACAGCATTTATTATTCTCGATGCTACCCTGCATGCAAATTACCATCCATATGAATACCTATAAACAAAGTTAAAAATACTTGAGCCTTGAGAGCAGATCAGTCATGTTAAAAGAGCTTAAATCAGACACTGGACAAGCATTACATGCTGAACTTCCCAGGACACCCTTACTCGTGTGCACCAATGTGCACAGCAGTGCTGTGCCAGGCAGGCAGATCTCTGCCCAGAGAGAATGGAACAGAAATGTGAGAGGTCACCTTTCCACTGAAACTGGAGTTCAGGCAACCTCTAGCAGGAGAGCGTTGACGTACCACTCAGCCACAGCCCACCACCAAGGCTATGAAACACTGCTGGGGAGAAATTGGAAGGTGTATCTGTTCCATGCAACTTCACCTAGCCACTATGTGAGGCTCCTGGAGTCCTTCTTGATGTAAAACAGTAATTAATTACGCAAAGGGCTGTGCCAGGTGCCTTTTTGTAATAAAACAGAACAAATTATAAAGTATACTGTGAGGAGGAGCACTGAGGAGGGACTGGCTGACTTTTTCTTTTCTTTATAATTTTAGGAGCATGCACTTAGACTAAAAGCAAGGAAAAAATCTGCCCTTTGCTTAAGGTCAATGGAAAGGATTTAGCTCATTTGGATAAAGCAACAAGTATGTTTCCAACATCCCTTTGGTTCCCTTATGCCAGAAAAGTGGCAACGTCAATCACAGCTACATCCCACTGGCTGTTCCACACCTTGGCACAGCACGGAGCCCCACAGCCCTGTGCTGAGTGGAGCGGCCGGCACCGGGAGTGTGGGGGCTTTTCCATTTGAAGGCACAGTTATCCCAGGGGAAGGAGCAGATTCTGTTCACCTCACGGCTATCGCATCAAGTTTTTCAATTTGGAAGACAAGAGATCATAACTGGATCTTGCTGGGAACAAGAAACACCAGAGGTTAGCAAGCACTCCTTGGCTGCCCTAGGAAAGAATAAAGAAAGCCCTTGGCCATCAGGTACCTCCTAACACCCAGCTTTGGATTTAAGATGAGTAATTGCTGATAACTCTTACACAGAACAGGCCATCAGGGCAGTGACTCACTGATGTTTCAGGTGGGATTAGCAGAGCAAATCTGAATTAATTTAAGCAAAATGTTCCCTAAGAAGCCAACAATAATGAGCGAAGCTTCTGACTCTGCACGTCTCTTTGATGCCTCCTGCTCTTCCCAAGGGCTGACATCACAAGTTACCCTCAGGATGCATGCTGCCATTGCAGTGTCCCTGCCATAGTGCTACCACTCCTTGCAGCTAACATCCTGCTGCACATCTCCATGGCACAGGAGGCCTCGTTTCTGTCACACACTGTAAAGAAGTCTGCTAAACAAACTAGCCATTTTTCAATCCACGTGCTGCCCAAGAAACAGTGATTTTCTGCAAGTGGTTTCAGTGCAGAGAACACTGATCTCAGCTCCTGCTCCCTGCACGACCCTTACACTCACAGCTCCTCTTGACAAAAACCCTTCCTGCAATGCGTGCAGGTACCAAAGCACCACCAGAGCATAAAGATCATCTGCTCGGGTAAGGGCTCAGCATCACAGATCTCATTCTCATTTCTAAGCCCAGGAAAGCTGAGATGCACTTTGGTAGCGCAGGATGAATGAGCAAGGCAGGCAGTGAAGAACCAGGCAATGCTGGTATCAGCCCTCAGACCAAGGGCCCCCTAGCAGTGTCACTGCTGCAACTCTGTCATCTAATTTTACCTTTAAACCATGACAAGTACATCAAGTAGATTTAAGAAAATGGATCAATTTGTTTTGAAACAGATGATTCAAACTGGACAGTGGGAGGCTGAAAGGAACATCTCAGAAACCTTTCCAAGTTGTGGATAAACCACGAGTTAGCAGCATGTGCCATCTTCACCACTGGTGTGGAACTGGTCGATTTTTAAAATATGTTTATCTACCTGCATTCACAGAATCAGAACACCTCAAGTTGGAAAGGACCCACAAGGATCACTGTGTCCAAACCCCAACCCCACACAGGACCACACAAAACCCAATCCCTGTGCATGAGAGAGGTGTCCCAGCGCTCCCTGAGCACCGACATCAGGGCCGTGCCCACCGCCCTCTGGGGCAGACTTTTCCCTGGCCCCCCAGCCCTCCCCTGTCACAGCCCCACACTGTTCCCTCAGGTCCTGTCACTGCCCCAGAGCTCAGCGCTGCCTCTCACACAGAAGCTGTAGGTCACTGCATTGGAAAAGATTTTTCAGTGTAGCACTGGGAAAGATTTTGGTCTGTATCTTAAAAGCTTACAAGCACATGGTTCCAAAAACCATTTTTGCTTAGTTCTGCTAAATTACAATGGAATACTGAGCAACAGCTAAACAACAAATCAAAATGCAAACTACAAATATATGAAAGTTCTTAGCCATCTTTGAAAGTATTTTATTAACTTCTTCTTCAATGAACTTCTACACAGTTAAACCCAAGTCATTTTTTTGCTAAGCTTCAAATGTGGTATCTGTAGACATGAACAGATCTGATTTCATACCTCTCCAATCTGCAATTTTGGAAAAAGACACATGCCTTCATTCATCAGGTAAGAGCTAGACCTGCAGAGCACTTCCCTGGTCTGATTGGCCCCAGGGCCCCTCGTTTGCTCACATGCTGTTTTCACAGAACAGCAGATTCCTGATGCTGGGAGAGAAGTGTGCCGTGCAGTGCTGCAGCTTTCCTCCACAGAGCATTCACTGTGGCCATGAGTTCCTTTACAATTCTCCTCAGAGCACACAGTACTTCGCTTTTCCATCTCCAATTTCTCGAGAAGCAAAGGAAAATTCACACAGCAGGGGGAAAAGAAGAAATACACCCAAACTTAAACAAACATTGGTCTATTTTCCACTGAAATTACTTTGTTCATCCCCTTCTCCACATCGATATCCAGTAGAAACTGCCAAGCACATCTATAACTCCAGTTATTTCTCAGCACCAAAATAGCTCATGCCTGACAGGCACACAGAGGCCTTACAAAGCACAGCCAAGCTGCCCTGCAAACACCAGCTCTTGGTTTCAGATTTCTAACAGGGGAAAAAAAAGGGGGAAAAAAAAGGGGGAAAAAAAAAAGGGGGAAAAAAAAGGGGGAAAAAAAAGGGGGAAAAAAAAGGGGGAAAAAAAAGGGGGAAAAAAAAGGGGGAAAAAAAAGGGGGAAAAAAAACCCAACACTGTCTTCCTTGTATGCTCATTAAAAAAATAAATATGTTACTATGCAAGTAGTTCCCTTGTTTTACACTGCTGAGACATGTGGGAAGTGTCAGACAATGCAACAGAAGTCTTTGTTTTTGTTAGCAAAGATAAATACAGGTGGAACATGACATGCTGAAAGCTCAAGTAGGAACTTAGCAGCACAGAACCAAACCTGGTCCAAACCAGAACTTCTGCAACAGTCAACTGCATATAACATCACACAATCTTCTGGAGCTGTAAGCAGCACAGAACACAACTTGCTGTAACAGTTGGTTACACCAGCACAGAACGCAGACCGTTACTGGGGAGAGGATGGAACCAACAGGAACGGATCAATTCAGAGCTCACATGGGTTATTTTTCGTAATCTTAATGAAAGCAAGAACTGTGCAGAAAGTAAAGAATGTAAAGAAACTAAGAGCTGCATCGACCTGCGGAAGCTGAAGATTTTGTGGTTTTCCTTTCTTGTAGGCTTCTAGGTGAGTAATATCCTAGCATTTCGACCTCCAAGGAAATGGAATACCTAAAGATCTTGGCTCCAGCACACACATCACAGTCCGCAGGTATAGCTCCAGTTTCCTTCTTCTTCTACCATCTAGATCAACATGTTCTGCTTCCCAGCCAGCTCACAGGTGAAGGAGGCACACCAACCCACTCCCTCCCAAGTGCATGAGGAAAAAGCAGTATTCTTATTACTATACAAAGATGCCTTTCAGATGCTGCTCATTCACACTGCCCTGATCCTGGGGTTTGCCTCACCATGGTCAGTACTAATGTCACACAGAGAGAAGACCTGACCTTGGGAACATGAAGAACGATCTTCAGGCCCTTTGTGCCCATGCCAACACCAGAAGTACCACTTTGCTTTTTCCCCTGCAGGAGCTCAGTCCCAACTCCCCAGCCTGCTGTACCTACCACCTTCACTGTCAGCTGCTCTATCTACAAGCCAGCACAGGGAAGAGTGAAAAGAGCAATGCTACCTCCTTTACAATACCATTTATCAGGCACCCTGGAACCAGAGCATTAAATCAGACATGTAACATGCAGGGCTGTAACCCACAAAAACAGCTTCCTCTGCAAGAAATTCCACCTCACCTTCTTCTAAGACCACTATTTCTTACTTCTTTTTCCTTTGCATTTCCCTGCGGCTGCGCACATGGGGATCATATGGCCCTGAATGCTTACTGCTGTAGAAGGAACTCTGCATGAACATAGAAACATACCCCACATAGCCAACCAAAATCCTATGCAAAAACCTATGTAGCCATCATCTTACAGACTGTCTTGGGAAGATGACAATAGGAAACCCTGGAGAGCACATACCTGGGCACAACAGCAGAGCTGCTCAGTACCCAAAGCTCCCAGATGCTTAGGAGATGCAAAGATTCAGCATCCTTGGAAAAACAGAGAAGTTTTGAAACATAGTCAAATGTTACACCACTGTTCAAATGATAATTTCAGAATACCCCCAAATAGCTTTCCTTTCCCATAGAGAAACTCTTCGTAGACCCTACACTTTATAAACGCAGGCTGGGGAATGCAAGCCAGAGCCATTCTGTTGAATTTCTCTTTTCTTTTAAGTCGCACATATGTGAATTACACCAGGCTGGGTCAGGAAATGGAGATGCAGATCCACCCCCCACTGCTTTTGTTACTGTCTCTTCAGCACCTATTAGAAGCAGCCAGCACTGGTGAAAAGTATCATCTACTAGTAGCAAAACAGAAGACGAGTGAATCCCTGCCATCCCCACTGAAATGCTCTCCTTCCAGGGCCCAAGGACGCGGAAACAGAGACTGAATGAGCGGTGCTCTAAATTACAGCAAATGGTTCTTCACCTATGAATAAAATCATAGTCTTTCAATTTCCTGTAAAAAGAACTCCATCATGCTTCCCTTTGCAAGGGCTCCTTGCCACACACAGTTTCGGACTACATTTCCTAAATCTCAGATTACTCTTGGAAGAAGAATGGCATCTGCAGGAGACAGGCAACCACCTCCCAGCAGTGTCCATAACACAGCATGGCAGCAGGCACTACGGGGCACACAGGCCTGCTCACAGCCACAAAGTCCTGAAACTTCTCTTTCTTTTACAGAGAAGTTCTCAGCTCTTAGACTTACACTCAGGCATCAACAAGCTGCTCTGGTTGCTCTGGGTAGCAAGGAACTGATCACAGACTCAAAGAATCACTGGGATTGGAAAAGACCTTCAAGATCATAAAGCCTAAGCCAGACCACGTCAAAAGCCAGGACCTGGAATTATTAAACCAGTGTTGGCCACTGCCACCAGCCTGGGGCAGAGTTCAGTGAGCAAGGATGCTCATGGGGCTAGAGCTGACTCTTCTGAAGGTGGATTAAAGAGCAAAATCTGTCTGTAGCCTGTTGCAGGAAGAATATATGTAATGTACTGTGCAAAAAGGAAAGAGGGAGCTGCTACAAAAAAAAATCGCCAACAATGGCACAGGAAAATCCTTCTGGCTTGAGACCTACTGTGCAGTCTGACACAATGAGGTGAACCTTAGAAACAGAAAGTCTTACAAAGAGCTTCACCACAGTACAGTGTTCCTCCATCAGACTGATCAGTGCCGCAGTGAAGGGACCTTTAAGGATGTGTATAAACATATGTGAGAATTTAAAGGGACTCCAGCCTACCATTCTGTGTCATGCTGTAATGTCCTTGCTTGCCACACAGGACAGCCCTGGTACCTCTGCTGATGCCCTTGTTCCTTCAAAAACAGCTGCAAGAAAATTTGGAAATGTCCTGACCACGACCAAGCAGGAAACATGACAACATGAAGTGCCTGAAGACTTTTCTTAGGGAATGTGTTGCTTTATTCCATGTTTAAGTCTCAGGTGCCCCTTGAGGTGCATTTTGTATCAAACACAATGTAAATACCAGCTCAGAAAGAGCACTCAGAGCAGGAAAAGTTACATGGAGGAGGTTGACCGGTTATCAGAACAACACCAGAGAAAGCAGCCAATGTGAAACCCCACAAAAGCACAGGTCTTGCTGCTATGAAGTGCAGTGGCTGCCACCTCACACACACCATAGTTACCAAAACCCTGCACAGCAGCAAGAGCAGCAGAACAGCAAGCCTGCAAGAATGTACTTCACTGCAGAGTCCCTTCAACATTACATTCACTCTACAGTGTCTTAACAGGAAAAATGAAATTATGGTGAGAAGCAATACTGTAATACTGAAGTATTGGAAGCACATTTTAAAGAGTTTTGATGTTTCCAACCCCTTAAAAAAAAAAAAAAAAAAAAAAAAAAAAGGGACTAAAACAATACAAAAGAAAGAATAGGCCCTGACCACTTCCTTGCCTCTGGCAGGCAGCAGTGTTTTTCTCTCAGCACACAAAGTTATCAGCGAACAACAAATGGGAGAGAAGACGCCCTGAGCAGCATGCAGGCCTGGCCAGCAATGCAGGGAAGCAGAGCTGCTGGGCCAACCCCCTGTAATCGACAGCCCAAGGAGGCAGAGAAACCACGCTGTCCCACTGCGGCCATGGGAAGCCAATCCACTGCAACCTTTCCCCCTCGTTCAGTGCTTTATTAATAAAACAACGCTTTACTGCCTTGATCTCTCAAAGGCAGCTCAACAGAAAATCAATAGCCTCACCCAACAGCACACAGTTAAAGAGAAATAAAACACAGCAGCTCCTGTCGTTCTCACTAAGAGCTAGGAAATAAGGCCTAAAAATTTGTCTGTAGAACAGAAAGCCAAAGTAGGTGAGAAGATTCACAAATGTGTGAATACTTTCATTATAATCTCCTTCTAAATCAACGTGACATGTATACACAACGTGCACAAAGTCGGCTAATATTCCTAACACTTTAAAGCCTTGTTTAAAGAAAAGAATACAATTACAATATTCCTTAGGGGATAATTTGGGTGATCAAACTGTCACTTCGTAAAGGAACAGTACTTTAAAGGAAAACACTCTACATCAAAATCTGTCTTTGCTGTAAACAATTTTTGGCACAAGGAAACCTTGTATTATCTTTGACAAGAGAATTTTCCTGATCTTGTACCTTCCTAATAGCTGACTCCATACTTCTCTCATTCCAAGTCTAAAATAGAAATCAGCTGCCATCACTGCAGCTCCCTGCCACCTCTTTGGGTGGCACCCGCTGCCCACACTGTTGCTCCTGCTCCAGCAGCAACACCAGCAAGACCAATAAGGACCACCAAGGATGCACAACAGAGGTAACTTCTGCAGAAGCACACCTCTCCGGGAAGCAGATCTGCACTCTAAAGGCGTGATGCTCCTACAGCTCTGTGTCCTGTACTACTCCTTCTGCCCTCTGTGCAGCCCAAACCCACTGTGCTCACCAGCAGTCCCCAGCACCAAAGTACCCACCCATGCTGCGTATGCAACTCCGTGCATCCAACCTCTCTTATGTACTTCCACCATTTTTGAGAACTGCAGTGCTCTGACAGACAGGCGCTACCGTGGTGTTCATAATGCTCCCAGCCTCCCAGCTCTGTCCTACCTGCGCTCAGATTTCCCTGCTCACAGCTCAGCAAGGCCATCTAACAGAGGTGTTTGGATCCGGATGCATGGCTGTGTGGAGCTCCCGGCATCGCACCGTGCAACCCATTCCCAGAGCACGGCTGGGAAGCACACAGCGGTCAGACAAGCAGCACTACTGGCATCTCAGGAGTTGGGAAGGTGAACAAATCTGCACCTCGAAGAACAGCACCATCAGAAATGCACTGAGACCTGAGAAGGTTTTGTCACCTGCTGTCCTCAAGTCCACACCCACAGCCCCATGCAGCCAGAAGACAAGCTCCATGGCCACCTCTCCCCCCTGGCACAACCGCTCACACACCCTTCCCATGCCTTTGGGTAATCAGTGCATTCAGTAAACACGTCGATCAAAAAGAATCTGCTGTCATTCTCTGCTTGGCTTATTGGAGCCTCAGAGATCATCTATTCCTGCAAAAGGCAAATGACAAATCCCCTTCCCTGCAAACCCTACTGCCAGTTTGCTTTGGGAGCTACCTACCATCAGACCCAGCTGCCAAGCGCTCCAAAATCTCATTATTCCACAAAACCTTCTGATGACAAAGCCTTTTTTTCCCCTTCTGAAAAGTCATTTTTCATTTTCTTCCAGATTGCTGCCCCAACAAGTAAGGGCTGCCCATTGCTGACAACAGATCCCAGCTCTGGATGAAAGGCTCTGCTGTGGACATAACTAAAACGCTACAGAAGCACTTACAGTGTTTTTAATGTGTCAAATAACTACAAATTTGTAGAAGACTGAATACAAAAGCAAGACAGTATTCTAAATAAATACTAATCAACTTCATTAAACGGCCATTTGAAATGTTGCATCCCAACGGCTCCTAGCAGCAAAACCCACTGCAGCTCCATCCTGCCTGCACAGCCATTAACCACTGCACACAGCTCAGCAGTCAGTTGCTCCTTTTGGGTGTCTGAGGTCTTTCCATCTCTTCTCACATTTCAGTAGTTGTCATCTTGGAAATTCACCAGAGAAAATCCAGAAATCTAGCTCTGATTTTGCCATGCAGGCCTAGTTTGTAACAGAAAACTACTGAAGGATAAAGGTGTATTCCCATCTTAGGGGAGCAGTTCTGACACATGGGCTCACTCCATTCCATAGCATGGGAACCAGTGCCCTCCTCAATTTTTCTAAGACAGAAAGCATTGGTCTGCATTCTACAGACAGGAGACAACAAAGGCTTTTCCATACACAAGTGCTTCAGGAGAGATCTGTCTGAACCGTGGGTCACAAAGCACACTGAGATAAAGCCCAAAGACACCAACTAATCAAAAATTAATAATTCTCTCTGTAGATATTAGAATTGCTGTAACAAATATGCAAATATGTCAGGCACAAATGAAAAAAAAATCTGAATGCAAATTCAAAAAAATGCAGTCAACAAATTTCTACAATTCAGGATAAAAGGAGACTTGGTTTCTAGCAAAGCTAACACCTTATTGCAGAAGGTACTTTGAACGTATGACAGCAACACAAAACATAAGACAATGACAGAGAATGAAAACACTGATCCTGCAGAGCTTCCATTAGTCACCCCAGGCTGGCAGTTTCTCTTCCTCTGCCTTTGGAAGCCCCTCGGGAAGAGAGGCATGGATGGAAAGCTCCAGGGAGGCAGGACAGATGCTGGCTCTTGAGATGGCAATCTGAGGTGTTCATGTGTCAGATTATACTCTTCACCTGCATGTGAAGGAACACGAGTCAGGTGTTGGGTCAGTGCAAGTTTTAGAGAGTAGGAATTCAACAGCCAAACCCCATCTAGCTCATATTACAGAGCAACTTAGCAGACAGCATGTTTCCAGCACTTCACAAACCATTTGTTCAGCTGCATGCTGCCACAGTACTGCTCTCTTGCTACAGGTAAAGCAGTACAGCAATGAGCAACCTCTTAAATGGCTTAATTTTGCTTTGTCTTACCAGCAGTGTGAAAAATGGAAGCTCTCTTAGGAGGAGGACTGCCATAGTAGGTTAGTTGGAACAGAAAGTGGACACATTCCCAGTACCAAGATTGATATAAAAAGCAGGATAATACTATAAAAATGTGTAGCTTACTTTGTGCCTTTTCACAGAAGTTTATCTGAAAGCCTAAAGCAAAAGAGACAAGTTCTTGTTCATTTACTGCAAGTCAAAGAAGTGCATCACTTAAGATACATATTTATGCTTCAAAATTCATTAATTAACACAAAAAATCATACATAAAACAAGTTTCTTAGACCAACAGACCACGTTCTTTGATTGTAGAGAAATTCCATCATTTCAGGATTCATCATTTCATAAACGAGTCTCAAGAGCCCAGAGAGGGGTTTATTTCCTTATGGTGTTAATAAAATTCAAACTGTAACAGCTGGGGGACCATTGTCAGAAAACTGCTTGGAAAGAACTATCAAGAGAGTCTGGTGGTAAAAGGTAACACGCTTGAAAACTGAAGAGGTTGTTTTGTCCCCCAAAAGCCAAGGAGCTCCTCCATGCTGCTCAGTGGTATTTGAGCATGTAGAGTCCGATTGGCTGCATATGCTGGGTGAACCATATTTTAGAGCTGGCATGGCCACATTGCAACCCCTCTGTTCCCCCTCTGCAGACAAACAACCCAACCATATCTGAAAGAGCCGCCTGTGATCCAGCAGACTCCAGTGCTGCTGGTATCAACACACACACATGCCATCTTTGGGAGCTGCTGGCCTCCATTTTAGACCATTTTATCCCTAAAACTGACAAGAATTCAAGGGCTGCTCAAAGAGGACCTGAACACGATGCTAGCGATGGGCTCTGCAACAACACAACGAGCACCAGTGCAGGTGCAGGGCACCGGTGCAGCTGCCCCACAGCGGGCCCTGCACAGCCTGCCAGCAGCAGTGCTGATCCACCAGGCCCTCACCAGCACTGCTGGCCTAGCACATGGAAATGGATGCTCTCCTGTGGTGTTTGCAATGTCTGAATCAGCCCCTTTAGCCCAGAACCTGTTCTACAACAATCACGGAATCACTTCAGTTGGAAAAGATCTCAAAAGGTCACGTCCAACCATCAACCCAGCACTCCTATGCCCACCACTAAACCATGCCCCTAAGCACCACATCTGCACAGTTTAAATATCTCCTGGGATGGTGATTCCCTGGGTAGCCTGTTCCAATCTTTTGTAACTCCCTCTGTAATTAAATGTTTCCTAACATCCAACCTAAACCTTCCCAGCATAATTTGAGGCTACTTCCTCTTGTCCTGGTGCTTACTAATTAGGAAAAGAAACTGACCCCCACCCCTCCTCAGAGGTCACTGTAGAGAGCAATAAGGTTTTCCCTGAGTCTCCTTGGAACCCCAGATCCCTCAGCTGCTCCCCTTTCACCAGCTTCACTGCCCTTCTTTGGACACACTCCAGAAGCTCGTTGCCCTTCCTGTAGCAAGGGGCTCAAAACCAAACAGTATTCAAGGTGCAGCCTTATCACAGCCATATACAAGGGGCAATCATTTCCCTGCTTCTACTGGCCATACTATTTCTTATACAAGCCAGGATGCCACTGGCCTTCTTGGCCACACTGCTGGCTCCTGTTCAGCCAGCTATCAAACAGCACCCGTAAGGCAGCTTTCCCGCCGTTCTTCCCCCAGCCTGTAGGGTTGCATGAGGCTATTATGGCACAAGAGCAGGACCCAACACTTTACCTTGTTAACCTCATACATTTGGCCTCAGCCCATGCACAGAGCCTATCCAGATGCCTCCATAGGGCCTGTAGAGCCTTCCTATCCTCAAGAAGATCAACACTTGTGCCTCACTTGGCGTCATCTGCAACGCACCATGTTACGTCCACACAACATGTTTCTGCTGTCAGCTGTGGACCTCACTGTGATGCCTTCTGTAACTGGTGCCCCTCCCACCTGCAGGCACAACAGTCTCCTGAATAAGAATTAACTGCTTTAAAACATTTTTCTCTCTCTGACAGCATGCAAAATCTTAAAAATAACCAAAGAGCAGCAAAAGTAAACTGGCAATATGTTCAGAGGGCAAGAAGAAAACAAGAACAGTAATTAAAATAACCCACTTATATCTACCAATGTTAATTTCAAAACTCTGAAATTAAATTAATAACAATAATATAAGTGTATCAGTAAAAATTTAAAAAATGCTTCAGCCAGGCACCCGGCTGGCAGGATAACATCAAAATGACAAAGGGAGAAAGACAGAACAGTTTTTTATTCCACAAGAGAAGTTCCTTTTCCTCTCTACAAAAGCAACTTAGCTTGCCAGTTTGCTGTTTTGCCCTAAAGTTTCTTCCCATTCTTCTGGCTCATCCCTTCACCTCTGCTTTACTCAATGTTTCTTTCTCAGTTCCCAGCTGAGGGACAGGCCCACACGCTGCAGAGCTGTTCAGCTGCACTACGGCTGTTAGAACAGATTCTCCGATTACATTTTCGTGTTCAGAAATCGTTAATGCCACTTCAATCTACTGCTAGTTTTCTTTCTGATCGTTCCTTTACTTTCCTTTTAACTATGTTCTTACAAGCTGCCATGCCAGACATGATTCTGCTGAGTGTTATACAAGTTTTGTTTATTTTTTTTTTCCAAGGTCCCTCAACTAGGGGAAGACACAAAGCTTTGCTGTTGAAGAAATGAGCACCAGAGCATTTCAAAACAATTTTCTCAAGCCCACTGGCTTTTGAAAGCCCTTGGAAAAAAGTTCCACTCCTGTGCAGAGGGCAGGCAGGTCTTCAGCACGGAAGGAGCCTGGGAGTCTGCCCAGCTAATCCCCTCGGTGTCACATTGGGTAACAGAAGACTGCTGCAAAAATACCAGCCAGTAGCCACAACACAGATCCAGCTATCTTCTTCCCTTGTCCTCATCCTCATTAACTCTTTATCACTCAGAGATCCTTAAAAAAGGCAATCATACATCAGTTCTGCTTACAAAACTTGAGTGCCATACGGTAACATCAAAGTATCCCCCCAGCTGTGAAAATTCTTGCAAGGATGTCAGAGCAGTACAAAGAAAACAGTTTTCTGAGTGCAACCAACAGCCAGAAGCAACACTGCTCATCACCTGCCTCAAGTCTTCACCCAGAGAAAACTGACCTGCAACACGTGGTTTAAGACTGAGGTTTTTCAACTACTGCAGGACTTTCAACTTTTAGCCAAGATGCTGTTTAACACCACCCCAGAATCAGGGATGCTGTGCTCATCTGTGATCAGGGCGGATCCAAACCTAGTCCCAGCACAGCCTCCCAGTGGCTCTCACTGTGGCCCTGAGGCAGCATGGAGTGCAGCAGCTGCAGGCACCCAGCCTGCTCCTGCCACATGAAAGTCTGCAGGAAAGCGATGAATTCCAAAGTCACTGCAAAAAACTTCCTAACACTGAGAACAGAGAATCCATTTCCTGAAAAGGATGGCAGAGGTTGGCTCTTTCAGCCCAGCCAAAGGCATGCCAAGACAAGAACACTGAACCGCAAACAAGTACAAGGCATTAAAAAGGAGTAGCAGCACCTATGTTGAAAACTAAAGATGACAGAAGATCAGCAGTTACAAAGTTGTCAAGAAATTAACATGATCTGGCCCCTGACAGGTTTCTAGCTACTGATCCAAATCCTTCAGTTGTCCTCTGGAAACCAGAGCAGAGGTGCATCAGAACTGCTTTAAAAAGGAACTTGATATGTTTACAAGGAGTCAGCAGCAGAAAGGCATCCTTACTGGAGACAAAACATGAAACCTGTGGCAGGATCTCTGGGGCACACAGCTTGTTAGTGCCTGTATGGGACAGCACGGGGTTACTGTGCAAGCCATGCTGCAGCATGCGTGCACTGGGAAGGAATGCTGCCACTGCATTCCCACTCTGAGATTTTATTTTATTGGTAAGAGAGATTTTCTTGTCCTGATTGCTCAGCTCTGGACAACAGCTCTGGGCTTCCAGTCTCGACCAGTTGCACAAAGCGAAGTACGAGGATGACCAGCACCATCTTCTCCCCTCCTTCCTGCTTCCACCCATCCACGTTTCCAAGTAGGATGTGAAGAAAGACAAGGAGATCAAAGATTGGGCAAGGTTTCCAACTGCTTGGCCCAAGACCAGGTCCTGCACTGACACTGCTCCATAGAGGAAGCAGTCTTTACAGGAAAACTCGGACACAGTCCCATTGCTCCCCAGAAGGGATTTCCAAATACAATGCTTTTATCTCATTCCATAGCCCCTCCCAGGTCAAAGAAACACCACCATGTGTTTTTAAAGGAAACTGTTTTATCTTTGTCCACAAACCTCTTCAAAGTACAAACACCCTGCTCTCTGGTCCAAAAGCGAAGTGATGCCTAACTCAGTTCAGAGAACTCTTCCAGAGAATCAGGTCCAAAGCAAACCATAAAACTCTCTTGGTCTACAGAAAAAAACAAAGCCTGGACAAAATATGATAAATAGATTGATTCCCTTTTAGCATTGCTTTGTCTGCTCCCAGCAGCTGTCCTCCTTCCGCCAAAGGGTATCTCCTGAAGCATCTCAGGAAGATCAGGTAAATTATTCAAGACACAGACTAACTCCTGGCGCTTGGACTCTTTGTTCACTCCATGATCAGTGCAAGTTGTCTGCTTCTTGAAGGGCTCACATTGCCTCCAGGAAAGGGCACACACAAAAGCTTCAATTTGGAGAAGAGGAAATCAATCTAATAGCTAATAAATAAGCAATTTGTGCAACACACGTATTTCCTGTCTCCCTAGATGATCATACAGAAGTTAATGGGCCATACCCTGCTAAGCACAAAGTTACTGCACACATTCATGAGAACTGCACCTTATCTCATTTCAAAGCAGAACTGGGAGGCAGAAGGGGAGTGGAGGATTGGCAACACCACACTGCATTTCCTCACTAACAGCAATAGTTTGCTCCACTGAGGCCATGGCCTCAGGAGGCAAGGTCACACATTTTGGAAGATGCTTTGTGTCATCACATGATGGTCTTGACACAAAACCCAGCCAACAGTGTCTAAGCAGGGAGCAGGCACCCAGCAGGCTGTGTGAAGATTTCTGCAAGGACCTTTATTTACAGTCCAATCTTCTTCCAAAAGCATTCACAACTACACACAGAAACTTAAAGAAGTCTGTGACATCTCACAAAAATCATGTCCAAACCTTTCAACTTAACCATAGAGAGACTTATGTCTCTCTATGCACAGCACAGCACTGCTGCACAAACCGCAAAACTCATTCTGACAAGAGGCACTTCAGTAGACCATGAAACACATGGCACAACTTAAAGCCAAAAAAGGGGCAGGCAGGAGGGATCCTGATAGCCTCCTGCAGGCACCCACTATACACAGTTTAAACTAGCTTAAAACAGAGCAAAGTGAAGTTAAAACTGAAGTCAGACATGCGATCTGCCTGGAGCAGCACAGCCAGGAAGTGCAGGTGCCACCAAGTTAAAGAGGCAGAGAGGAGCTGGGGCTCCTACACACAGGGTCCTACAAGTGCTGCCGGCCCACCCTTAACACCAAAGTTCAGTTGCCTACTAAAAGAGCTGAGCCTCAGAATCTTTCTCCGATACCCTTCAAACAGAAGCGCCAACACCACCAAAGACCCACGTGCACGAAGGACAGCCCTGCTCCAGCTGTTCTGGGGTCCGAGCCCCAAAGAGGCACCGTGTTCAGGTGCTCTGTGAGTTGAACTGCAGAAGTGCAGGCAAAGCGTCTCCCTGGGGATTTACCATGAGTTCACTACTGCACGTTAAGTAATACAGCTACAGCAACACACTTTTTTATAAGGGAAGCATTTTTTTCAGTGACCAACAGGCACTGCATTTACCTACTGCTCACACATTTCTGCTGCAACACTAAAAAGAGATGTGAGTGGAGACAGGACAAGGGGAAATGGCCGGAAACTGCAGCATAGGAAGTTCTGCACAAATATGTGCAAGAACTTCTTTACAGTGAGGTGACGGAGCACTGGAACAGGCTGCCCAGGGAGGTGGTGGAGTCTCCTTCTCTGGAGATGTTCAAGACCTGCCTGGATGCCGACCTGTGCAACCTGGTGTAGGGAACCTGCTTTGGCAGGGGGTTGGACACGATGATCTCTGGAGTCCCTTCCAACCCCTACAATTCTGTGATTCCGTGTGATTCTGTGTGATTCTGTGATAGCCAGAAGTTCAGGGCCCCACACAGGGAGCACCAGCAGGCTGGAGAAAGGTGCTGCAGGAGTCGCGCTGGCACACTCAGCAGCTGCCCAGAGAGACTCTTTGGGTTGGGACAACATTGCAATGCCTATCACTACTGATCAACCAAAATGATATGAACAAAAATCAGCTTAAATGTGTAATAAATACTAGACCAGCTTACTTAAAGATGCAGGTGACTGGTATCTTGACAGGGACTGAGCTTCTCTTTGTAGAAGAGATGTTAGAACCAAATCACGCAGCATTGGGTTCAACAACTAGTGAAACATTTGTTCTTCTTTCCTAGTCAGAACATACAACAATAAAAATCCATCCTGAGCAGGAAGCCATGGAAGCACTCATGTCCCAGGAACTAGGTGACAACCCCACAGTCACAAGGAAGATGTTCAGCTGGCAATGCCAAGGGCATTTTCCTCTGACCAGCACAGCCATCTCCACTTCCCCACAGGGAATGCTTTGGTCTCAGCACACAGACAGGAAGGCAACAAAAATAAGTATAGCTAAGGAAGAATACAAGTCAGTACTTTAAAAAAGGTACATCAGATCTGGAAACACAACCAGCACCTTTTGAAAGACAGTCTGTATTAACACACCCAAACCTTTCAGAGAGTGCCAGAAGCAGAACATCCATTCAGACATTTTTGTACCTTAATAAACATAACTGTGGTGAAACTTGGATGGACGTCTGCTGCCGACTCCTGCCCACAGGGCAGTGTGGCACAAACACCCCAAGCAGATTCTCTCACAGTTTTTCCTTCCAGCCCCTACTGGCTACGGCAGCTACCCCTCCCATTAGGGAGCAAGCCTCCAGAGTATTTTATCAAGCTGAAATCCAACAAGTGATGTCTGACTTCAAAGGCAGTAGTCATGCCCAACTACAAGACGCTAACAAGGAGGTTATGTTTGTCTCATACACGTATGGCTTGATGCATCCACAATTATCCACATAATTAATGTTTCACTCTATACACATATGGACTATGAATTGACTTCATTTTGGGAACTTGTTGGTAAAATTAAGTTCAGAAAGTTGGGGGGAAGGGGTTTTTTTTGGTTGTTTTTTTGCTTCCTCACGGCAGTCCTCTCCCTCACCTTATGGTCCTTGTATTGACAGACAGTGGTGTTTCCCCCTCTGTCAGTTCCATCAAGTCAGCATAAAGTAACACACAAATCTTCTTTCACCTGATGAGACTTAATTAGCATTTTTGGACTGCCCTTTTAACAGGAAAGCAGATATACTGGAAATGTCAGCTGATTACAAGTAAACCAAAGCTGAAAACTGAAAGGCAAAACTAATCCTTACCAAGAAATGCAGTACCACACACAGAAGTGCACTTAAACAAGCACACAGACAGGAGCCCAACTGTGTCCTGGCAGAGCCACAGAACAGGGATGAGTTGGTGAGCACAAACTGAAGTAACATTTGCTCACCAGAGAAGGGTCTTTACCTCCTACAACAAAAGCAAACATGTCCAAACTGATACGCACAAAACAATCTGACAAATTTGCTACTGTCAATCTACAACAGCACTGTATGTTAACATACCAATTTCAGAATTCCTTTGTGAGCACTGATAACTGCAGTCAACTTTCTATTTTATTCAACCAGTTCCCATCTGCTAAAGACATAATTCACTTTACCCACATTAGAATAACAACAGGTCATTAATATGCAGTGAAAGATAGCATATGGTTTACTACTTATTAAGGACAAGGATTAATCTTCTCCTCCTCTCCTCTTTTTACCTTATGCTTTCCTATTTTCTTTGTTTTCTTATCTGTATTACCACTTGCATTTTCACTGGCTATCCGAACACTGCTTCATACCTAACCTGCTACTCACGCAGCTCTTTGCTTCATGACTGCCTTCTTGTTCTCCAAATTCCATTCTTTGTGGTTCCTTAAGCAAATTGCCATGAATAGAGGTACTCATTTCCTCACTTTCTCTGCACATCTCACCTCCCTGGAGAAGTCCACCTGCCAGCCTTTTCCCTGCCCGCTACCCCCAAGGCCACCACCAGCCCATCTGCACACAGACTCATGAGCCACTCACTGCTGGCGTGGCTCCGACCACAGAACAGGGGCAGTGCCCACACTGTGCTCTGTTCAGAATCAGCCCAGATGCACCAGGGTCTTGTCTCCCCTTCTGCTGCCAGGAGCTGCCCACTCATTCTCTCCACACAGAGGCAGCAGCATCAGAACCAGCAAGTGCACTGAGAGGCCCTGGCTTGCTTACAGCACTCTTGGGATGGTGAATGCAGGAGCTGGATGCACAACAGTCACAAGCACTTCAGCTCTTGCTTGGCTCTAGAGATACAGTGACTGACTTCTCAGACCTCAGTTAGAATTAAATTTTATATACACCTTTGAATTAATTAAATTTCTAATTTTTATAGCAAAATTTTTCAAAGTTGCAGTAAAGAGTATCAATAATTCAGTCAGTAGAATCATAGAATGGCCTGAGTTGAAAAGGACAACAAGCATCATCTGGTTCCAACCCCCTGCCGTGTGCAAGTCACCCACCAGCAGCCCAGGCTGCCCAGAGCCACATCCAGCCTGGCCTCGAATGCCTGCAGGGATGGGGCATCCACAGCCTCCTTGGGCAACCTGTGCCAATGCCTCACCACCCACTGGCTGAAAACTTCCTCCTCATATCCAACCCAAACCTCCCCTGTCTCACTTTAAAATCATTCCCCTTGTCCCATCACCATCCACCCTCACAAACAGCCGTTCCCCCTCCTGTTTTTATGCTCCCTTCAAGCACTGGAAGGCCACAACGAGGTCTCCCCAGAGCCTTCTCTTCTCCAAGCTAAACAAGCCCAGTTCCCTTAACCTTTCTTCAGAGTAAAAGAATGCAAAATTGCTCAGACTACTATTTTGTTCTTGTGTTTTCATTTTTACATTTTCTAAAGCCACTCTCAAAGTGGGATATCTTACTTCCCACAGAACCTGTTTCACCCACAGTGAAATGAGGACACCAAATACACAAGACTGTTCCTGGGCTTTTACTGTTGCACATAACTAAGAGGGTGTCATGGTTTTATGATTTTTGGTCATCAGTATTCCACACCATAACATCATGTAATGCACTGGGGATGGTGTTTGATATCTGCCGAATGTTCGTCCGTCGGAGAAGAACTACATTTCCCCAGGAGGCTTTGCGGTCAGCAAGGGGATATAACTCCATGCAAGGTCACCTGAGCTCGCTTCTTCGCCTGCTCTTCGCTGTCTGCGCTTCGCTGTCTGCGCTTCGCCGCCTGCGTTTTGCCATCTGCACTTCGCCGACTGTACTTCAGTCACTCAACTGGACTGCACTTCTCACCCCAGGATTGTGGTGAAGTCTATACAATTCAAACAGACTCTCTCTCTCTCTCTCTCTCTCTCTCTCTCTCTCTCTCTCTCTCTCTCTCTTTGTAGTTTACTAATACTATATTTAGTAAAATCATTTGTTCCACCTCAGATCAGTGCTGTTGTTTTTCAAGTATTTTGGGGTCCCCTGCTTCCCCTTTCCCAGAGGCGCGGATCCGCAGATCCCTCCGCCCTGCTGGTCACGGAACTGGGCCGGACCAGCCCATAAACCGTTGACAGAGGGAAAGCAATTTCTCACATCATCGGTCACCAGTGCACTGAAACAGGCCACTATTTGTATACACACACACATACACAAAAAAAAGTAAAACCTATTTTCAGTACTTAAGATTCCAGCTCTCCTTTGTCTCTGATCTGTCAACCGCGCACTGAACAGAACCACACTTGCCAGGGGGATGCTCTGGGAAGGAGTGAAGTTCCCAGGTGCATGGGCACAACAGCAAACGCCATCAGCCAGGGAGACATAGGAATGAATCTGGACATGCAGAACAGGAAGGGCACGAAGACCTGAAGCACCACTTTGCTTGACTACAAGGCTTGAAGGCCTCCAGAAACCAGTGCTATCTGAGGAGTAAGAGCTTTGCCAGCTGTGGCAGCAGCTCCCTTCTTCCAACCGCTCGCTCTTATTGCCTCCCTTACAGCAGCAGTTGCACAAGTTAGCTTTGAGAATGCTTCTGGCTGAAAATTAACTCATCAGAACTTTTTTTTTTTTTTTTTTAAATATACTATAATTACTCCACAGTTTAATGACTTCCCTGCTCTACCTTGTCATACCATTTAAGCCAATTAAAACAATACCAAGGCAGTCCTACTTGCTTCTGTCCCCACCCAGCAACGCATTCCTGAGCATTCCTTGCATCAGCACTCACCCAGCCCCACCACAAGCAAATGTTGGGCACCCAAAAGAGAGAAAACTCGATGTGTTGCTTTCAGGTGATTTGCTTTGCAGCATTCAGTTTGCGGAGACATTGGTGTCAATAGGGAGCCAGCACCAGGAAGAGCAGGGAAGCACACTGGGGATGAGGCCATGGCACTTTGCAGGGCAGCAGCACCTGTGTGGGTGCCTGCAGAGCTACCTGCAGAGCCAAACAACCCTTCCTGCCGCAGCTTTCCTCATCTTGTGCAGCCAGGAGGTCCCTGCCAGCTTCAGGACTTCTCCACCACTGTGGCAGCCACGTGCTCACCTCTGCCACAAGGACCCCTGGAGCCACCTGGGTCCCTACGCCTCAGCTCCTCCCAGGACACCTCAACACATCTGTTCACGTAAGGAAAAAAAAAAAAAACAAAAAAACACAACTATTTATTTAACACCAGATTTCACTGCAAACACTTGCATATCATCAAAATGGTCTGACTCTATGAATTCACACCTAAAAAGGCACTCCAAAGGAAGTGCAAAGGAAATGACTGCCATCCCTCACAGGATATTTCTGTCACTGCAAACTTACACTGCATCACAGATCCTCATGTCAGCACAGAACTAACCTCAGCCCTGAAGATACATGGGATTCACAGCAATGATTCATAAATATGGGTCAGGTGGAAATAAAGGGGGCAATACAAAAGTTATAACAGCACTGCAAGATGGCTATTTCTGGTCTTAGCACAACTGCACCTTCAGTCAGTCTTTAACCCATCCACTTTACATTGAGAGGTCTGAGATCGTGGTTTTTGAAGGGTACTGTAAACATGCACGGTATTACTTTCCCAGCACCAACAGGTCCTTCCTTGGTCTGACAAACACTGGACCTTCACACACAGATCTGGTTCTGAGAATACCAAACTCTGCAGTTTATGTAATCAGCTCTCCACCCAAACAGGTCCCCAACAGCCTCCACATCGGTGCCGCCTGCCCCAGCAGGACAGAACAGACTTATAGCAAACTGTGCTCTTCTGCCATAACCACAGAGAGCACGACCTTCCCTTCTGGTCTCTTCGAAAAAGGAAAATGCAAACAGATTCCTAAGTACCACCATCCTTGTATTAAACTAAAAAGTCATAAACCTGCACTATGCAGCCTCAGTCTGATACCAGTTAAAACGTTGCTCGAGTAGGGAGTATTTTTCAGAGGTGCAGCTTTAAAGAGAAAACTCCAAAGGTATTCACTTGCGACTTTCCAAAAAGTGAATATCCATGGTTTCTGCAAGAATACTCTGCCACTAGCAAGCACAGATGGGAATGCTGGCAACGTTACCCTGCAGTAATAACCGTACATTTCCATAAAACAAACAACAACAGCAAAATTAACCACAAGTTCACCATTAAACTGTTTTTACTTAAACATCTGTCTGCAGACAAACACACACAGAGACACGCAGGCCCAGGAGGCGCGGAGCAGCAGCGAGGATCCCAGCTCGGTGCCGCAGCAGAACGCGACACTCCTCGGGCTGCGGCCCACCCTCCCGGGCTCGGTCCGCGGCGCATCCCGGCGCGTTCTTCCTGCCGCGCCGACCCCAAAGCGCTAAGTTCCATTCGGGCGTCGCACACACACGGCACGGCCGCAGCCCGCGGTCCGATGGGGCGTTTCGCCACCCGGGGATGAGACAGATCCACGCACGGCACGACGCGCAGCGCACCCGCGGGGAGCCGGAGAGAGACCCCCGGCCTTTGTCTCGTTCCTCCCGGCCTTCCCTACCCCGGCCCCTCCCCAGGGAGCCGACCGCTCGGGGCCGCGGCGCCACAGAGCAGCGCACCGAGGCGGCCGGAGCCGCCCGTCCTCCTGGGGAGCCCTCGGCGGCAAAGCGGGAGTGGCGAGGGGGAAGCCTCGGCCCCGGGGGGGGGTGGATCCCGGCGCCACGCCGGGCCGCGGGCCCCGGCCCGCCCGAGGAGGGCCCGGCGCGGGGGGCACGGGGCGGCCGGCGCCGCCGACCCCGCGGGAGAAGCCCTCGGCAGCGCCCGCCCCGCTCGCGTGCGGCCCGCGGAGCCCGCCGCGCCCCAGGGGAAGCTCCCCTCTCGCCCCGAAGCGGCCGCGCCGGTCCCAGGCGGAGCCGCGGGGTCGCCGCGCGACGGCCGCCGCCCCCCGGGCCGGCCCTCGGAGGCCGCCAGAGCCGCAGGCGGAGCGGGGCCGCGCCGAGGCCTAGAGCGGGGAGCGCCGCCCGGCCCGGAAGCGGCGGCGGCGGCGCGGCCTAGCGCGGGGCCGCTTACCCTGCATGCTGCTGACGGCCGCGTGCGCCGGCGGCCCGCCCGGGCCCGGCCCGCTCCCTCCGCCCGAGCCGGAGCCGCTGCTGGGGCTGGGAGTCGCCATTGTGCGCGCCGGAGACGGAGCGGCGCGGAGCCTGCAATGCAGCAGGGACCCTCCCAGGCAGGACACCTAGAGCCCCGCCGCCGTATAGCAGGCGCCGGAGCCTCGCCGTCCGCCCCCGGGCTGGGGCTCCCGCTTAACCCCTCCCAGGCGGGGCGCCCGCGGCCGCCCAGGCTGCGTTCCGCTGCGGCGGCGGTGCGGGCCCGGGCCGCTGCCTTCCCCGTGAGGCCGACGGCCGGGCCCGGGGTCTGCCGCCCCCCGCCCCGCTCTTCGCTTCCAGGGCGGCCCCTCCCCGCCGCCGTGCCCGTGCCCCGCGCCGCCGGGCCGCTCGGCGTTGCGTACTGCCCCCCCCCCCCGCACGTCCTCCTTCGGAGCCACCTCCGCTCCCTTCCCCCGGGGGGCAGCGCCCGGCTGCGGGTGGGCAGCAGCTGGTGCCTCCGTCTCCTGGCCGCTGTCCCCACCCCCACACCCAGCACCGCTGTGCTGCGTCCCTCTTGCTTTCGCCTGCAGTGCTCCCCACCAGGGAGACGTTGCTCACTCCCACCAGGACTGGCCATCATCCACTTTTGGGCCACTGCGTGCCCTCCATGAGCCCCGTGTGTGCCGTGATCCCAGTGTGATGGTGTGCCCCACTGTTTCACCCAATGAACTTGTTTGACCAGGAGTGCCCAACCTTCTTGTTTCCCTGGTCTCTCATCTCCGCCTCGGATCGGGCCAGCAGTTTGTCCAAGCAGTACCACATTTCTCAACACACAACCCCTTCCCTCACACTGGCAACTACCTGTCAACTTGTCTTCTCATGACTTACCTGAAACCCCTTCCTTGCAGAGCTTAACTTCATCCTGTGTTTTCCATTACAGCCAGGGCAACAACCTCCTTCCGCTGCCACTGTCATCATTTTATTTCCTCCATTAGCTGCTGTTAATTCCAGCACATTGCATCTGCTTTGTCTGTGGTCCTACCTCTAGTTCCAGTCTTAGTCTAAGGGACAGCACCATGCACCAGGGACTGGAGCAGTAAGATTTGTCCCAGAAGAAAAGAGCTTTCTTTCCAGCCCACCTCCTTCACCTGCAGTAGTCCCTGTTTCATCATCACAGAAATAATACTGACTTCTTTTATAACTTGAGATCCACTGACAAAAGTGGTGTTCCTGATCATCTACCGTTTCAGCTCCATCCTTTTCACACCAAAAGGACTGCAGTCAACTTTCTCCCTGTCACTGATATGGCTTCCATGGGCAAATGCCGGAGAACACTCCTCATGCACTCAGGCTTACATCCCAGTGACATGTTTGCTGGGTTTGATCTTAGGCTCCAACCCATCCTACTCTGGCCGCTGCTTCCTCTGGAGTCATTGCTAACTCTCTTAAAGCTGCATGTACATTCCATTCTCTTTGCTGCTTTGGAGGGAGAGAAACAGGAAGCCCTCATGCACAGAGCTTCCCACAAGGACTTCCTGCATGTGTTCTGCATGGGCATCACTGGTGGCAATGGTGCCACCTCTTGAGGCAAATGTTGGCACTCAGACCAGTCTGCAACAGAGAGGACAGCCCCTGCTGCACGCAGCAGCACAAGCACACGTCTCCAGGAGAAGATGTATCCTTGTCCTCTGCTCCTTTACTCCCAGAGGAGACTCCTCATTCCCATCAGAGTGGGTTTGAGCAAGGCAAGCAGAGCAGGTGCTGTGACAGCAACCAGATTGAGCCAAGATGCCAAACTGCCAGGCAAGATAAATGCAATGAGGAGAGCTGAAGAAAAGATGGGAAGTCAAGTCTCCAGGTCATCGTCTGGGTCAGTGGGGACAGGGCAACAATGCAGCTGCAGCACTGGTCAGATGGGACCTGAGTAAAAGCCCTGGTTTAAAAGCAGCACAGAAAGGAAGAATTCAGGACCACACCTGAGGATTCTTCCAGCTTTTTTTTTCTTTTTCTTTTCTTCAATGTTACAAAGCCAGCTGATGCTGCTTTTGAAAAGCTTTCTTTTTTCACCCATGTGAACTTATGTATAAAGGCCTGAGTGGGGGTCACGTGTAGTCTAGTCCCTGGCACTGAAGACATCTCCCCTAATTCCACAACTTTCCTTTCTCTTCCCTCTCCTTAAGCTTTCTCTTCTGCTCTAACCAAGAGTGCAAGCTCAAAGCTGACATCTTATAAGTCACAATAAAGAAACCAAGTGCCTGCTGGAAAACAGTCAGAAGCTGACAGCTGCCTGCCACCTCTGCTTCAGGTCACCTGCATCTGGTTTGCATAGGTAAAGATTATACTGCTTATCTTGTTTTGCCCTGCAAATCTAGGAGGATCAACAATATCTGTCCTAAGAAATGTTTGAGAAACTTGTTCTTAAAGACCCCCAGTGACGGAGATTGCACCATCCCCCAGCAATCTGCTCTGTCACTCTACTATCCAGACATTAGCTGAAAGCCTAATTTAAGCTTTTTTGTCTGAGCTGAAATCCTTTACATCCCTTCCTGTTCACTACAGCAATACAAGACAAGTAATTCCCTTCTTTGAAATGACCTCTAAGGCAATTGGTGACTGTTTCCCTTCCCCTTTTTACTTTGACTTTGTCTTCTACAGACTGCATCGATCCAATTCTTTCAGCCTTTCTTCATGTTTTCTGTGCCTCCCAGAATCTCCACTGTACTCCTTTGACTTCCTTCTGAGGATCTGCGTTTTTTTTTAAATAGTGTCCTGTCTAGGCACACTACTGCAGCTTATCCTGCTTTCCAGGATGGCATTTGCCTTTACTATCACCAGTGTTCAGCTTGCTCACCATTATACCTCTAGACTCTCTTGAAACCCTCTATCTAGCTGTTCCTTCACCAGTATTTGTGTTGCTCATCATAATACTTGAGGCTGTACCTGTTGAATTCTGGCTCTTTCCACCAATTCTCAGTTTGGCACCGAACACTGCTGGTTTTGTTGCCATGGTGTGGATTCAGGGTTATCTATGGAGTTTATAAGGTACTCTCGAGTGTGAATCATCCAGGTAAAGAGAACTGGAGTCAGAATGGAAAATACTTTCAATATGTTCTTCCATTCTAACAGTCACTGATAATTAGCCCTCGAGGTACAGTTTTCTCACCAGAGTAGTCATATCTTCAGAGTCAGGTGAGCTGACGTTAAAATCTAACTAAAGTTAACATACATAGACCTACTACTTTTGACTATGAAAAAATAATGATTACAAAAACTGTGTTATGCTGGAACATTAGAGTTTTTTGCTGAGAAGTTCACGGTGGCTGTGCAATGCTTTGTTATATTCCAGGTACATACAAGTGCCTTGTTCAGTGGGATCCTCCAGAACTTTGTACTGGGGTACTGAGAAGGTCTTTAGAATTATAGAAAGCATCTGGCAAAAGCATAAGGTAGGTCAGTTTGTGTGAGCACTGCAAAATAATGAGGTAGGAAAAGGGTTGTTAACATAGGATTAAAATAAGGACAAAAAGGAGGCTTATCTATTAAACACTTCAGATGTTCAAATTCTGAAGTCAGCAAAGCAGTGAATATGAGGTTCTTCTCCTTCTCACTAAAGCAGATTCCATCCTTCCATCCTCATGGGACACGACCCATCAATTAATGCAAATAAGGCCAAAGCCTGTACGGCAGTTGTCTGTGTAGCCATGCATTTATCTCCAGTATTTTCCCTATTTGAGCTTCAGTCAGGATCTTTGGACCAGGAATGCACTAAGTCCTCCAAGCCCTTCCTCATTCCACCTTTCCACCCAGACCAGTTTTGATCCAACCAAAACCAATCTATGGCCACTCATGGTAGCATCATCATTGTCTGCAAGGATGTGCATGGTGTGGTCACTGGAATGGGTGACTCTGTCAGTGTGTGACAAAAGGGCCAACTGCTCTACACTGAAAGAACTTATTGCTTTGTCTCAATAGACGTTACTGTCTGAGCTCTTCTGTGGGATGTACAAAGAGAAGCAAGCAGGTTATGTGCCAAAATACCAAAAATCTTGTTTTGAGAGGCAACAAAAATCTCTCATTTGACTCCAGAGAAGAGCAAGATCTGGGAAACAACCTCAGGCAATGCACCAGGAGCCCTGCTGTGCATGGCAATACGGGAAGATGAGTGGCCGAGTCAGAACTGGTGTAGTGATGTGATTCAATGTCTTTGTACCATGCTTTGTTGCAAATTGCATATAAACTGCTACAAAAATTCATGGTCGTCACTCATTTCCCTAATGGAGGAGGGAGGTCTCGGGATCATAACACTACTTCAGTGAAACCCTTGTAAACCTGCCCTTGGGTCTGCTTCTTCCTCAGTTATGGAATGTCCCAAGTTAGCTTTGTGACAAGTGACATCTCTGGTGCAGGTTCTTGGGCAACAGCGTGGCACTCCCAGGATTGCAGGTTGGCTGTCTGGTCTGCCCCTCCAGCACTCTCAGTAAAAGCTTCTGTCCTTTGGTTGGAGTTCCCTAGATGAAGGCAAGCATGGGTTTCTACCAGCTAAGTAACAAACTCCCAGAGGTATAACAAGGAAGAACGTTTCATCTCACATTGAACCAATTTTTAAGTTGCTTGAATCATACAGATGTACTGAATGTTCTTGGCCTCCCTCTTACGGGAGAAAGCAGTATTGCTGGAAACTCATTCCATTCGGAGAAAGTCTCTTCAGTCCGTGCGGGTGGTTCCAAGTGTTCACGATCGTTGGTAAAGCTTTGAAGTAAACAAACTTGGACTCATTTTTGCAGTAAGTACACCAAGTGCTACAGATCTGTTACATTTATAAAATACGAATGATTACTTTTGAATCAGAGCAGCCAAGAATAAGACAGCCTGATGAAACAGAGATGCAACAGAAACAGAGTTTGCAAGTCAATCCCCTCCTCTCCCCCACCTTCTCAAGAGAGGGGTCTTTCACACTCTCTTGCTCGTGTCACTGTGCTTTGCTAACTCACAGATTGACAGCCCCCACGCAGCCCCTTCCAAGCACCCAGCAGATGCTGCTCTTCACCAGTTTAGCAGCCCCCTACCTCACTGCTCCCTTCTTTTCTTGGTGGCTTCCCCTAGGGCAGTGGAACACACAGCTGAGCTGATCTCAGATCCCACTGCTGCTTGGTGAGGCAGCAGAAATCATGTCCCACTCCACGCACAGCCCTGATACTGCCTCTCTGACTGTTTCTCTGCCTCCTGTCTCCCAGCTACTCTCCAGAAGCTGCTGCTTCCTCTCTGTGACATGCCAAGCAGCAGCTCTCCCTGCAGCCCAACCACGGCCTTGGTGCAGGGGTGTGCAGTGAGTTGTGATCAGTCAAACAGATCAGTCGGAGCTCATCCCAGCTGAGCTTTCATTTTGCAAAATCGGCTAATATGGAGAAAATGGACAGAAATTCACACTTTTGCTTCCCAGCTGAAAAGAGGTAGTGTACAGACTCTGTTTTTATTTTCCCATCATATAAATTGCTCTAACAAAAGATACTCTATCTTAACATTCAACTCTCTTTATTCTTCCTAGCAACACTATTACATTTTATCCAGCTGGAAGTCTTTGACATTTCTCTTTTATAGCCTGAAATACCCTCCCCTTTCTTAGCAAATACATTCAGAAGCCTGGCCTGGACTTGGAAATTAAGCATAAAAACTAACAGCTCTAGTACTGTCCAGACGGCTGTGCAGAGAGGTGACTGTTCCAAGCCATTACTTCTCACTGAGCATCCTAACTGTTGGGTGATTTCAGTACACTGCCCCCTGTACTCACTGCTGGAGCTCAGCTCTTCCAAGGTGAAAGGAATGGACTGAAGATCTGGTAGCAGAGGTTGCAACACAGAGACAAACTTGACTGAGTGCTCTCTGGCCAGATCTTACATCCTTAAAAAACATGAACCAAGGAATTAAGCATTGTTCCTGCTGCCTCACCAAGGGGATTCAGCTCCTTGGAGACTTACGGAAAATTTGCAAGGACATTTTGCCTGTTTCTCTTGGAAATACACAGTTCAAGCTGGGTTTGCTGAGAGGAAAACAAAGTGTACACATCCTGCTGCAGTGTAATCCCTGAGCTTTTCTCTAAGGATTGGTAACCTCTTCCTGGAGTGCTTGTTAATAGGAAAGTTGTACACTTATGGGCACCTGTGGAGATCAGTTTAATTTTGATGGGCTTCAAATCAATTTAAACGTCGAGGGGGATTTAGTTATATTGGATGTGGCCTGCTGTTCTGCCTGCAGCTGCCAGCAATTGTTTAAGATACAGAATAAAACAATTATTATGAAACATAAAGCCTACTCAGTGGAGCTCTAACAATGGCAGCCATTTACAATGAGAGCTCTTGCTTCTTTGCAACATACTGTGCAGAAGTTTAATTTCTCATAACCTGTACAAGAGAAGACTTAGCTAAAAATAGCAGGACTAGATGAGCAGTCATCCCCTTCACAAATGCACTCATATGTCTTCCATATTACAGTTTGGTGAGATGCGAGTGGAGTTGAACACTGCTACAGCAATCAGTGGGACAAACAGCCCAACACTTGGTAACTATCACTTTGGGAGATAAGTGATCAGGAAATGATGAGAAGTACTGTTTTTCTGAGCAGTACTCTTTTTGTTCTCCAGGCAATGCAAAAAAAAAAAACAACTGAATCGCTTTTTCAGTACAGAATGAATCCTAGACCATAGGGTCTATACAAAAATAGTGATTTAAATCCCAGCATGCTGGCTGGGAAAAGCATAAAGCTCCTTTTATCCCCAACTAGATATTACTCCTCATTACTTCGGGCTCTTCAAATCACAACAATCCCAAGCTGTGATACCCAGAACTGTTTTATTTCACGGTTCTGGGGAGATGGGAGATACATGTGAGATGCTCTCAAGTAATGACAAGACCTTCTCTTCTGTGAATCCAGATGCCAGTATCTTCATTATTTCTACAGTACACAAAAAGTCATGTTTCGGATACCTGCTACTACATAAATCTTTCTTCCATGTTGACTGCGTATAGAGGTGGGCCCACAATGTTCTTCATGACTAGAGAGTGGTTCTCAACTACAGGGAGGAACCAGACTGCTGCATTCACAGAAGCTCCTTACTTTGTCTTGCTTATGCTGAAAAATCAATATCTAGTCTTTCATAATCCTTCTTGACCAAGATATCCCTGAAAACAGCAGCAACAGCCCATCTTGTACCTTCCTGTCAGCGTTGGCCGCTCCACAAGTGACAGGAGCTGGGAGGGACAGCACAGGGCAAAGGATCATAGAATCATAGAATCATGGAATCATAGAATCACAGAATCGCTCAGGTTGGAAAACATCTTAAAACTCATTGATTCCAACCACGACCTTCCCAAACTACCTAACAGCCCTCCACTAAATCATGGCCCTGAGCACCACATCCAAATGTTTTTTAAACACACCCAGGGATGCTGACTCAACCACCTCCCTGCGCAGCCCATTGCAGTGCTGAACAACCCTTTCTGTAAAGTTTTTCCTGATACCTAACCTAAACTGGCCCAACTTGAGGCCATTTCCCCTCGTCCTGTCACCAGTGAGCAGAGACCAGCCCCGCTCTGCTGCAAGCACCTTTCAGACATTGGAAGAGAGCAGTAAGGTCTCCCCTCAGCCTCCTTTTCCCCAGACCGAACAGCCCCAGTTCCTCCAGTCTCTCCCCATAGGCCACAATCTCCAAGCCCTTCACAGCCTTGTTGCCCTTCTCTGGACCTGCTCCAGCACCTCCATGTCCTTTCTGTACTGAGGTGCCCCAAACTGAACACAGCACTCGAGGTGAGGCCTCACCAGTGCTGAGCACAGGGATAAAAGCGAGATGCCAGCTAGAGCTTCTTCTACCACCTCTGTGTGGGGTGAGCAGTGCAGGCCCAGGAGCTGCAGCCAGACCCAAATGAGAGTCTGAGCCACCAGGGAAGTCCTTGATGACAAGGCAGGTCTAACATCAAGCTGGGCAGTCAATCTACAGTTGATGGCCAGGCAGATCCATGGTGGTGTGACAGGTTACATCTGTGAGTCAATGGTTGGCTCAACAGGCACACAGACTTTTGGTGAGCTGGAGATGGGCAGTCCTGGGGCAAGGCTGCTCAGTGCTCAGGCAAGGCTGTTCTTGTAAGAGCTCATGCATTTTGATAACTACAGAAATCACAGAATCATTTAGCTTGGAAAAGACCTCTTACATCATCAAGTATGTCTGTTAACCCAGCACTGCTATGTCTCCTACTAAACCACGTCCTGAAGCACCGCATCTGCACATCTTCAAAATACCTCCAGGGGTGGAGAGTTTGCAGATCGCTTCACTGAAGTCTTACCGTGCACGTTTTCATGTTTATTTCCTCTTTATTTCCTCAGACAATTATCTACTTTTCCTTCCTGGTACACGATTTATTGCAGAAACACGAAAATGCTGGCATGAGGGATGTCAGGACGGCTCCAGTCCATCACCCCACCTGCAGCAGGATTATCGGCACCAGCAGCCCAGAGCTCAGCCCAGCCAAGCCTCGGAAACCTCCAGGGTTTGAGGTCCCACAACCCGCCGAGACACCCGCTGGCGGCCGCGCGGCCCCGGCAGGACGAAGGGCGGCCATCCCGCCCCCCGCCGGAGGCGGAAAGCCGTGCCGCCATGGCGGGGCTGCCGTGGAGGCTCTGCAACCTTCTTATGGCCGCCTTCTTCGGGCTGGCGGCCGTCGTGCAGGTGAGGGCGGCGGGCGGGACGCCGTCCCAGGCCGCGGCGGAGCTCGGGCTCGCGGCCTTACGGCGCTCCGGCGCGGCCCCGGCCCCCCGCACGCCTCTCTCCTCCGCGTCCCGCCCGCCGAGCCCGGCCCGGCCCGCGCGGAGGCTGCAAGGGCTCAGGGTGCGCTTCCTCGCCGCAGGTGAACGATCCCGACGCTGGGCTGTGGGTGGTGAGTACGGCCTGGAGCCCCGCGGGGCTGAACGTGGGGCCCTCGCGCTCGGCTAGCGGCAGAACGCGGAGCGCGCCGGTCCCGCCCGCCCCGTTTCGCCTGCGCTCGCCGGGGCTCACCGGCTCTGTTGGCTCCCGCCAGCGCGGGCCTCAGCGGGGATCCCGAGCTCTCAAGAAAGTTAAAGAAGACTCGCTCTCTTCTGTCTACTGCTGTCGTTCTCAGGAGCGGCCGCCAGTGGTCCTGGGGCGGTGTGAGCGGGGCTTGGAGCCGCAGCGGCCAGAGGTGTCCGTGGGTAGCGGGAGCCGTGGGTGGGTCCGTGCCCCTGCCGTGCCCCTGCCGTGCCCCTGCCGTGCCCCTGCGCTCCCCGCACATCCCTTGAGCGGTGAGCCCAGCTGGCAGTGCCGAGGCCGGGATGCAGGAACGGGGCTGCTGCTGTTCCCACCCGGCACGGTCGGGGAGTGGAGAGCAGTTCCTCGCAGGGCCTTTCCCGAGGGGAACCACAATGCAACCTTGGAGCTGGAGCACGAGTTCTGGTGCTTGGCTGACCTCCTCCAGCTGTGTCACACAAGGATTTTGGGTGGCAGGTAGGGGAGCACTGGGTTTTTCCTGCACACAGGGTAGTGCTAGCAGTACTGGGGAATACGGAAGGGAGAGAGCTGTACAGCTACTTTGTGCATCTCACAAAATGTTGTGGAGAAATTGCTCTGGGTGACTACATCTCCTTCCTTAGCTTGCTAAGTTTGTGTTTGATTAATAGGTTGTCTACTTGGTGCCGGCTGCCCTTACGCTGTTTGTTGTCCTTAACCCTTTGGTAACAGGTATGGTATCAGTGTGTAAAACAGAATCTCTGCTCAGATTTTGCCCCTGAAAAGTTTGTTTTCACAGAGTCACAGGTCAGGTTGTATGGACACGTGTCCTGCTACGTTTTGTGTGCAGAAAGCTGAGGGACCTGCTTCTGCTGAAGGTAGTATTAGTATTTGTGATTGGAAATGCTGCAAGCAAACACAGGAGCCCTACTTAAAGGGCTGCCACAGGGTTGGTCTTACCACTACACCTTTATTTAAGCACTCATGCAACAAATGGAGCACAATCCTGGGAGCATGTTCTGAACCTGGCTCTGTTGTTGACCTTAGTACATAGTTTAATTCATGCAGTCTCTCTGTTGTAAAGTTGGGTTTTTGCTTACCTGTGTCATATACAAGCTGTTAAGCTCTGCACAATGCTTTGAGAGAGCTAAAGGTCTTTTTTAGTATCAAGTACTACACCTGCTCCACACGGCACACAGGCAGTGGTGCTGATGCTCGGAGAAGTCTGTGCAGTGACTGAGTTTCCAGTGTTGCACACTGAGGACTAACCTATATGAGGTGTTGAAATAACTGTTCAGATCAGATATGGTCCAGGACTCCAGAAAATAAGTTTTAATTTTTAAATGACTGTTACAGAAAAACGTAAGTAAGAAAACTCTCCAAACCAAAAGATAGTTTAGAAAGCCAACACTTGTTTATTGCAGCGCTGGGTGCATGGGGATCCTTCCACAAAGCATGCATACCCCAGAGCTAGATCACCCTCACTGTATGCAATATTCATGCACTGTATGCGTGAATATTCATACAATTCCCATGAAGTTCTTGCCTACTCTCAGGATTGCCATACATGTTAAATCCAACATTGCACCTGCCCTGTTCAGTCAAGGGGTTCTTGCAAGGGATCTCTTAGTTGGTTCCGTAGTTTACCTGTAGGTAGCACTGATGTTGAAATACACAGACTGCGCTTTGGAACTTCTTTCTCTCTTAGATTGCCCCTTGTTGCCTTCCCACAATGTTTGCACAAAGGGACCTGTTTTTTGAATTACAAACTGAATTGTTTAAATCTTTGGTATCATGACTATTGTCAATTAAAGTAACTGCATCTTCTCTGAGTGAATGTTTAATCTGATTTGAAACTATGCTTCTACCAGAAGAGAAAATCTTCAGGAGTACAGTCATTGTCACAAATCATACCATTATAATTTTCCACCTTAAGCATACAGTGTGGCACCATTCATAAAAACAGAACCTATGAGAATCGCTGCCTGAGTTTTCAGACATTTCAGGGGAGGCTTGCAGTAGGTACAGCCTCAACATAGTTGAGGCATTCAACTGGTTAGGACAATCTGCAAGCTAATTTACAGGTATGTTACTTGCACCACAATCTTTAGGAAATCAAGATTAAAACTGCACAACTGTTGTGTAATTTGACATTATGTAAATTCAACAAGTGGTCTTTGTCACTCAGGCCTATGGAACCTCTAATGCAGCCTCTGCAGAGCTGCAGTGAGTTTGGCCAAATGATTAGTTTATAGTGTTATTATGAAGTTAGGTCACAATGAACTCTTGAATTTTGGCAGCCCATTATTTTTCATGCTTGCCTGGAGAAGTCAGTGCCTAGGAAAGACTGCTTTTGACTTCCCGGTGTTTGCTATGGATGTTGCTGAGATCATCTGGAGCTCAGCATGTGCCATTTCACCTCTCCTCCTCGAGGAAATGGACGTGGAAAGCGAGAAGAAACCGTGGGTCCATTCAGATTTTTCATGTCTCTGTTTCTCTCTCTAAAACATTAGTCCCCAGCCCCGAGGCAGAGATGTCATGTTGCTCATGGTCACTGGCAAAAGGTCAGAGGGGGGCTTGTCAGGGAGCATGGAGGCAGATGCTCTTTGTGCCATGGCGTTAGCACTGCTGGTCAGAGCTGTGAACGTGCACTCCAGAAGAGCTGTTTCTCCTAATTAAGCAAACTCCCATTTGTAATCTGCCTTCTGATTTTCTGTGCATACTGAACGCTGGAACATGTTTTGCTTGCTTAGGCTAACAGGAAACCATTTTCTTTGCAGCACTGCTGCCAAGAACTTGCATTCCTGGGAAAGGAAGACCCCAGCTCGCTACTGTACAATTTCAACTGCACTTTCTAGCAGCTTTCCATAATCATACATGGTATTAATTCTGTCTTCCTGCCTAGGGCATATGTGCTGCAGGCATTTCTGTTAGCAGCTTAGTTACTCTTCAATTCACAGAATGTACTTCATGCTACATTGCAGTTTCTGCCAGCTTATTCTTTTCCTCAGAAAACTTTTTTTGGAGGAGCCTCTGTGACCTTCATTCTGCTGGCTGTATTATTGGGGCCATTTCCTTGGCTTACTCTTTGTTTGCATATACTCAAGGAAACATCTTGCATGAAGAGGAGGGCAGGTAAGTACTGAATTCCCCTGAAAGACTTTGGTACACCAGGCTGTCTCCCAGTGGGTCACATTGCTAAGCTCTGTTGGACTGCTGCAGTGGTGCTGTTGGTTCTGGTAAATCAAACCAAGGAGGAAGGAATACAGCATTACAAACCAGCAATTTGTTGGATAAAAGGACTGAAAGGCAGCTGAAGGATCATGCCTGAATCCTACCCAACTGAGGCAGCTAGATTTAACTGGGGACAGTTCTGGCTTTCAGAGACCACAGCACAGTACTGTGAAATAGCTGTGTGTTGTGCTACAGGAGCTGTACAAATAGCATTTAGTGGTAAAAACTCTTGAGGGGATACCATTTCTGTGCTTAACTGTCACAGGCTGCTGAGTCCTCTGAATTGCTGGGTACCAAGGAGGAGGAAGGATCTTTCACCTGGATATTCCCTTGAATGCTTGGCTAAACTGGGTGCTTGCTCAGCAGAGGGGAAGCAGTAGCAGCTAGCACTTCTGTTTACAGTGAGGAGTAGTGCAGTGTTGCTTTGCTATATATATTGATGAGGGAAATGTGCTATAGAAGTTTATTTTTATATTTAGTATATTTTTATATAAAGAAGTTATATTTTCACTTATTTTTTATAGTTAAGTTTATTTTTATATATGTGGGGTTTTTTTTTAATAGAAGGGATTTTTTATATTAAGTTTAGCAATGGAACAAAAGCAGAAGCAGGAATTTCTGCAGCTGTACAGCTGAGTTGTGTGATTGTAGATTTGAGATGGGAAGCAATACTGTAATTATTTGAAGTGCAGTCCCTATGACATATATCTAACATCTCCAAAGGGAGACAGCCCATACTTACCCTATTGGAGGCAATCTGCATTTTTCATAAGCAAGCAGATGTTTCTGTTATTTTCTGATCTAGTTTTTGTTTGGCTTTCTAGAGAGTTGTTTGGTCTGGTGATCATTACAACATGGATGAGTCTTTGTCGCAGTTCAGCAAAGTAAGTTTTTCTTAATTCACTCATATGTTCAGATTTACTGAGTAGCTTCTTGGAAACCTGTTGGTAATTTTGGCTGCTTGTTCTTCTACTTCATGTTTTGATGTTTGTGTGGAGCTCAGCTCTGTTGGATCCTCTCCAACTCATCATGTTCTGTGATTTTCCCATTCATGTTACCATCTAAATCTTAATCCTCAACAGCAGTATTTGGTGCTGCAGCTTGTGGGATCCTTTACATCTAGAAGTCTGCAGAAGTGGGGGGAAGAAAAACTTAAAACATTTTTTTTTCTTGCTTCTTCTGCAATAATGAGCAGGAGACACATTCCCCTTTTGTACAAAGACAGTGTGCTCTTTCTGTGGAACAGGCCAGTGAACATGAGCCACTACTGCTAATGAAAGCTACAAAACCATTTCTACCATTGCTCCCAAATTAAGAGCTTTCCAGTGAGTGCTTTGTCTAATGGGGTCTGCTGCATTCTACCAGCACGGACAGGGGAGCAAGTGCTTTCCCTTCCAGCTTCTCTGGAGATCTGTATTACAGCAGTTTCACTAAATTAATTTGTAATAGCTGGGAGCATGATAAGTCTCAGGCTGCCAAACAATATTTTGTAATGTTGAATCACGCAATGTGCTCTGGGCAGTGCTTTTGTCACCTGTTTCACATAGCCTGTGAAGGTGGCAGAACACATTTCTGCTGGCATATGGTACAGCTCCACTAAAGACTCTGCTGATGCAGCTACAGAAGCTACATAGAGATGACACAGCAGCCAAAGGCTCTCTGCTGTCTTTAGCCAACCACAGCCACGGCAGTGGTAGCAGTCTGAATTGAAACTGCACTGTTGCATTTGCTTCTTTGTAGGAATCCGCTGGGTGGAATTCATCTGACTGCTGCGATCTTGGTTGCTCTCTTCCCCTTCATTTCATGGCTGTACATTTATGTGAACAAAGAGATGCGAGAATCTTGGCCAGAACACTGTAAAACTGTGATTTGACCAGGTGGAGACAGCACATAAATAAATATTCTGACCTTATTTGCTGCTGCTTTTTGGTTCTTAATGAAAGGTTAGTATCAGTCTGACAGGACAGGAATGGGTGGCTGCTTCCCACAGTGTGGCTTGAGGCTTCCAGGAAAAAAAAATGAAGAACATTGTGAATTTAAGGGGAGAATTTTTCTATGGATACTGTTCAGCCTGCTTCTTTGGATGTTTTCAAAGCATCCTTGACCTTCTTGTGATAGAAGATTAATTATTCAAAATATCTGGGCATCCCCAGTTCAGTCTCTTCTTCCACCTTGTATCTGGGAAAGCTACTGTTCTGTAACATTAAGGGAAAAGTAGATCAAACACTTTGTTTCAACAAATGACTCATTATGGATATAAAACTTGAAAGATGTCTGACAAGATACTCCACTGAGATTTGCTGAAAGGTGAACCAGTCTGTTTCTGTTCCTACGCTAAAATTGTAAGTGGAATATATCTAAAGCAATATTTTTGCTGTTACCTTTAACTGAAAGTCATGGTTTTGACAGAGTAGTAAATACTATTTTTCTAAAGAAAACCAAGTGAAAGCTTCTTTATTTTCTGCAAAAAGCATGCTCACAGAGTGCCGCCAGCAGACACAGTCACTGTTACAACCTGCTTCTCAAAGAATTTCTGTTCCTGGAAATCAGAACTCGTGCAGCAGCCCGGAGACAGTAAGCATGCTCCATCATCACTGGTCATGGAGAAGCACGTGCAGGTGAGCGTGAATACTCAGGCTGTGGAGACAGCATGGATCCAGATGCAGCACAGCAACACACTTCGAGTCATCCCCAGTCAGAGCTCAGAGCTTGTTTCCCTCAGTGCTGCTGCAGGCCAGGGATACACACGTATCCCACCTGCTATATCTGCAGCATTACACGATGCCATAGTTTTCCTGCCTTTATTTTATTTTAAAGCTTGGGCCTCTCTGCACTGTGCTCTGATGTAGCATAGACAGTGCTCATTTTCATTGGCTTCACTTTTTTCAAAATGACTTTAGTCTTTTAAAGCAGCATTAAGAAGACTGCTTTAGGCTACAGCTTGGATTTTCCAGCTAGATGTATGTAGCTGCTTCTGGGTGGGTACAATTTTAATGCTTTAAATCTGACTAAATCAGGTATATCCTGGAAAAACAAAACTACCACCTAGTGGCTTTTTGTTTCTGTTTTTTTCACAATGAACAGCAATCTGTTCAGGACTGGGTGGTTAAGTCAACATTCTGCATTCTTCAAACACGGTTACTGGCCTTCTCTATTCTCCAAAAAGTTAAGTCTTGTTCCTTACAAAAACATAATTTTTAGAGTTCTGTATCTGAGAGAGAAACATGAGAGTTAAAACTGCAAGCATCAGACATGTAGATCTTTCTACAAGCAAAGAACATGCTGGATGCCGTACTTTTTAGTCTGAGTACTTCCTAAAGGAGAAAAGTTTGCAGTTAGACATCAGCTTGGCATTTTCAGAAACACATCACTCTGTCTGAAATTCTGCCCCTTCCCTTTAATACCATTTTATCATCATAGACATAAATAGTTCCAAAGGCATTGCTTTCAGGTGGAGTTTCAATAACCCCCTCCAAAGTAAGATGATGAACACCATGTGAGTCTAAACAGTAGCCACCATCGTGCAGGTGCCCTGCAAGAAAGCAGACCACACACTGATGAGAGTGTATGACAGAAAGGGCATCTCTGTAATTCCAGGCTAGGCAAACTTTGTCTGAAGCATCTGGGTGAATAGGCAGATTACCTGCAGCAGAGAGGGAAAGAAGCAGAAAAGTTACTTAACACGTAACAGAATCAGCAAGGTTGGAAAAGGCCTCAAAGATCACCCAGTCCTACCATCCACCTACCATCACTATACCTCATCTCTCAATACAACATCATGAACACATCCAGGGATGGCGTGCCCTCCCTGGGCAGCCCGTTCCAGTGCCTGACTGCTCATTTGGAGATGAAATTTTTCCTAACCTGATTCCTACCTGAATCTCCCCTCCAACAAGAGGCCATTCCCTCTTGTTCTATTGCTAATTACAGGGGAGAAGAGGCTGACAACCACCTGCAGGAGGTTATGGCAAGGTGGAAGTTGGCCTCTTCTCCTGTGTAGTGCCCAGTGCCTATACATCCTTGTTTGGTGATTCTCTATATAAACAGAACCACTTTAGTTTGGAGTGCAGGAAAAATCAGGGCATCTGTAAAGTTCTCATATTTCATTTCTTTCTTCCTTTCAAATATCTTTCATCTTCTTCTTTACACAGCATCTTGATTTCAGAATATTAGGTCCCAGCTCAGCAATACTCAGACGCTGCCAGATTGCTTCTGGGGGATTGAGGATACCCCATCCCTGGAGGCATTCAAGGCAGGCTGGATGTGGCTCTGGGCAGCCTGGTCTGGTGGTTGGCAACCCTGCACATAGCAGGGGGTTGGAGCTGGATGATCATTGTGGTCCTTCTCAACCCAGGCCATTCTATGATTCTATGAATCAAGCTGCTCCCAAACAAGCAGCTTTCCTGGGTGGGAAGCTCAGGCTGCTGCCTCTATCCAACAAGCTCATCCGAGTGTGAGACACAGCTGCTATTCTCCAACTACACCACTTACATATGTACCTGATACTACGTTTTCCTCTGCTAACTTGTATTAGTTTGCTTCGTAACCATTTTGCATATATCCTCCATATCCACCTACCCATAACAACAACTTTTTCATGGTTTTCATCGGAGAACCTGAGTACGTCATCGAACCAGTCCAGCTGGGCTTGGCTAAATCCTCCATTGAATTCTACGAACTGAGGTTCTTCCAGTCCTGCGATGAAGAAGAAGGTTAGGCACACGTGCACGCACCTACTGTAGGTTCCTTATTTGCTTCCCTTCTCTCAACAATGGTTTATCCTTGGGATTTCCGCGGCACCTCAGCTCGGGGCTCCCCGCACGAGGCCGGGCGCCGCTTTAGCGCCGCACCTCCCGAGCGCGGCGATACCTGCGGGGCTGTTGAGATCCGCGTTGCGGTTCTTCTCCCTCAGCAGCCGCAGGGCCGCCCGGTGCCGGGGGCTGTCGGCGTCCCGGCCCAGCGGGCTCAGCTCGTAGCCGTCCAGCAGCACGAAGCGGAAGCGCGGCGCCGGGCAGAAGTGGTACGCGTGGCAATCGCCGGGCGGCGCGGCGGGCGGGCCGGGGCCCGGCGGCGGGCGGCTGCAGAGGCCGCTCTGCGCCAGGCGGGCCCGGGCGAAGTTGTACAGCTCGTGGTTGCCCCAGGCGTGGTGCACCGGCACCCGCAGCCGTCCCAGCGCCGCCAGCACCCGCGCCAGCGCCGCCTCCGCCTCGGCGGAGCCGCTCCGCGCGTTGACGCCGTCGATGCAGTCGCCCAGCTGCAGCACGAAGGCGGGCGGCGGCCGCTCGGCGGCCCAAGCCTCCACGGCGGCCCGCAGCAGGCGGAGACTGTGCCGGTAGTACCGCCGGCGGCAGCCCCAGAAATCGCGGCCGTCCTCCGCGTCCGCGTGCTGGACGTCCGCGATGACCCCGAAGGAGAAGCGCGGTGCGGCCTCCATGGCGGCCGCCGCCCGGGGCCGGAAGGGGCGGGCTACGGGGCGGGGCGGGGTGGAGGAGCGGGCGGGCGGGCGGAATGGCGGCGTTGCGCGGCCCGCGCTGCTGGCAGCTGTGGCGGCCGTGGTGCCTCCCGCTCGGCGCCGCTGTCGCATTCCCGAGCCAGATGCAGGCGCTGCGGGCCCGGGCCGCGGCGCCGCTTCTGTCACTTGGGGCTGCGCCGGCACCGGGCTGCCGCTCCGCGTCCCGATTGCCGCCCGGAAGCGGCCGCCGCGCAGCACCGCAGCGCACGGTGAGAACTGGGGGGGGGGTTGGAATAGGAGGGGAGTTCCGCGCTCGCTCCGGTCCCGCTCCCCCCGCCTCGGGGCCGGAACCCCGCCTGGCGACGTGTGCGGGCAGCGCCCGGCCCCTGACCGAGCTCTCCCCCTGCAGCTGGTGTCCTGGCGGGCGCTGGGAGCCGCCCTCATCCTGTGCGGAGGGTTGCTGCTGGCCATGAAGAGGGTGAAGAAGGCGAAGGAGGAGAGTGAGTGTTTCCCGGCGGTGGGGCGGGGTGGAATCGTGGAGCCCTTCTCCGAATTGCTGCTCCTTTGCCTTCCTGCTTGCATTCTCGCGTGCGCTGTTTCTGTCGCGTTCACGCTTTCTGCTCGGAGCCCCGCGAGGGGTGGGAGAACCTTCCGCTGCCCCGGGAGCTGCGGTTCTCTGCACGCATTTCCTCGTTTTTAATGCTGAAGTCTCACAACTGCCGGATGTGTTCGGTTCATCAGTGCGTACGGAGCCGGGCCACACAACTCTCCATCTCGTGCACCTGCGACAGCAGTGTGACAGTCCAGTGACGATGAACATTCGTTGTGGTTTTCGGAACATAGCGATTGGTACAGAAGTTTGGCTGAAGTGAAGGCGCTGCTTGGGAGCCTTTTCTGCTTGGGAGCTGTGTGCAGTGGGTGGCAGCAGGGCTGCCCCACTGCTGCTGCTCCGGGGCCTGACCTGCAGGGATGGGGCACAGATTGCAGTGCTGGAATTCACCTCCTCCTGCTGTTCCTGTAGAGCTGGAGAAGGAGCGGAACCGAGGCATCGGGAAACCGCTGCTGGGAGGGCCCTTCTCGCTTGTCAGCCACGAGGGACAGCCCAGGACCAACAGAGACTATCTTGGCCAGTGGGTGCTCATCTACTTCGGCTTCACGCACTGCCCCGACATCTGTCCCGAGGAACTGGACAAAATGATTGAAGTGGTCAATGAAATTGGTACGGGAATTGGGCTGTAGGAGGGCAAGGCTTATCGTGGTGACCCGTTGCCTGTGGGAGTAAATGCCTGTCTTACAAAATGCTGTTGATTAGCATTCAGTAGTTGAATTAATTACTGAACAATACGTAAATCAAGCTTCCTGTCTCTCGGATCAGGTGTTTGGGATGTGACAGCACTGATCTTCCTAGAACAGAGGATTTCTGTTTAATAAGGCACGGCCATGGCAGGTTACATGCACTCGTGTTCTGCACCAGCGCCCATCTGTCTTCTCCTCTCAGCAGGGCACAGCCTCCAGCTGGAGCTGTGCACAAGCACAGAGGGTTGGTTTTCATGGCATTTATTTACTTCTTTCAGAGATAGTATTATAGAAATTAAGCAACACCAAACAGCCTTTTTTCTTTGCTACTTAGGGAGGACTCAGGTGGATGTTGTAGCAATCTGCCTCTGACTGTGTTTGAAGGGATATTAGGAAATGGTTTTTACGTTGCTAAGAAAAAAGTGTAATAGTTGATGTTTCTGTTCACAGATAGAATCCCGTCCTTGCCTGATCTGACCCCACTCTTCATCACCATTGATCCTGAGAGGGACAGTGAAGAAGCCATTGCCAGATATGTTAAAGGTACAGTTTTTTTTCTATCTTGGAGCTTTATAACAATCAGTAAAGAATAATGAAAAAGAGGCTTCAAGAGGATTCTTTTCACTCGAATATCTAAGTGTCTTTTTTCTCTGTAGAATTTTCTCCAAAGCTGGTTGGATTGACTGGTACCAGAGCACAGATCGACCAAGTGGCCAAAGCCTTCCGCGTGTATTACAGCGAAGGTCCCAAAGATGAAGACAATGATTACATTGTGAGTAAATGCAGGGCCTTTGCCTAATGGAAGATTTTGGTTGAGAATGGGATAAAGATTTTAATCAAAAGACAGCTGCTGTAATCTGTGCTGAAGCCCTCTGTGACAGAGCCCTGTTGCACCCACATCTTGAGCTGAGTTACAGAGGTGTGAACTGAGGAGCCCTCTTACGAGTTCAGCACCTCACTGAAAACATAGCTCTTGGAAACATGCAGTCCAAGTTCTGCATGCAGAATGAATACGAGCTCTCAGGCTCATATGGCCTGATAATGAATTTAACTGTTTTTTTTTCATCACATAACCAATTTGACGGACTCTTTTCCCATGTGCTCCAAAGTGAAAATGGAACTGAGGAATTACAGATGATGAAATGCAGCTTGGGAGGCCAGTGAGCTAGAAATGTTTGGAAACTGACAGATAATAGAGGAAAGTAGCACTTTGGTTTTGGTCTGATCCAGTGTTTTTATCCTTACTCTCATTTTTCAAACTGCCTGACTGCAGCAAATAAATTATGCATGTGGGCAAAAGACTGGTGGAACAAAAACGTTGATGCATGTAAAGAAAAGGCAAAAGCAATGCACAGTCTCTGTAAAGGGAAGACAGTCACCATGGTAAACGTACTCATCTGGACTCCTAAAAGAGTGTCAGGTGGGACATCAAGAACCAGCTTTTGCTTAAAGTGTCAGCTCAGTAGCTAGACAGCAGTGTCCAAGGCAGTATGTTTGGGTGCAGGGAGGAGATTGCTGGGGAAATTCAAAAGACATTTTAATCAGTCTACTCTCAGTCAAAAGGTACTGCCTCAAATCAGATTTATGAAAGGGAGATGCAAGAATAGGAGGATTGGCAAAGAATGTGGACTAAGTAGAGGGAAAAAAGTCTGTCGAATCTTACCCTGAATGTGTGAACAGAGTTTCAGAAGAGATGGAAAGAGGTCGCAAAAGCTGAAGGAGGGCTGCTGTTTGTGAATTAAATCACATATAGATTCTAGCAAAGCACTTACAGGTTTTAATACAGGGATCTCGCCATGGGAAAGAAGTGTGTAGATGAGAGCAGCTTCAAGGGAAGCTGGAAGGAAGAATAAAAAGAGACCATAACTACAAATGTTAGTAATTATGAGAAAGGATTCAGGCTCCAGAGAAAACAGCTGTGCTATGCTGGGGTTGTGCTAAGCACCTGGAAGCCTGGAGTGTGAGAAGAGCAGTGGGAGACAGTGAGGAAGAAAGCAGTGAGTTTGGAGCAGAACAGCCTGAGAGCTGCAGCCGTGGTGCCACAGGGAGCAGTGTGTGTGCATCAATTCTGGCTGCAACTCCAGCAAGCTCTGCGTATTTGCTGCAGGAAGGTGAGAAGACACGAGCCTCTGAAACCAACTGGAAAGAGGATAACAGCAACAGCAAATCTTGGAAGGACAGCTTTAGGCTGGTTTTGTGCCTGCCTGTCACCCAGGCAATTACTGCTCTGCCTCTTCTCTCAATAAGGGCTTTTTTCCTCATTGTGTCGTGCACAGAGCTGCCTTCCAGTCAGTGAGTCAGAATGGTGCTTGTGCAGGAGCGAGCGCTGTGTGTTCTGTGTGCTGCTGAGCGGTGGGGAGGAGGCAGAGATCAATTCTCTGCTTGTTTTGGCTTGAAAAGTACATGGAGATGAACACTTACAAATAATCATTCCTAAACTTCTATTTATATTTTGCAAGTATTATTTGAGTATTGATAGTTCCTATATAATAATCTCAATTTCGTAATTAATTACGGAGCGTGCAATTTTTTATCTTTTGCTTTATTTCATGGTTTGGAAGATTGCACTGAAAGTCGTACAGTGATCTTGTGCACTCTTATAGTGGCAGTGCACCACAGCTTGAAAAGTAGTGGTCTCTTGGCTGTCCTTAACCTCCTGCAGGCACGGAGTTCAGGTTCTATGGGCAGGCAGCCTGTTCTGGATTTGTGTTGGTGGTGTTCTCATCGAAGGGCAAGAAGGTTTGGATTATAATTCAAACTCCTTTAAAAGGTTCTGGTGTTTGATTTTGTGGTCATTTCTCAAATATTTGATACCTAGAATAAAATATTTTAGTTAAACATACTTCAGTAAAATTTTAAGAAACACGAATGCCATTATGGAAAAGCTGTAAAATGTAATGCATCCTTTTAGCTTCTGATGCTGGAAATACTTACGCAGTTTCTTGGTTCCAAACACAGACCTGCTCTTGGTATGTGAGTGCATCTGTGTCGTTTTTTGTTCAGTGGCACTAAGGTTATGTACTCACTGCAGATTCCTGGTCTCCATTTTCAGTTTATTATGTCTTTTCTCATAGAGGTGCTGTCACGGATCACCCAGAGATGTTTTAAAGATACTTAAAATGAAATTATTTTTAATATAAATAATTATTTTTAATTTATATTTATAATTTTAATTTATAATTATTTTTAATATAAATAAAATTGGAGTACCTCACACTTCCAAACCATTGTTACTGTTATTTCAAATTCTGTCCCATTATCTCGCTCAGACTCTGTGTGGTGTCTGCAGATGCCATCACAAGGAGCCAGCAGAGGGAACCCTCTCCCAGCACATGGTGTTTCCCTGCACACCGGCTCCTGTGTCTGCAGCTCCTGTGTCCCAGTGATGCCCTTGCTCCCTTTGTTTGCAGTGATGGCGAATTCTCTTTACTGAAGTATCTCCATTTATACTGGATTTACATGATAAGAGCAACAGAAGCCTGGATACCTTCTGGTATTGGAGAGCATTAGGAGAATTAGAAGGAAATTGGGAAAAGTGAGGGGGAAAGACCACCAGCCTGTGCCTTCCCCATGTTTTCCCAGCCCTCTGTGTGCTGAGGGAGGGCTGTGGGGAGGATCTGTCTGCATACAGAGCTCCTTCATGCATCCTGAATGCCAGTTGGGAATTTGTTCTGTCAAGTAGAACATCAGAAGGTCACTCAGGTGATGATAAAGTTTCCCAGATCTTACTTTAGCTTGTTGGCAAGAAGTCTTGTTGGACAGCTGGATGCACCACTGAATGGAGCATGGTTGATGCTGTCTTTGAGAGATGTGCGGGATCTTTTTTCACCAGATAACAATGTGCTTTCTTGCAGGTGGATCACACAATAATAATGTACCTGCTTGGGCCAGATGGTGACTTTGTGGACTATTATGGCCAGAATAAGAGGAGTGCTGAGATTTCTGCTTCTATTGCTGCACACATGAGGAAATACAGATCGTAAAGTATGAGGTCTGTGGACATAAATCAGCTGTAGGGTTGGCTGTAATTGGGCATTGTTTTCTGTGGAGCTCAAGCAGAAATGCATGAGTGTAATGTCCAGCCACCATGTACCTCTTTTCTTCCAAATACGAAAGGCAACAGTACTCAAAAATCTACAGAACCTTCCTGCTGGATCGCATCTGCAGAGAAATCTGGACTACAGGTTGAAATTCAGGACTTCTTGGAAATGTTGGTGTGTACAAAAGATAGAAAACACTTTTCATTTCAGAAGAACACGTGGCAGAATTAGTTGGTATCTCTTGGCCAGACATCATCTGGAGGACCTTTGCCTTCTTTTTTTTCATGCCTTCTAGGAATGGCACTTAGTATATTGTGATAGAGAGGCTGAAAGTTGTTGAGGTTGAGAAGATGAAGAATGCTGGAAATGTCAGCAGCTGCCATGCATGGGACCAGCGCTGTGCCGTGCCCAATCTTCCTCGTTTGAATGCAGAAGTAGTGGTTTTTTTTTTCTTGATGATTTCTCCAAGGAAGTGCTGTTGACTTGTAAGGAAATGAGTAATGAGTTGCAAATGCGTTTTTCTTCAGATCAACATGATATTTTGTGTAGTTGGCCTGATTGTGCTTTGTTGAGTAATGAAGTGGGGAGGATGAAGAGGGGTCTGTGTCTGTGCATAGGACTGTTAACCAGATAAAATTTATGCAGTGCAGCATTTGAAAATAAAGATTGCTTTGTGTAATTGTTTATCACTTTCAAGGTTTCCAGGAAGAGCCTTCGGGTAAAGAGTGGCTGCAGTGTGTCTGGAATTGTCTGCATATGGGGACAGCATTACTCAGAGCCCAGAGCGTATTGGCAGCTTTGCAGCGCTGGAGGGGTTCATGCAGAAGAAGTCTCACTTGCAGAGTGACTGTGAGGCATCTGTTTGCATTTTCTTTAATTTGATTTGACTGATAATGGGTTATCATCAGAACTTTGCATGCTGGTCAAAACTCATGTGCTGGATTTCATCTGTGTAGAAAGTAGTGTTGATACATACAATATAGTAGGACAGGCTATTGCATGGTTTGGATGTGCCCGTCACCAGGAATTTTTGTGTACTGGTTTATACCAGGTGTTTTAGTGTCTTAGTAGAGTTTAACTTCCTTTTCAGCTGTTGAGCCTTGTTCTGGCTGCTTTGGGTGCAGTTAGCAAATGAGCAGCTTCCAAAGGAAGTTTCTCATGCTGGGTCTCATGTTACTTGGAGCTGTGTCACATCCAAGGTGTTACCAGTAATGTCTAGCATGAGTGGCAATGGCGATAATAATTTTGTTTTCATAGAATCAGTATTGTTTCTGAGGAGTCTTATCTCACCTTTTATTTTTTCCCAGAATCCCAGAGGCAGTAAATTAATTTAGTTCAAAACTTTCCTTATAATGAAGATGTTTGGCACCTTCTAGCTCTGCGTTCCTCGTCCTGGTGCCTTAGGTGGGAGGCACCTTTCCAGCTGGCATTTCTGTGTTGCTGGGAAATCTGCCTTAAAGCTGTACTCAATTTTGTTGCTTGTATGTATTAACTGTGTTGCATATGAAGGTCGCTCCGAAAGTAATGCCTCCTGTTATATTGGCCCATGTTGTCAGAGGTGGACATCGGTGGGACGGCAGTAGAGGCTGAACCTTCCCACCAGTATCTTGTTATGCGTTGCTGTGTGACAGGCAGCAGCAGAGGGCACTGTGACACAATGGTGCCTGACATGGGAGTGCATATGAAGCAGAGATGTGTCATTGAATTCCTCCATGCAGAACAAATGGCACTTACTGACATGCACTGATGCTTGCTGAATGTTTATGGAAACCAAGTGGTGGATGTGAGCACAGTGAGGTGATGGGTGCTGCATTTCAGCAGTGGGGACAGCAACAGTGGGTGACCTCTGCTGATGCAGATTGTTGCGAACGTAGCATGCAGGCTCTTGCTCGTTGCTGGTGAAAACACAGCTAATGATAGTGACCATATTAAAAAAAAACCAAAACAAAACATTTTGTTTTTGAGAAAACAAAATTGCTCTATCAATTAGTGTTGTTGTGCTCTTTATAGCTGTGGTAGCTTCCATGGAAATAAATAGGAGGCATTACTTTCATAACGATCTACATATTTTCTGTGCAGCCCAAGACAATTCCTCTTCTCTCAGTGCAACCTAGACCAGCCCAAAGGTTGCACACCATGTGCTAACAAGCAGCAGTGAGCAGTGCTGGTACAGATGCTGCTGGGAGGTGTGGGGATGCTCAGCTCCTCCAGTGCTCCCCCTTGTGCTGTTAAGCCTCTGGGTCTTGGATGATCAGAGGGAATCTTCAGACTGCCTCTTTAAAGCCTGATCATGCTTCTCTTGGTTGCCTAAGGTAACTCATGGAAGAAAAACTTAATTTTGATACTATCATTTGAATCTTTACAGACTGAAAAGGTTCATAATATATACTCTTCTGAAAGGAATGGAAGAGACATTTCAAAGCTAAAAGTGCAGCAGCTTGATTGCAGAGTTTAGAGAGAGAGGATCTGTTTGTTTCAAACCCAGTTTTACTTAAACTGATCATTCAGGAATGGATGGTTGTTGTTTGCAGTATGCAGTCACCTCCATCAGGAACACTCATGGCCTGGGGACCTTCTCTCTGGCAGTGTGGGGGATCTGCATCAGGAGCAGTCACTGAAGTGCCAAAGCTGAGGACAGTCCCAGGTGAGGTTTGTCCCTGCCATCCTTGTGAGTGGCCTCCTGAACTGAAATTCCCTTGTGGGATCGCTTACCACTGTCAGTTTTTCACAAGGGAGTGCATGTGATGCTTTGCGTACAGTGGAAGCTGATGTAAAGAACACCTCTGTGCAAAAAATGTAACGAATGGGAGTAGGCTGTGGATTGCTTGGCACTGCGATTGTCAGTTGTTAGCAGAGCCAGTAAAGAAACACTGAAAAATTGATTTCTGTTCCTGAAAGATTGCTGTTCAGTGGCAAATCACTGTGAAATGGCTACTGCTCTCTTTTCATATATGTGCAGCAAAATTCTGTAATGAATGCACAGCTGACTGCCAGATTTAAAGGGAAATGTGCCCCTCAGTCCATCATGGCACATCTCAGCAGGGCCGCACCATGCCTGTGCCAGTCAGAGATGGAGAGAACGGGCACAGAACAGGCCAAGATACCAGGACCTGCTGCTTCATGGCCAGCCCCAGGCAGAGCACACCATAGGAAAGATCATGGCTGTGCAGGATGGGAAGGAAACTGCTGGAAGATTGTGTGCATTCCTCCCGGCCCTCCTCCCTTCCCTGCTGGGGGCCAGAACACCTGCTAGGGATGGCAAGGAGCACAGAAGCACTTACACTGGGCAGGGCAGGTTTCCTCCTGAGCCTGACTGCCCTTCAGATGAAGGCTTTGCTCCGGATGCAGAGATGAAGGTATCTATGGGATAATTGTTCCCAGCAGGATTTTAAGATAAAAATGCTCTGTAACAGGTTGGGCTGTTGCCTTGCTGGTCATAGCATTCCTCAGCTGCTACTTTGTATTCTTTTATTCTAATACCATTATATCCTCTGTTAAGTTCCTCACTTTATTGGTGACAGAGCTTGCAGCTGCTTTGTGTGTGAAACTCGTATCGGCATCCTGTCTGTTCCCTCTAGAAGCCTCCACCGTCTTTATCTTGAAGAAACGGCCTTAATCTTAATCTTGAAACATATTAACAACTTGTGTCCAGGTAAATTCTGTAGAAGTAGCTGCAGCCCCTCATCCAATGTCCTGGCAGTAATCCCTACCAGACCTTAAGAAAATAAAGAATAAAGCTGTGATCTGTTGTTTCATATCCAGTGTGCAGCAACCACAGGTAGGTGGCAGCAGAGTGCAGCAGGTGATGGTGTGCAAGGACCTGTGTGTTGCTTTCCTGGGCTTTGCCTTTTTTTGTACCCATTTGAGCTTTTTCCTCTCACACAACCCAGATTTCAATCATTTGTAATTGTAATAGGTGTGAAGTGCCTCCTATTCACTGCAATTTGCAGTCTGGTAACTTCAGCCTGTCTTTTATGCAGTCTGGTAATTTCAGGTTGTATTTGCTCATACAGAAATAGTGAATCATTCCTCACCAGCACAGCTGCAGGGATGGCTCTCTGCCATTCAGGACTTTGCAGGCTTCTAATGTCTCATTTTCACCCCCAGATCCCATCAAGTTTTGCTCTCATAGATTCATTTTTCATGCCAGTTTCATGCTTGTTGCCATCTTTGTTTTTCTTTGCATAATTTCTCATACAACTGAGACCTTTCCAAGAAGCAGGATTAGTGATGGAGATGTGAGTGAACTGACACATCCTACGTGATGCTTCCTTCCTTTCTCCCTTTCTCTCACAGTCAGTTACGCTCTCTTCCGAGCACTGGCCTGATGTTACCTTGGAGCCCTCGGTATGACTCTCAGGTACTTCCCGTGAGGAGCAGTTCGGGCACCACCTCTTGTTCTATATGGAGACCTTCTGTGAATCCCAACTTCTTGCATGTTTGAACCCTTCAGGAGAGCATATAAGGAAGCAGATCGCAGGGTTGCTTTCAAAACCGACATTCCTTATTCTCGCCTTCTCAAAAAAAGCCCAAGATAGGTCCATTGCTCAGTGGACCTTCACTGAATCTGGAAGCTACTAAACTTTCTGAAACAGACAGATAGCACCAGTGTTATTTTCCCCCTGGGTTGGACTGTTGGCTTGCAGGCCACGGGAGCAGCAATTACCTCATCTGCAGATAGAAGCAAGGAGGGAAGCAGGTTGGGAAAATGGCAGCAGGATTTTCAAGCTCCTCCTTGGTTCTGTGTGGCGCAGCTGGCTGCTGCCACCTGTGCACATCTGTTTTCCTGCACGTCTGCCCTGCCTGCATGCATATCTGCAGACGGGACAGCATGACACAAGCCCGGCAGACGGAGCTGCTGCAAGAGAGAGCTGTCTTGTGTCCAGGAACCAGGAGCAGAATGAGTGCCAGCGAAAGATTCACTGCAGATGAAGCCGTGCTGTCGGTGTCCTACCTCTGTGGTGTTGTCAGGCAGGCAGCAGTTGTGCCCATGGGCGTTGCAGCCACCAGCAGCAGTAACACATAGAAAGGTCTGGTCCTCTGGTCTGGCGTGAATTCTGGCTATGTGGCTTCAGCGATTCCAGGACTTACATCCCATCTGCCAGCACTACAGAGTTATCAGATGGCACCAATGTCTGCCCTGTGATGGCTGTGTCTTATTAAGAAGAAAATCCTGAAACACATTACACGTGTTATTAGTTCTCTGTTCCTGTCAGCATCTGTGCACATGGAATGGACACTGAGAACTTCAGAATCAAAGTTAACCCTTTCCTTCTGAGTTGTGGTTGATTGCTGTCAAATCTGATGGTTTATTTGCAGTGAACCCACCTGGTTGACAGAGTTGAGGATGTGGCCATACTGACACACCTGCATGAATCTGCTGTTCTCCACAGCCCCGAGGGCTACTGCTGCTCTCAGATGATCTGTGTACGTTTCTCTTCATTGCAAGGGAGAAAAATCAGCTGCCAGGGAGAGGGGCTTCCATGACTTCTCTTCTGTTTTTTTCTTACAGACCTACTCGGGCCTCTTCTGTGTCACTGTCAACCCCTACAAGTGGCTGCCGGTGTACAACCCGGAGGTGGTGTTGGCCTACCGAGGCAAAAAGCGCCAGGAGGCCCCTCCACACATCTTCTCCATCTCTGACAACGCCTATCAGTTCATGCTGACTCCTGCCAAATGCTGCTTTTACCTCCTAGGGGCTCACTTGCCTTAAGCCACCTTCTGCAGTGCACTACCTCAGCGCCTCGTTCTGTGTCATCTTGCAGATTTTCTAATCAGGCTCCCAGTTATTGTACTGTGGAATTAGGCATGCCTACCTTGTTTCTAGGTGATGCAAAATCTGCTCTTGACTGCTTTCCCTGTCTCCTGAAATTGGCTTTTATTTTTAAATTGCTGTGCTATAATGGTATGGCACAATATTTGCATTTCTGGTCTAAGCATGAAGTTGAACATCATAAGAGGAACCACGGCAAAAGGTGGGTGCAGTTAGGTAGGACGTACTGCCTGGTTTGCAGACCAGCATGTGGCTTGAGGCAACTCTGTTCAGAACAGATCTGGAAGGAACATTTTCCCCAAAATACATGGTTTCAGAATTAAGTTCTGTCCTGTATTAAACAGCAATAAATAAGGTAAAGAGTGATAAAGAGGGAAGCAGAGGGTGGAAAAATGGACAAAAAAGTGGAGCACAGGAGTGGAAGAGAGGAGGAGGGAAAGAGCATGCATCTCTTTGGCTTTGCTCGCAAGCTTTTTGGTTCTCCCCTTCTATGACACTGGGTTGCTGCTTCCCTACCACTTCTCTGCAGCAGTTCTTCTTCCCTTTGCAGGGTGTGAAAGTCAGTCAGTCCTAATCACATAAGTAGATCTGTCCCTTTGACCTTTATCTCCAACAAAGCGGGTGTATAAAGCTTTGCTCCATGCTTCCTTTCAGCAGTGGACAATTGGGTGCAGGGAAGACTGAACACAAAGCGTGTCATCCAGTGCTGAGCACTCAATGGAGAGCTGGCCAAGAAGAAGGAATCCTGGATGAAGGTACGAAGCTGAAAAGCATTGCAGAGGGACACTTACCAGCTTGTGACTGTGGTCAGTATCAGTGACAGACATTCGCCTCAAAATATGAAGTGTCTTCTATTAGCTTCAGCCACTCTCAAAAAGCAGTAAGAGCAGGGGCTGATTGGCAGTGAGAGACACAACAAATACAAACCACCGAGGCTGCCAGCGTCACTGCCCAGCAGCCTCTCCTCAAATGAAGATAGATCTGGGGGATGCTGTCTGAGAATGCTGGAGGCACACGCTCCAATTTCTCAACATGAGCTGAGAGCAATGAGCATGAGTGAAACTAGGAATAAAAGGAATTATTTACCATTTAGTCAGAGTGCTAATTCTTGGTGCTATAATGAAGAAGCTGGCACAGCATCAGGCTGTACAGCGTACGGTTGCACACGATTGCTGAGCTGCAGCTCCGTCACAGTCCCACCACATACCCTGTGGTGTTTCAATCTCTTACTCAAATATTCTCACAGGGTGCACCTGAGGATCAAATAATCTGTCAGCTCACTGCTGGAGGCTGCTGGGGATACCAAGGTGTGAGGAATGACAGCTCCTCGCGCTTCAGAAGTAGTTATGCTCCACAGGGTTTGTCTCTGCTCTCCTGCATTTTGCATCCTATTTGCCCATTTGTTGCTTGCATCTGGGAGCCAGTGGGTGGGAGAAGTGCTCCTACTGACAAAAGCATGGTTGTTTTTCAGATACTGATGTGTTTACAGCTTTTCATGTTCACACTGCATGGCTTGCTGCCTGTTCCTCAAGATTCACTGTCTCCAGTGTTTAAGTTTCACCACCACACCATTACTCTTGTTTCGTTACTAACTGTTCCCTTTATCCTGGGGAGATTTCATCAGTGTCTATAAATACTTGAGGGGAGAGTGCAAAAGAACAGAGCCCGGTGGTGCCAGTGACTGAACAAGAGGCACTGGGCATAAACGGAAACCCAGACAGTTCTGTCTGACCATCAGAGAGCACTGCTGTGCTGCGCGGGAGGCTGAACACTGGCACAGATACCCAGAGATGTTTTGGAGTCTCCCCTTTGGAGATATTCATGCGTGTCTGTCCCAAACCTTCCACTGTCCCACACTACTCCATTCTTTCCTGTTCCTCAATAACTAAAACTTCAGTTATCAATGTTATTTTTATCCTAAATCCATAAAGCAGCACCTTACCAGCTACCAGGAAGAAAATTAACTTCATCCCAGATGAAACCAGAACATTCTGCCTTCCCTCCTCCCACATGATTCTGAACTCTCATCCCTCTGGCAAGTTCATCTCAGCCGTCTTCTCCTTTTGCATACCAGTTCTTCCTCAAGTCTTCCTGTCATTTAAACTCAAAGGTAAAAGAGCCTGATATCTGTTTGCTTTAACCATTTACGCAATTTATTTAATATATATAAGCAATAAAACTTTTTTTTAAAGTATTTTTTATTAAAACATAAAAAAGAGAGAGCACCGAAAGCACAAAATGAAAGGGAAGGTAACTCTCTGAAGATGAAGCAGCTATCAAGTTGTAAGTCTAACTGTGTCTCCTCTGATCACAGTGTGCACCTGCACAAAGTTACCTGCCGACGCTCCCAGGGATGCGGTCAAAACAAAGCAGGCAGAGGAGTGCCTGAGTCTGGGACAGGCGGGCCTGAGGCCTGCCCTCGCGTCCCCAGCGAATTCTCAGCTCCCTCCTGGCTCCCATCTCCTGGGCTCTCAGGTCCCACCGCATCGCCCAGCAGCTTCACAAGCGTCATCCCCAGAAGCGCTGACAGGCTGCGGGGCTTGTGCACAGAGCTCTGCAGTTGCCTGTGCCAGGAGGATGGCTGTCATTTGTCTCCCTTCAATCCTCAGCACCCAAAGCTCAAAATAACCCCCCTCGCAAGGCTCCTGCGTGGGGCCGGGCCTGCTGCTGTAGATGATACGCCTCCATGAATAGCACTCGAAGACATTCCTCAGCGGGTAGCTTGCCTTCTATATCTCACTGCGGCGTGCTGCCGTGCAGGAGCTGGACAACTGTGCTGTGTCCTAAGATGGCAGATGCTATTCTTGTCCCAGAAAGTCTTGCTCCGTCCGGCACAGCTCCTTTCTCAGCTGAAATGTGAACAGTCAGAAGCCGGCCGGAGGGGCCCCTCTGAAGCCAGTGGAAATGGCAGTGTGTGAACGCGGCCCCTGGGTGCTTGCCCTGCTCTGCTGGGATGTGCTGTGCCACCAGGAGCACGGCTGCTGCACAGCTGCTGCTGGTGTTCAGCTTGGGGTGCGTGTGCGCATCGCTTCTCTTGACATCAACAATGAGAAGCAAAGTTGTGGATGTGAAAGCTCACTTCTTGCTGCTCAGAATGAGAACCCAAATCCATGAATCCCTTCCCATCATGAGGAAGGCAGTAGCACTTGCTCCAAGCTTTCTTCAGGGCTGGCAGCACTGCTGAGAGCCATGCCTCTCTCAGCCGGGTGGAGCAAGAGCAGGCCATGCTGACATCCAACACTGAATTGGGGCCCCAGCGCTTGACATGTGATATGAGCTACGAAATGCACCGTAATACGGCTCTTGTTGAAAAAATTAATAAACTGGAAAACAAGAGAGACAAAGTATGAGTAACCACAGTGCTGAAGTGCTGATGGGAGTTTGAAATTGTGCTGGGGAGAGCAGGGAGGAGACGAGGACAGGGAGAGCAAGATGTGAGTGTGTGGAGGAAGAGGGCAGAGCGAGAAGATGGCGGAGGATGTGGGAGTGGGAGAAATGACAAGTGAGCATCAGGTTGAGGGAAGAATGGTCAGAGGAAACAGGAAGATAAATTATTGGTAAGCACTAAAATGATTATCTGCATATGACCATCTAACCTATGGGTATCTGACCTTTTGGCTTGCCTAGGCCATGTGGAGTGAAGAGGAAGCCCAGCTTGTGGCTACCTCCTTTGCATGTGGGTTTTTTGGCAGTTGAAGAATAGGTCAAGAAGGAAAATAACAAACACAGTGGAGGAGGAGAATGGAGCAGAGGCTGAGCAGCTTTGAGGGATGCCAGGAAGGAGAGTTTAGGTATGTAATGGGGAAAGGACCAAATCAGTGATCTGAGCCAAGGAGGATGTGTGCAGGAGGAGCAGAGGCTGGGAAAAAAAAAAGACAGACACTGCTATAAAGCCTGCTGTATGATCAGGACCAAAGTGGGACACTGATGTGAGGGAAATGGAAGATGTATTGCTCACTGCTCACTGGAGAACGAGAGTCATTTTGCATTCTCACTCTATTTATGGAGTCAGGATGCCTGTCATCTGACCAGGGCTTGTGCGAAGGTCTTGAGAAAAACATCAGTTCATAGTGGCCGTAAACAAGGACCTCTGAGAGAAAGTTTAAAATAGATGCAGCTGATGGGCTTATATAGAACTGCTGTCCTGTGTGGACTGTGTGGACTGCAGGAGACCTCCTGAGCACAACAGTAGCAGTTCAGTTCTAGCAGAACAAATGGTTGAAAACATTCCCCTTCAGACACTCTATCAGTAAAGCCACGTTCAGTAGTTCACAGTAAGGAGCCTCAGGAGAGAAGGAAATCACACAGGACACAAGTTTTGCTGTTAAGGCTTCAGAACACTGCTCTTACAGCTCCAGCAGAGTGGGCACCACCATCTCCACATGCCAGCAGCTCCCTGAGGTCTGCACAGTGCTGCTTGGAGAAATACAGTTCAGTGTACATGGAGGGTTTGGAACTGAAGCATTAAGGGGCAAGCTGCAGGCTTAGCAAATACACGAGGCAGAGAGCAGTGCAGGGTCAGGGGATGGCTCTGCTTTGAGACCCTACAACTGGGAAGGCATTGGTCAACTGCAGCAGCAGGGCACTTTGAGGAATCTGAGGGACTAACTTGGAAGGAAGGGAACATACACCTGTAATGTTCGACAAAGCGGTAATTGAGTGAATTTGGCACTGCACCTTGAGATGCTCTGGGCAGCCTGGTCTGTTGATTGGTGACCCTGCCAATGGCAAGAGGGTTGAAATTAGATGATCCTTCAGGTCCTTGTCAACTCAGGCCATTCTGTGGTTCTCTGATTCTATGTGGCAGATTTGGGATACGTCTTGTTCAACATCTTCATCAATGACCTTGATGAGGGGATAATGGCCACCCTCAGCAAGTTTGCTGATGATACGAAGTTGGGAGGATTGGCTGACAGCCTGAAGGCCGTGCTGCCATTCAGCAAGACCTGGACAGGCTGGAGAGCTGGGCAGAAAAAAACCAGATGAGGTTTAACAAAAGCAAGTGTAGAGTCTTGCATCTGGGGAGGAATAATTCCATGCACCAGTACAGGTTGGGGGATGAGCTGCTGGAGGGGAGCTCTGCGGAAAGGGACCTGGGCGTCCTAGTGGATGACAGGTTGGCCATGAGCCAGCAGTGTGCCCTTGTGGCCAAAAAGGCCAATGGCATCCTGGGGTGCATTAAAAAGAGCGTGTCCAGCAGGTCAAGGGAGGTGATCCTCCCCCTCTACTCTGCCCTGGTAAGACCTCATCTGGAGTACTGTGTCCAGTTCTGGGCTCCCCAGTACAAAACAGACAGGGATCTCTTGGAAAGAGTCCAGCGGAGGGCCACAAAGACGGTGAAGGGCCTGGAGCATCTCTGCTATGAGGAAAGGCTGAGTGAACTGGGTCTGTTCAGCCTTGAGAAAAGGAGACTGAGAGGGGACCTGATCCAGGTCTATAAATATCTGAGGTGTGGGGGGCAGAATGGCGAGGCCAGACTGTTTTCAGTGGTGAGTGGAGACAGGACAAGGGGAAACGGCTGGAAACTGCAGCATAGGAAGTTCCGCACAAATATGTGCAAGAACTTCTTTACAGTGAGGTGACGGAGCACTGGAACAGGCTGCCCAGGGAGGTGGTGGAGTCTCCTTCTCTGGAGATGTTCAAGACCTGCCTGGATGCCGACCTGTGCGACCTGCTGTAGGGAACCTGCTTTGGCAGGGGGGTTGGACACGATGATCTCTGGAGGTCCCTTCCAACCCCTACAATTCTATGATTCTATCATTCTATGATTCTCAGGCCATGGTCCTGAGATGTTAAACAACTTTCTTTCTTCCTTTGGGCTCAGTATTCGCTTCTCCTTTGGCATAAACTCAGATCTTCTCAAGTACTTTGTGACAAGACACTCAAAGAGAAACATCTGTCCTTAGAAGACTTAAAGTGAGGTGAGCAGGTAATTACCACAGAACGGAGAATGTAAGCATTGCCAGACCCCCCCAGCTGCTCATCACCAGCTGCTCACATGGGGGCACCCTGGCTGCTGGCTGTCTGGTGGCACATCACCATCACTGTCTTCTGACGGAGCTGGTCTGCTTTGTGCAGCTGATTTGCAGTCCAGAGGGAGCAGAAACGTGTATGCTTCCCTCTGTCTGTCAGGTGGATACAGAGAGCAGTTAAGGAAATGTTTATGTTGATCACCATGAATAAAATGAGTCTGTTGGCAAATTTCCTGAAGATGCAAAAGGAACTTTTTTGCAACATAGGAAGTTAGTTTAGAAAATATTCTGCTAAATAGGTAACTGCGCTGCTGTGACCATGGCACTCAGAAGATCTTACAGTGTTCTAACCTTGAAAAGTCTAACATTTAAGGAGAATAGGATTATACAAATTCCAGTATCAGTATATTTCCACTTACAGCACTGAAACCTGCCCAGAAGTGGGATTTGTGCATCTGTCTAAGATGAGTGTCAGCAAAGGAAGATATCACTTCATTGCTCTCTTTTTTAGGACGCAGTTGTTGCTAGTTCTAATATTATGCACCTAATCCTAATTTTCCTTCCCTCCCCCTTTTGCCACTTGCTCTCTTTCTTCTCTGTCTTTCCCGGAGGCCTCATAGCCTGCCCACCCCACTCCCCTGCTCTGTAACTGGAGCCCCTCAGCTGCTTTGGTGGGTGACAGAAAGGGCATCCTGAATGTCACCTCCTTGGCAGTGGCTGCTGCTCAGATCTCTTCTGCTGATGTTTTCATGAAGAGCCTGAGTAACGGTGCACCTCTGATAGCTTACAGCTGGTCATCCCTACACAACAGGTGGCCTCTTTACCTGTCTCTCTGCAGCTCTGCTTGCTGCTTTGAGCTGCTTGAGTCTCACGCACTGTCATGTTGCTGAAAGCTGCTTACCACATCATCCTTGTAAGGCAGGCCGTGCAACACCAGCCAAAAAAACCCTTTGTGTGGCTGCAACCAAAGGTCAGCTCCTCTGCCTGTTCGGTGCCTCTGAGCTGTATAGGCCAAACCCTACAGAAATCCAGTCTCTGAAAGGAGAATTGGGGTTAAGAGGTACCAGACAGCAAGTAAATGGGGTTAAGAGGCTACCAGACAGCAAGTAATTGTCTCCAAATGTCAAGTCAGTGCTTGATGGTGGCCACAAAAGGCCTGATCATTAGGAATGATCAGGATCAATTGAGAACAAAACAGAAATCATTGTGCCAGGCTCACAAACCATGTGCTCTCCACAGCTCTGGCCTGTGCAAGTAGAAAGGTTATGTAGAAAGATGTCAACACTGATGGGAACATTGGAGAGACAGTGACTGTGATTCTTCACTTTGGAAAAGGAATGAACAAGTGGGAAGATTATATGCTTTCATAAAATTGTAAATACTTTGGAAAATGTGAAAATGTGTTTTCACCAGTCATCTTATACACTCTCCTTACAGAGTACCTGCCAGTCCTTTGTTCTAAGGTGATGTGGATGGCTGTATGTTCTCAAATTTATGAGGCTCTCTCTACAGGTGCTGTCTTTCTGCTCCAGTTTTCCCACAGTTGAGTAACCCTTACAGTAGTACTCACTGTGGGAAAGGGGCAAACAGCTGCTTTCCCCATCCTCTCAAGTGGGCTGAGGGTAAGTTCTGTACAGCAGCCAGCAAAGCAAGTTATTTGGGAATAAAATTCTCAGAAGTCTTGCGGAAAACAAAGAGAGGGAGGGAGGGAGGCAGGCAGGAAGGAGGGATACTATCTAAGAGAAGGGAGGAAGGAAAGTGTACTATTTAAGAAAAAGATTGCTACACTCAGCTCTTTTCTGAATCAGAGGATAATAATCAAATAATTATCACAGCAAAGTGATCTACGGTGATCTACTATGGGAAAGCACACTGGAGCAGTGGGCACTGCTAAATAGCTGCTCCCTGAAACCAGTTACAGCTTTTCCACATCTATCCTACCAGCTGCAAGCCTGGAAAGCCAATAGTCTGTCCATATTCCTCTTCTTCAGCTCAGTAACTTTGACCTCCTCTGCAGGAGCAGGCTGATTAACACCTGGCATCTAAACTGGTAAAAAATACTTACTCAGGTACTGTCAATCAAGTAACAGGTAACAATGCCAGGGAGAAGATAGCTTGAGACAGCATCAGATTGCCTTTGATTAGGAAGCATCACAGTGCTGTAGAACCTAAGGAAGTCTTGTCAAACAACCTAAATGTTAAAGTGTTAACTAAATGTTCGCTAAATGTTAAGTGAAGCTCGTGTTCTGAATCAGCTTGCTGTGCAGTTTCTTTCATGTTGGTGACTAAGCAGGGTGTTCTTCCTCTTGAAATTCTGAAGGAATACATGTTAATTCCTCCTAAAATAAGTCTCGGATTCAGCAGATGCACGTGGCATAACGGAGGACACATTTCTTGGCATTTGTGCCCTTTGTGCCTCTTAAGAGATTTGCTACTGAACTCAGTGGGGGTGGAAGGGAGGGGGGGGCAAAGAAACAGTTGCAGCTGTGTCTTGGTGATATTGCTGCCTTTCCCAAAGTAAAAATATCACTGATGTCACATACAAAACCTCTCTCCCGTTTCTTCCAAGAAGAGCAGACAGGAGATGGGGAGGCAGGGGAGGGAAGGGGGGCTGTAGTTCTACTGCTTTGCTCCAAAGCCAAAGGGGGAATAGAATCCTTCTCTCGGTCAAACATCAGTGATTGAGAAATCCCTCTAATTTGTTCTTTCTTTTATTGCCATGAACTAAAAGAAGGTATGAGACTGTGTTTCTGTTAAATCCATTGCAAGCCCCTAAGAGGCTGATAAAGAAATCTGTTTTGATCCCCTTGCCTCTTAGTTCGTCTGCCTTAATATCAGATTATCTCATTTAACTGCACAGATCACATTACAGCTGGGCATGTAGGGCAGCAGGGAACTTGGTGAGTTTCTGTATTTTGCTCTGAAGCAGTCCAGTGGTGAATAAGAACACAGGAAGGAATTCCAGACCCTCAAACCCCTCTTGCTTTTGGAGAGGATGATAGTTGCAGAAATACGCTAATATATATAACAAAATTTTGCTTCTTTTGTGTCTGCTTTCCCTAGAGGGGGACTGGGCAGGGGGATCTTGCTGTTGTGACAGTTTCCTAGTATTGTTTAATCCCAATTTGCAATTTTTGTTCAAATATAAGATGGGGTTTTTAAGAGAAGTTGTCTTGGAAAGATACCTTGTTTTATACTCCCACGTTGTCTGAAATTCACAGTGAGAATATGGATCTGCTGCCTTGCACAGAACCATGCTGGAGTCATGGGTATCTGGATCAAACAAATCAGTACTGAGGTTATTCTCCCGTAGTGTCAGCCATTCATATTGTAATAGGTTTGTAATCTCCCCTCCATGGTCAGTGGAGAAGAAAGGACTCCTCCATAGGAATCCAGGCTAAGGAAAGTTTCTTAATTATGGAGATGCTCATTCTTCCCCTTTTATCATGAAGGGGGCCCAGGAAATTCAGAACACACACATTGCTTTCATATGGTTGTAGGTAGGACTCCTACCACCCATGTGCACACATTTGGGCTTTAAGAGCCCAACTTTAACCCAATTTTGTGCTAATGAATCACAGCGCATTTGGAAAAACGTGCCTTGAACTAAAGTTTATTGATCACGATACTTCACAGTTATCAGTATTACTGCTTATTTTGTGAACAAAGAGCAGACAAATTAGCAGAAATGGTCTGTTACTCCGAATAAGCTGGGCTTTGAGGAAAAAAATACATATAGTTATTTTCAGGGGCTGTAGCAGAATTAATTAACAGTGGAAAACTATTTCTTCCACAGAACCACAGAATGACCTGGGTTGAAAAAGACCACAGTGATCATCTCGTTTCAACCCCCCTGCTATGTGCAGGATTGCCAACCACCAGGCTGTCCAGAGCCACATCAGCTTCCCTTTGTGATTCTTCAGCACGGAGGCTTGCTAAAATCAAACTGAGCTGGATGCTCAGAATCTTGTGTTGCCCCACGTGTACCCTCCTGCTATTCTTTCATGACACCTTCATTTGCCTCTGCTCCTTCCTTCACCAACTGCCTGACCCAGCTTACCCATCTTAGTGTGTCCCTAAGGGCTGCTGAGGCACCCATCCTCTGCAGGGGAGGTGTTCTCTGGAGGGAACCCCAGCTGTACCTCATAAAATGCAATGCTCTCATCCAATTTGGAGCTTTAGGACTATGCATGGGCAGCCTGTCACAGTGCGGAAGGCAGCCAACCCTCCAGAAGGAACTTGGTTCTAATCCTTGGTTCTACAAGTTCTGTTGTCTCTAGTGATGCCTGCAGTCATGTCAAGATTCCTGAGAGAAAAAGGCCATGATGTGCTTGTAAAGACAGCCCAAGCCACACAAATAGGATGATGCCCTTCCATAAGCTCTGCTAACAGTCAGGCCCTCCCAGATTCTGCATGAATGCCTCTTTTATTATCTACCCCAACAGCTCTTGGCTTTTTTTCCTTCAAAGCCCTCTTCCCTCATCAGATCACATCCAGGCTGGATGGGGCTGTGAGCAACCTGGTTTGGAGGGAGGTGTCCCTGCATGTAGCAGGGAGTTGGAACCAGATGACCTGAAAGGTCTCTTCCAGCCCAAACCATTCCATGATCTCCACGTGCACACTTTTGTGCTTCTTTCCACATTGTCATCTCTTACACTGCCACCTTCCACTCATCATTCTCTCTCATTCCCTTTCCCCTCCTTCCTCTGACCTCAACTTGTCCCTGGTGGGATTTCCTTCACACAGCACTCACAGAGCTGCATGCCAGCCCTTCCCCTGCCCATGCTCAGAACCAATGGTCTGTCAGAGGAGCAGCACATCCACACAGGCATTCCTGGTCAGGGCTACTGATCGCTGGGGGAGGATCAGCTGTCCCCAGGTACAGGAAACTCATAACCCTGTTCTTCAGACTCAAGGGCATTGACCCACAAGAGGAGGTTTCCTACCTGAGCAGAAGTCGAGCAGCTCTGAGCTCTCTCCAGCCTTCCAGGGCTCAATAACAAGGGGTGTAAGGGGATCCCTGTTAAAGGAGATGTCTGCCCTATCTATCCTGTGAGCATTACAGACTCTGTGTGGTGTAGACACATGGACAAGTTACTGAAAGCTGAGAAGGTTAAAGGTTTCTTAGGCTTCACACAGAGATAGCAGGAAAATGCTTATGCTTCTGTCTCCCATTACTGGCAGTGACACAGATTGTACTGTTTTCAGTACAATTTCCCATCTGTTTTTGCTTTAGTCACATGTCTTTCACCAGCTTGAGGGGGTTTGTAGTTCAGAAGTCTTCACCACTGGGATGGTGAGAAATATCTCAGGAGTGACAGACTATGCAATCCTTTGATCTCACTCCGTACAGACATTTGTGAAGAGTTTTCCTAATGACTAACTAGTGCCTCTCAAGTTGTGATTTTTGATCAGTGTCCCTTGTTACACTGCCTACTACTAATTGGAAAAGTTTAGAACATTGTATTTTTAACTGCCCTACATGGAACTTAGTCCTTTTCTCCTAACATTAAAAACCCTGGCAGTCTCTTTGTAGGACTAGTTTTTGAGACCCTAGATCATCTTCATCATTTTAGTTCATATCCTTTTTGAACAGGAGAGCCCCACATCGGACAAACCATTTCAGATGACAACTCAGCCATACCAAACAAAAGGGATTTTAGCTTCTGACAGTCAACTGAACATGCTCAGAGCATCATCCAGTATCTTTGCCTTGTTTGCAGTGAGAGCACTCATTATCCTTCTGGGTACCCATCTTAACTCCCAAGTCCTTTCTAGCAGGGCTCCTGCTGAACTGGTCAGTTCCCAGCTCATACTGACACCTCAGGCTATTTTTCTCCCAGCTGTGAGCTTTCCACTTGTTCCACACTGATCTTCATAACATTTGTGTTGATCCAGTCTTCATGTCTCTTAATGTATCTGGAATTAAGCTCTGTCATTTGTCATCTGCCTAATTTAGTGTCATTCACAAACTGGACAAAGTTGAATTTTGTGTCATTGTTTGAGTTGGCTCCTTGAATTCCTTTCAACCAAATTCCATTCTACAAGGAAAAAGAAAATCCCCAGGAAGCCTTTGTTTTTGAAAAGTTGATGGGAAAGAAGAAACAAGCGAGACTGACTCAATAAGGTAGTAAGGTTAGTAAGGCTAATAAAACCTTTTTACAGGTTTGAAATAGTTGAAGCTTGTACCAGCACACTGCTTCTAAGTGGAAACAGGCAGTTTCCAGCAGTACATTTGCCATAGTGGAATTTGTTAAGACAAGTATTTAATATGCATTTTGATTTAGAAAAATATGGAGAATTTCTTTGTCCAGATGAGCACAGGACAGTGATGGCTGTCTACAGCCCCTAAGATGTCAGAGATTTGTAACCATGTTTTCCCTCCCTTCCTCTGGCACAGCGCTCTGTTCTAGTCAGAGGAGCAGAGGGCTGGAGAGTAGTTCTCAGGGGAAAAGGCTGAGGATCACCAGTAAGAGATTCCTTTCCACGCTGGGAAACCTCCTGTCATACAAGTACACTGGTGTGTTTCCAGCTCATGACCTCTACCACACTGAACACACACGTGAGGGAGTTTCCCACTAACCAACATACAGGTTCTTCCACTTTCTCACTTTGTTCTCATTCTGACACCCTGCTAAAAATCATCCTCTCATTCTTTGTCTCTCACAACTCAGGAGAAGAAAACCCACATCTGAAAAGGTAGTAGACAGGGAAGCAGCTGCCTGATCTCCATCTCAAGAGGGATCTATTTTCAGCATGCCTGAATCCCTCTCCACCATGGAGAATATGAGCGTTGCCTCGCAGCGCTGCTGCACAGGACAGTCTGTATGGCCTTCTGTCTGCTTCTGCTCCTTTACCTGCTGTGCTTTGCTTCTTGTCCCAGAAGAGTCCAGACCTGCAGAAATGAAAGCAGAATTGACAGAAAATTCATGGCAGACAGAAAGCTTTGTGTTTTCGTAAAATAGTATGAAGAGATATATGTGGTACAACTACTGCTGATTATATTTGATATGGCACTTAGCTGTATTTTCTACATCATACAATGTAACCGTACCTCCTGTTACAGTTGGATGGGATGTTATTTAAGCTGATTTGCAAACAGCTTCAGCTATTGAGTCACTTTTGCCAGCATGAACTGAAGGATTTCAGCTTTCAGACTTGTCCAGGCCTTTCCCATTTAAACTGAAGAGTTGTGACTGTTACAGGCAGCATTAGCAAGCAGATGTAGCTCTGCAGATCTACTACAAATGGTGGGAAATTAGTGAAAATTTGTTCAAAAAACAAAACCAGAAAGCAACCTTTTAAGCGTTACATGAATAGAGAGATGCATTTATTTCTCACAATGATAAAATTTGAATTCAGATATGCTGTGGCAGCCCTGGAAGGTAAGGTGAGGTCTGGGAAGATGTCCTGCTGCGCTGGGAAAGCTGTGCAGCTGCATTGTTGTGACCATGGAGTTTGACTGCAGTGATGAAGTTCCCCCTTCTTCCTAATAACTCTATGCTTGATGAATTCTGGAATTCATGGAATAATTCTGAGAATGGCTGGGGCACTAAATGGATCTTCTTTACAGTAGCAGGGACAGGCAAGGCACTGATCTCTTCTCTGTAAACAGTGGTGGGACCTAAGAGAATGGGTAGAACTGTGTCATGGCACCAAGCCTGCTGAAGCACACAGAGTGTTTGGACTCAGAAATGCGGTTTGAATTTGGAGTGAATCTTTGTGGAGCCTGGAGTTGGACTGGATCATCCCCATGGGTCCCTTCCAACTTGGGATATCATAAAATTCTATGATTCCTTTTGCATCATGGCACTTGCACCTCCTTTTTGTGGCTCTTCTAGAGTGGTTTCTTTCTTCTGGAGGGGTTTCTAGAACAGCTTTGATATTTTGTTTGAATGGCGCTGCATTCTTTCATCATGAATACTGTCAGGTCCCTGCACCCCTGCTAATCTAAGCTACCAGGATTTTTTTGTACTACAGTCAGCTGACAAAGGAGTAAGCAGACACACTTGGTGTCATCTATAAAGCCTGCTTCATGGTGAATGTAGAGTGTGTTTTATCTGAACTGTGTTTTCAAAGTGTTCTCAGCTGCATCTCCATATATAAGATCTTGGAGAATACTGGTATCAAGGTATTAATAATAAGCAATTAATGTGGACATAGCTCAATGCTTGTGATAGACACAGAAATCCAAATTATAAACCCACAGTAAGAATAGTTTCTCCTTCATCGAAGTCAACATACATAGTTACACTGCGGTTTTGTATATGCCTGCATACACATTCTGCTGAAGAAGGACTTCCTCCAGCACCTAATGCAGGGTTAGTGGGGACGGTACGCCCTGAAGTTCTTCTGTGCCCCTATCAGGCATTTTTCTCAGTCTTCCTTGCAGGATGAGACTGCTAGCAGTTTTCTAAGCTCTCCTTTGAAGACTTAACACTTTTCACCCCCAGGTAAGCTCCAATAACTATGTTTATTCTATATGTGCATGACATTCAGCTCCTTCTCTTGATGTGTGCTTATGGTCGATTGGGCTCTGGATTCCTGAGGCAGATTTCCATTCCTCTCAACCAGGGATGGAGTCATTTACCCCATGAAGATTAGAAGTTTTCAGATCTCTTCATGAAGGGCTGCCCCCCTGTGTCAATTTACTGTGGGTGGGACCACCCAAACCTTTCAAGCTCCTAGGTTAATCCTCTATAAATCCTCAGCATGTCAGGTTTCTTTCTCTCCTAAAGAGATGACCAGACACTACATGCCTCGTATGGCACAACCCATGGTCTGCAGTCTTGGAGCAATCAGAATAGATTGGTAGAAAGCCTTTTACTTGCTGACTCTGGGTAGAGGGAAGCTGCTTCTTCACATTTCAGCTGAATAGTTCTACAGCTACCATTTTATTTGAGCGTGTCAAGAAACATGGTGATTCTTCCCAGTGATAGGAAAGCTGCCAGATTTCTAATTTTGAGTTAATAATAATGATGTTAGAGGTCTTACTAGTCCCTCTTCTGAATGGGGTCATGAGCTCCTACCCTTTAGGTTGCATATTTCCGCATGGCTGTTATGGCCCTATGTGCAGAACAGTTTCAGTCCTAGTGAGCTAGAACCACTATTTAAATGAGATAATACTGGCTGGTAGTCTACTGTCTGGCCTCTCCTCCAAGGATCAATCAGAGACTAGCTCCAATGAACTGCACAGAGCAGTATTTGAGATGATAAAGGTTGAATTCCTGAAGGAGATGGCAGACAGTTTGGTCTCGATACCAACCTCAGTATTCTTGCCTCCTTGGCCATTGTATTGACTCTACAGAAATCTCATGCTGTTTCTATATAGGGCCTGTTTATTAGGGGAATATCAAGGCGCCTGAGGACTTTGATTGTTTTGTTTTAACATCAGAGGAGGCCTTTAGATATACCTGAAAGTCCACACATGACCTGGTTAACTCAATTAGCAATATTGATTCATGTGTGAGAGAGAGATTAGAGACTCTGTCCTGTGCCACAATTACATTGTGAGCAGGACTTGCCAAGGACTCAGAAGAACCAGTAATGCAGGATAATTGTTTTCCTACTTAACATTTCCTCCTCACACCAATGAAGTGATTAAATCTGTACTTCACTCATTCCCTCCTGGATGTTTTCTCTTTGACAAGGGAAAGTGTTCGACTTGGCTTCTCTCAATAAATCAAGCTCTTCTTTTCATTGGCTGTGTTCTCCCTTAACTAAGAGAATGTTAAAATAATCCTGTCATTCCATTTGCACAGAACCAAGTCCTGCAGATGATTATGACTCTCTAAGAAATAGTAAAATACTGAAAGCTGCAGCAAATTTCACATAAAGATCAACAAGCTGGCAGTAAAGCTGAAGAGTTATAGGGAGTCCATCTTTGTTATCTCACCTGTAGTAATCAGACAGAATGCAAACTGCGATATTACCTTCACCAAAGAGCAACCTCATTCCTGTTATCTTCAGATCAGAGAAGATGTGACTACATCCTTTTGTGTGAGGTAAAACTGTAGTGGCTTCCTTAGAAGACCCATATTTACATGAATAAAAATTCAATGAGGAGATACTGCTTGAAAATATTTTAGTATAAACGTGCAAACAGACAAGTCGTTCAAATATGAGTCTCATTGTCTTTGAGAATGGATGTCTACAGGAATGTTCATTTCCCTCTTCACATTCAGTTCTACCTCGGAGTCTCAGAGGAGTCCTGAAGTCTTCCCAATTCTGCAGTTACTAAGACCCACTTAACACATAGAATTTTCTATGCTGTGTCTGTATGTGCACCAATGAGTACTACTTCATCAAAATCTGGGACTGAAGACTGGGTCCAATAGTGCTGAGGAAGGGAAAAGTCCCCCAGCTGGGGAGGAACAACTACCCAGGAACCAAAAGATGTTGGAGGCCAACCAACCAGAAAATTGAAAGCACCTTTAAATAAAGGACCAGAGGTTCCTGGTGGACACTAGGTTGAATATGAACACCATTACCATTAACATTCTTTCTATAAAGAAAGTGAATGATAACTTGGTCTCTATTAAAAGATGTGTCATAGCAGGTCAGGGGAGGTAATCCTTCCCCTCTGCTCAGCACTTTTCGGGCCACATCTGGAATACTGCATCCATTTCTGGGCTCTCCACTACAAGAGATTACACTGATGTATTTGGTTTCCAACAAAGTGTCTCGAAGATGATTAAAGGACTAGAGCATCTCTGATATGAGGAAAGGCTGAGAGCATTAGCCTGTTCATCCTGGAGATGAAAAGATTCAGAAAAGATCAGCTGAGACAGAGGAAATGGGCACACAGAAAATGTGGGAGGCTGCATCTGAACTTCAGGAAAAACTTTTTGACTCTGAGGCTGAATCAGCAATGGAACAGGTTTCCCAGAGAGAAATCCCCGTTGTTGTGGATGTTTAACAGCCATCTAACCTCTCCTTCATTTCCTTGCCCTTGTCACAACATTTTTCTGAGATTTAGACCTCTCTGAAAAGGCTTTAGGTTTCTAAAACTGGCTTATAGGGACCTAGGGACGCAATGCTCAATCCCCTAAGCACTGCTGGGTGATTGCCAATACTGAAGAGACATACATTTGCTAACCACTTCATTTTCATGCTAGGCCTGGCTTTGGCTGACTGCATGTCTTGAGCTGCCTGGTGATGAGCTTCTCTCCTGCCTATTATACAGCTGGGTCCACTGCTTAGGAAATTCAACAGGAAAAAAAAAAGAGCGAATAAGAAGAGCTCTACTGAGAAGACTGGCTTTGTCACTGGCAACTGGAAATTCAAGACTTTCAGTTCCCAAAGTCAGGCATCTAGTCTAGGACGCTCAGCTGCTGAGGGCAGGGCCCCACAGGAAAGCAGCTGCAGCTACTTAGTGCTTCATCTCAGCTGCCAAGGGATGCTGCCTGGACAATGCAGATGCTGCAGCTTCCCAGGAAGTGGGAGACTGAAGCTCCCTCCTCTACCTGCGGGGAGGAACCCACAGCTCTCCCATTCTGGGAGATGGCCTCATCCATCTCTGCTCCTCCCAGGCTTTGCTCTTTGTTCATGGTCTTCTGAACCCTGTGCTCGGAGCTTCCGAGGCCCTGTTGTCCCCTCCTTGGCCAGACCTATAACCACTGGGATGCAGGGCTCCATGTGGCACACATCAATCTGATCTGGACGAGTTTGAGCTCCAGGTTGAGGCCCAGACACCCAGAATTTGGGTGCTGCAGTGTCAGAGCCCTCCTCAGCAAAGCTCTTCATGCACAAGTCAGTGCCTGGTGCTGGCTTTTACACCAATTCTCACAAATCATTTTTCTTACCTTGTCCATGTGTTAACTACTGACTTTTGTTAATGACCAGGAGAAGAACATGCTGAAATTTAACAGTTTTTAAAGCAGCTCGCATGACAACACCCATTTCCTATATTCACTCTTCAGAACTACTAGCAAATCCCTCTTTCCCATGCTATCAGCACTGTACTGGCATGTTTGCCAGCCCTAGTGCTCTGGTATATGTAACACTGTGTTTTTTGGACTGTGTGAATGTGTGTAAGATATCTTTGATGAGATGTGAGGGATGTATCAGGCACAGAGAATCTGGAATGTCTAATTATTTCTAGAGCTGTGACTGACTAGAGGGATTTTTCTGTGAACTGTAGGTAGGAAAAAACTGTGGGAGTCTTTTCTAGATAAATTATCTTTCCTTGGGTTATAGGTATGGAGATACCCGGATAAGATAAAAGGTTTTCAGCAAAAGAATGGAGCATCTCTTGCTCACTGGCACTGATCTGCAGATCAGAAGTCTCGAGAGGTTATAACTTCTCTCACAGCACGCATTGGTGCACAAGGTCACAACAACAAATGCACATGCCTCTGCGTGTGTGTGCTCCTTCTGATATCTCTGAAGTTGCCTCACATTGCTCTCAGAGGAATCAGCTTAAAAATCCAGTTAGAACCCAATCTCTCACTTACTGCAACTTTTGCCTGATCATCCTGCTGTACTTGTAGCACTTGTGTTGTACATCCGCATTTTTGCTTTCAGGATTTTACCATCACAACTGCCAATTTCTCTTTCAACATCCTGTTCTATCTATTGTACAGCTGGGGTAGCTGCAGCACACACATACCAAGCGATCCACTCTGGGTCATACAGTGAGTCGGTGGGAAAGCCAGCAATAGAATCCATAAGTCCCGCATCCAAGTTCTCTAAGTGCCTTGACTAGTCCAGATTCCCTCCTTAACACCCTTGTCAAATTGTTTATAGGAGATGTATTCATATAGTCCGTAAGACATCAAAATTTTCTAATTATATCTAGTCATGTCAAATGACAATTATGCCCTTAGTTCAGTTTGCCAGACAATGCTTTACCAAAGAAGGCTTGCCAAAAATTTTTTGACCGAAGAAAGAGTAGGCATCTGTAGCATCTGCAGATGAGATCGTATAAAATGTCCCTGCAGCAAGAGTGCCCTGTCTCCACGGAAAGCTCCAAGGTAAGTGGATGGGGTCCACAGCCATGCAGGAGTCTTTCTGTGTTACAGCATTCCTCTGCCTCCAGTGCTCGTTTCCAGGAGGAAGCTCAATTCCTCAGCTCGAGTTTTAAATCTGCTTTCAAGACACCTGCACATTTTCACTCTGGAATTCTGTGCCAAGTAGGAACTTGCCATTTCTGTTTTGCAGCACTGACCAGCTGCCAGGCTGTGAGCCACCCATCTGGTAGCACGAGAGGTAAGAACCTGATTTATTCATGCTTTTGGGTGGGATTTCTGTATGGATGAGCGATCGCCTTTTTTTACCCTGCATTCAAAGCCAGTGTGATTACAGTAGGCAGCTGGTGGGTGCTCATGGCTGGTGAGGTTTTCAAAAGGTTGTATTTCTATCTTCCTGTCTCTGATGGCAGACCAGAAAATTCCCATTGGAATACTCTTCATTTCTGCTTAACTGACCAAACAGGGAGTGAGGCGTGCCAGCTTCACATCATTGCAGCAGTAGAACTGGAATAAGATGAACAAAGGAGGAAAAAGTGCAAAACTGTATATTTTTCATCAAAATGTTATCAACAACTCATCAGACAATACTGACCTTCTTACCATCTTTGTACATCTTTGTAAAATGTTGAAGCTCTTTCAAATATCCATTTACCAGACCAAAAGCAAAACAAAACCTTCTTAGCTAATGAACAGAGGGAATAAATTTCACTAACATAGCTAGAGAAATTTCAAGTGCAGCTGGAGAAATCTAGATATCCACATTTTTAGTGAAGCATCTGAAGAAGCACTCTTATTTTATTGAAGTTTTGAGAAGTCACCTGTTCCTGGATTTTTTCAGTATTTATTTGGGAGCTTTGTCCAGCTATGGCAATTTCAGTTTCAGTGCATGAATTTTGTTTCATACAAGTCAGAACTTTGAAGATGAGACTATTTGGGTATTGTACTCATGAATGACAAATGTCTAAACAAATTGAATTACAGCAGAGTGTTAAAAGGTCATAGATCCTGCCCTTTTCTTTCTGCTGGCAACTTCAGCAGCAAAATTCATTAATTTCCACTGCCTTCCTATTACAATTATAGTTAATAAGTATATGCCCCATAGGTTCAATGTTTTTCAAGACTGTAGGTCTTTTATACTACATGTTTATAGAAGTGTTTCTTTGTCTTTAAACAAAATGCTTCACCTTTATTTCAACTGCTGGTAATGATGTCTTAAAATAAAACTTGCTCAGCAACTTCACTCATCTTACAGACATGATGTTCTTAAAGCCCCAAGCCTACAATTGTTAAAGGTGATCAGATACAGCTCTTCTAGACATCTGAACACATAGACTTCATCAGTTATGAGCTCTTGTTTCCTAAGTCAACCTAAGTCAATCAAATCTTCCATTAGGACACGTTAGATACTCCATATAGTACAGGCTGAAGAAAAACAAAGTCACAGTCAGTCTCCCAGTCTGACAGAATATATCTAAATGATCTGTGCCACATTACTTCTCCCCATTAGAATATTCTGCTGAGGTGCCTTCAGTGAAGAGCAGCCATGGCTTCTTCAGATGCTGAGATGGCTGTCTTTGGAGAGGCAGCTCCTTACCTCCGAAAGTCAGAGAAGGAAAGAATTGAGGCCCAGAACAAGCCTTTTGATGCCAAGTCATCTGTCTTTGTGGCCCATCCAAAGGAATCCTTTGTGAAAGGGACAATCCAAAGCAGGGAAACAGGGAAGGTCACTGTCAAGACTGAAGCTGGAGAGGTGAGAAAAAAGCAAGCTTCAGATCAGCATTTAATCATCACTCTGAGCTTTTAGCTGACATAGGCAGATCTTTCACTTCCTTTACAGACTCTGACCGTGAAGGAAGATCAGGTCTTCTCCATGAACCCTCCCAAGTACGATAAAATTGAGGACATGGCCATGATGACCCACCTCCACGAACCCGCTGTGCTGTACAACCTCAAAGAGCGTTATGCAGCCTGGATGATCTACGTAAGTACCAGCAGCTCTCTTCCTGGGCTGGTAGCTGGGGAGGACTGCTGTGCCAGGCTGAGTGGAAGCCAACGTGCCGTGTCCCTTCCTCGCAGACCTACTCGGGCCTCTTCTGTGTCACTGTCAACCCCTACAAGTGGCTGCCGGTGTACAACCCGGAGGTGGTGTTGGCCTACCGAGGCAAAAAGCGCCAGGAGGCCCCTCCACACATCTTCTCCATCTCTGACAACGCCTATCAGTTCATGCTGACTGGTGAGTGCTTGATCTCCTTCAAAGCAGTCTGAACTGAAGAGCCCCATTGATCTTACTGGAGTATGTGAAAAGCCAGTGAAAACATCATGGAGCTGTGTGACAGAAATTGATCAAGTTAAGGAGGAACTGATTTCAAGCAAATGGTACCAGAAGCATGCACAGCACTGTGTATTATTTCTAGCATATCATACCAAATGCTACAGTCTCTCAATGCAGAAATAACAGTGGACTCATAACTTACTTTTTTGCAATGACTGAATTCAGCACATTATTATTCCATACAGAGTTTTACTTTGAACAGAGGTAGGCACCTTGATCAGACTCCCGTGTATGAGAAGTATGAGAATGTATGTGAAGGGCAAGAAGATACACAGTTTGTGTGAGGACCATGTGCCTCTTACAGTTGTATGTATCCATTTGAGCTTATACTTGCCACTTGGGATATGGAAGGAAACCTATTATTTACTTGTGGGAATTAATGCTTGGATTTTCTGATGAAGCTCCAACTTACACTTTCAGTCAGCTCACTGCTACACAGAACAACAGCTAACACTGGACTTCCTAGGGTTTTCACTGTCTTCCGTCCCTGCAGTTCCTGCAGATTTCCATTCGTATTTGTCTCCTAGATTTTGTGTTTCTTGTTATTCATGAGCAGTAGGAAAAGCTTTATTATCTCTGTCTTTTCACAGACCGCGAGAATCAGTCGATCCTGATCACGTAAGTACGCTCCTGCTCGGGTCCCTGCGGGGCTGCCCTGTGCCAGGGGACCTTCTCCCTGACCTCACGCTCTCTGCTTCTCTGTTTGGCTCGACAGCGGAGAATCCGGTGCAGGGAAGACTGTGAACACGAAACGTGTCATCCAGTACTTTGCAACAATTGCAGCTAGTGGGGAGAAGAAGAAAGAGGAGCAGTCTGGAAAAATGCAGGTACATTAAGAGATACTGGCTTGAATCAATGTTTATTCTGTTCTAGCATGAATTTTAGAAAATAATAATTATCCAGTAATAATTGTTATCCTGTAGGGAACGCTTGAGGATCAAATCATCAGTGCCAACCCTCTGCTGGAGGCCTTTGGAAATGCCAAGACTGTGAGGAATGACAACTCCTCACGTTTTGTACGTCGCTACTGCCCTTACAGTAATGATGGGGCGAGTGATATTCTTAAATAAGGAGTTGTCCGAAGAAGCCATCCAGGCTGAAATGCTCCTCTGTTTCCTCAACAGGGTAAATTCATCAGAATCCATTTTGGGGCCACAGGCAAACTGGCTTCTGCTGACATTGAAACTTGTAAGAGACTCTCCCGGCCTGTTCAAATTCCTTCCCAAATTCCCATCGCCATGTCCCATCTTGTACTTGACTCTTGTACCTTCCTTGACAGATCTGCTGGAAAAGTCCAGAGTTACTTTCCAGCTCAAGGCAGAAAGAAGCTACCACATTTTTTATCAGGTCACCTCCAACAAGAAGCCAGAGCTAATTGGTAGGAGACATCACTGAGCTTTTTGGAGGCAGATTACAGAGCAATAGTTGATAACTTTACGAAAAGAATGAAATGTAATCTGTGAACATCCATTTGTTTTCAGAAATGCTCCTTATTACCACCAACCCGTATGACTACCCTTTTGTGAGTCAAGGTGAGATCACTGTCCCCAGCATTGATGACAAGGAGGAGCTGATGGCTACAGATGTGAGTAGTGCGTAAAACAGGTCAATTGTTATACGTCATGCATCATATTCAGACAAATATTTCACTATACTGAATCTATTACCAGAGTGCCATTGACATCCTGGGCTTCTCTGCTGATGAAAAGACTGCCATCTACAAGCTGACAGGGGCTGTCATGCATTATGGGAACTTGAAGTTTAAGCAGAAACAGCGAGAGGAGCAGGCAGAGCCAGATGGCACAGAAGGTATTGTTAAACTCAGTAGCTAATGGTCCTTTAAGCCACTCTGTGTCTTAGCCAAAGTTGGGCTTTAGAATCCCAAGGAAAACAGTAAGTCAGAAGCAGTCCCTTCTCCACCCATTGTATCAGTTTCTCTGATGTAAAATCTCTGGATTTGTCTATCGTATCCCAAATTAACAATTTAAACTGTCCTGTGTACACTGCCAGGAAGCCAGGAGCTGTGGATGTCTTTTCTGAAATGTTATTGCTCATACTTTTGTTGGACATAGCTTATAACTCTTGTGGAACAGTAAAGTAGTTCAGCCCTAACAAAATGGGTGGTCACGTTCCTTTTCTCCCTCACCTGTCAGATGCTCAGGGAACTCTGTTGTGAAAGGTGCATTTGTTTCCACTCTGTTGGGGTAGGATCTTGAAACCATGTCTCCAAATTTCTCAGTGATGGCTCCTTCTTGCCAAAGGACTGGGCAGAAGGTGGGAAGTACCGCAGTCGCATCTGAGAAAGGACAGAATCCAATGAGTTTCACTCCTGAGACATGTGCATACCACAAAACTGTTCAGCTTTCAGTTCTGTAAAATTTTAACAAAGCATCATTACATTTTGCATGCCTCAATGAAGAACTTCAAACATAAGTTCTTTCAAAAAGCTCAACACACATAATGGTTTTGATGTCACTGAGACTCTTTCTGCAGTGCTTGGAGAAGACTTCAAGATACAAAATGTTAGTAATGCTGCATTCTTCTTTTCCATCTCGCTTTGCCATTTAGTGGCTGACAAGGCTGCCTACCTGATGGGCCTGAATTCAGCTGATATGCTCAAGGCACTGTGCTACCCTCGAGTCAAAGTTGGGAATGAGTATGTGACCAAAGGTCAAACTGTGCAGCAGGTTAGAAACACAGTCACCTGAAACCATGCTTTGAATAAAGACCTCTTTGATTCTTCTCTGCTGCGTATGGTAAATGCAAACATCTGCCTTTGCTTTAGGTGCACAATGCTGTAGGTGCTCTGGCAAAGGCTGTCTATGAGAGGATGTTCCTGTGGATGGTTGTTCGCATCAACCAGCAGCTGGACACCAAGCAGCCCAGGCAGTACTTCATTGGTGTCCTGGACATCGCTGGCTTTGAGATCTTTGATGTGAGTAACAAAGATTTGTAAGAGCTGCTTGGAAGTCACATCTGGGTGTTATGACAACTTTAACATCCATATTATCATCACATAATTTATTGTAATTGTTTGGAACTTGATGAACTTTAGGGTCCTTTCCTAGCTACTCTATGAGTGTATGGTCCTATTTGCCTTTTTTTTTCTTCCTATAAAGTAGATTTGACCCTTGAAAGGATTTTTTCATGACTATAGGCTCATTTTCAAGAGGTAAAAACTCAAAAGAGCAGAATGGTTCGAACAGAAAAATTCTTTCGTTTAAATGATCAAAGACAGCATAAGAGATACAGATCATGATACAAATAACCTTTTTTCTATAGCGTGGCCTCAGATGAGGAATGAAGTATATTCTACCTTCTCAGATTTATCAAGGATTAAAATATTGTTACAAACAACGATTTTTAAGCATTTCTTAATTTTGCTACATAGACTTAAAGCTGAATTAAGAAATACGCAGGCACAACGAAACCAATACTGCCGCTTTCTGTATTTTTAAAGGATGAGGTTTTGCAGTTACTATTGCATCTTGCAAATATGAATCTTTATCATTTTACTCCCAGTTCAACAGCTTTGAGCAGCTGTGCATCAACTTCACCAATGAGAAACTGCAACAGTTTTTCAACCACCACATGTTTGTGCTGGAGCAAGAGGAGTACAAGAAGGAAGGCATTGAATGGACATTCATTGACTTTGGGATGGACCTGGCTGCCTGCATTGAGCTCATTGAGAAGGTATGAGCATAGGAATTTTACAATTACTAGAGCTCAGTTTTCAAAGGAATCTTCCATGTTCATAAGCAAATATTTAGATCTCGTTGTTCAAAAATATATTGCTGTTTAGTTTATTTCATCTGCAGGTGAGAAATTAAAGCTGTGTCACACAGCTTTATGGCAGCAGGTTTGCACTGATCTCTTCTGAAGTGCTAAAAGGTTGTTAAATTCTCAATCAAAATGTTTTCTCAAAACAGCTAGAATAAGTTCCCAGTTGAGCTTCCACCTCACCTCTCAGTTCTGACAGACTTGTGCTCCCACAGCAATACAGCTGTATCTTTGTAAAATAAACTCAGAGATGGAGATGCATAATTGATAGCAAGCAGTTGCACTTACATGTACATCCTTTGACTTAGAATAAGAAGGCAATCACATTAGATACAGGATGCAGTGTTCAGTGGCTGACAGGATGATAAGAAATTAGAATCACAGAATTTCAGAGTGCAAAGGATCTGTGAGGTCACTTAATCTAACCCCCTTGGTCACATAAGGGTCAACTAGAACAGGTTTCTGAGGACCACAAAGCTCTGTTTTGAATATCTCAAGTGATAAACTTGGATAACGATAACCCGTTTCAACAATTGACCATCCTCTTATTTTGTGTGTGTTCCACCTTGTCAGGTCACTGGGAAGCATAAGTGCCCTGAAAGCTAAATTGCTGATTTTCTCTCCCATGTATTTTTCCCAGCCCATGGGCATCTTCTCCATCCTGGAAGAGGAGTGCATGTTCCCTAAGGCAACTGACACTTCTTTCAAGAACAAGCTATATGACCAGCATCTGGGCAAGTCCAGCAACTTCCAGAAGCCCAAGCCTACCAAAGGAAAGGTTGAGGCCCACTTCTCCCTCATACACTATGCTGGAACAGTGGACTACAACATCACTGGTTGGCTTGAGAAGAACAAGGACCCCCTGAACGAAACTGTCATTGGGTTGTACCAGAAATCTTCACTGAAAACTTTGGCCTTACTGTTCGCCAACTATGGGGGAGCAGAAGCAGGTCAGCTCTTTGAAACATGTATTTCCACCAGTTTACAAAGTAGAAAAAGTATCATAAAAGGTAAAAACAAAAATATGAAATCTCTTATATTTATTTCTCCATTCTGCAGACGCTAGTGGTGGAGGCAAGAAAGGTGGCAAGAAGAAGGGTTCTTCTTTCCAGACTGTCTCAGCTCTTTTCCGGGTACAATACAGAGTTCAATATTTTTTCCTAAGATGAGGAGGAAATTCACTACTTAAAATAGTTTTTCCCCTTCCCCCCACCCACCCTCTTGCTTGTGATAAAAAAGAAGCCCTGAAGTTCTTGGGCCATGCTTTGATAGGAGTAAACCCACTGTAATTTAATTCTGCTCTTCCACTGAATGCACAAATTTTCTTTTCATCCACTTTTCACAAGACAGTGTCTTCAGATGGAACAACATTATACAGGAAACTTTTAAGAAACATCTAAAATATGCATATTTCCTTCAAGTGCCCTCCTCTAGCTTCAGAAACTTTGATTGCCCTGTAACAATATTCTTTCTGCCTGCTGGTTTCCTTCAGTCATATATCTAATATTTTTTTCATGATTAATGGATCAGCCTCTTAAGGTTGAAATACCATCACACCTTGGGATATGGATTTTTAAGATGTTGTATACTTGACAGTTATTTTCTCATAACCAACTCTTGCTGCCTGTCAGCACCATACATATCTAAACTCTCCTCGAGGCTATTTATTATATTCACCCTTCATTTAGTGTTCCCTTCTTAATATAAATTAGTTCCTTCTACAGAAAGATGTTGAGACTGCTTTTTTTGGAAACATGCCCTGGAGGTACCTGCCTCCCTCCACTAATTATACACAATAATCATTTACAAAAACTTACTCAGATGTTAGTTACAAACCAACAGTGCGATTCATCTCACCTCATTCTCATCTCACAAGTGAAAGATGCAACCTAGACATATAATACCCAGCTTGTTGTTTTTGTTCTATGTAGTGTGATCCACTTTAAATGCATACTGTAGTATGCTTCAAACTGGCTCACAGAGCTATCTGTATATCTCTCCTGGTACACATAATGGAAGATGGGTATCATTTCTACTGAACGCATTCCACTAGATTCAGAGAAATGTCACAAAATTGTATGTTTGAGAGTACAGTATCTCCTACAGACAAAACAGACAAATTTTCTACATTAAGTGAATAATCATATATGGAAACTCAGAAAAACTGGTGCAGGTGGTGTCAGCTCAGGATTCTGCAAGCTAATGTTTGTTTGATAATGTTATCTCATTACAGAGGGCTTGATGCTTACAGTGAGATTCTGTTTGCTAATATAAACTTTTGTTGATGATTCTCCCAGGAGAACTTAAACAAGCTGATGACCAATCTGAGAAGCACCCACCCCCATTTTGTACGCTGTATTATCCCCAATGAAACAAAAACGCCTGGTAAGAGACTCACTCACAGACAACCTTCAGTATCTCTTCTCTGCTGTACCACACTCTCATACAGCACTCATTTGTACTCTGAATTGCTAGGTGCCATGGAGCATGAGCTGGTTCTGCACCAGCTGAGGTGTAATGGCGTGCTGGAAGGGATCAGAATTTGCAGGAAAGGATTCCCCAACAGAGTCCTGTATGCAGATTTTAAACAGAGGTCAGACTGCATTCAATTCCTGGATTTTGTCCATCTTGAGCTTACAAAATTTAAACCTCACCTCTGGTGACAAAAGCATTCTCTTAGCATTTACATCTAGCAGTGGAGTTATGTTGTCTTTCTTGCAGGTAACTGATCACAACAACAGACCTGTTTATATTATATTTTGTCCCCCAGATACAAAGTACTAAATGCAAGTGCTATTCCAGAGGGACAGTTCATTGACAGCAAGAAGGCTTGTGAGAAACTTCTTGGATCGATTGATATAGATCACACTCAGTATAAATTTGGTCACACCAAGGTACCAGAAGTGTTCGTTTAAAGTACTATGTGTTTTTTGTTTTGTAAAGCTTGAGGGTGATACTGAGATTCTTCAGATAGCATGGGAAATCATCAAACAATAAGTTTAAAACACATAAACTAGATACTAATTGACTCAATACTTTGAAATTCATTGATGGAGAATGATTCTAATTAAGGGTTCCTAATTGAAGACAAAGTTGTAGAATAGAAGAATCAAGAATTAATAAGAACAATGGAATAAGATCTTATAGTTTTTCGTGTACTGTAATATGACTGTAATAGCCAGACCAGCATGACTGAAGATATTAAAGAGGAATTCACATGGTAACTACACATATTCTTTGTGTTTTTGCTCTTTCTCTTAACTTCTGTGATATCTGCCATGGAGGAACTGGTTACTTGGCTACAGTGACCAATGAGCACATATACTGCACTTATTTTCATTTTACGATCTAAGGTGTTCTTCAAAGCTGGGCTGGTTGGCCTTCTGGAGGAGATGAGGGATGAGAAACTGGCACAACTCATCACTCGCACACAGGCCAGGTGCAGGGGTTTCCTGATGAGAGTGGAGTACCAGAAAATGGTGGAGAGGAGGTAGACATTTCTTTAAATTAGGTTTACTGGGTTTTATATATTGTGTCATCCAAGTCTAAACTGCCAATATTTATTTGACTTACCTTTCAGAGAGTCCATCTTCTGCATCCAGTACAACATTCGTGCATTCATGAATGTCAAGCACTGGCCCTGGATGAAGCTGTTCTTCAAGATCAAGCCCCTGCTGAAGAGTGCAGAGTCTGAGAAGGAGATGGCAAACATGAAACAAGAGTTTGAGAAGACCAAGGAAGAGCTTGCAAAGTCTGAGGCAAAGAGGAAGGAACTGGAGGAGAAAATGGTGAAGCTGGTGCAGGAGAAAAATGACCTGCAGCTCCAAGTACAGGCTGTGAGTTTATCATTCACTTATCACAGAGAAAATAAGTTTGCATGTTCAGATTTTTCTTCATCAAACAGAAGGTCAGATTACAGAAGACCACAAGTCAGAAATTTGGAGATTTATCGATCATTTGTATGCAGGCTGTGAGTAATACCAGTGTGACTGATTCTAACTGACTGTGAACTTAAAGCTGACTACATTTTCAAAACACACATAGGAATTACAATTTAATGTAATTAAGTTGTACTTCACTAAGTGCTACAGTGAAAAACAGAACTAGCTATGGTAAGAACTGTCAGAAGGCTACAGTCATGGCATTTCAAGACCACATGGATACCAGAGGTTGAGACATTTCACAAAATCATAGAACAGCACATCCTGAGTAAGAAGGAACCCAAGAATGATTTGGTCCAACTCCCAGGTTAACACAAGATTTCCTCAAATTCAAACCAAGTTTCTGAGAGCATCAACAAAACAATTCTTGAATACTGACAGGTTCAGTTCCATGACCTGGGGAGCCTGCTCCAGAGCCCAACCACCCTAGTGGTGAAGAACCTTTTCCTAATATCCAATCTCCTGATGCAGCTTCATGCTGTTTCATCAGGGACTACTGCTGGTCACCAGTTCTGTGGTGTTAGCTGAGACCATTAGCACTTACATACATACTTACATTGAACTGCACCACAACAATTAAGAAATTTTACTTTTAGTATTATGTTTTTGTTCTTCTATTTATGTTTTCCAACCTCTCCAAAACAGAGAATGTCTATCCTTATAAATACATGACTTTAGGGAATACAAAAGAGGGCATTTCTTCTCTCTGTATCCCAATTAAACAAGATAATTTCTTCCCTTCCAATGTAGGTGGAGTTCATCTCATCCTCTAAAAGTACTCAGAAGCACTAGATAAAATTACACGGTACATCTATGAGGTTTTAATCCTGTGATTTATTTAATCCTGTGCATGTGCTCACTGCTGCCTCATGGCCAGCTTCTCGCCCACCAGGACCCCAAGTCCTTCTGCGCAGGGCTGCTCTCAAGCACATCTTCCCCCAGTCTGTATCAATACCTGGCATTGCCCCCACCCAATGGCAGCACCCTGTGCTTGGCCTTGTTGAACCTCATTTGGTTCTCATGGGCCCACTTCTCCAGCCTGTCCAGATTCCTCTGGATGGCTTCCCTTCCCTCCAGTGTATCAATGGCACTGCTCAGCTTGGTGTCATCTGCAAATGCATAGTCCAAATGACTCAATTTCTGACAGCTACTGGATGTGACAAGAGTATTGCAGACAAAAAGCTGAAACTGATGGATGCTGAGTGTTTTTTGAGAAATGGTGAAAATCTAAAGCAGAAACAGTTGCTCTAAAAAGCCAGTAGGGTAAAAAATAGTATGAATAAAAAATAGTATGAATGTGAGCATCACTTTGGTATTTGTATGTCTGTCTTGGCATATGATTATCACTCAGCATTTGTAAATGCTTGTAATTAGAAGAGAGATTCATATAATTAAACCCACATTTACACACTCTGTTAATTATTATGGGTTAAGATACATATACACATGTATATGTGTTTTAATACTCAGCTCTTCCTGTAGATAAGAAAAGGTTTTGTTTGGCATTAAGTTTCAAAACCAGATGTATTAAAAGGAACAATTTAAAATAAATTAAAAATTGTCTCTATTTCTCCTGGAATATAAAACAAACATTTGACTAAAAAATTGCTAGTAAGGAATCTAAATTTATGAAGCTAAGAGTCACACTATTCGCCCAAAGGGCATATCTGAAAAAAATGCATTTCCCCTCAGGAAGCTGATGCATTGGCTGATGCTGAAGAAAGATGTGACCAGCTCATCAAAACCAAAATCCAGCTGGAAGCCAAAGTAAAGGAGGTGACAGAACGAGCTGAGGATGAGGAGGAAATTAATGCTGAGTTGACAGCCAAGAAGAGGAAACTGGAGGATGAATGCTCAGAGCTGAAGAAAGATATAGATGACCTGGAGTTAACGTTGGCCAAGGTTGAGAAGGAAAAGCATGCCACTGAAAACAAGGTACGAGGCAGAAGTTGTCACTCTGGAAAGAATTCTGCTTTGATACACAGTATGAAATTGTGAACAACATTTTTTATATACATTTACTTCCCACTTGTCAAAGGTGAAAAACCTCACAGAGGAGATGGCAGCCCTGGATGAGACCATTGTGAAGCTGACAAAAGAGAAGAAAGCCCTCCAAGAGGCCCATCAGCAGACACTGGATGACCTGCAGGCTGAAGAGGACAAAGTCAATACGCTGACCAAAGCTAAAACCAAGCTGGAGCAGCAAGTGGACGATGTAAGCAAAATGCATATAGCCATTACAGGACAGTTGTGGAGATAAATATGGCTGGCAGAGCACTGATGATCCCATTCTGTTTAGCTGGAAGGGTCCCTGGAGCAAGAGAAGAAGCTGCGCATGGACCTTGAGAGAGCAAAGAGGAAACTTGAAGGAGACCTGAAGTTGGCCCATGATAGCATAATGGATTTGGAAAATGATAAGCAGCAGCTGGATGAGAAACTGAAGAAGTAAGTGAGGTTGTGGGACACCTGAGTGCTGGGCAGGTGCACGTAGGAGGTTTTGTTCAGGTGTTAACACAGTTTGTTTTGTGCAAAAGGAAAGACTTTGAAATCAGCCAAATCCAGAGCAAAATTGAGGATGAACAACTTCTGGGCATGCAGTTACAGAAGAAAATTAAAGAGTTGCAGGCAAGTCTCTGGTTCTTTTCCTCTATCACACAGGCTGAGGTCAGGTATGAAGGGTTGAAGGATATGGGTGTGAAGGGTTCCTGATGCTCCCCAGGCCCGTATTGAGGAACTGGAGGAGGAAATCGAGGCAGAGCGAACCTCTCGGGCCAAAGCAGAGAAGCACCGAGCTGACCTCTCCAGGGAGCTGGAGGAGATCAGTGAGCGCCTGGAGGAAGCAGGAGGGGCTACGGCAGCTCAGATTGAGATGAACAAGAAGCGTGAGGCAGAATTTCAGAAGATGCGCCGTGACCTGGAAGAGGCCACGCTGCAGCACGAAGCCACGGCTGCCGCCCTGCGGAAGAAGCATGCGGACAGCACAGCGGAGCTTGGGGAGCAGATCGACAACCTGCAACGAGTCAAGCAGAAGCTGGAGAAGGAGAAGAGTGAGCTGAAGATGGAGATTGATGACTTGGCCAGCAACATGGAGTCTGTCTCCAAAGCCAAGGTACAGGATACTTTTATTAGCACTTTCTCAACAGTATATTTATGTTCAATCTTACCTTGCTTCAACATTGTCAGCTGTATTTTCTCAGAATAGAACAGATAAAACCCTAATTAATGCACATTGTCGCTAAATATGTAAAGTGTATCTTCTGGCCACTTTTTCCTTCTGTAAATAAAATGGAGCCTGGTATTCACTCTGTTTTCTAATGTATGTTTGATAACTAGGCAAACCTGGAGAAGATGTGCCGCACTTTGGAAGACCAACTGAGTGAATTTAAAACAAAGGACGAGCAGAATCTGCGCATGATCAGTGATCTCAGTGCTCAAAGAGCTCGCCTTCAAACAGAATCTGGTTAGACACCTCATCTCTAGCTTGGAAATAATATATTAACCTTAAGGTCATAATTTAATTTAAGATTGGCTGCTGAAATATTTTCTGACTAAAAACATTCTCCAGGTGAATACGCACGCCAGGCGGAGGAAAAAGATGGTTTAATTTCTCAGCTGTCCAGAGGGAAACAGGCCTTTACGCAACAGATTGAAGAACTAAAGCGGCAACTAGAAGAAGAGATAAAGGTGAAGACCATTCATGGTTTCCATGCAAATCCAACAGTTCAAAAAGAGATCTACTTAAGAGTACTTAATAAATGACTAGAATATCTAGTCTAGGCCTTGTCAGTGCAGACTCCCAGGTTTCTATAGAGTACTGAGATTTGGCTTCATTTTTTTCATGCTGTGCATAAATCACTGTTTCTCTTGGGAGAAAATACAGTGTTCAGGTGATAGTAAGAGGAGATTTCCCAGAATACCATAATTCCTTATTGCAATAATTTAATTCCTAGGCCAAGAACGCCCTCGCCCACAGCTTGCAGTCTGCCCGCCATGACTGTGACTTGCTCCGGGAACAATATGAGGAGGAGCAGGAAGCCAAGGGTGAGCTGCAGCGTGCCCTGTCCAAGGCCAACAGCGAAGTGGCCCAGTGGAGAACCAAATATGAGACGGATGCTATTCAGCGCACAGAGGAGCTGGAGGAGGCCAAGTATGTGGAGGGGAAGGCTGGTAGAAAGTAGTGGAAATTTGAAGAAATCTCTGACATACTGAAGGGTAAAAGACAAATAGCAGTTTGGAGAGGAGTGATAAGAAGGGAAATTTGTGCTGTTGAGATGGTGGTTTCAAAAGGACAAATAGGCAATGTGATAGAATGCAAGACAAAGGCAGTGTATGATGTATGCAGTGAGATGAGGAATTGATGAATTTCTAGACTTGAGGAAAGGAAAAGGGAATAAAGTTTGGGAGACGCTCTGCATTAGGTGCATCTGGGGAGAACACTGTGAAGTGCCTCAGTACGGTAGTGAAAAAGACAGAAAAATCTCCACTTTGCTCCCAAAGTCTGAGCTGTGCTTACAACCTTCCAGGAAGAAGCTGGCACAGCGCCTGCAGGAGGCAGAGGAACACGTTGAAGCCGTGAATGCCAAATGTGCTTCCCTGGAAAAGACAAAGCAGAGGCTGCAGAATGAGGTGGAGGACCTCATGATTGACGTGGAGCGAGCAAATGCTGCCTGCGCAGCTCTGGACAAGAAGCAGAAGAACTTTGACAAGGTATTCTGGGCTCCAGGCCTGTGTTTCCTGGGCACACAATGATTGTCGCATCCAAACTCACAATCTGTTTTTCCTCAGATCCTGGCGGAGTGGAAGCAGAAGTACGAGGAAACGCAGGCTGAGCTGGAGGCCTCCCAGAAGGAGTCTCGCTCCCTCAGCACAGAGCTGTTCAAGATGAAGAATGCCTATGAGGAGTCCCTGGACCACCTGGAAACGCTGAAGCGTGAGAACAAGAACTTGCAGCGTAAGTCGCTCAGCCTTTCCTGCTGGCAGGGCTTTCTCAGAAGCTCTCCTGCCCACCTCTCCACCTGGATCTGTGCCTGCAGTGATGGGAGCAGAGCTGTTATGCTGGGGTCACAGGGCCTTTCCCTCTATGCTCTATACCTGACCATGTGAATGTTCATTCTTCTCTACAGAGGAGATTTCTGACCTCACGGAGCAGATTGCAGAGGGAGGAAAGGCGATTCATGAGCTGGAGAAAGTCAAGAAGCAGATTGAGCAGGAGAAGTCTGAAATCCAGGCTGCCTTGGAGGAAGCTGAGGTACATGCTCATAATAACCGGCATCCACACTAAAAATATCAGCAGGGAGGAAATCTGACTAAGAAAGGCATGGTTGTCCTCTGTTCTGGCTACAGGGCATACCTACCTCAGATTTCCTGAGATATTCTGTATTCAGCTAGAAAGTAAGAAGTCGTTTTACTTACATGGATAAGTGATGACAATTATTTGTCCAGGCCTCCCTGGAACATGAAGAGGGGAAGATCCTGCGTCTCCAACTGGAGCTCAACCAGGTCAAGTCTGAGATTGACAGAAAGATAGCAGAGAAAGATGAGGAAATTGACCAGCTGAAGAGAAACCACCTCAGAATTGTGGAGTCCTTGCAGAGCAGCCTGGATGCTGAGATCAGGAGCAGGAATGAAGCCCTGCGGCTGAAGAAGAAGATGGAGGGAGACCTGAATGAAATGGAGATCCAGCTGAGCCATGCCAACCGTGTTGCTGCAGAGGCACAAAAGAACCTGAGAAACACGCAGACAGTGTTGAAGGTCTGTTCAGCAAAATACAAATAAGGGACTGTCTTCCCTGACATTTTAGTCACCTTGGGTTTGCTGTGCCCCTTGTCGTTTCTCTTGTCTCTTCTACAGGATACCCAGATACACTTGGATGATGCTCTCAGGACTCAGGAGGACCTGAAAGAGCAGGTGGCCATGGTGGAGCGCAGAGCAAACCTGCTGCAGGCTGAGATTGAGGAGCTACGGGCAGCCCTGGAGCAGACGGAGCGCTCGAGGAAAGTGGCTGAGCAGGAGCTTCTGGATGCAAGTGAGCGTGTGCAGCTCCTCCATACCCAGGTGAGGCCTTGATGCTCCAACTAGTTGTGTAGGCACTGTTACAGTGGCAGGAAATAGTGGTGCCAATGCAAAAAACATGGTCACAGTCCATCAGCTTAGCCCACCACTGAAATTGTGTAAACAGCCATTTCACAAAGAATTCCACATTTAAAATGCAAAGGTTGAAGAGTAAAGAATTGGTTTAGACTGTCGCTGGTGTATTCCAGGTCTCAGAGTACAAGTCTTGCAATCTCTATTTGTACAGAACACCAGCTTGATCAACACCAAGAAGAAACTAGAAACAGACATTGCCCAAATTCAGAGCGAAATGGAGGATACCATCCAGGAAGCCCGCAATGCTGAAGAGAAGGCCAAGAAGGCCATCACCGATGTGAGTCGTGGCTCTTTCACTGCTGACAGCCGACACAGTTCTCCCAAGAAGTCTCTGACCCCAAACTCGCTTTGCTGCTTTGCCTCTCCAGGCGGCCATGATGGCAGAAGAGCTGAAGAAGGAGCAGGACACCAGTGCCCACCTGGAGAGGATGAAGAAGAACCTGGACCAGACGGTGAAGGACCTGCAGCTCCGTCTGGATGAGGCAGAGCAGCTGGCCCTGAAGGGAGGCAAGAAGCAAATCCAGAAGCTGGAGGCCAGGGTGCGTAGGGCTGGTATTTGTGCAAGTGTGTGCAACGCCAGGTCAGAGATAGCAGGGAAGCTCCAAAATGGGCTTTTCATTGCAGGTGCGGGAGCTGGAAGGGGAGGTTGATGCTGAGCAGAAGCGCAGCGCTGAAGCCGTGAAGGGTGTGCGCAAGTACGAGAGGAGGGTGAAGGAGCTGACCTACCAGGTAAGGCTGATGGCATCTTTGTGTTGACATAGCATTCTATAGGAAGCCACTGCATTTCTCTATGAACTCCAAGAGGAAATGTCATTTTGTCGTGTGGGGAAAATAATTCCTCTCTCTTTCCTGCTTACTGTCTGCTTTAGTCTGAGGAAGACCGGAAGAATATTCTTAGACTCCAGGATCTGGTGGACAAACTGCAGATGAAGGTGAAATCCTACAAGAGGCAATCTGAGGAGGCTGTAAGTATCACTCTGAGTAGTGCTAAGAGTGCTCTTCAAGGAAAAGAATATGAAAGATTTGGGAAGTTTGATTTGTCAATTGTGGTGGGCTTCAAGTTCTTTGACACATTTATTGATCCACTTTGCCTTTCAGGACAAAAGTAATGAGATGATAAAAAGGAAACAAGCCAAATGCACTTAAATTGTTCTGGAGTATATAATGGAAATGTTTCTAAAATGCATTTCTTAGCAATAATATTAAGTGCACAATATATTAAGAATTTTTCAAAAGAAAATGTTTTTGATCTACTGAGTTTTAAATAAGCGTCTTAAGATAAATGCTCGTGATCCTTTGAAATTCAAAGAACTTGGTAATCATTTGGAAAGACAGGAGCTGGGCTCTTCACCACCAACTCCCTCTCCCTGTACAGGAGGAGCTGTCCAACGTCAACCTCTCCAAGTTCCGCAAGATCCAGCACGAGCTGGAGGAAGCCGAGGAGCGGGCTGACATTGCAGAGTCACAGGTCAACAAGCTCCGAGCAAAGAGCCGGGAGTTCCATAGGAGGATTGAAGAGGAAGAGTGAGGATGTCATGAGGCAGCAAAGCAGCCTGAGGAGTGCACAAAATGTGTCACTTTCTTTTGCAATGTCTTTGTAACCATGTCAGTGTCTAGAGAATAAAAACCATAGATTAATATGCATAAGCACTACAAACAGTGGCTTCCTTGTTGTTGTTGTTATCTCCTTTTTGATCTTTTTCCTTTCTTTTTCCTGAATAAGCTTAGGATATTACTGATGCAGCTACATACATTGTTTTCAGTCTCCTTGCACTACTCTTGCCCTCACATATTCTTAATGCTTCTCCTACTATCCTGTCAGCACAGCTTACGTGCCATGTGAGTGGCAAGAGAGAGCGATCCCTTCCCTTTTTCCTTCTCTGCTATGGGTTGCAATCATGGCAACCACAGATCCTAAACTCTGGTCTCTAACTAAGCTATCAGATGGCGCAGTGTATCACACCATGAAGGACAGACAGTTCCTCAGCAGAAACAATTTCCTGCAGACACCAAAATTAGTGCACTGTCATGACACTTTGATGGTGCCTCTAAACTGTGCATTTTCTCTTACTTTAGATTCTCTGAGCTGATGCCATCTATTTGTGCTTTCCCTCCAATGTGGCAGAAGGCTGAGCCCTGCCTGGGGCCACCTACCGAAAGGAAGCCTCCTCAGGGCTGATTTTCCACACGTTGCATAGAAGAACGCACCTCCTCAGCCCATCACCTGAATGTCAGCCTTGTCAGCTCTTGCACAACTGGCTGCGTGCAGCACAGCCTCAGGCAAGGGAAAAGAAGAAAGCTGATGGGTGTTTTACTACCAGATAGCTGGACTTTCGTTTTGGCCTACACAAAGGCTGAGCTGACAGTATTCTAGGGTCTCAGAAGGGAAGGAGGAAATTGACAAATATTTTTCCTTCCATTCAGACCCTGAGGTGGCACGCGAGACAGGTATCACCCTGGTCTCCTGCCCTCCATGAGCTGTCTTGGCTGAAGTCTTTTGACACACTGCCTTTGGTTGAGGTGAAAGTCACATGGAGTGCATCACTGTATGTCAAAAGTATGTGCAAAGATATCAGCCTAAATGCGTATTTAACTGGCAGATATATACTTCCTAGTATTTTTTCTCCCTTACTTTCAGGGAGACCACATGGACCTGGAAGATTCTCTCAGAAAGAACAAAGGCCACAGGGCTGAGCATACAATGAATCATAACCAGGTTAGTGGTAACTGAGGTCCGTGAATTTAGTGATTCTTTATGCCATTTAAATTTGCACAATTACACCCAGTGTAGCAGCATTTCCCCTGGCTGAAATGTTCGCCATTCACTCCACGCTGCAGGAGCCCTTGGTGCAGACTGATGTGGAGTGGATGAGGAGCCATTAGCAGTTGCTGAGGCACAGCTGGCACTGAAGGGAAGTAAGAAGCCCATGTAAGAACAGAGAACAGAGGATGTGTTGCTGAAATTTTGTGAGAGTCTGTGGGTTTCCCACTCTGAATATTGTACAAGACCTGCTATTCAAAAGTTGAAGTTGGTCCTCCATGATGTACCAAGCCTAGCAGGGCAGCAAGGATGGGAGTGGGGCTAGTGCTATGGGCTGAAGGGAAATGACTGTGCAGAAAATGACTGTGCCCAAAGCTGAGACAGGTAGCCTCTGAGTGCTTTCAACCTTGATTTGCATACAATGTTTTAAATGGAAAGCTTGTGAGTGGAGCTTCTTGGGTGTCACAGGAAGTGATAAGGACAGTCTCTCGGTCTAAGCTTTGCTAGTCCATGCCAACAGCTCTACCTTCAAACAGACACACTGCTGTGAAGTTGCTCCACAGCTGCATATCTATGACAGTATTATCTACCCTACCTGGCTTCCAGGTGCAACCTCAAGAACCTCATGCATTTTCATCCCTTTCATCCAACTTCCTTACGTGACAGTGTGCACAGCTCTGCCGCAATAACCATGACCTCTGTGGTCAGCACTGAATTTCCAAACTCACCTATAATCAGTGCTCCCCAAAGCTGCCAATGAGGCTGAATAGAATTTAGATGTCGTAGCATCCAGTGAGCATCCCCATTAACTGTAATGGCAGGGCAAACCTGTACAAACATAAACCTCTAAGACTCTTTGAAATTCTACACTGCAGACCCTGAACTGCTATTGGCTCCACTGTAGAAGTGCAAGGATACATCATCACATTAAAAGAAAGCAAGGCAGCCACAAAGACAGCCAAAGGGAAGAGATGAGGCAGCAGCTCTGAAGAAGAATAAGCAGGCTCCTGGACAAACTGGTAAGTGTGGCGTTTGAAAATAGTTGGCCTGTACAAAGCAAAACATTACAACAAGCACTGATAGGAAAGGGAAGGTAATTCACTGAAGATGAAGCAGCTATGAAATCAAGAGCCTGTGTCTGTTCTCTTCTGACCTATCACAATATTTACCTGCACAAAGTTACCTGCCAACGCTCCCAGGGATGCGGTCAAAACAAAGCAGGCAGAGGAGTGCCTGAGTCTGGGACAGGCGGGCCTGAGGCCTGCCCTCGCGTCCCCAGCGAATTCTCAGCTCCCTCCTGGCTCCCATCTCCTGGGCTCTCAGGTCCCACCGCATCGCCCAGCAGCTTCACAAGCGTCATCCCCAGAAGCGCTGACAGGCTGCGGGGCTTGTGCACAGAGCTCTGCAGTTGCCTGTGCCAGGAGGATGGCTGTCATTTGTCTCCCTTCAATCCTCAGCGCCCAAAGCTCAAAATAACCCCCCTCGCAAGGCTCCTGCGTGGGGCCGGGCCTGCTGCTGTAGATGATACGCCTCCATGAATAGCACTCGAAGACATTCCTCAGCGGGTAGCTTGCCTTCTATATCTCACTGCGGCGTGCTGCCGTGCAGGAGCTGGACAACTGTGCTGTGTCCTAAGATGGCAGATGCTATTCTTGTCCCAGAAAGTCTTGCTCCGTCCGGCACAGCTCCTTTCTCAGCTGAAATGTGAACAGTCAGAAGCCGGCCGGAGGGGCCCCTCTGAAGCCAGTGGAAATGGCAGTGTGTGAACGCGGCCCCTGGGTGCTTGCCCTGCTCTGCTGGGATGTGCTGTGCCACCAGGAGCACGGCTGCTGCACAGCTGCTGTTGGTGTTCAGCTCTGGGTGCGTGTGGTGGGGGTGATCACCTCTCCTGGGTATCAACAAATGAAAAAGGTGAGCTGTTGCCCTCAGAGTTCACAGCTGCTTCTCCTTGCAGCCTCAATGGGTGAGGGACAAGTCAGAGCTCACTCTCAGCTTCAGAGGCTCGCAGAAAGTTCAGCCCCCACAGGCAATCAGGCGGAGGAAGTCAAGGCCCAGAGGCATCAGCTGGGAGAGTGGCTGCGCCTGTCCCCTCGTCCCCTGGCCCGTTTCATCCCCATGAGCTTTCTTTCCCCTCAGCCTCGGGCTCCAGCAGCTCCTGTCACTCACGGGGAGCTCACGCAGGCAGCCCTGCTCTATTTGTGCTCCGGGCACAAGTTGCCAGCAGGTGGCAGAACGGAGCCGCTGAGGCGGTCCCTCCTTCGGGTGCCGTGCGTGCTACGGCCAGCAGCCAGCTCTCAGGAAAGCTGAGCTCTTCTAAACCTGGTGAAACTACCTGGCCCAGATGTTATCACCAAACACGATCAAATGGGTTGAAATCTTACTAGATTTGTCTCCCAACTTTTTGTACCCACTGGACCAGGACAAAGACAGGTTGTCTGGACCAAAAAAGCCTTGAAATTCAATAGTCATTAATTAATAAATAAGAGACTGAGCTGACATGAACAGGCACTTGTTCCTGTGCAAGGCCTCATTTGCATTGGGCCCTCTGCTGAGAAAAGACACCAATGGGTTCTTTGAAGCATGCGACTATTGGAAGGCCAGTACGAGGCATTAACCACTCTGCCAGCTCCACCACGCGCCTGACTGATCCTTAGGGGAGAGCGACTGTAGCAACTCTTCTGCTAGCTCTGCTCTGGCTGGACCTTTACTGTGCAGGGCTCTACAGGAGAGGCTGGGACTCTGGAACCCTGTCACAGCGGGAAGAAATCCTAACTCTCATCTCCCTCCTCAGCCTCTCCTGTCCTGAAGCTTCATCTTGCAGAGAGTGCCCTGGGAGGTGTGAGAAAAATAGTTCTCTTTTCTCTCTGAGATCTGTGAGCAGGACCCTGGGAGACAGCTGCTTTGAGCAGCAGTCACTTACAGGCACTGGACCGCAGGCTGTCTCCCTCTAGCAAGAAAAGTGGCACGACAGGAGACTACCAGTGGGGCAGCAGCAGGTGCTGAGGACCCAACACCTACACTATATGGTTTCCAGAGATAGGTGTGTGAAGGTTCCAGGACACTAATGGCAGTTTGACATGGGAGCACAGCAGAAGTGTCCATGATGCACAGTTGTACTTTAATTAAAAGTTATTACCAGCGTGAGTTTGGAATAGACCTTTGTCCATACGGACTGAAGTCCCTAGGATAAAATTCACTATAGCCAGCAAAGAGCAAAGAGCAAATGAAAGAGCAAAGAGCAAATGAAAGACATTCTTTCATATCATTCTTTTGCATTTAAAAGCAGTGATGTTCACTTTCACACTTGGAAACGATGTAACACATGAGATGCCATTTTCACCACACAGAGAATATTATGATTACTTGGATGGTGACCATGACACTGTGGAGTTTTAGATCCTCATAGCAGTAAGGAGGGCATAGAGGAAGCTCACAATTGGGCTTCAGGAGATTAGATGTCGGCTTCTTCAGGGACCTGCTTGGTACAGTACTGTGGGATAAAGCCCTGGAGGGAAGAGGGACCCAAGAAAGCTGGATAATATTCTAGGATCACTTCCTCCAAGCACAGGAGTGATGCATCCCAACAAAGAGAAGTTGGACAAAAGCACTAGGATGCCTGTAGGGATGAAGGAGATGCTCCCGGACAAAGTCAAACATGAAAAGGAAACCTCCAGAATATGGAAGCAAGAATAGGTAGCTTGGGAGTAACAGAGAGACACTCAGTGATCAGGTTAGGAAAACTAAGGCACTGATAGAACTGAATCTGGCAAGACATTTAAAGGGCAACAAGAAAGGCTTCTAAAAGTGTGTCAGTAATAAAAGGCAGATTAGGGAAAATGTGGGCACTCTTCATAAGGAAACAGGAGACCTGATCATCCATGATATGGGGAAAGCTGAGGTACCTAACGACTTTTTTGCCTCAGTCTTCACCACTCATCTCACGGAATTGAAATGCAGAGACTGGGAGAATGAAGAACTGCCCGCTGTAGAAGATGATCAGGAGCAAGATGGTTTAAGCAATATGAATGTGTACAACAAATCCATGGGAACAGATGAGATGTATGTGAGAGTCCTGAAGAAACTGGTGGATAAAACTGCTAAACTACTGTCCATCAAATCTGATATTTCATGGCAGTCTGATGAAGTTCCCACTGGCTGGAAAAGTGGGAAAAAAATAAATTTAAAAAGGAAAGAAAGAAGAGAGAGCTTCAGGGAACTTTAGCTCAGTCTGACTCATCTCTGTGCCTGGCAAGATCATGGAATAGGTCCTCCTGAAAAGTATGCTAAAGTACATGGAAAAAAAAAAGAAGACATGACTACTGGCAGCCAGCCCATCTTCACTAAGGGCAAATAATGTTTGACAAATTTGGTGTCTGTCTACAACAGAATTACAGTGTTGGCAAATAAAGGAAGAGCAATGGACATCGTTTACCTGCACTTGTGTGACACATTTGACACTGGAAGACACGGAATCTTTATCTGCAAATTGGAGAGACATAGCTTTGACGGTTGGACTGCTTGGTGGACAAGGAATTATCTGGGTGGTCACTCTGAAAGAGCTGCAGTCAATGGCTCTATGTCCAGGTAGGAGGCAATGAAGAGTGGTATTCCTCAGGTGTTGGTGCTGGTTTTGACACTGTTTAACATCTTTGCTGGGGATGTGGACAGTGGGATTGAGTTCATCCTCAGCTAGTTGGTAGATGACATTCTGCTAAGAGGTGTAGTTCACACAGCAGGGGGGGGATGCCACACGGAGTGAATGTTTGCTTTTCTCAGGAGCGGATTATTTGATGATTACATAGAACACTTTTGAAAAATGTTTTTTGAGAGAGAAAATTTTCCAGTAGTGTAGGAAGGAGATGGAATTGCAAGTAAAAAGATGATTTATGAAGGGTTATAGACTGATGTTTGTTGTTAAATCAAGATATAAGAAAAGTAAAGACTGTGTATGGGAGTACAGAAATAATTTTCTAAAATGAAAAATAATTAAAGGTTGTAGGTGGTTCTATGATCAAAAGTATAACTGTTTAATTTGCATTAAATATGATGTGGAGTAAAGATTATGAAATATTTGAATGAGAAATGAGAGTAGCTATAGTCTAGCATGATCTCCTTCGGCCTATGATTTGAATGGTTAGATAAGCATCTGGCAAGGGCTGCCTAGATAGTAAATTATATGAACTTTTGTAAGTTCATATAGTAATATCATAATATCATAATAGTAAGTAAATAAATAGTTTTCCCACAACTGAAACATTGATGATCACCATGTCTATTTTTACATTTATATTTTATAGTTACTAAGCCTATGTGGAAAAGCTGCCGTAATTTCTGAGAAGGTGTATATGTCTGATTTTGCCTTGTAATAGCCAGCAGAATTCCATGGAAGTGTTATATCTGTGATATATATTATCTATAAAAAGATTCTTTTTCCAGTCAGAGAGACTTCCCATTTTTGGGTTCTGTTTATTTGCCCACCTGAACAGCAAGGTTTGTTTGGGGATTGCATTCTGAGGTATATAAAAACATCGAGTTTCAAAATTGATAAACTTATTGCCTTTAATTTGAGACTGTAAACACCTGCTTAAAATGAGAACTCTGATTATTTTTATGGACCTACTACGAAACTATTTTTTCAGTACTATTCAAACTGTAAAGACATCCCTAACAGTGCTATGTATCAGTATAATAGTCTAAACTTGATACATTAAATACTGATAGAATATATGAAAAGAAAAGAAAACCAGGCATTCTCACAGTTTGTTTTCTGCTGAACTAACAGTACAGTTCAGCTGGGGAGGCCATGAATGATGACGAATTATCAGAGCCCAAGTAGCGTACCAAGGAGAGGGACACCAAGGATTCCTTCCTCGCTCCTGCTGCCATCAGTGCAGAATAATAGCCTTTTGCACTGACACACTATTTATGGAGTTGTGCTGCCTGCCAGCTGACAAGCACTAACTGACCAGGGGGAAAACACTGCTCCTGTGTGGCCATAAAGGAACATCTCTGCAAGAAAGTTTAAAATAGATACAGTGCATATGTTCCAACAGAACGCTGCCCAACAGCAGAGGACCTGCGATCCGTGAGCTCTGGTCTGGAGGGACATGTATTTCCTGAGCAAGTAAGCGCTACTCTGCATTAGGGGAATAAACTTCTTGAAACATGAGGAAAAAAAAATTCAGTTCTAAAGCTCCTTGCACTTACTGATCGATCTGGTATATAAGCAAGAAAAGTGTGTACAAAAAGAGATCCTTTCTTTCCCCAATTTCCCTCAAATGCAGAACCAAACTTCTAAGAGTAGAGAGTTCCAAGAAAGATAGGACTGTGGACAAAACACATCAGGTTGCTAAGGGGCAAACTGTGGGCTTACTCTGAGTGTAGATTAACTGTAGAATACTTTATTGAGACATTTTGTAGATATTCTCTGTAGTTTAATCAGTCTTTTTGCTTCCTCAAATGTGTGACTTCATATGAAAATTAGAAGTGTGAAGAATATATTTATTTGTAGCATTCAGCCAGAGATAGTAACAAAGTGAAGAAAACTACGTTTACTTGTCTGCTTTTTTCTGAGTTATCCTCAGTAGTTCATCACAGCAATATGCCATGCATTCATAGAACAGTCGACAGGTTGAAAAAATATTTGGACTAATTAATCTGTTGAAATTCATCATAAGCTACTGAATACCAAGACATCGTGTCCTATTTAGGGGCTCCATAAATACATTCTGCTGGCAGTGGGTGAGTTTTGATGAAATGTCACTCTGCATTGCCTTAGGCAACATGTCTCTCCTTCCTGGGCATCACTTCCAAACACAGAAAGTTGGGCCACAGGGACCTTTGATATCAAAAGTACAGCTCATTCTGTGTTGCCTGCAGGGAGTAATATCATGCTCCCTCTCTCCTTTCCTTCTCCTTCCTTCCTCCTCCCCGATTTCTGCCACTTGCTGTTTCCAGGACTTTTTTAATCTGGTGGTCTCCTAGCCTGCACACTCCACTCACCAGCTCTGTAACAGGAGCCCCTCAGCTGCTTTGCTGAATTATGGAAAGGTCATCTTGAATGTCATCTTGTTGGCCAGAACGTGCTGCCCAGATCTCTTCCACTGCTGTTAGTGCTGCAGAAGGGAGGAGTCTCAGTAATGGTGCACCTGTGGTATGCATCTGAATCTGCTCATTTTCTGATCACAGATTATGGGCTTTGTTTGCCTCTTGTGTTCAGTTAACTCATTCTAGGAACTTCCAAGAACACTGCTCTGTAGGAAGCTACTTCACAACACATCTGTCACTAGTGTTCCTCTTAGGAGAGACCTGTTCACCCTCCTTGACATTTAGTGAAGGTAAATCATAACTGCATTCCAAGCTGCAGAAATTAGTTTCTGAATGGAGCACAAGGGACAAGGCAAAGCAAGGCCATCATAACTTCTTCATAACCAGTCTGTGACTTTTGCTTGTCTTTACAAGTGCTCACAGATAAACCAAGGAAGTTTTGATTGCATTCACCATAGCAAAGAATGAGTGATTCACAATCATTTTCAACCTGTGGGTTTTAAGTCTCATTCATTATGATCCTAAGTAATTCTTCCTGGGAAAGCGTTTATTGCTTCTATTAGTTCTCTCACCTCATTCCTTCAGGCACACTTCCTGATAGTGTTTGTTTAATGGCACATTTCCCATCTAGATGGTGCATCAAAAATATGGAGTAAACACATTCTGCAGGAAGCAATGAGAGCATGCACCTTAGCAATAAGCTGAACTGATAAATGCCCCTTTAACATGGAAAATGTTTTCGTACCGCCTGCGGGGTCTAGTCACATCCTATCAAAGGGTAGGGATGAAAGGTTTTGTCATAGAGTAGCATTCTGACATTTCTGCTTGTCCAGTGCTAATGTTCCTGTGAGCTCTCCTATTACACTGAGAGCAGCAGAAATGTTGGTACAGCAGAGGTTGGGCATTCTATGTCAGGATGTCCAGCAGGAGCTACAGAGCAAACTGACGTCTAGACAGACCTTATCATAATAGCAGCATGGCCAACATCAGTGGTTGCATGCTGAAAATCATGAAAAGATATATATCTATTTTAAAGTAGCGAGGAAATCAGGGAACTTCACCCATTCAGCAGCACAGACTTCTTGCTCTCTGGTTGCTCCATGGGTCCTGCTATAGCCAGGAGATCTTGAGGAAGTCACTCAATCATCAGCTGAAGGGATTAGCTGGAGCAGCCACCTAGGGCTGCCAGCAGGGCATGAGCAGGTGGGGGCTGCAGAGGTAAGGAAGGAAGGTCTGGAGACATTGGAGGAGGAAGGGGTACACAGCTGGAGGAGCTCCTGGGAAAGGAGCAGCTAATGAGAATGATCAGGGATGCATAAAGCATGTAGAGCCTGACAAGTTTTCTGTTCTCCTCTAGCGCAATCCTCAAAGATTAACCACGAGATTTGCCCATATGTACTTTATCCACACAGCCCCACTGCATACACAGCAACCTCCACACAGCATAGAACAGTAATGCAGAAACTTCAGGGCTAAGCTGCAAAGGATTGCTCCTCCTCATCCAAGTCTTTTTGCTAAGTTCAAAGAAGGCCTCTTGCCACCCAGCGGGACATGGGCACAAAGAGTGGCAGGAAGGCCAGGAGAGATGCAGAGTATGTTCTTAGCACCTCCTGCTATGCAGTGCTGCATGCAAGATGTAGATGCCTAGACCTCTTCCACCCTTGATGATTCTGTGATTCCGTGTGACTCTGTGAGTACCTTATTTTGTTTTGCTTGCTTTTGCTTTGTCTATTAAGGTATCTTCACCTCAGCTCACAAATATTCTCATTTTTACTGTTCCAATTCTCTCCTGCTGAGATAGTGAGCAAGCAGTTGTATAGCACTTAGTGTCTATCACAGCTAAAATGCAATTGCAAGGCAGCATTTGGGCTGCAAAGTGCTATGGGCAATGACAATCTAAGGGATGGAAAGGCATCTAGGCAATCCCCTGACAGGAACTGGAGGACAGTTGGGTGGCATCTTGCCCATGGCATAGTTGCTTTGATTCTGTTGATCTCTTCTGTCTTGCTTACTGGATTTGTTCCTGTGGTAGAATATAGGAGCCTGTAGAGGCTGCTGAGGGAGCTTGTAGACTGCTGTCCCTTGAAATTGCAGATATTGAGATGAGAAAGCATTTATCCAGCTGTGCAGAACTGTGACAGTTTGGGTATAGTACTGCAAAAGGTGAAAGCTCACTCTGCTGTTGCTATACAAAGTTTGCGTGTCTTTACTCTCACAGAGAATCATAAAGTCATAGAATCATAGAACAGTTTTGATTAAATTGGGCCCCTAAATATCTTTTTGTTCAAACTCCCTTGCCATGATCTGGTCACCACCCACCAGCTCAAGCTGCCCGAAGCCCCATCCAGCTTGGCCATACTCACCTTCAGGGATGGGGCACCCATACTTCTTTGGGCAGCAATGCCAGTGAACCACCTCTCTCTGAGTAAAGATTTTCCTCGTAACATCTAATATAAATCTCCCCTCTTTTAGTTTAAAACCATTGCACCTTGTCCTATCATTGTCAGGCCATGTAAAAAGTTGGCCTCCATCTTTTTTTATAATCTCCTTTCTAAGTACTGAAAGGCTGCAATGAGGTCCAAAGCATTCCCTTCTCCATTCTAAACAACCCCATAGTACGTGGTCAAACTAGAGCCATTCTCAGCCACTCTGCCACAGTCCACAGTGCAGACATCTGCACATCCATGGGATGTTTCCTAGTGGAGCAGAAGCAAACATTCCTGAGCCCTCTCCATCCTTGCAGGACTGACTAGCAGGGAATGCAAAGGGATTTGTATTTAAAGAAGCATTACAGGCCTCTCCTAGGAATCTTGCATGGTACTTGCAAGCATGAAGACCAAGAATTTCATTCTGTGTGCTAGAGTCCAGGTTGCCTTACCTGGTCTCTGATGCAGGCTGCTATCCGCAGGCACTCTTGGCTCTCCTGCTTCTCCTGCATTGAACTCCTTTTTGATATGAGCAAAATTAACCAAGCCTCTTTCCAAGTGAAATTGCTGGTGACATGACACTGAAGGGACAGGGTGAGATCGATGCCATCTTGAGATCTCTTGCTGATCTTTAACGTGAATGTGTTCTCTTCACATTTGCAGTCAAGTAAAAGGAGCTGGTGCTGGTCAAGATCACAAAAAGCTTCGTGAAAGTTTGGGAGAGCCTGTGGATCCCAGTGCAAAGGAAACAACTAAATATCTTTTTAAAAGCATCCTCCATTTGGCAAAGAAACTTCATGTTTCAGTATGTCCTGTTTTTTGGCATCCACTGACTGGATACCCACCTGACTTGAGCACACCTCCTCTAAATGGCTGTGAAATCCATTGTGCAGCTGCTCTAGGATGGGTGTATGGCTAACTGAATCTAGAGACATTAACAAAGGTATCTGATGTTCTCATGAGAGCATGAACTGTGTGATAGTGATTGTGATGCTGTGCTTCTTCAGAGAGATGACAGCTCACTAACAGGTACTTTTCATTCACCAGATTGAATTCACCAGAGGCCAAGGTTAAATCTTCCATCATGCATACTGACTCCCAGGAAGATCCATTCTTAAATTTTCCTAGGTGATTCTTGTATGGTCTGCCAGGATTTACTTTATTTGATCTTCTCTAGGCAGAAAAGATCAATCAATTTGAAATGGAGACCAGGCCAGTGGCAACTTTTCATGTCACTGCAACTGTCCAGGAGGTCATGTTCAGAGCAGCTCCAGGTAGAAGGAACAGAGGACTTAAACAGAAGGTCTGCATGTGGTTCCATGGTAATTACATGGAGATATTGGATGTGAAATTTTTTTCTAACTAAACAGGCTACAAGGTTGATGCTGTTGCTCCAAAATGCAGAGATGAGAATGTAGTTTGCATTGAACCATGAACTCAGGAGTGCTTGGTTGTGCTCCACTGTCACCCTTCAACACTGGCATGAGTGCCTCTGCCTCCTCTCTTCATGCTCACTGAACACAAGACAAGGAAAGTCAACATCATAACACAGCAATTCTGTGATTCTGTGATAACCAGGAGTTGGTGTTTGTAGGGCAGCATGGTTGTGCTTAGCCAGGCCTCTAAGTGTCTATCAGGTGTGAGTTATTTTGGTGCTGAGAAGTAATTGGAGTTATGGATGTGCTTGACTGTTTCAGCGTGAAAAAGGGATTGAACGAAGTAACTTCAAGGGAAGGTAGAACCATATTTGTTTATGGGTCTTTTTTTGTTTGTTTGTTCTGTTTTTTCCCCTCTGCTTGGTGAATTTTCTTTTGCTTTTCAAGAAATTGGGGATGGCAAGGCAAAGTACTGTGTACTCTGCGGAGAACTGTGATGCAGTAGCGACAGACGCAGGGCTACAGTGAGTTTTCTGGAGGAAAGATCCAGTGCTTCATAGCATAGATCCATTGCAGCATCAGGAATCTGCTGTCTTGTGAAAATAGCATGTGAACAAATGAGGGCCTCTGGAGCCAGTCAGACACTTTACATGGCCATGGTTAGATCTCTGCTGCAGCCATAGTAGATAGACATTTAAACAATACTCAGAATTATGCTTTAATTTTTAGGTAGTCCTATGTGCAGACAGGAGTTGAACTTGGTAATTCTCGTGTAGTCTTTCCAACTCAGAATATTTTACAGGAACTTTCAGAAAATGGGGTATAATCTGCTTCCAGCATGTCTGGATGTCGTCTCCACTGTGGGAAGCGTCAGCACTATGTTCACCACTGTACTGCTGTGCAGGACTGCCTGCATCCATGGATTTCTCACGTTCTGCCTCTTCCAGCTGTGCTGTGGTTTCCTTCTCGTAGCACTGGACTCCAGGCTCTGCAGCAATGAAAACAGGGATGGCAGAACATCTGTGGTGTCAGGATCCCTCTTCCCTCCTCCCATCAGGACATGGCTGCCTCCTCCTGCAGACCCCTCCTTGTCAAGGACAGGTGCTGACTTGGCTGTCCCACACTTGGACAGAGGAAGTGGGTCAGAGTTTTCTGGGGCTTAATCCGTCTGGCTTCTGGATCCAGTAGTTCAGATTACTGAGTACTCCTATGCATGAAGAGGGATCCAGTGGATCCTGTCACAGAAAAGTATTGCTTGTGTAGGACTGATAATCTCTATAAATAAAAATAAATCCAAAGCTTTCGATCTGTAGACAAGAGTTTTTTAAGGGATATCTGAGTATCCTTATGCCCAAAATTTTTAGATCTTGTGGGTGAAAATTCGTCAATATAGTTTGCCTGCAAGTATGATTTAATATATTCTTCATCTTCCAAAAGAACAACTGGAGAATATGCTAAAAAAAAAAAAAACAACAAAATAACAAAAAAAAAAAAAAACCAAAACAACAAAACAAGACAAAAAAAAAACCACAACAATTTTGGTCTTGTTTTCTCCTGAAAGTTCTTTTGAACTGCCCATGTTGACCTCCCAGTCTTCTATTTTCTTCCAATAACCTTATCAGCTTCTAGTCTCTCCAGGTCTAGTACAAAGAATAAGGAGTTCTCCCTTTGAAATCTGCTCTGACAAGTAATGCACCATTTCTTGTGAACAGTAATGCAGCAATGTCAACGCTGCAGTTCACAATTTTCCTTCCACATCATTGTCTAACATCAGCCTGTTAAAACTTCAGGGCAAATATGATGGTTTTATACTCTATTTAGTTGGTGTGGAATGGAAAGTAGGCAAGACTCAAACCAAGTGTTTAGACAGTGCCAGTGCAGCGAGGCAATTCTGGTGATTACAAGCAGTAAGCACTGGATGCAGCGCTATCTGACATCAGAGACTGCACTCAGAAGTAGATTTATTTAGTACTGAAGATGCAGTCTTAATAGTTAAATCTCCTTACCTACACTGTCTAACCTTTATCTGATCAAAAAGCCCAGCAGGTTTGAGAAGTATTACTTCCTTTACAAATACAAAAGAAGGGCTGTCACTTTTTTCCTGCGTCCATTATTTCTGGTCTATTATAGTGCCTCTAATTTGTCCAGTCCACACATCAGACTTACTGCACTACAGTTCTCTTGATTTCCCTGTAAGCCCTTTTAATACCATAGAATACCATTAGTCACCTGAATTTCCAGAGAGCAGTTTCCATGCCAAGTTTGGAAATTTAACTTCATCTTTGTTTGTCTAGACCTTTGGACGTCTGCATCTGAGTAATAAGGAATAAAGTTTTTGCAGTGAAAGTGCAAGACAAGAGCATGAAATTGGCGTCATCATCAGAAGCTAAGTCCGTAATTGGCAGAGGAATAGCTGCAAATACAACATTTTGAAAGGGAGACAGAGAACACAGTTGGAATCATGGTGGTATATTGTGCATTATTGGAGCATGGGCATGGGAGGGTACAGGCTGCTTAGGAAGAATAGATAGGGAAGATGAGGGTGATTTATGCTTTATGTTAAGGTACTCCTTGATTATGTAGTGCTGATATTTGAAATTGTAGATGAGAACTGAGATGAGATGAAAATGAGGCAAATTTTGATGGGGTCTGTTATAGATGCCCTGTTTAAGACAAAGCTGGGAAAGACATTTACAAACTAGCAGAAATCACTTCCTTAGAGAGGATTTCAGCATGAGGTCACCTGCTGAGAGAGCAACAGTACTGGATAAACAAGGCTGGACTTCTCAAATGGTGCTAATGACAGTATCCTAACATAAATGATGGAGGAGCAATGCTGAGTTCTGGAAGCAGAAATAAACTGCTGTCAAATACGCAGCTCAGTCTGAAAGTAATGTCTCCTATTTATTTCCTATTTATTTCCATAGAAACTACGACAGGTAAAAAGAGCACAGGAATGCTATTTGAAAGAGCACATTCTCACCTACAAAGCACCATTTCTTAGCAGAGTCACCACCATCAGCTATGCATTTTTGGCAGCAATGAACAGGAGTCTGTATGCTGCACTCATAGAAGTCTGCACCTGTGGAAGTGACCCACTGTTTCACAGCACCTGTGACAGTATTATTGCTGAAATGCATCACCCACCACCTCACTGTGTTCACATCCACTGTTTCCTCTCCATAAATGTTCAGCAAGCACTGATGAATGTGGATGGATGCTTTTTATTTGCATGGAGAGGTTCAGTGACACACCTTTGGTTCACATGCACTTTCATGTCAGAGTGCCTCTTTGTTGCCATCTGTCATAAAGCAAGAAAATGTAATGGAATATTGTTGCAAAGGTCCACCCTCTGCTGCCATCCCAAGAACATCTGCTTCTGATATGGTCCAACAGAATGAAGTAGGGGGCCTTGCTTTTCTAGTGGCCCTCATATAATCCCAGATGGTAGTTCAGGCTGTATTAAACACATGATGACTGTGTGAAGGAGCTAGTGGAAAGTCAGGGAGGTAGCAGCAGAATTCAGCACTTCGGACTTCATAAGACCAGAATTCACGTTATTCAGGGAACTGTTGATTCAGGGAATACCCTTGAAAGCAACTACGCAAAAGAACACTGCTCAGGAGAGACAGATAGTGTATAAAAAAAAATACTGAGACCTCAGGAACAAATCACCTTGTTCTTCAGGAAGACTAGCAATTTCATCTTAGCTTCCTGGTGACTTAAACCACAAAATTATACAAGATGTGGAAACAAGGACTGGCAAAAAAATAGTAGTGTTGGGCCCACAGGGAGATTAAGCATAACAGTTCTGTGGGTATGATGCAAAAGAACACTCAGGGAAAACATGCCTCCCAATGAATTTAGGAGACCACCTGGTGCAGGATGATACAGAAAATACTTCAGTATGCAGCAACTTTTCCTCATCAGTCTTCACAGTCAAAACTTTCACTCAGACATCTGCATCTTCCAGCAGTGTTTTTTTCCTCCTTTTTTTCCTGATAATTAGCATACCTTTGCTCTGAACATTCACTGTAACATCATGAAGTAGCTGTCAACATACTAAAACCGAACTGCCTCCTTTCTATGTGTTTTATTAACAGAATCATACAGCATTTTTGGCTATTGTAACTCTTTGAAGATGTTGCCTATAGTCATACTACAATTATTACCATGTAGCAAATTTTCAGCAATTTTTCACTTTTAACTATGTCCACAGACGCATTTGAATGAAATAGCTCAAGACTGCTTATCCTTCAGACTAATCCCTAGCTAGTGTTTTTGTGAAGCACTCTCTGACAGTGTTCACAAATACAGTTTTGCCACTACAACATAAAGTTAACATTTTCCCATTCTGTATGGAGTAGTTCTAGTCCTAGTTCTAGTCCCTGTTGCTGTTGCATTCCTTGCTCTAGCAGTGTGGTACTCCTCTCTGAACTGCAAGGAGTGATCACATCCCGAGAGGTGGTTGATGAGAAATGAGAAGAGACTTGGTGAAGGACTTGAGGCTGAAAACTTGAGGTAACCTACTTCTGAATTCCCTGAACAACGTAAGCATGGACAAATGGTGACACAGGTTTTCAATGCTCAACATGATGTCTTCACAATTTCCAAATATTTTGAGTACAGTCTATTTGATTTGAATCTGCTGTACAACTGAAAAGAAAGAACAGCAAATTGGCAGTATATGTTCCTAATCATAGAATCGTGGAATTGCTCAGGTTGGAAAAGACCTTAAAGATCATCGAGTCCAATCACAACCTAACCATACTACCCTAGCAGCCCTCCGCTGAATCATGCCCCTGAGCACCACATTCAAATAATAACTGAATGCCTCATTTTTTCCAAGAATCCATGACTGACTGGCTGCAGATCTTTTCTCAGACTGCCAGTGTTACACAAGACAGTCTGTTACCTCCATAGCTCTTGTGTCGATAGTACTGTGGTGTTAAACTTTTTCTTGGATTGTGAACGTGTAAATATAAACATTTTGATGGGATGGTAGTGCTGGATAGAGGATTTATTAGAATGCACAGCATCTACAATGGTACGCTGAGGTAATATATGAGATTGTGTCTACAAACATGACTGGGTGAGGGATACTGTCCTGGAGCGCTGTAGGTAAGGAAGGGATTGGGGGCATCTGTAACTGTGGTTTGACAAGAGGGGATTATTTATGTAGATGACACATACATCAAATGCATGTGAAATGTGTAAGAGAGTGACCAGAGAGAAAGCAGAAGTTCTAGGGGAGTCCTTTTTTAATGACATACACACAAAAGCATATATTATCTATGCATACATAAATATATATTTTAATTTGATATCTCAAAGTCAGCTCAGGAATCTGTGTAGAGTTCCATTTCAAACTAAAGTCTCCTGTTACTTGGAAGAGCCTCCTGAACTTCAACTCAATGTATTTCAAACCATCTCAGCTATTGTGACTGTCCTATATAGAAACTGCAGCTGTAATACATTTTGACTTCCTGATTTTTAGAACATACAAATGCAAACAGTTCTTAAAAACAATTTGCTGATTTTTGACCTACCTTTCCTGTTGCTTTCAGTGTGTCTGTTCCTAAAGCATCATAGACGTGCTGTTGTTCCCATTGTGTGACTAAAGAACTGTGGTATAAACATACCAAGCAAACTGCCATGGGTCAAACAGCAAATCACTGAGAAAGCCAGCAATAGAAACCATAAGTTCCAGCATCCAAGTTCTCTAAGTGCCTTGAGTAGTCTAGATTTTCTCCTTAACACACTTGATAAATTATTTATAGATATATTCACATAGTCAGTAAGATATAAAACCATTCTAATTATATCATTCAAATCAAATGACAATTATGTCTGTAGTTTGCCAGACAATGCTTTGCCAAAGAAATTTTGCCAGAAATGTTTTGACCGAAGAAAGGGGGAGCATCTACAGCTTCTGCAGACGAGACACTATAAAATCTCCCAGGGACAAGTCTGGCCTGTCTCCACAGAAGGCTTCAAGGTAAGAGCATGCATTTTGTGAGCTTGGAAAAAGAGGACACTGTCCTTGCAATAATCCAGTCAATTTATCCTGCCCTTGCTGACCATTTCCATTATGGACTGTCCATGTGAACAAAACTGTTTATATAATTTCAGTGCATGTCTGTAACTGCAATCTAGGAATCTTCTCTAAAACTCTTTGCTGCATCAAGAAACAACTGCCATTCTTATTTCACAGGACTGACAATTTTCCCCTATAGAAGTCATTCTTAAAGGGCAATGCTAAATAATGCACTCCTACAGTACAGACTGTTTACAGGATTATTTACAGCTGCATGATTTCTCATTGTATCAGGCTTGTACAGACGTGCTTAGGCTAGACTGTTGAAAACAGGAAAGATCTAAAAAGTGAAGTAACTTAATTAATAGTCCACATGGTAATACTTTTAAAAAGGAAGCACTGTCTTAATGAATCATCATTCATAATTAAGGACCAGACAGAGAGTGGTTTTCTCCAGCTGTAGGTTCTTTTATGTGAAGGTCTCAAAACTGATCAGAATTGATCAAAGAGAGATGCAAAACTGTAGTCAGTATTGAGATGATATTCTATTATTTATTGTTGAGGTTTTTCAGAAGTCCAAGTCCCTCTCTTGAGTAGTACTTAGAACTTTAAAGTTCAAGTCAGAGTGAATGTAAGTGGTTGTTGCTAAGAGGCTTTCCTGAAGATTAACAAGAATTTTATTAGCTTCATTGTAAGGAATTTATCAGTGATCCACAACATTTTTGCCCCACTAGACTCTGCTGAGGTGCCTTCAGTGAAGAGCAGCCATGGCTTCTTCAGATGCTGAGATGGCTGTCTTTGGAGAGGCAGCTCCCTACCTCCGAAAGTCAGAGAAGGAAAGAATTGAGGCCCAGAACAAGCCTTTTGATGCCAAGTCATCTGTCTTTGTGGCCCATCCAAAGGAATCCTTTGTGAAAGGGACAATCCAAAGCAGGGAAACAGGGAAGGTCACTGTCAAGACTGAAGCTGGAGAGGTGAGAAAAAAGCAAGCTTCAGATCAGCATTTAATCATCACTCTGAGCTTTTAGCTGACATAGGCAGATCTTTCACTTCCTTTACAGACTCTGACCGTGAAGGAAGATCAGGTCTTCTCCATGAACCCTCCCAAGTACGATAAAATTGAGGACATGGCCATGATGACCCACCTCCACGAACCCGCTGTGCTGTACAACCTCAAAGAGCGTTATGCAGCCTGGATGATCTACGTAAGTACCAGCAGCTCTCTTCCTGGGCTGGTAGCTGGGGAGGACTGCTGTGCCAGGCTGAGTGGAAGCCAACGTGCCGTGTCCCTTCCTCGCAGACCTACTCGGGCCTCTTCTGTGTCACTGTCAACCCCTACAAGTGGCTGCCGGTGTACAACCCGGAGGTGGTGTTGGCCTACCGAGGCAAAAAGCGCCAGGAGGCCCCTCCACACATCTTCTCCATCTCTGACAACGCCTATCAGTTCATGCTGACTGGTGAGTTGATCCCAAATTCATTCTACTAAAAAGGTGTTTTAAAAATAAGGAGAATTTTCCTGATGACATATTATCTGTGTTTTGTTTGAGTTTTAGCATTAATCACTGCTTCTTTAAACAGGCTTTTTGACATTTGTATTTCTACAAAGGAAGTACAGAACCACAGATATTTTGTTAGGAAAAATGATATGCTAACTGCTACCATATATGCTAATTGATGAGTTTGCTTAATCTCCTGCAAATTGCTACTGTAACGAGCTTTAAGTAGGTGCAAATATAGGAGTCTTTCTTGGAAACACAACAAACATGCAACAATCAAAATACAGTGTTTGAGATTAATAGAAAATTAATGCACTCAGCTGTAAGGATCCGTATTTGCTGAGTATTGTATTCCCATTACAATCAATAAAGACCTGGACCATGTAATGAATATCTCGAAGGAGTAATTTCTGTGGCAAGAAGACACCTAGTGTCTGGTCTAGATTATACTGATCTATTGAGAATGAGGATAAAATGAAATGGTTTTCGAAAAATGATACATAGAGAAAATAAAAAGCTTTTAATAATCAATCTACACGGGCTTTCATCAATTTATTTGCTTTAGAATTTTTCTTCTCCTCCTTATTTTCTCTTCCAATGAGTGCATTTAAATCACTGGTTCAGATTTTATATCTTCTTTTCCCGTTCTTTTGTTACATGATGGAAAGTAAATCAAAATTAGAATAAAGCCTGTCTACTTATGATCTCAGAAATATATAATTTCTGTATATGTAGAATAAAAAATGAAATAAGTGAAACTTGATGAGAAAGATTGGTTAGACGTTATTGTTTGTGAGCTCTCCAGATTTTCCCAGCTATATTTTATCTCCAGGAGAATTTAAGTGAGATCAATCCCCAATCTCAATAATTTTGTCATATATACTTAGCAATGATTAGAGAAATCAGATGAAAAAAAAGAATACCTTTAAAGGCATATCAAAGGCATATATCTTTAAAAGAACAAAAAAGTTACTCTGAAGTGATATCTTTACTGAACTTGCTGAGAATTCATGTACTGGGGCTACATAGCATTGCTACACATTAACTGGAATATCCAGGGATTTTCATTGCTTTCCATCCCTGCCCCCCCTGCAGATTTCCATTCGTATTTGTCTCCTAGATTTGGTGTTTCTTGTTATTCATGAGCAGTAGGAAAAGCTTTATTATCTCTGTCTTTTCACAGACCGCGAGAATCAGTCGATCCTGATCACGTAAGTACGCTCCTGCTCGGGTCCCTGCGGGGCTGCCCTGTGCCAGGGGACCTTCTCCCTGACCTCACGCTCTCTGCTTCTCTGTTTGGCTCGACAGCGGAGAATCCGGTGCAGGGAAGACTGTGAACACGAAACGTGTCATCCAGTACTTTGCAACAATTGCAGCTAGTGGGGAGAAGAAGAAGGAGGAGCAGTCTGGCAAAATGCAGGTAAGTTAGGGAAAGTAGATAGAACACTTGATCTGTAATTGCCCTTGCAACTAAACAATATTAATGAATAATTATCATCCTGTAGGGAACACTTGAGGATCAAATCATCAGCGCCAACCCACTGCTGGAGGCCTTTGGAAATGCCAAGACTGTGAGGAATGACAACTCCTCACGCTTTGTAAGTTGCTGCTTCGGACAAAAACTTTCACAGAATCACAGCATGGTTGAGGTGGGAAGGTGTGTTTGGAGGTGATCTGCTCCAACCTCCCTACTCAAGAGAACATACCCAGAGCAGGCTGTCCTGCAGCACATCCTGGCAGCTTTTGAAGATCTCTAAGGAAGGAGATTCCACAGACTCTCTGTGCAATCTGTGTCAGCCATCGGCACAGTAAAGATGGAACTCTTGTGTTCCAAGTGTGTTTGTTTGTTTTCTCCTACTGTGTTTTGCCCTATCAGTAAGCAAGACTGGAAAGAGCCTGACTCCGACCTGTTTGCACCTTCCCTTGAGGCATTTCTAGACACTGAAAAGATGCCCCTGACATTTCTCTGTCATTTCTGTGCCTTCCCTCACAGAAATGGTGTTTCAGTCCTTTATTCTCCTTGCTTTATATAGGAGCAGTGAAATGCATCCAGGCTGAAATTGTTCTTTTTCCCCTCAACAGGGTAAATTCATCAGAATCCACTTTGGGGCCACAGGCAAACTGGCTTCTGCTGACATTGAAACTTGTAAGAGATGCTCCTGGCCTGCTCACATTCCTTCCCAAATTCCCACCTCCATGTCCTGTCTTGTACCTGACTCTTCCTTCTTTCCTTCTCAGATCTGCTGGAGAAGTCCAGAGTCACTTTCCAGCTCCCAGCAGAGAGAAGCTACCACATCTTTTATCAGATCATGTCCAACAAGAAACCAGAGCTAATAGGTAGGAAGGATCATTACATCTTTTTGGAGATGATCACTAAGCAAGTCTTTTCTCTGCTGCCCAGCTGAAAAACTAAGTTTGTATCCTTTCTATCCCTGCTTTCAGACATGCTCCTTATTACCACCAACCCATATGATTATCACTTTGTGAGTCAAGGTGAGATTACTGTTCCCAGCATTGATGACCAAGAAGAGCTTATGGCTACAGATGTGAGTAACATACAAAACAGGTAATTTTATGGTCAGCGACTCTTTTACAAATGTATTTATTTTACTGAGTCTGTTACCAGAGTGCCATTGACATCCTGGGCTTCACTGCTGATGAAAAGACTGCCATCTACAAGCTGACAGGGGCTGTCATGCACTATGGGAACTTGAAATTCAAGCAGAAACAGCGAGAGGAGCAGGCAGAGCCAGATGGCACAGAAGGTATCATCTAACTCAAGAAACTCTGTAAAGGATACAGTTTTTGTCACTAAAAGAGAGCTAAAATCAGGAAGATTTCAGGATTTTAGTATGTAAAATTAAGAATTAAAAAAACAGAATTCAATGGTCATGTAATTTTTGATACACCTACCTCATCTATCATATTTCTGTTTTAATTCTTTGACTACTTATTAAATAAAAATCTGGTGTGCACTGGCAGGAATTCAGGAACCATAGGCGCCTGCTGCATTAATGTTATTGGTCATACACTTGTTAGGATAGATTTATATTTTGGGGTAATTAAGTGCTCTAGTTCTAATGGCTCTAACACCTATTCACTCTCACCTGCTGGGAAGGAACAGATATGTGAGATGCATATTTGATTCCTCTCCTGTACAGAAGGACCTAAAGTCCACACCTCCAGTTCTCTGAATCAAGACTCACTTGCTATAGGAATAGAAAGTGTGAAGTATTGTACTCACGTCTGAAAGAGGATAAAAGCAGTGAGTTCTCCTTAATAACATTTGCAAAAACCAAAGCTTAGAAAGAACTTTGTGTCCTATAGAGAACAGAGACATTAGCTTTGTAGCTTTAACTCAAATATTTCTTTGCAAATTTGTAACAGTGAACATGGCTGTTACTTTTGAGACAATCTCTAAGGACCAAACTTAAGGCACTGTCCAACATTTAATTCTCTTCTCACTCTTTCTTGGTGCTTAGTTGCTGACAAGGCTGCCTACCTGATGGGTCTGAACTCAGCAGACCTGCTCAAGGCACTGTGCTACCCTCGAGTCAAAGTTGGGAATGAGTATGTGACCAAAGGTCAAACTGTGCAGCAGGTTAGAAACACAGTCACCTGAAACCATGCTTTGAATCAAGATCTCTTTGGTTCTCCTCTGCTCTGTACTCCAAACCCTTTCTCCATGCATCAGGTGCACAATTCAGTTGGTGCTCTGGCAAAGGCTGTCTATGAGAAGATGTTCCTGTGGATGGTTGTTCGCATCAACCAGCAGCTGGACACCAAGCAGCCCAGGCAGTACTTCATTGGTGTCCTGGACATCGCTGGCTTTGAGATCTTTGATGTGAGTAGCACAGCTTTCCTAGCAGTTTCTTAAAATGGCAATTGAGAATAAAGGGAATTCTGAGACATATTTAAGAGAAGATACAATCCTCTGCACTTTTCGTTTGGAATTGCCTTTTCCTTAATCACAGAAAAAAAGAAAAAAAGAAAAAAAAAAAAAGAAAAAAAGAAAAAAAAAAAGAGGGAGACCTTAAACTACAATCCACGAAGAAGAATTACACAGCAAAAAAATCTTGCTATTATTCCTGAGCCTTGCAAATATTTTTTGCAACTCTTTTTACTTTCGGCAGTTCAACAGCTTTGAGCAGCTGTGCATCAACTTCACCAATGAGAAACTGCAACAGTTTTTCAACCACCACATGTTTGTGCTGGAGCAAGAGGAGTACAAGAAGGAAGGCATTGAATGGACATTCATTGACTTTGGGATGGACCTGGCTGCCTGCATTGAGCTCATTGAGAAGGTATATTTCCATCAGCAAAAAAGATAAGCCTCAGTTAATTTTCTCTGTCAAATGATCATGAAATGCACAGAAACAACCTTCTCTTTTGACTCTACCTTCTTTTTAATCAAAAGATGCCTCCTTTTTTATCTGTTTCTCTGTCCTATCTGTTGTGCTATCTTCCAGCCCATGGGCATCTTCTCCATCCTGGAAGAGGAGTGCATGTTCCCCAAGGCAACTGACACCTCTTTCAAGAACAAGCTCTATGACCAGCATCTGGGCAAGTCCAGCAACTTCCAGAAGCCCAAGCCAGCCAAAGGAAAGGTTGAGGCCCACTTCTCCTTGGTGCACTACGCTGGCACAGTGGACTACAACATCACTGGTTGGCTTGAGAAGAACAAGGACCCCCTGAATGAAACTGTCATTGGGTTGTACCAGAAGTCATCTGTGAAGACACTGGCCTTACTGTTTGCCACCTACGGTGGAGCAGATGCAGGTCAGTTCTGTAAATTCTATCCTTTCATAAACATTCAAAGTTAATTGGAGCAGGGAACTCTAAATGTTTAATGTCTCCAATATGCAGAATCCATATTTGGTACTCTTCATTTTTATCATGTGCAGAGGCTGGCGGAGGCAAAAAGGGTGGCAAGAAGAAGGGTTCTTCTTTCCAAACTGTTTCAGCTCTTTTCCGGGTACAGTAATGTATTCCTTATCTCTTTGTAACATGGAGAAAGGGTAAAAGCAATATTAAATATTAAGGTGCTACTTTTGAATTACTGTGAAGTTGATAAAATTATTCTCATTACTGTTATTTTCAAGATTAATTTTAATATTGTTAATATGTATTGCTCAAAATCAAGTATTTATGCTTCAGTTATTAAGAAAAGAGAATCTTATTTTAGTTTGTTTGTTTTGAGAAGGTTGTACTATTTTTTTAAGTCTTTGGGTCAGACTTCAGCTGTAATTTTAGCATACCTGCATTTCTATGAGGCTTGTATTATGGTGAATTCAGAGTCTCCTTAGAAACATTTTCCAAGAAGGTATTTAACTTATTTAAAAACAGAATAAAACTGATTTTTACTCAAACAGATTAACTTTAGTAGATAGAACACAAAAAACTTCATTATTTTGTGTGGAAGCGAGAAACTGTATAATAGTTTCCACTGGATTAACAGCACAATATCAGTATTTCAGAATTCAATGATGACATTAACTATCTACAAATGGAATAAATGTTTGGGCTTTGTGGCTTTACCGGAGTGTTTGGAAGCATAGCTAATTCTGACAAGTCTCAACAGTCATTCCCATAAGCTTGATGTATCAGACACTAGACAAAACTGACATTACTTACTGATCCCTCTAGGAGAACTTAAACAAGCTGATGACCAACCTGCGGAGCACTCACCCCCATTTTGTCCGCTGCATCATCCCAAATGAAACAAAAACACCTGGTAAGAAGCTTAAGCAAAAAGAGATTTTCCTCTTTAACAACCATTCCCTCTTTGTAGAAAACTGGTATTCATTTATGCAATGAATTGTTAGGTGCCATGGAGCATGAACTGGTGCTGCACCAGCTGCGCTGTAACGGCGTGCTGGAAGGGATCAGGATTTGCAGGAAAGGCTTCCCCAGCAGAGTCCTCTATGCAGACTTTAAACAGAGGTAAAAGGCTTTCTCTCCTTACTGATTTTAGCTATGCTGAGTACCCTGTACAACTGATTAAACCCACTCTATTTCCTACTCTATGCACTGCACAGAATTTCTTTATTCTTTTCAAAAAAGAGGCTAATCCTACGGACTCGTCTCCATAAATATCAGCTTAAGTATCAGTAGTATTGAGGTTCTGCACACATCTGTTTCATTAGCATGAAAACAGTTCCTATAAAACTATCATTTCTCTCGCAGAACATCAAGGCATTCAATACAAGCAGTGTTTGCTTGTTGAATACATCCTAATCTGTTTTTGACTGCAGATACAAGGTTCTTAATGCCAGTGCCATCCCCGAGGGACAGTTCATTGATAGCAAGAAAGCTTCTGAGAAACTCCTTTCATCTATTGATGTGGACCACACCCAGTACAAATTTGGTCACACCAAGGTACCAACTCTCCTCAACTCAGTCCCTGTATCTGTGTTTTGTTCTCCCTGACAGTGATGCACTGCAATGTTCTGTTTCTCCAGGTGTTCTTCAAAGCTGGGCTGCTGGGACTCCTGGAGGAGATGAGGGATGAGAAGCTGGCACAGCTCATCACTCGCACACAGGCCAGGTGCAGGGGCTTCCTGATGAGAGTGGAGTACCAGAGAATGGTGGAGAGGAGGTAGGTGTTCCCCATCTTCACTTAAAGGCACTTTGGGGAAAGTCCTAGTAATCATATCACACAAAATAATCAAATGTGCATTTTAATTATGCTTCAGAGAGTCCATCTTCTGCATCCAGTACAACGTTCGTGCATTCATGAATGTCAAGCACTGGCCCTGGATGAAGCTGTTCTTCAAGATCAAGCCCCTGCTGAAGAGTGCAGAGTCTGAGAAGGAGATGGCCAACATGAAACAAGAGTTTGAGAAGACCAAGGAAGAGCTTGCAAAGTCTGAGGCCAAGAGGAAGGAGCTGGAGGAGAAAATGGTGTCCCTACTGCAGGAGAAAAATGACCTGCAGCTCCAAGTACAGGCTGTGAGTTTATCATTCACTTATCACAGAGAAAATAAGTTTGCATGTTCAGATTTTTCTTCATCAAACAGAAGGTCAGATTACAGAAGACCACAAGTCAGAAATTTGGAGATTTATCGATCATTTGTATGCAGTGTTTAGGAAACAGGTGTTTCCACATGATAAGCCCTCTTGAATGCCCGTACAAAGAATAAGTGAACATGAAGTTGGAGTCACTGCTTTTGCTTTGAGCTAAAGAAGTTATATCTACAGCTAGTAAACATGCAATACTCAGAGTTCTACCTAAACCCTCGACACCCTCTGAGCAATTGAATTCTGCAGAGGCTGTCTTCATAGCACCAGTATGTAGAACAGTGAATTCCTTCTGGAGTGTAAATGCAAGCCAGAGTTTAAACTAGTATAAGCTGTTCAGGGGAAGCCATCCACCCGTTTCTTATTTACTATAAACTAATCATTCACTCTGAAATTGGGAAATACATCTTCTTATTTCCACTTAGTTTGAGAAGATACAGACACCGAGTTCCTGTTTCTGAGAAACAATCATACCACCTGTGGGTCTTTTTCTGTCCTCCGCTATTAATTCCATAATAGACTCTATGTGCTTTTGATTTAACTAGTGTAAATCAAGGTCAAGTTATAATGAAAAAAAATATTTTTTAAGTTTTTTTTGAACACTGAAATTTTTTGCATCTCTTTTTTTTTATTTTTTTTTTTTTTATTTTTTATTTGCACTGTATGGTAGCTTATTGTAATCAGTGCTCTAAGAACCCTGTAGAGACACAGCACTTTACAAAATAAAACACTGATTAAAAATAAGCACAAATATATTTAGCATTCAAGAATCACTATAAAAATCAGCTTAGATTAGATAAATTAACAGATAAAACCAGTACACAGTACTTAATTATTCAGTTATTTGAACATTCCAATAGAAAAATAGGAAAACTGTGTTATCTATTTTCCCTGGTATTTGAAGAAAAATAAATACCCCATTAAAATCTCTTGTCAGATATTTACCTCTCAAGAGTATTTGGAAAAAAGCAAATTTATAATATCAAAAATCTCACCAGAATAAGAGGATGTGGCTTTCAGTTGAAATCTGCATATGAAACTCCATACAAACTTTGGGAAGATGATAGGTAGAAGATGTGCATGAGTTATACCCCATTTAATAAAGGAGCATTCTTAATAAATTTATAGACTCCTTTTCTTCCATTAAATTGTTCCTTAGATTACCAAAACTATTACTCCTCACAAAAAAGTGTTTTCTACAGGATTAAATCACAAAAGAAAATTCAATACAGCATTTTTAAATTAGAAAGAGTCTGTAACATCTTTGTTTACTGTGTAAGTGAGAATTTCTCACACTTACCCCATCCATCAGACGCATTTAGGAGAGAAAAAAGATTCAGAATCAATAGTTTCCAGAGAAAGGTTGTGTACCCTTCCCAAAAACAAACAAACAAACAAAACCAACACATTCAGCAAAATAAGTCAGTTGTGTGAGTAATAGACAATTTCAGCCCTGCTTTTACAACACATTTAGAAAACTTCAGAACATAAATGAAGAAAATATGTGTCTTCCCCTCAGGAAGCAGATAGCTTGGCTGATGCTGAAGAAAGATGTGATCAGCTCATCAAAACCAAAATCCAGCTGGAAGCCAAAATTAAGGAGGTGACAGAACGAGCTGAGGATGAGGAGGAAATTAATGCTGAGCTGACAGCCAAGAAGAGGAAACTGGAGGATGAATGCTCAGAGCTGAAGAAAGATATAGATGACCTGGAGTTAACGTTGGCTAAGGTTGAGAAGGAAAAGCATGCCACTGAAAACAAGGTACGAGGCAGAAGTTGTCACTCTGGAAAGAATTCTGCTTTGATACACAGTATGAAATTGTGAACAACATTTTTTATATACATTTACTTCCCACTTGTCAAAGGTGAAAAACCTCACAGAGGAGATGGCAGCCCTGGATGAGACCATTGTGAAGCTGACAAAAGAGAAGAAAGCCCTCCAAGAGGCCCATCAGCAGACACTGGATGACCTGCAGGCTGAAGAGGACAAAGTCAATACGCTGACCAAAGCTAAAACCAAGCTGGAGCAGCAAGTGGACGATGTAAGCAAAATGCATATAGCCATTACAGGACAGTTGTGGAGATAAATATGGCTGGCAGAGCACTGATGATCCCATTCTGTTTAGCTGGAAGGGTCCCTGGAGCAAGAGAAGAAGCTGCGCATGGACCTTGAGAGAGCAAAGAGGAAACTTGAAGGAGACCTGAAGTTGGCCCATGATAGCATAATGGATTTGGAAAATGATAAGCAGCAGCTGGATGAGAAACTGAAGAAGTAAGTGAGGTTGTGGGACACCTGAGTGCTGGGCAGGTGCACGTAGGAGGTTTTGTTCAGGTGTTAACACAGTTTGTTTTGTGCAAAAGGAAAGACTTTGAAATCAGCCAAATCCAGAGCAAAATTGAGGATGAGCAAGCCCTGGGCATGCAGTTGCAGAAGAAGATCAAGGAGCTGCAGGCAAGTCTCTGGTCCTTCCCTTCTGGCCTTCAGAAAACATCTGAAGGAGAAGGACATGGGTGTGAAGGGTCCCTGATGCTCCCCAGGCCCGTATTGAGGAACTGGAGGAGGAAATCGAGGCAGAGCGAACCTCTCGGGCCAAAGCAGAGAAGCACCGAGCTGACCTCTCCAGGGAGCTGGAGGAGATCAGTGAGCGCCTGGAGGAAGCAGGAGGGGCTACAGCAGCTCAGATTGAGATGAACAAGAAGCGTGAGGCAGAATTTCAGAAGATGCGCCGTGACCTGGAAGAGGCCACGCTGCAGCACGAAGCCACAGCTGCCGCCCTGCGGAAGAAGCATGCGGACAGCACAGCGGAGCTTGGGGAGCAGATCGACAACCTGCAACGAGTCAAGCAGAAGCTGGAGAAGGAGAAGAGTGAGCTGAAGATGGAGATAGATGACTTGGCCAGCAACATGGAGTCTGTCTCCAAAGCCAAGGTACAGGATACTTTAGACTTATTATCCCTATGGCCAAAAACATGATTCTGAACCTTTAAATTACAATTTGCAATCGCACTCTGTAGTGTTACTTTTCATCACAAGAGCATCATACCAGAATATAATGATGTGCTCCTTTTCTCTAAATGTTCTTCATACCTAGGCAAATCTGGAGAAGATGTGCCGCACACTGGAAGATCAGCTGAGTGAGATTAAGACAAAGGAGGAAGAGCATCAGCGCATGATCAATGACCTCAATACTCAAAGAGCTCGACTGCAGACAGAAGCAGGTAAGGTATCCATACACTCCTGAAGAATGGGAAAATTTCCAAGTAATTCTGCCAAGAAAAGTGCCATGTTGTATTCAAGTTGGCCTATCCTCTATAAACTAGCATAAAGTGTTATAAGCGCATCTTGTTTTAGTATTTCTCTTGAAATTACAATCTATCTGTAAAATTTTTCAGGTGAATATTCACGGCAGGTGGAAGAAAAAGATGCTTTGATATCTCAGTTATCAAGAGGCAAGCAGGCATTTACTCAACAGATTGAGGAATTAAAGAGACATCTAGAAGAAGAAACCAAGGTACCTCCTTTGTTTTGTAGCAGGGTAGGCTTGGGATTCAGCTAATTTTTTTCTTAAATAATTCCTATAATTCTACATAAAATCAAAATTTTCATTTTGCACATTTCGAAACTGGTGGACAGCTTCGCAAACCACCATACCTATTGGAGGAAGAAAGTCAATGAAGGCATCACCTCCAAAGTGGATATAAAAGTAGGGAAGGTCATCCTTAGATTTTCAGTTGGTTTAATGATGGTGTATACTGTTCATATGCCATTGCCTAATGGTATATAAACAAGACTGATATACGTCTATATAAACTGAGTTTCTATTTTACTTTAATGCAGTATGACATTCAGAACAAATTTCAAAGAATTCAGACTAACATTTTTTCTTTAGAATCTACCCATCATATCTCCTGAACAAACATTCCATGTTCTGATGATTGAACTATTAAGAACCTTTTGAGAATATATACACACTTTTTCATATTGAGCTGACCACAGATTTCTGATTCAAATTGCTTTAAACAATTTTCCCTTTCTCACCATACTACTGTCTCACAGGCAGTTCATTGCCTTAATAAAATTTTCTCCACAGGCCAAGAACGCCCTCGCCCATAGCTTGCAGTCTGCCCGCCATGACTGTGACTTGCTCCGGGAACAATATGAGGAGGAGCAGGAAGCCAAGGGTGAGCTGCAGCGTGCCCTGTCCAAGGCCAACAGCGAAGTGGCCCAGTGGAGAACCAAATATGAGACGGACGCTATTCAGCGCACAGAGGAGCTGGAGGAGGCCAAGTATGTGGAGGGGAAGGCTGGTAGAAAGTAGTGGAAATTTGAAGAAATCTCTGACATACTGAAGGGCAAAAGACAAATAGCAGTTTGGAGAGGAGTGATAAGAAGGGAAATTTGTGCTGTTGAGATGGTGGTTTCAAAAGGACAAATAGGCAATGTGATAGAATGCAAGACAAAGGCAGTGTATGATGTATGCAGTGAGATGAGGAATTGATGAATTTCTAGACTTGAGGAAAGGAAAAGGGAATAAAGTTTGGGAGACGCTCTGCATTAGGTGCATCTGGGGAGAACACTGTGAAGTGCCTCAGTACGGTAGTGAAAAAGACAGAAAAATCTCCACTTTGCTCCCAAAGTCTGAGCTGTGCTTACAACCTTCCAGGAAGAAGCTGGCACAGCGCCTGCAGGAGGCAGAGGAACACGTTGAAGCCGTGAATGCCAAATGTGCTTCCCTGGAAAAGACAAAGCAGAGGCTGCAGAATGAGGTGGAGGACCTCATGATTGACGTGGAGCGAGCAAATGCTGCCTGCGCAGCTCTGGACAAGAAGCAGAAGAACTTTGACAAGGTATTCTGGGCTCCAGGCCTGTGTTTCCTGGGCACACAATGATTGTCGCATCCAAACTCACAATCTGTTTTTCCTCAGATCCTGGCGGAGTGGAAGCAGAAGTACGAGGAAACGCAGGCTGAGCTGGAGGCCTCCCAGAAGGAGTCTCGCTCCCTCAGCACAGAGCTGTTCAAGATGAAGAATGCCTATGAGGAGTCCCTGGACCACCTGGAAACGCTGAAGCGTGAGAACAAGAACTTGCAGCGTAAGTCGCTCAGCCTTTCCTGCTGGCAGGGCTTTCTCAGAAGCTCTCCTGCCCACCTCTCCACCTGGATCTGTGCCTGCAGTGATGGGAGCAGAGCTGTTATGCTGGGGTCACAGGGCCTTTCCCTCTATGCTCTATACCTGACCATGTGAATGTTCATTCTTCTCTACAGAGGAGATTTCTGACCTCACGGAGCAGATTGCAGAGGGAGGAAAGGCGATTCATGAGCTGGAGAAAGTCAAGAAGCAGATTGAGCAGGAGAAGTCTGAAATCCAGGCTGCCTTGGAGGAAGCTGAGGTACATGCTCATAATAACCGGCATCCACACTAAAAATATCAGCAGGGAGGAAATCTGACTAAGAAAGGCATGGTTGTCCTCTGTTCTGGCTACAGGGCATACCTACCTCAGATTTCCTGAGATATTCTGTATTCAGCTAGAAAGTAAGAAGTCGTTTTACTTACATGGATAAGTGATGACAATTATTTGTCCAGGCCTCCCTGGAACATGAAGAGGGGAAGATCCTGCGTCTCCAACTGGAGCTCAACCAGGTCAAGTCTGAGATTGACAGAAAGATAGCAGAGAAAGATGAGGAAATTGACCAGCTGAAGAGAAACCACCTCAGAATTGTGGAGTCCATGCAGAGCACCCTGGATGCTGAGATCAGGAGCAGGAATGAAGCCCTGCGGCTGAAGAAGAAGATGGAGGGAGACCTGAATGAAATGGAGATCCAGCTGAGCCATGCCAACCGTGTTGCTGCAGAGGCACAAAAGAACCTGAGAAACACGCAGACAGTGTTGAAGGTCTGTTCAGCAAAATACAAATAAGGGACTGTCTTCCCTGACATTTTAGTCACCTTGGGTTTGCTGTGCCCCTTGTCGTTTCTCTTGTCTCTTCTACAGGATACCCAGATACACTTGGATGATGCTCTCAGGACTCAGGAGGACCTGAAAGAGCAGGTGGCCATGGTGGAGCGCAGAGCAAACCTGCTGCAGGCTGAGATTGAGGAGCTACGGGCAGCCCTGGAGCAGACGGAGCGCTCGAGGAAAGTGGCTGAGCAGGAGCTTCTGGATGCAAGTGAGCGTGTGCAGCTCCTCCATACCCAGGTGAGGCCTTGATGCTCCAACTAGTTGTGTAGGCACTGTTACAGTGGCAGGAAATAGTAGTGCCAATGCAAAAAACATGGTCACAGTCCATCAGCTTAGCCCACCACTGAAATTGTGTAAACAGCCATTTCACAAAGAATTCCACATTTAAAATGCAAAGGTTGAAGAGTAAAGAATTGGTTTAGACTGTCGCTGGTGTATTCCAGGTCTCAGAGTACAAGTCTTGCAATCTCTATTTGTACAGAACACCAGCTTGATCAACACCAAGAAGAAACTAGAAACAGACATTGCCCAAATTCAGAGCGAAATGGAGGATACCATCCAGGAAGCCCGCAATGCTGAAGAGAAGGCCAAGAAGGCCATCACCGATGTGAGTCGTGGCTCTTTCACTGCTGACAGCCGACACAGTTCTCCCAAGAAGTCTCTGACCCCAAACTCGCTTTGCTGCTTTGCCTCTCCAGGCGGCCATGATGGCAGAAGAGCTGAAGAAGGAGCAGGACACCAGTGCCCACCTGGAGAGGATGAAGAAGAACCTGGACCAGACGGTGAAGGACCTGCAGCTCCGTCTGGATGAGGCAGAGCAGCTGGCCCTGAAGGGAGGCAAGAAGCAAATCCAGAAGCTGGAGGCCAGGGTGCGTAGGGCTGGTATTTGTGCAAGTGTGTGCAACGCCAGGTCAGAGATAGCAGGGAAGCTCCAAAATGGGCTTTTCATTGCAGGTGCGGGAGCTGGAAGGGGAGGTTGATGCTGAGCAGAAGCGCAGCGCTGAAGCCGTGAAGGGTGTGCGCAAGTACGAGAGGAGGGTGAAGGAGCTGACCTACCAGGTAAGGCTGATGGCATCTTTGTGTTGACATAGCATTCTATAGGAAGCCACTGCATTTCTCTATGAACTCCAAGAGGAAATGTCATTTTGTCGTGTGGGGAAAATAATTCCTCTCTCTTTCCTGCTTACTGTCTGCTTTAGTCTGAGGAAGACCGGAAGAATATTCTTAGACTCCAGGATCTGGTGGACAAACTGCAGATGAAGGTGAAATCCTACAAGAGACAAGCTGAGGAGGCTGTAAGTATTTCCGGTAGAGTTAACAAATACAACTTCCTGAGGTGGAACAGAAAATATATCAGGGACTTGGAAAGCATAGAAACTGGTGAATAATGATGGCTTCAACTGGATATAGTTTTGTGTTTACCTTCAAGAGACTCCTCCTTATGAATCCTCTGTTGGATGGTTTACCTAGAGAAGTTTAATGGCTCTAGTAATATATTCCTGATAATATAACTGGCGTTGCTTTATTTGGGCCATGCTGTTTTCAGGGGTAAACTGAGAGATATGCTGTAGTCTCTTTCATACTGGAGGGCAGACTGGCAGATAGGGCTCACAACCATTCTCTTAGCTGATAAATTTCTGAGGTCTGATTTCTTCCTCCACACAGCCAAGTACAGAGAAATTTTGCTGAACTATGATGTTTGGTTGATTTGAGAGGGGGAGATTTAGGGCATCTTAACTGACTTACCTCTTTCCTGTTCCTCACCTTATATTAGGGATTGCAGAACTAGGACACTGAACCAGACGAGGAGATAGAAATTTTTAGTTCATCTGTTGAACTGGAAAAAAGTTTCCATTTTCTCTGCAAAGCAATCAACTTCCTTAAAAAAGTAGTGAGTTAAGAGTTACTTCCCACAGAGGCTGGGAGTGTGGATTGCAAGAGGTTTGTATGGCTATGGAAGGGAATCACAAAATCACAGAATTGTAGGGGTTGAAAGGGACCTCCAGAGCTCATCGAGTCCAACCCCCTGCCAAAGCAGGTTCCCTACACCAGGTCACACAGGTAGGCATCCAGGCAGGTCTTGAACATCTCCAGAGAAGAAGACTCCACCACCTCCCTGGGCAGCCTGTTCCAGTGCTCCTCACCTCACTGTAAAGAAGTTCCTTCGCACATTGGTGCAGAACTTCCTATGCTGCAGTTTCTGTCCGTTTCCCCTTGTCCTGTCTCCACTCATTACTGAAAAGAGTCCGGCCTCGCCATTCTGCCTCCCACACCTTAGATATTTATAGATCTGGATCAAGTCCCCTCTCAGTTTTCTTTTCTCAAGGCTGAACAGACCCAGTTCACTCAGCCTTTCTTCATAGGAGAGATGCTCCAGGCCCTTCACCATCTTCGTGGCTCTCCGCTGGACTCTTTCCAAGAGTCCATATCATGCAGTTACATATCAGTGCTGTCACAGCAAATGTGGAGAAGGAATGTGAAACTACACTCACCAGTGGCACAAGAAGGCAGTTCCCTATCATCACTTATAAACCCACCTGTGGGGAACAAGCATACTTCCTTAGCCCAAACTTTTTAGTATGAAGACTAAACAGACTGCCAAAATTACACTACAGTTAGACTGTTGAGCTATGCTAATTTCAGACACAATCTGGAGGGCAAAAGTGAGATAAGACTTCAAAAACTGCTTTCCTTAGTTCAAATGGGATAATTTAAATAAGTGAAAATGAAAAGGTCTTTGGGAGGGTTCTGGGTCAGCAATGGGAGACAGGAAGTCCATGCTTCGTGCTGGGGAGACACCACAGTCCCTGAAAGCCTGCACAAAGGAAGACTGAAAACGTTGTCTTGGGTCCTCACCACCAACTCCCTCTCCCTGTACAGGAGGAGTTGTCCAACGTCAACCTCTCCAAGTTCCGCAAGATCCAGCACGAGCTGGAGGAAGCTGAGGAGCGGGCTGACATTGCAGAGTCACAGGTCAACAAGCTCCGAGTGAAGAGCCGGGAGTTTCACAGTAAGAAGATACAAGGGGAAGAGTGAGGATGTCACGAGGCAGCAAAGCAGCGTGAGGAGTGCACAAAATGTGAACCCTCTGTCACTTTCTTTTGCAATGCCTTTGTAACCATGCCAGTGTCTAGAGAATAAAAACCATAGATTAATATGCATAAGCACTACAAACAGTGGCTTCCTTGTTGCTTTCTTTTTCTTCTTTTCCTTTCTCTCTGATTTTCCTTTTTTCTTTTCCTTCTTCATTTTACTTTTTCATATTTTTTTTCTTTTTTTCTTTTTTTTTTTTCTGTTTTAATTTCCTTTCTCTTTTTTGTTTCCTTTTTCATTTGAATGAGTTGGGATATTACTGATGCAGCTACATACATTGTTTTCAGTCTCCTTGCACTACTCTTGCCCTCACATATTCTTAATGCTTCTCCTACTGTCCTGTCAGCACAGCTTACGTGCCATGTGAGTGGCAAGAGAGAGCGATCCCTTCCCTTTTTCCTTCTCTGCTATGGGTTGCAATCATGGCAACCACAGATCCTAAACTCTGGTCTCTAACTAAGCTATCAGATGGCGCAGTGTATCACACCATGAAGGACAGACAGTTCCTCAGCAGAAACAATTTCCTGCAGACACCAAAATTAGTGCACTGTCATGACACTTTGATGGTGCCTCTAAACTGTGCATTTTCTCTTACTTTAGATTCTCTGAGCTGATGCCATCTATTTGTGGTTTCCCTCCAATGTGGCAGAAGGCTGAGCCCTGCCTGGGGCCACCTACCGAAAGGAAGCCTCCTCAGGGCTGATTTTCCACACGTTGCATAGAAGAACGCACCTCCTCAGCCCATCACCTGAATGTCAGCCTTGTCAGCTCTTGCACAACTGGCTGCGTGCAGCACAGCCTCAGGCAAGGGAAAAGAAGAAAGCTGATGGGTGTTTTACTACCAGGTAGATGGACTTATGGCCTACATAAAGGCTGAGCTGACAACATTGTGGAGAGTCTGAGGTTGTAGGGGAAGGGAGAAATTGACAAATACTTTTTATACAAAGGAAAATGTTACAACAAGCACTGATAGGAAAGGGAAGGTAATTCACTGAAGATGAAGCAGCTACGAAATCAAGAGCCTGTGTCTGTTCTCTTCTGACCTATCACAATATTTACCTGCACAAAGTTACCTGCCAACGCTCCCAGGGATGCGGTCAAAACAAAGCAGGCAGAGGAGTGCCTGAGTCTGGGACAGGCGGGCCTGAGGCCTGCCCTCGCGTCCCCAGCGAATTCTCAGCTCCCTCCTGGCTCCCATCTCCTGGGCTCTCAGGTCCCACCGCATCGCCCAGCAGCTTCACAAGCGTCATCCCCAGAAGCGCTGACAGGCTGCGGGGCTTGTGCACAGAGCTCTGCAGTTGCCTGTGCCAGGAGGATGGCTGTCATTTGTCTCCCTTCAATCCTCAGCGCCCAAAGCTCAAAATAACCCCCCTCGCAAGGCTCCTGCGTGGGGCCGGGCCTGCTGCTGTAGATGATACGCCTCCATGAATAGCACTCGAAGACATTCCTCAGCGGGTAGCTTGCCTTCTATATCTCACTGCGGCGTGCTGCCGTGCAGGAGCTGGACAACTGTGCTGTGTCCTAAGATGGCAGATGCTATTCTTGTCCCAGAAAGTCTTGCTCCGTCCGGCACAGCTCCTTTCTCAGCTGAAATGTGAACAGTCAGAAGCCGGCCGGAGGGGCCCCTCTGAAGCCAGTGGAAATGGCAGTGTGTGAACGCGGCCCCTGGGTGCTTGCCCTGCTCTGCTGGGATGTGCTGTGCCACCAGGAGCACGGCTGCTGCACAGCTGCTGCTGGTGTTCAGCTTGGGGTGCGTGTGGTGGGGGTGATCACCCCTCCTGGGTATCAACAAATGAAAAAGGTGAGCTGTTGCCCTCAGAGTTCACAGCTGCTTCTCCTTGCAGCCTCAATGGGTGAGGGACAAGTCAGAGCTCACTCTCAGCTTCAGAGGCTCGCAGAAAGTTCAGCCCCCACAGGCAATCAGGCGGAGGAAGTCAAGGCCCAGAGGCATCAGCTGGGAGAGTGGCTGCGCCTGTCCCCTCGTCCCCTGGCCCGTTTCATCCCCATGAGCTTTCTTTCCCCTCAGCCTCGGGCTCCAGCAGCTCCTGTCACTCACGGGGAGCTCACGCAGGCAGCCCTGCTCTATTTGTGCTCCGGGCACAAGTTGCCAGCAGGTGGCAGAACGGAGCCGCTGAGGCGGTCCCTCCTTCGGGTGCCGTGCGTGCTACGGCCAGCAGCCAGCTCTCAGGAACGCTGTACCTGACACATAGGCTGGGTGGTTTTCAGGGACACGTGGTGGGTCCAGAATGTTAATCGTAGTTTAAGGTGGGAGTACAACAAAGGTGTCCATGCTGCACAGCTGTCATGGAAGCAAATATCTGGAACTGAGAGATCTGCTACAAGATCAAATTCCTCTTTAGCACTAAGTATTAATGAAGACATGCTGAAAGATCATGCATGCAGTTTGTGCTAATCCACCATGATGGTTTACACAGACCTGAAGTGATTCAGCAGCTGGGTAACAACATTCCCTAGAGATGCTGTCCCTGCTGTAGGGTAGAAGGTCCAGCATGCGAGTTTCTGTGCTGCCATGACTGCAGGTATAGAAGAGCCCCCCTTCTTGCTGCACCGTTCTTAAAGTTACCTCCTTTCTCTTGTTGAAAAGCGTGAAGTCTTTTTTTTTCTAATTTTTTCCCCATGTGGATGAGCTAGCCACAACTACAAGTGGAGAGAACTTTGAAATGCCAAAAAACATGGATACTTGCCTTCTTCAGGTGAGCTCTGCTTCATGCCTTTGTTTGTGTGGAACCCCTCTCTAAGGAGGAGTCTGTGTGCCTTTGGCCCAGAATGTGATATTTCCTTTATGTCACCTCTACTGAGATGTAAGTAGTCTGTACTAGCATGACAGTGGCAGGGACCTCTGCCTCCAGAGTCTGACGTGTCTAGAATAAAATCTACAAGAGCATTTTGGCATCCCGCCCTGTCATTTCTGTTGGGTTTTAAAGCAGAGGAGTTCTGTGCCACACTATGGAACCACACAGTATCGTGAACATGTGCTTCCATTTTTGCCATAAAGCAATTATCATGATTACCTATTGTGTTTACACAAGATGGCCTATACACTTTGTGAAGGGTTTGAGAGCTTCTGGGAGAGGGACATCAAAGCACTATGGCAGGACAAAAGGGGATCAGGATAATGAGAAGCTGTTCTAAAATGGAGAAACTGTCTCCAAATCAAGAAAGAAATTTAATGAAGAGGAACAAAACACTTTTGGGAAGATATGACAGAGAAATGCACAGCTTTTAGCTGTTAACCAGAAAGGAAGTGAGGTCTGGAACAAATCACTGGCACTGTGTCACAGCTATGAAAAAGGGATATTTTGATATTTTTGAATATGCTCCTAACAATTTATTTGGTTTGTACTGGTGTTTGGATGTTACTGTTGTAAACCTACAGTGTTTCTATAGAAGGAAACGATTTACATTTCACTTAGTTGGACTGGTAATTATATGAATGTGAAAATCGCTAGCTTTATGTTATAGTTTTAACAAAACAAAATCATATTAGGATTTACTTTAATTTAGAAATACCTTAAATATGTAATTTACCTTCAAGTAGGATTGAAAATTATCCTATTTGAATCATAGAATTATAGAATCCTTAGAGCAGGAAGGGATCTCTGAAGGCCTGACCCTGCTAAAAAGTCTGTTCCTGTACCTCCCCTAAGATACTTAAGATACTGTTTTCTGATTATCTGCTATGTGTGAAGGTCAGGGGTTGATTTGCACTGAGGCACTATTTTTAGAGTAAAATTGTCTGTCATCTGATCAGTATTAGTGCAAAGATCCTGAGAAAAACATTGGCCCCTGGTGGTCTAAAGAAAGATCTCCCAGAGGAAAGTTTAAAATAGATGTAGATGATGTGCTCATATAGAGCTGCTGTTCTGTATGGTTTGAATGCATTATCTGTGTTCTAGTTACAGCAGAGAAACTGGCTGTAAATATTTCCCTTCAATGTCACTAAAGCCACACTGAACAATTCACACTGTGATATCCTGATAGGAGCTTCAAGAGGAAAACACACAGTACCTGAGCCTTCCTGTTAGGGTTTCATGACAGCACTCTTACATCTCCAGCAGAACAGACACCACCACCTTCTCATACCAGCAGCTCCCTGAAGTCAGCACAGTGCTGCCTGAAGAAATAAAATGTACACAGAAGGTTTGGAAATGAGGCACTAGGGGTAAAATGCAGGCTTAGCAAATATGAGAGGCAGACAGTAGTGCAGTCGTGAGATGGCTCTGCTCTGAGGCCCAGCAAGGCATCCCGCTCACAAATGATACTGGTCAACTGGAAAGCTTGCCAGGGAGCTGAAGACATTGACTTGCTGTGGAGATGATATATACCTGTGCTGTCTGGCAAAGCAGTGACCAAGTGAAATGGTCTGAAATTTAGCTGATTAGGCTAATTTAAGTGAGGCTAATTTTACTTGAATGCCAGTGAAGTCTGTTCTCTGTGCGAGGTATTCTGCCATGGACTAGTCTCCAAACTGAAAATAAGTTTTAAGAATGTTGCTCTTTCAATGTAAATAATGAATATGGGAATAACCAGTAGAAAATATCTCACATGATGTAAGTACTGTATGTTGTTTCTGCAGATGTGAATGCTTTTCATAATTTATTACTATGACATTTTTATGTTCAAAAGCCTGTCATTTTGTTTTTTTTAATAAATAAAGCAGGATAGGTTGTTAGACATATAACCACTTCTAGTAAAAAATATTAGCTATGAAAAATCTGTACAAATCTATCTCCATAGAGTAACCCATCTCCCACATATGAACTTCCAGTTGAAAAACATACTATCACCATTCCTTCTTTCATTCCATTCTCCAATTCTTTTTGCCTTTTCCTTCCTCTTCTGCTGTCATCAGAGCATGTCCACTCACCTGCTCTGTAACTGGAGCTGTTTGTCTGCTTTGTCATCTGACGAAAATTGCATTCTGAATGTCTCCTCCTCAACCAGCACCCACTGCCCAGATACAATTCACTGTGACATTTGCTGGAGAGATAAGAGGAATTTCAGAAACCGTAGAAATTTGATGTGTATTCAAGAGCTGTCTTGAATACACTCTTCAAAACTAAGTTCTGTATTTCTTCCTCTTCAAAACTAAGTTCTGTATTTTCTTTCTATCTAATTTCTAGATGATTTTGCCCTCCATCTTCCCTTTTCTTTGTAAGATTGACTTGTACTGTATGGGTAGCTCCTTCAGTGATATTAGAGGGAAGTACAGACATTCCAGGTTTTCAAATCTACTGTTGAAACTTCCCAAATAGAAGTCATTTATCTTTTCCCTGCTCTAAAGTTAAATAGCAATGGTATCAGGCTTTGCATAAATCAGTCATCAAACAAAGGAATAGGATTAGAAGATGACAAAATCGTCTGAGCCCATTCACAGCTAGCCCAATATACAAGAATTTTCTCAAGAGAAACAGACACAAAGGTTAACTCACTTAACCTGAGGATGTATCTTATCTTTACCGTTATCATTATCAAACCAACAACATGGCCAGGATGCCCTTCATATGACCAGATTAATTAGCCGTTTCATTTATTGGGCTTATCACTGGGTTTTCCCAATAAATCTTTTCCAACTTCTTTTCTGATCCATCCTTTCTAGCACTGCTCATCTGGAATAATAGCTAAAATCCCTTACCCAGACTAGATAAACTACATCAGGAACAAAGAAAACTCTCATCATATTATATTTAAATTGACACATCATCCAACTTTCAATAGTATAAAGGGAACTTTTTAAATGGAAAATGTCCTTACCATCTCCAATGTTCACTGCTTAGCCACAACTTAGCAGAAGTGTCAGGATGAAGAGCTTTGCACCAGAGAATTAGTATTCCAGCATTTCTCCTTGTCTCATGCCAGGATTCCTGAGAGGTCCCCCTCTACACTGCACTGGTGTGGCTTCACCTTGAGCACAGGGTGCAGTTTTGGGCACCACAGTCCAAAAAGGGCGTAATACTATTGGAGAGTGTGTAAAGGAGGGCTAGAAAGATGGCAATGTTCTAGGAGTGTGTGAGGAGCAGCTGAATTCCACTTTTGGGTTTGTTCAGCCCAGAGAAGACTGAGGGGAGGCCTCATGGTGGCCTGCAGCCCTCTCAAGGCGTACAGCTCCCTTGTGGCCTGCAGCTCTTTATGGCCTGGTGACCAGTGATAAAACCTGAGAGAACAGCATGGAGCTTCATCAGGGAAGTTCAGGTTGGATATCGGGAAATGGTTCTTCACCAGAGGGCAGCTGAGCAATAGAACAACCTTCTCAGTGGTTTCCTCAGGTTTCAGCTGAGATGGAGTTCTTCTCTTCAGAGTGTCTGGAGTGATGCTATATTTTGGTTCTAAGGAGTAAAACAATATCAGTAACACACTGATGTTTATGATTGCTTCTAAGAGCAGCAATGCAGAGCCAATGCCATTCTCAGTGAAGGGCCCAAGGAGCTGGGAAGGAACAGAATTAGGACAGGTGACTTACACTGCCCACAGGGATATTCCATTCCATGTGACATCATGCAGAAAGAGTTTTGAAGGGAAGTTTGTCTCCGCTTTTCCATTGCTCAGAGGGTTAGCTCAGGATCGGTTAGGGGGTGTTGAGCAATTGCTTGTACATCACTTGTAACATACACACACACATATATGTATGTCATCATTATTATAATTTTCCTATTCTCTATCTTAGTAAATAGTTTTATCTCAACCCACAAGTTTTTTTTTTTTTTTTTTTTTTTTTTTTCTCTGACTCGCTCTCCTACCTTGCTGGGAAGAGCAGGGAATAAGAATGACTGTGTGGTGCTTAGCCACTTGCTGAGTTAAACCACAACACTCAGGAAGTGGTGCTGATACCAGGTTCACTGGAGTTCAAGAAACCTCAGGACAAAGATCTCAGATATAGGGTCTGATTATTGGGTAGTCCTGCATGGACATGCAAGTTGGACTCAGTGATCCTTATGGGTCCCTTCCAACACAGGATATTCTATATTTCCATGAAAAGCAGTATAATCGTATCCAGCTTTCTCCAATACCAATACAATGAAGTCCAAGTTTCCCTGTACATTTCTACATGTGAGATGTACACATCTCACTCCCAATGTCCATTACCTCACTTCCTACTAGTTAATGTTGAATGAGCTTAAGAAATGCAAAGGTCAAGCTTCATTGACTGAATTTTATCACAAGAGCTTTATAATTACACTTGGTATCATCTCCTCTTTGTGGAAACCCAAGGGAGCAGAGAGGTTTAATTTGGATATTAGGAAAAGGTTAAGAAAACCACTGAGCATGGTTGTGCATGGCTTCTTGGGGCAGTGGTCATTGTTCTGACATGAGAACTCCTTATTTTGAAACTCATGGGATGAAAAAGAGGTGGTTTCTTATGAACTTGAATTTGACATTTCCAGCTATGCAGCGAGGATGACTGAGTACCATACGTGTCCTGTACAGTTATAAAGTAGCTGGTTTAAATACAGGACAGTGAAGATAGCTACAGCCTTGTAGGAAAGCACTGCAGGCTGTGTGAGTTCCACTAAATGCTTTTGGGGTCCATCCTCTGAGAGTCACAGAAGAACATTCAAATAAAAAAATGTTATGCAGAAAGCCAGTGGGAAATGATATTTTCACAGAGAGACAGACTAAGTTTTGAGGGAAAGATTTCTCAAATCTCTCATCTGCTTTTCAACTTCAGTGTCATCAACTTAGGCACCATCTGCAGCTGCACAGATCTGCATTCTCACGTTGCTCTTACAGAATGCACTGCATTTTGACATGATGCATGTGCAAAAAGTGTGATCATGGCAGACTTGCAAATTGGTGTGAAAGGGCACAGAATTTCATCACAAATGTAAACTTAAATCTCCAGAGAACTCAGCTCCTCTTGGCACTTTTGTTTGTTTTTCTGATATAGAAATGTTGAAAAAAATCAATGAGCAATCAAAGAACACTTCATTCTGAAATTTTCAGTGCTTTAGCAGGTTTCCCTCTTGATTTCTACAGGTGCCATATCTGAGATTACCTCAAGCCCTTTCAGTTCCCAAAATTTTGGGTACAACACCACCACACAACACACATTATTGCATCCAATTCCTATCCTTTCCTTTGGGCTCCTCACTCAATTCTTCTTCCTTTCACCACATTCACTATCCTGCATTCTCCCATCTCATCTTTCTCACTGACGAATCTCCTTCATTCCTCCCCCACTCACTTCCCTGATTGCAGTCTGTCCCAGAGCTGTATGCCAGCCCTTCCCCTGTCCATGCTCAGGGCTCATGTCTCTCCCATCTGTATTCGCAATCAGTTCATGCAGGGCCACGGTCTATCAGAGGAGCAGCACATCCACACAGATATTCTAGGTTCTTCCTGTGGCTTTAAGCCTCTTCAATTCACTGTTAGGACATCAGGGCCCCTGATTTCTGGGGGAGGAGTAACTGAGGTGAACTGTCCTCAGGCTCAAAAGACACTATCTTCTGAATAAGCTCCTAAGCCTTTTTTTCAGGCCGAGGACTTTTGACCTACAAGAGAAGGTTTCCTATCTAGTAGAAGCTGAGTAGCTCTGAACATTCTCCAGCATCTCAGGGCTCAGCAGAAGGGGCTGTTTGCTGTATCCTGTGAGTTTCATAGGCTTCATGCTGAGAGGGGCGTCAGTAGTTCACTTGAAGTCACGAATGCGAACATGCTTTTAATCTCCATCTGCTGACAATGCATCTTGTTATCCACTTTGAGTCGCTTTCCATCTGCACCTTTCCAATGCCATGCTGAAACATAAACAGTCAAATCTTGTAAGGCATAGATCGCAACTATTTTACACTGGAAATTTCTGAACCTTATTGACTTGAATGAATTCCTGTCAAAAGTGCAGTCAAAGCTATAGCATCCAGTTTTCAGGAAAAGCTGCATGACAGAAAACAAGAATCACAGTTTTTTTAATTCAAGGAATGATACGACTTCAAATTAGAAGTTCCTAATGTTGAACATTTCTTTATGAGATGAATCTGTAAACTAGGACTTCCTAATTTATTGCCTGTTGAGCAGATGACCTAGTGGATAAGCCAGATGTCCACAACATATCTCAGAAGTTCTTGGGATTGTACCAGAAAACCTAGTGAAAAAGAGGAAAGCTAATGAGACTGCGAAACACATCTGATGAGGGTATAGAAGTTATGAATGGCACAGAATTTCATTCTGTGTGGTTATGTAATATAAAATGCAACCTCACAATTTGTTCTCTGCTGTACTGTAATTTGCTGGTTGACACTGCAAATTACATCCTTTTTATAGTAAGTTTTACCGTAAAGAAGATGCAAACTGAATGTAAGAGATCAGCAGCGGTTCTCTTCAATGACTCCTATCAAACAGATGAGTGCTAGATCTGGGGCCTGTTATCATTCTTTTCCTTGGTTCATTCTGGGCAGAAGACTTAAGAACAGTACCATGGGGTTTCTTCCACTGATGACAGCATTGAAACTAGTGGATAACAGCAATGAAAGAAAGCATCACACTACTAGATTGTGAAAGTTCTTTCCACTGAAACATAGCAAGATCAAGATCTCAGTTCACAATGAAAATCTAAAACCAAAATTCATTGTTTCTGTATGTAGGCTCTAGAGGGAAATCTGTGTCTACATGTGTATTTTCAGTTTAGTTGTGATCTGTTGCTAAGTATTCTGTCTCTCTGTGCCTACTGACCTTAGAGCCTGATTGTGGAGAAGTCATATCTTAAGGGCTGGCAGAGAACAAGGCAGCTGCACGATCCCTTTCTCAAGATGATTCTATTTTCAGCATGCCTGAAACTCTTCTTCTCCATGGGAAATGTCAGCACTGCAGTACCTTGCCCACACATTACTTTGCAGGACATTCTGTACCCAGGGATTGCTCTCATTCTGCCTCTTCTCTTTTTGACTGTGCTGTGTTTTATAGCTGCAGTGGAGTTATGTCTGCAGAGACAGGAACAGAATTGAGAGAAAATTAGTGGCTGATAGGATCTAGTTCATTTTTCCTTTTCCAACATCTTCAAATCTAATCCATCTTTCTCTTCTAAACCCGTACTGGGAATTCCTGTCAGTATTGTAATCAATATCATACGGTCTGTCACAGCTGCCATTGCTATCAATTATTTTTCCTTGCTTAAAATAAATGGATTTTATTATTATTCACAGAAAAGCATGGAATTTCTTATTGATGATGAGAACTGGAAAAAGAAAATTGCATGTTACTACAGATTTTAAAAGAAATGTTAGATGTTTTGTATCTTTTTTTTAAAAAAAACACAGCAAGTTTTTAATTGCCATTTGCACCAGGAAAGCTTACTTAATTTACACTGGCGTTTGTTTCGTTTGCAGTAAGTGGATTAATGCCAAGCACTGAAAAGTTTGTTGTTTAACCTGACTGAACACCTATATTCTTTACAGGCCCAATAAATTAACTGTCACCTTAATAGTGCAACACAGCAAACTGAAAAATGGGCAAGTACACTAAGAGTAGTCCATATGGATAACTTAAAGGAGGGTATACTTTTGAAAAATTTGTGTTATTAGAACTTTCAGGAAAAAGCAAAACCCGTAAATATACAAGCATATCAGTAATTTTTGCTAACTTTAAGGAATCTCTCTAAATGTGACTTAATATTTTTTGCTATGACATTTTAAATACTCGATTATAAAACAAAGCTTCCATTTCACTGTATTACTATAGTGCACTGTCTTAATTAGCTCACTTTGGACTTTCCAGTAGTACTAAAGAACAGTAACAAAAGCCCATTTGATACTAGACCTCTTACTTAACAATACCTTAATCCTTGCTAAGCAGTAATCTATAGGTTTATGCATTCTGCACACTACTAGAAATTGGTTCCAGAGAATTTTGCTTATGTAAAGCCTACGAAGGATTATAAATACTTTGTTTTGATAGTTTTATGGATCCATTGATGAGGGTAAGTCCTTTAACTGGAAGGACATTTCTAAACCAGCCCTGCTCTTGTACAAATCTCTCAGTGCTCTCGTGTAAGCAAGGTTCTGTCATCTTTCAGTGAGATGATTATATACTTCACTTGCCTATTTGTGAAGGTGAAGTTCACAACAATTAATCTCAGAGCAAGAAGAATGAAAATGAAATAGCTACTTCGCTACTTTTTTTTTTTTTTCTTTTTTTTTTTTTTTCTAAGGGGAGGGATGGAAGGGGGAAGGAGGGGTCAGCAAAACAATATTTCCATGAAAATTTGTGTCAAAACATGGATGAAAGGTCTGAACAATTTGCTGATATGCCTTTTTTTCAAATAATTCCAGCAGCTGTCAAATGCCCTTATACCACCAGCTGCATAATTCCTTAGATTACTGCTGAAGTTATAGTCATTTAGCTCAGTGTATGTATAGATTCTGGAGGTCACCATAAGCTTAAACCACAAATTAAATGGATTTGATCTCTGCAACCACCAGTTGCCAATTTAGATACATACAATGTGCAGTTCCTGCACTATGCAAAACAGCAAACGTGGTCCATGAGATCTCTGCTCACAAACTACTACTATCCCCTGAAATTCACATTTACACACTGGTTGTTCCAGCACTGCTCAGGACCTTCCTGCAGGGGTTGAGACAACTTTCTTGCTTGTAGAGGATCTGAGAGGGGTCCTTTTACCTGCCTCCTTTCTTCCCCAGTAATGCTTCCTAGATAACTTAGAGCAAAATTTCACGTATCTTAAGAAAATACATTTCACTTGAGATTTCCTCCTCTAGCAAACACTTCTTTTGCCGCTGTCTCACATTTAGATACAACATGGATGGTCTCAATCTCTTCATTCCATTTTTTGTCAGAAATGCTTAGTGAAATCCTCATTGCCATATTTCACACAGAGGAAGATTAAGCTCTCCGAAGAAGAATTAACAAGGCTGTGTGTCTGCAGATTCCTCACTGTTTGTTTGGGAACTCTGATATATTACCTTAAGACTTTCTGAAAGTCTTCAGTGAACTGAAGCAGGATGTGAAGGCACTGACATCAAAAGGTATAGGTTGTGGTACTTTCAGGAACAAACTACTTCGAAAGGGACATACTGAAGGTTTTGGGTTTGCTTGTGCAGAGCTCCAGAAAAGCACGCTGTCCATGCTCAGCACTCCCAGTCTGAAAACCTGGATTTTGAAACGTCTGTACATTCTCTGCTTTGGCTACCCTGCTTATCCAAGCAGACCATGTTACTTGCATGGTTCTTCTTTTCAGCTCTACAGAAATTCGACTTCTAGCTACAGTGTCTTTTACACTTCAAAGACCTATTGAAAATGCATACAGTTGTTTGCCATCACTTGAATTGGCACTGCACAGCACTGCCCTCCCTGTGCCCTGCTTTCACACACTGACACACACTGGCGGTCTGACTGTTGCTGAGTACGGTCGCAGCCCAGGGCGGCTCTGTGAGGAAGAGCTGCTGCCTTGAAATCGCAGGGCTGCGTGTGTGCCGCTCGTAAGGGGGCTGCGGGTTGGATGTACCTGTGCTACAGCATGCCAGAAGTGGGAGACGGATGCTCTCTCCTGAGCCTGAGAGAAGGAAACCCCCAGCTCTCCCACCCTGGGAGAGGCCTCATCCATCTCTGCTCGCCCCAAGCTTTGCTCTTTGTTCATGGTCTTCTGAATCCTGTGCCTGGAGCTGCCAAGGCCCTCTTGTCACCTCTCGGCCAGACCTATAGCCACTGGGATGCAGGGTTCCATGTGGCACCTCAGGGCACCAGAGTGGTGAAGAAGTCTGTCAGAGCAATGCTTACAGGCCTCACCCTGGGAGCCCATTTGCACTCTGTCTTGAGGCAGGAGCCCACATCAGAGCCCCCCAGTGTCCAGTCCCAGACAGACAAGGTATTCTGTGGACATCGTTTCACACCGGTTTGCTCTGAGCTCATCCTGGACAGGACATTTCCATCAGCTTACCCATCTAGGTGGGAGTTCTAGGTTTGGGCTCCAAGAAGGAACCTGGACATCAGAAAAACATGCATGGCAGTGCAGAAGTCACCTTTGGAACAAGTGTTCATGCACATGGCAATGCTGATGCTGGATTTTGTGTCACATTCCACGCATCGGTTTTCTAACATTGTCTCTGTTTTCACTGAACTCTATTAATGATCAAAATGCCAATGACCAAGAGAAGAACTCGTTTAGTTCTGAGACAGTTCGAATTTGCTCAATAATAGCTGTTGCATATTTACTGTGGCTGAGCCCTGTAAATAAGGAATTTTGTCTTTGCTCAGCAGATTATACTTCATTTTTTTACATACACAAGGATACTGTGTTTTTAGTTGTTAAAATCAGAAGACACTTTTTGAACCTCTATTCTCACATTGCGTAACAAATGTTAAGATTTGCAATTCCTTGTTCATTATTAGTGGCATACACAATGTCTTTAGGTATCTCACCATTTTTAAGAAATAAGGTATATTTATATATCCATCTGCATTTATCTTTTAACCATAGAAATCACCTCAAAAGCTCTATAAAAAGCTGTATTACAAGAGCTGATACAATGCCTATACAGTAACCTGAACTACAGGATGTGTCTTATTTCTGCTACTGAAGAAAAATTTCCCGGTTTAAGAAGCAATGTGTTTTATGAGTTTTAGTTTTTGGCACCGGTATTTGTTATTTTCCAAGTATTTCTTTACAAACTTCACAGCATCATCGTGGTGAAGACCAGTGCACTGATCTACCTGCACTGCAGGCAAAATTTTTGCAGCACTGTGTGCAAAATAATCTGTCTTAGATGGATCAGAAAGTCATCAGAAAATCATGGAACCATAGAATCATAGCATCACCAAGGTTGGAAAAGAACTCCAAAATCAAACAGTTCAACTGTCCACCTACTTCCAATATACCCCTCTAAACCATAGAACAACCACAGAATTTGTAAGATAATTATATATATATATATATATATATATATATATATATTCAAATCTGTTTACAATTATGTCTTTAGGTAAGTTTGCTATGCAGTTATTTGCCAAATAATGTTGTCCAACAATGCTTTGACCAAAAGAAGAATCCAAAGCATCTACATACCAGATACTATAAAATCTCCCAGGAAATCCCCTGTCCTGTCCTCACTGAAAGTCTCAAGGTAAGTGTATTGGTTCTGTAGGACTGTGTAAACTAACCAATATCTGTTTATCTGTCAGCTGGAATTTTCAATCCACTTTTCACAGTGTGTTTCAAACTTAAAATTTCTCTCTGGAGTGCTATGGAACATGAGAGGAAAGTTAAAAACTTGATAATAGACTAGTAAGTAAGAATGTGTGATGTTATAAAAAGCAACACTCTAACAGTGCCTAAGTGTTAGGCAAGTTAACTGCAGGTAATTTTCCTATATTCTCTCCCCTTTTTCTGTTTTCATACCCATTGCAGAAAGATAAGACTGAGCCTGATAACACGCATGTAATGTGAAAGTAAGTAAATTCATTTTCCACAGATCATGGGCCAATTAGAGATTCATTGATGATAATCATGAACAAGAAAAGAGACAAATTTGGTTTAGAGTAAGTTTTTCATGTACTGTAAAATGGAAAAAACACACCTGGATTAATTGCAAAATTGCAAACAGCATTAAAAATTCTGTTCATGAGTAGAAGACTCGAGAGATTTAGAATACTGTCTCATTCTCAAATAGGGTGCTGGTACTTAAGTATTCATAACAAAACTATCTTGTAAAAACTGTTATTGAAAATATAATACTACTTTAAATACCAGGAAGGTGAAAACTATGGGATTTCATCACTGGCACAGAAAACTATTTTCTAACTGATGGAAAGTGTTTTCTTCCCCATTTAGTGTCCTCTTCTGACTTGCCTTCAGTAAAGTACAGTCATGACTTCTTCAGATGCTGAGATGACAGTTTGGGGAGGTAGTAGAGAGTATACTGAAATATTGTGAAAGGATCTCTAGAAATTTACTTTCATAACTGCAGAGCAAATAGAATCATAGAATCAGACATTTCTTAAAATGATTACACAACTTAGAATCATAGAATGAGAGTTTGATGGAAAGCAGAATAAGAAATACTACAGGACTGTTGGTGCTGCATCTCAAGAAAAATTTTAGAAACAAACATTAATAATATAACATCTATGCCACCAGGTAAGGAAATATTTCTGGACAATAGTGATCTTCAGAGATGAAGGAAGTAACAGAGCTTAAAAGGCAGGAGACAGAATGGAAAGTGGAAGACAGGCAGAATGAGCAGATAAGAAATGGCTGTTATGTCTTAAGAATAAGGTCTCAGGCTAACAATGGGTAATTCCTTGGCTCAGTTCTCAGAACAGAAGGAAACAAAATGGATATTAAGGATTGTTTGGGAAAAAAGAAAAAGAAAAAAGCTAAAAGAACAACACAACCATTATATTCCATTAAAAAGTGGAACATTCAAATTTTAAACAAGTAAGCAGTTCTTGTTTTCCCATGTTAGAAATGGATATAATGGAATTCAAGGAGGTTAACTTCTTAACTGAAGAACCAGTCTTCATAAGCATGTAATGCATTTTGTAAGAATAAGAATTAAGTGGATAAGTACTCTTTGAGGATAGAGAATATGACAGAAAGGCCCAAGGCATCAAGAGTTACATAAAGGAAGACAGTTCACTCTTCCCTTCTGTCTAGCAGGAAAGCAACTAGGAAGCATCAAAATGAACTTTCAGTTGAGACATTTAAGAAAAGGCAAAGGGAATAATAAACTACGTAACACTTAAGTCCTGAAAGTTCATTATCAGAGAAAAACACATGTCCAAAATATCAACGTCAATGAAGAACATAAGGAGACGAGCTCATGCAAAATCCATCTCTTGTGTCTAAGGAAAATTATACCATGTCCAGCTCAAGAAAGCCTTGAAGGGCCTTTAGTCTGATCTGGGACTCTTCAGTCTCTAGAAAGTTTCAGATCATTTTCAGATTGTTGAGTGACTTCAATCACGTTAATACCAGAAAATAGATTTTGGCTGTTTCCCATATCAGAAATGATTAACTTGATTTAAACATGATACTCTTAAATAGAATAAGGCATGATATTTTTTCTGAAATCCATATATGTATTAGTCCAAATTAGATATCAAATTTTCCTGTGGATAACTTCAACAAGCCCTGAAAGGGTTTAAATTTTCAGGGTTTTTATCTGGAAATTGATTCTCTAATCTTCCTACACCCTAAGGATGCTTCAGTTCACTGTTCATTTCCTTTGGAATTTGACTTCTCTCCATTCTTGAGCACTAAGAAAACTCTGTTTTGTCACAGATCACAAGAATCAGTCAATCCTGATCATGTATGTCTATTTCTTGCTCAGTTCACTCATGGGGCTGCCCTGTGCCAGGGGACCTTCTCCCTGACCTCACGCTCTCTGCTTCTCTGTTTGGCTCGACAGCGGAGAATCCGGTGCAGGGAAGACTGTGAACACGAAACGTGTCATCCAGTACTTTGCAACAATTGCAGCTAGTGGGGAGAAGAAGAAAGAGGAGCAGTCTGGAAAAATGCAGGTACATCAATAGATACAAGCTTGAATCAATACTTTGTTCTGTTCCTAGCATGAATTTTGGAAAGTATAGCCTGTAATAATTGTCATCCTGTATGGACTGCTTGAGGATCAAATCATCAGCACCAAACCACTGCTGGAAGCCTTTGCAAATGCCAAGACTTTGACAGATGACAACTTTTCATGCTTTGTAAGTGGTTGCTTTGGCCAGAATCTCTCCTTCTCACTATTACATTAATAATGGATAGTGTTATTACACATAAGGAGATGTCCAAAGAATCAATCCAGGGTAAAATATGTGCTTTTTTTCCCCATAAGAGGTCAAATTCATCAGAATCTACTTTGGGGCCACAGGGAAACTGGACTTCTGCTGATGTTCAAGCTTGTAAGAGGGATTATTAAAGAACATATGTAGTAGGCATAGAAAAAAGACAACGGAGAAAAAATATCTTCAGTGTGATTAATTAAAAGTCTTTTTTTTTGTCTTCAGAATGCAAGTACATACTTCTGAAGGACTATTGGGAGAACAAACTGGAAAGAGGCCTCATATTTGTCTGAAGAGACCTAATGAAGAGTGAGAACTGCACAGGGCTTTGTGACTGCTACGCCTTCAGAATATTCTTTTTTTTTAGAACTCGGCAGTCCAATAGCCTTGAGCAGCTGTGCATCAGCTTCACCAACAAGAAACTGCAATAGTTCTTCAACCACCACATGTTTGTGCTGGAATAGGAGGATTACAAGATGGAAGCAATTGAATGGGCATTTATTGACTTTGGGATGGATCTGGCTGCCTGTACTGAGCTGATTGAGAAGGTATCCTTCCTATTCATATGCATCAATGTCTGAGTTCTCTAGTTAGTGAAGGATAAATAATGAACTGGGGTATATTGAATTAAAATTTTGAATTTAGTTAATAAACTGCTCTGTATTTTTGTGATTTGTTATGGCAAGAAAAGGAGTTTCTCTTTCCAGACTTTCTCAGATCTTTTCCATACACGTTTCCTGACTTTGACTCTTCTCACTTGAAGAAAGAGAATTTAATGTTAAAAGTGAAGTTATAAACTCTTGAAGTCCTAAAGCTGAGGAAGACCATATACTACAAAGAGAAATGGAAATGAGTGTTCTTTTTTTTCACATGGCATGGCATACTCACACTATGATATGAAAAAGAGAAGTATTTCAAATGGTTGAGCATGCTGTAGTGCAGATTTTTTTTCATGCACCTCTTTTTTTAAGCTAAATACGAGCTTGCAAAACATCAGCTTCTTCCTGCTTATTGACAAAATTCCAAACATTTTTCCAAAATGAGGTTTGGGACTTGTGAATATTTCAGCACTGCTGCCACGCACCACTCATAAATGATGGAATAATTCTGAGAAACAGAGAGACTATCTATAAGATTTTTACATAGAAAAGCCCAGGTGTTCTACTGATTCATGAGAGCAGGCACAGAGAATTGTTCATTGTTTCCACAGCCACAGTTTTGGGGTACGAAGTGAGTTATATCCCAGCCTCTGTAACATAGAAATTATGATGACAGAATAGCCAAATCCTATTTTCTGTTAATAGATGGACAAAGACAAATGAAGGATAAAGCTATCTGCATTAATATGAAAACATTACAATCCAAAGATTAACTCCTTGCCATGGTTGAAATTCAGACAGCTGCAGGGAAGAGATCTTTCACATTTGTTCTAAACTTCATCTTGCAGTCTCACAGGAAAACTTAAATAAGCTGATGACAAACTTATGCAGCATTCACCCTCACTTTGTTCGCTGCATCGTGAAAACAAAGCAACTGATAATGGGTTCGACAGGTGGAAAGAAGATCTTCTGAGTGTCAAACAATAGAGTAACAACAGTGGTGTATGGCAGGTACTATGGAACATGAACTGCTGCTACATCAACTGTGGTATAATGGATAAAGGTGTGCTAGCATAGATGAGGATTTACAGGAAAGTATTCCCCACTAGAGTCCTGTATGCTGACTTCAAACAGAGGTAAGAGTGTTCAGTATTAAATTAAGTGAAGTATGGACTTCCACAAGAGTAGAGAGGCCTTGCAGACAGATTTTCATACAGCACCTGACAATCACCAACTGTATAAAATATAACAAGGGCAAGTACCAAATTCTGCATGTGGGACAATGTAATCCTGAATATATATGTACAGGTGCAGGACAAAATGGCATAGAGCAGTCCCATGGAAAGTAATTGGAAGGTTTTGGCAGATGGCAAGATGAATTTGAGTCAGTATAATACCCCAGCAGCCAAAGTGACCAAATGTAACCTGGGGTGCATTTACAACAGCATTGCTAGTCAGGAAAGGGAGGAATTGTCCTGTTCTGTGCTGGTGTGGTCTTATCTTGAACACTATGTGTAATTCTGGGTGCCACAATATCTAATCAGGAAAAGGACATTAAAGAATCTCCCAAGATGCAACAGTTTTGGCCATGTGGTTCTTTATCATGTTTGGTAGCTCTACTTTCTTTGGGGCATGTTGCAGTTAGGGATGGACTGAGGGATGGACTGAGGGTTCTGTGGCTTATTTTACTTAGGTAAATCAAACTAAAATTGCAAAGGGCCACATCCATTAACTAGAAGCTCATGAATCTCTGTCAGTGCTCAACATCTCAGGGTTTCCCATCCTTGGGATGGGATTTAACATAGACTTATATGCATCCAGATGAAGCAGCAAATACCAAAGAAGTCTGAGGTTGTCTGGGAGTTCATTGTTTCTGCAGTCACAGTACCCATCTAAGGCCTTACCACTGGTGTTGAAGACAATGACAAAGAAAGCATTAAATGTTTCTGTTTTATATGTGACCCTGCTTGTAAGCTGACCATCCTCATCAACTAATGGATGGGTGGTTTCTCTGGTCCTTGGTTTGCTGTTAACATATTTTGAAAAGACCTTTTTGTTGTCCCTGGCCAGTTTCAGCTCTGAGTTTTGCACAGATTTTCTCCTTAGAGTGGCAAGTAGCAACTCCATTGTCCTCCTGGGTTGCCTGGTCTCTCTTGCAGTAGGCATACCCTCATGGAGGTAAGGAGCTAAGTCCTTGGTAGACTTTATTAGAGTGAGCTGGAAATCTCAGCAGGACAGGGGATGATAGATCCCCTGACTATTAGCCTCCCACAGTGGGCATCAGCATCCTATGACCCTTGTGGCTGGCTACCTGGAGTCATCATCATTTTTCCCACTGGCACTGGTCTGCTTTACACAGCTGACTTGCTCTTCAAGTGAGCAGGGCCTTGTGCCTGTCCCTATTATCTGAGATGGTTGCCTACAATGAGCTAAAAGAGAAAATCTGACTGCCTAGTCAACTCTAAGCATGCAGATGAGCCTTTCCAGAGACAAGAGCTGAGGTGAGCTCTCTGACTTCTAAAAAGAGCTGTGTAAAACATCACTGGGAAATATCCAGCCCCCACATAAGTAAGGGTACGTTACTGCAGCCCTTTCTGGCATTTATCAGTTGCTCTCTAAAATCCCACAGATGCTTTAATCAATAAAGTTGAAAGTGTCAATATTATACCCTTCCTTAGCTGTCCAAGAGTCAGACAGATAAGCCAAGCCTGTATACAGCCACAGTGGGACATTTCTGATCAGCAAAGGAATAAAGGGACACGTCTTCCTTCTTTCAGAAATAAATTACCTATGTTTTTATTGTTTATTAATTAATTTCTAACCTACCCTAACCTGCTCTTACTCAAGAGACCTGCTCCTCTCCTCACCTGCTCTATATCAGTAGTCATCCACTTACTTTCATAGCTGATGGAATGAAAGGATATTCACAAGGTCATCTTCTCAGCCAGGATCCACTGCCCAGCAATGACTGGTTAGCTGAGAACATGAGACATGTCTGAGCAAGTGTGCAGATTGGACAGTTGTTCATCTGATGCCTATCTTCAAATGACAGGTCTGTCCTACCAGCCTCTCTGCTTACCTGTCTGGTTAGCTGATCTGATTCTTTTCCAGTGAGATGCTCAGTGGAGCTTGGGCTTCAGGAAGCCATGTAAGAAGGTCAATCACTGGAAAGAGAAGATACAAATAATGCAAAAAGCTGTGATTCAAACTCCCATAAAAAAGTTGCATTCACTTCCCTTTTGCTTTCCTGCAGGGAAGACCTGCAGAAGTTGTTCTCTGGGTGGAGAAGTAAGGTTAGGAGATGGCATCCCAGTCTCTCCATGGCTATCCTGACATAGGGTATGTCTTAATCAAATAACCCTCAGACTCCTACAGGGAATAGGTATGTTTTGCTAGAAGTGGAGAAAGCACACATTTTTAATTCCACATGACTCAATGCCCATAAGCAGAACAGACAGATTCTTGATAAGGATCATGTGCCTGTATCATACCCAGGTTCAAGCAAGCACTCAGCTGTGGGTTCAGCACAAAGGCAGGGAAGAGGAGTTGTTCTCCAAAGGATTAGAGTGCCAGCACTTCTGTTTGGCTGGGGCCAGCATTCCTGGGAGGTCTGCTTTTACATAGAGGGCAGCAGAAACACTGTTGAACTTGTAGGCATTCTCTGTCACACTGCCCATCAGATATGATGACATCTCCCTCAGCACGCATAACAAATAACTGTAGCATAACTGACAGCACCATTTGGAAGCTGGACTTCTTGTCATAGGTGTTTTCAAATATTTCCTGCCTCTGCTCATACTGAAAATTCTTTTGCTTTATCTGTAATTTCCTTCCTTGGTTCAGTGCTGAGCAAATGCAACCCAACTCGTTACTTGAATGGAAGTTTACGAGGACTTTATTTTTTCACCTATGAAGTGCCACAAAGCCCCACCCAATGGGCGGCAACACCCATAAATACTGTGACAAGAAATCCAATGTGTGAAACAAATCACAGACTCTGGAAGGATATGGATGTTTTAATGACAGACTAACAACTCATCTCTGCTGTAGCTGCCACTTCAGAAACCAGCATTCTCTGTTATGTCTGCTCTGGTACACACCAGCTTGAGGCCACATTTTCCATGTCACACTATCCACTTGTCATTCTCAGGACACAATGATCTCTACAAGCATATTCTGCTAAGCCTGGCAGTATGGCTGATAACAACACTGGCATGCTGCAAATCCCTCAGGGAATGCTCTTCCCAGTCTATCAGAATCACAAATTCTATTCCACTTTTCTAGACTTAGCAGAAGAGGAAAAGGTCCAGCTCCGCTCCACAGAAGCACTTAAAAAAACACTGAGAAAGTGTCTGACTCCATCCCGCCCTCTGCTCTTTCTACAGGTGGTCTATTCCTTTACTTAGGAATGTGTTCAAGACTGAACTGTCTGTGTAACATTTGACTGAAATAATGGCTCCAACAGGAACTGGGGGAGAAGCCCACTCTGGATGGGAACAGGCACCATGGGGCCCAGGGAATGTAGAGACTTCTGCGAAGACTCCAAAGGCCAAGCTGAGACCTCATACAAACATACAAACAGGGTTGAGGTCTGGAAGAATGTTTGCTGGCTGGTATGAATTGGAATCCCTCCTGCTGTGTGCAGGACCAAGAGGTACCTTTACCTTCATGCTCACTGGCATGAGAAAGGGCCGTGCTGCATGAGGAGCTGGTGTGCAGGCCTGAAATGTGTTTGACTTGTGCTCTGCAGTTGTTGTTATTGGGGGCACTTTCACCAAAGGCAGTCATGCCAGAGTGGGAAGGAAATGTTAATGTTGCATGCAGGTAATTGATTTCTTTCATCTACACCCATTCAGCAGCACAGACTTCTTGCTCTCTGGTTGCTCCATGGGTCCTGCTATAGCCAGGAGATCTTGAGGAAGTCACTCAATCATCAGCTGAAGGGATTAGCTGGAGCAGCCAGCTAGGGCTGCCAGCAGGGCATGAGCAGGTGGGGGCTGCAGAGGTAAGGAAGGAAGGTCTGGAGACATTGGAGGAGGAAGGGGTACACAGCTGGAGGAGCTCCTGGGAAAGGAGCAGCTAATGAGAATGATCAGGCAAGAACTAGGAATATGTGCTGTGGTTTCCTTCTTGTACCACTGGACTCCATCCCTCCCTCTACAGCAATGAAAACAAGGATGGCAGAACATCTGTGGTGTCAGGATCCCTCTTCCCTCCTCCCATCAGGACATGGCTGCCTCCTCTTGCAAACCTCTCCCTTGTCAAGAACAGGTGCTGACTTGGCTGCCCCACACTTGGACAGAGGAAGTGGGTCAGAGTTTTCTGGGCCTTAACTCAGTGAGAACTATGAAGCTCAACCTGTGTGGATTGTGGACCAACAACTTCCCTTGGCAGACTCCCAGTGTCTGGGAAGCCTTTAGATGCCTGCATGCAAAAATTAAGCACTCCTTGAAAGAAAAAGGAATTGAACTCAAACCAATGTTATGTTTCCCTGTGGCCTTCTGGGATTGCCCTTGTGAGTCCTTTCTCTTTCCCTCCAGGAGCCTTCTGCCCTGAAGAGGGCAGTTCCAGGATTTGCTGCCACCAAGCTTTTGATGGTATTTAGTTCCCAAAGGAGGAGTTATGAATAGTCATCTTGTTGAATAAGTAACATGACTCTTATCAGTGCCTCTCTGGAGTTCATTTCTGGTTTTGCATGCTTCGTATTACAGTGAAATTTCTCAACCTGAGCCTTGAATTCTGTAATGCTTAACACTTTCAGACTGTCATCACCACTGGGTCTGAGCCACCTAGCTACTGTATCTGCATTACAAGTCAACTGACAGAGAGATATGGAGACACACCTGGTGGCACTTGCAGAAGTCACGCAGTGCTGGGGGTAGCATCATTTGATGGAGAGCCTGTGTGGTATTTAGTTGAGATGACTAAGCAGAAGTATTTTCAGTGTGAAGACTGAGCCACCATTTGCAAGAGCATTGAGAATTTTGCTTGGAGTGTTTTTCTTTCTAAATCTAAATGGGAGTTGTCTCCTTACCTTTCTCCTCAACTCTATGTTCATTTGGACTCATATTATTTATACAAGAATTGTCCTTGAACTATTCTCATGTTGTAACTTCTGAATGTGAGTAATGGTCAGAGATTGCCCAGAGAGGATGGGCTTAATACATACCCCTATGGCACTGACTGCCTCTTAGCTTCTGGCTCCTGGTTTCCATCATCCTCCTCACTCCCTCTTCAGTGGGCCCAGGATGGAGCTCTGGATTTGGTCTCCCATTTTGGGCCTCAGAAACCCAAAACATGGGTGCCATAGTGCCAGAGTCCTCTTCATGCACAGGTCTATACCTGGATATTAGATCAAATTAATCTTTTCTTAGAGCTTTTAATAACCAAAATGTCAACTACCAGCAGAAGAGCATGTTTAGATCTGAGAGCATTCAAAGCAGATCAAGTGAGAGTGCCCTTTTCCTATACCTAGGTTAGTCACTCTCCAGGACTACCAGCAAATTCCTTCTTTCTCAGAGCATTAGCATTGTGCAGGACTGCCTATCACCTCTCACACTCTGTTATAAGCATCATCATGTCGATAGCTTTTGTTTTGCTGAAAGTGTATGAATATGTAAGTAAGTGTAAGAAAGTGTAAGAATGTGCAAGATATTTGGGATGGTATGGGAATGCTGGACTAGGAATATGTCAGAGTGCATTGGGCTGTGAATTGTATGTGAATGATTGTGTGTGTAGTTGTGGTTGTGTGGAGTGGCTCCTGTTTTTGAAGTTGTAGGTAGTGAAGGTCTACAAGAACCCATCTTGCTTTCTGGCATTGTTGAGGTTATTCTTGTACAAACTATCATGAGACACACAATCTATTTAAGCTGGGATGACAGGGCTTGTTCTAGTGAGGGGAAACGGAAAGTATCACTACTTATTTATGATTTATACATATATTTGTTGTTGAAGATTTTTATTGGTTTAGGTTACTTTTGCCTCTAAGATGTCTTGGAGTATTTTCAGTAATAGTGAAGAAACATAAATAACTGACTGTTAGTGGCTTCTCTGTGAGGAAGCACAAGTGCTAGTCATTAAATGTTACGCATTTCTTCCAAATCAGCTCTTAAAAAATCACTGAATATTTTACAACTAGAACTGTTTCAAAAAAATGCTATATAATTTCTTTCCTTTGAGTATGAGGTACTGCAAGTAATTTTTTGTTTTAGACTAAATGAGACTTTCCTTTAGTATCAGTTATGTCTGACTATGAAAACAGCAAAAATTTCCCTACCTTGCATTTTTTATTATCTAGTTTTTACTGAGGAGTCAATTTTCATGCTCTAAGTACAGACGACGTGCCCCAAATTGAGTTCTTATTCTGATATGCTGTATCATTTCCTTCTTCTAGCACTGTTAAAGTCAATATCCTGGCTCAAGATATGTGTTTGTTTTTTTTTATCTTCCATATAAAATGGAGTGAATTAGTAAAGAACATTCAGAATTTTTCTTTCATAAAATTGTCGTTTCTCATACTTTAAAGATATTCCTTAAATTCACAGGACTGTATATGAAAGATATTTTGCATTGTTCCCTTTTTATTACTAATATAATTGAGGTACAGAAGTGTCAAACAATCTGACCTGATTCAAAGACTAAGCTGTTACCAGAGTGGTGAAACAACCTATAAATTTTGCATCCAACTTCTTTATGTGTTCTGACTCATGAAGATCCCCTTATTAACAGCCCTTTCAGAGTATTTAGAGTAAATATATCCACAGGAGTGGTAAGATATAAAACATTTCTAAATATATCTTGTGAAATCAAATTAAAATTATGCCATTAGTTATGTTTGCCAGACAGTTTTGCCAGAGAAAGTTTGCCAAAATATATTTTGACTGAAGGAAAGGGAAACATCCAAAGCATCTGCATACCAGACTCTATAAAAGTCTCTATGGAGTGCTGTGCCCAGTCTTGACAGAAAGTTTCAAGGTAAGCACATGGCTCCTGTGAATTTCTGGGCAAAAACTTTTATTCTGTTTTACTTCTTACAAGCCTTGGACACCTACTTCTATGAGGAACTATATCTATTACCAGTATAGGTTTGAAGGCTTTTTTTTTTTTTTTTTTTTTTTTTGCTATCCACTCAAACATTAACTCTGGATATATTTTATATATATTTTATCTGTGCAACAGCTAAAATGAGTTGCAATATTTTCAAATAGCAGTGACTGACTTCCAGCCTCTGCCATCAGAATTGACAACAAAATGTATCAACTTTTAAAGACCACGAACAAATGCTGCAGCTTAAGTTTTTGAGAAAGCAGAGTAGGCAATCATGATATTAATGTATGTAAAAGTGCAAGATGAATTTTCCATAGCAAGTAAATTCTATTAGACAAGAAAGTCTCTCAGAGACTTTCAGATAGTTTTTAAGCCAACATCATAGACTTATTTCATTTGAAATCTCTGCAGTGGCATCATCAAAATTCATTATAATCTACCAAGATAATACAACACTGAAAGATTGTATTGCAACAATGCAGCACTCAAAAACAATTTCTTCCTTTCATAGCCAGATGTAATTAGGAATTGATCTTATTTTCAGGAAAGAATACAGGTATTTCCAACCAAGATAGGTAGGCTGAAATAAAACTTTTGAGTTGTTTATACCTACTTTTATATTTTAGATCTTATATGCTTGTATACTCTAGATTTTCTCTTTTTCACAGAACAGTATACTCACTGACTGAGCATATTTTCTTTCCTACAGAGCGCTCTTCTGACTGTGCTTCCTGTGTAAGCGCAGCCATGGCTTCTCCAGATGCTGAGATGGCCGCCTTCGGAGAGGCCGCTCCATATCTCCGAAAGTCAGAGAAGGAAAGAATCGAGGCCCAGAACAAGCCTTTTGATGCCAAGACATCTGTCTTTGTGGTGCATCCCAAAGAATCCTTTGTGAAAGGGACAATCCAAAGCAAAGAATCCGGGAAGGTCACTGTCAAGACTGAAGCTGGAGAGGTGAGAAGAAAACAAGGGTTAAGAACTGAAAGTAATAACTACTTTCAACTGTTAGCTGACATTAACAAATCTGTGTTCTTCTGTTAGACTCTGACTGTGAAGGAAGATCAGGTCTTCTCCATGAACCCTCCCAAGTACGATAAAATTGAGGACATGGCCATGATGACCCACCTCCACGAACCCGCTGTGCTGTACAACCTCAAAGAGCGTTATGCAGCCTGGATGATCTACGTAAGTACCAGCAGCTCTCTTCCTGGGCTGGTAGCTGGGGAGGACTGCTGTGCCAGGCTGAGTGGAAGCCAACGTGCCGTGTCCCTTCCTCGCAGACCTACTCGGGCCTCTTCTGTGTCACTGTCAACCCCTACAAGTGGCTGCCGGTGTACAACCCGGAGGTGGTGTTGGCCTACCGAGGCAAAAAGCGCCAGGAGGCCCCTCCACACATCTTCTCCATCTCTGACAACGCCTATCAGTTCATGCTGACTGGTGAGGAAATTGCATTGTTTTTATTGAAAGTTAATATTTGCTTTAAAGAAAAAAAATCAGTCTACATAGAGATGTAAACCTCAGCATGAGCTTTTAATGAACTGTTATTTTAATATTTGCTAATATTGTGCATGAAACATAGTTCTGTTGTAAATATTTATAGAAGTCTTATTTAATAGCATGCAAAAATGGGCACTGAAAAAAGTTACAGTAACAGTAATTAATAAGACATATTGGGTCAAATGAAACAAATAATTGAATCATAGAATGGCATGGGTTGGCATGGACCTCAAGGATCATCAAGTTCCAACCCCCTGTCACAGGCAGGGTTGCCAGATGCTAGATCATGTACTAGTTTAGATTGCCAAGGACCCCGTCCAACCTGGCCTTGAACATCTACAGGGACAAGGCATCCACAGTCTATCTGGGCTACCTGTTCCAGCACCTCACCACTCTCAGTAAAAGACTTCTCCCAGATATCTAATCTAAATCTTACTTCCTTTATTTTAAAAGCATTCCTTCTCATCCTATCACTATCTACCTGTGTAAAAAGTTGATTTCCCTCATGTTTCTAAACTCCCTCAAAGTACTGGAATGTCACAATGAGGTCTCCCTTTAGCCTTCTCTTTTTCAGACTGAACAAGCCCAGTTCCTTCAGTCTGCCTTCATAGGAGAGGTGCTTCAGCCCTTGGATCATCTTCGTGGCCCTCCTTTGGACCCTCTCTGAAAGCTCCATGTCTTTCCTGTGTTGGGGGCTCCAGACTTAGCCACAGTACTTCAGATGAGTCCTCACAAGGGCAGAATAGAGGGGGTCAAATAGAGTCCCCTCCCTTGTCCTACTGGCTGCCCCTCTTCTGATGGCACCCAGGATATCACTGACCTTCCAGTCTGCAGGTGCACACTGCTGGCTCATGCTAAGTTTTTCATCAACCAGAACGCTAAGTCCTTCTCAGCAAGGCTATTTCCAAGGAATTCTTCTCCAAGTTTGTATACATATCTGGGATTATCTCACCAGAGTGCACTTTGCACTTGCACTTCGCTTTGTTGAACCTCTTAGCTTCACAAGGGCCCAGATTTAGAGTTTATCAGGGTCCCTTTAGATGGCATCACTTCCTTCTGCTGAATCAATCAATCACTTGACTTAACTTAGTGTCATCAAATAATTTCCTGAAGGTTCACATCTTGAGGTGCACTCATGATGTTCAAGAGTACCAGACTGAAGATGGACCCCTGGATGAGGCCACTCGTTATTAGCCTCCATCTGGACATAAATAGCCATTGACCACAAGCTTCTGGCTGTGACCTTCCAACTGATTCCTCATCCACTGAATAGTCCATCCTTCAAATCCCTCTCTCTCCAGTTTAGAGATAAAAATATAGGGGGCCATGTTAAAGGCCTTGCAGAAGTTCAAGTGGATTACATCAGTTGCCTTCCCTTCATCCTCCAGTGCTGTCACTCTATCATAGAATGGCACCAGACTGGTGAGACATGACCTTCCCTTGGTGAAGCTGTGCTGGTTAAATCAGATCACCTGATCGTCCCTCTTGCGCCTTCACACATCTTCCAGGAGGAGAGCTGTTCCATGATCTTCCTGGGCACAGAGGTGAGGCTCACCAGCCTGTAGATTCCCAGGTCATCCTTCCTCCTCTTCTTGGAAATGGCAGTGATGTTTCCTTTTTTCCAGTCCCTGGGAACTTTGCCTGACAGCCATGACTTTTCAAATATGATGGAGAGCGGCTCAGCAACCAAATCAGCCAGCTCCTTTAGGACCGTGGGTTGCATGTCATCCAGCTCCATGGACTTGTCTAAATTCAGCCTCATGAGTTGATCTCGGACTTGCTCCGCCCTCACAGTGGGGAGCAGTTCCCCACCTTGAGGTTCAGGTTCAGGGATGTGAGAATCCTGGCTGCCAGTGAAGGCTGAGGCTAAGAACTCATTGAGTACCTCAGTCTTTTCCATATCTGTTGCTGTCAGTTTTCCTTTTTCATTTAGCAGGGGATCTTTTTGGCCTGTCTCTTCTGTAGATGTACCTGTGGAATCCCTGCTTGTTGTTGTTAACATCCCTTGCCAAGTTCAATTCCATCTGTGCCTTGGCTTTCCTGGTCCCATCTCTTCAAGTCCAGACAACATCTCTGTATTCTTCCCAGGTGACATGCCCTTGCTTCCACTGTCGATACTTGCCCTTCTTTTCCCCCAGTTTGACTACCAGATACTTGCTCAGTCATGCTGGTTCCCTGCCTCTCCTGCCTGCTTTCTTATTCTGAGGGATGGAGAACTCTTGTGCTCTCAGAAAGGCATCCTTAAAGAGTAGCCAGCTTTGTTCCACTCCTTTGTCTTTAAGGACTTCTTCTCAGGAGATCTCATGCAACAATTACTTAAACAGCCTGCTCTCCTGAAGTTTAGGATCCTGACTCCACTCTTTGCCAGGCCCATGTTCCTCAAGATCACAAAGTCAACCAGGGCATGAACACTTCAGCCCAGGCTGCCTCCAATCTTGGTATCTTTACCAGTCTCCTCTGCATTGGTGAGCACCACAGCCCTATTCATTATTTGGATCTCATTTGCTTGAAACATGACATAAAATATTAATAGAGTTCAGATGATTTAAATTTATCACTTGAAATATATTGTAGCTTAAGTCCTTGGTATTTTATCTTCATAGTCAAGACACAGATCAGACACAGATTGAAAAAAGAAAATGGTCTGATTTCAGGTGTTAGTCTGATATTTACAACTTGCTGAGAAAGAACGGGAGTCAGGATCTCAGAAAAACTGCACCATCCAGAAACAACAACAGAAGTATTAATTTCAAATTAGTTATTGGCTAATACCTTTGTTGGAGTTGTTTCTTCTCAGGCAAGAAAATTTCTTGACCAAAATGTACGAGTATCCTTGCACTGAAACTGCAGTTTTTCTGAAGAAAATAAAATTGTTGATGTTCCTGCATCCACAATAGTTTCATAAGTACACAGAAACATAACTAAACATAATAATGTTGTCTGATAAATAAAATACTTGAATACTGAAGAAAAATACGAAGATAATTTATATATTTCTTCTCCTTTTCTACTTTCACTTTTTAGCATTAGAGCAAGTTCATGAAGGACAAGTAACTCAGCATTTTCTTTCATATATGCCTAATTCATGCTTCTTTGTCTTAGTCAGTGCCTTTAAAAATAGACTTGAAAAGGCAGAAATAAACAATGAACAGAAAAAAATCTGAAACAAAAGACAACCAAAACAATATAGGAACTTTCTTCTCCACTTTGGAAATAATGAATCCCTTTGAATTCATCATTAAGAACCAAAAAAAAAAAAAAAAAAAAAAAAAAAAAAAGACTGTTTAAACATTTCCAACTTTGATTAAGTCTCTACAATTTTAGAAACCAGAGTTACTGAGGACAGAATAGTGAAATAAAAGGAGTTTAGTAAGGGGGCAGTCATAATTCTTTTGATGCATACATTTATTGTCTATAACCACTTGCTATATAGAGAGGGAAGCCAATTAGTCAGACTTCTATAATGATATTTTGCTAAAGGGAAGTTGAAAGAAACTAATCACAGATTCTTCCACTATTTAAAGACTCTCTGATATTTTATTAGTCTTTAGTTGTACTTCCTGGAACATTCAAAAAACGCACCAGAAATATATGATTAATCTCTGTGGATTCTACAGGGAGTTGCTTCATATGAGCATTTCATTCCAGCGTCAATAATAATGACATCTCTGAGGAACATAATTCTCCAGACTTTCCAAAATGTAAAATTACACAAATTCTTCCAGAAGTCTTCATGCCATATTTAGATTGATTGAGGAAATATGTCAAGAAGAGATATCAAGTTTCATTGCCCCAAGAGAGATTTTAAATGAATAGTGCAGGGGGAAAAAAACAGTGTAGAAACCTAACATTTGTCAACAGGAAATATTTTCCTCACTGAAGCTGCCTGTATGTAATTCTCTCCAAAAATACTGCTTGTATTTACCTCACACTATGAGTTCCATCTTATTCAAGACCACCACTAACAGCATTTTTATTTCTGCCTCTTTCACAGACCGTGAGAATCAGTCAATTCTGATCACGTAAGTATGCTCTCTGCTGGAGTCTGTGCAGGGCTACCCAGTGTCCCTGGACAGCTGCCTGACCTCAGCTTTCTGTTACTCTGCTTTGACAGCGGAGAATCCGGTGCAGGGAAGACTGTGAACACGAAACGTGTCATCCAGTACTTTGCAACAATTGCAGCTAGTGGGGAGAAGAAGAAGGAGGAGCAGTCTGGCAAAATGCAGGTAAGTTAGGGAAAGTAGATAGAACACTTGATCTGTAATTGCCCTTGCAACTAAACAATATTAATGAATAATTATCATCCTGTAGGGAACACTTGAGGATCAAATCATCAGCGCCAACCCACTGCTGGAGGCCTTTGGAAATGCCAAGACTGTGAGGAATGACAACTCCTCACGCTTTGTAAGTTGCTGCTTCGGACAAAAACTTTCACAGAATCACAGCATGGTTGAGGTGGGAAGGTGTGTTTGGAGGTGATCTGCTCCAACCTCCCTACTCAAGAGAACATACCCAGAGCAGGCTGTCCTGCAGCACATCCTGGCAGCTTTTGAAGATCTCTAAGGAAGGAGATTCCACAGACTCTCTGTGCAATCTGTGTCAGCCATCGGCACAGTAAAGATGGAACTCTTGTGTTCCAAGTGTGTTTGTTTGTTTTCTCCTACTGTGTTTTGCCCTATCAGTAGGCAAGACTGGAAAGAGCCTGACTCCGACCTGTTTGCACCTTCCCTTGAGGCATTTCTAGACACTGAAAAGATGCCCCTGACATTTCTCTGTCATTTCTGTGCCTTCCCTCACAGAAATGGTGTTTCAGTCCTTTATTCTCCTTGCTTTATACAGGAGCAGTGAAATGCATCCAGGCTGAAATTGTTCTTTTTCCCCTCAACAGGGTAAATTCATCAGAATCCACTTTGGGGCCACAGGCAAACTGGCTTCTGCTGACATTGAAACTTGTAAGAGATGCTCCTGGCCTGCTCACATTCCTTCCCAAATTCCCACCTCCATGTCCTGTCTTGTACCTGACTCTTCCTTCTTTCCTTCTCAGATCTGCTGGAGAAGTCCAGAGTCACTTTCCAGCTCCCAGCAGAGAGAAGCTACCACATCTTTTATCAGATAACGTCCAACAAGAAACCAGAGCTAATAGGTAGGAAGGATCATTACATCTTTTTGGAGATGATCACCAAGTAACTGTTTTCTTTTCTGCCCTTTTGAAAACGTAAGCCTGTATCTTTGCTATTCTCGCTTTCAGACATGCTCCTTATTACCACCAACCCATACGATTTCCATTATGTGAGTCAAGGTGAGATTACTGTTCCCAGCATTGATGACCAAGAAGAGCTTATGGCTACAGATGTGAGTAACACAGCACAAAGATACCTGCATTCTATGCCTTGCAGGGTGGTTTACTAAAGACGTATTTTACTTGACTATTTCCACTGCAGAGTGCCATTGACATCCTGGGCTTCACTGCTGATGAAAAGACTGCCATCTACAAGCTGACAGGGGCTGTCATGCACTATGGGAACTTGAAGTTCAAGCAGAAACAGCGAGAGGAGCAGGCAGAGCCAGATGGCACAGAAGGTATCACCTAGTTCAGCTAGTAAAAATGATGAAAAGCTTCTTTGTTCATTGTCTGTTTAACTGTATCCTTGATCACAAGAAATGCTATTCTTTTATCCAGTGGATGCTTCTCACAAACACACAGCCTGAAAATGGGAACTTTAACTATGGGACTCTGTTAGAAAAACCTTCAAGCACTATAACTGTTTGTTGTTGTTGTTGCTGTTGTTGTTTCTCCAAAATCTGTCCTGCATTTCTTGCTTTGCAGAAAGTCTGTTTCCTCAGAACAAGAGTGGGCAGCAATCATGCCTAATATGATATCAGAGTGTTTAGGAGTGGTTCTGGGAGCTTCCAGATTCAAGCTTTCCCTATTCATACAATGCCTGTTCTTGCTTTTAAAACAGGCGAGCATTAGCTTCCATAATCTTCACTCCTTCCCATAACTTATCACAGAATTATAAAGATTGGATGGGACCTCTGGAGATCATCTAGTCTAACCCTATGCTAAAGCATGTTCCCTATGTTACTTACACAGGAAAGCTTCCAGGCAGGTTTTGAATATCTCCAGAGGAGACTCCACCACCTCTCTGGGCAGCCTGTTCCAGTGCTCTGTAACCCTCAAAGTAATTTTTTTTTTCTCATGTAAATATGGAACTTCCTATGTTCCAGTTTTGTCTGTGGCTTCTTGTTGTGTTGCTGGACACCACTGCTTGACTCCCACTCAGTAGATATTTATAAGCACTGATAAAATCCCCTCTCAGTCTTCTCTGCTCCAGGTTGAGCCAGTCAGAGCATACCAATAACTTCCCATTTCTGAAAAATGAAGAGCAGATTTGCTCACACAGACCAAATTCTAGCCACTGACCAATGATGAACGTTCCCCTCTTTCTTACTTTCTCCCTTTCTAGTGGCTGATAAGGCTGCCTACCTCATGGGCCTGAACTCAGCTGAATTGCTCAAAGCCCTGTGTTATCCTCGAGTTAAGGTTGGGAATGAATTCGTGACCAAAGGTCAAACTGTGTCACAGGTATAATCTTAAGTATAAAACTATATGATCTGAAGAATAATGTGAGTATTCTTCTTCTGCAACAGAAGGTAACCCCAGTTCTTTAATCTCTGTTCTAGGTGCACAACTCAGTTGGTGCTCTGGCAAAGGCTGTCTATGAGAAGATGTTCTTGTGGATGGTTATTCGCATCAACCAGCAGCTGGATACCAAGCAGCCCAGGCAGTACTTCATTGGTGTCCTGGACATCGCTGGCTTTGAGATCTTTGATGTAAGGAACAAAACTTGGCATCATAGTTATGAGAGGGGCAGAAAGAGATCTTGAGAACTCAGAAACACATTTCTTTTTAAGAAGATTCTGAAGTGTATGCTCCTAATCTGCTGGTTTTGAGATAATCATCTCTCTTTATCACAGTAGAATGCTTAAATTGCTTTATGAGCATACTTTGACTCTTAATATTGTCAACAGGTAGAAAAAAACACTGTTTTGACAGACAAATTTAGACACCGTTGACTGGGAAAAGATCTTAGTTTTCACAGTCAGAGACGGATCTATGATTAGAGCTCACACAGATGTGAACCAGGGATTTGAACAGTCTTGGAAGAGCCAAGGAAAGGGAAATGCTGTGATATATGAAATAGAGCATATTTCCTGTGTTGTGAATGCAGTGGTGCTAATAGGACTTCTCTGTCAAAACAAAGAAAACTAGAGGGCAGAGAAATTCTGGTGGATACTGAGGAAGCCTCCATTTTCCCAGAAGTTAGAGATCTGACACACCTCCATGATGCAGCAACTGAGGTTCCTGAAACATCAATCTTTGAATAGCACAGTAAAAAATAAATTTTACTTGCAGATTGATTTCAAAAATAGTGCTAATAAAGCCCTGCAAGGACGGTACATTTTTTCTATAGTAGGAATCCTTCTAAGAAATTAGATGTAATTACTGTATTGCTAGGCTTGGTGGTTCAGTTGGGGAATTTCAAACAGAATCAGAAGTATACTAACACAACTCTGTGATCATTACTGCCTCTTTGAGAACCTGTGCACTTCTCTTTGCTTTAAACAGTTCAACAGCTTTGAGCAGCTGTGCATCAACTTCACCAATGAGAAACTGCAACAGTTCTTCAACCACCACATGTTCGTGCTGGAACAGGAGGAGTACAAGAAGGAAGGCATTGAATGGGAGTTCATTGACTTTGGGATGGACCTGGCTGCCTGCATTGAGCTCATTGAAAAGGTACTTTTTCCATTTAAGCGTATGATGTATTCTGGAATTTTGTGATGTTTCTCAGTTAGATTCAGCTAGGAGAGAAATTGCAGCCAGACAGCCAGTTTCAGTGAAACAAGGCATTTTGTGGAATTAATACTTTAGTCTAGTGCTGAGGAATTAGTACAGCGAAATGGAAATCTGTATCACCAATCTTGCATCACTGTATCTTCAAGCATGGAAAAGGTAGTCTAGACTCCCACCAACAGAATTCTTTAAAAACAACTAAAGTCACTTTACATTTTCTTTGAAGATGCGAAATCAAAACTCCACATACGTTGTTTAGGAAATAAATATGGCATGCCCCAATTTTCCAAGACAATCTGCATCTTGTAGCTATTTTCCCAATTGTATTTGTCTGCCACTTCTCCTGGTTCTACAGCCAATTTTAGCCTGAAGTGGTGAGACATTCTTACCAGTTCAGAGAAGAGAGACTGCTGAAAGGTAAGGAAAGACAAGAGAATTCTTGACAAACTTAGCCTCTTATTCAGGCAGAGATGCTACCAGCAATACACAGGTACCTCTGAATCTCATAGCACACGCTTCACACTAAGGTGATCTTTCTCTGTTACTTCTTGTGCTATCTTCCAGCCCATGGGCATCTTCTCCATCCTGGAAGAGGAGTGCATGTTCCCCAAGGCAACTGACACCTCTTTCAAGAACAAGCTCTATGACCAGCATCTGGGCAAGTCCAGCAACTTCCAGAAGCCCAAGCCTGCCAAAGGCAAGGCTGAGGCGCACTTCTCCTTGGTGCACTACGCTGGCACAGTGGACTACAACATCACTGGTTGGCTTGAGAAGAACAAGGACCCCCTGAACGAAACTGTCATTGGGTTGTACCAGAAGTCATCTGTGAAGACACTGGCCTTACTGTTTGCCACCTACGGTGGAGAAGCTGGTAAATTTTCCACAATCAATTTTTTCATATGCGCATAGAGTTTGAAGCAGAATCTTAAAGGCAATGCTAAAGATTTCTGATCTTTTTATTTCTTTCGATTTTCAGAGGGTGGTGGCAAAAAGGGTGGCAAGAAGAAGGGTTCTTCTTTCCAGACAGTCTCCGCTCTTTTCCGTGTAAGTACCAAACTTACCTTTTTCACGGAAGGACAGCAAACTCATTCTGGATCTGAAATGTGTGTTTCAGTTTTGGACATTAATCTTATCATCCTTGCAGAATCAGAAAGAGGCACTAGAAATACCAGGAAAGCTGTACCTCAATGTGTGTCTGGTCTTCTTATTGAAGGAGATAGATTGATATCGTTCAGCCTCCTGAAACAATCTAGGCAATTGCCTTGTTCCTTTTTCTATAATTAGCTACAGATACTGCATCCTTGGTTGATTTATTGCAACTGTCTCCTTCAGTTTTGCTCTTATCTTTTCTGGATTCAGTAGAAATTGCAAAAGGGTAAAGTTCACCAACTTAGATTTAGAATAAATAATTGTAGAATCATAGAATCACCAAAGTTGGAAAAGACCTCCAAGATCATCCATCCCAATCATCCGTCTATCATCAGTATTTTCCCACTAAACCATGTCATTTAGAACACCATCTAAAAGTTTCTTGGACACAACACTGACTCCACCACCTCCCTGGGCAGCCCATTCCAGTGCCTGACCACTGTTTCAGAGAAGAAATTTTACTTGATGTCCGACCTGAACCTCCCCTGGGTACAACTTGAGGCCATTCCATCTTGTCCTCTCACAAGTTACTCAGGAGAAGAGGTTGACCCTCACCTCACTACAGCCTCCCCTTCTGGTAGCTGCAGAGAGCAATAATATCTCCCCCGAGCCTCCTCTTCTCCAGACTAAATAATCCCAGTTCCTCAGCTGCTCCCCATTAGACTTGTGCTCCAGACCCCTCACAGCTTCATTGCCCTTCTCTGGATGTACTCCAGGGCCACAATTTCTTCCTTGTAGTGAGGGGTCCAAAAACTGAAAACAGTATTCAAGGTGCAGCCTCACCAGTGATGAGTACAGGGGAAGATCACCTCCTGCTCCTGCTGGCTACACCGTTTCTGATACAAGTCAGGATGCCATTGGCCTTCTTGGCCACCTGGGCATGCTGCTGGCTCATGTTCAGCTGAACATCGACAAACACCCCCAGGTCTTCTTCCTCTGCACAGTCTCCCAGTCACTCTGTCCCAAATCTGTCTCTTCCAATGCAAAACTGTTCTGTTTCTATTCTGTGAAATCTACTACCACATCAAAATGTAGTCAGGCTTAGCCTGACAAAACCAGGTGTCTGCAGTTTCCCAGTTTCCCTCTAGGAGCTCTGCAATATGTTGTAGGAAAGATAAGTCTGTATCCTGAAACATTCAGTTTGATAAATCCACTATTAAGTGGACAACAATTAATAATAATCAATCTCATACATTCACAGGAGAATTTAAACAAGTTGATGACAAACCTGAGAAGCACTCACCCCCATTTTGTACGCTGCATCATCCCAAATGAAACAAAAACACCTGGTAAGGAGATACAGTGGGTAAAATTAGAACTGCAGAAGCTCTTAGGTTGAGTGTCAAACAGTGGGGTAGTCACTAATTGTGGTGTTTGTTAGGTGCCATGGAACATGAGCTGGTGCTGCACCAGCTGAGATGCAATGGTGTGCTCGAGGGCATCAGGATTTGCAGGAAAGGATTCCCCAGCAGAGTCCTATATGCTGACTTCAAACAGAGGTAAGAGTGGTACCACTTGCTGTCCATTCAGACCGAAGTGAATAGCCTGGATGTTGAAATGCACTTGAAACATACACGTTACACTGGTATTGAAGTAATATGTAAATGCTTCTCTGTCAGATCATGATGACATGGCCAAAGATTAGGATTACTTTGGACTCTGCACTAACAGTAAAAATATTCTCCGTATCCCACTCTCAAAGGTTGAATTGGCTTCCAGCATTAGACTAATTCAAAGAGACAGTCTGAGAAGACTGGGGTTCAATTGTACTGGGGGTTTCAATAACAGGTATTTCTTCATATCTTGTTTCCTCCTACAGATACAGAGTGCTTAATGCGAGTGCTATCCCAGAAGGACAATTTATGGATAGCAAGAAGGCTTCTGAGAAGCTCCTTGGATCCATTGATGTGGACCACACCCAGTACAGATTTGGTCACACCAAGGTATGAACAAGTCTTGTGTTCAAAGAGAGAGCAATAAGAGCTGGTTGCTTCCTGAGGGTCAGGGAGTGCAGTGCAGTGCAGTGCAGTAACACAGCTGGCAGCTCAGGTGCCTCAGCCAAAAAAGATCCAAGCACACAGTACTTTGGCAAGGCAAGTGAAGAAGACCAACCAAGGACAGATTCAACTAAGAGTCCAAATCATCCAGTAGGTTTGTGACAACAAGAAAGGTGTGAGGTGAAGACTCAACAAGAAACTCTTGTTTTAAAGGTTGATTGTGGTCAGGTCTAGGTAGGATACCAAGGATCAGGCACTACTCACTAATTTCCTGATCAATGAAACAGGTCTAACATTAAGTCAGGAAGAAGAGTTCACTGTGGTCCACAGCCAGGCTAAGTGGGAAACCAAAATTGTAATAAGATGATTCAGGCAGGGACTGAAGGTCTAGGGCTGAGCTATCAAGAAGCTCCTAGACACAATGGAAAAATGATGTGGGAAGGAAGCCAAGGTTAGGCTGGTCATGATCATTAATGTCTCCTTCTGAAAGCTGAAAGCCTGTTGTCTCTGTATTATGGCTTACCCGACTGTTACGTGCTGCAACATTTTATTTTCAAGGTGTTCTTCAAAGCTGGGCTGCTGGGACTCCTGGAGGAGATGAGAGACGATAAGCTGGCTGAAATCATTACTCGCACACAAGCCAGATGCAGGGGCTTCCTGATGAGAGTGGAGTACCAGAGGATGGTGGAGAGGAGGTAAATATGCATATTTAGTTTATTCTCATGGTGCTTGGTTAATTGAGTTTAAAATTTTCACACTCAAGGTATGTAATCACTACATGAACTGTATTTTAGGGAGTCCATCTTCTGCATCCAGTACAACGTTCGTGCATTCATGAATGTCAAGCACTGGCCCTGGATGAAGCTGTTCTTCAAAATCAAACCCCTGCTGAAGAGTGCAGAGTCTGAAAAGGAGATGGCAAACATGAAACAAGAGTTTGAGAAGACCAAGGAAGAGCTTGCAAAGTCTGAGGCAAAGAGGAAGGAGCTGGAGGAGAAAATGGTTGTCCTATTGCAGGAGAAAAATGACCTGCAGCTCCAAGTGCAGGCGGTGAATATCATTGCTTATTTGTCCCTTGGATAAAGTGTTACACAGGCAGACTGCTTTTTTCCTCCAGGCAGAGACTTGTAGGAAGATAACTAATTTACAATAGGAAAAGAAGTCACACACTTAGAGTTACTGGAAGGTTGAATAAATGGACAGTGGCAGGGGTGTCCCCTATCAGCCAGTGAAGTAACCTGGCAATGCCAAATAAACTTGATGGCTCTTCTGTCCTAAGGAGAGAGACTTGTAGCACTAATCAATTGTAAAAAGTAGCAAACAAATCTGTCTGAACTGGATAGGAAGAATCTCCATCAGTTCAGCCTTCAAAGCAGTGCTCTTATGCAATAGAGTAAAAGCAACCATGAGAAGGACCCTTTTTTCCTAATCACAAATGTACCATAATGACTAGATTGCTAGATATTTGACATTCAGCTATCAATCAGGAGTCGGTTTCTTCATTCCAAAAAAAACACCAACTTCTCTAGTTCATTATTCTCACAAATAAAAACACCTAATTCCCCAATATTATATTAAACAAAAACAAAAAAAAAAAAAAAAAAACAACAAAACAGAACCATTTAAATATTGTGTCTGTGGGAGAAAAAAAAACCAACAACAAAACAGAACTTCAAAACATTATAACTCACAAAAATCTGTGTCTCCTCATAGGAAGCAGATAGCTTGGCTGATGCTGAGGAAAGATGTGACCAGCTCATCAAAACCAAAATCCAGCTGGAAGCCAAAATTAAGGAGGTGACAGAACGGGCTGAGGATGAGGAGGAAATTAATGCTGAGCTGACAGCCAAGAAGAGGAAACTGGAGGATGAATGCTCAGAGCTGAAGAAAGATATAGATGACCTGGAGTTAACGTTGGCTAAGGTTGAGAAGGAAAAGCATGCCACTGAAAACAAGGTACACACACATGAGAAGTCACATAATGTGTGAAGCTACTCTCAGAGTAGAAGTGACTACTACATCAGAACATATTGGCTCTGGAAAAATCATGCAAGATCTCATCTAAACTGTAAAAGATAAAATAAACCTCATTGCAAAACACTGCAAAATGCAACTGCCACTACAACAACAGGCAAGTTTTATACCATGTTTTAATGTTTCCACCAATTCGTAGGTGAAAAATCTCACAGAGGAGATGGCAGTCCTGGACGAGACAATTGCCAAGCTGACAAAGGAGAAGAAAGCCCTCCAAGAGGCCCATCAGCAGACACTGGATGACCTGCAAGTAGAGGAAGACAAAGTCAATACGCTGACCAAAGCTAAAACCAAGCTGGAGCAGCAAGTGGACGATGTAAGCAAAATGCATATAGCCATTACAGGACAGTTGTGGAGATAAATATGGCTGGCAGAGCACTGATGATCCCATTCTGTTTAGCTGGAAGGGTCCCTGGAGCAAGAGAAGAAGCTGCGCATGGACCTTGAGAGAGCAAAGAGGAAACTTGAAGGAGACCTGAAGTTATCCCATGATAGCATAATGGATTTGGAAAATGATAAGCAGCAGCTGGATGAGAAACTGAAGAAGTAAGTGAGGTTGTGGGACACCTGAGTGCTGGGCAGGTGCACGTAGGAGGTTTTGTTCAGGTGTTAACACAGTTTGTTTTGTGCAAAAGGAAAGACTTTGAAATCAGCCAAATCCAGAGCAAAATTGAGGATGAGCAAGCCCTGGGCATGCAGTTGCAGAAGAAGATCAAGGAGCTGCAGGCAAGTCTCTGGTCCTTCCCTTCTGGCCTTCAGAAAACATCTGAAGGAGAAGGACATGGGTGTGAAGGGTCCCTGATGCTCCCCAGGCCCGTATTGAGGAACTGGAGGAGGAAATCGAGGCAGAGCGAACCTCTCGGGCCAAAGCAGAGAAGCACCGAGCTGACCTCTCCAGGGAGCTGGAGGAGATCAGTGAGCGCCTGGAGGAAGCAGGAGGGGCTACGGCAGCTCAGATTGAGATGAACAAGAAGCGTGAGGCAGAATTTCAGAAGATGCGCCGTGACCTGGAAGAGGCCACGCTGCAGCACGAAGCCACGGCTGCCGCCCTGCGGAAGAAGCATGCGGACAGCACAGCGGAGCTTGGGGAGCAGATCGACAACCTGCAACGAGTCAAGCAGAAGCTGGAGAAGGAGAAGAGTGAGCTGAAGATGGAGATAGATGACTTGGCCAGCAACATGGAGTCTGTCTCCAAAGCCAAGGTAAAGAAAGGCAATAGTATTTATTATTCACAGAGCAAAGGCATGGTGCTTAGGCGGTATCTACAAATCACACTTGTACCAGAATTCTGCTGTAAAAATCAGGCAGAGTCCAGACTTTCATCTCCTTTCCTTCCTTGCTTTCCATACCTAGGCAAATCTAGAGAAGATGTGCCGCACTCTGGAGGACCAGCTGAGTGAGCTTAAAACCAAGGAGGAACAGAATCAGCGCATGATCAATGACCTCAATACCCAAAGAGCCCGTCTGCAAACAGAAACAGGTGACATATCCTAATTCTTGATGTCCAATGAGAGAACCTCTAAATTAGAATGATATGTTACAGTGCAAAGGGAGAATTTAGCTCACATCTCATAACTATTCCAGATTCCATGGCTTTACAGTGTACCCAAGTGCTTGTTATTGTAGATATTTTAAACATTTATATCATTTATCTTCAGTCAAACATGACCTCAGGTCGCTAACAATGGCAATGTCCATGTGGACCACATCAGTAATAGTGTGGCCAGAAGGACTAGGGAAGGGATTAATCATCAGGAAGAAATTCTTTAGGCAGACAGTGGTGAGGCACTGGAACAGAGTGTTCAGACAAGCAGTGTATGTCCCTTCTGAGGAAGGGCTTAAGGTTAGATTGGATGGAGTTTTGAGCAACCTCATGTAATGGAACGCATTCAGCCCATGGCTGGAGGATTGGAAGTAGATGGATTTGAAAGTGCCTTCCAATTCAAACTATTCTTTGACTCTCTGACTGCATGATTTTATGATAGTCCCTCTCTACTCATCACTGGTGCAACTCGCTACACATTTGGATCCCTCACTACACTAAAATTCTAGAGCTGCTGGAACAGTAGTGCTGATGATGCAGCTAGAAAACAAGACATGAGGGAACTGAGGTTGCTTAGTTTTGAGAAAATGAGGCTTAGAGGAAACCTCATCACGCTCTACATTTTCTTAAAAGCTGGTTTTGATTTTTTTCTCAGTGGTCTAGGGATAGGGAATGGTCTCTGTTTGCACCAGGGGAGGTTCAGATTAGATGTCAGGGAGAATTTTGCATGGAAAGGGTGGTTAGGCATTGGAAATGGCTGCTGAGAGAATTAGAGTATTAGAGTATTAGAATCACTGGAAACATTTGAAAACGTGTGAATGAGATGCTTAAGGACATGGTTAAGTGACAATGATGAGATTTATAAGACCTATGGGTCATATTTAAACCAAATCACTTTATGATCTATGATTCTACTGTTAGTATAACACTTCTTTTTTCTTCTCATTTTACATTTTCCAGGTGAATATTCTCGCCAGGCAGAGGAAAAAGATGCTTTGATTTCTCAGCTCTCTAGGGGCAAGCAAGGATTTACCCAACAGATTGAGGAACTGAAGAGACATCTAGAGGAAGAAATAAAGGTCTGGAAATACCTTCTTCCTTCAAGCCATGTTACCATGACATGCATGTGTAGAATCCTATCTAAAACAAGAGCAGCTCAGTATTCTTTCCCCAAACACGTGCAGTACAGGAGGGAGCAGCGTTTGTATTTGAGGGGGAAGGAACCATAGTGAATTTGATGCTACAGAAAGTTATCCTTTGAGGAGATTCTGATACCCTGTAAGACAAGATCCATGCTCATTTCTAGAAATATTTACAGAACCATCACACTATTGTCCCCAGGCCAAGTTCATTAACATATCTTGATTCTCTAGCACACATTTTTGAGGGATTCACTGTCTCCTGGCCTTACATTTGTTTCATCAGGGTTTACCCATCCTTACCCCTGGAGCAGTACTCCTGATTATGACAATCCCGTTTTCAATATGCATCTTGAGATATTCAGCTTAGAAATCTCAATGTTCTCACAGGCCAAGAACGCCTTGGCACATGCCTTACAATCTGCACGTCATGACTGTGAGTTGCTCCGGGAACAATACGAGGAGGAGCAGGAAGCCAAGGGTGAGCTGCAGCGTGTCCTGTCCAAGGCCAACAGCGAAGTGGCCCAGTGGAGAACCAAATATGAGACGGATGCTATTCAGCGCACAGAGGAGCTGGAGGAGGCCAAGTATGTGGGGAATTAGGATGTGAAATGGCTGGAGAAGTCTGAGATAATCAAGGGAAATTAGAAGTCACTGATAATGGATTAAGATAGGGTTGGGATGAAGGCAGTGACATCCTTGCTTGCGCTAGAAGAGAGAGAGGAAAAGCATTTCAGTCTTTCAGTCTGCGAAAAAGTGCAGACTGAAAGACACACATACATTCAGGATTTTGTTAAGCTAACAAAGGCTGAATACTCAGTAGGTGTTAGGACAAAGCTTAGACAAACCCTTTAGACTGCATGCAACCACTATACAGAAAAACCACTGAACAGATGGAGGGTCAAAATCCCTATGTGATCAAATGCCCTCTTATGAATGTAAAACGCAGGCTCCCTCTTCATCTCTAACCTGCAGCTGTGTTTGCCTCCTTCCAGGAAGAAGCTGGCACAGCGGCTGCAGGAGGCAGAGGAACACGTTGAAGCCGTGAATGCCAAATGTGCTTCCCTGGAAAAGACAAAGCAGAGGCTGCAGAATGAGGTGGAGGACCTGATGATTGACGTGGAGCGATCAAATGCTGCCTGCGCAGCTCTGGACAAGAAGCAGAAGAACTTTGACAAGGTATTCTGGGCTCCAGGCCTGTGTTTCCTGGGCACACAATGATTGTCGCATCCAAACTCACAACCTGTTTTTCCTCAGATCTTGGCGGAGTGGAAGCAGAAGTACGAGGAAACGCAGGCTGAGCTGGAGGCCTCCCAGAAGGAGTCTCGCTCCCTCAGCACAGAGCTGTTCAAGATGAAGAATGCCTATGAGGAGTCTCTGGACCACCTGGAAACGCTGAAGCGTGAGAACAAGAACTTGCAGCGTAAGTCGCTCAGCCTTTCCTGCTGGCAGGGCTTTCTCAGAAGCTTTCCTGCCCACCTCTCCACCTGGGTCTGTGCCTGCAGTGATGGGAGCAGACCTGTTATGCTGGGGTCACAGGGCCTTTCCCTCTATGCTCTATACCTGACCATGTGAATGTTCATTCTTCTCTACAGAGGAGATTTCTGACTTCACGGAGCAGATTGCAGAGGGAGGAAAGGCGATTCATGAGCTGGAGAAAGTCAAGAAGCAGATTGAGCAGGAGAAGTCTGAACTCCAGGCTGCCTTGGAGGAAGCTGAGGTACATAGTGCTAAGACTTGTTTCCAATCTTATGGAATGGAAACAGTAATCTGTAGATATTTTGGAAAATATAGATTATGTTCTGAAGGATTGCATATGAGATTGCTTAGAGAGGAAATTATATTTCTATTCACTATTTCTTTTTTACTTGTCCAGGCCTCCCTGGAACATGAAGAGGGGAAGATCCTGCGCCTCCAACTGGAGCTCAACCAGGTCAAGTCTGAGATTGACAGAAAGATAGCAGAGAAAGATGAGGAAATTGACCAGCTGAAGAGAAACCACCTCAGAATTGTGGAGTCCATGCAGAGCACCTTGGATTCTGAGATCAGAAGCAGGAATGAAGCCCTGCGGCTGAAGAAGAAGATGGAGGGAGACCTGAATGAAATGGAGATCCAGCTGAGCCATGCCAACCGCATGGCTGCTGAGGCACAGAAGAACCTGAGAAACACACAAGGAACACTCAAGGTATGAAGCTAAATCAGTGCACATAGGCATATTGCTTCCCTCCTGTTATATAAAGTCGTTATTACAGTTGTAATTCATTAAAAGAGCAAGAAATGTCACTATCTACAGGGTTCCATTGCTCTGCAACCTTGTAATCTACTTTTTCTGCTTTACAGGATACCCAGATACACTTGGACGATGCTCTCAGGTCACAGGAGGACCTGAAGGAGCAGGTGGCCATGGTGGAGCGCAGAGCAAACCTGCTGCAGGCTGAAGTTGAGGAGCTACGAGGAGCCCTGGAGCAGACAGAGCGCTCGAGAAAAGTGGCTGAGCAGGAGCTTCTGGACGCAACTGAACGTGTGCAGCTCCTCCACACCCAGGTCAGATTATTTCCAGGGAATTAATCCCATCAGCATGAGGTAATGTAGAATGAGATATTGTTATGTATTTTACTTATTGCTGTGCATCTCACTGTGTAAACACTTGAAGAACAATACCGCGACATATCTAATTCAGCTAGCCATCCCTATCTGGTTTGCTACCATGGCTCTAAAGAGGATTCCATTACAAACTTTAACAAACATTATTATCCCTCTCAGTTCTTGATGTGGAGGTATCAGGTCTAAGAGTAAAAATCCTAACATTCCTGTTATGCAGAATACCAGCTTGATCAACACCAAGAAGAAGTTGGAAACTGACATTGCCCAAATTCAGAGTGAAATGGAAGACACCATTCAGGAAGCCCGCAATGCTGAAGAGAAGGCCAAGAAGGCCATCACCGATGTAAGTCGTGGCTCTTTCACTGCTGATGGCTGATGCATTTCCCCCAAAAAGTCCCTGGCAAACCTGGCTTTGCTGCTTTGCCTCTCCAGGCGGCCATGATGGCAGAAGAGCTGAAGAAGGAGCAGGACACCAGTGCCCACCTGGAGAGGATGAAGAAGAACATGGACCAGACGGTGAAGGACCTGCAGCTCCGTCTGGATGAGGCAGAGCAGCTGGCCCTGAAGGGAGGCAAGAAGCAACTCCAGAAGCTGGAGGCCAGGGTGCGTAGGGCTGGTATTTGTGCAAGTGTGTGCAATGCCAGGTCAGAGATAGCAGGGAAGCTCCAAATATGGGTTTCTCCTTGCAGGTACGGGAGCTGGAAGGGGAGGTTGATTCTGAACAGAAGCGCAGTGCTGAAGCTGTGAAGGGTGTGCGCAAGTACGAGAGGAGGGTGAAGGAGCTGACCTACCAGGTAAGGCAGGAAGCCTCCTTGAGTTGACACCCCTTACACCAGCACGTCAAAATGGCTGCGCATTGTCCCCATGCGGTATTGTTGTCTTCATTTGGGAAGCAATTCTATCTTTCCTGCTCATCAACTTCTTTAGACTGAGGAAGACCGGAAGAATATTCTCAGGCTCCAGGATCTGGTGGATAAACTGCAGATGAAGGTGAAATCCTACAAGAGACAAGCTGAGGAGGCTGTAAGTATAACTTGAAGAATGAGTGAGAGTAATTTTACTTCAAGGAAGTATGATTGTAGAGATCAGAATGAAAACCAGAAAAGGGCCTGAAAGAATCTCCCGAGACACGTCTTGGCTCATTGTTCATTATCATGTCAGGCAGCCTTGCTTTCTTTGGGACATGCTGCAGTCAGAGATTGACTGAGGGATGTTTTGCAGCGTAGTTTATCCAGGAAATGAAACTAAAATTGCCAACATCCATTAACTAACAGTCTCATGAATCTGTGGCAGTAATCAACATCGTGGGGTTTTCATGTGTTTCTGAATCTAACAAATGAAATGTAAATCAGGCACTAGGGAAGAGGAGAATAAGTACAAGAAATAATAAGACCATGTGACAAAACAGCTCCTCAAGAGTGACAAATTTCTGGTGCTTTTTGTTAATGTGGGTTCTCAAATAAGGGCGGATGAGGAAGTCTTTGTGAGTCTTATGTTTAAGCCATAGTAGGCAGGAGACAAGGTCTGTGCTTTCCTCTGGGGAGCTACAGCCCCTTAAGGCCTGGGCACAAAAGGACTGAAACCCCTGCCTTGGTTCCTCACCACCAACTCCTTGTCCTTGTACAGGAGGAGTTGTCCAATGTCAACCTCTCCAAGTTCCGCAAGATCCAGCACGAGCTGGAGGAAGCCGAGGAGCGGGCTGACATTGCAGAGTCACAGGTCAACAAGCTCCGAGTGAAGAGCCGGGAGATTCATGGCAAGAAGATAGAAGAGGAAGAGTGAGAATGTCATGACAGTAAAGTGGCATAAGGAATTCACAAAATGTGAAAACTCTGTCACTTTCTTCCATAATTTGTATTTTTAACCCCCTCCATACATGGCAAATAAAAGGATTACTTCACAGACACATCATGAGCATTAGATTTCATCTCTTCCTCTTGTAACTGGTTACTGGTTATCTGGTGCTTTTGGGCCCAATTTTGGCTTATAACCTTTGCACGTTCTTACCACAGTAGAGCTTTCTGTCTACTAGCAGCCAATTGCTTACCACTTCTATCTCAATTCATTAGCTGTGAATGAGTGATTGGAACAAAATTAGAAATGACATTTCAAAGGCAGGGAAATCACAGCCGTTACTCTTCAAAATAAAGAGGCTTTATCCACTTCACTTATTTAATTACAGTACACATTTCATATTAAAGAGTAACTTCTGCAGTACCGTCCATAGTCAAGTCCAACCCTTGATCCCAAGCCCATCTACAGAATGCGTCTCTTCCTTGATGACCTGAGGTATTATGGGCATACCAAATTAGAAATAATTCATCCTAATGCTGCCAGTCCAGAACTGCCTCAGCCATTTCAATCCTAGCAGCCTGATCCACCTGCTGGTTGTTGTGATGTTCTTCAGTGGCACGACTCTTGGGTACATGAGCATCTGTGTGATGTACCTTTACAACCATGTTCTCTATCAGGGCAGCAAGATCTTTCCACAGTGCAGTGGCCCAGATGGGTTTGCCTCTGCGCTGCCATTTATTCTGCTTCTATAGCTGTAATTACACCCGGAGAGCATCTGCCACCCCCCAGGAGTCAGTATAGACATAGAGCACTGCCACTTCTCTCATTCAGCAATGCCTAAAGCCAGCTGGGTGGCTCTCTGCAAATTGGCTTACTTCACCTTCTCCTTCAGTATCTTCCACAATTTGTTTTCCTTGAGAATTTCTGCCCAAGGCTCCAGGTCTGGCCATTCTGTCCAGCTGTGGTATAGGGCATGTTTTTTATATCTTTTCCAGTCCAGATTGGCCCAATGGCTACTACATGAACTATCTCCTATTTAATTTGTGCAAAGCCTGTAGTTGCTCAGCTGCTTCTTCTGGATCACTTCATGGAGAGGGTTTACAATCAGGCTGTAATCCAGAAAACGCATTCTCCAAAAACTCACAAGAACTAAGAAATCTTGTCTTTTTGTTAGTTGATGGAGACCTAATAGTTTATTTACTGATCACATCCATGGGGATCTGATCATGTTAATCTTGTCATTTTATTCTTAAGGTCTGGATTTCCTGTTCAGGTCCTTTGACCTTACTTTATTTTATAAAAACAAACAAACAAACAAACAAAACAACAAAAAATCCCAGCTTTTGGAAGGATTTGAATTTTTTTTTTTCCTTTCTGAAAAACTTTCTTTGCTGTGTTGCCTCATTTAATGATGTCATCAACTTAATGCAGGTTCAGGAGCTTTCCCTGTGTCAGAGCAGACTGGATCAGCCCACTGGAAACTAGAGCAGCCATTTTCCTAGAAGAACACTCTCTTGTGATGGTTTTTCCCTTGCAATTCACATACATGTGCCTGTAGATTCGAGGTGGGTTTTCCATCCCGCTTCCTCATATCCTCTCCATGGTTATGTGGGTAAAGCCATAGGATGGCACATAGTGTGTACCCACTTACTCCTGTCCCTCAAGTGGTTTGTACATGTGCAGGAGAAAACTTACTCTCTTTTCTTTGGGCTATTTAACCAGTTTGTCTACAGCTGAGACACAGACTGATCACAGAATCACAGAATTACAGGGGTTGGAATGGATCTCAAGAGATCAAGTCCAACCTCTCTGCTAGAGCAAGTATTCTACAGTAGACAGCACAGGTAGACATCCAGACGGGTCTTGAATATCTCCATATAAGGAGATTCACAACCTCTCTAGGCAGCCTGTTCCAGTGCTCTGTCACTCTTACTATAAAGAAGTCCTTCCTCATGTTTGCATGGAACTTCCTATGTTCAAGTTTTAGGCCACTGCTCTTTGTCCTATCACTACACAGAGAAGAACCTGGCATTATCCATTTGTGTCCCACGTCACTTTTTGGATATTTATAAACATTAATCAGACCCCCCTCAGTCTTCTTTTCCCCAGGCTGAACAGACCCAGGTTACTCAACCCTCCCTCATACAGGAAATGTTCTAGACCTTTACTAATCTTTGTAGCCCTCTACTGGACACCTTCATAGAATCATAGAATCATAGAATGCCCTGGGTTGAAAAGGACAAGAAGCATTATCTGGTTCCAACCCTCTGCTATGCACATGGTTGCCAACCACCAGCCCAGGCTGCCCAGAGCCACATCCAGCCTGGCCTTGAATGCCTGCAGGGATGGGGCATCCACAACCTCCTAGGGCAACCTGTTCAAGTGCCTCACCATCCTCTGTGTGAAGAACTTCCTTCTAATATCCAACATAAACCTCCCTGTCTCAGTTTAAAACCATTCCCCTTGTCCTATCCCTATCACCTTCTAGGAGATCCTTGTCTTTTTTGAATTGGGGAGCCTGGACCTGAACATAGTATACTAAATATGACCTCACCAGGGCAGACCAGAGGAAGAGGATCACCTCCCTCGACCTGCTAGCCACTCTCTTTGTAATGCACCCTAACCCTGATTTTCCCTTGCTGAATCCATGCTGAATATTCCCTATTTTCTCTTCCAATTGCTTGGAGATGGCATCCAGAACAAGTTGTGATGCACTCTCTATGTATCTACACTACAAAGATTGTGCGTACATGATGTTATTTGGATCTTGGAATAACATATTATTGCCCAAGTTACTATCATTTATTATCTCTACCACACTAGCTCCCTTAGGTACTGGACACCTTTCTCCATTGTGGTCCATTTTTCTGGGTTAAATATCAACCCTTCCTTGAAGTATATCTTTCCTTCACAGTTGATGAAAGTTGCACCACAGGGTGAAGGTCTATGTCCCTTTTCCTATTATTTTGTCAGTGCCAGCTGTCTTAGAAAGAGATCCCAGCCATTTGGTTTCACTTGCCCACTAAATCCAGACTATGGTCTCCATTATCTCAGCACTGGAGCAGCCAGGTGGCAATGTGTTCACCACAACTATGGCTGAAATCCCGTTCCATATCTCACAGTACATCTAACATTAGGGTCAGATGGTTCTCTTCTAGGAGTTCTGTCTCTCTCCTCCTCCTGTTTTTGTGATAGCCCTGCTTCATCTGCTTCATCTTCATTTTCCCTCTTAGTAAGAGTTTCTTTCCTTACTAAACAATCTGATTTTCGCTAACATTTTTTCCTGTTGCTTATAGGGGCAACTGACACTGGCATTGACCGGCTCTCTGGCTCAGCCTCAGGGCCTATTGCAGAGGTTGGTTCAGTCACAGGGCTGTCGCTGGAGTTGAGTCAGATCCAGAGGCATTTCCTTTTGAGGGTGCTGAGTAATGCTGAATAGTGTTTAATTGGTTCAGGCCAGGCACCAACACAGTGCTGTTACTCTCTGACATTACCAGGATCAGGGCATAACTTTTAAAAACATTCTGTTAGCTGTTTAGGATTCTGCACTTGTTCAGGGGTGAGTTGCAGATCCATCAGAAGTGATCATCTGCCCATATCTTTCCACACACCTTACCACCCACAGTCATCTTGCCCCAAGGCAGATCTCTGGGTGGTATTTTTGAATAATTTCTTAACCATAAATTAAACAGGATACACATACAGAAGACACAGCAGTAAGATCGTGCCTATTTGAACTCTCCAGATATATTAAAAATTTTCAACAACTGCTTTAGCTTGCCTGTAGTAGGGAGTTCTTTACTTGATAAGAATTTCTGCAGTAAGGTTCCTGTAGTCAGAGAATGGTGGCAATACCGAATACAACCCAAGACTTGTATAACGTGAGAACATGCTACATTCAATCTGGCAAAACCATAAAGAAGCCTAAGTCAGCTCTCAGAGGTAATAACCAACATGGTCAGAGTTAAGAAAAACAACCCTGAAAGCAAATAAAGCAACAGTGAATGAAAAGATCGGCATTGTGTCCAGCAGTTGTTAAGCTACTCTACCACTTACAACAATTTTGTTGTAACGTGATCTGGTCTGATCTGTTGTTATCTCAACCCTCTGAGCCCCACAGGGGGTGGGCAGCAGAGTGAGGGAGGTGATTCTGCACTTCCAGAAGAGTGTAGAACAAAACAGTCCAGGCTGCCATAAAATGCAGTTTCCCTTTTAGGGAGAATTTCTAAGAGAGTTGAATGGAAGAAAAAAGGCAAGCTGCACCTCTGCAAGAAGACACACTATTCAGTGGAAATGTGTAAAATGTCTGAATGGATGTTTTACCACCTGAGAAACTAGCCATAGAGATATGAACCTTGTAGATGGGCCTAAAATCAGTACGATTTCTGCATGTGCCCAGTTGAAAAGATCTAATCTATCCTGAAGGATGAAGCACATCGACCTGCACGACTGTGAGGTGAGAGGCAACAGAGGCTGCACTACCAGGTGTGTGTGGCTCTCTGCCTTGGTGAAGAGTCTTCTGGAAGGATGGATTGTTAACAGCCTGCTTAGACAGGTCATGCTTTCCTTAAGTATCCATGTCTCTTAAAACACTGGCTGGCGGTGGACAAAATCACTGAATATCCTGAGTTGGATGGGGTCCACAAAGCTCTTGAGTCCATCTCCTGCCTCTGCACAGCACTCCCCCAAAATCAAACCATAATCTGAGAGTGTTTTCCAAATGCTTATCAAACTCTACCAGGCTTGCTGCTGTGACCACCTCCCTGAACTGCCTGTTCAGTCACCCTCTCTGTGGAGAACTTTTTAATTACATTCCATTCCCACAAGCCATATTGCTTGTTCCCTAACAGAAAAGATCAGAGCCTCCCCCGCTACTTACTCCCCTTGTGAGGAAGCTGTAGGCCACATGGAGATCTCCCTCCATGTCTCAAAATGTGAAAGAAAGCTACTGTGACGTGACAACACAAGATATATTCTCATCCCAGTAAGATTCAGAGGATTTACTGCACCATCCTGGGCTGAAAATTTACAAATGAAGCAAGATTTATCAGCAGCCGGAGGCCTAACACCTGCAGTGCTCTGTGACCCTACCCACACAGGTGCAGGAGCATGTAGGCAGGTAAGAAGATTGATGGCTTTCTAGTGAGCAAATCCACCAGACAGTTGCTGGCAGGACAGAGTAAAGCCCTGCAATTGCAAAGACAGCGCCTGCAGCCCCTTCAGGAGGACGCACAGCCAGCAGTGGCAAGGCCCTGCTGTGGTTGCTGCTGCAGTGCCCACCAGGAGGGGGGAGGGAGCAGCAATACCTGCCCTTCTCCAGAGGCAGAGACAATTCCTGGGTCCTGCTAGGGTTGACCTACTGGGCCACTGCTCATCCAAAGTGTAAATTAGTGGTGAAAAAGCCGTTGAAGACAAGGTGCAGGACTGGCTCCTGCCTCAGCCCTCTCTGCACAGATTCCTGCCCTGCGCAGCTTTCTGGGACAGGGGCTGAGGGTGGAAGCTGACACCCCATTGGGAGTGGAACAGGAGTTTGATTTTGTTTCTAACCGGAGACAACTGGTTAATGTGTTCCAGAAACACTCCATCGTACAGCCAAACTGTGTGACAGTAACTGATAATGAAGGCATGCCCAAAGACTATGCCTACAGTTAATGCTGACTGTACTGTGATAGCGTGTGCAGAGCCCATGTGAGGCAGGGGCTGGGTGACAGCATCCCCCAGAGATGTTGTCCCTGGCCCAAAGGAGAAGTTCCAGACTGCAGATCTCTATGCAGACAAGACTGCAGGCACAGAAGTACACTTTTGCTGCAGTGTTCTTAAAATCCTCTCCTTCATAAGGTCTTCTCTCTAATTCCATGGAGACGAGCTAGCCACAACTGCAAGGTATAACTTTGGAAGGCCAAGAAGCAGAGATAGTTACAGTGTTTGTGTGGGCTGCACTTCATGCCCTTGTCTGTGTGGATCACCTCTCCAAGGAGGAGTGAGAATGCACAAATGAGATCTGAGATAAGATGAGAATTAACAGAGGTTGAGATGTCTGATATATGAGGTGGAAAACTGTGGCTACATGTGAAAGAAAAGGATATTAACATTGATGAGGACATTTGGAAATACAAATTGAAGCCAGCTTCAGGGGCAGAAGAATAAGGAAAAAAGATGCTGAGTTTGGGAGAATATAGTAGGTAAGAGTGACAGGAAAAGGTAAGGAACAGGAGACAAAGGTGGCCAATAGGGACAAGAAGATTTGGGGTGTTTTTTATAAGAACTCATAGACTTGAGGCTGCTTTTAAATGTGTAAAGTCAGTACAATTATGATTATATGAACAATTATAACCATAATTATTACATCATTATGCACATGGCAGAACGTAAGAAAGATCCTATCTTTGTTTTTCTTTCTAAGCAATGGTCATTGTAAGCATCTTGGGTGAATGAAAATGTCTAAGTTGAGGATTTGGTGCTTCTGGGGAAAGAAAATTCAGTACACAGTCCGTACAATTTTGGGAAAAGATACCTGTTTATATTAATTCAAAACTATTTTTACAGTTACTAAACTAAAAAACATAGTGAGTTGGTGTTGCTGCAAAACAATTTGTCTTCTGTCTGCTATCTTGGTGGAATCAAGTGGGCACAATTAATAGCATTCATATGGAAAGGCATGGTGTTATTTTCCAAAGAAATTTTACACACCATGCTGTCAGAGACTTTGCATCTTTGATTTGATACTTTCTTTGAATAGAAGATGAGTACTAATACTAAAAATAAAAGTTTTCATATAGATTATTTTAAAAAGTAAAATATTAAACTGTATCAGTGATTAACAAGCTGCACATGTACAGTGGTGATCATAGAATCGTTTGGGTTAAAAGGGACCTTTAAGATCATTTAGTTCCAATCCTCTGCTATAAGCAGGGAGACCTCCCTCTATTGACTGCTCAACCTGCAGGTGCCACCAGGTTGCATTTGACCAGTAGAAGTCCATAAATATTATGTCTTAAATATTTGTTTAGATCTTGAGAATCTGGAATTGTTCCTCATTAATTTCAGGAAAATACTCTCATTAATTAATGTAAATGAAACTATATTTTATATCCCATGTATTTGTAGTTCAATGTCATACCTTCAATATTAGAATCAGTTTTCATAAACATCCTGTAGAGTCAGGCTGCTAATTGGCTGGTAAGTAATGTAGAGGTCACTGATCTTATAAAAAATAAACATTGGCCCATAAATACCATATATGAACAACTCTGAGAGAAAGTTTGACACAGATTCGGTTGGCGTATGGACTCCAGTAGAGTTACATGGATTGCAAAGGCTCTCGGGGGTATGACAATCTGGAGCTCAGCAATGTAAATAACTTTTATTAATGGAACTAGGATTAACTGAAAATATTCCCGTTCTAAAGAAAGAAGCTTCTACTGAGTGAAGACTGACAAACCAATTAATCAGTTTCATTCACAAGTCTTTCTGAACTCTGGATGTAATTACTAGTTGTGAAAGATCATGCATTTGTCATGAAGGAGAGAAAAAGAAGTCAGTTAAAACATTTTATTCTACTTATTGGATATCCCTTTGGAAGACAAGACAGTATTGCTGGGAACGTATCCTTCGACATACAGAAAGAGTTCAGGCTGGGGATACCAGTAGGTAAAATCCAAGGACAGCAAATGTGCAAGGTAGAGCACGGCGCAGAGCACCAACGCCCGAATTCTTTGCCAGCTTTGCTTAGAAGCCCCTAGGGGTCACCCTGCTCCAGGAAGATGCAGCTCAGCTGGAAAAGTCTCCGAGGGAGCAGCAGAGCATTAGCGACTTGACTGCGTGAAGGAATAAGTCAAAGGTGACATCTGTGCACTCGGTAAAGCAGTGATCGAGTGAAATGGTCTTTACAGCTTAAAATGAGTAGGAAATAATCACACGATGTTCAGGCAAATCATAGTTTAGTTGTACTTTCCATGTCTTGTTACTGAGAGTCACACATCAGGGTTACATTCATCTCATGACACCTCACCAATTTTGTGACAGATGAAGGGTCAGCTAAGGAACATGTCACCTAACATCTTCTCTGGAGTCATCTGAGTCCAAATGTTAGTATCATATTAGTAACTCTATTTTCCCTTCCATCTGCCTGCTTGCTCTTCTCTGACTTTTGGCCACCTGTTGTTCCTCTGCTTTCTGCACCTTACCCAGAGGCTTCCAGGCTTTTTCACTATACTCACCTGTTCTGTAACTGGAGTCACTCAGCTGCTTGAGTGTGTGAAGGAAAGGGTATTCTGAATGTCACCATCTTCATCTAAGAGTCACTTAATACTGTCTGAACTGTAAATCCTGATGGTACAGAAGTGCCTATGTTTAATCACAGTTTGCACGTTTATATACCTTTATAGTTTCAGGTGGCTGCTTCAGGACCTTTCCAAGGGACTAATTTGCTTTTAGTTTATGTGAGAAACAGAGTTATTACTAGAAAGAGAAGACTGAGTGTATACAAGTCCCCTGTGTGAGTACATGGAATATTTGCTTTCCTTTTCATGCAGTAATATTAAATTGAAAATGAACAAGGTATTGCAGATACTAGTTTTTGAGCAGGATTAGGAAAGAGGATGGTCATCTCTGCTGCTGCCTTGTCTGAACTGTGACATAAACTGGTTATCATCCATAATGTCCTCATGAAATTTATGTTGAGCCCAAGAAACTGCAGTTTTCATTGACATGCACAGGCAGATTGTTAGTGCCAACTGTCTTATTACTGGAGAATTAGTCCACAACTCATATTAATAATGGCCATTATTGTTTTTTTCTCAAGAAATCAATGCAAAATCTTTTATCTCTTCCCACCTTTCTGCCTCAACACATGATTCTTTTATCATGAACTTTCAACCAGATTCTTAGTGGACATCTTCAGAAGGCTTGGCAACATGTGAAGCTCCACATCTAACAGACATGTTCTGTAGCAAATACAGAAGATGTTCCATGTAATTAATTTAATCTGATCCAGTACTTATCAAATCTAATAAAGAAAGTGTGTCCTTACCATTTCCAGGTCCTGTTCACAGCAACATGTTAGTCAAAGTGTAGCAATGAGAAGATTTGCTCTGAGGGATTAGTGTTCTGGCATTTCTGCTTATCATCTGCCAACATTCCTGGGAGCTCTCCTTTTACCCAGGGAACAGCAGAATGAGGCTACGTTTCCTACATCATGCCACATACACTGACAGTTTACAGGCCAGATTGATGTTCCCAAGCATGCCCTTCTAATTCTGATAGCATGGCTGACAACAGTGTTTACAAGATACACACCAGAGAAAAAACTTTTTTTTTTTTTTAATCTGAGTGTACCAGTCAGCTCTAGAAAATGCGTATTTTGTCCCAGTTTGTTGTTTTTGTTGTTTTTAAAAGGAATGATAGTAGGGGTGCAAACTTCCAGGAAGTGCTGGTGCTCTACAGTCAGCTGAATGATCTCTGAAATGTAGTTCTGTTCTTTATCCATAAGTTGTATTAAACTCACAGTCTCGTGTCACTGACAAATATAGGCTAATTTTCTGAAAACTCTTTATTTCAATGTAATTTGTCAGTGGTCTTAAAGCCAGCATACAGAAGTATTCACTTTGGCCTAGTTTGACAAACTTATTTTATAATGGGATATTTTATATGGGATGTTGACTGCACAGAGTCAGTTTGTTAAATTTTCTACAACTTGCTCAAATCCTTAGCATTCCATATTTCTAAGGGAAAATAGTTAGTGAGGAAGCATGAAATAAGTGGACACAACACATCACTCTAGTTTCTGTGTTCGCTACAGAGCTACTCTCAAAATCAACTGAACTGGGAACACTAAAATGTCTCAGATGAGAATGTAATAAACTTTCTTGTCACTTAAACCCATCATAAAAAAATAGCACATTTTAATTATCTGAAAAAACCTATGGACTTTCTTCTTTCATTCTTCCTCAAATTATAAATTTTTGATGTTTTCTTTTTACCTGACTCAACCAGATGTAGTGAAGTATGCAGCTTTCTTACTGCCTACTTTATTTACCCCTTCCACAATTAACTGCTATTCATCCATAAAAGCTGTACGACCTAGCTCTTGGGATTTTTAATACCATCAATAGTACTATTCATTAGTTCAACCTTCCCTTCATGTCTCAAACTTTCAAGTTTTCCCTTGAAATGGATGCCTTCACATTTCAATAATAATTGTGTATTTTTATCCTACAACATTTTTTGAAACTTTTGGTCATGGGCACATACTGCTCTTCCAGACTTGTGTATTAGAGAACATTTAACATAACAATTGCTTGTTCCACACAAGACTTAAGACTGCCTTCCAATAAATTCCATAAATACCTAGTGAGCTCTGTGGGTTTCTCATTTTTTTTAACATAATGGTAAATAAATAAATAATGGTCAAACAGCAGAAACTAATTGACAAATGAAGAACAAAGAAAACAACCTCATATCCCATTTGCTGCCTTCTTAGCATTATTGGATTAACTATGTGGACGAGCCAACAGTATAGCTCCCATAAGTAACTGAGTAGTCTCTTTTTCAAAAAGAACTGTTCCACATTTAGTATTACCAGGTCCATGTTTAATGGGATTTTTAACCTTTCTTATTTTAATGTCTATTAGAGAAGGTTTTTTGTGAGTATATCCTGCTTTCAGATCAGTCCTTCCCTGTACAAAGACTTGGGCTCCTGAACCTTTTGCTAAAAACTTTCTGATAGTTACCTGGCTTTCAGGATGGCATTCAGGTCATTCTGCTGGAGATTATTAAAACAGATGGTATCTCTCTTCACTAGCAGCTAGCTAATTTATGACAATCAAAGTCATAGATTTATGACCTATGAGTCTTCCTCAAATAGTAGTGTAAGTCATTCTTCCTGTAATTTGCAGAAATCTGTCGGTGTAATGACCATTAATTGGACTGGAAATAAATATAAGACTTTTTTTCTTCTATTTACACTCTTAACAATTAGGACTGTTGTATTTAAGGGAATTAAATCTACTTTCGCCTATTTGTAATGTTGAAGTTTATAATAGCAGAGAGTGACTCTCACTGGCAGTTCACTGTTCTTGTTTCCCCCGCTCTCCAGTGATTTTCTTATGGTAAATACTACTTTCTATCTTGTCTTAACTGGACTGGAAGAAGTGCAATAAAATCCGCTAGAGACATTTTGGCAGTCTTAGATAACAAGCATGTTTGGAAAGCTCCACAATCTGACTGGCTTGTAAGATACAAACCTTAACATTTCTCGTCTATTTTAAACACATTAACTAACCAGCCAGTGTTGACAGGTAGGAACCTTGCTGGAAAGTAGATCAGTCAAAATAGAAGGGAAAGGAAACCACCAGAATGGATAGGATTCAAGAAGGCAAACTGTCTTTCCAAGGGAAGGTAAATCAATCTGAGTAGAAGGGAAAGGAACTCTTCAAAATAAGTGGGACAAGGAGGTGATCTGTCATGCTCATAGTACTCTGCGTCCCTTATATTCTTTTTGTTCTTTTTGTTCTTTGAGTTCTCCAGTTATCATAGAGTCATAGAATATCATAGGTTGGAAGGGATCCGCAAAGATTATCAACTCCAAATCCTGGTTCCACACACAGCTACCTAAAAATTAAACTGTATCTCTGAGAGCATTATCTAAGTGATTCTTGGATTCCAGCAGATTTAGTGCCATGATTACATCCCTGGGAAGCCTGTTCCAATGCCCAGCCATCCTCTCAGCGAAGAACATTTTCCTAATATTCAGTCCTCCACTGACATATCTCCATGCCATTCACTCGGATCCTATCTTTGTTACCAGAGAGAGGAGATGCTCACCTGCTTCTATGCTCCCCTTGTGAGGAAGCTGTAGGCTGCCATGAGGCTTCCTCTCAGTCTCCTCTAGGTGAAAAACCTCAGCACTTTCTCATATATCTTCCTCTCAAAACCTTTCATCATCTAAGCAGCCCTCCTTTGGACTCTCTCTAATAGTTTTACGTTCTTATCATTGTCAGAACTGTAAACATTGTTTGAGATGAGGTCGCAGCAGTGCAGAGTGGGAGAATCTCTGCCCTTGCCCAGCTAGCATTACTGTGTCTGACATACCCCAGGATACGTCTGGCTTTTTGGCTGCCGGAGTATATTGTTTACTCAGATTTAACTTGCTGTCAACCAGAAGTCCCAGATCCCTTTTTTTGCAGCTGTTCTCTGGCCTTTTACTAGGATTGCTCGATTCCAGTTGCAGAATCATAATCATAGAATCATAGAATGTCTTGGGTTGGAAGGGACCTTAAAATCATCTCGTTCCAAACCCCTGCAGAGGGCAGAGTTGCCAACTGCTAGATCAAGAAGTAGATCAGGTTGCTCAGGACTCCATCCAATTTGACCTTAAGCACCTCCAGGGATGAGGCATCCACAACCTCTCTGGGCAGCCATTTCTTGCACTTCATCACTCTTTGTGAAAACCTTCCCCTTGACATCTAATCCAAATCTAGCACTTAATCTTTTAAAATTTCATGCAGTAGTTGAGCCCTCTAGGCTCTCAGGATCTCTCTGCAAGGTCACTCTACCTTCAACAGAATCAACAAAATATTTTAATTTAGTATCATCTGCAAGCAGTATGTTGATATAAGTCAACAGTGTGCCTTGATGACACTTAGATACATTCAGTTGCAGTAGCAAAAACCATCCAAGTTCAGAGTCAGCTAGGAGTTCATCATTCAGATCCACTGAGGTTTGGGCAGATTACTTTTCACTATACAATGATAAATGGCATGTCTGTAGTTCTCCTGTGTCACCTGACTTTGATTGCCACGTCCCACTTTTCCATCTTAGTTGAAGGAGATCCCTGCTCAGCTGATCCAGTCTTTTGCCCCACCTTGACTTCCAGCATTTTGGGATCATCTGCTCCTGCACTCTAAAGCGACAAATCACAATCATTAGCATTATCTTACTAGTACAAGTTGTGATTATTTTGGCTTGAATCAGCTGTACAGTTCGGGGCAAATGAGAATGCTGATGGAGAGAAGTACTTTAGAAATCACTTGGGCTGAAAAGCCAGACATCTCTAGGGTGGACATATTTGGGAAGCAACAGCTAATGGAACAGAATCTTTTTGGGTACAGAAGAATACTGGAATCACCCATCTGTATAATCCCTGGCTATATTTTATCAGTTCTGCCTGATGGTGACTACCAGCCCATGCAATCCCATAGTCCACAGTACCCCACTTCCAATCAGATGGTCTGCATGTCATTGTTTTTCTCTGACTGTTATACATACATATGTATTTTTATCTCTGTGCTGTTTGCTCTGAAGACAGTGGGGTGGCACGGCATGTGTTCTGTCTCAGGGAACAGTAGATATTAGTGTGTGGGTGTTGCTGTTCCATTTTCCATAGCTTGCTTGTAAAAAAAAGATTTGGAGTGGGAGGAAAAATTGCAGTTGGTTTTTTTTTTTTTTTGACACTGAGCTCATCTGAGTAAATAACAGTCTGTGTGTCTTTCTGCTACACTGCAGACTAAGCAATCTTGACCTGCAGAGAGTTTATCCATGATTTTTTTAAGGATAGGCTCGTCTGACATTGTAGGAGCAACGTTTATAGTTCCTGGTATTTGATTATGATCACATAACTCAGAGTAATGGGCAATAGGCCATGCTGTCCACAATGCTGACTGTCCGGACATCTTTACAGAATTTATTGTCTCTTAAGGGAAAGAAGTTATCACCTTCCCTCATGCAGAAGACTGAATCTTTTTGGACAAATACTAGGAATTCAGCTAGTATAGTTGTTTAGACCACGCATAACCTTTCTGCCTTGCACAACGAGATGGAATTTTTCTTCCTTACTTGACACTCCTGTAGGATTGAGTAATCCAAACCACAGGTGCACTCACATAATCCTTTCCCAAAACACCTACGGATCCTGTACTGGGAGCAAAGTGAAGCACTTTTAAGCACTCACCATGCTTGCATTGTTCAGGAAAGGTTCCCAGGTAGTTTTGTTAAGTTAAACCTTGTAAGGCCTTTGTTGTTAAATATAGACAAATAAACTGCTGCAGCCGTTTCTTCCTATGTGTGTATGTGTGTTCTGTCTAACATACTGCTGATGCTTCCCTAAGTTACACTGATGACACATATGAGATCTCTCTCCAGCAGTATCCCACAGAGGACAAAGTATGCATGTAGGGACAATGTCTACCACCTTACTACTGCTGCCAAAGGAAGTTAATCCACGTCTCAGTGTAAAACAAGTGCTGGATAAATCTCTGTCCCAGACAATCTTTTATCTGATCAGCTAAAGAAAGCTTCTAGTCTCTTGCACCCAAGAAATTCTTTACTTACCAAAGAGAGCTTTGAATGTGATGGAATGGGAGACAAGGCAACATGAGCTCAGTCATGTTCCAAAAGGTTTGTGGAAGAGTTAGTTAGTCTGTACATCATGTAGAGATTTTTTCAGAGTGAGGCTTGATCAAGTTGGGACAACCTGATCTAGCTGTGCATGTCCCTATTCATTGCAGGGGAGCTGGACTAAATGACCTGTAAAGGTCCTTTCCAACTCTAAGGATTCTATGATTCTGTGATTCTATGATTTCTTTCCAGGAACACTTCTAGGCTGCACACAGCAAACACGAGACTGACTCCAAAGGCAAAATGGTGTGGAGGCACATGCAGGTATAACTGTACAGTACATGTGTGTATGTGGGTCCAGGGAGAATCATTTCTTAAAATGCACTTATGATGCTCAAAACAAATGTATAAATCCACAGGTTCTTATGTTTGACTCGGATCACGTTCCCTGAGCAGCTGGCAGAGCCAAATGTTTCACTCCTCCTCGGAGTGCTCATATCTTAACATGTCAGCGAAAGTCTAGCTTCTTCCTGCTGAAACCCAACACCAAGGAGCAATGATACTAACAGCCATAAAAATAACTATCCAGGCTGGAGTCTTTAGAGAAATGTTTGCTATTGGATTCCTGTGCCCAGTATAGAACAGGAATTTTCACAAGTAGGGCTCCCGTTCCACTCGGTCCATTTGAAGAAGTCATCACTTCACATGTGTGGCAGGGAGAGGAGAAACTTCAACTTGTGTCCCTGTGTGCTCCCAAATCAAAATATATTTCACACACTTCTAGGGTCCTTCCAATCTTTTGCCTACAGTAAACCATGATGACATAAACAGCTGAGAAATTATATTTTTTTAAAAATGACCGTAGTTGATTAGAAAAGCAGTAAGTAAAGAATTGAGATGAATACAGATCAAACCTGTATCTTTACCTCTCATTCACTATAGTTACATTCCATTAATCTGGACTTAAATCCACTTGCAGCTGATGTCTTATTTTTAACTGTGGACCAGAGTAGAGTGTAATTTTTTCTATCCCTAAATCTCCAAAATGACAGAATCCATTCTGATCAAATTATACCAGAAGAGTATTTGTATATTCTATTAATCAGCAAAGAAAATGCAAGTCAGTCTGTTATTTAATCCTATTGCTGTTAAAATTTGTTTGCACTGAAAATTATACAAGCCATGCTAATCAGCTTTGATGCAGTACAGTTTTGCAGCTGCAAATTCCTTAGTTGCTGATAAGAGGGCTGAGTCAGATGAAGACACAGATCACAACCAATATTTATTTGGACACATTGTATTAATTAAATTCCCACAATTATTACACTCAAGCTGTTGGACCACCCTCTTGGATGTCATGCCAGTTATGCAGCCCACTATTGATATCTTCGTGAGACAGTGGTGTAGGACAAATACAGCAGTTTGGTGGTCTGAGTTCAGACTGGTATCTTTTGGTAACTGTTTCTCCATTCATACTGATGGGTACTAATGCAACCAACCCATTCACACATTCTAACACAAAGGGGACATTTGTGACATAGCTAAGGACTTAATTCTATCTACATGTCCTGCACTTCACATACAAAACTGGAAATTTCTCTTCCCTTCCAAACTGGAATTTAAGTGTTACTGTTGAGTGTCAGAAGGGTAGAAAATGCAGTACATGTGTCTCAGATTGGTAGAGTGATACACACTAAAATTGCAAAGATGGTTGGGAAATATAAAGTTTTTGACATAACCTTCCTCACACATAAAAAGTTCCAGTGCCATTTTGCATTGTGTGAATAAGAGGAAAATTATCTCAAAGGCCATTTGGAATGGAAAACTATTATAAAATAATACTACAGAATGGCTTGCATTGGAAGGCATACTAAAAATTAACTCATTCTAGCACCTCTGCCATAGATGCCCAGATCTCCATCCAACTTGTCATTCAGGAATGGGGCATCCACAACTTCTGTAGGTAAATAAAAAAAATTCTTCCTAACATCTCACCTCTTCTAGTATAAAACTGTTCCACTTTGTCCTGTAACTATCTGACCAAGAAAATGTTGCTATCATTTTTTTAAGATCCCCTCTTTAAAGTTGAACTGAGAGAAGGTGCATTTAGCTCCAAGGACTGTTCCAATGAGCAGATTAAATTGAATTACTCCACATCTTTTTTCCTCCTCTTAGGATACCACACCAGGCTACTACAGAATTGCATGTTGGAAAGGACCTCTAGAGGTCATCTGGTCCAACCACACTCTTTGTCATCAACTATAAATCTTTTGATTACCTCCAATGAAGAAGACTCCACAACCTTCCTGAGCAACCTATTTCAGTTCAGCTGGCTACTGATCAGTAGCCTCTGGTACTATTCTTCGGTTCAGCTTTCCAGCCACTGTTCCTCTCACCTGTAGCATTGTATGGCGTTATTATGACAGAAGTGCAGGACCTGACACTTAGCCTGATTGCATCTAATCCTATTGGCCTTGGCCCACCAATCCAGCCTATCCAGATCCCTCTCTAGAGCCTTCCTATCCTCAGGAAAATTCAGTCAGGTAGGTCTTCTTCCCCATCAGCTCAGCCCTCAGCACATGTGTATGACCTGCTCCTGTGTCTTTCATATTTCGTTCTTGAAGTGTGCCCAGACTGCCTGCAATCTTTTGCCTTTCAGGACTGCATCCCAAAGTACTCTGTAATCAGGTCCCCTAAAATAAGCTAAAATCTTCCCTCCCAAAGTCCAAAGTGTTAGTTTGCTAATTCCTCTCCTTACTTTTCCAGTAACCGAAAACTATAATAATTCATGATTGCTATGCTCAAGGCAGCCTCTAAACTTCACATCTTCCACCAGTCCTTCTCAGTTTGCAAACAAAAGTCCAGCACTGATGCCTTCCCTAGTTGTCTCACACACTATCTGGGTCAGGAAGTTATCTTCCACACTCTCTGTAAACCTCTTAGACTGTTTCTCTCTGCTGTATTGTAGTTCCAGTTGGTGTATTGAAGCCCTTCATGAGAACAAGGGCTAATTATAGTGAGACTTCTCTCAGACATGTTTCATATGTCTATTTATCCTGATTGGGCAGTCTACAACAGACTGACACCTTGACAACTGCCTTGTTGGCCTATCCCCAGATTCTTGCTCATAAAACATATCGTCACTGTCACTAAGCTCTATACAATAATCATGATAATCGTGATCATCAGATCCAACTCTCTGACCACTTCAGAATTAACCAAAAGCATGTTAGTGAGCACTGACAGGCATGGAAAATCAACCACCTCTTAAGAATCCTGACAGTAAATATTTTTTTCCTAAGGTCCAGTTCAAATCTCCCCTGGTTCAGCTTCGTGCCACTCCCAAGAGTCCTGCCATCAACGACCATGGAGCAGAGACTGGCATTTCCCACTGCTTCCCTCCTCAGGGAGCTGTAGAGAGCAATGAGATCACCTCTCTACCCAATTGTAGAACATGTCTTCTAGCCCTTTTGTTAGCTTCTTTGCCCTCCTCTGGACAACAAAATGCAAGTATCTTCAAATCCTAAATATAGCAGGTGATTCTCCACCTCATTTGACCAGATGGCTATGTTGTGTTTAATGCACCACAAAATACACCTTTCCCTCTTGGCTGACGGGGCACATCACTGGCTCATGTTGAGCTTGCTGTCAATCAGCATGCCCATATCTCTTTCTGCTGAGCTGCTCTCCAGTTACTTTTCCCCCAGGGTGTGCTTGTGACTGGCACTGCTCTGGCTCGGGTGCAGCACTTACCTTTGCTGGATTTTATGCCATTGTTAATTTCCAGTGCTCTAGATCACTGCAAGGCCTCTTGTGCTTCCACAGACTCAGTGGACTTGCTAAGGATGCATTCAACTCCCCCAGCCAGATCACTGATAAAAATTTTCAGCAGAATGCCCTAGAAATGAGTCGCAGGGAACACAGTTAGTGACTGGCCACCAGCCAGATGTAGGCCCACTCACTGTTACCCTCTGAGCTTTAGTCTGACTTTTGGTTATACCAAGCTAAGCAGTACAGATTAAAGAAGTTCCCTATGCTGGTATTTAGCACATTACACTATGATCTTTCTGATGATCCTTTTCAGCCATTTTAGTGATCCTCCTACTCTGTCTCGTCTGCCTGAGATGGAATCACCAAATTTACCTTTGCTAGTCATGATGTATACGGGCTGTGGATCTACACTGTGGGATAGTAATGGCCTTTGCTGCATGCCTGTTAGGGCAAGACAGCCACAGTCTGGGACATGTCTACCAATGCCTTCTTTTCTTAATGAACCACCACAAAACACAGAAAGTCTAAATGTTTAAGTAAATAAAATAAAACAAACAAAATAAAATAATAAAATAAAAAAGCCTTAGCAGCATATCACCTGATTATTCCAATGCTGTTAAATAGAAAAACTAGAGAAAGGCAGAAGACACAAACATATTACAATTTAAGTGTCCACTTACTTTGGTCTAGGCAATGGCACACTGTAAATCACATTTATTATCTAACTCCACTTGGAGTATCTTGGCATACCCAACCCATAGCTGATCTGTTACATACGTACATAAAAACATTTATATGTGAATAAAGGGTGTATGTTTTTTTTACTAGGTGTAATTTACATAGTTACGATTCAGATTTCCATTGAAACAACCTGCTCACACATCTCTTTAGTAGATGAGAAGGTATGCTTCTGTGTCGGGAGAGACAATGAATGTTGCTACCACAGTTACAGTTGTGGATCAAACTTGAGCTGAGAACTGGATCTGGTATGACTGTGAGTAGGATTTGAGGTAGATGTGTTCTTTGCTTTTCCTACAGTGCTGCTCTGGAACTCTGTACATAGTGTATGTCTGTGCCAGCTCTCTCAGGCAGATCAGCATGTCGTGATTGGTGTCATGACTGGCAGTATTTGTACTGAGTAGGAGTGTGAGAACTGATTTCTCTTCATCCATCTGCTGGCAGCAGGGCACAATCCATCAGTGCCACTGAAGACACATTTTCATTCCACCAGCCAGACCATGCTCATTTTAGGATAATGGCATTGATTAGAATATCTTTTGGCTGGCTTTAGTCTGCCTTCTCCAAGAGTCTGAAGTGGGAAGTTTTATACTGATAGCAGCAGGCTAAAGCAGTTCTTCCTGTCTGGATCTGAAGTTGACTTCTATGGAAACACTGGAGTGTTCTTTCCTAGTATCGCTGCAGAGGAGTTGTTAATTCCTCAGAAAACAGTCAAATGCTCAGAGAACAAAATGGCAGGGATGTAGGACTTTAATTTTCAAATATTAAATGGCAGTCAAAAAAGCAGAGTACAGTACAGTGATGATCCTTTTACCATTTCACTGAGATCCGTTGCTTTCTCCAGTGATTCCCATAAGCCCTGGGAGGTGAAAATAAATATGAGATGTCAAGCTCAAATGATAATATACTGTAAACATCGTCTGTGAACTGATGTCTTAGAATCTGAGCTTTCTCCTTCATTTCCCCTGTGAGCTATTTTGATGGGTCCATGGAGAAAGTTTACATGTCAAGAATCATTTCCTCTAATATCTGATTTGCTGGTGCAATAATGACTCTCTGAATGACTGTTTTCAGTTTAGATACTGGAAATGCAAACAGAATCCAATTTACAGACTTCTTTCAGCTATATCCAATGAGGAGGTTTTGAAATCCAATAACTTTCTAAGATCAAAACACATTGATCTTGGAGGATTGTTTTGCAGGAGAACTAACAGCTTCAGAACAACTCAGCCTGGTTTATAAACTAACTTTTAATTGAGTCTCAGTGAACAAACAATGGAAAAGTGACACCAGTGTTTCAAAAATGTTTCAAGAATGGTTTTAAGGATCTCAAATCTGAAGAAGCTATAGCCAATGATGTAATTACTGAACACATGGTTAAACGTTTATCAGAGGTCTTTGAAGGCACAAGGAAGGGCCAGGAATAGTTATCCTCATTCTAGAAGTGCTATTCAGTCTCATATAACTTCTCTTATTAAAAGATGAATGCTCAAAGAATACCTGTTAATCTGGCTTCTTGTCTGAGAGAATCTCAAGCATGGGAAATTCTGGAGCTAAGTCAATGGGAAAATGCAAAGGCCAGTAACCCTCTCACCAACAGACAAGGCTTAAAGCAAGTTCAGAGACTCCTGTCTGCACTCCTGCGACATCTAGCTACTCCCTGGTATCCTAGCCAATCTGTCTCAACATGTGGGAGAGGTAAATTTCTGTACAGCTCAGCCACTGCTCCAAACTATAGCTGAGCTAAAAGCAGTTACAACCAACTTGGGAGAAGTGGCAAATGAAATTGAGAACTAGTTTCTGGGTTAGCTACCAGAAAACAGCTTCTGTGAACTTCCAGCAGGATAAGTCCTTTCTCTGAGCGCTGTGACCCCCATTCCCATCCAGTATTGGCTCCTCCTGCTTTTCTCCACAGTCTGGTTGCCTCCCGCTCTTTCGCAGGAATCTGTTACAGGACTTCACATTTTGTTTCTATATGCTCAGCTCGACATTTAGACTCTTGATCATCACTAGCCTTTTTGTTTTTGTCCTCTCTCTGTTTCTGCTTACATGCCCTTCACAAAGCAGTATCTGTGCTGATTAAACCTGGCATCAGTAGAGAGTCATCTTTCTTTGCGAATTTTTATCATCTGTTGCCTTAAAACTTGTAGCATGCATTGGAGTTCTGAGTAGATATGTTCCTCCATCTCATGAGAACACATTACATAGATATGGCTCACTTTGTGTTGAAGACTAAATGAAAAAGAAATTTCAGATTAGGATGATTTTGGTGTTTTGCCAGCTTCATTGTCACAGTAAGATACTCTTCTGACTCCACTCTGTAACTAGAAGCATGACTAATGGTCTAACTATAGAGGTAAAATTTGTTACAAGAAACCTGTTGTCACCCAACACTACAGAAGACAGACAGTTTTATTAGGGATCTTTGGGAAAATGAGGACTAGCCAAAAGGTTGTGGCTATAATTAGAGACATTATTGGATTAAAACAAAAATACATGTATTAGCAGTCAGCATAAACAGACCAGCTTTTCAGTTACCTGGACAGACCCCCAGGTCAAATTCAGATCAATCACAGTAATCGTATCCCAGATTCAGACTTGGAACATCAGTCACTCAATCAGTCTTAAGAGAAAGATGATGAGCATGGAGGCATCCCTAGTTGCTGGGGGCACTGCAATTTTGCTGACCAGCAGCAAAGTTTAGTTAAAATCCTAGTTAGGGCTTCTAACTACCTGATTTTATAGTGTGCCCTGTGGTGTTATGCTTCCCTGTTCCAGGACAGGTGTCACCATCACCTGACAGCCAAGCACCTGGGAACTGGTAATCTGTTTAATCACTGTATCAATCGTTGTGTTAATCACCCTATCAGTCCCAACAAAACTCATATGCTCTCGGTGACACTGTACTTGGGTCTTGATAACAATAATGGTTGTTACCATGCAGAGAATGGGTGTCCCCACACTCAGGGGCCAGAGAGGGAGAAAGAAGGACCCAGGGATATACATTAACAGCCTACTTACATGTTATAGGTATTGACCTTACTGTTGGTTATGCTAAACATAACCAATTGGAGATCAGGAGCAGAGGGTACAGAGGGACCTTTAACAGGTCACACCTGTTAAAGGAGAATTAAGCTACTAGCTGATCTCAAGAATTGTACAATTTTGTTTTGCTTGTTGTCAAATGAAATTATGCACTTCTGGAGATGTGTCACAGTCCAGAGACATCAGTGTGATGCATTTGTTCCATTTCTACAGTTACATAAAGTGTTGAATTTCTTCAGTATTCAGTGTTGAATTTCATCAGTGACTACTGATGATCCAGAAGGAACTCTGGCTCATAAGCATGATCTGTGCTATTAAGAATCAGCATTTTCAGAAATGCTTTTACACATGCTTTTAATGCGTCATGTTGTCCTGGCATTTCTTAATTGTTTGATCTAGATGCATCATTTAAATATGTTATGATCATACAAAGAATTGTGAAAATGTTTAGGACCATAGAATGGACTGGAAGGATGCACATAGGATGCACAGGGATGACAGAGATGGGGAACAAAATGGGCCCTGCATAATCCACAATGAGATGGTCTTGGACCTCCTCTGAAAGCTGGGCACTCACAAGTCCAAGGGGCCAGATGGATTGCACCCTAGGAGTTGGTGGATGTGGTTTCCAAGCCACTCTCCATCATTCTTTGGCAGTCCTGGCTAACTGGACATGTCCCGGCTGGCAACTAGAGACTGGTAAATGTGACACCCATCTTCAGAAAGGGCCAGAAAGATGATCCTGGTAGCTACAGACCTACAGTCTCACCTCAGTGCCCAGGAAGGTTATAGAATGGATAATCTTTGGAGCCATCATGGATCAACTAAAGGTCACCAGGGGATCAGGCCCAGTCAGCATGAGTGCATGAATGGTTGATCCTGATTTCATTCTATGACAAGGTGACCCGCTTAGTGGATGAAGGTAAGGCTGTTGATCTGTGGTCTACCAGGACTTCAGTAAAGCCTTCGGCACTGGTCCCCACAACATCCTCATGGAGAAGCTGGCTGCCCATGGTTTGATGGGCGTACGCTCTGCTGGGTAAAACACTGGTTGGATGGCCGGGCCCAACGAGTTGCGGTCAATGGAGTTAAATCCAGTTGGCAGCCAGTCACCAGTGGTATCCCCCAGGGCCACTCTTATTTAACATCTTTAATAATGATCTTGATGAGGGAATTGAGTGCATCCTTAGTAAGATTGCAGACAACACCAAGCTGGGAGGGAGTGTTGATCTGCTTGAGGGAGAAAGGCACTATAGAGGGACCTGGATAGACTGGATTGATGGGCCAAGGATAACTGTATGAGTAGGGCCAAATGTCAGGTCCTGCGTTTTGGTCACAACAACCCCAGGCAACCCTACAGGCTGGAAAGCTGCCCGATGGAGCTTGGTGTACTGAATGACAGTAGGCTGAATATGAGCCAGCAGTGTGCCCAGGTGGCCAAGAAGGCCAATGGCATCCTGGCTTGGATCAGGAATGGAGTGGTGAGCAGGACTGGGGAAGTCATCCTGCCCTGTGCTCAGCACTCATGAGGCCTCACCTCGAGTGCTGTGTTCAGTTTGGGGCACCTCAGTACAGAAAGGACATGGAGGTGCTGGAGCAGGTCCAAAGAAGGGCAACAAGGCTGTAAAGGGCTTGGAGAATGTGGCCTATGAGGAGAGACTGAAGGAACCAGGGCTGTTCAGTCTGAGAAAAAGGAGGCTGAGGGGAGACATTATTGCTCTCTTCCAATATCTGAAAGGTGCTTACAGCAGAGCGGGGCTGGTCTCTGCTCACTGGTGACAGGTGACAGGATGAGGGGAAATGGCCTGAAGTTGTGCCAGGAGATGTTTAGGTTGGATATCAGGAAGAATTTCTTTACAAAAAGGGTTGTTAAGCACTGCAATGGGCTGCCCAATGAGGTGGTCGAGTCACCATCCCTGAATGTGTTTAAAAATTGTTTGGATGTGGTGCTCAGGGACATGATTTAGTGGAGGGCTGCTAGAGTTAGGGTAGTTTGGTTAGGTTGTGGTTGGACATGATGATCTTGAAGGTTTTCTCCAACCTGAGCAATTCTATGATTCTATGATTCAAATTTATATCCTAACAGTAATGTGGAAGAAAAATAACTGAGATGTGTGACAGTCAGAGGAAAATCTGTGTACAGAAAAACATGGCACCTCTGTTCCTGGGAAGATCATGGAACAGGTAGTCCTGAACATGCTTGATCACATGAGGAATGAGCATGTGATCCAAGACAGCCAGCACAGCTCACCAGGGGAAGGTCATGCTTAACCAATCTGGTGGTCTTCTATGATGGAATGACAGCATTAGTAGACATAGGGAAGGTGACCAGTGTCATTTACCTGGACTTGAGCAAAGCCTTTGATATGGTCCCCCACCATTTTCTTATCTCCAAATTGGAGGGCTGTGGATTTGATGCGTGGACCACCTGATGCATAAGAAATTGTTTCAAAGGCTGCAGACAGAGGGTGGTGATCAATGGCTCTGTGTCCAGGTGGAAGCCAGTAACAAGCAGTGTCCCCCAGGGGTCTGTCTTGGGATAAGTGCTCTTTAACATCTTCATCAATGGCACTGACAATGGAATCAAGTGCAGCCTCAGAAAGTTTGCTGATGACACCAAACTGAGTGGTGCGGTTGACACGGTGGAAGGAAGGGTTAGGTTGATCTGAGTCTTAAATCTTCCAGATCAAAGTCCAATTTTAAATATTTCTATCAGTCTTTCTACAGGAAAATCATTAATTACAGTGGAAAGCCTAAGGTAATGAAAATATTCTTTGTCTCATTCTTTACCACCAAGACAGGACTTTCAGAATCCCAAGTCCAAGAGGCCAGGCTGAATGGTTGGAACAAGGAAAATGAATCTTTGGCAAAAGATGATCAAGTCTAGGAATAATTGAGCAAACTGGACACTTGCAGTTCCATGATCCTGATGGGATGCATCCAGGAGCGCTGAGAGAGCAGGCAGATATGTTTGCAAGGCCACCTCCTACAATATTTTTAGATTGTGGAAGCTGGGAGAAGCACCTGAAGAATGGAGGAAAGCTTATCTCTTCCAAAAGAGAGGACCCAGGAAACTACAGGCCAGTCACTCACTTTAGTCCTTGTGAAGGGGATGGAATAGCTCATCCTGGAAGTCATTTCCAGGCACATAAAGAAGTAAATCATCAGATGTAATCAGCAAGAATTCATCAAGGGGATAACATGCCTGATAAACCTGGTAAGCTTGTATGACAAAACCACCAGCCTAATGGATAAGGGAGAAGTAGTAGATACATCTTTCTACTGTCTTTCTGGATTTCAACATTACCTTTGGCATTGTCCCTCATTAAACAGAGAAGCTGTTGAATTATGGGCTGGATGAGCAGACAGTGTGGTGGATCAAAAACTGTCTGAACACACACTGGACCCAGTGGGTAGTGATCAATGGTGCAAAGTTTAGTTGGAGGTCAGTAATGAACAGAATGCCCCAGGGGTCAATGCTGGGTCCAGTCCTGTTTAACTAATCTTCATTAACCATTTGGAAGATCATGTAGAGTGCACACTCAGTAAAACTGTGGATGACACAAAACTGGCAGGAGCGGCTTACTCACCAGAGGGCGATGCAGCCATCCAGAAGTACCTTGGCAGGCTGGAGAGATGGACTGGAAACAGTTCATGAAGTGAGAATGTAGATGCATTCCTGGTGCCAAGGAATAAATAGGACAAGAGGCAATTAACAGAGACTGGACTCAAAAGAGTCCACCTAAATATCAGGAAGTGCTTTTTTACTGTGTGAATGACTGAGCAATGGAACATGCTGACCAGAGAAGTTGTAGAGTCCCCTTCACTGAAGATATTCAAAAGCTGTCTGGACACGGTCTTGGACAAAATGCTTTAGATGACCTTGCTCAAGGAGGGCTGGACAAGATGACTTCCAGAGGTTCCTTTCCAACCTTAGCTATTCTGTGAGTCTGCAATTGAGTAAGGGTCTAAGACTAAACATCAAGACACTACACTCATAGACTTTTTCTTGTAAGTGGATAGAGTCTTATGAGTGATGTGGCAATTAGCAAGCAAGCACAGTGACCTTGAAGAAACTGAGTTAAATCAACTTTGTTGATAGTGAAAAAACTAGTAACAGAACTTCAACTCTCGATATGGGAAGAGCAGACTTCAAGCTGCTCAGGAACCTAGTTCACAAGGTACCCTGGGAATCTGCTTTTGAAGGTGTTGGCTGAGGGAATTAGTTATCCTGCTCTACTCTGCACTGGTGTGGTGCCACCTAGAATACTGCAATATAAGGGCATAAAAGTTCTAACACCCACAGGAAGGCTGCAAAGATGGTGAAGGGTCAAGAGGAGAAGACACACCAGGAACAGCTGGAGTTACTTGGTTTGTTCAACTTCCAGAAAAGGAGACTTCATCATGGCTTCTTCAAAGGGGGAGCAGAAGGGCAGTGCTTATCTCTTATCTCTGGAGATAGCAATAGGACCAGAGAGAATGTCATGGAACTGCATCAAGGGAGGGTCAGGTTGGGTGCTAGGAAAAGATTTTTCACTAAGATGATGGTTGGCACTAGAACAGACTCCCCAAGGAAGTGGTCATGAGAATCCTGCTTGAGTTCAAAAAATTTGTTTGATTTCTGGGCGGTCTTTTGTGGATTCAGGAACTGGACGCAATGGCACTTGTGGTCACCTTCCAACATGGAATATTTTATTATTCTGTGATCTCTCTGGGCAACCTGGGTCAACCTGTTTAACAACTCTCACAATACAAAATGATTTTTCTTATGTTTAAGTGAAATTTCGTACATTTCAATTTGTTTCCAATGGTCTTTGTCATGTCAATAGGTAAGACTTAGGAGAATTTGGCGTTGACTTTTTTGTTTCCTGCTCAGACATTTACAAACATTGAAATGAATCCCTTGAGCCATCTGTTTTTGTGGGAATAACAATGCCATCTTACTCAGCTTCTCTCCATACTCAGATACCTCAGTCCTTAGACAACTCCCCTGAGGAAACTGCTCAAGAATGTCCATGCATTTCTTACCCTGGGATTCATAGACCATCATACTCATGACCACTTCCCTGGTGAGCCTGTTCCAGTACCCAATCACCTTCTCAGTGAAGAACCTTCTCCTAATATCCAATCTGAATGCAGCTCCATACCATCCCTTGAGTCCTCTTACTGGTCGCCAGAGAAAAGAGAACATGCCCCATGCTCCTCCTTATGAGAAAACTGCAGATCATGAGGAGGTAGAATAGGGCCTATTCAGCTATTTAGCAATACTATGCTTAAAGCACCCCAGGATTCAGCCAACCCTTTTGGCTTCCAGGGCATTTGACTCGGATTCTACATTTTTTTTTCACCTAAGTTTACAAACTTTTTACCGAGGGCAAAAAGTTCAACTCTATAAAGTGTTACTGGGCACTAGTTAAAAGATTTTGTATCTGAATAGTACTATAGTACCAAAATGGGTTGGAGCCATCTTTGTCTTCCACAGGCAGGAAGGAGACAATGCAAAGCCTTTTGGTAGAGTCCATAAAACAGTTTGTGCCTAACGGTAGAAAAGGCTGAGGTCTGTTTAGTGAAGAGCAAAGTTTCTAGTCACACTTTGGGGAATTCATAATCAGCTATAATACATTCTGTTTACTTTGGATGATTGAATGAAGAATAGAGAATAAATAACATTTTAAAGCCATCATAAAATATTTTAATATTTATTATTGATCCATTAATAAGTTTTTGTGTTACACTTTTTGCACAAAACACTGACAATTTTATATAGGAAATGTCTGCAGACTTTTTAAGTAAAAATATCAATTAGATTTCCTGTTGTACATGGTGCTTTCAGGAAACAAAAAGTTCCCACACATTGCACTGTGCTGAACTCCACTAACCAGCCTGTGTAGTCTACGGGATTATCAGGATAAAAATGGAACATTAATAGAAGTGGAATGGAAAATGAATTTACCCCCACTTGGTGATTTGCTGCCATAGATGGAGGACAGGAGTCATCTTGCATTGAACTACTATTTCTGGAGTTAGGCTGCCTGTCAGCTGCTAAGTGCTGATGCAAAGGTAACTGATCATGGGGAAAACATGGTCCCATAGTAGGCATAAAGGAACATCTCTAAGAGAAAGTTTAAAATAGATGCATCTGATACCTTGTTTGTACTGCATGGACTTTCAAGTTCCAAAGGAAGTATTTTTCCTTGAGAGTTTAGTTCTATGAGACTTCTCAGTGAAACTGCTTTAACCCAAGTAATCTGATGCCCTGTGTATCTCAGACCTGAGATGTAATTTAACACTTGACAACGGTAAGTATTTTTCACCGAGAGGAATGTTCACCTTCGGCAGGTGTTACTGGGGCTCCTTCAGAATCAAGTGGGTAGCAGCACGAACAGACATTACTTAAGCAGTGATAAGCAGAGATTTGCAAACTTAACAGGCAAAGCACAAGTGTGAAGAATAATGTGGTTGAATCTTTGCGAAAATCCTGAAAAGAAGATCTACCAACCCTGGGCAGATTCTGTATTTTTCCATCCACTTTTCCATGCCTGTTGCCTGATTGTCTGAATGCTTGTCTCACTGAGTGGAGACTGCACCTTGGGAAACACACCCGGCTTCTGCAGGAGGGATGGGTAGGCAGGCTGTGTCTGGTGCCTCCTCACGACCCATACAGCCATCAGACTAAAACAAATGGCTGGAAACAATAAGGGGAAGGAAGGCTGAGGTACAGGTGGGAGCTGGGAGGAGATATGGTGTCTAGGACACTCCTGGTAGAGCTGAGAGAGTAAGAGAGTGAGTGCACACTAGTCAGGTCTGAGGCAGTGCACCTTGTCCAGAAAAAAGTTTGGGGAGTTTTAGGTGGAATGGGAAATACTGTTATGTCACTAAAGAAATACATATGTCCAAACAAAGTGGGCATTGTAGCTGACACTGAGCCATGATGGCATTCCAACACTGCTTCAAACTAGCTTTCCTTTTACTCACCAGCCCATATCTTTCTGGTTCCTTCTCACTTGCTCTCCACTGCACATCTCTGTCTCTCCAGTTTCACCCCACTGATCCACTCTCTTATGAAACCTGCCAGTTGCTCCAGTGTGCACCGGGGAGCACTGCCAGCAGAACATTTCTGAAAGACTGAAATTTCTTTCTGTCTTTTCTGCCTAGGTAGTACCAAGCACGAAGCTCTAATGCATTGCCTCTCAGCACTATATGGCCACTTGTGCATTTGGAGACATAGTGTGTACTGTGGCACCCCTGGTCAACCTTCTGATGAGGAATGCTCAGCTTTTGCTTCATCAGCATTCCCACTGCCCTTTGTGTAAAAGAAAACCTAACCATTTACTCTTTATCTTGGGAAAATAATTATTTATTTGCAATTTGAATAGCTTGTGCTACAGAGCTGTATCTGTTACCTGGGAAAGGATTTATTCTTCCTGTGTCCCTTTTTCAATTTCAGTATGTCTGCAGTTTCTAAATTTCTGGGATCACTTGAAAAATCTCTTTTAAAGCTTTATGATGTGCCATTCATATGTGAATGGCAGAACTCGTCTCATACTCATTATCTTCTTATATTATATTCTTCTAATTTGACATTGACCTATTGACAATTACTCCTTCAGAAGTGTGTTTCTTTTTTACAAAACGTTATGATGGCAGTTTCAGGGGCTCTTGCAAATAGGAGCATGATATTCAAATTGGGCATAATGACAAGTGCTAAAAGGCAGGCAAGGAATCCGTCCAGGGGACAGTGAGGAGGTGGCATGAATGACGAAGAAGTTTTTGCCAGTGAAAAGCCAAGAGAAAGAATAAAAATCACAGACACTTTGTATCTCTTCCTCTCCAAAGGGTAGTGAAGGAGCACATGGAAAAACAGATGCAAGGAAATCTATAGAAAAAGTCGAAAGGGAGTTGGAAGAAGTAAAAACCTTAAATTATAAACAGTCTTAAAGAGATAAACAGTAATTGAGAGTGCTTCAAAACCTATGTTGGATAGGGGTTTTTTTGTGTGTTTTTTGTTTTTTGGTTTTTTTTTTTTTTTTTTTGTTGTTGTTGTTGTTGTTTTCTTTCTAATTTATTTATAATAATTGTAGAAACAAAATATATCTGCATTTAAAATAGTTGGAAATAAAACTAAGGCTGTCTTCTGTATTCTGAGTGCCTGTGCCTTCTTTTTATCCCTGGCCTCTGACTTCTGCATTCCTGCATGTGGCTCCAGCTGGAAGAGAGCTACTTCTAGCAGTATAAATGTTCTGCTGCCTGTGCTGGAGACACAGACACCTTCTTCAGAATTCCAAAATGTGGGTTTAATCCTTTCCAGACTGAGAAACTAGATGTCCATTCTGTGGTCAGTTAACAAATCTATGAAATCGGGAATCATAATATAGCGCTAAAAAGGAAAAAAAAAGAAAAAAAAGAAAAAAAAGGGAAAAAAAAGAAAAAAAAGAAAAAAGGCAATAGCTGTACTGAAGAATGGGGAAAACAATTTTATCATCAAGAATGACTACGAGATTGCAATAAAATAAGGATTGATGAGACAGATCGGAAAGATTCACTTAACTGGAACAAAGGCAGGTCAGTGCTATTAAATGAATCATGACAACTGAGTTTGTGATGAGTGACTAGAAAAGCTTGGCTTGGTTAATCTAGAGAGAAGAAACTGATGCAAGGTGGACTTATTTGTGTAACTATACTGAAAAGAAGAAAGAAATAAATCATGCTAGCAGTTGAATGAATGATTGTAAAACAGCATATGCTAACGCATTCTGAGAATGAAGACGTGTATTTCTGACCCGCAAGCATATGCTGGATCTGTCTTCCAAGAGTCTTAGTGGTAAATAAATAAATTTTATAGAAATACAGAGCTGGAAAGATGCCATCAAATTCTGTTTACTGTAGCAGTAAGCACTATGTAAAAAATTCTTGATTCCTCATAGTATTCATTACTACTGGTAGTAATCTGTGTCTTAATGAGTTTACAGAATTGGTTTTATGACATGTTGATTGACACAAACAGACACTTAGACTGCAAAGTTCTCTAGTTGTGAGTTCCTCTCCTTCTGTTTTTTTAAATAACACCATTCTTGCTTCTAATTTTAAGCTCAACTTCTTTTTGGTTCCAGTTGGACTGTCACAAGTGCAATGCTTTTCTGCAGAACTTCTCAACAGCTTTGGCTCTGTCATGGTTAACAAGTGAATGGCAGGGATAGTTGGTGACTTCCTCCATTGGGACAGATTTTTAGGCCTCTGTAGTATCTTTATGTATGTATTTGTATCTATATCTGTAATATGTTTATGTAGACATATAAATATGCTGACATGCCCATTCAGCAACAGCAGTATGTAAATAACAAAAATCATTTAACAAAAGCTTTCAAGGTATGTCAAACATTTCCCACCCTTTAGGGAGACCATTGCTAGGGGAATAATCCTTTGCCTTCTAAAATGCTGAATCTATAACATGGGGTGGGAATACTGTACTGACTATCATTGGTTTTTGTTCTTCTTAAATGTCTATGCAGTGCCTCTTCCACAGTTACTGTGGTTCATCTTTTTACTTTCGACACTTCTTTTTGTTTTATAAGTCTCTTGATAGAGCTTCTCCTTTCATTGTTTATGATATTAGCTGCTTACAACTACAGCACCTGCTGACGTTCTTTTCTGGATGAGCTGCTTGATGGAGGTTACACACGCTGCAGAACAGTTCATTCATGCTGCATTGTACTCACCAATCATAACACTATAAGTGGAACCACATTTTCTCTGCACATGCCTACCGCTTTGTTGGCCTGTATCAGCAGAGCTCTGAATGCATTGCAGAAGCCAAACTTCCTTGTTATGCAGTTAATGCACTGGTTTAGTGATACTATCACAAACAATCCAAGCATCCATTCAATGTGTGGATTGTTTCCTGGGCATGTTAACAAGCCCTGTGCTGCAGGACTGCTTCTGGCAGGACTGCCACATGGACATCTCAGCTGAGGACATGAGGGTATGACTGCTGCTCTGGCAAGAGTGAACTGATGGAAGCCCAGCACCTTCCTCTGAGCCAAATACGGGGTACAGTTACCCACAATAGGGATATACTTTTATGGTAGCTGACCCGAATTTTTCTACAGGCGGGTAGGCTGTCAGACTGACAGAGGGACAGTGGTGCCTTCATACTTTGGAGAGACTGTGTGACTATCAGCTGTACCAGCTGTGTGACTGGTATTAGCTGTACCACACTGAAGCAGCAATGCAGTTTTAAGGCTCCCCTCCAGCACAACTTTTGCTCCCTTCCATCCCTGCCCCACTGTGAGAGGCAGCTCTGTTTGATTCTGCCCTGCACCTTAGCTGACTGAGACATGCTGTCTGTGACCATCTGTGGCAGCTCCCAGGCTTTCTCACTCCTACCTGTTCAGTACATCTGGGATGTAGAAAAGGGGACAGAATTCCAGCACCGCAGTGTGGGGAGCTGACATATCTCACCAAAGCCTCATTCTTTCCTTCAAATTGCTGCAGGGATGTCTTTCCCAAACCATACCTTCACTAACTCCTTTTCCTAAAAGTTTTGTGGGCTGCATGGTAATGCTGCAGTGAAGGACATAAAAACACACAGCACATTGCTGCACAAAATCTTCCTTGATCAAACTCAGGCAGCTCGTTGGCAACTTTGCTGAGTTAGTGCCTGTTACAATCTTTGGTATTGAAGATGGGGCTGGGAAAAGAAGCTGCTGGAGACATTCATTGGGGTACACATGTTGAGCCTAACACATGATGATCTTGTTTTCAAAGGGAAGTTTGATGCTGTGTTGGAACTCCCTGGAGACCAGGCAAGGGGACATTTCTACAACCTCACTTCTTTTATCAAAGAAGGAATTGAGTCTTCCTCTCCATGCAAAATCAGAAGCAGAGAAATCTTTCCCAGAAAATCTTTTACTTCATCAGCCCAATAAAGTTTTCATTCTCTAACATGTGGAAATCTGTTTGTTTTTTTTTTAACAACGAGAGCTGTGAATATTTAAACTTGACAATTTGCTTGGCAGTAAGGGAGGAGTGGGAAAAGAAAGGGGGAAATAAAGAGGATTACAGAATTTGTGTTCTGAAACACTGATGGTTATCTCATGACAAGTTGGCCACTCTGTATGTTAATGGAAATATTTCTTCAAAGGAAGCCTCCAGGCTCCACACAGACAGCCCAGAAGGAGAATGTGAGAACACTATAAACAGTGTGTAGGCAAACGTAGGCAAAACATTCTTTTTTTGCATGTGTGCAGCTCCCTGCATATAGACAAAATAACTATTTTAAAATAACTATGAACTTATGCTGTCTGCAGTTGTATAAATCCTTATATTATTATAAGTATTTTCTGTGCAGCTGACAGTCAAATGCTGAACTTGCTCCTGAAAGAGCCCTAATCTCCCCCTCTAATTTTGAGTGAAGAACAAGCTCCATTTTGTTCAAACCCAACCCTAAGAAGCAAGGATACTAACATCCATTAAAATAACTGCATTATCTATCCTTAGGGATGTGTTACTGATAGAAATGCTTAGGCCAAGAAAGAGTGAAAATATCCATATCAAATGAAATGTCGCTTGGCTCTTCCAAATCAGGAAAATAAGTTTCAAAAAGATACTCATGTGTGGAATATGAACAGCTCTCAGACTCATTTCAACCTGCAACAGGATCATAAAAACAGGTGATCCTGAGAGTATCTTCTCTGCTCCAAGACGTGGCTCTGCCATGAGGACAACTAGACTGCAGGCTTGCCATCATTTCTTGGCCTCACCATTAGTAAGGCTTGCAGACGCTGCCTGGGAGACACTGCTCTGGGTCCATCTTTGGGCTGACCAGAGCAGCTCCCACGTCCTGGCAGGCCTGACACCTGCAGCTGGCACACAGCAGCGGTGCAGGGAGGTCCCTGGTGCCTGGCACAGAGGCTGTGCCACAGAGAGTGTGGAGCCAGGGAGCTGCTGCCATGCCAGAATGGGTGCTGCACCTGGCAGGGGCCAGGCAGGCAGTCTCAGCTTCAGCCGCTGCCCATAGCTCCAGGCACAGAGCTCACCGGGAGTGGAAGGACTCTATACCCCATCCCCGAGCTGCCAAGTCACAGCCTTGAATGCTCACTGGGTTCAGACATGGAGGTGTGACTGCAGCACAGTTGGGTCTGCTGACAGCTGAGTGAATTCCACTTGTGGGGTGTGATGAGCACTGGGGACACACCAGTGGGGCTCACAGCAAAGCTGTGGGTGCCAGGCCAGTTCGGGTCCTCTTCTTATCTGGGCAGCATGGCTGCTGCTGAGCCCACTGGGTGGTACTGGCTCCAGTACTGGTGTTGGTACTGGGCTCCAGGCTGATGTTGGTTTTGAGTTTATCAAGTCATCAGTGTGAAGTGCATCTGAGTAGGGCACACAGGATTGTTTTATATGCAACCTGCCTTATCTGAAAACAATTGGGTGGGTTGTCAGTCCCTCTGGGGAGAGTATTCACTTCTCTGCAGCTTCAAAATATGGCAGCAACTACCCTGTGTTTGGAATGAAGGTTACTGACTTTACACCCACATAGCCAGTGTTTGGTTTAGTGAGTTGCCTGGGTGCCAAAGCTCCCTGGCAGACACTGGACTGCTAACCAGGGCCCAGAAGTGAGGAGGAACTGCAGAAGATGAAGCTGTGCCAGCACTTCTTGAGAAGAGGAAGAGCTGAGTGACTGGGACTGATGCAGACCTGAGACAGGCGTGTGTTGTACAGGTGTTGAGGGACTAGCAAAGTGTCATATTGGGCAGAGGTAGGAACTCACTATAGAGGAAAGGTCAAAGATTGGGCTCACTGGCAGAAAAGACACTAGGAGAGGCTCCCATTTGAGTTTACTGAGTACTTAGGAAGCTTTAGTGCTGTTTGATAGAAGATACATTATCATAAAATACAGTAGGAAACTTGAGGTGGAAAAGCAGGATGGACTATTGCGTCCCCAGAGTAATGAGAGGGCTTCAGCTCACCTGTCATATCACCTCATGGCAATCGTGTGAACAAGGAACAGCCACCAAATCTCATAGCAATTAAGAAGCACTGATGATCTTTATGTCAGGTTTGAATATAGCCAATACAGCTGGTGAGAGGGATTGTAGTACCCACTGAATGTAGTAAGTGGTATTTCCACAGGCAGCTATTTCCACAGCTGCAGTATCTTCAAAAGTAAATCAGATATCGATAGCACCTTCTTTTCTGCTGGAGCAGGCTGCCCAGTGAGGCTGTGGATTCTCCTTCTCTGAAGATATTGGAGAGCCACCTGGATGCTGAGCTGTGCAGCCTGCTGTAGGGAGCCTGCTAAGTTCTCGGTGTGCAGGCTTAGGGTAGTTCCAAGGGTGAAAACCTAGGATCACTGTCTTAGAGGAAGAGATCCCTTACTCTCCTGCAAGATCTCCTTCCTTAAAGGGCAAGAAGCATAGAAATGTTTGTGGATAAGAGTCTCTGGAAGCCTCCAGTCTGACCTGTTTGATGCAGATGAATTCCCAGTCGTGTATCACTCTATAGAGAATGATTTTAATTAGCTAAAAATCAAAAACATTCCAGATAGTGTTTTCTCTCTCTCTCTCTTCATTTATTTTGTTTTCCAGGATGGGCTGCAGCCAAACTGCACTTCCCTCCTTGTGGAAACTTTCTTCCCAAATCAATCTGACTCACCCAGTGCTACCCATTTATATATCATCTACTCCTACTTGGTACAGATCTCAGTTTTATAGCTGCCATACAATAGATACAATAGATAGTTGTTACAGATAGTTGATACAATAGATAGTTACAGATAGTTGTAGGCTGCCATTAGATCATCCCTTCACCTCTTCACCAGACTAAATAAACCCAGCTATAGGTGTATTAGCCCAAGTATTTTGCTCTAGGTCAGTCATCATGTTGGCATCCCTTCACTGGATCCCTTTCATGTTTCCACATCCCTCTTGAATTCTAGAACTCAACATGCAATACTGTATTCCAGGTATGGATGCACCAGCTCCAAATTTAGAGGGGAGGGAATGCCTTCTTTCACTCTGTTGTACACTTTTTTCCTAGCATGTCAGTATGTAATTTGCTTTCCACACAGCAAGAAAACACTCCCAGCTTGTATTTAAACCACAGGCCAACACTCATCCCAGCAGGGCTAACAACAGTCCTAGGGGTCATATTGCTTTTCATGGTTTTATGATTTTTGGTTGTAGATATTCAACATCATAGCATCATGTAATGCACTGCGAGTTAAAGAATTAATGCTCCAGTTCTGGGCAGCTGTCCCAGAAGAGAAGAAGAGAGAACTCCAGAGAACTTCGTGTTCAGAGAGGAGACAAAACTCCTGGCAAAGTCACGAGACCAGGCTCTCGTCCTTCTGCTCACCCGACTGCTTGTCTCACCTCAACATTAGAGTAAGGCCTTCGCTTTTCAGACACATTATATTTATCAGCTCCAATTCAATTATATTGTATTATATCGTATTATAGTGCATTATCCTGCATTCCCATATCTTATTTAGTAAATCAGTTTGTTTCTCCTCACATCATTGCTGCTGTTTTGTTTTTGGGCCCATCTCTCTACCCTTTTCCCTTTTCCAGGCGCAGATCCACGGGTCCCTCTGCCCTGCTAGTCACAGAACTGGGCCGTCCCAGCCCATATGCTGCTGACTCTGCTCCAGACGGAAACTCCGCACTTCACCTTACTGAGCTTCTGTTGGTCTGACTCCGGCTTATCAAGGTCCCACTGGATTGAAACTCTTCCGTGTGGGGTGTTCATTCACCCCCCTCAATTATATTATCTGGCTGTATTCTGTGTCATGACTTAGGGTGTTAATGATGACTTTGAAAGATAAGGGCCCCAGTATGAAGGTCAGGGGATCTGGTCTCCTTAATAGCCATAAGCCAGCTACTAATTAGCTGCTGACTGCTACCCTTTGAATAGTCTAGACAGTCTTCAAGTCTCACACTCAGTGAAGTTTGAAAGAGGACAGGTCAGTACTTGTCCAGCACATGCTTCCTTAGCTTCCAAATAAGATACTTGCAAAATACGCTGAAAAAAACTTACTAATTTTCACAGAATCTAAAGTTCTAACTTTCCTTATCCCCATGCTTATTTCAGCTGAATTAGTTTTCAGCTCATAAGACAAAAACACACGATGGGGAAGTTTTTAGAGGGACACAAACCAGCAGACTTGAGATGCCTCCATCTTCCCACTCTACCTGTGCTACCTTGGTAAGACACAGCCTTTCATTCCCATTTCTCATACAGTCACAGAACGTTGGGGAGGGAAAGCTATATTGTCAGGGCTGGCCAAGAGTAAAGCAGCTGCCTGATCTTCATCTCAGGAGGGATCTGTTTTCAGCATGACTGAATCCCCTCTCCTCCATGGGAATGTCAGCACTGCTTTGCTCACATCACGCTGCTGTGAAGGACAGTCTGAATGCAGGGACTGCGTTCTGCTTCTTCTGTTTAGATTGTGCCATGCCTTGCTTCCAGTGCCAGGGGACTGCAGCCCTGCAGAGATGGAAGAAGGAATGGAAGAAAGTTAGATCAGGATCCATATCCTTTTTTTTTTTTTTTTTTTTTTTTTTTAAATCAGGTACTGCTTATCTGCTTATCTTCCAGTGGTCTTTCTCTTCCCAGGGACAGATATCTCTGTGGCAGCTCAAGAACTTTTTATAGTAAGGCTATGCTACACTAGTAATTAAACATGTCCAGGAACTTAGGCCAACTGGCATAGTACTAGTCATGCTTATAGGAGTAAACTATATCTGTATCAAGAATGGTGTGGCTGGATGCAGGCTGTGCATTGGTAATGGTCCCAGAAAATGCCAAACGTCCAGTTATGCTTTTGAATCTACTTAAGAGAGTGGCAGCTGGCACAGGTCAAAATCTTGACAGGGAATATGCTAATATTTTATCAGTAAAAATGATTGCCTTCATGTACCTGAAAATGTTCCTTGGCATAGTACAGGGCACTAAGAAAACATGAGCCATATTTTTCTCCAGTGTAATTCTCCAAGGTCTGTGGACTTACAGTACACAAGAATTAAAATTGAGTACTTTGTTTTCTAGTCTCTTTGTAAGAAACTTATAGGTCTGCATGCCAGGAAATGTAAATTAATTGTTGGTGGGAGGAAGATCAGCTTTGTGAAAGAAAAAAATGCTGCTGCCAGATGTGAGCAGCTCAAAATCCTTTTGAGGACAATCCTGTGAGCAATCAAGTGTCTGAATTTGAGTCTTCAGAATTTTTTCTTCTAAGGATAGCCTGTAACAGGCTGCCTGCAAAATTTCTTTGATTTTACCATGAAAAAACTCAACTTCAGGGAATTAAAGATGTGCTATTTGTATTGATGGGAGCCCTTCATGTTCAGTGTTTTTCCATGATGTTCATCTGTTGCTCATCTCCATCTTTGACCTCTACAAGCTTGTCCAGCTGACTTTTCTTCAGCCACTTTGCCTTGAAAATCTGAATCTAATACATGGTCTATTTCCCCTGCCCTGGAAAGGCATGTAGAAGGAGAGTATTTGTTCTTTTAGGTGTATCTGGGGAAGGAACTTATCCAATGCAACATAAGAGAATAAGAAGTGGGAGCCATGATGAGAGCCAAATCTGGTCAATGACACATTGACAAGGGCATGTGAGAATGTGGGAATGATTATTCCAGCAATATGACTGAGGACTTCTCAGTTTGGAGTCAACGGTGACAAATAAACTTGTTCATTTGCACTAATTAATAAGGAAAGAGACAGAATGTGTTAACATTGATACAAGCAATGTTGTCTAAATAAGAATTTCTGAATTGGGATGATAGGAAGAGAAGTAGGGAGAACAATAAGCAAAACTACTGAGCCATATATCTGACAAAACAGAAATAGAGATAATGACATTAAACAAAACTCTCAGTTCACATACTAATTGACAAACTTTTCTCAACGCTGCGTGTACCTGCATTACTCATCTTCTGCCTTTGCTTTCTGGTCTTGAGGAATGGGACTCAGCTGTTCATGTCCATGTTTTGTGTCAGTTCTATGTGTATGTGCTGTTGAAGGCAGACCTTGGCTGGAACAGCTTGTGACCACTTGTGTCACTGTCCTGTCTGTGTGTGTCTCTGAGATACATGCTCTGTTCTGCTTCTGGCTCAGTCTGCAAAGAAAAAAGCAGCAGCCATGTGCCCCAGTGTAGGCAGATACCCTGTGTCTCAGGCACTGGGCTGAGTCAATGTGGCTGGGCATTAGCACTCCTGAGTTAGAGGAGCTAGAGGAGGTGGATGCACACTTCACGTCATTTATCGGTTGCTTGCTTGAGATTGCTTGCTGAAATTTTCAGCCAGTGACCAAGAGCAGATATGCAAATAATAATACTAATAATAAGAGTGAAATATTTTTGTTTGTGCTTGACCAATGCAAAAAGCAGAAAAATTCACTGTTTTTTTTTCAAGGATCACCTAAGTTTTCAAATGTTTTAACTCATTTTTTTTCCCAGCTGAATTGCTGTTCAATATTTTACACCTGTGTTTCTGTTTTCTTTGTGTCGTCTTTGCTCTCTCAGTTAAAAAAAATAGTGTTCATACTGAATAAATATCTGCTAAATATGTTTGCTATGGACAGTAAATGCATAAATCCACTCTTGGAAGTCTTATGCAGAACCATACTAATGTAATGGGTGCAAGTTCTGGCAAACTTCTGACATACATTGTTATGGAATGATTTTACCAATAAACTATTAACTAAGACTTATAAATAAGCTACTGTTTTAATCTGCATTTCTGATCTAAGCAGTTTTGTCATACTTGGTCAAAAGTGAAATTTTGATGATATTTTTTATTTGTCTTTAGTCTTTTCAGTCAAAATGGCTTTTGTTTTACTGCTGCCTACTAAAATACGAAAGAATTTTCCCTTTTTTTTTTAACAGGGGAACTGTTTATATTAGAACAAGAGCCTGGGGTTGCAATCTTCACACAGCTGAAGCAAGATGGCCTCAACCACAGTCTCCCATTTATCAGGCAGCCTATAGTAGACCCTGGCCACCAGATGCTCCTTATCAGTCTAGTCCTTAATTTTTAACCACAAGTTCTCAGTCTGTTTGTAGCTGTTACTCAGAGGCAGCTCTTCACAGTCTGTACATTTCTTAACATAGAGGGCAACATCCCCATACCTCCTTCCCTGTCTACCTCTTCTAAAAAGCTTGCAGCCTTTGACTGCAGTTGTGAGATTTGTCCCAGCATGTTTCCATGATAGTGATTAGTAGTAGTTTTTTAATTGCATCATGGTTTCCTACTCCTACTTGTTTCTCATGTTGAGTGCATTGTTACAGAGGCACTTAACTGAATTGAAGGCCGCAATACAGGAACACTTCCTGTATTATATTTATATATATTTATATATATAAATATATATTTATAATATATATAAGTGTTCCTTATACAGGAACACTTCCTAATTCCTTATTCCTTTGGGATAACTTAGAGGTATTTCCCTTGCCCCTTCTCTGTCATACAGAAATACATTCCCTTCTACCTGTTGAATCTAGTTTAAAGCTCTGTAAGTCTAGCCAGTTTACTGCCCAGAACATTCTTGTCCCAACTGATCAGTTGCATCCCATCCAGTGTCAACATGCTTGGTTCCTTGAAGATGCATCCAAGATCATTGAACCCAAACCCTGAGCATGGTACCATACACACAAGAAATCATTCACCTAATCCAACTGTCTCTTTCCTGAGTCCCAGTCTCCACTTAGGAGGGGAGAGGATTACAATACTTGCATTCCTGATCCCTTCAACATCTGTCCAAGGGACAGATTGTTATTTCAGGGTCTCCTCATTGCAGCCTCATTTAACCCTAATTAAAGAGTAGGAATTTGTATTAGTCCTCTAACTTCACCAAGTTTGGTAGTCTCTTTGTGATATTGGGAACGTGGGCCCCCATAAGACAGCAAACCTCTCTCTTGAGAAGTCCAGACAGTGAATGAGTGCTTCAGTGTCTCTCAGTGAGGGATTTCCAATTACTAACACCCATCCACTGGTTCTAACAGAGGTGGTTAGCTGGACCAACTTTGTGAGGCTGTCCTTTTCAGGGTTTTCCCATTCACGGATTCTCCTTTTTCTAGTCCCACAGCACTGCATCTGTTGCATAGAAGCACTTCAGGAGCAACGGGGAGACCTATCCCTCTGCTCTCAGCAGAGACAAAGATACAGTCTCCCTGGTCTCGTAAGCCAAGTCCATCAACTCAGAGTTAGAACCCAGTTTACCTTTGCCTTGCAAAGACTTAAGGCAGGGCTGTTGCTCAGCATATGTCAGTGCACCATGCCATGCATCAATCACTCACTTGGATTTGTGGATACTATGCTGCCTGGTGAGTTCCTCTCACAACAGGGCAACTTGCCTGAAACGTCCATCCAGCTGGATATACTTGCACCCATAACACCCACCTCCTCAGGCCATAAGAGAGCTAGTAGATTTTGAAACTTCCTTCAATTTAGCATCTAGGCAATTCTTTCAGTTTTCAGAAGATCTGTTTCTGTGTAAACACGTGCCTAGGGGGATGGCCTGTCTGGGTTACAGCCTCAGCCCAGCAGTGGCAGCAGATGGTTAGCATTTCTAACAGAATTTGTGCTTGTACAGAAGAGACTTGAGAGGGACAAGGAAAACAGTTCAGTTATATGCCTCCCTGGGAATGGTGGCAAATAGCAGGGGACATTAATATCAAAGAGAGGACACAAGAAGGAATTAGTTTCTCCAGCCATCTCCTGCTGTGCTTCCAATAAGTCCTGTCAGTACTGGAAATCAGCTACTACTTTTCTCAGCTGTTGCCTCAAACTGAAAAGAGCTGCGAGAGTCTCCTTCAAGGTCACACTGAGGAGGTGAGTCAGTCCCTCAGCAGGTATGTAGTTTCTGGGAAAGGCAGTGCAGTGGTTTATTCTATGAGAAGCCATCATAATTTAGATAACTTCAGTATGTATGAATTTTCCTAAACATTCCTAGCAGAGCATAGATAATAATATTCTATCTGCAGACTGAAAATCAATTGAATTTGGCATATGTATATCATCACATTTAAGTTTTGACTGCTGTACCCAAATCCAATTCATTCTAAGTGTAGAAATTTTGTGTGGCCTTCTCTGTGACATTCTCTATCATTTAATTCTTTAAATATTTGCATAGTCTTTGGACAGTATGATACAACCACAGTGGGGAAAATTGTTTATAGTTTTAATCTGTTGATACAATTCAGTAGAAGTATAGTTCTGTAAAGCAGACTTTTAAGTAAAGATGTATACTGGAAAAATTGCAGAGAACTTTAGAGAATTTGAAAAGACAGAACTATAATTCTACTGATAACAACACAGATTGTCACCTGAGTTTAGGACTGTGAAATATATTGGCAAATAACACGTTGCTCATGTACAGAAAAGATATGAAGCAATGTAACTGTTAAGATCTGACTACGTACATATAGATATTTTCTGCTATACTGTTGTACAAGTATAGTTATCCCCTGCTGGTAACAGTAACGAATTGCATTGAACTTCATCTAAAATTCTTGATTATCATCTAACTACTGAGAGGATATTAGGAACAAGGAGGAGTGAGGAAGGAATTCTTCTTTCCTTTGGCCTGACTCACATGTGGAAATCTACCCTGGGATTGAGACCAATTCCAGGACAGTCTTTTAGTTCCTAAGCTGGATCTTCTGAACTACATCAAAGCTTATCATCCTAAAAGCACGGATTGTCAACACTTGGAGTCATCTAGACTTGGTAGATACTTCCTTTTCAAACTAGACCTTCCTTCGGCTGACTTTGTGCTTAGAGCTGCTTGGCCATGTGCCACACTCCTGCCTATTACATATCTGGACCCACAACTTGGGCAACCCAACAGCAAAAACACTGAAGAGCTCTACTGAGAAGTCCGGCTTTGTCACTAGCAACTGGAAATTAAAGACTCCCATTCCCCAGAGTCAGGCATCTGGCCTAGGACACTCAGCTGTCCCCATATAGTCCCTGGAGACACAAGCGCATCCTGACAGCACTGCATAAGACAGGCTTGCTACCAACTGCTGAAGTTAGGGTCCCACAGGAAAGCAGCTGCAGCTACTTAGTGCTTCATCTGCAGCTGCCAACGGATGCTGCCTGGACAGTGCAGATGCTGCAGCTTCCCAGGAAGTGGGAAACTGGAGCTCTTTCCTCTACCTGGGGGGAGGAACCCTCAGGTCTGCCATCCTGGGAGTGGTCTCATCCATCTCTGCTCCTCCCAGGCTTTGCTCTTTGTTCACAGTCTTTTGAATCCAGTGCTTGGAGCTGCCAAGGCCCTGTTGTCCCCTCCTTGGCCAGACCTATAACCACTGGGATGCAGGGCTACGTGTGACACTCATCATCCTGATTTGGATGAGTTTGAGCTCCAGGTTGAGGCCCAGACACCCAGAATTTGGGTGCTGCACTGGCCCTCCTTAGAAAAGCTCTTCATGCACTGTACCAGATTATTTTACCTTGGATCACAGTATCAGTTTTCTATCCTTGTGCCTGTATTATTTACAGATGTCTTTCAATAATCAAAATGCCAATGACCAGGAGAAGGATGTGTTTAGATCTGTCAGGATTTAGAGCAGATCCAGTGACAGTGCCCTTTTCCTAAAACTAGAAGAGTTGCTCTCCATGACTTTCAGCATGTCTCCCTGGATCCAGTACCAGGATTATCTACAACATCTAATGCTCAGGCAAGACTATATTGACAATTATTCTTTTTGTATGAATGTGTGTGAAGTATTTGTGATGGGCATTCTGGATTGAGGTTCTACCAGAGTGCAGATCTCAACTGCACTGACCTACATATTAAAAATCACAGAACATCTTATGAACTATCCTAACATTATCTCATTCACAGGCTTACAGAAGTATTTCTTGAAGAATCTCCCACTTCTTTGCAATTTTAAGTACAATGATTGACACATCTGTGCATGAATGTATGCATGTAGTTCTTTCTATATCAGAGGTGACCTCACATCTCTTCTCAAGACACTAGTTCAATTGGACCCCAGCTTCCTACTGGTGTGACCAACTCTTTGTCTCAGCCAGTCACCGCACCGTGTCCATGGCGCTCTGGCAGTAGCACTGTGAGCTTGAAGGATGCACATCACTCATCTACTTCAGGGTTTTTGCCAACATAACTACCAAATGTTTTTATCAGTACTTATTTTCTCATAATTTTTCTCATAATTATTTCTCATAAATTTCACACCATGACATAAAGAAGATAAATGTTGTCATCCCTATTGTACAGCTGGGGTAGCTGCAGCACACACATACCAAGCGATCCACTCTGGGTCATACAGTGAGTCGGTAGGAAAGCCAGCAATAGAATCCATAAGTCCCGCATCCAAGTTCTCTAAGTGCCTTGACTAGTCCAGATTCCCTCCTTAACACCCTTGTCAAATTATTTATAGGAGATGTATTCATATAGTCGGTAAGACATCAAAATTTTCTAATTATATCTAGTCATGTCAAATGACAATTATGCCCTTAGTTCAGTTTGCCAGACAATGCTTTGCCAAAGAAGGCTTGCCAAAAATTTTTTGACCGAAGAAAGAGTAGGCATCTGTAGCATCTGCAGATGAGATCGTATAAAATGTCCCTGCAGCAAGAGTGCCCTGTCTCCACGGAAAGCTCCAAGGTAAGTGGATGGGGTCCACAGCCATGCAGGAGTCTTTCTGTGTTACAGCATTCCTCTGCCTCCAGTGCTCGTTTCCAGGAGGAAGCTCAATTCCTCAGCTCGAGTTTTAAATCTGCTTTCAAGACACCTGCACATTTTCACTCTGGAATTCTGTGCCAAGTAGGAACTTGCCATTTCTGTTTTGCAGCACTGACCAGCTGCCAGGCTGTGAGCCACCCATCTGGTATCACGAGAGGTAAGAACCTGATTTATTCATGCTTTTGGGTGGGATTTCTGTATGGATGAGCGATCGCCTTTTTTTACCCTGCATTCAAAGCCAGTGTGATTACAGTAGGCAGCTGGTGGGTGCTCATGGCTGGTGAGGTTTTCAAAAGGTTGTATTTCTATCTTCCTGTCTCTGATGGCAGACCAGAAAATTCCCATTGGAATACTCTTCATTTCTGCTTAACTGACCAAACAGGGAGTGAGGCGTGCCAGCTTCACATCATTGCAGCAGTAGAACTGGAATAAGATGAATCAAGGAGAAAATAAAGGAAATAGAAAATAGAAAATTGTATATTTTTCCTCAAAATGTTATCAATTAATAAATCATCTGAGAATACAGACCTTCTTACAATCTTTGTAAAATGTCAAAGCCCTCTTATATATTCATTTAATTAAAAAAATAATTCATTTAATAAAATAAAAAAAAATATTAGCTGTTGAACAGAGGGAATCAATTTTACTAAAGTATCTAGAAACTTTTCAAGTGCAGCTGGCAAAACTTAGCATCAAAACAAAACATCTAAAGAAACACTCTTATTTTATTAAAATTTTGAAAGCTCACCTGTTACTAGACTTTTTTCCAGTATGTATTTATTTGGGAGCTCCATACAGGCATAGCAGTTCCAAATTCAGTTTTTGAATTTTGTTTCACCCAAGCTATAACTTTGGAGTTGACATTATTTGGATATTGTGCTTATGAATAGCAATTGTATAAACAAATTAAATTATGACAGAGTATTAAAAGTCACATAACCTATCCTTTTCCTAATCTACAGTTTTTCAGAAATGATCCTCCACTTTTTATCCTTCTATCAAAATGTTCCACATGTAATTCCACTATTAATGTTATCTTATTGAAAGTTGCTCAGCAACTTCACTCTCATGTCACAGACACACTGTTCCTAAAGATCCAAAACTGCAGTTGTGAAAGGCTGTAATCTGAAGATCTAGACTACATCAGTTATAACCCTGTTGTCTAAATCAACCTACAGATTAGGATTTCAGTTAGGTCATTTTGTTGTCTTAAATATTGGAGTATGAATAAAAACCACATGACGTGGTAAAAGATGTGGTGAAAGACACTGAATATAGAAATTTTCCCTGTCTTACAAAAGATATAAATAGCGTTACATTATTTCTTCCCATTAGAGTCTTCAGCTGAGGTGTCTTCAGTGAAGAGCAGCCATGGCTTCTCCAGATGCTGAGATGGCTGTCTTTGGAGAGGCCGCTCCTTACCTCCGAAAGTCAGAGAAGGAAAGAATCGAGGCCCAGAACAAGCCTTTTGATGCCAAGTCATCTGTCTTTGTGGTGCATCCCAAAGAATCCTTTGTGAAAGGGACAATCCAAAGCAAAGAATCCGGGAAGGTCACCGTCAAGACTGAAGGTGGAGAAGTGAGTGAAAAGAAAGACTGAGGGACGCCATTTGATTTCCACAGTGGTCTCTGAGCTGACATGCAGGGATTTGTCTTTTCTTTGGCAGACTCTGACCGTGAAGGAAGATCAAATCTTCTCCATGAACCCTCCCAAGTACGATAAAATTGAGGACATGGCCATGATGACCCACCTCCACGAACCCGCTGTGCTGTACAACCTCAAAGAGCGTTATGCAGCCTGGATGATCTACGTAAGTACCAGCAGCTCTCTTCCTGGGCTGGTAGCTGGGGAGGACTGCTGTGCCAGGCTGAGTGGAAGCCAACGTGCCGTGTCCCTTCCTCGCAGACCTACTCGGGCCTCTTCTGTGTCACTGTCAACCCCTACAAGTGGCTGCCGGTGTACAACCCGGAGGTGGTGTTGGCCTACCGAGGCAAAAAGCGCCAGGAGGCCCCTCCACACATCTTCTCCATCTCTGACAACGCCTATCAGTTCATGCTGACTGGTGAGTGACTCCATCTATCTTGGAGTGATCGCTCCACAGAATTCTTACAAAGGAGAATTCTTATGAATATGAGACAGCAATGTGCCCTTTCCACAAGGAAGGAAGGCTAGGGGTAAAATGGACTCCGTTAGGCAAAGCATTATCAGCAGATTGAAGGAGGCAATCTTTCCTCTTTACTCAGCACTCATGAGCCACACATGGAGAACTATGAGCAATTTTGAGTTCCCTAGTATGAGAAGGACATGGAAGTGTTGGAATGAGTCCAGTGAAAAGCCACTAAACTGATGAAGGGATTGGAGCATATCACCTATGTGCAAAGGCTGGGAAAGTTGAGATTTTTAGCCTGAAGAAGAGAAGGCTTGAGGGAGATCTTTTCAGTGGATATAAAAACTTGAAGGGAGGATGGAAAGAGAACAGAGCCAGGCTTTTATCAGAGGCGCCCAGGGAGAAGACAAGAGGCAAGGGGTACAAACTGAAACACATGTGGTACTCTCTCATCATTAGGAAACACTTCTTTACTATCCAAGTAATTGAGGACTGGAATAGATTTGCCAGACAGGAAGTTGTAGAGTATTGATCATTGGAAATACTCAAAAACTGCCTGAACAACACATTGGACAACCTGTTCTAGGAGGCCCTGCTTGGGCAAGGTGGTTGATAATAACCCTTCTTGCCTTATTCTGTGATTCTGTCAAATTCTATAGCAGAACTAGAAATTTTTCAAAGCTTTCATTGTTCTGTCCACACAGTTCAAAGCTTTTCTATCTTCACAGCATTCTTACTCCTATTCGAAATGAAAGACAACGTGCAAAGTGTTGTTTTGTTTGTGCTTTTATTTTTTTTTTAAGCCTAACTGAAGCATGTAGTCAAAAACATAAAAGGAAGGATTAATAGGAAAACAATTTAGAGGAAGAATTTTTCCTTTTCTGTGCACACATTATTTGCTTTCTTTTTTTTTTTTTTTTTTTAATTTAAATGAATTGAAACTAATCTGGATTTCTCATTGGTTTGTCTTTGTACTTTAGATGTAAGGCTTGACCTTAGTGAGCTTAAATTTTAATTCACTTAAATTTACCTGTGTACCATTCCTTCTTATTCACTGAGTTTTATGTCCCATATTTCTGTTTCTTTCACAGACCGCGAGAATCAGTCGATCCTGATCACGTAAGTACGCTCCTGCTCGGGTCCCTGCGGGGCTGCCCTGTGCCAGGGGACCTTCTCCCTGACCTCACGCTCTCTGCTTCTCTGTTTGGCTCGACAGCGGAGAATCCGGTGCAGGGAAGACTGTGAACACGAAACGTGTCATCCAGTACTTTGCAACAATTGCAGCTAGTGGGGAGAAGAAGAAGGAGGAGCAGCCTGGCAAAATGCAGGTACATTAAGAGATACTGGCTTGAATCAATGCTTTCTTCTGTTCCTCATTTTTAGAAAGTATACCCAGTAACAATTATCATCATGTAGGGAACACTTGAGGATCAAATCATCAGTGCCAACCCACTGCTGGAAGCCTTTGGAAATGCCAAGACTGTGAGGAATGACAACTCCTCACGCTTTGTAAGTTTTGTTTGAGCAAATATTTTCTGAATTATAATAAGCAGGAGTTTACGGCAGTTATCCTTTCCTGTTGTTCAGCCATCCATTTTACAGGAGTAAAACTGAATTTTCTTAGCATGATTTTAACACCCTGAAATTAGTTAGTGAGATTTTGAAATCAGTGCTTCTTTGAAAAAAAATTTATCTGTATTGCATTGGAGTACATATTAAATTAGCAGATCACCTGCTCATTCTCCTGCACTATGTTTTTATACAATATTCTTTAACCTTTCCTCATATTTTTGTTCAGTTACTACAGGACACACAAACAAAAAAAGAAGAGGGAGTGAAGGAAGCAGGGAAGCAGGGAAGGAAGCAAGGAAGGAAAGAAACTTCTACCTGAATATATCTTTTCTGCATATCAAATTGATTTTATCATAATTCAAATCACTTGATACCAAGACAGATTTACACAGCTGTACTAGTTAAATGGATATTCCCATATCATTCAAATGGCTGTTGTGTGTAGGCAGGATAGAATCAGATGTGTTTGGGATAAGGTATAAATGGGCTAATGAAATCCACTCATTACTTTCCATCTGTATGTTCAGTTTACATTAAATATACAGCTGTGTCTCTATTGGTTATTTTCGTGGGCAAAAATTTAAAAGACTTTATCTTAGTGGTGAAAATACATGTGACTCATAAGAAAATATCTTCAGTAAGAAATCTTGCACCCAATAAAGAGCAAAATTCACCATTTCAGATGCATTTTTTATGTCATAAATTTTAAGACAATTTTTATCCATTCAAAGGGGAAATTCATCAGAATTCACTTTGGTGCCACAGGAAAACTAGCTTCTGCAGATATTGAAACATGTAAGACACTTTCCTCAACTATTTGCAATCCATACACTCATTCATCAGTATCCATCTATCCTTTTTACCCTGCCATCTAAACACCATTCCTTCTTCGTACCTTCTCCCTGCTTTCTCTTTTGCTGTTTCTTTATGTTTCTAATCTTTCTGTTTTCCCTTCAGATCTATTGGAGAAGTCCAGAGTCACTTTTCAGCTGAAGGCAGAAAGAAGCTACCACATATTTTATCAAATTATGTCCAACAAGAAGCCAGAGCTAATTGGTAGGAATGATGACTAACTTGGAGAAGATTGCTGAGCATCAGCTTATGGTATTACACACTTAACTGAACTATATCTGTTTGTTCCCTCTTCTTACTTTCAGACATGCTTCTAATTACTACCAATCCTTATGACTATCACTTTGTGAGTCAAGGTGAGATCACTGTTCCCAGCATTAATGATCAAGAGGAGCTGATGGCTACAGATGTAAGTAACATTTAAAAATGTTATGTCTATTGTAATCTCTCCCAGACAAATCTTTTACTTTACATTTTCTGTTGTAGAGTGCCATTGACATCCTGGGCTTTACGGCTGATGAAAAAGTGGCTATTTACAAGTTGACAGGAGCTGTTATGCACTATGGCAACCTGAAGTTCAAGCAGAAACAAAGAGAAGAGCAAGCAGAGCCAGATGGCACAGAGGGTACTAGCGAACTCTGTTGCTGACCTATTAGGAATAGAAGCAGTATTAACAGTAATTTAAAACTTAGAGAAGAGTGGAAATGTGTAAAAAAAAGTATCTAGATGGAGCTGGTACCCAATGGAGCTAGTATAAAACTGCCATCCTTTTTTCAAGGACTACCTATCAATCTGATGAATGGATTGCGTGAGTGTCCATTAATTCCGTTCTGGGGTTCATAGTTTTAGATAGCACAGTCTGATGTGCTCATATTGGATAACCGCTAACCGGAAAATGTTTTCATAAAACATATTTCTAGCTGCTTGTTTTTTCCTCCCAATTAAGTAGGTGCACTAAATTCACTGTTTATAAACACATAATAGAGATTTTTTCTCAGGAATAAAGGGTACTCTGATTTCTTCTCATATGGACATTCAGACTTGAAGCTATCCTTGCATAACAAAATTCTTTGAACAGCAGTCTAAGTGAAGCATAGGTACATATGATAGACTAGGAAAGAAGTGACTTAGATCTTCTGTTTCTCAGCTGATTACTTCATGACTTGAATATTATATAATGTAGACATGACTTAAATAAATTCAGTCCTGACAATTTTTGCCAGTAATTTTGGAATGCATTCTTTTTGAAGGGCATTTCTGCTGCCAAAGAAATATGCAGGGAGCCTAAGTGCCCAAGTATATATTTTGTATTACAGTCAGGTAGCAATCGTCATAACACCTTGGTGGTTGTGTTCCAGGCTTATAGATACCAATTAGCTCTAGATAGATGGGAAAGCTTTAGTTTTCAGTGTGAATTTTCAGTAAAGAATTTGTTTCTAGATGATTCGGAGAAGATTTGCAAAAACACAAATGCCAGGTAGGCATCCTACTCTGAATTATGTTCAAAACAAAGATGAATTTTCATTCAGTGACTGCCATACGTCCTGTGAAACATACAGCAAGTAGAAGTTGATCACAAGAACATTTGATATGGCAATAGCTTCAGAAAGGGTTTATTCTTCAATATTCTGCATATCTTGTTAATCTTAATTTTTCTATCTCCTTCTCCTGCTATTTAGTTGCTGATAAGGCTGCCTATCTGATGGGTCTGAACTCAGCAGACCTGCTCAAAGCCCTGTGCTACCCCCGTGTCAAGGTTGGGAATGAGTATGTGACCAAGGGTCAAACCGTGCAGCAGGTAATAAACAGCTGATGACTGAGAACCTCTGTCTTGTAAGACTGGCACATTTTGCTTTATATATTGATTTTTCTTCTGCTGCACTCTTCTTTGTTTTAGGTGAACAACTCAGTTGGTGCTCTGGCAAAGGCTGTCTATGAGAAGATGTTCTTGTGGATGGTTGTTCGCATCAACCAGCAGCTGGATACCAAGCAGCCCAGGCAGTACTTCATTGGTGTCCTGGACATCGCTGGCTTTGAGATCTTTGATGTAAGGAGTACATGTTTGAGGTCTGCTTTTAGAGAGTGAGATTATAATGTCAGAGACTTCCAAGCAATAATATTCTAAATATCTTAATCATTTTGCAACTGCCCATGCCATGAGCTCATTGCCCCCACCAGATCAAGCTGCCCAGGCTCCCATCAACCTGGCCTTGAACACGTCCAGAAACTGGATATCCACAACTTCTCTGGACAACCTGTTCCAGGTCCTCACCAACCTCTGCAATAGCAGTTATGTTGTTTGCATAGAAGTAGCAGTTACAATTCTATATGCGGTAATATTTTAATATTTATCTTAGAGAAATGATAACAATTACAAAAAAAAAAAAAAAAAAAAACCATGCATACATATATGTATGTAAATATGAATATGTATAAAGAGCTTATGGATTCAGATCTTAAGATTTGGAAATCCAGTGACAAATATATAATAGGTTAAAGATGTGAGATTTGTTTAAAAGACAAGCAAGTTACTGGATAAATGACTGATCAGAGAGATCAGATAATTACTGATAAAACTGAAAGCATACAGTGGTGTTTTTTTTTTTTTTTTTTGTCTGAATAAAGAAAGGTAGAAGTACTTTAATAATTTTAGGAGATTCATCAGGAATCCTGTCCTCATTAAGTAGGTATTTCTTCAGGGAACTGCTGTGATGCAGTGATGTTATGTAACTACATTTTAACAAGAGAGGTGTATAAAAGATTAAAATTATAAAGAAATCATACAGTAATTGTTCATCTTAATAACTGACATGTTGTTTATTTTGTTTTGTTATGTTTTGTTTTGTTTTTGGCACTGGAAAGTTCAACAGCTTGGAGCAGCTGTGCATCAATTTCACCAATGAGAAACTGCAACAGTTCTTCAACCACCACATGTTCGTGCTGGAACAGGAGGAGTACAAGAAGGAAGGCATTGAATGGGAATTCATTGACTTTGGGATGGACCTGGCTGCCTGCATTGAGCTCATTGAAAAGGTAAATTTTTAATTCAGAATGTCCTGCATTTTCAGAAGGTAATCGTTGGAGGTTAACTGTTAAAAAAGTCCTCCTTTCTTCCTTGATCAGTTTAATGCACTCATTTTTAGGTAATGAAGTATCTCTTGACGTCTGCATTTGCTTATTTTTCATTACAATGTTCATGAATAACTATGGAAGTCATTCTTTACACACCTTCTCTGCATGCAAGATGTCTCTGCTTATTTTATTAAATTATTTCAAAAATATACAGCAGCTCCTAAAGTAAAATAAATGAATTTCCTTAAGGTTCTGGAATTAATTTATTTGTTGAACAATACTTTTTTTTTTTCTTGATGGTTCATAGTAAAGTTCAATCTCAGTCTGTTCTTTTAGAGCAACAGAATGAAAGATATTTCTTGTAGTGCTGTATAATTTAGGTAGTTGCTTAAAAATACAAAAATGAACTAAACATAAAATGGAAACATTTGTGAATGTTTTTAAATATGATTATGGATTTTGTGATTTTTTTTAACTTGATTTTTTGCGTTAAAAAAAGTCCTAAATGATTTTAATGACTCCTAAATTTAGAGTCAAGCAGGTGAACCTCAGGTGATGTAAACTCACTTTTTAGAATGAAATTTACTTCAAATCAAGGATGTAAGTTACTTCTTCAGCTTCCTCTTCTACTACATTCACTTGAAGACCAAGTGGTGATCATATTATATTCTATATAATATTCTATTGTATGTATTGTAATATTTCCAGCCCATGGGCATCTTCTCCATCCTGGAAGAGGAGTGCATGTTCCCCAAGGCAACTGACACCTCTTTCAAGAACAAGCTCTATGACCAGCATCTGGGCAAGTCCAGCAACTTCCAGAAGCCCAAGCCTGCCAAAGGCAAGGCTGAGGCCCACTTCTCCTTGGTGCACTATGCTGGCACAGTGGACTACAACATCACTGGTTGGCTTGAGAAGAACAAGGACCCCCTGAACGAAACTGTCATTGGGTTGTACCAGAAGTCATCTGTGAAGACACTGGCCTTACTGTTTGCCAACTATGGTGGAGCAGAAGCAGGTCAGATTTCTAAAATTCTGAAGTTCTCACTTTCATAATATGTAAAGATTAACCTTACAAAAATGAATATAAAACACATTTGTTTTTAAAGAGGCTAGTGGTGGTGGTGGCAAGAAAGGTGGCAAGAAGAAGGGTTCTTCATTCCAGACTGTCTCAGCTCTTTTCCGGGTAAAGTATGAATCTCATTATCATTATAATGACATGAAAACAGTTATGGATCTGAGTTGTCTGAACTTCCATTCTCACAACATTTGTTTTATGATGAAAAACCAATAAGTATAAATTGCGCAGATGTTATTTCACTGCCTTTTCATCTTTATTTTCTGCTCACATTTATGTTTCGAGTACTCTTCAGGTGACTCCCTGAATTTGTTTCAAAATTTCACCTACATTGTCTATGAAAAAATTTGTTTTACCTGTAATGTAGTAAAAACAATGTTTATATATTGTCTTAAAATTTTTCATTTCCTCCAGATTATGATTCAGAGATTTAAACGTTCTGTTAATAAGATTACATAGAAGATTTCATTACATTTAAAGTTTGGATCTGAAAGCTACATTATCCAAAGATTCATTATATTCTTTTCACCTATAAACAGAGTGTGTAGAAGTAAAAAAATTTAATCTAAGCTTCTACTCATGATCCCACAGGAGAACTTAAATAAGCTGATGACCAACCTACGGAGTACTCACCCTCATTTTGTCCGCTGCATCATCCCAAATGAAACAAAAACACCGGGTAAGATGTTCCAGCAGAGACACTAAAGTCGTCTCCCTCGGTGGTGGAAACAGTGGCATTCATTTGTAAAATTAATTGTTAGGTGCCATGGAGCATGAACTGGTGCTGCACCAGCTGCGCTGTAACGGCGTGCTGGAGGGGATCAGGATTTGCAGGAAAGGATTCCCCAGCAGGGTCCTCTATGCAGACTTCAAGCAGAGGTAAGAGCACTCTGCCTGTTAGCATGACTGTAAGTAATGTCGAGATTTGGAAAGAATGGCCTTAGCTTTCTCTTTTGCTTGTCCCAGGTACAAGGTGCTTAATGCCAGCGCCATCCCCGAGGGACAGTTCATTGATAGCAAGAAAGCTTCTGAGAAGCTTCTTGGGTCAATCGATGTGGACCACACCCAGTACAAATTTGGTCACACCAAGGTACCAACTCTCCTCAACTCAGTCCCTGTATCTGTGTTTTGTTCTCTCTGACAGTGATGCACTGCAATGTTCTGTTTCTCCAGGTGTTCTTCAAAGCTGGGCTGCTGGGACTCCTGGAGGAGATGAGGGATGAGAAGCTGGCACAGCTCATCACTCGCACACAGGCCAGGTGCAGGGGCTTCCTGATGAGAGTGGAGTACCAGAGAATGGTGGAGAGGAGGTAGGTGTTCCCCATCTTCACTTAAAGGCACTTTGGGGAAAGTCCTAGTAATCATATCACACAAAATAATCAAATGTGCATTTTAATTATGCTTCAGAGAGTCCATCTTCTGCATCCAGTACAATGTTCGTGCATTCATGAATGTCAAGCACTGGCCCTGGATGAAGCTGTTCTTCAAGATCAAGCCCCTGCTGAAGAGTGCAGAGTCTGAGAAGGAGATGGCCAACATGAAGGAAGAGTTTGAGAAGACCAAGGAAGAGCTTGCAAAGTCTGAGGCCAAGAGGAAGGAGCTGGAGGAGAAAATGGTGAAGCTGGTGCAGGAGAAAAATGATCTGCAGCTCCAAGTGCAGGCTGTGAGCATCATTATTATTATTTTTATTTTTATTAAGTGAAATCATTCAGTAAGTTTTAAGCCTTCTTCTAGAGAGGAAACTACATTCTGTACCGCTTTAGTAAAATTTTTTAAGCCAAATAGCATGTATCTGAGGGTAAAATTCAGGCCACTTCCTTTCCACAGTCAGTGTTTACTATTAAAAACTGTTGGTTCAGCTCAAAAATAAATTCAAATTTCAATCTTAAATCCTACATGTAGCATCTTCATAATGTTCATGGCAGAAAACATAATTGTCACTGCTCTGTGCTTAGTTAAGTGGGATAATCATTCCATTGACAACTACTTCATCTTAGTTAAGTTATACATGTTAATAGCCTGGTGCCATTTCTTTTGGCATATCTCCTGAGCTACTGATCCCAGAAGATGTATGTGGAAATCCCATGATACTTGTAGTTTGTGACAATGCCATTTGGCCCCAAGATCATTTTTAAACAATATCTTTGTGCTGAAGTGTTTGTTTCAGAAAACTATCTGTGGTAGTTAGCTTCTGCTAAGTGTAACAGCTGTGTGTCAGTCTCTTAGAGTCACATATCTGGCTTTCATGTAAGCACTCATTTAGTGATGTTAATTTCAAAAACATTTTCAGTATACAGAAAAAAAGCTTCTTAGTGTATATGAGAAAAATTACCAGAAATGTAAAAATATTTTCTCAGTGATGGATGAACAAAGAAAAAGTATTTTCATTTCTCAGTACATCCACATAACTTTGAAAGTGACAATGGCGAAAAATGGAAAATTATGATAAGTGGTAAATTACTGGCATATTTGAATGGACAGTATAAAATGAATTGAATAGCCTACTGGCATACAGGAACTAAACACCATGACTGGGAATGCAAAAGGTCTGAAAAAATAACGCTAACTGAAAACTTATTCAAAATTTCTAATTTAAATTGTAACTGCGCAATATCTCCTTTGCAAATAGAAATTATATATGTCTTCCAGATCTATTCCTTGAGAATTAAATAGCCTTTATTCTTCTGTGTTAAAGCCAGACATTTTCAAAATAAACTGCTTTCCCCTCAGGAAGCTGATGCCTTGGCAGATGCTGAGGAAAGATGTGACCAGCTCATCAAAACCAAAATCCAGCTGGAAGCCAAAATTAAGGAGCTTACAGAACGGGCTGAGGATGAGGAGGAAATTAATGCTGAGCTGACAGCCAAGAAGAGGAAACTGGAGGACGAATGCTCAGAGCTGAAGAAAGATATAGATGACCTGGAGTTAACGTTGGCTAAGATTGAGAAGGAAAAGCATGCCACTGAAAACAAGGTACGAGGCAGAAGCTATCAATCACACTCCAGAAAAGAGCTCTGTGCTGTTATGAGAGTCGTGTACCTATTTAGCTTTAATTGAACTTGCTTCTTTCTCTTCAAAGGTGAAAAACCTCACAGAGGAAATGGCAGGCTTGGACGAGACAATTGCCAAGCTGACAAAAGAGAAGAAAGCCCTCCAAGAGGCCCATCAGCAGACACTGGATGACCTGCAGGCTGAAGAGGACAAAGTCAATACGCTGACCAAAGCTAAAACCAAGCTGGAGCAGCAAGTGGATGATGTAAGAACAAAAGCATATGGCTATTATAGGTTATTATATTTGTGGAAATAAACATGGCTGGCAGAGCACTGATGATCCCATTCTGTTTAGCTGGAAGGGTCTCTGGAGCAAGAGAAGAAGCTGCGCATGGACCTTGAGAGAGCAAAGAGGAAACTTGAAGGAGACCTGAAGATGTCCCAGGATACCATAATGGATTTGGAAAATGATAAGCAGCAGCTGGATGAGAAACTGAAGAAGTAAGTGAGGTTGTGGGACACCTGAGTGCTGGGCAGGTGCACGTAGGAGGTTTTGTTCAGGTGTTAACACAGTTTGTTTTGTGCAAAAGGAAAGACTTTGAAATCAGCCAAACCCAGAGCAAAATTGAGGATGAGCAAGCCCTGGGCATGCAGTTGCAGAAGAAGATCAAGGAGCTGCAGGCAAGTCTCTGGTCCTTCCCTTCTGGCCTTCAGAAAACAACTGAAGGAGAAGGACATGGGTGTGAAGGGTCCCTGATGCTCCCCAGGCCCGTATTGAGGAACTGGAGGAGGAAATCGAGGCAGAGCGAACCTCTCGGGCCAAAGCAGAGAAGCACCGAGCTGACCTCTCCAGGGAGCTGGAGGAGATCAGTGAGCGCCTGGAGGAAGCAGGAGGGGCTACGGCAGCTCAGATTGAGATGAACAAGAAGCGTGAGGCAGAATTTCAGAAGATGCGCCGTGACCTGGAAGAGGCCACGCTGCAGCACGAAGCCACGGCTGCCGCCCTGCGGAAGAAGCATGCGGACAGCACAGCGGAGCTTGGGGAGCAGATCGACAACCTGCAACGAGTCAAGCAGAAGCTGGAGAAGGAGAAGAGTGAGCTGAAGATGGAGATAGATGACTTGGCCAGCAACATGGAGTCTGTCTCCAAAGCCAAGGTACTGAAAATATATTAAAAAAACCCTTGAAAATAAATAATGTTGAATGATACCAATTTAATAATGTGACCTGGTTTACAATAAACAAATCTGTATAAAAAATGTATTTTTAAACTCAAAACCAATAGCATCATATTGTCTGCTCTGCTGGCCACTTTTTTATGATGAAAATTGTGCTGTTCATAATGCGGTTTACTACAGGTATTAATCTTGTTCATTCCATTTGATCTCCACAGGCAAACCTGGAAAAGATGTGTCGTACTCTAGAAGACCAATTGAGTGAGATTAAGTCAAAGGAGGAGGAGCATCAACGCATGATCAATGATCTCAGCACTCAAAGGGCTCGTCTGCAGACAGAATCAGGTGAGAGTGCATGAATTGTGAAATGGAACGGCATCCTTTAAATTTTTGGTTTTGGTCCCAAGTGGCAAGATTTCCTTTCTCTATGCTTTCTAAGGTGAATACTCACGCCAGGTGGAGGAGAAAGATGCTCTGATTTCTCAGCTGTCTCGAGGCAAGCAGGCATTCACCCAGCAGATTGAGGAACTCAAGAGGCACTTAGAGGAAGAAATCAAGGTGATATCTTTTCTTACAGCTCACTGATAAAAACATATTTTTCTCATTGCCTAACAGGGAAAGGGACTACTGTACGGAGTATGATTTGTCCTCTAGTCTTATATCTATCATTCATTGTAACACACAAAATTTCCAGTGGTCAAATTTGAATTATTAAATTAATTCACTGTGAGAGATTCTCCAGGATATTTATACTCAATATACTACTAATGTTTATTCCCTCAGGCCAAGAACGCCCTGGCCCACGCATTGCAGTCCGCCCGCCATGACTGTGACTTGCTCCGGGAACAATACGAGGAGGAGCAGGAAGCCAAGGGTGAGCTGCAGCGTGCCCTGTCCAAGGCCAACAGCGAAGTGGCCCAGTGGAGAACCAAATATGAGACGGATGCTATTCAGCGCACAGAGGAGCTGGAGGAGGCCAAGTATGTGGGGAGAGTGGGGAAGGCTGGCAGAAAGTTTTAACAGAAAATTGAAAGTACACACCCTGAAGTATTGCCAGTGAGAAGCCAATGTCGTGCTTTGGGATGGATGACAAAGAGGAGGAAAAATGCATCCTTTAATGTGTGTGGACTCGAAAATGAAAATATGCACGGAAGGCAGAAAATGGCAGTCAGAGAACTAAGGGTTGTAGATTACAGACTATGTAGTGGTTAGGTGCACTGTTAAGAAAAGCAAGAGAGTAAGATGTACTCTTTGTTTGCTGACTGTGGTATGCCCTTTATTCTTCCCAGGAAGAAGCTGGCACAGCGGCTGCAGGAGGCAGAGGAACACGTTGAAGCCGTGAATGCCAAATGTGCTTCCCTGGAAAAGACAAAGCAGAGGCTGCAGAATGAGGTGGAGGACCTGATGATTGATGTGGAGCGATCAAATGCTGCCTGTGCAGCTCTGGACAAGAAGCAGAAGAACTTTGACAAGGTATTCTGGGCTCCAGGCCTGTGTTTCCTGGGCACACAATGATTGTCGCATCCAAACTCACAATCTGTTTTTCCTCAGATCTTGGCGGAGTGGAAGCAGAAGTACGAGGAAACGCAGGCTGAGCTGGAGGCCTCCCAGAAGGAGTCTCGCTCCCTCAGCACAGAGCTGTTCAAGATGAAGAATGCCTATGAGGAGTCCCTGGACCACCTGGAAACGCTGAAGCGTGAGAACAAGAACTTGCAGCGTAAGTCGCTCAGCCTTTCCTGCTGGCAGGGCTTTCTCAGAAGCTCTCCTGCCCACCTCTCCACCTGGGTCTGTGCCTGCAGTGATGGGAGCAGAGCTCTTATGCTGGGGTCACAGGGCCTTTCCCTCTATGCTCTATACCTGACCATGTGAATGTTCATTCTTCTCTACAGAGGAGATTTCTGACCTCACGGAGCAGATTGCAGAGGGAGGAAAGGCGATTCATGAGCTGGAGAAAGTCAAGAAGCAGATTGAGCAAGAGAAGTCTGAAATCCAGGCTGCCTTGGAGGAAGCTGAGGTACATGCTCATAATCACTGATTTAGCATGTGGAGTCCTGTTTAACAGTGTGAAAGATAAAAGCATAGAGCAAATGTTATTGCTCTGTTTGTACTGGGTCTGAAGGTCTAGCATTGGTACACCTATCATGCTGAGTATAATAGTGCCTTTCCATTTCTTTCCTGTGAGATAATTTGGAAGAAAACTGTAAGAAAAACATATTTTTGTTATTATTCAGGCCTCCCTGGAACATGAAGAGGGGAAGATCCTGCGCCTTCAGCTGGAGCTCAACCAGGTCAAATCTGAGATTGACAGAAAGATAGCAGAGAAAGATGAGGAAATTGACCAGCTGAAGAGAAACCACCTCAGAATTGTGGAGTCCATGCAGAGCACCCTAGATGCTGAGATCAGGAGCAGGAATGAAGCCCTGAGACTGAAGAAGAAGATGGAGGGAGACCTGAATGAAATGGAGATCCAGCTGAGCCATGCCAATCGTGTTGCTGCAGAGGCACAGAAGAACCTGAGAAACACACAAGGAGTGCTCAAGGTAGGTTAAACTAAGAATGTACATATAGCTATCTGTCTTGCATGGCATTATACTGATATAATAATTACGTATCTAAACTATTATGGAATAGCACTAACTACTATTGTCCAACAGTTGTCTGCCATATTGTACTCCTTCCTTTTTTACAGGATACCCAGATACATTTGGATGATGCTCTCAGGACACAGGAGGACCTGAAGGAACAGGTGGCCATGGTGGAGCGCAGAGCAAACCTGCTGCAGGCTGAGATTGAGGAGCTACGGGCAGCCCTGGAGCAGACAGAGAGGTCAAGGAAAGTCGCTGAGCAGGAATTGATGGATGCAAGTGAGAGAGTTCAGCTCCTTCACACTCAGGTTAGATTCTTGGCTGAGAATACGAAAAATAAACATAGATATTTAAATAATGTGTAAGGTGATACACTTGTTGTTGCAATCTCTTCTTCAGAGTTGAACAGGCATTCTATAGGAAAAAAGAAAATTAACCCTGGAATTTTACTTCTCATTTTTCTCAAGATCATGAGGTGCCCTGGTCATCGTTTTCATTTTCTCATTTAAAATAGCCAATTTCAATATATCTTTGAGCAATCTTTTGTTTTTATTTCCAGACTTTTCTTCTTTGTAAGTTCTTGAATCATCCATCCCTTGTAGGAAGGATTTTAATCTAAATCTCAATTTTTGTACTTAGACAAAGAACAGTGTTATAGCTGTGTGAGTAGAATTGCATTCAGGAGTGCTTCTTCCTACTGTTCTTCTGTATATGCTCTGACAACATTAGACATTTAAAGAAGATGGTAATAATAGATTCTTAAATTGTAACTTCAAATTTAAGCAAAACAATTCTCAAATTAAGTGTTCTTTTTTGGAACAAAATGCAGAAAATACTTTTGATTTTAAATAGAACACGAGCTTGACCAACACCAAGAAGAAGCTAGAATCAGACATTGCCCAAATTCAGAGTGAGATGGAGGATACCATCCAGGAAGCCCGCAATGCTGAAGAGAAGGCCAAGAAGGCCATCACCGATGTGAGTTGGGGCATGCCTCCACTGCTGATGGTGGATGCATTCTCCCCAAATATCTCCAGTCACAAAGGGATTCTTTCTCCTCCAGGCGGCCATGATGGCAGAAGAGCTGAAGAAGGAGCAGGACACCAGTGCCCACCTGGAGAGGATGAAGAAGAACCTGGACCAGACGGTGAAGGACCTGCAGCTCCGTCTGGATGAGGCAGAGCAGCTGGCCCTGAAGGGAGGCAAGAAGCAAATCCAGAAACTGGAGGCCAGGGTGCGTAGGGCTGGTATTTGTGCAAGTGTATGCAATGCCAGGTCAGAGATAGCAGGGAAGCTCCAAATATGGACTTTTCATTGCAGGTGCGGGAACTGGAAGGGGAGGTTGATGCTGAGCAGAAGCGCAGCGCTGAAGCCATGAAGGGTGTGCGCAAGTACGAGAGGAGGGTGAAGGAGCTGACCTACCAGGTAAGGCTGATGGCATCTTTGTGTTGACACACACCTCTGCCAGAAAGTCAAGGTATTTTTCCATGAAGTCCAAGAGGAAATTTCATTTTGTGGTGTGGGGAAACCAATTCTCTCTCTTTCCTGCTTACCGTCTGCCTTAGTCTGAGGAAGACCGCAAGAACATTCTTAGACTCCAGGATCTGGTGGACAAACTACAGATGAAGGTGAAATCCTACAAGAGACAAGCTGAGGAGGCTGTAAGTATTTCTGGGAAAATAAGCAAGCTTTGCTTTCCATTGGTGGTGATAAATATAAGAAATTTGGAAAATACCATTGTTCATTGATGGGATGTTTCAGGATCTTTGTCATCCAGACAAACCACTCGTACCCGAGCACCAAATTAGCAGGATTGTGTACATAAATGAAAATATCAAGTAATGAAATAGCTACTCAATTGCAACATAGAACCAGTGCAGTTGGTTGTAGTGGAGTCTTGAATAAGGGAGGATGAGGAGGTCTTTGTTGGTCTTATGTATAGGCAGCAGTAGGCAGGAGACAGGGGGTCTGCACTCTCTCCCAAGGAATCCTTCTAAGCCTGGCCACGGGAGGACTGAAAACTCTGCCCGGTTCTCACCACCAACTCCCTCTCCCTGTACAGGAGGAGTTGTCCAACGTCAACCTCTCCAAGTTCCGCAAGATCCAGCACGAGCTGGAGGAAGCCGAGGAGCGGGCTGACATTGCAGAGTCACAGGTCAACAAGCTCCGAGCAAAGAGCCGGGAGTTTCATGGCAAGAAGATAGAAGAGGAAGAATGAAGATGTCATATTACAGCACAGTGGCCTGAGGAGTGCCCTCTGTTGCTATCCCTTATAATTTGTCGTTATAATCACCTCAACAGCTAGACAATAAAGTCCTCTGCATACGCAGCAGCAGAAGTGTGGCTTTTTGTTTGTTATAATTCAGTTCTGTAGGTATGTAAATTTGGAACATTTTCAAATGAACCTTTTTTTCTCTTTTATGGTTGGATAACAGTTTTCTTAGTTCATTCCCACAGTTTCTCTACTCTATCATACTATATTACTAATTATGGATAAACAGTAACAAAGTCTCCATACTGACAATAGGATAGCATCAGGACAGAGGCAGAAGGATTACATGGTCTATCCTAGCACAGTAAAAGTGCTTCTGCTTTGGGGACCTCTCTCCAAATGGGCAGAGTACACAGAGGCAGTCTGTGGTCTGTGCTGGTCCATTCTCACTTTGGAAGCTGGATTTGGAGCCATGATACCACTCATAAATAAACAAAGAAATAAACAAGCACATCAATAAGAAAAATCTGAAGTCCCAAATGTAACTATATGGCTCTGAGTCCTCATGGAGAAACCTATGCAAGGACTGAGCTGCTGCCTTCTCTGAACAAGTGGCCGTTTGTTTGCAAGCAATATTAAAAATATCAGGCAGGATCTATTACACAGCTTATTAGTGAAAGATGTTTTTAAGAATCAATTTTAAAGTAGAACAAATAATTTATTTGGATAAGATGACATGCCACTTTCTTACTTCTCTATTCTTTAGACCAACCAGTCCCAAACAGACATTTCCTATTATAAAATAAATGGGGAATGACTGTAGAAGCAAGAAAAAGAGGACTAACTATGGTATAAAGCCCTATGCAAGATAACATATACAGAAAGAATAACAATGCAGAAACTGCTGCTGTACTGTGGAGCTCTTTTAAGTTTTGAAATATTAATATAAAACCATAATAAATTTTTGTGAAGCGGAATAATGTGGAGCTTTGCATAAATACATATTAAAAAAAAAAAAAAAAAAGTAAAAGAATAGGTTTTTTAAATCTTGTAAGATAAGACTTGATCTGAGAATAATTCTGGGCACATTACATACTAACAGAACCCTGGATGGACAGAGAAGCAAAAGTCACTCAGGTGCTTGCTGGTCTGGAAGTTTAAAACAGAAGACAGCTGATGATGTGAATGGCAAGCAGCACTGGAGCTAGAAAAATGGAATAGCCATCCTGGCAGTGCTGGACCCTGGTACATCATGTATCTGCTGTGGGTAGTACTAATGTCAGTATGCACAGTACAGGAACTCCTATGCCCCTGAGGTCCTAGCTAGCTCTGCATCACTGCTTCCATGGAACACTTCAAGGAGCTGTGAAGCTGCTGGAGAAAGGAATTGGAGTTGCTGCCAGAGATGCGGAGGAAGGAGTGTGAGGAAAGACTGACACCAACCACAGCCAGCAGTGTACTTGCAGCACCAGCATTTGGGATCAGGAGGCTCTCTTTCTCCCAGGTACACTGAGCCTTAGATCCATGGAGTCCTCTCATGTTGTAACCAAATATGGATGTACTTTGCTAAGCAGCAACTAAATATATTGGAGGAGAAGATGACACCCTGCGTATGACTGCTCTTGAGAGACAGCATCTTTATGTGTGAAACTGTGAAAGTTGTATCCATGCCAGTGATATCTGGGATCCAAAGAGGGGAGACAGCCCCTCTCCAATCTTCATTCCCCAGCATGCTCCAAAAGGACGTGAGATTCTCTCTTTGTAGACAAAATCTTTTTTTCCACATATTGAAAGGCAGAAAAAAACCAATTTCTTAATTAAGATGAACATAACTCTAATTAAGCTCTTTTCATTTTGGTAATGCTATGAAAAACTTTTCCCTTGGATGTTAGCCCAAAGAATATTTGCACTGTTCAGTTCCTCCCATGAGAATGACAACGCAAAGCTGCACGGTGCAGAAAAGGACACACTGGCCAGTATTCAAGAACATCCTAGATTAATCTTCCCCACGCATGCTGCATGGAAACATCAGACAGCGAGTGCACTCTCCTGGTGGCTTGGTTATTTTATTTAGTTTAAATAACAAGAAAATAAAGCTTAATTCTGGAGACAGTGTCTTTCAATTGACAATGAACCACAGTAGGTTCAGGACCATAGTTTGATCCTTAAAATCCCAGTTGCCCTTGGACGATGTTACAATCCTTGTTCAAAACATGTCATGGCCTGACTGCGAAAGAATCTCAAAGCAGCTGAAAATGTTATGGCTTCTCTCTTGTCTGTAAGCAATTTCGTCTTGAGAATCTGTTACTAAATGCTCATCTGGTAAAAGGTAACATTACAGTTTCTCTGAATTATGACATCTCAATCCAATTCTCTGTTTCAAACTGCGCACTGCACTGGGCTGACCTGGCCTTACCACTGAGCATCCCAGAAGGAAAGATCAGAGACTTCTTGGAATCAGAATGGAAAATTAATGGGAGGAGTAAGGAAAATTAGTTACTCCTCCCTTTGTGGTTTGCTGCCATATATGGAGAACAGGAGTCATTTTGTGTTGACACACTATTTCTGGAGTCAGGATGCTTGTGATTTGATAAGTGCTGATGCAAAGGTAACTGATCTTGGATAAAACTTTGATCCATAATAGGCATAAAGTAATGTCTTAAGAGAAAGTTTAAAATAGATGCAGCTGATGGGCTCTGTTAGAGCTGCTGCCACATATGGAGATCTCTTACCTACTACAGCTTGGAAATGAAAAAATGAGTAAGAGTAAAGAAGATAAGAAGACATTAAGAAAGATAAGGAAAGAAGGAAAGAGAGAAAGAGAGCAAGAGAGAAAGAGAGAAAAAGAGAGAGAAGAAGGAAAGGAAGGAAAGGAAGGAAAGGAAGGAAAGGAAGGAAAGGAAGGAAAGGAAGGAAAGGAAGGAAAGGAAGGAAGAATGATCTGTCAGTAACATCTGTACTTACAGATAGGAAAGGGGATACACACTGCTTTTATGAACACAGTCTCTCATGACTATTTCCTGACTACTTGAAAACTCGTCTAACTAAACACAATGCCTTGGAAAACATACCTCTTTCTGAGTCTCCTTGGTCCCGGTACTGCTGGAGAGATGGGCAATCTGATGCTTCCTCACAGCCCAAGTCCTTGCAAATCATGGTGTCAAAGTAAGTGAACCAAAAACAATGTAAGTGAGCTGCACTTAGGAAAAAAAGACGTACTGGTGGGGAACTGGGAAGGCTGATAAGGTGTGGAATGCTGCTGGAATTGCTGACTAAGGACAGATAGAAAGACCCTGCATGAGACAGATAGTACATTATAAGCAGATAACTTTCTGAGATACATATATGGTGAATGTGACCTTCATGCAAACATCTACCAAGCGTAGAGCAGTAAGGTCATGGTCCTTCTCCTTGTATCTCCAGTCGGGCCACAGCACTGGCAAAAATTAGTCCTGCATGGCAACTACATTATAGCACAACAGAATCACAATGCTCTGAGTAAGGCAACAGAGAATGTAAATTCCTGTTTCAAGATGTTTTTTCCTTACAGAAAGCTGGATCAAAAGAGATACAGTGCCTGTGTAATTTCGATTTATGCCATCAAAACAGTCAGGCTTGAAAATGAAACCAAAATATTTACATGCAAGCATCTTAAAGATCCTACTGTAGAATTGAAGAATCATCTAGTCCAACACCCCTGCCAGGGTCAGGGGCATTTTCAGCAGGTTAGGGAACGGCCTGGAGAGGAGCTCTGCAGAGAAGGACCTAAGTGTTCTGGTGGACGTTATGCTGACCACAAATCAGCATTGTGTCCTTGTGGGCAAGAAGGCCAATGGGACCCTGGGGTGCATTAAAAGGAGTGTGGCCACTTGAATGAGGTGATCCTTCCGCCCAGCTCAGTCCTGGTGAGGTGACATTTAGAATATTGTGTCCAGTTCTGGTCTCCCCAGCCCAAAAAAGACAAGATCTCTTAGATGGAGTCTTAGTGGAGGGTCACAGAGATGATGATGGAGCAGTTCCTGTATGTGGGAAGGATGAGTGACCTGGCTCTGTTAGGCTGGGAAAAAGGAGACTGAGAGGGTATCTAATTAATTATTCTGAATGTCTAAAAGGAGGTGGGAGGCAAATGGATGAGTCCAGACTAGAGCCTTGGAGGTGTGTAGTGATAGGACAAGGAGCTACGTACTAAGACTTGGCCATAGGAAGTTCCATACAAACATGTGGAAGAACTTCTTTACAGTAAGATTATGGAGCACTGGAGAGGTTGTGGAGTCTCCTCTGGTGATATTCAAGACCATCTGGATGCCGACTTGTGTGACCTATTGTAGGATACCTACTTCAGCAGGAAGATTGGACTAGATGATCTCTTAAGGTCCCTCCCAAATCCTGCAATTCTGTGATTTTGTGAATGAGATCAAGTTGCTCAAATCCCATTCAACCTGGCTCTGAACCTCTAAGGATGGGATGGCTACAGCATTTTTGAGCAACCCCTTGTGGTACAAAATTTCTTTCTTAATAATCTAAATAAGGTCTCTTTCAATTTGAAACCATTACCTCTTGACTGAGCACTAAAATCCCTGGTAAAAAGCATTTTACTATCTTTTTTGTAGACCTCCCTTAAGTACTGAAGTATCTTGTCTTCCCAGACCTTTGTCTTCACCATGCTAAACAACCACAGCTTTATCAGCCTCTCTTCGTAGGTGAGATGCTTCAGGCCTTGGATCATTTTTTATGACACTTTTCTGGACTTGCTCTAATAAGCCAACATGTCTCTTTTGCTGAGGGCACCAGAGCTGAATGCATTACTCCAGATAGAACCTCATGAGAGTAAAAGAGAGGGAGAAAATCACCTTTCTTGATCTGCAAGCAACACTTCTGTTTATGCAGCCCAGGATACAATTTGCCTTCTGGGAAACAAACACTCTTGGCCAGTTCACATCCTATTTTTCATCTACTAATATCCCTCCGCCCTTCTCTGCAAGGCTTCTGTCAATCAAATCACTACTCAATCTGTACCAATGCTAGGGATTGCAATGGCTGATGTGAAGGACCTTTGGGTAGGACCTGGTCTGGCTGGAAAAATGCCTTCCCTCTGTTATATAAACTAATCCACAAACCTTGGAGCCATCCACAGACTTGCTGAGAGTACACTCCAATCCATAATCTACATCATTAAAGAAAATGCTGAATAATGTCAGCCCCACAACATACCCTTGAGGAATACTACTTCTTATTGGTTTTTATTTGGACACTGAGGCATTCATTATAACCCTGCAGATGAAACATATCTTATAATTTTTTCTCTCTCTTACTAAAAGCTAGCTGTTTGCTGTTTCTTATTTTGAATGGATACTGGTTTCTGTTGTCTCTGTTTCACTCTTCTACATCTCAGACATTTCCAGAGAGCATCTTCTCCTGCACATGGACTTCTCAGTCTTTATGAACCATCAATTTCTGTGTAACAGTGAGTGGTGGAAAGAACATTCTCTATGTCAGTCTCATTTGAAATCTTCCTCATATGTCATCCTTTCAAATTTGCTATGGTGTCAGGAGGAGTTTAAATAACAAGCTAACTCTGATGCACTTTCAAGAGCTGCTTATCCTGATATTTCAGGACATGATGGTTTTTACCTTGCTTTCCACCACTAAGGTAATTGCCTCCCCACATTATCTGTCACTGTAGTTTTTCAGGAAGCTGCTCAATATTTGCACTGAGAAAAGACAGCATAACCTTTACAAAACTGCATTTTTCAATCTTGCATCCTAGAAGTAACTATTTTGATTTCTTTAAATTGAAGTTAGATCACAGATGTACCAAACACTAAGAATAGTGAGACTTGAAGAGAGAAAAAACACCTGTTCATACCACAGACACAAACGAAAACCACCACCAACAAGCAGTGTCTTGGGGCTCTAGTTCCATGCATTTTGACTAATATGTCAAAGCCCATTCTGAACTGTCTTACATCCTGAACAATGTGTACAAGTGTATCATTAGCAGCTTTCTTCCAGGTCAGTTAATGTTTCCTGCATGAGATTCTCTGTTTGGAATGGCAGAACAGATTTATAAAGCACATTTCCTAACCAGACAGTGTGTTGTAGCAGCCACAGTATGGTATACTAATCACCTTCAAGAAACACAAAAAAGTTCCCTCACTTTAACTAGTCTAATTCACTTAGTCTGACCTAATTTCTATCAGTTTCTAAACAGAAAATATGTCCTTACCATTGTCATGGTCCAGTGCTCAGCTGCATCTTAGCAGACGTGTGGGGAAGAGAAGCATTGCTCTAGAAAATTAGAGCACCGGCATTTCTTTTCGGGTTGTACTGACATTCCTGGGAGCTCTCATTTTACACTGAGGGCAGCAGAAATGCTGCTGGCAGCAGAGGCTGGCATTCTCTGTCAGTTGGTTCATCAGAGGTCCACAGGAGGCACTGATCCGTCTGGCATGCCCAGCTCATACTGAGAGTGTGGCAGACAGCAACACATACAAACTGTAAATCTGATAGGGAACATTTTTATTTAAGTTGTATATCAGATAATCTGAAGAAGTGCAAAATTCAGTTTAAATTCAGTGTTTCTTTGTTCATGTGTGTTCTCTGTAAACTTTCAAAATGTAGATTGTTACATGGCAAGTATGCCTCTGCATCTCTAAGCGTAATAGCGTTTGCCACAACTTCAGTCACACTGAAAGTGACATAACCTAACGTGGGAGAGCAATCCCATCAACCAGCATCACTGGGACTAACCTGTTCCAATTTGAATAAAGTATATAAAGGATTATCATGGCCTGGTCTCAAGCATCAATAAATATCTATATTTATAGATGTCAATCAAAAGCATTTTATGATCAGTAAAGGAAAAGAAGGGTGTTTCAGAAAAGATAAATATATTATTTGCTCTGTTTTTTACCCCAAAAGGGAGGAAGTTTCTAGAAAAAAATAACATATATTAATTGAAAAAAAATGCAAGGGACCTTATCAACTTAAGACTGGATATTTCAGGTTGTGGGCAAAAATAATATACTTGCTGCAGCAAATTTTACACAATCGGGAATCATTTTTCTAAAAATCAATGATGATGGTTGTTTAATGGTTCTTCAAATCATGCTTAGTACCAAAGGGAATAAAATGTTGCACCTGTAATGTTAGACTTTCAACACTTTGCTAATTGTGGAGAAGTAGGTCAGTGAGTGTTATTTTTGTGTGAGACAAATTGGTAGAAACCACAATAAGAATAGAATTTAAAACGAAAATCATGTTTCACAATAGAGTTGACTTCAAGAGAGTCAACAGGGACTTTGTAAAGAATGATCTGGCCAATGCAGTATGATGTGATTTTGAAAAGTATGTGCATGCTCCCATATTACATGGGAAAAAAACTTCTGTAACAGGGAAAAAAAAGAGAAGAAAAAAGGGCCCCTTCCCATGTTTCTTCTTGGTTTCCTTTAAACACAGGAAGGCCACTATATGGTCTCCCTGCTGTCTTCTCTGCACTAAACAACCCCAGCTCTCCCAGCCTTTCTTCATAAGGGGGTGCTCCAGTCCTCTTCACCTTTGAAGCCCTCCTCTGAACTCACTCCAACAGCTCTATGTTCTTATGTTGTGCCAGAGCTGAACGCAGTACTGCAGGTGAGGTCTCATTAGAATGGAGCAGAGTAGGAGAATCACCTCCCTCAACCTGCTGGCTGCACAGGGCTTCAAGCAGCCTATGATATGACTGGCTTTCTGAGATATGACATGCACGCTGCTGGCTAAAATCCACTTTTTCATCTATCGCTACCTATCTATTAGGTAGCAATATAAGGTAGATTCATCTATCTACCTTCAAGCCCTCCTCTGCATGGCTGCTCTCAAACTAGTCATTTCCCAGCCTGTATTCTTGCTTCAGATTGTCCCAGTGCAGGTACACAGTCATGCATTTAAGACTGTTGCACTTCATGGGGTTCACATGGGCCCATCTACCAAGACTTTTATGGTTCCTTTGAATGGTATCCCTTCCTTGCAAGCCCTCATATTCCCATAATCTTACCAGGATGTATATCCCCATGTTTTACTTTTTCTAAGAGGTTTTTACTTTGCCAAAATGTTCTCTTACGTTCCTTTCCTGACTTCTCGTATACTGGGACTGAGAGCATCTGGGACCTAAGAAAAACGTCTTTCTTGGCTTACATACACTCCTTTATCTCCGAGAGAAGTTTCCCAATGGATTCCATGAACTAGTGCTCTAAACAGTCCAAAGTTTGCCTGTTTCAATCTAAGAGTCTTGACTCTACATTTTCCTTTTCCCATATCCTTTAAGACTGTGAATTCTACAAGGGCTTAATCACTGCACACCAGGCCACCTCCAATCTTGACCTTTCCAATAAACTTTTTCCACACTGCTGAGCAACAGGCCTGGTAATACCTCTCTTCTGACAGGGCTTTCTATCATCTATACTAGGAGGTTGTCCTCAATACACTCAAGTAGTTTGCTATACTGCTTGCAATACGCTGTGCTGCCTTTCAAGCAGATGCAAGGGTATCAAAATTACATTGCAGAATCAGGGCCTGTGAACATGTTTCCCAGAGTTGAAAAAAGAGCTCTTCAACATTTTCTCCTGGTCTATACCAGACAAGACCCCTAGAATCATGGAAGGCCTATTAGCTCCCTGCCACGGACAAGTCTGCTGCTCACTGGATCAGGTTGACCAGGGTCCCATCCAGCCTGGCCTTTAATGCCTCCAGGGATGGAGCATCCACAGCTTCTTTGGGCAGCCTACGCCAGTGCCTCATCACCCTCCAGTTGAAATTTTTTCCTCTAACATCTAATCTAAATCTCTCTTCATTTAGTTTAGTTTTAAAATCATTCTCCCTTCTCACTATCAGACTGTGTAAAAAAAATGTCTCGTTCCTGATTATTAGCTCCTCTTAAGAACTAGAAGGCTGCAATGAGGTCTCTCCAGAGCCTTCTCTTCTCCAAGCTGAATAAGCCCAGCTCCCTCAGCCTGTCTTTATAGCAGAAGTGCTCCAGTCCTTTGATCATCCCCATGGCCCTCCTCTGGATGCACTTCAGCACTCCTTATATTTCTCATGCAGGTGCCTCAAACCTGGATGCTATATTCCAGATGGGGCCTCATGAAGGCAAAGCAGAGGTGGACGGTCACCTGCTTGTCCTGCTGGTCACTCCTGTTTTGATGCAGCCCAGGACACAGTCAAATTTCTGGGCTGCAAGTGCCCATTGCTGGCTCATGTTGAGATTTTCATCCAGCAGAACTCCAAGTCCTTCTCTGCAGAGCTGCTCTCAATGAGATCAATTCCCAGTCTGTCCACATATCTGGGATTTCCTTTCACTTAGCCTTGTCAAATCTCACTAAGTTGTTGTGGGCCCACTTCTCAAGCTTGCCCAGGTCCTACTGGATGTCAAGTATTCCTTCTGTCATCTGAGGTTGCTCTCGATCCTGCTGTCTATGTCACTGATAAAGATATTAAAGAGTACAATGAAGTTTCGTTTTGTTAGTTCCATTCCTCATTTTCACACACAAGCTCTCAACATGTGTATTGCTGTTTTTCAAAGACAACTATGTGCAGCAACTGCTGCTTTCTGTATAGAATGCAACTCTTCCACCTTTCTTTCCTTGCCTGTCCCTTCTTAATAGCTTTTAGCTATTGATTGCAGCACTTCAATTTTGTGATTCATCTCCCCATGTTTCCAAGATAGCAATCAAATCACAATATTCCAGTTGAACAGTGGTTACCAGCTCCTCCTTTTTCTTCCCCACATTGTAAGCACTTTTATAGAGGCATTTCATTTGGGTCTTTGACTCTCTAATCTTTGTGACTGAACCTCTCTGGAGGGTTGAGAAGCATTTCTCACTACTCTTGAGGGTATAAACTTCCATTCTAGCAAGTGCATGAGTGTGTGAGTGTTATGGTTAAGGTCTCAAACTCTCAATTCCCAAATTCCTTTACGAAACTGGAAGGCATGGCTGCATGTTTTTGCTGTTCAGGATGATGCTTAGCCAGTGTATCAGAATGCATCCAGTCACTGGCCATCAGGTGAGCTGTCCCTGCCCTGCACTCCATCCCTGGGCTCAGCCCAGATGGGCTCATGGCACAGTGAGGTCTGCTTGCTGCTGAGCGGAAGGGCCGCCATGATGGTGTGGGGCAGGGATGGCTGCAGGGACAGCTGGGCCAGAGTGCATGCTGCCATGGGCTGCTGGTTGGACTTGTCTGGAGTAGAGGGTGGGGAAACAGGCTCTGGTCTTAAACAAGTGGTAATAGCCTGCAACAGATTCTGTAAATTACACGAGCTACAAGGAAGAGTGGAGAAAGGCACTTTGTTGAAAGTGGGTGCAGAGAGACAAATCTTTCATCTTCCACTGATGAGAAACCCAAATGAAAGAACAAATGAGCTATGACGTTGCTGATCTGACAAATTCATAACCAGTTCTGGAACACAGCCAACAGGAAAAGTGCTGGCAAAGAATGAAAACGTCAGGGGCTGATCATTGTGAGGTGTAGAGAGAGAAGTTTCCCTACAGGACAGACAATCTTCTGGATGACCCCTGTCATCTGGCAGTGCTGCAGCGATCTGCTGTTCAATATATTCTGGCAGTGTCTTAGATAACAAGTGAATGACAAACATAGTTGGAAAGTTCCTATGTCTGTCCCAGCCAGGAAGGCACAAACCTCACTATTTGTCTTCTATATTAGGAACTTGTAATTTGCTCAGTGCTGACAACGAGGAAGCTTGATGGAAAGCAAATCAATAAAAATAAAAGAGAAGGGAACTGAACAGAATTGTGTGGTTTTATGACCACCATCTCCAGCTCAGTATGACCTGAGAGGACTATTGGCTTGTTCATTAGGGACATTTTCCAGGTTAACATGAAAAGAACAGTCCCTGTCTGACATAATCTAGGTGTTCCTGCTCTAGCAGGGGGATGGAACAAGATGATCTTTCGAGGTCTCTTAAAATCCCTGACATTCTGTGACTATGAGAGTCTGTGAAACATCCAAAGAAAAGGCTGTGATGAAAGTTCACTTCTAAGAGCAAAATGCAGATATATTGGCACAAGGATGCTGAGGTCTCCCTTGGGTGACAGTGCAGGTGGCAGGAAAGTGGGAGAGCACTTGGCTCAAGGCTGTAGGAGATTCAAGAGAGTGTGTGGGCAGCCCTGTAGTTGGCTGCACAGACAGTGCACTCACATGCATGTGCACTCCCTCACAAAACTACACAAAGCCCAAAAGGGCTCTTTCTTGTCACCTGAAATTTGGTGCTTACAACCCAAGAAACAGCATTCCAGCGTTTTCTTCCCTACATAGAAGCAGTCTTAGGGCAAATCCTTTCCTTTCCCTCCTCCCATCTAAGAGGACAAAGCAGTGCTAGTGTCAATATCCACTCCGTACTCTGTCCTGGTTCAGAACTACCAGCTCTGTGTATGCCTCACACCTACCACACTGAGCCCTTGGCTTGTGCTGGAAGCAGCCTGAATGCTTTGCATTATGTGGAAGCCAAACTGTGTAGGTGCCAAACTTCCTTGTTATGCAGATAATCCACTCTTTAGTAGATTCTATGACACTCAAACAGTTCCCAAACAATCCAAGCAGCCATTCAATGTGTGGATTGTTTCCTGGGCATGTTAACAAGCCCTGTGCTGCAGGACTGCTTCTGGCAGGACTTCCATGTGGGCATTTCAGCTGGGGACATGAGGGTATGACTGCTGCTCTGGTGTGATTGAACTGGTGGAAGCCCAGCACCTTCTCCTATGCTAAATGCAGAGCACTGTCAACTGCCAGGTCTTCTCCAGCCCTGTGTTATGTTGTCAGTTTCCTCATAACACTGCTCCTTCTCCTGCAGTGCTTCTGTGACCTCTGAGCACACGCAGTTTTCTCTAGCACGCATGCAGCATTCTGTGGTGAACAGAAGGACAGAACTCATCTAAGCATAAAGCTATTCACAAAATCACAGAATGGTTTGATTTGGAAGGGATCTTAAAGATTGCCTAGGTGCAACGAGCCTTGCCACAGGCACAAACACCTTCCACCAGAACCTGTTGTCCAAAGCTTCTTCCAACCTGGCCTTGAACAATTCCTGGGATCACCTGGAACTTTATCAGCAACTTCTCTGGGCAACCTGTTTCACTGCTTCACCTCCCTCATGTCCATGTGCTTCTTATTCTGTGTACTTCTTATTCTAAGCTGAACAAACTACTGCAGGTGGTATCTCACAAAAGGAGCAGAGAGGGAGAGTCTTCTTGCCATGCAGCCCGGGATACAGTTGGCTTTCTGGATTGCAAGTGCACATTGCTGGACCATTTTCATATTTCAATCCACCAGTGCCCTCAAGTCCTCACCTGTGGGTTTGTTATCAGTCCACTCATCATCCAGGCTGTATTTGTGCTTGCGACTGCCCCAAATTGGGGCTTTGCACCTGGCCTCAATTCTAAAAGATATTATCAATGACAAATACTACTGAAATAAATATGTTTATAATTCATCCCAATGGAAAAGACTGGGTGGAGAAATGTTTATAGTATAAGGAAGGAAACAAGGTTTTTATATGAACAGTAGGAGCATACATGTTTGACAAAGGCAGAAGTGCTTACAATGCTTGTACTTCTGAGCTATAATTCTACAGTAGTCAACCACAAATTGTTTAATTCTAAGTGCTAATATTCTGACGTTTTCAAGGCTATTAAATTGTCCTGTGTTGATTTTAGTCTAAAATTCTGACTCTGAGTCCTGCAAGTCTTTTGAAACCTTAAAACTCCCCATGTGTAACTATCATTTCATTCTTAAATCCGTCTTCCTGACACGTGACTTATCAAACATGCCAACTTACTGCAGACATTTCTGTACATATGTATATCTGAATATGTGCTCATAGCTGCTCTACATCTAGGCACCCAGGTGTATTTTTCAGCAATGTACTGGAGTGCACAGCAAATTGTAACAGGAAATATCTCCACACAATCTGCCGGAGGGTTCGATACATACTGGTCATGTCACAAATCCCTATGATACTTGAACATTTATCCCCAGAGAAACCTGAGTTTCTGCTGGAACAAAGTGGTGGTGGGTTTATGCTTGGATTAGATGACCTTAGATGTCTTTTCCAACCTTAACAATTCAGTGATTCCCCTCTCCTCAGCACTGGGGAGGCCACACCTGGAGTATTGTGAGCAGTCCTGGGCACCCCACTGCAAGAGAGACATGGATGTCCTGCAAAGAGTGAAGGGCTACAAGGACTGTGAAGGAATTGAAGCATTTCACATGTGAGGAAAGGCTGAGAGATGGAACTATTCAGTCTAGAGAGCAGAAGATTCAGGGAGGATCTTAATGTCTATAAACACCTAAAGGGAGGCTGCAAAGAGGCAGAGTCAGGCTCTTTACAATTGTGCCCAAGGACAGGACAAGAGGCAATAGGAACAAACTGGAACACAGGAGGTTCTGTGTGAACATCAGGAAATACTTCACCATTCCTGTGACAGAGCACTGACAGAGAGGTCTGGAGATGGAGAAGAGTGAGCATGGTCAACAGTGTCCATGTTTCTCTGAAGAAGAGTAGACCTCCTGTGTTAAATGCAGAGCACTGTCAACTACCGGGTCTTCTCCAGCCCTGTGTTATGTTGTCAGTTTTCTCATAACACTGCTCCTTTTTCTGCAGTGCTTCTGTGACCTCTGAGCACACGCAGTTTTCTCTAGCACTGATGCAGCATTCTGTGATGAACTGTGGCATTGCAGGATGGCAGGATGCAAAGTGATATCTTCCATGACAATAGTCAGGAAACACCCTGGCAACTTTGCTGTGTTAATGTCTGTTACAATCTTTGATACTGAAATCTGAGCAGACAGCAAAGATGCTGTATACATTACTCAGGGGGTATTGTAATCAGCATGATGAAAATATTTCCTTAAAAAACATGGATGCTACATAAAAGACCCCTCTTCATGTGAACTGCATGCTGACCAGACAAGGGGGATATTTCTACCACCTCACCAGTACAAAAAAAAAATTGAATAAAGGAAAATTAGCTGGTGGCCAAAGACAGAAGGAAGGAGTTCTTCAAATTACTCGTTGTTAATCTGCACCACTCCTCACTGCCAGTGAAGTGGGTGCCAAATGCTGACATAAGAGACTAATTGCTGGTTTACATGGTGACATGAACACGTGGCAGCTGGGCAAACAAGGTCATCTTCCTTAGTGCTGCACTGTGTCTGGAGCTGAAGGAGGGTGGTCAGCAGCTCCTGTGTAGGACCAGCTGAAGCTCAAGAACATTTCTTCTCTCCACTAGGTTTGGCAGAGATTTTGCAGAATATTTCTGCTCAGGTGCCATCAGGGTTTTATGCACTGTCAATATTGCACCTGCATCAGTTTCTAAACCTCATCTAATGCATTCAGCACAATCTTGTCTGTGAAACCCAAAGCACTCCCGCATATTCCACTGATGCTCTGACCTCTCTGTCTCATACATTCTTTCTGATGAGTTTTCACCTTACTTCAAATAGATTTGGGATGGTTGTAGTTACCCTTGTGTCATGTGGCTCATGTAGATAAAATACCAAATTATCATTTGAGTTTTCATCTTACCCTTTTATATGCCTACCAAGAAAACCTGCCATTATCAAGTTGTTTGTGCCTTATTAATGCCAACACCTTGTTCACACATGGTGATCATCTAGTTCACTGTTACCAGAAATAGGAAAAATTACCTACTTTCTTATCCCAAAGATTCCAATTTGATTAATATCTCAATAACTATCACAGAATTTTTACATGTCCTCATTTCAGGTTAGATGCAGTGTCCAAGATTCTGAACTTTTTAACACTAACATGTTACAATTTCTTCCGAATACTGTCTCAGAGCTGACTTCTCTGAATGTGCAATGGATTTTTTTTTTTTTGTTATTGTGAACAATTCTGTGTATTTTTGTTCTAAAATAATTTCTACTTTTTCTTTCACCTGTAACTTTATTTTTTGTTTTCTTTTTGACACAAGAAGTTCAGTCTCCAATAATGATATGCTTTTCTCTTATATTTTTCTTTTTCTTTTTTTTTTTTTATTTGATGTATCTCCAGTCCCATAGTCATAGAAACAGCTTTGTGAACTGGGTAAAATCGGGAGTAGTGATAATTTCCACACTAAATTTTCTGAGGCAAGAATGTGTAAAATTACTTCAACTACGAATCTGAACAAATCTCCACTTCTAGCAGTGACTGAAGACCCTCCTGTGTACAATGAGCCATTATTATACCTGCAGTGTAGTGGAAGAATCTCTTGTACTGTCAGCAATCACTGGGCCTTCTGAGAAATGAAAAAAGTGCCTCCATTTTAATCTCAGTCAAATCTCCATGATGGAACTGTAGAACTGTGATTGTCTTTATTCTACTGAATCACAAGATGGAGAAGTTTTGCTACAGGATACATTAGATTTTGCACCTGGGTAGCATATGAAATGTTTAACCTCTTGACTGCTGTGTTCTGCACAACTCCAGGAAATGGCCAAAACCATGGAAGAAAAGAATTAATTTCATATTAAATGCATATAAAAGCAACAAATCAGAAGGACTACGGGGATATTCCCAGCAAGCATCACTATACACTTGCTATGTTCCCATAATCAGGCATCTCTTGTGGTCATTGTCATAGACAAGATCTTGGTCAAAGAAGACCCTGGTATAGATATTCTTATGCTCATTTCCATAAGATCACTAAGGTCATAAGGTCACTAAGACTCAGGCATTACAGGGGCATTTTCAAGGAGTCAGAAATTTGCATTCTTTAGACACTGTTGCTTAATTCAGCTACTCAAACTGCATGTGCCCTCACAGGCTCTTCAATAATCACAGAATATGGGGTTTATTTATATATTTATTGTTTATATATTTATTATTTTTATTTATTTATTTATTTATATCGTAAGGGGTGGCAGTAAGGGAGGCAGCTGCCCAGTCTCATTCTGAAGAAGGATTCATTTTTAGCAAGATTGAACGCCCTCTCCTTCATGGGGAATGTCAGCCCTCCAGCACCTTGCCCACTCTGTACTGCTGTTGGACAGTCTATATACAGAGATAGCTCTCAGTCCACCTCTTCTCTTTTGCCTGTGCTGTTTTTTCCATTCAGTGCCAGTGGAGTCCAGCCCTGCAGGGAAATAAACAAGAATGATAGAAAATGAATGGTTGGCAGGGACCACTTCATTCTCCTTTTCACTTCAAATCTTGCATCATTCATTAAATATTTCAACATGGTGGCAGTGCAGGCAGTTAAACGGTTTAATTCAATTAAATGAAACCAAACATTGCCCAAATGTATGCATCAGTTTTATGTGATGAATGTTTGACTTCTCATTCTTTTTCGGATATAGGTTTAGAAAAAAAAATGAATGTTTGCTGTTAGAAGCAGGAGTTGTGACAAAAGAACCTTACCTGGCCTTTGAACTTCCTTAGCTGCTTCACACTAAAAATGACACAGATTTGTCTCTGAAACAACAGCAGAACTTCAGCTGAACATAAAGAAACAGCGCCTTGATAGTGGGAGAGTAGAAATTGGAAAGTGGTCAGAATACCATAGGAAATCCCACTTCTCTGTAACAACTTCTTTTCCAGGACTGAGCAAACCTTAAAAGCATGGGAAAGAACAGGGAGAGCAAAATTAGAAGCAAGCTGTTCCAGTGGCTCATTATAGTACAGAGACACTGTCACAGATACTGTAAAAATACATATTTATCCAGTGGGAACATGAGGATAGTGAATCTACTGTTCCCCACTCCACCTGGTAGGAAAGGCTAGCCTCTTGTTCACCATGACCTGACATAAATGGCAGCTGTTGGTTAAGAGATTTATGTTATTTTTGAACCATACAGTTCATGCTCAGGAACATAAGTGGCATTGACCTACTTATATTGTACAGGATGTTTGCGGATGGTGAGGCCAGGCTACCACATGAAATACAAAACATTGAGATCCTCACTTAGATAAGAAATTGAACCAAAGAGATTTGAAAATCTGCAATGATTCTTTGTAGCTGACAGCTGACTGTTGTCTGGAGCAATGTTGGTGAGCACAAGAACATTCAAGTATAAAAAATGAGAGAAAGCTCCAGCAGATTGCTCTCTCCTCTGGTGGACTAGAAAAGCACTATTCAAATGTCAGTAGACCAGCTGTGACTAGGTGAGCTGCAGTGCAATCAAGACAACAACAGCTACCACCAAGTATGGTTCCAAAGAGATTGGTCCGGTCTGATTTCAGGGAAATGCGAAGCTGAAATTTAAGTAGTCCAGTTGCAGTGCTATGACTAATTTTCCTCAATTTGGAATGCAGTTAGGGACAACAGTGCTAAATGCATTGGAAAATGCATCATATAGCCAGGAAGACGGTTGGATCCACAGTCTCCTTAGGGATACTTAAATCTGACACCTCTGTTGTGGAATCTGAGATGACCTGTCACCTTAATTCCCCAAAATGGATGGTGGCAGAAGGCCACAGAAAAGGCATGTTCTGTTAAGAGAGTGCCCCAGGCCTGCTATAAAATTCTGATGTTGAAAAAGTTACGTTGGTCTTCCTTTAGAACCCTTTCCTATTTACTATACATATATGTATATATATATGTATTTATTTAATGAGATGTCCACAGTTTCACATGCTATTAAAGCTGTGCCCCAGATAAACATGTTATGTTTACATTTGTATTCTCACTTAGTTTCTAACATTACATATTTGCTTTAACAGTTTCTATCTAGTAACTTGATGTTATTGAAAAATTTCCTGTATTGACCTCTAGAGCTCTGCTGCAAGTTACAATTTATATTGCGTAAATTAAAGTTATTTTCTCCAAAATGCATCACTTGATATACACATACACTGAATTTCCTCTCCCATAAAATGGCTTAGTCACTACCAGGGCATAATTTGTAATTATACCTATCATTTATAAATAAGTACATAACAACACATTCTAGTATTGCTTACTATGAGACGCTACTGAAAAAGTTCCTCTGTTGGAAAAATTAGATATTTTATTTTATAATTTGATTTATGTCCATTCTTTCCTGTATTATCTATGTTACAAATATTGATAATGACTTCTCACCTTTTCCCAAAATAGCTTATTTCTTTAACTGATTATTATTAGGAACTTCACTGAAAAAGTTTCCTATACCCAATGTCACTATTCCAAATGTATTTTCTTCTCTATATCCTTGTGTATTCTTTCAAATATTCCAGTTTTATGAGGTATAGCTTCCCTCTATAAGAAAAGCTTTCTAATTTATCTGTAATTACTTCGATAAACGTAGCTTTTACAAATCCAGCCTCTACTAGAACAAGTTGCTGAAGATCATTCCAAGCTTTGCAATATCCAGCAAGGGAGATCCCACCTCCAAACCTCCCCATAGTACTCTGTCACCTGAACAGTGAAGAAGTACATCTATCGTTCTGAATGTAATGCCTTCTGTTTATTTCCATGGAAACCACAACAGATGCAAAGAGTACAATAACACTGTTTGATAGAGAAAACTGTCAGCTACAAAATGCTATTTTTTTTCAATATAGTCACCACCATTTTTGCCAGTGATGAACAAGACCCTACATGCTGCACTCATAAAAATCTGCAACAACAGAAATGACCCATTGTTTCACAGTCACTCTGATGGCATCGTTGCTGCAATGTACTAGCATGGGCTATATTCCATAAACATTCACTGAGAGTTGACAGATGGTAAGGTTGCAATTTTTAATGGATGGAAGAATTCAATTCTATGTGGCCCTTTGCTTCACAGGCACTTCCAAATCTGATGTCATGTTGTCAGATTGCCTGCTGCCATCTGTCACATGGCAACAAAGTGTAATGGAATATTGGAAGGAAGGTTTACCTTCCTCTGCCATATCACCAACATATGCCTCTGACATCAAGGACCAACATAATAAAATAGGAGGCATTATTTTCTGAATAGCCCCTTATTTTCTGATATTCAGATGGAACCTACATGTTTCAGCTGGTGCCCATTGCCTGTTGTCCTGTTCATGGGCACCATTGCAAAGAGCCTGACTCTGTCCTCATTATACCCTCTGTTAAGGTTTTTATAAACATTGATTAGATCCTGTCATGTCTTCTCTTCTCCAGGCAGAACTGATCCAACTTCTCCATCTTTCCTCATATGTGAAATATGCCAGTCCATTCATCATATTTCTGGCCTTTCATTGGAGTATCTCCAATACATCCAAGTCTGTCTTGCAGCAAGGAGCTGAACTGCTCACAGGACTCCAGATGTGGCTTCCTTTTGCCTTGGACATCCAAGAGTATCTTTAGCTTTGTTTATGGGAAGGGCTTGTTGCTGACTTATGCTCATTTTGGTGTCCTTGTTTTCTTTGATATTCCTTGCTAGATTCGGTTCCCTTGTGCTTTGGTTTTCCTAACCTAATTCCTGTCTGGTGAGACAATGGCACTGTATTCTTCCCATGCTATTCATCTCTGTTTGCACTTTCTGATTGCTTCCTTATTATGTTTGAGTTAGCCAGGAGCTCCTTGTTTATTCATGCAGACTTCTCTTTGTTGGGATGGATTACTCTTCAGCTTAGAGGAGGCAGTGCTTGAATATTTACAAGCTTCCTTGGGCCCCTCTTCCGTCCAGGGCCTTATCCCATGGAATTCTTTCAACCTTACGGAAACCAAAGTCTAGTCTTCTGAAGTCCAGCAGTTTTTTCATCGTCCTCTCTGCCTCCAAATGATCCCTTCCTTGCCTGTGAGTTTAATGAACAGCAAAGCACCTCTCCTCTTTGTGTCCTTGTGACATTTGGGTAGGAAGATGGCACTGAAGTCCCCTAGGAACTTCCTGTATTACTGACTCCCTGGTGGGATGTGTCTCCAGCAGGTTCCAGTATAGTTGAAGTCCCCTATGAGAACTAGGGCCTGGAAACATGAGGCTGTTCCTAACTGTCTGTAGAGGTCATCATCCTTCTTCCTGACCAGACACCATATAGCAGACAGACTATAATGCATGAGTATTATACAACCTTTTGGCATGCCTGGGCTGTGCTGAGTGAAAAGGAATTGTCTTGGGCTGCATATACATGGGTTGCACCAAAGTTAACACCTCCTAATTATTTCCACAGAAATTACAATTGACAGGAAGAACATAATAACACTATTTAATAGAGCAATTTCTCAACTACAAAACAATTTTTCAACATAGTCATCAGCATTAGATATACATTTTCACCAGAGCTTACTGGCTGCACTCATCAAAATTTGCACCAGCAGAGGTTACCCACTGCTACTGCCACCACTGCTTAAATGCTACCACCTCACTGTGCTCACATCCATTGTTTGATCTCCACAGATGTTCAGCAAGCATTGATGAATCAATAGGTGCCATTGTTTCCATGTGCAAGAATTCAGTGACACATCTTTGCTTCATAAACACTTCTACATCAGATGCCATCTTGTCAGATGCCCCCTCTGCTTCCATCTGTCATACAGCAACAAAATGTAATGGAATATTGTCAGAAAGGTTCAATCTCTACTTCCATCCCTCCAACATTGTGACATTGTGGGCCAATGGAGAAAATAGGAGACATTTCCTTTGGAGCAGCCCTCATAAAATATATAATATAGCTAAAGTATATAAGCAACAAGCCTTATTTTTATCAATATTTTTATTTGAACAGAGAAGAAGGCCACAGAACCATAAAAGTAATGGGATAGTTAACCCTGTTTTTCTGAACCTAATGCATCATCCTGGTTCAATGGAAGTGATTGCAATTCCTAGTGAGTTCCCAAGGTGTTTGTCAGAGCTTTCTAATGAAATTTTACTCTTTCTGTGCTTCATCCTGGAAAACAATTGGTCACAAATGTATGTAATGAGTAAGACAGGATTGTGAAGTGAGGGATATCTTTCTCTGGTAAGAGAGGTCTGACAGAAAGATGAAAGGGATATGATCCAGTTTTTCTTTGAGCTGAATATCTGACTGCAACTCTACATATTCCATCTGAAAATTGGCAGGGAATGTATTTATGTCAATAGAATGGGGCAGGATGGCAGGGAAGGGCTGGACCATGCCATGTGTGGCCATGGGCTGTAGGTTTGACATGCCTGCAATGTCACCCTTACCTCTCTATTCTTTAATCCTTACCCATAAGCCCTCAGTTAGTTTCTTATCATGAAGAATCTCATGGTATTTTCAATGGGCAATAAAATATTGGTAAGTGCAAAGAAATGCACATTGGAAAAACAGCTCCATTTTATACAGTTGATGGGCAGCCATTAAATCCATGGACTGCAGTATTAACACTACCTTTCATCAAATCTTGAGAGAGATAATATAGAAGTATAAAACTACTGAGGAGAATGAAAAAGTTAATGCAAAGTAAATAATTATTTCCGTCCAAGGAGAAATTAAATACATCACCACTACTTGCCTTGTTATGCATAATATTTCTATTATGAGAGGAAGGAATTGACAGGGAATCACAAAAAGAAAATATTTTTCAGTAAGCTCATTTAAACTGTAAATCTCATGGTCAGAGAGCAAGCAAAATTGATCCTGAAGTGATTAAATCAAAGAAACATCTAGCAAACACTCCTGAACACAGTCATCTGTCCTACTATAAATCTGTAAACTCAAGATTTCCAGAATTTGGAAGATACATAAAAGAATGTTATTTTTTACTTATATCCAGAGATGAAATGCAGCTTAATGAACACTTATTTTGGTTTGAGATGGCAATTCTATCTCACATATTACTCTAAATTATGTTGCAAATGGAAGAAGTAGAGTAATCTGATTAAGTGCAGCCAACAGTAAAATCCACCTCTCATATCCAAAGTCTGTAAGTGGAGAGCTTTGTAAAAGGACAGCTGTCATTAGACTTCTGATGCCCTCAAGAAAAAGTTAAGGTATGCACCCAAATGTCACTCTGCTTGCCCAGTGAATGATTGTCCCTGCTGCCTCAGATTCACAGAGCATCCATGGCCTACAGTTAATAGTAGTTACTCTCATCCCTCAAGTCAGTGTTAGCTGAAATTCTCTCCCTAAGAATCTTCTCATATTATTTATAGGAGATTTATCCACATAGCTAGAGCAAGACCAAAAATTTCTAATTATATCTAGCATCATCACTTTCCAGTTTTCAGTTCGTTCAGTTTGCCAGACAATGCTTTGCCAAAAACAAGGTTTGCCAAAAATGCTTTGCCCAAAGACAGAGGAGGTATCTGTAGCATGTGCTGAGCAGACTCTATAAAAGATTCCTTGAAGCTCTGCTGTCCTGTCTGCAGAGAAAACTTCATGGTGAGTGCCTGTGACTTGCAGAAAGGGACAGTGTCCCTGCAGCCCACTGCTGTTCTGGTGTATATATCTATGTCTGCAAGCGTTTAAAGTCTGTGACATAAAGCACGTTTGTACTTAAACTGATTTGTGGAATTCTATGCAGTGGTAAGAAGGGTCTAACATTTCTGCTTTACAGCACTGATCATCTTCCAGCCAGCACAAGACCTACTTGTGTCACGAGAGGTAAGAGCCTAATTTACTCATGCTTAAGGGACAGTCAAAAAGATGGGGGATTTCTGCAGATCTGATTTTTTTTTTTTTTTTTTTTTTTTGGTAGTGGCATATTTCTGTGCAGTTGCATGGGCAGTTGACATAAGCCCATATATTCTTGTCCACTGCCCTGTTATGTCCACAGCACATTTATGGTTGAACAGGCTGGGCTGCTCATGGCAAGCAAGCTTTTCAAAGTGTATGTGCTGGAAGCTATTAGCCACTGTTGCCATGCCAGGAAATGCTTCCTGGGGATTCCTCATGTTTAATCGTGGATCAGTGAAGAAAATGATCTGTTCTGGCATGAAGTCTAACTAGACAAATCCAGCCAACAGAACAACTAATGGCAAAATCTTACAGGTTTGCAATAAAATGTAGGAATTACTGTACAGAACATACACTGTATGTTGGCCAGAAATTGCTATGAAAATGCCTACCAGACCATACTGTGGAGCTATAATTTGCATGTGGTATTTGTATTAGGAAATCTGGTAAAAATGCCAAAAACAACTAACATACTTGAAAAAAACCTGTAGAGATATCTTTTTACTTTATGTCTGAAATTAAACAGAGTAAGATGGGGGCTCTGCATGCTATTAGGAAATGTGCAAAGTGTTGGCATTTGGTTGATTCATTTCAGCAACTAGAAGTTCTAACATAACATCCAAATATATTGCCTGACTTCCTAGGAACTCAGGTGTTTCCTATTACTAGAAATGCAGTGTTTCCTTGGAAACTCAATACTGCATTTCAATAACCATTTTGATACATAAATTCTTGAACTGAAGCTGATGAATTTTTAATATAACTATTCTCTGATGATGCAATATTTTAACTTATTGAATTATCCATCCTTATCTACTATTTGCACTATACTATTTTCCAGAGGTAAATCTCTTGTAACTGGTTTCTGCTGTTGTCAATGAAATAACAGTGCAGATTGTTTAAGGTGAGATCCATACTGAAATTTAAGCATGAGATTAAACAGGAATTAAACTGCCCCTTATAATGTATGTTCTCAGATGAAATATGGAAAAAGTCTTTGTTTAGATGGAGCAGATCTCTAAATTTTCCTGTATGATTGTTTTAGATCATTGACATTGCCTCCAATAAATTAACAACCAGAATTGTTTTTAAATAGGACCTAGTAAATCTCTCAATTTACACACAGAAAAAAGTTTTTTTGTAACTCTTAAACACCTAAAGGAGACAAATTCGATAAGCAGAGCTCACCTAGCACTGACTTGTATGGCTGATACCTCAGCTAACATTCAGAGTTTATGCAGAACTCAATTCCATAGTAGGAAATGTGTTGAACACATCTTACTCACACTTGATAATCAGAATCTATACTAAAAAATATGGAAACTGGAGTCCAAGCTTTCTTTAGCCTGAGGGGGTTTAACTTAGCCTCACTCATGTTTTTAGAAGATTGCCCTCACCGTGGGTTTGGAAAGCATTCTGTATCACAGGATCTTTCTACTGGAGCAAACGCGCCACTGTGCAAGCAGGGATGCAACATCCATCAGTATTGCAAGAGGACAAGCAGGATGGATGTTGCTTGAAGATATAGTTGTTTAGAATCTGCAGTGAGTGTTTCTAGTCCTGTAACCAGCAAGACACACAGAAAGAGGAGCTGTACATCTTATTTCAAAGCCTGAATTTACAATGCAGGAATCCTTAAGAAACAAGTGGGGAGCAAACTCCAGCAAATGATTCAGAGCACAAGCAATAATCATATAGCAATAGTTAGTCCTCAGAACACTTTCTAGATTCACCCACCTCTATTTTGTGTATAGGCCTGTATAGTTGTTAATATGGGCATTTTGGCTGGGTGACTCCACATAGGTGGTATGAATACACGCCTTACTGTGATGCTTTATTTCTTTATTGGAACCCAGTGCTTGCTGAAGGACATAAATTATTTAAAAAATGCTTTAATTTAAAAGTTGAGCTTATAAAATTACAGATGCTTTACTGATGTCGATTTCATCAAAGTAGCCTGGTAGTATTCCTCCAGAACTACTCTTAATTAAAAATTTCCTGGTGAAATCCAATCTGAACCTGCTTTGCACAGAAAAAAATGGACCATGGACAGATGTTATGAGAGTCTTCCCAGCCAAATAATTCTATGATGCAGTGTGGAATTCTATGATTCCAGAAAATTGAATGGCAACAGAAATTGTTGATTCATTTGGACAACATATCTGCTCTTCCATAGAATTCTCTGCTGACAAGACCCTCCATAAAGTGCAGCCATGTCTTCAGATGCTGAGATGGCTGTCTTTGGGGAGGCAGCTCCTTACCTCCGAAAGTCAGAGAAGGAGAGGATCGAGGCCCAGAACAAGCCTTTTGATGCCAAGACATCTGTCTTTGTGGTGCATCCCAAAGAATCCTTTGTGAAAGGGACAATCCAAAGCAAAGAATCTGGGAAGGTCACCGTCAAGACTGAAGGTGGAGAAGTGAGTGAAAAGAAAGGCTGAGGGACGCCATTTGATTTCCACAGTGGTCTCTGAGCTGACATGCAGGGATTTGTCTTTTCTTTGGCAGACTCTGACCGTGAAGGAAGATCAAATCTTCTCCATGAACCCTCCCAAGTACGATAAAATTGAGGACATGGCCATGATGACCCACCTCCACGAACCCGCTGTGCTGTACAACCTCAAAGAGCGTTATGCAGCCTGGATGATCTACGTAAGTACCAGCAGCTCTCTTCCTGGGCTGGTAGCTGGGGAGGACTGCTGTGCCAGGCTGAGTGGAAGCCAACGTGCCGTGTCCCTTCCTCGCAGACCTACTCGGGCCTCTTCTGTGTCACTGTCAACCCCTACAAGTGGCTGCCGGTGTACAACCCGGAGGTGGTGTTGGCCTACCGAGGCAAAAAGCGCCAGGAGGCCCCTCCACACATCTTCTCCATCTCTGACAACGCCTATCAGTTCATGCTGACTGGTGAGTGGTACTCAAAGTAAATGTACTAAAAAGAATATTGCTGATAAATATGTTGATATTATTTTAACACTCAATCTGTGCTTTATTTCCATCAATTGTTTTTGGCTTGAAAAGTTTTTTTTTACATCATTACTTCTAGAAAGAAGCTATAGAACCACAACTAACATGTTATGGGAAATAACAAGCAGGACTTATAAGTCAGGAAGTTATGAACTCTATCTGTTCTGTGAAAATTCTGCATCTGCTGCAAATGCAGTCTAAGTAGCAGAAAGTTAACAAAACTATCAAAATTAACAGAAATGAAAAATATTCTCTCTACTTCATGCAGGAGAATATAGACTTTAACAGTGAAGTATGGAAAAAAAACCCACATCTGTTCAAGGTTCTTTAAAGTTTATGGAAAGTTATTAATTTACAAGGACGATAATTTGAATAAACTATTCATAGTAAAGTAAAAAAAAACAAACACTTTTTTTGTCAGTGGAATTTAAATTTATTGCACTGATTTTCAGTTTTGCTCTGTTCTCCATTTTAAAAATCTCTTTCCTTTTGCCTCTTTCACAGACCGCGAGAATCAGTCAATCCTGATCACGTAAGTACGCTCCTGCTCGGGTCCCTGCGGGGCTGCCCTGTGCCAGGGGACCTTCTCCCTGACCTCATGCTCTCTGCTTCTCTGTTTGGCTCGACAGCGGAGAATCTGGTGCAGGGAAGACTGTGAACACGAAACGTGTCATCCAGTACTTTGCAACAATTGCAGCTAGTGGGGAGAAGAAGAAGGAGGAGCAGTCTGGAAAAATGCAGGTGAGCTCCTACAATGGACAGACTGAAAACTCAGTCTTTAATTGCTACGTGGATCAAATAAACACTGTAAATGAACAACTATCGTCCTGTAGGGAACGCTTGAGGATCAGATCATCAGTGCCAACCCACTGCTGGAGGCCTTTGGAAATGCCAAGACTGTGAGGAATGACAACTCCTCACGCTTTGTAAGTTTGTGATGAGACATTTTGATATTGTGGGTAAGCAAGAATATCAGAACAGGAGCTGTTACTTCAGAAATGATGTGATAGGATGGATGCATTTCTTGAACTAGTTGATTCCTCATACTTTTTTAAACAAAAACCTATCTAATTCTCTAATTAACTATGTAGTTGTTTTACACAGTTTAGTATTGTCTTTACATGAAGTATTTTACAGCTAATAAATGTGTAAAAAGAGGCATCATTAAAATATATGAAAATATATTTATTATTGAGCATTTAGAATTTATATATATGTATATCTAAACACACCCCTAGTATCTGTCATGCAGACTGTTGATATAAAATTGTGTAAATTTTCTATAATGAAAAACTAGAATTTTGTATTTAATCAGTGAAATATTACTGTCACTTCTGTTAGATACAGTACTGGGCAGGTCAAGTAATTTAACTGTTCAGACCTTTATACGAGCTGAGGGATAGGACAAAAAAGTTTTTAAGACATCCTGTAGCAAACTGAACTGCTCTATGACATATTTGTAGCTCTTTTCATTCAAAGGGCTCATTAGTAGATAGGCTGTGAAATATTCTTGAAAAAATTGCAATGCCAATCCATGGTCCCAGCTTCAAATTCTAAATTCTGTGTACCTCCACTATTCAGAAGATAAATGCTACCTTCCATTTTCCATAAGATAAAAAAATAATAATAATAATTTTAACATTTATTCCATCAGTTCTTTTTCTATATCCATCTGAAGCATAAATGACAAAAGGCTGTTAATAATTTTCCCACTCCTCTGCAATCAGGGATATCCAGCAAAACTTGGCCTTTATCTTAGTTTTGACAATTTTTCCTGAATTTCATTCTTCTTTTGCTTGTGGTGGGATTTCTTTGGTTGTGTTTGTTTGGTAGCTTTTGGTTTCTTCTTCTGTTTGTTTGTTTGTTTGTTTGTTTCTATTTCTGTTTTAAGTGGGGACAAAACTCCAAAAACCAAATTCACAAAACTTCTTAGTTCAACATGTGCCCTCTGTGAATAATAGTGTCACAAGATTATGGTCTTTTCTAGTGAAATCTCAAGGCATATTTTTTCCCCTCAACAGGGTAAATTCATCAGAATCCACTTTGGTGCCACAGGCAAGCTGGCTTCTGCTGACATTGAAACTTGTAAGAGACTCTCCAGGCCTGATTGGCCATGTTCTTTCTGACTGTCCTTGCCTTTTTTGCTAAGTTTCTCCTACCATTCTTGACAGATCTGCTGGAGAAGTCCAGGGTCACTTTCCAGCTCAAGGCTGAAAGAAGCTACCACATCTTTTATCAGATCATGTCCAACAAGAAGCCGGAGCTAATTGGTAGGAAGTAGCATTTTTTTTAGTAAAGTCTTAACATAGTTAATACTTGTCTTCATTCTTACGCCCAGATATGTCCTATTCCCTCTTACAGACATGCTCCTCGTAACTACCAACCCCTATGACTACCACTTTGTGAGTCAAGGCGAGATCACTGTTCCCAGCATTAATGATCAGGAGGAGCTTATGGCTACAGATGTAAGTTATACATAGAAATTTTAATTGATTTATTAATACATTTAATATACGTGGCGTTTACATTCACTGAATCTGTTGTCAGAGTGCGATTGACATCCTGGGCTTCACTGCTGATGAAAAGACTGCCATTTACAAGCTGACAGGGGCTGTCATGCACTATGGGAACTTGAAGTTCAAGCAGAAACAGCGAGAGGAGCAGGCAGAGCCAGATGGCACAGAAGGTACTACTAATATGGAGAGCTGCCAATAACAGAAATAGTTTCAGAACTGGCAGGTAGAAGTCAGGTATCTTGCTCCAATTCACTTTTATGAAGACATAAATCTCAGTTTCCACAGTAATCATATTTCCAAAATTTCCTTTAAGCTACTGTAAGTATTGCAGTTAAAGAACTTAACTTAAAGTACTTAGAGAAAATCCACAGTTCACTCATCACTGCCCCTGTATCACTCTTTTCCTCTGCACACAGTTGCAGACAAGGCTGCCTACCTCATGGGTTTGAACTCAGCAGACCTGCTCAAGGCCCTGTGCTACCCCCGCGTCAAGGTTGGGAATGAGTATGTGACCAAGGGTCAAACTGTGCAGCAGGTAAGAAACAGATGATGACTGGGAACCTCTAGGATACTGTACTTCTTGCTCTGGGTGCTGTTCTGCTCCTGCTGCATTATTCTCTGTTTTAGGTGAACAACTCAGTTGGTGCTCTGGCAAAGGCTGTCTATGAGAAGATGTTCTTGTGGATGGTTGTTCGCATCAACCAGCAGCTGGACACCAAGCAGCCCAGGCAGTACTTCATTGGTGTCCTGGACATCGCTGGCTTTGAGATCTTTGATGTAAGAAAGTCAGAAATAACGTAAAATCTTTAAAGACCACTGCAGGTCATAAGAAACTGGAGATGTGTTGCTTTTATTCTGTTTTGTGAAAGCATGCTGTTCACTTACAATTTTAAATAAAGGTCTGCATTTTATTGCAAGCAGCAAATTTCCAGTTTTCTGGAAATGCTTGCCTTTTTGAATATGCCACATCGTTTGAATATGTGACTGCTTTTTCTCCATCTCAAAGCACTAGCCTCAAATATTTTTCATGTAATAGTATTCTGAAGTACAAAGGGAAGAAATTGCATTGCTACCTTTTATATAGTTGCCACAAATGTAGTTTCTCACTAGCTAGAGCTTATTATTAAAAAAAAAAATCCACTGTCAAATAGCATACAACATCTAAATAGAAAGCTAAACCGAAGTCCCATACAAACTTGTCCTAACAATTGAAAAGAGGGCAGTACATACCCTTTGCTTTTGAAGACCTGTAATGTGATTCCAAGAGGAGGATGCTACTGACTTCCTTCAACGCAAGCACAGAAGGTGGGCAAGCATGGTTTGTATGAATTAGGGTAAAGCACCTGAGTGCAGGCTGGTATTGGCAAACATTTGTAACATCTAATATATTCTGTTAGTTCAGCAGGAAAATGTACATAATATCAACAAAAAAACAGAAACAAAAAACAGAAAACAGATGTAAATTGAACATTATTAGAGATAAGATTACTAAATTATTTTGAAATTTGCTTTAAAAATAACAGGAACAAAATAAAACAAAAACAACAAAACCAAAACCAAACCAAACCAAACCAAACAAAAAAAACCCGAAAACAAACAAAAAAACCAAACCAAAACACAGAGATCTTTAAACTGTAAAAAAAAAAAAACTTTAACTGGAGTTAGAACAGGAGTAAGCTCTACAGAGAGTACTTCACCTTGACAAGCAAATCTTATTTTTTGCACAGTTCAACAGCTTGGAGCAGCTCTGCATCAACTTCACCAATGAGAAACTGCAACAGTTTTTCAACCACCACATGTTTGTGCTGGAGCAAGAGGAGTACAAGAAGGAAGGCATTGAATGGGAGTTCATTGACTTTGGGATGGACCTGGCTGCCTGCATTGAGCTCATTGAAAAAGTACGTTCATTATATCTAAGATGGTTTTTGTTGTTTGTGGCAGAATTCCAGGGCTTTTCTACAGCATCAGTTTTTTGCTCTACTTCAGAAAATAATTTTTAGGGAATGGCAATTTGGTTACAAATTAAGTACCATTAGAATATCCATGAAGTACCTTAGTAAACATTTTAAAAAACAAACTGCAATTTCACTCATCTGCAAATAGAAGGATTAACATGTTTCATACATAAGTTGATATGTAGGATTTTTTGCAGCATATTTTAAAGTCTGCAAAGATAAAACAGTTTCTTTATAGAAACTCAAGCTCTTTTATTTTCAGTATTAGGATTATGATCTCAATATTAATGTTGTGATTTCACAAACACAATTTGTAAGTAAAACCAGAGGTGCACACAGAAAAAAGGTATCGGATAAACAGAACCGAATAAATTCATTACTGTAAGACAACACTTTTTGAATAATATCCTCCTATGCATTAATGAAAAGATAAGGATATCTCATCAAAATATGATTTCAGGAAGTATCTAAAGCATCTATTGATCTGTTGAACAAATGTCAAATTTAATTAGACACCTTTGTCTGCATCTTGTTAGCTAGAGAATGGCTTGATGCAAAAATAAATATCTACTTTTGATCCATTAGAGTTTTCAAAAAAATTTAGAAAAATCTGTGTGTCTCTTGTGATGAGATCTGTTCTGAAATGCAACAATTTCAGACACTATAAATTCACATTTTTATCAGAAATGTATGTCCAAAGCTTAAAAAAACTCGGATCCTTTTCTCAAATTCCCATGCTTTACTCCAGTCTCCTTATGAAAGCAGATTTATATTTTATCTCTATTCTATTTACTGCTGTTCCTTTCAGCCCATGGGCATCTTCTCCATCCTGGAAGAGGAGTGCATGTTCCCCAAGGCAACTGACACCTCTTTCAAGAACAAGCTCTATGACCAGCATCTGGGCAAGTCCAGCAACTTCCAGAAGCCCAAGCCTGCCAAAGGCAAGGCTGAGGCCCACTTCTCCTTGGTGCACTATGCTGGCACAGTGGACTACAACATCACTGGTTGGCTTGAGAAGAACAAGGACCCCCTGAACGAAACTGTCATTGGGTTGTACCAAAAGTCATCTGTGAAGACACTGGCCTTACTGTTTGCCTCTGCTGGTGGAGAGGCAGGTCAGTTCTTCTGAAATGTCAGCTCTTTGGTGTGCAGTGATTCTACAAAATTGCGCAATGATGAATTGGTCTGAAAGAAATAAAAAATATTTTATTATTTTCACTTTATCAGAGGCTGGTGGTGGTGGTGGTGGCAAGAAGGGTGGTAAGAAGAAGGGGTCTTCTTTCCAGACTGTCTCAGCTCTTTTCCGGGTAAGTTTTTTGTTTGTTTGCTTGTTTTTAATATCTGCAAATTAGAATTAAACTAATTTTGCACCAGTTTCAGGCAAGTACATATTCATCATTAGGTGTGTGAACCTAAGAGTGAGAATCTAAGCTTTCCTTTAAACAAATACCAACTTGTGGTCCCACAGGAGAACTTAAATAAGCTGATGACCAACCTACGGAGTACTCACCCTCATTTTGTCCGCTGCATCATCCCAAATGAAACAAAAACACCGGGTAAGATGTTCCAGCAGAGACACTAAAGTCGTCTCCCTCGGTGGTGGAAACAGTGGCATTCATTTGTAAAATTAATTGTTAGGTGCCATGGAGCATGAACTGGTGCTGCACCAGCTGCGCTGTAACGGCGTGCTGGAGGGGATCAGGATTTGCAGGAAAGGATTCCCCAGCAGGGTCCTCTATGCAGACTTCAAGCAGAGGTAAGAGCACTCTGCCTGTTAGCATGACTGTAAGTAATGTCGAGATTTGGGAAGAATGGCCTTAGCTTTCTCTTTTGCTTGTCCCAGGTACAAGGTGCTTAATGCCAGCGCCATCCCCGAGGGACAGTTCATTGATAGCAAGAAAGCTTCTGAGAAGCTTCTTGGGTCAATCGATGTGGACCACACCCAGTACAAATTTGGTCACACCAAGGTACCAACTCTCCTCAACTCAGTCCCTGTATCTGTGTTTTGTTCTCTCTGACAGTGATGCACTGCAATGTTCTGTTTCTCCAGGTGTTCTTCAAAGCTGGGCTGCTGGGACTCCTGGAGGAGATGAGGGATGAGAAGCTGGCACAGCTCATCACTCGCACACAGGCCAGGTGCAGGGGCTTCCTGATGAGAGTGGAGTACCAGAGAATGGTGGAGAGGAGGTAGGTGTTCCCCATCTTCACTTAAAGGCACTTTGGGGAAAGTCCTAGTAATCATATCACACAAAGTAATCAAATGTGCATTTTAATTATGCTTCAGAGAGTCCATCTTCTGCATCCAGTACAACGTTCGTGCATTCATGAATGTCAAGCACTGGCCCTGGATGAAGCTGTTCTTCAAGATCAAGCCCCTGCTGAAGAGTGCAGAGTCTGAGAAGGAGATGGCCAACATGAAGGAAGAGTTTGAGAAGACCAAGGAAGAGCTTGCAAAGTCTGAGGCCAAGAGGAAGGAGCTGGAGGAGAAAATGGTGTCCCTGCTGCAAGAGAAAAATGATCTGCAGCTCCAAGTGCAGGCTGTGAGTATTGTCATTTATTTTCCATCCAGAAAAAGGGTGTGTAAAGTCAGATTGCTCTTTCCCAAGATGACATCCAAGATTATATATGATGAAATGTCAGCTATTTAGTGAGGTAGGCATCATATTGATTGTGAAGTTGAATAAATTTTTGTCTGGCAATAGCCTGGTGGCCTCTGATATTCACTGTAAAGTAAAAAGTAACTTGAGATGTGAGTCAGTTCTCTTGCTTTATGTAGAAGAAGACATCTACAGCTCGTCAACATGAGATACTCAGTGAGTCTTGCAAGATATAGATCGGTCTCATCGTGATCTAATGTATACCATGAATTCATTCTAAATATTAAATTCTAGAGTTCAAACTGACGGTTGTAAATTCAGCTGCTCCATAACTAGTGGTTATTCATTTACTGAGAAGTGGGGAAGTATATTTTTAAATTTGCTTCAGTCCAAGAAGAAATGAATATGGAGCTCCCGCTTCTGAAAAAGTCTCATCTCCCAGGATTGTTGAAAGGTGTTTCACTATGCGCAGGAGAGTTCAGTAATCCCTGATAAAGTGAAAGGAAGCACCCTAATACAGGCAGATTTTGGAAAGGTGAAAAGGCTCATGTTTCCTTTAGTTATGTAATTTTTATTGTTCAGTTAGAAAACTGAATATCTATAGCATATTTTTTCTCAGTCTAAATGAGAACACCAGTTTTGAATGTCTTACTAGTAAAGAGGTCTGCAGCTATTTAGTAGAAAGCTATCCCAGTAAAATATCAAAGCCTGAAAGAATATAGAGCAACCTTAAATCAGCATTAAAAACTCCAGACACAGTGGTTAGAAATTCAAATATGCCACTATAAGGTGTGCAATAATTCTAATGAGTGTAGAAGAGTGATATTCTTCTTTATCTAGCATTCTAAAGAACAGTATAGTTACCTCCCATCAATTACGAAAGGGAAGCTGATTACCATTTTTGTAACTTGTAAATTTCCTGTGATAAAAGATGAAAAAAAAATATATAGTAGCTATTAAAATTACAGAAAAGAAAGATATCTTGTATCTCCCCATAGGAAGCAGATAGCTTGGCTGATGCTGAGGAAAGATGTGACCAGCTCATCAAAACCAAAATCCAGCTGGAAGCCAAAATTAAGGAAGTGACAGAACGGGCTGAGGATGAGGAGGAAATTAATGCCGAGCTGACAGCCAAGAAGAGGAAACTAGAGGATGAATGCTCAGAGCTGAAGAAAGATATAGATGACCTGGAGTTAACGTTGGCCAAGGTTGAGAAGGAAAAGCATGCCACTGAAAACAAGGTACGAGGCAGAAGTTGTTGCTCACACTCCAATAAAGAACATTTTGTGTTTTTGTGCTTTTGGAATTACAGAATGTCTTGAGTTGGAAAAGACTCAAGAGGGTTGTAAGTCCAAATGTTACAGGAGTCTTGAACCTACTTGCTTTAATTATACTTGCTCCCTTCTTCTGAAAGGTGAAAAACCTTACAGAGGAAATGGCAGCCCTGGATGAGAACATTGCCAAGCTGACAAAAGAGAAGAAAGCCCTCCAAGAGGCCCATCAGCAGACACTGGATGACCTGCAGGCTGAAGAGGACAAAGTCAATACGCTGACCAAAGCTAAAACCAAGCTGGAGCAGCAAGTGGATGATGTAAGAACAAAAGCATATGGCTATTATATATGGCTATTATATATATGAACATGGCTGGCAGAGCACTGATGATCCCATTCTGTTTAGCTGGAAGGGTCCCTGGAGCAAGAGAAGAAGCTGCGCATGGACCTTGAGAGAGCAAAGAGGAAACTTGAAGGAGACCTGAAGTTGGCCCATGATAGCATAATGGATTTGGAAAATGATAAGCAGCAGCTGGATGAGAAACTGAAGAAGTAAGTGAGGTTGTGGGACACCTGAGTGCTGGGCAGGTGCACGTAGGAGGTTTTGTTCAGGTGTTAACACAGTTTGTTTTGTGCAAAAGGAAAGACTTTGAAATCAGCCAAATCCAGAGCAAAATTGAGGATGAGCAAGCCCTGGGCATGCAGTTGCAGAAGAAGATCAAGGAGCTGCAGGCAAGTCTCTGGTCCTTCCCTTCTGGCCTTCAGAAAACATCTGAAGGAGAAGGACATGGGTGTGAAGGGTCCCTGATGCTCCCCAGGCCCGTATTGAGGAACTGGAGGAGGAAATCGAGGCAGAGCGAACCTCTCGGGCCAAAGCAGAGAAGCACCGAGCTGACCTCTCCAGGGAGCTGGAGGAGATCAGTGAGCGCCTGGAGGAAGCAGGAGGGGCTACGGCAGCTCAGATTGAGATGAACAAGAAGCGTGAGGCAGAATTTCAGAAGATGCGCCGTGACCTGGAAGAGGCCACGCTGCAGCACGAAGCCACGGCTGCCGCCCTGCGGAAGAAGCATGCGGACAGCACAGCGGAGCTTGGGGAGCAGATCGACAACCTGCAACGAGTCAAGCAGAAGCTGGAGAAGGAGAAGAGTGAGCTGAAGATGGAGATTGATGACTTGGCCAGCAACATGGAGTCTGTCTCCAAAGCCAAGGTATATTACAGGTCTTACAGAGTGTGTGCGCATAGGAGCAGTCTGTACCTTGCTTCTCTTGAAGACTTAGCAGACCATCATAAAGTAGTATTAGTTTTCTTTGAATAACAGTGACCCAGCTTGTATTGTCTATGTTTATATGTAGGCAAGTCTGGAGAAGACATGCCGAGCATTGGAAGATCAGCTGAGTGAGATTAAGACAAAAGAAGAGGAGCATCAACGGATGATCAATGATCTTAATGCTCAAAGAGCTCGTCTGCAGACAGAATCAGGTGAGACATTTCACAACTCTGATGTTTCCTTGTACAATATAAGAGAGTTGTAGTAGGAGGACTTTTCTGTCTTTTGAGGATAAAATATATGGAAAAAGATTTTAGTTTCTGTAAGCTCTCCCAAATGTAATGTCTTAGAGCCGTAACTGTCCACAGCACTGTAATCAGTGGCAGTTAAAACCTATGTATCTACAAACTCTCCCAGGTGAATACTCACGCCAGGTGGAGGAGAAAGATGCTCTGATTTCTCAGCTGTCTCGAGGCAAGCAGGCATTCACCCAACAGATTGAGGAACTCAAGAGGCATTTGGAGGAGGAGATAAAGGTGAGGAGGTTTTCCAAAACTCTGCCTCATCTTGTAGGTCCTCTTGACCAAGAGGTGCTTCAGACAAACATATAATGATGGAAGCAGTATGATGACATAGAGGAAAATTGTATGTCCTCCCATGTTGGCTCTGCTGCTCATTCACTGTCATCTTTTCTCTAATATTTTTATGAATGCTGGACACTTCGTTCTCCATTGAAAAGACTGTTTTAATTTCATAAAGAAACAATTTTTGAAAACATTTCAGTTGGGAAATTGTCATTCATTTTTCAAACACTCTTGCTACTCTAGGCCAAGAGTGCTCTGGCCCATGGCTTGCAGTCTGCCCGCCATGACTGTGACTTGCTCCGGGAACAATACGAGGAGGAGCAGGAAGCCAAGGGTGAGCTGCAGCGTGCCCTGTCCAAGGCCAACAGCGAAGTGGCCCAGTGGAGAACCAAATATGAGACGGACGCTATTCAGCGCACAGAGGAGCTGGAGGAGGCCAAGTATGTGGGGAGAGTGGGGAAGGCTGACAGAAAGTTATAACAGAAAATTGAAAGTACACACCCTGAAGTATTGCCAGTGAGAAGCCAATGTCGTGCTTTGGGATGGATGACAAAGAGGAGGAAAAATGCATCCTTTAATGTGTGTGGACTCGAAAATGAAAATATGCACGGAAGGCAGAAAATGGCAGTCAGAGAACTAAGGGTTGTAGATTACAGACTATGTAGTGGTTAGGTGCACTGTTAAGAAAAGCAAGAGAGTAAGATGTACTCTTTGTTTGCTGACTGTGGTATGCCCTTTATTCTTCCCAGGAAGAAGCTGGCACAGCGCCTGCAGGAGGCAGAGGAACACGTTGAAGCCGTGAATGCCAAATGTGCTTCCCTGGAAAAGACAAAGCAGAGGCTGCAGAATGAGGTGGAGGACCTGATGATTGATGTGGAGCGAGCAAATGCTGCCTGCGCAGCTCTGGACAAGAAGCAGAAGAACTTTGACAAGGTATTCTGGGCTCCAGGCCTGTGTTTCCTGGGCACACAATGATTGTCGCATCCAAACTCACAATCTGTTTTTCCTCAGATCTTGGCGGAGTGGAAGCAGAAGTACGAGGAAACGCAGGCTGAGCTGGAGGCCTCCCAGAAGGAGTCTCGCTCCCTCAGCACAGAGCTGTTCAAGATGAAGAATGCCTATGAGGAGTCCCTGGACCACCTGGAAACGCTGAAGCGTGAGAACAAGAACTTGCAGCGTAAGTCGCTCAGCCTTTCCTGCTGGCAGGGCTTTCTCAGAAGCTTTCCTGCCCACCTCTCCACCTGGGTCTGTGCCTGCAGTGATGGGAGCAGACCTGTTATGCTGGGGTCACAGGGCCTTTCCCTCTATGCTCTATACCTGACCATGTGAATGTTCATTCTTCTCTACAGAGGAGATTTCTGACCTCACGGAGCAGATTGCAGAGGGAGGAAAGGCGATTCATGAGCTGGAGAAAGTCAAGAAGCAGATTGAGCAAGAGAAGTCTGAAATCCAGGCTGCCTTGGAGGAAGCTGAGGTACATGCTCATAATCACTGATTTAGCATGTGGAGTCCTGTTTAACAGTGTGAAAGATAAAAGCATAGAGCAAATGTTATTGCTCTGTTTGTACTGGGTCTGAAGGTCTAGCATTGGTACACCTATCATGCTGAGTATAATAGTGCCTTTCCATTTCTTTCCTGTGAGATAATTTGGAAGAAAACTGTAAGAAAAACATATTTTTGTTATTATTCAGGCCTCCCTGGAACATGAAGAGGGGAAGATTCTGCGCCTTCAGCTAGAGCTCAACCAGGTCAAATCTGAGATTGACAGAAAGATAGCAGAGAAAGATGAGGAAATTGACCAGCTGAAGAGAAACCACCTCAGAATTGTGGAGTCCATGCAGAGCACCCTAGATGCTGAGATCAGGAGCAGGAATGAAGCCCTGAGACTGAAGAAGAAGATGGAAGGAGACCTGAATGAAATGGAGATCCAGCTGAGCCATGCCAACCGTGTTGCTACAGAGGCACAAAAGAACCTGAGAAACACACAAGGAGTGCTCAAAGTATGTCTGAACCAAAGATGTGCTCGCCATTTTCTTACATTGATAAAAGTTTTACTGTCTTCTATCAGCTCCACAGTGATGTGAAAATAGGAAATAAGAAAATAGGAGGAACGTGCCTCACAATGTCTCATATCTCCAACCAGGATACTCAGATACATTTGGATGATGCTCTCAGGACACAGGAGGACCTGAAGGAACAGGTGGCCATGGTGGAGCGCAGAGCAAACCTGCTGCAGGCTGAGGCTGAGGAACTACGGGCAGCCCTGGAGCAGACAGAGAGGTCAAGGAAAGTGGCTGAGCAGGAGCTTCTGGATGCAAGTGAGCGTGTGCAGCTCCTCCATACTCAGGCAAGTCCATGGGTTGAAAGCATTTAATGATTAGACCTGTTTTGATTTTTCAATAAGTACATAACTTCAACAGACCTCTACCATTACTATTATCAGCAAGGGTCATTCTTCCTATAAAAAAACAATAGAACTCTATGTGAAAGCAGGGAAATGGTATTTTACTGAAAATTAGTGATGACATATATGTATATGATATATATGCCGTGTGGTTTTTCTTCAACAGAACACCAGCTTGATCAACACCAAGAAGAAGCTAGAATCAGACATTTCCCAAATTCAGAGTGAGATGGAGGATACCATCCAGGAAGCCCGCAATGCTGAAGAGAAGGCCAAGAAGGCCATCACCGATGTGAGTTGGGGCATGCCTCCACTGCTGATGGTGGATGCATTCTCCCCAAATATCTCCAGTCACAAAGGGATTCTTTCTCCTCCAGGCGGCCATGATGGCAGAAGAGCTGAAGAAGGAGCAGGACACCAGTGCCCACCTGGAGAGGATGAAGAAGAACCTGGACCAGACGGTGAAGGACCTGCAGCTCCGTCTGGATGAGGCAGAGCAGCTGGCCCTGAAGGGAGGCAAGAAGCAAATCCAGAAGCTGGAGGCCAGGGTGCGTAGGGCTGGTATTTGTGCAAGTGTGTGCAATGCCAGGTCAGAGATAGCAGGGAAGCTCCAAAATGGGCTTTTCATTGCAGGTGCGGGAACTGGAAGGGGAGGTTGATGCTGAGCAGAAGCGCAGCGCTGAAGCCGTGAAGGGTGTGCGCAAGTACGAGAGGAGGGTGAAGGAGCTGACCTACCAGGTAAGGCTGATGGCATCTTTGTGTTGACATAGCATTCTATAGGAAGCCACTGCATTTCTCTATGAAGTCCAAGAGGAAATGTCATTTTGTCGTGTGGGGAAAATAATTTCTCTCCTGCTTACCATCCGCTTTAGTCTGAGGAAGACCGGAAGAATATTCTTAGACTCCAGGATCTGGTGGACAAACTGCAGATGAAAGTGAAATCCTACAAGAGACAAGCTGAGGAGGCTGTAAGTACCATGCTGAGTGGGAACAAAAGTCATTTTGCAAGGGAGAATCACACAGTGGCTTATAAGCATGGAAACAGAAGTTTGTGTGAAGTTTAGTGGTCAGCTGTTTGACTTTGTAGTGGTTTCCTGAATAACTGAGATTGAGGAGGCTTATATTTAACCATTGATAGAGTGCTGAGAAGAAGTCCATGCCTTAACCTGCAAAAGACCTGATAGACCTCAAGATGTAGGGACAGGAGAAGTAAAACGCTTGTCTTTGTTCACCAACTCCCTCTCCCTGTACAGGAGGAGCTGTCCAACGTCAACCTCTCCAAGTTCCGCAAGATCCAGCACGAGCTGGAGGAAGCCGAGGAGCGGGCTGACATTGCAGAGTCACAGGTCAACAAGCTCCGAGTGAAGAGCCGGGAGTTTCACAGTAAGAAGATAGAAGGGGAAGAGTGAGGATGTCATGAGGCAGCAAAGCAGCGTGAGGAGTGCACAAAATGTGAAGCTTCTTCTGCTATGTCTTTGTAACCATGTCAATGTCTAGAGAATAAAGTCTGTAGATTTCTTTGCATACACAGCAGAATCAGTAGTGCTATTTGTCAGAATTCAAGTTGCTACAGTTACTAATGGGTGTGCATTTTTCAAATGATGATTCTGAGAGAATTAATGTTATAGTGTAGAACTCTAAATGTAGCATTCATTGCCAACAGAGCAAGCAAAATGTTGCAGCACTACACAATGTTCCCCAACAATGCAGTTTCTACATGTATAAATGTATAAGGGTAAACAGCAAGAGGAACTCCTTTTTTAAAAAAAAAAAATTTAAACTTGAAATGGGAACAACTCCAGGAACATGACAATATGACATGAATTTCTTGCCTAACACGATGAGAAAACAGCAGAACACCGACCATGGTAGCCATTTGCACCTTCCTTTCACAGCTAAAAGGCAGTGTTCTTCAACCCTAACAGAGTAACAACTAAAAAGAAAAACAAACAAACAAACAAACAAATAAACAAACAAAACATATGGGAAGGACAAAAATGAGGAAAAATGAGGCTACGAAGAAAATCTTCCAGGCACAGATAGTGCTACTGACTGCAACTTTTTTTGGCAGTGAAGCAAGAGTCTACTCAGCCTTAGGAGACATCACCTCTGGATTGATTTACTCCGAAGCAAAGAGCGTTGTAATCTGAGTCACTTGTAAAGAAATATCTTTTCTTCATTCACATGGAATAAGAGTTTTACAAAGGCAACTGCCTGTCAGGCTAGGGAAGCTAGAAATAAAGAAAAGCCATCCTTGCAGCACTGTACCCTGGTGCATTCTGTATATCTGCTAAGGCAGGCATATGTAACCAACAGAATATGGTCTGAATGCAGCCTGGCCCAGCTGTCCCTGCGGCCATCCCTGCCCCACGCCATCATGGCGGCCCTTCCGCTCAGCAGCAAGCAGACCTCACTGTGCCATGAGCCCATCTGGGCTGAGCCCAGGGATGGAGTGCAGGGCAGGGACAGCTCACCTGATGGCCAGTGACTGGATGCATTCTGATACACTGGCTAAGCATCATCCTGAACAGCAAAAACATGCAGCCATGCCTTCCAGTTTCGTAAAGGAATTTGGGAATAGGTCTCAAGATCGCAAAAAAAAAAAAAAAAAATTCATCAATGTTTTTATTTATTTGCAACTCCATTTTCAGTCAACATAAATTCATTATCCACAAATTTTCAAATGGAATGTTTAGAGCTGGAAACAAAAATGTGACAATGTCACTTCACCAGACCATTATCAGCTGTCTCTTACCAGAGAGAAATACTCCTCGCATCACAGTCACACCTCATTCACTTTTGGCAGTGTGTGTGCTGGTGAACAGCTGTTCTGAAGGATGAAGCACAGGAGGAGCAAAATGTCATCAAACATCTCTGATGAGCACCTTGAGAGCTCATCAGAGAATTACAACCACTCAAAAGCTCATTGAGAATTACAACCACTGCTATCGAACCAGGGTGATCTGTTTGTTTCACAGAAACAAGGTCTAATATCCCACTAGTTTTGTGAGGGAGTTTTTGCCCTCTTTTTAAATTGTTTTAATAGAGAAAGTAAATTAAAATAAGTTTTGTTACTTTATATACATTAACTATATTGTCTTCATGATGAGGGCTGCTCTGAAAGTAATGCCTCCTGTTTTATCATGTTGTCACACAATGTCAGAGGCAGATCGGTGGGATGGCAGTAGAGGTTGGACCTTCCCACTCATCTCCCTTTACATTCTCTTGTTGTGCAGCAGATGGCAGCAGAGAGGCACTTTGACAAAATGACGCCTGACATGGAAATGTATATGAAGCAAAGGCCTGGAATTGAATTCCTCCGTGAGGACAAAACGTTGATATTCATTGATGCTCATGAACATTTATGGAGAATAAACAGTGGATGTGGCAGTGGATGTGGAGTGGCATATAGTGAATTTGTGTGGTATATTTCAGCAGTGATGACAGACAGTGACAGTGGGTCACTTCTGCTGGTAGATTATTACAAGTAAAGCATGCAGGCTTTTATTCATTGCTGGTAAAAATTCATAGCTGATGGTGGTGACAGTGGAAAACTTGTGTTATGTATTTGCTCAAACTGTGTTACTCTGCTCTCTGTTTCTGTGGTAGTTTTTGTGGAAATAAATAGGAGGCTTTGGAACAACATACATGTACACAGGACAAGAAAGTTCCTTTTCACTTAGTGTGGCACATGCAAGCCAAAAGGTTGGACACTCATGTGCTATGGGCTTTACTAATGTCAGTATGCTCAATACAGGGACTCTTATGCCCCTGAGGTCCTAGCTAGCTCTGCATCACTGTTTCCATGGAACACTTCAAGGAGCTGTGAGGCTGCTGGAGAAAGGAACTGGAGTTGCTGCCAAAGAGATGCGGAGGAAGGAGTGTGAGGAAAGACTGACACCAACCACAGCCAGCAGTGTACTTGCAGCACCAGCATTTGGGATCAGGAGGCTCTCTTTCTCCCAGGTACACTGAGCCTTAGACCCATGGAGTCCTCTCATGTTGTAACCAAATATGGATGTACTTTGCTAAGCAGCAACTAAATATATTGGAGGAGAAGATGACACCCTGCGTATGACTGCTCTTGAGAGACAGCATCTTTATGTATGAAACTGTGAAAGTTGCATCAATGCCAGTGATATCTGGGATCCAAAGAGGGGAGACAGCCCCTCTCCAATCTTCATTCCCCAGCATGCTCCAAAAGGACGTGAGATTCTCTCTTTGTAGACAAAATCTTTTTTTCCACATATTGAAAGGCAGAAAAAGAACAATAACTTCTGTATTAAGATGCATATTTATAGCCAAGCCCTTTTCATGAATCTTATGCTATGGAAAACTTTTCCCTTGGATGTTAGCCCAAAGAATATTTGCACTGTTCAGTTCCTCCCATGTGAACACCCTGGGTTAATCACCATCCATGCTGCATGGGGAACATCAGACACAGTGTTCTCCCAGAGGCTTGATTTCGTCCTTGCTTTTTTTTTTTTTTTTTTTTTTTTTTTTTAAGAGAAGATCATGCAAACTAAACTTACAAATAAGGCTTAATTCTGAAATCAGTGTACTGCAACTGTGGATCAGTGAAGCTGTAGAAATATTTCTAGGTCCATGGGTACGTTATTCAGCCTGTTGACTGGCTAAAGAATACCACAATGAACCCAGAATCATTGTTTGATCCCTAAAGTCCCTCTTCCCCTTGGACAATATTACAATGACTATCCAAAACAAATTATGTGGCCCAACTGTGAAAGAGTCATGAAGAAGTTGAAAATGTTATGGCTTCTCATGTGTCAGCAATTATGTCTTGAAAATTTGTTCACAGAATCACAGAATCACAGAATCACCCGGGTTGGAAGGGACCTCAAGGATCATGTAATTCCAACCCCCCTGCCTAACAGGGCCACCAAACATACACATTCAGATTAGATTTGTTTCAGATTCAGATTTGATTCAGATTCAGATTTGTTACTAAATGCTCAGCTGGTAAAAGGTAACATTACAGTTTCTCTGAATTATGACATCTCAATCCAGTTATCTGTTGCAGATAACTGCAACACCAAAACTGCACACTGCACTGGGCTGACCTGGCCTTACCACTGAGCATCCCAGAAATGACTTCTTGGAATCTGAGTGGAAAATTAATGGCAGGTGTAAGGAAAATTAGTTACTCCTCCCTTTGTGATTTGATGCCATACATGGAGGACAGGAGTCATTTTGTGTTGACACACTATTTCTGGAGTCAGGCTGCTTTGACCTGGTAAGTGCTGATGCAAAGGTAATTGATCTTGGAAAAAAACATGATTCCTACCAGACACCTCTTGTCAATAATGCTAGATTCAGCATTCCTGTTTCCAAAGCATATCCAAGACAAGCACTCAGGCCACTGCTCAGGCCCCATTAGCAGTGCCTTGTCAAAAAATTTAATTCCTCTCTACTGACGGAGGAAGAGAGAAAAATAGAAAAGGCAAAGAAGAGGAAAATGGAGAGAATGAGAAAGATAGTGAAAGGTTGAGAAAGACAAATGCAGAAAGAAAAGATAGAAATCCAGATGTATTAAGGGAGAAATAGACAGGGAGAGCAAGAGAAAGAAAGCAATGAGGTGAGAAAGGAAAAGGGAAAGATAGAAAATAATCACTAAAATATCATCTAGCTGTTGATACATGACCCCACATTTTGCATGTGTTGCTTTTCATCAGCTTTGGGAGCTACAGCCTTGGCAGTCTTCACGTAGTTGGCTCACGGTGCAGGTAGTGCTGTTCCTAAGGATAGAATGGGACCTCAGTGGCAAAAGGTGAGACGAGAAGTATGCAGGAATGCAGAAGACTCTCTTGGCAGTGTGTTTAACAACTGGACCTATTCAAGAAGGGGGATCCACACTGCTTTTGTGAACCCAGTGTCCCTCCATCCATTTCATGCCCATTTACTAACTATCTGAATACCTAATCATAGAATCATAATAGAATGGTGTGGGCTGCATGGCCTAAACTTCCTGTCATGGACAAAGACACTTCAAATCTGTTGTCTGAATTTTTGCATGCCCTGGCACTGCAGAAGTAATGGGCAGGCAGGCTGCACCTAGAACCTCCTCACATTACAAGTCCCTGTGAAGAACATTGCCAAAAAAATTAATTGAAAACAACAAAAAGGAGATGCAAATTGGGAAAGCACTGGTAGGGAAGAGGTAGAAGGTAGCATGTGGGACACTCCTGGGATAGTTGAGAGGGTAGGTGTAAACAACGACATGCATAACATACTTCCATTTTACAAGCTGCTAATGCTTTTAGATATAGAGTCTGAAGTGATCTTGATGGCAGGTAGTGAGTGAGTGATGAGAGCATTACAGTTTAGGTCAAGCAGGAAGCTTTCCTTTCCTTCAGTGCTCGGAAATGTTAACACTTTCATCCTCTGATGGCATATGAAATCACAGCATTCTGAAATACTTTTTAATGTTTGTTCTATCCTGAAAGAGACCTTTCTTGGGTAGCTGTGAATCTGGTCTAAAGGATGGACTATGTCCACCATTGCAATAGAAAAGTACTCAAATCATGTAAGTAAACAATCAGGTTAAACACAGAAAAAAAGAAAAAAAAAGAAATAAAACTTGTTTTCTAGGGGTGATTTGAGGTTGTGGATGAAACCTCATGGCAATTACAGAAAAATCATAGAATCGTAGAATGGTTTGGTTTTGATGAGAAAGGTGATACAAGAACATCCTGCAATAGTTCTCTAAGTCAATGCATGGCACCTTATTCTATTGTTAAGAGATGCTCTGAGTGGTCAAACTTGTTTTATGATCAAAAGTAGTATGAAACTATATCTGAGAAGAGTATAGCCACGGCAGAGATAAGGGATGAAATGCATGTTCTTTGCATTCACAGGTTACTTACAACCAAGTGGTTGTAGACAATCTCTGAAGTTTCCTCCAATTGAATAATTCTATTCTATTCTATTCTATTCTATTCTATTCTATTCTATTCTATTCTATTCTATTCTATTCTATTCTATTCTATTCTATTCTATTCTACTCTACTCTACTCTACTCTACTCTACTCTACTCTACTCTACTCTATATTATATTAATTATTTGACCTTATGGCAACTCTGTTATTTGTCAGAGATTTCAACCTCAGACCTTTTCTGGTCTATTCACTCTCTCATTCTAACACTATGCTAGTAAGACTACTCTCCCTTTGCTCCACATCATTCTTGTTCTTCAACTCCTTCTACCACCTGTTGTCTCTCTTTTTGCCTGTTCTACCCAGAGACTCCTAGCCTTCCCATCCCACTTCTCTGTAACAGGAGTTCCTCATCTCATTTGGTCAGTGATGGAAGGGACATTCTTAATGTCATGTCCTCAGTCAGAACTCACTGTCCTTGATGTTTACTGAGAAGAGAGAAGCCCAATACCCATGCAATTTTTACATTCATTCAGCACTTGTCCAGGTGCTATTTTGAAGATGCTTCTCTATTTCATAATTAAGTGGTGCTCATCTCTTCTAGGAGTCACAAACATTATGTTTGAAACATCACACAATCTTAAGTTTTTTAGTTTTTAAGATTTTTCTATACTATGAAGTGCTACCACAAATGCACACCAAAACTAAATCTTGAAGCAAAGTCAACAGTAAAATTAAGAGACAGTAAGATCATCACAGACTTTTCATGCTTTGGTGCTTGGTTCAGAGCAGTCTTCAGAAGCGATTCTTAGTCCCATAATGACAGATTATCTTTGCCAAACACAAATGACCAAATTGCCCTGCACACATTCTCCCCAAATACATTCAGATTTCTGATAGTTCTGTCCCTCAGTCTGTCCTCCTCAAAAGTTATGTAATTCCTCTAGTCATATTTCATGAGATTAATTTATTTATTATTTAAATTGCAGAAACACTTTAGACGAGATATTTCCCAAAGCTAATAATAAAAGCATGCACTTCATTAGTCAAGAGGAGAGATTTTAATAAGGAAAACATGTCCTACCATCTCCAGAGTCTGGTGCCCAGCTCCATCTTAGTGTTGGGGCGTGTTGAGATGAGAAGTCTTGCTCTGAAAGATCAGTGTTTCAGCAATTCTGTTTCTTTGGTGCTAACATTCCTATGTGCTCTTGTTTTACACAGAGGACAGCAGAAATGCTGCTGCTGGCAGGCTGGGCATTCCCTGTCAGCTGGTTCATCAACTGCTCCAACAGGGTTTACTGATCCCTCTAGCTCTGCTCATACTGAGAGTGTGGCTGACAACAGCGTTTGCAAGCTGCAAATCCCTGGGAGAATGTTTCTCAAGTAAAATATTGTACTGAATAAGCCATAGATTTGTATGATCTGGCCACTTTTTTTAACTGTTCACTCTTCTGCCTGACAAGATTTATGTCTGGTACAGCTAAGTGCAAAGAAGAATAATACTGTTTGTTAAGGGGGAGTAAAATGGCTTTTGTGAGTAAGGTAGGCAATGACAGAAAACACAGTGGTTCATATGCTGATTATTCAGAGTAGTCTACTCTAATAGCAAAGATCCAGCAACCAGAATGATGTTTATTAATGGAATCAAGTGAAACATTTCTAGATCTTTAGATAACTTGACTCACATGGGAGGTTTCTTGTGGATATTTTTGTTGTAGTTTGTTTGTTTGTTTTTCTTTTTTTGGTACAGTGAAGATTTCAGGCACATTTAGAAAGCCAACAGATAGTCATGGTGTAAAATAAGAAAAGAAGGCCTCTGCGGAAAAGTTGTTTTTTCATTACAGAGAAATTAAGGACGTTACCACAGTTATTCACAGAATAGCTTTCAGGACAAAAAAAAGAGTAACAATGTACCAGGAATAGATGGTATTTGCCACAATATTGTTAATTAAACTGTGAAGAAAATTATTTCTTTTCTAAGACATATAACTAATGTTTAAATGCCAGATAAATGAAAATGGTGAAGTCGAACACAAGACTTTAGGAGGGGTTCAGGAGTGAATCCAAGACCACATCCAAGCAACTATGAAGTCTGTATCAATAAATACTGCTAAAAATTAGAAAATAAATAAACTGCCTAAGTACCAGCACAGCTTTTCTAAAATAAATTCATGGCTGCCAAGTCAGAGAGCATGGGCAGAAGAGTGTCTGAGTAACTGCCTTGGTGCTCACACAAAGCAGTGCTAAGATTGCCCTGTTCGTCTATCACTCCAGATACTGACAGATACCTGTGTTTGTGTTTCAACATAATCTCATCACAGGAACCTCAAATGTCAAACAGCAAATGGAATAGTTCACAATGCAGCATAATATCCAGTGGACAGTCATCATGAAGGTGCCTTTATCTGCAGTAAAGGCAAAATTGCCTTTCTCTGGAGGGCAATGACTCACAAGTCTCTACGTCCATAGAACTAACCTTGTACTGTCCTTCAGTACTACTAGCACACCAGCTTTCAAGAATCCGTCTTATTTTGATCACTCTTCTATCACCAAGGCAAGCACACAGATTGGAGCAACGCAGAGCATGGAGAAATGTTTGACCTGGCTTAACCCAGAAGGTGTCTGAGCACCATACAGTCTTTCGCTCACTCCCACTCTTCCCACTGGGATGGGGGAAAGAATCAGAAAATATCTGAAGGATGTTGAGATAGAACTTTTTACTAAGATAGAGAAAAGGATAATAGTTATGACATATATACATGTATATATGAATGTGTACAACAAGTGACACACAAGCAATTGCTCACCACCCCCTGACTGATGCCCAGATAGCTCCCAAGCAGTGGAAGAGAGCAAGATGTTCCCTCACCCCCCTTCAAAACACTTTCTGTATAATGTCATATAGTATGGAATATCCCTGTGGGCAGTGTAAGTCACCTGTCCTAATTCTGTTCCCTCCCAGCACCTTGGGCCCTTCACTGAGAATGACATTGGCTCTGTACAGCACTGCTTAGCAGCAACTAAAAACACTGGTGCTTTATCAACATCCTTTTTATGCTAGAACCAAAACACAGCATCATTCCAGTCACTCTGAAGAAAACAATCCCATTCCAATTGAAACTAAGACACATTGCTAGTCAGTGCTTTCTGGAATCAGGTCTCTGACCATGTTTATTCAGCTTGAAAAATTTTAGGGGCAGCAATATTCCCACTTTTCTGGCTGAGGCTAGGTCCAGTCCAGTGCAGAGTTATGCATGTTTAGATTTAAAAATGTGTATATACTAAAAGGGTAACAAAGGGATTTATCCATCAGTCGCAGCTCATCATCTTTCTATTTAGATCAGAATACTTTGTCCACACCACTATTACTTTCATCCAAAGACTAAGGTCCTGCTATTTGACTGAAGCAGTGGAATTCAATGTAGGCAGTTCAGTTTCCTAGGTCATAAGAGATCTAGGAAAAAAAAATCCCACAGAATATCCATAAAAGTGTAGCCAAAGAGTGTGATTTCTTGCTAGAAAGTAAGTGAATGGAGCAAGATCCAGGTGGATCTCCTCAATTACCTTTTTGAATGGAGAAAATATTTAATGCCATATCATTATTTGGGATCAGACTTGAGAGAAGTCCCAACAAAGAGGAAGGCAGGCAAGAATTCCAGGAGACCTCTGTGGATGAACAAGGAACTCCTGGACTTATTTCTGCACAAAAAGAAAATCTATAGGAAGTGGAAGCAAGAAAGAGTTAACTGGCAGGACTACAAAGAAGTTGTCTGAGAAGCTAGGGATCAGGTTAGGAAAACTAAAACCCAGGTAGAATTAAATCTAGCCAGGGACATAAAGGGAGCAAGAAATTCTACAGGTTTCTCAGTGATAAAAATAAGGCTAGGCAAGATGTGTGTCTCCTCCAGAAGGAAACTGGAGGCCTGGTCACAAGGGATGTAGAGAAATCTGAGGTGCTCAACATCTTCCTTGCCTCAGTCTTCATCACAAGGGCTCTGGTTGCACCACTCAAGTTGTAAAAAGCAAAGCTAAGAACTGGGAGAAGGAAGATCTTCCTGCTGTGAGTAAAGGTAAGGTTCAAGATCATCTAAAGAATCTGAAAGTGCAGTGCACAAGTCCATGGAACTCAACAAGATCCATCCACAGCTTCTGAGGGAACTGATGGATGGAGTTGTTAAGCCGCTATCCATCATATTTGAAAGGTCATGCTGGCAAAATCATTGAGCAGTTCCTCCTAAGACCCTACTAAGGCACATGGAAAATAAAGATGAGGTGGTTGGTGGTAATCATGTCTTCACTAAGGAAAAATTGTGCCTGATAAACCTGGTAGCAGCTACAGAGTCAGTGGATAAAAAAAGAGCAACTGATGTCATCTACCTGGACATGTGCAAAGTGTTTGACAATGACCAGCATGACATCCTAGTCACCAAATCGGAAAAAAAAAAAATGGATTTGATGGATGTATCACTGCTGGATAAGGAATTGACCTGATAGTGACACTCAGAGAGTTGTGGTCAATGGCTCAGCTTCCAAATGGAAACCAATAACCACTGGCATACCTCAGGAATCAGTGATGGGATGGTACTATTTCACATCTTCATAGGCGACATGAATAGCGGGATCGAGTGCACCCTCAACAAGTTTGCAGACAACACCAAGCTGAGTGGTGCACTTGACATGTTAGAAGGAATGGATGACATCAGAGGGACCCAGACAGGCTTGAGAGGTGGACCCATGCCAACCTCATGAAGTTCAGCAAGGCCAAGTGTAAGGTCCTGCATCTGGGTCGGGGCTAACTTAAGCAGAGATACAGGTTGGATGGAAAACGGCTTGGTGGCCCTGAGAAGAAGGATTAGGGAGTGTTGGTTGATGAAAGATTCAGCACGAGCCAGCAATGTGTGCATGCAGCTCAGAAGGCCAACCATATCCTTGGCTGGATAACTTTTTACAAGGGCATGTAGTGACAGGACAAGGGGAAATAGTTTTAAAATGGAAGAGGATAGATTTAAAATAGATATTAGGAAAAAAATTTTAAAGATCTCTTTCAATCCAAGCCATTCTATGTTTCTATAATCCTATGTGGAAAAGTTTATCCACATAAATGACTGTAACAGATCTACTGTGCACCACTATAATAATTTCAAGTAGTACATAAGAACTGTAAGAGAAAGCATTGATCCACAGCCTACAAATATTATTCAAAAGCAAAATAGCAGAACACTGCTTTGTATGCTGGCAATGGGTAGTCAAACACAGGGTACACGAAGAAAGAGGGAAGTATGTCTGACACCTGCTCAAATCTCCTTTGGAAAGGACTTCCAAAGTTGTCTTTTTGCATGCCATGCAGGATCTGCAGAAGGGCCTAGGAATTACAAGACATGAGAACAAATGACAGTTCTTCTTGTCCTTCTGTGGGGGCACAGTGGGGAACGTGCTCTGGCCATCAGCAAGTGGAAACAGTCTGTAACAGAGTCTGTAAAAGACTACAAAGAGAAAAGGATGACAGGCATTTTGTCAAAGACAGGCCAAAGACAAATCTTTTGTCTTACTCTGATAATAAGCCCAATTGTCAGGGAAAAAGAGCTGTGACGCGTCTGATCTCACTGCACTTCAGCAACGTGAGGTGACATAACAGAAGTGCATCCGCACACCCACAAAGGCACTCGGAGAGACAAGGCCACCAGGGGAGTAGCAACCAGCTCTGGGTGGGTGTGCATATCTCAGTGTGCATGGGCATAGCAGTGTGTCAGTGACTGGAATGGTGCCATGGCCTCAGTGCTTGTACTAGGGGCCAAGACTGGTATCTGAGAGCAGTTATGGGACAGACTTAGTGCCTATGCCTGGATATCAGAGAGATTCACTTTGAATGCATAAATATATTTCCACTACTAGACCTTCAATCTGAATTGTCAGAGAGGGAAACAAGAGGAGCCGGTTCAGGCTGTCTGTATGTCTATGTGACTGTGTAGTGTATCTGTGCTGATCTGTGTGGCCAGGTGTGTATGTATGTATATATGCTGCACATCTATGATCAGTGTGTTTGCCCCTGGCTCTGTTGCTGCAGCAGCCTTGCCTATGTCAGGCAACCAGATTCAATTGTTATCTTACAAGAAATGGCTCTAAAACAAAGCCTGCAGGAAAAGTGCTGGCAAAGAAGAAAAAAGTAAGGGGCTGATTATTATGAGGTGGGGAAAGAAATGTTTCCCTGTAGGACAGCCAGCCTTCTAACTGCCCCCTGTCAACTGGCAGGGCTGCAGGGACATGCTGCTCAAAATACTCTGGCAGTATCTTAGATAACAAGTGAATGACAAACATAGTTGGAAAGTTCCAGTGTCTGACCTGGCCAGGAAGGCACAAACCTCACTATTTGTCTTCTATATTAGGAACTTGTTATTTGCTCAGTGCTGACAACAAGGAAGTTTGATGGAAAGCAAATCAATAAAAATAAAAGAGAAGGGAACTGAACAGAATTGTGTGGTTTTATGACCACCATCTCCAGCTCAGTATGACCTGAGAGGACTATTGGCTTGTTCATTAGGGACATTTTCCAGGTTAACATGAAAAGAACAGTCCCTGTCTGACATAATCTAGGTGTTCCTGCTCTAGCAGGGGGATGGAACAAGATGATCTTTCGAGGTCTCTTAAAATCCCTGACATTCTGTGACTATGAGAGTCTGTGAAACGTCCAAAGAAAAGACTGTGATGAAAGTTCACTTCTAAGAGCAAAATGCAGATATATTGGCACAAGGATGCTGAGGTCTCCCTTGGGTGACAGTGCAGGTGGCAGGAAAGTGGGAGAGCACTTGGCTCAAGGCTGTAGGAGATTCAAGAGAGTGTGTGGGCAGCCCTGTAGTTGGCTGCACAGACAGTGCACTCACATGCATGTGCACTCCCTCACAAAACTACACAAAGCCCAAAAGGGCTCTTTCTTGTCACCTGAAATTTGGTGCTTACAACCCAAGAAACAGCATTCCAGCGTTTTCTTCCCTACATAGAAGCAGTCTTAGGGCAAATCCTTTCCTTTCCCTCCTCCCATCTAAGAGGACAAAGCAGTGCTAGTGTCAATATCCACTCCGTACTCTGTCCTGGTTCAGAACTACCAGCTCTGTGTATGCCTCACACCTACCACACTGAGCCCTTGGCTTGTGCTGGAAGCAGCCTGAATGCTTTGCATTATGTGGAAGCCAAACTGTGTAGGTGCCAAACTTCCTTGTTATGCAGATAATCCACTCTTTAGTAGATTCTATGACACTCAAACAGTTCCCAAACAATCCAAGCAGCCATTCAATGTGTGGATTGTTTCCTGGGCATGTTAACAAGCCCTGTGCTGCAGGACTGCTTCTGGCAGGACTTCCATGTGGGCATTTCAGCTGGGGACATGAGGGTATGACTGCTGCTCTGGTGTGATTGAACTGGTGGAAGCCCAGCACCTTCTCCTATGCTAAATGCAGAGCACTGTCAACTACCGGGTCTTCTCCAGCCCTGTGTTATGTTGTCAGTTTCCTCATAACACTGCTCCTTCTCCTGCAGTGCTTCTGTGACCTCTGAGCACACGCAGTTTTCTCTAGCACGCATGCAGCATTCTGTGGTGAACAGAAGGACAGAACTCATCTAAGCATAAAGCTATTCACAAAATCACAGAATGGTTTGATTTGGAAGGGATCTTAAAGATTGCCTAGGTGCAACGAGCCTTGCCACAGGCACAAACACTTTCCACCAGAACCTGTTGTCCAAAGCTTCTTCCAACCTGGCCTTGAACAATTCCTGGGATCACCTGGAACTTTATCAGCAACTTCTCTGGGCAACCTGTTTCACTGCTTCACCTCCCTCATGTCCATGTGCTTCTTATTCTGTGTACTTCTTATTCTAAGCTGAACAAACTACTGCAGGTGGTATCTCACAAAAGGAGCAGAGAGGGAGAGTCTTCTTGCCATGCAGCCCGGGATACAGTTGGCTTTCTGGATTGCAAGTGCACATTGCTGGACCATTTTCATATTTCAATCCACCAGTGCCCTCAAGTCCTCACCTGTGGGTTTGTTATCAGTCCACTCATCATCCAGGCTGTATTTGTGCTTGCGACTGCCCCAACTCGGGGCTTTGCACCTGGCCTCAATTCTAAAAGATATTATCAATGACAAATACTACTGAAATAAATATGTTTATAATTCATCCCAATGGAAAAGACTGGGTGGAGAAATGTTTATAGTATAAGGAAGGAAACAAGGTTTTTATATGAACAGTAGGAGCATACATGTTTGACAAAGGCAGAAGTGCTTACAATGCTTGTACTTCTGAGCTATAATTCTACAGTAGTCAACCACAAATTGTTTAATTCTAAGTGCTAATATTCTGACGTTTTCAAGGCTATTAAATTGTCCTGTGTTGATTTTAGTCTAAAATTCTGACTCTGAGTCCTGCAAGTCTTTTGAAACCTTAAAACTCCCCATGTGTAACTATCATTTCATTCTTAAATCCGTCTTCCTGACACGTGACTTATCAAACATGCCAACTTACTGCAGACATTTCTGTACATATGTATATCTGAATATGTGCTCATAGCTGCTCTACATCTAGGCACCCAGGTGTATTTTTCAGCAATGTACTGGAGTGCACAGCAAATTGTAACAGGAAATATCTCCACACAATCTGCCGGAGGGTTCGATACATACTGGTCATGTCACAAATCCCTATGATACTTGAACATTTATCCCCAGAGAAACCTGAGTTTCTGCTGGAACAAAGTGGTGGTGGGTTTATGCTTGGATTAGATGACCTTAGATGTCTTTTCCAACCTTAACAATTCAGTGATTCCCCTCTCCTCAGCACTGGGGAGGCCACACCTGGAGTACTGTGAGCAGTCCTGGGCACCCCACTGCAAGAGAGACATGGATGTCCTGCAAAGAGTGAAGGGCTACAAGGACTGTGAAGGAATTGAAGCATTTCACATGTGAGGAAAGGCTGAGAGATGGAACTATTCAGTCTAGAGAGCAGAAGATTCAGGGAGGATCTTAATGTCTATAAACACCTAAAGGGAGGCTGCAAAGAGGCAGAGTCAGGCTCTTTACAATTGTGCCCAAGGACAGGACAAGAGGCAATAGGAACAAACTGGAACACAGGAGGTTCTGTGTGAACATCAGGAAATACTTCACCATTCCTGTGACAGAGCACTGACAGAGAGGTCTGGAGATGGAATCTCCCTCCTTGGAGATAATCAAAAGCTGCCCAGATCATGGTCGTGGTGGCTCTGCATGAGCAGAACAGGTTGGAACATGGAACCTCCAGGGGTCCCTACCGACCTGAACTATTCTGTGATTCTGTGATTCTGTGATTCCATGACTCTGTAAAATGATAGTCCAGCTATATACACAGAATCTAAAAATAACAGTTTTATTACACAAGAAGAGGATAATTTTTATTCTCTTGCACTCTGAGATTTATTTTATTACCAAAAAGAAAGCTATGAATGTTGTTTCATTTAATTGGCAATAACAGAACAGTGCTGATGAAAGAGAAGAGTGAGCATGGTCAACAGTGTCCATGTTTCTCTGAAGAAAAACTTGTCCATCTACACATTCTTCCAGAGATTACCTCCCAGGAAGGCTTCAGACTCTGCACAGCAACAACATGATCAATGCAAAGCAAAGGGGAAATATCAAACTTCCATAAATAGTATTGGGCAGGCATCTGTGCTGGTATGGGTGTAAATAGAACCATCACTTTAGATGGACTTCTAACATCTAAAACAAATGTATGCATCTCTGAGTTCTTATATTTGCCCCAGATCATATTCCCTGTGCAGCTGATGGAACCAAATGCTTCATTTACTCTCTGGAGACATTTAACCTCCCCCTCCAAATTTGCAATGTCAACGAAAAATTAGATTCTTTCTACTGAAACCTGATCCCAGGTTTGAAAAGGTGCTCAGTGATATCAATAACCTTCAAAATAAGCACTTCAGCTAGGGTCCTTACAGACATGTTTGTACTGGAATTGCTGAGTTGAGAGATTTTGATACCAAATCGGGCTCCACTGGGTTCCCCCAGTATAGGCAAGTTGAGGAAATCTCCATACATTTAGTGCACAGGAGGGAGGCAGGCAACTTTTTCATCTATTCCAACATGCACAAGAATCAGAAGGAGAGAGATTTCCAAGCACCCTGATGAGGTTCCTCCCACTGGAAAGAATATTCAGCGTCATCTGGTGCAGGCATCTGAAATGTCCTTCAGCACTTGAAAATGCCCAGTCAGCTTTCGGCTTTTCAAGCCCGAGAAGAGACAGCCAGCAAGGGTAAGATAAAGTCTGTAAAATCAAGAGAAGACAAGGAGAGCCTGTAGGGAGTGGATGGATCCTTGAAATCTCCCTGCACAAGAAGTAAATCAATTAGTGAAATTAGCAGGTGGCCAAAAACAGAAGGGATTTTTCAGATGACTTTCAGTTAATCTGCACAGCTCCTCACCACCCGCAGATCCATTTTCACTGTTCAAAGAGCATTCATGGCGGAGACCCAGGTGCAGACGTCTTATCACCCCCACAGCAAAGACATCGGGATCAGGGTGTGCCTGAGCCAGGAGCTGCTCAGAACAGAGCTGTGCCCAGGGGAAGCATCAGCCAGTTTGCAGTCTTGCTGTCCTTTCTCGGCCTCAGCATCAATGAGGCTCATAGCCGCTGCCTGGGAGACACTGCTCTGGGTCCATCTTTGGGCTGACCAGAGCAGCTCCCACGTCCTGGCAGGCCTGACACCTGCAGCCGGCACACAGCAGCGGTGCAGGGAGGTCCCTGGTGCCTGGCACAGAGGTTGTGCCACAGAGAGTGTGGAGCCAGGGAGCTGCTGCCTGTCAGACTTGAAATACCAGTTGCTAGCCTCAAGTCAGTCTGCTTTCTTCCATTTGTGTCACTGAATCTCTGACCCAGAGATCCTGGCTCACTTCTTTGGTGCCTGGCACATTATGTTATCACTGTTAGTATCTTCTGACTAGTGAGATACAAGCTAGTACAGGTGTACAGTGCTGCTATTGCACGTCTGGACTGCAGTTTGCAATGCCACGCAGAGGTACATAACACAGCTGCCTGCAGCTTTTTGTCTGAAAAACAACCTTCAGTGCAGTTTAGGCTACTTTGTAGCTGAGATGATGGAATCATGCAGAATAGCTGAGATTAGAAGGGCCTCCAGGTGTTACTGAACAGCCTGCTCAAATCAGGCCTAAATCAGGTTGTTCCGCCAATTGTCCTATCAAGTGCTGAGCACCTCCAAGGATGAATATTCCTCAGTGCCTCTGGGGAATCCATTCTTGCATTGAATCAGGGTCTGTGGCAATAGAACAAGGGGAAATGGCTTCAAGCTCAGAGAGAGCAGGTTTAGGTTATATATAGGGAAAAAATCTTTTACAGCAAGAGTGGTAAGACACTGGAACAGCTTACCTAGTGTTGCAGTTCATTCCGTGCCCCTAGAGACTTTCAGTGCGAGGCTGGATCAGGCCCTGGGGAACCTTATGTAGCTCATGGCAGGGGAGCTGACTAGATGGCCCTCAGAGGTCCCTTCCAACTCTAAGGATTCTATAATTTTATGATTCTACAATATTATCAGTCCTATGATAAAAAAAAATGATTCTTCTTCTATCTCATATTCCTTATATATTTCTTTAGATCTGAATTTCCCATGTTCCATCTTGCATCCAGTCTTCCTCATCATATCAGATAGCAGTAGACATCAGTTTCCCTTTTGCTTCCTCTATGTAAGACTGAACAAATACATTTCTTTTTGTTTCTTCTCATACATTATGTGCTTCCATCCACTGACCACCTTAGTCCTTAGAAATTGAATTCTAATGGAGAGCTATTTGGTCCATGATATGTCCTTATTGTTAGAAACCAAGCAGGCTTGAGGAAAACGTGCAAACTTGAAAGCCTGGCAAAGTCTCACAAGAAAAGGTGTGAAGGTGGGTAATGCTGAAGTATGCATGAGGGAGATCAGCATTTCAGGAACTGGCACAAGAAACTTAGTAATTCCCATAGAATCCTTTCTGGGCTACCTCCACCAGCTCTGCCTCCACCAGCTCATCAGTTAAGCAACTCAACTGGTCTCTTTTCCATTTGTATCACACACCAAAAGTCACCAAGTCTCGGAGTGGCTCCATCTCTGCAGCACAGGAAGGAATTGCGAAGCAATCTTCCCAGCAATTGTGGATGCCCAGTAATGGTGAACACAGAGATGGTAATGGAAACTGTTTTGTAATTGAAGAGTATGTTGTAGGTGCTATACTGTATTTGTATTCTATTGTCATTTCTTCACACTGCTTTTCATTCTGCTAAATCATGATCCTCTCTAACATCAAATACTTTCAAATAAATAAACTTGGTATTATGCATTAAAGTCCCCTCATGTGCAACATGTAAAAGGATCGAAAAACACTGATCTCTGATATAATCTCATAGCAGTTGTTCACTAACAGAACTGTTGTGGGTAGGCATGATTAGATTATGCTGCATGTCACAAGAAGCATAGGAGAAATAGGCTTTAGCATGAAGCATTTTTACTGAAGATCTGATGGTGTTGAATCTGTATGGGAGGAAGTCCCCCCAGGAGCCTAGGTCAACAGGAAGGAATAGTAATGATTAGGTGTAAACTAAGTTAGAAATTCAACTTGCTTTTAGAATTCCAAACTTCTGTAGTCAGAAGTCTGCCATGATTTAAATGGTGGTCACAGTTAATTTTATCTAGGTGCATCTTCCACAGACTAAAAAGAAGCCATGGCAGGCTGCTACATCTGCAACCAGGTTACTATAGCTAGATCATTTAATCCTGCTCCCTTTTCCTAATACAATACTTCACTTTCACCAGAGGTAGGAAGAACAGTTAAATGAATTGTCCTCAAAACTTTTGTTTTTGAGAGTAGCAGAAATATTCTTAAAAGAAAAAAAAAAACTTCTCGGACAGTTATTGTTGCCCCAGAGAAAAGAACTTGCTGTTTCTAATTAGCTCCCCAGAGAAGGACTTTTACAGTAACCCAAGATGAAATCATGGCCTGAGGTGCGAATTTGTGAACAAGCTGTAAAATCTTAACATCCAGAGTTGTACTGCATGGATTGTTTAACTCTATGAGGTCACTTAAAATCTGCTAATGCAGAGGGAGCAGAAGGTTGTTCCAGGCTGGCAGCTTGGATTTTTTTCTCTGAAGGAATGCCACAGACTTCAGCCTTTCATGAGAGAAGTGTAAACAGTCTTCCTTTGCTAAGATGCATATAATTATGCACCAAAGGTCACACTACTATGGTGTGTTTACATAAATAACTGCTATCAGTGGCAGGTAAATCATAGACATAGAATTGTAAGGTTGGAAAGGACCTACAAGATCACAGATGTCAATCTCTATGAATAGAGACCTAACCTACAGCCTACAGATCTACAACAGATCTGAACAGAAAAAAGCTTTGTAGGAGCATCTGTTCAACTCTAGAGAGATAGTTTCATCATGCCTCTATTTAGTAAGTGGTAAAATTCTCCTGCTCAGCCTATCAAAATGTTCTGATGCTTAGAGCGCCCACTCAGTATTTGAGTGACCTGGAATCAACTCTTTCTTTTGCCTGGAGAGAAACCACAAATCCCAGAATATGCAGTTTGTAAACCTGGAATTTATTCAGTAATTGTCAATTCTTATTCTGTCATGTTCATATAATGAAAAAGATTCCATAGACTACTGAAATTGTTCATCTCCTCAGATTATTATCCTAAACACTTGTGTTTGAACATCTCTAATCTCCTTTGCCCTCAAAATATTAACTTATTCTATGCAGAGTATGAAGTTTTTAACAAAAAGAAAACCAAGATATAATGATATCCCCCCATTTAATCCTTTATTAAATTCCCAGCCCTAGCATATCATTTACCAATTCCTTAAGACACTCTTGAAGAAAATGAGAGTATGCATTTAAATCACACTGAGCAGAGACAGAGAAGACCCATCACACACTGAGTGGGACAAACTGGAAAAGTGGGCCTACATTAACCTAATGAGATTCAACAAGGTCAAGAGCAAGGTGTTGCTCTTAAGTGAAGGCAATCCTAGATATGTATGCAGACTGAGATAACTCAGTTGAGTAGCTCTATGGAGAAGAACCTGGGTGTTCTGATGGAAGAAAAGCTGGAAATGACCCAGCAGTGTGTGTTTGCAGCCTGGAATGTCAGCTGTATCCTGGATTGCATTAGTGGAGGGGTGGTAGAGGGCAGAGAAGGGATTGTCCTTATCTACTATACCCTCGTGAGATCTCATCTGCAGTGCTGCGTCCAGGCCTGAGCCCCCAAAACAACAATGACTTGGAGCTCTTGGAGCAGGTCCAGAGGTCCAGAAGAGAGCCACAAAGATGTTCAGAGGGCTGGAGCACCTCTGCTATGAAGAAAGATTGATGGAGCTGGGCTTGTTCAATCTGGAGAAGAGAAGCCTTCAGGAGACCCTGTTGTGGCCTTCTAATATGTATAGGGAGCTTATAAAGAAAATGGAGAGTTACTTTTTATATGGGAAGATAGTGAAAAGATGAGAGGAATGGTTTTCAATTAAATACGGAGATTTATATTAGATATTAAAAGGAATTTTTTTTACTCAGAGGAAGATGAGGCACTGGAACAGTTTGCCCAGAGAAGCTGTGGATGCCTCTTCCCTGAATGTATTAAAGGCCAAGCTGGATGGGGCCCTGGTCTATTACTCAATACTCAGTGGAAACTCTACTCATAGCAGGATTGTTGGAACAACCAGATCTGTAATGTCTAGGGATGTGATTGTCCCAGTGTGCTCTGTACTGGTGTACAGTACTTAACAGTTCCGTGTGGTTTTGGGAGGAATGATGTAAAACTATTAGAGGGCATCCAAAGGAGGGCTGAGGTCCCTTGGGTTGTTCAGCCTAGAGAAGAGACAGAAAGGAAGACTAATGCTGGCCTACAGCTTCCTCTCAAGGGGATCTGAGGGGCAGGCATTTGTATGTTCTCTCTGGTGACAGTGACGGTATCTGAGGGAACAGCATGGAGGAGCTTCAGGGGAGAGTCAGGATGGGTATTCTTCATCAGGAGGGTAGCTGGGCAGTGGAGGAGGCTCCTCAGGGCAGTGTCACAGCACAAGGCCTACCACGGTTTAAGAAGCTTTTCCACACTGCAACTAAAAATACAATTTGAATTTTAGCCTCCCTGAGCGGGGCCAGGATTTGGACATAATGATCCTTATGGATCCCTTTCATCTCAGGATATTCTATAATTCTATGATTTGATGACTCTAGATGAAGTTCCACTAATCTCTGACCTTCAGAAATGGTGGAATTTTATAGTAGGTTTGGTTACTTGCAGCCTTTTCAGTGACTCATGTACCGTAGATAGAGCTTACATGTGCATTTTGAACATTATTCTTTTCACATTAATATAGCGAATTTTAGTTATTTCATTGATTTGAGTGGTGAGACAGAAGTTTGGGTTTTTTTTGTAGATTTAGTACAGTACTGCTATTGCAGTATTAGGTAAGACTCCATGGGGATAGTGCTCCCAGCAAAGCAAACAAAAGAGAAATAAACAAAAAAAGAAACAAGCTTGTGAACTCTTTAGTGGAAAATATAATGGCAAGTGATTTATCTGAATCTGAAATTTGTATACCACTTCACTTACAAACCTGGGAGTTTTCAAGATTAATCCTGGAAGACTTTGAATGGTTACAGCTGACTGAAAAAAAAAACTGAGACTGAATTGATATTTAATGGAAGTAAAAATTTGGGTGCTTAGCTTAAGATCAAGGCTGGGACTGGGCTGTTCTCCACCATGTGACCCAGCCTGGCATGAAGTGAGCACTATCACTCAGCAACAATCAAACATTAGTTATGTGAGCAGCACTATCTGGGCTGAAATCAGGGAAGGCGCAGTGCAGTGCCATCTCTAGTTACGGCAAATTATTTAAAGCATTTTGATACATTGGCTAAACAGTTCTGTGAACAGCAAAAAATATACAGCTTTGCTTTACATTCTAATAAAGGAATTTAAGAATAGGTTTCAGGTTTCAACATTGTAAAATAAATTATCTTTTTTTTTTTTTTTTTTTTTGTATATTTGTGACTCCACTTTTAGGCAGCATAAATACATTATCTGCCAGTTTTCAAACGCAGAAAATTGATAATGTCTCTCTGCTAGATTGTTTTAAGACCTATCTTACAAGAGAAAAATACCCCTCACTTCACAGTCATGCCTTTATTCATCACTTTTTGGCATTACGTACATTTGTGAACAAAAGGTTTTCAGGATGAAGCACAGGGAGATTAAAATTTCATCAAAAATCTCTGATGAACACCTTGACAACTTGCTGAGAATTGCAACCACTGTTTAAATAATAAAATGTAAAAAGATAAAATATGTTTTGTTAGTTATATGTATTAACTTTATTACATATCTTACATGCTATTCAAGACAATTCATCTTCACTCAGTGTGGCCCAGGCAAGACAAAAATTGGACATCCATGATCTACTCTCTAGTATTTTAAAACTGTACCATCTCTTCCTATCAGTGTCCTATCACTCTCTGATAGAGTCACTCCACATCTTTCCTATAGGTCTGCTGTTAGAAGTGGAAGTCTTCTACAAAGAATCCTCAGAGCCTTCTTTTCTTTAGGTCTTCAAGTGCTTGAAGTTTTTAGCTCTGAGAAGAATTACTGCACTGCAAACAAGACCAAAGGAATGTAATACAGATGTTGTTAGATGTCTCTGTTACCAGAGGAAACCTGCTGTGGCTACATCACCTGATTTTGTGACTTATTTTGTTGTACTTGTTTTAAGGTACTGTGATGTGTTGTGTTATTTATATAAATGACCAATGGCACTTAAAGAAATAGCTCTCTAAAGAGTACTCTTCAATTTTGCCTGAATAGCTATGAGTATATATATATGGCTAATGTATTTGGCTTTCTTAAACTCATTTCTTGAACACAGTCCTATTTGTGAGCATGTGCTGTATAGCACTTAATGAAAGAAAGTGTAAAACCAAAGATGAAGCTTAAGAGATGAAGAAGCATCACACTCACCAGAGTCTGTTACTGCATTTTAATTCTGCCCCATAAACTACTGAAGTGCACATCCTTTAAAATACTTGATTTTGTGCAAAATGTCTGACTATTACACTCCTTGCCATTTACTTCCAGTGAGCGACATAAGCTGCATGTTAGTCCTTCAGCGATACACATCTTCCATCACAGTCTCAGAGGGGAGGTTATCCAGGGCCCCTATAGATAATATCAGGAGTGGGAATGAAGGGAGGGAGGGAAAGAGGAAAGATAAAGAGGTGGTATGGAAAATAGTCTGGAAAGGTGTCACGTAGGGTTTGAAGGGTCTGTCTAGGACAAAGAGACACCTAGGAAGGATCATAAATCAATATTGCACCTGCTTTCTTATGTACAGTCACTTTCTCTTCCTTTCTAACCCCAGAGCCTGTTTATGTAAAGACTAATTAGTCTCTGCATTTTCTTTTTCTTACTCCTATGACTGCTCCTTTACCAGATGTATCTTGTCAGTTTTGTATAGCACGGAGAAACACACTTCCTGAAGACAGCAGTTTCTTTTATACTGATGACTTCAGTTCTTCAAGACCTTTTATGCTTCGGGCTTCACCCAGAAGCAGTGGAAAAAATGTGAATTAATACTTAAATAACATTTTTTTTCTTTCCTCAGTTTCCTCATTCTTGTTAGGAAAGGATGTCTTTAGCATATTTCCAAGTCTAAGCATGAGAGACTGCATAACCTATTTTACAGCCCCCCGATACAAAATATTTTCACACAAAGAAACCATCAAGGAGAACAAATAACACCATTATGGGTAAGAAAAGGAAGGAACAGTAGAAAGGTAAGCACTTTGAAAACAATATAAAATGATAGGCAGCAGTCAGGCAAATAATGTGTCCCTGTCAGAGTAAATGCCCTAGTTTCTGGTATTGCTCAGGTCAGCAGAAGAATCCATTCAGTCAAATCAGTCAGACATTCTCTGCTGCTGCTTTGCTATGCTTACTTGCAGCTGGCTAGAGTTGTCACCTGTCCTGGGACATCTGCCTCTTTAGGTCATGAAGAAGAAGATGCTGCCTTCTTAAAGGCTCAAGTTCAAATTCCTCTCCTCCTGGCAAATGACAATTAGCAAGCAGCAGCCACCACTTAGTATGGGTTGCACAGGGCATGCAATGGTACTAACTACCATTACCTCCTCAGCACTGATCCCAGTTAAGATCTGGTCAATTAGAGAAGCTTTGGATTGGATCACACTGTAACCAGGGGCAGGATCAGAGTCTAAAGTCTGGGACAAGGAACCCAGGGAGGGAAACTCAAGGAGTCAAGCATTAACATAAGATGGGAAAATGGGAAAAAGCACTTAATATGTTAAACATGCTAACACCATAGAGATTGTATTCTTTATGAGTAAATACTCCTTTCAAATCGGTGCATTGTTCAACTCAGTTATGCACACTTGAAATGTAACCATCAGCACTGCAGCAACATGAAAAGGAGGAAGTTCACTTCTCCTGAGTCTCTCGCAATGCCAGACAACAAGCTGAAAATTTTGAGACATTTCAACCTTATCTGAACTGCTGGAATTACCTCTCTCCTTTATGGCCCCTTCAGTGTGGGGGAGGGGACGTTGTGTCATTGGAGCTGGCAGCGTGAGGCAGCTGCCAGATCATCTTCTCAGGAAGGATCTATTTTCTGCATGCCCAAATCCCCCCTCCTCTGCAGAAGAATGTCAGCAATCCAGGGTCTTGCTCACACCACATAGCAGTGCAGGATATTATGTATCCAGAGGTGGCTTTCAATCAACTACTTCTATTTGACTGTGCTGTTTTACTTTTAGCACTACAGGAGGCCAGCTGTAAGACATGGAAAAGGGATTCAGAGAAATTCAGGACACTTCTTCTGCATTGTGTAGCTGAATCCTGATTTGATATCGTGTACGGGTTCCCAGGCTGAATGCAACCCCATTGTGAACTTCAGGTGCTGTTCTGTGTTTCTTTTCACAATCACATCCTCTTTTGTAGGAACACTTTTTGTGTTCAGCTGTTGTTGCTTTTAAAGCATACAGACATGCACATCCTTTTACTCTTCTACTTCCCTAGGACTGTACCTACCTGACATTAAACTATGAACATTTCCCTCTCTTCTTGAGATTCCTGTCTTCTCATTTCTCCAGCCTGCCAAGGTCCCTCTGACTGGACCATTCAACAGCACCAATTGAAGCAGTAGTCTATATGACCAGACAACGTACATCTACCACAGAAAAATGCTCAGAGAAGGTAAGGAGGGATGATATGCACAAGAAGTTCAGAAAATAATACAGAAAGGAAAAGGCAAAGGGAAAGGGAAATGGAAAAGGGAAAAGGGAAAGAAAAAGGGAAAGGAAAAGGAATAGGAAAAGGAAAAGGAAAGCAGAAGGGGATGGGGAAAAGAAAGGGAGGGGAGGCCAGGACTTCTGTAAGACCTTTGACATTGTTCCCCATCACATCTTCATCTCTAAATTGGAGAGAGATGGATTTAAAGGCTGGACTATTCAGTAGATAAGGAATTGTTCAGAAGGTTGCAGCCAGAGGCTTGAGGTCAATGGCTCTAAGTCCAGGTGGAGGCCAGTAATGAGCAGTGTCCCCAGGGTCTGCCTTGGATCCAGTCTCTTTAACATCGCAATCAATTACATAGATGGTGGAATTGAGTGCACCTGCAGTGAATCTGCTGATGACACCAAGCTGAGCGGTGCAGTTGATATGGCAGAAGGAAAGGATGTCATCCAGAGGGTCTTTGATAAACTCGAAAGTTGGGCCCTTGTTAACCTAATGAGGTTTGACAAAGCAAAGTGCAAGGTTCTATACTTGGGTCGAGGCAATCCCAGAGATATATACAGCCTTGAAAGTAGCCTGCTGAGAAGGATCTGGGTGTTCTGGTAGATGAAAAACTGAACATGAGCCAGCAGTGTGCATTTGCAGCCAGAAGGTCAACAGACAATGTGGGCTGCGTCAGAAGAGGGGTGGACAGCAGGGAGAGGGGGGGAATTTTCCCCCTCTATTGTGCCCTCATGAGGCTCCATTTAGAGTACTGCATCCAGTCTGAAGCCCCCAACAGAGAAAAGTTGTCAAGTTTTTGGAAAGATGTATTCAGCCCGGAAAATAGATTGCTGTGGGAAGATCTAATTATGGCCACTCAATATTTAAAGGGAGATTATAAACAGAAGGGAAATCATCTTCTACATGTGTAGATAGTGATAGGACAAAGAGGAATGGATTTAAACTAAAGGAGGAAAGATGAAGATTAGATGTCAGGGGGAAGTTTTTCACTGAGAGGATAGTAAGGCCCTGGCACAAACTGCAGAGAAAGGTTGTAGATACCCCATCCCTGGAAGTGTTCAAGGCCAGGGCAATCTGATCTAGTATGTGATCTAGCAGTTGGCAACCCGGCCTGTAGCAAGGTGGTTGGAACCTGATGATCCTTGAGATCCATTCCAACCCAAGCCATTCTGTGATTTTATGATTCTATGACTGTGGCAATTAACAAGATACCTAAGAAGTCCATCCCTCCCAGGAATGTGTCCTTAGCTTCATTAACATATAAATGATTACCCCAAGTCCATTGTTTCTCAAAAACACACACCTGGCTTTCTAAACACTACAGTGATGTTCCTTACCTCTTTCATTTCTTTGAAATGGGATGTAATCCAGATTTCTGCAATCTGTGGGGATAGAGCACAGGGGCACTGGGAAGGAATGATGCCTCAGCATTCTCTCTCTATGATCATAGTTAATAAAGCTTCAGTCCAAACGATCCTAAAGTGTATCTGCATTATTATATACTCAGAGTCCTGATATTCTCTGACAGTAGAAAATTACATTATAAAGATGGATGCTAACCACAGTCTGTTCTGAATCATCAGGAAACATATCTTGATGTTCAACATGGAAGAAGGACTAGCACCAGCTCTGGATAGTCGCATGGTATTCATGGTATCCTGCAATACTTGTGTTTGTCCAAGGCTCTCTAGTTTAACAAGAAGCCTTGGCAGAAGTGGGAAAATTGCAAACGACATACTATGGTGCATGGATGTCCAACCTTTTGGCTTGTCAGGACCACATATACATAAGTTGTTCTGAAAGCAATGCCTCCTATTTATTTCCACAGAAACTACAATAGATACAAAGAGCACAGTAATACTATTGAAGCAAATTCTCAGCTGCAAAACACTATTTTTCAACATTGTAACCACCATTAGCTTGGCATTTTTGCCAGCCAATGAACATGGTGCTCATAAAAATCTGCGCCAGATAAGGTGACCCACAGTTGCCACTGTTGAAGCACACCACCCAAGGCCTCACTATGCTCACTGTGCTCACCTGTTTGGTCTTCATAAATTCAGCAAGAAGCGAGGAATGTCAGTGAGTGCCATTTTTTCCACATGGATGAGTTCAATGACAGACTTTTGTTTCATACACACTTCCACGTCAGGCATCATTTTGTCAGACTGCCCCTCTGCTGCCATCTGTCACACATCAACAAAATGTAATGGAATATTGGTGGGAAGATGCAGACTCTGCTGCCACACTGATACAGGCTGATTTGTTTAGCAACAGGGATCAGTATAGTAGTTTAAGGATTAAGTTTAGTTTAGCAAAAGGAATCAACAAGTGCTAGTTCTAAAGCTTTCCATTTCAGCTTTGTTTGGTGTGTGAGCAGTCTTGTTTTTCTCAATGATTCTGCTCCACAAGAAGCACTGGGATCATAATAGGCCACTTCTCTTTGCATCCACCAGGTGCAAGGAGTTTTTCCTTGTATTTCACGTATATTGTTTCAGAAGTGGCTCATTGTGACATAACAAGCAATGGAAATCTGTCAGATTTGGAAAAACAGCTGAAGGTTGGCCAAAGGTCTCAGAGTTGAAGCTGATGATGGAAAAATGGGGAGAAAGAATGTGGTTGTACAGCACCTTAGATGCAACTGCACATGCACTGAGGGATATTAGCATATATTAATGAGGTCTTGGAAAAGAATGAATATGTATGCCAATGTAATGTGTATATATGTATCAAGTATTTAAATGTAGAACTTGGGTACTTGATTTGTCAAGTGGCCTGAAACATATCACAAGGAATAAGGGAAAGCCGCTTTCTAACATCACACTGGTGTTAGGGAGTTTTCTTCATGCATTATGGATGACAATACGACCAACATCCACCTCTGACATCGTGGGCCAACATCGTAGCATCAGAGATATTACTTTCAGAGCAGACCTTGTAAAACATACAGTACTGTTAATATAAAAAACATTTTAAATTTTAATTAAAAAATGTCTTTTTAAAAACATTAAAAAAGAGAGCAAAAAAACATAAAACTAGTGGGATATGTGACTTTGTTTTTGTGAAACAGACATATCACCCCAGTTCGATGGCAGCAGCTGCAGTTTCAGTGAGGTCCCAAGGTGTTCAGCAGAGATTTTTGAAGGCATTTCATTTCACTCTTCCCCTTCCTCATCCTTGAAGACAATTGCTCAGAAATGTGCGTACTGCTAAAAAATGAAGACACAAATAAGGTTTGACAGTTCATTGAAGGCTATTTTTCTCTAATAAGAGATAGAGTATGAAAGTCTGGTAAAGAGATGTGATCAGATTTTTGAGTTGAATGTCTGACTGCAACTCCTTACGTTCTGTTTGAAAATTTTCAGGTATGAATTTATATCAACTGAAAATGGTGTCACAAACCTGAATTGATGATTTTATTTTTTTTTCAGTCTTGAAACCTGTTCTGAAACTTCTTTATCATAATGGAAAGCTTCACTGTTCTGAGCACTGTGTTTAGCTGATGGATCAAAATGGACTTATCTCCCCAAAATTATTCTTATAATTAAGAATTGAAATCTCACAAAACAAACAAACAAACATAAACACAACTTCTTTTCAATGCATCCATCTCATTACCTTCACAGTGTTCTGTGGAGATTTTGCATTTCCAAAAAGTGAGAGTCCTATCCTATCTTACATAGTGTATTTCATGTATGGGCTACTCTTAATCACTGATCGTTCTTTCTTTTTTTTTTTTTTTTTTTTTTTTTTTTTTTTTTTTTTTTCTTGTTCTACTGTGCATTTTTTTAAGTGGAGTAATCGTTTGGGATCCCTAGTCAAGATATGCATGCCTCACCCATTCAACAGCATAGCACAACAATTTTTCCTGTTTGTATTTTCTTTATATATTAATCTTTTGAGAGTTGCCAAACACTTGATTGAGTGCCACATTTTTAATAGCTTTTTGTAAAGTTTGAGATATCTGGCTATGCCAGGACCCCAAAATGATGAAATCTTCATTGCTATCCTGCAGAAATAATTTTTTTAAGGTCATGCCATCAGAACTACTGTAGTACCATCAAACCTGATCCTACTTAAATAGAGTTAATAAGAACATTAAAAAACAATCAGAAATGGACAGATCAGAAGCATAGAAGCTTTACAAGTGAACCCCCTCTGTCCACTCACTGCATCTTGGCAAGTTTCTTCTCCCTTCCGTTCAGTGACATGCAGCTTTGTTGTGAAATCTCTGCAGTCTACTCAAAGAACATAAGGAAAAATACATCCAGAGTGAACAGCTGTTTCATAAACTGCAGTAAATTACAAATTTGATTGATAGAAGCCTGGACAGATGAGGGAAAGAGGCATATATTTGGGAATTTTCTTTATTTTCAGCAAGTAGTACATGTCATGCTGAAGACAGGATGTCAGAGGAAGGTGTAAAGCTATTCAGGAGTAACTTTCAAGGATCTGTAAGGATTATTAGTGGCCAGGTGCAGTTAACAGGATAGCAAAGAGCAGCTGCTGGGGATAATGATCAAACAACACTGACCAGCTAATGCTAACACTTATGCACAGATATGTGCTAGACTCTGACTCTAGGAAAGGCAGGATCAGGAAATGGCCAGAGTCTCAATAGAAAGAAGACACTGGTGCCCTTTCACATATTACTCCTTTCCAATCTGTCCAATAATGCAGACTTTAATTAAGCCTGTTTGTTTGTTGATGCAGTAGGAACAGAAGAGGGTGGCTGCTCAGATCAACTGATCAAAATTTTCTGGTCTTCTGGATAGGACTCCAAGCTTCTCCTTCAATAAAGGCTCTGAGTACCAAAGATTCATCTCTTTGCAACAGTCATATCATGGCAATGCAGTTCTCTCTGCTCTTACCTACCCCCGCAGCTGTAGCTGAAAAAGTCCAATTCAAGATGTTTTCCATCAGTTCTTACGGGCAGAGTAGACCAATTTTTTCTGCCTCCCTCCAAGAAGCAGAGAGTGAGTAAGACAAAGAAGCTTGAAGATGCTCTTGCATACAAAATCATTTATTCAGAAGCTTGAGAATGATTTGCCCTTGCTTGCAAGTTGCTGTGCAGAAGCTTGCCAATTGCACTTGCCAGAAGCTTGCCTTTCCACTCGGTCTGTACACTCATACCAAATAAGGTTTTAGTTACAAAGGTCTATAGACAACTTGAACTTATGATCTTTGGACTTACTGTGCAGGTCTAATAGGTCACATGCAAGGGGGCACATGTATTAAGTGGACCAGGAAGTCTGTAACCACCAAGTACTTCAGGAAAGGAGGAGGGACAATGTGTCAGGACAAGGGATAAAAAAAGAAGCCGTGACTTCTAACAGATTGAGAGATCCCATAGGGATATGTCCTAGTGGCCTCTCCCTTTAACAGAATAAAGAAAGCTAAATCGTAGAATCATAGAATTGCTCAGGTTGGAAAAGATCTTAAAGATCATCAAGTGCAACCGCAACCCAACCATACTACCCTAACTCTAACAACCCACCACTAAAGACTCTCCTCTGTCTCTCTTGGGGATAAAGATAACTGAGCAAGCCTGTTGAGCAAAAAATTCCCAAAAGTTGGGAAATACTGTCTCAAAAATAAAGATGTATAGAGGACTTCTCAAATCAAACGTTGAGAGAACACAGAAGAGTGTGTACTTTTAGGTGAAGTCCTGCTACTCTCTTCTAAAGCATCAGTAGGTCTCCCAGTTGGATTCACAAGCTTCTATTTTTTAACTAGATTTGGTACTTCGCTGGAAGACACAAAGCATAGTGGGAAAAGGTAAGAGAGTAAGGTAGTTCTAAAGTCAACACCTATGATGTGGTAGACATGACAACTGTACATTTAAATTTTGTTGGAAGCTGTGCTCCGCATGACAGAGTATGCAGAGACAGCTGCAAAGTGCTGAAAACTGAGAAATACTGGATAATGTCTTCTCTTGGTAGGGTATATGGAAGTATGGCTATAAGGCAAAGCTACAGAAATCTAATTGATGGAAATTAGTGCGAGACAAAAAGAATAATGCACATCTGAATTTCTTTAATTCCCATCATAGTTGGACCCCAACAAATGTGATTGATTCAAGCAGTTAATGATGCTTGGAATGTAAGTATATGTTTAAGGATGTTATACAAAAGATGTAGTACAAACCAAAAAAAGCATGAGGAATGTAGATTTGTGTCCTGCCCTCTTTACACAGCCAGAGGAAAGCACTGTGATAGACACGGAGAATATTGCTACCTAACATGTACATCAATGGAACATCCTTCATATACATTTGTGTTAACTATGTGTATGTGTTTGGAGACAGGTCTGCAGTTGTCTTGAGACCTCAACCTTCCCTTTCCCATTCACATATATTTGGGTAATTAATGACAGGGCTAATCTTCCTTCCAGCAGGCTAGATTGATATGAGAATTTTCAAGAAAAGTTTAGCCATACTAACAACATGTAGACATTCAGACACACTATTGTCAGATACTACCAAGTCTGAAAAACCTCTAGTAGTGAAAAATGATGTAGTCACCAAGACACCCTTGATAATATTTGAAAAGTCATGGCAGTCAGGGGAAGTCTCTGGTGACTGCAGAAAAGATAACATCACATCCATTTTTAAAAAGGATAAAAAGGATGAAGAGGGCCACAAAAATGACCCAAAGGATGGAACATGTCTCCTATGAAGACAGGCTGAAAGAGGTGGGGCTATTAAGCCTGGAGAAGGGAATGCTCTGAGATAACCTGACAGCAACCTTTCAGTATCTAATGGGGAGCTCCATAAAAGAAGGCAACAGATTCTTTAGCATCGTCTGTGGTAATAGGACAAGGGGAAATGGTTTCAAACTTAAAGAGGGGACATTTAGGTTGGATATAAGGAAAGAGTCTTTTGCAGGGAGGGTGGTGAGGCACAGACACAGGCTGCCCAGAGCTCTGGTGGATGCCCCATTCCTGGAGAATTTCATGGCCAGGCTGGACTGGGCTCTGAACAACCTGATCGAACTGTGGATGTCACTGTTCATTGCAAGGAAATTGAACTAGATGACCTTTAAAGGTCCCTTCCAACTCTACGGATTCTGTGGTTCTATGAGAAAAAATATGATTACACAGCAAAATAACAGGGAATAGCAGATATTAATAAAAAGAAATTCACAGGTTACTATCCTCCTACATACTAGAGGAAGGTCATCTGAGCACCACTTTCCAGACCTCCCTTCCTCAAACCCACCATTGCAGAAAAGAAGTCCATGCAAATTAATACAACATCAAAGAGCAAATCAATGCATAAAATGAAAGAGCAGGACCACATTCTAATAGTTTACATCTACTCTTAGAAAGCAGTTGTACAAGAGGAAAGAAAAAGAGCTTCAGGAGGCTTTTCTGTAGACTCCTGTAAACTCCTTCCCTATTCCATTCCCAATAGTGGAGACCTATGACTTGTCTGTAGAATTTTGTGCAGCAATCATGAGCCTGACATTCCTCTTTTATAGCTTTAGACTGGCCATTTTAGAGGAATGTAGGAACAATTTCAGGGCATGCAGGAATGTGAAAAGGAATGCTTTGGCCCACATGGAATTATATCTGGTGATTTAATTTTCAAGATTATTTCCATCACTTCCTTCAAGCTCAGCACCAGTCCATCATGACATTCAGGAAGTCAGGGAAAAGTGGCAGGAAACATGCATAGATGGACAAGGAACTAGAAACTCCTAACTCAAATACAAAAGAGGCACATGGGAGATGGACAAAAGGTCACATCACCTAGGAGAACTATAAAGATGTGTGTGTGTGTAGGGATGGAGTTATGAAAGTCAAATTCCATCTTGAGTTGAATTTGGCAAAGGAATGTAAAAAGAAATAAGAGGGCTCCTAGAAATATAGCATCAGCAAAAATGAAGACTAGATAAAAGGTAGGTCTGTTGCTCAGTGGAGCAGGTTACCTAGTGGCAGGAGACATAGAAAATGGCAAGGTACTGAAAGACACATTTCATCTTCATTTTCCCTGGTAAGAACTGTCTTCAGATTTTTAATTAAAGCAGTGGTGATAACATACCAATGCTTTTAGTTGTTGCATATTGCTTACACAGAGTTAAGGACTTTCCTGCTGCTTAATCTGCCCTGCCAATGAATAGGATGCACAACATATTGGAAGGGGACACAGCCCGGACAGCTGAGCCAAATGGACCAAAAGGTAATTCCATAGCATGTGGCCTCATGCTCAGCAATAAAAGCTAGAGTAAAAGGAGGAGAAAGTTGGAGGGGATGGCATCTCTCCAAGTAACCATTAAGCATGATGAGTCCTGCTTTCCTGGAATTGGCTGAACATTAGCCTGTTAGCCTAGTTAGTTAGGAAGCAAAAAATGAATTCCTTGTTTTGCTTTGCTTGCATGTGCAACGTTTGCTTTACATATCAAATTGTCTCTATCTCAACCCAGGAGTTCTTGCACTTCTCTATTTCCAATTCTCTTCTCCATCCAGACTGCAGACGGTGAGCAAGCAGCTGTGTGACCCTTAGCTGCCTTAGAGGGTTAGACCACAACACAAGAATTGAAGAACTTGGATGTACTCAAATCCAATGTCTTCATGGAATACATCTTAAGTGCTGGAGAGCATTGGCATATGTCACAGTAGGTAACACAGGTAGGAGTCCAGATGAGTCCTAAATATTTCCAGAGAAGGATAGAGATTACTATTCCATCAGGAAGTGTGGAATATGCGTAAAAGCAAAAAGAGAAGTGGATTTTAGTAAAGGTTTTGACCTTGTATTGTACAGCAGAATACAGAAGAATTGGATAAATGGATGGATAATTAGGTGGGTTGAAATTGGCTCAAGCCCTGAGTTCAAGAGATTGTGACGAATGGCATGATACTCAGCAGTTAACAATGCACAGTTGTTCAGTACTGTAATAAGTGTTTTCACCAACACCAGGGATAATGATGGTACTGAGTGTAACCCTGGCAAGTTTGCAGATGTCAAACCTGAATACAAACCAGCAGTGTGCTGTTATTGTGAAAAGAAACAAATTGTATATGAAGATATGTTAGAAAGAGTGTGATCAACACATGTGAGGAAGATGTTATCGCCCTCTATTAAATAACAACGTGGAGAAACAGGAGAGAGTGGGTTGGTGAGCTACTAAATTGGCCAGCACATAAAGCACACAATGCACTCAGTCTTGCAAATAGATTGCAGGGTGGTGTGGCAGACTAAAACTGCTTGACAGGCACCTGAAAAGATGATGAAGACAAATTATTCCTGAGAGCATCAGATGATGAAACAGTGGCAGTGACTGCGAGTAGTGGCTTGGAATGTTCAGCCTGCACATTGTTTTCTGCTAGGAGGATAGTGTGCCATTGCACATGGTTTCATGACTTGAAAACATGCCTCATGATTTGAAACCATGACTAGGATCCTCCAGATGTTCTTTCCCACCGACATTTCTGTGGTTCTATGAAGTACCACTTCTTTTTCTAATGGGAACAGTCAAATTTGGGGAGCACTTGTTTTTCTGATCAGTATTTTGAGTATCAGGACAGGGGTAAGAGAAACATTTCATCTCTTCTCATACAGCAAAACAAAAAAAAAAATGCTTCTTGATGGAAATAAAGGCTGATTAGTCTCCCCATTGTCACTTTTCCAAACTAGATTGGAAGATGCAAGGCAGTGCACAAGATGTCACTGGGACACGGTGGTGCACATGCTGCAGAAAGAATATGTGTGAGGTGCTATCTCCTGAAATGAATTCTATGGATTGTAGAAAGTGGCCCAGTATTACCAGGTTTAAAAACACAGGGAACAGAAAAATGTCATACGTAATTCCCTCTTTAAATTATTGCCTTGTCAGATTATTCCTATTAGCCCTAGGAGGTGAAACAAAATACAAAGTATCAAACTGACAGACAGGATGATATATTGTAAGTGTGATCTTTGAACCACTGTACTGGAATCTTAGTCATCCTCTTCAATTAGCATGTGCAGAGGACCTAAAAAGCAAGCCGAATAATAAAGAATCATTTTCAACTATTACTAGACTTAATGACAAAGTAAGGACTGTGTAAGGGGGTATTGCCAAGGGCACTGAGAGCTTTAATCAAAATGAAAATTGTGACAGTTTTCTTACCACTGTATGGATTTCAACTGCTAAGCTTTCCATTCTGCTCAACTTGGAAGTCATGTCAAAAGTCAGAGCAGCTCATCCTTGTTCCATGGAAGGAATTCAGATGGTAGAGTGCACTTTACTCTTTGAAAAAGAAACTGCAGATCTGCAAGTTCCAGAAGTTATTCCCAGAAAACTCATGAATCTCAGACTTCAGTTAGATAGAACAGCTAGCATTCTATTTGTGTCTTTTTTCCTTACTCCTATCCCATGAGATGATAAACATTAATTCTATCTATTGCTTGTCTGTAGCACCAGAGAATATGAACACATCACATTGCCTACATTGCCCTATGAATTCCAAAAATACATGAATGGTTTTCAATTTTTTAATGCTTCCAAGTATATCTAATGTTCTCTTCCACTGAGAACTACCATGCTAAGTCTAAAAACTATCTACACAACTGAACTTATTTGTACATGGGTAAACAAGGTGCCTTCCTAAGTCACAACACATCATTACTGATGTATCAGAACACAAGTGCTCTTCTTCCTCCATGTAAACAGCATCTAAAACCTTAGTGAATTTTGCCGTTGTTTTTAAAATGAAAAGGTATTCTAAATTTAAGAAAAGCTATCTTTACTGATCTAAAATTGTATGCTATGGATTACAATTATGTTAGTTTTGTTATTTATGTTAACAGAAGCATCTGGTGGAATAAATGTGCCTACACTACTCAGAATTTGCATTGCTTGCTATAGGAAATAAAAATGACTTGTCTACATCCACAGGTCAGACCTGTCTAGACTCTGAATTTCACGGGAGTTCTGCACATTTCTGTGGAGTCTCTGTTTGGGAGCTGGTAAGACTAGTATATTTGTGACTTAAACCCCTGTACTTTAATTCGGAAACCATAGCCACTGTTCAAGGTCTTTACAGTAGCAGTAGAGTGCTGAGTTAATACTGTCAATAAACCTAAAAGACAAAGAAAACAAAAAGTCAGCAATCGCTGCTGATCTAACCTGACTGAAACCTCTGCTAGACATGTCTGAGGGAACTCTCACAGTCAGATATGGAGAATAGCAAGGAAATACTTCTGAAATCCAATTTCTAGTTGTAGCCAACTTGTGACAATTCAGAAGATAGTAAAAGATGTATATAAATATATGGATTAAATAGCCTGACCTTTTGAAAGCAAAGAAGAAAAACAGTGAATTGTAAGTAGTTGCAGTAAGATAAACATAATATTGCTGTCCAAAATTTTGCAACTAGATTATTCAAGATATTGCTAGTCTTTATCTGCAAGAATATCTTGGAATAGAATCTCTCTTTGCTCTTCGTAATATTTATCCTTCTCATTACTGCTGAGTCGTGAGGCACACAAATCTTATATGTCAAACAGCAATTCAGGAGTCAGGTGAAGAGAAGCCAACAATTCCAAGTCCTGCTCTACTTGCTGGGCAGCACTTCCTCCTTTCAGACCCTCAGTCAAAATATTTATAGGAGATTTATTCATATAGCAAGTAAGACTTCAAATATTTCTAAATATATCCATGATGAACATGAATGAGAATCATGTACTCAGTCAACTTTGCCAAACAATGCTTTGCCAATTTTTTTTTTTTACCTAAGAAAGAGGAGGAGGGAGTTGCATGTGCCGACCAGAACCTATAAAAGCACTGCTGGGACAAGCCTTTTCTGTCTCTACAGAAACCTTCCAGCCTTCCAGGTAGGAATATAGTTGACTGGGTGCTGGCAGAATCCCTTTGCATTCCTGCTGCCTGTGGAAATGATTTCCTCAAAGGGCTGCTTCTATCAGCAGAAATTTTCTTTCTACTTTCAAGTCACTTGCATGTTTTCACTCTGTGGTTTATCCTTGGCATTCTGTGCAACAATAAGAACAAATCTGTTATTTCTGTTTTTCAGCACTGACCAGCATCCAGCCTGCGAGGCATTTGTTTTCACAAGAGGTAAGACTCTGATTTATATATTCATAGGAATAGACCCACCAAGAAGAGTTTTATGCAGCTATGTGGGCACTTGCTACAACCCCTTAGATCAGTAAAAATTAATGCAGTGAATTTCTAGCTGGGTTTGCTGTCTAAAACAGCACCTTTTTTTTTTTTTTTTTTTTTTTTTTTTAATAATAAAACATACTATACATGCTGGGAAATATTTAGCTTCTTACCAAACAGAAATATTAATAAGAAACTGCCTGTGAATAGAACTTCATGAAAGAGAAGATACACTTCTCAGATTGCTCTGAATATTTTGCATTGAAAAGTTTCCTTATTTTGGTACAGCTTAATCTTAAAGGATCAGATCAAAAGGAGAAGGCTGAAAACAAGAAAAGCTAGAGCTCCAATTTCTAGCACAGGAGAACATCTTGCTAGGACCTAAAATTGCAGCGATGTTCCACTGTAGGATACTTAAAATCTAATAGTTCTAAAGAATGGAACATGAAAATGGAACTAAAGAAAGTAAAAATCATCTAAATCAAAGAACTCTATTACATCTGAGATCTAAATAAATTGAACGTAAATGTAGGGGAAAAGCAGATTAGACAGAGAGGGAAAACTCAAGAATGGATAGAGAAGAACACACTAAAGTGATGTCCAGTACAAAGGAATTTCTTCCATCACTCAGCACTTTGGTGAATCTGTTCCTTTCAGCCCCCTGCTGCGCTGAACTGCATAAACTGCAGCCATGTCATCAGATGCTGATATGGCCATATTTGGGGAGGCAGCTCCTTACCTCCGAAAGTCAGAAAAGGAGAGGATCGAGGCCCAGAACAAGCCTTTTGATGCCAAGACATCTGTCTTCGTGGTACATGCTAAAGAATCCTATGTGAAAAGCACAATCCAGAGCAAAGAATCCGGGAAGGTCACTGTCAAGACTGAAGCTGGAGAGGTGAGTAAAAGGCAAGATATACAATGTGAATTTAATTCCCACAGCGGTCTCTGAGCTGACATGCAGGGATTTGTCTTTTCTTTGGCAGACTCTGACCGTGAAGGAAGATCAAATCTTCTCCATGAACCCTCCCAAGTACGATAAAATTGAGGACATGGCCATGATGACCCACCTCCACGAACCCGCTGTGCTGTACAACCTCAAAGAGCGTTATGCAGCCTGGATGATCTACGTAAGTACCAGCAGCTCTCTTCCTGGGCTGGTAGCTGGGGAGGACTGCTGTGCCAGGCTGAGTGGAAGCCAACGTGCCGTGTCCCTTCCTCGCAGACCTACTCGGGCCTCTTCTGTGTCACTGTCAACCCCTACAAGTGGCTGCCGGTGTACAACCCGGAGGTGGTGTTGGCCTACCGAGGCAAAAAGCGCCAGGAGGCCCCTCCACACATCTTCTCCATCTCTGACAACGCCTATCAGTTCATGCTGACTGGTGAGTGCCTGATCTCCTCCAATGCAATCTGAACTGAAGAGCCCCATTGCTCTTACTGCACTATGTGACAAACCAGCACCAAACACCACAGAGCTGTATGACAGCAAGTGAACGAAGAATTAATGTTAAGATAAGCTGGACCAGATACACACATAGATTCAACCCTGTGTGCTATTTACACTGTGTTGTACCAAATCCTACGTTTTCCTAGTGCAGAAGTAAAGCTGGACTCAGAGTTTGTTGCTTTTATCCAATGATGGAAGAGAAAGCATTATTGCTCTAGACAGTTGCTTACTTTGAACACAGGTAGGCATTTTGTCTAGGTTCCTTGAATCTAGAACTGTGTGAAGGGCAAGAGGATACACAGTTTGTGTGAGGACCACGTGCCCCTGACAGCTGTATGCCTCCATTTGTCTGCTATTGTGGGATATGGAAGCAATCCATTTCTTTTCCCGGGGAATTAGTGCTTGTGCAGAAGCTCCAACTTACAGCTTTGCTTTCAAGTCAGTGCAGTGCTACTCAGGACAGTGGCTAAGCTTTCCTTTTACCTCTTTCACAGACCGCGAGAATCAGTCAATCCTGATCACGTAAGTACGCTCCTGCTCGGGTCCCTGCGGGGCTGCCCTGTGCCAGGGGACCTTCTCCCTGACCTCACGCTCTCTGCTTCTCTGTTTGGCTCGACAGCGGAGAATCCGGTGCAGGGAAGACTGTGAACACGAAACGTGTCATCCAGTACTTTGCAACAATTGCAGCTAGTGGGGATAAGAAGAAGGAGGACCAGCCAGCGGGCAAAATGCAGGTGAGCTCCTAAAAGCAGGACCCTGCAACTGTCAGACTGCTTTCTAAGCTGAAGCATAACAAGAAGATTTCTGTTTCAGGGGACACTTGAGGATCAAATCATCAGTGCCAACCCTCTGTTGGAGGCTTTTGGGAATGCCAAGACTGTGAGGAATGACAACTCCTCACGCTTTGTAAGTTGTTGCCTGGCCTAAGAAGAAACAACTCTTCTTCTCACCATCATAACAAATGAAATATTTTCACAGTCAGAGGTGGGAAGGTGGACCTAGGTCACTTATTTTTTATTCTTTCAGGGTAAATTCATCAGAATCCACTTTGGTGCCACAGGCAAGCTGGCTTCTGCTGACATTGAAACTTGTAAGAGACTCTCCAGGCCTGATTGGTCATGTTCTTTCTGACCGTCCTTGCCTTTTGTGCTAAGTTTCTCCTTCCATCCTTGACAGATCTGCTGGAGAAGTCCAGGGTCACTTTCCAGCTCAAGGCGGAAAGAAGCTACCACATCTTTTATCAGATCATGTCCAACAAGAAGCCAGAGCTAATTGGTAGGAACTTCGCCAAGCACAGTACACTGAACAATCTCTTTCATTCTTTTCCATGCCAATTCTGTACGTGTTTTGTCCTTTTTCTCAGAGATGCTGCTGATCACCACCAACCCATACGACTATCACTATGTGAGTCAAGGGGAGATCACAGTGCCCAGCATTAATGACCAGGAGGAGCTGATGGCCACTGATGTAAGCAGTGCACAGGAGTTTTCTTGGGTGGGCTCTGACCTAGAAGCAGGCATGGTATTTACGGCTAAGCATTCTTCACTTCTTCCTGTGTTAGAGTGCCATTGACATCCTGGGCTTCACTCCTGATGAAAAAACTGCCATTTACAAGCTGACGGGGGCTGTCATGCACTATGGCAACCTGAAGTTTAAGCAGAAGCAGCGTGAAGAGCAGGCAGAGCCAGATGGCACAGAAGGTATCAGCACAATGTATACTGAAACACTCGCTAATACAGGCAGTAATTCCTCTTCAGAGTCACTGACTCCGCCCACGGTTTTCCCCTGATGCTCCTATTGCAGCGTATAAGGCTGTCCTAAATAGAGGTCTTCTGTGGAAGAACACAACCCAGTGGGTGATGCAGACTGCTTTGAACTATGCAAATACATGGGCCAGGGAATCCTGAACCACATTTCCATTGGCTGACATAGTACTAGTCAGGCAGAAGAGAGACAAGAGGGGCTGCTTTCTACATCTGGCGCATAACCAAGAACCGCTGCGCTCACTGACTTACGTTCATGTACCCAGGCAGCTATCTGTCATTTGCCATCAGTGGTAGTCACCTCCTGAAGGTGTTGTTTCCGTGTAAAAATATGCTAGAATCCTGCTGCTGCCGTGAAGCCCGTGTTCTGAAGGCAACTCTCAATACCTGCAGTAAGAGCACTGTCCCATTTTAAACAGTAGAATACTCTTCTACTAATCATGAATCAATCTGCTCTGGTTTCATCTTACATTTTCTATGATTTATTCAGGCATTCTTAGACAAATCATTTTGCATCCCATGTCATTGACAGGTCTGAATCTAAATTTCATTGTAGAAGTAAAAGCAGAAATTTTTATGCCAACATTTTGACCTCTGTTAGAAGGTGCACTTTTAAAATTGCTCTTCAGTCAGCTGTAGGCATTATTTTTTCCTCAGTGTTTTCCTCTCTTGAGTATCCTGTCTTTAACCTTACTTCACCTGCAGTCACTGATAGAAATTGCACTGTATTTGCTTCTGTAAGGATCTCTGATTTCTCACTATCATCCCAGACTTAGTTTTCCTTTTTCTTTTTTAAAGCATTTACTATTGGTTTTCATTTGCATAAATGTGTCGAAATCATTTTTTTCATTCAATAAAAATCAAAATAATCCATCACTGAAAAAAAAATCAAACAGTATACATGTTCTTCTGGGGATTGTTCTTACGATAAATTGTAAATATGTATTTTTCTAAATCAGAATTCTCAACTGGACTGGTATTGTCATTCACTGTTATTTTAGAAGAACACTAATGTCTCCTAGTGCTCCAGCAACAGATTTCTTTTTCTCTTTAGTTGCAGACAAGGCTGCCTACCTAATGGGTCTCAACTCAGCAGACCTGCTCAAGGCACTGTGCTACCCCCGAGTCAAAGTTGGGAATGAATTTGTGACCAAGGGTCAGACTGTGCAGCAGGTAACAAAAATTTGGTGGTTGGCAACTGACATCTCTTTCAGTAACAAACTCTATGACCAGCATCTGGGCAGTGTTTGATAACTGATACCTCAGACTTTCAGTCTTACTCTGCATGATAACTGGAAATCTTCTGTTTTTTGTCGGTTTTTTTTTTAGGTGTACAACTCAGTTGGTGCTCTGGCAAAGGCTGTCTTTGAGAAGATGTTCCTGTGGATGGTTGTTCGCATCAACCAGCAGCTGGATACCAAGCAGCCCAGGCAGTACTTCATTGGTGTCCTGGACATCGCTGGCTTTGAGATCTTTGACGTAAGAGTGGTGTTTTAACACAGTTTTACAAGTAAATCTACTGTGTGTTGAAGGATGTAAGAAGAAATTGCCTTTTTCTTTTCTTTTTAGAGTGTTTTGATTCTTTAAGATTGCATCTAAAGCATCATAACTCCTACAAGGATTTCCTGAGAATAGAGTTGCGTTGCACATATGCCAACTGACATTCATAAATGTAGGGTTTTTACTGTTTACAAACAGTAGATTAATATTTTGTACGTAAAGCACAGACACAAATTCCATAGACAGTGCTTAGATGGTTTGTGACACTTTTAAATCAGTAACTATAAAACCTTTAACTGAACTGGGCCAGTCCAGGAGATATCAAAACTGACAAGTTTAAATGAGTTCATAAATATATGAATAAAGTTCAGCATGACAGCAGAGACATCCTGACAAGTTCCAAACTGCTGACTGAGTAGAGAAGGATCCACTTGCAGATCCTTCCGTAATTTGTTAAAAAAGGAAATGGCGATGTTCTTTATACTCACTTTTTCATATTTATTTTAATAATAAACTCTATCTGTATTCTTCAGTTCAACAGTCTGGAACAGCTATGCATCAACTTCACCAATGAGAAACTGCAACAGTTTTTCAACCACCACATGTTCGTGCTGGAACAGGAAGAGTACAAGAAGGAAGGAATTGACTGGGAGTTCATTGACTTTGGGATGGACTTGGCTGCCTGCATTGAGCTCATTGAGAAGGTATCTTCTAATTCACAATGTCTAATACAAAAGAATCATAAAATCATAGCATTATAGAATTATAGAAAGATAGAATGTCTTGAGCCAGAAGGCAAGCCAGAATGAAATTTTTTTTTCACTTTCCTTCTCCTCACTGCTTTCTTTCTTCATGTATTCATATTTCTCCCAGCCCATGGGCATCTTCTCCATCCTGGAAGAGGAGTGCATGTTCCCCAAGGCAACTGACACCTCTTTCAAGAACAAGCTCTATGACCAGCATCTGGGCAAGTCCAACAACTTCCAGAAACCTAAACCTGGCAAAGGCAAGGCTGAGGCCCACTTCTCCTTGGTGCACTATGCTGGCACAGTGGACTACAATATCTCTGGCTGGCTTGACAAGAACAAGGACCCCCTGAACGAAACTGTCGTGGGGCTGTACCAGAAATCATCCCTGAAGACATTAGCCTTACTGTTTGCCTCTGCTGGCGGAGAAGCGGGTCAGTCCTTTGAAATTCTTTTTTTCTTATTTAGCAACTCTGATAACAGTGAATATCAGTAGAATGTTCTTCAGAAATTGCATTTTGTGCAGGGTCTTCCATGATTGGAGTTTATATTTCCTTTATAAAGGAAAACCAATGAATCTGTCTCAGACACCCACTCAGCCATGATAATCCTGAAGATCCTCTGTTCTTTTAGTATGAATGTTTTCTCTATTTCCTGCCTCATCCTAGTTTCCTTTCTTAGTTTGATCTTTATATGTGACCAAGATTCTTGCAGTTTTACACTGAAAAATTCTACAGCTCAAAGTTCTAATACCTTCTTATTTGGCTATTCTTCAGAGAGTGGTGGTGGTGGCAAGAAGGGAGGCAAGAAGAAGGGTTCTTCTTTCCAGACTGTATCAGCCCTTTTCAGGGTAAGTACAGACGTAATTATCTCTTGATTTTTCTCTTTCTTCTTCTTGAAGATTCTGACATTCCAAGTTAAATTCCATAAGGCATTTTACTGAACCAGTTAACATTTTTCTTTGTATCAAAAACATCTTTTTCATGAAAGGGCTAACTTCACCAGATGAGGCTAGGGGAAAGATAAATATTGATTTAGTCCTTCCTTGAACATCAGAAAAAGTAGCCTAGGTCAGGCTACAGTTTCATTTATATGCACGTGGGTTAGCAGAACTAAGCTTCTTCCGTCCTGGAATGACAATGGTGGATATGGATGTCTGCCTGAAAGAGTATCTAGTTTGGATCTGCACATACTTTTGCAAACGGCTATACACATGAAGTCAAAGCAACAGGGAAACACCAACACCAGCTATCACCTCTCCAGAGAGTAAGGCAGATGGAAACATCCTTATTTGAACACTAGATATGATCTGGCATCCTGTACAGTTTTTTATACTGAGTAAAATATGTGTATCTCTGAACAGCTTTGCCATCACTCCAAACCAGAACTTCAAGACTAAAAACTATTAAAAAACTCAAATTGGTGTGGTTCTACATGAGAATATCAAGTCCATTATTCCTATACAACAGCTCCAGTTTCTCACAAAACTGCAGAGGTAACATTTGTTAATAAAAAACCTTTGTTCTTGCTTCTACAGGAGAACCTGAACAAGCTGATGACCAATCTACGGAGCACTCACCCCCATTTTGTGCGCTGTATTATCCCCAATGAAACAAAAACTCCTGGTAAAAACCTGAAGTAGAGATAAATCTTATCGTGATGCAACCATTATTCTCTATGCTTTATAATGAAATACCAAATAATTATCTCATTTGGTTAGGTGCCATGGAGCATGAACTGGTGCTGCATCAGCTGCGTTGTAATGGTGTGCTAGAAGGAATCAGAATTTGCAGAAAGGGATTCCCCAGCAGAATCCTCTATGCAGACTTCAAACAGAGGTCAGACTCTTTCCTGTTTTCCATTGAAACTTCACTGCTTAAGTGCACTTTTTAACTACTTAAGATTGATGGTTATTTTGAATTCCAAAACTACCTAGTTAAATCTAAAACAAAGGAAAATTGCTGGAATGTATAACCCAAACCAACATTTATGTCCAGCATAACAATTTCTAGGAGAAACTGTTGAGAAATAAAGGGCTCATCAGATGTCATCACTGACTTTTATTCATCAAAAAATCAAGTTTTGCCAAAGTGTCTGACTATGAAAATAAACTAGAGCTACAAAAGCTTATGCTCACAAGATTAAAAAAATGAAGATTGAAACCTGGATGCAAAAAATTCTTATGCAGGAATTACAAACTCAGAATGCTTTAGACACTGTATCATCTGATAGTTTCAGGGAATAATAATTTCTTACCACTCACACAGTGGCAATGTTCCTGTCTAGCAAATTTATATTTAAAAACAACAACAAAACTTGAGAAACAAAAATAACAGAATGCAATAGTTGGAGATCAGCATTCTATTTACACCTAGACTTTAAAACTTACTTTTATTTTGTTGTTGAATTTGGACTTAATAATTAATGTTATCTATAAAAAGGGATGGAATGCCACAGGCTCATTCTGCAGCAAAGAATATCATTAATTTCAATAAAACAGCATAACCTACAACTTGAGGTTACATTAAATCATATCTTCTTTCATTCCTCAGATACAAGGTGCTTAATGCCAGTGCCATCCCTGAGGGACAGTTCATTGACAGCAAGAAAGCTTCCGAGAAACTCCTTGGGTCAATTGATGTGGACCACACCCAGTACAAATTTGGTCACACCAAGGTACCAACTCTCCTCAACTCAGTCCCTGTATCTGTGTTTTGTTCTCTCTGACAGTGATGCACTGCAATGTTCTGTTTCTCCAGGTGTTCTTCAAAGCTGGGCTGCTGGGACTCCTGGAGGAGATGAGGGATGAGAAGCTGGCACAGCTCATCACTCGCACACAGGCCAGGTGCAGGGGCTTCCTGATGAGAGTGGAGTACCAGAGAATGGTGGAGAGGAGGTAGGTGTTCCCCATCTTCACTTAAAGGCACTGTATTTGAATAAAAGTGTTACCACTCATCACACTCAAAATATTCAGCGCACATTTTAATTATGCTTCAGAGAGTCCATCTTCTGCATCCAGTACAACGTTCGTGCATTCATGAATGTCAAGCACTGGCCCTGGATGAAGCTGTTCTTCAAGATCAAGCCCCTGCTGAAGAGTGCAGAGTCTGAGAAGGAGATGGCCAACATGAAGGAAGAGTTTGAGAAGACCAAGGAAGAGCTTGCAAAGTCTGAGGCCAAGAGGAAGGAGCTGGAGGAGAAAATGGTGTCCCTGCTCCAGGAGAAAAACGATCTGCAGCTCCAAGTGCAGGCTGTGAGTATTATTTACTCAAGGGGGAAAACAAGCAAAGTTTAAGTTCTCTTTCACAGTACAGAATCCCCCATCTGCAAACAAAACTGCCTTAAAACTACTGTAACCTGAATCACTAAAGGTAATATTCATTGTCACCATTATAATATGGAGTTCCGGCTTGGGAAGAATTCTGTAAGTCTCAGATCCTGTAGCTATGTTACTCCGTGTAAGTTCACATTATAAGTCCCAGATGTAGAAAATAGTGAATAGGTTTATACAGATAATGGAGAGAGATTAGAGTTGATGACAAAGTCTGTCTTTTATCAGTTGTAAAAAAAAAAAAGAGCCTTGTGACATTTCTTATGATATGTGGTATCTCACATGTATTCCTGCAGCTACTACTACTCCAGAAAGACACAAATACCCTCTACATCCAAATACAACTGACAGCCCATACAATATTTACAGTCTCCTTTTGCGTATCAAAAGTTTTGGCAACATTTGGCAATTTTTTGAGCATTAAAGAGTCTACTTCAGAGCTTCAGAATACAGTCAGATTCAAGTGGCCGCCTACAATTACATCTAGATTATGTACTGCTTTACCAAATTCAAATTCAGTTATGCCAGCAAAACCCTTCACAAACATAAAACAAGAAGATTTCTGTACAATTATACCCACTTATAAATTTTCAAGCAAAAGAAACAAAGACCGCAGTAGAAAATGATTTTTTATATATTTCTAAATCTTATTTATAAATACAACAAGAGGAGACCTGAGGATGAAATAGAACTAAAAAAAAATTCTGACTAAAAAAAAAAAAACACATTTCCTACAAGATAAAAAAAATAGAAATTCCATGACTTCTTTTTCAAAATGACTCCCTTTCTATTCCAAGCCTGCTAAAATTTGGAAATAGAAAAAAATGACTATCTTTTCCCTCAGGAAGCAGATGCCTTGGCTGATGCTGAAGAAAGATGTGACCAGCTCATCAAAACCAAAATCCAGCTGGAAGCCAAAATTAAGGAAGTGACAGAACGGGCTGAGGATGAGGAGGAAATTAATGCCGAGCTGACAGCCAAGAAGAGGAAACTAGAGGATGAATGCTCAGAGCTGAAGAAAGATATAGATGACCTGGAGTTAACGTTGGCCAAGGTTGAGAAGGAAAAGCATGCCACTGAAAACAAGGTACGAGGCAGAAGTTGTTGCTCACACTCCAATAAAGAACATTTTGTGTTTTTGTGCTTTTGGAATTACAGAATGTCTTGAGTTGGAAAAGACTCAAGAGGGTTGTAAGTCCAAATGTTACAGGAGTCTTGAACCTACTTGCTTTAATTATACTTGCTCCCTTCTTCTGAAAGGTGAAAAACCTTACAGAGGAAATGGCAGCCCTGGATGAGAACATTGCCAAGCTGACAAAAGAGAAGAAAGCCCTCCAAGAGGCCCATCAGCAGACACTGGATGACCTGCAGGCTGAAGAGGACAAAGTCAATACGCTGACCAAAGCTAAAACCAAGCTGGAGCAGCAAGTGGATGATGTAAGAACAAAAGCATATGGCTATTATATATGGCTATTATATATATGAACATGGCTGGCAGAGCACTGATGATCCCATTCTGTTTAGCTGGAAGGGTCCCTGGAGCAAGAGAAGAAGCTGCGCATGGACCTTGAGAGAGCAAAGAGGAAACTTGAAGGAGACCTGAAGTTATCCCATGATAGCATAATGGATTTGGAAAATGATAAGCAGCAGCTGGATGAGAAACTGAAGAAGTAAGTGAGGTTGTGGGACACCTGAGTGCTGGGCAGGTGCACGTAGGAGGTTTTGTTCAGGTGTTAACACAGTTTGTTTTGTGCAAAAGGAAAGACTTTGAAATCAGCCAAATCCAGAGCAAAATTGAGGATGAGCAAGCCCTGGGCATGCAGTTGCAGAAGAAGATCAAGGAGCTGCAGGCAAGTCTCTGGTCCTTCCCTTCTGGCCTTCAGAAAACATCTGAAGGAGAAGGACATGGGTGTGAAGGGTCCCTGATGCTCCCCAGGCCCGTATTGAGGAACTGGAGGAGGAAATCGAGGCAGAGCGAACCTCTCGGGCCAAAGCAGAGAAGCACCGAGCTGACCTCTCCAGGGAGCTGGAGGAGATCAGTGAGCGCCTGGAGGAAGCAGGAGGGGCTACGGCAGCTCAGATCGATATGAACAAGAAGCGTGAGGCAGAATTTCAGAAGATGCGCCGTGACCTGGAAGAGGCCACGCTGCAGCACGAAGCCACGGCTGCCGCCCTGCGGAAGAAGCATGCGGACAGCACAGCGGAGCTTGGGGAGCAGATCGACAACCTGCAACGAGTCAAGCAGAAGCTGGAGAAGGAGAAGAGTGAGCTGAAGATGGAGATTGATGACTTGGCCAGCAACATGGAGTCTGTCTCCAAAGCCAAGGTACAGCAATACCTTATAGGTTTGTTGCTTCATTGGAATTCTGTGGAATTCCACCTCCTTGTGGGAAGTGTGAACTGCTAATTCTCTTTCTGTATGCTGACATATAGGCAAGTCTGGAGAAGACATGCCGAGCATTGGAAGATCAGCTGAGTGAGATTAAGACAAAAGAAGAGGAGCATCAACGGATGATCAATGATATTAATGCTCAAAGAGCTCGTCTACATACAGAATCAGGTAAGACTGTCACGTTTCCTTTATGTCAATGAACAATGACTGAGTTGAGTCTGTTCCATTTAAAGTAGAGGAGACACAGAGAGGATCACAGAGAGCAATTTAATCTAGGGAGCTCTCTTCAAGATCGGGTTAGACCACACGACATCTGAAAGCCCTTTCCAACCTAAAATCATCATGTGTTTCTGTGATTAACTTAGTGTATAATTTACCTTATAATTTACATGAGGCCTGTTCAACAGAATTGCCTCTCCTATAAGGAGAAATGTATGAATTAATATTATAATTTTTTGAAAGCAATGTATTTGAAATATACTGTCTTAAAGCCCAGTCCTAATCGTCCACAACACTGTCATCAGTGGCAATTAAAGGCCTAAGTATCTGCAAACTTTCCCAGGTGAATATTCACGCCAGGTGGAGGAGAAAGATGCTCTGATTTCTCAGCTGTCTCGAGGCAAGCAGGCATTCACCCAGCAGATTGAGGAACTCAAGAGGCATTTAGAGGAGGAGATAAAGGTGAGGAGGTTATACAAAATTTTGTTTTATCCAGTGCATCCCCCTTACCAAAAGGTGCTGCAGACATACTAGATTACAGAAAAATTGTGTTGAGAGAGAAAAAAATGTTAGTTAATTCAGCACAAGTTGTTTTCTTCCTGATATCTGCCACCTATCCTTGGAAGATATTGCAAATTCCCAACTATTCATTCCTCATTCTATATACTGCCCTTATTTTCATGAAAATAATTATTAAGAGTCCAATAGCTTATCAGTCAGAACACTTTCCAGGAGATTTCTATTCTTCATCATCCTACAACTTCTCTCCACAGGCCAAGAACGCTCTGGCCCATGGCTTGCAGTCTGCCCGCCATGACTGTGACTTGCTCCGGGAACAATATGAGGAGGAGCAGGAAGCCAAGGGTGAGCTGCAGCGTGCCCTGTCCAAGGCCAACAGCGAAGTGGCCCAGTGGAGAACCAAATATGAGACAGACGCTATTCAGCGCACAGAGGAGCTGGAGGAGGCCAAGTATGTGGAGGGAAAGTGGGGATGGCTGACAGAAACTAATAATGGAAAATTGAAGAGGGCACTGTAATGTACTGGCTGTAATATACTGGCTGCACACCACTGCTTCCTATGAACCTGAGAATTTGCTTTCTCAACGGAAATTGTGCTTACAACCTCCCAGGAAGAAGCTGGCACAGCGCCTGCAGGAGGCAGAGGAACACGTTGAAGCCGTGAACTCCAAATGTGCTTCCCTGGAAAAGACAAAGCAGAGGCTGCAGAATGAGGTGGAGGACCTCATGATTGACGTGGAGCGAGCAAATGCTGCCTGCGCAGCTCTGGACAAGAAGCAGAAGAACTTTGACAAGGTATTCTGGGCTCCAGGCCTGTGTTTCCTGGGCACACAATGATTGTCGCATCCAAACTCACAATCTGTTTTTCCTCAGATCCTATCAGAGTGGAAGCAGAAGTACGAGGAAACGCAGGCTGAGCTGGAGGCCTCCCAGAAGGAGTCTCGCTCCCTCAGCACAGAGCTGTTCAAGATGAAGAATGCCTATGAGGAGTCCCTGGACCACCTGGAAACGCTGAAGCGTGAGAACAAGAACTTGCACCGTAAGTACACAGGCCTCTGCTCTCAGCAGGGCTTTTTCTCAACTGTGTCTGTCCACCTCTCCACGTTTGTTTGCCTGAAGATCTACAAAGATGTCTTTGCCTTAATGTGCAAGGGCTATTCCTTTTTTTTGTGCCTGGTGTATTACAATATAACTTTGCTCACACAGAGGAGATTTCTGACCTCACGGAGCAGATTGCAGAGGGAGGAAAAGCAGTTCATGAGCTGGAGAAAGTCAAGAAGCAGATTGAGCAGGAGAAATCTGAACTTCAAGCCTCTCTAGAGGAAGCAGAAGTAAATCTTCATTTCATAAATTTTTGTATACAAAATACATTGAGCATCATTGTATCATTATATATTGATACACGGGAAGCCTTTGTTTTCCTTTGCCAATTAGACATGATGGTATATTAAATTCTTCAGCAGAACAGTTTATGTAAACTTACTGATATTGTCAATTATATAATTAATTGATAGGCCTCCCTGGAACACGAAGAAGGCAAGATCCTGCGCCTCCAACTGGAGCTCAACCAGGTCAAATCTGAGATTGACAGAAAGATAGCTGAAAAAGATGAGGAAATTGACCAGCTGAAGAGAAACCACCTCAGAATTGTAGAGTCCATGCAGAGCACCTTGGATTCTGAGATCAGAAGCAGGAATGAAGCCCTGAGACTGAAGAAGAAGATGGAGGGAGATCTGAATGAAATGGAGATCCAGCTCAATCATGCCAACCGCATGGCTGCAGAAGCACAAAGGAACCTGAGAAACACACAAGGAGTGCTCAAGGTATGTAAAAACTAAAGATGTACTGATTGATTTCTCACAGAGGTAAAAATGTTCTTGTATTCAATTTTATCAGTTCTAGCCTGATGAGAAAACAGCAAAACAGGAAAAATGTGCCTCACAGTGTCTCATATCTCCAACCAGGATACCCAGATACATTTGGACGATGCTCTCAGGTCACAGGAGGACCTGAAGGAGCAGGTGGCCATGGTGGAGCGCAGAGCAAACCTGCTGCAGGCTGAGGTTGAGGAGCTGCGGGCAGCCCTGGAGCAGACGGAGCGCTCGAGGAAAGTGGCTGAGCAGGAGCTTCTGGATGCAAGCGAGCGTGTGCAGCTCCTCCATACCCAGGTCTGTTTATAAATGTAATAAATGTTCATATATTTGCTCCATACAAAGAAAATAACTAAGGACTGCTTGAACATAAATAGCATTTAGTAAATTACATATTATAATGTTTAAAGTACAAGTAAGAAGTAGTAAAAGTGAGTTTTTGTCTGCAGATACAGCAGGGAGCTGTAGTATTAGGCTACAGTAGAAATATTTGAAAATTAATCTTTTAACATAATCACTGTAAGTATTCTGTAGATTGGGCTCAATTGCTTTCGGCAAGTAGACTGAAAGTAATAAGAGAAGGTTATGTTGTTTTTCTTGGCATGTATAAATTCCCTCTTTGTTGACTCACAAACTGTAGGAAAAGTTTTATGGAGTACATTCTATAATATTGAAGCGAATCACAGCCACAGGAAAATGAAAATCTACCCCAGACACTCCATTAGAACAGCATTCCATGAGACCTAATGGTACTATTTTGCAGTGTTCTGAATTTGATATAAGGTAATGGAAGCAAAATGTTGATGCTCTTCAGCAGAACACATAAGATAATCAACACCAGGATGAAACTGGAAACATTTGGCAAATTCAGAGTCAAATGCGAGAAACAGTTCTAGAGAACTCACATAATTATGAGACCCATTTTCATTTTTTATGAGTATATCCCATGGCTCTTCAGACATCTTCTACTACAACTACTTATGGGAGATTCTTCATATAAATATGAAGAGAACTCTATATAAAAGTGGGTAAATTGTTTTTTACTAAATACAGTGTATTAAATCTGCTGGAGAAAACACAGTATACTTTTTCTACAACAGAACACCAGCTTGATCAACACCAAGAAGAAGCTAGAATCAGACATTTCCCAAATTCAGAGTGAGATGGAGGATACCATCCAGGAAGCCCGCAATGCTGAAGAGAAGGCCAAGAAGGCCATCACCGATGTGAGTTGGGGCATGCCTCCACTGCTGATGGTGGATGCATTCTCCCCAAATATCCAGTCACAAAGGGATTCTTTCTCCTCCAGGCGGCCATGATGGCAGAAGAGCTGAAGAAGGAGCAGGACACCAGTGCCCACCTGGAGAGGATGAAGAAGAACCTGGACCAGACGGTGAAGGACCTGCAGCACCGTCTGGATGAGGCAGAGCAGCTGGCCCTGAAGGGAGGCAAGAAGCAACTCCAGAAGCTGGAGGCCAGGGTGCGTAGGGCTGGTATTTGTGCAAGTGTGTGCAATGCCAGGTCAGAGATAGCAGGGAAGCTCCAAAATGGGCTTTTCATTGCAGGTGCGGGAACTGGAAGGGGAGGTTGATGCTGAGCAGAAGCGCAGCGCTGAAGCCGTGAAGGGTGTGCGCAAGTACGAGAGGAGGGTGAAGGAGCTGACCTACCAGGTAAGGCAGAAAAAGCTTTTTCTTACACATCCTTCCCTCATGAAGTCTGAATGTTGTCACACTGACATTGCAATTTCTTTGATATTGTGATTTCTTCCCATTGTTCTCTTTCATTGACATGGTTAATATGTCTTTGTCTTTGGTCCTACTGGACAGCAGTGCTCTCTGAAGAGTGCTACTACCTTTGTTTCATCTAAGGGTGGAGGATAGGACGTGTTACTATTACTTACCCTTTTCTGTAGTCTGAGGAAGACCGGAAGAATGTTCTCAGGCTCCAGGACCTGGTAGACAAGCTGCAGATGAAGGTGAAATCCTACAAGAGGCAGGCTGAGGAGGCTGTAAGTATCATTCTGAAATGAGCCAAAATCTTTTCTGTTTTGGTTTGGTTCTTCTTTTCTGTGCAGCTTTTGAAATTTTTACTTTTTAAATCCTCTTGCAAGACACAGCAATGAAAAATTTAAGATTGAGAACTGCCGCTTTTGGGACACACTACAGTGTCCTATCTCTATTTTTGCTCTAAGTGTCAGTTTACTGTTCTATCTCTTAATTTCTGCCCTACCCTATCTATTAGCAACTGCTGCCAAACTGTCTCCTGCCATGGATTGTGTTGGGAATGTGCTATGTGTAAAATGGTCTTGGCCTTTCCCGTACCATGATGTTCTTTTCTCTTCTGAAAAACATATTGCACTTAACAGCTTCTTTCCTTGTCATTTTTTGAAGTTAGCCCTGCTTGCCCAGCATTTGGATTTTTGTCTGAGCAGTTATTAATACTGAACTGTTTCTAAAAAAATTGAATATCTTGGAAAACATCCACTCGTTAGGCATTCTGACACCATAAACACACTGTTGTTTTCATTACTCCCTCTCCCTGTACAGGAGGAGCTGTCCAATGTCAACCTGTCCAAGTTCCGCAAGATCCAGCACGAGCTGGAGGAAGCCGAGGAGCGGGCTGACATTGCAGAGTCACAAGTCAACAAGCTCCGAGCAAAGAGCCGGGAGATTCATAAGAAGATAGAAGGGGAGGAATGATGCTCACAAGGCTAAAATGTGACCTGAGGCATGCATAAAATGTAAACCTCAGTGTTGCTTTTTTATGCAATTGTCACTTATGTCTAGGTAATAAAGACCTTTGCATATGATTAGCATGTTGTAATTATTTTAGAGTGCATGTACACTGCTTATGTTTACATTTAAAAGTATACTAAACAAGAATATATTTACATTTTTTAGAATGCGTTGGGAATAATGATGACTAGCACAAATTAATTGCCACTTCAAAAATGGGGACACTGGCAAGAATCCACAATTTAAAAACCATGGAGGAAAAAATAGTCTAATTGAAAATCAAGAAATATGATAATATTTTTTTCTAAGGAATTAGTATTGTATCAGAAAAGTCAGCTACACAGAGGCTGAGTTTGAATATGGGTAGATATTTTTATAACATAGCAAAAGAAAAATAATATTGCAGGCTTCATATTCTTCCAGAAAGTTCTCTGTGAAACAAAAGCAGGCTGCAGTCTACAGCTAATTTTGCTAAATAGCAGTACTAGGAGCAAATACTGGCGTGCAAATAGTCTTCTCATGTTGAGAGACGACAGCTTATCCAGTTAACTTAAAAGAAAGGATATGCGGAATCCACTCCAACTTTGGTTCATGACTTTTACACAGTAAGGAAATTTTTTTACATAAAAATTCACAGGCAGAAACAAAAACTTAGAAGAGGTTTAGCAGCTATCAACAGTGGATGGAATTCTTTCTCATCTGTTGATGTACATATGTAGAACATGCCTTCTATAGTAATCAAGCATAATTTCATAATTACATGTTCTGAGTGAGATTCACCTGCTTCATTCCAATGCAGAACAGATACCTACTGGAGTGTTTATTTCATCTTACTGATTCACTTCACTATTTCCTGCATGAAAGTTTGCTGTAGGAAAACCTGCAGGAGTCTCTGTGGAAAACAAATACACTCTTCTGGTTTAACTACAGGCATGCCCAACCCGTGGCCCACACCCTGTGGGTGGTCCTGTGTCCAGTCCCTGCCCCGCACCATGAGGGCAGCAGTTCTTCCCACCGATTGGATCGGCCTGGCCCTGGACGCATCCTTATCACTAACAACACCAAACATCACCGATTTTTTTTGTATATTTGCATCTCCGTTTTCAGTTGACATAAATACATTACCTGCAAACTGAATGTATAAGGTTTCAGTCAGATGTTATAAACTAAAAAATCTGATTATGTCTCTTTATCAGACAGTTATAAGAGCTATCTTACCAGAGAAATATATCCTCACTTCACAATGCATATTCATGCCATCACTTTTTGGCAGTACATATATCTGTGAACAACTGTTTTAAGGGATGAATATAAGAAGAATAAAATTTCATCAGAAATCTCTGGTGAACACCGTGAGACCTCACTAAGAATTGCAATCATTGCTATTGAACCAGGGTGATGCATTAGTTTCACAAAAACAAACTCATATATACCACTAGTTTTATGTTTTTGTTGCTCTTTAACATATATACATATATATACATAAAGTATATCTTTTGTATAAGTTTATGAAGTTAATAAGTTAATGTATATAATTATGAAGTATAAGATATGAAGTATGTCTTCTGAATATATATGTATATATATACATACATATATATATCCTCATATATATATATATATATTATACAGAAGTTTAATTACTTATAAACATTAAATACGTTACATATTTTATATACAGCTGAAAACAATTCCTCTTCACTCAGTGTGGCCCAGGCAAGCTAAAATGCTGGACAACCATGGCTTACTATATTCTGTGCATTCTGACCTGCACAGAAATTTCTCTGTGCTTGTTGTTCTTAGACAGCAAGAGGTATGGAGGAGTACCTGTCACCATTGGAAGAGACCAGTAGAAGGAAAGATTAGAGGGAGTTCCTGCAAAATGCTGCCCTGCGGAAGTGAAAGGAAGACTGCCTAGGTCTTCCGTGACAGACCAAGTGCAGCCAGACATGATTTCATGTGGGAGAAGTTGCACTTTTGGGCACAAAATACAGATTTCCTCACTTGGAAGGAGAGGAGAGAGATTAGTCATATACCTATTTAATCTTTACCATCTTGGAACATATTCTAGGAGGTCCCTTTGATCAAGAACACTACAAGACATAGCTCTCAACAAGGCAACATTGACAATCTTGTGTTACCTCTTGGCTGAGAGATTGCACCGGTCGTTTTAAGGCGCAATCAAAACCTGGTGGTGAGAGCAGCTAATTATGGAAAAGAAAACAGGAAGTATATGATAATGGAGAGGTAAGCTGGAAGGTCTGTCATGTTTCTGCATTGCTACAGAAACTTTCATAAGTGGTGAAAATCTGTTTTCCTACCTAAAAACATCTTTCTACTCCTCTTTCCTTGCAGGCTCTCTTGCTCCATGACCTGTTCTCAACATGAGCCAAGTCCCAGCCAACATCACGCATTCTTCAAAGGGATTCCAGCCAAAATTCAAAAAATGTCACACAAAGGCCTAAGAATAACAATCCCTTCTTTAAGGTATCACATCGCAGTAATGTTCTAGATATTGGACAGAAGCTGGATGGTCAGCTCATACGGAAAATGGAGCAAGATCTATCGAAAATACATGGTGCCTGTTTCATATGCAATAGTGTATCTTTACCACCAAAACTTATCATAGGTGTTCAGTGGAGAACTGGCTTGTGCTGTTGAATTGTCACCATGATCTATCATCCAGAAATTATAAAGTAAATCAGATAAACATGGAGATACATTTTGGTAGTGATCACTTCTGTCTTAAAAGAATCTGTCAGAGGATTAAAACACCAAATGGGACTCCTGAGTGCACACATGCTCTCTGAATTGTCTCTACAAGTTAACAGTCACTTTAAGGATGTCTTAGCCTAAGTAAGTCTCCTAAAATCTGCTCTCACAAACCAATGTTGGTGCTCTCAAAAAGACTGGATTCTTTGGAATGTGGGGTCAAGCAGAGTATGAAGACTGCAGTTTGGGAACAGCAGAGCCAGGTTGGATAAAGGAGAGGTGTTTACCCCAGTCTCTAGATCAAGAGCCTTTCACCACAGGGAAGATTCAACGAGTAAATAACAAACAGAGTGTTTCTTTCCAAGCATCTCATTTATTTTCACTTGTATTGCTGCATATTTCAAAAGCTCCTTAGAGGAGGGAGGAATGCCCTAGGTTGGGCATTCTATATAGTAATGTCACTACGTATTATATAATTACAGTTTGAGTTAAGCCCTCCCTTACCTTTCTTTAAGTCCTTACTGTCTCTCTGCCCAGGGAGGATTTATCATATAGCCATCCAAGAACGGGCTTGGGAAACTGTGGGTTTAGTGCCAGCGCCCAGATCCATAGCAAAGGTATAGCTGTCACCTCATAGAATACAAATGACATTACAGTGACTACTGATGTTAATCATTCACATCTAGATGAACATGCCAGCTAGGCAAACTCTTCTCAGATGCAATGTTATTCTCATATCATCAAGTCCACTACTATCTTTTTGCCTACACAACCAATTCCAGGGCAAGAAAACTGCAGTCTGTCCAGCTTCTTAAAAGCTTTAGTTCTCTTCCCTGTATGACTGAGGCAAAGCTTTAGCACTGGATGGAAGGAGTCTGTGCTCCTTTCCACTAATTGCAAGTAAGGCCAGAACTGTGGGCAAGTGTGCTATGCTGTAAGACGTGTTAAGCCTCCAGCCATCCTAAAGAAATAAGGCAGTGTGAAGGTGGTGATGCATTCCTCATAACCCGAGCATGTGGAGGCGGCTACTGCACTATACCAAGATCTCTCTGAACAAAATGAGCCAACTCTGCCCATGGACCCACTTCATGCACAAAGACTAGTGGTTCTGTGTGTCCTGCTCTAACCTTCCTGCTGCCTCACTTCATCTCCCTTCTTTCACCTTCCTCTGTTCACAGGCTAGTTTTCTTGCCTGATTATTGTCATTCTCAACACATTGGACTTTTTCAATTTCCTAAGAACAAGTTATTAGTCCCAAACATAGTATTTGTGTTGTGCTGAACTAAACATTCAGCAACATTCAGTCTAGCAAGTAAATTAGACTGTTTAGAAATGCAGTGTATCTAAGGGCTCTGTCTAATTAGAAGTGAAGTTGTTTTTCTCTTCAGGGACTCCTTTTACTGGTCAAGAAATTTGTTTTTGCAAAGCCACAGAGAGTGTGTGATTGACTTGGTTGGTATTTTTGGCACATGTGACAAGCTTTAGCAGCTATCTCAATCTCGCTGTTTATTTAAAGTAAGTGCTAAACATCTCTGGCTATCCCTCCAGAATTGTCGATCCCTAGCTGACCTTCATATGTCCTTCTTGGATATTTCTTCCAACCCACCAGCCAACTCTCAATTGCTGTAAAAAACACCAGCTTCAAACGATAATGGTTTTTAATAAAATATGTAAATAACATTTTGGCAGCAGAAGACAGCTAGAGGTAAGAAGGGACATGGATCAGTTCATTTTAGAAATCATCTTTAAACATCTCTGGTGCTTTTCATGCATTTTGAACCCCTTGGATTATTGTGGTGCCCTTAACACAAGTAGCACCTGTTTTCTCTGTGACACTTGTAATGCTGAACACAGCCTAAGTGGCAAAGTGAAGAAGCATCGCCCACAGCAGGATTCGTAAGTGTGCTAACACATGTTCTGTTATTCCAAGGGTTCTACCACAAGCTCACTCTAAAAGATCATGGTTTTTGGTATCAGCTGCTTTTCAGAGATGATGGCAAGAGATAAGTGAGGTGTTTCTGGTAGCATATTTGTTCTTTTGGCCTCTCACCACGGGAAAGATAATTTGCTGCTGCTGTTTGCCTATGGCTGGCTCCCCCCCCATTGGGTGTGTGGGGAGTGCCTGGGGAGAAGGCAGCTCTAGACCGGCCCTACAAGTGTGCAGGGACATGGGCCAACAAATGTCAGCCAAGAGCCGGATTTAAAAACTTTTTTGGTGGTCCAGTCAGCTGTGTGTGAATATTAACACTTTCCTTCCTTTTCACTGTTCTCCCAGTCCCAGTAGTGCAGTGTTCTGCCCCCCGCACCTCATGCACAGAGCCTGCCCTGAGCTCCAGCTGGCAGCTGGTCTAGCACAGCCTGCCGCAGGCCCCAGCAGGCCAGTCCACACTCAAAGGCCACACTCCCTGAACTGCACGAGGACAGCTGAACTGCTCTTCAGAACATATGAGCTTGAGCTCCATCACATATGAGTGAGCTCCATCAGTGCAGCAGGTCCAGAGGAGGGCCACAGAGATGATCAGAGGTCTGGAGGACCTGCCCTACAGGGAGACACTGGGAAAGCTGGGGCTCTGCAGCCTGGAAAAGAGAAAACTGGGAGGGATTTTATAGCTCTTCCAGGGGACCTACAGGAAAGCTGGGGAGGTGCTTTTTGTACGGGTGTGTAGTGACAAGACAAGGCAAAATGGCTTTAAGCTGGAAAAGCGTAGATTTGGACTAGCTATTAGGAAGAAATTCTCTACTGATGAGACACTGGAACAGGTTGCCCAGAGAGGCCATGGATGCCCCCTCCCTGGAAGAACTCAAGGCCAGGCTGGATGGGGCTGTGAGCAACCTGGTCTATAGGGAGATGTCCCTGCCTATAGCAGGGGGTTGGAACTTCATGATCTTAAAGGTCCCTTTCAACCCAAACCACTCTACGATTCTGTGATAATGGGATCTCAGATAACTAGCTTGCAGGAGGGTGCCATGCATATCTGCATACAATTTACTATGAAATGAAAGGATGGTGGAGGACTTGACCAAATGTGGAATGCTGGTATTCTAGTGTGGTAACACTGGAAGAGCTGTAGTCATGCAGGTGGTAGGGAGGAAGTTGCATGGGATTTGGTAGGGAAGGACAAAAATATCAGTCAGCCCATTATGAAAAGCTGTAAAAACTTGCGGCTGTCTTTGTTCTGCTTGATTGAAATGAAACTAATCACAGAATGATATCATAGAATTGGTTGGGTTGGAAGGGACCTCAAGGATCAGCAAATTCCAACCCCACTGCCACAGGCAGAGTTGCCAACCAGTAATGTTCATTTAAAACAAAAGATTTCCTGACACTTTAGAAGAGGGAAAGTATATATATATAGTATGTATATATATATATGAATTGACACAATTAGTTTTTTTTTTGCTTTTACCACCAAAGAAATCAAAATAAATTTTATACAAAATTTAATCCCCCAGACACACACACACACTTTTTCTTGACCTCCATCTTTTATTTGCTTATACTTTTTCCAAGATTTTTCATCTCAGAAAGTCACAGTTTGAGTTTTTCTTTGATGACTTCAGAGTTTCTCCAAAGAAAACTGCTCTCAAAAGCACAAAAAGGAAAAAGCAAAAGCAATAATAAATTCAGAGAGATAACCAATATTCACATGGAAACAAAAACAAAGGGAAAGAATGAGAAAAACAGACCAAGCAAAATTTTAGTTTGTGAATATTTTCAATGTAATATTGAAAAGTACCTTGAAAAATTATTCCTTTTATGTCCTTCAGTACTCCAAAAGTTATGTATAATTCTTTCTTCTGTTTAAAAACATCTTGTACATAAGGGCTATTAGCTGTCAGCATTATATATACGACTGTGAGAAAATCATGCATGCTAAAACATACACAGTGCAATTTTTTTGTTAGCCAGTTTTAATCCAAATAAGAAGTGCAAGTACCAGTGAAATGAGACATCACACAGTCAGTAAGATATCTGAAATTCTCAACAGACACCATTTCTCAAGCACTATAATTGCATTAAAGATAAGTAACGTGGTTTTTGTTTTTTAACTCAGCTAAAGATCTATCCATTAGAGTTAAATAATAGGATTCAATGTCATTCTTCAGTGTGGTTTTACTCCAAATGTGAATTTGACCTCTGCCAATTTTCTTCCCAGCCCCAGGATTACAATATCATCACAGTGAGAGTCAGCTGAGAGGAGGAAGGAATTTCCTTGCTTTCTTATCCAGACGTCTGAGTAGGTGATGCTAAGAGGGCATGAGACACAACAGGTGCTGCTATGTAGAGCAGCAGTATGCTAAGGGATCAGGTGAAGTTGCTGAGTGTTGCTTTAGTTCAGATTTCCTTGCTTGTAGAAGGAATTATATGTAAAAAAAATCAGTGTACATTGCATGAGTGTGAAAGTGTTTCTCCGCAAAGTAAAAGGTTGCACTGCCCCCCTTACTTTTCATTTCCTTGCTACATTGCAAAATATGTGTAGTATCCTTCATAATCTCAGCTGCAGACAGCTTCGGTGATCAGCATAGTAAAGAGTCTCTTTTTGCATGTTAGCATGGGGACTGGATCTTTCTAATGCTTACTACTTCTCTTCCAATCTAGCATATGACATGATGATTCCTCTTTCAGAGAAGCTAAATTTATTCATCTTTCCCTCCATCTAGCACATTTACTCAGCAGAAGCAGTGTAAACCATTCTGTTGTGTTGAGACAGCACATTTTCCTACTGCTTCCAACAAGATGCATGTATTAAGTTCAGTGAGCAGCTCAATAGCTCTGTTTATATGACCCTTGAATCATTCAGCCCAGAAATGAATTAAATTTCTGTGCCTTTCTTCTGAGCTTTCTCACTGTTATTTTAGTCTTAAAGGCTTCTATCTTCAACTCTAAATTTGATTAACTGGTTTTGTTTTTCTTGGACCTTGAACCTGTGGTGACCTGGTGTTATCCCCTTGGACTCACACTCCTATTACATTATTGTCCTTAATCTCATAGCCTTCTTTCCTTATCACTATCTCAAAGACTTATTCTTTCCCCATTCTCTTGCTTTAGCTTCAGCCTATTTTCTAATTGAACGTTCGCTGAACCCCTCAAACCTCATTCCTGTGACTTCTGTTCCTATTCAAATGCTTCTTCCCATATTGGCATTCCCTTTCTCTATGACCCTGCATGTCACTGCAAGCTTTTGTGCTTTTTCACACTGCAGGCTCAGAGCATTTGCAGAAGGTAGTAGTCTGTATATTCACCTCTCCATCATGTTTTGTTACAATATGCTGGCTCTTTCACTTCACTTTCTCTGCTGAAGTTATCATGACACTGTATCCATGCAGTCCCTTTCATCTTCTTTGGTGCGTACTCCTGTACGCTCCCTCCCCTCTTCTCACACACTCTTGTCAAATTATTTATAGGAGATAGATTCACAGACCTGTTATGTCTAATTATATCCATTCACTTCTAATGAATGGGAATTCTGCTAAGAGTTAAGACTGCCAAAAATGTTTTGAACTAAGAGACAGGAGGTGGCTGCTACGTATGCAAATCAGACCCTATAAAAGTACCTTGGGGTCAGTGTTTCTTGTCTTTCTTCAGAAATCTCTAAGGTAAGAGTGTCAGGGGCTACTGACTGGGGAGGTGGGCGGGTGAAGGGAAACTGGCCCTGCATTCCGCAAGCACCAGTGCATTCCTGCAAACACTTATATTCATTCTATGGGAGGCTGCTAGTGTCAGCTGGGATTTTCAATCTGCTTTCAAGGCATCTGTACATTTTCCATTTATAAATTTTCTCTGGAATTCTGTGCAGCAGAAGGAAATTACTAATTCTGTTTTACTACACTGACCAGCTTCCAGTCTGTGAACCATTCATCTGATCTCACAAAAGGTAAAATACTGATTTATTTGCTCTTTCGGGATAGAGAGAGATGCTCTAAGACAAAGCTTCTATGTAGCTGTGCTGGCAATCCCTGTATTCCATCTATTTATGGCCATTGTAGAAATACAGTATGATACGTGGGCTGGATTGCCTGTAAAAGACAGAATTCAGAAAGACAGTAGTTTGAAAGCTGCTTTATTGCCAATTCTCCCCGGGATTCTTCTACAGGGAGTGGTTTTCTACATTTATAGACTCTTAGTCCTAAGCTTATGAATAATAGCCCTGAGGAAAAAAAATCAGGTAGCAGTTTTCAATTACTTATCTATAAATTAAATATGTTCTTGAAGCCAACAATCATCCCTTTCGTTGCCTTTACCTCAAAAATGAAGGGTTTCTTGTGCTGATCTGGAAACAGTGGGGAAAAAAAAATATGTTTATTTGAATAATATTAAACACAGTGTTAAAACAACTGTTGAAAGATTGAATCAATTTTACAAACCTATATAGTCATTTTGTGAAATGGTCTCACTTTTTTAATATTAAGTCAACAAAGTTAGAAACAGAACAGTCACGCTTCTGCTTATGGCAGTAGATAACATCAGTACATTTGAATTGATAAAAAGTTGTCTGATGTGTAACTTCTTTATTGGCTAAGAAGAGAAAGCAATTTTTGTCACACAAATGGTGTGGAATACTGAATGAAATGAGTTTTAGAATGCATGATGATACTCAGATGATTATTAAAATATTATTTCAATGAGACCGGACGTAATTCACTGAAGAAGTTGTTAAATGGTAAAAGGTTCAGAAAACAGTATAAAAAGTATTCAAAATTCAACATGTCTTTCCCACAACCAAAGTGAAATAGTTTCTCAAGAAAAGCAAACAGATTATTTGATTTTCACCTAAAGATCTTTACCTACCTATGTAGGTATAGAAATGGGCTTCCTAATTTATTGGAAAACTTCTTCAAATTCTAAGTTGGAGATCACGTATCTAGATGAAATTAGGGTAAAATGAAGGATTAATTAGAAATACTATTCATTTTGGAAGAATATACCTTAACTGGCCTCACAATTGCATGGAATTTTTCCTTCCAGATAAATGTTTGGCAATAATACATGGTGTTACTCAAAAGTGGTTAATGAATGTAAGATTACTCAGTTTCTGCTGTGAAACTGAGAAACAGATCAACACAGAGAACATCAACACTGTTAGCAGATGGATCTGTGGAATAATTGAAAGATTTAACACCTTGGGCTATTTTATCCCAAGGAAAAGTCTTTAATGAGAAGTGCTAATAAAACTAGCTGTCTGCATATCAAGTGTTCTCTTTCAGTTCTTTATTGTAGACATGCAGTCTGAAAGATACTACATGAAAAAGACACACAAGGGCTTTCACAGTTTCAAAATGTGGAATATCCACTGAGAGTAGAACCATGGAAACATTAATCTGAAAATACAGTAGTATAGTAAGCCTAGTGCTCTTACTTTCTTAAAAAATAAAAATGAAAAAAATTATAGAACAGAGCTCTACATTAGCAGAAAAGAAAAAAAAAGAAAGCATCAGTTATCAGTTAAATTGGATGATGCATATGCTGATGTGATACATTTAACATTTAATCAGCAATATGATCAGAGGAATTGAGTTCACCCCCTGCAAATTTGCAGATGACACCAAGCTGAGTAATGCAGTTGACATGCTAGAAGGAAGGGAAGTCATGCAGAGGAAGCTGACAAACTTGAGAGATTCACCCAGGTAAACTTCATTCAGTTCAGCAAGGCCAAGTGCAAACATGCCTGGAGTGAGGCAATCCCTAGTATCAGTCAGGTTGAGTGATGAGAGAGTGAGAGCAATCCTACCAAAGAGGACTTGGGGATACTGGTGGATGAAAAATTGGATTGAGTTGGCAATGTGCGCTTGCAGTGCAGAAGGCCAACCACATCCTGGGCTACATTCAAAAGTATAGCCAGCAGTTCTAGGGAGATAATTATCCCTCTCTACTCTGTTTTCAGGAGACCTCACCTGAATTCAAATCTAGGAATTCAAATCTACTGAATTCAAATCTAGGAAACACAGTGTAAGAAGGACATGGAACTGTTAGAATAGGTCCAGATGAGGTCATAAGGATGATCAGAAGGCTAGAACTTGTCTCCTGTGAAGACACTCGGAAAAAGCTGGATTTACTTAGCCCAGAGAAGAGAGGGCTCCTGGGAGAGTCCTTGTTTTGGCCTACCAGTCCTCAGTGGCAGCCTACATAAAGTTGGGAAGGGTCTCTTAATCAGGAAGTGTAGTGACAGAACAAAGGATATAGCTTTTAAACTGCAAGAGGCAGAGTTTGAATAGGTATTAAGAAGAAAACCTCTACTCTGATAGTGTTGAGGCGTCCCTGCAAGTGTCCAGGGCAATGTTGGAATGGGCTTTAAGCAACCTGGACTAGTGGAAGGCATTCCTGCCCATGCTGATGGGAGTAAGAACTAAAACTGGTATTGAAAGTCTCTTCCAACCCAGACCATTGTATTATTATGGGATGATGTAGCAGAGCACCATAAAAATCCACTCTAATGTATCAGGGTTTCTTCTGTTGCACAATATTCTAATGAATTTTATAACCATACAGATATTTGCTGCATTACTCCCAATAAACAGCAACCATGGCTACAGATGCTGATATGGCCATATTTGGGGAGGCAGCTCCTTACCTCCGAAAGTCAGAAAAGGAGAGGATCGAGGCCCAGAACAAGCCTTTTGATGCCAAGTCATCTGTCTTCGTGGTACATGCTAAAGAATCCTATGTGAAAAGCACAATCCAGAGCAAAGAATCCGGGAAGGTCACTGTCAAGACTGAAGCTGGAGAGGTGAGTAAAAGGCAAGATATACAATGTGAATTTAATTCCCACAGTGGTCTCTGAGCTGACATGCAGGGATTTGTCTTTTCTTTGGCAGACTCTGACCGTGAAGGAAGATCAAATCTTCTCCATGAACCCTCCCAAGTACGATAAAATTGAGGACATGGCCATGATGACCCACCTCCACGAACCCGCTGTGCTGTACAACCTCAAAGAGCGTTATGCAGCCTGGATGATCTACGTAAGTACCAGCAGCTCTCTTCCTGGGCTGGTAGCTGGGGAGGACTGCTGTGCCAGGCTGAGTGGAAGCCAACGTGCCGTGTCCCTTCCTCGCAGACCTACTCGGGCCTCTTCTGTGTCACTGTCAACCCCTACAAGTGGCTGCCGGTGTACAACCCGGAGGTGGTGTTGGCCTACCGAGGCAAAAAGCGCCAGGAGGCCCCTCCACACATCTTCTCCATCTCTGACAACGCCTATCAGTTCATGCTGACTGGTGAGTGCCTGATCTCCTCCAATGCAATCTGAACTGAAGAGCCCCATTGCTCTTACTGCACTATGTGACAAACCAGCACCAAACACCACAGAGCTGTATGACAGCAAGTGAACGAAGAATTAATGTTAAGATAAGCTGGACCAGATACACACATAGATTCAACCCTGTGTGCTATTTACACTGTGTTGTACCAAATCCTACGTTTTCCTAGTGCAGAAGTAAAGCTGGACTCAGAGTTTGTTGCTTTTATCCAATGATGGAAGAGAAAGCATTATTGCTCTAGACAGTTGCTTACTTTGAACACAGGTAGGCATTTTGTCTAGGTTCCTTGAATCCAGAACTGTGTGAAGGGCAAGAGGATACACAGTTTGTGTGAGGACCACGTGCCCCTGACAGCTGTATGCCTCCATTTGTCTGCTATTGTGGGATATGGAAGCAATCCATTTCTTTTCCCGGGGAATTAGTGCTTGTGCAGAAGCTCCAACTTACAGCTTTGCTTTCAAGTCAGTGCAGTGCTACTCAGGACAGTGGCTAAGCTTTCCTTTTACCTCTTTCACAGACCGCGAGAATCAGTCAATCCTGATCACGTAAGTACGCTCCTGCTCGGGTCCCTGCGGGGCTGCCCTGTGCCAGGGGACCTTCTCCCTGACCTCACGCTCTCTGCTTCTCTGTTTGGCTCGACAGCGGAGAATCCGGTGCAGGGAAGACTGTGAACACGAAACGTGTCATCCAGTACTTTGCAACAATTGCAGCTAGTGGGGATAAGAAGAAGGAGGACCAGCCAGCGGGCAAAATGCAGGTGAGCTCCTAAAAGCAGGACCCTGCAACTGTCAGACTGCTTTCTAAGCTGAAGCATAACAAGAAGATTTCTGTTTCAGGGGACACTTGAGGATCAAATCATCAGTGCCAACCCTCTGTTGGAGGCTTTTGGGAATGCCAAGACTGTGAGGAATGACAACTCCTCACGCTTTGTAAGTTGTTGCCTGGCCTAAGAAGAAACAACTCTTCTTCTCACCATCATAACAAATGAAATATTTTCACAGTCAGAGGTGGGAAGGTGGACCTAGGTCACTTATTTTTTATTCTTTCAGGGTAAATTCATCAGAATCCACTTTGGTGCCACAGGCAAGCTGGCTTCTGCTGACATTGAAACTTGTAAGAGACTCTCCAGGCCTGATTGGTCATGTTCTTTCTGACCGTCCTTGCCTTTTGTGCTAAGTTTCTCCTTCCATCCTTGACAGATCTGCTGGAGAAGTCCAGGGTCACTTTCCAGCTCAAGGCGGAAAGAAGCTACCACATCTTTTATCAGATCATGTCCAACAAGAAGCCAGAGCTAATTGGTAGGAACTTCGCCAAGCACAGTACACTGAACAATCTCTTTCATTCTTTTCCATGCCAATTCTGTACGTGTTTTGTCCTTTTTCTCAGAGATGCTGCTGATCACCACCAACCCATACGACTATCACTATGTGAGTCAAGGGGAGATCACAGTGCCCAGCATTAATGACCAGGAGGAGCTGATGGCCACTGATGTAAGCAGTGCACAGGAGTTTTCTTGGGTGGGCTCTGACCTAGAAGCAGGCATGGTATTTACGGCTAAGCATTCTTCACTTCTTCCTGTGTTAGAGTGCCATTGACATCCTGGGCTTCACTCCTGATGAAAAAACTGCCATTTACAAGCTGACGGGGGCTGTCATGCACTATGGCAACCTGAAGTTTAAGCAGAAGCAGCGTGAAGAGCAGGCAGAGCCAGATGGCACAGAAGGTATCAGCACAATGTATACTGAAACACTCGCTAATACAGGCAGTAATTCCTCTTCAGAGTCACTGACTCCGCCCACGGTTTTCCCCTGATGCTCCTATTGCAGCGTATAAGGCTGTCCTAAATAGAGGTCTTCTGTGGAAGAACACAACCCAGTGGGTGATGCAGACTGCTTTGAACTATGCAAATACATGGGCCAGGGAATCCTGAACCACATTTCCATTGGCTGACATAGTACTAGTCAGGCAGAAGAGAGACAAGAGGGGCTGCTTTCTACATCTGGCGCATAACCAAGAACCGCTGCGCTCACTGACTTACGTTCATGTACCCAGGCAGCTATCTGTCATTTGCCATCAGTGGTAGTCACCTCCTGAAGGTGTTGTTTCCGTGTTGACTTTAAGCTTGTTTCCAGGACTTCCACTTGAAAACAGTCAGCTAACATGCATGTATTGTGTTTCCTTTTCCTGGAATTGTTCAGGGTTTTATTCACTTAGAGGTTTTTGGAAGTATTTCTAAAAACCACAGTTATTTACACCTAGAAAATATATCGTTGTATAATCTTAAGCAGAAGAGTTATGTAAGATATAATTCCTGTGGTTGTAAAGAGAAGTAGGGAACTATTACACATTTTAAAAATACCCTGTAAAATTGAACGGGGAAAAAAAAAAAGAAAAAAAAACTCCAAAGATTCAGCTTTGCTATTTTTCTAATAATAAATGCAATTAAAATATATAGGTATAAATAGCACAACAGAAACAGCTCAAAATTGGGATTTGTACATTTGTAGATTGATCCAAAAGTAATGCTTCCTATTTATTTCTCTGGAAATTACAGCAAAGAGAACAATAGCATTATTTGGTAGACCAAATTGTCAGCTGTACAATCACCACCATTAACTATGCTTTTTTGCAGCAATGAACATGAGGCTGCATGCTGCAATCATAAAAATCTGCACCTGTAGCAGTGACCCACTCTTTCACAGCTGCAATGATGGTGTCACTGATGAAGCGCACCATCTGCCCCCTCACTGCTGACTTCAACTGTTTGGTCTCTGTAAACATTTATCATGTGCAGATGAATTGGTGATTAATGGGTGCAATTTATTCTGCATGGAGGAATTCAATTACGCACCTATGCTTCCTATGCACTTTTTGTCAGACCTATCTTTTTTTTTCTCTTTCCTACCCCTTCCCCCTCTTTCTCTTAGTTTATTAAACTTATTTGTCCTGTGTATAGCTCCTATGTGTTTAAAACTTATCCTTAGGGAAAATGCAGTCCTGCTATGAATGCTATATTAGATATTGTATTTGAACTTGTGGCATAACGCTTCACTAATTTTTCTCTCTAATGCCCATAGAATTTCATTAACTCCAATGAGTACAGCATATTTTGTTACCAATCTGTTTCTTCTTCTGTTTGTTCAGAAATTGTAACTTGGAAAAAGGCTAAGGAAATAGTCTTTTGCTCAGCTAGCCACTTTAAAATTTGCTTGGACATTGTAAATTCATTTGGAAGAATTTTTATGTTTAAAAATCTCAACTGGAATTTGTTTGTTTTTTTTAAATAACCATTTAAAAAAAAAAAAAACACTATTAAACAGTAAATCAAGAGAGAGTGCAACACTTGTAAGTATGTGACTCAGAAGATGATTTATGAATAATATGAATAAATATGATTTATAGAATATGATTTATGCAGAAACCATTCCAGATTACTAAAAGATACATCTACTGGGGAGCTTATACTTGATCTAGTTGTGTGTTTGTTTAGTTGCAGACAAAGCTGCCTACCTGATGGGTCTCAACTCAGCAGACCTGCTCAAGGCGCTGTGCTACCCCCGTGTCAAGGTTGGGAATGAGTATGTGACCAAGGGTCAAACCGTGCAGCAGGTAATAAACAGCTGATGACAGAAAACATATGGCATTTTTTATATGGCACAATTAAAACTGTGGAACTTCTGCTTTTATCGTGGATGTTAACTTTTTATTCTATATTTGTTTAGGTATACAACTCAGTGGGTGCCCTCGCAAAATCTGTCTTTGAGAAGATGTTCCTGTGGATGGTTGTTCGCATCAACCAGCAGCTGGATACCAAGCAGCCCAGGCAGTACTTCATTGGTGTCCTGGACATCGCTGGCTTTGAGATCTTTGATGTAAGAGGACAGTCTTACAAGTTTAATGGAAGGGACATTGGACTGGAATAGTTTTTTTTTTTTCCATTATGCAGTACTTAGCTCACAAAATACTTAACTTAGAAAGGCTGTAGGTTTGTTGCATGCAGCAATAAAAATAGTACTTAAAAGTGCTATCAGAATGTTTAATAACTGATGGCTAAAATAGATTGTGAGGAAATTGAAACTTTTATTCTTGAAGATTTTGTTAATGCAGAAGCCAGATTCCCCCTGAATGCTTGGGAATAGACCATCAGTATAGATTAATCCAAGAAGGCAAAGTACCGAGGTAACTAACATTTTGGTGTGAGCTCTGAATGTTTTCCAGTGTTCGTAAACATGTTCAGGCTAGGGCTTGAAGGTGTAAATATATGAAAGGATGGATTGCTTCAGTCACCACTCCAGGTCCACATTCATGGAGGACCAAGAAGATGCTCAGAGGATTGCAGCAACTCCCTCATGAAGACTGAGGGAGATAAGCTTGTTCATCCTGGAGAAGATAAGGCTCTGAGGGGAACAAGTTGTAATCTTCGAGGACTTATATGGGGCTTACAAAAAATGTGGAGAGTGACTTTTTACACAGACACATAGAGATAGGACAACGGGGCTGATTTTCAACTAAAAGAATGGGAGGAAATTCTTTACTCTCAGTGTGGTGAGACAATGGAACAAGTTGCCCAGAGATGCTGTCGATGCCCCGTACCTGGATATGGTTAAGGCCAGGTTGGATGGGGCCCTGTGATGTCTGATCTAGTGGGTGACAAACCTGCCCACAGCAGTGGGGGTTGCAATGATCTTTAAAATTTAGATGATCTTTAAAATTCCTTCCAACCCAAGTCATTCCATGATTCAGTGAGACCTTAACGGGTTGAAAGTGCAACGTATTAGAAAATCTCATGTATTCATGGAACTGAACTTTACAAGTACATATCCTTGCATTCTGCAGTTCAACAGCCTGGAGCAGCTCTGCATCAACTTCACCAATGAGAAATTGCAACAGTTCTTCAACCATCACATGTTCGTTCTGGAGCAAGAGGAGTATAAAAAGGAAGGCATCGAATGGGAGTTCATTGACTTTGGCATGGACTTGGCTGCCTGCATTGAGCTCATTGAAAAGGTATTTGGGACTCCTGCACTTAATAGTTTTTCAGATGTAAAAGGAATTTTTCTATGCTAAAATTTAGACTATACCAATACATGGCACCCACGCTTAATGCAAGGCATGTTTGTTTTTTTCTGGTCAGTGAGCTCTGTATATTTGTCTTCACCTGTCTGATTGTGAGGTGGTTAAGTTGTACCTTATATCACTACCTGTAGGATTTTGTCAAGTAGTATATATTCACAGGTGGGCAAAATTCTCAGTCCTAGTCACAGTAGTAAGTCTGTTTTAGAATTCACACTGAAACGCTTGTATTCTTTTATTTCTGCTGAGTGAGTAAATAAACTGAGCAGCTTCTACTTTAATGTTTGAAGGAATTTTCTGTCTTGTTTCAAAAAAAAAAAAAAAAAGCATTTACATAATGTTAACTCTTTGTTACACCTAAATGCTGATAATTTCATTCATTTTACTTTTCATCTTCAACTAACATGCACAATATGAATGTTTACATACTAGATCTGTACTACATTAAAACTTTGAAATGAACTGTGAACTTGTTTTCATATAAATGATGAAACATCTACTAAAAATATGCCATTTCTGAAAAAAAAAGAGATGACACATTTGTATCATCATTATCTTCTATTCCTTTTTCTTATATTATTTCTCCGTGTCCTGACTTTCTTTATATATTCGTATTTTCCTTCAGCCCATGGGCATCTTCTCCATCCTGGAAGAGGAGTGCATGTTCCCCAAGGCAACTGACACCTCTTTCAAGAACAAGCTCTATGACCAGCATTTGGGCAAGTCCAACAACTTCCAGAAACCTAAACCTGGCAAAGGCAAGGCTGAGGCCCACTTCTCCTTGGTGCACTATGCTGGCACAGTGGACTACAACATCTCTGGATGGCTTGAGAAGAACAAGGACCCCCTGAACGAAACTGTTGTGGGGCTGTACCAAAAATCATCCCTGAAGACATTAGCCTTACTGTTTGCCTCTGTTGGTGGGGCAGAAGCGGGTAATTTATTTTCAATAAATTCTACAATAATAAATAAATATTTGCAATAATATTTTGCATCAATTTACATTAATATTTATGTTACATAAATGTAGCACTTCCAGATTCATAAGTAAATGTAGCAAGTCTTACTTTGATCACTAGAGTTCAAAATATACAGAAAACAAGGCTTATATACATAAAAGGCTTCTTAAAATAATGAAAAGATTGTGAGTCTAAAATCTTGTCTGTTTTTTGGAATTTAGTCACTCAGATTAATAAAGAATATCACATTTTCCTAGAAACTTTAATAAACGTGTTGACTTTATGATCAGACAGCTACACTAAAGAATTTACAAAGACTTACTGACACACTGGATAATTTCTATAGCATTCCCAAATACTTCAGGAAGTAATATCAAACTCAAAAGAGTGGCGCTAGATTTATGTGTAATTTTAGATATAAAGATACTTAAAGGCTAATAAGTTGTTGCATTTGCTGTATTCATTCGTGAGTTAATTCCTTAATTATGCTACTGTGCAAGATATTGCATTTATTTTCTGTTTCCATTTTCTTAACTTGTGTTAAGAGAAGTCATTAGATTTTCTTCTACTATTATCTGAAAAACACTATATTGTAATTATAAACACTGTCTGAATTTGTTATTTTTTCTCATGTCACTATAGTTTGTATTTCTTAAGATAAAAATTCATATTTTTAAAAATTCTAACCACGTTTGTTATTCATTTCTTTTAAAAGTAGATATATATTATTTTTCAGAGAGCGGTGGCGGTGGCAAGAAAGGTGGCAAGAAGAAGGGGTCTTCTTTCCAGACTGTCTCAGCTCTTTTCCGGGTACTGCAGAATAAGTACTATAAACTCTACTAAACTGTAAAAAAGATACAGAAAAATCAGTACAGGAAAAAAAGCTTTATATCGATCTAATATATAAAATATTTATGTTCAGAAAGAGTAAAGGCCTATGTTTTGAAACAAAGGGTTCTCATTAAATTGGAAGAATTACTACAGAATTGCCAAAAAACTATGATCATGATCTTAATGCAGCAGCTTTACTCCATCTAATAATGAGATGGTAACATTTTTAAATATAATCTTTACTCTTATTCTTAAGGAAAATTTAAACAAACTGATGAGCAATCTGCGAAGCACACATCCCCATTTTGTGCGATGCCTCATTCCCAATGAAACAAAAACACCTGGTAAGTAGTTCAGGTTCAAACATGCGAGAAATGTGTTATTCTCTGTGCAGTACAATGAAGTACAAATTCATAATGTCATTTGTTAGGTGCCATGGAGCATGAACTGGTGCTGCACCAGCTGCGCTGTAACGGCGTGCTGGAAGGGATCAGGATTTGCAGAAAAGGATTCCCAAGCAGAATACTTTATGCAGACTTTAAACAGAGGTCAGACTCCATTTAATTCATGTTTACTACATCTTTACTGAATAATTTCTATTTCCTAACTGTTTTAAATACTGTGGATGTTATGGAAGTTTTATAGTACCTATCTCCAGTCATACTAAAGTCAATTGTCCAAATTACTATCTAATTTCTTTCTATAGCTGACTATAAGAGACACCACCAAAGGGCAATTTGGAGTCTTTTATTAATTCTTTAGTATGTCATAAAGCATCCAGAAAGTTGACTAGCTTGGACTTAGTTAACTTTCAGATAACAAAGAAGAATGACTTGTAGGCATCAGGATATGAATGTGAATAAAGCAGCTGCAAAATACACTAGACTAAGTTTTTAGAAAACTAAATAAAATTAGGTTTTTCTTCTTTCTCTGTATCAGCTGCAAAGCACAGTAAGAGCATGTACTACAACTATTTTGGATGAGGAATTGTTTCACATTTTGTTCTTGCACATAGAGTTCTCCTTTGAAGATAAGGCATTAAATGTGCCTTACAAGGCATGGGAAACACCTTATATATCAGCAGTTACTTATGAAAAGCAGTATTAAATGTGTCAAGGATTTGTGAATTAAGGAAAGTGAATGCTTCATTCTAAAACCACATTTACCCACAAAAACGTCATTTCTAAGAAATAGTGCAGAGTTCAAGCTTACTTCTACTAGTGGCTTCTCTTGCAGAAAAACTAAACAATGGAATCAGTTGCTACAGGTTTGACTGAGCTTCCAGGAATCTGTTATTCATAATCTACTTCCTCCCATAGGTACAAGGTGCTTAATGCCAGCGCCATCCCTGAGGGACAGTTCATTGACAGCAAGAAAGCTTCCGAGAAACTCCTTGGGTCAATCGATGTGGACCACACCCAGTACAAATTTGGTCACACCAAGGTACAAATACTGCTTGACTGAAGAGCTACGTATCTGTACTCTGCAGTACCAGAAAATTATGTGCTGCAACATTTCATTTCTCAAGGTGTTCTTCAAAGCTGGGCTGCTGGGACTCCTGGAGGAGATGAGGGATGAGAAGCTGGCACAGCTCATCACTCGCACACAGGCCAGGTGCAGGGGCTTCCTGATGAGAGTGGAGTTCAAGAAAATGATGGAAAGAAGGTAGATGTGTACAGTTATTTGGCCTGCTGGTCCAATGACACACACCAATGACATGAATGCAAGTGAAAATGTGCTCCATCTCAGTGAATCTTATATATTTCTCATTAGTTCTGTTTATCAGTATGGATGTGTTTGAAAGTGTACAATGACAGTAGTTGAAATATAAAACTTGTTTTCATAAAAAATCCAGTATAAAGCCCTGTTTTTGGAAGAAAAAAAAAAAAATTAACTTATGTCACCCTTGATAGTAATTTTTATTGAACTCTTTAGATGCCCAGAATTCAGATATGCAACCTAAAATAACTGTAAATAAATACGATAATAAGTTATAAATAAAATAATTATTCATAATTGTTTTAGGTTACCATTATAATCAAAGGGGAGAAATACATACCCCTAGCAGAGGAAGAGCATTCTTCTTCCTTAAATAACTCATGAAATGAACTGAGTCCCCTCCTGGAGGTGCTCCATAAAAATGGTTCAAACATCTGAATTTCAAATCTGTTCATACAAATTGGCCATCTCTACATCACTAAAGGACATTTGCTTCAAATGTTCATAAAATATATATGCTTGTGTATCTATAATCCATTATGTAGAGAACTATAGGAAGTATTCTATGTAGAACAGTCACTACATAATATATATATTGTTATATAGACAGTTAATTATGTATTACACATTTAAAAATATATAAGGTAATATATATAAGATAATATAAAGGTTCAATACCTTTTAGGGAGTCCATCTTCTGCATCCAGTACAACGTTCGTGCATTCATGAATGTCAAGCACTGGCCCTGGATGAAGCTGTTCTTCAAGATCAAGCCCCTGCTGAAGAGTGCAGAGTCTGAGAAGGAGATGGCCAACATGAAGGAAGAGTTTGAGAAGACCAAGGAAGAGCTTGCAAAGTCTGAGGCAAAGAGAAAGGAACTGGAGGAGAAAATGGTGTCCCTGCTGCAAGAGAAAAACGATCTGCAGCTCCAAGTACAGGCTGTGAGTATTGCTAATGCTTTGGCTCTCATAATGCCCTATGTGAAATTATCACAGTTTTCTCAGTTAACAGACATATTATTCCAAAGCAGTATTAATTTAAACAGCATATAAATAATTATATAAATAGGAAGGATATTAAAAGATTAGTTATTAAAATAGAAGGGAAAAAGCACATTAAAAAGCTAAGATGAAATACATAAATTTTAACAAATTTGCAATTAATTATGGCATTTGGTTCCTTACACTTTAAATCAAGAGAGAATTAAACTATTTCCCAAGGAAGTTCTGAAATTTACAGTATGATATTTTAAATCATAGATGACAACTTACAGCCTCTAAATAGCCTCATTTACTATATAATTCTGATATGTTATACTCTGATTAATGAAGGTAGCTTGGAGGTCCAATTAATACCTTAACTTGGGGAATTACAAAGGAATTCAATTGGAGTAAGAATGGATGAGAATAAGAGACATTTCTCAACCATTTCTGGTCCCTGTTTCCTCAGGAAAAATACTGAGTAAATGGAGTCCTGTCCTTCCCAGGAAATAAAAGGATAGCAGCAATAATCCCCTCAGAACTGTCTTTACTGGCAAGGATTAGGAATACGTTTCATCTGCCCCAACAGTTCTCAACATCTATAACTATAGTCTGACATTTAAAAATATGTATTCCTTTACCTTCTGTGCTTGAGGCATTAAAAAAAAAAAAAAAAAATACACTTATGATAACAATTTCTAAGTAGAAAAGGCTATTATAGGACAGTTGTGGAGATAAACATGGCTGGCAGAGCATTAATGATCTCATTCTGTTCAGCTGCTCTAAAATAATAATTCCTTGCTAGTTAAAGAATGGAAGAATAATGACTTACAAACAAATAGCATTTTGAAAAACATTTTATTCAAATCATGTGCAGGAAGCAGATGGTTTAGCAGATGCTGAGGAAAGATGTGACCAGCTCATCAAAACCAAAATCCAGCTGGAAGCCAAAATTAAGGAGCTTACAGAGAGAGCGGAAGATGAGGAAGAGATGAATGCTGAGCTAACAGCCAAGAAGAGGAAACTAGAGGACGAATGTTCAGAGCTGAAGAAAGATATAGATGACCTAGAGTTAACGTTGGCCAAGGTTGAGAAGGAAAAGCATGCCACTGAAAACAAGGTATAAAGCAGAAGCTATCAATCACACTCCAGAAGAGAGCTCTGTGCTGTTATGGGAGAGGTGTACCTAGCTTTAATTGAACTTGCTTCTTTCTCTTCAAAGGTGAAAAACCTCACAGAGGAAATGGCAGGCTTGGATGAGACAATTGCCAAGCTGACAAAAGAGAAGAAAGCCCTCCAAGAGGCCCATCAGCAGACACTGGATGACCTGCAGGCTGAAGAGGACAAAGTCAATACGCTGACCAAAGCTAAAACCAAGCTGGAGCAGCAAGTGGATGATGTAAGAACAAAAGCATATGGCTATTATAGGTTATTATATTTGTGGAAATAAACATGGCTGGCAGAGCACTGATGATCCCATTCTGTTTAGCTGGAAGGGTCTCTGGAGCAAGAGAAGAAGCTGCGCATGGACCTTGAGAGAGCAAAGAGGAAACTTGAAGGAGACCTGAAAATGACTCAGGAATCCACAATGGACTTGGAAAATGATAAGCAGCAGCTGGATGAGAAACTGAAGAAGTAAGTGAGGTTGTGGGACACCTGAGTGCTGGGCAGGTGCACATAGGAGGTTTTGTTCAGGTGTTAACATAGTTTGTTTTGTGCAAAAGGAAAGACTTTGAAATCAGCCAAATCCAGAGCAAAATTGAGGATGAGCAAGCCCTGGGCATGCAGTTGCAGAAGAAGATCAAGGAGCTGCAGGCAAGTCTCTGGTCCTTCCCTTCTGGCCTTCAGAAAACATCTGAAGGAGAAGGACATGGGTGTGAAGGGTCCCTGATGCTCCCCAGGCCCGTATTGAGGAACTGGAGGAGGAAATCGAGGCAGAGCGAACCTCTCGGGCCAAAGCAGAGAAGCACCGAGCTGACCTCTCCAGGGAGCTGGAGGAGATCAGTGAGCGCCTGGAGGAAGCAGGAGGGGCTACGGCAGCTCAGATTGAGATGAACAAGAAGCGTGAGGCAGAATTTCAGAAGATGCGCCGTGACCTGGAAGAGGCCACGCTGCAGCACGAAGCCACGGCTGCCGCCCTGCGGAAGAAGCATGCGGACAGCACAGCGGAGCTTGGGGAGCAGATCGACAACCTGCAACGAGTCAAGCAGAAGCTGGAGAAGGAGAAGAGTGAGCTGAAGATGGAGATAGATGACTTGGCCAGCAACATGGAGTCTGTCTCCAAAGCCAAGGTAGTGAAATACATGCTTACATTAATTCCAACTTACAAGCAAGTATTCATATTTCAAAATGAATGATAATCATATTTTACAATAAGTAGTTGTCTTTTACAACTTGAATTTGTGTTTATGCATTTCAGGATTAGCATAATAATGCACTGCTTCTTTTTGGTGAAAGCTGAAAATGTTTAGCTGATGCACTTAATACAAGGACATATAGAGAACTCAGTGCTTGATTCACTGCTTGATATTTTAATGAAAGACACTGAAATTAACAGGTTTTCAGTTTTTTCTAAATTAGAAATTGCTTCAGTCATACATTTCCTTTTTCCTTATTATTTCATTCCTTCTCCCTTAAATGCATCAATGATATAATAAGTAAATATGAAGCAGAAGTTGAAAATAATGGCACAGTGTGCCATCATCCTTTTTATGTATTTAAAAAACAGATTGTATGTTAATTAATTCTACAAATATTGGAATAAAGGATGCAGAAATATAGAAAAATATATCAGTTACTTGACATAGATTGACTTAACATGCTTTAAATCATTAGCTTCATTTTTTTTGCTTTTCACAAGACTTCAGATGTAATTATGTTAAGTCACCAGTCATCCTTCATTTTGTTCTTCATGCAAATAGGCAAATTTAGAGAAGATGTGTCGTTCCCTAGAAGATCAACTCAGTGAAATTAAGGCAAAGGAAGAGGAGCAACAGCGCACCATAAATGACATCAGTGCACAGAAAGCTCGTCTACAAACAGAGTCCGGTAAGACATTTGTGGTTTGTAAGACAACATAGTCAATAGCCAGGAGCTTAGAAATAAGGGGTCAAAAATGGATCATAGAGACCTTGATAGATACCGTAACATGAATATGAATATGAACATGAACATGATAGAACATAACCCAGCAGTGTATGCTTGTGGCAAAGAAGGCCAACAGAATACTGAGCTGCATTAGGAGGAGCGTTGGCAGTAGGTGAATGGAGGAGGTGGCCCTTTCCTGTATGTAGCACTGCTAAGATCACACCTTGGAGTGCTGTGTTGAATATTACACTTGTCAGTATCAGAGATGGAGATATTCAGGAGCAAGTCTAGCCCAGGACCAACGAAATGATTAAGGCACTGTAGTTTGAAGGAAAAATGCATCTGTCTCCTAAACTAGACTTCATCCCTCTGCTTGCCAGGAAAAATTCAGATGTCAGGAATATGCGACTCTATACATGTGCTATTTGGTATTCATGTTGTAAGCTTTAAGAGACCACTAAACTTAGTTCAAATATAAAGCAAAAATAATCAAATAACAAAAAAGCAAGAGTGATTAATCTCATGTCCTGACTATAAGATGAATAGTTTACTCAAAGATATGGATGAAGATCAGTGACTAATATTCAAAGAGAAGAATAAAATGCTATTTACCAAAATAATTTTCACATGTATTTGATTATTGAGGAAAAATAACTTTAACATTCATATAACATTTTTCTTACTTGCCTGCAAATTCTCCCAGGTGAATATTCACGCCAGGTGGAGGAGAAAGATGCTCTGATTTCTCAACTGTCTCGAGGCAAGCAGGCATTCACCCAACAAATTGAGGAACTCAAGAGGCACTTAGAGGAGGAGATAAAGGTAAGAAGTTTTCCAAAATTCTGTCTTATCCAGTGGATTTTCCTGACTAAGATGTTTTTCAGACACATATAAAATTATAGAAACATCATGTTGAGTGGGAAAAAAACCTAAACAGATATTTAATTTGGTTTTAATTTGAGTTATTTTGTCTCTCTGACACCTGCCACCTATCCTTTAAGATGTTGCAAATTCCCAGCTATTCATTCCTCATTCTATATATTGCCATTATTCTCATAGAAGAGTTATCTGGTGTCCAATAACTTTTCAGGACATTTCCCAAGAGATTTCTATTCCCCATATATATGGATATATCCATCCTTTCAATGGGTAAGGAATTAGACTGGCTGGTCACAGCCAAAGGGCTGTGATCAATGGCCCTGTGTCAGGGTGCAGGCCGGGCACAAGCGGTGTCCCTCAGGGGTCGGTGTTGGGACCGGTGCTCTTCAACATCTTCATCAGTGGCACACGATGGCATCCAGTGCACCTCAGCAAGTTTGTGATGACACCAAGTTGAGCGGTGCAGTCAATACACTGAAGGGAAGGGAAGCCATCCAGAGAGACCTGGACAGGCTGGAGAAGTGGGCCCAGGAGAACCTAATGAGGTTCAGTAAGGCCAAGTGCAGGGTGCTGCAATTGGATTGGGGCAATGCCAGGTATTGATACAGATTGGGGGAAGATTGGGCACTGGAACAGGTTGCCCAAGGAGGCCGTTGATACCCCATCCCTGGAGGCATTCAAAGCCAGGCTGGATGTGGCTCTGGGCAGCCTGGTCTAGTGGTTGGTGATCCTGCACACAGCAGGGGGTTGGAACTGGATGAGTATTGTGGTCCTTTCCAACCCAGCCGATTCTATGATTCTATGATTCTATGATTCTTATCCTACTACAACATTTCCACAGGCCAAGAACGCCCTGGCCCATGCCTTGCAGTCTGCCCGCCATGACTGTGACTTGCTCCGGGAACAATACGAGGAGGAGCAGGAAGCCAAGGGTGAGCTGCAGCGTGCCCTGTCCAAGGCCAACAGCGAAGTGGCCCAGTGGAGAACCAAATATGAGACGGATGCTATTCAGCGCACAGAGGAGCTGGAGGAGGCCAAGTATGTGGGGAGAGTGGGGAAGGCTAACAGAAACTAATAATGGAAAAATTGAGGAGACTGCTGAAGTATTATCAGGAGAAAAATTATGCTGTACTTCAGGATGGGATGATAGGGAAAAGGAAAATATAGCCATGAGAAAATACATATTAGGAGAAGGAGAAGGACCAAAGCTGTTCAGACACAGTAGTGGAGATTCATTAGAGTGAAAACAAGTGAAGAGCAGAGAGTATTTTAGTAAAGCCCAGCATTTACTAAAGCCCATGCAATTACAATCATTGTCCAGAAAAGTCTGTTCATGTGGTGTAAATGGGTGTCACACTATCAAGTGGACAAGACTGCTGTCCAGAAAACATACCGGCTGCACACCACAGCTTCCCATGAACCTGAGAATTTGCTTTCTCAACGGAAATTGTGCTTACAACCTCCCAGGAAGAAGCTGGCACAGCGCCTGCAGGAGGCAGAGGAACACGTTGAAGCCGTGAACTCCAAATGTGCTTCCCTGGAAAAGACAAAGCAGAGGCTGCAGAATGAGGTGGAGGACCTGATGATTGACGTGGAGCGATCAAATGCTGCCTGTGCAGCTCTGGACAAGAAGCAGAAGAACTTTGACAAGGTATTCTGGGCTCCAGGCCTGTGTTTCCTGGGCACACAATGATTGTCGCATCCAAACTCACAATCTGTTTTTCCTCAGATCCTGGCAGAGTGGAAGCAGAAGTATGAGGAAACACAGGCTGAGCTGGAGGCCTCCCAGAAGGAGTCTCGCTCCCTCAGCACAGAGCTGTTCAAGATGAAGAATGCCTATGAGGAGTCCCTGGACCACCTGGAAACGCTGAAGCGTGAGAACAAGAACTTGCAGCGTAAGTCGCTCAGCCTTTCCTGCTGGCAGGGCTTTCTCAGAAGCTTTCCTGCCCACCTCTCCACCTGGGTCTGTGCCTGCAGTGATGGGAGCAGACCTGTTATGCTGGGGTCACAGGGCCTTTCCCTCTATGCTCTATACCTGACCATGTGAATGTTCATTCTTCTCTACAGAGGAGATTTCTGACCTCACGGAGCAGATTGCAGAGGGAGGAAAGGCGATTCATGAGCTGGAGAAAGTCAAGAAGCAGATTGAGCAGGAGAAGTCTGAACTCCAGGCAGCTCTAGAGGAAGCTGAGGTACCCAGAAATATTTACTTATCTGATTTAGGTCTTGGATCACTCTCCTTGTAAGTAACGTGAAGTCATTCCCAGAAAGAAAAGCATGAGAGTTCTTGAATGAAAGTTTAGAGATGCTGTCAGAAACATTGCACTATTTTTTACTCAAGCATCATTTTCAGCATTTGTTATGTAAGTATTTAATTCTCATTTATTCTTCTATAGGCCTCCCTAGAACATGAGGAGGGGAAGATCCTTCGTGTCCAGTTGGAACTCAATCAGGTCAAATCTGACATTGATAGGAAGATAGCAGAGAAAGATGAGGAAATTGACCAGCTGAAGAGAAACCATCTCAGAGTTGTAGATTCCATGCAGAGCACTTTGGATGCTGAGATCAGGAGCAGGAATGAAGCCCTGAGACTGAAGAAGAAGATGGAGGGAGACCTGAATGAAATAGAGATCCAGCTGAGCCATGCCAACCGCCAGGCTGCAGAGGCACAGAAGAACCTCAGAAACACACAAGGAGTGCTCAAGGTCTATTGAATAAATGATGACCATTAACAAAATCTTAACCAATATTTACAATTTTAGAGGCATATGAATCTTATAATTTCTTTCTTTGTTCTACAGGATACCCAGATACATTTGGACGATGCTCTCAGGTCACAGGAGGACCTGAAGGAGCAGGTGGCCATGGTGGAGCGCAGAGCAAACCTGCTGCAGGCTGAGATTGAGGAGCTACGGGCAGCCCTGGAGCAGACAGAGAGGTCAAGGAAAGTGGCTGAGCAGGAGCTTCTGGATGCAAGTGAGCGTGTGCAGCTCCTCCATACTCAGGCAAGTCCATGGGTTGAAAGCATTTAATGATTAGACCTGTTTTGATTTTTCAATAAGTACATAACTTCAACAGATCTCTACCATTACTATTATCAGCAAGGGTCATTCTTCCTTTAAAAAAACAATAGAACTCTATGTGAAAGCAGGGAAATGGTATTTTACTGAAAATTAGTGATGACATATATGTATATGATATATATGCCGTGTGGTTTTTCTACAACAGAACACCAGCTTGATCAACACCAAGAAGAAGCTAGAATCAGACATTGCCCAAATTCAGAGTGAGATGGAGGATACCATCCAGGAAGCCCGCAATGCTGAAGAGAAGGCCAAGAAGGCCATCACCGATGTGAGTTGGGGCATGCCTCCACTGCTGATGGTGGATGCATTCTCCCCAAATATCCAGTCACAAAGGGATTCTTTCTCCTCCAGGCGGCCATGATGGCAGAAGAGCTGAAGAAGGAGCAGGACACCAGTGCCCACCTGGAGAGGATGAAGAAGAACCTGGACCAGACGGTGAAGGACCTGCAGCACCGTCTGGATGAGGCAGAGCAGCTGGCCCTGAAGGGAGGCAAGAAGCAACTCCAGAAGCTGGAGGCCAGGGTGCGTAGGGCTGGTATTTGTGCAAGTGTGTGCAATGCCAGGTCAGAGATAGCAGGGAAGCTCCAAAATGGGCTTTTCATTGCAGGTGCGGGAACTGGAAGGGGAGGTTGATGCTGAGCAGAAGCGCAGCGCTGAAGCCGTGAAGGGTGTGCGCAAGTACGAGAGGAGGGTGAAGGAGCTGACCTACCAGGTAAGGCAGAAAAAGCTTTTTCTTACACATCCTTCTCTCATGAAGTCTGAATGTTGTCACACTGACATTGCAATTTCTTTGATATTGTGATTTCTTCCCATTGTTCTCTTTCATTGACATGGTTAATATGTCTTTGTCTTTGGTCCTACTGGACAGCAGCGCTCTCTGAAGAGTTTCAGCTAGAGGAAATGTAAGTGGTGAGTTTTAGTACTATTTACCTTTTTCTATAGTCTGAAGAGGATCGGAAGAATGTTCTCAGACTCCAGGACCTGGTAGACAAGCTGCAGATGAAGGTGAAATCCTACAAGAGGCAGGCTGAGGAGGCTGTAAGTTATTAGTCTGAGCAGTCAGTCTCACTCATGGCAGAACTGGCATTTTGTGTTGGCGTTTTTCTCTGCCTAGCTGTGTTCAAGCCCTTAACATTTATGTCATTTTTTTGTCTGTGCACTACACAATAGCTCAGTGGTTCTGAGTTCTGTTGCATCAGTAGGTGATGTTGAAGTCTAAGGTCAACTCATCTGAGAGCATGTTCTAGCTTCTTTCTTTCACTTTCTTTATCTCACATTTGATAATTTCCTCTTGAAGAAATAGAAATTGCCTTCCAACGACTTCAATACATAGTTTTATAGCAGGAAATAAATGGAAAGTGATTAAATAGATACAAATCTCCCTTAACGCTCCTTTATGCCCTTGGAATAGTTTTAAGAGGTTCTGGAAGAAGTGATCTTTTTGATCCTGTTGGTTAGTGGAATAGGCTTTGAATGGACCAGACAAATCTGGCAGAGAAATGCCTGGTTACAGTGGTAGTCTTAAAGAAAAGGATTTGGCTTCTTTTAACATGGGACTCTCTGAGAAAAATGGTGTGATGGGGACTGAGGCGATCCATCTTTCAGAGGAGAGGAAAAGCATCTTTGATTTACAGGCTTGTCAGGCTGATGTAGACAGCTTTAAACTAAAAATGCCAGAGGAGTTGCCTCCATGTACCTGACTTTTAAAGAGGTCAGTAAGGAGTATCCTGGGAATTACGAGCTGTTGTCTGACCTCATTCCCAGGGAAAGTTATGGAGTAGATTATGTTGAGTGCCATCACATGGCTCATACAAGGCAATCAAGTGATCAGAAGTAGCTAGCATGTGTTTATGAAAGATAGGTCCTGCCTAACTAACCTTATCTCCTTTGACAAGATGACCTGCTTTGTAGGAGAAGGAAAGTCTATGGATATTGTTTATCAGGAAAGCATTATATGCTATTAGATACTGTAAAGCATTTGATAATGTTTCCTGCAGTATTTCCTGGATAAATTGGTTCATGATGTACACGTGTACTTGGTGAAGAACTGGTTGGATGGCCAGGCTCAGAGTCCTAATTAAATATAGTTAGGCAGGAGAGTTGATCTGCTGGAAGGTTCTACAGAGGGATCTGGACAGGTTGGATCAGTAGGTTGAATCGAATCACACTGCATTCAACAAGACTAAATGCCAGATTTTGCAGTTGAGTCATAACAAATCCATGCAGTGACAGAGGCTTGGGGAAGAGTGGCAGAAAGCCGCCCAGCAGGAAAGGACCTGAGGCTGCTGATCTGCCAGCTGAATGTGAGCCAGCAGTATGCAGCTGGCCTACAAGCCAATAGCATCTTGGCTTGTATCAGAAAGAGTGTGGCCAACTGGCCCTAGGGAAGAGATTGTCCCTGGCACTGGTCACTGGACCACAGCTCAAATATTGTGTCACTGTGGGGTTCCTACCGTAAGAAGAATACTGAGTTGCTCATGCTCATGTAGATAGGAGAAATGAAGCTGGAGAAGCAACTAGGAAATAGGACATATGAGGAACAACTAAGGCAATTGGGGTTATTTAGTCTGGAGAAGAGGAAGCTGAGGGGAGACCATTTCACTCCCTATAATTACTTGAAAGGAGGTTGCAGCGAGAAGGGTGTTGGTCTCTTTTCTCAAGTGACAAGTGATAAGATGAAAGGAAACTGCTTCAAGTAGCAGGGAAGGCTTAGATTAGAATTAGAAGGAATTTATTTACAGAGGATGGATCAAGCACTTAAACAGGCTTGGAAATTCAGGGAAATGAGACTTCCCATCCCTGAATGTATTTAGTCAGTATGTGAATATGGCACTAAGGGGTGTGGTTTAACGATGGGGCTCAGGAGGTCAGATTGACAATTGGACTTGATGATCATGAAAGTCTTTTCCAACCTAAATTATTCTATAATTATATGTGTATTATTCGGAAATTTTTAACTCCATTAGGACGTACAGAGAGTCTTATATTTCTGTCATGTATTATTAACCATCTAACCATTTAGCATTTAATAGAGTAACTCTTCCTTTGGATTATCTGTAAAAGCATTGGAGATATTATCCCAGTCTTTGACTCTTTTCTTATAAAGACAAAACATCACAGAATGTCCACTGTAGTTTTTCAATGTGAAAAAATTACTGTTAAACATTTAAAAACCTATTTTTAATAAGTTTTTGTAATTTTTCTAAAGAAATAATTATGAATTTGATAATGTTATTTTAGAAAATCTCACATCAACACAGTGAAGGAAAAATGGAAATTACATTATTTAAAATTTTCTTATCTGGTTTCCTTTCCCCAGGAGGAGTTGTCCAACGTCAACCTCTCCAAGTTCCGCAAGATCCAGCACGAGCTGGAGGAAGCCGAGGAGCGGGCTGACATTGCAGAGTCACAGGTCAACAAGCTCCGAGCAAAGAGCCGTGAAATAGGCAAGAAGGCAGAAAGTGAAGAGTAGATGCCTCCAGTGGTGCAAAGTGAAAGAGAATTGCACAAAATGTGAAATTCTATCACTTTGATTTGTAATTACTGCTTAGTTCTTTATCAATGTCTAGATAATTAATATTTAGTTAATAAAAACTGTAGAGACTTTCCCATGGAAAATAATTAGATCACTGTTGTATTTTAATCATTATCCTAGATTGTTCTAATATTTACATTTTCCCTTATCTACATTTTAACGACCACTGTTAAAGCAGTCTGTTCAGCTATCCAGCTTCATTCTCACCATGGAATTTCACATAAGGATTCCTCAAGGGAGAAACCATTATTTCTTTACAACTGAATGTAACTCTTCCTTACAAATTTTGCTTTAGATATTGCATTTTAACTAAAAGGCTTTGTTCAGGGAACAAAACTTAATTGAATCTTCTGGTAATCTAGTCTAATAATTGATTACTGAATAAGCCACGTAGCTTAATTGCAAGAAAACAATTTTTTTCAGGTTCAATCTTTGTGATTCTTCAAGACTTTTAGAGGACATTTATACCTAAAGTGAAAACTACTTTTAATTTTTGTTCACAAAATTGATACGTAAACATAAATTGCAAGGACAGCAATACAAGCTATCTCATGTAATTGTTCATCCTCTGTTCTCTAAAGCTGGCTATATATTCTAAACTGAGAAGGGAGATACTGTATAAAAGCGAACCATAATTAATCTTTTAAAGCCACTTGTATAAATTCCAAGTATATTTCTCTTCAGGACAAAAATTCCTGTTTGGCATACTACTATTTTGTCACCTCACTTGTTTGCTTTTGCACACTGTTTTTGAGCATGTTGAAAAGTGCAGACTGATAACAAATATCTGCAGGATTCTACTACTGAGATACTTTTATTACAAGAGTTTTTACCCATATGAGAATCTTTTCTTTTTCTATAGGTGTTCACAGCAGGATATAGTCCTATCTTCAGGCTAGGCAGGGACAGCCTGGACAGACAGAGATATGAACAAACGGAATCAGTGCAACCAGATAATGCACCCAGGAAGAAAAGATCTATACAGAATTAAGTGACATTATCCATATTACTTAGCAATTGGACCAGGTCCCACCTTCATAGCTATTCTATAGGCCTGTGTGCCTATTCCTCCCACACAGAGCATATGACCACCCTAAAACACCAAGACAGAGTCTATATACTGCATGCAGAGAAACTGTCCCTGAAGTATTCATTCTAATAGCAGACCTTCTACTGCACCTCAGTTTGCAGTTCTCACTGATCCAAATGATACTACTGTTGTATCTATGCCATACTGCTGTGTTTATATCTTCCCTATATTTTATTCAGAGTAGGACTAGGTAAGGTTTCATCAGCAGCATGAATCTGAATGTAGGATAGACCTCCCCCTCAGACTCTGGGATCTCTACCATTTAATTACAGAAACTCAGGCTGATAGGTCAGGTCCATTGTATCAACCCAACATGGCAACTCATCCAGGAGTGGGAGTATGTGCACCTGCTGGCAGCAGCACGTAGTGCCACTCCTCTGGGACAAAACCCACCTTATCACTATATCACTATGGTGTGGTCCAAGCACTGTGCAGCGCAGTTACAACAAACTTCCTCTGACTTGTCACAGGTCTTATGTACACTTCAACTGTGCCTGACAGGCTGAATATGAGTAGGCAAATCCTAAGAGAATAGGCTGGGTAACAGGTTTCCCCCTCCTTCCACACGGTGAGAATACCGAAAGCAGTGCTACCAAGGATCACTGAGTCTCTATACCCACATCATCCCAGTTCTGCCTTCTCTATAACAGAGCTAGTCATAGGGAGATACTGTCTTAATATTACCTGAAGTGATTCCAGTATTGTGCTACGCCTGTTGCAAAGCCATGACATACTGCAACAAAGTATTAAAACACAGTGGCAATAAGGAAATACACCTCTGGTCTGATCAAACATTTCTGGCAACAAACATGGATCGGGTTGGAAGGGATCTTAAAGGTCATCCAGTTCCAATCTCCTGCCATGGGTAGTTGCCACTCATCAGCTTAGGTTGCCCAGGGCCCCATCCAGCCCCATCCAGCCTTGGCCTTGGGCACTTCCAAGGAACACTACAGTACTCTGAGAGGGCTTAGAGGTACAAATGTAATCCTTACTTTCCTTAAAAATATTTTGTGCTTTTTTGCCCTTTCCCTACCTCCTTTATTTCTACACATTCTATTATAGTTCTTTATTTGGCATGAAAATTGTAGCTGTAAGTACTGTAAATGCTGGTATAATATACATGCAAATACTGCCAATAATGAACACAGTATAGCTATGTAATTCCCATACACTGTGAAAGTATGTTTTGTGTGTGTGTGCCTGCTGGGATACATCTGCAGCCTTTTTACTTTTTGTACCAAAGGGTGTGGAGCTCTATCAGCCTTAGCTGTGTTGGGCTACTAGATCCAGCATGTTAGTGGTCTTGCTGAATTGCTGTCAGAAAAGCATGCAGGAGCTCCTTCAAATGAATTCTGCTGAGACTAAGAAAGGAGCTAGAAAAAGCACAAGATCTTTACTGTAAAAAACATAGGAAAAGGCCAATAGAATAGAGAGCACAGTCCTTTTCAATAAAAGAGATTCACAGGGGATGGAAGGGGTCTCTGGAGATCATCCTGTCTGGCCCTCTGGCTAAAGATGCTCCCCCTTGTGACCCCAGTCCCACTCCCACCCCAATTCCCATTGCCTCCCAATCCAATTTGCCCCAGCACTGCCCTGTCCCAGACCGGGTGTTCAGGTGCCACCTGGACGCCCTATGCTAGCAGAAGAGCACAGTGCCCTGCTTTGTCTGGCTCTGCATAGAGGTTGTTGAGCAGAGGAGGTAGGAGCTCATGGTGGCCCTGAAGCCCACTCCAGCTATCACAGATCCACTCACCATGATTCACCCACTCATTGTTCCAAGGCATGGAAGATGATGAGATCTATCAAATCAGTGGTTTGTAGATGACCAGGATGAGGGGACAAGGCGACACAAGATGGAGATGTGACATCAGGGCTGTGTTGGAGCACAGGCCCAGGGATGGGAGGAAGGTGGCTGTGATACCTGCTCCATCCCCACACAGCGAGCCACAGCCTCAGATGGTTACCACATCTTCCACCAGCAGCTGTGCCAAGGTCATCTGGAACAGTGGAGCAGGCTGGCCCTGCACTGTCATGTACTGACTGAGTCCCTTGTTCACCCCAGACAAGAAGTTCAGCCTGTCAGACCTGAGTGGAGCAACATCCACAGGTTGATCAGTGCCCTCAAGCTCCTCCTCTGGGAAGAGCCCCTCTGATCCCTTCATTGAAGCCATCAGTAAGTACCTTTCTGCAGCACCCCTAGGCTATTGAATCTGTGGTCTGTGTGATCACTGCAGCTTCTCCAGAGCTGCCAGGCTCTCAGGAACAGGTGCAGCAGGTGGCTGAGCTGCTGCAGAGCCTGCCCCTCAATTACAGTCAGCACTAAAGAGATGGGGCTCAGGGTTGCCCTGCAGAGGATCAGGGTATGAGATATCTGAGGGGTTATGTGATATGGATCATCCTTGACAGGGGCTGTCCTACCTGTTCTGGGGGCAGCCCTGAGGAAATACGCAGCAGTCCTGGTACATGGGGTGGTTGGGAGCATTAGAACACAGCACCCCTTGCCTGACAGGAAGATGGAGCCTTGATGCATGATCCCCATAGACAATGGGGTGGGGAGAGCCTGATGGGTTGTATGAGTAATCATACATCCCTGTGCATCCCCAGGGTGATGGAGAAGCTGGACATCAATGGTACACAGTATTTCTCAAGAAGATTATTCTTGAGAAATAACTAATGCCACTGTTTTAAATATCAATCTTCCAAAGCATGGGCAATAATAATGCAAAAAAGAAAAGCAATCTTGCCTTTGTGGGCTGTCAGAAGGCCACTTCTCCACTATATCATTGCTGCTTACTTTGAATAAGAAAGAGCTCAAGTGATACACAGTGTTGATGTCCCAAATGTAGAAGATATTTTATCAAAACTGGTGGAGTTCTTGGCACTATGCAAGATACTTTTGACACTCTGCTGTCATTCCTGACTCACTTGCACATTTACATAGAACACCCTGAGTTGGAAGGGACCTACAAGAACCACTGAGTCCTGGTTCCACACAGTACCCAAACCCTATAGCTGAGAGTGGTGTCCCAGCTCTCCCTGAGCTCTAGCATCAGGGCTGTGCCCACTGCCCTGGGCACACTGCTCCATGCCTACCACCCTCTGGGGCAGAACTTTTCCTGACCCCCCCAACCATACCCTGACGCAGCTCCATCTCATTCCTCAGCTCCTGTCACTGTCTCCAGAGAGCAAAGATCAGCACCTGCTCCTCTACAGTACATTAATATCTTAAAATAATGATTGCTGTTTCATAATCTAGCAGGCTCTGACAGGGAATGATAGCAAGGGTATAAGGGCGTTACTTAGGAATGGTGTGAAGTTAATTACATAGGGAATGTGAGGCCACAAGGCCTGCTGAGATACCTTGGGAGGGCTGTGCTGGGCTCTAATGCAGCCCCATCTGTACAGCCTATAAATAGAGCTGTCTGGAGTGATCTTTCCTTCAAGCTGCTCCTGGGATTTGCTTCAGATCAAGCCACTTTGGACACTCAGAGACCATGCTCAGGGACGCTCATATTTCTGCAGTGATGGTTATCTGTCTGTCCTCTTCCAGATCACTTCTCAGAACTATCATATAACAACACAGACTCACACTTAGCTCTGGTAAGAAAGGTGATGTACATTCTCACATGACCTTTAGATATTCATTAGGAAAGTACCAGCTGTTTCTCTCCAGTCCACATATTTTTAATTCTCCCATATGCTGGTGGGATATGACTCTCATTCACAACACCTTTTTTCTCAGTGTACAGAATTTACCATTACCAGCTCCTATGGTTTTCCTAGTGCAACCATTACATGTACAGGACCACCTTTCCTTGAAACACTTCTTAAAAATGGCATTCTGCTAGACAACATCCATACCTCCAATAGCACCGTAGTTTTAGTAATAGCTCACACAGTTCATAGTGAACAGAGGACGGACTCTTTAACAAGGGGTGTTGTGCTAGGACAAGGGGAAATGGTTTCAAACTAAAAGAGGGGAGATTTAGGTTGGATATAAGGAAGAAGTTTTTCGCACTAAGGGTGGTGAGGCACTGGCACACATTGCCCAGAGAGGTGGGGGTGCCCCATCCCCACAGACACCCAAGGTCAGCCCGTATGGGGCTCTGAGCAGTGATGGAGCTGTGGGTGTCTATTCATTGCAGGGGAGTTGCACTAAATGACATTTAGGGGTCCTTTCCAACTGAAACAATTCTCTGATTCTCTGAAGTGTTTTCTAATTAGGCTGACTCAGAGAAGGCAGAAGGTGAAATAAGGCATTCAAGGTGAAATAGCCCCACGGCCCACAGGGTAATATTTAATTCCCATCAGTAACTTACACAGAATATGGATGGTTGCCAACCTCACAACTGTAGAAACAACCTGAAGACATGATCATATCACTGCTTTAGGCTGGAAAAAGAATGATAAATTTAGGATAGAGCTCACCTTTCAGCCCAAGTACACAATGTATATCACTGACCATTTTGCAGTGCTCAGCAGTTAGCTGAAAGACATCTTCAGTGCCCATCCTCCATGAGTACAACAGAAGCGCCTTTCAGCTCCTTGACAGCTGTGAAAAAAGAAGCTAGCAAATATTTTTAAGATAGGAATCTCTCGGTGACTATAATTAATTCTATTGGCCTTGATGCGGTGTCAGGCACTCAGTGGCACAGAAAATCTGCGTTTCAGTTTCACATACTTTTGAGAAGTTTACATTACCTTTAGCGTTTACCTCTTAGCATAAATGATAATTTTTTAAAAGTCGTTGAAAGTCAGGCTGATGAAATATACCTTGAGTACATATTTTCAAGGTTCAGCAGATGGGTTTCTCTTAAGTGCAGGAACACTTGATGAGTTCAGAAATGTATCAGATGCACCTTTCCATTAATATACATTTACTCTGCCATCAATGGTCCTTTGAACTGAAAAATAGATGTCCAATATGTAAAAAATCTGTGAAGGGCTATGGAGGAATTTTCACTTATTTGCCCATGGAGTGGGGGATTTTTTGCCAAAAAGCTTCAATAAACAGAATGTTATGAAATGAAACTACAGAGTTACCACGGCATTAAGTTACAATGAGAATCACATGCAAGCTCAGTATCCTGTGGAGGGAAATCGTTTTCCTCCTTTTCTCCAGAACCGGTCCCACTCAACTTCGCAATGTGCTTTACAATGCACAGAACAGGGTTTATTCCATAACCAACACTAATAATGTATATAATAGAGTCTTCTCTGTGGCTTTTAGAGTCTTTCATGAATAATTGCAGATACAATCCAAGTTTACTGAATTTGTATGGAATTTAAAAATAAGATATTTATGCTGGAGATTAACTACTGTAAAGACCAGGCAACTTTTCATCACTGAAGATGTAGCAGAAGAATGAGAAAGGTAATACAACAGAATATTGTATTTTTGGGAGCTGTATATATAAGGATGGGAGACAACAAGGAGTTAGTTGCCTCTCTTCCCCATTCATTCCTCCAGGTGTAGTGCAATAACATCAATGTGGTGACCTGTTAATATGCAGTGAGAAAAGGACAGGACAGTGGACAGTATGAAGAACAAGTATCTACACACAGCTCTAGAAAAAGAGATTTTATGAAAGCTTAGAATATCTACCCTAGATAAGACAAAATGTCTATCTAACCCATTGATGCCAGCTGCAGGTAAATAATGTTATTAAGTGTTCTGGGGACTTAGTATGGACAGCACAGGACTGTTTGCTCTAGGAAAAGTATATTTTCATGAGCCCAGTGGAACAGAAACTGTATAACTGCAATATGATCAAATATATTTAGTTCTATGAACAGATGTGTCATGTGTCAACCTGCACTAACTGCAGAAAACAAACACACATCAAGAAAGAGTAAAACATTTCTAGGATAACAAAATGCACAAATTGTACAGGTTGTGGCTCACATAGCTAACCTGCCTGCAATGATGAGTAGCTTACATTTAAATCTTGCATACTGCTTGACAAAGCAAGAATGAGGAAAACTCATACAGATGCTGCTTGCTTGATGATGACTTGATTGATGAGCCCATGTAAGTAGCAAAATTTACAGAATTCTCAAAATAGTACAATTTACAGTAACTGATGAATGAGCTGATACAGCACATACTGAAGAACTGTTGCAATAAATGTGTGCCATTTTTCTTGACAATTATATTGCATGAAACACTCTAGTCCTACTTACCCTTTGAACTTCTCATACAATGGGAAGTAAAGTAGACATCTATACCTCTGAATTATTTAGCTCCTCAGTGCCTTACAGAGCTGTTCCAGAAGGTCGGAATGCTCAAAATGCACACAGATAGCATTTCCATGTCATATATATATTCTCATGCCTTTGACACAATATCCCACAATCACCTGTTTGACAGTTATAAGTGGGGAATGTTCTCCTTTGTGGGTAGCACTGGTGTTGGTGTATAATTAGGAGGTGGGGAGCTCTCTTAAAGGACAATGATGTCTCATAAAACAAAAAGAAGCACCCTTCATGGGGCACACCCCATGCTATGCCTTTGCTGAACCTTGCAGTGTTGTTTTTATGATAAGTACTGCTGTGTGATACTTCTTTGTCTCCCCAGTTCACAGTATGTTATCACTGTCACCATTTCCTTTGTGATATGAGTTGGCTCTGCTGTTGTTACTCTGGTAACCATTTGCTTCAGTTTGATTTGTCTCAGTGACATCCAATGATAGCACAATGGGTGCAAGCTGAAACACAGGAGGTTCCACATAAATATGAGAAAAAAACTTGGTGAGGGTGACAGAGCACTGGAACAGGTTGCCCAGAGCACTTGTGGGCTCTCCTTCTCTGGAAACACTCAAAACCAACCTGCACATGTTCCTGTATGATGTAATCTGGGTGTTCCTGCTCCAGAAGGCGGATTGGACTAGATGATCTTTCAAGGTCCCCTCCCGTCCCTGACATTCTTTGACTCTGTGATTCTGTGATTGTTTATTATATGCCTTATTAATCAGAATCATAGAGTCATAGAATTATAGAATGGCTAGGCTTGGAAAGTATCTTAAAGATCCTTCAGTTCCAAGCCCTTGCCTTGGACAGGATTGCCACCCCTTAGATCAAGATGACTGTGGCCCCATCCAGCCTGGACTTGAACATCTCCAGAGATGGGGCATCCACAGCTTCTCTAGACAGCCTCTGCCAGAGCCTCACCAACTTCTGAGAAAAAAAATTCCTTCTCATATTTAAGCTAAATCTCCTCTCTTTTAGTTTAAAACCATTCTCCCTTGTCCTCCCACTATCAGACCATGTAAAAAGTCGGTCTCTCTCCAGTTTTTTAAGCTATTTTATTTTAAGTTTTACATACTGGAAGTCCAAAATAAGGTATCCCTGAAGTTTTCTCTTCTCCAGGCTGAACAAACACAGCTCCCTCAACCTTTCTTCATAGTAGAGGTGCTCAAGCCTTCTGTGCATCTTTGCGGCCCTCCTCGGGACCCACTAAACAGCTTCACATATTCCTTGTGCTGCAGGCCCCAAGCCTTAACAGTGCTCCAGATGGGGTATCATAAGAGCAGAGCAGAGGGGGGAAATCATCTCCCTTCTCCCATCACCCTTCTGTTGATGCAGCCCAGGATACAGCTGGCTTTCTGGGCTGCACTTCTGGCTCATGTCCAGCTTTTCATCCACTAGAAAAACCAGGTACTTTTGTGGGACTGCCTCAACTCAAGTGCAACACTTTGCACTTGGCCTTGTTGAATCTCATTATGTTCCCGTAGGACCATTTTTCCAGTTTCTCCAGATCTTTCTGAATGACATCCCTTTCTTCTGTTGTATCAACATTCAATTTAGAGTCATCAGCAAAGTTGCTGAGGGTGCACTGAGTTCAACCGTCCAGGTCACTGATATAGTTGTTTGAGAGCACCTGTTCAAAGAAAGACCTCAGGGGAATGCCACTTGTCACTGGCCTTCACCTGCAAAAGCAATCCAGACTGTCCAGATATCTTTGCAGGGCCTTTCTTCCCACCCCAAGGCATATCAACACTTCCCTCCAACCTGGCATCATCTGCAAACTTAACTGAGGGTGCATTCAAGTCCCAAAGATATTAAACATGGGCCCCAATATCAACCCTTGGGGAATACCACTTCTGACTGACTGCAGCTGGATTTAACTCCATTCACTACTATTGTCTGGGCCCAGTGACCCAGATGGTTTTCTACCCAATGAAGAGTACATCTGTCCCAACTGTGGGCTGCCAGCTTCTCCAGTAGAATGCTGAGGCACTCAGAATCAAAGGCTTTACTAAAGTCTAGGTAGACTGCATTCACAGTCTTTTCCTCATCAACCAAGTAGTCACTTGGTCATAGAAGGAGATAAGGTTGGACAACCACGATCTGCCTTTCATGAACAGGCCATGGCTTGGTCTGATCCCCCAGTTGTCCCACACATGCCATATGATCACACTCAAGACAATCTACCCCATGACATTCCCTAGTACAGAGGTCAGGCTGACAAGCTTATAGTTTCCTGGATCCTCCCTCTGATTCTTCTTGTAGATGGGTTTTGCATTAGCAAGTCTCCAGTTCTCTGGAACCTTCCTGTTTGATCAGAACAGCTGATAAATTGTATAAAGCAGCTTAGGAATCACTTCCACGAGTTCCCTCATACCCTCAAGAGGACCCCATCTGACCCCATGGATTTGTGGCAGTCCAGATGGAGCAGCAGGTCGCTGTTTCCTCCTAAATTGTGGGAGGTTTATTTCTGTTGCCTATCCCTGTCTTCCAGCTCAGGGAACTGAGTAACCCATGGATAACTGTCCTGATTGTTAAAGACAGAAGTAAAGAAGGTACTTAGAATCTCAGTCTTGTCCTTGGTGATAATACTCCTCACCACATCCAATAAAGGTGAGAGATTCTCCTTGGCCCTCCTCTTGGTGTTAATACATTTGTAAAAACATTTTAGATTATCTTTAACAATGGTGTCCAAATTAAATTCTTGCTGGGCTTTTGCCTTTTTCATTTTGCCTCTGCATACCCTACTGATATCCTTGCACTTTTCCTGAGTTGCCTGACTCTTCTTCCAAAGACTGTAAACTCTCTTCTTTTTCTGGAGTCTCAGCAAAACCTCCCTGTTTGGCCAGGCCACTCTTCTTCCATGCTGGCTCATCTTATAGCACCAGGGGACAGCCTGTTCCTCTACTTTTAATATTTCCTTCTTGTATCCAATAGAGTTGCAGTAATGCCTTTGATTCCCCACAGCTTCTCCCAAAACTACTGGACCTCTGCAATGAAGCAAGTCAAAATTATTCTGTTTCTGTGTTCAGCCTGCTCCATAACATCCTCTACATGGTAAGCCAATAGCACAGAAGCTTTCTTCCTACAGGTTGAGCTCTGAAGCACACCTGCAAGCCTCAGATATTGTAAACCTACAGGTCAGGACTGCAAATCTTTCTTGTAGTCCATAAAATGTCTGTACACTGTCCCAAGTTTACACTGGCCTCAGACTTGCCAGCACTCTACACAATGCTTTAAACAAAAATAATGAGAGAAAAAAGCAATCTTAGCAAATCTTCCCCCTTCTCTACCAGCATGTGCAGATAGATACAGAGGTGGATGGGATAGGATCTATTAAAATTTAATGTTGTTAAGAAATAATTATGCACAGTTAAGAAAGAAGAAAAAGAATTCTTGTTGTTTGTGTAAGTGTTAAAACTCCTGAAGTCAGAAACCAAGTGTTGCCTTATTTGGCATTATTAGTGCTATTTTTGAGTTCCCTAATCCTCCACCTTGGCATGGATCTACATGAAAAAAAGAAGGTCAGTGCAGCTGACTCCATACAACCTTCAGTCAATCCGGCCTCTAAGTAATTAGGAGACAGATCACAGCTTCAACACATTTGCAACTAGAGAGTAAATTATAATTGACCAAAAATAGAGCACTCAATTGCTGCGTGGGCAGGAAGTTGCATATAAAGAGCCACAGCTGAAGGTGGCTTTATTCCTTATTACCTCCACATCTCACGGTAAGTCCCATCTCCTTGCTTCATACTCTGACCATGACATCTCCACAACTACGGAAAGAACTGGAATATGTAGGTGCACGGTTTTTTTAGTCATCACTTCTACCATTCTCATTCATGTTTTACAAGCAGTGACAAGGTTAAATAATCCAACCCAGTCCAGTGTGGTGGCACAAGGAAGAGCAGAGAGCAGTTGTATGCTATTTCTTGAAGAGCCTTCTATTAACTTCGGTATCTCCAAGCCCTGTGAGAGGCACAAGAAAACCAACAACTCTGAAGGCAACTGAAACTGATTGAGATAATATGCAAAAATTGCTTAGTTTTTCCTGGACATGATATATGTTTCCAGCAGATCACAGCAATGTGGAGTGAAACACATCTTTCTCTGGGATTTGGCCCTACTTTAACAATTATAAGACTACACAAGAAATGTGAACATGTTTCATAGAGCATACGCTCTAGGCATATTGACTAAAAGCTAACAAATAACTCTTTTATTTAACTCTCTGTCCTTTCTTTAACCATTCTATACAGATACTGAAAGCAGATTTCCTCCTTGGCTCTCTGAAGGTAAGGGTTTAACAAACAATCTTCTTTGATCAGTTGAGTGGAGCTCATCTAAACAATGGCAAAGAATTGTTTTTTAGAACCGTTTTCACTGCAAAAGTTATATTTTGATCATTATGATCATATTCATAAGTCTTAGTAAGAAATACTCCAGTTATGGAGAAAGAAAAGTGACAAATACTAATGCTTAGCCAAGAAGACATGAAAGAAAGAAAAAGTAATGTTTTTTTTTTGTGGTATAAATTGGTACTTTGGAATTCATAGATTATCAAAATTCACCCTCTGCAATCTGCCCAGTTGCTGAAATTGAGGATGTGCTCAGAGAGGAGGCTCACAGTATAATTCAAGAATGGTTTAAGTTTGTCCTCTCTCACGTTAATTTCCTTGGGGGTAAGGTCTAGAACATTGCATGCTGACTGTGGCTTACCTACAAGGTCCAGTATCCAGAACAAACTCAGTATGTTCTTCTGTCCTGTCTGATAGGTATGACTGTTTACACAAAAAGAGGAACCTTCACAGAGAACTTTAGTATGAAACATTCCTGTCTAATGTTTTAGGGAAAGTTAGTGGTTGAGTGACTGGGAGAAATATTTCTAGTACAAATATTTCTACTAGAATAATCCCTAACATAAAATTATTGTTACAATCAAGTCATTTTTTAATGACTCATAACTGATATCACCCTGCAAAATATGGTCCTTTGAAAATATTTGAAATCTAATCTCAAGTACTTATCTAGCTAAATACCATTATGCTTTGAATGATACCCTTTACTACATTATATGCCTTCATTTATTAATTTTGTCACTAAGATGTAAAGATGTTTTATGTTTAGTTGATAAAATAAACAGGTTTGGCTCTAGATGGATGATGACTGCCATTCACAGTTTGTTCCAGTACTTGATACATAAAGAAACTAGTTGAACCTTTCCTGCTTAATATTAAAACAGAATGGCACAAAAAACACCTCCACTTTGAAATCAGGTGTGAAAGCAAGCGTTCCTAACTTACAAATCTTGCTTTTGTACAAAGGAACTCTATTAAGATTTGTTCAGTGTTCAGTGCATACTTAAAATTATGGCAGAGGTTAGGCTCCTGAGGTTGATTAGCTCTCCTTTTCCTTTTAGTCACTGAACAAAATTACTTTCTGGATAAATTTCAATTACTAAATTATATATAATAAGTTATTAAATGTATAATATTAAATATATGTATATATTTAATTATGAAAAACTAAATGCACAGGATATCTAAAACTTTTCTGAATTGCTTCAGAAGAACTCCAGCCATGTCTTCAGATGCAGAGATGGCAATCTTTGGAGAAGCTGCTCCGTATTTAAGGAAGTCTGAGAAAGAACGAATTGAAGCCCAGAATCGCCCATTTGATGCTAAGGCAGCATGTTTTGTAGTGGATCAAAAGCAAATGTACGTGAAAGGTACCATACAAAGTAGAGAAGGTGGTAAAGTCACAGTTAAAACATACGATGATACAGTAAGTGTTGTTAACCATCATATTGTCACTCATCATACGTCACCTCTCCAGTCCAGAAAGTTCCCTAGCCAAAATTTATTCTCCTTTTGTTTCTTTTCATTTTCTACAGACTGTGACAGTAAAGGATGATGAAGTATTTCCAATGAACCCTCCCAAGTACGATAAAATTGAGGACATGGCCATGATGACCCACCTCCACGAACCCGCTGTGCTGTACAACCTCAAAGAGCGTTATGCAGCCTGGATGATCTACGTAAGTACCAGCAGCTCTCTTCCTGGGCTGGTAGCTGGGGAGGACTGCTGTGCCAGGCTGAGTGGAAGCCAACGTGCCGTGTCCCTTCCTCGCAGACCTACTCGGGCCTCTTCTGTGTCACTGTCAACCCCTACAAGTGGCTGCCGGTGTACAACCCGGAGGTGGTGTCTGGCTATAGAGGCAAAAAGCGCCAGGAGGCTCCTCCACACATCTTCTCCATCTCTGACAACGCCTATCAGTTCATGCTGACTGGTGAGTCATTTAACAAGAATGTAGGACTGACTGATTGTTCACAGAACACTTAGCAGTTCAGGCATCTTTTGTGCTCTTCTATTCAGTGCCTGAGGGAAACAACTCCCATAGTCCTGTGGCTGAACTCCACTAAGATCCCACGGGTTGTCCAAACTCAACCATGCCCTGTTAGATAATGAAGAAAAGGCTGTAGCTAGCCATTTGGCCTTGTGCACACTGAATCAGTAAGGAATTTGAAGAAACACGGTGGAACCGTCACAGAAGATAATCTAATTTCAATTAAATAATACTCAGGACATGCATGTGAAAGGAAATAGTAAGTGGGAAAGCATTATAAACAACCACTGCTTAATTTTGGACAGCTTCATTTGGCTGTACCTATAAAATTGCACAAGCAGATTAATGCAGAATTTACTGATTACAAAGTGATAAATACAGTTTTGACATTGATAACTTTTGAAGTCAGTTAGCTATTTCTGAGGAATAAAAGTCCTCCACTACTCATTTGAAGAGCTCTTTCTGTGGCTTTGTTTTCAGATCGTGACAATCAGTCTATCCTTATCACGTGAGTATATTTTGATATGCATGACAAAGCCGACCACATAATCACAGAATCACAAAATGGCTTGTATTGGAAGGGAACCTCAAAGACCATCAAGTTCTAACCCTCTGCTCTGGGCTAGCTATCCCCCTACCAGATCAGGCTATCCAGTGTCCCATCCAAACTGGCCCTGAGCATCTCCAGGGATGGGGCACGCACAGTTCTCTGGGTAGTTTGTGTCAGAGCCTCACCACCCTTTGAGTAAAAAAATTTCCTTCTAATATCTATTCTCATAAAGAAGTAAAAGTTCCTGTTTCCTATAACAGTTTTTTCATTCCAACAGTGGAGAATCTGGTGCAGGGAAGACTGTGAACACAAAGCGCGTCATCCAGTATTTTGCAACAATTGCAGTTACTGGTGAGAAGAAGAAAGACCAACAGCCTAGTAAAATGCAGGTATGTGACTGGTACCCTCTTCTAATGTTTGGCTGAAAATGTGCTCGTAGAGCAGAAGCTATCAGTGCAGATTTCTACATTGCCAGACTATCAAAATAAAGTGTAGTGTGACTGGGCAGGATACGCTGTCCAAGCACATCTATGCTTGGTTACCCCTGCTACCCAGCTTCCATCCTCCTTCATCCAACATGAGTGAAACTCTACCTCAAGAAACAGAATCATAGAGTGGATTGGGTTAGAGATGACCGTAAAGATCACTTAGTTCCAACCATCCTGTCATGGGCAAGAACACCTTGCACTAGACCTGGGTAGTCAAAGCCCCATCCAATCTGGCCTTGAACACTTCCACAGATGGGACATTCAAATCTTCTCTAGGCAGCCTGTGCCAGTGCCTCATAATTCTCATAATGATGAATTTTTTCCTATTATCTACCATAAATCTACCCCTTTATTGTTTAAAAACATTATCCCTTCTCCCATCACAACACTCCCTGATGAAGATTCCCATTCCATTTTTCCTGTACCTCTTCCTTCAATTGCTAGAGGGCCCCTAAAAGATCTCCCTAGAGCCTTCTCTTCTCCAGGCTAAATAAACCCAACTTTTTCAGACTGACTTTTTAAAAGAGGTGCTCCAGCCTTTCTGATCCTTTACCAGTCCTGCTGAGATATGCCTATATCCTTTTAATGCTTGTGGCCTCAGAAATGAATGTAGTACAGTAGGTGGGGCCTCATGAGAGCAGAGATCAGCTCCCTCAAGCTGCTGGCTACATTTCTTTTGATGCTACCCAGGATATGGTTGGCTTTCTGAGCTACAAGTGCACATTGCTGACTCAATATCTCTTAAAAAAAAAAAAAAAAAAAAAAAAGTACTCCTAGGTCATCCTCTGCAGGGTTGTTATCAATGCATTCATCACCCAGCCTGCAGCCGTGTTTGGGATTGTCCCAAGTGGAGGCACACAACTTTGTACTTGGCCTCACTGAACTCTGAGGTTCACACAAGCCCACTTCACAAGATTGCCAAGGTCCTTCTAGTAGCATTCCTTCCCTCCAGCATCTTGATCACAACATTTAGCTTGGTATCATCCATAAGCCTGTTGAGGATGTACTCAATCCAATTACTCATGTCACCAAAGATGTCAAATAATTCTGGTCACAATAGCAGCTCCTGAGGAACACTACTTGTTCTTGGTCTCCACCTGGACATCAAGCCATTGACTGCAACACTTTGAGTGAGACTATATAGCCAATTCCCTATCCACCAAGTGATCTGTCAAATTCATGTATCTCAAATTTAGAGACAAGAATATCATGCGGGACAGTGTCAAATGCTTTGCACAAGTCCGGGGATATGACAACAGTTACTCTTCCCTTATCTATCATTGCTGTAACCTCATCATTGTAGGCCAACAAATTTGTCAGGCATGATTTGTCCTTAGTGAGGATGGCTCTCCTCCCCAGTCACCTCTTTGTTTTCACGTGCCTCAGCAGATTACAGGTGGATCTGCTTCCTGATCTTGCCAGGCACAGGGATGACACTGATTGGCCTGAAGTTCCCCAGAACTCCTTTCTTTTTCTTTTTAAAATGGGGCTTACCCTTTTTCAGTCAGCAGGAACTTCACTGGACTGCCACAACTTCTAACATATGATCGATAGCAGCTTAATGATTTCTTCTGCCAGTTTCCTCCATACCCTCTACTGCACCTCACCAGGTCTCATGGACTTGTGCACATTTCAGGTTTCTTAAATGGTCTCTCTCTTGATCTTCTCCTACAGTGGGCAGTTCTTCATTCCCTTGTCTCTCCTTTTGGATTTTGTGAGTAGCGTGGTGTGGTTAGAGGACTTGCTGGTGAAGACTGAGGCAAAAATGTCACTGAGTACCTCAGCATTTTCCACACAGTCATTCATGCACCCCACCCCTCCGAGTGGGACGTGGGAGAGAATCAAGGAAAAAAACAAAACAAAACAAATTTGAAATCATGGGTTGACATTAAAAAATATTTACTAAGTCAGAAAAGAGAAGAGAAAAAGAGGATAATAGTTACAAACAAAACAATAGTTACGTACAAAACAAGTGATTGCACAAGCAATTGCTCACCACCCACTGACCAATGCCCAAGATGTCCCCAAGCAGCAGGTTGCCTGACATCATTTTCAAGCTTTTTCTACATGCAGTCACATGGTCTGGGATAACCCTTTGCCCAGTTTAGCTGAAGTGGTTCTGCCCTCTCCTACCTCCTTGTGCTCCGCAGCCACCCACTGGCAAGACAGTGCAAGCAGCTGAGAAACTGAAGTATCTTTGGCTCTGTGCAGCACTGCTCAGCAAAAGCTAAAACATCAGTGTGTTATCAACAATGTTTTTCTGCAAAAGCCAAAGCAGAGCATCTTACCAGACATGATGAAGTTAAAAATGGCTCTATTTCAGCTGAAACCAGGACAACATCCCAAGTAACCAGATCTCCCATTTCCTTGTGGAGAGGGCCCATATTTTCTGTAGTCTTGCTTTTATCACATACATAATTTTAGAAGCCATTCTTGTTGTCCCTGACATCCTTTGCTAGATTCAATTCTATCAGAGCTTTTTAGCTTTACTGACCTGATCCCTGCCTGCTCAGACAACATCTCTGTATTCCTCCTAGGCTACCTGTCCTTGTTTCCATTCACTGGAAGCTTTCTTTCTGTGTCTAACTTTGTCCAGGAACTCCTTGTTCATCCCTACAGGCCTCTCAGCATTTTTTCTGGCTTCCTCTTTTTAGAATGCATCAACTCTTGGGCTTAGTGTAAGTGATTATTGAATATTATCCAGGTTTCCTTGCCTCCTCTTCCCTCCAGAGTTGTATCATACAACCTACCTCACAGATCCCTGAAGAGAACATTTCCATAATGTAGGAAATAACTAAATATAATTTCCTAGCCAATCCTTATTTACACAGGGAAAGTTTCAACCGTAGGCAGGAAGATAATATAAATCTGCACAAGTCTTCTCTGTCATGACAGTCTGCCTGTGTACTGAACCATTAGTATGCTCTGAGGGCTTTCCTGAGGGCTTTCAAGAGCCCTCAAATAAAAGTAGGGTACGTTAGGATTTCTTGCTCAGTGGTTGCCGTCTCCCCTTATGTGATGGAATTAATAGTCAGCTCAACATATAAGGTATCATTCCTATGCACATTTGCTACATTATCTGCAACAAAATATATTGCATTTGATTTTTCTCATCTACGTTAAGTTTAAAACAGATTAATTAATTAAAGTATCCTCATTTCTTTCCCAACATGTTTACACTGAAATAGTTGGCTCCCACTGGCATGAAACTGTGTTTCATTCCTAACAGGGAAAGTACAGTAACTATGGGCTCCAGAGAGGTCACACTGAAGTTAGAGTAATTTCAGGTGCACCACACAGTAATTTCTTCTGGCTCGTTCTTCTGTCTGTGATCTGTGTAACAGCCCTGAGAGGCAGCATAAGAAAAGGGTCCAATCTGGGACAGCTGGGACCACTTGCCTGACATTAATCCCAGAAAGGAACCTTCCAGGGAAGAAAACACACACCTCAATGCCCCTTTCTGCTGAGCAGCCTAGCTGCTGCAATCTGAGCCCAGCAGTGCACTTACATGGAGCAGGCTTCATTCCCTAGCACACAGCAAGCAACAAACATCCTTGTGGCACAAGTGTCCCCAAGATCTGTGAGGAGGTATGTGCATCAAAGAGGGTGATGCTTGTCAGTGTGCTATTTGAGTTACGCGAGGGCACAGTGGATCCTAAGGAAATCCCAAGGCTGAATACTTTTTCTTACTGAGAGGCAGGTGTCTGTGATTGATGGGTTGTTATGGCAAAGACAATTTCTGTACATGCACTCTTTCCATGAGCACCATTTCAGTATCTCTTGGGCTCAGTTTTCACCAGCTGCTCACTATGCTAGGAGCAATCTCAGCAAAACTTGCAGACAGCTGAAAGATGTACTGACTTGATACAAAAAAAAAAAAAAAATCACCAGGTTCTCAGATGGACAACTACCTGTTCTGCCCTCTTCTGAGATTTTTCATATTTATTTGATATTCGCAATCTGTATAACAGTAGTCTGTTTCTTTCCATAAGGCCATTAAATTAGCAATCTCTTCTTAAGACCACTAAATAAAACACTCAGTTATGGCTCCGTCTAGCCCAGCATCCAGTCTCAGACATAAGTGAAATCAGGTCTCAGGCAACACCATAAGAATAAAGGAAGTGACTTATGATATTTCCCAGGAATGCTTTCTCAGCCTTGAGAAATTTGTAACACAGTCTGCAGACAGAACTCCAGACTGAACTTGTGTAAAGGATTTCAGATCTTCCATACTGTTCCCATTCACTGGGCTACCTATGCTCCCTGGTTGCAGCTATGCATTAAAATGAAGCTTTTTGGCGGTGGAATCAACTGCAGTGATACACACACACCTCTTAAAATGAGGAAGTTCATTTAGAAAGAGATACGTGAGAAGGCACTACCATAAATATTCGAGATTTCTTATGAGAGACAGAGAGAGGGACACAGAGAGCGAGCGCTTCGGACACAGCTCAGTTTTGAAGGGCTCTTCACTTCCAAACTAACTTAAATCCTTTGCGCCGCCTGCAGACACTGTTGGGAAAGGCTCTGCCACCCCGCCGCAAGATGCTGCCGGCTGCTGCACCATACCCGAATGATGTGCAGCACTTTCAGCTCTGCCGATGATCTTTCACCTAAATAAAACTGACGGTTTTTTTAAATCTCATTCTTTGCTTTGCTTGGAAACCATCCATGCCAACACTTTCATTTTCTGACTGCTCAGGGATCAACCAGGTCTTTGCTAAGAGCCCTGAGAAAACCTTTCTCTATCATCCCAAAGCAGCACACTGTGACTCTGCCTTGTGTAACCTTCCTGCACCTGTACAGAAGAGACATAATGTCACAGAAAATTCTTTTCTTGCCCATTTTTTTTTTTCGTTTAAAAAGAGAGACACAATAGAGTGCTGAAATTTTGCATGTTGATCTTTTCTTCTGTGTTCCATCCAGTTTTCATGCAGGAAAAAAAAAAAAAAAAAAAAAAAAAAAAAGATAAACAAACAAATAAATAAAGAGGAAAGAAAAGATAAGAAAAAGGAAAGAACTCCAACCTCCAAGCGTCACTGCTCCCTTTTTTTCATTAGGTTTGGTATTTGAGTCTTAGGCTTCACCCATGTCCTACCCCTCTTATCAAAGTGTGTCTGGAGATACACTGCTGAAAGGCTGCTGCTTGTTTGAACGTAACTGAAAAATTTTATATTCTTCCTTGTTAGGTGGGTCCTACTTAAAGCTTTAAGACTGTACCATATTCGCTGTTTTGTGTTTGAGTAACCTCAAGTAACCTCGAGTAACAAAGAAAAAAGAAAAAAAAGAAAAAAAACCCAATACTCATTTTTCATATTTTCTTTATCTGTTAGTGTCCTTTGTGAGCAGCAAATGGAAATGCGGAAATGCCTTTCTCAAGCAAATGCCAACCTCTCTGAGCTCTGCCATAATGATTCTGTATATTACACACAGCATATGGTAGAAAAAGGAAACAAAATACAGATTGATCTTCCCCTGAAACCAATGACAACATTCTTGAGTGACAGATGAGTGTTTAAAAACTCTGTGAATTGGAGGTTAAAGTAATATGTGAGATGTAAAAATGACCAGTTTGTAATGTATCCCTTGCCATATTTGTGAGCAACTAGTAGTGATTACTAACATTCCCTTTCTCCCTGAACTAGGGAACGCTTGAGGATCAAATCATCAGCGCCAACCCACTGCTGGAGGCCTTTGGCAATGCCAAGACTGTCAGGAATGACAACTCCTCGCGCTTCGTGAGTTCATTTCATTTCTGTTGGAATGCAGACATCTAACGTATGTCTCATCCATTGATCGCTCTGGCCAGTAGGTTGATCTCTACAACTTAACAGGGGAAGTTCATCCGGATCCACTTTGGAACAACAGGAAAGCTGGCCTCTGCAGATATTGAAACCTGTGAGTTGGAGCTAGTCAACACACACAGAATTCGTGCATTCCTGGTCTAAGGTGTCCCTGGAGCCTCACAGCATCTCTCTTTTGGTTAGATCTGCTGGAGAAATCCAGAGTGACTTTCCAGCTAGCCAGTGAAAGGAGCTATCATATTTTTTACCAGATCATGTCCAACAAGAAGCCGGAGCTCATTGGTGAGTGCCAGCACAGCTAGGCTCTGCTCAGTGAGCTCCGTTTGCACTCTGACCTGCCCCATACCACCAACGGCACACTCTACACTTGCAGATCTCCTTCTCATCACGACCAACCCCTATGACTTCGCCTATGTGAGCCAAGGGGAAATCACTGTCGCCAGCATCGATGACAGCGAAGAGCTGCTGGCAACAGACGTGAGTACGGAACCCTGGCCGGGCAGATCTGAGCTGCATGGCCTGGATGGATGCCAGCTTGTGCCATCCCGCAGCAGCCGCTTCCGGCGCTCACCTAGCCAAGGTCGCGGATGCATCGCAGCGTGGTGCTGCAGGCCACGTTCCTTTGGCCCTGTCCAACCGGACTGTTGTGTCCGCAGAATGCTGTGGACATCCTGGGCTTCAGCCCCGACGAGAAGGTGGGGATGTACAAGCTGACGGGAGCTGTCATGCACTATGGGAACATGAAGTTCAAGCAGAAGCAGCGGGAAGAGCAGGCGGAGCCAGACGGCACAGAAGGTGGGGAGGGTTGCTTGTAATTCTGGGACTGCTTTTACCTTTCCAGAAACTAAGCTTTAGCAGGCGGAGCAGGTGAGACGAGGTTGCTGGTTCAGTTTATGGACACTGCTGCGCTGACGGGATGCACTCTCCATAGCGTTGAAGGGAGCTCCCATCACACCAGGCACTCTGAGCAGTGCCCAGCTAGGCTGCTTCTAACAAACGCTTCCTAGAGGATCGAGGCATGTTTGCCCATGCTGTACTCCCTTGCTATATTCTTCCTAGTGGCTGACAAAGCTGCCTACCTGATGGGTCTGAATTCTGCAGAGTTGCTCAAGGCTTTATGCTATCCTAGGGTGAAAGTTGGGAATGAATACGTGACTAAAGGACAAAATGTCCAACAGGTACCTAGAGAGCCGATTGACTTTTCATTTTGTTGAGTTCTTTCAGTTTCAAAGTTAGCTCAATCTTCCTTACTGCCTTGGCTATGTTTCTCACAGGTATACAATTCAGTGGGAGCGTTGGCTAAATCAGTCTACGAGAAGATGTTCCTATGGATGGTTACTCGAATCAACCAGCAGCTCGATACGAAGCAACCCAGGCAGCATTTCATTGGTGTCCTGGACATTGCTGGCTTTGAGATATTTGATGTGAGTTACAGTAGGTATGTTTGCCCCTTGATAATTTTTCCAAACTAAATGGTATTTTTGTTTGCTTGTTTGTTTGTTTTGTTTTTTATTTTGAATTTGCAGTTCAACAGCCTGGAGCAGCTGTGCATCAACTTCACCAATGAGAAACTGCAACAGTTTTTCAACCATCACATGTTCGTCCTGGAACAGGAAGAGTACAAGAAGGAAGGCATTGATTGGGAGTTCATTGACTTTGGGATGGACCTGGCTGCCTGCATTGAGCTCATTGAAAAGGTAGAGGAAGCATTCTTCTTTTTAGGAAAGCACATTTATTTCCAGGTCATTTATCTTAGTGAATTTAATCGTAATAAATTCAAGTATTTATGTTGATTGATTCTCCTATAAAAACAGGCAATTTATAAAATCTAAAAGTGTATCTAAAATCTATTTTAAAATTACAAATTTATACAAAGTTCTGGAGCAACAAACTGCCTCTGCACAAAGGGTGCTTTTCTGATTGGGATGGAAAGCAGGGAGGCACATTAATTTTGCTTTTAGTAGTAAACAGTAAGGTGAAATTTCTAGTTTTGCTTCTTGCAGTAATTGACAGAATTCAGTTCCATGTTCTCTCAACATAATTCTTTCCAAGCCCTCTATCAGTGCCCTCTGACACTACAGTGGTAGTGATCTTAACTTCCCACTGCAGCAGAGACAGTGATGAGTGGCTGTGCACAGCACTTACATAGTGTCTGCAAATCGATGCATGCACATCCAAACATCTTCCCTTTCTGAAGCACATCAGTACCTATTCCCCATCCGCTTCCCAGTGACTCCTTCAACCACCCCACAAGGACATTCACCACTTAATACTCATGGATGATGCCTTTGCACATATAAGCCTCATATTTCTTCCTAACCTTACACTGTTTCCACCACATGGCAGCACCAGCACAACCATTCACAGGCGGTGCGTATTGCTGTACTTATGCTTACTGCTCAGTGACCACAGTTTGTGTCCTGCATCTATGCAATACAGAATAGTTAAAGCCACAGGAATTACATCACATGCGTTAATATAGTGCTGTAGTCACTTTTGTAATGACAGGGAAGAGGTGGACAAATCTAGGATGTAAACCACCGGATAAAATTTCCCATTAGTGATTCTGTGAAATGTCTGTATGCATGCACTGATGCTAGAACAATCAGGACAGCTAACTCAGATCTACATTTTACTTTAGAGACACCTACAGCTAAGTAAGATATATCCTAACCCCAGAGCTCTCACAGAACAGCCCAAACCTACTCGGCAAAAGGTTCATTCAAAACACGGTGTTCCTGTCCAACATGCACTTCCTGGGATAGCTGATGCTCCGGAGCAATACTGATTATAGTTATGGCAGCTGTCTACCTGCTGTCAGCTGTAAGCATCTGATGGAATCTAATTAAATTATATGTTAGAAAAAGGCATATATTATAAAAAGAAGGAACTCCTAATCTCTAGTCCAATGAAATAGAAGTCAAATGAGTATCTCCAGCAAAATTAGAAAAAATATAACTGATCTGCACTATCAGAAGATTCCTAATTTGGCTCAGATGTAAGCTCTGATGTGTCTAAATGTATGCCTGCATTTCTGTATTGAAATATTTCCAATTTTAAATACATTCTATGATAAATCAGAAGGCTATGCGTATTCTACTGTGCCAGATAGATGCCAATTACATTCCATGTAAGGTGAGAAAAATCTTATCGCTCATGTGCAGCCATTATTTATGCACATTTTTGAGGAGCCATGAGACTAAGTTTACATTGGCAGTTGCAACCGGATCACTTGTAACAGACATACACAACAGCATCAGCAGTCCCATGAGCAGGGCACTGAAAGCTGTCTTCTGAATTCCTATTTTTATTTCACTGGTTTACATCCTGAAGAGTTTAGGGAAAAGATTATTGAAGCAATTGAATATAACATGAATTTTACAAGCCTCTCACTCAGAAGATCGCTGAGATGTATCTAAGCAATAACTCTATCATGTTTGATTATTACAGTAACTAATGATGTCTCCAGAACCTGTGCCTCACAAATTACAGTCACGGACACAAGCTACAAATCATATGCAAGATGAAATTTTATTCACTTTCTTCTCCTCACTGCTTTCTTTCTTCATATATTCATATTTCTCCCAGCCCATGGGTATCTTCTCCATCCTGGAAGAGGAGTGCATGTTCCCCAAGGCAACTGACACCTCTTTCAAGAACAAGCTCTATGACCAGCATCTGGGCAAGTCCAGCAACTTCCAGAAGCCCAAGCCTGCCAAAGGCAAGGCTGAAGCGCACTTCTCCTTGGTGCACTACGCTGGCACAGTGGACTACAACATCACTGGATGGCTTGAGAAGAACAAGGATCCCTTGAATGAAACTGTTGTGGGGCTCTATCAGAAATCATCCCTGAAGCTGCTGTCCTTCCTTTTCTCTAACTATGCTGGGGCAGAAACAAGTAAGTGCTCATCGATGAGGCAGGAAAAAACTAAGTCTATTTCTGTTTTTCCTCTTTGTGGTATTGTCTAGGTTCTTTATCATCCTTTAACCCAATCCTAATCTTGTGTGCACAAGACTAAGATACAAACATATATAACTGCAGAAAGCTCCCTATTCTCCTTATTCATGCTGCAGAGAAACAACACGCAGCAAGTCCAAAACAAAGTGACAGGAGTTGAATGTTTCCTGACTTACTGAGTTGTGATTCATGTGCATGCTAGCCATCATCTAGATGGGTGTCAAATATATTTGGAAAATGCAAGCACTTTATATTCTTCGAAGATTATATTTTGTTTCTTACCTTTGGGCTGCCATAACACAGAACAGATCCCTATTCTTCAACTGAAGCATTAGAATAACATTTTTTTTCTAGAGAAGACTTCACTGCACTCATAAGCAAATGTCCATTGCTGAGCCATTCCTGTGGCCTATCACCAAATTACATATAAATACAAAAATAAGTTGAGGGTGTATCTTTGAGTCAAAGTAATGTCAAATGGCACAGAGTAAAATGCAAAATGTCAGGCCACAGGGTTCCATACCCCCAAAGCTGCATGCATTATGATGTAAACTAAGTCATATATCTGAGACCTAAATATACCACATTGATTAATAACCAGCTACCTATAGTTCACATAAAACTACCATGCAGCAGTGATTTGCTATTTCACTTTAATGTCTCCGTTGACATACTGCTTACTCCAGCCTTTCAGCTCTTATGTACTTCTCCCAAGGTGACAGTGGCAAGAAAGGTGCTAAGAAGAAGGGGGGATCTTTCCAGACAGTATCTGCTGTATTCAGGGTAAGTGAAGTTCTCCTTAAAATTAACCAATAAAAATGAAAAAGCTTTGTAACTCATAGCTCGGTCTTTGTGTTGTTCTGTCACAGGAAAATCTAAACAAGCTGATGACTAACCTGAGAAGTACCCACCCTCATTTCGTGCGTTGCTTGATTCCAAATGAGACCAAGACACCAGGTAAGTCTGTCATTATACACTGAACTGACTAGAATTGAACTGTTCAGCTTCCACACAAACTTCTTCTGATGCTCAAATGAGCTTTCTAGTCTTGTCTGTAAAATTTTGAGCACTACGTGATCCTTCACACTTAGCTGTCTTTGCTTAATGAGTGTGCAGAGCTGAAGATAATAAAGATGAGATTTATTAGAGTTGATGAATTTTAGAATGAATATCAAATGATGAATATTAGAGTGAATGTTGAGTTGATGAATATTAGCACTGACACTTACAGGTGTCTGTCGGGACTAACAGCACTACTAAGTTCCTAATAAATGCCTGTTTTTAAGGCAGTGAGTCTTTCAAAACTGCTGGGTTCAGACCAAGGCAATTTAACAACTTCTAAATAGTTAGTGTTAGAATCCAATTCTAGCTGGAAGACTCATCACTTGTAGAACTCATTGTATAAGCTGCTGGGTGCTGCTTGCACCTGAAAAGCATTTTGATGTAAAGTTAGTTTTGTTCCTTTCTTGAATTAAGTATTAAACTCTTGCAAGGAGTTCAGTTTCCAAGAACAGTTCAGTTTGAGGCCATTAAGTACCCCGTGTAAGTCTCAGGAGTATAATCATTACAAAGCCTGATATTGGTGGAATGATAAGGTGTAGTAGATGCAAAAGGAATACAAGGGATAAGAAGTTTAGCATCAGTTTGCTCTGCTCCAGAATTTCCAAGCATTTCTTACCCTTCTTTTTGTCTCTCTTGGTAACCTTGAAGAACACAAATATGCTATGAGAAACATGCATATGTATGACATTCAGATCTCAGCTATTCACAGAATCATAGAATCATAAAGGTTGGAAAAGACCTCTGAGATCATGCAGTTCAATCATCCTATTCATCTAAACTACTTTTATATTTAATTGAGAGAAGCTGGTATTTTAAGGTATGACTCATCTGGCCCTTTTTAAATGTCTTAGGATGAAATGAATCACACCCTAGAAAACACTGTTTCACTCCAATGACTATAAATGAAGCCAGTATGGAAAGTCCACATTCCTGAAGTAATGAGAGAGTACCCTGCTAGGGTCTTGACAGTAGAGTAGGCATAAGGGAATTGAGGAAATCTACTGAAATATACATGAATGAACGACTCCGCCAGATACAGCTATCATTTTAATATTCGGAGAGAGGTGACTCAGAGGAAATATCATATCTGCCTTTTAAGAAAAAGAGTGGTGATGAGTGAACAGAATTAAGAATTGCGAAGGAAGAGAAACTGGATATTTTCTGATTTTTAGCTGTTCTTAGGCTAATTATGCTCAACTTTCCTAACTATGCCTTTGGGTACACATTATTTATAGATTACAATGAAAAGGTAAGGGTGAGTGATATGGGCCATTCTGCATTAATTGATTTCTGTAGCAGCTGACAGAATTTTCTTCATCACGAAGTGATTCCAAAAGTATTTTAGTCTACCAATTGTACTTTGTTTGCAATACATGGGAATAAGATTAAGAAATTTAATTGATTATTATATATGATAGAGATCATTCTTCCAATTTCAGTCATCCACCTTCTACAGGCAGTTAAAATGACTGAGAGCGTTAAGGATCCTTGTTATCCCTTCAATTGCTGGAATCTATCTTTCAAATCTAAGCAAGGTTGAGTGTAGTGAATATTTCCACAGCAGATTCGAGGTAGAATCATCTCTGAAATGAAGAGCTGTGGTACACATTGTGCCGCCTCTACCTGCATCCTGTTGCTGTAGCAGATTTTTTCATTCCATCTTCTGGAGTACTTCTCTACCATTTTTGAGAAATGCAGCCCTATGCCTTTTACCACTGGTTATTTATAAGCACTGCCAGTCCTAATATTCTGAGTTGCAAAGCTCAGTTGGTCAAAGCAACTTTCTGCAACTTCTATGAATTGAAGGCATGTTCTGTCTTTATTTCCTTCATCTTTAATCAAGGCTGGTTGAATTTTAGCAAAAACTGAAGTTACTCTGTCATTCTAGTAAATATCGAGATCCTTTGGAAAAAAATTGAGTTATTATATACATGTCTTTTTTAAGGTGAAATGGACCATTACTTGGTGATGCATCAGCTGCGATGCAATGGGGTTCTAGAAGGCATCCGAATTTGCAGGAAAGGTTTTCCAAGCAGAATCCTTTATGCAGATTTTAAACAACGGTACGTCTTCAGTTATTACTGTCTGTTAACATAAAAATTCGGTAAACCCACAACTCAGGTGACAAATATGGTAACACCATGGACAAACACCCTCTGAAACAGACTAGTTTGGTGACATTTGAGGGAACTTTACCATAAATATTATCATTAGTCACTCCAGTCTTTTCCCTCTTTGATCAGACCAGAGGTGTGTTGATTTGTCAGAACCTGTATCATTTCTGAACTGTGGTCACTGCCTATTGCTTCAAAGAGTCACAAAATGCTTGTTGGATGAGTTAAATGGAATTATAGATTACTCTTTATGAGTCTATGGGAGTCTTAGAAAACAATACTAAAATAATACATTGATACAGTCTCCTTAGATTGCATTTACTAAGCATTTAAAACTCCAAGACTTTGTTGGTGCTTTGTCGCTGGCCTGCATCCTGTGACTACCACTGGCCTGTATCCTGTTAAAATGGAGACTCGTTTTGCAGCAAGAATATAAAGACTTTGAAGAAGTGAAGACTGGAATGTAGGACCCCTTTGAATATGCCCTGCAACCTGATGTTTAATTCAGTAAGATATTAGCTGGTCTCAATTGTCAAACCATAACTTGACGTGACAGGTAAAGGGGACACTCCAAAACTCCAAAAGTGGTCCAGAAACAAAAATTGCTGTACAGTGCAAAGGAGATGTGCTGAGGTTCAGAGGGAACTATAACAGAAGCCTAAAATACAAAATAAATGGATTGTTCCACTTTCACTATCTTGATTTTATATTTTCTCTTACTTGACTGCTAGAAGTGCCCCAGTGTACAGTCACCCTTCATCATTTCTTAATTGGAGGAAACCCCTTTAGAAGAGCTAGGCAATCCTGTCCACGACATGGCATTACCTTAATCATTAAGCTATCTTGCAACATGCTAAGACTGTTGCTAGCAGTTAAAAAATAATACCATGTCATTTTTAGTCCAAACTGAAGGATTCAGTGGTGGGACTTGTAGAGACAGTGAGTTCTGTATTCCTTTTCAAGTTTTGTATTCCTTTTGGAATACAGTTGATTTTTGTTAGCAGCTTTAATTCATCTTCCCCTTTAATTTAAATAGCCTTATTCTGGTATATGAAACAAGTTGAGATGACAAAGTTGACATGTTCTCACTGTGTTCTTCATAATTCCTGGACATATAAATACTGTTAAGTATGCACATTAATTTTGTATGTCACAACATACTATATTGTTACACAGCCAACAGATTCCATTGCAGAGTAATCATATCCCCTTGTCATCATTCTGTATTCTTGTATTCTGTTCAGCCAAGTCTATCTAGGTTTCACATGGTGTACTCAGATGCTTTCAGGCACCTCAGCTTCCAATTACACTATCTTATTATGCACAGTAGCCCCAGTTCTCCTCATGCTGTTTGCAACCAGCACTTTGCAACCGGTCTTACAGGTACAAGATTCTTAATGCCTCAGCCATTCCAGAAGGCCAGTTCATTGACAGCAAAAAGGCTTCAGAAAAGCTTCTTTCTTCCATCTATGTGGACCACAACCAATACAGATTTGGCCACACCAAGGTAAAGTTCTTGCGGAAGAGTGGGTATATTAATGGCAAAAAATAACACTTCTTTAAAGTATTTCTTGCATATAAAATCAGCCTTCATGGTGATTAGGAAACAACTGTGTACACTATTAAATGAAGTTTATCGTGTATGGTTCTCAAGCCACCTGAAAGTTACTTAACAGAGCCTTGACCATTGAGATACAAAAGGGTACAGTGAAAAGACAGAATTGAATGGCATGCTAGGTTAACTCTTTGTTTTATTAATTAGGTCTTCCCCAGCTTACTCTGGAGCTAGCCTTGGATGACTTCACAACAGCATGATTAGATCATGCAAAGGGTGATTTGTCACAAAACATAGGAGCACTGAAAATATCTACAGTGACCCAAAATTTCTCTACCCATTTAACAGTTACTCCATACTTTCTTCCAAAACTGCCTTGCTTACCCTACATCACATGCCAATCATTGTGTCTCTGCCTAATCCTCAAACTGCTTAGCCCTCTCTTATGTTCTAGGTGTTCTTCAAGGCAGGTCTCCTGGGACTCCTAGAAGAAATGAGAGACGAGAAGCTTGCAAGCCTCATCACTCATATGCAAGCTATGTGTAGAGGGTATCTCACGAGAATTGAATTTAAAAAGATGAATGCAAGAAGGTAATAAATGAACACAGCACAAGTCATATTGTGCAACATCCAATTCAGGGACAAACCTATTCTAGGTGAAGACATTTAGAAAGATTAGGGGAAACAGAAAAAGCAGAAACACTTCCCTTGTTGTAACATTCCAAATTCTGGCAATGGCAGTTTAGTAGCTAGACTGAGCATCTGGACCATGATAGTTAACAGTGAGCCCTTCCTCCAGGAATGTAATAACCTTTAGAATCATTTTCAACCTCTGAAGAACCCTGTGATAGAGATAGACAAACCTTAGTACATGTTCATTTGGCTGTTTGGAATATGCTGTCTGACAATTTCATTAAATCACATCAGTTTGTAATGAATGGATTCACATTCTACTCGTTTTATTTTGTTGCTTCATTTCTGTCTAAGATGAGGAATTCTGACTTGTACAGAAAATATATGTTATGTGGAACAGTCGAGAAAATACCCTTTTCATTTCTGTCCTTTTGAGTGGAACAATTCATGCGAAATTTGGAGTGTAGGGGTGGCAGCACTGCACACACCAAGCAAATAGTCTCAAGTATTTTTGACAAGTGAAAGCTGTTCATGGGGAGCGAAGATAACATAAACCCATAGGACGCTATCTGCCAACTAGTAGCCTTTATCTGTAATACCTTATCATATATGTTTAGCTCAGCAGCTTCCCAAAACAGGGGTAGTTTCTAAGAATTCGATAACTTGTACTGGATTTCTCTGCAATGAACTGTCAAAGCTGCCTTGAACAAAATCCTGTGGCATTCAATAGAAACAATGAGCATCTGGAGTTCTTGTGGGGACCTACAAGAACCACTGAGTCCAACATCTGGCTCCACACTCTGGTCCTCCTGCTGCAACCCTCTCCCAGTGACCTCTGTATCATGGGAGGCACTGCTGGCTCTGCAGGTGGAGCACAGCACGCTGGGCCCATGGTGGCTCCATGTGCCCTGTCCTTAGGATCATGGTTGGAGAGCCAGAGACAGTGTTGTTGTGCAGATGGGGGCTGGAGCTGCCATACTAAGGTTTCATTGTTGTTTTCATTTTGTGTGTCAGTAATTTCTAATATTATAGTTGGTTTTTTTTCAGACCCAAAAGCATCAAGCTGCCATTTCCACAATTTACAGTAACACCCATGTTTATAATCTCAACATGAATGTCAGTTTTCACTCTGGTCTTCACCCGAGTGCTTGTGCTTTGAGATTCAGGAAAGTTTCAGAGGTTATCAGACAGCATAACAGAGAATTTTAGTCCTCCCTCTTATGCCCAGACGTAGCTATTGTTCATTTTACAGAGCCAGGTATTCAGCAGTCCAGTGTCCAGAAATGACTTTAATAAGCACAAGCAAAGTGAGATAAAACTTCCTGAACAAAATGCTGATGCTGTGTTACCAATAAGAGTCTGCTTCTAGCCCAAGTCTCTCCAGTCTCATAACCTGTATTATTTTCATGCATTTTCAGAGAATCCATTTATATAATCCAATACAATGTTAGAGCATTCATGAATGTCAAGCACTGGCCCTGGATGAAGTTGTACTTCAAGATGAAGCCCATGTTGAAGAGTGTAGAATCTGAGAAGGAGATGGCCAACATGAAGGAAGAGTTTGAGAAAACCAAGGAAGAGCTTGCAAAGTCTGAGGCAAAGAGGAAGGAACTGGAGGAGAAAATGGTGACCCTATTGCAGGAGAAAAACGACTTGCAGCTGCAGGTTCAGTCTGTGAGTAACCTCCATTTTCAAATTCACCTCCACTTTCTCTTTTTCTACAGCTATTTCCATTCTCTTTTCCAGTGTCATACATAAACAGACAGGTAACAGGGCCACATTCTCCTCTACCTTTTATCTGGTCTTGTCATCTATGCCTAAGCAAAGTGGGTACAAAACAGATATATAGTATTACCACTGTTATGAAAAAGGGAAATTCTGACAGGGTTCAAGTGTAAAGCCACTTTGCCATGGATCTGCAATGTGTCCCTGGCTGCATTCTCAGGATCTGTAGGAAATACAGCTTGTTTCCTGGGTTGCTGACCATTCTAATATGGAGCCAAGGATGAGGCTACTTTTCTATCAGAGACACGAGTGATAGCATGGAACAAAGACTGATGTTTTTCAGCTGCAACAATACTAAGCAGAGACTGAATCTGCATAAGACAGGAATACTATCAGCTGTTACAAGGTAGTAAGATACTTTATGGCCAAGGGCTGTCTGGTGCGAGTGGAACTGTCACTTGATTCCATCTGCTCTTGAAGTAGCTGGTCTTTGGACAGTTCTGTATTATTTCAAGCCCTAAGATGGTCATTGTGCATGTCAAAGGATAGATTCCTTCCCTAAATCCTTCTTTAGCACTTCAACTTAACATCATTCAGTTTTCTGAGTTCATTTGCATCCTTTTTGGTACTTAGTGTTCTGTTCTCCAGTGCCAACCTATTCTATAAATATTTTAGGCTTCACCATAACCCCTTCACATAGAATGTAAGTGAAAAAAAGCAAGAAGCTCAGGTTTAGCTTCCAAGTTAGGATTCCATCAATGTACTCCATGGTTTCAGATTTCAGAGCATAAAAAAAGTCTTAAGATATGATTATTTCCCTTAGAGTGTTGTCTGCCTCTTTCCTGCAGTGATGTCTTTCCTCCATGACTTTTCTGGGAAACAGCATATACCTTTTATGGTATTCTGCCTAGAATACATCACAGTAGCATTAATTTGAGTAACATTTAATCTGTCAATCGTGTTGCTCAAAATGTTATAGTAGAAATTGCAGGCTAAACTGTAGGTTAAGCAATGCTTTTTTGCCATAAGCTCAACCCCATTTTGGCTGAAAGAGGTTAAACAATGTGAGAGCCAGGTAATCTCAAGTGAATTATGGGACAGAAGGAGTTAGGGGAGAGACAGTCAGACCTGTGTCATTAGAGCTGGAGGAGCTTATTAAAGATAGAATAATCCAACATTATGAAAGATGACTTTCAAATGCCTTATGTTTTACAAATACTCATGTAGGTTCATGCTTCCATGACATCCAGTTTGCTGATCCAGATTGTTGCAGATCCAGTTTGTATTACTGATATCAAACCACCTGGCCAACTTAAAGAAAGGGCTCTATTGTGATTATGGGATTATGGTTCACTTTCCTAAACCACTACCAAGCAGGGTTATCTCCAAATGACTGGATAATGTGCATTACTTCCTAACTGCATAGGAAATTTTACCATGACTTGTGCAGTTCATTTCCTGGAGGTGGCGCTTGAGCAGCGTGAGTTGCGTTTCATCATGTGCGTGGTAAATGTAACACACCTTCAATGTGTTCTGACAGGAGAGTGAAAATCTAGCTGACGCTGAGGAGAGATGTGAAGGTCTCATCAAAAGTAAAATTCAGCTGGAAGCTAGAATTAAAGAACTTAATGAAAGAATGGAGGATGAAGAGGAGATGAATGCTGAATTGACAGCAAAGAAGAGGAAACTTGAGGATGAGTGCTCTGAGCTGAAGAAAGATATTGATGATCTTGAACTGACTCTGGCCAAAGTGGAAAAGGAGAAGCATGCGACAGAGAATAAGGTGATAGACAAATCAGGAAATTATTCTTCCCCAGACAGTTTTCCCAGACAGGTTTCAGTTTTGTGGGATGTTGCAGAGTTTCCTAAGTGCTCTCAATGGAAGTGATACGTGCCCTAGGCACAAACAGATATTGCCACTTAATTGCCTGTAACAGAAGAAATTTTGCTAAAATTATAACTTCCCATTAGGAAAAATATTTTTTTCGTGGGATTTCAAAAAAAGTTAACAGCTTGTTCAGGTGTTTGATGGAGAATTTCCATACACTGCTATTTTCAGGCACGGTGTCTCTCCTGTGGATGGAGAACTAGTATGCTTGTGGGTGGCTCAATAGAGGATGGCTGTGTAGATCCTTTCTCCTCAATGAATGAGGAGAACTGATCTTCCAAATGCAGAATGTTTTCTTATAATCCTCTTGTGTTTAAGAAGCCCAGATCTCAGCTAGGATGGCTATCCTTTCCTTTCTTGACTTGACTACACGATGAGAATTCCTGAATTCGAAGGATCATGTTGTCATTAGCTCATTTATCTCCCAGTAAAAGCACTGATCTCTTTATATACGTCTCAACGATTAATGTGACAAATCAGAACTGAAATCTTAGAATTCAAAAGCCCACACCTGTGGTGACAGCATTCAGTCCTGCCATAGAAACAATACTAACAGAGATGTATTTACAGGTTAAGGTTTCCTTTACTGACGACACTGAAAATACTTCTGGATCCTAAGTTTGCAATTTTAGACATGTTGGACATTTCTATGCTAATGTTTAGAGGAAATCTAGATGGTGCTGGGTAGTAAGATAAGGACCACATAGCTAAAGCACCCAGCAGAGTGGACTTTCCTTATGGATACTGTCAGTCTTTCCCACCTGAATGGGACAAGTGGGAAGCAAACATCAGACAGACTCATGCAGAGAGGCTGATATGTTCGAGATAAGGTTGTTGGTAGTACAGTGGTTCATGAAGAGCAGGGGAAGAGCAGGGAATAATTTTCCAAAATAAAGCCACCAGAGCTGGTATGTCAACAGGTGTGTCAAGGGCTCTAGACCTCAATTCATGATAATCTCTTAAAAGGCAGAAGATTCTTTGTGTATTGCCAAGTTACTTAAACTTTTATGGAAAATTTGACATACTGTGATTTGCTGTGATTTGCATTTGGTAGTATCTTCTAAACAACCTCAGTTGCTGAGAAATTACAGCTGTGTGCCTAGCAAATATATCACACGCAGAAAATGCATTTTTTGAACAAGAGCAACTCAGAGGCCTTCAGTAAATCCAAGCAGAGTACAGCTTGCAGGTACAAGTGAATGTCTAGCACATGTTACACTATAAAAACTGGCTGGGAGTCAAGACCAACTAAAGCAAGCATTTTTTACCACTTCAGGACCACAGTGGTATGACAGGCACGATACTGGTTACTACTCTCATCATAAAAAATGTAGACGTTCTGTGGAAATCACTTGACTCAGTCCATGCAAGATTTTGCAGAAGTGCTTTCACTGTGTTCTCAATCTGTCTGCTCTTATTACACCCCCTCATAGTATGGATGCTTGATGCCTAATAGGTTAAGAATCTGACTGAAGAGATGGCAGCTCTGGATGAAAATATTTCTAAACTCACCAAAGAGAAAAAGACCCTCCAGGAGGCACACCAGCAGACACTGGATGACCTACAGGCTGAGGAGGACAAAGTCAGTACACTCACCAAAATCAAGACCAAACTGGAGCAGCAAGTAGATGATGTAAGACAAAAAAAAAAATGAAGTTGTACGGGTGGATGCTCTGACAGATCAGGAAAGAAATCTGATGTTGGGAGAGTAAACAACATTTAGAACAGCCAAGCCAGCTCTAACAATTTTACCTAATAACTTACAGGCAGTTGATAGGGTGTTGTGGAATCCAGTATATTTTCCATCTTTTCTTGGCTGTTTAATCTGTGCTCATCACTAGATATTTCAGCATTGTAGACTTTTGTACTACACATTTTAACCACTTATCTTTAGCAGCTATCTGAGGCAGTTCGAGGGATTGTTGCAGAACTGTGTACTTTATGGGTCTAATCCAGAAAGCTATGGACTCTGGGAAATTGTCAGTGTTTTGCAGTCTGTATGGTAGGAACTACAGTCACTGGAAATCTTTAATTTCTTTATTTTTGAATAGCTTGCATTTCATGTGTGCACGCCCAAGTTGTGATCAGCTTAACATCAAAAACCAAACCCTGATCATGTAGTAAGAGTGGGAGGAGATGAGAATATGTATAGGATCTGGTTGCTTCCCCTAGTTTTGATTTGCAACTCTATTTAAGATTTTTACATCAAGAATATTTACTATTGAAGTATATTTTATGTGTTTCAAAGTATGTTTTATGTGTTCTAGCTTGAAGGATCTCTGGAACAAGAGAGGAAACAGCGAATGGACCTTGAGAGAGCAAAGAGAAAACTGGATGGGGATCTGAAAATGTCTCAAGATTCCATCATGGATTTGGAAAATGATAAGCAACAGATGGATGAAAGGCTAAAAAAGTATTGCACTGACTTATTCTCTAAATTCCAAAATTAATATTGTGTCTTAACTATCTTGAATTCACATTCTTGTTCTTTAACAGAAAAGATTTTGAAATTAGCCACCTACAAAGTAAAATTGAGGATGAGCAGGCTCAAAGTTCTCAGCTGCAGAAGAAAATCAAGGAGCTTCAGGTAAAGTCTAAAGATATCTAAAGATAGTTTTAGAAGCTGAGTCCTGGTTTCTTGGGATTATCTGATATTTTCTTAGAATGTCATAGAGAAATATTATTCTGCACAGAAAAAAACAATGAACATAGACTTGCAGTGCTGTTCCTGTCTGACAGCACTTTACAGAGGCTCTGATCTATAATCAGAGGTGAGTATGTAAGATTTCTTAAGCAGAGCTTATGGCAGGCTTCAAAAATGGCTAACATACTGAGTTAAAATGGTAGTGAAGCCATGAAGAATTACCTTTGTAAGAAAATTAAAGAAAGTTACATAATCAGCATAGAGATCACCATCTCAATGCAGAGCCAAGAAAAACAGTTCCTTTCAGTGATATCACCCCATGGTTACTTGTCCCAACATTCATTACGTTGTGTTTGCTGATGGAGATGACCTGACCTGCTGCAAATTCCTAAACAGCTCACATCATTTTACATTTTTTAGAGGCTCATTCATTACGCCTTTAGAAAAGTGCAGTTCTATGCCTGTCATTACATTAAAAAAATCCATTCTGAGCTATAATATTTAGTGAAATTTCAGATTTTCACAGAATCACAGATTTAAACAGATTGGAAGGGACCTCTGCAGATCATCTAGTCCAGCCGCCCCTAAAGCAGGTTCCCTACAGCAGGTTGCACAGGAAAGAGTCCAGGCAAGCTTGAATATTTTCAGAGGAGACTCCACCACCTCTCTGGGCAGCTTATTCTAGTGCTCTGTAATCGCCACTGCAAAGAAGTTTTTCCTCATGTTCAAATGGAAATTCCTGTTTTCTAGTTTGTGCCCACTGCCCTTTATTCTGTCACTGGACACCACTGAAAAGAGCCTGGCACATCTGCTTGGCTCCTGCTCTTTAGATAGTTATAAGCACAGATAAGATCCTCTCCTCTAGGTTGAAGACCCCCAGCCTTTCCTCATAAGGGATATGATCCAGTCCCTGACCATCTTTGTAGATCTCCACTGGACTCTCTCCAGCAGTTCCCTGTCTTGGACTGAGGAACCCAGAACTGGACACAGTACTCCAGATATGGCCTTACAGGGGCAGAGCAGAGGTGATAACCTCCTTCATGCTGCTGGCCACGGTCTTTGTAATGCACCCCAGGGTCCCATGGGCCTTCTTTGCCACGATGGCCAACCTCTTGTCCACCAGAACACCCAGATCCTTCTTTACAGACCTCCTTTCCAGCAGGCCAGCCCCTGACCTGTACTGATGCATGTGGTTATTCCTCCCCAGGTGCAAGACTCCACACTTGCTCTTGTTGATCAGGTTCCTCTGCACACAAATCTCAGTCTGTCCAGGCCTCGCTGAATGGCACACGGTCTTCTGCTGTGTCAGATCCACCTCCCAGCTTTGTCTCATCACCAAATTTGCTAAGGGTGCACTCCATCCCTTAACCAAGGTCACTGATGAAGATCAACAAGAGCAGATCCAGTACTGACTCTTGGGAAACAGTGCTAGTTAAAGACCGCCAATTAGACCATGAGCCACTAATCACAACTCTCTGAGCACTGCAAGTCGGCTGTTTCTCAGTCCAACTCACAGTCCACTCATCTATCCCACAGTTCCTAAGTCTACGTTCACTGTATTGAATGTCCTAGGACACAATTCAGTGAAATTTCTTGCAGTGCTTTACTCTCCTTGTTGATATAACAAAAGTGAGTATTTGTTCTTTATTCCTTAAAGCTTACTTTAGGTCTATTCAGACATTCTCATTTAAGCAATTAACTTTGCTAGGCTCGTACAGAAGAATTGGAGGAGGAAATTGAGGCTGAACGTGCAATCCGTGCAAAGACTGAAAAGCAGCGAGCTGACCTCTCCAGGGAGCTGGAGGAGATCAGTGAGCGCCTGGAGGAAGCAGGAGGGGCTACGGCAGCTCAGATCGAGATGAACAAGAAGCGTGAGGCAGAATTTCAGAAGATGCGCCGTGACCTGGAAGAGGCCACGCTGCAGCACGAAGCCACGGCTGCCGCCCTGCGGAAGAAGCATGCGGACAGCACAGCGGAGCTTGGGGAGCAGATCGACAACCTGCAACGAGTCAAGCAGAAGCTGGAGAAGGAGAAGAGTGAGCTGAAGTTGGAGATTGATGACTTGGCCAGCAACATGGAGTCTGTCTCCAAAGCTAAGGTTGGATTAAATATTTCTCGCCACTGCAGTTGTTTTTCTGAACAATTAAATGAGCTGATAGATATGCTTTCTACGTCTTAACAGAGCAATCTGGAAAAGATGTGCAGAGCTTTCGAAGACCAGTACAGTGAAGTCAGAACTAAAGATGAGGAGCATATGCGGCTAATTAATGATATGAACACCCAGAAAACACGTCTACAGACTGAGAATGGTGTGTCCTTAGATTAAATATAATTGTGCACTGCCAAGTATTTAAGTATGCTACCTATATATTTTCTAACACATTCATTACTGGGTGATCTGAACAAAATTCAGACTGTAGAATTTCTTCCTGTGGGTAGTCAAGAAAACTCTGCCCAAAGGAACAAAACAAGCCAAAAGAGGTGCTCTCAATCAAAATGAATGTGTGGGCCTGTGGTCAGTTCATTCCATTTCTTTCGATGCTAGCATATGCTATCTCTGACAGCTTTTTCCTATCTGGTGAGAATGAAATTACAGAATCACAGAATCCACAGAGTTGGATGGAACCTTTAAAGGTCATCTAGTCCAACTCCCCGGCAGTGAACAGAGACATCCACAGTTCAATCAGGTTGTTCAGAGCCTGTCCCTGAGTTTTACTTTAAATCTTGTAATCTTTTTGTGTATGGCTAGCCTTTCTCATTTGTATGAATTTTCTATGTCTCATGTTTCTGTCTAAAATAAAACATTTTCTTGTTAGGTGAACTAACTAGGCAACTGGAGGAGAAGGAGTCCTTGATTTCCCAGCTGACTAGAGGCAAACAGGCTATCACACAGCAGACAGAAGACCTGAAGAGGCAACTAGAGGAAGAAAATAAGGTGATTTGTTTTAATTTGGTCCTTAAAATTGTAAAATAAATCAATGTGATAAAAGAATAAATGAGAGCTCCTCTGAGAAAAAGACATTAACAGTGAAACTTCAGAACTTTGCCTTGGAGTATAATGCAAAAAGAGACACGAGAAATTAAGTAAGACAATTTAAGCTCTTCTTACCATGCTTTCTGGAGTTCAAACACAGGAGAGAAGTGAATGTCTGTGTACGTGCCTTACTGCTGTGGGAAACCCCTGATTCAAAGAATACAGCTGCAGCCAAAAAATAAGAAAAAGATCAGGAGTGAACTATCCAGGATTAGAAATGACAACATAGTGTCAAGTCTTCTCCATCTTCAGACAAACACTAAATTCTACCTGAAAAGCTTACAGGGAGACTTTTGGAGAGATTATTCCCACCTTTCCAACTGCAGCATTTACTGTATCTTGTCCTGAAGCACATGGTGCTGCTGTGTTTGAGAGGCAACGTCCCAAACAAACTGAACAAAATGGCCTGATCTTGATTAACATTATCAAGTCTGAAACACAGACTCCCAAATACTGTTGACTTTTGTCCTTCAGCTACCCTAGCAAAATGGTCAGTGAGATGTGAAATTTTTCTCAAAATGCAATAAAAAGGTTCAGTCACAAATTGTCAATTTTTTGTCTGTTTTGACAGTTTGTATAATTCTGATTATGCAGGCCAAGAATGCCCTGGCCCATGCCTTGCAGTCTGCCCGCCATGACTGTGACTTGCTCCGGGAACAATACGAGGAGGAGCAGGAAGCCAAGGGTGAGCTGCAGCGTGCCCTGTCCAAGGCCAACAGCGAAGTGGCCCAGTGGAGAACCAAATATGAGACAGACGCTATTCAGTGTATGGAGGAGCTGGAGGATGCCAAGTATGTGGAGGAATGGTCTTGAGCAAAAGATAATTATGTAAAAATATGAGAAGGAATTGGAGGACACCAGAATATGCTCATGGTGGGAATATGCACAGCATTGCGCTTTGTAATGTGTTGAGAGTGAAAAGGTGAGGGAGAAAAAAAGTGTTAAAGGAGGAGGAGTAGATGTTTGGAAGAATCTCTGTAGAATGCAGAATTCCAGTGTATTAGTTATGGAGTTTAACATAATTGTTGAAAAATCATATTCTTCACACTGCCAATACAGAAATTGTTTCTGCTTCCTCCCCATCTTGGTGTAGTTTACCCCTTAGATGCTCTTTTTTTCTGCACTGATTCCATCACACATATCACCTTTCTCCTAGATTTCTGGGGAACCCTCTTCCTATGTTACTTGTGTGTTCATATCTCTTTCTTTGTGTTCTCCAAGCCTATGCACCACTCCAGCATTCTTTGTGATCCGAGGCTCTTACTCAATGCTTTGTCCATAATATTACAGCTTTCTATGCTGGCTCTCTACTGTGCCAAACTCCCTTCCTGTCCATTTCCTCAGAATGACAGAATTTTCCTTTTCTTAGCACTGCTTGTCTCATCCTGCAGAAAGAAGCTTGCTCAGCGCCTGCAGGATTCAGAAGAGCAGACTGAGGCTGTCAATTCAAAGTGCGCTTCCCTGGAGAAGACAAAGCAGAGGCTGCAGGGAGAAGTGGATGATCTCATGATTGCTGTGGAGAGGTCGAATGCAGCCTGTGCAGCATTTGATAAAAAGCAGAAGAATTTTGACAAGGTTCATTCAGAAAGGCTACTAGATATGAACATCATAAAAATTTGATAGGCCAGACCGAATTCTGAAAGTATGAGAGTTCTGCACTCAACCTAAGATAAATTACATTTTATCTAAAGCAAAACTGTGGTAAGAAGCACGTAACACAACAAATAGTAATGAAAATGTCACAGTGTGAGTAACCCTAGGTAACCACATCAAAAAATAAAATAGCTTCTGATAGTTTTAAAAAGCACAGTTTTCACGAGGGGGATTGGGAAGCTCTGTATCGAGTGGAAGACCAAGCAGAACAAGAAAGTTTTCAAATGCATACCAACAAGCCCTGACTTCCAGAAACTAAAGGGGGCTATAAGAAGGAAGGATACAGACTCTTTAGCAGGGTTTGTTGTGACAGGACAAGGGGAAGTGGTTTCAAACTGAAATGCGGAATTTAGGTTGCTTATAAGAAAAAATATATACAATAAGGGTAGTGAAGCATTAGAACTGATTGCCCAAAGAGATGATGGATGCCCCTCCCTGGAGACATTCAAGATCAGGCTGGACCAGGCTCTCACCACTTGATCAAGCTGCAGATGTCCATGTTTTCTGTCCATTGAACTAAATAACCTTTAGAGATCTCTTCCAAGGCAAATGATTCTGTGATAATAATTTTATGACTTTTAGCTGATGCTTGTCTGTCAGCTTTGAGAGAAATTTAAGTAGTTATCACTGAAACAGCCACAGTACGTGTATCAGTGAATAGATTGCCACAGGCAAAGATTACTGCAAAGCAAAAGATTGCAAGACAAACCACGTCTCTTAGGTTCTTATATTATAAATATGCAGGGACAGGCGTACTGCAAAATGGACCACTCCTGTGCACTGATAGTTCCCGTCACTCTAGGTCATGGCTGAATGGAAGCAGAAGTACCAGGAGTGTCAAGCTGAGCTGGAAGCTGCCCAGAAGGAGTCTCGCATCCTTAGCACTGAGATCTTCCGTATGAAGAATGCCTATGAAGAAGTGCTTGACCAGGTTGAGACTGTCAGACGGGAGAACAAGAACCTTCAGCGTAAGTTCAGATCTCTGTCAGCTGGGATCCACAATTAAATGTTTCTGTCAGTAAACAGGGGAACCTCAATTTCAGGCCGTTAGGTTGCTGTATTTCTTTGTCTGTGATAATGTGGTCAAGGAAGGATGAGATGCTGCATTCTCCAGTAACACCACTTTGTGCTGTACCAGACGAGGAAAGACCTTGCTGTAATGCTAAATCAAAACATCCCTTTGAAAAGAGAAGTCAAGAAAGGGAGTGAAATAAGTATTAGAACCATTAGAGAAATTCATAGATTCAGAAAGCAATAAGGGAGCAAATGCGTTCCCTTGGGAGAAATTTGACATAGTCTTACAAAACACAAAGGAGCAAACTAGGAATTGGGCTTGGTGACCCTTATGGGTCCCTTCGGTTGGAAATATCTAAGTAATTTTGTCAGGACGGTATCTCTGATAAAAGCAGATTTTATTTGCAATTGCAATGGCAGGCGTCCTGCAAGCAGGAGCGCCTGTGGACACAACGTGACAGCCTTGTTATCTGGTGTCAGTCAGCAGCCATCCTGTTGTTTCCAAGAAGTCTCGGTGCTCTCCTTGTCCTATTGATATGGTGATTTTCTTTAAAGTCATCATCGTTAAACAAAGAGCACTGGGGGATGATGCCAGGCCTTCCAATGTCTCTTCAGGTGCTTCTTCGGGCAGGCCATGGCTTGTTCTCTGGTTTGATCTCGTGCAGGATATTCTTGCAGTGTGTATAACAAAATATACATCTATACACCTATATACAGAGTGTGCGTTCCTGGGAAGGTTCGTCTAGAGGATCAGAGATGTAAACTTATCAGAGATCTTCCCCAAGTTAAGTAGAAGGACTCCCAAAAAGAACTATGATAGCGGAGACCATGAAATAAAAATAATATTATCCAATTCTAATGCAGAAACAACATTTGATTCCCACACTTCCAACTCAGGATATTATACTATTTTCTGATTCTACGAAAATGAGAACACGTGATGTACATCTCAGGTAGCCCACTCAAATAGTTGAGGGTTCAGCAGCTTGAATGTCTGGAAGTTATGGAGGCTACTATTCTGGGTTCCTAGTTGCAGGGAATTTCTGCTACTTCTAGCATCCTTGCTCTTTTTCAGATATATCAAAGACAAGGGAATTAGTGTTTTCAGGAACCTGTTCTGTCAGAAAATTCAGTCTGGTTTCAGGGCAAATGCTCTGAAGGCTAGAACATTCCCACTGAATGTCAACAGTAATTTCTGATGAAATTCACTTGGAATTATCTGTTGTTTAGCCATTAGCAAGAGAAACAAAAGAAGGAGCATGTACCTGTGACAATGATTAAGAAAACTATAGTAAAGCATCTTAATTCAATCAGCTTTTAAAAAAATATATATCTTGAGTTCACATTGTACCTTCACAATGTCCAGCCAATTTTGACCTAGTCCAGATCATTAAATTCCTTGCTTTTAAGCCAGTCACTTACTCTAGAGCACTGTATGCAGATTCCTAGAATATCTATTTTCACCAAAGCTGTTTTAATCAATTTATATGCAAACCAGAAACACTGGGTTTCTCATTACAAGTTCATAGAACTGAAACTCTGCTGAGAAGGGCAGTGCAATACAGTGGATTCAAATTGGTCTGTCAGACAAGGTCTGGAGCCCCCAGTCCAAAAAAGACAGGGAGCTGTTGGAGAGGGTCCAGAGGAGGGCCACTAGGATGATCAGGGGACTGGAGCATCCCCCCTATAAAGATAGGCTGAGGGAGCTGGGCTTGTTCAGCCTAGAGAAGAGAAGGCTGTGGGATGACCTCATTGCAGCATTTCAGTACCTAAAGGGAGCCTACGGAGGGGAGGGAAATCAACTCTTTGAAATGGTTGATATGTGTAGGACGAGGGGAAATGGTTTTAAGTTGAGGGAGGGGAGATTGAGGCTGGATGTCAGGGGGAAGTTCTTTACAGAGAGAGTGGTGAGGAGCTGGAACAGCTGCCCAGAGAGGCTGTGGATGCCCCATCCATCCCTGGAGGTGTTCAAGGCCAGCTTGGATGGGGGGGGCCCTGGGCAGCCTGGTCTGGTATTGAATGTGGAGGCTGGAGGCCCTGCATGTGGCTGGGGGGTTGGAGATTCATGATCCTTGAGGTCCCTTCCAACCCTGGCCATTCTGTGATTCTGTGATTAACCCAGAGGTGCTTCTATGTTTCTGGTACACTGAAGCTTTGCCTCTTCCCAAGCTTTTATTTCTTATGGTTTTCCCACAAAACTCAGGCTGTGTAACTTTCTTTTCTGTTCAGATGATCACAAGGTCACCTATGAGCACATGCCTACAGCTCATGACAATATTGTACTTCTTGATGGTTTCTAGTGCCATCACTGTACTTCCCCTGCTCCACACCATTATAATCCCATTCATGGATAGGCACCAAATTAACTGAATCTGCAGAAACAATGATGAAAACAGATACTCATTTTTTTCAGACCACTTCAATCACTGCCATTAGAAAAAAACTTGGAGGGTTGTTTTCTATTTCCTGATTGGAGCATTGAGCAGCTGTGGCACAACAGATTGGCATTTAGTAAGTGAATTAACTGTGTAAAGCAAACGGAATTTAGTTCTTTTATGTGGAGCTGAATGTTCCCTGGGGAGTATTTTAGAATAAAATCAAACTGGACTGTCTCTGGAGACTTAATTTCCGAATCCAGAAGTAACTGATTGCTCTCTGAGCTCTCTCCACTTGGTTCTCCTCATTTTTAAAATTGCACACTGAATTGGAAATAGCAGCTAATCAGAAATAAAGACTGCACATGATACAAGACCTGTTATTTCTTCTCACTGTCACTTCCTAGTATATTATTATCTCTTCCATCAATCCCACTGCCAAAAAGCAATTGCAGGTGCCAATGACAACATTATTTAAGATGAACTCAGTGTGCATTTTCTGTGTTTCAGAGGAAATTTCTGATCTTACTGAACAGCTTGCTGAAACTGGAAAAGCTAATCATGGACTGGAGAAAGCAAAGAAGCAAACTGAGCAAGAAAAATACGACCTTCAAGCAGCGTTAGAAGAAGCAGAGGCAAGTGTCTCAGTAAGAGGGCTTGTTTTCAGAGAGATCATGGATGGAGAAAATATGGAGATTATACACCCCTGTTTATCCTGATAATGCCAGGAAGGTGCAGTATGAGATCACAAACAGAACAACTAACAGGGCCTGTCCCTCTCCTGCACCAATGTGGCACAGCTTGTTGTGCTGTCATGAGCAAAAAACTCAGTCTAAAACTGAGCTCATTTTGCACTACTAGTTTGTTCTGCTCTTCTGAAAAGCTACAGAAAGGTCGTTTGAGTTTCGAGAATCTATTTTTGTTCCTTAGTCAAATTGCTCTAGGTTATTCAGAGCCTTGTTTAACTGTTCCCTGCAATTTCCAAGGAAGGAGATTTCATAGTAGGACAACCTTTGTCCTTGCTGCTTAGAATCATAAGATCTTTAGGGTTGGAGAAGACCTCTAAGATTATGTAGTCCATCTGCTCCCCTACCACCAGCACTGCCCACTTAACCATGCCCCTAGGTACTATACCGACCTTTTCCTAAAACACCTGTAGGGCTGTGACTTAACCACTACCGTAGGTATCTTGTGACAATGCCGGACCACTCCTTCTGACATAAAATTCTTCCTGGTATTTGTTGCAAGACGGCATCAAGCTCCTTTGCGGTTGTGGCGAAAGAGGTGCGGACTCCTTCGCTGGTGAAGAACAAAGGCGCCTCGTGGGTGTTTACGTCCGGCTCAAGTTATTGCTGAGCTTTATCACTCAATAGCAATACAACGATCATCTTTATCCCACATCTCCTCCTTTTCTGATAATAAAATAAGAAGAAAAAATATCAGAAACAATTCTAGAGTTAGCAAACTCAAATTAACACACTGGACAAACGATGGGCTCTTTAGAATACCAACAGTAGTTCATGTTGACCAATTCCCAATGATTCCAGTCCTTATGATTTCTTGGTGAGACTGCTTGACAAACAAGGTGTGACTTGATGGTGAGCGTTCAAACCGCTGCTGGCAGTGCAGTGATCACGTTAGAGCCGGCGCTGAGACGGCTGGCTCACCCTGCATGCAGGCACCCATCTCGGACCTGTTAAGACACAAGCACAGCCTTGGCCCCACGTTATCAACCCCCTGTTCGCTGATTAGTATTCAGACTTTTTTACCATAACCTATGTAAGCTCTTTCCTTGACATGACTTAAAGCATTTTGACCAAAATGCCTGTAAATTGGGGGGCCCTCAGTTGTCCACCCATTTAGAAAATTAAGAACATAACATGCTTCAGCTATTCTTTCCCAAGGGGTCATAACCACACTCCCCCTTTTTTGTTTATTAGCAAACTATTACCACACTATAAAATAATAGCACCAATTATATTAATAACATAGTCATCATAACTCAATCAAAGCCTCAATTGATTACACATTAAACATAAGAGTTTCATAGAAGGTCACGATTTGTTGAGTCGATATATGCACACTCACTCAGGCATTTATTTTAGACAATTCTGTAAGTGGGAAATGGAAACTCTAAGATAATGTATTGCTACTTATTGACCCCTGCGAGATGGCAAACCACCGAAAGGAGAGGGAAGAAACACTGACAGTGGATGTGATAGGCAGTGCCAGCAAGGCGTCCCCTACTTCAAAGTGTGCTTTTCTCACCCACTGCAGACTCTCTCCTGCTTTTGTTCTTCTCAGGGTCTGCAGGGTTTTTTCCACTTGTGCTCCACATCTGCAGGCCAGTGCATGATATGGAGCCCAGGTGGAACACCTGCTTGCAAAACAGAACAAACCACTAAATTAGATTTCTCTACAAAACAAAATACAGAAAGTTTTTTACAGCTATAATCTTATCCTGGGTCCTTCCAGGTCCTGAATAATTCTTGATGTAGCAGAGTAAGAGGCACCCTTATCAGAAAACAAAACTTTTTACCCTGCTTCCCCAACTGCTTTCAGCCCAGTGGAAGTGAAACTCTCCCTGAACCCAGGCTCTCCCTTACCTCAAGTGCAGTGTCCATAAACAGAATTCAGCATGAAGATGCAAGTGAAGGCAAACTTCTACTGAGCATAACGCTTGGCTTTCCTGTCAATTTAATGTTTTCACATTTTGTTATCTCCGCAGTGTGAACATAACTCTCAGTGTCCAGACTCTGTGGTATTGGAGGCATTTTTCTAAGCTGTCCTGTTACCAAATTACTGATTACTATGCAGATAAGGTATAACTCCTGTATATAAAAAGAGCAGTCTGCTTTTTAAGAGCTAGGCCTTTTCTAAAGTTGTACAATAAGACAAGCACATCTGTGTTACTAACTGTGAAGTGACAAAATTCTGCATGGGCATTTCTCAGCAATGAACATTTCAGAGACAAATAATATTATTTCAACACTACCAGGGCTCTTTAGAACACGAAGAAGGAAAAATCTTGCGTGTTCAGCTGGAGCTGAACCAAGTGAAGTCAGATGTTGACAGAAGGAGTGCAGAGAAAGATGAGGAAATTCAACAGCTGAAGAAGAATCATCAGTGGGTATTAGAGTCTATGCAAACCACATTGGATGCTGAGATTAGAAGCAGAAATGATGCTTTGAGGCTGAAAAAGAAGATGGAGGGAGATCTGAATGACATGGAGATACAGCTGAGCCGTGCCAACTGTCAGGTAGCAGAGACACAAAAGCATCTCAAAGGCGTGCAAGGGCAACTCAAGGTAGGGACCGCAAGGGCATCTGTCCAACAAGGTCTTTGACATATTTCTGCTTTCCTCTGAGTCTTATCATGCCTTCAACTTCAAAGGATTCCCAGCTCCATCTAGATGATGCTTTGAGAGAGAATGATGACCTGAAGGAGCAGCTTGCTGTGGTAGAGCGCAGGAATAATCTGATGATGACAGAACTTGAGCAGATGCGAGCTGCCCTCGAGCAGACAGAGCGAGCCCGCAAAGTTTCCGAGCAGGAGCTGACAGATGCCAGTGAGCGAGTGCAGATCCTCCATTCTCAGGTATTTGTTTTATAATATGCATGTTGGACTGGTATGAAATGGGATGGGAACGACCTGTCCTTGGACTGTCCCAACAGAACACAAGCCTCCTAAACACCAAGAAGAAACTAGAAGTGGACATTACTCATCTACAGAATGAAGTTGAAGATAGCATTCAGGAAGCCAGAAATGCAGAGGAAAAGGCAAAGAAAGCAATCACAGATGTAAGTACTTTTGCTTGTCTCACTCTATTTTATACTATTGCAGTGACATTTACACCTTAGAGAGGCAGCAGTGAGGTGAGAGAGAATTGATTCTTCAACTTAGGAACAGAAAATATCAGTGACACACAAGCCCTCCCACCTGCACCTTTTGCACAGCCTCTGCTCTACTGCTTGCTGTGGAAGAACCTTTCAGTCAAGTTAATCTACTCATGTTCTGCAGCAGTCTATACTGAAAAAGCATTTTGTCTCCTCTTTCTGATGCTCACATTCACTTTTGCAATGGATGTAATAGACAGCAAAAGCCAGATGGTGGCAAAATTGAAACAGGAAGAGAGTAAGTCCTATCTAAATATTGCAGAAAAACAGGATTTGAGACTAAAAATCATACATGCTTCTCTATGTAAGAAATATAAAAAAAATAAAAAGGCATAATAGAAATGTTTAATTTAAACAAGGAAATTGTTCATGGCATCAAAAGAACCAAGTCTTAGAACTATCTAGAAAAGGTATATGAAAATAATACAGAAAATGCTTATTCTTTTGCATCACATTGTGGCACACCTGAAGCAATGTGTGTAGCTGTGGTTTCTTCACAGTAAGAGTGCTCTAGGTTCTCCTTTGGCCTCCGTATCCTTTTCATGAAACAGTGGTGACAGCTATCCACCCCATAGTCTGAAGAGCCCAACAGATACAAACTCTTCATTGATGTTCAGGAGAACCTCAGAGTCATTCCACTGGTCAAAGCTGCTTAGGAGTCTGGATGTCAGGCAGACTTAGGTACCAAACAGTGATGTATTCACAGTCAGCAGAGCGCTTGCTGGTGATACTTCAAGATGCCACTAACTTCCACTTTCATTTAAAAACTTTGACTCCTTTGTCATTTGGCTGTCTTATTTTTATTCTTGTTATCAAACCCTGCCCAATTCCCAAGTCAGAGTAGCTTTTGAAATACAAATATCAAGAAATTGTGATTCTTTATATGACAGACCCTTAACACAATCATAGGCAGATGACTGAGAATGTGGAGAGTCATTTGTCACTGTGAGCATTTCTCCCAAAGAAGGCACAGAACTGCCAGTGATATGGAGATGTATTCATAACATAACTCTGCATTACAACCAGGCAGCCATGATGGCAGAAGAGCTGAAGAAGGAGCAGGACACCAGTGCTCACTTGGAGAGAATGAAGAGGAATCTGGAACAAATGGTGAAGGATCTGCAGCACCGTCTGGATGAAGCTGAGCAGCTGGCATTGAAGGGTGGAAAGAAGCAACTCCAGAAACTAGAGGCTAGGGTATGGTGGAGATGGGGGTAGACTAAGGTCAATGTCTTTAGCTGGACCTTGGCTGCTAGAATATCTTGGAAAGACAGGGATCTCCATCAGATTTGATGAGGGTTACACTTAGTGAAGTGTCGCACTGCAAGTAAGGACCTTGAGAATGATCTCATAAAACCTGAATGAAATGGTGGCAGACAAACACCAGTATAGGCATACATCTAGAGAAAAACAATTTAAAACATGTTCATGTGGGGATGAACTTGGAACTGGCACTACAGCTCAGCAAGGAGAGGTCTCAGTACATGATGGGCCTTAGAAACTGTGTTCTCAGTGTACAGAGAAAACAGAATGCTAAATTAAAAAAAAAAAAAGAGATGGGCTTTATTAGGAAATGCACTGAGACCACAGGTGGAGGGTATCACTTGCCACTGTGTGTACATTGTGCAGTTCTGGTGTCTGCATCTCAAGAAGGACCTACAGCTTAGAGAAGGACCCATACTTAGAGAAGTATCCAGGGATGAGAAATTTTGATGAGAAACACACAAGGCTAAGACTTTTCAGTTTGGAGAGGAGATAGCTGAGAAGAATGTGATCAAAGTTTACAGAATCATGAAAACAGTAAAGAAGATGAATTTGGGATGGTTAGGAATCAAAATACAGTCTATGATTAGACAAATATTATAAGTAAGGAAATGTGATGTAGACCATGTGACCCTTACTCAGAAGTCAGTTTAAAACAAATAAAATACTTTACAGTCTGGGCAGTGAAATTCTGGAACCTGTTGCCATAGGATGCTGCAGAAGCAGCTGATGGAAGGTTCAAAGAGGAATTAGAAATCAGCAGGTTTATAAACTCAGGGGAACAGGTACAGATGTGCCACCTGAAACCTGTAATCTAATGTCTGGAAGCTGGGCAGGTGTGAGGGGGTAGACAGCAGCCAGTTTTCCCTGCTGTCCCCAAATAGCAGCTACTCTAGACACTCAGAGACAGAGCACTAGGCTAGATGGAACATTTGCCTGACCCACTGAATCAGTCTAAAACTATTTATCTTCCAAGATACAGCACAGCTGATGGGGAGTTGGGTGTTCTTGGTTGTGAAATGAAATACACACAGAAAAGGAAAATGATTGGCATCTAGATTTGACTTACACTGCAGAACAGGAATAGAGCTGTGGGAGCCCTCATCAAATGGGTAGTTGCAGGCAATTTACAAGGTAATTTTGAAAATTACAAATGAAACATTTCTATTTCCCTAAACTATGCGAACGAAACCCTCCCTCCCCTGTTTCAGTTTCTTCTTCCCTGATAGATTTAAGCCTAATTTTGGTTAAGGCAGCCCCAGGTATACAAAGCTAAGTTCTCTGTAAAAATAACTGTGGACTCACACACTATATCATTGTTCATGTAGTGTGGTAAGCAGATGTTAGCTAGTCTAAGCCCAGTAAGCAGCTGCAGGAAGCTGCTCTGCACTGCCACTTTCTCTGCAGGCTTTAGTCCACAGAACCCTGGGTCCTGCAGCAAGATCAGCAGCCATTCCTGGCAGCTTTCTGTCTTTATTGTGGTATTGTGTTTCAGATTCATGAGTTAGAAAATGAACTTGACATTGAGCAGAAGCGAGGAACAGAGTCACTGAAAGGTGCTCGCAAATATGAACGAAGGCTGAAGGAGCTCACTTACCAGGTATTACAAATCCTCCGTGTTCTTCTTTATCTTTCTTGTATTCTACGTGCATCACCTTGGTATTAATTTTCACTTCCCACAGTCTGAAGAGGATAAGAAAAATATTCTCCGGCTCCAGAGCCTGGTGGACAAGCTGCAGTTAAAAGTGAAAGCATACAAGAAACAGGCTGAGGAAGCTGTGAGTACAGGACTCTTTAAGTCCTTTTGGCCCTGGGTGAAGGTTTCCAAAAAGTCTAGGCTACCACATTTGTTAAAATAATTGAATACTCAGTTTGATAGAGCAGTGGTGGTCATTGCCTTTGAACAGTGCTTATTTTTAAAGAATTCTGACACACAACAGAGTGGACACAGTTGTAGTTATCCTGGCATTTTCACACTTTTGGAGCCACACCAGGCAGTTTTTCCAGTGCTCAAGTTGTTTGTGGTACTAGATGAAATGTACTGAGTGCTGGTAATGCATGGATGGAGCTGTGAGGTTAATTGCGGTAGGTGCCATTTGAATGGAATGGAATGGGTGCGTAGTGTTAATGGGAACAGGGCAGTGCTAGGTTGTGTGCATGCCACTGATGGAACCGTGACTTCCAGGAGGAACAGGCAAGCACTAATCTCTCCCGATGCCGCAAGACCCAGCACGAGCTGGAAGAGGCTGAAGAACGAGCCGATATTGCTGAATGTCAGGCTAACAAACTGCGAGCCAAGAGTCGTGACATTGGAAGACAGGTGAGTTGGAGTGCTGCAGAGAAGGACCTTTCCTGTGCATCGGGGGCTGCAAAGATCTCTGCTCAAACACCTGGCAGCCACAGCTGTATTCCAACTCTTGTATTGGAGTGTCATCATGAAGGAAGGCCAGAGTTGGCATTTATTCAGAACCAGTGCTTTTTGAAAATCCTGTTAGTGCCTCCCAAGATACATACCAGCTATAATCTACTGTAAGAATCCAGGGCTCTCATCAGAACTGGGAGATAATACTTTTTTGCCAGTAATATGGCATAATATGTGCAACATCCACAGACCTGAAACAATCCCACAAGTAATTCTTTTACACCAGTAACTTGTACATTATCTTCCTTCTTTTTTTTTTCACATGTAGAAATCAGAAGAATGAGGTCCATGAGAAGCACTGCAGCAAGCTCCGTGACACTGTACACTTCTATTCATGTAACAGATATTCATTACTTGCTTCAAATCTCTTGTTGTGCATGTAACTTGGCTTTGATTGCTTCATTCTCAGCCAACTCTAAGTAGAAGCTGTCAGAAATAAAAATAAACCTGCATGATGATAAGGACTATCACTTTGTAAGGAAGTTGACAGTGTTTGTGAATGGATGGAGTAGACAGGCAACAGTTACGAAGTACGGGTCACATCCCATGCAGGGAAAGGATACCTGAGGTAATGGGACACATTCACTGTTTCAACTTTGATACTTTAAAGAAATTAATAGTTGAACAGGAAAAAAATAAAGCAAAAATCTCTCTGTAAGGTTGTAGCAATGCAACTAGCACTCTCTTGTTTGCCTTACCAAGTCCCCCAAACAGTCCTGTGGGAAAGCATCTGCTTCATGCAGTGCCTGTACATGGCTATCTGCTGCACATATGTGGAGTACAGACTCCTGTGGGGTACAGGCTTGTGCACTTTGGAAGAGGAAAAGGAGAGTAGCTGCACACAGAATGAGGATGCAGAAGGGTGGAACTGCCATGTGCATGACGCATGCTCATGGCTGTGAGCAGCCCAGGGCAGAAGCAGGGGCAGGCGGGCATGCAGTAGGATTTTCCTTCTCCTTCCTCTGCAGGACTACTTAGTTGTCACTGCTCCTCCATCCTCATTTCACTCCCAGAGATGATGGGCTGCATCCTTCAGATTTTTCTGTATAAAATGCCTCCATGTTCAGTGAGAGCTTTGATTTTGTGGTATTCAGCAGGGTGGTTCATCTGAGTGCCACTCAGTGTCCTTGATCAGTGCTGTCTTTCATTTTTGTTGTCACAAGTGTCACCACCACACCCAACGAGGTTCCTATCTCTCCTCATTTGAATTCAGTAATTACTAGCCTGCTGTTCTCCTTTATGTTCCTTCCTTCTATACCATTCCTTTTTCCTTTAGCTAGTTCATCCATGGCAATTGTTCTTGTACCATTGTGTTTAGTTTGGGCCTCTGCCATCCTCCTGTGTTTTGTACCCTGTCATCACTGTTGGCTGTCACCCATCTGCCTCCTGACTACTCATGGGCCCGCTTGCACACTGGCCTGTTGTGCCAGTTTCAGCTCTATGGTGTTTTGTCTCTTAATGCCCCATTAGATGATGATCTGTGATTATTGTCTGTCAAGCTGATCAAAACTATCTCACTGTTCCTCTGCTCCGTGGCTACCTGCAGTCAATGGCTCTGGCTTGGATGTTCTTCAGCACAGTGTTCTCTGTTGTTAGGGATGTATGTGGACAGTCTCATCACAAATACAGCAGTCTATGACTTGAATCATTATCGAGTCCAGCCCCCTCTACAACGGCAGTCCTGCCCATGCTTGCACATGACATGATGCGGTTCCACTGTACAGCTAGATGTGGACATCAGGGCCACATCCACCCCAGCCAACAAATTGCTGTGGCAAGCACAGTGCTGGCAGACAAATCAGAAGATTAGCAGAGTTTGCACTTTTCTTAAGAACAAACCTGTTCTCATACTCTCATTTGTATATAAAGGAAGAAAAACGCAGAGGAGAAATAGCATCTGCACTAGAATTTTGTTCTGCAGAAGTGCTTTTAAATGCTATTTTCTCTTTATCATGATGAGAGCTACAGGCATGTTTGTAAAGCTGAAAATGTCTTTCCAATCCCAGAAGCTTCTAAACGTGCAGTGTTGCCATGAGATCTGTAAAGCCCACTGTGTTCTTTGCTTGTCCCAGTATAGCAGGGAGGGAGAGGTGACAGGATGAGCAGACATGTGCATTACCATGAGACAGCACCAGCTTTTTCTTGGTGTGCTGGCCAGCAGTAAGAAGGATCATTTTATGTGATCAGCTGTGTCTCTGTGTGGCTGTACTTCAGTAATCAGCCTCTTTGGAGTTTTGATCATACATTAGCATCAGTAATCAAAGAGTTTCATTCCCTGACTTTCTTTTGTGAACAAATTTTATTTATTTATTTCAAAGCAAGAAGCCTACTATTATTCTTTGGACAACAGTAGTGTTGTTTTGCCCTGTGGAGAGGGACTTGGGGGTCTTGATAGATGAAAAACTTAACATGAGCCAGCAGTGTGCTCTTGTGGCTTGGAAGGCAAATGGTATCCTGGGCTCCATCAGAAGAGGGGTGGCCAGCAGGAACAGGGAGGTGTCCCCCTCTACTCTGCTCTTGTGAGACTCCATCTGGAATACTGTGTCCAGGTCTGGAGCCCCCAGTCCAAAAAAGACAGGGAGCTGTTGGAGAGGGTCCAGAGGAGGGCCACTAGGATGATCAGGGGACTGGAGCATCCCCCCTATAAAGACAGGCTGAGGGAGCTGGGCTTGTTCAGCCTAGAGAAGAGAAGGCTGTGGGATGACCTCATTGCAGCATTTCAGTACCTAAAGGGATCCTACAGAGGGGAGGGGAATCAACTCTTTGAAATGGTTGATATGTGTAGGACGAGGGGAAATGGTTTTAAGTTGAGGGAGGGGAGATTGAGGCTGGATGTCAGGGGAAAATTCTTTACAGAGGAGCTGGAACTGGTGCCCAGAGAGGCTGTGGATGCCCCTGGAGTTGTTCAAGACCAGGTTGGATGGGGCCCTGGGCAGCCTGATCTAGTATTGAATGTGGAGGTTGGAGGCCCTGCATGTGGCAGGGGGGTTGGAGATTCATGATCCTTGAGGTCCCTTCCAACTTTAGCCATTCTGTGATTCTGTGATTCTTTCAGTTAAACCACAGGTAGTGATGGTTCACAGGTAGTGTGAGACATACTTAGCAAGTAAGGAGAGACTCTTTATTTTAGAATAGTAACAGAAAAACTTAGTAAGGGAGCTGGAGTTTTGTCACATCCCAAGGTATACTAGAGGTAAACTACTACTACTATTACTACTTTGCCTATATGTGAAGTCAGAAGGAGGATTAAAAACATAACGTGAGCACACAAAACTTACTCCTCCTAGGCATGGTGCCTGCTCCTTCTCTGAGGTCCTGGGGGAACTGATGGCAGTGGTGTTCATTCCAATGGCCTCCAGGATTCTTTCAAGCCTGCAAGGACTTCTGTGATAAAAAAGAGTAAATTGTGAGAGTTACAGCCTATTTGCTTACATCTGTGACAGACATCAGACCTTATGCAGCTCTAAAAAATGGGGATTTTCTGGGTGTGAAACAGTACTACCATGTGCCACCATTGCTCCTTACATGTATTATCAGACAAAGCAGAAGGAGGCCTTTTCACCTCATAAGTTTGGTCTAACTGACTTCATATGATTGCTCTAGTTCTATGAAATAATCCTGTTATATATTTTCTACCTGGGATAGAACAGCTCCTGCATCAGTGCAGGCTGACTATTGACTGACTAGAGTGCAGCTCTGCAGAAAAGACTTTGGGATCCTCATGGAAAACCAGCTGGCTATGTGTTAGCAGTGCACTCCTGCAGTGATAAAGCTAACCAGTCAATGGATTGCACTGAAGTAATAAGTACTCAATAAGCATGCAGGTGGCAGAGGGATATGATTATTCCCCCAAACTTGACACTGATGAGGCTGCATTTGCAGCACTGTGTGCAGTTTTGTATCCTCCCATTATGAGAGATGTCGACATACTGGAAGGAATCCAGCGAAAGCACTCAGTATTATCAGTCAGCTGGAACAGATGCCTCATCAGGAGATGAAAAGGGAATTAAATTTCTTTGGCCTGGACAAGAGGAGGCTTAGAGACTATCTGACTCAAAACTAATACTGCTGCAAAAGAGAATGCAAATAGATACATCCAAGCTTTTCCTGCAAGTGCACAATGAAAGGCCAAGTGGTAATGGTCTCATGTTGTAAATCAAAGTTGTTTTTTGACAAAAGGAACACATTATTTACCATAAGAGTGATGCTCTCTTGATCATGATGAATCTCTGAGTGATGCTCAGAGATTATGGAATCTCTGTCCCGAGGAATTTCAAGGATTTGCATGGGCAAGGCACTGAGTTTTGAAATCAGCTCTGCTTGGAGAAGGAAACTGGGTTGAAGACCTCCCATATCTCTTCTAAAATATGTTTTTCACTGATTCACTGAACTTGCTAACCCAGCAGTAGCTTTCTGCTGTTTGAAGACTGATTGATTCAGTGAAAAGACAGGGAAATACAGGACAGTCAAAACAATGCAGGTAGCAGGAAGGGTCATGATTGAGAAAGAATAGCAGAGATGGGCTCTCAGACACCATCTGAGTGAGCCATGAAATCACCCCCTGCAGCCTGTAAGTGTCCAAGGCGATGACTCTGGGTAAAAGAGTTGCCCTTTTTTCCTTCTGGTATTCTTACAGTATAGATTTGTAACATCAATCTTTGAAGATATTCCAAAGCCATCTGGACATCATCCTGGACATCTGGTCAAACAGATCTAGGCAGCCCTGCTTTTGGAGTAGATGACCTCCAGAAGTCCCTTCCAGTCTGAACCATTCTGCAATTCAGTGAAGATGATGTTATGTCTTGATTTTAACATCTGGCCAACTCTGGCCACCAAGGTTCACTCACATGCATAGGAGAATTTTTCCTTTTCCATGTTAGCATCTCTGACCCTTACTTATCACCTACAATCTTGAAGAATTTTTAAAATCTAAGATTAAAACTTGTAATTAAAAATATAATCTAACTACACATTTTAATGTTGCATGCAGGTATCCTGGATGTGGTCTATGTATCTAGTTTGACATTGTGCCACAAAGCAGAAATTTACCCACTCGCCAGAGAAGCTCATTTGATTTTCAGAAACTCTGCTTTCTTCTCTTCCACACACAAGACACTTTCTGAGAAAATTTCCTAGTATTTCTTTCTTTCACCTATTTTCAAAGTCCCCAGACTTGCTAGGTATGGGAAATGAAGGCCACGGTTATTAGAATCATAGAATGTTATGAGTTGGAAGGGATGGTAAAGACCACTTTCCTCTGGACCAGGTTGCCGAAAGCCCCATCTAGCCTGGCCTTGAACATCTGCAGGAATGGGGCATCCACAGAATCTCTGTGCAGTCTGTGCCAGTGCCTCATTTCACTCTTGGTGAACTATTTCTTCATTATATGTATTCCATATCTCCCCTCTTTTAGTTTAAGGTTGTTTCTTGTCCTGTCGTTATAATCCCTGAGTGCTTTTAGTTTGAAGCCATTTCTCTTCTCCCATCACAACACTCCCTTATATAGACCCCTTCTCCATCTTTCTTGTAGGCTGCCTTTAAATGCTGGAAGGCCACTATAAGGTTTCCCCCAAGCCTTCTCTTCTCCAGGCTGAACAACCCCAGCTCACTCAGACTATCTCTATAGGAGAGGTGCTCTATCCCTCTGAGCATTCTTGTGGCCTCCACTGGACCCACACCAACAGGTCCTTGTCCTTTCTACACTGAGAAACCCCACAGCTGACAGCAGGATTGCAGGTGGGATCTCACAAGCGTGGAGTGGATGAGGAGAATCTCCTCCCTTGACCTGCTGGCCACTCTTCTTCTGATGCTGCACAGGATATGATTGGCTTTCTGGGCTTCAAGCGCACATTGCTGGCTCGTGTTGACTTTTTCATCCACCAATACCACCAAATCCTTCCCTGCAGGGCTGCTTTCTATCTAATTGTTGATGAGTCCTTATCCATGTTTGGGATTACCCTGACTTGGGTGCAAGGCCATGCACTTGGCCTTATTCTTTGATACCAGTATGAATCACTCCTTCAGATAGTCCCAATGGCCATCTTCACAATCTTTTGGGCAGCCCCAGGTCTAAGTATAGCTTGTTGATTGCAAAGAACAGTCACCCTAGCTTTTTCCTGCTCACCCACTGCAGTTCGCAGACATGTAGAGTAGTCTGGAAATGTAAGAGAAAGGGCTGGAGAGAGCAATGTGTGAGGGTTAAGAAAGATTTGTGAGATGAAAGAGTTGCTAGGTGGATCTGCACTGGAAAACAGAGCAAAGAAAATGTTGGTTACAATAAGCAGTGCAGTACTGGATCTTTGTTAGAAGGTTTATTAAGAAGGGCAAGGAGTGGACTTGCAGTGCTGATGTGCACTGTTTACTGCCAATCTGTTGTTTGTAAATGTGTGTCAGCAACAGCATATTTTAAAGATTAAAGCCGTCAAGGGAAAACTAATGCTGAGTTTTCAGGAGTTTATGGGATTGAATTTTCATGTCCTACTCAGGATGAACAGTTTTTTGCCTAATTCTTAGAGACTTTCCTGTGTGAGTCATTGTTCATGAGAGAATAGCAGCTTTATATACAGATGGTTGCAGAACAGAGTCACCATTGAGAGGAAAACTCTAAGACATCTATGTCCTGCACATACAGGCACACATATATTTAGAGATCAACAACTTTATCCACAGAAAGCAGACAGTCAGTCCTGCTCAGCATGTTCAGGCAAAACCTCTGCTCTTTCAAGACATGGGAAATCCCTGATGGGATTCAAGTCATGAGCAATACATGGTGAAAAGGGAAGTTTAGTGTCAGTGAAATATCAACGTTCAGGCTTGCACATCCAGGAGGATTTGGGCTGGAGGACTGCCTGGCTGGATTGCTCTTTTTAGCTGGCTAGAAGCCTGGCTCTCCATGGGATCAAAAGAAAAGCTCAGATGCTCAGGGACCCACCAGGCTGTTGTAGATTATCTGGCAAGTCCAGATCACATCGCTAAGAATTATACTAAACCAGAGAGAAGGATATTTGATATCTGCTTTCATCAGAGATCTCTTGGGATGTTTTCCTGCTTTTTCCAATGCTCCTTCATGTGATCTTGGAGAGGTTCCTTAAGATGCTTAAAGTAGGTGAATGATGGATGTGCATCTACACATCTCCACATGTGGGTAACTTTCAGTTCAGTGCTTCGGGTTTGGACATCAGTGCAGCTGTACAAGTATGAAGGTCAATGTGGGTGGGTTGTGCCTGTGACAGTGGGCCAATGCTGCTATAAATGAAACAGGCTAGGGACAGGTTCCAAAACTGGAAAACCTGTCTACAGAATCATATGGATACCAAAAGTTCTCATGGTCTCTGACAATTACTACCTAGAATAATGAAAATGAACTATTATAAATAGAAGATACCATTTTTCAACGGGGAAGACATGAACTACAATTTTCAGGAAACTGAGAGGATGTTCAACAGAAATAGCTTTCTGCACAGGTCCCTTTTCCTATTCTGTTATTAGACATTACTAGAAACAGGATAATACATCAGTCAGACCTATGGTCTAACCCATAACTATCTGCCTTATGGTCTTATATAAATGCTATAAACTGACATCCAAATGTCCATAGCTCGACTGTTGTTACTGATCCTTAAATGACATGATTCATAGGTAATGTCTTTCTTCTTTTCAAGGGCTTTTCTCTTTTCCATGAAATAGTTAAACTTTCAATGAAGATTTGCTTAAAATTCTGGTTGTGAGTTCATCTGGAAGAAGAGAGGAGAAGGTTATAGAATCTGCTCTAAAGAAAATAAGTGCTCAGCAGTCGTTGAAGTGGTCTACAGTCAGATCCCTGTAAGTGTTCTCACCGCTGTGAAATGCCCTAGCCCTTACCCAAAGCATATGCTTCTTGTCAGACTGGTCGAAGCACTCTCCTGGAAGTCTAACCAGCTGATGAGAGCACATTTTTGTGACTTAGGTATTCCAGAGCCTGAGTTAGAGAGCAGAATGCTGAACTGCTGGAGAAAAGGCATGGCATCAACATTTCAAGCAAGAGGTTTTGTGACAACAGGGTGTTGTTGACACCTAAGTCAGAGAGTCAGTTGTGAGTCACATTCATATGACCACATATGTCCCTGCCATGTAACAGGGTGGGTCCTGTCCCGCCCCTCCACAGGGAATACGATGACTGTAAGGAAGCTGATCAGAACAGTTTGTTGTTCTCAACTTGTTTTCAAGACAGGAGGTGAATGGAAGCAGTCAGCTCTCCAGGTGAATTATTGTGGCAGGCAAATCCAGTTTAGTCTTAGGTGAATCACCACAAACTTCGTTTGTTGCGTATCACTGTCCCTTTACAGACAGAAGCTGTTTTATGTCTGATTCTAAAATAGTAGGTACAGCTCTGGGCACTGTTAAGACACAGATGACTAAACCTGCCCTGGAACATCACTGCGTTCTGCAGCAGCCATGGTAAGGCGATGCTGTGAACTCCAATCCTATTTGTGGAATTAACTATGTACAGGAGGAGTTCCAAGATCAACAAAGCCATCTGAAATAGGGCTAAATGCAGAATCAAAGATAAAGCCAATCTGTATTTTTTTTTTTTTTAAACTGTGTTCGAAACATGTATTTGGTCATATGAATATGAGTCATGAGTCTGACTCCTCTCCCTGGAATGCTTGAATGCCTGGACAGCGAGTTTTCAAGTGTAGTGCTACAGAATATCTGGCTTAGGAGGTTCCTACGCTGCAGTTTGGTGGATGATGGGAGAGTTTCCAGGGGAAGCACTGCTGTACATTATACTGCTGTTTCACTCCACCCCATGTATTCTCTAAGTTGCTTTCGGAAACATTGCTGACTAGACTACATTTTGTTCTGAGCGCATGTATCTGTTCTTATGTCTTGGCTGTTCAAAGCACTGAAAATGGTCCTTTCTCATAAAAAGCTATAGCATTTACACATGTTAAGAAATGTATCTTTTCCATACAGGCTCAGAACATTTCCTCTTCAACAACAGAAGTAATTTCTGCTAAATAATTAGATTACAAAAGTCATTTAAATATCCAGTGTTGTGTGCGGCTTCTTTTTAGACTCTTTCTGTGCTGATTCTTGGCCTCAGGAGATCTGTTTCTGCTGAGTCTTGCAAACAGGTAAAGCCAATCAGCTATTCACGTGATCCCAGCCTGTCATGACTGAAAAGCTCTTCCATTCCAGCTCTGTTATTTTGAGCTCTGCAGGATCTTTTCAGCAAAGACAGCAGGAGCAATTAAGCTCTTTTCCATAGGCTGGAGAGATCGTCAGATGCTGTTTTAAAGAAACAAAATATTGACCATTTCTACTGCTGTCAGGTGCAAGTATTCTTTCAGTTAGTGCCATGATGTTGTAAGGTCCTTCTTGAGGGAATATGCCTATCTTGTTTTTGTGGCATCATTTTAAGCTCCAGATGCAATCTGCAAAATCAAGCCAAATAGGAATTAATTTATCTCTGGATGACCATAATTGAGGCTTTTTGCAGTATCATATGAAGTTGGCTTTTTCCCATTCACCAGGAGCATTTCAATTTGATAGAAAGTTAGAAATCTAAACTTGAGGTCTTCACACTTCAGCTTTTGGTGGCAGACAGAGAAAAAGGCCCTCTTGAGGTGAGATTCATCCTATCCTAATGCAGAATGTGTTCACGTGACACTCATTCTAAAACTGTTTTTTCACCACTAATTGGGAAACTGCCCCAGATCAGATGACAGAGTATAACAGTTGTGATGGCTCAGGACATAAAATCCCTACAATGTCACAGCCAGAAGTATTGATCACTCCTGCGCAGCACTGGCTGGAGAGCACCTGCATCCTGATAAGGTGCTTTAACAGAGCTGGAACAGATGGTAGAAAACAAGACTGAATCTAAAAGCTGATCACTGCTTTTGCTGCTGCATACCTTTGGAAATGGCTCCTTTATCTTCCATCACTAACTCTGGATCTGATGTGTTATATGAAAATACTTTCTATGCCCATAACTTCTTTTCCCTACAAGGATGACAAGAATATCCCCAATAAAGACAACACACAATGCAAAAGCAAACATCTAAGCCTTCAATAAAAGCTGCTCTCTTTCCAAGAAGTAAAGGCATTCTTCACGATCAGATGAAGGACCAGACATATCTAAAGAGAAAATAGCTGTGTAATTATCTGCAAGTTGAAATGATTGCTTGTGGAACCTGTTCAGAGAGGTACACTTCCACTGACTGATAGGCATCCTCTGTAGTGAACAGAGCCCTTCTGTTTACAGTGAAGTTGTATTGATAGATTCAGGAAAAAAAAAGTAAGTATGATCTTAATGTTTACATTGGGTCTTGTCTGCTACTACATGTGAAGTCCTGAAAAACCAAACTGTTTCAGGAAATGGACAAACCCAGGACTAAAAACCTACTGAAAGCTTTTTCGCTGATAAAGTTTAGTGATGGAACATATGCCCCTAGAAAAAGAGAAAGAAGAACAAGCTGGAAAAGCACAAAAATAGCGGAGGAAAAAGTATCAGAAACTAAGAAAAGAGAAAGAATGGCATTGTTAGAGAATTCTGCTGATAGATGTACATGGATATATGCCATGATACCAAGTCAATTGCTTTTTGCCAGACAAGGCACAGCTGGTGTGCTAAGAACAAATAATGGACCATAGTTCAATCATTATGAGAGAAAATGCTTTTCAAAGATGATTTTAAGCAATTTACCACAAACTCAGACAATCCAAAATAGAATTGTGGATTGTAGTCCCAAAGTAGCTGAAAGAATAAGAGCTCTGCTCTGATGGCTGCTTATCCCCACTAATTGAAGGATGCCTCTGTTGAAGGTCACCTTCTGAAATGCTTCCTGATTGCTCACTTCACAGATAAGGTACCACCATTTCTTAAAACTCCGAAGAAAAGAGAGAAGGAAAAATTGCCACATGAATTAAAGCCTGTGTAGCCCCAGACAAGGAGACATGCATGTGATGGTCCGTGATTGGCACAGGAGGCAGTCTGTTCTGAATGTGCTCCTCATTCCTACGCATTGCAAAGCATGAACCAACCGAAAGAATAAATACAAGGCTACTCCTTGAAAAAGGATGGAAGAGAAAAGAATTTGAATCACAGGAACAGGGAAGACCATACAGGATACAACAGCCAGATAGGATTGATAAAAAGGACAGAGCCCATAGAAAATATGCCATAAATTTTGCACACCCCTAGATGAAGCATACCTGTGTCCTCTCCACTGGAACAGAACCTGACCCGCGAGCCTGCAAGTGCAGAGCCCCACCAGCACCGGCACCTTGAGCTGCCGTGGGACACGGCTGTATGGGAATGTAGCACACAGCTGCATGTGCAGAATGGGCGCTTACAGCCAAAGTCAGACTCACAGTGGTGTCACAGCAGTGTGACACAAATGAAGGTGTCACACACTGAGGTGTCTCACGTGTGACTCGCACACACTGAGTGCATGAGGAATAAGCGGGGTGCTGAGTGCCACAGACACACACGTGGGATGTGTCACTGTTGAAAGATGAACGGGCTTGTGGTTTGTTATATTGATCCCAATCCCTGTGAATTAAGACTCTGAACAGAGTTACAATGTTGACTGAGCAGAGGTGTGCCTGTATTCAAAGATGGGCGAGAGATACCCGTAACGCTGACCTGTGTGACACATACTCGTGTCGCTCACACAGGTATGTCGCACTCACCCGTACTTCACGCTGACCCGTAAATCACTCACTGCTGTACGCCACGCACACACCTGTACATCACACAGCCTCGGATGTGTCCTGCGGTCGGGCAGAACGCCGTCCCACACAGACGCACCTCACAAGCGCACGGATGGCGTCACGTGTGTCACACACATCTCCCAGACAAGCGGTGCCTCACGGCCATGTCACGGCTTCTCTCAAAAGCGCGCACTCGGCGTCACCGCGGACACGCGCGCTGCTCCTGACGGCCGCACACCCGCGGTCCCGGGCCCCTCTCCCCTCCTCTTCGCCGCCGTGGGGCTCCGTGCCCGCCCCGCCCCTTTCCCTCCGCGCTTAGCGTGCGCCGCGCCCCCGCAGCGGGCGGAGCGGGGCGGGGCGGGGCGGGGCGGGCGGGTCCGGCCCTCCCGCAGCCCTCGCTCCGCGGGCGGGCGGCGGCGCCCCGGCGGGCGCTGAGCGGGGGCAGCGCTGCTGTTGGGAGCATGTCGGGATCGCGCTGCCAGACGCTGTACCCCTTCTCCGGGGAGCGGCACCGCCAAGGGCTCCGCTTCGCCGCGGGGGAGCTGATCACGGTGCTGCAGGTGCCGGACGGCGGCTGGTGGGAAGGGCAGAAGGAGGACGGGCTGCGCGGCTGGTTCCCGGCCAGCTACGTGCAGCTCCTGGAGGTAGGAGCGGGGCCGAGTGGCGGCGGGGCCGCGCGGGTGGCTGCGGCGGCCGGGCCGGGCCGGGGCACGGAGAGCTCCGCAGCATTTCGTCCCGGAGTCGCTCCCACTCTCACGGGACGCCCCGTGCCCAGAGCGTGCAGCGCCCCGGGGCGATCGGTGCTGCTGAGCTCTGCTTCGGAACGCGGGCTGCTCCGGACGCTTGTTTTTTCGCTGTTGCTCAAAGGCAGCAGTCGGCGGAGGAGACGATGCAGCTCCTGGCGGCCATGCGTGTCGGCTGGGCGAATGCCTCCGCTCCTCTCCTCCTTCTTTCATTAAGCATCTTTTTTGAGTTGATGCTCTAGAAGAGGTAACCCAGATATGTCCCTTCTGCTGCAGCAGCTTCCAGCTGGCAGGGCACCCTACCAGAGCATGTGGTCTTGCCCAGAGCACCTTAGGGACCCAAATACTGTGACCTCACCGCCAGGATGCCAGGAGGTGCTGTACCTGCAGTTGTCCTCACAGCCCTGCAGCTGCGAGCTCGGGCAGCAGTTCCATTCCTGCAGTACTGCTTGCTCCCCAACTGGCTTGTTACGTTCTTTTCCGTGCAAGGAAGACACCGTCCAAGTGTAAAATTCATGTCTGCCTTCGCAGTCTTCGCATTTGTGAAAGTGAAATCTGCAACATCCCTTAGCACTGCCAGAATCTGCCATGAGCCCATCAGCCCTCCTATCATTGTCAGTCAGTCAGGCCATGGACGTGGTGCTGCAGCAAAGCAGTCAACAGCGCAGTGCTTCTCAGTCACCTCTGCCTGCCAGGTTTCTGCTGGGATGCATTCCCTGCTGGGCTGCATGTGCCCAGGCTTTCCCGTCTGGGACATGGGGAGGGCAGGGTGCACAGCATTGACCAGAGCCGGACCGCCAGGTGCCTGCAGAGCAGAGCTCTGGGAGCAGGACATTTGCCTGTAGATCTGCAATCACCCTTCCGTTTTGCCAGTCCAAATGAATAAAAAGATCTGTGATGTTTCCATGGAGTTGCTGTTGCTCATTCTTAGCTGTTGTAAGAAAGCGGAGGCAGAATTTCCCCACTCAGCATTACAGGAGTGAGGCCGAGGACTTCTCTCTGCCTCTGAAGCACTTGAGAATTTTGCGCTATAGTTTAGGAGTGTGGGAGTCCGTTTGTTTGTCAGGTTTGCCACCTACAAGATCATTGACTGAGATATGTGAATGTTTGTGGTCTCGCACATTGCCAAACATTTACACATCTAATCAGGAATTTAGAAATTATTGGAGACAGAGTGGATCATGCAGTGAGACAAACCTTGCTCAGTGGAAAGTCAACACGATGACTTTGTTTTATATCATCTCCCTCTTGGAAACTCCTTCCTTTCTGCAGGGGTCTGAGTGTGTCACACTGTGCTCGGTGTAGCTGACCTGACTGAAGGCACCACAGCAACCCCATGTCTTCCATTCTTTATCCTGCGCACAGACACTGGGGCTGGTACTAGGGAGGTAAGAACATGTAGAGGATGGGGTCATGAGCACGATCCTCTGATCAGCACTCATGCTGGCTTTGGGTGCCCCATCGCCATAGCTTCTGGTTCAGTACTATGTTGGGAGCAAAATTTACTCTCATGGAGGATTTGATCTCCTATGGCTGCCTTAATAAAGGCAGTGCTCATTCCAGCAGGTACTGCAGCCCACAGCTCTTTGCTCTGAAGGACAGCTGGCTACGTGCTCTGCTGCTGCAGGAGGGAGCAGGTCGTGATCCTCATGCTTGTATCCTTGCTCACACTGGCTGATAGCACTTGGCTCTTGCAAAGAAAAGTAGGTGTTTGTGCCTTTTGGCTCACTAGGGCTGGTTTGAATGGCACAGGGAGGTAAGGAGGTTTGGCAACCTCTGGTTCCTGCTTCTTGCTGTCGTTAGTTGAAAGGAAGGATGATGGCTGGGAGGTCCCTGTCATGGCAACGATGTAAGTAGTGAGAGCTGGAGAAGCAATGTGGTGTCTGGGGAGGAGAGCTTGGAAATAAAGAAGTCTCTGTGAGCTCAGGAGAGGACACAGGTGTCACAGAGCAAAAGCAAGCACTTGGAAGGCATGTCCTACAAGGAGAGGTTGAGAACACTTGAGTTGGCTGGTTTGGAGGGATAGAGGCTCAGAGGTGACTTCACTGCTCCTGGCAGCTCCCTGAGGAGGGGCAGCAGAGGGAGGTGCTGGTACTTTGCTCCCTGGTCACTGATGACAGGACGTGTGGGAATAGCACAAAGCTGCACTGGGGCAGGGTCAGACTGGACATGAGCTAAAAGCTCACTATGAGGGTGGTCAAAGACTGGAACAGGTTCTGAGTGAGGTGGCTGACTTCCCTTGCCTGTTAGGGTTCTGGGGCATATGGACAATGCCCTCAGTAATATGCTTTAACTTCTGGTACTCCAGAAATGATCAGGCATTCGGATCTGATAATCTTCATAGGTCCAATCTGACGGAACTCAGGAGGTTCTAGCTGTATGATGGGGTTGCCTGGACCACAGTCAGTCAAGAGAAATTTATACTTAATGTATGTAAGTAACAAAACTTATTTTTTAACTTTTTTTTTTTTTTTTTTTAATTAAAACATAAAAAGAGAGAGTGAAAAAAGCATAAAGCGAGTGGGAAATTTGAGCTTGTTTTCATGAAATGAATGCATCAGTCTGGTTTGATGGAAGTGGCTGCAATTCTCAGTGAGCTCTTGAGACGTTCAGTAAAGATTTTGGATGAAATTTTACAATTCCTATGCTTCATCCTTGAAAACAGCTGTTCACAAAAAGCGATGACATGAAGCAGTTGTGACTGTGAAGTGAGGGATATCCTTCTCTGGTAAGGGAGGGCTTGATCAAATTTTTCTTCAAAATGAACATCTGACTGCAACTCTATACATTCCATTCAAAAATTCGCAGGTAGTGTATTTATGTTCCCTGAAAATAGAATTGCAAATGTACCCAAAAAATTGATTTTTTTTGGCAATATGAAAGCCTGTTCTCAAATTTCTTTATCAAAACGGAAAACAAGGCTGCGCTTTTTTTGCTGTTCACAGGACTGTGTTTAGCCTATATATCAAAATGCATGAAAGTTTTTTACAACAAGGGGGTGAGGCACTGGCACAGGTTGCCCAAAGATGTGGTGGATGCCCAGTCCTTGGAGACATTCAAGGTCAGGCTGGACCAGGCTCTGAGCACCTGATCTAGCTGTAGGTGTCTCTGTTCATTGCAGGAGTGTTGGATAAGATGACACCTAAAGTCCCTTCCAGCTCTAAGGATTCTGTAGTTTTCTACAATTCTACAGAAGTGATGATATGAATGAGGTGTGACTGTGAAGTAAGAGATATCTTTCTCTGGGAAGACAGATAAAGTCCAATAAGAGTCATGACCAAATCCGATATGAAAGCTAGGCTTCATATTTTTTGCTGTTCATAGGACTGTGGAGTCATTAGCCAATGTATGAAAATGTACGAAATGATTTTTCATAACTTCAGCTTGCCATAATTTTTCATTTTGAACATTGTCATGGTTAGAAATGTAGCACAGATAAGTTGATTTCCGCCACAAAGACACATGTTTGACTCATTTAAATGAGTAGTCAGATCCACCAGAAAGCTGAACCTGTGAGCTGTTCTTCATCTTCAAGTTCTGGCACAAGTTTTCCTTCGGATTCCATGGATGATTTGGTTTCATTTCACAAACGATAAAATCCTGTTGGCATTTTACCTCTTTCCTTCAGAGAGGAAATGATGATCCCACAATGAGCATCCGCACTTCTAAGGAACTCCTGGGATTAGTAATTATTCAGTCCCCTGAACTTCGTGAAATTCACAGCTCTCATGATAATGTAAAGTGTACGACACGTGGGTCTCAGTCACACCATGTTTGTGTGGCAGGCCCCAGAGGTGGGTCAGCCCTGCACCTTGCCCTCACCTGCACAGAGTTCCACTGTCACCTACAGTCTGTACTTGAGCTACGTGCAACCAACTCATGACAAATATTGCTAAAAATCACACGATAATGATAAAAGTTTATGGCCTTCCAAGGCTGCATTACCAGCTGCCCAGAGCTGCATGCAGTCTGCGGTGGCTTATGCTTGGTTTAGGGATGGTCACATACTTCTGGCTTCCTCCTTCACATGCACTTGTTTTTTGGTCTGAGATTTTTTTGGCCACTTGAGCAGAACCAAAGACTCTGCAGTCTAAGGCTTGTCCTTCCCAGTCTGGTGCAAAGAGGAATCTGTGGGTGATAAGCAATGCTTCGTTACAGTGAGCACACAGGCAGAGCAGGTGGAATGAGGTGTGTGATACAGTGAGTGAGGATTTCTTAACAGCTGTAGGCAACAACTTGTTACTTACCCAGAGGCTCTGCATCTCACCTGCAGCAGAGATGCTTGGGATAATGTGCGCAGACAGGTTTCTGTGCAGCGCCAGACCCAGGAGCATTCCTGGAGAAGTTTTGGGTGTATTCCAGTTTGCCACAACAATACCCATTGCAGAACAGTGGCAAGATGGGGTAGGGGGTGGGTGGGAGGTATGGAACATACTCCAGGACGTGTTTTGCGTGGAGTCCTTTGGGGAGATACTGGCTGCTGCATCTGCCTTTTCTGAGATGTGCCTTGCACAAGGATAGAGAGATGTGTCATTCAGTCACATTTGCAAGTGGTTTGTTTTAAAATCTATTTTGGGTGCTGCTTTTTGTATTTGTGGTTAGCTGGAAATCACTTATATAAGCAGCAGCAGTAGCAACATATGCAAATTTGCTGATAATTGTCAGTAGTTTTTATAGCTGCAGCCATCCCCCAGATGTGATTCTTTGTGTGAAGCACAGCGTGTGCTTCCAGCCTGTCTGGAGGTGGCTGTGGAATCTGGGCAAGCAGGATGGAGTAGAGCTGATCTTATCTGCACAGCATGGCATGCTGGAACCATGAGATGTTCTGGAGGGAAGGAGTCGTGCACTGTCCCGATGCCTGGTGCACGTGCGGGCAGTGTCATGTGTTACTTCCAATGCCACGTAAGATCCAAGGCAGGGGGAGATTCATTTCATGAAACTCAACCTGTGACACATGGGCATGGGAAGTGCCAGAGGCATAGCAAGGAGGTGGGAGTATGCTGGGCTCTGGAGCCGCTTCCTTCTTCATGCCGAGGTAGTGACGGGAACAGGAGTGAAAGAGATTAATGGAAACAGTAATACCTCTGATTGATTTGATAATGGCAGAAGAACTGTAGAGGATTTCTGTACCAAACTGTATCTTGTTGTAAGCTGGTGTGATCTGGGGTGACACTGTGCTTAAGGAGGAACTGGAATCTGCGAGCTGATTAACAAGGAGTATTCCGCTGCGTGACATAACTCAACTTTCAAAAATTTCTGCAAAACAGAATTTTGCTGAAATCTCCAGCTATACAGAAAAAAAAAAAAAAAAAAAAAAAAAAAAAAAAAGTTTATTTTTATTTCTGTACCTCCTGCTTGATTTTGGAGTGTGTTTTGATCAAAGACCCGAAAACATTTTGTCAGAAGATGCGCAGTCAGTGCTGCGTGGGTGGCCGTGGGCTGCCAGCTGTGCTGGGCACTACGTGAGGTGCATGGTGGGGTGGGAGATGCTGGCAGCTGTTGGAGTGGGGAAATGATGCTGGCAACCATATACATGAGAGTGAGGTTGCATGTGCAAAGTACGCAGCTGGCTTGAGGTACCTGAGCCCTGTGCTTTTTGTTGTAGTGTCTATACCTCAGTGCACAGCGTCACTGTTTTGCTTTCTCAGCAGGTCCTTCTTGATCCTGGATGTGGTTACCTGATGCCTTCATTCCTGCATCTCCTCTCAGAAATGAGCTCGATGTCAAAAGTCACAGAGAGCAACAAGGGAGATGTGTGATGGGCTAAGTACCAGCAGAGCTGCTGCTGCTGCTGCTTTCTGAGCTGTCCCCAGTGTGGGGACGTGTGTTGGAGGGAATGTGCTGTAGCTGGAGGCTGCAGTGTGTCGGGGGCAAGGGAAGAGTTTTCAGAACTCAGTGCTCCTAGCTGTTTCGGCTGCTTTACTTGGTGTGGTTTAACAGCCAACCTTTGTCTGAAAGGGGATCTTAGAAGTATTTGTGAGACAGCAGTGACGATTAGAATGGTCTGATATCGCTTCAAAATTTGAGAGGGTGACTGAGACTGCTATGGACAGATGTAGAGCATCCAGCTCCCCCTGAAGGCACCGCAGTTCAGCGGTGTCTTTCTGCAGTCAGGATACAAGCAACTGTGGCTTGCACAGGCACTTTAATTTCAAAGGGTTGTTTCTGATGTCTGTGACATCTGTAACGTTTCATATTTGAAACTTCTGGTCATTGGAGCACCTATGTTTCTGGAGAGTGAGAACAGAACTAAGTAACCTATTTTCTCCTGCTAAAAGAGTGGAGAAATGATGTTTTGCTGCAAGAAGGCCACTTTTTGATCAAGATTTTGAGATTTTAAAGCCCTGTGAGAATGTGCAGGCTGCAGTCCCTTGCTTGTAAGAGTGTCAATCGTGTGTATGGTGAAAATTATCTTCAACTGTAGAAGTTGTAGGAAGAATTTCAAAACTGAATAATACTGCAACTACCCCAAAATGTGTGTCAAGGGGGTTTCTATTGGCAGATGGGGAATTTTGGTGAGCTCTTTTTCCTTCTGGACAAAGTGAGATGTTGCAGGAGCTGTGCTCACGGATGCTGTGGCTGTGGCACGTGAGAACAATCAGACCTCTTGCCTTGCAGAAATTGCATGAAACAGAATTTTTAAAAATGTTTTTATTTACCTTCTTCAAAAAGATGAAAGTGGGTCATAGGAGACTTATCCTGTAAGAACCTCATTCTACCCATGGGTTGCAAAGGGAGTCTGAAACCCATCTCACCGCAGGGATTTGTCTTGTAGATATTGAAGATCAAGCAAGTTACTGTTCACCTGCATTGTAGGGAGTGGATATATAGTGAAGATGAAAAATGCAGATCATTTACAGACTGCTTAGTTCACTGACAAATTCCCTGTTAATTCTGTGCTTTCAATGGGACACACCTCCTGTGGAAAAACTGAGAGTGCTTTCTGTAGAGATGGTCTGTCTCTTTTTCTGGTGTGGATGCAAGATTAATGTTCAGCGTCATGAGTATTGCACTGAAAACCAGATCCCCTGAAATATTACATGGCGTATTATACTGAATACTTTTAAAGGAATAGTGGGAAGATGCTGGACACTCAGTATTTTCTAAAACGACCTGTATTTTAATGTCCAAATTGGTAAATACTTGAAAGCAAGACCAGAAGATTCTTGCAGATTTTCTGTACTCATTTCACTTTTACCTGTGTATTAATAAATGACCAGGTAAAATTAACTGGTCCTTTTAATAACAACATTAAATTCTTGTTTTGTTTTGTATTTTTTTTTAATCTCTGGTTGCTTGTGCTTCATTATTATCATTAAAGCACCTTCATTCTTTAATGTCCAGGTATGTGTCCAGAACTTGTTTGGTTCTTTCACTGGCTGCTGATACTAAGTACAACCTCAAAAATAGGGCATTCTCTCTTTTGGAGAAGTCCCATAATAATGGTAATAAATATATGGTTCTGCAGTATTGAAAGAGAGTGTCCTTCTTTGGAAATATCTGGGACTCTTGCAGTTGTTTTCACAGTGGCCACATTATAACTCAGGCCAGCAAGAGTGATATTTCTCAAGTTCCTTGTATTAATCCTGTTGGGATGAAGAACCAGCCTGATGGGCCTGGCAAACAAGTAGCTCTGCCAACTTGTGTTTTAGAATAACTGAAGTAAGGCACTGATATCTCTGTCTTTGGTTTCAGATGCTTCCAGGGAGAGCTTGCTCTATGTGGCTTTGTCATAATCCAGCACTCACAGGATGCGTCTCGCTGTGCATGCAGGCTGATTTGCTGGAAACTTCCCAGCAGCTTTACTTGTTGTAGTGGCTGCTCCCTACGGTGCACACTTTAGCAACGATGTGAGGCTCTGTGCTGGGCAGAATTTGCAAACAGGTTTGCAGAACTACTGGGGAAACCTGAAACGACCATAATAGGTTTGATGGTTCCCATTGTGTGCTCTGCTCACTGTCAACTGTTACATCAGTTCGAAGTGTCCTTGGCCATATTTAATTACACACTGCACTCCCTTGTATTGGTATGAGCCACTCAGTGCAGAACAGTGTAAAATCAAGGCCAACCATTTCTTCAGCTGGTTTTTCAAGAGCAGGGTGCTTCAGCAAGTGTTTGCATTGAAACGTGGGTATGATATTCCATAACTGGAATGTTTATGTCATGCCACTGCATAAAACATTACTTGTTAAGTGGACCTCTTGTAAACGACTGGTTTGTGGCAGGAATCAGGCCATCAGCCATGCAGATCTGCACTGTGCAGTGCAGCACAGAAGCCAGGCCTCTGCAGTGGTGGGGCATGGGAGAGCAACAACCAGTAAGAGCCCCTGGCACACCTGCCACCACAGCCACAGTGCACTTCTGGCTGATGATACCGGCTTGGGTTGAGGGGCAGGGCAGGCTGCATGTGGGCTGCAGAGCTGTTGCTGTGTGCTGTTGGCCAGAGGACCTTCTCTGTGCGTGCTGTGGTCACCCTCTGGGGGAAGCACTTCTTGCTTCTGCTACTAACCCAATTTTCCACATGATGCTGTTAAAATAGCTTTTACATCAGTCTAGTACATTTGTGGTTAGCCTTTTTGCTGGCAACTTCTTAAAGGGGGATGCTATGGATTACTCAGGAACTACCACTCCACACCTTCAGCAGTGACACAGGCCAGCACCTTTTAAAATATGTCTTTTTCATTGCTTGTGAGCAGTCCCTCCAGTTTCCAGCTGCAGGTTATGGGCTGCTTTGGAGTGAATTTAGGCAGGCTGACAGGTGACTTTCGGAGGCTTTTGGTCACTGATTTTTGGGCTCCTACGCAGGCATAGAACCAAACGTCAAAACTACTTCCTTGCGTTGTTGGGGAGTGGTCTGGCACTTTATCCTGTGCATGCAGTTGATAACAGTAGAGTCTATGCAGATTCTTCTTGAGCCACAGAGATCCCACTGTGATGCTGGCAGCAAAAGCACCATGGTCTTCCAGGTTTGTTTACTGCACGGATTTACTAGGGCTGTCTCAGCTCTATGGCACCTTGAGATAGTCCTCCTCACCTTGCTATTGTGGTCTCCAAGCTGTAGCAGAAAAAAAGTGACTTCAACATTAGCTGTTTTGTCTTGTATCACTGTTTGCACCCATATTGATCAGTTCTCTGTCTGTCATTTCTTTTTCCACAGGGGAAGAGAGAGCTCAATGAAAGGTAACTAAAAGTTTGAGAAGACCTGGGATGGGTCAGGCCAAGATCTGGAAGAAAGATGTGTGAGAGAGCTTTCCATGACTGTCTCATGGAGTGCTCAGAAGCAAGGAAAACACACAGCTGATGTGGAAGCTGTAGGGTGGCTTCCTGTCACAGTTGTATTGTCCTTTGCTATTCTAACATCAAATCCAGAGCTGAACAGCATTGCTGACAGCGCTGCCAGAAGATGGGTGATGCTGCAAGGCATGTTACGTAGAAAAAAAAGCAAAAGCTGTCTCTGGGCTGTTTATATAACCTGTAATTGTCAAGTTATCCCATTAGCACTGTGTCTTAGTCTTTGAAGTATACTTACGCACTCAGCTAGTCCAGGAATGGAGAACAGCTTGAGAGGGCCATAAAAACGCTGAGGGCTGGAGCACCTCTCCTGCGAGGACAGGCTGAAGGAGCTGGGCTTGTTCAGCCTGGAAAAGAGAATGCTACTGGAAAACCTCATTGTGGCCTCCAGTATTTCAAGGGAGTTTGTAAACAGGAGGGAAATCAACTTTTTACTTGGGTAAACAGTGATAGGAGAAGGGGGGATGGTTTTAAACTGAAGATTTTGGTTAGATGTCAGGGGAAGTTTTTCTCTGAGAGAGTGGTGAGGTGCTGGAACAGGCTGCCCAGAGAGGCTATGGATTCTCCATCCCTGGAGGAGTTAAAGACCATGTTGGATGAGGTTCTGGGCAGCCTGGTCTAGTACCAGATCTGGAGATTGGAGGCCCTGCCTGTGTCAGGGGGTTGGAAGTTGATGATCCTTGGGCCCCTTCGACCCAAGCCATTCTATGATTCTGTGAGGGTGAGGGTGGAGCAGAGGCACATCACAGCTTAATGAAGAATCCCGAAGTGCTCATATTATCTTCCCATATCTTATCTGAGACTCTCGTAAATAGTTCTTGCCTCTCAGAGTGATATCTCTTAGCTCAGAGTTAACTCAGGTCTCTAACTGAGCCTGCAGTTTGCTTTCTGGCATTTCAGCATCACTCACTGTCTGTTACCTACTGGGTCTGATACAGAGAGCTGGTCAAGCAGGACCAGAACTGTGAAGGAAGAAGCAGTAATTGTATGAACAGCAATAAAGAAGTTAAAATGAGTTTCCACCCTCACCCGAGAGCTCAGTGGGCTGCCAGTGGACCAGCCTTTGTTGTAGAGAAATGGGAGAAGCAAGGATCTTTGAGCTGGTGGACACTGTCTGGGACATGGAGAATATGTGTGGGATTACAGTTATTACTCCCATCTTTAATACTTTGCTCTTCTCATTAGTGTAATTGGTATGCTAAAATGTTACATGTTTATTGTGTCTTGTATACTTAAGTGCTTCAGGCTTTTGACTAGACTTGCTTCATGTAACACTTGCAAGTATTTTCAACACACTTCTCACTCTTTTGTTGAATTCCTTGAGAAACGATCTGCATCTCCAGGCCTTTGTGGTTGTATTGCTGGCCTTTTGAGTTGATGGAGACTTTCTCTTTTGTTTCTGGTTCTTGATCTCTGACTCATTATTTTTTGACTTTGCACAGAAGTTTTAATGCTCCTTGACTGCTTCTTTTCTTCTTAAAGTCTTCACACAATAAAAGGGTTTGTTTTGACAAACCAAATTGTGTTACTTGGTCTGACAGAAGGTACCATCTCTCTGAACTGTACCTAACACAGATGCTTATGCCATCATGGCTGTTACATTGCTATCCAGTGTTCTTTCATTCTGCTTTTTTCCCCTGATATTCTCAGAAAGTTCCTTTAAATTGGCTGGTTGCATCTGCTTCCTCTTCATGACCCTTTCTAATTCACCTATTTAGCACTCATTCAGGTTTCCAAAATAAAACTGCAGTTGCTGTGTGCCCACATGCTCCTCCTTGAACCACATACCACAAAGCCAGATCTGCAGTGACAAGCTGCTGCTCAGCAAAACCAGTTGTGAAGTGAGCTTTCTGCAGCTGCTGCAGAGGTGAGGCTGGGCTGTAGAAAGGCAGCATCATGAGCTGGCAAGTTTCTGGGAACAGAAACGGAAATTTGGGGGGACAAAGATTGCGGGGGGTGGCAGAGAATAAAAGATTAAAGAGTGAATTTGATTATTGATATGGCAAACTGCCATTTTAAAATTGCACAGAAGAGGAATTATACTTCCAAGGGGTGGGCAAATGCTTAATTCAGAAAGCAACAGCCAGAAACTGGATTGATGAATGCAGTGCATTTTGCAGTCCTTGTACTGTTTGCAGAATTCTGTTTTAAAATCCTGCTGAGGGGTGCATGAGTAGTACATGGTTGAGTAGTTCCAGCACTGCCCTTGTAACGAGCTGCCTTAGCAGCAGATTTGCTTCTCTTGTGCCAGCTGCTGTATAATGGGACTAATTCATTACCCAAGGCCAAGTAATCACTCTCAATAGCAAGATTTAGAGGAGAGCCTATGACTTATCTCATTGTGCTACGAACTGCTGATTATCACAGTGATAGCTGGCACCAAAGGAAGACTGGAATTGAACCTTGGTGTGTTATGGGATGAAGAATGGAACTTCAGGTATTTCCATGACAAAAGCATGCTTAAATGATCTATGAGTCTGTTTTGGAAAATGGTTTTGATTGCCATCTCAGCTGCATTGCCCCAGGCATTGCTGTAGTTCTTCACTCCTGCACCCTCTACACTTGACCAGTTTGATTTACCAAAGCTGAAAAAAGATGATAGAATTATAAAATTAGGTAGGGTGGAAAAGGCCATTAAGATCACCAAGTCTAACCATCATCCCGTCACCACTGCGCCCACTAACCTTTGTCACTCACTGTCACATCTGCACGTTTCTTAAGACCTCCAGGGATGGTGACTCCACCACCTCCCTGGGCAGGCTGTGTCAGTATTGGTGAGAGACAAAACCCTCCCTCAGCGCTGGCCAGAGACATGGTTACAGTACCCTGCTCAGGGAATGGCAAACTCGATTTTTCCTTGGAGGAGGTAGGATACAACACAGCATCTTCTCATTTATGACCTCCTGCTCTGGCATCTTGTCAGCTTTGAGGCGGGATCTGCCATGGAATCTCTGCTGGAGCAGAGCCGGAGATCTTCTGATCATGTTGGAGCTTTACAGACATGGAACCGACATCTGAAGACCATCCTCTGGCTGCAGGCAGCCTGTGAAAGGGGAAAGGCCCTGAAGGCTCAGCTGCTACCCTCACTGTAAATCAGGAGCACGTCTGTGGAATGTGTACTAACTGAAAACTTCAACTCTTGTGGTACTTTCTTTTCTGGTAGGTTGGAGAACTTATCACGGTGCTCCACTCAGTGATGCCCAGCAGTGTTCTTTCTGTTACAGTCTTACGTGCTTGCTCCCTCCTTCTGGATGTCCAAATGAGTACCACTCCAGTATGATCTGGGAAGCATGGAGACTGCCAGCTCCAGTGTGACCATGACTCAACAGCATAGTGTTCACCACACTTCCTTCTGCAGGCCAAGAGCTGCTCCACACAAATCTTCTGGGCTGAGAGAGTTTGCAGCCATGTGTAGATCATTTTAGATAAGCAGATCATCTCATTAAATCATTTGCATGAGTGTCACATGGGAAGCTGCCCACATCTTGTCAGCTCTGGCCTGCAGGCTGTTGTTTGCCTGCAGACTGGAGAGCTGGGCTGCCTGCACCACAAACCAACAGTGCCACAGCCTCAGCTGCACATATCTCCTCTTGGGAAGGCTGCTTCTGCCTCCTCATTTTCCTTTCTCTCTGCTGACCTCAGTGGACTTTGCGTTAGGCTCAGTATCTCAGAAACCAAGGGGTCTCATTCTTTTCGCAGTTAACAATGAAGAGGAGTGTTGGTGCTGCTTTTTGGTGCTTTGGTAGAACTGGAGGTGTTGCTGGTGCTTGCATGCGTGGATGGTCAGGGAGGGCCATCCGAGCGCTGTGTGCTAGGTCCTGTGCAAAATATGGGCTCCTGGGCTTTGCACTTAGAAAGATGGTGATTCCTGGAACACAGAGGATGAAGTTGGCTGCACCAAATGGGGTGGGTTTGTGCTGGATGAGATGTGGATCTCCGGAAATAGCTCTTTTGTGAGTCTAGGATGAGAAATATGAAAGCAGGAATCACTGTACTCTCTGTTAACACTGATTGATGTTCTGTGAGTGTGTGCGTGAGTGTCCCTGATTTATGCAATGTTGTTAAAGTCACATGCCTGAGCCTCCTCCTCCCTTCCCCCTCATGCTGCCTTTTGCAACATGGCTGCTCCTGAGCTCTGACAGCACCACTGGGTTCAGCAGATGTGCCCTGGCAGCTGGTGAACAGACATTCAGGAGATCCAGTCTGTTTCCAGCTCCGCTGTCAGCCTCTGGAGCAAATGAATCTCAACTTTTTTTCCCCAGAACAGAAGTTGATTTGCCTTGTAGTGCTGGAGGATCCAGTGGAGGGGAGAGAGCTTGAAAGGCCCTTTCCCCCTCTCCATGGGAGGGAAGCATGCTGGGGATGTTACTTGGAACTGCTGTGCTCAGGCTCTTCCCTCACTGCTGGAATGGAAGGTTTCCTGCTCACCAATTTTCCGCAATCTTTTGCTGTGTTTTTTTTTTTTTTTTTAATCCCCTTACAGACTTCATGCTTTACCCTCCCTGCATCAGGGGAGAGCTGTTGCACCCTCAGCATTCCCCAAAAGCAGTTATATGCTCAGGGTGCTGGGATGCCAGCTCCTCCAGCTGCTTGCCACTGGGCCGTTCTCTTTACGCCTTCTCTAATGCCTAGTTGAACCAGTTAGAGAGCAAGGTCTGGGTGGGAGGTGATACTGCAGACAGTGTTATCTTACAACATCTAGAAGCCGGTGCATTGCAAAGGATTCGTGTCTGATGTCACAGCATCTTGGAAGGGCAGATTTTTGCACAGGGATTTTAATCTGCTGAACCTGCCCCTTCACACCACGGAGCTGTGTGCTGTGTCTGCTGGTTTGGATGTTTGAGAGTAAACAAATAGTGAGTTCTGTTTGGTACAGCTATCCCCTGGTCCTTTCGGACCTCTGATAATCCAGACTATTGTCTCTCTTGTGTGTTATGTGAATAGGAGAGCGATCACCCTTTGTCTTCAGCAGCCTGTTGACTACGGGGCTGGTCACAACCCATGCCACTCTTTAGAGAGCTACTGGTTGAAAATTTGACTGAGGAGAGATTTGCAGTCCAAACAGTTTCTTCAGTTTCATTGTGTAGAGGCAAATGTATTTTATTTATGTGATAGGGTGCAATTATCCTAAATTGTAACACTGTGCCTGAATAACCTCACCCCCCCACACTCCACGTAACTCTGCATTTAATTCCCACATCAACAGTAGTAAATCACTGTACAAGAGTGGCTGCAGTGGGAAGACTGTCCCTGAAGGATTTCAAGCTGCCATGTGTGCAAGCAGCAGGCACTGCCTGGGTCTTGGCAGAAATTGGTGCAAGGTTTCTCCAAATGCATTTGCCTGGGGCAGTGTATGCACAGGCCTTTCTGCATCACCCCGCAGGAGCTAGCATCTGTAGTCCATTCTATTCTCTGGATAACTGGAGGAGAGACTTCATGCAGTTACATTGCCACAGCTGCAAGAAGTGAGACCAGTAATACAAACTGTAGGGATTGGTGGTAAATCACCAACACTGCAGCCTTGCAGGTCTGTAAGGGTGCCCTGAACTTACTTATCAATAAAAAAAAAGCCAATGTGGCCTTTATTGATGGATACTCTGTTGAAGGTATCTATTACCCAATCCAAGGGTTTTTTTTTTTTTTAATGACTGCTATATGGTGAGGTAATGGCCTGAAGGGGAGGTTCAGGTTGACTGTTAGGAAGCCTTTCCTCTCTGAAAGAGTGGTGAGGTATTGCAGTGGGCTGCCCATGGGTGTGTGGGAGTCCCCATCCCTGCGGGTGTTCAAGAAACATGCATGTGGCTCTGAGGGATGTGGCTTAGTGGGCATGGAGGGTTGCAGTAGATGATCTTAGAGGTCTTTTCCAACCTCACTGATTCTGTGATGGTCTGTTTGTGTTACCTTGCTATCCAGTGCTCATGTAGGGTTCTGTTGTGTTCCAAGCATCTGCTTTCAGTCACTTGGAGAAGTATGCCAAAATCAGTCTTTAGTCCTTTTTTTAAAAATAAAGGTGATGTGGGCTGAAAGTTTTGCCTTGCTTTGTGTGATGGGAGGGCCGCTGGGTGGTTCCATTGCTTATTTAACAGTGTAGCTCCCAGCACCTCTTGGTGTACACCTCTGCTGAGAAATGCAGCATGAGAATTGTTAAGACTGTTCGGCTTCAGTGCAACAGACAGCTGTCATGAGCAGTTCTACCTGCCATGTCAGGTGCCAAGCAAACATGTTTAGGTCGTAATTTGTAATCATTTCTTCTCCTTTGTTCAAATAGTATGCAGCTGGAAGGACAACTTGTTACAGCTTGAAAAGCAGTACATCTAAAATCCTTATAAATACCCCTTTTATTTTAACAAACAAGTTTACAGCTAAAACTCTGATAGAGCCTGTACATTCAAGCTGTGTTATTATGCTCTTTTTGTCATGTAAATTACAACTGCCTGAATCGTCTTATCAGAATATTGCCAAGGAATTGATCATTGCAATACAGGACACAATTTTTCATTTGTTGTAAGCTTCTACATACTATTTCTACATACTACTCTCAAAGTGAGACATTTATTTCTAAGTTTGTAAGCCCTCCTTGGTGTTGAATCATTTTTTTTCCTGTCTGCTTGGCATTGACTCCAGCAGTAGGAAGGCAACTTCTTCAGTTGAAGGAGTTAAATATATCACCCCAGAAAAGAGCAAGCCAGATCTGAAAGCTGTTCCTGTGAAACTAAATTTGATCTCGGCCATGCTTCCTGTCTAAAGAATTTCTCTTTTAGAGCAGACCATGCTCAAAGCATCCTGAGAAAAAAGAGAAAAAGCTTTTCAGCTCCAGAGATTCCCTCTTTGAGGAGCACAAGATGAAGGATGAGACCCACAAGTTACAGCAAAGTTATTAATTCTCTGTATTTTTAAACAATATTATGCTGGTGAACAGTAATAGTAACGTTAACTGAATATTAATGAGATGACCTCCCATATTTCCCAGATAATTCAGGCTTTGTTTTTCTTCACATAGTGAGGTCCTGCAGCTGTGCAAGATTCACTAGGGGAATGAATACCTTCAGCGATCACACCAACTATTCTCTTAATCGAGGCAATTACAGAAACATGGGATGGACAACAGAAAGCTTCTGTGGCAGGAGCACCTCTGCACCAGAGAAAGTGGGGAGAGATAGAACCTTAGCATGAGGGCTGTGGGAAGGGTCACAGATGTGACACAGATCCTGCTGATCCTCAGTCGTCCATCAGCTCTCACTATTCTGGCTCAGCAACTGGCCCTGTGATACTGAGTCCAATGCGAGGGAAATTGAGGCTCAGAATTTGGTTGTTCCCTTGGTGCTATTGCCTGAGTGGCTTTGGCAGGATGGAAGGTTGGTTTGGTGTGGTTTGGTATGGCCTGCCCTTTGATCCTCTTTTGTTCTTTAATCCTAGCCCTCATTTGGCAGCAGGCCTGTTCAGCCCCTGTAGGCTCCCTCTGTGAATCAAGTGTCTTAGCAGGAGGTGACTGACTGTTTTCCTGGGTTGGCTTTCTGCAGGGTGAGCTTGCAGGATCACCAGAGCCTGTTCAAAGGGAAAGCTGGGAGTGGGGATGCTGCAAGGCAGCTCAGTGCCTGCTGGGTCTGCCCCTAAGGCCTCATAGCCTGGACTCAGGGTTGCCCAGCTCCTCCCTTGCCTCTCTACAGCTTCAGGATGAGTCCAGCTGAGCACACAATCTGGAATGAAACGGGTCTAGCCACAACCACGTTCCTCTGAGGAAGAGTTTGGAAAGCAAGGTGTCCATTCTAAACCTTGCTCTGTGTAGGAGGATCACATGCATTTGACAGTTCTTGCTGAGGGAGCCTCACGCCTGATTAAAAGCTACAGAGGGAGGAGACTGTTAACCACCACCTCTTGCAGCATGCAAGCAGCTCGAGGGCAAAGAAGTTGGTGATATGACTTCTCTTGTTCTGAGAGGACTCAAACTTAGAGCTCTCAGTTCCTGGGGAGCATGTTCGGTGTCAGGCTGTACACTGAAAATCTTCCTGCTTCCCAGGGAAGGCTGTCTGTGCTGTCAGCAGGCAGGAGCTCAGGGGAAGCAAAAGGAAAGCAAGCAAAGGGAATCCAAGTTGAGTGCAGGTTGCTTATAAGCTTTGAGGGCTGTTTCTGCTGTTACAGTCCAGTGTAGGCAGACAGGCGAGCTCTGGAGGAAAAACTTCTCAGTCTAACATGCAGACAGTGAAATATAATTTCACCTTACTTTACTTTAGAGATACAAATAGATGAGAAGGAGTTACATCTGAGTTGAGCTCTCCCAATGTTTTTTTCAGATGTCCTGGCTGATAGGAGCTGTCTTCCATTTCTCACCAGCAGTTATGGGGCACAGCTGTAGGCACCTGCATTCACTCATGAACTCTGCAGTGCTGTACCCAACTGGAAGCTTTCACCAGCTGAGTGTTGATTTCCATGCACACAGAACTCAATGACTCTCTTCATGAGAAGGCACACTGAAATGCAGTTTTCATATTTTGCCAAACTGTTCTTCCTATTGCTAACTCAAAGTTCTGGAGCTTGAGAGAGTTGCTATCAATCTGTAGTTTGAATTCAGCATCTGTTCTGCGTTGTCATACTTCTCTCCTAGGCATGAGGCCAAGGCTGGCATTTGGTGTCCTGAAGGAGGTGGGACCTGCCTGTACATGCAGTACCTTGGCCTTTCCTCACAGCACATGCCTTCAAGTCCTTCTGCTAGCTTTGTTGCCCTCCTCTGGATGATCTCAGCGCCCTAATGTCCATTTCATATTATGGAACCCAGAACTTCACAAAATACTTCAGGTGAAGCTGTGAGAGTGGACCTTCATGCAGAGCTACCGTAGAGAAGTGGTTCAGAAGGTGAGGTACTCTGAGAAGGGCAAGCTGCTGATAGTGGTGACTGACTTCTCAGGAGCTCTCTTTTTTGTGTATTCCTTGGAGGGCACTTACCTTGCTCCTGGATTAGCTGAATCAAAAGCTGTGCTGCAGCGCTCCTCTGCTTGCTCAGCACAGCACAGCAGCTTCCTGCCAGAAACCTTCTAACCCTCTATTTCAGATTCATTATAGATTCAAAATAGGATACTTTTTACAGAAACACCAGTCCAGGCCTTAAGAATCCCATCTAAAGCAATGAGATGTGATCGCCAAATTCGTTAGAACTTGCTTGTTTTGTATAGTTACAGTTTTTTGCAAACCCCAGCTTCAGACTACCTCAACTGCAAGTAAGGTTGTGGTTCCTGTGCAAGTTGTTCACTTGTTCGTGTGGAAAGGGTTTATAGACTAGGAATTATTTCTCTTTACCTCTTCAAGGTAATACTGCCATGTAAGAGCAGAGATTGGCCTGTGGGTAAAATGCCATTTACTCAGTGGTAGGTGTACTGATGTGCTATACTTCTGCTTGCTGATAGCTTGATGTGTTTGGGTTTCCTCTAAATATATGTCCTTAGTTTTCTGCAGTTAAGATGACCAGTGATTTTGTTACTGTGAAGATGTTCAGTTTTCAATTGGAAACAAGCATTCCCAGTTTCTTTGCACCTGCACATGGGTGTCATTCATCCCATTTATCTTAAAGCATTTAAAAGTTAGAATATATATTTCTGCTAATCACTTCTTTATAATAAAAGTAGAAAAATACCTGGGGCTATTGATGTGAACTGTGTTAGAAATTCCGTTTTGGAATGAACTGTATTAGATTTGGATATTAAGTTTTGGATATCTGCTTGAACTTGGATATACAGTTATTAGTTTTTTTTTTTTTTTTTAACTTCCTTTTATGTTTGGTTATTCCTTCTAAAGAAACAGCCACTGAGGATGAAATCCATTTTCTTTAGGACAGGATTATCGATCCAGGAAATATTAATAAACATTATTAAAAGACAGAATAATAGACAGAAATATTTGCCTGATTTCTATGGACAAAAATTAATTTGCGAATAACCTTCTTAAAATTTTACTTCTCAAGTTCTGAAATCTGAAGCTAGGATTTACAAGTTTTTAATTTTTTCTTTCTATCATTTCTTATTAGAAAAAGAGATAATATTAATTATCTAATAAGCACACCTCATAAGAAGTATTGTATCTCGTTACCTAAAATTACCATATGTCTTAATGGAAACTTTTATAAATTTCAGCAGTGTAGATTTTATGTCAAACTCCATCTGGGACTGTGGGCTAATCTGATTAAGTAGTATAAATTTACAATCACCATGTAAACAATCCTGTACATACCGATTTATTTAGCCAGTGATTAAAGTTATATATAAAATGCAGTCTGAATATCTGTTATATTACAGAAAAGCATCACGGGATGTATTCCAGTATTCCATATACATGATAACAAACTTGATTCTGGGGTTATTTACAATTGGACTGAACAATTGATTGGAACCAGGGGATGGACGCAGTGATCCTTTTGGGTTCCTTCTAGCTCAGGATATTCCAGATGCATTGTGATTTTGTGATTCTGTGCTGAGAGCTGGGTGAGGTTGTGAGGGAGGATGGCTGTGGGGCGGTGCTGCTGCTGCGGCTCTGTGCTGGAAGCAAGCAGCTCTGTGTTCCAGCCCTGACAGAAACCCTCAGCTACTGCAAGCCTGTGTGGGCTGCGGTGCCCAAAGGCTTCGGCAGGGACCACTCTGCTGCATGGGCTTAGTACAAATCCAAGGTTGCTGATCTGCAGAATCCTTTGAATAATACAGCACAGGCTTGGATCTAGGATCATAGCTACCTAAAGGCCAAGCTTCTAGTAGGTTTCCTTAAAAAAGAAGACTTTGTATCCCTGTTGTTCAAGTGCCTTCATTTCCAGAGGCTTTTCTGAGGCCTTTATTTATGTGGGCTGGGGAAGTTCTACTGGATCACTCCATAAGCTTGTCTCCTCCAGAGTGGGCTGAAGAGCTCCTCTTGCATTTGGCTTATGAAAGCAAGTGAAACATGACCAATCTCAGAAGTGACTGGAAAGCAAAACTGACCTGAGGTCCTCTGCATTCTTTGAATCTGTTGTGGTTCGTGTCTCTATGGGGAAATATTACTGGTTTGGCTGATGGTAATTCAATGACTTGTATTTTTTCTTAAGTATCAGGATTAATATTCAATATTCAGTATCAGGAGAGGTAAAACCCGTGCCACGGTGATCTCTGGGGCCTTGTTTTCTGTTGCTGTAAATGTAAATGGTTGCTCTCTTAACCGAATCCATTACCCTCCTAATAAGTTATCCCCTGTAGGACAGAAATGAGGTACAGTTAAACAGTTTCTCAATAATTGCATAATTTACGCATCACAGGCCTATGGAAGAAAATGGTTTGTGATAATGTTATTAAAAATTGCAGTATGCATGCATTCAATAAGATTACATACCCTCCTCCACTCTGTAACTTTCAGCTCCAAATGTTGGCCTTTCCTCAGTAGCATTTCCTTACATTAGGTATTGTTTTCTTTTCAATACACGGTCCCCTACTTTACATAATATTTCCATTTGCAATACAAGTGCATACATTCCAAGTCACCTCAGGGAACATCCACATAGTGTGATTTTTGAATACACCTGCACACGGAATGCATATGTATCGTACTATAGTCACAGGCTCTCTCCTTTGCTCCATGCAAGGCTTGATAGCATATATATGATTTCTGAAAAGCAGTTATCTGGTCTTTTTTTAAGGAAGTTCAAGCTGAATCTTTATGCCTCCAACTGAAATCCATTTTTATCCTACCTGTTATGAGCAGGAAAATAAACCATGCTTTCTCTTTTTTTTTTTTTTTTCCAGCAGCTTTATGGTATATCTGAGATACTCCCCTTTTTGCTTGTTTCTCCTCTATATTAAACAGCCTTTCCTCTTTCATTTCAGGTCATTTCTTCCAGATCTCTGGCTTTTACTCTGTTTTGGATGACCCAGTTTTTCTTATCTTGAAGAATGAAGTTCAGACCTTGTCACATAATCCAGCCTACCAGGTCCATATCTCTCAGGTGGCAGTCTTGTTTTTCATGTTACACTAGCGTTCAGGCAGGTGATCAGACTCATTTAACAGATCTGTCTGTGACAAAGTGGTGTAGGCATTTAATTATATTTTTTTTCTCTTATCAGAGTCCATTAGTAAACAATTTATTCAGCTTTTGTTCTAGAAATGGGAATATAGACTGGCTGCTTCATGACTCCATCTCCTTCTTCTTCCAGTTCTACAAGTGATTGTAGATGTGTGTTTTGCCCTTTTGTGATGTTCCCCATCCTTAGCACAACCTCTGAGCTGCTGTTACCCAGGGCCTCTGGGAAGCACTACTTCCCAGCAAAACTTAATGATTTCATACACACATCACTGACGCACTGGTTGTGCATTAGCACACCCCTGCTTTAAGACCGGTCTTTTTTCCAGGAAGTGCTTCTGTCCCGTGTAAGCCAATTTGGGATGAAGCATCCTCATATACAGTCAACTGGAGGCTTGAAGTCTGGACAAATCCAGTTGGGAATGGTGTGTCAAAAGGGAAATATGGCAGTTTTAAAATGGGGAGTTTATTAATTTCCTATAAATCAGTATTAGTGTGAGAGAGCAGTGACTCGACAAAGTGGTGATCCAGTGATGTGTTCTTCTGAGGTTGTGCTCAGGGTGGGGCACATCTTAAATCATCGACGACTGTTTCCCAGGATTTCCCTCCCACAGGCGGGCTTTTGGGCTTGTTGTACTTACATTTTTCCGAGCTGAATCTTGTTATTTCCTGTCCGTGTTTCTCCCTGCTCCACTTCATTGCATGTGTCTGTCCTGGCTGCAGCCGATCACCTCTGACTGATGGCTCCTGCTGTCCCAGACCTGCTTGGCTGCAGCAGCTGGTGCTTTCTTTTCAGTGCTTTTATCATTGCTGGTGTCCACAGCCCTTCCTGCTGCCTGCAGTGTGCTGGGTTCAGTGTTATTCTCTCATATGGACTGTTCCAGGACTAAATGAATTTGTACAGGTGTGGTGACCTGGATACTTTTCTCAGATAGAACTCTTGCACCGTGAAGATTCGTTTCAAAGAGATAAGCTGTGTGAATGAGATCTGCACTGCCTTTGGAGCAGTAGCTCTGAGGACAAGAAACTGAGGTTTATCAGACGCTCCAGGTTATGCATCAGAAGGGCTAGAAAGAGGAGCAGAACCCCTGGGCAGGAAAGCCTGAGGGAGGCAGTGGCCACAGAGAGCACTGTGAGGGTCCTGGTGGGCTGCGGAGGCACGGCCAGGCCTCACCTCATGGCCAGGCCTCACCTCATGGCCAGGCCTCACCTCATGGCCAGCCCTCACTTCATGGCCAGGCCCTGCTGCTCAGCACGCAGAGGGTCGACTCCAGAAAGCTGATGGTGCTACCTTTCCTGCGCTTCTTTCCATACCTGTATTGGGAAGAAGTTTTTAAGTGAATAATAACATCCTCTCATGCCAGCAGGTGTCTCTGCCCATGCTGGTGTGCCCCAAAACCTCAGCCCTGCTCTTGCTGCCCACGTCCAGTCCTGCAGGCCCCTCCTGCCAGCCCCACTCTGCCAGTCTGGCAGAGCCATGACTGGGATCTTTCCCCATGGCAGCCAATGTCTGTCAGCCTGTCTGGCCACTGGCTGTCCATCTGTCTGGCTGCTGTCCCTTCTGCCTGTGGCCCTTGGTGTGGTGGTGGGGCAGGGTGAGACATAGCCCTGCCTGGGGGCTCCAGTCATGGCAAGTGCTGGGCACTGCCTCCTTGTCTCACCTTTTGTTTGCGTATTTATGAAGACTTGTACTGTTTGATAGCAGCAAAAACAACAGCTCAATGCCGAGTGTCTGTCCAAGAATGCTTTACTGCAGAGTTACAGGCAAAAACGGCTACATTCCCCACGCCTGAGAGGGATTATGAGGGAGTGTGCAGGAATGTGCATCTGGCAGCACTTTGTCTCTTGGCCATTTCATTGTTTTCTCTGCATCTGAGGTTCCCGAAGTTTTGGTCGTGGAGGGCCATTTAATCTAGGGAATATCAGGTCAGGGCTGCACAACAGATTTCCTCTGCAAGGAAGCACCACTACAGAAAAGCAAAGGACAATTGAAAATAAAAAGTCCCATCCAGGCTGCATGCAAGAGTAGGTGGGAGCTTTATTTGACAGGGAGAAGCAATTTTCATTTGAAAGCACAGGAAAATGTAGCAGCAGCATGCCAGAGCCTTAGTAGTTCTGCTAAGTCCTAGGGCCAGGAACAGAATCTGAATCAACTATTCCGATTTTAGTTTAATTGCACAGATTTTAAGATAATATTTGTAATAAAAATATCTTTGTAAACATGCAGATCATCAACATGGGTTTCTCTGGGACTCAGTCTCAATATTCTTCCTAAAAGGAGAGGATATTTGCAGTCGTTAAATAAGTAATTAAAGAAAAATACCAACCACTATCCTATACTGTTATCCTTTGGACAATCTCAGAATATCCTTTAACCTCTCTCAAAGGGAGAATACAGCTGTGGAAGTCTCAGCACAGACTCTTCCATGTTGCTTTCACTTCTTTTATTAGCCTGCAGTTATTTACGTGCTACAAAATGTTTCTGTAAATATCTCTTGCCATCCAGAGAGACCCAGTGTGCACGTACCTGTATAATTTTAGGGAGAATCCCTTCCTTCCGAAGAGAATAGATACGAGCTGTGCGCTGTGACAGGACTATTTCCTTGTGCCTGGGAAACTGCAGAGCACAGCAGCAGAATTGTGCTTATTAAAAGCATGTAGAGATGTTTGAGGGGTAAAGCACTCAAAGCCCTGACACGACTGTGTGTGAGCAGTGTGTGTCTACCAAGGAGTGCTGTGGATGCACTGTGCCCTTGAGAGTACAAACATCTTCTGAGAAAAAAACTACAGTTTTGTCATTATTGTTTTATTTTTACTTTACTAGATCTTTTTGCATCTTGTGCGTTGCTGGAAAGGAAGAATATTCATGCAAACCATGAAAGCAAATGCCTCTACTGCTAGGAGCTGCTGTGGTGGTACCACACTCATGCTTTCCTGCTGCCATCCGGTGCCAAGCAGGAGTGCTCTCATGGTGCTGCCATGGTGGATGCTGGGTTCTGTGGCCTGGCTCTCTGCTTGTGGGTCAGGCGGAGTGCTGCAGCAGGTGCTGGTAGTCCTGGGAGCTGTGGAGCACCCCCCAGGCCCACGAACTGATAGGGGCTCAGCAGTGCGGGGGGCAGGAGCAGCCTTCTTGTCTGGGCCTCAAGTGGGGCTCTGGGATGCAGAGGGGAAGTGTGGAGCAGTGCCATGCAGCAGGTCAGGACCTGAGGCCAGGGATGGAAATGGAAAAGCCATGGAAGTTTCTCTGCCACATCTTCTCGTTTCTGTTTTTGTTCAGCTTTTTCCTATTTAAACAGCTATTAAGCAGGCCTCTGTTTGCAGAACTGCAATGAGCAGAGATACCCATAGCTCTGTCGGGTGCTCAGAGCCCCGTCCAGCCTAACCTGCAGTATCTCCAGCAATGGGGCATCCACTCTGGGCAACCCGTGCCAGTGCCTCACCGCCATTATTGTAAAACAAATTTTCCAGTCTAAATCTCCCCTCTTTTACTTTGAAACAATTTTCCCTTGCCCTTGTCACCACAGGGTCCTGCTAAAGAGTTTGTCCTCTTTCTTATAGCTCCTCTTTAGATACTGACAGGCCACTCTCAGGTCTCCCCAGACCTTCTCTTCTCCAGCTGAACAGCCCCAACTCTCTCAGCCTGTCCTGTTCCATCCCTGAGATAATTTCTGTGATGTTCCAACAGCTCCGTGTCTCTCCTGTACTAAGGACTCCCCATCTGGATGCAGTGCTCCAGGTGAAGTCTCACAATGCAGAGTAGAGGGGCAGGATCCCCTCCCTTGCCCTGCTGTCCTGCTTTGGATGCAGCCCAGGATATGGTTGGCTTTCTGGGTGATTGCTGGCTGATGTTCAGCTTGCCATCTACCAGTACCCCCAAGTCCTTTTCAGCAGGGCTGCACATAATCCTTTCATCCCCCACCTTGTTCTAGTAGTGGGTATTGCTGCAACACATTGCCCTCAGATTTGTTGAACCTCTTGAGGTTCCCCTGGACCCACTGCTCAGCCTGTCTGGATCTCTCTGGATGGCATCCCATCCCTTAAGGGTGCTGACTGCACCTCACAGCTTAGTGTCATCAAGTCCTGTGGCACTATGTTAGGGGTGACCGCAGCTAACTGTGAAACTGCATCTGATCCCATATCATTATGAATTTTGGCCCTGACTGGAAACACCAAGCACATCTCTGTATGAGTCGCTTGGGGCTTTGTCCTGGGCTGAGATGAGTGTGTTCTGTCAGGACATATGGATGAGCGAGCTTAGCCAGGCTGAAGTTTCCCACAACGTAAGGAGTGGAGGTTCTGTATGAAAACATTTGGCATTGTTCCCAGGTGTTTCAGTTCTTTAGAACCAGCTGCACTTCCAGGGCCCCAGCAGCACAGAACTTGCTGTCCTGCCCAGCTCTCTGCCTGCTCTTTGCCTGCTGTTGTTGACTTCTCTGGTGCCCTTTTCCATGCTGTAGCCACAGTGCACTGCAAGGCTGTGAGAGTAATAAGCGCACTGAGTTAAGCAGCAGGGACAGGCTGCAAATTTAGGCAGCCATGGAAGATGTCCTTTTTTTAACTGTTTCCAGTCTCCTTCCCAGTGTAGAGCACTCAGAGCACACAGCATGCCCCAGCTCCGTGGCTGCCTCTTGAGCATCCAGTTGACTTCAGCGTGTGCCATGCTCTGCAGTCCCTCAGAGGTAGGTCTGTCACTTCCAGCTGGAGACAAGCAGTAATGCTGCAGCTGGCCTGGCCTGCCATTGTGACTCTCCAGGCATATGTGGGATGACTTCTGCAGTACAAGATTTTCCCAACAAAGGCCTGTTGTCCTGATCTGCATAGGACAACAGAGCCCTTCAGAGTGCTTGGCCCTGGTGCTCTGCCTCGTACCAAATGCTGATGTCACAGATGGAGCTGGAATGTCCTCTGGAGCACAGCAAGTGGAGGAGCGTGCCGCAGGCTGTGCTGCAGGCTGGGCTCCTGGGCTGCCCAAATGTTCATGAGGTGCTGGCAATGCCTTATCCCCAGGCTTGTAGCTTCTCCTGCACATTCCCACATTGCTGCAATTAACCCCTTCCTGGGGAAGACTTAGGATTCAGGTGAACCAGCTCATGGCAGTCTGTGCAGAGCTCTGGGTTTCAGTTCCTATTGAGAAAATGGGGGTATCATAGTTAGCTCATATCAAAGTTTGTCAGCTAAGTATACGTAACAGCATGCAGAGTTTGGGCATGATAACTGTGAGACTGGCCCAACTGGCCACACTTGAAGATTATGCTATGTTCTTTTGAGACAGCATAGTGGGAAGACATCACAGCTTCACATCCTAATAACAGAAACTTGGGTGTGCTGCTTGTTGGTGACCCAAGCTGCTTGTGTACAAACAAATAAACTGTTCCCAGATCCCCATAGCCCATATTGGCTTTGCTAACTGGAAAATCAGACGCAAGATATTAATTCTGAACATCAATGGTGAGAAGAAAACAAGAAGAGTGGGAGAGTGTTATCTTTATTATTTCTATTTGAGAAGAAGAAAAATCTACAGGTATTTTGGAGAAATTCTGTGACTGCTATGGGGCAGCAGACTGCTGTGAGAGATTATTCCATATTTGAGGGATGTAGTTTGACACACCTGTGTTTGGGAATGGATGCGAGGTACCCCCTCAGTCCTGGGCATTTTTGTGCTTGCCTCTTAAGTTCTGTGTGGTATGCATATGTGCTAGCTTCTCATGGGTGTCTCCAAAGCCTCACAGAGATGCAGATATCTGCCTGTTTTCATGACCTGGTGCCTTTGAATGGATGTAGAGCTGAGCTTCTGCAAGATAGAATGAATGGGAGGTGGTCTGCTCGATCCCCCATTTTCCAGGGACTGTAGCAGGGCACAGACACATCTCAGCTTTGTTTTGGACTGGGATTATTCCACCTCATCTAAATGTCCTCCATGTCAGCAGCTGCAACCCCACCCCTGCAGGCTGGGAAGTGCGAGTGCACTGTGCCTGGAGCTGCTGAGTCTGATAGACCAGCTGAGGTGAGGTTCTGAAAGCTCCATGTCCCCAGGTGCAGGCAGCAGCAAGGCTAGGCGTGTACTTACAGTAGGCATGCGACAGCACTGCACATATACAGTACTTACATGCATATGGCCAGCTGCACAGATTCAGACTGACAGAAACACTCAGCTCTCTCGCAAACAGCACCAATAGTCTCATCCTTTCCCTTTGTAGATACCTGTGTATACTTCTACCTCTCACATAGACACACAAAAAGCAAATGGATCTCAGACAATTCCCAGAACCTACAGCCCCTGCAAGGATCAGGACTGGACCTCTGGACCCTCAAATAGCTTCTGCAGTGTCTGGCCCTCACTCACAGCTGTTCTGATACCTGGGTATCATACCATCTTGATATGCAGCCACAGTGTACACCCATACTCTCATGGTTTCAGTTGCTGGCAGATGCACAGTGACTGAAGGTCCCCACTCCTAATGCTGGCAGTAATTAACCTTCATATATGTTCACGCACGCTGCATAGAAAGCTTCTTTTCCAGGAACACAGCTAGAAATTGAATTTTATAAAACGATGACAGGATGGACTGCAGTGATCAGATGCAGGTATTTTTCTGCACTGGATCTGCCACAAACCACCTGAATTCCTCCTTTCACCCATCTTTGTTTTTTCCCCTAAACATCCCAAGACTTGCTCAGTCCCAAAGTGTGCTTTGCTTTCTTCTCATGAGCCCAAACCCCTAAAGACAGTACCAGTCTGTAAAATGGTCTACAGAGTCTTTCCCTTGACTTGTGTTGATGATTGTCACTCCAGATGATAGAGCTGATTGTTCTGCACGGGGCAGGAGCCAAGCAGAGTGCTCTGTTTCATTTGGTTTTGGGGTTCTACAGTTATCACTGTCCTGCTGTGTTGCTCTTGTTGTTCCTCTCTGCTCCCTTGCGCATTTGAGCCCTTCATCACAGCTATGTGCCCGGTGGGCTCCTCTTTGGCCATTCATGCCTTTGGCCTCCCCAGACCATTTCAGAGAGGCTCCCCATAGGAGTGCTAGCTCCTGCCTCTGCCTGCTGGGGCCTCCTGCATCTTCTTTCCCATTCTGTTTCACAATGGCCTGTTACTTTTCATACATAGTTCAGCTGGATGACACTAGCCAGAGGGAGCTGCTCAAAGACAGCAGGGCAGATTTGTCCGGTAACTGGGTTAGCATTAGCACAGAAAGGAAAAGCAACAGGCCATCTATTGTATTAGGGGTATTCCTGAGCTTTCTGTGGGTACATTTGTTATAGTATATCCATTACTGGAATACATGAGCGCCTGTAGCTGTGATCATCATGTTCTAGACAGCCTTTCTTAATCAGAGCAGGCTATTCCGAGACTGCAGTGCCTGCTATGAAGGTGGTAGGTATTTTGTTTCCCCTTTCTTGGTTGCTTGTCACATAGCACTAAATACCATGACAGGGAAGCACTCTGGCTATGAACACACTGGAAAGAAAGCATGGGAATGTGATTAACTTGCTTGGGGGCATGTTGAGAGCTCAGGCAGATCAAGAAGCACTAAAGCCAGCTGCCACACTGTTGTTCTGCGCTCATCCTCCCGCCATGCCTGCTGCTCCCCATGTCAGAAGCGCCTTTTGTTGTATTCCATGAATACTGTGCTCCCCAAGACCAGACCCCACTCCTACACTCTTTCCCCACACTGAATCTCTCCCACATCCCATCTTCCTTCTCCTTCCTACTTCTTATATCTACCCAGCTCTGTTCTCTTCATCCAAAAGACCTAAAACCGCTGCCAAGAGCCTCCCTGTACTTCTGCTTTGCAGAGAAGTGGACATTGTGTGCAGCAGGACCTGGGCCAGACTTGGTGCCATGTGTCCCATGAGACGGGATCCACTGCCACACACTGCTGCGACTTTGCCCAGCTTGTCCCCGTACGTGCCTTGGTGTACCAGACCAACAAACAGATGCTGTACAAAATTGCGAATGTTATTTAGGAAGCAGGGACATGGAAGAGAGTTTGGGATGGCAGGAAGGAGAGTTATCAAGGCAGGGGATTTTTGGGGCTAGGACAAATGAGAGCTGTCCCATTCAGCTGGCAGTGGGGTGTGTGCTGTGCATTCCTCAGTCTCTGCTCAAGCTGCCGCAGGCAACATCGGGATTCCTAACAGGTGGCATAGGTGAAAGGCGCTTTTCTTACTGAGGAGGTGGGTTGGTGTGCCAGAAGGTTGCCAGGCTGAGGTGCAGTGCTCAGAAGAAGCATGCCAACCGCTGGGCTGTGGCAGACAGTAGCCACGTCTGCACTTGCGGCGTCTGCTGAGTTTCTGCTGCAGAAGCGGTGTCTGCAGGGCCACCCATGGAGGGGCGCTTCCTGCAGCACCCCGCGCCATCAGATGCAGCTGAACAGGAGTTGTGTTGGTTGCCGTAACAACTGGGTGAGCTCATATGACCCGTTCCACTTTCTAAATATAAATCTGTTTCACACAGTGTATATGACACCATGGAAACCAAATGTTGAGCAAGAAAGATTGCATAAAAATGAAGAAAACACAAAATGACTCAATGTGCTAGAGAGACTGGGCAGTGCTGGAGGGGCTCCGAGGGGCACTGGTGTTTCCGTTTGCCATGGTGTGAATTGCAGTGGCTGTGCTCGTGCCTAGCCTGCCCATGTGGGGCATTTCTGGGGTGGGAGCTTCATAGTTTCATTCTGAGGGGGGGTGGTGTAGGTCTCAGTGTCTCAGTACAGGCATCGCTACTGCTGAGGGTTTTCGTGGACTTCTTTCACTAACAATCCTGTTTGAAGCATCCGCTGTACTCAGATGCAGACTCAAACTCCAGTTCTTTGGCTGCAGTGTATTGGTCTTAATTCTGCTTCACGCCATGGGACACATAGCTTTGTCAAGATCAGTGTTTATGGAACTTTTAGCTAGACAGAAACACCAGCTCACTGAGGTCGTTACAGAGCAAGCTTTTCGTCCCAGGACAGGGGCTGTTCTGGTGCAGAGTTGTGGCAGCTTTTCCCTGTTCTGTCCCTACATTCCTTCTTGCAGGGAGCTTGCACTGCATTTTGTTAATTGTTCCCTGCTCCAGTGATCCTCTGACACTGGGCAGGACACTGCAAGGACTTTGCAGGCCTTCTCTGTACTATCAGATCTGCAGCTGAAGTGCAGTATGACCCCAAGTAAGTGGCAGAAGCAGGTAGCACTGCATTTAGTTAATAGAAACATAGAGAATGGCTTGAGTTGGAAGAGACCTTTAAGATCACCTAGTTCCAACCCCTGCTACAGGCAGGGATACATCCCACTGGTTCAGGTTGCTCAGATTCTCACAGCTCTGGGGCTGGGTGCTATGCTTTAATAGGGCCATACAGTCATAGAAGAACTGAATTTGGAAAGGACTTCTGGTGGACCTTGCTCAGGGTGTTCAGAGGTTGTTTTGCCTTACCTTGGGCTGTGTGTATGGGAGAGCCTCAGGGCTGTACTCCTCTGGAGTGCAGTGTGAGGTAACGCATCTCCATGAGGCTTTTGAGCACACAGATGTTTCCTCCTGAGGATCCCGCTATGAAGGGAAAAGGGGATTTCCTGCAGTTTGAAAATGGGAAGTGATTTTGTTCTATTGAGCAAGGCTGGACTCATTTCAGTGGATCAGTCAGCATGGGATGGACTGATGTAGACCTTTCGTTCTCTGTTCCCTTACTTGGCTGCATAAAATTAAATGCTGTTCAGTGGCCAAGACTGTGGCTCTTGAGTAGGTCATGACACACTGGGGTGGGTGCTCTGCCCCCTCGTTGTTGTCCTCTCCCTAACATCCCCTAGCTGATGCCCAGGAGTCAGATTCTAATGCTGGGGGTAGTGGTCAGGTTCATGTGCTCTGCCATAAGAAGCACATATTTCTGTCTCCATCGGAGCTCGGGCCCTGGATTAGGTGGGTGATCCTATCGAACTACTTTCTTAGATTTGCTTTTGTTACGCTCTCACTGGATACTTTCCATAGAATCACAGAATCATAATAATTAAAATTGGAAAAGACCTCTAGGATCATCAGGTCCACCCTCAATCCATCTCCCACCCAGTCCTATCTTCTCCATTGTGGGGGCAGTCTCCTAGCCCCAACCACAGCTGCCCAAATTCCCCTCCTCTCCCACCCCGCTCCCAGGCTGCGGTGCAGACGTGCCCAGAGTTCTGCTTTATGGCAACACTCCCCTGAAGACTGTGTTTGCAAGGAATTTGACTTTGGGGGCTAGTATACTTGTCTCTGCCAGCATCCTACACTTGGGAAATGAAAACTGTTTCTGAGACACAGGCTGAGAGATGCATTGTGACTTGGTGGGAGAGACCAGAGCGACTGCTTTGGTACTGAAGAGCTCCAGTTTTTTGAGATTCATTTGATTTTTGATGCATATTCCCAGTTCCTTTCTGTTCTGCATTTATCAGAAGACTCCTGACTCTGTGCTTCTGCAGACAGAGCTGGAAAACCGTTGTTTGTCATGGAGAAGGAGGCATGCTGGGCATGGGGCTCCTCACTAAGGTGGCTCCTGCTGAATGGGTTTATGATCCCAGTGAATTTCATAGGACAGAAGTGCTTGTGTTCTTGGTTTTGAATGTTTGGAGAGACATATTGGTCCCCTTTCCAATCAGTAAACACAGATGCAGAAGGATTTTGCTGGGGTCACACATTCACATTGTTCACGTTTCCTGTTTCCTCCATGGTGTACTGCAAACATCCTTTCCAGGTCCAAATCTGCCCCCCAGCACCATGTAGAGGCCGGTGACATTCCCGGCCGGTGATAGCGAGGGGAGTGGCATTAATTGTTTCTCCCAGCTCAAAGGCGCTGTGGGAGTTGTGAGATTTGAGAGACAGGAAGGCTTGCCAGCCCCAGCTTCTGCACGGCCGGATCGGGGGATTTCAGAGTCCCATCTTTTCCCCTAATTGGAATAGAGCACTTCTTCCAGAAAGGGGAACTTGATCTTGATGGAGGAACTACACAAAGTGAACAGTCCCCTGGTAAGTCATTCTAGTTGGTAATTATCCTTGTGACTGACAGATTCTTTTTGATCTGAGCCTATCTAGTCTCAAGTTCCACTCATTGTCTGCTCTCCTGTCTTTGCCTGTTGGTTCATAGTGCACTCTGCTAATAACAAAACCTCCTGTCCATACAGACTGTCCTCTATTGTGATTTACAGTTCTCATAAGCTATCCTTTTTGTTTTTATTCTCCTAAAAATAGTAACAAGAAATCAAAGTGATGGCACGGTCTTGCCGAGCTGTACAAGACAAAGGTGTGCAAGCAGAAGTGCCTCTTCTCCTGATAATCCGAGCCAGGGGCAGAGGGTGTGCTCTGCTAAGAGCAGGGCTTGGGGAGGAGGGATGGAAGCATGTCTGTGTGTGCAGTGCCAGCTTCAGAGCTGGGCTCTTGAACACCATCTGCTGGTTGCTTCCTGTCCCTGTGTTGCCTTCTGGCTTTGCTTTGTCTCCTGCACTGAGTAGGATTGCCTACATTACATGCCAGGTTAGTCTGAACTCCTCTTGTGTGGGTGTGCAAGTATGGTTCAAATGTAACTGTGCTGATGCTGGAAAAAGGGAATGGCTTGGATTGGGCTGTGTCTTCCAGGCAAAATAGAGTCACTCTACTGTGATTCTGATCGCCTGGTCGAGCTGGGACGATGCGCTGTCCCCATGGCCTCCACAACCTTCATTTCTCAAAGGATGCACTGCTGAGCCAGGCGAAAATACTGGCTGTGATGCATTTTAGAGCCTAGCCCTAAACCCTGCTGCCCCACACCATACAATGTATGCCAGAGCTTCCTGCTGTCCGTGCTTCAATGAATGCAGGGTGCTGAAGAGTAGAGGGTGAAACCAAATTTCATTTCTGCTTTGATTCCTTCCCTGTTCCTTTTTCAGTTCCTTTCTCCCACTCGGTGGGATGGGAGTGGAGCTGCTATAGGAAGTGCAAGTGTGTGCAGGAGGGGATTCCAGTGGGACCAATTAGAGATTCTAATACAGAGTGGTCCTCACAGCCAGAAGCTTTCTTTTGCAGCCCTGAGGTGGGGTAAAATACTGCACAGTAGTGAGCTCCTGTTTAGAATCATGTTCCTCACAAACAAAAGGAAGAGATTCACATATCCATGGTTCGTGTACATCCAAGCAAACCAATGTTCTATTGTTTATTAGAACGGCATTTGGCAGCACGGGGGTTTTCCCTGTGTTCAGTCATCTCTACCGTCATTCACATGGACTGTTGTGCTCTCAGCACTTCTGCGTTTGCAGAATCAGAAGCAGTGGTAGAAATATCAGGAACTCCAAAATAGAATTATAACTGCAAAACATAATGTTTGCATGCTTTTTTGAAGTGATACATTTTGACAGAGGTTTGAGCTGAAACATTTGCTTAATTTTGTTCTTTATTTTTCCACCCTAGTTTAAATGGTGGTCACAGTGGTGTCCACTCTCTCTTGTCTGCCTCCATCTCTTGGCTTTTATTTAAGAACACATCTGTGGCACCTGACCTCTGCCTTTGTTGCAGCCTGCCAGGGAGACCAGAAGCAACTGAAAAGGTCACTCAGAGGATGTTGGAGTAATTGCAGAGCTTTCATTAAGCAAACCACTGGGTATCTGTCCCTGCAGGGTACTGGTGCTTGTCGATGGTGTGAAGAGAAGTGATATCTGAAGTGTGCCAAACTTTGTCTTGACCTTCTTGCTACATGGGTACACTACTGGGCCTTATTAAACAAAAGGAGGAGCAGGGATGGATGTGATTTCATCTCCAGGAGGCAAAGAAGGTGTAAGGACAGACGTGGGAAGTGTGCAGTAAGTTTATACAGTCCTGTAACTTTAATATTCTGGAACAGAACCCAGGAGGGGATTATCCTGAATTCCTCTTCTTGGGGTCATCTTGCACAGCTGAGACAGTCTGTTGTAACTTTGTTATCTTCAAGGCTGAGCAGTGGATCCCAGTCTGCTGCCAAATTCTTCAGGAGCTGGTAGACTCCTGCGCTGTGGAATTTCAATTTTCTTCAGTATGCTTTTTCAAACAATAATGAAGGTCACTAATCCTGTGGTAGAGAGCATTCAGGAGCTCACCCTGGAGTTGTTCCATTACTCTGTGCTGTCCCTTGGAAAATGTTTGGAGAAGGACTGGTTTGTAGTTAAAAAAATAGCCTGGAACTGACTTGCTTTCCGTTCTGATCTGAACTTCCCTGCATGTGTTACTTGACCTCAAGCCTCCAAGCATCCTTCAGTCTTGGCTTTCTTTACAAACCTACCTGTGCTTTGGATAAGGACTGTATGTGGGCAAATGCAAGGAAAGCCCTTCGGGAGGTACTTTTGTAGACAGAAATCAGCCACCATTCCTCCTAACCATCAGCAGAGTGACTGGGGTAACTGCACTGATGGGGCACACTTGATGAAGGTTCTTTTTAGTTCCCCATGCTTCATTCCATTAGGTGGGGCTGTAGAAAGGGGGGGGGGGGGGGGGCTGAGAGAGACAGAAATGGAGAAACTCCTCGGTGTGGCAGGGGAGAGCACACAAATGAGGAGCAGCCAAAGCCAGCTGGCACAAAAACATTTTTTGTCTAAGGTTCACATGGTTGGTGCTGCAGGTGCTGATCTGCATCACCTGTGCGAGCAGCGGGTGCTCCCAGTGACATCGCACCTTTGGAAGCCTGCAGGGAACTATTTTCAGTCCTGACTGAGAATAAAATCAAACAGAAGGTGATGGTGGATGCCGTGTTTGTATGGCAGGGGCTGTGCGAGCAGGTCTTTTTTGTGGTGCCAAGGCATGGCTGTAAGGAATTGGAAAGAAGAACGTGATTTCTGGAGCTGTGCAGGGAGTGGTATTGCTGAGTGAAACAAGGCACCGCTGTCAGCAACCGTCTGGTGGAGGAGAACTTGGATAACTCAGAGGTGAAGCTGGGATACCTGTTCGTCAGATTCATCAACTTCAGTGTTTTCGTTAGTAGGATTTGGTGCTCTTATGGAGGGCTGTATGAAACACAGAGGTATTTCAGTGGCACGTGGGGAGGGATCCCACAGAAAAATAGGCATGGTTGTGTTAGTTTGACTAAGATAGGAATTTCATTTTGTACATTTCTAGGCAGAAACAACAGTGTTTCTAGACACAAACAATAATGAGAACGTTTGCCTTGGGGCAGGCTGATGTGTAAGAGAGGTTTCCCTGGTATACTAAGTTGAGATCAGCAAAAAGTAAATATTGAATAGCAACATAAACCGTTCTGCTTTCTCACATGTACGTGATTTCATTAAGCCTCAGAGACCAGAAGAACAGGGAACAGGAACAGATAACAAAGATCCTACTGATCAGTTGTGTGAAGCACCATGCTAGCCTCAGGCATGCAAAATATTCATTTGAGTCATGCACTCTGTAGAGCCACAGAATTGGACTCACAGAATAGCTGAGGTTGGAAGATCACTGGGGATCACAAAGGTAACCCCACAGCATCACTCAGGGTCACACAGAGCAGACTGCCCAGCAGCACTTCCAGGCACGTCTGAAAATCTGCAGGGGAGATGCACCTCTGTACAGCCTGTGCCAGGGCTCTGCCACCCTCACAATGAAGAATTTGTTTCTCACGTGCAGATGGAGCCTCTCGGGTTCCAGTTTGAGCCTCTTGTCCTGTTGCTGTGCACCACAGAAAACAGCCTAGCTCCATCCTGTTGATAATTCCGCTGAGATGCTTGTGCACATTAATAAGATCCCCTCTCTGTCTTCTCCTGGTCACACTGGGTCAGCTGTGTCCCCCAGGCTCTCTCTCTGCCCAAGAGAGGAGCTAAAATCTGAATCAGCACAAGCACGATCTGTGCTGCAGTGTCAAGATAATACTTATCTCACGTTGGTCTTGGGTCCACATGGCTGCCTTGGAGCTGTGATCTGCCTTTATCATATACCTGATGAGACACAAATGCAAGATCACTCTTAAGTTCAGTGCCTCCAGAGGGCCACTGAATCAGAGTTTTCTCAAACTGAAAAGAAATGCAAAATATACTTTTGGCTCCAAAATCACTAAATATCCCATTTGTTCTGTGTTGGAACAGAATTGGAACTTCAAGCAGAAATCAGATCTGTAGAAGAAGGGCGCACCACATTGTTTGTTTGGTTTTTTTCTTTCTAACAACTCTATTCATTTTGCCAGTGTTTGAATATTATATGCAGCAGATGCTGAAACTCTGCCTTCCCTCAGTGTGGCTGCCTTTGCAGTCATTTCTTACCTCTCCACCATATCAGAAGGCATTTTCTGGATGGATATTTGCTTCTGTTGAATAAATAGTTCAATTTCACATGTTCTTCCTTGTTCTCCTTTTGTTCTAAGGCAAGGCGAGGCAAGCAAACAAAAACCCCTAAAAATTAGTATATTACATGCCTGGTTTGCCTTAGGGAGTAAACAGAAATACAAGGCGATGTTCTCTGGATGTGAGCCAGCAGGAGGCTGTTGGGCTCACAGCTGCAGCCCTGTGAGACTGCGACTGGCAGTCTCTGGCCATGCTCCCCAGGTGTTGTCATTCAGCATCCCTGCTTGAAGGCAGGGATGAAGCCCTCTTTGCTGTTCTCACATTAAGCAGCTACTGTAATTCCCTCGCTATCAAGGAAACACCAGAGCTGCTTGGAAGAGGTGGTATCACCAGGGGTTACAATGTCATGCCCTTCAGCTTCACCTTTTTCTTCCAACCTGAACCCCAGCACACCAATACTTGCAACTGAGATGTGAACTATTGAGGTGGTACTTGAACACTCATAGCAATTCTGAGATGTGATGTGGATCTCTCCTAGTGAGCTGGATCCTAACCATCAGAATAATAGCCATATAAAGACATCATCCTGCATCCGCATGATATGGATGCAGATTACATCTGGATCAGTAATTTATGCACTGATAATTACATGCATTATCAGTATTTAATCAGCATACTGATGAGTGTAATTCAGCATGCTGCTCCTTTAAGGCAACAGGGCTCTGCAGAGTTTCTTGACAATGTTTAAAGCTGATGGTACCCCTGTAAATTACATTTGGACAGAACCTTTATGACCAATGCTTTTACTTGCCAGCGCATTCATGTCAGTGTAAATGAGAGTGCCACACGCATATCCTTCTTTCTCAGACAGATGATTGCTTTCTGCTTTGCACTTTATCATTTAACAAGAGTGCCTTTACTGGACAGGTCCAGTGCTTGTGGAGCATCAAATACAAAGGGGTTCCATTTCTCTCCCAAAGAATATTCTGTATCCCAGTGCTCCAAAGGAAGATTTCTAGGAGATAAATTCTATTCTGGGAATAGGACAGATAAGAAGAGCAATGAATGGAACTCTTTAGGTGTCTTGCAGTCTGGAATGCTAAACCATATGATCCTTTTCCAGGCGTGTGTCTCGTTAGGCTTTACATTATCTAGATATCAAGTTAAAGGATTGTGTTTTTTCTTTATTTATTTTCTTCTTTTTTTTTTCCTCAGCAGAAGCCCAGAAAGGCAACTCCTCAGCCAGGAGAAGACACCTTGAACAGCCATCTTCCCCCAGGCTGGCAGAGCTATATGTCTCCCCAGGGCCGCAGGTACTATGTGAACACCTTCACGAACGGTAAGTGGAAGCTCCAGTAGATGTGTCACCCCAGTAGCAGACATCTGCTGCAGGGAGTTGTCTCTCAAGTTAGTTTTGATAAGAGCTACGCCCAGAGAGTTGTAGAAATGAATGAATGACCTTGCTGCCATGTAAACTACTCTCTAGCCCTCTTTCATCTTAATTCTGACCATTCAAAGATATCTGTAAAGTAGAAAAAGCCCTGCCATGAATGAATTAGAACATAAGACATTGTAATGATGTAATTTCTACTACGTTCTTTTATTTCTTTTTCCTTCAGCTGGAGATATGTGTATCTACATATGTACATACATTTAGAGTTGTTTGATAGAATGTCTGGCACCACTAAAGCATCTTCAGGGGAAAACAGAAATAGTTAATTGGAAAGTTGCTCAACTCAAAGTCAGTTTCCCTGTGGAGTCAGAAGAAGAAAAGTGTGTGTAACGAGATAACAGAGATAGACTTTTCAGTCCATTTTTCTGTCTTTAAACACTGTCTTGCTAATAGAGAAACAGACTTAACTCACATTCTTACCAGCAACTCAAGACCTGTCAAACTCGTACCACTTTGGCTTACACCATCTTACCTGCTTTTCTGGTCATGAGCTTACAACATCATTGCAAAACTTGTGACCTGCAAAACCAGATTTCTGAAATAGAAATAATGACAAGATGATAGGGGAGGACAGCAAGAGTTCACTGTGTTTACTACATAGCCAAACCCATCAGCTTCTTTCTGACTCACTGTAGGGGCAAGAAAGAGCCATGGGCTGTCCGTGAGCCTTATGGTCCATTCAGGGACTGATGTGTCTTTGTCCTAGAAGTCTGCCAAGTCCTTATTTACCTTAGCTTTATGCACTGACATCTCACTGGACTTTTTTAGAAAGCACACTGCCATTAAACACTTGCCTTCATTATGAAGCACAGTGGGCTCTGGCTCATTGACAACATCCTTCGCAGGTTGGGGAGATCATTAGGAGTTAAGTGCTCTGTCCGCATTTGCAAAGCTCAGGGCTGAGCCAGCTTGGTGATGGACCTTTACTCACATGCATTAGCCTGAGGAAAAAAAACAGGCACAAGAGGTAGATGCCCCTTTTTTGTGTGATAAAGGCAGTTGTCATTGAAACCTATCCCAGAAAAGCAGATGGCCTGGAGTCAGTTTCTTCATAATCTCAAGCAGCTTTTTACAGAAGATACAGCAAGGAACAGTAGCTCGTCCTGCTTCAGAAGACCAGATCAGAAATGAGGTTCTTACCAGACAGGCAGGGTAGCTCTGGTACAGGCTGCCTGGGGAGGTGGTAGAATCTCCATCCTTGGAGGTTTTCAGGGCCTGACTAACAAATGCCTGTTGTTGGCAGTGATACTGCTTGGTGAACAGCTGGGATTGAGACTAATCACTTCCAACCTGTCCTCTCACCATTATTTGCAGTTGCACTTGTTGCAATGGGGTTGCTGTAGACCAAGGAATATGGTTTACAGAGCAGCAGAGAATAGAAGAGTGGATAGAAGAGGGATCTGGTCCTTGCTTTGGGGAGCACTTAAGTTCTGTTCAGATGAGTGGGTAAAACATATAAATGACTTTAGAAAGACCGATTAGAGTCTAAAGCTCCTCACTGGAGTAGTCCTAAACTCAAGTAATATTGAAGCAGGGCATGCTTGCTCTTGTTTGTCATACTGCACACAAGATCCATGCATTTCTGAGCCTCCCACACCTTCCATGAAGTCTGTAGCCTTTGTGAGACAACAATATTCTCCTGCAGCATGTACAGACACTGTACAGGGACAACTCCAGCTTACCTGGTGTTCTTGGCTGGCTCAGTTTCTCTCAGTCTGCTCAGGCAGAATATGCTACTGCATGAAAATCTTCTGTGTGGATATTACATTTTCTTAATTTTGATTTTTTTGTTGTTTGTTTTTGTTTTTGCTAAAGTTGGGATATACTGTGGTGTCATGTTAACTCTGCAGATGTCTGCACTTCCTCAAAGTGTGGACAAGGAAGTGTGACACCTGTAGTGTCATTCAGGCCTCAGACAAAGCAGAAGTTCGATGCAACCTCCAGACTTTTCAGTTGAAGCAGGTGATGAAGCCCCATACAGCCCTGGCAGGACAATGTTTTGATTACATCTGACTGATTGGCTTTGACCTTTGTTCCTGAAAAATTGGTAGTTCAGGACATAGGCAGCTTGTTCAGTCTCATTTTGTATATTTGCTTTTTTTCTTGACTTTAATGCAGGGTTGATGCTGCGCCATACAGTCACCTCAAAGGTACATTTGGCATTTGAGGCCTGCTGTTTAACACTGGGTTAGCACCTTGACACTCAGAGTCTATTCCTTGTGTTGGAAATATCCAAATAATTTTTGTCAGGACGGTATCTCTGATAAAAGCAGAATTTATTCGCGATTGCAATGGCGGGCGTCCCGCAAGCAGGAGCGCGCCTATGGACACAACATGACAGCCTTTATACCCTGTTTTCTGCCCCTTGCCTTCCCCCTCTCCTGTTTCCCCAATGGCTGGGTACTCCAGGTTCACAATCTTATCAGAAGGTTTACATTTGCTATTTACTTGTTAATTTATTTGTTATCTGGTGCCAGTCAGTAGTCATCCTGTTGTTTCCAAGATGTCTCGGTGCTCTCCTTGTCCTATTGATATGGTGATTTTCTTTAAAGTCATCATGGTTAAACAAAGAGCACTGCGGGATGATGCCAGGCCTTCTAATGTCTCTTCGGGTGCTTCCTCGGGCAGGCCATGGCTTGTTCTCTGGTTTGATCTCGTGCAGGATATTCTTGCAGTGTGTATGACAAAATATACATCTATACACCTATATACAGAGTGTGCGTTCCTGGGAAGGTTCGTCTATAAGATAAGTGATGTAAACTTATCAGAGATCTTCCCCAAGTTAAGTAGAAGGACTCCCAAAAAGAACTATGATAGCGGAGATCATAAAATAAAAATAATATTATCCAATTCTAATGCAGAAACAACATTTGATTTCCATACTTGGCTTTGAGCCGATGGGTATGTCAAAGGTAATATGCTATAAAACCACTGTCCCTACCTTACCTGTGGCAGTTTCATAGACTGGACATCTCACTGATGGCACCTGCTGGTTTGTCTTAACTGCCTGTTTGTCTTGTCACTGCTTAAGCTACTACTGGCAGTGTTTATTATGGGCACATGATGCCAGCATACATCTCTGTCACAGTGTTTCATATCTCTCCATCCCAATTTGCCACCTTGGCACAATTTTTTTTCAGCAGCAGGACCTAGATCTCTTTTCTGTTGAGGTCTTTTCTTTTGTGTGGATGCAGTGTAAAATTAGTCTCTGTTACAGCCAAATGAGGAATATGTGCTGGAGTACTCGAGAGATAGATCTGTTAAGTTGCACTAGCATGGTGATGTGCAGGCTAGTAGCCGTGTTCCTAGAAACTAGGTGTGCTCCTGGTTGGCTTCTAGCTTCTTCCAAAAAGCGAAAGGTATTTTACCTACCATTACCCACCAGTAATAGCTGATGCAAAATTCTTGGCTTGTGAGGTTGTAACCATTTTACATACCTCCCAGGAACCAGTTGTCTCTTTATTACAATGAATTATAATAAACTATTTCAAGATCTTGTCAAGTCTTCACGTATTCTTTCAGTTATTTTCTTTGAACCACATGTGCAGCAGCTTCCAGATAGTGACTCACAAAGGGGCTGCCTGACTGCATGTTGACTTACTTACTATGAAACCGCTATAGAAATGACAGCCATTGTTCCCAAGTGAATCTGGACTCAGCTATAACAGAAGGGACACTGCTAGCCCCATCAGGAAGTACTGTAGACCTTGTGCATATGCTTTCCCCTGTGATTCTCCAGCTCAGATGGTCTGAAATGATGCTTTATCTCATCTCCCAGGCATGGAGCATGAGACTGGGTGGGATCAGGAAATGCTGCTTTGGGTGCTGATGGCAGTAATGTCTCCCACGTAGTGACGAGCATTCTTTCTGCTAGAATGTGCATCTATCAAAAGATGCACATCTTATCAAACAGTACTGGTAATTTCTTCTTGTTGGACAGAGATCCATCGTCAGCAAGAATGATGTAAGTGTAAGCTGTTTTTTGATAGACATATCACGAAAAGCAACAGCCCTGGGATCCATCCATGCAGACTAGCAGAATGTGGTTCTTGACTGTGCCTACAAGAGAAGAATATTAGAGATTACCCACCTAAGTGCCACTGTGTTTGGTCTCAGCCAGATGCCAACCATAGTCAGCCTATGTTAATCTCATCTGGATGGATGCAATGGGGGGTTCTTGTTAATGCACAGATTATTACAGACTGCAAGATTCTGTATACATGCCATAGCTAAAGATGCCAGTAAGTCACTAGATGGAATAGCAGAGAACTTTCTGAGGCAACAAAGTGTTAAACAGTTGGTGAAACAGAGTAGTTCCCATCCATCTGAGGAAGGAATATTTGCATGCCCATGGGAGTGAGGAAGTCCTTATTTTAATGAAGACAGATGACCAAACTGTCTCCTGGACGAGGAAGGAGTATTATGAGATTCAAAGTGAAAGATTAAATCTGTCTGAACCCCTTTAATATAGCCTGATAAAGAGACTTTTGGAGCCAAAAAGTTTCTCAAAGCGCTCTGATGAGTGTATGTTTAAATGCAGACTTTCTTGTGGAGGGCTCTCCTTACTAGATACAGCAAGGTATAAGCTATGCTTGGAGAAAGAAGCTGTGTACCACCGTGCCAGAAGAGGACAGTGTTTCAGAGCGGTAAGGGAACGAAACAGAACCTTCTAGGCTATTTCTAGTCTGAGCAATTTAATTGTAATTTTCCTTTTTTTTTTCTTTTCACTTCTGTCTTTTGCAAACATCTGTAACTGATGTTTCATCTGTTGTAACTGTTGATGTTTCAACTGATATAACTGTTTCATCTTTGCTGAAACAAGATGTTGTGAATAAAGTATTTTAGTAGGATCTCACATTAACACGGCTGCACTGGAAGTGAGTTTGGGGCAACTGTATAACAGCAAGGCATTGTTCACTGGAAAGTACAGTAGATGTTTCATCTGGGGGACCTCAACTGGATGCTTTCTGCTTAGTCCTCTCAGGGCCTTCTGCTGCATGGAGTAGGAGGAAAGCTGGCACCGAAGGTGCAGATGCTCTGACATGCAGCAGAATGCTGGGACATCTGTTTGAATGGTAAGGGCTTCTAGGTGCCTTGTTACACTGGTCTGTACTGAAAAATTAGTTTTATGTCTGCTCCATTTCAGTCCTTCTGTCAGAGAGAACTTCAGTTTTCAGTCCCAAAGTGAAGGATCTGACTTTAGTTTATGTGTGTCTTCACAGATGTCTCATGTCTCCTGTTACCAGGCTCCACAGAGCTTCTTGTTTGACAATAAAACACATGGAATTGTCCTGGGAAGGTGTCTGTGATCACCATCTGTGATCGACCAAAGGCAGTTTCACTCCCTAAGTGCTTCTGAAATGCCCTTTGGGGATTTCCTTCCGTTTTCAAGCGTAGATTCTGGGCCTGGATCGGAACCACCTTTTCAAATCAGTGGTGTCTTCTCCAGGCACTGAGGCACCAAAATTGTCTAGAGATTGGAGTTATGTATTTTTCTCCTTATTTTAAGTAAGTTAGAATATTCTTCCTACCAAAGCATTTCTCTATTATTTGCTCTGCACCTCCTACCCACTGAGACTGAGCTAGGCAGCGAAACTGAAACAAAGGGAAGAAGTTATTTAATTCTGCTAATTTATGCAGAAACTTCAGACAGTAAACTAATAATAACTAGAAAAAGCAAACAACTGCCCAGTGGGAGGAGTGGGAGATGCTGGTGTGCTTTCACAGGTGATATGGGGGAAGGTGGCCAGGAAGTAAGTGGAAGGAAGGGTGAACTGTCTCCATGTTAGAGCATCCAGGAACATACTCAGCTCTCCTTGCGTGGAGCCCTGCTTGCAGTTTGTTTGAGGTCTGCCTTACCATGTTCCATACATGCCCTGGGGAGCCTATCCAGCTGTTTCCATCCACAAATGCAGCTGCTCAGCCTCTGCCTACAGGATGCTGCTACAGAAGCTGTCTCTAATCCCACCTCTGCCAGAGCCTAGGGTTACCCCACCTTGGCCTGCCACAAGACACCTAAACACTACTGTTAGGAAGTGGTGTTTTTTCTTTTTAACTTCAGTACTGAGGTTAGGAAGTAAATGTAACATTGCATTTTTGGTTGAAAGGTGCTCTAAGAGGTCTTCTGTAATCTGAAGGCCACGAAGATCCTGAAGCTTCTGCTTCAGTTTTATATGTGTTTATTGCTATTATGCACATGCCCTGTGGTCATCCTCGTATGTCTCTCATGCATGAGGTAGAGGACAGCCACTTAACTCAGCCATATGCTAACCATATGTGGAAGGTCCAGGCACTGGGTTCACTGTCTATTAATTTAACCACTGCATTTGGATATCTCCTGAGTGACAGACATGTCCTTCTCTTGCAGCACTCCAGCTGTCATGTGTGCCCAACCAGTTGCCCTGTCAGATATATCTCAGAATGGCGTAGGCTGGGGCTATTCACTTAATTCGGAGTTGTGGCTGAGCCCTGGCATGGGTGAGAGCACAACATAGCTTCCACCACACGCTCACCATGGTGTGAAGCTGCAGGGCGAAGCATCACCTCACAGAAGGTGAGCACTGGCAGAAGCAGGCTTTCTTGGCAGGGTAACAGAGATTTTAGCACTTCCATCACTAAGAAGTAATGGGATGAGGCAGGCACCCTCTCAAATGGCAGGATTATCTGTGCAGCCTCCAGGCAGGGCAAACACCCCACATGCAGCAGGGCAGCTCTGTTACAGGAAGTCAAGTCTTAAAAACAGCAAAGGCAATTTGAAAGCTGGCTGGTGGAAAAGCAAACTAAATAGAAGAAAGACACTGTGAAGTTACTATAAAATGCTGCAGAACTGCTGGGAGAATCATATTCAGAAGAGTGGTTCTCAATGGCCCCTTGTCAAGGGAAGTTACCAATGAAGGAAATCCTGCAGGGACTTCCCTAGGCTTCGTTCTAGTCAGTATTTCCAGTAATGAATGGCATGCTGACATTGAAAGTACTTATTCAAATGTTCACTTTAAATGAAGCTGGGAGAGAACATTGTGTACTGCACAGAACAAGCTCAGAATTCAGAATCACGATGCTGAAAGGATAAGAAACTGCTCAGTAAAGATGTGCTTAAGATGGGAGATTTCATCAGAACTGATTAAGTGACAAAGGCAGGTAATTGAGCAGTTCACAAAGATGTAGAAGCTTTGGAGGATCTGAATCTGAGTGCTGGCTAGCAGGTTTGTGCTGTTACAAAAATGTTGTCTGTGAGAGTAATCCTTTAACTTTACATGGAAAGTATGAAGCCTCTGTTGGAATGTTTTATCTTTTTGTTTGGGCTCTACACTCTTGAGAAAAATGTAAGCTGGCTGGATAAAGCCCAGAAGAAAGCAGCAAAGAAGATGAGAAACCGTGGCCTGCGTGTGCATGTTAAGAGGTTGGGTCTGACTGCCCAGTCAGTCCCTAAGTAGCAGCAGCCCCCCAGCCAACTCAGTTTTATAACTTTTCTGCCCCATGTCAATGTCGTATGTTGCCCAGTTTGGGTCAGTTGTCCTGGTTCTGTTCCCTCCCAGCTCTTTGTGCCCCCTCAACACTTCCCCACTTATAGGACAGTTCAAGAAGCTGAAACATCATTGGCTCTGTGCAGTGCAGCAACAACTAAAACTTCAGCATGTTATCAACACTGTTTTTCTCCTAAAGCCAAAGCACAGCACAGAAGAAAATCAATTCTGTCTCAGCTGAAACCAGGACATTAGGACAAGGAGCAAAAGCTATACAAGTTTTGGTGCAGTGGACTTCTGGACTGCTCCCTGTGTGAACACTGTCTAGTTCTGCACCTTCATCCTGAAAAAAGGTGTTGGATGAGTCCAGTCTGACAAATGGCCTTTCCAAACACTCCTGGCACTGCTACACCAACCAGCAGCCACCACTTGTCTCCTTCCCCACACTAAGCAGAGGGTAGTTTTTTAGATTAACCAGGTTTTATTTCTGTTTATAGTTCAAGCTATTCAGATATGGGAACTCAAGATACACATTCCCATAACTGGGAGGAAATGAGATTTTAGAGGCAAGTAACAAGATTCTTACAAGCCTTCAAAATACAGCAGAAGCTGCCATTATTATTCTCCCACAGCTTCATGACCTTCCACATGGTGCTACATGGTATGGAATGTCCCAGTGCCAGTTCAGGCCACTTGGCCTGGCTCTGCCCATCCCCTGCCCTGTGCCATCATGGCCACAGCTCTTCCCCACTGAGTGGCCTGACCTGCCCTCTCTGGGCTGAAACCAGGACAATATCCACCCCTTTTTCCATATCATTTATGTCATACTCAGGCCCTACCCTTTCCCGTACATCTCCTTTAATTACAGATATGGTCTTTCAGCCATCCCTCTAAATAGTCTGTTGAGTTCATTTAGTTCATGACTTTGTGCTCCATCTGTCATAGCAGTCTTTCAGTGCAGAAGGGATGATGCATGGTGCTGGATTGTTGCGTGCTGAAGCCATTCCTGGTTTAGAGTAAAAGGTCAGAATTCATTAATTTGGATGATTGTTACTGTAATATCGCTGATAATGCAGCAACCATAGCAACCATAGTAGTGATGACTTGCAGTATTATATAATTCAAATTACTGGCTGTTCTCACCCCACATCAGATCCCCTTGAGGTTCACACCAGGTTTCCCTGTTCTTCTACGTCACTCACCGCATGCACCCAGGTCCTTGAGCAAAAGCCCACGGATGGGCTTGCCTTTGCCCGTGGCAGGAATAACCCAGTCAGTCTTTGCCCAGCATGTTTTTTATGTCTACTACAGGGACTTTATCTGCTTATAGAAGTTTGACTGAGCAGGGCCAATTCTACTGGCAGATCCCCAGATGCTGCCTAACTAAATGGGTTTTGCAAAATGTGTGACCTGGTGTTTGAATGTTGCAGTACCCATCAATCTCAGTTTTTAGTAGTTTTCAGTAGTTTTTAACAGTCCATTGTATTGTTCAGTTTTCCCAGAGGTGAGTGCATGATAGGTGATCAGATGCACCCTCTCAATGCCACGCTCTTAGGCCCAGATATCTATGAGATTGTTTGGGAAATGAGTTCTACCATCTCACTCAGTTCTTTCTGGAGTGCCGTGTTACCACAAGACTTGCTTTTCAGTGCTCAGGATAGTGCTTTGGGCAGCATGGGCTATGTTTCCAGCAATCTGGCGGTTGGTTCATTGTTGTAAGCAGACGGTGCTTGCCATAATGGGTTTGTGGGAGTGTAATATAATCCATCTGCCAGGCTTTCTTGTATTTATATTTCTATTGTTCTCCATACCAAAGAGGTTTTATGCACTTGGCATAATTATAGCACATGTATCATGTTCATTCATAACCTGTGCAGTGGTATCCATGGTCAAGCCCATCCTCAATTCCGAGCCCACCTACATGCTGCATCTCTTCCTTGATGACACTTACATGATGTACCTTTACAACAATGTTCTCTACCCAACCAGCAGTGTCTTTCCATAGTGCAGCAGCTCAGATGGGTTTGCCTCTTCACTGGCAGTTGTTCTGCTTCTCCTTCTGTAACCACTCCCCTAGTGCATTGGTGGCCATCTGTAAGTCAGTGTAGAGGTAGAACGCTGGTCAAATTCTCTCGTTCAGCAATATCTAAAGCCAGCTGGATGACCTTTTGCAAATTGGCTCAATTTACCTTCTCCTTCAACAGTTTCCGCAGCTCATCATGTAAGACTGTTCAGCAGCCTTCCACCTCTGACACTTCCCCATGATGTTACAGGACCCATCAGTGAACAGGGCATATTGCTTTTCATTCTCAGTGCATGTCACCTCCTCTGGTGATACTCCAAAATCCTTGCCTTCAGGCTAGCCCATAATCACTTCCAAGACTCCTGGGTGTCTGGGGTTTTCCTATTCAAGCCTGATGTACAGTGCAACCCACTTACTGCACACAGCATCAGTTCAGTGATGGGTGGAGGGGACCCTGCATTTGAACGTCCAGCCTAGCACAGACAGGGTGACAATAGGAGCTCAGGCCCCTTCATATGATGCCAGTATCTCTTTTTCAGTCAGAGTATAGCAGGCCTTGGTTCCTCTGTATCCTCAACTCCAAAACCCTAGGGCTCCACCATGAGTCTCCCCTGAGGATTTCTGCCAGAGGCTCCAGGTAGGGCCATTCTGCCTGGCTGTGGTATAGAGCATATTTTTTACATCTTCTCCTGCCCAGACTGGCTGAAGGTCTACTGCATGAACTATCTCCTGTTTAATTTGTTCAAAAGCTGCTGTTGCTCAGTTAGGGCCCCATGTGAAATTTTGGAGGGTGACTTGACAGGGAGGATTTACAATCAGATGGTAATCTGGAATATGCATTCTCCAAAAACCCACAAGACCTAAGAAAGCTTGTGTTTCCTTTTTGCTCGTTGGTGGGAACATAACAGTTATTTTATTGATCACATCCATGGGGATCTTATGACATCCATCTTGCCATTTTATTCTTAAGTACTGGATCTCCTGTTTAGGTCCCTCAGCCTTACTTTGTTTTATGGCAGAATTGGCTTTCAGGATTTGGATTATTTTCTTTCCTTTTTGAAAAACTTCTGCTGCCCTACATGATTATGTTGACAGTGTATTACAACTGTTCATAAGTTATTTAAGTTATATATAACAATATAAGTTGTTCCCCTGTGCCAGGAAAGTCTGTGTCTGTATCAGTCCATGGGAAATAGTTGGGCTGTGCTTCCACCCTGGGACAGTCAATTCCAGCTGTACTGGATGCCCCATCAAGTGAAAGCAAACTGTAGTCTGCACTCTACTACCAGAGGAACTGATATCACACTTGTGATACCAATTGTGGCTGCCTTTGACTGTAGTTTATATTGGAGTTGTAGCATGTTTGGGACAGCAGCACCAAAGTGGTGTGACTTCATTCAGGCCGCAGTAGTCTGCAGTCAGCCTCCACTCTCCTGACTTTTTCACTGGCCACATTACTGATTACTCTTTGGTTTTCCAGTTGACGATTCAGCATATGGATGGGAGTCAGGGAGCCCAATTGGTGCAGTACTGCTGCTGGCACACTGTTGTGGTAGTGATCGGTACTTGTTCCTTCAGTCTTAGCAATCCCACAACAGAACAGTCCTCTGAGAGACCAGGCAAGATGGACAGTTGCTCAGTGTCCTCCATCTCCAACATAGCTATACCAAAAGCCCACCAGTACCTTTTTAGGTCCTTAAAGTACCCTCTCCTGAGGTAATCTATACCTAGGATGCACAGAGCTTCTGATCCAGCCACAATGGGCTTTTGCTACTTATTTCTAGTCAAGCTTACTTCGGCCTCCAGTATAGTTAGCTGATCCACTTCTCACTTCAGAAATACAGATAGGTTCTGCCCCTTCATTGCTTAGTGACATTACAGTACACTGGTCACCAGTGTCCACTACAGCCTTATATTCCTGTGGTTCTGATGTAATATGTCATCAAATCCACATGGTTCAATAAACCCACTTGTCCCTTTCCTCCATCTGGCTGGTTGTTGTATTCAGCACTCACTTCTCATGAAGGCAAACCCAAAGGCTTCTTATCTACTTCACAAATAGGATCAGACCATCTTCTTTAGCTGGGAGACTGTCTGCTGGAAACTGGAGCAGCCATTATCCTGGAAGAACCCCCTTTTTTAGTTTTAATCCTTGCAGTTCACATGGCCGTGCCTCTAGGGTTGGTGATTTTCCATCCCACTCCCTCATATCATCTTCATGGTTACCCAGGTAAAATTACAGGATGGCATGTGGTTTGTAACCACTGTATTCTCTCTCTCAAGCACAGGAGTGTATACTTCTTATAGCTGAGATACTGCTCCATACAGGTCAGGAGCAAGGCATATTGTCTTTGAATTGGTTGATATCTCCAGACAGTTTCTCCACAGCTGAGGCACAAACATGTAGGGAGAAAAAGAGATTTTCTTCATATTGTTGAAGTAGCCTAGGTAGTTCGTCCACCACTGGCTTTTCTTCAACTTTCCAGGTTACTGCTGCTAGTGTGTTGGCATACAGTGATAGTGCACTACCTACAAATTTCCACCTCATATGTTGTGGGCACATGATATCATCTGGAACTTGGGATTAATGATTGTTCAGTATTATACATCACCTCCAGCACAGCTAATTCCCTTTTTCCACAGTGCTCCACTTGCCTAGGTAACATAGCAGATCTTTATTGAAAGGACATCTTTCCTTCTTGGCTGACAGGAGTCAGCTTCATAGGGTACAGGCTTGTGTCCCTTTTCCAACTGCTTTGTCAGTGCCCTGTTCCCTAGAAAGGGATCTGAGCTGCCTAATATGTCCAGACTAGGCCCCGTTATGCCAGCACTAGAGCAGCGAGGTGGCAATGTTCATGCTTGGATGACAACTGAAGTCTTTTCACATATCTTGCAGCTCACCCATAGTTAGAGGTCAGACAATTATCTCTTCCTTTGTGAGTTCTGACTTCCTCCTCCTGTCCCTGTGGTAAAAAGACAGGAGTATGGAAAACAGTGGCAATCACCCTTGTGCTTAATTCCTAAACTTCTGAGCCAAAGAAGGAATGTTCCCTCCCTCCCCTCCCCCACTATCTCTCCAATTAATTTTTTTTTATATTTAGAAGAAAACTGGAACACAGGAGCTTTTGTTATTTCTTCCTCACCAAATTTGTGCTGACCTTTGTGTCGGCATCACCTCACCAAAGAGTGGTGGTTTCCATCTGCACTTCCCCTGGGCTCAGATCCAATGTTGACCTCAATTCAGGTCCCAGCCTGGTGAATACCCCAGTGCTCTATGCAGACTCCTCTGCCTCTGTCTGTGACTCAGGTGAAGAGTTGTGCTGTGTGGTCTTAATGAAGAGAAGCTATTAAGTGTTTAAGTGAATTGCTGCATACCCCTGTTTGGTCCTTACAGCCCATGTCCCTTTTAACAATTTGGCCGAGATTGCTTGCTGCTCCTTGTGCATAGGGATGTCCCTTCCCAACACATGTACCATTACAATAAGTCAGCCAGAAGCTCTGTTCTGCTGGAATTACATTAAACGTCTTTCTCCAGGTTGGTCAGAGTTGCAAAATCAATGTGTGAAGCTTTCAAAACCTTTCATGTACATGAGCTGAAGGAAGGACTGAGAATAGGAAGAAATCCTGTCTGGGACAGAGTACAAAATAGAGTGCTAATGTTTACATTCAACCGTGAGTGCAACTGAACAACCTCTGGGTGAAGTGGAGGCTGGTGCACGTGAGATGAAATAATTTCTGCCCTGAATATCTCCCATCTGGCAGTCAAAGAATTTACACATTGAATTTTGTGGAGTTGGCTTCTAGCTGGCATTTTCAGAGCCCAAAGCAAGAAAAATAGCACTGTTCTCTTCTGCCCGCATTTCTATACAGTGCATCGGATTTGGTTCAGGCAGTGATAGGACTGCTGATACCTGCATGAAATTTTCTAGGGATGAGCCTGTCCCCTTTTTCAGGGCTACACTGGTATCATCTGAAACAAGCATGTATTTCTACAGTAATTCCTAGTACAATATCTTCTTACCCATAATAATTGTAGTTCTGTGTTGTGATTTCAAATGAGAAGAGACATGAATTGAGGCATAAGGAGACGTGATGGGGAAGATCAGTGAAGGGACCAAGAAGCTAAACTTAAACAGTCAGGATGGAAGAATAGAGGTGCTATCTGGTTTCTGGTAGGTGTAAGGAACTGTGTACTTCACACAGCCTCTGAATGCTGTCTTCTAAAAACTAATGCATAGACAATATTCATCCATCTTTAAGAAAACTGAAGAGAGAAATCTCCTCTTCTTTGACTTACAGTTAATCCTTTTTTTGACAGGAAATTGTTGTAAGGCATTGACTGAATTGTGCTGGCATAGCAGAGGAGAATGCACATAATCTGGACTGTAAAGGCATGTGGAAAAATTTCCAGGCTTCATAGTTGGTGACATTGGTGTGTTTTTTGAGTGGAGAACCCTAGAATTACTTTGCAAAGTTTGAAAGCAGCATGTGTTCAAAGTGCACAACTACTATGTGGTTAAGCATATGGTTGCTCAGTGTCTTTGGGAGTGGTTTACTACTGTGTGTGGGTGGTAGATTCAGCTGGAAAATATTTGATGACGCTGAAGAAATTCTCTGATGTTCTGCAGCTGTAATACCTCTTGTATTAGTCAAACAATGCACTCCAGCTACCTTACCCATTACATTAAAGATGACATATACATGACACAAGTGTTTGGCTTGCTGCCATCCTGCATTCTCAGCTAAGATCAGCTTTTCATGGTGCATCCTTATTTCCAGGCTTTTATTGTCTGTGGTGTCACATTCCCATTTACTGAACAGCTTTTTGTCTCTTGGCAAGCACAAATTTTACTTTCACATTATCTTCATCATAATTAAGACCCATTTATTCTCATCATCACAAAAACAGTACTTGAGAGGAATCTTGAGAAGTCCAGGACTTTAGAAGCTCAGGAGAATGTTCTCTATTTGCCTGAAAGAGTACATATTCCTTAGTATCCTCCTGGTTCTACCAGCCAGCTTTTCTGCTTCTGTTTTACTAGAAACCCATTCCTGCTTATTTTGTTTTGGTGTTAACCTTTATTTCATTGAAGCCCCTAATTCCTGGCTGGTCTCTGATCCAGCTGTGCAACCATTGCAACCTGTAGCCTGCCTACCAACCTTAAGAGGGTCAGAAACAGCAAGTTGCATTTTTCCAGACAGTGCTTGAATGCTAGCTGAAAACTCATTGCGATAAAGGTTCCCTTTCAAAAGTAGTATTCAATGACCTTAAGCATCCTACAGCTGGTGAACAGCTAGATTCCCTCCATCAAGGATCCTGTTACCTTTGTCTTGTAAGGAAGTTTCCCAGTGCACCAAACCACTACCTGCTAAAGCATCTCAGTCTGAGTGGTGAAGAACTGACACTTCTAAGCCCCCTTGGAATCCACAGTAGTAAGCTGCAATGCTCTTGGTCCTAGTGCACTTTATCCATAGGCCACTGTCGTGTGAATGGTGCCTAGCACAACATGTACAAATAAGAGATAGTCATAGTGGTTATAGTCATGTTCTATGCAATACCATTGCCATTAGGACTTTTCTTTGGTCAGAGAATACACATGGAAACTCAGAGGGACTTATGCATGTTTTGAGGTTCTCCATCCTAAAATTTATCATTTGCTAAATTTACGTCTCATAGCTTCTATACCATGCCAGAGCTGAGAGCACTGTAACCTTAGGATGCCACAAGCTCAACTATTTTTTCCTAAGGTACATAATTTTTAAGTATTGTAAGTGGATAAAAAGGATTAAATTAGGAGGCACCAGGTGTAAAGGAAGCCTCCTTGCTGCACTTTCATAAGCCACAGCTTAATTAGAATATGATAGCAATTTTAATACTGCTGCATTTCACTGGGTAATTGCAAGATGACAGGACACTAAGCAAGAGGATATTGTGACCTGTAATCTCATATTTGCTTTTTCACTGGTGCTGTTGTGAGAAGGGAAAAGAACTTGTTGAATGCAGGGATTGGCCACTGTCTAGAGGAAATGCATACAGAATCCATCTGAAATATTGGTTGCTATGCCTCAAGTAAGAGATGGAAGGAACATAATAATGACCTACTCTTGTACTTGTTCTACCTAATAATTTTCCATCTCTTTGAGGGAGTTTGGAGGGATTCAGTCTGTAGGTTGAGATTTTCTTTTGTATGTCACCAGCCATAAGGAACACCTGCTCAAACCAGTTAAACTTATGGACTGCATTTGAGACACTCTGGAAGCAAGTAAGAGATGACAGGCATTGGTTGTTGTGTCTTTTCTATAGTGTGTCTTTTCTCATATTGACAAAACCTACCGGTGACAGTATCCCTCTGATACAGTAACCTGCCCTGGTAAAGTGGCCTAAATCCTAGAAAATCTAAGAAAGACACAGGAAATGCTGGAAACAGCACTGCTGTCACTACCAAGCTTACAATATTGCAGTATCAGGCTTGCTTTTGTGTGTTATGGTCTTTACAAAAGGAGGGCATGTTACAGGTCCCCGTGCTCATTTTAAGAGATACTTTGAAAGATGAAATAAGGACTTTGTCAGTAGCTTTTCCCATGCAGCTGAGGTAGTAACAGCATTCCTATCAACACAGAAAATTTCAAGAAATTATGTTTCCATTGCAATGTTTAAAACCAGAGAATATAAGCTATATTGCAGCCTCAGTCTCTGCATTGAAATTCCTGTAGCAATTGAGTTGGATTTGAGATTTGATAATGCAGCTCCTGCTGAACTAGTTCATGTACTACATCCAGCTCTACTTTCAGCACTTAAGAGATTGAATCTCATATTTCATGCAGGTGCAGCGAGATTTGCATCGGTCATTCTGAGTTCTTTTCCTGTCCCTTTAAATTAAATATGAAGATAGAAGTGAAGATCAGGGCCTTGGAAGGCCCGTGGACTAGTTTTGTCTTGGCTTGCAATGGGAACACAGTGTGTAGAGGACAGTGCTGCGGTGCAGGATCTTGTGCACAGGGTGGTAGGTTGTGCCCTTTAAGCTGTTGTTACCACAGCCATGTACTGCAGGCTCAGTGGGTCAAGATGTTAGAGCACAAAGAAGAAACAGCAGCTGTGATGAACTGGGAGATCAGAAAGGGAGAGCGAGAATCCAACTGTGCACTGTCTCTGTGAACTGGTCAGACCTCCTAATTCAAACTAAATGAAATCTCCTTGTGCTACACGTCCTCTATGGAACAGAAGAAAAATATTTTCATTATACTATAATTCACCTATTCCTTCTGCTTCTAAAGTATTTAATGTTTTACCCTAGTCTTAGGGCATTGCAAATCATTTCCCCTCGTTTCACACACAAACATACACGTTTCCTCTGCCTTTCCTTAGGGCTGTTTTCCCCACTTACAATATCAAGGAGTGAAGCATCCTTAAGCCTTTTCTGACTCATCACAAATGAGAGGAATATCTTAGCAAGAAAGGCGAAGATGCAGGAGCACTGACAGCACTGTATCCTTCTGCTTGGTGAGGTGGCCTCCAATCAAAGCCAGGTGAAGCGTGGCAGTGCCAGGCAGCCTGGAGGTTTGGAGTGTCGAATGCGGTGCTGTAGAGTTAAAGAAAACCTGTTTTCAGAGCAGGCGTGTTTACACTCCCTCTGACTCACAGGTCCAACCAAGTTTTGGACTATAAGGAGCCACAAACAGGCAGCAAGCCTTGCCAGAAAGGCAACATAGCAGGGCATAAGCAATTCAGGACATTCTTCGAATGCGTTGATGGTAACTTGCTTCTCGAAGAGACAGACAAACCAGCAAGGAGGTGCTCTGCTGGACCTCATTCTCATCAAATGGAGAAGTTGATGCAGAATGTGAAGCTCAAGGCCAGCCTTGGTTGCAGTGATCATGAAGCAGTTTAACATCCTTAGGGCAGCAAAGAGAGCGAGCACACAGCAAGCTTACTACCCTGGGCTTTAGGAGAGCAGATTTGGTCCAGTTCAGGGATCAGCTGTCCAGTGAAGTTCCCACTGACTAGATAAGAGGAAGCATAACAGCCATTTTTAAAAGGGGAAAAAATAAGAGAGAGTTCTAGGAAGACCTTATGATGGCCTTTCATTACTTAGAATTGGCCTACAAGAAAGCGAGAGAGGGACTCCAGGGAGTGTAGTGATAGGACATGGGGTAATGGCTTTGACCTAGAAGTTAAAGGGGAGATTGAGTTCGATGTGAAGAGGAAATTCCTCACCCAGAAACAGTGAGGCCCTGGCACCGCTGCCCAGAGAAGTGTGAGTATCACATCCCTGCAAGTGTTCAAGGCCAGGCTGAATGGAGCCCTGGGCAGTCTGAGCTAGTGAGTGGCTGCCAGCCCATGGCAGGAGCTGGCACTGGAAGGCTGTAAGGTCCCTTCCAACTTCTGTAATTCTCTGATTTCACTTTGAGTAAATGGCTTTCTACTGCCTTGCTTTTAGTAATTAATTTACAAATATCTCCCATGCCTCCATCTCAGGCCTGTAAGACTTCTTTCTGTTCACAGAACTCCTTCACAGTCCAGAGAGTGACAAAGAAACTAGCAGTTATTTTTTCCACTCTGACTAAACAGAATAATTATCAGGTGACTGATAAAGGAGAATAGAACTTGTCAGTTTTCATCTGCCAGTACTACATTACAGTCTCATAGAGTAAAAGGTTTTAGCTTGTTGCTGTCATCTTGTTGGAAGATTGGATGGGATATAAAATACTGACTGATACTGAATATATTCCTAAAAGGAAAGCCCATTGTTTTACCACAGGATCACAGCTAGTCTTCAGATTTTCCAGGATCAAATCTGTATTTCATACTCTGGTTTAAGCAGATGTCTTGGCTGTATTAGACAGGATGTTATCTCTCACCAAGTCTTCTCTTTGTGGTTGTGGAAAAACATCATTTTTCCCTACACATGTTCACTTCTAATAATGACTGAACTGCCAAGAAATTCATAATGTTGCAGTTTCATCTTGGCAAATGTGATAGCTGTGCTTGCAGTAGGTGGCGGCACAGCAATACAGGCCTGGGTTAGGATCATTCTACTTGCTCTTGTGCATCTGCAATATCACTATTAATGTGTGCACAGAAAGGGATTTTCTTTCATCTCAGCATTGAAAACAAGAGAGGTTTAAAACATTCTTCTTGTTCTTTTCATTTCCTGTCCAATAAAACGATTCTATTTTATTGCTTTTTTTTTTTTCTTTTTCAATATGCATTGCTCTACAGTCAACTTAAGTTCTGTATTTTGAAAATCGCTGGGTGCTTTGGATCACATTCACAACTATGCTGAGCAATGGGCTTGTATGTACAAAATCTCTGCCTTCAGGTTATATATCTGGAGTTTTTGTATGGCAGAAGACCAGCTCCACAACAACCAGCAGGCAAAGCAGAGAAACAGCTGGGAAATTTTGAACAACTAGTTATGTTTCAAATTTATTTGTTAGGTTTAAGTCCATTTCTCTGTACAGTCTCAAAAATGCTAAAGCTACGCTTGCATAAAATATATATGAAAGTAACTGAAGTAATTTCTTACTGCTAATGTCCAAGTCAGTTATGATAAAAACATATTACCTTCTGGATCGCATGTTGGCATTGAGTGGACATCACAATCCCTCTGTACAGAGTTGCTCCTAAACCTCCAAGAACTTTTCTTCAAGTCAACTCATTTACAATATTCAATAAAGAGCTACTTATATTAGAAAAAAAATTACTAAAAATGTGAGTAGCATATTCTACTGTTCGCTTTTAGTATACAGTAAACATAAATCAGATTTTACCTATTTAACCACACACAGGCGTGTTTTAAGACAAGCTGACTCAGAAAAGACAACTTACATCACTTGATTTTCCTTCTGTTTAGTTAATACATTCCAATCCTGCCTCATTGGTCAAGAGTGGAATTCATTAATTTGCTACCAAATTCACAAAAATCTAAGCATAATTTAAATTCAGTGATTCATCAAAGCTACAGTCCACCAGGCTTTCCATGTGCAAAAGAAAAAAATAGTCAAAATATTTTGATTTGCAGGCAAAATAAGAAGAGAGGGGCAAAGCAAGCAGAAGAATGTGTATCTTCAGGGATGTGAGCAGCATAGGTTTGGGAGTGCAGCACCTTCCCTCTTCTGGGGTCTGCAGTTCCTGAAATGAAGAATTTGGGATCCCTTTTTCTGAAATGATGAGCCTAAAGCAACACTTAAGTAAATGCTTATAGCAAAGGAGTTGGAACTAGATGATCTTAAAGGTCCCTTCCAACCCAAACCATTCTGTGATTCTATGACTTTGTTAAAGGCCTTGCACAAATCCAGATAGATGACATCAGTTGCCCTTTCTTTGTCCACCAATGCTATTTCTCCATCCCAGTGATGTTTCCTCGTCACAACCTCATATGACTTAGCTTGTGAGACCAAGAGTGGATAGCAGTTCTCTGGCTTTATCATATCATAGAATCATAGAATCACCAAGGTTGGAAAAGACCTCAAAGCTCATCCAGTCCAACCGTTCACCTATCACCAATAGCTCCCACTAAACCATGTCCCTCAACACAACATCCAGTCTTTCCTTGAACACCCCCAGGGTCGGTGACTCCACCACCTTCCTGGGCATCCATTCCAGTGCCTGACCACCCTTTCTGAAAAATAATACTTCCTGATGTTCAGCCTAAATCTCCCCTGCTGTAGCTTGAAGCCATTCCCACTGGTCCTATCACTAACGACACGAGAGAAGAGGCCGACCCCCAGCTCACTACAGCCTCCCTTCAGGCAGTCACAGAGAACAGTGAGGTCCCCCCTGAGCTCCTCTTCTCCAGGCTGAACATTCCCAGCTCCTTCAGCCTCTCCTCATCAGCCCTGTGTTCCAGACCCCTCACCAGCTTTGTTGCCCTCCTTTGAACACGTTCCAGGGCCTCAATATCTTTCTTTCAGTGAGGGGCCCAAAACTGGACACAGTACTCGGATATCTACAGATATCTAGTATCCTCTTCTTGATGTCCCGAATGCAAGCATGTTGTCACTTGTCATTCCCATCCGGAATACTGACAGATGCAGGATTACAGACATTGGTAAGATTAGATTGCTCCTGGATGGGTTTTGTGCATCGCGGGTTGAAATGAAGTGGTCAATGCTTTGACTTATTTTCTTAGTTGATGTTGCCTGGCAGCCAACAGTATTTATTTTTGTTTGATACCAACATATTTCTTCTATAAATAGGAATGCTGGCTTGGGCTTTATAGCTACACTTTTAGAGCAGCTGCTGTTGTAATTCCACTATCTGCCATTTGCAACTTTAATGACATTTTGCAATAAAATCCTCTTTGTTTAGCGTGTAGCCAAGGACAATTTTTTGTTGGCTAAGAAAATGAGCAAAATGGCTAACTAGAGGAGAAAAGAGGGAAAAAGCAGCAGCAGTCTTTTGAGTATTAAAAGTGGTGTGACGTGCATTTGTTAAGGGATCCAAGTGGAATTTGCTGGGGCAGTAGCCTTTTTTGAGGGGGAAAAAGTGTTGTAGTCTGTGTTCCTATCACTGAACTGTCATCTTTGAGTCCCAGCTGAGTTCCACATGGAGAGCAGGGACAAAGGCAGTCCCTGTCCCCAGATTGTGCTCTGTCAGACTAGCTGCTGTGCCCACACAGGCCACAGGTAGGGCCCAGTCTGGGCTTGCTGTAATCTACTTAGAAGTGCTGCCTGCATGGGTTGTGGCAGCAGCTCACAGGGAGTGAGCATCTTTCACGTGCAGCTGTGGCCCTGTTTTCCTCTGAGTGGCCCTGATGTATAGCTGCACTGGAGAAATCAGTGATGCTGGTTGCCACTGATCTCAGCTAGCTGCTGAGGAGTGGGGCTGAGAAGGGAAGGCAAAGGCATGAGAGAGGAGATGAGGAGCACCAGGGGACATAGACACCCTCCTCATGGGGTGCAGCCCTGGAGTGGAGAACACTGAGGGTCAGAGCTATTTGTGTGTCACAGACACATGATGCTGTTGGCCTCTGTCACCCTTATGCTGCTGTTTTCCTCCAACAGAGACAACCTGGGAGCGGCCAAGCAGTGTGCCTGGGACCCCGAAGAGCCCTGTGACACAGCAGAGCCCAGCAGGTACTGTGTACTGCCATTCCTGAGCACTGCATTGGATGAATCATCTTCTCTACCAGCCAGCAAAGCCAACAAAAATGCTGTGATAGGTGGGATTTGTATTTCACGTAGATAGCCCTGCAGCAGAACAAGTGTAGTTGGGGGTCTTCATTCCAACCCATACCACCACCCTTTGTTTCCAAATGATGGGTTTCTTGGCCTGCCCCATGTACCTGCTCAGGGCTAAGGTCATCTTTCCTGGGGCACAGAGCGAACAGGGGCTGCCAGCTCCGAGAAGCACATCTGCCTCTCCTTCCTGCTTCCTGCAGCTGTGGGAGCAGCAGGTGCAGGGAATGCGGGCTGCCTGTAGCTGCACCCTGCACATCATGTGTGCACGAGGACTCTGTTAACACATGGTAGTTGCAAGGCTGTCCAGTTTGCTGCTGGGGGAATCACATAACAGAATCAGCTAAAAAGCTGCAGGGGCTGCACAAAGAGTAAAACTGCACTAGAATAACTGCACTAGCAGCTGACTGTAAACAATGCAGTCTAGAGAATGTCTTCAGCCAGTTTTTGGTCAAACTGATGCAGGTCTTCATTGAGCTGAGTGGGAAGTATGCTTGAACACTGTGTTTTGTTGTGACCAAAGGCTACGTAACATAGCTGCATTTATCCCTAATTTGAGCTCATTATTTTCCAAACATACAGCTGTGTACATAAACCATAAACATCTTACAAGGCATGCTTTCTTGACATCAACAGCCCATCTCCATGAAACCCCTCCTTTTTACATACTCTGCTTCTTCAATCACATCATTTTACCAAACTGCAGGTGCAGGAACTGTGTGGCATTTTGGAGCCTCTTTTTTTTGACTCTTGCAACTCATTCAATCATAACTGCTGATAAAAGCCTGCTGCAGGATGCTGAGGGCAGAATGGCCCCATGGGCTGAGTTTCAGTACAGTATGCACACTGACAATCAATTACATGACTTGTTTTTAAAATGTGTAATTATACATCTGCAACTGCGGCAAGCCTGCTCACTTCTTACGTGTTCTTACAGTGAATGGCTATCACATTTCTGGGACCCCGGTACACCAGCTGGACTCCACTCACATGAATCTCCGAAAAGCCAGTGGGGATCCCCAGGTAAGTTTTGGGGAAAAAAAGTCCATGCAGTGGTATCCAGACATAAATGTGGATGTCTGCTTAAGCAGACTGGGAGTCTGCTAGAGTTGGATGTCAAGAGGCATTTTCTTTAAGAAACTGTCAAATCAGTCAGATTCATTGCATCTAGAAAAGTCACTCTTTGTATTCTAATGGTAAAACAGTACAAAATACCAAAATACTTTGAATTTTTGTGTCCCATTGCTCCTTTCTGAAAATTCCCTGAGGCCACTTCAGTCACCATTAACAACCCTGCAGAATGTCCTGCCATTTCAGCCTGAACTCCGCTCTTGTCTCCAGCACAGTCCTCTCTAGTCATGAACATCCGTCCGTGCCCCTATCTTATTGTATTTTCTTGCAGCCTTCCCTCCCAAAGACATTATTCACAAAGAATTTGAGCGAAGCTATTTTTTGAATTACTTCATCCATGTCAGTGTGTTCTTTCACAGGCCCTCCTCTGTGCCTTTCACAGCCTGTGCCGCACCCATCATCACCTCAGGCTAGCATTCAAGATGCTGACTTGTTGACCGTCTCCCTCATCTGTTTGGCTACATTTTCACTCATTATTTCTGCACTGCTGATTGCACCACTTCTCATCTCCAGGAGAGTCTTCTCTGCAGATCTGCAAATGCAGTACAGGGCCCTCTTCTAGCTCCTCCTGTGAGATGCTTTGTTCCCTGCCAAAATAGCAACAGCTGAGCAGTGTTGCTGGGTTGCACTCCTGGTGAGTTATGCTTCCCAGTCTGCTGGCTGAGAAAAAGAGCACAGGACCTCAGTTTTGTTTCATTTCTTTACTAGCTGCTAGGTTATTCTGCAAAGCAGCTACTAGAACACTCCCTACAAAATATGTGTTTTGTGTGTAGTTACCATGCTGAACTACACTGCCTCAGTATTCCTCTGAAGTCCTATTTCTTGGTCTAAATTTTATGTTGTCTGCCAACTGCCCACTTCGCTTTTACCATCTCTCTTACCCCTTCTAGGCACTAGCCCTCAGTGCTGTGCATTGCACCAGCAGTGCTCTTTCACCTCAGCCTGTATTTCTGGGTCCCTTTCCCCATGGATTCATGGCATTTCCCATGACAGTCTGTCATTTCAGGCTCCACGTCCCTGGCCAATATCTCTCACTTAACTGACCTGCACTGTTTCCTCTCTGAGTACCTTACACAGGCTGGAGGTGGAGCTTATGGGCACAAGCAGAAACTCAAAACATTCTAATAACCTCCACAGCCATTGGTGGACACCTCTGTTCACCCACCTGCTGCATCTCCTTCAGAGAACCCAGATCAACTTGCAGACTCTGACTTCCTTTACAATAAGCAGTTTAAATCCTTGTGCAACAGATGCCATTTTCTGAAGGATCTGCTTCCATCTACCAACAAGTCAGAATAACTGACTCCCCCAGAGCTTTAATTCTAATATTCACTGTTTTTATGGTGCTGTGTCTGACTCAGGTAAATCTTTTAGACTCAAGTCACCTGTGTACTCAAATTCACTTTACAGATACACAGTTTCCATGCACTTCTCAGCTCCATTGAGCTGACTCAGCCACAGGGCCTACAGGAGTTCATGACTTCCTTCATTCACTTCAGTGGCCTCCGTCACACTTTCTTTCCATTACTCTTTAATTACCAGTTTTCCCAAACTCAGGTCTTCATTCATGCCTCAAATCTGCATTGGATCTGCAACAAGGTACTGCTGCCATTATCCCTGAGAGCAGCTTGTGTCCATGCCCACATGAGATACAGCTTTTCCTGGGAGCTGTGCATGCTGTTGCAGAAGAATCCTTAGTGAGGAAAATGTCTGCCATGTGCCGCCGGTTGCAGGAAGGGGATTTTTCTACAGCCGTTCTCCAGACCCCAGACTTTGGCTCAGTTGGGCCAACTCCAGTCCCCATTCCTGGGCCATATCTGTCAGTGCTGTGACTGTCTGTGCAGCTGCTCCCAGCAGCATGGCGTTCTCCCGTGAGAGCCGCTTCCAGGCTTGCTGCAGGACCTACGCAGCAGCCACCACGCAGGCAAATGCTCGGGAAAGCTCAGCCACAGCTCTCGGAAACGGGTCAAGGGGGAAAGAGCTACAGCCGAGCACAAAGCGGCGCCGTGCCGTGCCGGGCGCGGGGCCAGGCCTTGTTTACCACTTCCTAGACAGCAGCGCTGTGCCGCCCGCTTCGATGAACAGACGCAAACGGAGCGGCAGAACAGCGGCAGGCAGCCTTTGCACACCGCTCTCGGGCTGCAGCTCAGGGGCTGCAACAGAGCCCCGCATGACTCGCGAGCGCTCCCTCCACGCCGCCCCGCGTCCCCCCCAGCCGCCGGGCACGGCACGGGGCCGCGATGGCGGTCCTGAAAAGGGGTGGGCGGCTCCGCCCCGCGCACGGCGCTGCGGGTCGCGATCCCGCCTCGGCCCCGCTGGGCGCCGGCCGACCTCGCAGCTCAGAGGAGCGCGGGGTGTAGCCGCGCCGAGGGCCCGGCCCGGGACACGGCGGACAGCCCGGCCCGGCCGGCAGGGGCGAGGGGGCGCGGTCCTGGCCTCCGGCGACGCCGCCTCCCGCTCCGCCCCGCGCCGCCGGGCCATGGGGTCCGCCTAGCCCCGGCACGGCCCGTGCCCGCCATGCTGGGCTCCGAGCGCGCTCTCGATGATGCCATCCGCTTCTCTCCACAGACCCCGGGGTCCCCGGCGGCGCCGCGGAGGCAGAGCAAGGAGAGCAGCCTGACGGTGAGTCCGGCCGTGCGGCGCTCCGGAGAGGCGCGGGGCGCGCTGACCGCCCGGGACGGGGCGCTGCGGGAGCTGCTGCGGCGAGAGTAGTTCTGCTCTGTTTAAACACCGCGTCGGGGGGCGCAGAAAGGCTGCGGGATCTCCGCTGCGAAGGATGGAGCTCCATCCCCGGGACGGGTTCGGTGATCCTGCAGGGGCTCTTCCAGCTCGGGATGTTCTGTTCTCAGAGTGCGATTCCTGTCTGATTTCTCCCTTTGATTCTGGGGTTCTGGGATGAGCAGCAGGTGAGGAGGTACCCAAAAAAGGAGCTGGCTGCGGGTCCTGACCGAACGCGCTCCTTTGTGGGTCGCTGTCCGGCCCTGGTCCGTCCCGACGCTCAGAGAAGCAGTGAAGGATGAGAAACTGTTTAAGGATGGGGTCACAGCCTTGCGGGAGAACTTGGAGCACTTTAATGATGCTCAGAGGCATCAGATATTTTTCCTTGCTAGAATGTCCAGTTGAAGATTTCTGATAAAGGCAGAGATTGTAGGTACAGGAATGAAGCGATCATTAAATTTGCTTTAATTAATTATCTGTAGTTGATAAGATGTTTGCAGTGTGAGGTTTACAAACACTGACGAATTCTGCAGGAATTGTGACTCCATCTGGAATATGGCTCACAATTCTGGACTCATCAGTATAGGACAGATGTTTGAAATTGGGAAGGAAATCAAAACGAATTAATGGAAGTGCCTGGGCGTGCTGTGATCTATTGAATAGGAAATAATGAAGATAAATGAGAAGGTAGACAAACTTCAGTGGTAAAAAAGAGGGAATAAAGGTGTCTGCTCTACCTGTGGTATTCACAGCCTGCTTCGGGTGTGGGGCAGGATGGTAACAGGCTACTTGGGTAGCCCTGAGGGTGCAGACAGTGAGGGTGCAGACACGGTGTGTGTGTGCTGCACAGAGCAGTACATAAATGAGAGCACCTGTGTCTGTGAAAAAGTCGCTTTGTACCTGCCTGGACACGGGCTGCTCATTGGGGGTGCTTTTCCATATCATATTTGCTGGCCTGTGCGCTGTCTGGTAGCATCTGCAAAGCGGTCGAAGTGTTGTGTGATATGTTATGTAAGGGTCACTGTGTGCCTTTCTCCAACAGAAGTCCAGAGCTTTCAAGCACAATGCACCAGACAGGCAGAACCAAGCTAATTTTAGCAGCCACTTGCTTCAAGCCACTGCCTGCGTCAAGGAAGCATTATGAAAAATAACATTCTCAGATGGAGTGTAAACTGTAAAGCAATGTAAATTCCCTCTCTGCTTCCCCCTCCCCAGAGGTTTTATTTGTTCAGCGCTGCTCCAGCTGGCATTGGGATGCTCTGGTTAACAGGGCTGCAGGGCATGTCCTTAGCTTGCTGTTGAATGGCTTTCTTTGAGTTGCAGCAGCACTCAAGCAGAACCTTTTGCAAAGAGGATTTTTGTCATCAATTTGGGTCTCCGAGTCCATCAGACCTCCATTCAAAGAGAAACCCATTGATAGGGAAGCTGCAAACATTGGGTTGTGACACCTGATCAGCAGCTGCAGCCCAGCGCTCTGTTTCACTGCTTTCCTCAGGGGAATAGGACCTTGTTATGGTCTTCTAAGGAATGCAAGTGCCTTCTCTACTTCAAAGAGCACGGACTTCCTCTTTCTTCTGGCAGTCCCGAAGGCAGGTGTAAGCTGGAGTATGTGTCCCACAGGAAGAACGGTATGGTGTCTCAGTAAATGAGTGTTACTAGCACTAAGAATCTGTTTTCCCTGGAAAGGAGACCCTGATGGGTTATAAGATAGGCTGTTACAAATCTGCCACTTGCACAAATTATTGTTGCTCATAAGAAAGCAGAAGTGCAGTGCTGTGGTCCACACTGATTTTGCAGTGAGTTTCAAGGTGCATTTACCAGCTTTAGCATGGATTTTTGTTGTCTGATTTCTGAAGAGATGTCCCTCTGGACAGGAATTTTATCTGTGGAAGCTGAAGCTGTAGATGAGGGAAGGTATAGTGCAATACTGTGTACAAGGGAGAATTGAACTGTATTTCACCTGAAGAGCAAGAAACCTTCTGAGCATGTCTGATGATATGGTAGTTTCTGAGCATAGATTTTTTTCTAAAGAATATTTTAGTGCTTAATGAAGGTAAGATATGACTTGGAAAATGATGGTGTTTATATTGCTTACATTGAACACCAAAATGAACATGTGCTGTGTATGGGAAGAGGGGCAGCCTGCATGCAGTAGCTTAGCATTTTGTGCATCTGACATAAAGAAATTAATACAGTGTGAGGCTGCCCATTCAGCAGTGTTCTCTGCTCTGCGCTAGGGTTGACAGCATGGCAGAAGCTATCAGAAATCCACTGCTTTGGTGCGTGCTGAGCAAATTGTCTCTAGACATTTCTACAGAAACATGAATGAAGAAGCTTTCTAAACACTTCTGGCAGAACCTGACATTCTAAATACCAAGTGGATGAGTTTTCTTTGCTAATATTCAGAGCTTCAGTTGGCTTTTCTCCCCTCCTGTTGTGCTACAGCTGAGACATCACTGCCAACGCACCACGTACAAATCTGTGATGTTGAAGTTACCTACACACAGCCTAGGCATTCCTGGGCTTCCACGCCTGGGTAGAGTTAAAACTGCCCAAGCCTTCATTTGTGCCTAAGCTATACAAAGGTGTCAGCTGTCCTCCCAGTTTGTCTGTTTATCCAAACAGCCCTGTTTGACAAGTGATCTTTCCTGAGTTGGCTGTTGTAGATTTTGTGTTCAGGTACTGAGATTGTAAAGCAAATGCAGGTTACGCAAGTTGGCAAAGTTGTGTTGTCTTAAGATGTTGTGAGTGTGTGTAAATTGAAGAAAAGAGCAAGTATGTTGCCCCTCTGTAGTTGCTTCACTTCAGCACAACAGAGTGCAGTTCACCCACTTTCTGCTCACTTATTTATGTAGCGTCTTATGTAATAAATATGTAGTTGATTATCTAAACCTTCATCAAATTATTCTTGTTTTATTCATGTTGTTTGGCATTGTCTCATTTACCAGAGGCTGCTGGTAGCCACTTCAAAGCATGAAGAGGACTTTGAAGTCTGTGGAATGGATGTGCATGTTTTGGCCAACAAAGTGTCTTGTGCATGCTGCCCTTGTGCAAATCCTGCAAACTCACCTATGTCTCTGTGACTTTTTGTCTGTAAACCTTTTGCATCTCAGACATAAAAATGATAACAACAATAAACAGCTTATTTTATTTCATGTTCATGGAGTATGAGCTGGTGTGTTTGGCTGTGAAGATTGCAGCTGCTTTTGCTCATGATCAGTACACAGGCAAAAGTATTTTTGATCTAATTTGATACAAAACAGACTTGTCCGAGAAAGGCACTGAATGGGGTTGCTTGTTCTCTGTTTGTCCCCCCCTGGCTTTGTTGTCACCATGTTTGTCACAGCACAGCTTCTGTGTGCTTGGCTCTCACCTTGGCAATCCACCAGGTGCCCAGACCTCTCAGACAGGTTTTGTGATGCCACCAGTGTTCTGTGGCAGCTGCAAGGACAGGCTGCTTTCCGCCTGTCTCGTTGCTTAGCTTATGTTTGGAGCACGCCTTGCTGGTGTCTTTTCACTAAAGTTGCTTTGTTGGCTGACAGCAGCCATTATTTTTATTAGTGAAGAGTCCGCTTGAGGACTTCCTGCCATGATGAGGCTGATGATCACCTGGGCTGCCCCAGTGACATCTGTGCAAACATAATGCGAGTCATTATGCCTTGTTTTCTCTTAAAGTTCTGTGAGTCTGTCATTAGTTAAGATATGTACTTTAATATATATTTAATATACATACAGCAGTAAAAGCTGTAATAGTCCCTTCTGCATGTTTTTGTATGCCCTATTGGTTCAAAAGTCTATTTTTTTTTAAAAGAAATCAGCACAGTTGTTGTCTTTCATGTTGTTTGGATTTAGACTTTATACCTTTACTGTCAGATACTTGATTAATGAGATCAGCAGTCCCATGAGGACACTCTTTATGGGGTTGATAAGGCTATTTAATGCCATGGGCTGGGCTTTTGAACATCAGGATACCAGTGCAAGTGACTTTGACTCGATCTTGCATCAAGCAAACAGCTTGCAGGCCTTCAGACTTAGTGGTTCCTGAATGGAAGAGTGAAGGTAACCCAACCTACCTAACGCTAAAATAGGGTGCAATAGGCTTGCAGTGCTGTTCTGAAATGATTGAGCTGACAAGGGAGAGAAAAATACTAGCTGAGGCAGAAGGTTTCCTCAGTAAAACTCCCTCACAGACAGAGTTAGTGCAGAGACTGCAGGGACAGAGGTCAGCCTGGCATCACACAGGTGTCCTTCGCTGCATCATCCAGCTCAGAATTGAGCTGCCTTTGTGATTTCCTGATGCATGATGCTTCTGATGGGGAGGTGTGAGGGAGCAGTGTTTTCTACAGCTCTTGTGTTCCAGAGAGAATGGCTGCTGACAACGTTAGGCCTGTCAGGGGCTGTGGCTGCAGTTCCCATGGGATCTGAAAGGAGAACTGACAGGAGAAACATGGCTCAGAAAGGATCTAGATGGATACCACAGGGAAAAAGTCCTGAGCTTGCTTTGAAATAGATCTGGCAAGCTCTGGAAAGAAAGAGTAATCCTTCTGGAAGAGGAGCAAACCTTTTGGATTACATACAGGACAGCCACTGAAACTTTAGTGCAGACAAACAGTGGCAGAGTTGCTGTGGGCTTGCAGGAACAGTGTTGTATCAGCTAAAGGCTTTGTCTGCATTGATCTGGCGTTGTGGATTTATCCTGTGTCAGCACTTTACAGCAGTGTGCTGTGTCCCTTCTGATACTCTGAAAAGCCCAAGGGCAGATGTACAGCGTATCACTGCTAGATGTAGGGCTGCATATGCAGCTGTGATAGCCCTGCCCACAATTCCTTGGTTTTCCTTTGAATGTTAAGTAATCCTCCCTCAGAAAAAGTTACAGTTGTGATGCTTGTCCATCCCTAATTTCTGTTGATTCTTTGGTTAATATACAGGTACCATTACTGTCCAGTGAACCTGCTAGCGTGCTGGGACGGATTGCTTTTAGTGCGCCTGCCTGGCAGGAGTTTTATGAGAGCAGTATGTAGTCACAGCAGTCTGACTCATGCTGGTGCTTCCCCGACAGGCTTAGCTGCACCCAGAATTATATATATATATATATATATGCAGTGTGTTCTGCAGTAGCTGTCACATCCTTCACTTACACTGTGCTGCATTTTCTTCTGTGATAACATAATGAGCACTTGGACATTTTTGTGTGAGTGTGTGATGAGTTCCATCTTAAAAATTTGTGGGGCTTCTATGCACTGAAGTTTAGCTGATTTTAGAGACTTCATTCCCATTTCTGCAGGATCATCAGCTTTATGTGAAAAGGTCTCTGACTGACTGGAGTGCTGTATACTGAAAAAATGAGACCTTTTAAGTAATCCTGCAAACCAAAATTTGCTAATGAGATAAGCCAATAGCAGTGCTTTCAGTGCTCTAGATCTTCGTGGTATTTCTTGTATTCAGGGCTTGTTGACATCACGTATTTCACCACAGCTTTGTTAGGGATATAGAAGTTGGTGTGTGGTACTTTTTAATCAGACAAGCATACCTTGTGTGAAACAAACAGTTCATTTTCTTCTGAGCTGATGCTACTGCTTGCTCAGAGGAGCTTTCTGGGAATACTGAGCTGCTGTTTCCATGCAACCACCAATGTTTCTTCACCAGCACGCACTTGCTGTGTTGTTGGTTTCTTTTTGATTGGAGTGTGTATATGTAATCTTTCATTTGCATTTTTCTCAACTAAGTTTCATTGCCTTCTAACTATCTTCTGCCTTTTTTTTTTTCTTTTTTTTTTTCTTTTACAGATAAACTGTGTAACTTTCCCCCACCCTGACGTAATGCCAGAGCAGCAGTTGTTGAAACCTTCAGAGTGGAGCTACTGTGATTATTTCTGGGTAAGTAGGCAGACAGCCACATGTCATATTGCAGCTCTTGAGCTTCTGAAAAAGAGGAATGAAAAGCTTGCTTTGTGGTACAAGGAAAAGGATTTGGACTGAGCTGCAGTTGTGTTAGGGCAGTGCAGGAGAGACTGAAGAAACCAGTGAAGATCATTCTAATCCATCTCAGATGAGGACAGCTATTAGTAGAGTGTCCTGAAAGGCAGTGCGAGCTGTTGGAGCATAGTTTTGTCAGGAAATGGATGGGATGTAGGAAAAACTACGCATCTCAAAATACGTCAGCGAAACAGCTGTGCAGCAGAAGAGGAATACAGAAGTAGTAACGTATTAGTGAACATTATTTCAGTCTTTCTTAGAGCACAACAGCTAGGAGTGCACAAGTGAGCTAGAGATTTAACATCTACAGTCTTTCTTCAAAATTGTAAAGATTATTCTCATCGTTTTTTTCTGGAGGCCAAATGATAAGTTCATCTTTTAAAGGGTTAGATGTATTGTGTTACCTGGCAAAGTTTTGGTGGGGTGGGCTGCAGGGATGGCTTCTGTGAGAAGAGACTGGAAACAGCCTCATGTTAGAGAATGTTATGAGCTTTTGTCAGTGTGTTTTCTTCCCCTGCTCTTCTGCGAGGGGAGAGCAAGAGACAATCGTGATGGTACTAAGCTTCCTACTGGTCTTAAACCACCGTAGGCATTCAGCATGGCAGTGCTCTCTTCTACTTTGCTCCACTTTTAAGGTCAGATCAGATCAAATTAAACTGAGGTTTGTTATGATAGCTGGAGTTGGTACTTCAAGTGTGGAGCTGATAGAAAGGGTCCTCCTCTGGAAAACTATTTTTTGGGAGGGAGGAGGGTATTACTACCTGAACAGTGGAAATGTTATGAATTTCATGTGTTTCTGGTGACCAATTATTGAAAATGGCAAGCTGGACATGAGCCAACAGAGTACCCTCACAGCCCAGAAAGCCAGCCGTATTCTGTACTGCATCAAAGTCACTGTGGCCTGTGTACAATCAATGAATATGCAGATGATACAGTATATCCAGGAGTTTGGCTAAAGTAATTATTATACTAGAGTAAGTAAGAAGGACACTCACCCTACCCTGGGCTCACGTGGTAAACTCCAGTGGAGTGGATCTCCAGAAGAGATCCTTCTCTACTGGCAGTCAGCTCTGAAATGGGTCTGGGAGAGGTGCAGCCAGGCTCCAACCCTTCCTGCAGCACAGCTGGATTGCCTTCACCGTGCTCCTGATACTGACTCAGATGCTGACTCAGTGCTCGCTTCAGGTGATCGATCAGAGGTTCAGGCCTGTATGACTCAGCAGTTCCCATACAGGCCTGCGAGTCAAGGGAGGTGATCCTGCCCCTCTGCATTGCACTGTGAGATCTCACCTGGAGTACCGCATCCAGATGTGGAGTCCTCACTACAAGAGAGATATATGGACCTGTTGGATCATGTCTGGAGAAGGGCCACAGATCTCAGAGATGGAATGGAACACCTCCCCTACAAACACAGGCTGAGAGATCTGGGGCTGTTCAGCCTGGAGAAGAGAAGGTCTGAGGAGACCTGAGAGCAGCCTGTCAGTATCTAAAGAGGGGCTAAAAGAAAGGAGACAGACTTTTGAGCAGTGTATGTTGTGATAGGAAAAGGGGAAATTGTCTCAAACTAAAAGAGGGGAGATGTAGAGCTGTAAGGAAAGAAAGTTTTTACAAGGGTGGTGAGGTATTGGCACAGGTAGTCCAGAGAGCGGTGGGGCGTCCTTGTTCCATATTAGGCTGGACCAGGTTCTGAGCAACCTCATCTAGCACAAAGTGTCCCTGTTTATTGCAGGGAAGTTGCACTAGATGACTTTTAAGGGTCCTTTCCAACTCAAATCATTCTGTGATTCTGTGAGGTGTTTAAAAAAAAAAAGAGTTTCACTATAAAGAAGAGTTCAGTTGTAGCTGCAGCAGCACTTCCCCTTGAGAGTGCTCAGTGTTGTGTGAAGCACATGCAGCAGATTATACTGTATCATGTTTACCAATGGTCACATTACCAAAACAATAGCATTTCTTCTATCTCTTCTAGGCTTCTGATCCCAAAAAACAGTAAAATGTGAAATGGCTCATAGGTATATTTTTATGTGCCTTTCAGAAGACACCACCTCAGTTTTTTCTTTTCATTTACATTGGTTTAGTTCACATCTTTCCCTTGATGGAACTTGACTGAAAGCTGCCCTTCTTCTGCAGATATTTATTCTCCCATTTCTTGTCATTCAGCCTTATAATCCAGGATCTGGCTTCTTCGGTGCGCTATACTCCTCCAGTCTCAGGCTTGTAACATGCTGCTGCCTGCTGCCTGGTGTTATGGCCATACATTCATTCTAAAGTCTCATGCTTTGATTACTGTGACATTTGTGACAGCCAAAACAGTAATCATTCTGGAGTGTTCTCTGGGCCTGTTGGAAGACAGTGGGAAATGTAATTCTGAAATACAGAAAAGCAGAGATGGAATAGAAAACAGGAGACAGCGTTGGTCCTTGCAGCAAAGTTGAAGTCAGTGAAGCAAGGGATTAAAAAGATCATGGAGGAAAAATAAGTGAAAGGTGGGATGGATTGCATTAAGCTACTGAAAAAGTTGCTGCTTTGCCCTGCTTTATGGACTGGCTGTGTATTTCTTGTGCATAGATCAGCACAGAATGTTACAGTCTATTATAGGTCATTTAAGACTGCAGCAGGATCTTCTCCTTTCCTGCAGAAATTCCATTGTGATGGCCCCAGGGTCTTTTTTTTCTTTGTAGGGTATCGTCAGGGCTCATGATTGCCAGAGCCAGCCCTGTGGGCTTAGCAGATGTGAGGGGCTGAGAGCAAATGGGAAGATAGCCCCAGCAGCCTTTTGCTCGCTGAAGATAACTGCACAACTTCTTTTTTAAGGGAGAAATGAGAAGGAATGAGAGAGTGTTTAAATATTTCTTTGAGAATGGTTGAGGTGGGGTGTGATAAGCAGCTTTGTCACAGGTGATGCTTTCTGCAAAAGGCTCTTCAAAAACTGCTTCAGTGTGGTCAGACTCCTTGGAGTTGCTGCTGGGAACTGTGTGTCTGCCTTTGATTCCTATAGATCATTTGGTTGAAATTCCTTTTTCCTTTCAGGCTGATAAGAAGGATTCACAAGGGAACAATACGGTATCAGGATTTGAGATTCTTCTTCAAAAGCAACTTAAAGGGAAACAAATGCAGAAAGAAATGGCAGAGTTCGTTCGAGAAAGGTAATTGGCACTCCGCTATCAAATTAACTGTTTTGGTCTGGGTTTGTTGTTTTTTTTTCTTCATGATATGAGCATTCCCTGTGTACGTTAATCACAGAACTTACACTGTGTAAAAGATATGCTACCAATTCTTGAAGTGCATTAATATCCCTAATATCTATCCACATTCTCCAGTCTTCTACAGCTATCACTCATATCTCAGCTATCTCATTCATACTGCCCAGTATGCCCATTTAGATGGAGGGAACCAAGAAGTTTTAAACTGGAGATCTAAGGGAAAAATGTGGGTATGGGAAAAACAGAGTACAGATGTTTAGAATGGAATTCTTTTTTTTTCCCTGAAAAATATGTGACAAAAGTGACCAAAAAAAAAAAGTGCTAGTGACAAATTGTGTTTCTTCAGGGGTTGGTATCAAGACTGCTATTTAACGTTTTTGTCAGTGACAGCATCCTCAGCGAGTTTGCCAGTGACATGAAGCTGAGTGATATGGTCAACATGCTGGAAGGAAGGAATGCTGCTAGAGAGACCTTGACGGGTTTGAGGGTCCATGTGAACCTCCTGAAGCTCCACAAGGCCAAGTGCAACGTCATGCACCTGTCATGGGGTAGTCCCAAGCACGAATATAGGCTGGATGATGAGTGGATAAAGAATAGCCCCAAGAAGGGCTTGAGGTTGCTGGTTGGTGGAAAAACTCAACAGAAGCTGGTAAGGTGTGCTTTCAGCCCAGAAAGCCAACTGTATTCTGGGGTGCGTCCAAAGAAGTGTGGCTAGCAGGTTGAGGAAAGATACTCATCTTCTCTAATCTGCTCTCTTGAGATCCTACTTTCAGTGCTGTATTAGCTCTGGGGCAGCCAGCATAAGGACAACTTGGACCTGTTGGAGTGAGTCCGGAGGAGGCCATGGAGATGATCAGAGGTCTGGAGCACCTCTCTTATAAAGACAGTCTGAGAGAGTTGAGGATATTTAGCTTATAAAGAGGATTCAGGTAGACCTTGTAGCAGCCTTCCAGTATTTTAATGGGGCATGCCTTCTTGCATGTGAAAGCTGCAGAGGGACTCTTTGTTAAAGAGAGTTGTGGTAGGACAAGAAGTAGTGGTTTTAAACTACACAAGGATAGATTTAGATTAGCTATTAGGAAGAAATTATTTACTGTAAGTGTGATAAGGCAGTGGAACAGAATGCCCCATTCCTCGAAGTGTTCAGAACTAGGTTGGATGGGGCTTTGCACAACCTGGTCTAGTGGGAGTTGTCCCTATGGAAAGGGTGACAGAACCAGATGATCATTAGGGTCCCTTCCAGCCCAAATAATTCTACCAATTTTTTGGCATAGAACAATGTAGGCACAACTTACTAAAAAATGTATAAAAACATTACTTGGAATTCAGACTGTTAATGGAGCTAAATTAAACACACATATTTGGAGTGAATATGAAATTATAAAGAGAGATGTTAATAGCAAAAAAAAATGCTAGAATGGTATTAATGGTCCATTGCTCTGCTAACATGGTAGGTGCGCTGAGCACCAGCCACGCGGTAGATACACAGTTCAATCAGATACTAGAGTATCTTGTGAGTAATGTTGCTATCATTTGAAATTGCTTGTCATGTGTCCAAGACCGTATAAGTCATCTTGAGGATGACTGTCAGAACCGTTCATAGGGAACAAATTATTAATCTCAAGAGAAGGTCAGATTGTGTTTATGCATGTTCTGTCTTTGAGGCAGTTGTACCAGTGAAGAAGCTGCTGTCCTTAGCTATTGCCTCTCTGTTTGGGCTTCCTGCTGAGCTGATGTTGTCTTCCTGCTCCACTTCTACATCACAGCATTGTTGTACTGATGGTTCATTGCTGTGGAAGCAGTGAACAAGGCGAGAAGCAGACATGGACATTGAAGGTTGTGGTGTAGTTTGAGTGAGCAAAACTTGTAGGTAATTCCTCCCTCTTTTTTTAATTATAGAGAGGTATGGCAGCAGCAGTAATAGGGGTATGGCAGCTATACAAAGTACAGCATAGTCAATGAAGACAGCCTGATGTAGGAGGTGCAGAGTGCCTGGCATCCATATTTGGTTCCTGATGTTTTTGGTGTAAGACAGTCTAAGAGACAGTTGCCTGTATGATCTGTGAATAAATGTGAGCAGTGGGCAGAGAAAAATACCAGCTGGCAGAGGAAAAAATTGAGAAATGGATGCGCTAAGCTAGAAGATGGAAAGAAAACAAGCAGAATAACGATGGAAATAGCCAGGGAAAAGAAATCTGAAGAAAACAGTCTAAGATGGAAATCTAGCAGAAAGAAAACAAGGGAGAATTCAAGAGAGAGGCAGATTGGGCACGAAATGCAGGTAGGCTGGGCTGGAGTAATGAGAGACCAGTTCTGACTCTGGGAAAAGGCATGGCTGTGTCATTATTGGAGAAAGAAATAGGCATGTTGTGGAAGAAAGGACAGAAAAGATTCACTGTGTCCTGGGCAACAAAGAGGCTTTGGTATTGAGTTTGGAGAGAGTCTAGAAAGGAGCTACAAAAAGTTGAGTATATTTTTCTCCAATTTGGAACAAATGATTGAAGATTGCTGTGTACGGAAACGGTGGAGCATGTCAGGCTGAAGAGGAAGTGAGAGCTCAGGACTTCAGGGAAGCTTTAACTTCCTTGGCTAAAATGAAAGAGATTATGGTAAGATTCTTGTGATGATCTACTAGGCTACTGCTACTAAAACCGTTTCGGAATGGTTAAGTGCAAGCTTCAAGTGCAGAAAACTCTGCATTTGTTAAAAACTGCCTTCTGGAGTTAAGGTTCAGACAGCTAATAAAGATAGCTCTAAATAGGAAGCTGGGATGAGATCTCCATGATTTTGCATTGTGACATACACTTTGAGGAGGGGCAGAAGCTAGGTAAATAATGGAAGAACTGGAAATCCTGGTAGCAGCTGTGTAACACAGTGGCAGGCACATGGTAAAAAAGCATTTCTTTTGGAACTAGAACGACTGAAGGAATGGGAAGAGGTAAAGAGAGGTGAACTGAGAGATCAAGTGTTTGGGTGTGAAAGAAGGAAATAATTACTTTAATTTGGAACTGAAGATATGGTACAGCATTTGCATTCAAGTAATTTGCACTCCAGAAAAGCCAGGAAAACTTGCAAACAGCACTGGAAGGCATTAGTCTCTCAGAGTGACTAGGAGAGAGGTTTTTTTATTAACTAAGGAACAGCACTCTTCAGTGTTTGGCTACTCACACTTTTTAGTTGAGCTGAGTTGTGATTGGAAAAATGTAAAATAAATATCAGATTATTTAACTACAAGAAATGAAACAGAGTGTACAGCCATTACCCTGCTTGTGTGAAAGGTCTTTGTAGCCCAGAAACTTTACTCTGAGCATGCCAGTATTTAGGGCTTAGGAGAAGACCGTCAGAGCCTTTATCCTCCCAGCCTCTGTGTAGGGATTGCCGAAACTAGAGTTGGCATTAGGTCTGCCTTGTTCAGCAGGTTGTTTGTAAAACTGATTTCCACTGTTTGTCTAATCCTTATGAACATGTCTGGTTTTTTGGCAGTGGTAATGTTTTACAGCAAAGACTTTCTTCAGTGCACTTATGTGCCACAAAAAGTAATTCTGTTGTCTGATAATTTTTAATCTCAACTGATGGTGTAAAAAGACTCCTAGCCACTGTCTTCACACAAGTGACAGTTGTTTAGATGTCTGTCAGGTATCCTCTATCACCTCTTCTCTGTGTTCTCTAAGTTGTCATAATCTATTCAGTTTTTTCCTACATGGCAGTCGCATCAGATCATCTTTACCTCCCATTGTAGCTCTCTGGATTTTCTTTATCTACTGTAGGATGCCAGGACTGAAACATTTAACTGTTTGAATGTGAGCACACAATGTACTTTAGAAAAGAAAAAGAAAAAAAAAAAAAAAAAAAAGATTAGGAAATAAGCATCCAAAGAGCAATGAGAACAAATAAAAATTAAGACAATACACATGAAAATATGCTCAAAAACTGATGCTTCTGGTACCCGGGGAGTGAAATATTTAATGTTTTCAAACAAGTTAGTGGAAACAAGAAAATTAATTTTGTCTGTGTTGAAGCTGAAATAATTGCAAAAATTGGATTTTTTTGAGGTACTGAAACAGATCTAAGGACTCTTGTAATGTCTGGTGTGTTGGTGTTTCAGAATGATCACAGTTGAGTATTTTCAGGGTAGGTAAACTGGCCAAGGCCAGCAAACAGTTTTCTCCATTTTTGAGGTATACCTTTGTCTTGCTGTTTTCTTCCACTGAAGATAAAGTCTTTAAGGTCTTTTTGCCAAAGGTTGGAGTGGGGGCCATTTTTGTCTTGAGGCTGTTGCACAGTAACCAGTTCACCTTTTTATAATTCTTTGAGGAACTACTGACTCCAGTAGTGTTCCTTCTTCCTTGCCTTCTAAGTAGTGTCTAATTCTTAATTATATATTTATTTGTATCCTGAGACTTCAGTCCTGCATTTATTTTGACTGCACAATTACACTTTTGTGTTTCTTACAAATGAATTGTTTGTTGTGCTTGGGAGCACTGAATAAAATACATTTTGGTTGTTGTAGATATTACTCACTTGTCTTTCAGTACAAAGTTTGGAGATTCAGAAGTTACTTCTCTCTCTGCCCTAAAGTGAGATTGATGGGACTTCTGCAGGCTTTGCTTTTCTTTTTATGAGCTTTTGTCCTTTCCAGACTCCACAGAAAGTGTTTCGTAGACAGTCTTCACATTTGCCAGGAGCTAGATGCCATTCATCTTGCTTGCAGATTTTCTCTGGCACACTGTAACAGGATTTATTATTCCCGGTGTCATGGGTGTAGGAAGTTGTGTTGGTGGGTGGAGTGAAGGTGAGCTGCTGTTAGAACAGGGCTGCTGGGAGCCAGGCTCAGGGATCCGCTGACATGGAAACTAGGTCATTCCTGTGAATCCTTCCAGCACTTAAGGTGGGCCTGCACAAAAGCTGGAGAGGGACTCTTTGTCGGGGAGTGTAGCAATAGTACGAGGAATAATGGCTTAGAACTATAAGAGGATGGATTTAGATTAGATATTAGGAAGAATTTTTTTACAGGGGATAGTGAAGCAGTGGCACAGGTGAAACTGGATGCCTCGTCCACAGAGGCCAGGCTGTATTGGACAGTACAAGTTCCAACCCCATATTACAGGCAGGAAAGGCTTTTCCAATTCAAACCATTCTGTGATTTGATGCAGAATTAGCCATATAAGTTTCTTTTGTCATATGTTTTAAATTGGTGTGAGAAAAGTGCTGGTAGATAGAGTTGTGAGTGAGGGAAGACAAGCTATGGTGCTGCTGGTGGCCCTGACTCATACTGCTGGTTCTGCAGTCTGACCAGTGACCTACAAATGGGGACCAAGATGTGGACAGTCCACAACTTGATTGTTGACAAAACTGTGAACTGACACCTCTTTGTGGCAGAGCTGATTAGTAGTGTTCTTGTAAAATTGGTCTTGAGCTGGCTGGTTTTGTACTGAGAGGGTGGAGAGAAAAAGAACTCACTATGCTGTATGAGGTTGGTAGTTGCGCTCTGCTGTACTGATGCAAAGGGCTGGGAATCACCTTGGTCTCAGCCAGCTGCATCTCAGAGTAACATCCACACCATATTTTCATCAGCCCAGAATACTAGGTATATTTTAGCTAGTCAGAAGGATCCCTTTGTCTTGAATGCACCACACACTGGAATGTGTGTTCAGCTAGCTACTGCAGGCTGGTATGCCACAAATATCCCACCTTCTGTCCCACTTTCCTTCTGTGTGTAGTTCAGCACAGAATCAGGAGCTGCTCCACTTGGGTGCCACACTGCTCTTCATCAGAGGTGCTAAACTGAGCAAATTTGTTTGAAAATTGGCAAAGCAGTTCGTAGTCAGGAGAACTTTGCAAATGTTTGACTAGGTGAAAATCATCAGGGGAGCTGGAGTTCAGCTTCAAGTGTGATTCATGTCACCTCTGAACCACTAGCTAGCTGTTCCTCCCCTCCCCAATGTGCAGTAAGAACTTACCCCATCACCTTGCTTAATGGTTCTCCCTGCAGCCATTCCTACAGTGTCAACAGCTTCACGCTCCCTTCCCACCAATGCTTGCAAGTTCAGCTGTTACTGGAATGGTGCTGCTGAGTGAATGCAGGCAAGGATCAGGACCCTGCTTCAGCACTGGGTGGGTAGGTGAAAGGCATGGGCTGCCCTCCTGCACAATGGTTGTAGAAGCATCTGCCACATATTCACCAGCTTTGTCATCTGTAACAGCAATTAGGAAGCATTTTGTGTCACTAGTGAAGTCCAGCACCCCAGATTCAGGGACCATGGCAAACATGGAGAAGCCATTTATGTACTGGATACTTGATGCCATGTCTCCACTTGATTTCATCTTTAATTAGATTGAGTTGATCTCTCTCACTTGCTGTTGGTGATTTTTTAAGTTCTTCCTTACACTCCTCAGGTCACATCTTTCTTCTTGTGAGAAACCATTCTCCAGTGGTTGACTATAGCCTGATAGCTGATGATGTCACATTGCTCACTCTCACTCAGAATTTTTCATTGTAGCTGCATCCCCTTATCTTTGCTTCAAGGATGTATGACTTCATCTTTAGCAGTACACTGAGAAATACACTTTTCGAGCGAGCCCAAATTTTGCAGACAGTTCATGCTGTACCTTGGAAACACTTTGTCCTTGTTGTTTGTGCTCCAGAACTGTAGTTTTTTCTTCTAACTTTATCACATCTGCTCTCCTGCGTGTATCCATGTTCTTGACACCGCATTTTAGCATATGGAAGGGAGAGAGAGATCTTGTGCCAACCACTGAAAATTCCTGTGGCAAGATCCCTTCAAATACAGAGATTTTCCTTAAACTATGTGTGTGGGTTTCTAGGTTAATGATGATTTACTGCTGTCTTTCTATTTTCTCTATGTGTGTGTGTGTAGGATAAAGATTGAGGAGGAATATGCTAAGAACCTGTCCAAACTGTCTCAGAATTCCTTGGCTGCTCAGGAAGAAGGGTAAGTTTTTCTCTGTGACTTTAGCAGAAGACAAGAATTTTTAACATTAAAGTCATTTCTCCCACACAGATACAGGCATTCTTCCTGAGCTCTTCCATTCAGTAGAAGTTTATTTAGCTTAGCATTTTGAGTGTATTGGGAAAGACAGAATTGGTGTGGAATATTTTTATTTTGAAGATATTCATGGTAAATTTTTAGCAATACCTATATAAAACCTTGCATTTCTGATGATGTGTTTAATGCTATCCTTGTTGGGATCAGCAGTATTTCACATAGGGATTAGCATGAATACATACTAAGTTACTTTGAATGTGGAGGAATGTATAGAATAAATATGCAGCTGAAAACATATTCGTTGCTGGAAAGGGAAGAATCAGAGAGGCCTTGCTGATGAAGAGTGGAACGCTCTTCATTTTCCTGGCATTGGGATGTCTCTGGCACCAGTACTTTTTTGCCTTAACAAAGACTGCAGAGCAAACCACAGCAGCAACACTTCAGAAATTATCAAGAAGATAATAAGCAATGTGCTTTGACTAGACTACACTTCTTTAGTAATAGTGAAAAGATACCACTCCTGAAGATACCACCACTGAAATCTGAGGCTGGAAATCATAGAATGGCTCAGGTTGCAAGGGTCCTTGCAGCCCACTAAGCTCCAGCACTTGATTTGGGCTGGCTGTCACCCACTAGCTCAGGCTGCCCAGAGCCTTGAATACATCCCACAACGGGGCACCCACACCTCTCTGGGCAGCCTGTGCCATTGCATTACCACTTTCATAGTAAATAATTTCTTCCTAATATCTAATTTCAGTCTCCACTCTTCTAGTTTAAAGCTGCCCTCCCTTGCCCTATCACTACTCGAATGACTGTCCTCACCCTAATTCTATTGGGAGTGAAGCTTCACAAGATGTTTTCTCTGCTTCCAATAGACAAGAGGTCAGCCTTGTATTATTTCTCTAAGCATCTAAACTTATGTCCAGGTTTCAGCTGGGACAGAATTGATTTTCTTCATAGAGTCTGATATTATGCTGTGCTTTTGCTTGAAGAGAAAAACAGTGTTGATAACAGCAGTGTTTTAGTTGTTAGCAGCTTCTCTCAGTGTTCTGCCAGGGGGAGGCCTAGGGGGCACAAGGAACTGAGAGAGGACAGAAACAGAACAGCTGGCCTAAACTGACCAAAGGGATAATTCCATACCAAATGACATGATGTGAACACTATAAAGCCGTGGGGAGTTGGTTAGGGGACTGGCTGAACATTGGTCTGCAAGTGGTGAGCAATTATGTTTTGTAAATATATATACATATGTATATATAATATTGCTGCATTATAGTTTTATATACATATATATATATAGTATATTATATACAGTAATATATATTATTATTATTTTCCCACCATGTTTGAGAGGACTCAACTCACTGGAGCAACGTTAAGAGTTTACAGATCTTTATTTTAAAATTACAGATGATGGGGAATTTTTAAGGCTACTAGGGATGTGTAAATATGAAAAGGAGTTGAGGGAGAGAGAGAGAAGGAGCTGTGAAATTGTGGATCAGTCAGCTTTATATAACCTTGAGAAAGTGATGGAACAAGCAGTCAAGCTTTCTAAAAGTACTTAGTGGAAAACAAAGTGATGAGCAATTATTGTGGATAAATGCAGAACCAATGATGTCAAACAACCCAAATACCTCCAGTATGAGAATAACAGGCCCTTTGGAAGAAGGAATCAGCACCATAGCTGTTAATTTGGTGTAGCTTTTGACAGTGGGAGGTTCTTGTAGGCAGGCAAGAAAAATGGGCGAAAGGCTGATGTTCAAAACTGGGGAAGAAATCATACTTAGCACTTAGCTGTGTGAGTAGCTATAGATTGAGAGTCCACAAATTTTGTCTCAAGTCTAGATTTTTTTTCAATATATTCATTAATGATTTGTGATAGAAAAAAGAATGGGTTTATTAAAATCACAGATGAGGCAAATTTAGGAGGGCTGACGTAAAATTTGTAGAAAAGATTGCATTTCAGAATGATTTTGATAAACTAGAGAAATGAGCGGAAGAAACAAATTGAAATTCATTTCAGTAAGGAAAAAGTAGCAGGTTTTATGCTTCCACAAGGATGTGAAAGATACAGTTACATAACAGTTTGTGGGAGAAGGATCTGTTTATACTGAATCACAAGCTTATTCATCAACAACTTCATGCTGTTGTCTAAAAAAGCAATTGCATTGAGATCTGCAGAAGAGTGTCTGATACAAGATAGTGTGTAACCAGTTTAGCAACTGGAAGATGATGTAACTTTTGTTATGACACATTAAGAGGAATCTGGGCTGTTGGAGAGGGTCTAATGAAGGCATGTCCAGCCTGTGGACCACACACAACCCTGGGCAGCCTCGTAAGATCATGAACATTTAGCATTATCATGTGATTTTTAGCAATATTTGTCATGAGTTGGTTGCACGTAGCTCAAGTACAGACTGTAGGTGACAGTGGAACTCTGTGCAGGTGAGGGCAAGGTGCAGGGCTGACCCACCTCTGGGGCCTGCCACACAAACATGGTGTGACTGAGAGCCACGTGTCGTACACTTTACATTATCATGAGAGCTGTGAATTTCACGAAGTTCAGGGGACTGAATAATTACTAATCCCAGGAGTTCCTTAGAAGTGCGGATGCTCATTGTGGGATCATCATTTCCTCTCTGAAGGAAAGAGGTAAAATGCCAACAGGATTTTATCGTTTGTGAAATGAAACCAAATCATCCATGGAATCCGAAGGAAAACTTGTGCCAGAACTTGAAGATGAAGAACAGCTCACAGGTTCAGCTTTCTGGTGGATCTGACTACTCATTCAAATGAGTCAAACATGTGTCTTTGTGGCGGAAATCAACTTATCTGTGCTACATTTCTAACCATGACAATGTTCAAAATGAAAAATTATGGCAAGCTGAAGTTATGAAAAATCATTTCGTACATTTTCATACATTGGCTAATGACTCCACAGTCCTATGAACAGCAAAAAATATGAAGCCTAGCTTTCATATCGGATTTGGTCATGACTCTTATTGGACTTTATCTGTCTTCCCAGAGAAAGATATCTCTTACTTCACAGTCACACCTCATTCATATCATCACTTCTGTAGAATTGTAGAAAACTACAGAATCCTTAGAGCTGGAAGGGACTTTAGGTGTCATCTTATCCAACACTCCTGCAATGAACAGAGACACCTACAGCTAGATCAGATGCTCAGAGCCTGGTCCAGCCTGACCTTGAATGTCTCCAAGGACTGGGCATCCACCACATCTTTGGGCAACCTGTGCCAGTGCCTCACCCCCTTGTTGTAAAAAACTTTTTCTTTATATCCAATCTCAATCTCCCCAATAAGTGTTTTTGACAGTGTAGGTACATTTGTGAACAGATGTTTTCAGGAAGAGTAAAATTAGATAAAAAAAATCTCTGATAGGCATCTTTGGATGCCTATCAGACTCATTAAGATTTCAACCACTTCCATCAAACCAGACTGATGCATTAGGTTCACAAAAGCAAGGTCAAATATCCTACTGGTCTTATAGTTCTGTTGCCCCCTCCCCCCCCTCCTTTTTTTTTTTTTTTTGTCTTTGTTTTAATGAAAAATATTAAAAGAAATTGTTACTTATATACAGTAGCTATACTATATATTTTGTATGCGGCAAAGACAATCTTCACTTACTGTGGCCCAGGCAAACCAGAAGGTTGGACATCTGTGGTATAGAGGATTGTACCTAAAATTGCACTGTCTAGAAAATAACGTGTCTAAAAGAAAAAGAAGATGGGAGAAAGGGCCTAATATTTTTCAAATACTTAACAGCTTCTGCACAGAAAATTAGAATTACTTGCTCACCAACTCGGTGTTTGAGGTAGAAGAGAAAGGAAAAAATGCACTTTTGAAAATCTGTTTTAATTATAAAAAAAGAAAAAAAGTTAATAAATGTTGGATAAATATGTGTTTAAAATTTTAAGGATCAGATAGCAGAGTATCTTATCTCTGCAACTGGAGGTGATTATGAACACTTTTCAGAGGTCTTCCACATACACTGCAAATGTGATTAGTTGGTCAAAGAGACCAGTTATCTTCAGAGATTTCTGCTGTCGCTGTTCCATGATTTTCCAGAGCATGGTATGCTACAAATCTTTGTTGTGTCATATGAAACTGCCTGATCAGTCTTGATGTAAGGATGTTCAGAAAACTGCACTGATCGTTGCTATGCTGTGTTTTTCCAGCACACTGGGAGAGGCTTGGGCTCAGCTGAAGAAGAGTCTCGCTGATGAAGCAGAGGTTCATCTCAAATTTTCTTCTAAGGTAAATGGCTTGTTTTCCTTGTTGCAAAAATCTTTGCCCTCTAGTTGATGACTTGCCTTGAGTTTGTACAGATTACTTCTCTAGAGGAAGAAACAAAAATAATACTGTTCGGTTTCTCACCAAGAACCTGCTTTACCTGTCTGCAAGGAAGAGAACCAGGACTATGACTTGTTCATATTGTTAGCCTTTTTGAAAAGGGCAGTGGGAACTTTGTGTTATTCTCAGGTCTTCTCTCCAGTAGTGCCCAAGAAGACTTCTTATGCAAACTGTTGCTTGTACAATATGATCTGTTTTTTTCCCACCACATGTGACATACGCTTGCATCCTGTTAAATTGTTCACCTCTGTGGGTGATCAAGTTTAATATAGATGCACATATCTAAGTACAACAGCCGTGTTCTGAAAGAACATTATAGTTCTGCAGTAAGTGATTATGCAGAAGTTACTCAGGCAACCAACTGCTGCCCTGGTAACCCACTGCTCTGCTTCAAACTTCTACTTCAAGGTTGTAATTAGTGAAATACTTTTTGCTCCCTATTGGTCTCCCAAATTGATCTCCAATGGGAGGAGGTGCACCCTGATTGACATGTAAATGTAGTCAAGCAGTGAATAGGATTCTTTTATTGTTTTGCTGCTCCTAAATCCTCCACAGAAGCTCCTGCAGCATCCTCTGAACTCAACACTGATCCTTTAACTGCTTTTTCCTAACTCCAGCTTTCTTTCATTAACATGATGTTTCTAAAAATACTGATTATTGCTGTTATGTTCAGAAAAAGAATCTTAAAAGTAGTAATTGCATTTCTTATTGATAAACAAAATCCATCATCAGTGCTGGCACAATGCAGGGCACACCAAGAGTAATCAAAACTAAACCTGACAGTGAAGATGCTGTCACATGAGGAGGGATTGCAAATACATTGGAGATGGTGACTGCTCTTGGGGCATTCAGTAAGTGTGGTGTTATGGCATTAGTGATACATGTAGAGACTGGAATGGCAATTGTAGGTACACGCACACAGGTGCATATATCTATTCTTCATGAAGGCTGTCATGGGATTGAAGCACTTCTCCAGTTGATTATCTTTCATTGAGCTCCAGGAGGTGAGTTCCGCTCTAGAAGAGAAGATGTGCATGTACCATAGTTTAAGTAATGATGGACTGGTCTGGTTATGGTGGTATTTTACCAGCCATTCTGGAAATAGTGCTGACGGAGCAGATAACTGCTGTCACTGAGAAGTCTTCTCTAATGTCCAGCACACAAAAATGGTGAGAGTTTACTTGCTTGCATTTTGAGCCTCTTGATGCATTTCCCATTGTTTTGGGGATCTCAGAATTTTCCAATCTCATTATTAAATGCATGTAATAAAAACCTTAACTTTCTGTTGGTCAAGGATGATTACTGAAATTTCTTCTGTTTCCTTTCTCTGGCTCTGGGGATTTTCTTGAGGGTTTTTACAGCAATGCTTGTTTGGATCAGATGAGTCAGGTTTCTGTCTTTCTTACCAAGGCTGATTGACTCATCTTGGATTGTTTGCTCAGGTTAACTCATTTATTGATGGAGGGATCTGAAGGGCTCTCTGACTATTCAGCTAATTCAAACTCGTTTGCACACAGACATCTCTATCAATTATAATACGTTGCCTCTTCAGTTGCAACTGAACCAATGCAGAAATTCTCTCTGTGTCAGTTCTTATTTTCATTCAGCAGTGGAAATGCTACTGGCACAGATATGCATTCGTACCTCAGGTACTGAGCTTGTACAGGTGAGCTGGACCACAAAGCTGCGAACAGCTCTTTATTAGCTTGTCTAGGGTCATCATATCTAGAGGGTCATAAAAATATTGTCTGGAATTTTCCTGTCCAAATTCCCATTGAGAGAAACGTTATCAACCACAGTGGATCAAGTCAGCTACATCTTTGTCTGGCAAAATCTTGAGTACCTTTTAAGGATAGAAATTTCACAACCTCTCTGTTCATTCTGTACCAATTTTCCACTACCATTCTTATGATATGTTTTAAAAACAATATTCTGTCTGAACCTTCCAAAGATAGAATGGCTACAAATTCTCTGTTGTGATATTGCCTGGCCCTACAAAGAAGAATTTGGCTCTTTGACTTCCAAGTAATTGCAGGCAATATTAAATCACGTTGGTGCTACTCTCCAGCTGCCTTATCAACGTCAGCTTTATTAACTTCTCTAGTAAGTGCTTTGTGGCCTAGGCTATCTCTGTAGCATCTCTCTGTCAAAAGGCTGTACTGAACTCGAATGAAATGTCTTCCTCCATTAAAATAGTTCTACAGGAAAGCAAAAAATACTTGGTTTTAAGAACTACTTAATTATGCTCCGCTGGTCCATGAGAAGTGACTGAGGACCAAACTCAGCTGCATAAGCAGAGCCCGGCACCTGCACTGGAAGGATGATAGAAAAAAAAGTATTGGGTTGCTTCTGGGAGGGTGAAATGTCCTTATCCCTTCTGAGTGCATTTCCAAAAAAAATCAAGGCCATGTATATGTATGAGAAAGTTACAGAGCAATGGGATGCAGAATTGAGAATTACTGACTGTAAAGTCTGGATTGTAAGAGCTAAGTGCCTGTACTTGTAGTCACAGGTGTGGTCTCAGTGGGTCTTTCCTGAGTCCATTTCACAGTGGTTTTCTTACCATTATTTGAAGGGACTCAGCTAACTGCTGAGACTTGCTTCTCTTTAGGCTCCCTTGCACCTAGCAGAAATAAATAGATAAAATGGGCCATTAATGGATCCCTTTTCCCAGTACATACAGACATGTAACCTCACTGTGTTGAGTCACTTCACTGCAGTCAGGGTTAGCGGGTTTTGTTTGTGTTCTTTGGGTGTGTAAATTGCATCAGTTACATCAGAATTGGAGCACTGCATGCTACTGCATGAAGTTTGATCTTACATGCAAGAGAAGAGAGGATTTAACAGAGAAAGAGGAAAGCAAAATGTATGTCTTTCTGCTTCCCTCAGTAAATATTCTCTTAGCAGAGCTGTCCTTTGAGGAGATGATGTTTGTAGTAGCATCACTCAGAGCTGACTTGGGCAAGAGAAATGTTTTAGTACAGTACTACCTGTGTCTGCAGTGCTTGTATTGTTTACTCTGTCTTGATCTCTGATCAGCAGAAAAGCCAGGAATTACTGCTGAACTCTTCATTAATACCATTTTCCTTTTTTTTTTTTATCAGCTTCAGAGTGAGGTAGAGAAACCCCTGCTCAACTTCAGAGAGAACTTTAAGAAAGACATGAAGAAGTGTGACCACCATATTGCAGACTTAAGGAAGCAGCTGGCCAGCCGCTATGCAGCTGTTGAAAAGGTGGGAGTGGAGAACAAACTGGAGAGTTTGAGATGCTGCTGTCTGGAACACAAAAACAGCTGCCCCATGAAAAGATTCTGTTCTATCACAAGGAGCCACAAAGATTTCTGCTGAGTGCTTTCTGCTACTGGTTATGCTTTACTGGGTTCCAGATGTGGTTTGCTACTTAGCTGAATTTTGGGAAGCTAAGAGTTGTAGCCAGTGCTCCTGTGTTACTGCTGAGTTAGCTTTTTGTTGCATCTGCTCTTTTTCAGTTTGCGATAACTTATTTCTGACATATTTGGTAGAAATATTCTTAGCTCATATGTGTCCAGAAATCAAATGTATTGCCCTCAAAATCTAAGAGACACTGCATTAGAACAGCTAAGGCCAAAAGCTCATCCACTTCAGTATCCTCTTGGACAATAGAAGCAGATGGTCAAAAAAGTTAGCTCAAACTTGGCACAGCAGTTTGCAGACACTCTCCCAGTATTAGTTTTCTGTGTCACAGCAAACAGCAGCACCCTAGTTTCAGGTACTGTTTTAACATAAGCATCCAGTAGGTAGCTGAGATCATGATTATAGAGCTGTGCCTATGAAAAGAGGTTTCTTGTAAGTAGCTGTTGGGAAGTAAGCTCAGCTGCCAAGATATTTGGGCTACATTGTGTGGTTCTTTGTCACGGTATCTTCACCCAGCATGCTCTCGGGTATGACTCGGGTATGCTCTCGGGTGGAAAGAAAAACATCACTCAGTTAACCCAGGAGGTTGTGTGGACTTCCATTTATGATCAGAGTGCGTATCAGAAAGTTTGCTCAAGGGCAAAATTGTGGCAGGACAGACAAGATTATTAGACTGCATATATTCAGAGAAAGCACTTTTCTTTAGACTTCAGTAGGGGTATTGAAAAAGGTGAATCAGAAGACAGTAGAAAGATTGAAAAGGGTGAATCAGAATAAACAGACTTGAGAATAAAGAATGGTAAAGAAAAAAAAAAAAAAGCTGTGTCTGCAGTTTGCCAGATGAAGCACATTGCTTCTCACCAGATTGCTTTCCTGTAGCTCCCTCTTGTGACCTGCCAAACTAAGCCTATATCTATAACACTGAAATGAAAAATTCAGGCAGTGCTTTGAGAGCATCTTAAGTTACTCTCAGGTGTGATGTGGGAGAACTGCAAGGTGATAACAGATCATCCAAATTTAGTTTTTGGCACTCTAACTTGAGAAAGAACAACATGACCTATTTTGTAACAAGCAGAACAGTTGAGGCAGAACAAGTTTTCCTTATGTATTTAGGCAACTTCAGCAAATGAGAAGACAACTTGCATAGGTATTGGATTACTTGTTCAGACAATTTGCTGATTTACCTGTATAACTTAAGTAATTACACTGATAAATCAGGTCTTAAAACCTTGAAGAAATTTAAGGTGATTTAAGTAATCAGTTGTAAACAGGTCTCAGGTTATTGATTTCTATGTTATGAACTATTGTTGTCTCTGACCTGAATTAGTTTTTCTAAAGCAAGTCTAAAATTTCCTGTTGTTAAAGTTGCTGATAAATGTATATTGAAACTAGAAAGTAGTTGAAAATAAATTCTATAATGTAATTGAAATTCTTCAATTTGTACTGAAAAAAGCATATGTAAGAGGTATCTGCTTAAGAGATTTGGAAGAAGTTTCAGCTCCTCTTTGTTCCAGAAAGAGTGAAAAAGTTATAGGGAACATTACAATCTGATGATGCCTTTTGGTACAGTGAGGCAGATAGACAGTGACCTGAAAGTCCAGATGATTTTGCAGTTTCATCAGTGAAAAATTCTGTATGGTGGTAGGACCCTTCCCTGAACACCATATGATGTCCTAGGAACTTGAATGCCAGTTAGAGCCCAGTTTTACGTAAAATCCCTGACTTCTTACTGACACATGCATGAAAAAGTCATTGAGGGCTGAAAGCAGGTGGAAGCTATTTTCATGTAAACAATATGACCTTTAATTACTCCAAGGCCCGGAAAGCCTTGACAGAGAGACAGAAGGATCTGGAAATGAAAACACAGCAGCTGGAGGTGAAGCTCAGCAACAAGACAGAAGAGGAAATTAAAAAGGCAAGGCGGAAGTCTACTCAGGCAGGTGAGTACCTGCAGTTGTAAGCCAGTGGGAGGTAAGTGCAGCACTGGGGAACCAGCTAGGAGATCGTGGTGTGGATAACTGGGATCTAACTGCTCATCCGTCCATCCACGTGTTTCATGTTTTTAAGACTGCAGCAGTGAAATCTAGAAATGAATCATAAAATCATTTGAATCAGAAGGGACCATTAAAGGTCATCTAGTCCATCTCTCCCACAATGAACCTTAGAAGCAGGGAATTCTTTTCAAAGGAAAAAACAGTCAGGTTTTTCTAATATGACATCAGGAAATGATTGATGATTTTGATAACTGAACTAAAAGGAGAGTGTTTTGTAGAACTGTACTTGTGTTTTGTAAAGTTGTGCTGAGGTAAGTGTTTGTTAAACTTTATAAGTGGGAGTTAAAGAAATTTGTCATAGCCTGAAGTGTCTTTGAAATGGAATTAGTGTCCAGTTTCAGTGTAGTTAGCCTGCTTATGTGCTTTAGTTTCAGACAGAAACGCTTGAGTTGTGCCTTCATGTTGGTGGTGCTGAGATAATGAGATGCCTGTCTCCCATCTGACCCCTCCGTTTTTAAGTTTCTTAGGGTTTTCAAAATAGGTTTGTGACTTATTCAGGTTGTACTTAGTTCAGCTGAAAAATCTGCCAGCACAAGACCTATTGCCACTCATGTAGCAGGCTGGTGCTTGCCTAGAAGGCAGCAGATCTATGGTTTAGGCTCTCTCAAATCAGAGGTCTAAACACACAGCTCTCCAACCACAAAGAAGTGTAAGCAAATTATGGGGTGCTCTGGGGTAAGATTACTCTGCATCGCTCCTGTTGAAGCTGGGTTACTGTGCAACCAGGAAGGCAAGTTTTATGGGTCCAGAGGAAGAACAAGAAAGAAGGAGCCTGATTCCACCTATCAGCTAGGGCATCCAGATGGCAGCAAGGAGTCCGGGGCTTTCCTTGGTGTGATTATGGATCTGCAAATTCACACTTTTTCAGGTATGCTCAAATATTATACCAAAGATCTGTTAGCCCCGGAGATCTCAGAGGGGCTCACTGCAGGCTTCCTCTCTACACATCACTTATAAGTGATGAAGGTAGCATGACCCACCCCACAGTACAACTTTTTTCTCAATTTCTGGCTAAAACAGTGCTGTTTACAGCTCAAACTAAGTGCAGTCTTAGCTTTTATTCTTTTTCTAAGGGTCATGAGTACTTACAAGATTAAGGCCCATAGAACTGATTCTATTTACAGAGTTGCTTGGGGTACAGTGTTCGAATTTTCGGCTTTTCTGAAGTTCCTGTCAAAGGTAGTTACAGATCTTTGCTCAGCTGGGGAAGTTTCTTCCTTAAATTGTAGTTCCTTCCTTGGTTACTCACTGAATCAGTTACCCACAATGGTGTGGGTGCTTGCTATGCTGCCTACCTCTTTGAAAGTAAACTTTTTTTTTTCTTCTGTTAATTAAGCAATTAAAATGATTTCTGTTCAACACATGCTGAGGATATAGTAGTGCGTGTTACATTGTAGTGAAGACAACACTTACTTGATTATATTTGTGCATGCTTTTTACAGAGACTCAAATCACTTTCATGGGATCCATTAGAAACTGTCTTTCTTGAGACCTGTAAAGCTGACCTATGCAGTACTGTTAGTAACATTACTACAAATGCATTTTAACTGTGGTTTCCATAGTTCATCACTTCACAGTCTGTCCTGTGGTAGAGTGGTCCTTCACAGTACTAAAACTCTGAGCTTTCTCAGCCTGTGTGGGTCTTGATGACACTAGTAAGAGTCATTTGCAGTTCGTGTATACAGAGAACCATTTGAGGAGGAACAAATGCTTCATTGGTGATAGGAGACTGTTTGGTCAATGTTGTTAGTTTGTCCACCTGAAAATTCACAACTTCTGTTTGCTTTGATCATCGGAAATTGTTTGTATAGTTATTTACTAATTGTTTACTGAACAAACAAGGGATAGCTGAAGGTCAGATAGGAGTAACCAGTAGTTTGGCTTGAGTCCCCCCATCACTGTACCAGACTTTATGCCACTGTTGCAGTGCATGGAAGTGGGAGGACTTGCCTCGTCCCACACATATGGCTACGCAGCAGCCCAGCTGAGGTGCGTGTGATGCATGCAGTGTTACTGATCTGGCTTTGAACTTAGGCAAGCTGCAAGTGGATGTATGACTTGAGATTTTCAGATGCTCCTTAAAACTACACCCTTTCTACAATGCCATGTTACTAACAAGTAATGTTGCTTTCACGTCATGTGCTTTGTGACTTTCATGTTCCTGGCTGTGTAGTCTCTCAGCTTTACTGAGGTAGGTGAAGAATATCCAGTTTGATACCTAGGGAGTCTCCTGGAGCACACACAGTGTTCCTGAAAGCTTAGCCTTTAAGTCCTGAAATCTCAGTGCATTTTTTGATTTTTTGTTTTTTAATAGACTTTGGTTGTCTCCCTAAATATTGAGTCTGTGCAAGATTTTTAGATGGATTTACTTATTTGACACTTGCTTGATCTATATTATCCCATTCACAGTTCTTTATTCTGCCCTGTTTTGTGTATAAAAATATTTTTGCACCTAAAAGAACAGTAAGAATTTGAATTCCAGACTAAGTCATTAAACCATTTGTGAAGACATAACTAAGAAAGAGAATTTACTAGCCAGAAAGCAGTAGTATCTGAAAGTGACAGATTTCCTACCTGCATTACCCTCTATATCAGAACAGAGTGCTGCAACGGAGGAAAAATTGCACTAATTGCGCCTTATTGTGGTACTGCCCTGGACAAGAAAGGAAGCATGGACTGGAATTATGCATCTTCAGGAAAACAAGTTATAGACTGCGCAAGACTATGCAGTCTTAGCTACTATTCTGCTATAGGATAACTAGGGTTACTGTCCCATAGTTCCATGACTCATTAGTATTAATTTCCAATTTTAATTATTTTGTTTTTTCTGGTACAGTTTTCTGTCTATGACCAGCTTTAATTTAACTGTAGTAACTTTCATAGTTCAGTTTATTTTGTAAAATATTACTTAGTGTTCATATTTTCCTTTTAAAATTTTCTAATTCCATTTCACTTTAATTCCTCACCTCCAACACCTGATCTTATACTAAACATAATTGCATGCACTGCATTGAAGTTGTTTTTATTGTGCCAAATGAGTATTGTGCAGCAACTGTATTCAGCTCTGCCAGGACTAAACCCAAAACTTTGGGATGCATATTTGAAACAACTTCATTCTAAGCTTCATAATATTGGCCAGAAAGAATTAATGTGCTGCTGTCCTGAACTTTTCAGGAGATGACCTGATGCGTTGTGTGGATCTTTACAATCAAGCCCAGTCCAAGTGGTTTGAGGAAATGGTGACCACCACTCTGGTATGTAGTAACTCTGTGTAGCGTCTTAAGTTTATAACATTACCAGGTTGTAGTAGCTTGAACTTGTTGCAGGAAAAAGCACTGGGAGAATTAGATAATTAATCTCCACTGGTATATTGCATTCTTAGTTCTGAAAAAAACTCACATCATTTGGAGAATGCAGAAATAATTTCTTTGCAGAAGGCTCAAAACCAGTTCAGAACTTCTTAGAGGCCAGAATGCTGGAATTTTCCCCAAGAAGGATGAAGTAATAACCAAGGAGCAAAGAAATGAAAATGAAAAGACACACAACACATACACTAAATACACTAAGCATTAATGAATTTTTGTTTCCCATGAGTATTGCCAGCTTAGAAGAGACAGAATTTAATTTCTTATTGCTCTACTTCTCTGAAGATCAGCACAGCTCACAGTGTTCACCCAAAGGGCATTTACCTTTAGGGTTAGTCATCAAAATGGTAAAATGCTCTTCTGGCTTTTACTTTCAGTGCTCCTTGAAATGCATATACTTCAGCACAAGGGCTCCTCTCTCTCATGTCATTCCTTAGAATTCCCTAGACAATAGCCAATTATTTTCAAAATTGGGAAATAAAAGCATCTTTTGTTAATATTTTTCTCACTGGACAAAAACAAAGCATCAAACGCCTCATAATAAAGAAGCAACCCTCCTATTTCAACCCTCCTGCCTGGGCAGGGTTGCTAGCCAGAAGATCAGACTGCCCAGGATCCTGTCCAACCCAGTCTGAATTCCTCCAGAGATGGAGCACCCACAACCCCTCTGGGCAGCCTGTGCTTATGCCTTGCCACCCTCTGATAAAAAAAGTCCTCCTAACATCTAACCTAAATCTCCCCACTTTCAGTTTAAAACCATTGCCCCTTGTTCTGTCACTATCAGATAGTCTAAAAAGTTGGTCACCTTCTGCTTGTAAGCTCCCTTCAAGTACTGGAAGGCCACAATGAGGTCTCCCTAGAGCCTTCTCTTCTCCAAGCTGAACAAGCCCAGTTCCCTCAACCTTTCCTCACACAGAGCTGCTCCAGCCCTCTGCTCATCTCAGTGCCTCCTCTGGACCCGCTGCCAGAGCTCCACGTCCTTCTTGTGCTGGGGGCCCCAGGCCTGGACGCAGTGCTACAGATGGGGCCTCACAAGGACAAAGTAGAGGTGGAGAATCATCTCCCTCTACCTACTGGCTACTTCTCTTTTTATGGTTCCTGGAGAATCTAAAGGTTTGTTCCTTAGCTTTAGAGGGAAGTCGTGGCCTGGAGGCTGCTCAGCAGCTTGGTTGGTGGGGACATGCAAGCTAAGGATCATGTAAAAATATGTCTTGATATACATCCTTATAAAACCCGGTAGCAGAATCATAATCCAGGAGACATGCTGCCCTTCCACAGACTTAATTGAGCCTCCTAGAGGGGAGGGAGGCAGAAAAATTCAGAAGGAAATTTAGAAACTACTTTCCTTTAGAAACTACCTTCCTTTATAACTGAAATGTTGCTGGGCTCCTCTCACTGCCAGCTGAGCTCAGTGGAGACTTGTCCCAGCCTATCATCTGTAACAAATAAAACTGTTCTTTTAGGGGTCTGGTTAGACTAAAAATAGTCAGGCCCTCTGAGTCATACATCCCAACACAGTCACCTGCTTCTCCATCTATTCACTGTAACTTCTGGTGCTAGCAACATAGCATGCAAAGCTTTTTGCCAGAAACAGATTTCCTCATGTATCCCTAAAGATAATGTCTCCTATCTCTCCCTGAGTGGTCTCAGTTTTGGAAAGAATTCAGCCTTTTTTTCTGTCCTTTGGATTGGGATGAAGTGAATTCTTTTGCTTGCTCTCTCTGCTTCTTTGCAATTTAGAGCAATTTAGAGCAATGTGCAAGCACAGAGTTCAACTCCAAAGCATGACCATGGGGTTGTATTGCACTGACAGGCAAACTTTTGTATATCGTCCTTTCTTTGGGCCTTTAAGCTCGGCTTCCAAAACAAGTGTACTTAATTTCTTCCTCTTTAGGAGCTTGAGAGACTAGAAGTTGAAAGGGTGGAGATGATTCGGCAACATCTCTGCCAGTATACACAGCTGCGGCATGAGACAGACATGTTCAACCAAAGTGTAAGTCTGCTCCTTGTTTGTCTTTGGTCTTTGCTGCCGCTGAGTTGAATGGTCCCCATTGTGGTCTGACTAACTTCCTATCAAAAGGAGATGTGAAAACTACGTGTTGTCAGCTGTTAGCTTTCAGCCTGCAGCCTCATCCTCCAAGACTCTCTGATCCACTTAAATTTCATACCACTGGATCCCAGCTTTTTGTTGGGGTTTTGAATTCGTTTGACCAGCGTGAGCTGTTAACAGCTCTCCTAGCGCCTCAAAGTCATTTATTCTTGCAAAGAAAGACAGAAAATACACAATTTCACTGTTGCAGAAGTGAGCATATATATTTTTTCATTTAAAAAGTTCAAAAAATTGTCTAGTTTTCAAATATTAAAAGGCAGGTGGATTATGCTGACCTGTAATGCACGGTTTTGTTTGATGCAAGATACAGTTTGCAGAGTAGGAGTCTGAAGATGGACTGGCCAGTGCCTGCTGTAGGAAGCTTGTCTTTGCTTGGCAAGGCAAGCCTGGTTCCCACCCTGGCTGTTGTTCACCTGCTCAAGTACATGTAGTTCTTGGTTATCTGCAGATGTCACATAGGCATGCTCATAGCTGTTCTACAGTTGAGAGCAGTGACCGTCTCTGCTTGAAATGCGCCCTTGACTTTTTAATTCTTGTTTTGTTCATTTCAGACAGTAGAGCTTGTGGATCAGCTGCTTCGGAAAGTGGATCCTGCCAAAGACAGGGAACTGTGGGTAAAAGAACACAAAACTGGAGATATTCGACCTGTGGACATGGAAATATAGACTGTTCTTACAGTTGTGATGAGCCCACTGAATTAACCAGGCTAATGTTTTTTTTCTTGGGGTCAGAAGAGTATAGGGCAAAGGTTGTTCCTCTGTCAGACACCTTGTAATTTATGCCTGTACAGGCTGTCTGTTAAATTTAGTCATAAAATTTGTCCTTGTTGTGCTAAGCCTTAAGCACCAAACATTCCAGGGTGAAGAAAATAGATTTGTGCTTCCCACCAGAAGTTCCCAGTTGCACTCATCTTCCAGAAGAAATCTACTTTCTGGTACAGAGAGAGCTCTGTTCTTCTGTGACTTTTGTGCTACATCCCTTGCATGACTATCGTATATATTATGTTAGAACAACCACTCAGTGCGCTTCTGGCCGGCCAGCAAGTAGGTAACCAAACAGTGCAGGAGTCAAGGAAGTGCTGATCGAGAATCCCAGGCCTGTCACCGACTGCTTTCATAACCACAGACAAGTCAATGAACATTTCTGGCTCCCCCTTCAGTTAAACGTACATATCTTGCATCGCTGTTGTATGAGTACATTGATTTCATACAACATAGTTTCCCACAATGGCCCTTTGGAAACACCTACGGAGAAGACCCCTGTTCTCCCTGTTTTTACTCCCTCTCAGGGATATATAAACCCAGTATCATCATTTTTGTGCTAGGCCAATCTATAAAGTGTTACCATCCCTGTTGTTTAACAGGAAAGATTTGGTTGTGCTGTACCTACCTCATTAGCTGTTGGAGTGCCCTCAGTGACAGAAGAAGGTTGCATAGCAAGAAATAAATGAGATGTTCTAAAACTTTCTGCTTATGCAGGATGTTTTCTCATAAAGACAGCCCTCTAACATTTTGTTTGGGATCTAGATTTAAATTGCTCTTTGTTGGTTTCTGCAGGTGAATATCAGAGCCCTTAGCTATATTTATTCACCAAATTTGCGTAGATGAATTGTGACTTTTATCTTTTAGAGCCTGATTTTCAAAGGTGCCGTGTACTTGTGATTCTAGACTGCATCAGATGTAGATGTAGGTGCTCAGCATTTCTGAATCAGATTTTTAACGGTTTCTCCTATAGTGTGAACTGCCAGAAATTCAGAGCAGCTCCTGGTACAGAGTGTTGTGTAGTTTGGAGACTGGTTTTCAAAAGGTATTTTCTTCTCCCAGTGTTATTTCAGATTTTTGCTCTTAATCTGTTTTCCAGCTTCTCTTTCTCAAGATTCTTACTTCAAGTCCAGAAGAAAGAGAGAGGTTCTACATTTTCCCTCTTGGAGATCTTCTGAGGCAGCCTGGGTATGGTCTTGGACCATCACCCTTGGTGACTCGGCTTCAACAGCGGGTTTTGACCAAATGATCTTTAGAGGTCCTTTCCAAACACATCCATTCTGTGAGTCTGTGAAACCTTCATTCTCACCACTGTGGCCTTTCCTCATTGTCTGCTGTGGTGTTAGCTGCTGTTTTCCAGTGTTATTCCTTTAGATCCACATTTTTGTTCCACTTTTATCTTGTTAGCATGTCTTTTTCCCTGGTATGGAGCTTCTGTCTCTCATCTGTATGCCCTTCTAGGCTTCTCTTCACCAATCTCAAGTTACTGTGCTGTGAGAAGATCTCTGAGAATTAATCTTTACAAATACAAGCTGAGACATAGAGAAGTCTTATCTGAAATATGTTTTTAATATTGATTATTTTTCTGGCTCGTCATTTCAAACTTGCATTTTCCTGTTGTTCCTTTTCTTTCCCCACCATTTCTTTACTAGTATAGATTCATAGAAAAAAGGTTGGTCACCTTTTATTCACCTGAGTTATTCCCATCTTGCAAATGCCTCTTCAGCTCCTTTCTCCGCTATGTCACTAGCTTTATAAACCTTTGCACATCAGCAGGTGCAGTGTTGTGACTGTTGTATGCTAGGATCATTGTTCCTGGTGTTACTGATTGTTAGAGCTGACACCTCTTATACTGCACTTTTGTTACACGCTTCAGAATTTGCAGCTGTAATTTTATTCTTGGTATTGGAAGCACCCAGCTTGTTGATATTTGAAACATGGTTTTAGTGTCGCTCAGTCCCAGAGCTACGTAAGACTACACACTTTTCCCTCGCCTCCTGTTCCACTTGAATGAGGAGGTTTTCTGCTAACTTGTCTTTTTCAGTCTTCGTATTCCTTTGCGGTCTGTCTTCGGTATGATTCTTACTGGCATACTGATGTGTACTGCTGTCTCTTCCATGCACTTCAGGGGGCAGGTATTTTTGGTTTGTTTTTTTGTTTTCTTTAAACCACAAATGCAAGGTGAGCTTTCCAAACTTCAATACTAAAATTATATACTTAAGAGCTGTATCTAAGGTTGACCCCTGTATTCTAACCCATATTGCAAATTTGAGCAATCTTGATGACCCATCACCACATTCGTGGTTTGATTACAAAAACAAGCTAGTCGTGCACTTTATATGGTATTCTCCTTACTAAATATATGAAATACTCTGTTAGCAATTTATTTTTTCCTCACTTTTTTTTTTCACAGATATTTATTATTTTATTTGTTTGTGGCTGGAAATGCTGTCCATTAGCACAAGTTTCTCTCAGGACTGCAATTTATTTTGGTTCCTCTTCTGAGGCGTTCTTAAGCTGCTCTCAGTTCTCACTTGAATTTTCTGATGACTTGGGGTTTATTGGTTTTCTTTGGTTTTAATTATATTATTTCTAGACAGTGATCCTACTTCTACTTTTTGATCCTCTTGAAATGTTGCAGGGAAGCATAAGCTGCACAGAATGATAATTCTTTTGGTGGAGGCTGTATTTTTTTTTTCTTCCAAAACATAAGGAGAGCACCTTCACCTAGCTGCTGCTTGCCTTTATTTTGCCCAAATTCTCACTTGGATCTACTCTGCAATGAGTGAAATGCTTCCTTTACAATAAGACTTAATAATAATTTTCTAGCTGGTAAAATCATTAGGAGTGTTTTGCTATTGCTTGTAAATAGTTTCCATCTTATTTCCTGGGAATGATACACCTTCGTGGTATCACACTGCAGAAAGTGGGATCTGTGATTCTTTGCCCATTGCATTCTCTGACTGATGGATCTTGGCATAACAAATAAGGGAGTGCTGGAGACCTGGTGTTTCTGAACGGACTTCATCTTTTAAACTGCTAGTGGTGTTTTTGTTCCTAACAGGTGAAATTTCAGCATTTCTTTATTCATCTTCCAATAAATTGAAAAAGCAGTTGTTCCCAGTCTTTACTTCTCCGGACCAAGATCAAGCTTGATGTTAGGCTGCAGCATGCATGTGAAAGCATGAGGATGTTTCAGTGTGACTGATTAATAGGAACAGCAGAATAAGTCTCTTGCCTCCATAGGTCCTGAGCCCACGTGTGATCTTGTTCTTTTTCTGGCTGGCTAGTACACATCATGCAAGTTTTTACTATTACACTGCAAATAATACACTTTTTTGTGGTTTGGTGTGGCTGTCTTGCATCTTCACATGGCTCCCTGGTCACAGAGCAGAAAATGGGCTGTTGATCAGCATTGATTGTTTTCACCTAAAGAAGTGCAGTACAGTTTGTGGGAATTTGCCTCTGACTCCCATCTTGTAGGCCTCCTTGCCCTGGTGTTTTTTGAAGCTGCCTGAGCTTCAGAGCCCTGCCCCTTCAGTGCAGCTCCTCTACCCAAGTAGTGTAGTGATATTCTGGTCTCATGCTGCCAAGCCTCTGGTTTCCCAGTGATTGATCTCTGCTTCAGCCAGAGCTTTTGAGCTCTTGTCTGAGGTTGAGGGCTCCAAATGTTTGAATCCTTTGAATGTTCTCAGTCAAAACAAAGTTTTATGCAACTGTAACCTCAGCTTCCTAACAGAATGCTGGTATTTTATTCATTGTTCCAGCCTGCCTGTAAATTCTCTTTTCTGGCTCAAGGCACTGTTAACTCAATAGGAAGTCCTTTTTGAAAGTCTTTCCTGGAAATATTCTTTTAGGTCTTTTTTTCCTAACAGTATTAGTTCTGGATCCAATGCTGCTGGCTAATTTCTGTTTGAATTAATGAACTGAAAGGGATGACTTATTTGCCATGTGAGCCAAGTTCACTCTTCTGTGTCACTGCCAGGATTCCAGTCGCTTTCATAAATCAAGATCCAAAAAAGCCTAATTCTCAGATTTCCAACCTACTGCAGATTCTCAATTGTCCATAACCCACGTATACTAGTTGCTTTTGTATGTTGAGCCTGGTGGCTCTCATCCAACTTAGGATGTTCCATGATTCTGTGGACTTCTGTTGAAAGAATGCAGTTGTTCTCTGTTAGGAAATCTATTATTTGATACTGAGATCTTTAGAGATGGTTTTAATTTATTTTTTTAGATGTTGAAAGATGGTAACAACATTGAAAGACATTGGAATCCTGCTTGTGTTCTCAGAATACTTTTTCTCCTCTGCAGCCCTGCCTGAGCTGCTGTGCAGTAGCTGTGTTCCCTCCATGTTGAACAGCTACAGTACATATTGAAGTTATTTTTCCTTTCATGTGTAACAGATAGCATACAAACTTGTTCCCTGCTTTTGTTTGCACTTCATGCATCCTGAGTTTTGTGTTGCAGAGTTAACTGTTGTTAATTGCAACCCCGTGCTGTAGTGACAGCAAGTATAGCTATCTTGGAGTGGTGAGTTGCATGCAGATTACCTTCTTTTTTTCTTTTTTTTTTTTTCTTACAGAAGGTTTCTATAAAGCATTCGCGGGAAGCATTTACATGCTGGTAAAAGTCCTAACTGTCCACACCTTCTCAGAATGTCTTTATGCTTGTATCTTTTTTACATCATCCTTCAAATACTTGCTGGAAATGATCTTCCATAGTCTTCATGTAGAAATGTGCCCTCTTCCTTTGGCCTTCTGTTTGGAAGTGCTCAGCACTCAGAAATTTCTAAGAGGTGAAGAGAGTGTGCATGGGTGATAACTGAGACCTTGAAAATCAGGCTACTGATTAGAAATGCACAAACTTTTTTTTTTCTTAGTCTTTCAGTACATATATAGGGAAATACTGAGAAATGAGATTATCCAGTACTTAATGAATATAGCTGTTGTATGCTGTTCTCAGCAGAGTGACACAACAGCTCTGGAGCACAGGCTGACAGCTCTCCTTTTGCAGTCCCAATGATCCAAATCCCAAATTAAGTGAAAAAGAGGCTCTGACCTTCTGTTTCTTTAGTCACACAGACAGAAAAAGAGCATTGCTTACCCAGGTGGATCCTTCACAATGACGCACCTTAAAAATCCCAACCAGCACCTTTAAGGCACCCCTGGAGTGAGTAGATGTGACTTGGTGTGATCAGTTGTTTGCTTTATTCTGAAAAGAAAAAAAACACACAGCTATTTGCTATTTTGTAATAGCCAGCATACTATTTTGCACTATTTAGTACAGCCTGCTGGGTATGTTTTTAGAGATGAGGTTCAGACTTCGTTGTCCTGGAAGAGCAGTGTGTTGTTCGCACATCACTGAGCTTTCTGGAACATCTGTAGGCTTTTTGCTCACTAGCATGTATTGATATAGGAGAATGAAGTCCCAGAGCTGGTGGTTACCAAAGTGTTGCTGTGAATAATTCGTGCTATCTGAGCATTCCTCCTGAACTCATACAGTGATCAGGAGGAGCTGTCTGGTGTCCTTCAGTGCGTGGTGAAGGCATCTGACAGTTCACAGAGGAGCCTGCTGGTCTTTGCTTAACAGGATGGGCAACAGTCACAGACACATTGCATTGTACATGGAAGCTAGTAAAATATTTAGCCACCTCAGTGAAATTTGAGCTTCTCAACAGTAGGCACTCATCTCCCTCAGAGATCTGAGATCTCCCTCCTGGTTGCAGTAACAGACTCCTCTCTGAATTTTGTTTAGTGTCCTGAAGTCAATGATGTTCCCTCATGTTTGTTTCTTGTTAAAGGGCTCTCTGGCCAGCACCTGGTTGTGGCTGCAGGAATCCGGTAGGTGGCAACACCACACTGATGACTGAAGAATGTTTTTTGGATTTGGCAGTAGTGTTTTGTTGTGTGCCACTGCACTGAACTGGCTGTAAACCGGACTGCATCAAGCCTGGTGTGTCCGTGTTCTCCAGGAGTTTGGAATGTGCAGTCTTTCTGTTGCACAGTGGCAGTGTCGTCTTTCACATCAGCAAGTCCTTGTCTTTTCCTGAGAAGAACTGCTGTTTTTAAATAATATCCATCACTTTATCTAATGGTAGATGTTACTCACATAAGAGTGCATCAGTCAGTTCGTACTTCTTCATTGTTACTGTACCCACCAGCTCTATTACTGACATACAGCACTTTCCAAGGTGCTCACAGAACATCTCTTTTGCTTTAATGTGCTGCCTGAACTTCACGCTTTTGGATATTTTCTGAGTTTAGGGTGTGCTTGTTTTTTGTTGGCTTATTTTGGCTTCTGTTTGGATTGTTCCTCCAAGCCTCTGGGCTTGGAAGTGTAGTGACTCTTTTTTTTTGTTGGCCACATCTTCTTTTTTGGAGATCTTTTCTGAAAGGACCAACCCATAGCACAATTTGACTTAAATTTCTAATCCCATATTCCTGAGAGTAGAAACCTTTTGTGCCTAATGAAACATCTGATTCTAACAATTGTACATGGATAAAATCTTACAGAGACCAATATGAATTATGTCTTATAATAACAGCATAATAATTACAGAAAAAAAATATATAAATTTGAAACATTCAAATGTAATTCCCTTGACTTACATGAAGTTGAATTGTCCCTGGTGTATCGTACGAGACAAACTCAGTGGACGTTCAGAACAAAAGCTTTTCAGCTGCTGTACTCAGGCTCAGGAGTGCACAACACCTTCATTTTGAATATATGCAGTCTTTCAAGGCTACTGATTTCACAAATAACTGAGCAACGGCTTCTATCACAACCCTACCAAAATTCATCCAGTAGTTTCCCTTGAAGTGCCTATTTAAACTGTACCTGCTACAACCATATAACATACACAGATTCACCCTATGAATTTCCAGAACTCAGGAGCAGCCAGTGCGCACTGAGCTGTGCAGGATTTCCAGCCCTCCTTCTTTGTTCTGCACTATGCACTCTTCTTAGGGCATCAGCATACCCACAGACCTGCCTTTATCTCACTAATCATTTGCAGTCCAACATAGGTGTCATAAATTCTCAGTGCTGAAAATGGAGTAGGAAATGTTAAGCCATATTAAACTTAGAATAACTGCTTTGGAGGACAGTTACTAACTTTATTTACTGATACATCCTTCAGCACGGGGTCTCAGTAGAATAAGAATACTGCATAAAAATAGTTGAGTAAGGTGGCATTTCGGATTTAACTAGTGCTGTTTTGTAAAAACAAACCGTAACTCTTCTTTAAAGCAGCTACTTAAAACAATTTTGTCTGGTACTGGAAGTCCATAAAGCTGAATGATTTCAGGGATCTCCTATCTGCCTGACATGAAAATTTTAGTCATTTGAATTTGGGAATGCTCAATGTGAAATCCCATGTTCCTTTGGATATTTTTTGATGTGCTGATAGAGATTTTCAAAATAGCATAAGGAATTTTGATATCCATTTGCCACTCTGTTACTGCTCTATGGCAGGAACACGCTTTACAGACAGCAACTGATTATCCATTGTGGAAAAAAGCAGGTAGTAATATTGGGCAAATCTTTTCTTCTAAATTTCCTTCTGGCAGCACAAGATAAGGAAAATTCTACCCAACAGTTTTGCAGACATTCCAGCAGCAGGGATTCAGAGGTAGGCCACATCACTGCTCTTACAGTTAAACAATTTTCTACTAAAATAGGGTTGCCTATTTGGTCCTTTTTGTGTAATTTACTAAATACTTTCTAAACTTTTTGAAAAGTTGTCTTTTGACAGTACTAATGAGTTCTTTTTAAAGATGCTTAACCAATATTTTATAATTTTCCATAAATTCTGGCTGATAAGGCCCCTTAAATTAGATTATGTATCATGCAGCCTCTGTCTAAGTAATCAGTAAATCTTGGGTTGTTGTGCAAATTATAGGATCGGTTTCGTTCCATAAAGGTGCATGAAGAAATCGCCAAACTGAAGGGGTTCAATGTAGGAAAGATTTAAGGGGCCGATCTTCAGCTTGGGTGAACTGGCAGAGTTTGGTGGAAGATACTTGATGTCAGTTATGGATCTTGTCCTTCGATGTTGAAGGCATTTCCTCTACATATTTTCTGTCTTACTGTAAAACTACTTCATATGGTTAAACTGTATTTTGCTATGTTGTTCTGCAGGTTTATATGCACCACAGTGCTCATCTCATCTCCTGTAAAATAAACTGTACAGAGACGTATTGAGCATGGAATTGTCTTTACTAGAGTGTTTCTTCTATCAAAGTCACACACCTTTTGAATGCAGTGATATCAAAGCACACTTGGGGTGCCATACGCACATTTACTGCTTTGCTAATGCTAGTATGGTGAAGCTTGAATTCATACATCAGTAGGGCATAGTCTGTTTGTTTGTATCCTTTTCAGACCTTTGCATGATATTCAGATGAGTACAGTTGCTGACATTTCATTTTTATTATGAAACCAGTTTTAAAATCACTGGCAGTTAAGTAGGTTTGATTCTTAAATAGGCAAACTAACTTTGATCACTATGAAAAAATACGCATGGCTTACGTGCTCTGTAAGTCTTGTACACCCAGTCCTTTATCTGCAGGTTCCACGTGTGCCTTGAAGCTTAGTTGAAGAGAAGACAGTTGTCAAATGCTAATAAATTCTTATGTCTCTGATGTGTAATACTGATGGAGACCACAGCACAGAACAAGGTGTCAGCAGCCCTGCAGAGCAGGAGCATACTTTCCCAGCAACACAGCAGCCTTGGAAGTAAAGGCATTACCTACACATCTCTTACTCCTCAGTGGAGTTTTCTCCTAAGAACTCTTCCAGTGTTGAACTTATCTAAAAACTTACTTTCCTCACCCTCCTGCAAAGTGCTGCCCTGCAGCTATATGATGTGTTTGTAAAAGGAACGCAGGAAGTGCTAGTGAAGGAAATTTCTTAAAAATGGATGTGGTAAGTAGTTGTAGTTGCAGAATTCTCTGCACTCAGAAAAGGAAGAGACAGGTATGACTCTGAGGAAGTTCCACATGAAGCTTGGTTTTCACAGCAGTATGTACTTAGCAATTCTCTTCATGGTGTGATGGATTTCATTTCACCTTATCAACAAAGAGTATTTTCTAGTGTGGAGGAATATGATAGAGCTTTGAACCCAGAGGTGAGGAAACAATGTATTTGCTGTGCTGGTGTGGCACCTTTAGAGGTGCTGCAGGACCAGGATCAGCCATCAGGCATAGGTGGTGACACTTAGATGTGAAGCACAGAATTTTTTACACGTTTTGCACAAGAACACCAGTGCTGGTATTTTGCAATCAAGGTAGTAATTTTAAAACACCAGTCTGGATTTCACACTCAGCCTCTGACCCTCCCATTCCTCAGAGGCAGAAAGAAAGCTGGAGGGACATTGATGAAGGGATTTATTTCAGAACGCTTTTGGAACTAATGCATACTTTATACCTCAAACTGTTATCTAATGCTTCAGTAGTTCCTGTTAATTGTAAAGTTCGGTCTACATTTTTGCTGTTATGAGCAATATGATCTTGAACTCACCAGGTGAGTACTTAAAATTTGTAAATATTTATATGTATATCAGAGCTGCACAAACTCCAGATTTTTGAGCCAGGTCTTGCTCTGGGTGCTGCTCTTCACCTTCGTTCTGCTTGTGCGTGGTTCCTGTGCCCTTTGGTCTCGGTCTTACTGAAGGCAGAATTTCAGAGCAGTTTAATTGTGAGTAAACTTGAGAACAGCACGCTTTCTGTGCTGCTGTGTCTGGGCATGTGCCCAGGTGGGATGTGCCCAGCCCCTTCAGGAGCATCTTTGAACTACTGGCCCCATTGAAGAAAAGAGGCCCAACACAGTTCTGAGAATTGTTGTGAACACAGAGGAAACTGTTGCTGGATGTTCATTTTTAAATTATTGGAGGCGGTGTGCCCAGCATAGATTTCCTACAGATAGTTCCCTGCAAGCAGCTTGCTACCCAAAGGGAGCCCTGGGATTACCTGGGGGGTCCTTTGGCTCTCCCTCACAATTCAGGACCATTTCTGCCTCTGAAATTGCACGTTTTGTTTTTTGAAATGTCTTTCTGTCCCTTACACTGGATGTCAGTGTGTCTCTTTGCCTTACTGTGTTTCAGACTGAGGAAGCTGCAGCTGTGCTGAGATCACCAGCTCTGTTCTCAGGACTGGTGATGGGGCATGTGCAGACACAGGGCTGGAAGCACAAGAAGCCACATGTGTCAGCTGCCTGATGGTTAATATTTGGCGTTGTTCTCTTATTGACTCACCTCGCTCTCTGCCAGAATTTATAGTCTTGCTGTGTATCCTGACTTGGAATGGAAAAAGGAAAGAGGAGATGTTTCTAACAGCATCCTTTTCTTTACGACCTTGACGTGTGGTATGGTCAGCAGAGGGCAGCAGCACACTGTCAGCACTGCATATTGTATTTCCAGTGCTGCGGCTCAGCCTTTATCTCCAAATCCTCTTTTTTTTTTTTTCATGCAGAGGTACATCAGTTAAAGTCTCCCAGGGTAGAGCAATGGTGGATCAACACAAGTATTCTCTGAAAGGGTAGGCCATAGCTTGCAGCTCGGGAGAAGGGATAATCAATTTTTGTACCACAGAGAGCTACAGTCTTGGAAATGCCAGCACACCCAACACCTTTGCCTGCTGGGTGGAGGACAAAAGCCATTCAACGTGGTTGGGATAGAAGGGGTCTCAAAGCCCCCAGACTGCCCCTGCCACGGACTGGTTGCCCCTCCAGCTCAAGCTGCCCAGGGCCCATGCATGGCCTTGGGCACCACCAGGGATGGGGTACCCACAGCTCTTTGGGCCGCGGTGCCAGGGCCTCACTGCCCTCTGAGTAAAGATTTTCCTCTACACATCCAACCTGAATTTCCCCTCTTCTAGTTTAAAACTTGTCCTATCATTGTCAGACTGCATAAAAAATCAGTCTCCCAGGATTCACCTGTTTTCATCCACCTGTTGGTCACTGGATAAGCACAAGACAACTCTGTTCTGCACAGCTTACAATGGACAGAAACAAATCAGGTTGCAGACAGGCAGAGATGCCCACTGTAATTTGCAATGCTTGTGGAGGAATTCATAGAAGATCACAGAGCAGGAGCAGTCATAACTAATGCTGGAAGTCAAATGAAGTACAGAAAACTTCTTCTGTAGGCAAAATAGGCTGAAGGTGTTTGTGAGGCTTTACTGACATAAGGCCCTTCATAAGGCCCTTAAAAGCAAAACGTGCAAAAATTAACACAGCTCTAGTATTCTTTACAGTTTTGCTATACAGGTGCCAACTACCATTGCTCTCGCATGGTTTCCTTAAATACTATTGCAAGTTCTGAAGTAAAGGTCAAGACTCAATGGCCCAGAGAGGGCTGTTTGTAGACCTTACACTGAATCTGACCACACACGAATGAAATTTTGGGAGTCAGGTTCTTCTATCTGGAGTCAAACCATAAACATAGTAATGTCACATTTCTTACTCAAAGAATCTTTCTTGTCTAAATTACTGTCTCAGCCCTTATACAAATAAAAGAAAAATTGCAAGCATGCACTTGTGAAGTATTTATTATAGAGACAAACAGTTCCGATTCGCTGGTTACACTGCATGCTCTGTTTATGTTCTTTTTTTCCCTTCGGGTCCCTGAAAGTAGATGAGAACTTCTAGCTCCAATTTAATTTGACTTCCTGTTTTATAAAGCTGACAAGCAGACACTCAGTCTCTCGCAGCTACAGCATAAATTATAGTCATCATATTTACAGACATATGATTTTTTGTAGACTTAGCAAATGCTTTAAGACTGCGTCATTTGCTTCTGCTCGCTGGAAGAGAGAAGAATGCTCTTTTTGAATCAGCTGCTTAAATATATTTAAGCTAACCTCTGCAGTGTGGCTGCAGTCATCCTCTGCTCACAAGTTCAGGCTTCAGGAACACTTTTTACTGCCCCTTCACTTCCTAGCAAGCAAACATACATAAAGGGGGAAATATTGCTGGATTATAAAGTATTTAAGGTGAAAGTAAATAAAATAAAAATTTGTACCAGGCCAAAACTATACAGCCCAGTATCTTGGCTTGGACAGTGACCAGAAAGTACTGGTTTCTCAGGGAAGGATGAAACCTTTATATTGAAATGCATTTTGATTCTTCCAAATGTTTTCTCCCGTGAGTTCATTTCTGAATTCATATATATTTCCCATGGCATTTTGAAGAAAACAGCTGCAAAGCACAGTGGTGTTGCCTGCAACTCTCCAAGTTAGTTTGTTGTCATAATGCTGGTATGGAGAAGACTGCTATTTGCCTTTTGTGGTCCCACGATCTGGCAGCTCACTGCCATATTTCTCCTTGCCTGCCCAGTCATTTGCTTTTCAAAGCATTTTTCATCCAGTGGCATCTTCCCATCCAGCCTTCTCTTCCTTGAATTCCAATTATTCCCCAAATTACTTCAGCTGCCACCTCTCCCTCTCCAGTCCTTCACCCTTACCCTCTGAACACTGCTTTGTTATCACACATCTGCTGTTCTTGAAGAATTCAATCACATTAATTGCCTCCACAAATTCACTCTCTTCATTTCCAGCACTTCAATCTTATCTGCTGCTTTTCTTGCTCTCACTGTAGCCCTGCCAGGTCTGTATCCCCACCCGCGCCTCATGCAAAGCTGCAGGAGCAGCCTCAGTATGCACTCCTGGATGCCCTGACTGCAGGGATTTCTACATTTAATATATCCCAAAGTCCCCTTTAGCGCATTCCAGAAGAGTAACAAGGGATTAAAAAGCCAAGAGCACTTCAGGGCTGCAGGGAGAACTTCTCAGCTGCTTCGGGCAGATGAGTGGTGCTGCAAGGCAGCAACAAAAGCTGCTGGGGTGGGAGCCCTCTAAATCTTCCCCCTGGCAAGATCCATGCAGGTTTTGCTGGAGTGGTGTGCGATGCAGAGGAGCTGCCTGCCGATGTGATAATTCAGGATAGGTCAGCTGTTGAGAACCCTCCGGGGTAGTTCTGTAGGTGCGGAGCCCTAGGAAACACAGCAGCTCTGTGACCCTGCTGGTGCAGGTGATGGGAGGTTGGGTAGGAGTGGAAGATAGCGTTCTATAAACTTCATATATGGAGGCTGACATCTGGCACGTGACTTTTTGGGTTGTAGAAGAGTGGGAGGTAGAAAGCAACATCTTCTGCTGTGCAAATCTCAAAGCAATTACAGTGCAATTTATTGTATTGATCAAGAAGAAAATCAAGGCAGTTACTCTTTGTGACCTCATCTATAGTGAAGCTTTGAATGACACTCAAATGTGTGAAAATGAGGGAAAACTTTTTAGGCTGCAAGTGAGAATGCAATCCCAAAGCGCTATACAGGCAGACCTAAGAACCAGCCCTGAGGCACAGAGGAGAGGGAGGAGCAACTGGATGTGAGAAGTGAAAGGGAAGAAAGAAGCCAGAATTGCTCTTGCATCCTATTTCATCTCTGCCACTGATACGGTCCATGGTGCCTGTGGTTAGGGCCTGATGAAGTTGGACTGCAGAATCCCTGCAAGTCATCTCTCATCTTCAGCATTAATAAGGTTCTCCAGGCAGGGAAATAATCTTGCTGTGAGGAACAGAACATTGTAAAATCAAACATGAGTTTAAAAGTGTTGTTGTGTAGACAGAAATCTCAGAGAGACTCAGCTATGCAAGAGGAAGAGGGCACTCCTGGAGGGATGGTGAGAAGCCCAAGACCGTTGCTGTTGTCTGCAGATTCTGCTGGGCATAAAATCAGTGCTGCCTCCAGAGAAGGTAAAGAAAACTGAATGGGGTAAAAGAGAATTTTAGAATCGCAGAATGCCTTGGGTTGAGGGGACCACAAGGATATCAAGTTCCATCCCCCCTGCTGCAGGGGAGGCCACCAACCTCCAGATGTGGTACCAGACCAGGGCCCCATCCAACCTGGCCTTGAACACTTTCAGGGGCAGAGCATTCACAGTCTTTCTGGGCAGCCTGTTCCAGCACCTCAACACTCTACCTGTGAAGAACTTCCCATTGACATCCAACCTAAACCTTCCCTTCTTGAGCTTAATACCATTTCCCCTTGTCCTATCACTGCCTACCCTTGTAAAAAAGTTGATTCCCCTCCTGTTACAATGCCCTTTTAAATGCTGAAAGGAATTTATTTGTGATGGGAGAAAATGACCATTGAATGTGATGCACATGATACAAGAAGAAGCTGAGTTGACAGACATGGCCTGATGGTGTGGCAGCTCCCACTTAATTTCCTGAAGATAATTGCAATGACATGGCTTACAACAGTTGCATCTCGCAGTTGTTCTGTGTGACTTCGGGACTGACTATGAATGTACTCCAAACCAACTTGCTCAGCACAGCATAGGATTTGTGAAGACTTGAAATGGAAACAAAAACACTCTATAGTAAAAAGGTATTTTACTGAGATACAATAAATTTCTTAAGCAGTTTACATTTTTTATCACCTCCATAAGATGCATTCTAAACTGCTGAAGGCTTTTTAATAGCATAAACAAAATCTCTGGAAGAAGTCAATCTTTAAATTTAAGAGACATCAGCAGATATGTAGTGCTGGGTGCCTGTAAACCATTGCATTAAAATGATATAAGCAAAACAGACATTCTAGAAAAAAAGCCTTTAAAAAATGAGAATATATTTTCATATTGATCAAATATTTACTTTTTAATAATATGTTATCTACATATACTAAATAAACTAAATTTTTAACTTTGATAAAACTATAAAAGAAATACTTTTTTGAAAACTACCAGAAATTTGATGGTTCAAATGTGTTCTTGATCTGGCACTCATCAATGAACTTATCTGACCTCTGCACAAAAGCAGTATGTCACAGCAGGTGACATTGGTAAGTTTTATAACCTACACAAAATGAATCTGCTCAAACAACAGATTGAAGATACAGGCAACTTCTCTCCAAAAAGTGCCATCACCTTTAGGTGTCAGCAGAGGTCTGGGGACAGAGCAGCACTGTGGGGAGAAGCAAGGGCAGGGAAGGCCATCTGCAGTGTTGGCACCCGGTAGGGAGAAGGAAAGATGGAAGAGCAGAGCCCAGGGGCAGATCTGAACTTTGCTTAGGGGACATCTGCTGTGTTTTATTACATCTGCAAACATTCAGAGTGTTTGCCAGCAAAGTACAGCAGATAATCATAACAAATGCTATGTTTCTGTAACTTGCTGCTGGCTCAGTGTATGTGCCTGAAGCATAGATTTATATTATAGATAAATATTATTTGCTAATCTTTATTTTGCCTTTTTCTTTCTCCTTTCAGTATGCCAGATGGCTTGTGTTGGCAAGTTTGCAGGCTGGCTCATCAGATAGATATTAACAAACTTGAATTCCTCAGGTCCCCAGGTGAGCTGTGTATGACTGTGAAAATTTCAACATTACTCTTTTTAAATGCTAGTGGATAAATTTCAGAATTATCTTTCCATGCAGACACAATCACATATACACTATCCATGCTGGGTACCTCAGGGAAGGTGGAAGCAGCATTTCCCACTGATCTTTTTTGTTATTTAGGTCAGTCATAATGCATGTCTTCAGAACAGGTAGGGTAATGTAACGTGCAGATGAATCAGAATGTTTGTGGTTTGTGCCAAAAAATAGTGAAAACTAAAATGAACACTTCTGTCAAAATTTTTCATTTGGTCATTTAAAAAAGAACAAGTACTTTTTGATCTGTCACTTCATATAGGCATTTCCAGCACTAAGCCACAAGGGAAGAAGCTTAAGCATCCAAGCCAAAATTTGCTTCATCCCAAGCCTTTTTGTATATTGTGTTGCTTAAATAAAATGCATTTGGGTTAACCTGAAGCTAGATGTTTTTTTGTTTTGTTTTGGTTTGGGTTTTTTTGTTTGTTTTTTGAGTTGAAGGATTATTTCAATCTGCAGAGAAAAATTTCCAAATCATGCAGCTATAAAAGAGAAAACCAAACAACAAACAACTTTGTTGTGTGAATAGGACATGTATGGATGAAGCTGATGGGGGAGAAATTGACCAGTCTGTTGATTTCCAGCATACATCCTGCTCCCCTGTGTACATCCCTTTCAGCATGTTATTATCTCTGTTGGCCAACCCAAAGGATTTTTTGATACACCTGTTCCTCCCCAGCCACATGTTAGGAACAGTCAAATTTTTCACAGGTAGTTGAGGTGGGACAGCTGAGGCTGGTAGGAAGTAGGACTGCTTTCTCTCTGTATTGCACATCACAGAGATCTGTGCAGCCTGGAGATGAAAGAAGAAGATCATCTTTTGAAGTACTGTGGCTGTTGGAAGGTGCTGTCCTGGTGGACTTCTTTCTAGATCTCACTTTCTTCAAAGACCACCTCCTCAGTTGTCTCTCCAGTGGTCACTTCTCCTTCGCTGCTGTCTGACACACTTGCCCGCAGACGAGGTGGAAGTGCACAGCCTTGCTCTGTGCATGGAACTGCCCTCTGCTTTGTCAGCAACTGCTGGAGCTTCATGCCCCAGGGCTCACTCACCAGGCACAAGTGGTTGCTGCTGAGGTGCTCTTTTTTCTCTTTCTGTGAACATCTCCTGAGGTATTTGATGTTTTGCCCAAGAAAGCAGAGTTTGCGACCAAAGGGTTCTGCCAGCAGGAAGCGGGACCACTGCTTGTGGAGTTCTGCTTTTACCTGAGGGGAGGAGAAAACAGGTGATGTCTTACGCCAGCCCAGCAGTGCACTCATCCAAACACTGGCAATTAAAGAAGAGGGACTGCAGAAGTGCTGAGTGTCTTGTGCCTTTGGAGTCACCTTGCAGCTGTGATGGTCCTTGTAGTGCAGAAATGGGCTTGTTTGCTAAGGGAGCCTTCACGCTCCCACCCTCTTCACTCAAACTCAGGAAAGTTTTTCCAGTGCCTGAATCCCTCTCTGTAATTTGATGTATTATGACCCTGATCTGTATGAGGGGAGAGCTCAAGTCCCTTCCATGTTTACAGCCTGATGAAGTGAAGGAAAACCCCAAGGGCTGTGGAAATGATGACTGTGTGGCTTTTCCACAGTGTTGTGCTCAGAGATCAGGTTTGTTTTGCTGATTTTTTTTTTTAATTTGGCAGCCTGCCTTAAGTCCCCAACACTCAATGTCCTGTTTTTCCCTGCCCCGACCCCAGCTCTGCTCTGCAGATGGAAATCAGACCTCAGAGCCCACGCAGAAGAGCAGCCCCCGCTTCAACTGTCAAAACGTTTGGCCTGAGAGCTCAGCTCAGCTGGGATCTAAAAGCCCCCAAAAGCAACTTTTAACTGCTGATGAGTGTTGCTAGTAGTTCTGTGCCCCTCATAAATGTTGGACAAGTTCTCCTGTGCTGTAGATGAGCACCAGGTCTTTGACAGTAATTTGGAAGTTGATCTAGGTTTCTTGGTTAAATATTAGGATTGCATGCCCTACATTTTCTATACAGCTTATATCATTTTTTTTTTTTTTTTTTTTGCCTTTAAAAAGGTGTTCAGAATCATGTACAAGTGTCAGTATACCACAGTATACACAATACAAGTGCAGTGTATACCACATCAGCTGCTCCCAGGCTGACTATAAGGGAGGTATAAACAGAAAGCTTAAATTTAGAAAATATTTAAAATTGTGACATGAATTCCTAAGCCTACACAAGCCTCATTTCCAGAGGCAGCCTGTAATGATCTGGTGTGGCCATGCCAAGACTGCGTGCAGCTGTGGCAGCGATGAAGGCCTCCAGTATCGGGCTGCAGAGCAGAACGCGGAGATTAAGTGGTTATACTCCTTTACTCAGTGTCAACACTGTATCTGATATTGGGGCCCTCGATGTAACAAATATGGTGATAAGCTTGGACTTTTCAGTAGGGAACAGTGTTGGAGCATTTGCACTTTGAGGAGAGGCTGCATGAGTAGTGCTTGTTCATTCTGCAGAGGAGAAAGGCTTCAGTGGAGTTCTGAATGTAGCCTATGAGGAGACTGTGGGGGATTTGGAGGTAGGTACTCTACGAGGTGTTTTTTGACATGGGAGATAGTTGTCCTAAATTGAAACAGGAGAAGTTCTTCCTGGAGCTCTGGAAAAGATGGTTCCTTCTGATAGCCGGGAAGCACTAGAGCAGAGGACAGGAGAGGTGGCAGAACCACCACACTTGATGGTTTTCAAAGCCCTGCTGGACAAAGCCATGACCTGCCTTCTCTGAATTCCATCTCCACAATGCACTGAACAAGAGATTGGACTGGGGTTCTCCCGAGGTCCCTTGTGAGTTTTCTGTGATTTCTCTGCTGGCACCTCCTTGCACAACCATTAATGATCTGTCTCAGTTCTGGCATGGAGCAAACAAAACCCTCAAACTGACCCTTGAGGCTTAGTGGAAAACAACCTCCAGTCAAGAATTGCCTTCACCTCAAATTTAGAGATGTTCTTTGCAGTGCACACATGAAACTGATTTTTCAGCTTGTTGCTTTTTACCATGTAAGCATGCCAGATTTTGCAGCTTTACCTAGACTGCAGGGGAAAGTAAAGCAAGAGTTCAGCCTAGCCAAGGATATAAACTGGGATTTCATCTGTGTAAAGGAGTGGAGTTCAGAGGGCTGACCATAAGCATTCAGTGATGTTTCACGTCATAGAGTATCTATATGTCCACAGTGCCATATATTAACACAAGCTTAACTGAAAGTACTTTGCATTTGAATCCATTTGAATATGAGAAGTCTTGCTTTCTTTATACAAAACAATTACATAAGCTTTAAAAGGTGTAAGTATGCTCTCCAATAACCAGAGCTAGTCAGTGTTTTCATTCTTCTTGGTGTCAATATGTTTAATTAATTAACCAAAAACTTATATCGCCATCTCTTACCTCTCCATTTGCAAAGCAATATAAAACTGCTACAAAAAAACCCTGTAGGAGACAAACAGTAAGAAGGAAAAGTTAATTATCTGAAGGTTTAGTGTAGAGTTGGCACTAGTATTAAAGCCATAGAAACACGCAGTGCTATCTAATTTTCAGAATGCAAACTAGTTATCCGTCATAATTTATCACTGCTATCAAGTACTCATCAATTTATTTTTGTGTGATGCCTTAGCAAATGTAGAGCACATTTGTAGATGTTTTGATGCAGATGCTGAAGAATGGAGGCTCTGCAACCCTATCTGATCTTATATTTAATCTGTATTTTACTACCATAGAGTTCTTTTTTTCAGACTATTACTGTTTAATTACTGTTATAGTTACAGTAATTTAGTTTAATAGTTTAATATATAATATTAAATATAAATAAATTAATATAGTTTAATTACTGTTACTGTTATAGTGATAGACTATTACTAGTCTAATTCCTGTTCCTAGACATGGTGAAACAAACTGAAATGCATGTCAGAACTCAATATTTAATATGTAATACAGTTGATATCATTCTTTTTCACATTGAAACTTTTTTTCTCCCCAGAAATATTTCTGTTTTTCTCAGATTTACAATGAAATTCACAGCAGTTTTAATATTTTTATTATGCCTACCATTAACTAATATCAGTTTGAACCTACAGGGTTCTAACAATCCTCTAACCCTCTCTGTCATGCCAGTGGGTGCAAGGACAGGAGAAAAACCAATTGCAATTGCTTTCTGTGAATATTTTAATTCTACCATCTTTCATGCTCCTTCTGGATAGTGGTTGCAAGATCTGTGTGCTTCTGACATATCCTTTGTCAGTGTAACTTTCAAATGATTCTCTGCATCTGAATTATCTCACAGCATTATGAAAAAATAAATCTGAATATTGAGAGACTTTATGTTGATTAAATACAAGTTGGCTTAAAAAAGCAGTTTTTATGCAGAACTACACATGGAAAAAGAGCTTTTTTTGCAGAACTTCTTCATCTGAAGATTGTTCTCTCATTGGATAGAAATGCCACATGTCTCTAATCTCTTACACCATGGAAACTGACAAGCAGAAATAGGGGCCGTACGCTTGGTGCTGCTAAGAGATGGCCAGAAGTCACCAGAACAGGAGAAGGCTTTGTGAGTGCTGGTGGCATCTCTGTGCTGAATGGAGGTTTATCAACCCCCATGTGAATTAGAGCACCGAATGATGCACAGAAACACTGTAAAATGACATCAGAAGGTGGCATGGTTATTTGTATTTGCTGTTTGTTTTATATTCTGATTTCTATAATGCTTCTGTTGTGCTTTTTGAAAATGTTTGAGTGAAAGACTCCAGGGAAGATCCCAGAGGTGGCTCTTTTCCTTTAATGAAACAGTTTAACTGAGCTTTAAAAGTACTGAGGAGATTTACAGACTAAACAAATGTAATTGGGTACAGTTTATGTGCTTTTTTCACTAATCCCTTAAAAAATAATGTTGTGGCTAAAAAAGAGAATCTACAATAAACATCACCCAAGATTTCTGGGTATTCTGAAAAGAAGTTTTGCTTCTAAAGCTTGTCATACAGCAGAGCACGTGCACCTTCCTGTAAATAGAAGAAAGTTTGTGCTTTTTGGCAGGGTTGAGTAAGCTGTCCTCTGTATCATGCTTCCATGTCCAAGCCACTAAATAAAAAATTCATTTAAAATGATTATGTTGCTTAAAATAACATCTAGACCCTGCAGCCTCTCCAAGTAAGGATATGTCTAACATACACTTCAACACCATATCGAACAGTCCTCTTAGGGTGATGGTTCCACATGAATTGCCTTCTGCCCGCCTGGACATTTTTCTGCTCAATTGGAAATTTTTCATTAGAGGATCAAATTGCAGTCAAAGCACTGATGCATACACCAAGGCACTGGAGCATACATACAGATTGAAAACTGAGATTACAATAAATTCTAGTGCTTTGATGCCTTCGTATTTCAGGCTACCAAAGACGGCAAAAGGGCTGAGTTAGTGAGCAAGAAGGACTTCTGGCCCAAAGAATTCCTGGGCACCTCATTAAAGACAGAAGATCTGGATGCTGAGGTGTGGTATCACTGAGATTATTAAGGCTGAAAGGCAAGGCAGGGCAAGAGTGTTGAATGAATCATGGAATGGTTGTAAAGGTTCTCTTAGCCCCCTAGGCTCTCCTGCCATGGGCTGGCTGCCCCCCCCCAGCTCAGGCTAGCAGCAGTGCTGTGGCCTCTCTGCCTCTAGGTAAAGAATTTCGTCTTCATATCTAACCTACATTTCCCTTCTTTTAGTTTAAAACCATTCCTCCTTGTCCCATCACTATCAGACCATGTAAAAAGTCTTTCTCCTTCCTAACAGCTCGCCTGAAGTTCTGGAATGCCACAGTGAAGTCTCCGTGGAGCCTTCTCCATGCTGAATACCCCCAGTTCCTCAAACTACCTGGAAAGGTAGTTAAATGGGAGTGCTACATGTAAAAAATCAATACTCAGCAACTTTGTATAACATGGATTGATGCATACAGCAGTGCAGTGACTGGTATGTCCATAGCCTTTCTAAACTGCAGGATAAAGTTATCATGAAACACGAGTGTAGTTATGCATAAGTGATGGTGAGAGTGGTGAGATTCACTATTCATTTTCAGTAATGGCTAGCTGTGGAATTTGGACTATTTAGCATTAACTGCTATAATGGAGCATGCTTCCTTTACACATACAATTTCCTCTACACATGTACGATTACCCAAAATGGAGTGAAACTGTTCCTTGTATCTGCAGGTATTGTGCCCATTTTCTCTTATTTTTCTTTTTTTTTTTTTCTTTTCTTGTTATGTGATATGACATAATCATTGTGGTGTATTTGACGTATGCTGAATATACAAAATTTGCTGAAGAACATGAACCCAGGCCCAACCTGCTTCTCCTGACTACAAAATCAAGAGGTCACTTTAAAATTGTAATAAAATTCTGCCCAGTGTTTTTAAAGAATTAATTTACATGAAACACTACTTAAAATAGGCTGGTTTTATTCTGTTTTCAGGTCAGAGATCTGTCACTTACTATCAGAGAACACAGGATATGCTCTGTCTGATAACATCAGACTCCTTTTTTTGGACTTTGGGGTCACCATGTTTTGAACACTCTGTATATTTTTTATCATCTCTACTGTATATTTACAGACATTACAGGCCACAGTAAACTATTTTAAAAGGTTTCTATATGCCTGTGGAATCTACACATAAACAACATACGTAGGTAGTGGGTATGTGACCCCTAAAAAATACTTGCAGAACAGTACTTACATGAAATGAACTCATTGTCAGCTGAATGAAAAGTCTTACATGTCTTGGAAATCCTTCCACCTGTTCATCAGTGATGAAGGAAAATATAAACTCATGGATCCCCAGCAATGGAATCAGCGCAAGTGTAGATCTTGCCAGTCTTAAAAAGAAAATATTTAATTACGGTATTTCTCAACATCCTTAGTGCAAAAAGTGGATCTACATAGAAATGATTCCAGAAATGATTGCCCAGCTAACTAGGGGGCTCTCAGTTAGCTAGATATTGACAAATGTGATGTTGATCTGTAAGAAGGGAGGAAGGAGATCTGGGGGATTAACACACCTGTCAGTCTGACATCCGTGCAGGGAAAGTCATGCAGCAGAGCATCTTGGGTGAAATCATAAAGCATGTGCAGGACAACAAGTGATCAGACACAGTCAGCATGTGTTTATGAAAGGCAGGTCCTTCTTGACTAGCCTGATTTTCTATAAAAAGATGACCTGTGTAGTGCATGAGGGAAAAGCTGTAGATATTGTTTACTTGGACTTTTGCGAGGCATTTGATATTGTATCCCACACCTTTCTCCTGGAAGAACTGACTGCTCATAGTTTGAATGGATGGCTAGCCCAGCTAGAAGACTGGGCACAAAGGGTCACTGTGAATAGAGTTAAATGTGGCTGGCAATCAGTCACAAGTGGTGTTCCTCAGAGCTCAGTACTGTGGCCATTTTTACTGAACATTTTAATCAATGATCTTGATGGACGGGGTGCAAGCTCAGTAATTTTGCACAGTGCCTGTGTCAGTGAAAAACAGGTAGGTGCTGGTGACCAAGGAAACTAGGAACATTTCACAGATATTCTGAACATTTCTTTTTTTGAGGGCCCTTTGTCACAATCACAGAAAACAGAAGTTACAGCAGTCAAGGCTATTTTATATGCATTCTGGACACCCATACTGCATTTTAAACTCTTTGAGGAGGTTAACACACTGATAATGACCTATCTTTATCACTCAGGTAAGAAATTATTTGCGGAGTCTGTTTTCCCAGCTGGCTTCTGTATATCTTATTCTGAATATATTTTACATTGGCAGTAGTGGGTAGGTAAGTGTGTAATCTGCAAGGGAACTGATGTTCTGATGGGAACATTCCAATGCTGTGAAAATAAAAAGGACTAGGATTTCTTGTTATGTATTACATACCTGTATTTGTAGTCATGAAAGCTCATTTGCTGGGCTTTTAGTTTGGAAATCAACATCCTCAAAATTTTTAAGAAGATGCCAAAATTAACCTTGAAAGAAAATACATATTGATTATTTATTAGTTCAGATTCCCTCTGGATCTGAAGTTCGGGACTTCATCAGTTGTGATCCCTCCCTTAGTTTTGGGGCAGTTCTGTTCTCTTTCAGCTTTTTCCTTACACCTTTCAAGTCTCTTCTCTTTATTTATACAGACTGGGGGAAGATGTGGTTGAGAGCAGCCCTGCGCAGAAGGACTTGGGGTCCTGGTGGGTGAGAAGCTGGCCATGAGGCAGCAGTGAGCGCCTGCAGCCCAGAAGGCCAGCTGTGTTGTGGGCTGCATGAAAAAGGGGCGGCCAGCAGGAGAGGGAGCTGATCGTCCCCCTCTGCTGGGCTCCTGTGAGGCCCCATCTGCAGCGCTGCGTCCAGGCCTGGGGCCCCCAGCACAGGAAGGACGTGGAGCTCTGGCAGCGGGTCCAGAGGAGGCACTGAGATGAGCAGAGGGCTGGAGCAGCTCTGTGTGAGGCAAGGCTGAGGGAACTGGGCCTGTTGAGCTTGGGGAAGAGAAGGCTGCGGGGAGACCTCACTGTGGCCTTCCAGTGCTTGAAGGGAGGGTAGAAACAGGAGGGGAATGGTGATAGCATAAGGGGGAATGGATTTAAACTGAGACAGGGGAGGTTTAGGTTGGATATGAGGAGGAAGTTTCTGAGCCAGAGGGTGGTGAGGCACTGGAACAGGTTGCCCAAGGAGGCTGTGGATGCCCCATCCCTGCAGGCATTCGAGGCCAGGCTGGATGTGGCTCTGGGCAGCCTGGGCTGCTGGTGGGTGACCTGCACACAGCAGGGGGTTGAAACTGATGAGCATTGTGGTCATTTTCAACCCAGGCCATTCTATGATTCTATGATTCTTTGAAGATTCTATGATATGATTCTTTTCTGGCTCTTCTCTCCACTGCCTTTTGAGAGACAGAGAAAGCTCTGTTGCCCATCAAATGTTTTACTTCTTGATGACTGCTTATTAAGCACTCAGCTTCACAGTCCCAGCTATGTCCCCTTTCTCTCTCATGCTTCTCTCCAGCTCAGTAGAAGCAAAACAGTCCACTGCTTCTTCTCTAAGGTCATAATTGCTACATCTCTACTACAGCATGACAGAAAATTATACCCTTCTTTCCACACACATCAGTTCCTCAGTATCACAGTCTGACCAGTCCTAGCATAAGTAAAGTGGATTTCTTCTCTACAATATTTGCTAGACAAATTAGCAGGATGCTGATGAAATCATCTATTTCTCTAATCTTTTCTACGCCTTGTCGACTCTGTGAAAATGTAAGTTGTTCTGGGGACTTACCTAACCCTCACCCATCAGAATTCTGTGTTTGTAACCATATCCTCAGGAACTGTTCTGATCATGCTATCTTCATTACCACCGGATTTCGGGTTTAAACTTCTTTTTGAAAACATATTTTAGTCTTGTTATGCCTTACTACATTTTTTTACATTATTCTGGTGCTTGTTTAGACTAATGCTTTCTTCCTATGACCATCAATATTTTTTGTTGCTATTTCTTTGTATCCTTGCTATTGCACAACATACTCTGTAGTTGCTCACCACGTGGTAGTACTGTCCTAAGTAATCTATTCACTGAATAAAGCATTGTAAAAATACAAGAAGCAGGTACTAGAAGGCACTGTGTTAGTTTGTGCAGAGCACTGCAGAAGTCACTGCACAGATACATAGTTGAGAGCTGACACTGAAAATTTTCTTGCTTACAGATTTATAATGTGAAGCTGTGTGCACTGACAGTGAGTAAGAAAACTCATTTACAATCATTTCTGCCTCATCTCCTCTAATACAACAATTAGATTACATTTATAGGAAGGATTATGATAGACATAGTTGTGTATGCTATGTAGGATTCTCTGAAAGTAATGCTTCCTATTTATTTCCATGGAAATTACAACAGATATAAAGAGCACTGTAATGCCATTTGATTGTGCAAATTTGCAGCTATAGAACACTTTTTCATGCATCATGGGCCAACATGATAAAATAAGAGATGTTACTTTTGATGCAGCCATCATGCGAGGAACAGATAAAATAGTTCTTACTGTAATGGAAAACAACATCGGTCCTCGAATGATCCACCAGATTCCCATGTGTTCATTTGTTCCCCAGCACCTGCAGCATAATTAAAAAAATATATATATTATTTTCATGGAAACAAATAAGAAAGCTTAAATAACGTATGTACGTATTTCAAAGGAAACTTGACTAAATTTAAACATCTAAGTGGTATTCAAGAGAAATTGAATTAAACTGTGAATAGTATAACAAACAACTGTACATTTTGTGAAGATCTTCCTGCTAGAATTTTGAGAGACGTTTCCGTAGGCTGTAAAGCTCAAAACAATCTGGTGAATTCTGCCTTTGGATCTACACTACAACTGCAAGTGGCACTGAAACTTGACAGTGGGACACATCTTACCCAAATTTAGTCATCTAAAATCATGAACTGGAAAAGGGTAAATCTGAATTGTAACTTCTGAACTAACTAAGAAGTATGCATACAGACTGTGAATGGAACAGAATAGTTCAGTTGGAAAGGGCTTTCAGAGATCAAATCCAACTGCTTAATCGCTTCTGGGCTATGCAAAAGTTAAAGTATCTTACTGAGTGCATTATCCAAATGCATTGATAGGCATGGGGCACAAACCACACCTCTCAGGAACCTCTTCTACTGCTCGACCACCGTCACAGTTAAAGAAATTTTGCCAAATCTCCAGTCTGAAATCCCCACTAACACAGTCACCAGGGAGCAGAGCCCAGCACCTCCCTCTGTTTCTCCTCCTCATGGAGTTGTGGAGAACAATGAGGTCACGCCTTGGCCTCCTTCTCTCCAAAACAGACAACCTAAGTGTCCTCAGCTACTTGAGCTACTTGACATGCCTTCCTTTTACCAGTGTTGTTGCCTTCCTCTTGATGCTTTCAAGAACTTTTATATCCTTTTATACTGTGAAGAACAGAACTGTACACAATATGCAAGGTGAGACTACACCGACACTGAATATAATAGGAGAATTATCTCTGGCTGGCTAAAATGCATTTATTGCACTCCAAAATGCAGTTTGTCCTTTTGGCTGCCAAGGCATACTGTTGGCACGATGCACATTGAGCCTGCTATCGACCAGCGCCTCTAGGTCTCTTTCTGCAGGGTGTTCTCCAGACATTCATCTCCCAGTCCATTATTGTGTCTGGCATTATTCTGTCTCAGACACAGAGCCTGGCACTTGCTTTTCTTGAACTTCATGACATTGATGATTAACTTATGTAAATCCCTCTGCAAGGCTACTTGTCCCTCCGGAGGGCCAAGAGATCCTCCCACTTTAGACTCATTAGCACACTCGCTGATGATGCATTGCACTCTTGCATTCAGATCATTGATAAAAATTGAGGTCTGGAGAGCCCTGCTAGTGACTATCACCAAACAGATATAGCCCCATTCAGTACAAAACTGTGAGCTCTAGCATTGTGCCAATTCATCACCTAGTGTGTTGTTAACCTGTTTATCTCACAGTTGGACAATTATTCTAGAAGGAAGCCATAAGGAACAGTATCAACAGCCTTACTAAAATCCAGAAAGATGATGTTCACTGCCTTCCCTTCATCCACCAAGCAGAATACTTTATCACAGAAGGAGATGAAGCTACTAAGGTAATAGTTTCACTTATGAATCCATGTGGACTATGCCTGACAATAGCTTTGTCCTTAAGCTGCCTTTCACATCTCCCAGGCTGATCTCCATAGCTTTTCCAGGAATCAAATAATGTGTCCATAGTTTCCTGGGTTTCACACACACTTTTTGTAGATGAGTGTAACATTGGCTGTCTTCCTGTCAGCAGGAAAATGTCTCCTTTTCTCCTCTACACTTCTGATTTGTCCAGTGCACATATTCATTATCTGCTGCTTGATCTAGTGGCTGGCAAAACCCTGCCTAGAGCAGGGGGGTAGAAATGGATGGTCAATGACATCCCTCCCAACCCATAGCCATTTTATCGTTCTATGATTCTTTTTTTTTGCCAATTAGCTTGCTGTAAACCTGTGGGACGAGGGCTTGCCATTTAAGGCCTGTATAATCTCTAATTCTATGAGACTGTAATTGTGACTTGGTTCCTGATGTTATTGCCTAATAAGCATATGGTTATTCCAAACAAAACTCTTTAGGAACCACAAATTAAAAAAGAGAATAAAAGAAAATAAATCTTATTTTATGAAATCTATGAAAGAACTATTTATGAAAAACCAAGTCTATGTGACACCAGTAGAAAATTGAAGACCAGAAAAGTGGAAAACTGATAGCTACCAATGCAAGTTACCCTCAGCAATTAATTCACACAGAATGCATTCATTTAAGTTCAACTTTTTGTGAATATCAGATTTTGTCATTATCTACTATAACTAATATTTTTTTCCTGAATGTTAATAAAACTCAAACCAAAGATGGTCTCCAGGGAAAGCACTGGTCTCTTTTTCTTGAAAAGACGCTCTTTTATGGGGAAGATGTTTGTGCAGGAAAATTGCCTCACATGAATGAAAAATAGATACAATAGATACAACAGTTTTCATTTGAGAAACAGTGAATGTTCATTTTCCTTCTTGATTTATGTATAATTGAATCAATGAATTTCCAGTAGTTAAATGTGAAAAGAATAAAATGAACCTTTAAAATCTAGCAAGTCTTATTATGTGCTGTATAATCTTAATGTAATCCAATAGTCAATAGTTTTGCCAGTTACTGTCAAAAGCTTCTGGAAAAAAATAAGCAAACTGAAAACCAGCATTCTAAGATTGTTTAGCCTAGTAACCTACCCTGTGTTCTCCAGTTTCGATCTGCTTATTCCCCAGGGAGCAACAAATAGAATAGGAACAACTGTAAGAAAAAAAGTTATTACAGCCAAGCTTGCAGAATGATTCATACAAAATAAAGACACTACTATGGACCTGGTGCAATATGATTTTCAGCATTCTACTTAGATGCTGTACAAAAATCGACCTCTTCCTGTTTTTCTCCATTTGCACCTCAAAGAAAATAAGAACTTCATTGTATAATCGAATATCACATTTTCAGTGTGCAAATCATAGGCACATACATGAATACATAAACACTACTGATCAGCCTAAATTTTCTAAGTCTCTGATGTAGATAAACTAGAAAAAATATGAATACTCCAGCAGAGGCCTCCAAGATTACTGGGACCTGTAGTGCATCATGTAGAAGAGACTGAGAGAATTAAATGTCTTCAGCCTTAAGAAGAAAAGTTTAAGAGGAAGCCTAACTGCTGTCTTCAATACTAACAATAGCAGAAGCACATGGAGCAGGAGGTGCACAGCAAAAGAGTGGTAGAAAGAGCAGCAGCAGGCAACGTTCATATTAGATATAAAGAAAATATTCTTCACAATTAGAGCAACCAAGCATTGAAATGTGCACACAAACGAGAAGTGGCATTTCCATTCCTCCAAATAATCAGAACTCTACTGGTTTGGAGCAAACTCATGTAACTTTGAAGCAGGTGCCGTTTTGAGGAAGGGGCTTAGGACATGGGAAAATTCAATCTTTCCAATGAAACACCAAAAGTGAAAATATTTCAGTCTTATGGTGGTCATTTTCAGTGAAGTTTTGGTGTGGGTTTTTTGTTTGTTTGTTTTATTGATTTTGGGTTTGTTTGTTTGCTTGTTTTTTAAGAAGCAGAGGTTCTTTCTGGAAAACCTTTAATAAAACCTTAGTTTTATTAAAACTAAACAGATTTCCACACAAAAATATATTTGTCTGGACAATGCTCACTATGTCTAGCAATGTGATGAAACCAGATGATCTCTACAGTTCTGTTCCTTCTTGTCTTCTTCCTTTAGTTCTGGGAAGAAGGTAGATATTACCCACAGAAATTTAACTTCGTTAGATAAAATGAGTCCCTCTCTCTACCAGATAGACTAACCATAAGATATAGTCTAGTTCAGCATTAGAGATCAATACATACTTTAAAGACTAGTATATTTGTTTAGCAAAAGGAACTGATGTGTGTTAGTTCAGTAAAATTTCCTAGTTTATGCAGAAACCCTGTTTTGAATCTTGATTAAGGAATTGATATTTTTCTACAGGAATGGTTCCCATTTCATAAATATTTGTACATTTATTTAACAAATATATTCATAAACACAGAAAACGTGGCCTTAACTGAAATTCACTTAATTCTAGAAATTATTCCAGAAAGATATTTCATTCTTAGATTCTACCCAATTCCTATTTAAAATATCAAGAGATAGCACAGGTACCAAAAAGAAGTAAAAGGAACTTGTCTCAATTCCCTGTGATTATTACAATCTTGTACAATTTTAGACACCTGAAACTGAATGATGTGAATCACTGTCAAATTGACAAGGAATTTGTAACAACAGTCTTTATAACAGTAAACAAAAATTTATTTTTAGCATTTTTAAATGTTTTTTTTTCCATTCCAACTGCAATTATTATAATTTCAATCTTAGTTGACATTTCATTTGTTTTTCTTTGTTTGAATCTAAACAGTTCTTTAAGATTTACCTCTTTATCTTGGGTAAAGATTTTAGTACGCAATAAAGCAGAGAAAATATGGAATAATTTACTTATAATTACATAGTCATCCACTACAGATTAATCCTTTAAAAATAATTTTCCTTAGTACGTTTTTTTTTCTTTTTCTTGTTTTAAATATATATATATATATATAAGCATATATATATACATTCATATGTGCATATACAGATATATATGTATCCTACAGTACTGGATATGCAATTTTACATTTGAGAAAGTAAATTAAATGGTGTGAGTGAGCTAGTAAATCTGTACACAGATAAGAGCTTTATGATCGACAGATATTCTATTCCATCCACCCTATCATCCTCCTCAGTTCAGTCCATCATCTATGAATCAGTCCTGCACTAAACCTGCCTAAACATTGTCTAAAATCACATTTTTAAATCTTCATAAAAAAACTTTCTAAGAATTGCAAGTTATATGGGTAGATTTTAGATCATTATTGGGAATTAGGAAACCTTGACTTTTCCTTTTGTTCAACCTGTATACAGAATTATGATAAGTGAGCAACAAACACGATTGTCCGATTATGCGCTACTCACATGAACAAAGGAAAAGAGAAAATAATTTACACAACATTGTTAAAATGCTTGTAACTGCCTTTGTGTTGTTGTCTTTCTTCCATGAAAAATTTCTGAAATGCAGGATCTGAATCATGTAGTGTTTTGAACTGTCCTCTAATTTAAAGCACACTTTAGAGCTTCAGCAAATTTTGCTGAGCTCACAAGGTGAATACATAAAAGCAAAGCTCTTAATGTGTAGATATCTTGACCACATAAATGCTCTAATTCAAATGAAGAAATTGAAGGTGCTGATAATGCTTTAATATTCTACGCTGGTAGAGAATATTACCAAATGTAGCAAATTTTCTTCTCATTCTATTAGGCTATTGTTTTCAGGTAAACCAAGATATTACCTCAAATCAAACAGAGCTGCAACTAACGTCACTTCTAGTATACTTCTATTGAGAAATGCCGGTTTCAGAACAAAAATGAAACTTTTTTTTCCTCTTTTCATTACAAAATATTCACTAATCACTTGAAAAAATACCACAGAATCAAGAACTTTGAAATTGTTAGGTACTCACCCCATCCTATCACTATATATGTCTGCAGCAGTCTTCTTTCTGAGAACACAGCAGTAATCAATAACGTATGCAGATAAATTCCTTCTACTAATAGCCAAAAATAATTTGCTCCAACAAAATAGTGCATGAAAAACTGAGCAGTTCTGCAAATGATTAAAATCTGTAGGAATGAAAGACCAGGAACCACTGTAATACATAGAAGTTCTGACAAATCCTAACTTTCCCTGGTTACTTCAGCAATCATTTTAAAACCAGTATGTGGCTGTGATACACATGTATTTCAGTCATATGTACTTCAAGATTCTGAGCTGCTGTTATTTTGGGAGATCTGGACTTTCTGGGAATAGAGGTAAACGTGTGATGCAGTTAGATTGGATTTGTCTCTGCCTTTGGAAAAAAAGGGCAGAACCAAAGTTCAAAAAGCATTTGGTGAAATGTTGGAATATGAATTGATATTAGGATAGTGTGGAATCAGGAGCTGGACTTGATGATCTGCCATTGCAGAGGAGCTGAAACTAGATGATCTTTAAGAGTTCCTCCAACCCAAGCCACTCTATAGTTCTATGATTCTATGATCCTTGTGGATCCCTGCCAATACAGGATGCACTATGATTCTGAAAACAACTTAGAGTTCATGCCAAGAGTTTATACTTGGGAACAAGGGGAAGCACTGAGGAGTATTACTTTTATTGTTTACTAGAAGTGCTCCTGGTATACAAGCAGATCAGCAGAATTATTCTGTCTTTCTGAGGCCCCACCTGGAGCACATGCCCAGTTCTGGGGCCCCTAGTAGAAGGATGCAGATCTGTTGGAGTTGGTCCAGAGAATGGCCATGGAAATGGCCATGGAATGGCCATGGAGAGGGGCTGGAGCACCCCTCCTATGGAGAAAGGCTGAGGGAGTTCATCTTGTTCAGCCTGGAGAAGGGAAGGCTTCAAAGAGATCTCACTGAGGCTCTCCAGTGTTTAAAGGGAGATTATAAACAGGAGAGAGACCAATTTTTTTCATGATCTAATAGCAACAGAGCAAGGGCAATGGTTTTAAACTTTAAATGGGGAGATTTAGGTTAGCTACTAAGAGGAAATTCTTCACCCAGAAGTGATGAGGTCCTGGCACTGCTACCCTGAGAGCTGTGGGTTCCCCATCCTTGCAGATGCCCAAAGGCCATGGATGGGCCTGAGCTGGGCGGAGAGCCAATCCATGGCAGGGATGGGGCTGGGGAGGCTGTGAAGTCCCTTCCAATTCAACCATATGGGATTCTGTGAAAGTAACTCTGCAATGGCTGTTGTGGTCAGTAGTGACTCTGAAAATCTGCACATTTTCCTAGTGCTGAAAAACCTTTGAACTATTTTCCCCTTCATGTACTTTGTTTGGAAGCACAGTGTTACATGCAGTATTTGTGTACGTTGCATTTTGCTATGCATACCTAGAATGAATAAATGCAAGAGTTCTTATGTAAGTGCTGAAAAAATGTATTGAATTCTTCCTAAGGCTACAAGCGTGAAAAAACTGTTTTGCTTAAGTAAAAGTGTGTAAACATATCTATAGATTTTTTTTTAGTATGTTTGTTGTTTTTTTAATGAGTGCATTATGATTTATAAACGTTTTTCCAGACTGCCTGAGATTTGAATCTCAACTAACAAACACCTTAAAACTTGGTGCTATGTGGCAAACTTCTATATTTGTAATTGTTATGGCCACTGGGAGTACACATTTACTATTAGCAACTAAGAAGTTACCTCAGGACTGAGGTATAATATCCATCCAGTTTCATCATTGGGTCTTTTGGAGTAAATCCTGTGGAGTACAGTGTCTTTAATAAGAATGGCTGTGGCGCGCAAGATGAAAGATGCAAATAAATTCATATGGATGTAGTTTCTTGTGCAGTGAAGTTTTCTGTGGGGAAGAAAATGTATAAATCCTCTGGAGTATATTTAATCCAAAGAAAGCAGCAATAAAAAAATACCATTATAGTCATATTGTTGCCATTGATTGATTTTATACAGGAATTTCCTCCATAACTTACATCAGAAATAAGAAATCCAACTATGCAAAAACAACAATATGCATATTGTGTTTTATATTTAAAAATGCATGCAATTTCATACTAACCTGAGTAAAGAAAGTATAAGGAGAGCTAAGACAAGTGAGATGAGAGAAAGATAATATCCTACGGTGTACAGCAACTGTAGTGTGGTAAGTAATTTATGTTCTTTTTCCTAGGAAAAGAAAAAAAGAAAGAGGAGCTTTGCATATGTATATGCAGGCAGGTAAGTAGGGTATGAATATAAATCAAAAGCTTTTGAGTCCGATTTATTTGTGTTGCAGCATAGCCAGGGCAAATTTCTGATATCTGTTCCCTGCATTTTCTCATGAAAACCTTGTGGGAGACACCCTGGAGAACAGACTAAGTTTCTTCTCAGATTTGAAGGCAGTCAAGGACCCATTTCCAGATTTTTCTTGCACAAATCCAATTTTGAGTCTTAATGACTATTAATCATTAAAACAATCACATAAATGAAACAGATCCTAACGTTTAATAAGTGCAGAGTGAGCTCCACCCCTGCACTGAAATGCAATAGCTGTGTTATCTGGGGAGCCAAGACGCACACTGCTCTTCCGAGCACAATTTTCAGAGGCAATTGTATCTACAGAGTGATTGAAATAGACTGCCTGCTTCTTAATACTACACAGATGTTAAGGAGTTTTATTTGGGCTGGGGTTTGTCTGGCTATCTTTGCTGTTAACTGTGTAACCTTTGCTGTTAACTGTGTGATTTAATCATACAGCCACAGATTATCACACTCTCCTCCTGCCAGCTAATTGTCTCTAAATCAGCCTATGCTAATAAGCACTGTCTGGATAGCAGAGTGAGCTGTGCCTGCTTGGAGAGGATGCCCAGAGGCACAGCAGGAGATTCCCAAGGGATGTTCATTAGTCACTCAGCTCCATGAAAACATTCCAACAAGATGAATTGTATTGGCTGTGATATTTTTTCAAATCTGAAGCAAATGAAATGAAGTTGATTCATCAGATGCGGTTGGATGCAAGTTCTGGGTTATTCCTAACAGCTTGTGGCTTTTGACTAAATATAATTACACGGTATAAACACACATTTAGGCTTGTTTGGAAAGCTGGCTAAAACTTTCAGAGAAACCTCTTGTTCTCTTGCTGCCACACCTGATGAATTAAAGTGGTAGTCCTCCACCCACAACTTTACAATCCAGGATAGTCAACGGGCTGCAGAAAAACAAAGTACTCCAAGTTTATCACACTTGAATAAACTGTGAGGTTGGAAAACCATATATTCACTGTATAAAGAATTTATTAAGGTCTTGGTAATCCTGAAATAATCTTGCTTAATAAATAATACACGATCAATAAATTACTAATAAAAATAAAATCAATAAAGTAATAAACATTAGTATCATTTACCAAAGTGACAAAAGCTAAATTAATAAAGTGTTCAGTAGTAATACTGCTCTCCAAACAGACTTCATTTTGAGATCAGCAAGCCAAACAGTGCGGCAAAAGAAGTTACAAGAAGCTGAAACCAGTTCAGTCACATGCTTTACTGTTATCTGAAACTGTTGCATTCATTGCCAGGCATTGCGTAGCTGGGCAATGTGGCAAGGCATCAGGATCCCTGGTTTCCAGCTTGAACTGCTATGCTAAAAGGCTCAGGAGGTCACAGGGGTTGGGAGTCTGGCTTTGGCCGACTTCCAGTCCTCTGAGCTATTTGCTAGACAAGTCGCAGGCTTTTCATTTCAATTTTATTAGGAGGGATTCAGTACATGTGAATGCTGGACTCTAAACAGAAAACAATTTATCTAATCTAAAGCTAGAATCTCCTTCCTTAATCTTTCTTCCTCTGCTTCTTCTTAGCAGTTTTCAATTTGGTAATCCAAATGAAATCTGAACATCTTTTGCAGGTATTCAACCGAAATATTTTATCAGTTATTCAAGAAGGGATTACGAAGATTAAAGGATTAAACCATGGTATAAAACATCATGCTTACATTTTTTCGGAGATTATTTTTCTCAGAACATTCTGAACTGTCACGCCAAATGTCTGTGGAGTTTTCCTTCGTTTGCCAAGTTCCTTCATCTAAGCAGACTCTGTATACATTTCCTGCACTTCCTGAAAGTAAATAGAGTTTAGTCTTACAAGTAAAAATAAAGATTTCATTTTTCATGAACATTCTAAGGATTTCTCTTTACACTATAGCAATAAACCTTTGCTCAAATGCAGTCAAAACAAACAACAACAACAAAAAACAATAAACAAAAACAAAAAAAACCAACAACAATCAAAACAAAACAAAAAAAACCCAAAACACATCTTTTATTTTGTCTGACAATATATTTTTCACATTTGTGTAGAAGAAAGTAGGGAAGATAGTCAGTGTCACCTCAGTCTTCAAAAAGGGCAAGAAGAAGGATCTGGGAAATTACATGCCAGTTAGCTTCAATTCTGTCCCTGGAGAGGTGATGGAGCTATTTGTTCTTGGTGCCATCTCCAAGAAATTAGAAGAGAAGAAAGTTATCAGGAGTAGTTAATGTGGATTCACCAAGGGGTAATCATGCTTGACCAATGGGGAGGGAGCAGTGCATTTTGTGTATCTTGACTTGAGCGAGGTGTTTGACACCATCTCCCGCAACATCCTTGTTGTGAAACAAGGTGTAGGATAGGTGAGTGGATGGTGAGGTGTTCTGAGATCTGGCTGAATGGCAGAGCTCAGAGAGTAATGATCAGTGACTCAGAGTCTAGTTGGAGGCCTTTATCTAGTATTCCCTAGGGGACAGTGCTGGGTCAAGTCTTCCCTCAATATCTTCATCAACGACCCAGGAGAAAGGACGGTGTCCACCGTCAGCATGTTCTGATGGGAGTAGCTGGGAGGAGTGGCTGATACACTGGAAGGCTGTCCTGCCATTCAGTGGGACCTGGACAGACTAGAGTGTTGGGCAGAGAGGAACCTTATGAGGTTCAAAAAGTGAAGAGGGCACATGAAGTGTCCTACACCTGAGGAGGAATAACCACATGCATCAGTACAGGACAGGTGCTGACCTGCTGGAAAGGTGCTCTGCAGAGAAGGACCTAGAGATTCTGGTGACCATCAGAGTGACCATGAGCCAACAGTGTGCCCTTGAGGCCAAGAAGGCCAGTGATGTATAGTTCATTACAAAGAGTGTGGCCAGTAGGGTGAGGGAGGTTCTCCCCTCTGCTTTGCTCTGGTGAGATCACATCTGGAGTGTCATGTCCAGTTCTGGGTTCCTCAGCTCAAGGTTAGCAGGGAAAGATGGCCAGGGCCTGGAGCATCTCCCTTATGAGGAAAGGCTGAGAGACCTGGGGCTGTTCAGTCTGGAGAAGAGACAGCTAAGAGGGGTTATCATAACAGTTGCCATACAGCAGCAACCTCCAGAATATCTAATTTTACTTTGAATGACTGAAACTGAGAGAACTGTTTTTGGAGCACAGTTTGCTGTGAAGGCGCAGGAGCTTTGTGTGATGATTGCCTGTTCATTTTCAGTGCACATTTTATTGTCCAACATGTAGTGGAATTCTAACAGATTCCCCAAGCAGGAAATGACCTCTATGTTTACGAGTACTCTGGCATACTGTACAGAGATGGAGACTCTTTAAGGACATGATTTATGTAGTATGACAAATATCTCTTTAAAAAGTAAAAGCATATCAGAGAAGAAAAAGTTCCTGTCTAGGACAAAAAGCTAAGGGATCCCAGAAGTTCATGGCAGATCAGGTCAGGAGGGATCTTAGGGTTTATGTTATTTAGAGAATCACCTTCTTAAGCTTTCATTCAGAAATTGCCATGTTGCAGTGTGGTCCCACTTCATTGCTAGGCTAGCTCTAGAGGCAGTAAACTGACCAATGCCAGATACAAAGTGGGAGAGAGGAAATAATGCTTTGTGAGCTCTTCCGTATTAGCATTAGGGAGAATTTTGGCAACGCTTTGTATATTCTAATCTTCAGAAAGGCCATGCAGGAGCCTGACTGTGAGGATGGGCCTTGGGATTCTAGAGCCAGGAAAAGGGGCTAAAATTTATGTGGACGTTAACTGGAGCAGATACTTAATCATTGAATAAAAATAAGGAGTTCCTATGAAATGTGGTCCAAAATCTTAGTTCTATAGTACTCTAGTTTTCTAGTGAAATGATACCAAATCATAAAAAAATCTATCTCAAGCCCACAAGCATTTTTGGTTCAAGTCCAAGTTGTGTTCCAGGATAACCACGGCTGTACCTTGAAAACGTGAAGAGGAGAAGAGAGGACCACAGGTAAGCCCAGATCCACAGAACTACCAGGACAGACAGCAGGGCTGTCTCAGTGACACTCCTCCTAAGACACTGGGGCATTCCAACCTAAGTCTAATCAGTATTAGTATTTCCCATTGCAATTACAGTGGAAAGCTTCATGATATGATGCAATGTCTTACAGGTTGTTTTTGTAGAAATTCAGACAGAAAAAGACAAAAAAGGAAAAAAAAAAAAAAAAGGAGTCTCAATTACAGGGAGGGAAGTAAGATGCTGCCATGTTTATTTCGAACAGCTGAATTTGTTACAAGTGGTTGGAAGAAGCAGGTATTTGAGAGAATAGATAAAGGTTGGTTTCTCTGCTTTGGAGCTCAACAGCCCCAGAAAAGACAGATGATGACATTTTTGATTAAATCTTTTGTGGGGTGGACTGGAGAAAGCTAAGATAAGCAGCCCATGGTAGATTCCCAACCAAAAAACTCAAGCACAATTGGTTCTTCTAAGAGGTATTACAAATATGACTACAAAAACTATACGTAGCTAAGAAAAACTAAGCAGGATTCAGAATCACTAGACTATGCTGGTAAGAATGCTTTTGGAATTCTTTTGTAGAAAAGGAAGGCTTTCAGATGGCTTTGCTCCTGCAGATGTTACTATTTTTCCCTTCCAGGAGGGCCTTCCTGCTCCACTCTGTCCAGCACAGCACAGCTTGGAAAACCCTTTTGTTCAATGCACCACTTGCTGTTGGTGCAGCACCTTGCACTGGAGGGCAGACTGCTCAGACCCATTAGACTGTCTCTTCCATTCCTGTGCTTAATCTCTTGGGTCTGTAGGCATCCCAGAAGCTGAACCCCAAATCTGTTACTGCCAATCAAGGCCTGACTGTACAGTTATACATTCTTCTTGCTTTTGCTGGAAATTTTGCTGGAAATTTTGCTTTGACAGCGCAGAGATGAAGCACAAAACTCCATCAGTGGTAAATAAGGGTAAAAAAATGTAAATAACTAAATATTGCTTGTAATTCTGTGTGTCAAGTTAGAAAAGAGTTGAAATGAAGACACGGGTCACAAAATAGACCAGAAATATTTGTCATGTGTCTGGATTGCCAGTGTAAACTCTAAGAAAAATTACAACTTTTACATTACCATTTTCCAACCATGGCAAATACAAAGGACAAGGAACAGATACTTTTCCTGGGGTTGAGTATGGCCAGCAAACAAACTGATCAAAAGTCCCATTACAATGTATCCCTGGGGAGAGAAGTGAATAGATGTTTTACAAAAAATGTTTCAAACAATGGATGATCATGAAAAACATCGTGTACCATTTTAAGTAACCTGCAAGCATGTGGATTCATTCAGTGTGGAGTAAATATCAATCCTATCATATGGAAACAACATACGATCACTTGTGCTCTGGCATGAGAAGAGTATTTAGAAAATGTAACAGACTTCATGCATTCATTGCACCATGTTTGTTGAACAGGGCAGAAATAGCTACTGTTCTTTTTGCCTTGAGTACACATAAGCAACATGTTTCACACGCTTTACCATGAGCTAGTAGTGTTGTAGAAAATCATCCCAAGACCTCTGTTTTCTAAATGCAACAGCTTCCAGCCGTGCTCTCAGTTGCTGTACATCAAAGACTGCTGACAAATAGAAAATATTCCACTTTTCATGACCCCTGTGACACCAGTTCTCAGCTCAGATAATCATCATCTTCTCTGGTAGTGACTTCTATTGCTCTCTCAGTAATAATGGATTGGGAGCTGGCAGCCTATCAGATCAACTCCATCAGTTTTAATCTTCACAGATACCACATCACTCACAGGACATAAAGAGCAGACAAAACACTTCAAACTGCACTTCAACACTGCTGGTTGTACTAGTTTCTGGGTTTTCTAGTTTTCAGTCTTTCTGACATTTTTTAGGAGAAGTTAAAGTTCTCATCTCTGAGCTTCACATCTTTCTGTCCATTGGAGGCAGAAGAATATACCCTGCTTTGTTTTCCATAATGATCAACAATTCTTTGATGATTTTGGTGGGAAGAAGAAACAAGGATAGTTGTGTACTTTCTCACTGGAATCTTTTCGGGGTGCTTTTGCTAAAACACATGGACAATTGTTAATGATTTTGCTATACTTTTGAGCTCCATCTGCCTTATGACCCACACAGTTGTTAACATTTATAGATGCATTCTTATTATTCCTTTCCCTCATATCTCATCAGAGGTACAGAATTCAGGTAGTTGTGACAAGTATGAATTATGTAGGCTGACAGGAGAAAAATAGTTTTTACATTATTCCTTGAAAACTGGACTTCTGAGTATGTATAATTCTTTTACAAACCACTGTCTTCTGACATCTTGCTATGTGTCACTGCTTTTTTGGCTTCCTGGGTCATTTGGATTGTTTGCAATTGCCACTTCCCACCACAACACACTCTGCTTTTGCATTTTGCTAAGAGCTGTATCTGACAAAAGCCACAATCAGGTCGAGAGCTTGTGGGTAAAAATCAAGGATCAGTCCGATAAAGGGCATCTAGTGGTTGGGGTCTGCTACAGGCCACCTGATAAGGAGGAGCCTGCTGACAAGGCCTTCTTGCTTCAGCTGCAGGAGGTGTGACACTCGTGGGCTCTTGTCCTATTGGGGGATTTCAATCACCCCAGATATCTGATGAGAGAGCGGCATAGTGGGTGGCAGACAATCCAAGAGATTCCTGGAGTCTGTTAAGGATAATCTCCTGGTCCAGGTAATAGATGGGCCAACCCGAGGTGAAGCCTTACTGGACCTGGTGCTCACTAATGCAAAGGAGAGCATTAGAGAGGTTAAGACTGGAGGCAGCCTGGGCTGTAGTGACCATGCCTCTATGGATTTTCTGATCTTGAAGAATGCGGGCCTGGCAAAAAGCAGAGTTAGTCTCCTGTGCTTCAGGAGAGCAAAATTCCAGCTGCTCAAGGAACTGCTGAGTGGGATCCCCTGGGAAACTGTCCTTAAGGGATGGGCACAGAGCAGAGATGGCAGCTCTTTAAGGGCACACTTCTGAGAGCACAACGGCTCTCCATCCTCCAGCAGAAGTTGAGCAGGGAAGGCGGGTGACTGTCATGGCTGTGCAAGGACCTGCAGCTTAACCTGAGAGAAAAGAGGGAAATGTACAGAAGGTGGAAGAAGGTGTATCCTTGAAGGAATACAGGGCTGTTCTCCATGTGTGTAGAGATAGGATTAGGAAAGCCAAGGAGCAGATGGAGCTGAACTTGGCAAGAGATGTGAAAGATAACAAGAAGGGGTTCTACAGGTACACAGGCAGGAGGAGACAGGCCAAGGAGAGCGTTCCTTCTCCCTCTGGTGAAAGGTAACAGGGAGCTGACTTTCTCAGACGTAGAAAAAGCTGAGGTCCTCAATGAGTGCTTTGCCTCAGTCTTCATGGGTGATCAGGCTTCCCATGTCTGCCAGGACCGTGAGTCTCTAGGTGAGAGTGTGGGGAGTAGTTTCTGTCCCACTGTAATGGTGGAGCAAGTCCTCCTCATGAAACTGAACACATTCAAGTTTATGGGGCCAGATGATATCCATCCTAGGGTTCTGAAAGAGGTAGAAGCCTGATGTGGTTGCCGAGCCGCTTTCCATCATATTTGAAAAATCATGGCTGTCTGGTAAAGTCCCCGGTGACTGGAAAAAGGAAATATTACTCCAATTTCTAAAAGAGGTAGAAAGGAAGACCTGGGGAACTACAGGCCGGTGAACCTCACCTCTGTGCCTGGGAAGATCATGGAGCAGATCCTGCTGGAAGCTATGTTAAGGCACATGAGACAAGTGATTCGAGACAGCCAGCATGGCTGTACCAAGGACAGATCGTGCCTGACCAATGTGGCGGCCTTCTATGATGCAGTGACAGCATTGGTGGATGGGGGAAGAGCAGTGGATGTCATTACCTGGATTTCTGCAAGGCCTTGGACATGGTCCCTCGCCACATCCTGCTCTCTAACTTGGAGAATTGCAGATTTGAAGGATGGGCTGTTGGATGGGTAAGGAATTGGCCAGCTGGTCGCAGCCAAAGGGCTGTGATCAATGGCTCTGTGTCAGGGTGCAGGCCGGGCACAAGCAGTGTCCCTCAGGGGTCGGTGTTGGGACAGTTGCTCTTCAACATCTTCATCAATGACAGACAATGGCATCCAGTGTACCTCAGCAAGTTTGTGATGACACCAAGCTGAGCAGTGCAGTTGATACACTGGAGGGAAGGGAAGCCATCCAGAGGGACCTGGACAGGCTGGAGAAGTGGGCCCATGGGAACCCAATGGGGTTCAGTAAGGCCAGGTGCAGGGTGCTGCCATTGGGTGGGGGCAATGCCAGGTATTGATACAGACTGGGGGAAGATGTGGTTGAGAGCAGCCCTGCGCAGAAGGACTTGGGGTCCTGGTGGGCGAGAAGCTGGCCATGAGGCAGCAGTGAGCGCCTGCAGCCCGGAAGGCCAGCTGTGTTGTGGGCTGCATTAAAAATACACAAGCAGTTCTGTGAAAAGAGATAAACCCCAGTTGCTTTGCCTCCTTTGTTTTGTGTTTTTGTCCACCATGGCTCAGTTTCTAAAAGAGGAATGGGAGTCATCTTTTTTTCCTTTAATGACACATTATCTTATGCTTAGTGAAATTTCCAGAAATAATTGCTTGTCTTCCTTCAGGCTGAAAAAGGGAGTGAACACAGGTCTCCTTCATCCAAAGGACCTCTCAGCTAGTAGTCTGTAGTCTGTGATGTATCACAGCAGTAGCTCAGGACCAGCTGTTCTATGGCTTGTTTCAATATAAAGTAGCTGAGGACAAAGGCAGCCATTTACTTCATGACTGCGTATTTGTAGGTCTAGTTACAAAACTGGCTGTTTACATTTAAAACTTAAGAGTCACACACTTCTGTGAATCAAATAACTTTATATGAATATTTGCATTTTTAGCTATGCTGCTTAACATATCTTTATTTGCTGTTTGTACACTTACCAGTACCTACAGTTGTTTCCTGTAGCATTTTCAGGCATTCCTGTTTGTATTTGTTCCATCCAGTAGTTGTTTTTTCCAGCACGGATCCTTTGGCCTGTGAGTAAAAAAAGTCTTACATGGAGAAAACCAGCTAGTCTAGTGGTCTTTTAGAGGACAAGTTTCCATCAACTAACAAATTTAAGAGGTGAGGAGAGGAGCAAGGAAGCAAGGAAGCAAGGAGCAGAATGGAGGCAAGTTAGGTAGGCAGGGAGAAAAAGACCTCTCTTCCCTGGGAGGAAGCTTCTACAGTCATTTCATTCCAAGGTCAGCTAATTGTTCTCATGTATTTACATTTCTCCTTCTGCTGGATTAACTTTGGAATTTGATTGATAACAACTTTGTGGGCTGTTTATTTTTATAGTATTTTTGAAGATAATCAAGCTTACTTGATTGAATACTTCAGTAATAATTTGAATAGAAGTGAAATGAATAAACAGTAATATTTGGCTATTGTTGTCTCTTCCCCACTTCATTCTGCACTCCATTTCAGCAACTGAAAGGCCACTTCTTCCTCTAATACAGCAAACATGCCATAAATGCATTTCTATTCCTCTGCTTTCCGGAGAACTTACAATCATTCATTCTACTTATTCTTGCTTGTCTCCACTAACACTGTGTTGTTTTTGCCTGGTCAGGGGACAGTTTTACAAAATGAAATGGAGTATGAATGCTTATTTTTATCCATAAAAGAGTTTTCTCCATTTAAAACATCTCATAGAAATGAATATTTCTTTTTTTCATATTAGATATTTTCAAACCTGGAAGCTTGGATCTTCCTGTTACAGTTATCATTAGGGAGAGATCAAAAAGGCCTTTAAATTCTGAAAAACTAGATTTCTGAAGAATACAATCTAGAATAACTGCTTTGATCTTATCTGCTCAAAGAGAATACAACTAAAAGCACTACAAAAAACAATCTCTCTTTTATTAATGCAGTGCAGTACAGGCTTGACTTCAGATTTATGCGGTTTGATGACAGCAGATTCTTTGGAGTGCCTGAAAAATCAATTCTCCTCTCAGCTGCTCCCTGCAGAGTTGCATTTATAAGATATGCACAGCACTGCAACTGCAGAAATACATAGATCGGAAAAGATCTTCAAGATCAAGCTTTTCAAATGGCTATTCACCCTTTCTGTGAAGAAACTGGTTGGCAATCCTGCACATAGCTGATCATAGCTGAGAACATATAGCTGAAACTAGATGATCATTATGGTCCTTTTCAACCCAGGCCATTCTGTGATTCAATGATTCTATGACATTGGCTTTCTTGGCCATCTGGGCACACTACTGGCTCACATTCAGCTGGCTGTTGATCAATAACCCTGGAACCTGAGATGCACCAGAAAACTGATACGGAGAAAAAAAGAGACCTAGCTGTTATCTTCAAAGGGTGAAATTTGAGATGTAGATATATAGTTGCTAGTAAAGAGAAGAAAAAAAAAAAAAAGCTAAGATAAAATCTGCTATAAATTAAAAGCTACATTAAAAAAAAAGTAGTAATTCCCAGTGACAAACAGATGCTAATAATGATTTCACATGAAGTGACTGCTGCACTGAGGATGAGGTGGGCATCTGTGGCAAAAATCTTGTTAATGTAAGAATTGTTGTTATCCTGAGAGGACTTGTAATTTTAACTTTTTCTCTTTAAATATCTGTCTTTCTGATTCATCTTATTCATACAACGCTCTCCTACTGCAGAGGCCTTCAGAGAGCTACTTGATAAATGCTGTTTGGGAAAGGAATGGGTAAAACAGAAGAGCTAAATGCAAAATTGCTTTGCATCCTATCAGATTTGGGCTGTTTAAGTAATGCCCAACTAGTACAATAGCAGTAGAGAAAGAATATTGCTTGCAGCTCAGTATCAGCATGATACTTTGATCATTATTTATCCAGTGTAAGAAACGTTAGTCAAAGCAATCTCTGTATAATATGCCATTTGGTCTTCTGAACACCGGGGCTTTCAGAAGCCAGAGGCAGGCAAGTAGTCCAAGAACAATGTCAGTGTGTGTCACCAAAACAGAACAATTCATTACTGGATGAAAATGTTACATACTCTAATGACAAAATTGGGAAGACAATCCAAACAAAAGTTAAAAAAAAAAATAATAATTCTTGCACCAAATAATTTTCAGCTCCCCAGGGAAAATCCATTTTCTTTCAACTGGATTAGACCCTTTTCAGAAAGCACCTTTCACATGTGTACAGTGGTACTTGTCTGAGCCAGATAATGTGCTAAGAGCTGAAATAAACCAGGGTGCCCTATGGTGTGAACTTCACCTGTAAGCTATTTTTTGAACACAAGTTTACCAAAAAGCAAAAAAAAAGTAGTATTTATGCATGTTCAAAACAGAACAACAGTGAATGTTATCTAGTTGTTTTTGAAACCACCCATTCTTGCATGGTTTGGCTGTGCAAGATGTTGTTTGCTCACTGCTCTGCTTTGAGACTCTCAACTAATTTCCAGACGCCCTACTTTAAATTCCAGGCAGCAGAAAGTCTATAATTTTTCTTCATCTGATGGGCTTGCAAGATAAGGAGAGAATATTTACAGCAGCCATGAGAAAAGAATGCATGTTTCCAAAATACAAATCTTCTTGACATTTCCCTCATCTGGGCCTCAAAATGCTGAGAGCCAGGGGAGATTCTTCAGATACTCCTTGGTCAGTGAACCTCATTTAAAGAAGCAAAAGATATGATGACGCACTTGTAGAAAGGACTGCTTGATTTAAGGATAGCACTTCTGTTTCTAATAAACAAATGCATTAAACAGCTAAAGAAACACAGAGAAAGCCTCATGTTGACTACCTGGCTGCTTGTTTGGTTCATTTTCTGGAGAAATTGCTGAGAGTCATCCATGAAGAATTTTAGTTAACAAGAATGAGGAGCACTCCAGGTACAAATGACAATTTCACTTCTTTCTGGAATAGTCAGTCTCTGCAGAGTAGAGCCTGTGAACACTTCAGTTCATTTCACTTCAGTTCATTGACACTGAAATGTTACCAAACCTTCCTGGAGAGGTCTTTCCATTCCAAACATTTGTTTGGTTCGCTCAGGTGCACAAAGCTGTACAAAGATGACCCCACTGTTTAAAAATACGTTGGATGCAGTAGATGGCACTGCTAAAAGTTCCCCTCTAAGAAGTAGGTTATTATAATAGACCTCCAAGTTTGCAAACAGAATAATTGTAATCTACCTATTATTTTCATAAATGACTACTGTATAATAAAGTTTGCATCTCTTTAATTTCTTTAAACTGTAATGACACAGAAGTCACAGGGAGATTTTCAGTTAACACTGACTGGCGCTTTGTTTGAGGCATCCTTTGGATTCAAGGACTCTCAGAAAACGGAGATCTGCATCAGTGCATCAGTTCTCTATCCATTTACATGAGAGAAGCTCAAGATTCAGAATATGTGTCTCTTGGTAATTTTTTTTTTTTAAGAAAAACAGAAAAAAAAGCAAAATTTCAATATTTACAGCACATTCACACATAATTGTAGCACAAGCGGTTAGAAGTAACAATTTCAGTGTAAAGTAAACCTGTTCAGTTGTGCTCATTGCCTTGTATACTTCTTTCACAGATTATTTCCCTAAATTTGCATATGATTTTTATTTGGATGAATTGGAATTAACTTCAACACATTAATATATGTATCAGTTTAATTTACTGAAATAAAGGTATATATTCATAAATAAATAAATAAAATGGGAAGAAAAAAAAAAAAAGAAGAAAATTTCCCTGAGGAGATTAACACTGAGGTATTCTGTCCTTAAATTCTGAGAACTCTCACAAATTTCAAGACAGTACAGATGAGGAAGAAAGCTTTTAATTTTTCATACATTTAGAATAAGAAAGAAATGACTATTTTGCTAGAGCACTCCAAGAATTAGAAGTAACAATACTAAATAGTTTTGCTAGCCTGATGTTAGAAGTTGAGTTGCAGAACAAAACCAGTAACATCAGCTTTCACAAATATGAGAAGCAATGCCTTCACTTTGTATATTTCTAAAAGGCTAAATGATAGCACATTTATGTAAAATGTAAATTAAATAAAAAATTTAAAAAATGTAAATTGAACAACATTGGGATTAGAATATGACTGGAAACAACAGTAGAAAATAAAGAATTTTCACAATAGTATTGATATATTGGTAGAAAACTCAAAAAATAAAACTAGTTTAATAATCAATGTCATTATGAAAATACACTGCAAAAATAAATGCAAACATGGTTTATTCACTGTATGAACCAGCTTTTATAGAGTAAAATTGTAATATATCATCTACTCTGAGTGAGTTATAACATGTAATTCTATTGTTTCTCAGACAATGTTTCTTCTTATAACTAATTTTAACAAACATTAGTTGTCATGTCAAATGTTTTTGAAACAAACATGCAGGGAAGGTTAAAATGCTGTGTGATATATATTCACTTTTATATTGATAATTATTAATTATGGAATTGGCTTACCTGTTTCACTATAAATAATATCATGACTGAGCTGGCAGGTATGGGAGATATTCCGGACCAGATCCGCATGCTGAAGCAGAGACCAAAAAGTGTAATCATGCCCATTTTAATAAATTTGTTTCCAGTATGCTGCTGTATCACTGTACAATAGACCAGTTGTATCACTTGTTCCTGTAACAGATTTAAAGCGTCTTCTTTTATTCTTCTGTTTCAAGAATCTTCTTAGATATAAACCAGAAAGCCTACTAAAATGTCTAGACTTGATGGTCTCCAGCTATGTCTTGTTTTTTTATTTTTTTTTCTGATTAAAGTCACAGAGAATTTACTCTAAACTTCACATGAAGTCTGTTTACTGTAGCTTGTTTTTTAGCCAATAAGAAATCACAAAACTATTAAAACATTAAGAAGCTGATCCTATTCCCTTGAAACTTCATGGGAATTTTGCCAGTGACTTTGTGAGAATGTAATACAGTTCCTAAATATATACATATGTTTATGCACACCTCATGAAACTATAAAAGGGTGACCTAGAATGTAGAAAATCCGTAAAAGCTTGCTGAATCAAGTAGGTTGGCATGAAGAAGCTCGGTCTCAGTAACAGGCATTTTGATCCACCCTAATCAATACTTTGTCAAACATGCACAGTCAGTGCAGGATCAAGGCCAGTCAAAATGTATAAAAACTGACGTAGTCAGCAGTTAAAGTTTTACAATAATTCTTTTCATATTCAGTGTATATGATACACAAATGTAGGAAATTAAAAATATTTACAATACAAAGATTTTAGGGCCTAGCTTCTACTTTCCACAGCATGGAGACTCAGGTGGATGTGTCCTTCTGCACTTCCAAGAGAAATTAGACATGCAGCTATTTGTATAGAAGTTCTCCCTGAATTCATGGGTATCCCCTCCAGCTCAGCCAGATAAGGGACAGAGATGCACCACTGAGATTGTAGAACCAGTGGCAACTTGGTTTTCATCGCCATGCATAGGCTTAAAGCAAACTGCAGTGCACTGTTTCAATCTATTCAGTAGCATGTCTTCCTCTCTCCCTGCCCAAAATTTGGCCTAGATGAATGAAAAAATAGAAGGGCATGATGTATAACCGTATCTCATCTTTACTTGAGGCTTGGATGTGGTACAGAAATTTTCTGGGAACAAAATACAAAAGTGCTCTGGAGACAAGCGTTTCAGGGTTGAAATGGACCCACCCCACCCTCAAGAGGTCTGTCAGAAAGGACATGAACTGCCTTCATTGTCTTGTCTGGGGCCAGGGATTGTTCTCCTGAGCACACATCCTCCCCAAGCCACACCTACAGGCAATTCTGAGGACGAAGGAGAGGCATCTATAAACCCCTGTCACAATTGCTCAGCTGCGTATTATTACAAGGGATAAATACAAATTTTCTCATTGCTGTGTAAGATCAGCTCTGCGGTAGGCTACAGACAGCAAACCCAAACAGTGCTCTGGCGTTGGAGCTCTTTTGAGACCACCATAAGAAATGTCTCAGTGCTAAAGATATCCTGGGCTTGCCTGGGCTGCACGGAGTGATGAGGAATTGTCTTAGGCAGTATCTGTGTATGTCTCTGTGAAAGTAATTCTTCCTACTTATTTTCATGGAAACTGAAACAATGAGCACGGTAACTCTAAAAAAGCAAACTCTCAGCTACAAAACACTGTTTTTCAACAGTCTCTACCGTTGGCTGTGCATTTTCACCAACAGTGAACAAGAGCCTGCACATGTCACTGTCAGCCCTGCTGAGAAACACCACCCACTGTGCTCACATCCACTGTTTGGTCTCCATAAAAGTTAAGAAAGCACTGATGAATGTTAACGAGTGCAATTTTTTTTCCATGTGGAGGAATCCAGTTGCACAGCTTTGCTTTAAACATACTTTAATGTCAGGGTCCAATTTGTTGGAGTTCTCCTCTGCTGCCATCTGTCACAGGACAGCAAGTAATGAAATACTGGTGGGAAGGTTCAACTTCTACTGGCATCTCACCAACATCTGCCTCTGATGTTATCAATCTATATCATAAAACAGGAGGCGTTACTTTCAGAGCCCTTGTAAAGTAAATAATATAGTTAATGTATATAAGTAGCAAAACTTATTTAAACTTTTAATATTTTTACTAAAACATTAAAGAAAAGAGAGCAACAACACTGTAAAGCTAGTGGAGTATTTGACCCCATCACTGTGAAACTAATTCATGTCTGATTCAATGGCAGTGTTTGCAATTCTATGTGAGACCTCAAGGTGTTTGCCAGAGGTTTTTGATGAAATTTTACTCTTCCTGTACTTCATCATTGACAATAATTGTTCACAAATGTGTGCACTTTCAAGAAGTGATGACATGAATAAGACATGATTGTGATGTGAGGGTTATCTTTCTCTGGTAAGACAGATCTTATAACAGTCTGCTAAAGAGATATAATCAATTTTTGAGTTGAACCTCTGATTGCAGTTCTATGCGCTTCATTTGAAAATTTGTCATTAATGCATTTATGTCAACTGAAAATGGAATCACAAATACAAACTGATGATTTTTTTGTCAATCTTGAAACCTACTCTCAAATCCCCTTATCAAAACTGAAAACAAGGCTGCGTATTTTTTTGCCGATTGCAGGACTATGTTTAGTCAATGTATCAGAATGCATAAAGTTGTTTGCCGTAACTTGAGTTAGCATTGCACTGCATCCTCCCTGTGTCCTGGTTCCAGCTGACATAATAACACCAGTGTGTGGCTATTCCATGCAATAGCTGCGTGCCCAGGGCCACTCTGTGGGGCCAAGCTGCTGCCATGATGTGCAGGACTGTCTGACTACTTGGGAAGAATACAGGAATGTTGTCAGGGTGTGCAGGGATGCGACAAGGAAGGCTAAAGCCTGCCTGGAATTAAATCTGGCAAAGGGGATAAAGGATAATAAAAAAGGTTTTTTCAAGTACATTAACAGTAAAAGGAAGACTAGGGAGAATGTGGCTCCCCTGCTAAGTGACGGGGGTGTTCTGGTAACGGGGGATGCCTAGAAGGCGGAGATACTGAATGCCTTCTTTGCTTCTGTTTTCAGTGAAAAAGCTCCCCCTCAGGAATCTGAGACCCTGGAGGTTAGTGAGAGGATCTGGGGAATGGAAGACCTCCCTTCTGTCAGGGAAGAGGTGGTCCAGGAGCGCCTAGGCAACACCAATGTTCACAAATCCATGGGACCCGATGGGATTCATCCACGGGTGCTGAGGGAGCTGGCAGAGGTGATTGCTGAACTGCTTTCTGTCATCTTTGAGAGGTCTTGGAGGATGGGGGAGGTGCCTGAAGACTGGAAGATAGCCAACATCACCCCGGTCTTCAAAATAGGCAAGAAGGAAGACCCAGGCAATTATAGACCAGTCAGCCTCACCTCTGTCCCTGGAAAGGTGATGGAACAGCTTGTATTGGATGTCATCTCCAGACAACTGGAAGAAGAGAAGGTTATCAGGAGTAGTCAGCACGGGTTCACCAGGGGGAGGTCGTGCTTGACCAACCTGGTAGCCTTCTATGATGTTGTCTCTGGCTGGGTGGATAGGGGGAGAGCAGTGGTGTAGTCTACCTTGATTTCAGCAAGGCATTTGATACTGTCCCCCACGACATCCTTATAACAAAGCTGAGGAAGTGTGGGATGGATGAGTGGACAGTGAAGTGGGTTGAGAACTGGCTGACTGGCAGAGCACAGAGGGTTGTTGTTGGTGGTGCAGAGTCTGGTTGGAGGCCTGTAATTAGCGGTGTTCCTCAGGGGTCTGTGCTGGGCCCAGTCTTGTTCAACATCTTCATCAATGACCTTGATGAGGGGATAATGGCCACCCTCAGCAAGTTTGCTGATGATACGAAGTTGGGAGGATTGGCTGACAGCCTGAAGGCCGTGCTGCCATTCAGCGAGACCTGGACAGGCTGAGAGCTGGGCAGAAAAAAATGGGATGAGGTTTAACAAAAGCAAGTCTTGCATCTGGGGAGGAATAATTCCATGCACCAGTATAGGTTGGGGGATGACCTGCTGGAGGGGAGCTCTGCGGAAAGGGACCTGGGTGTCCTGGTGGATGACAGGTTGGCCATGAGCCAGCAGTTTGCCCTTGTGGCCAAAAAGGCCAATGGCTTACTGGGGTGCATTAAAAAGAGCGTGTCCAGCAGGTCGAGGGAGGTAATCCTCCCCCTCTACTCTGCCCTGGTAAGACCTCATCTGGAGTACTGCGTCCAGTTCTGGGCTCCCCAGTACAAAAAAGACAGGGATCTCTTGGAAAGAGTCCAGCGGAGGGCTATGAAGATGGTGAAGGGTCTGGAGCATCTCTCCTATGGGGAAAGGCTGAGTGAACTGGGTCTGTTCAGCCTTGAGAAAAGAAGACTGAGAGGGGACCTGATCCAGGTCTATAAATATCTGAGGTGTGGGGGACAGAATGGCGAGGCCAGACTGTTTTCAGTGGTGAGTGGAGACAGGATGAGGGAACTGCAGCATAGGAAGTTCTGCACAAACATGCGCAAGAACTTCTTTACAGTGAGGTGACGGAGCAGTGGAACAGGCTGCCCAGGGAGGTGGTGGAGTCTCCTTCTCTGGAGATGTTCCAGACCTGCCTGGATGCCTACCTGTGCGACCTGCTGTAGGGAACCTGCTTTGGCAGGGGGTTGGACTCGATGATCTCTGGAGTCCCTTCCAACCCCTACAATTCTGTGATTCTGTGTTTCTGTGACTGGGGCATCTGCAGGACAGGCTGTGCTGGGCTGTGTGAGGGTGCAGGCCACACGTCGGACATGCCCAGCCTAGACCTTAGATGAGGAGATCTGCAGGATCTTCTGCAATGCAACCTTGTGTCTCACAGGAGCTGATTTATAGCTGGCCCCAGCAGCTGAGGCTCTGTTTTCAGTTTTCAGCTTCCAGAAGTTGTTTGTAACTGCTCATCTTCTAAAGTCATCTGAAACTTATGTTGATGCTCTGTGGTCTCTCTTCAGTCTCTTTTTAGAATTAACACTCCCAACGGCTCAGTCAGTGAAGGAGACCAATGTTAAGGTATCTTTATATCTGATTGCTGCTGCTACACCAAGGACCAGCTGTGTCTGCTTCTGTTTTCCTCACACCATCATTCATGGTCTTGCTGCTTTTGTACTTCTTGATGCCTGTATCAGTATCAGTTTCTTTGAGGTGCGCTATCAAAAGTATTATCCAAAATGTGTTAAACAAGTGTCTTCCTTTCTGGAAGTGCTTATAATAGGATTTCTAGGTGATCTTCCTGTGCAAACAAGGGATATATAGTAAACAGCATTTTCTATCTTGATTATACACTTCCCTTTTCTAGATCAGATAATGATATTTCAGAAGAGTTTCGGTACAAGCAGAGATAAGAACCTCTGTGTTTGTACACAGAACACAATAATATTTGTGCTGTTCAAGTTGTCCAATACAATGATTGTCAAATAATCTGTAAACCAGTCTCAAAAAAGAACAATTGTATGGAACCACTGTGTTTTAAGATAGGTCCTGCCTTTGCTTCAACTTTACAGCTGACCAAAAGACAAACTCTATTTGGAAATGCAGATTATTGAATGATAACTGCTAATATACAGGAGAGGAAGCTACCTGACAAGCAACCTTGTTCATATCTTTCAGCTTAGCCATTCAACAGTGAATATTAAAAAGTCTGCAAGGCCAAGGAGTGGAAAACCTTAGGTCTTAGATTGTACTGTAAATGTGCTCAAGAAGCTTTGCTGAATGTGCATCAATCCCATAGCACTACTTAAAGTGGAAATCCTCTGACAGTAGGATTAAACAAATGGTGTATGAGGATGCACTTCCACCTCTGCCTGCAAACCTAGTGAGGACTAGGCACTTGTGCAGCGTTCTTCAGGGACTGCTCCTCATTCCTTTCAGCACAAATGGTGGGAAATGCTGTAGTGCTGTGAAATTCTCTGATCTCCTTAAGTATTTCTGTAAGATTGACTGCTGTATTCAATTTAATTCAATGCTCTGTGTTACAGGAGCATTTGGAACTGCAAGATTAATTTTATTTATTTACTAGGTGATAAATGTAGAGGCTTCATCAGTTTGACTCCTCATGCTGATTGAGATAGCGAGTGTATTTTGTTTCTTTAAATATTTTGTTTTTCTGATTACATACCAGTATGCTTTACAGGCTTCCCAGTGAGGCTGTGGATTCTCCTTCCCTGAAGATATTGCAGACCCGCCTGGATGCTGAGCTGTGCAGCCTGCTGTAGGGAGCCTGCTTTGCAGGGGCATTGGACTCAATAACTTTAGAGGTCCCTTCCAAACCCTACTTCTAATTCTGTGACTCTGATTCTGAGATGCTTCTTATACTTCTGTATTCTTTGTGCCTTTAGTCCTGTGACTGTTGGGCCAAATTATAATTCATTATCTCTTCTCCTCGTATTTCTTTCACAAGATGCTAGTACAAACCAGCACTGCCCTAAATCTTTAATCTCTCCTACCACATGATTTCTGATTACGCCTCTGTCTCTGCTTTCTGCCTTAACTGCTAAGCTGGTGCAGTTCACTGAGAGGAGTGAAGATCAAGATAGTAAATACAGGCAGGTGTTTCACAAGGCAGATATATATGTAGCTTTGTAAATGGTTGTTTCAGAACAGATACGACAGTCCCAGAGGATGCCAGTTTCAGCCCCAGGCACAGACAGACGGCAGAGAGCCTCAGCAGCATTTTTTCTCGGTTTTCTCTCTTTAGTTTTCTCTCTAACAGCATTCAGTAGCAATTACTGGTGTGAAGGGACAAGAAAAGTTGCCAAACCTTTCTGCATAGGACAGGCCAAAGGGGATAACTGCATCCGCTTTAATAGCCCTGATGCCAACAACAGCAATGCTGTGCAATATATCTGGGAGATGGGAGACGACAAGTTTGTTGACCGAAAGTTTCATGCTGGGATTTGGTATTCATGTGAAGAAATTATAAATGGGGAAGGTGAGTAAAAGCACATAAACTTACTTTAGAAAATACTCAGAGTTTTTTTCTACTTATTTGATGTCAATTTCCTCTTTGCTGCAATATCATGTATGTATTTTAAAAGAAAAAGTAGCCTTTAAAAGTTTATCTTCTCCAGGAAAGAGAATCTTAGAGGATACTCCCTAGTCAATTTCTAAAAAAATTCTAATAAATTCTGTGAAGAATTTTGAAGTGACAGAGATAGTGCAGATCAACGTTTGTTTGTTTTTTTTCACTCATAACAGGGAAGTGTTTAATTTTCTGATATTGTTACTCTCTTAGGCAAAAATAATCCCCATCACGGATGGGCCAGGATCTTTTCAATGTTGTACAATGACAGAACAAGTGGCAATGGGAACAAACTGCAACACAGCGAGTTCCAAACAAATACGAGGAAGAAGTTCTTTGCAGTGAGGGTGGGAGAGCCCTGGAACTGGCTTCCCAGAGAGCTGGTGGAGTTGTCTACTCTGGAGATGCTCACCTGGGTGCCTACCTGAGCAATCTGCTGCAGGGAACATGTTTTAGGGGATATTGAACTAGACGGTCTGCAGAGGCCCAATACAAACCCTACAGTTCTGTAGGTTATATTTGCCTTGAATGATTGCCCCGTAGGAACATAAAAACCGTAGCATGCATTTTTAAAGATATTTAGATTTTCATTTTACCAGTTAAATCTGAGACTAAGGTTTTTTCATGGATTTCCTCTTAAGTACAGGCACTCTTACTTTCTTACTGTGATCTCACAATACATAAACCAAAGCAGAATAGTATTATTTTTCACCCTCCTAAAAAAGAATTTGGAATTCATGAATCCTGAGCTCTGGCATCTAACTGTGTTTTACTCTGACTACATAAGTATCAGTAGAATGGGAAGAAATTGCTGTGTAAGAGAACCTCTAATTAATTTTGGATCTTTGTATATGGGAACTGTTTAACTGATTCAAGAAATAGGGTTTATATTGTGAATTTAGGTTGAAGTTAATTTTTTCTTATTGTGTAGGAGTGCCAAATTGAACAAAACTAGGAATCAAGTCAGCTGTCATCTGCAACAAAATACAAATATTTTAGAAGTTGTATGTTCTGAGGAGTGAGTTCTGCCAAAAGATCTTGTATATTACGCAATTTCAAGGGGGTTAATGGCAAAGATCAGAGCAAAAAGCATCTCTCACTCAAAAGAAAACAACAAAAAAAGACCATTTTAGGTAGAGATTGCTGTAGATACTGGGTTCATAGGATTGATCTGTTGGCTGTGGCTGTTTTTGTTCATACTTGGTGCAGTTAGTAGCTAAAAAAGCCCATCCTCTGTTCTCAGACCAAAATTAATTCTAAGAGCTCTGTTCAAAGCATCTACATGGAAATCAGGAGGTCACATGGGTTTGAAAATCAGATCTTACAGATAAAAAAGCAGTCAAGCTTCGAAGAAATTAGTGTGAGCAACAGTCTTGTTGCTGCAGATGTCTTTACCAACTTTAGTGATTCTGTAATTCATAAGCTGGATGAAATAGTCTTTCAAATTAACTGTTAATTTTGAATTTCTGGCTTTCACAGCTGTAACTTTTTGGAAAACACTTCAAAGGCTTTCTCTAAGTCTCCCATAAAAGAGTAATACTATTTCTGCTCTGGAACAGGCTGGGACAATCTCCAGGAGTTGATCCACTTATCAGAGACTATGAACAAACTCCCATTAAATAAAGGTTTTCCTGATCATCTTAATTTGTGCTTCTATGGTATTTTTTTTTTTTTTTTTTTTTTTTTAACTGTTTCCTTAGGCCATTACAGAATACCAAACAATGCAGAATTTTCTTTTAAAATTATTATTATTATTTTTAGGTGAGAAATGTAGAAGTTTTATCAGTTTGACTCCAGCTTCTGATCGAGGTAAATATGCAATTTTGTTTACATAAATCAAACATTCTTGATCAGATTTACCAATATAATAAATATAATAAATATAATGTATTTGGATTTGAAAAAAAAAAATCTCATATAGTTTTAATTGCTTATTTAGTGTTTCCACTTCAAAATGAAGCCCACATGACTTAAAGTATATGTCAGTATCCTCTGAAATTACTCCTTTTGAATAGCAACTTAAACAAAAAAAAAAAAACAAACGTATTTTGAATAAGGATACTGGAAATTAGGATTTCCAAAGCTTTTCTATCTCTTTCCTCATATCTTCAAATTCAGTCAAGAACTCTATGGATGACACTGTGCTACCTTGAAAGGCCACAGGGATGGCAGCATACAAAGCACAAATGGGGTAGCAACTTGCTGTCCCCATTAAATCCCAAGGGACTTGGGAGATGTGCTGTGAACCAAACTAATGTGGAGATGAATCGTCTCCCTGTAAGCTCTCAGTAGGTATTTCCATTCATCCAGGTTTTGCAGTCCAAATACAACTACAGAAAGTGTGGAGTAAACCTAGTTCTTTCAAAGAACCATTCCTTTTTCTACAAAACCTGCTTGCAATGCCATGAAGAGAGTCTCCTCCAATGTTAATCCCATCATGTAAATGGTTAGACCAATCTAGGAAGTGGCTGATCTAGAATAAAATCTTCTCCAAGGTTTTCAAATGCATACTAGAAAAGTACTCTTGTCCAAATAGCCTGGATATGCATTTGCAACTACCTGTGTATCAGAAAGATTGAATATCTGAGGGCTAGCACCTCTTCTCACCTCTGTGCAGCCATGTCTCTGTTCACAAATAATTCAAGATGTTTGTATCACGAGGAGTACGTTGTGGGCCTGGGACTGATTGCTCCTCACACCTAGAACCACTGGTGGATGCAGTACTGAAACACCTCCATTAACAGGACATTGGCCCCTGGTCAGAAGTCAGATTAAGACACCTAAGAAAGCACTTCTGTACCTGAATACTGCAATGTGAAAATACCTCAGGGCAGTGCAATGCTGTGTGGAAATAAAGATTTTTGCCCTTGTCACATCTCACCTTGCACAGGAAGACAAAGCTTGTGTTCCATACATACGTATGGCTGCTGCGTGCACAAGACTTGAGATGCATCAAAGTCTCTGTTCCTGAGCTGAATATCCCAAGGCAGGGTGATACACATAAGTGCTCAGTGCATGTATAATGATGGCTCACTATTCAAAAATATTTAGATGCAAGGTCCTATTACTGGACCATACTTCTGGTTAATGTATCATTCAAATTTCCTGAACAAAATGAACTTTTTTTTGCCAAGATAAAGATTTTCTTGAGAAATACACCTCGCCCAGGAACTCTCATGCAACGTCTGATCCACTCATATAAAGCACAAGTGCATAGTATTCAATTACATGTAGTAGTCAATTACATGTCTTAGCAATGTTTCTATTTTTAATTTATGTTTGTTAGTATATATGTATGCACATATACCTGGTGTATATATATATATCTATGAAATCACTTTGTGGATACACAATCAGATGTCAAAGGACACAATAACTTGTTTTTAAGAAGGTTTGTATGGTTCAGTGACCAGCTGTTGGCCGGTTCCTGCTACTGTCTGGATAGAAGAGGACTCTGCCTGCTCCTGCCTGTGTGACATTAGCATATGAACAGAAAAACAGTGATGTAACTAATAGATAACTAGAGAGAGATGAACTAGCAGATGAATCTCAGTGAAAACTGGAGATTGTCTGTGCACATGAAGGCATCTCTGTCCAAATAGAAAGAGCTTGTCTGGTGAAAGACTGTAAACTAAAAGGGAATATGTTTGTTAATGATTGGGGTAACTATTCAGTGCAAAAACTGTACTTTCCCACCTTGAACTGTGAGGTTCTGACACATACAGAAGAAACATGCAAAAGCTCATTCACTACATGGCCAGTACAGGAATAATAAGTTAGGGCAGCTATTGAACTTGAAGTCTTCTTCTTGATGTTAAAATAGCATTCTCATAGCCTCTAACTTCAGATGAAGTCAGGTAAGGTCCCAGATGACTGGAGGAAGGGTCACATCACTCCCATTTATAAGAAAAGGAGCAAGGAGGACCCAGGAGCTGCAGGCTGGTGAGTCTCACCTCTGTGCTTGGGAAGATCATGGAACAGATAGTCCTGGACAGCCAGTACAGCTTCACCAGGGGAAGGTCATGCTTAAGCAATCTGGTGACCTTCCATGATGGAGTGGTGGACAAGGGGAAAGTGGCTGATGTCATTTAGCTGGACATGAGCAAGGCCTTTGACATGGTCCCCCACCACATCCTTATCTCCAAATTGGAGGGATGTGGATTTGATGGGTGGACCACCTGATGGATAAGAAACTGGTTGAAAGGTTGCAGACAGAGGATGGTCATCAATGGCTCTGTGTCCAGGTAGAGGCCAGTAAGGAGCGGCGTCCCCCAGGGGTCTGTCTTGAGACCGGTGTTCTTTAACATCTTCATCAATGACATTGATGATGGACAGCCTCAGCAAGTTTGCTGACAACACCAAGCTGAGTGGTGAGGTTGAGGAGTTGGTGCAGGGGAAGGAAGGGATGCCATTCAGAGGGACCTGAAACAGACTTGGAAGGTGGGTTCGGGTGAACCTGATGAGATTCAACACATCAAAGTGCAAGGTTTTGCATTTGGGCCGGAGGAATCCCTGGCATTCATACAGACTGGAAGGAGTGGTCCTTGAGAGCAGCCCTGCAGAGAAGGATCTGGTGGTCCTGATGGAGAAAAAACTGAACATGAGCCAGCAGTGTGCTCTTGCACCTGGGAAAAATGGTATTGTGGGCTCCATCAGAAGATGAGTGGCCAGCAGGGACAGGGAGGTGGTTGTCCCTCTCTACTCCGCTCTTCTGAGGCCACATTTGCAGTGCTGCATCCAGGTCTGGAGCCCTCAGTACAAGAAAGACAGGGAGCTGTTGGAGAGGGTCCAGAGGAGCCACAAAGATGATCAGGAGGCTGCAGCACCTCCCCTATAAAGACAGGCTGAGGGAGCTGGGCTTGTTCAGCCTGGAGAAAAGAAGGCTTCTGTGTGACCTAAAGGGAGCCTATAGACAGGAAGGGAGTCAACTCTTTGAAAGTGTAGATAATAGCATAACAAGGGGAAATGGTTTTAATTTTAGGGAGAGAAGACTTAGGTTGGATGTCAGGGGGAAATTCTTTACAGATATTGGTAAGGTGCTGGAACAGCTGCCCAGAGAGGTTGTTGATGCCTCGTCCCTGGAGGTGATCAGGGCCAGGTTGGATGGGGTGCTGGGCAGCCTGGTTTAGCATTAAATGTGGAGGTTGGTGGCTCTGCGTGTGGCAGGGGGGTTGGAGATTCATGATTCTTGAGGTCCCTTCCAACCCTGGCCATTCTGTGATTCTGTGATTCTGTGACTTTTTGTTTAAAGTTATGTAAACAATATGAATGAAGAGAAAACTGGTGAAAATATAAATGACTTTTTTATCATCTCTCAGTATTTATTTGTTTTTACAGGAGTTTTATGGCTGTCTATTGTAGCAGAGCTACTCTATAACATTTTGCTTCTGACTGGAGTTGTTCTCATGTCAGTAGAAATGTGCTACTACAGTACTGTCATTGATGGACTAAAGATCAACGCCTTTTCTGCAGTAGTCATCGTACTAGCAGGTACAGTTTAGGATCTCAATTTATTACATCCAGAAAATTTAACATTGATAGCGTTCAAGCTGAAGATTAGTAACAGCGTGTAGGATTGTAAACTACTACTGTATTTACTGAGACATTAATAACACATTGCTGTTTTTTTTTTAATTATTATGGTCATTACTTAATATGTTTTTTTTTAAGTTTAGTTTATATTTGTACTTGCTATTTTTAATGTCAGTGTTTTAACTTTATTATTTTGAATTTGGTTGTCTGATTGTCAAAGAAAAAAAAACCCTTCAAAATAACTTGATTTTCTATTTCCAATATGCTGAGGATAAAATGAGCAATAGTCAAATCAAAATGGCAGTTATAAGAGGGAATAAAATGGAATCACATAATTTTTAATAGAAAACAATCATACAAATTGTGTTTAATTTTCTGCATTTTATTTCTTAATCCAATGCTATCTCATAATAGCATCCTAGACAAATTCAATTCAGAAGAAACTTCAAATGGTCCCCAGTCCAACCCCTGTTCACAGCAGGGTTACCTCCAAGATCTGAGCAGCTTGCTCTACAGGGTTATATCCTTCTGGTTCCAAAAGACCTGCAGCCTTCCTTGGAAGTTGATTCCACTGCTTGTCTGTCCTCATGGTGAAGAACTTAATATATCACTACCTGAGCAATGTGGTCTGAGTTTATCATTGACCATGCAATGAGAGCTGGAGATCAGACCAGAGCCTTCTGAAAGTGTCTTGCAGTCTGAGCTACTCTGCCATTCTACGTCAAACACTGAGGAAATTTGAGCTAAAATTACTGGTAACATGCACAGTGTTTCATAGTTACATATAACTTCTTGTGGAACACATACCACTATCTTTCACACTGTCATGAGTCCAAAGTGATTTATATTAGTTGAGGGATATCTTCTAAAAACACAGATTGCAAGTCAAATACATGGGCAGATGGCAAAGCCTATGTCTTTATGAATTTATCTCAAGATGCTTTTCTCTGAAAAAATTGGGTTTGATCCTAATTCTAGTATTTGTGGATTTAGTGTTCTTGTATTTGTGATTGCTGTGCTTTTCTTCATGAATTAAAGATTTTTCATTATACTTTTTCCTCTTAAATATAATCACATATTTAATGCATTTGCCATTATCATTTGTTGGATAAGTAAACTAAGATTTTTAAAAGCCCAGTAATTATAATGAGGAAAAAAACATTTTTCTTCCTTTCTGAAGATGCCTTTGCATACTTGAAGATATCTATTGTGTCTCAGATTCATCTTCTCTGAAAGAAATAATAGAAAAACATGCCACGTGACTTCACGTATATTTCTACTGCTTCTGATCACTCTTGTTTCTCCAGGTATTCTCTTGCTCAACTTTTCTGCAGTTCTCCTAGAGGAAAGTGCTTAATGCAGACAATGGGGTGACCTTCCAAAAACTTTAGAAGACAGTGATTTACAATCCAGATAGTAACTTCTGGAACACTGTAGTTTTAGTTCAGCGTTCAAGTTAGGCCCAAATTTCCTAATCTTTTTCTGACAGATATTTTCTAGCCTTGTGTTAGGAAAAATCTCCAACCTCCAGAATTACCACCAACAACAAAACAAAGCAAAACAAAGCAAAAACAAAAACAAAACAAAACTCCCACCTTTGTAATAAAGGTTCTGTGACTTTCTTAGGAAATGCAATCCAGACCTTAATGATGAAAATGCTTTCTTCATGCCCAATATAAAGCCACTGCTGCTACAATTTTTGTATCTTTAGGGATCTTCACCTGAAACACAGCAGGCGATTTCCTCTTCTTTTTAATTAACTCTTACACATTTCCAGATTTCTCTCAGCTCCATATAGGCCAGAGAGTGGTACCCAAGATTTGCTGTCTATGACTTTGAGAACATTGTAGAATATCTTCTTTCTTTATTTCTTTCTTTTTTCTTTTTTCTTTTCTTTTTTTTTTTTTTTTTCTTAAGAATGACTTTCCTGAAGGCTGGTAAAAATGTTCATAGTCACCAGTTCTACTAAATGCTCAAAAAAGACCCCTGTCTCCATAATCTTTCTTGAGCAGGGATTTACCATTAGAGGTCCTGGAAACAATTTTAAAATATTTTAAATATTTTTCTCTTATCACTGATGAGAGATTTTCTGTATTTTGAACCTCATCTACAGACAGAGTAAAGTAGCATACTTTTTTTGACTGAATAAATAAGCTTACTTTTTTGCTTACTTTTTATTTCTACCTGTATCTTTCCATCCATTGTCAGGCCTATTTCTAAGGAAAGAGTAGTAAGCCTAAGTGATGTAAAGACCGTGGCCACCTCCTCCAATCACTCTGGCACCAGACTACTTCTTTTTCTTGGCCAATGGAGCCCATCTCTGTGCCCGTGGACCCGATGTCTCTGCCCTTTTGAAAGCTTATCCAGTAGCAATGCTGAGTACATGTCGCAGTGACATGACAAATACAGACATGCAAAGGACCATGACATACTCAGTCAGCTTGCCATAGTCAAAACACTGACTTGAACACAGAGGATTCACATAAGAACATGAACACAGAAAACTGACTCTCAGCTTGGGCTGGCAGAGGCAGGAAATCAGTTGTGCAGGCACATACACAGCACTCCCTAGGTTCACAAGCACACAGACATTCACAGATGCTCTACATGCTGGCCCAAACCCTCTGTCTGTCCAGTATGCCTGCCCAGATCCTGGGTTCCCTTGTCTACTTCTCAGATCTCCTACTTATAAATTAGTTCAGCCTGATGCATACTGCAAAAATGCAGTTATCACAGGCAGACACTCATCCCATGTGCACCCCATGCTATAAATCCTCCTGGATATAACAGCATGAACTCCCACCCCTCCTGATGCCCCAGACTGGACCTGCAGCACCATCATTTGCTGTCTGGTTCAGCTTGGTGTTTGCTGGCTTATACACACATACATAAGCTTTGGGGAAGATATGGACAGCCCCTACATGGGCTGATGCCAAGCACATGGGCTGTGATGCATGGCCTGGCTTCAGCCACCAGTATGGAGCCCCACACTTGCTTCACTCAAGTCAGCACCCCACCAGTAGATGGTTTGGGATTGCACAACATGCTTGCCTCAGTGGCCAGGAGTAGAAGACCCTCCACACACCAGAAGCTGCACTAAGACCCTATGGGTTCCAGTAGTTGACATTATGGGTTGGGGCATCCACATTCCCAGCCCTACTCCAGTAAGTGGCATTAAATTCCACCCATACTGAGAGGACCTCAGTGGTTGGCACTTGATCGTTTAAAGTCACATCCACACACATGTACATTTCCTCAGTCACACTGGTTTTTGCCAGCAGCTGGTTTGGGGAACACACCATTGTGTTTCAGTGGCAGGTAAAACCAGGATCTGGTATCACAATCAGGGGCCCATACCCCTACTCTGACTCCAGTGGCTGGCACTTAGGGCTCAAAGTTTGCAGGACCTGACAGTCGGAACATCTCTCAGTTCAGCAGCTGACTGCGCAGCTAGGGGTGCCTCATCCCCTGGCCTGACTCCCAAGAGCCAGCACCAGTTTTCACACATACACACATCAGACATCCCTAGCAGCTGGCACAGTCTCTGATGTCCACATACACATAAGGCAGAGAGCACAAGTACACAGATATTTAAGAAAAAGAAAAGTGAGAAAATAGAAGAAGATAGGACAGGCTGCTATGATCAGGCAATGGGCTTTGCCAGCGAAAGCACTGACTGCCCCCATTTCATACAGGACCAGCACCTTCAGCCCATTTATACTTTTTCACTAGCCCCACCCCCACCCCTCTACCTCTCCATGTTCATTACTCCTTCCTGCTTGTCCTCCCTTCCTTTCTCCTCCCTTCTACCTGCTTTCCAGTTTGGTTTGCATCACTACTTCCTGTATCATTTATCTGTCAGGTTTGTTGCCCCTATATGTTTTTGTCTATGGCTTCCTTCCTTTCTTGTCCTTCATTGCACAAGAAAAAGGTAGTAGTACAGATACACTTAAAGGAGCAGAAGTTCTCTTTCCATACACGCTTACAAGCTTAATTTAACTATTTAGACAGTTTCACCAATTACTAGCTCATTTTTCTTGTGTCAGTGGTGTGTCACTGTTATTCCCTATGTACCTTTGTACATTTTTACTGGATACTCTTTACTTCAGCTAGACCCCTATTTTAAACATTTCATGAGATATTAAAAAATTGAAGAACATCTGTCTTGGCTGTTAAATTTACATATAATCTATTGTAAATATGAACCAAATCTAGTTACTAGTCTAGATCCTTGACTAATTACTAATTACTAAGTTACTAATCTAGTTCCTTGACTAGACTAATCTAGTCAAGGAAATGGTTTAAAGATTCCTACACTTTAATCTGTAATGAAAATGCAGTTTTTTATACCAACATCCTCTTAATTCTAGCACACAAAAACAAACTGAAAGTCAACTAATGAGATGTGCAGCAAAAAATAGCTACATAACTAAAGCTATACTAAAAACACATTTTAAGGAAACAGCTATAGTAATTGACCATTTAAAAAAGTCAGGGTTTAATTTCCTTCAGTCTTTAGCTCAGACCAAATAAAGTCTTATAATAACTGTTCTAACTGATGTAGAATATGTTGCACTAAAAAAATTATTACTGTGAAATTTTATCCTTATATGAGAACTTCAAGGAGGTAGTTCTGGTAAACAGTAGGTTCACATCCAGTATTTCAGGAAAGATGCTTTTGTAATGACTACTGAAGCCAGGTCACTGCCAACTTCTACTTGTTATGTCCTAGACTGAGAGCCTCTGTGGACAAGCAATTGCTTTTATCTTTTTTTTTTTTTTTTTTTTTTTTTTTTTCCCCAAGAATTCATGAAGCAGAGCTACTTTGGGAATATCCATCAATTGGGACTTGTGGGGGGATTGTCTGGTGTTTCAGACAGTGAGTTGCTTGATACTTCCAGGATGTTTATATATATAGCTGGAAACAAAAAATACAGAAATTAATGGAGAAGTTCACTGATTGAAAATAAAATGCTGAGGGAAAAGTGATCTCATTATGCTTGGGTAGTAGCTTTGTAGGAATTTTGAAAATTAAATTATTAAATAGAATCCACTTTGACAACTGAGTCTTTCACTGCTTTTTAATAGGCATTAGGCACTTGCTCATTTACTCAATTCATTTACTCAAATAATGCTGATAAATCTGTCTGCTTTTGAGGCACCAATACAACTAATACTTGTACTTTTGAAAATCTTTCCACTGAAAGATAGAGCTACAGGAAACATGACCTGCACAATGCAACTGAGTGAGACTTCACTGCCGTGGCTGATGCCTGCTCAGGGCTAAATTACTAAAAGTAGATTTTGAAATACTAAAAGTAGAGAGTGAGGACCATTAACTTTTTTGCTTTTTAATGTTGCTTTTTCTGCTTTTATCACAACACATAAATACAGCCAGATAACAATGTCCAGGATGCTCATAAGTATGTTCAGTGTCTTATAGAGTTCAGATATGTTGAAAAATGTTCTTCAGAAGCTCAAGAGACAACTGCTATAGAGAGTGAGGAACGGCTGCAGCTTGCATTTTCTAATATTCTCATGATATTTTATGTATTGATATCTAATATTCTCGTGATATTGTATTTTTTAGGTCTTCTGGGCATGGTTGCTCACATGATGTACACAACTGTATTTCAAATGACTGTAAATCTTGGTCCTGAAGACTGGAGACCTCACACATGGGATTATGGCTGGTCCTATTGGTACCTATTTGCTTATGTTTGGTTCTTCCCTTACATTTCAGTCACTTCACCCTATATTCAAAGAATTTATACCTACTTTATAATGGATGGGTCTAACCTACTTCCCTCTTGATTTAGATGTTTTTTTTTCTCCAAATTCAGTACTTAGATTATTGCATAGGATGTATAAACTTGTCAGTTTTGCATTTTCCATCCTTTAGACAGTTCTGCATGAAGAAGAGGTTCTTTTCCACATGCATCAGATTACCCATTTGTTTTCAGAGTTAGATTTGGTACCTTTGTTTTCCAGGAAGACTGTCTTGCATAAATTACTTACAACTCTCCTGGCCTCAAACACTTAGGCTACATATTTCCTTACTTCAATTCATTGCGTGTGGAACATTTCAGACAAAATGTAAATTTTTGAGAAAAGATTTGCATATATAAGCCTATAAGCAATTGCAACATTTCTTCTGAGGAAATACTGTTAATTTATTAAGAAAGAGGGGTATGCAAGGGATTTTTGCAATATGCATGTCTCTGTTGTGCTACTGAAAATCCATTCAAATTTGTTCGGTAGTCAGCATTTGAATTCAAGTGGACCTCAACAAGTTTGTGATGACACCAAGCTGAGCAGTGCAGTTGATACACTGGAGGGAAGGGAAGCCATCCAGAGAGACCTGGACAGGCTGGAGAAGTGGGCCTATGGGAACCCAATGGGGTTCAGTAAGGCCAGGTGCAGGGTGCTGCCATTGGGTGGGGGCAATGCCAGGTATTGATACAGACTGGGGGAAGATGTGCTTGAGAGCAGCCCTGCGCAGAAGGACTTGGGGTCCTGGTGGGCGAGAAGCTGGCCATGAGGCAGCAGTGAGCGCCTGCAGCCCAGAAGGCAGCTGTGTTGTGGGCTGCATGAAAAAGGGGCGGCCAGCAGGAGAGGGAGCTGATCGTCCCCCTCTGCTGGGCTCCTGTGAGGCCCCATCTGCAGCGCTGCGTCCAGGCCTGGGGCCCCCAGCACAGGAAGGACGTGGAGCTCTGGCAGCGGGTCCAGAGGAGGCACTGAGATGAGCAGAGGGCTGGAGCAGCTCTGTGTGAGGCAAGGCTGAGGGAACTGGGCCTGTTGAGCTTGGGGAAGAGAAGGCTGCGGGGAGACCTCACTGTGGCCTTCCAGTGCTTGAAGGGAGAGTAGAAACAGGAGGGGAATGGTGATAGCATAAGGGGGAATGGATTTAAACTGAGACAGGGGAGGTTTAGGTTGGATGTGAGGAGGAAGTTTTTGAGTCAGAGGGTGGTGAGGCACTGGAACAGGTTGCCCAAGGAGGCTGTGGATGCCCCATCCCTGCAGGCATTCGAGGCCAGGCTGGATGTGGCTCTGGGCAGCCTGGGCTGCTGGTTGGTGACCTGCACACAGCAGGGAGTTGGAACTAGTTGATCTCTGAGGTCCTTTTCATTCTATGATTCTATGATTCGATGATTCTAAGATAATTCTATGAATTTGCAGATATGATATTTGCTGGAAACAGCTGTCATTATGTCAGTGCAGAAACATCTATATTGGGAATGGGTTAAATCCAATGTCTGCCGGGGCCCAATAATTAATGTCACTAAGGGAAAACTCAGACTAATTCTCTACATACCAGTTCTGAGAGTTTAGATCACAGCTCATTGTCATTCACACTTTTGTTCTTTTAAGATTTATTGTATTTTTACTGAATGAGAGATTATAGCTACGTCTTTACAATGCAGATTTTCTAGAGATTTTGCAGTGAAATAGTGTTTGGTTTTTTTTTCCCTGTCTCCTGGTTTGTTACTTTCCACCTTTCTAATAACTGAAATCACATTTGAACACATCGACAACTCTACATTGCTTTGCCTCCAGGGGTCTAAATTTCCTGAGCAGAAGCAGCTTGTTTGGAAGCTTCTGTTCAATACGTACAAATTTTCTCTTGTGCCTTCAGTGCACTTACATTTGGGTCCAGTCAAAACTTCAAAGACAGAGACTATTCAAATAGTAAGAAATTATGTAGCTTAACATGTCTGTCCAACGTACAAGGAAGCCATTGGTACCTGCATGTACAAAGGCGTAGAGGAAGATGGTCTGTGTGGTGCCTGTGATGCCTTTTTTCTAATCAGTTACATGCTCCTTATTTTTTTTTTTTTTTTTTTTTTTTTTTTTTCCTGGCAAAGTTTACTGTCTTCTTTCCTTTACTCAACCTGAAAGGTAGTCATGTCACCCCATTCAAATGTAAGAATAAAGCAAAAAATACATACAGATGCCTCATCCTCCATCTGTCTTTCTTGGTTTCTTTCCTCTTATCTCTTTCTATACGTAATATCGTCTCTTTTTTGATAGCCCACATTTGGACCTTCCTCATTTTTGTGTAAATCCTCAACTTCAGCATTCCAAAACTTCTCTCATACTGACTGACTGGGAGAACCTCATGAGAGTGAAAAGGGAAAGATGCTCATGTATGAGGAAAGAAGACAAATGACAAAAGTTGGACATTCATTATTGTATTTAACTCTGTTTTTGATTATCCCAACATCCACTTGTCACTAAGACCATGTCAGGGATATGGACAGGCAGACACACAGGAAAAGATTTTACTACTTTACCTTTGGGTCCTCTTTAACATTACCTCCTTAACAGCAAGGAAAACAGAGAATCAGGCCCGTGGCAGCAGTTTTTCATCCCAACCTCCAGACTCATTGGAAAAGAACTGCAGTGCCAGCAAGAACTGTTGATCCTGTCATGCTTCTTCCATCTGCTACATTTTCCCATGTTTCCTCATATCTGGCTGCAATGCCTGAGGTTTTTTTTCCACCTGGTCCAGGAGGCACCTGCAACAATAATCACTACTGATGGGTAGGCTCGGTCTGTGGTGGCCCTGAACATCTTTATAATAAGTGTTGTGGTTTAACCCAGCAGGTAGCTCAGCATCACAGTTGTTTGCACATTGATGTCTTATCAACATTGTTTTTCTCCTAGAACCAAAAACACATCATCGTGTCAGACTCTGAAGAAAACAATTCCATCCCAGCTGGAACTAAGACAATAAATCTCTCCATATTTCTTTTCTATCTTCTTAGGTAGATTGAAAGATCTTTATATTGTTAGTGAATCTCTCACTACCCTTGTGTTTCTCACATTGATACATTCTCAAATGAAAAATCATTTTCTCTCTAAAGATTTACTTTGTAGTAAGTTTCCATCATGAAGCAGTGATGGAAAAACATGTATTCCAGTTGCGCTTTTATCTGTAATTCTTTTTACCAGATGAACCAGTTGCTGTAATCCACTTTCTTTTCCAGTTGATCTTTCTGATCATGCTTTTGCCTTTATTCTTTGAGCAGAGTTCAAACTGAATTCGCTTCTTGAAGCTGAATTTCCACTGTAGCCAAGCTCTCTTTTATCCTCTGGCTCTTTCAGTAACAAGAGTTCACTCACTTCTTTCCTTGGTTCTCCTTAGCCACTGGGTTCTTTCTTTCTTTATTTATTTTTATTTTTTGCCAAATTGTTTATGTAAAAGGAAAAGTTCTGGGAAAAATCTTGAAGAATCACATTAATATTTTCTACAGTCAAAGAAACAATTCTGGTTTTTATTTTGTATATTTTAACACAACATTGGTCTGCCGAAGTATCTGCTTATAAGAGCTCAATTTTTTTCAGTCTTTGCTAAGAGGCCTTTTTTGAAGTTTTCTCGTAATCAGTTTCTTTATTTCAGTAGCTTCTTCAAAGGCCTTTAACAGGGTGGTCAACAAGAGTTGTGCTTCATAGTATTAATTATATTGATTTTTCTACTAATCCCACAGTGCATTATTTATTCAGTCAAAATGCTTTTTATCAGATCAGATACACTAACTTTAAATCATCTCATAGGCTAAAACGTGATTTCATTGCTGCCATCTTCAGCTCTTCTCTACTACAGTTGGCTCAAGCCATAGGTTACTTACCAGCATAGGCAGACCTACTGTTCCATTTGCGTTCAGTTTGAACGGTAATGTACGTGTACCTGCTTCTGTTGACTTTCACCAATTCTTGCTATTTCTTTGCTACAAGATCTTTTCCACTTATCCTCATATTTGAGATGGGAAGTCAGTGTGTAATTTGGCTGACTTGAGGAGAAAGCATAACTTAAACTGATCTGCCTTCTTCCTGCTCCTATTAGTCCTATGCATCTGTGTGCCATACTCCATTGCACTCAAACTCTGTCAAAGCATCTAGTTGTCTGATTATCTGGTAACTAATCCTTGCTGAAAATAGCACTTAGAAGGGGAAAAAAAATTAAAAAAAGGAAAGAGTTATTTAAAAACACAAATGAGTTCATTGAACTACAGCAAGGATGTAGGAACAAACATCTATGAAGGAGAAAAGATATTAAAAGGAGTTTCTTAAACTGACTTCTCCACTAAAGCACACATTTCATTTGATTATCCTGACCTTGCCATGTTAAGAAAGGCTCTGCTAAATTTCTTCACTGTAAACTCTAATTCATTCCACTGTGACCATATTTTTACATGATAATTTTATATTTCTAGCATGCATTGCCCACTCAGTAGTCTAGAGTTTTCCTGTATCTCCAGTAAACTGTAACTCAATATCATTTTTTAGTTCCGTCTTTTTATGGTGTTATTCCAAACATTTCATAGTTGGTGTTATTTTCTTCCTCTTTAGTCATCATCTGTTTTCTCAGGAATGTATTTCAGTGTTTGACCCTCTTATTTAACTCTTTTCTTACTAATCTTTGTGAGTAACTGACACAAATTATTTGTCGGTGGCATCTGTGAGATTTTTAGTCTCAGTAGCTGCACATTCTAATTTTGTATGCATCTTCATTCTTATGCAGTTCCTCTTTCTGAAAATGAGCTCAGAATTAACAGAGGATCAGAGGCATTAAAATGGATATTATAAGGAAGGACAATAAATGTGAATGTTATAAGCATTATACAGAGGTCCATTTTATAAGTCAGGTATGTGGATGGCAATTAACCAAATGCATTTCTTCTTCTCTGACTATGCTCCTCTTTCCCTAGTATAAAACAGTGCAACATCTTAGGTGCATTTTTTCAAAAATAAAGTTGAAGAAGTTGGATATGACGATGTTCTGCTAATTTCTAATAAACTTTTTTGTTTATAGCCTCGCTTGGGCTTCCTTCGCTTGCTGTATGGCTGCAGCTGTCACCACTATTAACAAATATACAAAAACTATTTTGGAATTCAAGCACAAAAGAAAAATGCTGGAAAGGAGTTTAAAGATTAAATACAAGTTTCCTGATCACGCAGCTCCAGAGAAAGCTTGCAATGTGTATGTGAACTCTTTTCACAACACTACAGAGGACTGTGCACATCCAGTAAAAGATTTACGTTACATGGGCACTATTTCAGTTCTATAAGTTTTAACCTTTTCTCAAGGCATACTGTGAACCATAAAATCAGAACAGAATGAAACAATGTTATTTAATAAAATTGTACATTTGTGTAGTATTAGTTATCTTCTCTAATAAAAAAAATAATAATTCCATGAATGTTTCAAGGAAGTCTTAGTATTGCAAAAGCAGATTCAGGTGTCCTAGTTCAGAAAAAGATCTGTGACATAGGTTCTGCATTCCTCTGATTTTTAAGCAGAGTGCCTGGTGTCTCTTGCTGAAGCTAAGAAAAGTGAAGGCATGCACCCTTGTTTGCAGGAGATATGCTGTTTGGATGAGTTAAGGAGCTGTGGGAGGAGGTGAGCAGGCTGCATAGCACAGTGGGTGATGAAAAAGAGATTAACAAGTTATTCACAGGATGCTGCAAAGACAAGCACCTGAACTTCTATATGCACAGAAGAAAGTGCAGCTGGAGTCTGCTTGCTGTAGGGTCACAGGACTGAGAATGCTGGGTGCTTGTAACGTCCAGTAAGAGGAAGATGGCTCTTTCTCCATTAGCAGATCTGCAACTGCAGAATTGGTTTGGCCTCTGGCATCAGGTAAAGAGTGGAAGCTCTACCTGGGGTGCGCTCAGAGCCAGCAAATCCTGAAACATGCAGCAGCATCAGTGTGTGACAGCAGTGGGAGACTGTCTCCTTCAGGGACTGAAGGCCTTTTTCTGGTGATGTGATAACATATAGGGATGTTTGCTCTCTGTTGGAACATTGCATATAAAGTGTTTCAGGGAGACTGCTGAAGTCTGTCCAGCCCTCAGACAACTATCCCCTGCTGATTACCCATTTGGACACCAAAGATACTACTGGGGAGGCCTTGAGCATGTCCAGAGTGACTATACAACTCTGATTTGAGGGGGAAGGTATAGGACATGGGGGCCCAGGTTGTGTTTTCCATGACCCTACAGGAAGAAAGACTGACTGGGTAAAGGGCCTAGATGCCTCGGACAACATTTGATTTTGCATAGCTGGTCCAGATGACAGGCTTTGACAACTGTAGCACCCTCTCTGAGGATCAGGAACTGCTTGAGGAGACAAGGGCTATTTGGTAAAGCTGGACAAAATAATGTCATTGATGAAGCTGGTCAACATGTTGAGGTGAATGTTTACTAGGAATGATGGAAAAGACAAATTATGTCATTAAGCAGGAAAGATGGAAAGAAAAAGGTACAAGGTGACAAGTGAGACCTCAGGAATGACAGAACAGGATAAAATAAAACTAATATCAAGTGTACATATGCAAATCCAAGCAGCCTGTGAAACAAGTGAGAGGAACTAGAACACTGTATGCAGACAAAGAACAGCAGTGTAATTGAAATGAGAAATGTGGTGGCATGGATTGAGTGATTGGATTACCATGATGATTGAAAATCAACTCCATGAAGGGTGACTTGGGGATCTTGCTGGACATCAAGCTGAAAATGTGCTTGGCAGAAATGCCAACATTCTAGGCAATGCTCATCCAGTTCCAACCCCCTGCTGTGTGCAGGTCACCAACCAGCAGCCCAGGCTGCCCAGAGCCACATCCAGCCTGGCCTTGAATGCCTGCAGGGATGGGGCATCCACAGCCTCCTTGGGCAACCTGTGCCAGTGCCTCACCACCCTCTGGCTCAAAAACTTCCTCCTCATATCCAACCTAAACCTCCCCTGTCTCAGTTTAAATCCATTCCCCCTTATGCTATCACCGTTCCCCTCCTGTTTCTACTCTCCCTTCAAGCACTGGAAGGCCACAGTGAGGTCTCCCCGCAGCCTTCTCTTCCCCAAGCTCAACAGGCCCAGTTCCCTCAGCCTTGCCTCACACAGAGCTGCTCCAGCCCTCTGCTCATCTCAGTGCCTCCTCTGGACCCGCTACCAGAGCTCCACGTCCCTCCTGTGCTGGGGGCCCCAGGCCTGGACGCAGCGCTGCAGATGGGGCCTCACAGGAGCTCAGCAGAGGGGGACGATCAGCTCCCTCTCCTGCTGGCCGCCCCTTTTTCATGCAGCCCACAACACAGCTGGCCTTCTGGGCTGCAGGCGCTCACTGCTGCCTCATGGCCAGCTTCTCGCCCACCAGGACCCCAAGTCCTTCTGCGCAGGGCTGCTCTCAACCACATCTTCCCCCAGTCTGTATCAATACCTGGCATTGCCCCCACCCAATGGCAGCACCCTGCACCTGGCCTTACTGAACCCCATTGGGTTCTCATGGGCCCACTTCTCCAGCCTGTCCAGATCCCTCTGGATGGCTTCCCTTCCCTCCAGTGTATCAACTGCACTGCTCAGCTTGGTGTCATCACAAACTTGTTGAGGCTGCACCGGATGCCATCGTCTGCCATTGGCGAAGATGTTGAAGAGCAACTGTCCCAACACGGACCCCTGAGGGACACCGCTTGTGCCCGGCCTGCACCCTGACACAGAGCCATTGATCACAGCCCCTTGGCTGCTACCAGCCGGCCAATTCTTTACCCACTTCTAGGAACCTTAAACATAACAAACCCAATGCAGCATCTCTAGGCAGTGAATCGGCTCTTCATTCTACACTTCATTGCAGAGAGCACTGTGGAACTTGCTTTAGCAAGATGTTAGGCATTTATACCACCAAATATATTGGTGTTTATATTGCAGACCATTTGACCCAATTAAGTTTGATGGATATGAAATCTTAGTAAGATGTGCTCAGAGATACATACAGACAAAGCTATGATTGTGTTGGTTACTCAGAGTGCAGCAGAAGTTAACGGAAGAAATAAGCACTTCCAGAATGCAATTTATGTAATTTACAGCACCTGTTTCTTTCCACTGATATTAAGAGTAACAAGTGCAGCTGCCGTCTGAACTAAATGTCCCTTCTTTCAGTTTAACTCCATTGCCCCTTGTTCTATCACTACCATCTCTTAGGCTTTGTTGAAGGCCACTGGAAGCACTTACGGGAGAAATGAAACAGAAAACTTTGTATTAAATAAGACAATTCCCTTGGCAGGTAAAAACAGTTCAGAAATGTCAGAGGATAAACCTTGTTTAAAAAAAGAAACAACAACAAACCCACAAGATTATTGAAAAGTGTGACCCATTTGAAAGGTCACCTAATCCTTCTTTTTCCCCAGGCAGGATAAGCTGAAGCTACATTGCTTTTTTACAGATGCTTCATTAATCTGTTCTTTAAGGCCTCCAAAGACAGGCATTCTAAAATTTCTGTGACAATTTATCCTTAATGCTTAGCTATTCTTAGCAAAAAATTCTTATCCTGCAAATCTCCTTTGCAGTTTGTCCTGCAGCAACAGAAAGGGAGAACAGTTTAGTTCTATGCTGTTGGCAATATATTTATGTATTTGAATATCAGATATAACTTTCTTTTGCTTTCTAATTTCAAAATTTCTTGATTCTTCATGCCTTTGTTATTCTCACAATTTTCACTTTCGTTCTGTATAATGTTCAATGTTTTTGAAGTGTTTGAAATGAACCAAGAATTTCTGCTGATATTTAGGAAGTGCAAAGGGGAGCAAAAAAGATTATTTAGCTTATTTTAATGGCAGATCTACCTGGCTTTACAGCAAAGTACATTAATACCTACTTAGCTGCGATATCCAGATTCCTTGAGCCTTTTCTGGAGAAACTGCCCAGTTATTTCATATTTTGTCTTTGTGGAGCTGAGGTTTTGCTATTGCTGAGGCATAGAGTCAAGCACATCAGAGACCACAGTACAGTTCTTTTGTTTAAGGGAACAGAATTCTGATGAGGAGAAGAAATATACACAAAATGGATGTTTGACTTCACTATTAAGGAACATACAACAATAGAAGCTCATACCTCCAAAAGAATACAGATTGAGGTCCAGTGGGTAATGCAGAAACTCACTGCTTATGACTAATTGTGGACAACGTCCCTGACTGAAGTAGATGAATTTTTGCTTCCTGAGAACAGAGCAACTGGACTTGTGATATGAGAAAAGGTTAATCTCTCCACCAGATAGGAATATATTTCTTTGCACTGAGAATTTTCTTTCACATTTGGTGATTCTTACTGACAGGAATAGGCATATTAGTGCAGCTGGTATTAACTGTGTGAGTAACTGGCCTTTGCTGTAGCCTTAAGTGTAGATTGGTTGCATACTTTAGGAGTATAAAGGGGTTCAGCAGATAAGGCATTTTGCCAAGATTTGCAAAAGAGCAGGTGGCCACTTATGATTGCGTTGATGACACAAGAGATGCAAGAGGAGGATTTAAGAGACAAAATTTAAGCTTTCAGATGTGAAACTTAAGATCAGAACACTTCTGCTCTGGCTTTATTTACATTCTGGTTCATCTCACAGGGTAAGAAAAAGTAAGTATTGAACTGGAAAAGTATGATAGGGAAGAGAAACCTTGTAGCTAGGAGTGAGAGAACTTTGGTGAATTTACACAAGTGACATGAATAGCATTCATGCTTACACTGGATCTGCTGCATAATAACCTCACATAACAGAAGGAACGGGCAAACTCAATTTTCAGTGGCCATTAGAAAAGTATCTCAAAACTAGGATTTTGTAAAAGACATGCAGAAGAAAAGCACAGGATAGTAATGCAGGAAATATACGTAAGCCTGTTTATGAATACAGAGTATTTATCTATCTTGAATACTTCATGCAGCTGTGGCCTCTCTGTCTTAAAACAACAACAAAACAAGCAAAAAAACAACAGTAAAACCCCAAACAGATAAGCTAGGAAAGACATTAAGAAAAATAAGAAGCCCTCCAAAAGAGAGGGCAAATTGACAACAGGGCTCTTCAACTTGGAAAACAAGTAACTGCTTGGAAAGTATGATGGGTATGAATGACAGAGAGTGAACAAATTGAGAGTGATTTTTGTTCCACAGAAAAAAAGTAGGAGATATCAGAAGATACTATCTGACATCGGATTTAAAGAAAGCATAAATGAATATGTTTTTAAATGTATGATGAGTTCCTGCCTTCAGGGATGGAATATTTTAACAAGAATTTGAAAATACTTGTGCAAAAAATTGATAGAAGGGATAGTTTAATAAGATGCAGAGACGGATGCATTGTGCTTGTGTAGCAGTTGTGAGAAACTAGAAGATTCTAATCAACAGCATTATTCTGTATTTTTGCCCCATTCTTATATTTTTGCATATGTTCTGGGATTCTGTCACAGCTGAGGCATTGAATTAGATGAGCTCTGTTTGGAGGTCAATATTTGAATATCCATTACAAATACTAACAAAAAACTGTATCTGGAGAACAATGTGATGGGGCTCCAATGCCCTTTTCCATTAATTTGTATACCTCTGTCTCCCACATCTCCTTCCATCTCAATCCTTTCATTCCATTAAGTCCCCATCAATCCCAGCTCTGACGATTATTCTGATAAGTTGTTACAAGTCCCCAAAGTTTTGACCTGCCCATTTATATTGAGAATTGCTCTGTAACAACAGTGATGGTGTTCCTATCAGGTTTTCCCTTGTCATATTCACTAAATCCAGAAGAGTGGAAATCTCACAGATGATAGGGTGCCAATTGTAGTGAATCACTGAGACACTGGCAGGTTTAGGGTAGCAGCCTCCTGCTTTATTCCACCCATACTGGTAGCAGAAATGATATTTCAAATGTAAACATTTTTCAGGTCGTAAGCAGGGAGAAGGAAACAAAATCAATTTTCTTGTTCTGTCTTCAGTTTTTCCCTAATCCCTGAGGCAACAATGGCAAAAAACATTTCAGGAAAGAAGGTGCGAATGTAAACAGCTGCTCTGGGTATAGGGTTGGCCATCAGCACCTCCTGCTTCTTGCTGCTCACTGTGCGCAAGACTTCCTCTGCCACCTCTGCTGGGTGCACACCATAAGTCACCTTTCTGAAAAAGACTGAATCAAAGAGAGAGGAATTAGAAGTACAAACAGGCAGGCACAACTGAGGGAATTGAGAAGATAGACAACTAGTACATCAGTCCAGTTAAGTTCATATAAACTTTCATTTCTTTACCCTCTCCCTTCCCTTCTTTTGTGCTTCCTGACCAACCACACCAAGATTTTCCCTAAGGGAAGAAGCAACCTGAGCACAGCTGAAATCTCCCTTCTATCTTTCATGCTCTTCTCAACCTTCATTCTCCATGCCATGCTGTATTTTTTTCTCACATGATGTTGCTCCTTTCCGTATATCTCCTCTTTTTAATATATTCGTCTGATCTCTTCAATCTTTCTTTCCTTTTGTTCTCCTAACGCGTTCATCTTGTTGTCTTTTCCATTTCTTTCCCTGTGCTCTTTTCTTCATAAGAAAAGCTTCCATACATCTATATGGAACTCATCCAATGTCTGTCTTGTTTCACCAAACCCCTTACATTTCCAAATTGATGCCTCCCAATTGCCAGGTGCTGGCTGATGATGGTATGAACAGATGAAGGTTGGATTGACAGTGCTGACAGAAATATCAAATTCTTCCATTTCTGCTCTAAGACAATCAAAAAAGCCTACAGCAGCGTGTTTAGAAGCAGCATCTGAAAGAAAGAAAAAACACGTGGATGTTTGGATGTATGGATTTGGATGTGTGAGGAATTCCATGAAACAATAATTTTTAGAACATTAATCTGGGAATGATTATCCAATAAAGACAAAATAATAGTGAATAACTTCACTCAGTGAAATTAGGACATATTTAAAACAAACAGAAGAAATGGAATTTACAAAATTAAGTTTTGCATAAGGTGCAATATGAACCTCCCTAAGCATGTGAGAAAGCATGTCTGGATTCCCCAGTCATAAATATTAAGTCCTGGGTTAAGAGTAGTTTCTCTAATATCTCTACAGTTTGAGAACATCTTTAGTAGACAGACAGTTGTCTCTGAGATGAGTGTCCACCGCATCTGATGCTGTAATTTGTGACACATTAGTAAAATGCAGTAAAATACACAGCTGTTTCTGGAAGACAAGTTGTGTATTTTGCAAATAAATTCGGACTTGGCCCTGCAGCAACAATTCTGTATGTTTTCAATATTAAAGTTTATATTTATAAACTTATATTAAAATAAGAGTTTATATTTATAAACTATATTTATTAAGTTAATATTTTTAAAATTAAATAATTTATTTCTTCTTTTGCTTCTGCATGACCTTTTCTTTTTCCCTTTTCACTTTAATTCAACCACTCCTTATCTATGAGCCTCTTTTTACAGTATTTTGTTTCTCTGTTCTTTTAAGGAGTGGGAGTGAGAGAGGTGTGGTGAAGCTTAGCTTTCTATCAGTGTGAAGCCACCACAAGATATTAGAGCTAAAGGCTCATTGTTCCCTGATTCCTTCCCAAGAACTTTAAAAATTTGCTGTCACATTTGATATCTATGTATTCTCAAGCACCATAGGCAGCAGTCATGTTTCACAGTACTTTTAACTATTTTTTCTTGAGTTTGACTTTGAAAATGTTTCAGTCAAATACATTATTAATCATCTACTTAAATTTGATTAATTAAATAAAATTAAATTAAGAAGGCTGGAAATTACCACTTTTAATATCTAAATATTTATACATTAAAATGAATATTATGTGAACATTTTTTTGAATTTATGAATTCATAAAAACATACCATATGAATGAATGTATAACTTACAAGCTGCACGAAATGGGACTCCTATTTTTCCTTGAATACTATTAATTAAAACTATTTGGCCAGTTCTTCTAGAAATCATGTTGGGAAGAATGGCTGAAAAAAGAAATGGAAAGAAAAAGCCAAATAAGTAAAAGAGCTTAATATCTTCAGAGAAAATAAATGACAGGTAAAGTATATTTAGCAAAATTTAATGAACAGTAAGATCATAGAATCATAGAATATTCCAAGTTGGAAGGGACCATAGCAGTTATCAAGGCCAGCTCCTGGCTCCACTCAGCACCATCCAAACCATGTGGCTGAGAGAGAGATCCAAATGCTCTGTGAATCCAGCAGCTCAGGCCCGTACCCACTGCCCTGGGTAGCTGTTCCACACACACCAATCTCCGGTGCAGAATCTTTCCCTAACCCCCACCTGATCCTCCCCTGATGCAGCAAACCAAGGTATCTCATCTACTCCTTATACGCCTTGCCCTCCAGCCCAGAGCAGAGTGCGACGATCCCTTTCCTTGCCAGTGTAGCTATACTTTGCTTAATGCATTCTAAGATACGGTTGTCAGTGCACACTACTGACTCATACTCAAGTTGCTGTCAATCATAACCCCTAGGTTACTTTCTGTGGCACTATTCTACAGCCTCTCATCTCTAAATTTACATACATACCCAGGGTTAATCCCATCCCAGGGGCAGGATCTGGCACTTACTACTGTTAAAATTCATTGAATTGGTGATTTTTCATTCCTCCAACTTTTCTCTGTAAAGCCGCTCTACCTTCAGATGATCCTCCCAATGTAGTGTTGTCACTTAGCATATCTTCAAACTAACTCATCGATGAAATTGGTAAAGATAACTGGCCCTAAAGTAGAGCCCTGTAGAACCCTGCTAGTGACTGACTACCAGACTGATGTAACTCATCCACTATAATCCGTTGGGCCCAACTCGTCATCTAATTGTTCATGCACTGCATTATGTTTTTGCCTAATCATATGCTAGACATTTTGTCTGGAAGGATATTGTGAGAAACAGCATCTAAGGATCTGCTGAAATCCAAAAAGATAGCACCAGCTGGCTTCCCTTGGTCAGCTCAATGGATGATCTTGTCAATAAAAGGAAATTGGGTTAGTTAAACAGGACCTTCCCCTCATGAATTTGTATTGTCTGTGACCAATTAATACATCATCCTCCAGACATTTTTTAATATCTCACAGCATAATTTTCTCCATTATTTTACCAGGCACTGAAATGACACTGAAAGGCCCCTAATTTCCAAGATCATTGTCAAGATCTTTTTTTTTTCAAGATCTTTTTTTTTTCAAGATCTTTGCTTCCAGTCAACTGAGACCATTCCAGATACCCAAGATTGTTGAAAAGTAATTATGACAGTTATCACAGTGCCATCAGTCAACTCTCTGAGTACCCTGTAACCAATGACTGCATTGTCTCTCTGGTATTTTTCAATAATTTCTAAAACAATTTTCCCCATAATTTTACCAGGAACTGGTGAGTCACCATCTTGTCTGATTGACCAATAGTAGACTTCCATAACGACATCTACTTATTTGCTTGTACTTAAATCCTTATCCAGAGGCTTTCAAATGTGTCACTGCCAACTGCAAGCTCTGTGCAATTCAGCCTCTCCATCACACACTACTCCCCACTTTGCCTGCACTGTCAGTCCCCTCTGAGGAGATCGTAACCATCTGCTGTGACACACCAGACTCAGGACTCTTTCTGCTAGGTATAGCTTGTATTAATTGTATCATAGCTCTGAGATGGAGTCAAAATTTTCATAGCAACAAAGGCAGCAAGCACAGAACTGAAGGAGTCACCAAAAGGAAAAACAAGTCGACAAAATTTTTTTCAAACACCTACTAATATATTTCCAAGCCTGATTTATTTCCAGGCTGATTTTGATCTTATTCACTTCAATTGCAGCCCACTCATGTTCACATGATTCTGTCTGTAGTGAAGAAGGCAAAGTTAAATGCTAATGCATCAGAATAATGCCGGTGATTTGGATCTTAAACTTCAAGTTGTGACAGGAAAAAAAAGGAAAAAAATTAAAATACCTTTGGTTAATGTTATAGGTCCAAAATAGTTGGCATCCATTATCTTTTTATCAAGTTCCAATGAAATGCTCTGCACTGCTCCTTTTACCTTCATACTTGCATTGTTGATGAGTATATCCACACAACCATAGCAATTCAGGATTTCCTTAGCTACATCTTGAATGCAGTCTATGTCTGAGATATCCAGAAGAATGAGCTTTGGTGTATATGTCTAATAAAGGAAAAAAATATTCAAGGATTTGAATCATGGCACAGTTTTTCCATATTGTGAGAACAGCCTTTTGCATAACTTGAGTGGATAGAAGCTGCAGGACAGGAGGCCTGTGTGAACATAAGCTCAAGAACAAAATGTGGAGGCGGCAAAACTGCAAGACTCGTTGCCAAGTGAAGAAAGCAGAACAGATGTCTTGTTGTTGAAGATAAGATGGCAAAACAGATACCTCAGCTCAGTGTAACGTCAGTGGAAACCAGTTTGGGCTACCCTTCCTAAAAGGTTGGAAATGTACAGCGAGAATGATTGCTAGCCTTCAGTTCACAACCACCAGAGATGTTGATCATTTCTTGGAGTTTCTGCCCATGTGCTTGGAATGTAATGACTACGTATACACTATGCCTTTAAATATGCAATTGCTGCTTCTTTTCATGTGCATGTTGGTGGAGCGATCTCCATGCACCCAGTGCTGTAATAAAGGAATACTTGCTCGTCAGAACCCATTGGCATATAAAGTTACTTTGTTGGTTTTCTCAGTTTCAGATTCCTTATACATAAATTATTTTCTACTTACAATTTCTATTTACTCTTAAAAACAATAAAATTTACCACTGTATCTGAAGAAAGTGCATTATTATTCTTACAGAAAATCTTCATTTGTTCTTTTAACCCACTCTGGAAAGAGGTTAACTCAGTAATAGGTACTCTTGTACTCTGAAATTCAGATACAGGTGCATAACACCTCGGGAAGAGTAAGCTGGAATAGCTGCATCCAATAAATGCAGATAAATACACATGGGATGACTCCTATCCTTCCTCTTTTCATAAACAGAACTCTGTAGAAATTTGTTGACCACAGAACCTTAGTTAAAGTGCTTTGAGAGATGATTCGCGTATATAAGAGGAACTGAATGTACAGGGGAAATTGGGAGGTGGGAATAGTTTGTTTAACTATAGGCAATCCAAACCACGTGTATTGTTTCTTTCAAAGATGTAGATTTTATCAGCTGCAGCACAGAGGAATGAACTCTGAGAATTTTCACGTATTACTATGCTGAAGTACAGACAGGTCCCTTAGTCATACTTAATGATTTTTCCCAGTTGATTACACAAATTAGCACAAACACAGTATTTCTTTGTGAAGATGAATGAAGCTCACTGTAGAAAAAGGGTGACATGTATTTGTTGGTCTGGTGACAAATGGCTATGTAATTTATGGATTACTTATGCTCTGAAATGAGTCTGATCACAGAAGGAAGGATTTTCCATGGGCACCAAAGAAACATCTCCCAAAGAACCACCTCTGACAGCATGGGAAGCCTTTACTGGTCTCACATCTCCATTTGCATGCTTAGTCAGTGGTAATGAGAGAACTTGTATTTATGTGCTCCCATAACCTGCAATCTGAGAACTCTCACAAAGTAGTAGAAATATTTAAGATTAATGAAATCCTTGGAACCACCTCCCTTTTCTTGAACACTCAAGCTATGCAAAAAAATGATGGCAGTTCACACAATGAAATGGAGAACAACATCTGAATTAACATGTAAATCATTCTACCTCGCATTTCTAGTTGTCTGGCTTTGAGCAGGGATTCGTTCAAAATGCAGGTCCACTCAGGAGCTTTTGATCTTATTTTTGACATATTTTTGACATCATGCTCTTCAAAATTTCCTCTTTCTCTGAACTGTGCTGGGTATATTTTGTGGATGACCAAAATCACTGCTGGTGTCTGAATTAAGCTCCATGTAGACCTCATTTTAGTAGATTTAAAAGCAGTTTTTGTACGTGAACAAGGTTTTTACCTCAACTTGTCAATCTTCAGAGCACTGCGAGGAAACACTTACTGTACTGGGGTCTGCCACGCTAATTAAAGCATCATACAAGGCTTCCAACTTCTCCCATGTTCTGCCACACAACACAAGCCTTGCTCCTCCTGAATGAAACACTTGAGAACATTCTAGGAGAGAAAGAAGTTCAAAAGAAATAATAACAATAGTAGCAATTTGATTATACCCATTTTAGTTGAAACGGGAGGCTGTTTTTGCTAATGATGTTGAATCATTCATTAAAAATTCATTATTTTTTGAAGGATAAAAATATGAGAAAAAAAGAATTTCCAAATATAAATGAGTAATAAATGAAATTTTATGAATATTTTTACCATATTAAGGTCATCACAATTAATGGTATAGCATGATGATACTCTTTAGTTGTGGTATATAATTAAGAAAAGAACAGTGTGACAGTTAATGGGTTAGAATAAGAAAAAAAGTGTTTGTCTTTCTTCCTTAACTGTCTCCACATGTAAGTACAGTGTAATGAAAAACATACACAAAAATACATTTATGATGTTGTTACATGTCAAAATCTCACAACAATACCAATACACCAACCAATCCCAGAATGCAGAAAACTAGGTTTGGGCACTGTCTTCATGAAACTTTCAGGCACATGAAACTCATCTACAATTCTGAGGAAGAACGGTACATAGAAACTTAGCAGCCACTGCCCTACAAATGAGATGAAATAGCAGCTGGAAGGTCTTTCTTACACAGACCCTTATTATTCATCAATCTTCCCAGGACTCAGTGGAGGCAATGGGGACAACCCTGAGCTACCTCTGGTTCAGACAGGATTCCTGAAGCCTTCCTGAGAAGATCACTGAGAAATTTCTGTGTATGCTAGGATAGAACTGCTTTCTCTACATACAGACAAGGACATTCTGGACTAAAGATTCACAACAGTTAAACTGTCTCTGGAGAAGATTCTCTCTTGCTAATGCAAGTGAGCTAGAATTGTACTTTTCTCAAACTGGTGGCTCAATGAAACTGGCAGTCAGTACTACAGTTTCTCATGCCTGAGCATCGGCCTGAAATATCAGGTTGAAGCTTTTTGATGGTTTGTGTCTGACTGGTTTTCTTCTCTAGCTGATGAAGGGAGAATACATTCTTCACTGTGCTTCCCGTTTGATCAGAGAAAGGCTTTTTAAAAATCAGGGACATCTTCAGGGATTAACTGTCTGTTGTACTCCCCAAGAGGTCATAGGGTGCCTAGGGATATGCAATCTAGCTCAGCTGAATTGAAGAAGTGGTTCTCAGTTTGGAAATGTGTCAAGATAGTCCTTGCAATGAGGAAAAGTACACGCTTGCCTTTTTTTTTAATCTCTTGTAATATAAATTGTATTGCAGATAGCCTGTAGGCATGACACAATGAACACACTGCTTTAAATCAGAAGATCTGCTTTAGGTGCAGATAGACAAGTAGCTGGCAGTGGGTTATGTGTGCTGGCAGGATTGAAAATTAAAAGGTCTTTTCCTTTCATGATTTATTTTCTGTCTAGATCTTCAAAATCCTTTCAGCCTTGAAACCCTTATATTTGGTCCTTAAATTAAATCTGTATGTCATTTGCATATTCAACACTGGAAGAACAGGAAGATGACCTTACAATTACTCTTGCTTTTCCCGTCTCTTTGATTTGTTTTGCTTCCTATGACCCTTCTTAAACAGGCAACATTATCCACTCTTCAAAAATATTTTTCTTCATATTTCAGTAGCTGCAGGAAAATCCAGATATTCTTATTTTTTTTTTTAAATTTCAATATTAGAATCTTAATATCTGTATGGAAGTATTTATATAAGCCTTCTGGACCCAGGTTCTTACCTCTATAAACATTTTCAGTGGAAACTTCTATTTATGTAATGTTTGTTTTTCACAGTTGTATTTTCATGAATTTTTTTCATTCCTTTTTAGAAAAGAAAAATTTTGTGACTTAAAAAGATTATTTATAGCTACACCAATATTTTTCTTATTAACTTAACAGGGCAGGTTTATGAACAAAATTCATGAACAAGATTATTTTGTGATCAACAGCAAAAGGGAAACCAGTGATGTATTTCTCTAGACTCTTTTGAGTTACGGCACTGAAAAAAGCCTGGGAATCAAGTTTCATTAGCAGTCATAAACCACTGAAAACATCTTCATCATTTTTTTGTTACTTTTTAAACTTTGACACGTCTCCATTTGTCCAGAAATTCTAGTATGTGGAAAAAAGAATCTTGCAGTTGCCTAGGATAAATAAATTAACTACCACATATCCTTTCCTTTCTTCCACTGAACACACATGGTCAGATCTCCCTGTTGGAGGTTCTGGAGGATATCAAGGGAAAAAGAGTAATGTAGGTGATAGAGGGGCAGCAATTTACAGGGGGAGAAGGGTGAGTACTGTTACAGGGAACAGAAAAAGTGGAAGCCTTTAAGGGCTTAAAAGGAACAAGTAACAGAGAAAGGTGACACCAGTTAATGCTGATTTGCTGCTACTCTACAGTGACAACTTATGGTATTAGATCTCAGAGTAGCAAAGTGCTAAAAATATCACTTAACATGGTTATAAAACCTGCTACTCTGTTCCGTAAACTCAAAGCTCTGCAGTTCCTGAAAGTTCATCTGCGGTTCCTGTATCTGAGATTTTAAAAGTACACTTGAAAGTCATAGACACTGTTCAGTTCTCTGACGTGGAGAAGAAAAGAGACAACTCACCCTTGCCTAGTCCAGAGATGGCATCTGTGATCACCACCACCTTGTTCTGCACTGCTGATTTGGACACTAGCCATATGACTGTCTGGTAAATATAAATGATTCCACTGATCCCTAGAAGAAGCAATGGTAGGGCAAACACAGCAAGAATACCCATATCTGTGGAAAACAAGAGTCCATATTAAAGTAACAGTAACCATAATATGAACTTATAATTTTCAAGTTTCTCTTATCTACAAAAGAAATGTTTCCATGCATAAAAAGTCAGTAATCCCAGCATAACAAACACATAAAGCTGTGGGAATATTATCTTCCAATCAGCAGTTTCATATTAACATAAGTTAATAAGTCCTTTTGCTTTTTTCTCCATTTTCCTCATTATTTCACATTTTAATGAAATCTAGATTTCTAGATTAAAAATGACTGTTGATAAAACAGAATAAAATTGCAGTTCAAATATTGCCAAAGTGGCAAGTATTGCCAAATATGGCAAAGTATAGGATAAAATATAAGATTAAGCTTTTTATTATGTGGCTACTATGGGAAAACAGATAAAAAGCTTTTTATACTAATTTCAAGTAAAACATATAATAGAAATGTTTTCTGTTCTGAAAGATACAGGAAAAAAGAAAAACCAAAACCACTTACTATGACTATGTAGAATCCTGGTATAGATAAATACTGTTTGCAACAAGTTTTTGTATTATGAGTTTAATTAAAGTCCTTCAAGATTTTCATTGAAGATTGCACTAGTTGAGGCTGCTTGCCCTGTGTGAGAATGGCTATGTATAGCCTGCTGCTGTAGCAGAGGGACCTCAGAAGTAAATATAGCACCTACAGTGTGATTCACATGCTTGACTGTTTAGTTCAGCAGGCTGGACAGTCCTGTAAAGACTCTATGTACAGTATCAAATCCACTGTGCAATGAAACATTTGTCTTTTTGTCTTCTCATTGGTTGCAGTTGTTCATAGGACTATCTCAGTTTCCCATCTGAGGTCTTCAACTAACTTTATTAAAAAAAACAAACCCAAAACTTATGTATCAAATGCATGATGATTATATGTTTTAAAAACAATAAAAAGAACTTTCAGTTTGAAATAGTCACTGTTCTACAATATGAATCATACATGTGCACCGGGAAAGGGTCTCCAAGCAAGCTGGCTTTGGGAGCTAACGTTTTGTAATAAGCCAAGAGCTCCTGCTGGGCAGCAGTGTGCTGGAAGTACTGTGCTTCCAGGGGGCACATGCTGCTTTCCAGTCTTGGTATTTGTAAGGTAGATGTCTATCTTTTCCAGCAATTTCAGGATCTTATCAATTTTACCTTATCACCTCTTGCATTTCCTTCAAAGATGCAATGTTTATTGACCTGACTGACTCAGTAATGAGATTCAATTGGAATTGCGGGGGAATGTATCATGAATCATTCAGAATCTTTTATCACAATCTTATGAATGTAAATATTAACAGTTGGATTTAATACTCCTGTTAATGTTGTGTAACTGGTCAACTAAATTCTACAGAGCAATTCTCAACTCTGTGAGAGAATGACAAGGTTAGAAACATTACTGAATCATTGATATTGGGGTGTTGTTACAAGGAGCAAAGATGTTATTGTCTGCAGGTACAAAATAGTATCAGCTTTCAATGAATGGGAAGAGTAGAAAGTTGTTCAAGAGGCCATCAGGAGGAGACTTATCGACAGTTAATTCTAACTAGCTCTAGAAATAAAGATGCATATTCCTTTCTGTGACAGTTGGATCTCCTGAGAAAGAATGCATGATTTAAGATTACCAAAGCAAAGAACTATATAATGGACATCTGTGAGGCCACTGACATGGTCTCACATGATATCCTTCTCTATAAACTGGAGAGATACGGACTTGAAGGGTGGACTGTGAGATGGATAAAGAATTGGCTGGATGGCCACAGACAGAGGGTTGTGGTCAACAGCTCTCTGTCCAGATGGAGACCAGTAATGAGCACTGGCCTCCAGGGGTCTTTCTTGAGAATGGCACTCTTAAAAATCTTAAAAATCAGTGACCTAGTCAGAAGGATCAAGGGCACTCTCAGCAAGTGTTCTTTGCAAAGAACACCCAGCTGAGTGGTGTGGTTGACATAATAGATGGAAGGAATACTGCCCAAAGGGACCTTGACATGAACTGAATGAAGTTCAACAAGGCCAAGTGTGAGGTGTTACACCCGGGTTGGAGTAATACAAATTATCTGTACAGACTGATAAAAGTAGTAACTGAGAGTAGCATTGCAGAGAATGACTTGGGGAGTTCTGATGTATGAAAAGCTGGACATGAGCAAGCAGTGTGTCCTTGCAGCTCAGAAGGCCAACTGCACCCATCCGCAGAAGAGTACCAACAGGGCAGGGAAGGGATTGTCCCGCTCTGCCTTTGAGAGTAGCCATCTGGGATATTGTGTTCACGTCCCTAAGCACGAAAAAGATGTGGAGTTGTTGGAGCAGGTCCAGAGGTGGGCCACGAAGATGCTCAGAGGTCTGGAGCCTTCTCCTGTGAAGAAGGGCTGGGCTTCTTCACTCTGGAGGAGAGAAGGCTCTAACAAGACCTCATTGCAATCTTTCAGTACATAAAGGGAGATTATAAACAAAATGGAGACTGGTTTTCCATAGATTCATAGAATATCCTTAGTTACAAATGACCCATAAGGATCACCAAGTCCCACTTATGGCTCCACACAGAATCATACAAAAATCAGATCGTATGTCGGAGTGCATTGTCCAGATGCTTAACTCTGACAACTCAGTGCTATGACCACTTCCCTGGGAAGCCTGCCCTGTGCCCAACCATTCTTTGATGAAGAACCTTTTCCTAATATCCAACCTGAGCCTCATCTGTTACAGCTTCATGACACTCCCTTGGGCCCTGTCACTATCAACAGAGGTCATTGACTGCTCCCAAATCTCTCTGTGAGGAAGCGTTAGGCCATGATGCATCCTCTCAGCCTCTTCTTCTCAGGGCTGAACAAACCAAGAGAGTTAGCTGCTCCTCATAACACCCTGCCTTCCAGATCCTTCACCATTTCGTAGCCTTCCTTTGGACACTTCCTCCAGGGAAGAAGGGGATAAGAGTGGAAAAGTTAGGAATAGAGGGAAAAACAAGTGAAAGGATGAGAAAATAGGAGAAAATCACAGAATCATAGTATTACAGGAGTTGGAACGGACCTCAAGAGATCATCGAGACCTACCCCCCTGAAGGTGCCCTACTGTAGGTCATACAGGTCGGCGTACAGATAAGTCTTGAATATCTCCATGGAAGGAGACTCCACAAACTCTCTGAGCAACCTGTTCCAGTGTTCTGTCACCCTTAGATAGATACATGGATAGATTCTGTCTTCCTTAGATAGATATCATGATCCTGAATGCCCCCTTTCTACATGTAGCAACTCCAGTAAATTTTCCCATTCATCACCCATTTTCAGGGTTTGGGAAAGAAAGTAGGGTGTATCAGTGGATTCATCAAAAGGAGTGTAGTTAATTCTTTCACTTCACATTTTTGCTTGTGTGCTGGATCCAACCCTGTCTGGTGGGATGCCACTCAGCTTCCCTCACATTCCTTAACCTTTGTGATATCCAGATGTCCTCCCAGTTCTCTTCTGCCACACAGGACTTGGTTTACCTCCAAGCATTTTGTTCAGTGCATCCCTTGAAGACTGCACATGAATTAGTATATTCATGTACCAGTTTGAGGTTGTCTTTTTCTCTCCTAAGTACCTCCCAAATTGTAACTAACTCCCTGACTTGGGTACTGCCTTCCCCTTCACTAAAAACTTCATCTCTGGTTTCTATTTGCACTGGCTACCACTCAGTATTTCCATACTTCCCCTTTGTGCCTGGTAGAGGTGTCTGCAAACCAGACATTCCTCATTCCTTCCTGGAATGGAGAGGCATTCTTTACCAGAGAAGCAGCAATTTAGGTTAAAGAACCCATATTAGAAATCTCCTGCGTGGGAAGGGTCATAAGTGACCCTTCAAAGAGGTGAAAGTAATGATCCAGTTGAGCATACAATTTCCTTCCTGTTTCCCATTGTGCTACTCCAATGGGCAGAGGTATCCCTGTTAGCACCAGCCTTAAGACCTTGAAGGGCCCATGCTGACTGCTGCAAAATGGTTTGCCCTGCCTCCTTGAATCCTAAAGTTACCACAAAGAGCCCCTTTTCTCAGGCAGAGTATCATCTTTCAGAATCTTTAAAGGTGCGCAGAAAAAGCCCATCCATCTAGCTGGGACATCTGGGCCCACAGGTGTATCAGAAGTCCACGTGAGGCAAATCCCCAAGCAAGGCACAACGGGTCAGTGGGGTTGTATTGGTCCTAAGGCCTGGTGAGTATTTGCCCCGAAAATCAATTGTTTCAAGGCTTCCTCACATACAGGGGAGCAATCCAATGCAGCCCATTTTCAGGTTAGATCATACAAAGGTTGAGCAGTGATGGAGAAATCCAGGATATGCTTTCTTCAAAAGACTAATAAGCCTCAGGCATATTGAAGTACCTTCTTATTTTGGGGCATACCTGTTGGCTGTAGAGCCACCATGGTGTTGGAGGGAATACACACAACTCCTCCTTTCCACCAGGTGGATCATTTGCTCTGGCCCAGCCAGCATTGTTGTTGGAGATTTCTGGTTTGGCACTAAGGCTCTTTCATGTATTAACTGTAATCAGGCTGCTTCCTGAGTTCTCAATCAGTTGGTGAAGTTCCCCCTGAAACTGTAACCGGGTCACTTCTTCCCAGGGAGTCAAGAACTTCTGCCCAATAAGCTGTCCTCTGAGTCAGGGACCAAGGGGCTCAGTTGGTCCCAGTGGTCATGAAAATATCAGGTCTCCAGTGACCCAGTGACCTTCCACCTCCTCACTTAAAAGTAATCAGTACCTTCCCATTAAGAAACTTTCCACACATATTCTGTCTCTGTCCTCTTAGCATTCCTGCTGTATTTTTGCAGTTTAGCTGAATATGAGGTTACTTTTGTTATAGTGGTTGGACAAACTGATCTGCTCATGAGATAAACATCATAGATGTATGTAAGTGACAGCCTTCTTTCTCTGGGCACTGATGTGCTCTTATGCAGGCTCCTGATAATCTCAGTGCCCTTTTGCAGTGCTCTGTTTATCTCAAGAATAATGTCCTGGGTGGGAAGATATGCAGCCAGAGGAGACTGCAGACCAGGAACTAGCAGAAACAATACAGAAGTCTGTAGAGAAAGTGGGTGTTGCAATGAGTCCAGAGTAAATATAAATCTGTTTAGTTTTCTTGTTGTGTATTAGAATGTCTGTTGACAGTTGCTGGAAGGCCCTTTCTCCCCCTTTCTCAGTTTCTAAATGCAGTCAAATGCATCATCAGTGAGCAAAATGTGGAGAGAAAGGGATTTCATTCTTTTTTGGGGCCTTTAATTGCATCAGTGTTTTCCTTCTTGTACAGCAAAATCTGCCCGCATTAAGGCATTAAGGAGTGCTTGCTGTTCAATTTGTGCTCTCCATGCAACCTTCTGGCAGCTTTGATACCTTAGTCTTCAAAAGTGTGGTGATAAGTGATTGTCTCTGGCACCCAATCATCTGCTTCGAATTGCTGTCATGTCCATAACTCAATTACATTATATTTTAGCACCCTTTCATTAGGGCAGTATTGTGGTAGAAATTCTATTCTTAACAACTACAGCATGCAAAAACAAAGGCGCCATGGCAGTAAGAACAAATATTTGTACAGGAGGAATAAGTGCCACAGCAACTATTTGAGTTTTACATGTGCAGTGTCTGAGACTACATCGGTGTTTTACTGCTGCCTTTCTGCTGGGGTTCTATAACATAGCATGTTATAACATGTTAACTTATAGCTCATGCTCACCTATTTTTTTCCATGAGAACACAAGTTCACAACAATTTTTAGAAACATTCAAAACACTTTGCCACACTTAAGCTGATAAAGTTGATTTCCTGAATAATATTAATTGCTAATTTTTAACTATATCATGCTCTTATTAAAAATTTAAGTGTGATAACCATGTGTATAAGTGCATATATATTTATACACATATATAAATATTAAAAAAAAGTTCCAGTGCACTGATATTATTTCTTTAACACTTTCTAATTGCTGCTAGATTGTTCAAAGTGTAAATAGTGTCTTTTTTGCACAAAACCGTGGCCAGCAGGTCGAGGGAGGTGATCCTCCCCCTCTGCTCTGCCCTGGTAAGGCCTCATCTGGAGCACTGCGTCCAGTTCTGGGCTCCCCAGTACAAAAAAGACAACGATCTCTTGGAAAGAGTCCAGCAGAGGGCCGCAAAAATGGTGAAGGGCCTGGAGCATCTCCCCCATGAAGAAAGGCTGAGTGATCTGGGTCTGTGTAGCGTTGTGAAAAGACAACTGAGAGGGGACCTGATCCAGGTTTATAAAGAGCTGAAGTGTGGGGGCCATGGTGGTGAGGCCAGTCTCTTTTCAGTGGTGAGTGGAGACAGGATGAGGGGAAACGGCCATAAGCTGCAGCAGAGGAACATCTGCAAGAATGTGCGCAAGAACTTCTTTGGGTGAGGTGACGGAGCACTGGAACAGGCTGCCCAGGGAGGTGGTGGAGTCTCCTTCTCTGGAGATGTTCAAGACCTGCCTGGATGCCGATCTGCGTGACCGATCTGCTGTAGGGAACCTGCTTTGGCAGGGGGGTTGGACTCGATGATCTCTGGAGGTCCCTTCCAACCCCTACAATTCTGTGATTCTGTGATTCAAGAGAGTTTTGTAGAGACTCAGTTAAAGTGAACCATATCTTTGATCTATTTGTAGCTGTGAGTCTCCATCTGCTTTCCTTAATACTACTGTAGAGTGGGTGTTAGCTTCCAAAGGAGCTTATGCTACAGTGCTGACATTGCCCTGCTTCTGAATTTAGGTTTTCCTTTCTTCCTTTTTTAAATTTTTTTGGGGGGGCTTTTTGATTACTCCCAGGAGTTTCTCCCCAGGCAGGATGGGTGGCTAAAGGGTGACCAAATACTAACTAGAATATGTTCTTGTTGCAGCTGGTGAGTGCCAGAGCAGAGCTCTGTGCGTGGGCTGAGTGTCATAGGAGAAGTGGCAACAGAGAAAATTAACAAGAGACTTCGTTCTCTTGTAGAGAGAATGAAGCTGAATTTGAAGTTCAGTCTTGACAGCAAATACTACATTTTTGCATTTTCCGATTACAGATGTTCTGTAGTTACTAATGAAGGTGCATAACCTTCATATAATAGCTGTTTGCAGAGACTGATGTGAGACTCATTGGATAGCTGTGATGCCCTGTGTGAAACGAAGGGCTTGGGAACTATTTCAGAAACCCTTAGGTTTTAAGCTTTCATTTTGGAGCACTGACTTCAATGCCAAAATAAATTCTTCTTATGATTTCACTTCAAATGCAAGATCCAATAAACACACAGCCATGGATGTTCTAGCTCGTTTAAATAGCTTTACCATGATTACATTACGTGCTTAATGTTTTTACAGCTTAGTCCTGTTTCCAGTCTGTCAGAATTAGTACAGATCACATGAAGAGTGCCAAATAGCTTATCTCCCAACACTGCTCCCAGGCCCCAGTTCCTTGTTTGTAATTCAATTCAACGTGATTCTTTAGATTTATTATTCGTGTGGAATCGGCACAGGTGAATTTGTCAGACACCCCTTACAATAGATTTTACTAGGAGCCTTGGAAAGTACTGGTATGAAAATGTGCGTTTAAAGTGACCAGCCTCAAATGGCTAATGGCAAGTTCTTATCACAATCCCATTGCAATACATCTAGAGATCCATTTTAACAATATGCTTTCTCTATTCTATTAGACTACCAGAATATCTTTCTGTATTGTGGAGTCAGTCTCACAAACCTGCAAACAGAAACTGCCGAATTATCAGAAGGCAAATGTCTCCTGTACAAAGAATTGATCAAAGCTTCTAGCAATGTAAGCAAAGCATATAATAACCTCTTGCATGTAATAACCCCTCGAACTCCTTTCTTCTATTCTAAACACATAAGCTTTCACAGATGTAAAAGCTCCAGAGGAGGGTCAGACTTCAGTATATCAGCAAGAAATGGGTTACATGTTCAAATTTTTAAACCAAACTCTGAATAATTTAATAAGTTAATAATTTAACTTGCAGCAAGTAAGGAAGAAAAACAGATTTTTCCTATCCTTATTGAGTTTTGACATCCTTAAACATAAGACCGGTTGGCTTGGACTCGTGTCTCTTCACTTAGCCTGGAAGAGAAAAAGCAGAGATCAGCTCTTCTCCAGTTAAAATGGCAGACATCGTAGTTGTTGGATTTAGCTCCCTGCTGAAAGAGTCAAATAAAAAGCAAATCTCTCAGCCTGAAATATGTGAGTCCTTATAATTACAGCATTTTAAATATCTGCTTTAAAGTGAAAAGTATCTAAAATTAATCAAAGCTGCTTGTATACTAATACAGTTCTAAAAACTAAGAGGCTTTGCTCAGGCTAATCAGCAATCACAGAATCACAGAATGGCCCAGGTTGGAAGGGATCATGAATCTCCAATCCCCCTGCTACATGCAGGGCCACCAACCTCCACATTTAATACTAGACCAGGCTGCCCAGGTCTACTGTTCTCCATTGCTAGGGAGATGAATATAAAAGATTTATGCTAATAGGAAATTGATTTTGTATTTTTACTTGGTACTTGTTGGACACTAATGTGCAAAATTAAGTTAGGTATTGCTTAGATTGACTATATGCAAGCCTTGGACCTCTTACAAGCCTCTGGTTTGCAGGAATAGTGTTTGCTGTACTTAGAGATGTCACAATATTAACCTAGACCCTCTCACTCTTTTCCAGTACTATTAACTGCTGCTAGATGACAGCAGAAGAGAAAGCAAGAGAAAGGGCTGTAAACAGGAGAGGGAGAGAAATAGAACATAATGCAGCACAAAGGAAACTCAGCTTCCCACATGGCCTGTGATCTTTCCTAGCAGCTTGGGTGGTTCAAAAGAAATCACTCTGTACATCAGGAGGCTTACAAATTTCTCCTTTTGAAATGGAAATGGTTTATTTCTGAGTTTTATTTAATTTCCTGAAGTCTACTTCTGTGTTGTGCATGTTTCTTGTCAGCTAACTTGCTGGTGTTTCAAACATATGGAAAGGCAGGTGAGGTGATAGTGAGGTCCAGGTGTTTGTACATGTTTTACTGTGACCCACCTCTCTCTACAAACCCTTCATTTATACCTGAAAGCTCTTTTCTGCCAGTATGCATTTTGTCCCCCACTACCACCATCTCTGGAAACAACTAGGTGGTTACAGGGGATTAACAAAACTGATAGCAAAGCTACAATTGTTTTATGAGGAAGAATATTCAAGCAGTTTATCCCATATGCAGCTTCTCACCCAGGCAGCCTTGATACAACAATGGCATTGCATCCACACGTGCAACTCAGAGTTTTGTTAACACAGAGAGGAATTTATTCCTGATTATGCACTTTGTGAAGTATTTTGCTCCCAGTGTTGTTGTTGTTGTTGCTTTTTCTTTTTTTTTCTTTTCCATATCTTATGTGTCAAGAATAGTGACAAAGAAACTACCTCACTGGAAATGCCCCCAGGACCAGCGGACCAGCTCCCGGGGGGTTTCAAAACCCAGGCCAGTCTTCAGTTCTAAGGTATGTAATCCCACAAATCGATTATCTGATCAGTCTGTCTCTGTCCCTGCTTCATCTTGCTCATCCAAAGCCTCACAGAGCCCATTGATCCTAAAACAATCAAGTGTTTTGAGACTTCAACAGAATGCATGATAACCCCTGGAAAAAATCATCCTCTCATATTACAACATCTTTCCAATAACACTTCCTTGGCAAATAATGACCATTCTCTCCAGGCAGGGGAGGCAAAATGTTGCAGTTCAGCTTACCTTTCACAGAAGACACCTGAGGAAACATTTATTGTTGGAATGTCTAGTGGAATGTAACACTATAGAACAGGGCTGTGGTGAGCAATCTCCTTCAGAAGTGACAGAACAAGATGGTTTGACAGACACTTCTGCTAAGCACAGGCAAATAAAAGATGCACTTCAGTCTTCAGAAGTCTTCAGAAGAAACTGAAGCAAACAAATGAGCTTACCATAGATCTTCAAGTGTGCAAAGACTCAGAGAAGTTCAAACATCTGGATAAACAAGCTGACAAGTGACCCTGAACCTCCTGGCAATGTTGGTGGGGTTAAGAAAATTGTTGTGGAAGAAGAGGGCCATACAGCCAGCCAGCCAGAAGATGCTCCTGCAGATGTGAGATAAGATAGATTGGAGAAAGCAGATCTTGCCTGTGTGAAAGGGCATATCCAAATGTCAGCCTCCTGTAGCTACGTCTGTATGGAAATGGATATAACTGAGCATTCAATAGCTGAAGTGTACAGCTCAGCAAGAAAGCAGAAGTGGCAGGCCAAGCATGGAAGGGCATCTGACCGAACTAAGATGCCTCTTCTATAGAGGTGCAGTCACTAAAGTCTGCAACTTCAGTGTGATCCAGTTTCCACCTCTGATGTGTTACAGTCTAAAAGCACCAGTGAAACTCCCACAAACCAGAGTTGTCCAGTTTAACAGTTGAAAACGAGTCTTCCGAGATTTGTGTGTGGGAAGACCTATAGAAGAGCCACATTTCTCTCTAGCATCAGCCTTGAAAGACCTTCAAAAACTCTTGATTATCAATTGTAAACTGCTTGCATCTGAAATCTCTCATCTGGAAATGGTTTACAAAGAGCAAGTACAACAGAAGGGGTTTTCTGAAGATGTGTAGAAAAGCTCAGATGCAGATGGCAAAGAATTGTTCCTCCTTTAACATGAAGTCTGCAGGTAGAAAAGCTGAGAATGAGCCTTGTGAATTTGGCATGGAAAACATTAGTCTTGGGTCTGTCAGTCACATGGAATCCTGGAGAAGAAGTTTTAGAGATTCCAAAATCTTCAGGTTAGAATGATTTTTACTGTAGTGACTAGTAGATGAGAAGCTGGCCATGAGGCAGCAGTGAGCGCCTGCCGCCCAGAAGGCCAGCTGTGTTGTGGGCTGCATGAAAAAGGGGCGGCCAGCAGGAGAGGGAGCTGATCGTCCCCCTCTGCTGGGCTCCTGTGAGGCCCCATCTGCAGCGCTGCGTCCAGGCCTGGGGCCCCCAGCACAGGAAGGACGTGGAGCTCTGGCAGCGGGTCCAGAGGAGGCACTGAGATGAGCAGAGGGCTGGAGCAGCTCTGTGTGAGGCAAGGCTGAGGGAACTGGGCCTGTTGAGCTTGGGGAAGAGAAGGCTGCGGGGAGACCTCACTGTGGCCTTCCAGTGCTTGAAGGGAGGGTAGAAACAGGAGGGGGAACGGCTGTGTGTGAGGGTGGGTGGTGATGGGACAAGGGGAATGGTTTTAAAGTGAGACAGGGGAGGTTTATGCTGGATATGAGGAGGAAGTTTCTGAGCCAGAGGGTGGTGAGGCACTGGCACAGGTTGCCCAAGGAGGCTGTGGATGCCCCATCCCTGCAGGCATTCAAGGCCAGGCTGGATGTGGCTCTGGGCAGCCTGGGCTGCTGGTTGGCGACCTGCACACAGCAGGGGGTTGCAACTGGATCATCACTGTGGTCCTTTTCAACCCTGGCCATTCTGTGATTCTATGATAAATAAACACTTTCTATTACATACTCAATATCTACAGCCATTCTGAATATGTTTCCTGCCTGTCAGTAAGACCTCAAAGATATTGTCAGGATAGCAGTTAGAGCTGTGTTTTTTCAGAATAGTCAAATACTATAGTAAATTAGTGGTATGGTACAGAACCAGACTATGATTTGTGTATCGGCAATTCATTCTACCACAGAGAAAAGCACTGCAGAAAGCCCTATCTCCAGTTGCTTAGGAATCAATTCCCAATCATAAGTCAATTCAATTAAACATTACTCCTCCTTCCCCAAAGAGGATCCTCTGTGAGAAGTAACATGGCAAAATGTGAACATCTCAGAACATAGCTCCTCCATCATCCTTCCAAACTGAGGCATCTAGTGTACCAAAACAATTGCTGCTGTTTGTACCATCCAACTTGCTGAGGCTTAATACCAATCTCATTTAGGTTACTTGTGTACAATTGTCTATTTCTTAATTACTTTACCAATAAAAAGCGTGATTATTACTCTAGAAAGAATGAAATTACATTAATGTTATGATAAGAAAAAGAGGTTGAAAGGAAGAAGAAAACCTTTAATTGAGTGTTTCTGCAGCTTTTCTCACTACAATACATCTCATAGTTCAATGCTATTCCATTTCAACTGGAATTTTCTAATCTTACCACTACAATATATGCTAAGAAAATGCCCTGGAATAACAATATATATTTCAAAAAGTAGTATCAGTCCCTTCCTGTTTCTGTTCCTAAAGATAATGAACAATTTTAATTTTAACAAAAATCACAAGGTTTATTCAATAAGCGCTGGAATGTCTCACTTCTTTTGTGCTCATTCACTGTGGTTATTCACTCATTGTGGTTATAGACTGACTCTGGCTGCATCACTTGGAAAAGCATTGTGAAGAATTGGGATTGTTAACTTTCTGTAGGGCTACATGACAGTACAGTTCTGTGAAATATAATCATCTCTGACAAATGTACCATTTTCAATCATTACAGAGTGAAAAACAGCTAGGAGTGAGCTATTTGTTCATATCCAAAAATATTATTCTTTATATCCACGTAAAGGGAATTAAACGCATGTTCCAGGTAATTCATTGTAAGAGATTAAAAAATAAGCAATGCTATTTCTGCAGTCACTGTTCTGTTAAGTAATATGTGAACATTTACCCTCAGAATTACTTTTACATAGTATATATTTACTATATTACTACTAAAAAAAAAAGTCAAATGACTGAAAGTATTACTAATTTTTTAAATATATTTTATTTAAAGACATCCTATGCCTAATTTTCTTCCTTAAAAAAATTACTGTCTTCGTTAAAAAAGTGTGTTCCAAAAAAGTGAACAGAAAGGTCAGCTATCGGTCACCGATGAAGAAAATACAAAATGTTTCCAATACTTTCCTTAAGAAAGAAAGGAAGTTACAAGCTGGGTAGTTCGAGACTGTATTGAATTCAACACCTGGGTAAACTCTAATAAAGAAGTACAGGGCTAATTCATCTGAACAAGAGCAATGACTTTCTGACCAGCAGCTACTCCTCTTCCTTTCCATCCAAAGAACTTTCACTGCATCTGTTTTATGTAGTCATCCCTTAGTTCTGCAGTGCACTAAATGATACAAATAATTTATATCAAGTGAACCGGTCTAATTTTCTTAATTTCCTGATGTGAAATCTTTCTCGTATCTTGGAATAGCATTGATCACCTGGAGTGCAGAAAATTGAAGTACACGGGAAAAAATCGCCTAGCAGCAACAGTTTAATTACAGTGCCATCTGCTGGAGACTGACAGGGAAACCGGAGATATGTTGAAGCCAGATGCGCCACTTCACCACTAGGCCATTAGCTCTGTGAGGTCAGAGTAATCCAAATTCATACACAGTAAGTTTTAACACACATTAAACAAAGGATACATTTTCCATGTCACATAAGTTGCACTAAAATGTGATAATGAGAAGCTAGACTGATTCATCCTGATCAACAGTGATCATCTGCTTATGGGAAGTTTCTGTAATAACCACTTCCTTGTATTGCTACTCAGTTGCATCAGTTTTATTAGGCAGTTTTAGTCTCAATTTATAAGCAATCATCATGCTTCACCAAAATATATCAACTGAAATATTTCTCTCTAAAACACTGAATAATTAACGGCATCATGATGGTCTTACAGAATGTTTAAATCCTGTATTTATCCTAAGTACTCACAAGGGAAACATTGCACAGTTAAGCAAAAAGTTGTGCCAATTAGCACATCTGTTCAATCTGTTATCTGTTATCTGTTCAATCCAGAAGGATCTTCTTCAGGTACAAGAATGTTGCTCATTATCTATGGGTTTAAAATCTTTGGCATCCCTCAATAGTGTCAGGGTGCCAAAGAACGTAGCAATTGTTTTGAGTGGATCTTTGCTTTCTAAGAAGTGGCCCAAAAGAAGCAACATTTCATGTAAAGAACTGAAAAAAAATCAGAAGCAACATAGGAACTGCCACTCTGGCATGATTTAGTGAGGTTATCCCGGACACAAACATCTCTCCGATCCCTCTCCATCAGAAGAATTAAGTATGTCTTCTCTGGTTTCTAAGAGAAAAGTGTACACTAATCCCTGTGTCAAAAGGCGAAGGAAGGAAAAGCATTAAAAACTGAAACTATGTGGACGTGCATCGACTGAAAAATGTAGCTACATTTGCATGTTTGAATGTTAGGGTATCTGTATTTTCATGTTCTTTCCATTTTAGGCTGCATCTAGGTTCCTTATGAATTACCAAGAACGTGTGTCTCCCAGATCTGAGATTCCCGGCTGGACATGACAGCTGTGCCCTGCTGCTCCAATGTCTGCTTCTGTGCAGAATGTGTGACTGCTGTGTGTTGGGATGCCTGTGGTATGTTCAGTCTGACTTGGGGTGACGCAAACTGCATCTTGTAAAACATCTATCTGTCTTCTTTGAAGAGCTCACTTATTTGCAAGTTTTGTAATTATGAATACAAGACTTAACGTTAAATACTTTCTTCAACCTTACCAATTTCATTTTTACTGGTATAGAAGCCTTCATGCGTTCTTGCAAACATTTTAACCTTTTTTATTCCCATAAAGAATAGACTTCCTAGCTCTTCGCAAGAGTTTTGATCCTGCTGTGAAAACAAGTGTGTTACGAGTTTTCTGAAGGAACTGTGGTTTCTTGGAGAATTTCCAACACTTTCTTTCACCCAAATCTCTAAAGCACTATGAGCTCCATGGGAGGAGGCTCTGCCTGATTTCTTTCTTGTATTTAATGTCAGTCAGCTTCCATAGTGGAGATGGAAAAGGGTACGTGTAGAAGTTTAAAATAAAAGATGGCACAAGGAGAGTGGGAAAACAGGAAAACTTCGGTCTTATTTTAAAAAGGGAACAAAAACTCAAACCTCCCAGTCTGAGCAAACTACCATCTATGTATTTCTTACTAAATCTTGTGACTGTCTTTTTTTTTTTTTTTTTTTTTGGTTGCCAAAATTATACTTGGGTAATTCCATGGAGGAGGCTGGCTCTGTCTGTCCTTATTAAAATAATTAGTTGGGCCAAGAACCGCCCACCCAGGGCTCCTCATTGCTTCCAGGAAGAAAAGCACTTCCAGCATATAAGAAAGCAGATGTCATGAACTTGAAAAGCAGAGCATGCTACAGAAATTGCATTTAACACCAGATGCATCATGGAGCTGAGACAGCACAGAACAGCTACCTCTGGCTGTTTCTTGCCAGTGTCTTCAGAAAGGAAATGTTGATATCAGGCATGAGGAGAGCTTTCTGACTGCAGCGATCAGGGACTCTGGCCTGTAAGGACTCAAGCGCTTGCAGGGTAGCATGAAGGGAGAAGAGATGAAAGAAAGAACTGCCCCAAAACTGCAGCAGAGATGGACCAGCACGTGCCTCTGCAGCTCCTCACTGAGAGGAAGGACTTCCCTGCTTAAGAAAAGTAATTAACAGCATTAACTGCTGGAAACCGTGCTGCATCCCTTTGGGGCAAATACCAGGGTGTCCTGGTTTTGCTGAGGATAGAGCTAATTTTCTTCCTATGAGCAGGCATGGTATTGTCCCTTGGATTCCGTATGAGAATAATGTTGATAACACGCTGATGCCTTGGCTGTTGCTGGGCAGTTCTTCCACTCAGCCAAGGAGTTTTCAGCTTTTTAGGCCGCCTTGCAAGTGAGGAGTTGGGGATGCACAAGGAGATTGGAGGGCACAGAACTAGGTCAGCCGACCCAGACTGGCCAAAGTGACATTCCATACCATATGGCACCAGGCTGAACAATAGAACAGGGCTCATGAACTGGCTGGGCAACAGTCAGCAGATGGTGAGCAATGGCATTGTGCATCTCCTATTCCATATATTCTTCCATCATTCTTATTCTTTTAGCATGATTACTGCTGTTTTACTTACTATTAACTATTTGTCTTTTCTCTCATATTGAATTCTCTTTATCTCAGCCCATGGGTTTTACACATTTAATTTGGATTCTGTCCCCCCTCTCACTGTGGAGAGTAGGTGAATGGCTGTGTGGTGCTGAGCTGCCTGCTTCTCCCTACCATCTTACCTAATTACACCTCTTTTAGTTTCAAGCCCTATCACTGTCTGCCCATGTAAAAAGTCAGTCCCCCTCTTGCTTGTGAACTCCCTTCAAGTACTGGAAGGCAGCAAGGAGGTTTCCATGAAGCCTTGTCACAGAGTTATCTCTGGATCCATCTGTGTCCATGCTAGGGGACAGCAGACCCACAGGCCCACCAGTCTGAAAAGGGGGGCAGGGAGGGAGCAGAGAGGGAAAGGAATAATAAGGAAGAAAAAGCAGCAGCAGCGATCTAAGGAGGAAAGTTAATTTACTATTTACAATAACAGAAATGCAAGTTAACTGAGATTGAAGCTAATAAACCAAATAAATGAGAGGGAGAATGTCCAAAACCAAAGGCCTTATTCTAAAGCTGAGGCAAGATGGCTGGGGAGCACGTACTGCTGAGACAAGTAGCAAAAGAGATTTTCTATGCAGTAGAAAGAAATGAGAGGGAAGAAACAGATGAAGATTTTGAACACTTTTGTGAAGAAATTAAAGAACCTCGTAGGAAACGAGAGGTGTTTCAGGTGGAATGTTAGGAAAAACTTCTCTGAGAGAGAGGTCAAGCGCTTGAATGGGCTGCCCAGGTAGGTACTGGAGTCAGCATCTCTGGAGGTTTTCAAGAAAAGCTTAGATGTCGTTCTGAGGGACATGGTTTAGTGGTGAATATTGGTGATAGATGGATGGTTGGATCAGATGATCTTGGAGGTCTTTTCCAACCATGGTGATTCTATGATTCTATGTGTTTCGATGCCAAGAATTTTGCCTCTGTATTTCTAACCAAAAGCACAAAAATCTTTGCTATCTGTTCTTTATTACAAGGTTTCAGCTCTTCACAGTATACTCCATGCTACTGCTATGTGATGCCAAAGCTGACATTTACTGTTTCATCTCCGTAAACATCAGTGAAGATCAATGAATGCCATTTTTTCTGCACGAAGGAGCTCAGTTCCACACCTTTGCTCCACACACACTTCCATGCCAGGTGCCAGTTTGTCAGAGCGCCCCACTGCTGCCATCTGTAGCTCAGCAACATAACTGCAATTTAGCATTTAATAGACAAGTTTGCATTTTTTCCTTCTAAATCATATTGTGACTAAAAACTAGTCCCATGTCCAAACTGATTTTCAGGGTATCACATTTCCTTTGAAAAATCTCTTGCTCTTAGAGAAACTGAAAGTTCTCTAGAAGGAAAACAGAGAAGAGACATCTGCTGCCGAGCTCCCTGGAAATGCTGGTTCTCTCCCAACCTCTTCAGGCATTCAGCAGGCCATCTCTAAGAGGGCACGGGTGTTCTGAGCTGTCTTCTGTCTGAAAAGCATCCAGCCAAACTAACGTGGAACCCAAGGCCAAGCACCAGACCTGGGCCGAGTAAAGGCAGCAAAACCAGCCCCATGGTCTTCATGGAGCTCGAAGGCCAGCTTGCCCTCAGTGCCATTGTGTCCTTTCAGTCAGCTGCCAGTGGTTCTGGGGACATCTTCTGACAAAAAGGAGCCTCATAAGAAGAAGGGAAAATGCTCTACCAAAAGCAAAGCATCAGAGATGGGTCTAGCGCAGGCAACGTGACCTCCAAGTGGCAAAGAAGAACACAGCCTGGTGAAAGCTCCCACTACAGGGGGAGTGCCAGAAAAGGCACAGGCAAAGCTTGGAACCCACTGTGGAGTCCCAGCCCCGCGACAGTCATCAGTGGCAGCCCTGTGGTCTTTGAGCTATGAGACCAGCCTGCCCAAGGAGCGCACCTACAGTGCCCCTGCTGCGGTGCCGCTGACACACAAGCGGACTGGATCTATGCAGAGTCTGCCACCAAAAATCAAAGTGCAGCTCCCCAGGCGGGGGATGTCCTGTCCAGTCCTGCCCACGCTGACCAGGGCGTGAGGTACCTCAGAGAAGCAGAGCTCCACCTGAGGCTGACAAACACGTGTGCAATTCCTGTCTGTGCCATTCCTGGGTGCCTGTCTGAACCTTTCTTTGTTTGCTTTCTGAGGCACTTCTTGCAATAAGACTGGCTTATACAGGAGATGAGAAGTGGGTGTGTCCGTGTGGCAATCAGTATCACTTTGTGAACAATTTTATATTTGAAAGCATGTCTTCAGAGCTACTTGAGAAGAAGCCAGAAGAGTGCTCAGGAGTGGCAGAATATCTGGCCTGTGACCAGAAACACCAGCTTGGCATGGGAGAAGTGAGGAAGGACACCATTGTATCTCATGAAAAAGGACACCATCGTGCAGGTGGGCACCTCCCTACTCCATCTTATCTGCTGGAAAGGCCCAGAAGATGGGAACAAAGGAGTTCCTGCTGAGATTCTAAAGCCAGAAGCTGCCACTCCAAAGACAGCTGACTCGACCTTTTTTGGATTTGAGCTGTCACTCCAAAGAGAGCTGACTCAACCTCTTTTGGACTTATAAATCAGTTTGTGCAGTCGCTGTTGCCATCAACCAAACCAAAAACTTTTGATGACCCATCCCAGATCAATATTTGAAGATCAACATCTGAACTATCTTTTCTATTGCCCATCTTCCCTTCCCCATCTCTCCAAATGACCAGCACTAGTAATAAACTGGAAGGGCTAACATCTACGCTTTGTGTATTAATCTCACTGTCAGGTATACACAGATTAGAACCTCCTCCCACTCTGGTAATAGGAGTGAGACAGTGCCATCTCCTTCAAGAAAAGCAGAGGGACAATGGTGGCTCTTCCAAGACCCCTTGGCTCTGACAGATGGGGTGGCTACATTCCTTGGAGCCCTGGGACCTCGAGTTCCTCATTTTCCAATGTGGTGCTCTCTTCTGGTGACACACAGAGCATATCAAAGCCTACGATTTTGCAGCATGTGAAAAGTGCAGCTAATTGTGAGGCTGGGCCTGGGACAGAGAGGAGACTTTTTCCTTCCAATTCGCTGCTCCTTTAGATCCCTGGTGGGAAGACAAGAGCTTTTTCAGAGGTGCTGGCATAGGTTAGGAGCAAAACACTACAGCTGAGCAACTTGCAGGGAAGGGATAAAGAGAGGCAGAGAAATGGCTGCCTCCCCTCAGTGTTGTGACATTAAACCATCCCCAGGATATGCATCTGGGAGAAGAACTGCCCTATTTTTTTAGAAGAGTTTCTCTTCTTGTACAGAAACCCATTGGTTGTTGGACCACATGGAAAGAGATGGAAGAAAACACAAGAAAGGTCTTGCAGAAAATGGTCCTTTGCTCCATTCCAGTCATTGGTGCACTGAACAAGATCCATCAGCCTTACAGGGACGCTCTTACTCCCTGAAACAGAGGCCCCAAGGGAAACAACTGCAATTCTTCATTTAAGAAGCAAAAGACAAGCCAAAGTCTGCTCCCTGACTCCCTAAAATATTGCTTCTCTCTTCCACCCTTGTCAGGCACTCATCTGGCCATCTGTAACAGGGCATGGGTGTGCTCCTCCCAAACTGGTCATACCCAGCGGTCAACGTGGCACCAGGAGGGGTAGGATGGGGCTGCCAGGAGCCCCCGCTTCACAGGGGTGTCACTTCTGCAGTCCTCAGGAGATCCCCAGCTCAGCCAGAGAGCTGTGTGTGGGACCCAGCCAAGGGTCCTGGTTCAGAGCTGCAAGATGTGCCTCTTCTGAGCCCTGCTGTCCTGAGCATTGTTCCAAGAACAAGGTGGGGTTACTGGGAACATTTTAGAAGCAACAAGGAGAAGGCCAGAGGCATGGAAACGTGACTTGTGGAGGAGCTGCGCTGAGCAGCTGAGCACTGAACATTCACTCATTGAGAGCAGCTGCTTTGGACCGGCAGGAACGGAACCAGAGCAAGCAGACTCAAGGTATGAGGGGCTTTGGGGCTCCACATTGTGCTGCCAAGCTACAGACACCAGCAGAGGGGCAGTCTGGTGGAATGTCCTCTGAAGAACTGTCACCTTGCAATAAAGAACACAGCAGAGTTTTGTGCTTTTGCTTAGAAATAGAGAGGTAAAATCCTTAGCATCAAAACTCACAGAATCATACAATCACCAAGGTTGGAAAAGACCTCCAAGATTACCCAGTCCAACCGTCCATGCACTAAACCTTGCGGAATTCAACCTATAACCACAAAGTAGTTATGGAGCAGGCATATATTTTTATTACAGCGCTGCACACACACACTGGGTGCAAAGGGGGTAGCCCCTCCTAGTTTGCACACCACAAAGTGACAGTTTAAGGATATTTTTAGAGACAAGTTATACATATGCAAGAAGAGGAGGGGAATCAAACTCTGTAAGCCAAGTAAGACTACAAAGCCGGTACGGTCTATTCAGTGCTGTGCAGACACCTGCTGCAAGGGGGATAGGTCCGCCTAACTTGCACCCCATCTAGAAAAATCGTGCTATAGATATAGGCAAAACTAATACATAATCAATAGTTTTCCCGGAATTCAGATACATATTCATTACACCCCCAAGAGTTCGTTAGCATGCAGACCCTCCCCTCTTGCGCGTGCATAGTGGGTCATGGGATGAAGATTTGTTGTTTTCCTCGCAAAGGCTTCTAACCCTTTTTGCTGTAAACTCCTGGCCTTTCGGGGGGGCATCCCCCCAAAACCTTTTTCTTCTTGCCCTGTGGACATCTGATCACCTCCCTGCCAAATGTCCTCAGGCTGTTCTCAAGCCCTTATCTTTATGGCCATCATTCCCCTCACTATCCCAGACACAGTGTCTGCCATCCCTTATTTTCTAACAAGCTCTACATTCCTGCTTCTATAAACTATCTCTAACTATTCCCCTTCACTCCCCTTATTCTCAGTCACTGTGAAGCCTTCTTGCCTTTTTACTTTCACCTCTGGGGCCCATCTCACCTTTCAGTTCCAAGAAGTTACTATCATATTACCCACCCCAGTTGCTGAGTTACTGTGACTTGCAGTTTGCAGTGCAATTCCTAAGTCACAGTCTGAACCAATACGTGAGCATGAGTGCCTGGTGTGAGAGAAGACCGCATTCCTCAGCTCACCCCCCCAAACATCCCTCCCTGTAGCCTCTGTTTTGCCTTTGTTCATTCTACACCCTCTTGCCTAGTTCATAATTAAGTGAAATGACATTCTGAAACAATTCTAAAGAAACATGTTCCTCATAACTTGTCTCTCAGTACCACACTTAAACGTTTCCTGAACATCTCCAGGGAATCTGACTCCAGTCCCTCCCTGGGCAGTCTGTCCCAGTGCCCACCCACTCTTCTGGAGAAGTTTTTCCTAACTCCAACCTGAAGAACTCTTGTTGCTTTCAAGGTTCTTTCATTTCTTCACAAAACTGTTCAAAATCTTCATCTGGGAGGGAGCATGTGAACCTAATGAGATTCAGTAAGGTCAAGTGTAGGGTGTTGCACCTGGGTTGGGGCAATCCCAGATATATGTACAGATTGGGAGAAGAATTCATTGAGAGCAGCCCTGCTGAGAAGGATTTAGGCATCCTGCCAGATGAAAAACTTCACCTCGATGATCTTTGAGGCCCCTTCCAACCCTGGCCATTCTATGATCCCATGATTCTGATTCTAAGGTTCTGTATCTCCTGGCGTTGGGATGCTAACAAACAGAATTGATAGGTCCAGTGTACAAACTGGAAAGTTTTCCAGAGCATGCAACACAGCAGGCGCCAAGTGAGATGCATGACCCTATCCTGTCTTTCCTGCTGATACAGGTCATGGGGTTCAGGATGTCAACTGGCAGGAAGCTTTTCTAGAACAATAATCATAGGAAAACAAGTTGGAAAAGGAAGTGACGAAGAGACTCACAGATGTTCAGAGGACTTTTTCTGTTTAGGAAGGTTCCTGTTTGGAGGAAGTAAGGCCGCCTACTTATTCCCGTGGAAACTACAACAGATACAGAGAGACCAATAACAATGTTTGATATAGCAAATTCTCAGCTACCAAATGCTGTTTCTTGACACAGCCACTGATATCAGCTTTGCATTTTCACCAGCTCGTAACAATCTGCACTGGAGTATGACCCACTGTCTCTGTCACCAATGATGAAACGCAACACTCATGGCCCCACTGTGCTCACATCCACTGTTTCGTCTCCAGAAATGTTCAGCAACGGTCAGTGAATGTCATTGGGTGCCACTTTTTCATTTTACTTCTGCAGTGTGTGGGAGGTTTGATTGGGCAGGACCAGCACGGTGGGCAGATCCCCGAGTATTGACTGCCCAGGCGGCTTTCCCTACACGTGGGTCCCAACATTTGAATGTCTCAGCACCCATTGCTCTCAGTGTAGCTGTTCACAGTCCACTGTACTGTTTGATTTTCCCAGAGGCTGCGCATGATAGGGAATGCAGGGAGGTGCCAGGCTGTGAGAAGCGGCGGCTGACCGTGATTATTAGGGAGGAATAATTGCATGCACCGATACAGGCTGGGGATGAGCTGCTGGAGAGGAGCTCTGCGGAGAGGGACCTGGGCGTCCTGGTGGACGACAGGTTGGCCATGAGCCAGCAGTGTGCCCTTGTGGCCAAAAAGGCCAATGGCGTTCTGAGGTGCATTAAAAAGAGCGTGGCCAGCAGGTCAAAGGAGGTGATCCTCCCCCTCTGCTCTGCCCTGGTAAGACCTCATCTGGAGTACTGCGTCCAGTTCTGGGCTCCCCAGTACAAAACAGACAGGGATCTCTTGGAAAGAGTCCAGCAGAGGGCTATGAAGATGGTGAAGGGCCTGGAGCATCTCTCCTATGAAGAAAGGCTGAGTGCACTGGGTCTGTTTAGCCTTGAGAAAAGATCACTGAGAGGGGACCTGATCCAGGTCTATGATATCTAAGGTGTGGGGGGCAGAGAGGAGAGGCCAGACTCTTTTCTGCAGTGTGTGGAGACAGGATGAGGGGAAACGGCCAGGAACTGCAGCATAGGATGTTCTGCACAAATGGGCACATGAACTTCTTTAGGTGAGGTGATGGAGCACTGGAACAGGCTGCCCAGAGGGGTTGTGAAGTCTCCTTCTCTGGAGATGTTCAAGACCTGCCTGGACACCAACTTATGTGACCTGGAGTAGGAACAGCTTTGGCAGGGGGTTGGACTCGATGACCTCTGGAGATCTCTTCCAACCCCTTCGGTTCTGTGACCCGCCTGGTGACCAGGAGCAGCTCCTGGCTGAGCCGGGCAGCCCCGAAGGAGGGGCGCTGATCCCATGGATCGAGGCGTGTTGGAGCCTGGCAGTCAGACGTGCGCCTTTGGTTCTTGCTTTGCTCAAATCATCAGCAGCCGAACCCGAAGTCATTTGTCGCTCCAGAAACAGCGGTGGAGGCACAAAGAAACACGCTTCATCCCGCCCTGAACACCGCCGCGCCCCCCCCGTCGGCGCTTTCCTGGCGGCACGGATGCAGCCCGTGCTCGCCGCTCTCCAGGAAGGACCGCACCGAGCGCGGCGGCACGGGCACGGGCACGGGCACGGGCACGGGCACGGGCACGGGCACGGGCACGGGCTCGGCCTCGCCGTGGCTCCCTCGCGTCCCCGTCCTCCTCCTCCCGTAGCCCTGGCCGGGGTCCGGCCGCCCCGGAAGCGGAGCGGGCGCGCGGCGACAGATATCGCCGCGGGCAGCCGAGCAGGGGCCAACGGGGACGCGCGCGGTGATGACGCAACGACGGCGAGACATCGGAACTAAAGGACCCCACGGGCACCGCCCCGCCCCGTTCCGCGGGCCGACCAATAACGGCGCGGAGGAGGCGGGGCCGAGCGCGGGATCTCCGCCAATGGCGGCCGCAGCCTCGGGGCCCCGGCGATGGTGTCGGCGGAGCCGTGGGGCTCCGTGCGGGGAAAGTGGTGCTCCGCCGCCGCGCGTCCCCGCTGCCCCGTGCCTTGGGGACGCCGGGCGCTCAGGGGAAGGCGGCGCGGGGGCCCATCCGTCCCTCGTCGGCACCGAGCCGTCCTCCGGAGTCGCCATTCGGACGGGAGCCGGTTGGGAACGCCGTCGGTTCTCTGTCGCTCTGTGCGTTCGTCGATTAAACGTTTTCCATTCGTTTTTCGGCGCTTCTGCCCGCGGTCGTTTCTGCAGCTTCGGTAAGCCATCCCGTCCCCGTGCCCACCGCAGGGTAAGGACGTGGCGGCGCAAACGGCCGTGTCGTAGCACTGCGACCGTCGGCCCCGTTCCTCCCCCGCATCCCCTCCCCTCTTCGGCACCGCGCGGGAAATGCTTGGGGTGGGATTCCGGGAGAGCTAGGACGGCTCAGCCTGCAGAAGAGGAGGCTCAGGGGGATCCGGGGCGCGGCCATCGGTCCGTGCAGGGAGGCGCGGAGAGGTCGGAGCCGGGCTGCGCCCGGCGGTGCCCAGCAGAGGGACCGGAGGCACTGAGCACACTCTGCAGTGCAGCAGGTTTGTCACTACTGAGCCCCCGGCTCGGGTCAGCGCCGTTGGATATTTTTGCCAGTGATCACGATGCAGGAGATGAGTGCATCATTGTGAAATCCAGCGGGCATCCTAAGGCACGAGGTGCTGCTGGCATCCTGAGGTTTTTAAGGGGCAGCAGGGAGACCTGGAGAGCTCAGGACAGTAGCTGGGGGATCTTGAAAGGGCTTTGAGGTGCTGTGGGTTCGGAATTGTTGGTAGAGCAACAAAGTGCTCAGTGACTGTCTGAAGGAACTTCTGTGCCGCAAAAGGCTGCTCTATCCAGAGCCGTATACCAGAGGATAGCAGAGATAGAAGATCTACCACCACTTTATACACTCAACAGACCTTTACTTAGTGGCATGTATCTAATGGAGAGAGCCGTACCGGTAACTAAGTCTGTTCCAGTACCATTGTGATTTTGCAGTTTTTCAAAACGTTGGAAGTATGTCTTGTGAGTAAATTGGTTTCTGGTTACAAAGCAGAAGATACAGTGTAAGCCTAGCAGGGATACACAGACAGAGATACCATAGCAAGAACCCGTGGTGAGTTAAAAGATGCCAAAAAAGCCAGGGTATGAACTGAAGGCACTTTCACCTAATTGCCATCTGGAGTGTACCCTAGCAACAGGTGAGGCAAGTTGAAGGCCCTGGCTTAATGAAACCTCTTGTCATCTATGGATAGTGCATTAGCTCTCATTTTCACTTCTCTTACAATTGCAGGTATTTATTGAATAGCTACGTCATTTATCAGTCTTCCAAGATGAAAACATTTGGCTCACAATCTTTAGGCCAATACCCAACTGAAAGTGGATGAAGAGACAATCTCAGATGTCGCTGATTGTATTTTATTTTCTTATCCATCTCTGTTGGTTGCAGAATTAGTTTTAGTTAGCACGACACCCAACTTGTTTGCATGACCTAGTTGTCACAATATTTTTATTTTCACTTCATAGTTAATGCACAAATGCTGCATTTAGAGCCTGCTGGAATGTCCTGGAGAAATATTTTTATACCTTTTTAAGTATTAGCTGACAGACAGCAGAACAGCCAAACAGCCAACCCTGCCAAGTAACCAGCAGCTGCTGTTGAAACTTCAAGCATTATTCTTTAGCACCACACAGATCCTAGACTCTAGTGGTGCTGAGAGTATTTGAACTAATTTAATAAAATAATAATTTAAGTAAGTTAAAAGTGAAGTTCTAAAGTGTCTTAAAATCTAAAATAATCTAAAAAATCTAAAAATCTAAAAAAAAAAGCATTACACTAATGTTGTGAAAGCTTTAAAACTGAGATCTGTTATACTTCCTGTCGTTTTGTGTGTTGCGTTGTTCTGTAGAGCCAGGCTTTTTTCACGTCTGTTTATTTTCTAGGAAAAAAAAGTTAAAAAAAAAACACAAAAAAACAACTAGTATTTGAAAGCATGTTTGAAGTTTGACATTTTAAACATGAACATTTTAAACATGACATTTTAAAAATGAACATAGAGAGCTTGTTATGTATTTAATTTATTTTGTAAGGATTCCCTGGACCAAAACGTACTATAATTTTAAGTGACATGTAAATCCTTATAGTAGCAAGTAAGTAATAGAGACAACGTGCACAGTTCCAAATATTCTATTGTTATATTGACCTAATAGCTGATGTGTGGAGTGTTGCTGATATCTGATGTCTGGGAATTTTAAGAAATCTTCAAGACAGCAAATTTGGAGCAGGGCACCTTGGCTTTGTACAAACCTTTTGTTCTGAAATAGTGTTAGATGACTGTCTGTCATGACACAGCATCATCTGTTTAAACAGCTCAGCCAGAACTCACTGGGCAGTAGAGAGAATTCAGAAGTGTTCTCAGCTATTGAGTTTCATGAAAATGCATATCTCAAAATGCACAGGAGCCTTGCTTGAGAGGAGACACTCACAAGAATTAGTCTGATGGATTTTCTTGCGCTGGATTAGTCTTGAAAGCTAGTTTTCTCATCTGTGATGTTGGATTCAACTGGGGCCTAGGTGTAGCTACACATCTACTGTTTGACTCACTTATTTCACAGTGTACTCTTACATGGAAATAAGCACAGCAGGAGTAGCTCTCCCAAATTTCATTCTCTCCCTTATTTGCACCATCGTGGGATCATTACTTGTTTTTGATAATGTAGTCAACTAAAAAATAAATAGCTGTTCAGTTATGGCATTCTGTCTTTCCCCACTGTCTCCCGAAATATTTAAATAGAAATATTTAGCTGAGAAAACATTCTAAGAGCTGTTTTTTAATCTCTTACAAGATAACTTTTGTGTCTGCAGGGACAGTTGCGTTAAGATGAAGTTACCTACTCTACTGGTAAAAATAATCTTTCCATCAAATGTTCTTTCTTTCTTCATAGGAGATTTTCTAGTTATACATCCTTTCCCCATCAAGTTAATTGGAAGCATACATATCAGAGCAGCAGTTTTCCAGCTGAGAGTGCAGGAAATTCCTCATATGTATTACCAGTTATTTATCTTTAGTTAATTTCATCTGCCTTGAAGATAAGCTCCAATCTGTGAATGTACCTATGCTCTTTTGCAGAGAGTCTAGATGCAAAAACTCAATTCATATTTTGTATTCAATAAGATGTTGACAAGCATGGAAGGAATTTCTGAAGATTTTAAATATTCATGCTTCAGCAGCTCTCTGAATGACTACTATGTTTGCTTTTTAATTTTATTGAATTAGCTCGTTTGCTTTTTACAAAAAAAAAAGAAAAAAAAATCTTTCAGCAGACTCTTTGGTGATTTTTGGAGTTTCCTGGCACTTATCATCTCTTCCACTTTGGTATTTTTAGCCCCTTACCTCCTTTGGATGAAACTTGCTGCGAGCTCTGTCAGGCTTTGCTAGTATGTACATGCTGGCCCAAAGAAGTGGTGACCTTTGATTTTGCTTATTAGACCTGGTTATAAGAATATCCAAGAAGTTCAGAGTGATGTTCTCTAAAATATTGTAGTTGTAACACTTTTCAAAGGAGAATGAAACACTCTACTTTCTATCCTATCTTTCCCCCCCATTACTAGTCTCAGTTAATTGTGTTGCGTTCATGTCTAGCTCTTGAGAGAGATGATCTACCTAAATGACTGTCAGATGCTTTGCTTTTGCAACCTTAGTTTCCTGTTCATGCTGCCTGTGATCTGCCTGCAGAGACTCCTTTGGCATTTTTCCACGGTTCATGCAGATAAGTGCTGCTTACCAAGGTGTCATTTAAGTGTACTTGAAATTCAGAGTCATTTTTGTTTGTTATGACATCAAAATGACCTAAGAAATGCAGTTGTGTAACTGCTGCTGAAATACACTGCATTCTGGATGTTATATTCAATGCCATCTTTATTTGAAAGTCGCTTCTATACAGCCTCCACTGCATGAGCAAGGCAGTAGAGAAATGTAAATTGTCTCCAGTGTTTGCTGAAAGAATTGCTCACACTCTGGACGTGTTGGTCTGGGGAGGGAATCACTCACTAAAGGATAATGTAGGGCAGAATTTTGTTTTTTAAATGGAAATATTGCTTTTTCACAGTAATAAGAAAAGGAGCAAAAGGCCTTTTTTGTGATACTGACTGATACTGTTCAGTGGCACGTGAAACAAGAAAAAGTAATAGCACAGATATTTTTAAGTTAAATTAAAAATGTGATGGACTCATTTCTCATGTGGTAGCCATGCCTATTCTTGCCTCAATAGGTTTGATAAGTTCTCCAGTATGTGCTGCCTTAAGCAAGTGACTGTTTCACATCAGCTTCATAAAACAAGCCTGAATTTACATGCATATGGAGAGTCAGAGTTTAGATTCTTTTTGTTTCTGCTCTCAATTAATAGTTCTTTTATGTGTAGACCTTCTATTATGTGACCTGTGGAGTGGTAGGGTTTGTTTGCTCTGCAGTGTTTGGTCTTTAGTGGCACAGAAGCAGTTGTGCATGATCCACTCCAGTTTTCATGCCACTCAATGCATGGATTTTTTGGCAACCATTCATAATGAACAGCAGAAGTTGTGACAATCTCACCTGAAAGAAAATGGAAAATAAAAATAAAGGAAACTGTCATTCCAATTCCATTTTTTCAACTCCTATTTTAAGCAAATGTGGAATGGTGGGACTGTTTATTATTTCCTTGGCATACTGTCTGTCAGTGACTGACAGCGACAAGGTCGAAATAAGCCAAGCATAAAAACACGTCAGCATCAGAAAATTCAATATTTCAAAATGTTCATTTAGTAAGTGAGGAACTGGTTATCTGAATTTTGCTTTGTAATTTTGCATCTAGGACCTCACAGCTCTCACATACTCTCATCTTTGCATCCTACAAGTGGGTGCGGGACCCAGAAGTGCTTTAAGACCTTTAAGTGCTTTAAGGGCCAATAAAAGAGTCCTGTGCTTATCTGCTTTAGGCTGACTTAACTTTGTTAGGTTGTATTTCAAAAAACACATCTTGCCGCAATGCTAATGTTGAATTCATACAAATTTACTAGATTATTTTAGATGTAAGTCCTAGCAGAGACTCAGACTAGATACAAAATAAACTTTCAAAGAGTTATATTAAAGTAAAAATGGGATTCTTATTTATCAGAAAAAGAAAAAAACACCCCTGTCTCCGGTCCCTTTCTCCTCCCCTCCTCATGAAAAATTGAGACATATGAAGTTTCACCACCCCTGTAATGTGTGTGAGGCTACCGTGCTGCACAGCCATTCCACAGTGCTTAAACTTCAGTGAAACTTAAACCACTCGCTGTGCTGGTGGCCATGGGTGCTGCCTGAGAGCACTGGGGACGTGTTGAGAGCATTCCTGAGACATGCAGAAAATGGGCTGTGACATTGGAGTCCTTCAATTGCTGTTTCTGGGCATCTTCAGCAGTAATGAGCATGTGAAGTGGAGAGGCAGCTAAAGCACAGCTGGATTTGTGAGAAAAGAGTCAAGTGTCTGCTGGTTTTGACTTTCTGCATAGGATGCTGAGCTTGGGGCTTACTCTGTCTAACTTGGATGCCCAAGCACTATGTGTGTGCTAGTTGCACCATGCCCCCGTGCAGTTGGTAGGAAGGAAGTGCTCTCAGGCGAGACATCCTCTGCTGATGAGAACCAGAGTGAGGTCAGACCCCGCTCTGAAGGTCATTCCTCTTCTCACAGCTATAAGGAGGGAGTAAAACTGAAGTGTTACTGGTTCCCAGTTTGTCTTTCAGGCACTAAGTCTTGCATTTGAACATGTAAAACATTTATGGAAGCAGCACTGCACTACCTTTGAAGGCAGTCGTATTTATGTAGAAATAATGGTAACTCTATTGAAACATACTCTACAGCTACTGAAATGTGGATGCCTTCATGCCTTAGTTTGCAAGACATTCTGTCATCTCACACTACTGCTCTGATCTAACTCCATTTTTTTACGAGGGAAAGTGAAAAAACACTTCTAAATAGGATTGACTGCTTTAAATAAGATTGCAGTTACAACCTGTTAGCTGAACTCTAATTGTTTGTGCTGAGACATGATGAGGGTTCATCATTCTGCACTGGTTTTAAAGTGCAGACATAGGGAACCATACATTTAGCTACTTGAACTCTTAGAGCAGCAGAGTGAAAGGGAATTGATGGGACAGTTACAGCTAGGGAAGCTTTGCTGGATCTGCGCCGTCCGGAACTCTGCTAGTGTTGCTAGTGAGTGGGCTTTGAGGGCAACGATTACCCTGTGCAGTACTCCAACAGCATTTCGTCTTCATAGTTATTTGCAGGTCAATAACTCATGAATTGGTTTGCCCTGTAAACCAGACCAGATATTCCTGATTTGCGTGTTGTCATTTAACCCAGCAAGCTGCTAAGTACCACCTGGCGGCTCGCTCACTCCCCCTCAGTAGGGTGGAAAAGAGAATTGAGAAAGATAAACGTGGGAGAATTCCTGGGCTGAGAAAAGGACAGTTTAATGTGAAAGAAATAATAACTTGAAATTAAGAAGAAAAAAAAAAAAAAAAAAGGTGAGGAAGGCTGCTCACCAGCAGCTGACCAATGCCCTGCTGGACACAGAGTGAAGGCAGCTCCTGTGGCCAGCTTCTGCAGCTTTTATTGCTGAGCAAGGCACCCTTGGTATGGAATATCCCTTTGGCCAGCTTAGATCAGCTCCTGGTTTTGTCCTGTTTTGTTCCTTGTGCCTCCTGGCCTCCTCACTAGCAGAACAGTGTCAGAAGCAGAACTGTCCTTGATTTGGCGCAGCAATGCTCCCGGCGTTGGTGTATTATCAATGTCATTTTCATCCTGTGTTCCAAACACATCACAGTGCCAGATGCTCTGAAGAAAATTAATTCTATCCCAGCCAAAGATAGGCTAACATGGCAAGGTGCTAATATCACTGTCCACATGGAGCTCTACTACAGTCTTCTACGTAATCCTCCAGTGAGAAAGCTGGTTTCTTGTTTCTCCCCCCAATGCTTACCTGCTGAGCTAGGAATGACAGAGTGAGAGGGGATTTTTAATCACGATGAGAATTAAATATACATGGCAGTATTTCCATGATTTGGTGAAAAATCTGCAGGAGAATGTCCCCATAAGGAAGAATTGCTTGTGGCGTGATTTCAGTAGCCTAGTAAGAAGAACGATCAGCAGTTAGTGTTTATTGTTGTCATTAATTTTCTCTTCTTTCAGGTATTAGCAATGCAGAAGCACGCCAACCAGGGAAAGCACCAAATTTCAGTGTAAATTGGACAGTGGGAGACAGTGGTCTTGAAGTTATTAATGCTACAACTGGCAAAGATGAAATGGGGCGTGCATCTCGCCTCTGTAAGCATGCTTTGTACAGCCGCTGGATGCATGTTCATGCAAAGGTATATATTCCAGCATGGAACATTTTTCACTTCCAGTTTATTCTTTATGGCATTTCCATGTGTATCTTTCTGTGTTCAGAAGCTATTTTTTGCACCTGTCTTAAGCTGAGCCTGACATTAGCTACCAGTCCGCACCGTAATGGAAAATAACACATTCATGTAGGTTATTCAGTTGTATAACGCCTGGTACAAAATGCATGTGAGGGTCTGATAATCCTTGGTTATAGCTCAGTAAGCAAAAGCTCTTACCTCCTTTATTTTTGCCTTCTCATTTTAATTTCTTTGGAAATATAATCCCAGTTGCGCTGAAACCCAGCCTATAGAAATTTCACTCTGTCTTTAGAAAGAAAAGAGCCAAATAGTATACACAAGCTGCTTTTCAGTGTCTAGATTTTCTCTGCCAAAGGACAGAGGTAATCCAGAAGAAGCTAAAGGCATGCTAAGTGTAGTGGAGCTACCACAGCACTGCTGAAAAGTGAAGTCCAAAGATTGCTTGTCTCTGTATGTGGTTTGGTTCTACAGGAGGGCATGGCTTGCAAGAGGAGAAGTGTGGATAGTTGCAGTGAAACTGAATACAGAGCTAGAATGGCTGGAATTTATATTGTGCTTTTGGCTTGTTGCCTTTGCCTGTACATTTGGTTGAGTAGTTCATTACCTTTTCTAATTGCTATTTTAATAACTCAGTTGCTTTGCAAATGTTGGTCTGAATAAATCATTTGCTCTCTTTTTTCTTGTCTCTTTCATCTGCACAGCTTTCGTCCAGCTTGTGCTTGAAGATCTTCAAGCCTAACCTGTATCATGAAACCAAGCAAGGAGCCACTGAGTATCAAACTGCCAAAGAGTGTTTATTTAAAGCATTCCTGAAGGCAGGACTTGGAGTATGGGTGGAGAAACCCATAGAACAGGATCAGTTTTCACTCACAGTCTAATTCACAGTCTGCACGTCAGTTTGGAAGGGGAGTCACTTTGGAAATCCTGGTGTCCAGCATTGCTTTCTGGCATCTCCATACCTGTTAAAACATCTTTTTACTGTTTTTTCTTTTTCAAAACTTGGTAGTAACTGTTTTGGTTTTGCCTAAGTATTGAAACTCAATGATAATCTGACACATAATTGTGTATTTTGTTATGAGAAAGTAATTTCTGGTGTATTTCTAGAAATACTTTTACTGTAGAAAATCTGCAGTAAGGCTGTTTGTCCTTACAGTATACAATGACTCATTTTTTCTGGGTTAAAATAATTGCTTTTTTAATTTGATGTCATCAAGTGCATGAAGAAATAAATATTTATTTAGATTTTACACCACACTTGTAAGAAGTAGCTTAATTTTGTAAGAGGAAAATAGGCAACAAAGATGATTCTTCTCCTCTTTTAAGTTGTTTTTGAATTGCAGATGTTGCTAGCATCATCTACATCATCATACATGCTAGATGTTGCTAGCATGTAGCTAGACCACTGGGCCAGAATGAAGTCTGGACAAGTAGTTTTCCCCACTTCCTTGCTCTTTAAAACCAGCTGCTGAGAAATTCATGTCTTTGATGTATGTATTTATTAGTCTATGATCCCATTTTTAACATGCAGCTTTCTATTCTGGTTTTAAAAATACATTTACCTCCCGTTTACACACATTGTGAAGTCTTTTTTTTTTTTAAACCATTGTAAACTGGAAACAACAAAATGATTATTTGTAAGTTAAGCAGTTTAGTCTATAATGTGCAGAACTCTGTTTAGATGTAGGTGATTTGTATATCCTTTTAACTCATTAGAGTTACAATAGTAATTACAACATGACAACTTAGGAAAATTTGCTCATTTTGAGGTCACTAAGCTTGAATGGCCAAAAAAAAGTCATTCAGTGAACATTAATTGTTCTCTTCTTTAAGAAATGAAAAGCTCTTGTATGGACAAAAAGGTTGTTAAAACTTCTCTTCTGCTTTCATTCAAGTTGTTATGTCCTTTTCAAGATTTCATTACCTTTTGGCTTTACATGTGTGATGGTCTTCATGAAACTAATTGGGTAAGTTGCTCTTAAATGTGGTTTAATCTGCTTTGACAGTTAGTTAGGTCTTCTTCATAAAGGTGTAAACACTTCAGCTTTATGTAAAAATGTAAAATAGAAAGAAAATATTTTGAGATTTGTTTGATTAGCTGGTGTACTAAAGGCACTATTAAAAACTCTTTTTAGTATATGATATTTAGGTGTGGATTAGAGAATGTCTGAAACCAGTTATCTGCTCCCAAAGTCTATGTCCAAACCCATCCTGTGGCTCATACCTTTTCAAGTGTCATGCTTGCTTTTTGGAAAGCCCCTTGGTGATCATCATTCTTTTGCAAACAGTGAAGGAGATGTTCCTTGACACAGAAGTTTCTGACACAAAACCCAAGCCAAGTGTGTCTAAGCTGAGGGGCCCTGTCCCTCAGCTCTACATCCCCACTTCTTGCCTGCGCTGCCCAGGACATCAGATCCATGGACTGGTCCATACTTTGAAGTCAAGGGTTGTTTTGAGACCTGCACGGGGTCAGAGATGCAGCTTTGGGTTGTGTTGGCACATTTGTGGGGGAAGTGAAGTGGAGCAGAGGAATTCTTCAGCCAGCCCTATGGCTAAAGCCTTTGCCTTCTGAAGCTGTCACTGAAGTTACCATACCTCAGACCAAGCATCTCTTGGGGGGTTACCGACTACTTGGACCACTGGAGACTTTGTAGAAAGCACTTCTGGCCTATCATGAACGTCAAGGAGACATGCTGCTTTGTTATTTCCCAAGTAGGAACCCTATTTCAACTTCAAAAAAGGTCAGGCCTGATAAATCACTAGTGTGTTAGTTTCAGCCTCTGGATTAGTGTCTTGGCAGTGGTGCGTGGAAATGCAATTGGTGTGCTTTTGATGGTAGTACGGATAATAGCAAGCACTGCAGGAAGGCAAGCAAATCCACGGATCCCTTCAGAAAAGACTGATGCTTCCAGAGGCTACCAAGTTTTCCAGGTGCCAGTGGAACAAATGTGCGCTGTAGTAGACAGGCTGTGTTGATTCAGCTTTGTTGGCAGCTTAAGCTGTACTGTCTGTTTCTGCATTACAACCGGGAGTGCTCTCATGGCCTCTGCCAGCTCCACGAAGCAGGAGGGCAACAGTTTCTGAATGCAGTCTGGGCCTTTGCCATTGTCATTTCACTGAGGTTCAGACTGACTTATTCTAAAGCTAAAAGTAATCAAACGATTTTTGGTCAGAATTTGCAAATGCTTGGGCGTTACTATTAAGATCAGTCCCATCTTGTGAATGTTGCAGAAATGCCTTTATGGCTGTAAATAAATCCGTGCATATATTTTGCAGGATTGAAGGAAAGCTGGTTGCTCTGTGTGCATTTTTGTGGGATCATTAGCATTAATAAGTGAGACACACATTTTTAAGGGACTTGGTCTGTTGATAAATGAGGTCTGTTTATAATTTCAAACAAATAACTTTTACCCATCTTTCTCAATTACTCAATGAGACGTTGATCTCTCTTTGGATTTTTTTGAACACTAGGAAAGTATTAGCTCAAACTATTTTTTTTATTAAGTCACAAATATGAGCAATATATTTAAGTATTATTATAGACATAGTTTTTTAAGCTGTTCAAATGAATAATTTTAATGAAACTGTAAAGGAAATCTGTTCCATGTCACAATCTTTTGATGAAGGAATGGTGCCAGGTTATTTATGAGGAATGAGTTCTCTCATTTATAATTCCAGGATTTTAAAAAGTAAGAAGTTTTCCAGGGTTGTATGCAATCCATATCTGTCTTGTGGGAGTCAATAAAATACTGCTTGGCTTCCTTCACTTGTTTGCTCCTTTCTGTGCAGTTAACTTGTGGAAAATTGTGAGGGAAGTCCTCAGTCCCCTCAAGGATGAGCTGTCACACTGCCCCAGCCTCTGCTTTGCCCTTGGCTGTTCCACTCAACACCATGGGCTGGGTGTGATTGCTGATGCTCCTGTATTCCTCGTAAGTCACCATCACTGGACATGTGTGAAGAGCAATGTATGTCATTTTAAGCAATTGTGAAAAATAAGACAACTCTGCTTCCAGCAACTGCTGAATTTTGTGGCTGACCTTTCTGTTCTGTTGATTTCCTGTGCATTTTGGAAGGCTGATTTCCTTGTGAGAAGCCTCACTGCGCTGCATGGGAAGGGTGTACGGGAGCTGGCCTGAGCAGCAGTCTGCAGTGCCACTCCATGAGCTGCTTTGGTTCTCTTATTTATATGTTTTTGCTCCTGTGTTTGCCTCAGGACCTTCAAAGGATTTACATGAAGAGGAACAACTTTAATGCCAGTGAGTACTTGAAAGCTAATCTAAGGTGTTTTTCTTCACGTGACAGCCTAGTGATAATAAAGTTTGTCGGTAAAACAAGATTTAGAAGTTTGATACGTATTTATTATACGGTATCATTTCAAGAAATTTGACCAACTCAACTTCCTTTCTACTCCCTGCTGCTCCTTGCTGGAGAGCCCTCTGGGCAAGATGCAGGGAGCACGGGCCAAATGAAATAGCTGCTCAGATGCTGGTGTTTCCTGGCCACCACCTTTCCTGGAGAAGTCCCAGCTCAGCAGGTTCCCAATAGATCTGATGGTTTCAGGATGCACTGGTTTTGTTGCAGTTTCTTTACAGCAACAAACAGTCCAGAGTATTTGCAAAGTGACCACCAGGGAAGAAGGTTGCAAGAGTCTCTGTGGCAGACAGGCTGGGCATTATCGCTGCATGTTGTGTGGTATTTTACCATAGGCAGGTGTTCTGATCCCCCTGACATGCAACTGGATAAAAATAAAGGCCTGGTTTTCCTTAGAATATCCATTAGATGAAATGAGGTTGTAGATCAATCTGTGCATGCATTTTTGCAGGATTGAGGGAAAGCTGGTTGGTTAGATTTTAAGAAATGTATGAGCATTGTACTGTCAACAAGAAATGAGCCCATGAAATCTTGATGTTTGGAGATAATCTGCACCCTGGCGTTACTGTGTTGCTACAGTTTGCATTGCTTTTCTCATCTCATTGGGTTTTAAAGCTTTTATTAAACTTAAAAAGATGAGAGTGTTTGTTCTTGAAATGGAAATGTGTTTTCCTGAGCAGAGCATCTCTGAAGCCCAGGTATGGCACTTTGAAAAAGCAAATTCTTCAAAGCGTGAGTCACAAGCAAGCAAAACAGGGCCACAAGTAGACTAATGGAAATACCTAGAATGGAGCTGGGTCCCAACGATCCTTCTTTATGAGATATATCAAGAGGATCTGAGCAAATGTTTAGTGACTGTGAAATTCCCTTTTGGAATGTAATTGAGGAATTTCTACTGATAAAGCATTTTCTTTCTTCTTCTTCTTCTTCTTTTTTTTTTTTTTTTCCCCAACAGTAGTGCAAAAGGAATAATTCTTAGACTAGAATTGTGCTATTCTTGGAGTTGTGAAATAAAAATGCTAAAATAAGCTTATCTGGAGTCGGAAGTTCAATAGTGCCATGCCTGAAAAAGTTGAAGCTTGAGGTAATTCTTAAATTATTTTTTAAAGAAAGTGAGGATTATTTAAAAAACAAACTTATGAAATCACACACAAAGGAAAAAATCAACCAAACAACCAAACAAAAAACCCAACCAACCCAGACTCCCATCTTATTTCATCGGAATTCACATGCCAAGCATTAACCCTTGGCAGCTGGCTTTGTCGTTGATTGCTTCCCAGAGTGTGCTTCTTAATAGTATTTTGTTTGGGTGGTTGTAGGTGGTGATGTCAGTTCTCAGATTTGTTAAACTTCACACTTGGGTCAACACAAACAAGTTTTGCAGGTCATCCTGGCTCACCAGCACTCCCTGTACTGTGGTACCATTCCTTTTTACCCCTTCGTTCGCTCCCTTTATCAACCTGATGATGATTTGCGTGTGACTCCTCCATGGTATATCCAACTGCCTAACAGACTGGGAAATGAACTTACGGACCTATCTACTATCCATTAAATGTGGTCACAGAAGAAACCCATCATCAAGCCCTTTGCAACGTGATGTAGTATCATGGAGTCATTAATTGTTACACCAGTCCATGAGTTCCATTCTACACATGGTTGATGGAAAGCGTCTAAGCTTTGATAAGAGGTGTGTATGTGCTGGGGTTGCCCCTCTTGTAGTTTATATTGTGGGCTATCCTACACACACTGCTCTCTGAAAATTCTGTAGACTGTATCAATATGTGAACTGGCCAAATCAGTTTTTATTCTGAACCATTTGGACTGCTTTGGAGATGGTCAAGTGGAAAATTCTATTCGTATTTAACCTTAGAGCAACGTGCAGAGTTGCAGTGTGGTACAGTAATCTGTAAAAACTCTGCCCAAATTGAGTGTTAGTTCAGTTCAGAGATGACCGCCGGACAGAAAATCTCTATGATATGAGAGAACATATTTGCTCTAGATATGGTCTGGGCAAAACATCAAAAGGTCTTTGAAAACACTACCTAGCAAGTCCACATGTTGTCAAATTAGACGAGACATGCTTTTGAAGAGTTAAACTCACAAGAGCCGCAAGTACTGAAAGTGGCATTGCAACAGCAGTTACTGCTTGATGTGCTGTTACTCAAGACTTAGCAGAGTGCACGTGGCATGTTAGATCTAACCAGAGGGTAATGTATTACTGCTCATAATGCCACAACCTCCATAGAAGAAGCTTAAGACAAAAGAGATAACAGAGCAAACATCTGAATTGTTCCACTCTCTGCTGATATAAGTTGGTTTGTTTACCAATAGGATTAGTACATTAGTTTAAGAACCTGTATGCTAGTTTAGCAAAAGGAATCCACAACTGATAGTTCTGAAACCTTTACATTTCAGCTTGAGTGGGCGAATATCTTGTTTTCCTCAATAATTTTGTGCTGGGGACATAATAGAATAATATATCTTTTGCCTCAAGCGATGCAAGGACATTTCCCTCGGACTCCACATGCACTGTTGTTGAAAAGTGTCTCACTGTGTCCTAAAAATCAATGGGAATCTTCCAAATGGGGAAAGTGGATGGCAGTGGGTCAGAAGTCCCATAGTAAAGCTGATAGCGGGAAATGGGAAATAATAGGTGGGCAGTCAACCACCCTAGGTAGCACTGGGCATCCAAAGGCACATTAGCACATATCTGAGTCCTTGAAAAAGAATGGATTTGTATGCCAACGAACTGCATATGCATGTCAGAACTGTTCAAATGTAGATCCTGAACTCTGAGAGGGTGCGCTTGCTTGTCGCTTGCTTGTCATGTCACCTGGTGCATGTTGTAAGGAATAAAGGAGCGGCACTTTCTGCACCACAGTGGAGTTAGTTCTGTCAGCACAGGGACTGATCCCACTGAGACTGGGGAAGGGACTGGAGCTTAGCTGCTGCGATGCTGCATGACTCCCTGGGAACAGCAGCAAATCCCAAAACAATGGGTCTTGCAGATGTCAGGGTAACCCCTCTGAGCTGAAGGAACACAAAACCAGACATGTCCCAAAAAGCAGAATCCAAGTTTAAGGTAAATCTGAAATCAGAATTGGTAAAGACTGTGCAGCCTTTGGCACAGCGCAGCAGGCCTGGGGAATGCCATTTGCAGCTGGCTGAGATGTTTCCTGATGGGTTCAGCAGATGAGCCCACAGAGGTCTCTCATAGAGGTGGTTCTGCAGCGTCTCCTTGAGCTGTGGTAGGTTTCTGTATCGTTTGTGAAAGCTTTTGCTTTTTAGAAATATGTGTGAGCAGCAGCCAGTTCTGAGGTACCTCTGTTGGTATGGACACGCACCTGATCTGAGGCAAGTGGGGGTCTGCTATAAAACTGATCTCAGTATCACAGCAGAATGCCTGCTCCAGGTAGTTTACTGAAAGAGAGTAGAAAACAAGCAATACAATTTCTACAGTCACAGTTCTGATAAGCAATATGTGAATATTTATCCTCAGAATTACTTAAATATATACCACCAAAAAAAAAGTCAAATGGCTGAAATGATGATGAATGTTTCTAACCTTAAAGACATCCTCTGCCTCATCTTCTTCCTTAAAAAACAGTTGGGAGTGGACAAAAAGGCCAGCTACAATTTGCACACCAAAGAAAACACAAAACCTTTCCAGTATCTTCCTTAAGAGTGAAAAGAAGTTGCAAACTGGATAGTTTCAGACCATGTAGGTTTCAACATCTGGGAAGCCTCTGTTGAGGGAGTAAAGAGTCATTCATCTGAATAAGAGCCATGACTTTCAGGACAGCAGCTACTGCCATTCGTTTCCATCCAAAGCTGTAGTTTAACTTTTGCTGCATGTATTTCATGCAGCCATCCATTCGTTCTGCAGTGCACTAAACGATGCAAAGATATTAGGTCAAGGGAAACAATCAAATCTTCTTAATCTCCTGATGTGAAATCTTTCTCAGTATCTTGGAATAGTACTGATCACCTGGTAAAGTACAAAGGAAAAAAGTTTATCCAGTGGCAAAAGTTTAATTACAGTGCCATCTGCTGAGACTGACATCTCGAGGAAAGCAGGATATATGTTGAAGCCCAATGTGCTATTCCACCCCTGGTTTTCTCAGACATACCCATGAACACCACACATCTATGTGATCTATCTGTCCATGGATCTATAACGGCAGAAGTAGAACTTTATAGCTAACTATACCAGAAAAGAAATGCTTGGCACTGCAGCTGACCAGCCTTTCAAGGGAAGGAATCTACCAGCTTAAAGAGGACAGTGATATTCTAGAACCAGTTGAAATGTGCTACTTTTTTCACTTGACAGAAGAGGAAATGCTGTACCATTATACGCACTAAAGATCTTGGCTACTGCTGTAGCACCTGCTTGAAACAATTACCATCATCTGTGTTCTCCTTTATCACTTTGGCCATCTCTCTGATTAAAATAAATTGTATTACAATGGCCACAGAAATTACAACATGAAATGAATAATAGCAAGGTTCGTATTTGTTTCAGTGCATTTGGCTGTACAAGGAAGTATCATGCAAGTGAAACTCCCTTCACTAGGAAAGCATCATGGACACTATGGTATCATGGAACTGCTGGACTTTGTCCAGGTACACGCCTGGAAAAAAAATACAGATGAGAGAAACTAAAAGGAAAAACTAAAAGGGATCAAAAAATCACAGAATCATAGAATCATAATGAAAAGATTCAGTAAAACCCAGAGCTTACCTGGTGTCTCTATTGTAAACACAACCATAGTTGACAGAAACCTCAAAGGCATAAAGGGACTTGTGAAGAAGAGTGCTGATTTTGATTCACTCTTTGCACAGCGGCTGGAAGAACTGTGCACATCTCCATTATTCCTTATGCCTGTGAAAATATCTTCAGCAAGTCTCATAATCATTTCTGCCATTGTTGGGTCCTGAATCAAACAGTGCGCATGTTGAGTGTAAACATGAAACCACACGAAGCTCCCATCTAAGTTCCCCTAAGGATTACGTGTGAAATACCAAATTGTTCGATCGTGTGTCACAACAGAATCCGCACAGAAGATACTGCTTGCATTACAAAAGCAACTGAATGCCGTCAGCACAGGGCCTTTTCAACACTAACTGCACAAAGAGACTAGGGAAAGAGGGCCCGTGATATGCTGACTTTATTTGAACTGCCTCTGCTTGCAGAGGAAACCCCATTTCAGTCAGTGCTACCTACGCTGCCCTGTGCAGATGCCTGAAGTCACGAGCTGCAAAAGCATTTGCAGATCTAAACATGAATGTTCAGAACACCATTCAGGGAAGGTACAGTAATTCAAATTTTCATCACAAACTGTGCAGAAATATTACTTCAGAGTCAAACTTTACACTGTGATCATTTAAAATAGCTTCTCCTTGTCAAGAAAAACAATAAATTCAGTGGGACATTAAGCAGAGGACAAAGCCAAAGTTCCCATGCTGCTCTGCCACACTTTGCCATCAATTTCAGCTAATCTCGCACATGAAGTGAACAAAAATGTGTTTCCTTTCCTAACTGCCAACTCTGCTAAGCACATTTATAAAAATGTATTTCCTGAGATGCTTAGACACTACTGCAACAGCGATTGCATATGTACATAAAAATATGTTTTCATAGACTGTGCAAAAAAATAAAATGATCTCAGGAAGTTCCATTTATGAGAAGTTTTTTTTTGCCATACTTTTCCATTTCTCTGTTACAAATTGATGTTTAGCAAAGACAGCCAGCTTTCTATTATACATACACCCTGAAAATGTCCACTGTCTATGTGTACTTAAAATACAAAATGCCTGACTATCTGCAGAGAATTTACCTTAGTATCATTGTCTAGCTGCCTTACAAACCAGTGTATCAGTCTCATCAGGGGCATGTGCAGTTTAGGATTCACAAACGACATGCACTGGAGCTGCTCCGCAGCCACAGGCAGAAGCTGTAAAAACACACAAAGGCAAAGTTACATGCAGAATGTCAGCTTAGCATGTGAGCAGTCTACAAGTGAAAACAAGACTCCAAAAACCAAACCCAAACAAACCAAACCAAGATCTCAAATTACTCCTGAAGTTTGTCAGATTGCATGTGCAAACACTCACTGGTCAGGTCCTCTAGAGATAAAAGAATTACCTCCTTACTTAGATTTTAAGTTTTACTCAGGTTTGCATGCAAAGCAGAGGTACGGTGTGTGAACTCAACTATCAAGGCCAATGCCAGTACTTACAAACTCTGCACAGAATGAAGGAAAGCAATAAAGAACTCCTGAATACCACATTGGTTTCCAAGCTTTGTTATCCCCAGAGAGATGGAAGGAAGGGCTTTCAGTAGAACATAGCATCATCTGTTATGAGTCATTATCTGAAACTTTGACATCCAACGTAGACATTAAAACATTTTTAATTAGATGTGACAATCTCTGTAGGAAAACATGAATTCTATACAGTGTTACACACAACATACAAGATAAATCACCAGCTGGCATAAACCACAGGTAATAAAAGACAGGCTGAAACTTGCAAGTTGAGACTGAACACGACACTTCTCCTTCAAAACGACGGCTCTGTTTTATAAGTGACAATGCAGCCATTCCATCTGACTGCTGGGATTAATACTGACTTAGTAACTGTCATTCTGCTTTCATTGCTCTATCCCAGGTCTATACAAAACAGGCTGACCTTTTCTACTCTCACAATAAAATCAGTCAGTATATATGTGAATCTGAAAACACATGAACCAGATCAAACTCAAGTCCCTTTACCTTCAAACACTTTCCTGGATGTAGGTTCTTCCGCTACACTGAGGTTTCTGGCCTTCCTGTCTTTCTTCTTGTTTCTTGAGTTTGCTAAGGAGCTCATCTAAGATCCAATCCATAAGGACAGTCAGGAGCCCATAAACTTCAGAGTTCGGTGGTAGCTGTAATATATTCACATCATCAGTTATTTCAGCTTTCACCTTGATGATCTTCTAAACCAAAACAATAGCAGACAGACATGCACGCCAGAGCACATTAGTTCTGACAAATCCTGCATCATTTAATGGTTAATGAGACAAAGCTCAGGACAGAAGTTACCGAGAGCCCATAGAAGACATTATCTCTGCAGAAACAGTAATGTGGAACAGGCCGTGCCTGCTCTGCTGGGCCTTGTATCCAGGGATTGAGAAGCCCCCGCTGGCTATTGGAGAAATACAGGCAGCTCCTTGTTAAAAGGAGTCTGCAGACAGCTCCCACTGGTGCGGGTGACCATGCTACAACCTGCACGGACCTGTCTTTGTGCCAAGGGCAGCAGAGAGTTCTCCTGTGAACTTGTTTAGTTAGTAGAGATCTTCTCTTGTAAGCAAACTAGACAGCAGCATGGATAACCACAAAGGAGGAGTATAAGCAGAGTCTAATTTTGACAGATGAGAGAGAAGGTGAGAGGAAAACACAGGAAACAAATAAAAAGTAGATACACAATATAAAATTCCAAGGACAATTTTAGCAACAATCTTTATTCTTTCCACTTACTATCTGCCCTCCTCTATTCTTTAACTGTTGCAAACCTCCACACAATCCCAGCCCAGCTCACAACACCTTAGCCCACGTACCACCCACACCGAGTACCGCCCACAGTAACTAATTAACTATTAGAACGAAAAAAGGTAGCAGCTACGTTTTCTTATTTCAACAGCTGTATGGAGAAGGCTCCACTGTTGAATGGCTTTTGTGAGTGATTTTTTCACCTTGCCCAATTCTTACCTTATTCCCTTTTGATGCTGCCCTCACTTCTTCCTGCATGAAAGGTGTCATCTGTTGTGCCACTTCACAGGTATCCTTATACATCTCTGCCATTATAAACTGATGTTTCCACTACAACAAAAAAGAACCGTGAATTATATTTTACTTGTTACCTACAAAGGAAGCACGCAAAATAAGAAAAAACCTTACTTCCAGATAGCTGAAACAAACTTTTCCTGTCCTTTTTTTGTTCATTCAATTACTTCTTCTCTACAATCTCATCATTTAACTGAAAAAATTGAAAAATACTAAAATATCAGTGAATGGAAAACACTTTTTTTTTTTTTTTTTTGTAAACAACACTCTGAAATCAGAGTTACTGAGCAGCAAAGTGATTTAATAAACAACTGCGCTTCTCTTTTCATAAAGAAGTGACGAAAAAGAACACACTCCAAAAATGCCTAAAGAATTCAGAAACAGAGAAGGTGAGAGTATTTATACGCAATCACACCATCCCTGTATTGGAGAAACCAAATCATCAATTTTTGCAAACATCCCATTCAGATAATTAGCAGTGTTAACTCAGTATACAGTACTCAGTACACAGTTAACTCAGACACAGTAACTGATTGTACAAAATAATTCCTCTTGCCTGTTTTCTTAAGGATTCGTTTGCTTCTTTGAGGTTGTCCCGACATGTTGTCATCTCCCTCAGTGACGTTTCAAGCTTATTCACTTCTGCATTCTTCTATAGAAATATCACGTTTCAAACATGATTAACTGAAGTATTTTATAAACAACTAAAAGCTAAATGGAATTTCAGTATTAAAACAATCCAATAAACTTTTTCACTTAATCTCGATTTTGCTCTGCAGATGGGTCTTTGTTTTTACCTATGGTGTGACACTACAGCTGACGAAAGTGACTGATATACTCTTGAAGTAGTATCATTCCATAAAATACACTGTTTTTCTTTAAAATCTCTCTCTGAAATCTATTAATCCACACATACATGGTAGGAGGAATTTTACTAGCCAAAGCCTTTTCTAGGTTTGGGTACAGCTGTAACTCCTTTCTCTTCCTGAGAAATATAAGATCTGTGCCTCACTTACAGTGTTAGAAAAGACCTGAGGCACAGTGAAAGGAGTCAGTGTTTGCTGCATGTTTTATTGATCACAAAGTGAAAATATTCTTGTCGTAGAGGTTTGAGAATAATTTTCTGAATTTAGTGACAAAAATTTTTGTAAAGACTTAATTCTTATTTTCATGTTTTGAATTTTAACTGCTGTCTGAGTGTCTTCAGCACTGCTGCCAGTGTCCCAGGCAGATGCAGAAGGAACCTCATCTGATCTGCTTCTTGCTATTGAGTTGGTTCTCCCAGGAGTTCTGTTCTGCCACAAGCAAATGACAAAGGATCAAAAGTTCAAAAGGATTTGAACTGGAAGAACAGATCCTGTACTGAAGTTAAATAAAGAAATCTTCCTAATTTTTCTGTTCAAGAACACTGCCAGTGTTTGCATATTTAACTGTTATAGTGGAATTTCAAGGTCTCATCCTGAACCAGTGGGTGAGCTTCACGAGTACATGAGTATCTGGAGTGAGCCACCCCTCTGTCTGCATGATATTTCAGGTCCCATCTGAGTCTGCACAGGTCCCCATTCCCCCTGCCATTCTCTGCTGCAGCCCAATGGTACGAACGAGATAGGGTCACATTCCTCCGCTCACCCTTTTCTCTAAACTGTTACCAGGAGGGGTGAGTTAATTCCTCTTGGATATCTTTTCCTATGGTACCTATTTCTCAAATAAAGGCTCTGTCATTACTTTCCTTTGCTCTACAACTGGTTGAGACTTTGCCTGTAGTTCAGAATACACAGGATTCAAAGTTAAAGCTAGAGGTTATCTTATGTGCAAAAACTGGGACACAGGTGGGCAGCACATTTACTATATGTAGGACAGAGACTTCTCATGCTTTTTTCCCTTTGCAAAAGATAATAGTTTTTTTTTTTTTTTTTTTTTTTTTTTTTTTTCCCCCCCACTAGTTTATCCTCCGGGAAGTTCTTTTCATGTTTTAGATGAGTTCCCACATGGTACATACAAGGTTCTATTCCCTTTGGCCAGTAATTAGATACACACTGTAAACTGCTTTTCTACAGTATATGTAAAACAAAACAAAACAAAACATGTACAGTTTCCATAGTTTACAACAATACTTGATCATCCTAAGATCAGGGTTTTCTTATTGTCCTTTATTAACCTAGAGCATGGTTGTCCAACATTTTGGCTTAGCTGGGCTGCACAGAGTAACGGGAATTGTCATGGGCTGCATATAAAATCTATAATAAAATGCACGTTTTACATATTTTTGTAAAAACATGAAAAACAGGGAACAACAAAAAACAGTGGGATGTTAGACCTTGCTTTTGTGAAATTGATACATCAGGTTTGTTCAGTAGCAGCGGTTGCCACTCCTAGTGAGTTCTCAAGGTGTTCACCAGCAATTTTTGATGAAATATTACTCTTCCGGTGCTTCACCTTTGAGAATAATTTTTCACAAATGTACATATGTACAATCAATGAAAGTACAGATGCTATAGCTATGAAATGTACCAAAGGGCTTGGCTATGCAGTTATTACACCAAAGCAGAAAAGATAGAAGTCTTACCGACATCCTGGGCTTGCTTACAAAACTCCAGTGGAATGGATCTCCAGAAGAGATCTTTCCCCACTGGCAGTCAGCTCTTAAATGGGCCTCGGAGAGGTGGAGCCAGGCTCCATCCCTTCCCACAGCACAGCTGAATTGCCTTCACCTGTGTTCCCGTGGCTGACTCATTGCTCACCTCAGATGATCAACCAGAGGTTCAGGCCGTGATTCAGCAGTTCCCATACAACCAAAAAAGTGATATGAAACACAACTTTTCTGGGCAGCCTGTTCCAGCAGCTCACCACTCTCTCAATGAAATAGTTCCCCGACATCTAATATGAATCTCCCTTCTTTTAGTTTAAAACGGTTCCCCATTGCTCTATCGCTGTTCATCCATGTGAAATTTGAATTCCACTCCTGCTAATAAGCTCCATTTGAGTATTGGAAGGCCACAACAACAAAGTCTGCCCTCAGCCTTTTCTTCTCCGGGTTGAACAAGCCAAGGTCCCTCAGCCTTTCTTTGTAGGAGTGGTGCTCCATCCCTCTGATTGCCTTCCTGGCCCTCCTCTGGACCCATTTCAAAAGCTCTACATCTTCTCTTTGTGGAGGGTCTCAGGCCTGAAGACAATACTCCAGATGGGACCTCACAAGGACAAAATGGGGGGAACAATCACCTTCCTTGCACTGCTGGCCATCTCTCCTTTGATGCAGCCCAGGATACTGTTGGCCTTCCAGGCCTTAAGTACAAATTGCTGGCTCAGGTTATCTTTTCCATCTACCAGGACCCCTAAGTCCTTCTCAGTAGGGTTGCTCTCAAAGAGTTTTCCCAGTCTGTATGTGCGTCTGGGACAGCAACAGACCAAGTGCAACACTTCACACTTGATCTTGCTGAACATCATTACTTTCTTGTGGGAAAAATTTTCAAGCCTGTTCAAATCCTTCCAGGTGGCATCCCTTTCTTCTGTTATATCACCTGTACCACTTAACTTGATGTTGTCTGCAAACTTGCTGAGGGTGCACTTGATCCCATCATCTATGTCTATTAATAAAGTTGTTAAAGAGCACTACTCCCAAGAGATACTACTGGAAGTCGCTACTCCTCACCAGCCTCCACCTGTTGACCACAACCCACAGGCTGTGACTTTTGAATCAATTCCTTATCCACCAAATAGTTCACCCTTTGAATCCAGTGTAGAGATAAGGTTGTGAAATGAGACCACATCAAAGACCTTGCAGATGTTCAGATCAGACAACCCTTTGCTGACTTGTTTGAACTCAATCATTTTATCACTTCATAGTTATGCTGTGTATTGCTGCAGTTGTTGAAAAAAAGGACTGATTACTAAGGAATACTCCAAAGTATTCCAGCACTTAAAGTATGAGACTTCACCAAGCACTGCTAAAAAACTGGGCTTTGTAATTCTCTGGTTCATCCAATTTGCACGTGTAGGACAGATTTTTGTTTTGCTAAACTGCATGAATGAGGGAATATTTTACTCCATACACAATTGTATGTTTCAGAGTTTAGATTCTTGCAACGCTTTCTATAGGTCTCCTTTGAGACACTGAATTAACAGGCTAAATAAATGTTTTGCTTCATGAAATATATTAATACCTTACAAGTAGGTATTTCTGTTCTTTCACAGTTCCCTGAATGAGTACATTCTGGTACACAGTCATTGTTCTTTGTTTCTTCAGGATTATGGGAGGAAATGTACCACACAATGGGATGTGCCTGTGGAGAACACACGACTAAAAGGAGCAGTGGTGAATGGAGCTAAATGCAGCTGGTGAGCTGTCACGAGTGCTATTCCCCAGGGCTGGGGCCTGTCCTCTTCTATATCCTTATTGATGACCTGGATGAGGGCATTGAGTGCACACTCAGGAAGTTTGTGAATGGCACCAAGTTGGCTGGAAGGGTCGATCTGCCTGGGGGTAGCGATGCCCTACAGAGGGATCTGGACAGGCTGGAGAGCTGGGCTGAACCCAATTGGATGAGGTTCAACAAGACCAAATGCCAGAATCATCGACCCTGGAGGTCTTCAAGGAATGGTTGCAGTTTGTGTTGAGGAACATGGTTTAGAGAGTACTACTGGTGATAGATCTTTCCCCGCCCTCTTTCTCCACCCTATTTCTCCCCCCTCTTTCTGCATCCTCTTTCTCCCCCGTCTTTGCCCCGCCTTCTCCCAGCCTTTCTCTTTGCCTTCCTCTGGCCGATTTTCCCCCTTTCCTTTTCCTTGTTCTCATGTCCTGTTCTTTCCTTCCTGGTCCCCTTTTTACTCTCCCTTCCCCCCTTTTATCTCCCCATTTTTGCCCATTTTTCCCCCTTTTCTCCTCTCTCCGTTTCTCCTCCTCATCTCCTTTTCTTTTTCCTCCCTTTCTCATTCTTCTTTTCCCCTTTCCCTCTTGTCTTCCTTTCCCTTTTGCCCCCTTTACTCTCCTCTTCTTCGCCCCCTTCTGCTTCTTTTTGCCCCCATCCCCACTTCCCATTACCCCCCCTTTACCACTTTTCCAACCCATCTCCCTTTTCGCCCCGTCCCCCTTTTTTGTTTTCCTTTTCCTCTTTTTCTCCCCCTTCCTTTCCCCCCCCCCTCAGCCCCATTCCTTTTTCCTTCCCCATCGTCCCCTTTTCTTCCAAAGCCGATTCCGTTTGCAGTGCGATAGCAGCTCCTGCGAGCAGCAGAGCTCCGAGCAGCAGCGCTGCATCTTGGCTCCCCCGTTGCCCGCTGCTGCGCTCTTCCTGCCCTGGCTCCTCATTGGCTGAGCGCTGCAGCTTCCCCTTTTTGGCGACGCTTCACCACTCGCACAAACAGCCAGCAGACGCACATCTTTGCCGCCCAAACACACGCAGGCCTTCATTGCTTCATTGCTTTCTCACCACTGCTCTCGTCCCGAACGTGCGGTCGGAACTTGCGGCTCTCAGGTTTTCAGCATCAACACAGACACAGCCTCTGAATTGCTTCATTTCCCCCTGCCATTCGTGCCCTTCCCGCTGCTCGTCGTTCTGCTCATCCGGCCGATTTTCCGCAGCGCTGAGCTCGGCAGGAGGACAGAGGGGAGCAGCTGGAAGCCTCACAGCCTCCTCGCGTTCCCACGCAGCGGGACAGCGCTGCTGCGTGCGACGGCCCTGATTCCTCCCTCGTCCCCCTTTTCCTTTTTTCCCTCCCTCGTCCCCCTTTTTCTTTTGTCCTTCTCATGCACTTCCTGCTATCCCGCCTTTTCCCCGCCTTCCCTCATCTCTTCTTGCACTCTTTGACCCCTTTTTCTCCCCCCATCCTTATTTCTCTTCACATTCCCCTGTTCTTTTTTCCCCTTTCCACTTCTTCAACTTCAGCTCCGCTTCCCCCCCACCTCACGTCCCCTTTCTTCTGTCCCTGTACCCCATTTTTTCCTTTTTTTCCCCACCCCCTTTTTCTTTTGTTCTCTGCTGTTCCCTTTTTCCTCTTTGCTGTCTCTCTCATTTCTTCCCCCTCATCCTGTTACAGAAGAGACTGAAGGAATGATGGACAAGCTGGTGCAGGATGGCAGCATCAGGGTGGATTCACAGGTGGGTGCGATGAAGCCGGGGGTGGGACTGGGTGGAGCCAGAACCCTGAATGAGCTCATTTAAGGGCTGGGAATCGCAGGGCTCACATGTGTGCCTGGGCTTCTGGTGTCAGTGAGGTTGGGTAAGCAGTGAGGTTTGGGAGGGACCGACTTGTTGGCCTTGAGATTGATGCCCAGCTCCTTGCTCATCGCATTCTGTTTGGCTCGAGGTTCCGGACACGGCTTGCTCTTCTAAGCAGCGTGAGGACTGCGAGAAAGACTTTGTTGGATGCAGCAGGAAAGCACAGCCGCTGGTGGATGCCAGTGTCCACTCCTGAGGCTCTGCGCCAAGGTACGTGGATCCCTGCCGTCTCCTGTTTCACACGCTCGCTCAGGTCCTTTGGGGCTTGGTGTCGCTTGTCCCTTGTGCTCACGTTGCTGTCACCGGGTGTTCTTCCTTTCCCCGTGCTCAATTCTGCCCAGTGCTGATGGGGTGTCAGTGCCACCTGCTGCTCTTAAGAAAAGGTAGGTTTGATTTCTTTTGGTTTCCATGGCATTTGCTACACTTTCCTTCTGTCTCTCTTCTTTTTTTTTTTTCTTTTTGCTCTCAATAAATGGCAGGTTCAATTCCTTTTGGCTCCTGTAGTATTTGCTACACGTGTGTTCTGTTTCTCTTCTCTTTTTTCCATGTTGCCTGGTGGTGCCTCGCTGGAGTTCCCATGACCTCCGGGCACACTTGTGACCAAGTGTGGTGCCAAAAGAAGAGGTATCTCCTAAACAGGCTTGTGCTGAGTGCTGTCCTCGTCTTGAGGTTTGTCCAATGCCCACCTTTCTTTTCTAACCCACTTTGTTGAGGACGGCGTGTGAGGCGTTCTTCTTTCTTTGTAGGATTGGCGACTATACCACTAGAAGTAGCAGGCATTTTGGGATGTCCAAGGTTCCGCAGTGAACGTGTCCTGTTCCTGGTAAAGGTGTGGGCGTTCCTGGACACGAAGGTATCTATCTTCATGCCTTGCCCATGTGCCCAGTCCCCCACCAGATGCTGTTTGCCTTTTGGCCCCCCTGATTTGCTGCACTGCTGCGCCCTGATCCTTGCAGAAGGGTAAGTGACACCTTTGTCCCTTCCAGAAAGCGCTCTCCACTTTCCTCTCCTTGGTCATTGGCAGCGCCGTCCCGCTCCACCAGTGTATCATTGGTCATCGGCAGTGCGGTCCTGCCTCCATGTGCTTCTCTTTGGTCACCAGCAGCGCCCTCCCGCCGCCTTGTGTCCATTATCGATCACTGGCAGTGACATCCCGCCCCCGGCAGCCTCTTATTGGTCACCGGCAGAGCCGTCCCACCTTCATGTGCCTCTCATTGGTCATCGACAGCGCTGCCCCATCTTCGCCAGTCTTTCATTGGCCATGGGCAGCTCTGTGCCACATCGGCCAGCATCTCATTGATCAGCAGCAGCCTTTTGCCCCGCCTTTTGCCCCGCCTTACTCTTCAGCTTCCCCCTGCCCCTTTTCCCCTTTCCTTTTCCTTCTTCTCATGTCCTGTGTTTTCCTTCCAGGTCCTCTTTTTACTGTCCCTTCCCCCTTTTTTATCTCCCCTTTTTGGCCCTTATTCCTACCTGTTCTCCTCTCTCTTTTCTCCTCCTCATCTCCTTTTCTTTTTCCTCCCTTTACCCTTTTGTCTTCCTTTCCATTTTGACCCTTTTCCTCTCCTCTTCTTCGCCCCCTTCTTCTTCTTTTTGCCCCCATCCTCTCTTCCCCTTTTGCCTCCTTTACCCCTTTTCCTCCCCATCTCCCTTTTTGCCCCGTCCCCCTTTTTTGTTTTCCTTTTCCTCTTCTTCACCCCCTTCCTTTTTCCCCCCCTCGACCCCATTCCTTGTTTCTTCCCCATCGTCCTCGTTTCCCCCAAAGCCGATTCCGTTCGCAGTGCGATGGCGGCTCCTGCGAGCAGCCGAGCCCCGAGCAGCAGCGCTGTGTCTTGGCTCCCCCATTGCCCGCTGCTGAGCTCTTCCTGCCCTGGCTCCTCATTGGCTGAGCGCTGCAGCTTCCCCTTTTTGGCGACGCTTCACCACTCGCACAAACAGCCAGCAGACGCACATCTTTGCTGCCCAAACGCACGCAGGCCTTCATTGCTTCATTGCTTTCTCACCACTGCTCTCGTCCCGAACGTGCGGTCGGAACTTGCGGCTCTCAGGTTTTCAGCATCAACACAGACACAGGCTCTGAATTGCTTCATTACCCCCTACCATTCGTGCCCTTCCCGCTGCTCGTCGTTCTGCTCATCCGGCCGATTTTCCGCAGTGCTGAGCTCGGCAGGAGGACAGAGGGGAGCAGCTGGGAGCCTCACAGCCTCCTCGCGTTTCCACGCAGCGGGACAGCGCTGCTGCGTGCGACGGCCCCGATTCCTCCCTCGTCCCCCTTTTCCTTTTTTCCCTCCCTCATCCCCCTTTTCCTTTTTTCCCTCCCTTGTCCCCCTTTTCCTTTTGTCCTTCTGATGCACTTCCTGCTATCCCGCCTTATCCCCGCCTTCCCTCATCTCTTCTTGCACTCTTGGACCCCTTTTTCTCCCCCCATCCTTATTTCTCTTCACATTCTCCTGTTCTTTTTTCCCCTTTCTGCTTCTTCAACATCAGCTCCGCTTCTCCCCCACCTCACGTCCCCTTTCTTCTGTCACTGTTCCCTTTTTCCCTATTTTTTCCCCACCCCCTTTTTCTTTTGTTCTCTGCTGTCCCCTATTCCCTTATTCCTCTTTGCTCTCTCTCTCCTTTCTTCCCCCTCATCCTGTTACAGAAGAGAGTGAAGGAATGATGGACAAGCTGGTGCAGGATGGCAGCAGCAGGGTGGATTCACAGGTGGGTGCGATGAAGCTGGGGGTGGGAGTGGCTGGAGCCAGAGCCCAGCCTGAGCTCATTGAAGGGCTGGGAATAGCAGGGCTCACATGTGTGCCCGGGCTTCTGGTGTCAGTGAGGTTGGGTGAGCAGTGAGGTTTGGGAGGGACCGACTTGTTGGCCTTGAGATTGATGCCCAGCTCCTTGCTCGTCGCATTCTGTTTGGCTCGAGGTTCCGGACACGGCTTGCTCTTCTAAGCAGCGTGAGGACTGCGAGAAAGACTTTGTTGGATGCAGCAGGAAAGCACAGCTGCTGGTGGATGCCAGTGTCCACTCCTGAGGCTCTGCGCCAAGGTACGTGGATCCCTGCCGTCTCCTGTTTCACACGCTCGCTCAGGTCCTTTGGGGCTTGGTGTCGCTTGTCCCTCGTGCTCACGTTGCTGTCACCGGGTGTTCTTCCTTTCCCCGTGCTCAATTCTGCCCAGTGCTGATGGGGTGTCAGTGCCACCTGCTGCTCTTAAGAAAAGGTAGGTTTGATTTCTTTTGGTTTCCATGGCATTTGCTACACTTTCCTTCTGTCTCTCTTCTTTTTTTTTTTTCTTTTTGCTCTCAATAAATGGCAGGTTCAATTCCTTTTGGCTCCTGTAGTATTTGCTACACGTGTGTTCTGTTTCTCTTCTCTTTTTTCCATGTTGCCTGGTGGTGCCTCGCTGGAGTTCCCATGACCTCCGGGCACACTTGTGACCAAGTGTGGTGCCAAAAGAAGAGGTATCTCCTAAACAGGCTTGTGCTGAGTGCTGTCCTCGTCTTGAGGTTTGTCCAATGCCCACCTTTCTTTTCTAACCCACTTTGTTGAGGACGGCGTGTGAGGCGTTCTTCTTTCTTTGTAGGATTGGCGACTATACCACTAGAAGTAGCAGGCATTTTGGGATGTCCAAGGTTCCGCAGTGAACGTGTCCTGTTCCTGGTAAAGGTGTGGGCGTTCCTGGACACGAAGGTATCTATCTTCATGCCTTGCCCATGTGCCCAGTCCCCCACCAGATGCTGTTTGCCTTTTGGCCCCCCTGATTTGCTGCACTGCTGCGCCCTGATCCTTGCAGAAGGGTAAGTGACACCTTTGTCCCTTCCAGAAAGCGCTCTCCACTTTCCTCTCCTTGGTCATTGGCAGCGCCGTCCCGCTCCACCAGTGTATCATTGGTCATCGGCAGTGCGGTCCTGCCTCCATGTGCTTCTCTTTGGTCACCAGCAGCGCCCTCCCGCCGCCTTGTGTCCATTATCGATCACTGGCAGTGACATCCCGCCCCCGGCAGCCTCTTATTGGTCACCGGCAGAGCCGTCCCACCTTCATGTGCCTCTCATTGGTCATCGACAGCGCTGCCCCATCTTCGCCAGTCTTTCATTGGCCATGGGCAGCTCTGTGCCACATCGGCCAGCATCTCATTGATCAGCAGCAGCCTTTTGCCCCGCCTTTTGCCCCGCCTTACTCTTCAGCTTCCCCCTGCCCCTTTTCCCCTTTCCTTTTCCTTCTTCTCATGTCCTGTGTTTTCCTTCCAGGTCCTCTTTTTACTGTCCCTTCCCCCTTTTTTATCTCCCCTTTTTGGCCCTTATTCCTACCTGTTCTCCTCTCTCTTTTCTCCTCCTCATCTCCTTTTCTTTTTCCTCCCTTTACCCTTTTGTCTTCCTTTCCATTTTGACCCTTTTCCTCTCCTCTTCTTCGCCCCCTTCTTCTTCTTTTTGCCCCCATCCTCTCTTCCCCTTTTGCCTCCTTTACCCCTTTTCCTCCCCATCTCCCTTTTTGCCCCGTCCCCCTTTTTTGTTTTCCTTTTCCTCTTCTTCACCCCCTTCCTTTTTCCCCCCCTCGACCCCAAAACCTTGTTTCTTCCCCATCTCCTCGTTTCCCCCAAAGCCGATTCCGTTCGCAGTGCGATGGCGGCTCCTGCGAGCAGCCGAGCCCCGAGCAGCAGCGCTGTGTCTTGGCTCCCCCATTGCCCGCTGCTGAGCTCTTCCTGCCCTGGCTCCTCATTGGCTGAGCGCTGCAGCTTCCCCTTTTTGGCGACGCTTCACCACTCGCACAAACAGCCAGCAGACGCACATCTTTGCTGCCCAAACGCACGCAGGCCTTCATTGCTTCATTGCTTTCTCACCACTGCTCTCGTCCCGAACGTGCGGTCGGAACTTGCGGCTCTCAGGTTTTCAGCATCAACACAGACACAGCCTCTGAATTGCTTCATTACCCCCTACCATTCGTGCCCTTCCCGCTGCTCGTCGTTCTGCTCATCCGGCCGATTTTCCGCAGTGCTGAGCTCGGCAGGAGGACAGAGGGGAGCAGCTGGGAGCCTCACAGCCTCCTCGCGTTTCCACGCAGCGGGACAGCGCTGCTGCGTGCGACGGCCCCGATTCCTCCCTCGTCCCCCTTTTCCTTTTTTCCCTCCCTCATCCCCCTTTTCCTTTTTTCCCTCCCTTGTCCCCCTTTTCCTTTTGTCCTTCTGATGCACTTCCTGCTATCCCGCCTTATCCCCGCCTTCCCTCATCTCTTCTTGCACTCTTGGACCCCTTTTTCTCCCCCCATCCTTATTTCTCTTCACATTCTCCTGTTCTTTTTTCCCCTTTCTGCTTCTTCAACATCAGCTCCGCTTCTCCCCCACCTCACGTCCCCTTTCTTCTGTCACTGTTCCCTTTTTCCCTATTTTTTCCCCACCCCCTTTTTCTTTTGTTCTCTGCTGTCCCCTATTCCCTTATTCCTCTTTGCTCTCTCTCTCCTTTCTTCCCCCTCATCCTGTTACAGAAGAGACTGAAGGAATGATGGACAAGCTGGTGCAGGATGGCAGCAGCAGGGTGGATTCACAGGTGGGTGCGATGAAGCTGGGGGTGGGAGTGGCTGGAGCCAGAGCCCAGCCTGAGCTCATTGAAGGGCTGGGAATAGCAGGGCTCACATGTGTGCCCGGGCTTCTGGTGTCAGTGAGGTTGGGTGAGCAGTGAGGTTTGGGAGGGACCGACTTGTTGGCCTTGAGATTGATGCCCAGCTCCTTGCTCGTCGCATTCTGTTTGGCTCGAGGTTCCGGACACGGCTTGCTCTTCTAAGCAGCGTGAGGACTGCGAGAAAGACTTTGTTGGATGCAGCAGGAAAGCACAGCCGCTGGTGGATGCCAGTGTCCACTCCTGAGGCTCTGCGCCAAGGTACGTGGATCCCTGCCGTCTCCTGTTTCACACGCTCGCTCAGGTCCTTTGGGGCTTGGTGTCGCTTGTCCCTCGTGCTCACGTTGCTGTCACCGGGTGTTCTTCCTTTCCCCGTGCTCAATTCTGCCCAGTGCTGATGGGGTGTCAGTGCCACCTGCTGCTCTTAAGAAAAGGTAGGTTTGATTTCTTTTGGTTTCCATGGCATTTGCTACACTTTCCTTCTGTCTCTCTTCTTTTTTTTTTTTCTTTTTGCTCTCAATAAATGGCAGGTTCAATTCCTTTTGGCTCCTGTAGTATTTGCTACACGTGTGTTCTGTTTCTCTTCTCTTTTTTCCATGTTGCCTGGTGGTGCCTCGCTGGAGTTCCCATGACCTCCGGGCACACTTGTGACCAAGTGTGGTGCCAAAAGAAGAGGTATCTCCTAAACAGGCTTGTGCTGAGTGCTGTCCTCGTCTTGAGGTTTGTCCAATGCCCACCTTTCTTTTCTAACCCACTTTGTTGAGGACGGCGTGTGAGGCGTTCTTCTTTCTTTGTAGGATTGGCGACTATACCACTAGAAGTAGCAGGCATTTTGGGATGTCCAAGGTTCCGCAGTGAACGTGTCCTGTTCCTGGTAAAGGTGTGGGCGTTCCTGGACAGGAAGGTATCTATCTTCATGCCTTGCCCATGTGCCCAGTCCCCCACCAGATGCTGTTTGCCTTTTGGACTCCCTGATTTGCTGCACTGCTGCGCCCTGACCCTTGCAGAGGGGTAAGTGACACCTTTGTCCCTTCCGGAAAGCCTTTTCCCCGCCTTTTCTCCCAGGACATGAGAACAAGGAAAAGGAAAGTGGAAAAGGGGCTGGGGAAGGTGAAGAGAAATAAGGATGGGGGGAGAAAAATGGGGCAAAGTGTGCAAGTAGAGATGAGTGAAGGCGGGGAAAAGGCAGGATGGCAGGAAGTGCATGAGAAGGATCAAAGGAAAAGGGGAACGAGGGAAGAAAAAAAGGGAAAGGGGGACGAGTGAGGAATCAGGGCCGTCGCATGCAGCAGCGCTGTCCCGCTGCGTGGGAACACGAGGAGGCTGTGAGGATCCCAGCTGCTCCCCTCTGTCCTCCTGCCGAGCTCAGCGCTGCGGAAAATCGGCCGGATGAGCAGAACGACGAGCAGCGGGAAGGGCACGAATGGCAGGGGGTAATGAAGCAATTCAGAGGCTGTGTCTGCGTTGATGCTGAAAACCTGAGAGCCGCAAGTTCCGACCGCACGTTCGGGACGAGAGCAGTGGTGAGAAAGCAATGAAGCAATGAAGGCCTGCGTGTGTTTGGGCGGCAAAGATGTGCGTCTGCTGGCTGTTTGTGCGAGTGGTGAAGCGTCGCCAAAAAGGGGAAGCTGTTGCGCTCAGCCAATGAGGAGCCAGGGCAGGAAGAGCGCAGCAGCGGGCAATGGGGGAGCCAAGACGCAGCGCTGCTGCTCGGGGCTCGGCTGCTCGCAGGAGCCGCCATCGCACTGCGAACGGGATCGGCTTTGGGGGAAAAGGGGACGATGGGGAAGGAACAAGGAATAGGGTCAAGGGGGGGAAAAGGAAGGGGGTGAAGAAGAGGAAAAGGAAAACAAAAAAGGGGGACGGGGCAAAAAGGGTGATGGGGAGAAAAAGGGGTAAAGGAGGCGAAAGGGGAAGAGGGGATGGGGGCAAAAAGAAGAAGAAGAGGGCGAAGAAGAGGAGAGGAAAAGGGTCAAAATGGAATGGAAGACAAAAGGGGAAAGGGAGGAAAAAGAAAAGGAGATGAGGAGGAGAAAAGAGAGAGGAGAACAGGTAGGAATAAGGGCCAAAAAGGGGAGATAAAAAGGGGGAAGGGACAGTAAAAAGGGGACCTGGAAGGAAAACACAGGACATGAGAAGAAGGAAAAGGAAAGGGGAAAAGGGGCCCGGGGAAGCTGAAGAGTAAGGCGGGGCAAAAGGTGGGGCAAAAGGCGGGGCAAAAGGCTGCTGCTGACCAATGAGTTGCTGGCCGAGGTGGCACAGAGCTGCCCATGGCCAATGAAAGACTGGCGAAGATGGGGCAGCGCTTTCGATGACCAATGAGAGGCACATGAAGGTGGGACGGTGCTGCTGGTGACCAATGAGAGGCACATGAAGGCAGGACCGCGCTGCTGATGACCAATGATACGCTGGTGGAGCGGGACGGCTCTGCCGATGACCAATGAGAGGAAAGTGGAGAGCGCTTTCCAGATGGGGGGAGAAAAAGGGGTCAAAGAGTGCAAGAAGAGATGAAGGAAGGTGGGGAGAAGGCGGGATAGCAGGAAGTGCATGAGAAGGACAAAAGAAAAGGGGGACGAGGGAGGAAAAAGGGAAAAGGGAGACGAAAGAGGAATCATGGCCGTCGCACGCAGCAGCGCTGTCCCGCTGCGTGGAAACGCGAGGAGGCTGTGAGGCTCCCAGCTGCTCCCCTCTGTCCTCCTGCCGAGCTCAGCGCTGCGGAAAATCGGCCGGATGAGCAGAACGACGAGCAGCGGGAAGGGCACGAATGGCAGGGGGTAATGAAGCAATTCAGAGGCTGTGTCTGTGTTGATGCTGAAAACCTGAGAGCCGCAAGTTCCGACCGCACGTTCGTGACGAGAGCAGTGGTGAGAAAGCAATGAAGCAATGAAGGCGTGCGTGTGTTTGGGCGGCAAAGATGTGCGTCTGCTGGCTGTTTGTGCGAGTGGTGAAGCGTCGCCAAAAAGGGGAAGCTGCAGCGCTCAGCCAATGAGGAGCCAGGGCAGGAAGAGCGCAGCAGCGGGCAACGGGGGAGCCAAGACGCAGCGCTGCTGCTCGGGGCTCGGCTGCTCGCAGGAGCCGCTATTGCACTGGGAATGGAATGGGCTCGGAAGAAAAGGGGACGATGGGGAAGGAAAAAGGAATGGGGCCGAGGGGGGGGGGAAAGGAAGGAAGGGGGAGAAAAAGAGGAAAAGGAAAACAAAAAAGGGGGACGGGGAGAAAAGGGAGATGGGGAGGAAAAGGGGGTGAAAGGGGAAGTGGGGATGGGGGCAAAAAGAAGCAGAAGGGGGCGAAGAGGAGGAGAGTAAAGGGGGCCAAACGGAAAGGAAGACAAGAGGGGAAAGGGGAAAAGAAGAATGAGAAAGGGAGGAAAAAGAAAAGGAGATGAGGAGGAGAAACGGAGAGAGGAGAAGAGGGGGACAAATGGGCAAAAAACAGGGAGATAAAAGGGGGAAGGGAGAGTAAAAAGGAGACCTGGAAAGAAAAAACAGGACATGAGAAAAAGGAAAAGGAAATGGGAAAAATGGCCGGGGGAAGGCGAAGAGAAAGGCGGGGCAAAAGGCGGGGCAAAAGGCGGGGCAAAAGGCGGGGCAAAAGGCTGCTGCTGTCCAATGAGATGCTGGCGGAGGAGGGATGGAGCTGTCGATGACCAATGAAAGACTGGCGGGGGCGGGACAGCGCTACCGATGAGCAATGAGATGCTGATAGGGCGGGACTGTGCTGTCGATCACCAATGAGAGACACATGAGGGCGGGACGGCGCTGCCGGTGAGCAATCACAGGCTGCCGAGGGCGGGACGGCACTGCCGGTGACCAATGAGAGGCTGGCGAGAGAAGGACGGTGCTGCCAATGACCAACGAGAGGAAAGTGGAGAGCGCTTTCTGGAAGGGACAAAGGTGTCACTTACCCCTCTGCAAGGATCAGGGCGCAGCAGTGCAGCAAATCAGGGGGGCCAAAAGGCAAACAGCATCTGGTGGGGAACTGGGCACATGGGCAAGGCATGAAGATAGATACCTTCGTGTCCAGGAACGCCCACACCTTTATCAGGAACAGGACACGTTCACTGCAGAACCTTGGACATCCCAAAATGCCTGCTACTTCTGGTGGTGGAGTCCCCAATCCTACAAAGAAAGAAGAAAGCCTCACACGCCGTCCTCAACAAAGTGGGTTAGAAAAGAAAGGTGGGCATTGGACAAAGCCCAAGACGAGGACAGCACTCAGCAGAAGCCTGTTTAGGAGACACCTCTTTTTTTGGCACCTCACTTGATCACAAGTGGGCCCGGGGCTCATGGGAACTCCAGCGAGGCACCGCCAGGCAACATGGAAAAAAGAGAAGAGAAACAGAACACACGTGTAGCAAATACTACAGGAGCCAAAAGGAATTGAACCTGCCATTTATTGAGAACAAAAAGAACAAAAAAAAAAAAAAAAAAAGAAGAGAGACAGAATGAAAGTGTAGCAAATGCTATGGAAACCAAAAGAAATCAAACGTACCTTTTCTTAAGAGCAGCAGGTGGCACTGGCATCCCATCAGCACTGGGCAGAGCTGAGCATGGGCAAAGGAACAACACGCGGTGACAGCAACGGGAGCACGAGGGACAAGCGACACCAAGCCCCAAAGGACCTGAGCGAGCGTGTGAAACAGGAGACGGCAGGGATCCACGTACCTTGGCGCAGAGCCTCAGGAGCAGACACTGGCATCCACCAGCGGCTGTGCTTTCCTGCTGCATCCAACAAAGTCTTTCTCGCAGTCCTCACGCTGCTTAGAAGAGCAAGCCGTGTCCGGAACCTCGAGCCAAACAGAATGTGACGAGCAAGGAGCTGGGCATCAATCTCAAGGCCAACAAGTCGGTCCCTCCCAAACCTCACTGCTCACCCAAAGTCACTGACAGCAGAAGCCCAGGCACACATGTGAGCCCTGCCATTCCCAGCCCTTAAATGAGCTCATTCAGGGCTCTGGCTCCAGCCACTCCCACCCCCGGCTTCATCGCACCCACCTGGGCTTCCACCCTGCTGCTGCCATCCTGCACCAGCTTGTCCATCATTCCTTCAGTCTCTTCTGTAACAGGATGAGGGGAAAGAAAGGAGAGAGAGAGCAAAGAGGAAAAAGGGAATAAGGGATGTTGTCAGCAACTGCGAAATTGCGAGACCCCCCCGCGGGGTCTGATGTGCTAAACTCCCTCCCTGCTCTAATGATTGATGTGTGATGTAGGCCCCTAGGGGCGTAGACGAAGTAATTAAGCTATATAAGGTAGTTAATACGTGTAATAAACGCCATTTTACTGCTCATCATATTGGTGTCACCTCGGTAATTGGCCAAGCTGCGGTCTCCTGGGGAAGCGGAACGGGCGCGTACTGTAACAAGTGGTGACCCCTGACGTGATCCCTGGGAGTGAGTCAGCTGTCTGCCAGTAGCAGGAACCCACTGCAGTAGCGGTAAATTCAAATCTGCGGAATAGTGGAAGCCCGGGGGCGGGGAGGAGGTGGCCATTACTCCTCGTCAGGCGGGAGGCTCGGGAAAAGGAGCCAAGATTCCCCTAGGACGCTAGGGGAAAGACGCCAGAAGAGGCCAGGTGTATGCTCGGCCGGAGGCGTTATGGAAGCCGTTATAAAGGTGATTTTACATGCATGCAAAATTTATTGCGGGAAAAATGTTCTTTCTAAGAAGGAGATTTCGGCGACACTTTCGTTGCTGGAGAAAGAGGGGCTATTATCATCCCCTTCTGACTTATATGATTCTGATAAATGGGATTCGTTTACTGCCGCGCTCTCACAGAGGGCAATGCTTACTCAGAAAGCAGCAGAGTTTAAGGTGTGGGGATTGATTTTAATAGCTCTTAAGAAAGCAAAGGAGGAGAAGATCGCAGGTGACCGTGCTAAGGAGCTGCTGGGATTAGGGCCAGGGGGGGGTCTTGTCTTCCCTACAGATTCGCCGGAGGGCAAGATGGCGCTGACTCCTTCGGCCCCACCAGAAACAACAACCCTGGAGATAAAGAAGAACGAAGTGAAGCAGGAGCGGTCATACCATAAAGAGGAGGACCCACCTCCATACCCGGCTCGCAGCATATATCCTTCACTTAAGCCCTGTAAAGATAACAGGGAAGGGGGGCCGGTGGAGGAAAGCAGTACAACTTCTAGCACAGTTGATAAGAGGGTCCTTGAGGAAGGAGAGATGTCTGGGGGAGCTGTGATACGACCTGTGGAATGCGACAGTGGGGGCGGGACTCACCTACTGCCCGATTCTGCCTGCTGCTGCAGCCACCCCCCACGGGGCGTGGATTGTCCCGCACAGCATTGCTGTGGGGGGGGGGTGTTCCGACGGGGATGGCCTCGGGGTCTGCCCAGGAGGGGCGTGGTCCCATATCGACAGCTTCATGGGGCCCGCCTACCCTCGCTGATTGGGCTCGAGTGAGGGAGGACATACAGGCTGCAGATCCAGCAGGTGTCGCTCTCACTTTGCCGGTGGTGATGAGACCAGAAGGTCCAGCTGGATTCCAAAGTGGTTACTCGTCTTGCGGATTTAGTTAAGAGCAAAGGCCTGCGTTCCCCTGTCACTATGGCAGCAGTGGAAGCTCTTATGGCTTCTAGTCTTTTGCCATATGATGTGGTGAACCTTATGCATGTTATTCTTGAGCCCGTACAATACACCCTGTGGCATGATGAATGGGATAGATTACTTGAAGCTGTGGTGGCTGCTGCCACCCGTGACCCCCGCCATCCAGCCAACGGCCAGCGCAGAGGCGATAGAACTAATCTTGTACGTCTTCAGGGCCGGGCAGATGGAATGGTGGGATCCCCGGAGGGCCAAGCAGCGATGCTCAGAGCAGGAGAGCTGGCAGCCGTTACAGCTGCAGCTCTTCAAGCCCTGCGAGAATTAGCTAAGGTTGCGGAACCTGTGCTTCCGTGGGCAGACATAAAGCAGGGACCCTCTGAGTCATTTTCTGATTTTGCGAATCGTCTAATTCATGCAGTGGAGGGATCTGATCTCCCAAGGGAGGTCCAATCCGCAGTCATAATGGAATGTCTTAAGCAGAAATCATTGCCAGACATCCAGCAAATCATCAGAGCAGCACCGGGCACCCTAACTTCCCCAGGGGAGCTTATTAAGTATGTGTTAGATCATCAAAAGGTCGCACCATTAACTAATGAGGGATTAGCAGCCGCCATGCAAGGAATGGCTGCTTCGGTTAATTCTGCAGTTAAGATCGCGATAATGGCAGTCACTCAGGCTGGGGGAGGAAAGGATAAAGGCCCGTGTTTTAGGTGTGGGCAGCGTGGCCATTTCAAGGCGCAGTGCCCTATGAGGATGGGGCAAGGACTAGAGAGGCGGTGCCAATTCTGTGGCGGAGCCAGACATGTTGCACGTCAGGGCATTGCTGTTTGGAACTCGTCAAGAGAAAACACCAAACCCACGACCGAAGCCAAAGCCCAACTCAGGAAAGGAGGCAGATAAAGAGCCACTGATAACGTCGAGATCAATCTCTCCTGTGTTGTTATCTGTGTGTCTTTTGCTATTTACAGCTACTTCTCCTGGAGAGAGCATAACAGACAGTGACTTATGGCATGGTCATGAAGAATATACAGGAATGATGGGACCAGTGAATAACTTAACTTTGCTGACCGTAGTGTTACATGAAAATAGACTATATGACAGAAGTGAATGGGGATGGGATAATGTCACCAGATCTCCACGAATTTGGGGTAAACTTGGGCAAAATATAGAAGTAAAATGTTGGATGGTAAATGGATCTCAATACAAGAAGGCTACTCAAATTTCAAAAACAGATATTATATCAGGCGTAAGGGATCGCAAATCCTGTGTTACTGAACAGGGAGATTGTCAGTATAATTTCACCCTAACCCAACCTGTAATGATAACGTGCCTTTGGACACAAGACACCTTAGGACGATCTTTTAAATTTAAGGTGGATCTCTTTAATCAACATACAACTGATGTCCCATATATAACTCCCACTAGGAGACTGAAGGGTGTTATCTCTCCACAAATTTATCAGATTGGACCATACACTATAAAGAATACAGGTCAGCAACAGGTAATCTTTAATCCAACATGGTCCCTTAAACGAGTGATGTTATTTTTGCAAACTAATGTTTCAGCTATCAAACCAGATTGTGCATTGTTTTTAGGCATGTCATATGCTGGATGGTCAGCATGGCTTCATCAACAGTCATTTGATACAAGTAGAAGAATAAGAAGAGATGTTTCCAGTATTCTGGGAACAGGTTTAGGAGTCTTAAATAGTATAGACACTGAAATACTCATGAGTAAATTGAATACCATTACAAGTAACATACATAAACTACAACATCCTCTACAGTCATCCCTATCGGCTCTAGGAACAAGTCAATGGCTTTTATCAGATGTATTACCGCAATGGGAAAGGATAGATAGAAAAGATCATCAGCTGATTATGGATGCGCTTTCAGCAGTCCAAGGTAACACCTCTTTAGCCCTCAGTTGCATCCAGGCCCAGATGTGGATGCAATTTATAGCAGCAACAATCGTGAGAGAAGGTGAGGATGGCACTATACCCACTGAAATTAGAAAAGTAATTTGGGACAATGCAAATAGATTTGAAAGGAAGTTTCAATCATGGTGGCATTTAGTTAACTTCACCTATGACCCTGTCACCAATTATGCCATGGCTTTCGTTTTGACGATAAGTAATGCTTCAGCATACACGATATATCCAATCGTAGCTCTAGGATTAAATCATGATGAGACTACTCTGTATCCAATTGAACATCGGATATGGGCTCTTCAAAAGAATGAGAAATGGCAAACTGTGGACGTTAGCTCATGTGCCATGCGAGAACAACGAGGATTTATTTGTGAAAGTAATATATTTGAGACTCAAGATATCTGTCTTGACACTGAACAGAATATCTGTCACTTTGAGATCCAACCTGGTAGGATGTTCAAATCAATGCTTGTATATATTGGAAAAGGATGTGCTTGCATCAGAACTCATTGCAATTCCATACAAATAGGGGATATGATTGTGGATACTACCAATCATTCAAATCTTTGTGTTTGTAATTTTATTAATATTTTAGGATGTGATTTTAACTATACAGTTCCTATTATTTCATATCAGCTTCTGCAGTCCAACTACACTCTGATCAAAGATTTGCGTCCAGCGCTAATTGGGATGAATCTCGCCTTAGTAAGGAAGCTTCTACAACATGATGATCTGCATCGACTATTAAATCGCATCAAAGATAACGGACAAAAGACCTTGATCACCATTCATCATGACGTGAAAGAGATACATCATGTCTTGGAGAGAGTAATGAAGGCTGGAGAACATCACTGGTGGGAGGTTCTTTTTGGTTGGTCTCCCACAGCAACGGGAATATTCAACTTTATACTGCATCCGGTAGTTGTTGTATTAGGTTTAATATTATTATGCTTAGTTCTTATATTATATATAAAGACATGGCGCTTGCTAAAGCAAGTGTCCCAGCTTGATTTAGTGTTAAATAGGGATACACTGCATCGTTTCTTGTAAGATTTACTTTAAGGCTAATAGACGGTTGTAACGTTAAGGTAGAATTTATATAAGATTTTAAGATATAAGATTTTAAGATTTTAGGATTATTAAGTTAAATAGGTTGTTATTAAGTTGATAGATTATAGGCTATTAGGATAGGATGTTTCGCGAATCGGGTTGTAACGGGGCAAGGCTTAACGGAGAGGACAATGGCATGTATAGGCGCAAAGCGGGGATTTCGGGGTGTACGTGGTTAGGGTCCTCTCGAGTTGTAGTATGCTTTTTTGAGCATGGAGAGGGGGAGATGTTGTCAGCAACTGCGAAATTGCGAGACCTCCCCGCGGGGTCTGATGTGCTAAACTCCCTCCCTGCTCTAATGATTGATGTGTGATGTAGGCCCCTAGGGGCGTAGACGAAGTAATTAAGCAATATAAGGTAGTTAATACGTGTAATAAACGCCATTTTACTGCTCATCATATTGGTGTAACCTCGGTAATTGGCCAAGCTGCGGTCACCTGGGGAAGCGGAACGGGCGCGTACTGTAACAAGGGGACAGCAGAGAACAAAACAAGGGGGTGGGGAAAAAAAGGGAAAAATGGGGTACAGGGACAGAAGAAAGGGGACGTGAGGTGGGGGAAGCGGAGCTGGGGACGAAGAAGAGGAAAGGGGAAAAAAGAACAGGAGAATGTGAAGAGAAATAAGGATGGGGGGAGAAAAAGGGGTCAAAGAGTGCAAGAAGAGATGAGGGAAGGCGGGGATAAGGCGGGATAGCAGGAAGTGCATGAGAAGGACAAATGGAAATGGGGGACGAGGGAGGAAAAAAAGGAAAAGGGGGACGAGGGAGGAATCAGGGCCATCGCACGCAGCAGCGCTGTCCCGCTGCGTGGGAACGCGAGGAGGCTATGAGGCTCCCAGCTGCTCCCCTCTGTCCTCCTGCCGAGCTCAGCACTGCAGAAGGACTGCCGGATGAGCAGAACGACGAGCAGCGGGAAGGTCACAAATGGCAGGGGGGTAATGAAGCAATTCAGAGGCTGTGTCTGTGTTGATGCTGAAAACCTGAGAGCCGCAAGTTCCGACCGCACGTTGGTTAAGAGAGCAGTGGTGAGAAAGCAATGAAGCAATGAAGGCCTGCGTGCGTTTGGGCAGCAAAGATGTGCGTCTGCTGGCTGTTTGTGCGAGTGGTGAAGCGTCGCCAAAAAGGGGAAGGGGAAGCAGCAGCGCTCAGCCAATGAGGAGCCAGGGCAGGAAGAGCTCAGCAGCGGGCAATGGGGGAGCCAAGACGCAGCGCTGCTGCTCGGGGCTCGGCTGCTCGCAGGAGCCGCTATCGCACTGCGAATGGAATGGGCTTTGGAAGAAAAGGGGACGATGGGGAAGGAAAAAGGAATGGGGCCGAGGGGGGGGGGGGGGAAGGAAGGGGGAGAAAAAGAGGAAAAGGAAAACAAAAATGGGGGACAGGGAGAAAAGGGAGATGGGGAGGAAAAGGGGTAAAGGGGGTGAAAGGGGAAGTGGGGATGGGGGCAAAAAGAAGAAGAAGGGGGCGAAGAAGAGGAGAGTAAAGGGGGCCAAAGGGAAAGGAAGACAAGAGGGGAAAGGGGAAAAGAAGAATGAGAAAGGGAGGAAAAAGAAAAGGAGATGAGGAGGAGAAAAGGAGAGAGAAGAAGAGGGGGACAAATGGGCAAAAAACAGGGAGATAAAAGGGGGAAGGGAGAGTAAAAAGCAGACCTGGAAGAAAAAAACAGGACATGAGAAGAAAGAAGAGGAAAGGGGAAAAGGGGCCGGGGGAAAGTGAAGAGAAATGCGGGCAAAAGGCGGGCAAAAGGCGGGCAAAAGGCGGGCAAAAGGCGGGCAAAAGGCGGGCAAAAGGCTGCTGCTGTCCAATGAGATGCTGGCGGAGGCGGGATGGAGCTGTCGATGACCAATGAGACGCTGATAGTGCGGGACGGTGCTGTCGATCACCAATGAGAGACACATGAGGGCGGGACGGCACTGCCGCTGACCAATCACAGGCTGGCGAGGGCGGGACGGCGCTGCCGGTGACCAATGAGAGCCTGGCGAGAGAAGGACGGCGCTGCCGGTGACCAACGAGAGGAAAGTGGAGAGCGCTTTCCGGAAGGGACAAAGGTGTCACTTACCCCTCTGCAAGGATCAGGGCGCAGCAGTACAGCAAATCAGGGGGGCCAAAAGGCAAACAGCATCTGGTGGGGGACTGGGCACATGGGCAAGGCATGAAGATAGATACCTTCGTGTCCAGGAACGCCCACACCTTTACCAGGAACAGGACACGTTCACTGCGGAACCTTGGACATCCCCAAATGCCTGCTACTTCTGGGGCTGGAGTCGCCAATCCTACAAAGAAAGAAGAAAGCCTCACACGCCATCCTCAACAAAGTGGGCTAGAAAAGAAAGGTGGGCATTGGACAAAGCCCAAGACGAGGACAGCACTCAGCACAAGCCTGTTTAGGAGATACCTCTGTTTTTGGCACCTCACTTGGTCACAAGTGGGCCCGGGGCTCATGGGAACTCCAGCCAGGCACCGCCAGGCAACATGGAAAAAAGAGAAGAGAAACAGAACACACGTGTAGCAAACACTACAGGAGCCAAAAGGAATTGAACCTGCCATTTATTGAGAGCAAAAAGAAAAAAAAAAAAAAAAAAAGAAGAGAGACAGAATGAAAGTGTAGCAAATGCTATGGAAACCAAAAGAAATCAAACCTACCTTTTCTTAAGAGCAGCAGGTGGCACTGGCATCCCATCAGCACTGGGCAGAGCTGAGCATGGGGAAAGGAACAACACGCGGTGACAGCAACGGGAGCACGAGGGACAAGCGACACCAAGCCCCAAAGGACCTGAGCGAGCGTGTGAAACAGGAGACGGCAGGGATCCACGTACCTTGGCGCAGAGACTCAGGAGCGGACACTGGCATCCACCAGCAGCGGCTGTGCTTTCCTGCTGCATCCAACAAAGTCTTTCTCGCAGTCCTCACACTGCTTAGAAGAGCAAGCCGTGTCCGGAACCTCGAGCCAAACAGAATGCGACGAGCAAGGAGCTGGGCATCAATCTCAAGGCCAACAAGTCGGTCCCTCCCAAACCTCACTGCTCACCCAACCTCACTGACACCAGAAGCCCAGGCACACATCTGAGCCCTGCCATTCCCAGCCCTTAAATGAGCTCAGGCAGGGCTCGGGCTCCACCCAGGCCCACCCCCGGCTTCATCGCACCCACCTGGGCTGCCACCCTGCTGCTGCCATCCTGCACCAGCTTGTCCATCATTCCTTCACTCTCTTCTGTAACAGGATGAGGGGGAAGAAAGGAGAGAGAGAGCAAAGAGGAAAAAGGGAATAGGGGACAGCAGAGAACAAAACAAGGGGGTGGGGAAAAAAAGGGAAAAATGGGGTACAGGGACAGAAGAAAGGGGACGTGAGGTGGGGGAAGCGGAGCTGGGGACGAAGAAGAGGAAAGGGGAAAAAAGAACAGGAGAATGTGAAGAGAAATAAGGATGGGGGGAGAAAAAGGGGTCAAAGAGTGCAAGAAGAGATGAGGGAAGGCGGGGATAAGGCGGGATAGCAGGAAGTGCATGAGAAGGACAAATGGAAATGGGGGACGAGGGAGGAAAAAAAGGAAAAGGGGGACGAGGGAGGAATCAGGGCCATCGCACGCAGCAGCGCTGTCCCGCTGCGTGGGAACGCGAGGAGGCTATGAGGCTCCCAGCTGCTCCCCTCTGTCCTCCTGCCGAGCTCAGCACTGCAGAAGGACTGCCGGATGAGCAGAACGACGAGCAGCGGGAAGGTCACAAATGGCAGGGGGGTAATGAAGCAATTCAGAGGCTGTGTCTGTGTTGATGCTGAAAACCTGAGAGCCGCAAGTTCCGACCGCACGTTGGTTAAGAGAGCAGTGGTGAGAAAGCAATGAAGCAATGAAGGCCTGCGTGCGTTTGGGCAGCAAAGATGTGCGTCTGCTGGCTGTTTGTGCGAGTGGTGAAGCGTCGCCAAAAAGGGGAAGGGGAAGCAGCAGCGCTCAGCCAATGAGGAGCCAGGGCAGGAAGAGCTCAGCAGCGGGCAATGGGGGAGCCAAGACGCAGCGCTGCTGCTCGGGGCTCGGCTGCTCGCAGGAGCCGCTATCGCACTGCGAATGGAATGGGCTTTGGAAGAAAAGGGGACGATGGGGAAGGAAAAAGGAATGGGGCCGAGGGGGGGGGGGGGGAAGGAAGGGGGAGAAAAAGAGGAAAAGGAAAACAAAAATGGGGGACAGGGAGAAAAGGGAGATGGGGAGGAAAAGGGGTAAAGGGGGTGAAAGGGGAAGTGGGGATGGGGGCAAAAAGAAGAAGAAGGGGGCGAAGAAGAGGAGAGTAAAGGGGGCCAAAGGGAAAGGAAGACAAGAGGGGAAAGGGGAAAAGAAGAATGAGAAAGGGAGGAAAAAGAAAAGGAGATGAGGAGGAGAAAAGGAGAGAGAAGAAGAGGGGGACAAATGGGCAAAAAACAGGGAGATAAAAGGGGGAAGGGAGAGTAAAAAGCAGACCTGGAAGAAAAAAACAGGACATGAGAAGAAAGAAGAGGAAAGGGGAAAAGGGGCCGGGGGAAAGTGAAGAGAAATGCGGGCAAAAGGCGGGCAAAAGGCGGGCAAAAGGCGGGCAAAAGGCGGGCAAAAGGCGGGCAAAAGGCGGGCAAAAGGCGGGCAAAAGGCGGGCAAAAGGCGGGCAAAAGGCGGGCAAAAGGCGGGCAAAAGGCGGGCAAAAGGCGGGCAAAAGGCGGGCAAAAGGCGGGCAAAAGGCGGGCAAAAGGCGGGCAAAAGGCGGGCAAAAGGCGGGCAAAAGGCGGGCAAAAGGCTGCTGCTGTCCAATGAGATGCTGGCGGAGGCGGGATGGAGCTGTCGATGACCAATGAGACGCTGATAGTGCGGGACGGTGCTGTCGATCACCAATGAGAGACACATGAGGGCGGGACGGCACTGCCGCTGACCAATCACAGGCTGGCGAGGGCGGGACGGCGCTGCCGGTGACCAATGAGAGCCTGGCGAGAGAAGGACGGCGCTGCCGGTGACCAACGAGAGGAAAGTGGAGAGCGCTTTCCGGAAGGGACAAAGGTGTCACTTACCCCTCTGCAAGGATCAGGGCGCAGCAGTACAGCAAATCAGGGGGGCCAAAAGGCAAACAGCATCTGGTGGGGGACTGGGCACATGGGCAAGGCATGAAGATAGATACCTTCGTGTCCAGGAACGCCCACACCTTTACCAGGAACAGGACACGTTCACTGCGGAACCTTGGACATCCCCAAATGCCTGCTACTTCTGGGGCTGGAGTCGCCAATCCTACAAAGAAAGAAGAAAGCCTCACACGCCATCCTCAACAAAGTGGGCTAGAAAAGAAAGGTGGGCATTGGACAAAGCCCAAGACGAGGACAGCACTCAGCACAAGCCTGTTTAGGAGATACCTCTGTTTTTGGCACCTCACTTGGTCACAAGTGGGCCCGGGGCTCATGGGAACTCCAGCCAGGCACCGCCAGGCAACATGGAAAAAAGAGAAGAGAAACAGAACACACGTGTAGCAAACACTACAGGAGCCAAAAGGAATTGAACCTGCCATTTATTGAGAGCAAAAAGAAAAAAAAAAAAAAAAAAAAGAAGAGAGACAGAATGAAAGTGTAGCAAATGCTATGGAAACCAAAAGAAATCAAACCTACCTTTTCTTAAGAGCAGCAGGTGGCACTGGCATCCCATCAGCACTGGGCAGAGCTGAGCATGGGGAAAGGAACAACACGCGGTGACAGCAACGGGAGCACGAGGGACAAGCGACACCAAGCCCCAAAGGACCTGAGCGAGCGTGTGAAACAGGAGACGGCAGGGATCCACGTACCTTGGCGCAGAGACTCAGGAGCGGACACTGGCATCCACCAGCAGCGGCTGTGCTTTCCTGCTGCATCCAACAAAGTCTTTCTCGCAGTCCTCACACTGCTTAGAAGAGCAAGCCGTGTCCGGAACCTCGAGCCAAACAGAATGCGACGAGCAAGGAGCTGGGCATCAATCTCAAGGCCAACAAGTCGGTCCCTCCCAAACCTCACTGCTCACCCAACCTCACTGACACCAGAAGCCCAGGCACACATCTGAGCCCTGCCATTCCCAGCCCTTAAATGAGCTCAGGCAGGGCTCGGGCTCCACCCAGGCCCACCCCCGGCTTCATCGCACCCACCTGGGCTGCCACCCTGCTGCTGCCATCCTGCACCAGCTTGTCCATCATTCCTTCACTCTCTTCTGTAACAGGATGAGGGGGAAGAAAGGAGAGAGAGAGCAAAGAGGAAAAAGGGAATAGGGGACAGCAGAGAACAAAACAAGGGGGTGGGGAAAAAAAGGGAAAAATGGGGTACAGGGACAGAAGAAAGGGGACGTGAGGTGGGGGAAGCGGAGCTGGGGACGAAGAAGAGGAAAGGGGAAAAAAGAACAGGAGAATGTGAAGAGAAATAAGGATGGGGGGAGAAAAAGGGGTCAAAGAGTGCAAGAAGAGATGAGGGAAGGCGGGGATAAGGCGGGATAGCAGGAAGTGCATGAGAAGGACAAATGGAAATGGGGGACGAGGGAGGAAAAAAAGGAAAAGGGGGACGAGGGAGGAATCAGGGCCATCGCACGCAGCAGCGCTGTCCCGCTGCGTGGGAACGCGAGGAGGCTGTGAGGCTCCCAGCTGCTCCCCTCTGTCCTCCTGCCGAGCTCAGCACTGCAGAAGGACTGCCGGATGAGCAGAACGACGAGCAGCGGGAAGGTCACAAATGGCAGGGGGGTAATGAAGCAATTCAGAGGCTGTGTCTGTGTTGATGCTGAAAACCTGAGAGCCGCAAGTTCCGACCGCACGTTGGTTAAGAGAGCAGTGGTGAGAAAGCAATGAAGCAATGAAGGCCTGCGTGCGTTTGGGCAGCAAAGATGTGCGTCTGCTGGCTGTTTGTGCGAGTGGTGAAGCGTCGCCAAAAAGGGGAAGGGGAAGCAGCAGCGCTCAGCCAATGAGGAGCCAGGGCAGGAAGAGCTCAGCAGCGGGCAATGGGGGAGCCAAGACGCAGCGCTGCTGCTCGGGGCTCGGCTGCTCGCAGGAGCCGCTATCGCACTGCGAATGGAATGGGCTTTGGAAGAAAAGGGGACGATGGGGAAGGAAAAAGGAATGGGGCCGAGGGGGGGGGGGGGGAAGGAAGGGGGAGAAAAAGAGGAAAAGGAAAACAAAAATGGGGGACGGGGAGAAAAGGGAGATGGGGAGGAAAAGGGGTAAAGGGGGTGAAAGGGGAAGTGGGGATGGGGGCAAAAAGAAGAAGAAGGGGGCGAAGAAGAGGAGAGTAAAGGGGGCCAAAGGGAAAGGAAGACAAGAGGGGAAAGGGGAAAAGAAGAATGAGAAAGGGAGGAAAAAGAAAAGGAGATGAGGAGGAGAAAAGGAGAGAGAAGAAGAGGGGGACAAATGGGCAAAAAACAGGGAGATAAAAGGGGGAAGGGAGAGTAAAAAGCAGACCTGGAAGAAAAAAACAGGACATGAGAAGAAAGAAGAGGAAAGGGGAAAAGGGGCCGGGGGAAAGTGAAGAGAAATGCGGGCAAAAGGCGGGCAAAAGGCGGGCAAAAGGCGGGCAAAAGGCGGGCAAAAGGCGGGCAAAAGGCGGGCAAAAGGCGGGCAAAAGGCGGGCAAAAGGCGGGCAAAAGGCGGGCAAAAGGCGGGCAAAAGGCGGGCAAAAGGCGGGCAAAAGGCGGGCAAAAGGCGGGCAAAAGGCGGGCAAAAGGCGGGCAAAAGGCGGGCAAAAGGCGGGCAAAAGGCGGGCAAAAGGCGGGCAAAAGGCGGGCAAAAGGCGGGCAAAAGGCGGGCAAAAGGCGGGCAAAAGGCGGGCAAAAGGCGGGCAAAAGGCGGGCAAAAGGCGGGCAAAAGGCGGGCAAAAGGCGGGCAAAAGGCGGGCAAAAGGCGGGCAAAAGGCGGGCAAAAGGCGGGCAAAAGGCGGGCAAAAGGCTGCTGCTGTCCAATGAGATGCTGGCGGAGGCGGGATGGAGCTGTCGATGACCAATGAGACGCTGATAGTGCGGGACGGTGCTGTCGATCACCAATGAGAGACACATGAGGGCGGGACGGCACTGCCGCTGACCAATCACAGGCTGGCGAGGGCGGGACGGCGCTGCCGGTGACCAATGAGAGCCTGGCGAGAGAAGGACGGCGCTGCCGGTGACCAACGAGAGGAAAGTGGAGAGCGCTTTCCGGAAGGGACAAAGGTGTCACTTACCCCTCTGCAAGGATCAGGGCGCAGCAGTACAGCAAATCAGGGGGGCCAAAAGGCAAACAGCATCTGGTGGGGGACTGGGCACATGGGCAAGGCATGAAGATAGATACCTTCGTGTCCAGGAACGCCCACACCTTTACCAGGAACAGGACACGTTCACTGCGGAACCTTGGACATCCCCAAATGCCTGCTACTTCTGGGGCTGGAGTCGCCAATCCTACAAAGAAAGAAGAAAGCCTCACACGCCATCCTCAACAAAGTGGGCTAGAAAAGAAAGGTGGGCATTGGACAAAGCCCAAGACGAGGACAGCACTCAGCACAAGCCTGTTTAGGAGATACCTCTGTTTTTGGCACCTCACTTGGTCACAAGTGGGCCCGGGGCTCATGGGAACTCCAGCCAGGCACCGCCAGGCAACATGGAAAAAAGAGAAGAGAAACAGAACACACGTGTAGCAAACACTACAGGAGCCAAAAGGAATTGAACCTGCCATTTATTGAGAGCAAAAAGAAAAAAAAAAAAAAAAAAAAAGAAGAGAGACAGAATGAAAGTGTAGCAAATGCTATGGAAACCAAAAGAAATCAAACCTACCTTTTCTTAAGAGCAGCAGGTGGCACTGGCATCCCATCAGCACTGGGCAGAGCTGAGCATGGGGAAAGGAACAACACGCGGTGACAGCAACGGGAGCACGAGGGACAAGCGACACCAAGCCCCAAAGGACCTGAGCGAGCGTGTGAAACAGGAGACGGCAGGGATCCACGTACCTTGGCGCAGAGCCTCAGGAGCGGACACTGGCATCCACCAGCAGCGGCTGTGCTTTCCTGCTGCATCCAACAAAGTCTTTCTCGCAGTCCTCACACTGCTTAGAAGAGCAAGCCGTGTCCGGAACCTCGAGCCAAACAGAATGCGACGAGCAAGGAGCTGGGCATCAATCTCAAGGCCAACAAGTCGGTCCCTCCCAAACCTCACTGCTCACCCAACCTCACTGACACCAGAAGCCCAGGCACACATCTGAGCCCTGCCATTCCCAGCCCTTAAATGAGCTCAGGCAGGGCTCGGGCTCCACCCAGGCCCACCCCCGGCTTCATCGCACCCACCTGGGCTGCCACCCTGCTGCTGCCATCCTGCACCAGCTTGTCCATCATTCCTTCACTCTCTTCTGTAACAGGATGAGGGGGAAGAAAGGAGAGAGAGAGCAAAGAGGAAAAAGGGAATAGGGGACAGCAGAGAACAAAACAAGGGGGTGGGGAAAAAAAGGGAAAAATGGGGTACAGGGACAGAAGAAAGGGGACGTGAGGTGGGGGAAGCGGAGCTGGGGACGAAGAAGAGGAAAGGGGAAAAAAGAACAGGAGAATGTGAAGAGAAATAAGGATGGGGGGAGAAAAAGGGGTCAAAGAGTGCAAGAAGAGATGAGGGAAGGCGGGGATAAGGCGGGATAGCAGGAAGTGCATGAGAAGGACAAATGGAAATGGGGGACGAGGGAGGAAAAAAAGGAAAAGGGGGACGAGGGAGGAATCAGGGCCATCGCACGCAGCAGCGCTGTCCCGCTGCGTGGGAACGCGAGGAGGCTATGAGGCTCCCAGCTGCTCCCCTCTGTCCTCCTGCCGAGCTCAGCACTGCAGAAGGACTGCCGGATGAGCAGAACGACGAGCAGCGGGAAGGTCACAAATGGCAGGGGGGTAATGAAGCAATTCAGAGGCTGTGTCTGTGTTGATGCTGAAAACCTGAGAGCCGCAAGTTCCGACCGCACGTTGGTTAAGAGAGCAGTGGTGAGAAAGCAATGAAGCAATGAAGGCCTGCGTGCGTTTGGGCAGCAAAGATGTGCGTCTGCTGGCTGTTTGTGCGAGTGGTGAAGCGTCGCCAAAAAGGGGAAGGGGAAGCAGCAGCGCTCAGCCAATGAGGAGCCAGGGCAGGAAGAGCTCAGCAGCGGGCAATGGGGGAGCCAAGACGCAGCGCTGCTGCTCGGGGCTCGGCTGCTCGCAGGAGCCGCTATCGCACTGCGAATGGAATGGGCTTTGGAAGAAAAGGGGACGATGGGGAAGGAAAAAGGAATGGGGCCGAGGGGCAGGGGGGGGAAGGAAGGGGGAGAAAAAGAGGAAAAGGAAAACAAAAATGGGGGACAGGGAGAAAAGGGAGATGGGGAGGAAAAGGGGTAAAGGGGGTGAAAGGGGAAGTGGGGATGGGGGCAAAAAGAAGAAGAAGGGGGCGAAGAAGAGGAGAGTAAAGGGGGCCAAAGGGAAAGGAAGACAAGAGGGGAAAGGGGAAAAGAAGAATGAGAAAGGGAGGAAAAAGAAAAGGAGATGAGGAGGAGAAAAGGAGAGAGAAGAAGAGGGGGACAAATGGGCAAAAAACAGAGAGATAAAAGGGGGAAGGGAGAGTAAAAAGCAGACCTGGAAGAAAAAAACAGGACATGAGAAGAAAGAAGAGGAAAGGGGAAAAGGGGCCGGGGGAAAGTGAAGAGAAAGGCGGGCAAAAGGCGGGCAAAAGGCGGGCAAAAGGCGGGCAAAAGGCGGGCAAAAGGCGGGCAAAAGGCGGGCAAAAGGCGGGCAAAAGGCGGGCAAAAGGCGGGCAAAAGGCGGGCAAAAGGCGGGCAAAAGGCGGGCAAAAGGCGGGCAAAAGGCGGGCAAAAGGCGGGCAAAAGGCGGGCAAAAGGCGGGCAAAAGGCGGGCAAAAGGCGGGCAAAAGGCGGGCAAAAGGCGGGCAAAAGGCGGGCAAAAGGCGGGCAAAAGGCGGGCAAAAGGCGGGCAAAAGGCGGGCAAAAGGCGGGCAAAAGGCTGCTGCTGTCCAATGAGATGCTGGCGGAGGCGGGATGGAGCTGTCGATGACCAATGAGACGCTGATAGTGCGGGACGGTGCTGTCGATCACCAATGAGAGACACATGAGGGCGGGACGGCACTGCCGCTGACCAATCACAGGCTGGCGAGGGCGGGACGGCGCTGCCGGTGACCAATGAGAGCCTGGCGAGAGAAGGACGGCGCTGCCGGTGACCAACGAGAGGAAAGTGGAGAGCGCTTTCCGGAAGGGACAAAGGTGTCACTTACCCCTCTGCAAGGATCAGGGCGCAGCAGTACAGCAAATCAGGGGGGCCAAAAGGCAAACAGCATCTGGTGGGGGACTGGGCACATGGGCAAGGCATGAAGATAGATACCTTCGTGTCCAGGAACGCCCACACCTTTACCAGGAACAGGACACGTTCACTGCGGAACCTTGGACATCCCCAAATGCCTGCTACTTCTGGGGCTGGAGTCGCCAATCCTACAAAGAAAGAAGAAAGCCTCACACGCCATCCTCAACAAAGTGGGCTAGAAAAGAAAGGTGGGCATTGGACAAAGCCCAAGACGAGGACAGCACTCAGCACAAGCCTGTTTAGGAGATACCTCTGTTTTTGGCACCTCACTTGGTCACAAGTGGGCCCGGGGCTCATGGGAACTCCAGCCAGGCACCGCCAGGCAACATGGAAAAAAGAGAAGAGAAACAGAACACACGTGTAGCAAACACTACAGGAGCCAAAAGGAATTGAACCTGCCATTTATTGAGAGCAAAAAGAAAAAAAAAAAAAAAAAAAAAGAAGAGAGACAGAATGAAAGTGTAGCAAATGCTATGGAAACCAAAAGAAATCAAACCTACCTTTTCTTAAGAGCAGCAGGTGGCACTGGCATCCCATCAGCACTGGGCAGAGCTGAGCATGGGGAAAGGAACAACACGCGGTGACAGCAACGGGAGCACGAGGGACAAGCGACACCAAGCCCCAAAGGACCTGAGCGAGCGTGTGAAACAGGAGACGGCAGGGATCCACGTACCTTGGCGCAGAGACTCAGGAGCGGACACTGGCATCCACCAGCAGCGGCTGTGCTTTCCTGCTGCATCCAACAAAGTCTTTCTCGCAGTCCTCACACTGCTTAGAAGAGCAAGCCGTGTCCGGAACCTCGAGCCAAACAGAATGCGACGAGCAAGGAGCTGGGCATCAATCTCAAGGCCAACAAGTCGGTCCCTCCCAAACCTCACTGCTCACCCAACCTCACTGACACCAGAAGCCCAGGCACACATCTGAGCCCTGCCATTCCCAGCCCTTAAATGAGCTCAGGCAGGGCTCGGGCTCCACCCAGGCCCACCCCCGGCTTCATCGCACCCACCTGGGCTGCCACCCTGCTGCTGCCATCCTGCACCAGCTTGTCCATCATTCCTTCACTCTCTTCTGTAACAGGATGAGGGGGAAGAAAGGAGAGAGAGAGCAAAGAGGAAAAAGGGAATAGGGGACAGCAGAGAACAAAACAAGGGGGTGGGGAAAAAAAGGGAAAAATGGGGTACAGGGACAGAAGAAAGGGGACGTGAGGTGGGGGAAGCGGAGCTGGGGACGAAGAAGAGGAAAGGGGAAAAAAGAACAGGAGAATGTGAAGAGAAATAAGGATGGGGGGAGAAAAAGGGGTCAAAGAGTGCAAGAAGAGATGAGGGAAGGCGGGGATAAGGCGGGATAGCAGGAAGTGCATGAGAAGGACAAATGGAAATGGGGGACGAGGGAGGAAAAAAAGGAAAAGGGGGACGAGGGAGGAATCAGGGCCATCGCACGCAGCAGCGCTGTCCCGCTGCGTGGGAACGCGAGGAGGCTATGAGGCTCCCAGCTGCTCCCCTCTGTCCTCCTGCCGAGCTCAGCACTGCAGAAGGACTGCCGGATGAGCAGAACGACGAGCAGCGGGAAGGTCACAAATGGCAGGGGGGTAATGAAGCAATTCAGAGGCTGTGTCTGTGTTGATGCTGAAAACCTGAGAGCCGCAAGTTCCGACCGCACGTTGGTTAAGAGAGCAGTGGTGAGAAAGCAATGAAGCAATGAAGGCCTGCGTGCGTTTGGGCAGCAAAGATGTGCGTCTGCTGGCTGTTTGTGCGAGTGGTGAAGCGTCGCCAAAAAGGGGAAGGGGAAGCAGCAGCGCTCAGCCAATGAGGAGCCAGGGCAGGAAGAGCTCAGCAGCGGGCAATGGGGGAGCCAAGACGCAGCGCTGCTGCTCGGGGCTCGGCTGCTCGCAGGAGCCGCTATCGCACTGCGAATGGAATGGGCTTTGGAAGAAAAGGGGACGATGGGGAAGGAAAAAGGAATGGGGCCGAGGGGCAGGGGGGGGAAGGAAGGGGGAGAAAAAGAGGAAAAGGAAAACAAAAATGGGGGACAGGGAGAAAAGGGAGATGGGGAGGAAAAGGGGTAAAGGGGGTGAAAGGGGAAGTGGGGATGGGGGCAAAAAGAAGAAGAAGGGGGCGAAGAAGAGGAGAGTAAAGGGGGCCAAAGGGAAAGGAAGACAAGAGGGGAAAGGGGAAAAGAAGAATGAGAAAGGGAGGAAAAAGAAAAGGAGATGAGGAGGAGAAAAGGAGAGAGAAGAAGAGGGGGACAAATGGGCAAAAAACAGAGAGATAAAAGGGGGAAGGGAGAGTAAAAAGCAGACCTGGAAGAAAAAAACAGGACATGAGAAGAAAGAAGAGGAAAGGGGAAAAGGGGCCGGGGGAAAGTGAAGAGAAAGGCGGGCAAAAGGCGGGCAAAAGGCGGGCAAAAGGCGGGCAAAAGGCGGGCAAAAGGCGGGCAAAAGGCGGGCAAAAGGCGGGCAAAAGGCGGGCAAAAGGCGGGCAAAAGGCGGGCAAAAGGCGGGCAAAAGGCGGGCAAAAGGCGGGCAAAAGGCGGGCAAAAGGCGGGCAAAAGGCGGGCAAAAGGCGGGCAAAAGGCGGGCAAAAGGCGGGCAAAAGGCGGGCAAAAGGCGGGCAAAAGGCGGGCAAAAGGCGGGCAAAAGGCGGGCAAAAGGCGGGCAAAAGGCGGGCAAAAGGCGGGCAAAAGGCGGGCAAAAGGCGGGCAAAAGGCGGGCAAAAGGCGGGCAAAAGGCGGGCAAAAGGCGGGCAAAAGGCGGGCAAAAGGCGGGCAAAAGGCGGGCAAAAGGCTGCTGCTGTCCAATGAGATGCTGGCGGAGGCGGGATGGAGCTGTCGATGACCAATGAGACGCTGATAGTGCGGGACGGTGCTGTCGATCACCAATGAGAGACACATGAGGGCGGGACGGCACTGCCGCTGACCAATCACAGGCTGGCGAGGGCGGGACGGCGCTGCCGGTGACCAATGAGAGCCTGGCGAGAGAAGGACGGCGCTGCCGGTGACCAACGAGAGGAAAGTGGAGAGCGCTTTCCGGAAGGGACAAAGGTGTCACTTACCCCTCTGCAAGGATCAGGGCGCAGCAGTACAGCAAATCAGGGGGGCCAAAAGGCAAACAGCATCTGGTGGGGGACTGGGCACATGGGCAAGGCATGAAGATAGATACCTTCGTGTCCAGGAACGCCCACACCTTTACCAGGAACAGGACACGTTCACTGCGGAACCTTGGACATCCCCAAATGCCTGCTACTTCTGGGGCTGGAGTCGCCAATCCTACAAAGAAAGAAGAAAGCCTCACACGCCATCCTCAACAAAGTGGGCTAGAAAAGAAAGGTGGGCATTGGACAAAGCCCAAGACGAGGACAGCACTCAGCACAAGCCTGTTTAGGAGATACCTCTGTTTTTGGCACCTCACTTGGTCACAAGTGGGCCCGGGGCTCATGGGAACTCCAGCCAGGCACCGCCAGGCAACATGGAAAAAAGAGAAGAGAAACAGAACACACGTGTAGCAAACACTACAGGAGCCAAAAGGAATTGAACCTGCCATTTATTGAGAGCAAAAAGAAAAAAAAAAAAAAAAAAAGAAGAGAGACAGAATGAAAGTGTAGCAAATGCTATGGAAACCAAAAGAAATCAAACCTACCTTTTCTTAAGAGCAGCAGGTGGCACTGGCATCCCATCAGCACTGGGCAGAGCTGAGCATGGGGAAAGGAACAACACGCGGTGACAGCAACGGGAGCACGAGGGACAAGCGACACCAAGCCCCAAAGGACCTGAGCGAGCGTGTGAAACAGGAGACGGCAGGGATCCACGTACCTTGGCGCAGAGCCTCAGGAGCGGACACTGGCATCCACCAGCAGCGGCTGTGCTTTCCTGCTGCATCCAACAAAGTCTTTCTCGCAGTCCTCACACTGCTTAGAAGAGCAAGCCGTGTCCGGAACCTCGAGCCAAACAGAATGCGACGAGCAAGGAGCTGGGCATCAATCTCAAGGCCAACAAGTCGGTCCCTCCCAAACCTCACTGCTCACCCAACCTCACTGACACCAGAAGCCCAGGCACACATCTGAGCCCTGCCATTCCCAGCCCTTAAATGAGCTCAGGCAGGGCTCGGGCTCCACCCAGGCCCACCCCCGGCTTCATCGCACCCACCTGGGCTGCCACCCTGCTGCTGCCATCCTGCACCAGCTTGTCCATCATTCCTTCACTCTCTTCTGTAACAGGATGAGGGGGAAGAAAGGAGAGAGAGAGCAAAGAGGAAAAAGGGAATAGGGGACAGCAGAGAACAAAACAAGGGGGTGGGGAAAAAAAGGGAAAAATGGGGTACAGGGACAGAAGAAAGGGGACGTGAGGTGGGGGAAGCGGAGCTGGGGACGAAGAAGAGGAAAGGGGAAAAAAGAACAGGAGAATGTGAAGAGAAATAAGGATGGGGGGAGAAAAAGGGGTCAAAGAGTGCAAGAAGAGATGAGGGAAGGCGGGGATAAGGCGGGATAGCAGGAAGTGCATGAGAAGGACAAATGGAAATGGGGGACGAGGGAGGAAAAAAAGGAAAAGGGGGACGAGGGAGGAATCAGGGCCATCGCACGCAGCAGCGCTGTCCCGCTGCGTGGGAACGCGAGGAGGCTATGAGGCTCCCAGCTGCTCCCCTCTGTCCTCCTGCCGAGCTCAGCACTGCAGAAGGACTGCCGGATGAGCAGAACGACGAGCAGCGGGAAGGTCACAAATGGCAGGGGGGTAATGAAGCAATTCAGAGGCTGTGTCTGTGTTGATGCTGAAAACCTGAGAGCCGCAAGTTCCGACCGCACGTTGGTTAAGAGAGCAGTGGTGAGAAAGCAATGAAGCAATGAAGGCCTGCGTGCGTTTGGGCAGCAAAGATGTGCGTCTGCTGGCTGTTTGTGCGAGTGGTGAAGCGTCGCCAAAAAGGGGAAGGGGAAGCAGCAGCGCTCAGCCAATGAGGAGCCAGGGCAGGAAGAGCTCAGCAGCGGGCAATGGGGGAGCCAAGACGCAGCGCTGCTGCTCGGGGCTCGGCTGCTCGCAGGAGCCGCTATCGCACTGCGAATGGAATGGGCTTTGGAAGAAAAGGGGACGATGGGGAAGGAAAAAGGAATGGGGCCGAGGGGGGGGGGGGGAAGGAAGGGGGAGAAAAAGAGGAAAAGGAAAACAAAAATGGGGGACAGGGAGAAAAGGGAGATGGGGAGGAAAAGGGGTAAAGGGGGTGAAAGGGGAAGTGGGGATGGGGGCAAAAAGAAGAAGAAGGGGGCGAAGAAGAGGAGAGTAAAGGGGGCCAAAGGGAAAGGAAGACAAGAGGGGAAAGGGGAAAAGAAGAATGAGAAAGGGAGGAAAAAGAAAAGGAGATGAGGAGGAGAAAAGGAGAGAGAAGAAGAGGGGGACAAATGGGCAAAAAACAGAGAGATAAAAGGGGGAAGGGAGAGTAAAAAGCAGACCTGGAAGAAAAAAACAGGACATGAGAAGAAAGAAGAGGAAAGGGGAAAAGGGGCCGGGGGAAAGTGAAGAGAAATGCGGGCAAAAGGCGGGCAAAAGGCGGGCAAAAGGCGGGCAAAAGGCGGGCAAAAGGCGGGCAAAAGGCGGGCAAAAGGCGGGCAAAAGGCGGGCAAAAGGCGGGCAAAAG